>NC_139392.1:33387500-36017500 GCF_054392235.1 Sus scrofa
TGAGAGCCAGTGAGTAGGTCCCAAAGGAGGAGAGCAGCAGCGATGAGGACAGAGGTGCAGAAAAGGGGCCACTACCACTGGAGCCCCATGGGCTGCACCCAAGTGGGATGTGGGGGTGGTGGTGTGATGGGTGTGAGCTCTCAGCAGCTGCTGGCTTCTCCCCTGCATCCACTCACAGCAATTATGAATGCTGATGTTGACATCCACAAAAACAAGCTGAGAACTTTTTTAGTGGATTCCTTCTCCTTTCAACATTTGCTCCACAGGAAAATAATTCCTTCTGTGTTTAGGTTATGTGGGCCCTTTGAGTTCTTCTTTCCCTCTGACAAATACTTCGTGTGTGTTTGTGTGTGTGTGTGTGTGTACATGCACACTCACACACTTCCATTCAGGTGCATCAAGTCAGAACTGACTTAAATTGTAGATTTCAGAGAAATGAACTTTTTTTTTGCTAAAAAATTCTAACCTCCCTGGGGCTCAGTTTCTTCATCTGCAAAATGGTTATAAGACTAGCGCCATGACAAAGAGCATATCCCCATGCCTATTGCACAGTAGAAGCTCATCATGTGTTGTGTCATTTTCCTATCCTTCTGACATTCTCAGAAAGTAAAGAACCATTTGTTCCTTTTCACTTCTATGCATGACTTTGTAGTTTTAGGTCATCGTGCTCATGAATATTTTGGGTCTGGATGACTTCAGTTGACTTTACTATCACTTTGACTGTTAAATGAATTTATTAATGTACATAACATAGATTTATTCTCTCCCCATTTAAAGAGAGATGAAAAGGTTTTCCATACTGCACCAAAAAGGCACACATCCATCAAAATAATAAAGCTGAGTAGAATTAGAACATGCATAAATATTTCATTCTTGTTAATGAAAAAAAAATATATATATATATATTTAGGGTATCAGGTTCTGATACACTGTACATCATTCTCCTTCATGATAGGATAGCAGAGCCATAAAGAGGCATACTGATGTTTTTCACAGAAGCACTAATCTTTAAAAAATGTTAATGGCCTAAAACTCACATATAAATACTGAATTACTAAAAGTAGTAGCAATTACATGTTTAATATCAACAGAAGCACATTATCTAATGTGCTGTTTTCAGACGTTAATAATGTGATTAATCACCGATTGACAAAAAACGTGGAATACAATTTTTTTTGTATTAATAGCACTCCAGAGACAAGTGGTGCCTGAGGAGAGGCAGATCATGGCTAATGAGGTGCTGATTGAAGTCAGGGGGTGGTTGAAGTCAGAGAAAGGCCAGCTGGCTCCTCAGGCTGGTCGTCACTATGTGGCACTTACTGGTGGGGTCTTTATATTCCAGAGTTCAACCCTCAGCTTTGTGGGTCTAGCAGCCCCCAGAATTCAGCAGGATCGGGAGGACCAACTTATGCTGACCGGACATACAAGAGATTGATGTATAAACCAGATTGGAAGTCTCTAATTTAAAACACAGGCTGGGGGAGTTCTCTGATGGCCTATTGGGTTAAGGCTCCTGTGTTGTCACTACTGTGGTTCCTGTCACTGATGTAGCACAGATTCAATCCCTGGCCAGGAATTTCCACAGGCTGTGGGTATGGCAAAAGAGAAAAAGAGAGAGAGAGAGAGAGAGAGAGAGAGAGAGAGAGAGAGAGAGAGAGAGAGAGAGAGAGAAGGAGAAACCTGAAATAAACATTGCAACTCTCACTTAAAAAAAAATAAACTATAGACGGGAACTACTGAGGAGAGGGAATTTTTCCTTAGACTGGCTATTATTCTATCCTTCGTGGAAATCTGTATGGGAACCCAAATTGCTGCAGGAATACTGGTAGTTCAGCTATACATTCATTCAATTTTTAACTGAGCTCCTACTCTGTGCAAGGCCCTGTTATATGTCCTAGGGATGCTGCAGGAAACAAGAGACAAAAAGCCTGCTTGCTCTCTTCAAGTGTACATTCTAATGGAGGAGTGGGGGGTGGCAGATAGTGACCAAATCCATACATATCATGGCAGAGAGTGATTCATACATAAAAGCCTCATCACTCCGTGTATGGCCTGGGGCCTGCCTTGTGGTACCACCTGGGAGCTTCTTAGGCAAGTTACTGAGTCCAAGCTCGTACTGTTGGCTGCAGGACAGGACAACAAACAGATGAGTTATTGGGACAAGAAATAGTGAGTTTATTTTTATGTGGAAAACTAGCAGACTGAGAAGATGGTGGACTAGTGTCCCAAAGAACCACCTTGACTGAGTTAGAATTCAGGCTCCTTTTATACAAAAAGGGGAGGGAGTAAAGTCACATTTTTCCCGGTTCCAGTCAGCCTCTGGAGGGGGATGTTCATTCACAGGTGGGCCTGGTTGGATGTTTCCTGGGAGCTAAACAAATGTATTTTAGCTTAATACTCATTACCTGGAACACAAGAGTCCCAGAGAAGGACCATTATGTATAATGTAAGCTTATAGGCAACATCCCTTTAGTGATAAGCTTGAAATAGAATACAAAGTTTCAGAGTTCCCATCAGGGTGCATTGGTAACAAATATGACTAGGAACCAGGTTGTTGTGGGTTTGATCCCTGGCCTCACTCAGTGGGTTAAGGATCCAGCATTGCCATGAGTTGTGGTGTAGGTTGCAGACATGGCTTGGGTCTGGCATGGCTGTGGCTGTGGTGTAGGCCAGCAGCTGTAGCTGTGATTCAGTCCCTAGCCTTGGAACCTCCATATGTCACAGGTGTGGCCCTAAAAAGCAAAAAGAATATGAAGTTCCTTCCCTAATGCTGGCAGACCCATCCCAACCCAAAGAATCAGAATCCACATTTAAACAAGATTCCCAGGTATTGGCCTGCACATTAAAGTTTGAGAAGTACTGATTTCAAGAAAAACTAAGTAGCAAGAGGAGCATGGGGAGTGTTAGGGACAGGGAATTTATTTTTTTGCCTTACCTGCAGGATGTAGAATTTCCCAGGCCAGAGTTCAAATCTTAGCCACATCTGTGACATTGCTGACTCCTTAAACACTAGGCCACTAGGGACCTCTTTGTTATTTTTATAGAATACAGGGGAAGCTTCATAGATGTGGGGACACTTGATCAGAGCCCTGAAGGAGCAAGGGAGGGAGCCATGTGGATATCTAAGTGCAGAGTGTTCTAGGTGGAGGATTCAACTTGTGCAAAGGCCCTGAGGCAGGAATACGTCCAGCCTATTTGAGGAACAGTAGGAGGGAGGTGGACTGGAGCAGAGTTAAGAGAAGAGGTGTAAGGGCTGTACAGGGAGGTTGGAGGGGCAGATCACTTAAGGTCTTAGAGAAATTATAAGGACCCTGGCTTTTACTCTGAATGGGATGTGAGCCTGTGGAGGGTTTGAGCAGAGGAATGCTGGGATCTAAATTTTTAAAGAATCACTCCAGCTGCTGTGTTGCAAATAGACTATATGAGATAAGGGAGGAGACTGGCAGTAATTCAGGTGAGAGATGTTGGCAGCTTGGACCACAGTGATAGAGAGATGTGATATAATTTGAAGATGGAGGTGACAGGGTTTGTGGATAAATAGGATGTTGGCTGAGAGTAAACAAGAAGGGTCGACATTGATGGCCGTGTTTCTGACCTAAGCAACTGGAAAGAAGGAGTTGTCATTTATTGGCATGGAGAATATCACTAGAACAGGTTTTGTGAGGGAGATTGATAGTTGGGTTCTAGGTATATTAAGTTTCAGATATCTCAAGTATCCAACTGGAGTTTTGAGTGGGCAGTTGGATGTAGGAATCTGAAGTTCAGGGTAGTGATCCTGGTTGGAGATACATAAAGGAACATCAGCAGCATAGATGGTATTTAAAAAACCATGAGGCTATGAGATCATCTGGGAGTGGGAGAAAAGAGATCTTGCATGGTACTGACAGACAGTATCACTAAGCTCAAACAGCCAGTCACAGCCACCTGGCCTAGCAGACAGACCCTCTCTCTGGCCAGATGTCTGCCATACACAGCACCTCCTCTGGCGTGGATAAGTCCTTGGTTTTCTTTTATCTGGATATTCTACAGACTCCAGTTGTTTTAGTTACTGTTTTCTTTACTCCAGTTCTTTTGATTGGATTGAAGTATTTTCAAGGCTTCCCCACCAAGGATCATGGGAGGGGGGAACTCCTTCATCTCATATTGAAGGCTTTCTCTTTTTCTACCCTTTTCCTAGCTAGCTTACCAAAAAGTTGAAAGAACTGTTCAATAACCACTATGCTCCTGCTACCTCAATTCTACAACACGCATTTTATTCTTTTTATTTTCACATACCTGCTCCTCTATCCAATCATCCATTAATCCATTAATATTTTTTGATGTATTTCAAAGTAAGTTGCTAACATCTGTAGAATTCCACCCAAAACACTTTAGCATGCATATCATGGCCTAGAGGGCAATATTCATGATGTTTTAGATAAAATTAACATGCCATGAAATGCACACTTCTTAACTCTACCATGTGATGAGTTTTGACAAATTCTTATACCCATGTAACCCCAACCCCCATCACAATATAGAACATGACCATCATCCTGCTGCCCTTTGCAAGTAAATTAATTACAGCCCCACCCCAACTGGAGGCACCTACTGTTCTAATAACACATTCTTCCTACTGATAGTCTCTTTGGTTACTTTGCTCTCCTCTGGCCCTGAGAACAGCCTGATCATTTTGATTAGAACCAGCCATTTCCAAGCCTCCCCAGCCAGCCCCTAGGGAGCAGGGCAGATCCCTCCACTCAGGTATGCTTCATTCATTGCCCACTCAGAGGGTGACTCCACTACAATATTTAGAGTCATCTCAGTGGCCTTTGCCTCCTGACTGCAGTACCACGCTAATCCTCAAATTTCTTCTCTTTTGACTCATGGACATCGCCAGTGGGGAACATGGACGCCAATCCATCTTCCTCATCCTCCTCTTAATCATAGGGAAGTCCATAGGGGACAGGTGGCTTTTGCCTTCCCCATGCTCCTCATCACATGCTTCCCCCTGGTTCTTCCCCACAGCCCTGTTTAAGAACCCACCCGACAACCTGTGGATCAATGCCGAGGTGCTGGTGCCCATCACTGTGGTCAGGATCATCATCATTATCATCACTGCCATGCTCTGCTAGAAGAACAAGAACGACCTGAAGCCAGACACCATGATGAACCTGCCTCAGAGAGCAAAGATACATGGTGGAAGCTGTGAGGAGGGGAAAGGAGGCCTGGCCCACAGGGGCTCTGCCTGCCTCTCCTCTCTTGACTTTTTTTTTTTAGTCTTTTTGGAGCTGCACCTGAGACATCTGGAGGTTTCCAGACTAGGGGTTGAATCAGAGCTGGAGCCACTGGCCTATGCCACAGCCACAGCAATGCCAGATCCAAGCCATGTCTTCAACCTACACCACCTTGCACAGCACTGACCTGGCATAGGTCTGTTTGAATGAGGGATGGATGAAGCACAGGCTCACACTCAGGGAAGAAAAAGTTAGATAACCAGTGGCAGTTATCAGGGCAAGGAGAGGGTCCCAGCATGGGGCCTCCCTCATCCCCCTTCACCAGGGCATGGAGGAGGATGAGGAAGAGGAGGCAGAGAGAGCACTAAGACTGAAGGAGCTGTTAGTGAGAATTCTGCAAGCTGCTGAGTATCAGCAGTGTTCTTTTGGCATCCACAGCCAACTGATGGAAAATGGAGAGGCGTTCCTCCTCTCTGCTTCCCAGAAGCACTTGGCCTTGTGTCTGGCTACTGGATACTGGATAAGTACATGAATAGAGTCACCCTCCATCTCCACCCCTAGTGTTTTAGGGTCCTTAAGTTTTTTTTTGCAAGTCATCTTAAATTTCATCCACCACACTTTCCTATCATGTTTCTTGCAAGCCTATGCCTTTCTGTGCATCCATGGTGCTCTTCCTTCCGGGATTTGTACACGGGCCTTAACCACTGAAGCCAATTTCCTTGAGGCCAAGAACAGAAGAAAAGCATCTCAACCTTTTTTCTTTCTTTTTAGGGCCACACTTATGGCATATGGATGTTCCCAGGCTAGGAAGTGAATTGAAGTCGATGTTGCCAGCCTACACTACAGCCACAGCAATGCCAGTTGCAAGTTGTGTCTGCGACCTCTACCACCTCTCATGGCAATGATGGATCCTTAACCCACTGATCAAGGCCAGAGATTAAACCTTCATGGTTGCTAGTCAGGTTTGTTAACTGCTGAGCCACTATGGGAACCCCATATCTCAATACTTTTGAGGCACCTTTTCATCTAGAGTCTAACTATGCCATCAGCCCTATTTTTATTTTGACTTTTTTTAAAACCTACCATGGTAAATGCAAGATTTTAAGAAAGACTGTGTGAATCTAACATCTCCTTCTGTGCAATCAGAACTTCTGATCAGCACTCTCTCCCCTCTCAGGCTTGGTCCTATTAATTTTGTTCTCTGATTCTCGAAACTCAGGGTAAGGTCCTGGGGAAAGCAGCCACCCTATTCATCATATCTATTCTCTAAAACAATTTTTTTAAATGGCAGCAGAGGGAGTTCCTGTTGTGGCACAGGACAAATGAATCTGACTAGGAACCACAAGGCTGCGGGTTCAATCCCTGGCCTCACTCAGTGGGTTAAGGATACAGCATTGCTGTGAGCTGTGGTGTAGGTTGCAGATGTGGCTTGGATCTGACATTTCTGAGACTGTGATATAGGCCAGCAGCTACAGCTCTAATTAAACCCCTAACCTGGGAACCTCCATATGCTGCAGGGGTGACCCTAAAAAAAAAAAAAAAAAAAAAGCAGCAGAAACTTTTTTTTTTCAAATGATTGTTTATCTTTAGCCCCTGTATAGGAAACAGAAAGTAAGTGGTGGCCCAATAGTCCCACTCCCCCAGCCTCTCCTTTTGCTTCCAGGCTGAACCTGGAACCACCTGTGTTCTTGGAGAGATTGTTCTTGGGGGAATCACTTGTCAGATACTCTGCTCAGAGAAGGGGGTTTTTCTGAAAACCCCCTTCTCTGAGCACATCTGGACATCTTCCTCCTCTCAGAATCTATCTGCCCCACTCATTCCCCCCCAGGCCTGCAGGTCAAGGCAACATCATGCCCCACCCCCCACCCTGAGACTCAGGACTTGAACTAAGTTGTTGCTATTTGCAGTTCCTGGCTCTTCCCCACTGCTCTGTTGAGATCAGACCTCCACTCCCTGGGTGTTCAGGGCTTGGTGTGAATTTCTTTCAGTCCTTAGAACCCCACGTGGCAGGTGTGATTTTTCCCCATCTTACCAGTCCAGAGACTACATTTGGGGGAGATTAACAGGTTTAGAAACCTGCATAAAATCACAGAGTGATGATAAAGTAAGAAATTCAGCCCCAGGTTTTCTTATTGAAATCCAGATCAAGATCATTTGTCAGGTCTCTCACTATCTTCCTGGCACCTTGGGCCAACAAGGCCTGAAGTACAATCCTGATACCAGTTACCAGACTCAGCACAGTCTCTGGAAGTGAAGGGCATGGTCCCAAACAAGCCTGCCCCCACTTCAGATACCAGCCACTGTTGCTGAAATCTTGGCTGCCTTTGTACACCAATGCTAAGTAGAAACTCAGAGACACAGTTGGAAGAAACAGAAAAAAATAGCCTTAATTACCAGGCAGAGAGGGACCACAGCAGACTAGTACCTGAAGGACTGTGCACCCCTCCCCCTTGGATGGGGTAGGGAGGAGTCCTAGTGTCAAGGAGCAGGCACAGTCACCTCATGGACATTTCCTTGATTGGCGGGTGGTGAGGTCATTGGGAGTCAGCATCATCAACCTCCTGGTTCCAACTGGTCTGGGGTCTGCGTGCTTGTGGGCAGCATCCAGTTGACTTCCTCCACCTGGTGGGGGCTTCAGTACTTGCAAAATAGCCCCAAGGACATGGCTTAGAATATTATCTATAGTCCTGGAGGAAGAACTAAATGTCCCTGACTTTGTTGAATGGCTAAACTATCATTATTCTATCTTGCTTGACAGCTTTCCTTTCTGTATTTTCTCACTTCTCTGATTAATTTATTCTTTGACTGAAGTTTTTCTCTAGATAAAAAAGGTGGAGTGAAGGACATGAGTGGGGTCTACTCTGGAAAGGCCTCCCAGGGTCCTGCGTGGTTACACCATCCAGGCCACCCACATTTCTTACCCACTGGCTGCAAACTAGAGGATTTCACTATCTGCTCAGGTCTGATAATTCACTAGAATGACTCACAGAACTCAGGAAAGTGCTATGCTCATGGTTATGGTTGTGTTCTAAAGAAATCAAGTGAGGACCAGTTGGAAAATAGACGAAGAGGTATTCCCATCTTGGCTCAGCAGGAATGACTCTGACTAGCATCCATGAGGAGTCAGGTTCAATCCCTGGCCTCTCTTTGTGGGTTAAGGGTCTAGTGTTGCCATGAACTCTGGTGTAGGTCTCAAACTTGTCTTGGATCCTGCATTGCTGTGGCTATGGTGTAGGCCAGCAGCTGCAGCTCCAATTCAACCCCTAGCCTGGGAACCTCCATGTGCCATGGCTCTGACCCTCAAAGGCAAAAAACAAAAACAGGAAAATAGACACAAACAGATGAAGAGGGTAAGGCATGAGAGGGTCCCCATGACCAAGTGCCCTTGTCATCAGGAAAAGTCACACTGCTGCTGTATCAGAGTATTTCATCAGCCAGGGACACTCACCTGAGATCCACAGGCCAGTGTCTTACTGGTGTTTCATCACCATAGGTATGGCTGATGGAACTGCTGGCCATGTGGCTGAACTCCACCTCCAATGCTCAACCCATCCACAGAGGTCAGAGGTTGAGCTGACATCACCCCATCCCACGTCCCAAACCTCTAATCACATGGTTGGTCTTCCTGATGTGGCCTGTCCATATTCCAAGTCATCTCATTAGCATGGAGTATCTGGGGCCTACTTATCACCAAGGACATTCTCAGAGTTTAGAGGGTTCCTGCTAGGAACTGGGGACAAAGGCCGGCTGGAGTCTTTATTATCCAGCAGGGCTCTGTTCCCTCTTTGCTTCCTGCCCGCCTGCCCCATTCCACTTAAGCTGCTTGGTCTTTAGACTCTTAGCAACAAGCTACCACAACTTGTCACCAGGTAACATGACCTGTTCCTGAGTTGGAAGTGACTTATATACCTATTGGCTTCCATCCTCTCTTTCTCCCACTGCCCCCCTGACCAAGGGGTAGCACTGTGAGTAGAGACAGGGGAAATATAGGGGTGTTCCTTGAGTCTCTGGAAAGGGAGCCCAGCCTCTCACTCAACAAACCCTGTGAGTTCCATCAAATCTGCTGCTCTTGGTTCTCAGCTTACCAATCGGGTCATTTACAAACTGCATTCAAATAGCCTTCTGGACTCTTCAAAGCACTTAGGAATCCTTTTGCCTCCCTGGGTGCCCCCCAGCTCTGAGAGATGGACAGGATTATTTCAAAACCCTCTTCTTTGGGATAAAATGGGAGTTTGGGATTGACATACACACACTGCTATATATGGAAGGATGAGTACCAAGGACCTGCTGCAAAGCACAGGGAAATCCACTCAATACCCTGTAGTGACCTATATGGGAAAAGAATATGACAAGGGATACATATATGTGTATGTATAACTGATGGATATTGCTGGACACCTGAAACTAACACAATATTTTAAATCAACTAGGAGTTCCCTTCAAGGCTCAGCACTTTAGAAACCTGACTAGTATCCATCATGATGTGGGTTGATCCCTGGCCTTGTTCAGTGGGTTAGGGATCTGGCATTGCCATGAGTTGTGGTGTAGGTCACAGGCATGGCTCAGATCCCATGTTTCTGTGGCTGTGGTATAGGCTGGTGGCTGCAGCTCTGACTCAACTCCTAGCCTGTGAACCTCCACATGCCACAGGTGTGGCCCTAAAAAAAAAAAGTGAAAAAATGCAAATCAACTATACATTAATAAAATTTAATTAATAACCCCCCTCTGTTTATAGATAAGGGATCAAAGCTCTGGAATCTCTTGTAATTTCCTGAAGGTCCTGGGTCACTGCCGTGATGGACCCAGCTGTGATTGAGACCTAGACGCACCTGAGGAGTAATTGGCTAATGGGCCACTTTTTTTCTCTCACGCAGAGTTGAGGCCAGAGCTGGTGTTGTTCCTAGCCTATCCTGTCTGTCTGCTAATGGATCAGATTTTAGTCTCCATGAAAGGAATTAAATGGCACCTGGTTCATTTTCTTCCTATCCAACTTTGAAGTTATCCAACAGTCTCATCTGCATGGCCACTCAAGTTATGACTGTCTGGGCCAGCAGGATCCAAGAATCCTTACATGCAACCAGAATCATGTTTTTTGCAGATTGGTTGGTATCAAAGATTTTGAGTATCAAAATGAACCAAACATTTAGCCAGGCAAATGAGGCATAGGATTCTGGCTCACCTTTGTTAGCTGTTAACTAATAACACCTGAATGTAGGAGCCCTCCCTGCAGCTTCCTGCTGAAATCATAGCAAAAGATGAAATTAGAAAATTAATTGGCACCTGGAGAAAATTAGCAAACTTCTGGATCCTGGAGCACAGAGTTCTAGGTTGATCTTCCAGTTGTAAGAAGCAGCAGACATGTGATAGCATGTAAGCCTCAGTTTTATCTGAGTCCCAAGTGCATATTTTCCTATTTTGTTTTGTTTTCTGGCCAATAATAATACAGACTGCATTTTTACATTTGAGAAAGGAAGACTTACTGGCTTCTATGTTAGAGAAGGCTGGGATTTTATAAATTTTGCAAGAAAAATAACTAATATCCAAAACCTGAGCCAACTTCTAAATAAACAGGTATCTGTTGATAGTTTTGTCTTTGCATTCATGTTAAATTAACTTAGTCCTCTATTCAGTAAACACCCTCTTCCATCGCAACTGTAAGACTGTAACATTTTATTTTATTTTATACCATATTATTTCTTTTTTGGCCACATCAAGGCCTATGGAAATTCTTGGGCCAGGAATCAGATCCGAGCCATAGCTGGTGACCTACATTGCAGCTGCAGAACCACCAGAACTTTAACCCATTGTTCTGGACCCCATGATTGAACCTGTGTCCCAGTGCTCCAGAGACATCACTGAACCCATTGTGCCACTTCTGTAACATGGAGCTCCTATAACATGACATTTTAAACCATAAATTAGGGTAGAAATCTGAAGCTAAAAAAGGGCCATCTTTTCAATGCCTTTTAGTAACTTTTTGGTGTTTTTTTTTTTTTTTTGGAAGCAGAGCTGCTCATAAGCAGCCCAAGGCTAGCTGGGAATATCTTACATCATTGGTAGGTTTCCCTTTATCCTCCAGGTAGTGTGAAGGCCAAGATCAGAGGGGGGAAGAGTATTCATTTGGGTAACCAGGGGAATTTCATCAAACCACTTCTGATTCACCTCCTTTCCTCACTCACCCACTAACTCCTTTGACAGCATCTATATATATAAATCAGCATTTCAGAAATTAAGCAGTTTCAGATAGGATGTGACGGTTCATTATCAATGCTGACCAGATAGCCACTTTATCCTCGGCATCCATCTGTGGTGCTTCTCTCCTGGTGTTCTGGTGCCTGCCCAGAGTGAGCACCATTTATTTTCAGGATGCAGTCACCCCTCTTGAGGAGCAGAGCTATAAACCACACCAGCAGCATAGATGTCAACAGCCCTTAGTCATTCACCACAGACTTTCACAGTCTTGGGCGCTCAGAGTTAATGCCATTCCTCGGGCAGGGAGATGACTTAGAGGAACCACTAAAGGAACGTTATGTTATTTGCAGGCACCTCTGTGGAATTTAATACCCATCAAAGCAGCACTCATCCTCAGTACATGGTCCTCTAGAAGAACCTCACTCTTTTGTTCTGCTTTGCATCTTTGAGACCAGGCGTGTCTGTAGAAAGATCGACACCCACCTTGAATGGCTGTGTGAGTGTTCATTAAAAAAAATAATACTTGTTCTAGATTATAATTGTTCATTGCATAGAAGTTGGAAAGTACAGAAATGTGTAAAGAAGAAGGGAAAAATCATACATCAGCTTTCAGTGCCTAAATAATGCAGTTAATAAATTGGAATATTTCTTTTTTTTTCCATGCACTTACATCCTTTTTGTATATTCAAAAAATTCTTCATGCAGTATACACTTTTTTGTGTGTGTTTTTTTAGTTAACTATATATGTGGGGAATTGTCCCATAGTCATGAACATTTAATGACCAGGAAGTCTTCAAAGTCATTTTAATGGGTTCATTGTGTTTGATCCTACGACTAGATACTAGCAGTTATTTTGGTCCAGGCACCTAATCTACAGGTGCTCCTGAGAAAGTGCTGTGTGACCCACAGGTTTGCAGATCAGTGCGCTATGAAATTTTATACCTGGGTTCCCAATAGAATGCAAAGAGTGTGGATCCTTGCAGCAGCCTGAGGCCACAGCATCGCTATTGTGCTCATATAAACATCTACAAACATCGTGGGTTAGACACCAAGGCAGAGGTGGCTCTGATTCCAGAGTCCCAGCTGTAGTCACTGCCCTCTCTGCTAGGCTAAGGGCATTATCCACCCTAAAGACAGCGCTGCCCTTGCAGGACCACAGGATGCAGTAAAAGATAAGAAGTGCAGCCTTTTCAAGCTGCAGGTCCACCTCTAACTAGTTACCAATGAGCCACAAGCGGGGCCAACTCATCATCCCAGGTATCCCAGACATGCCTTGATGTGAGAGTTAACGTGTACACCAGATGTTACCACTCAGACACAGGATGCTGGTGACCTTGGTGGGACACTTTATCAGCCACAGAGGTCACATGGGGAAACCTGTGCTTTGTGAATGGGGCAAAAAGATCTCAAAACTGTCAATCAAAGACATGGCACAGGATTATCCCCAAAGACCAGTCCTTTGGCAAAATATATCTTATTTTCAGGGGTGACTTTACCCAGGCCTCATGCATTTTAGAATAGCTGCCCCTGGGGTGGTCCCTCCCTGTTGGCACCAAACTTAATGGACCAGAAGCAAGGTTTCCTGTGGAGACTGAGAAGACATTCCTGTGTCCTCCAAATGTAATTTGCTTTGACTCCCTAACTGCCTGCCTGGCTGATGAGAAGTTCAGATGTGTGTGTGTGTGTGTGTGTGTATGTGTGTGCATGTGATGGGGGAAGTGGGAGGCTCCTCCATGTCCATGTTCATTAGATCCCACGAGAATCCTGAGCTGCTGTGGTGTCAGGCAGGGAAAGCATGTGGCCACTGCTATGTGGCTGTTTTGGGCAGCTCTGGCTAGGGTCTCAGGTCCTTCACTTCCAGGAGGGCTCAGACTGTACCCCTCAATGCTGAGCAGGACTCCAGGTCTTTGAGTAGCACCTGTGGAGCTCCTGATCTCCTCCAGAGCCTATGTCTCCCAAACCCTAGCCCTTTCCTTACTGAGCTGCCTTCTGTAACAAAAATAACTGATAATGAGTAGGTAGACAGACAATAACTGATAATACAGGGAGTGGGCTTCAGCCATGCAGGAGGCCAATCCACATGTTGTGGTTGTGGCCATCTGTGAGATGGATGTGAATACGCACATATGAGGCTGCCTTTTGCAGTTTCACTCTGAAGCCCTTTTGGCCAGTGTGGGAGGTTTTCATAAGGTCTTAGCCTGCTGTGCTCTGAGATTCTGAGATGGTTGTTAGAAGACAAAACAAATCAGCTCTATGCATCAGGAGAGCAATGGACCCACAATTTTTACAGTCAGAGAAGCACAAACTCTATACAGTCCTGTTGAATGAATTCCTATCATCCTCCTAATTTAGAGGAAGTCCTTTTTGCTTTCCTAGTGGGAAATTTTGGTACGGGTCTGAGATATAGGTTTCCATCACATCAGGATGCAATTCAAGCAGAGGGCAAATAAGGGAAGCCCCTTTTGAAGTTTGCTTTTCTGACCTCCAAGTCAGAAGGAGCCTGGATCAGGAATCTGGACCAGGTGTTCTTATCTCTCATGTAGAGTTGCGGGAGCCTGCATGGTCATTTAAATGTTTTGATCTCAAATTTCTCAGCTATAAAATGAGGGGGAAATTATTTAGGTAACTTCAAAGAGTCCCTCCAGCAATAGCCATTCTGAAATTTCTGTTTCACTGAAAAGTTCCAGCTTCTACATCTTTGCATATTGTTTGGTAGTTTTCAACATAATTTTATAAAGATCCCATTTGATTTAAATTTTTTTTTGTAAGGGAGATAGGTGATTAAACTTTGTATTGAAAATACATTGCTGGGAGTGCCCATTGTGGCTCAGTGAGTTATAAACTGGACTAGTATCTATGAGGATGCAGGTTTGATCCCTGGCCTTCCTCTGTGAGCTAAGAATCCAGCTTTTCCATGAGCTATGGTGTAGCTCACATATGTGGGTCTGATCCAGTGTTGCTGCGGCTGTGACACAGGCCTCAGCTGCAACTCTGATTTGAGCCCTGGCCTGGGAACTTACATATGCCATGGGCATGGCCATAAAAAAATAAAAAATAAAAGTAATAAAGTAAAATAAAATATGTTGCTATTCAAATACGTGCTCCTGACACATTCAGACCTAGAACCTGCTGGCACAAATTCCCTAAGATGAGAAGTAATGTGGCTTTGACCAAAGATAGCTGAATACAAGGGGGATCAAAATGAAATAGTGGTTATCCAGACACATTTTTTATGGTGACTTTATAAAGTTGATGAAAGCAAGATTTTCCTTTAGCTAATCATCTTCAAAACAGAGAAACAAGCAGAACCCCCAAAACAGAGCCCTCCTCTCTTTATTCCTTGTTCCTTGCCTGGACTGAGGTTCACTTCTTCATAGGACTAAAGATCATATTGCTGGTAAAAGAAGATAGTCCTCTTGCACTGTCCTGACCTCACTCAGCCAGCAGCCTCTTCTCCATCTTCTGCTTCACTTAGTACCTGGCTCTTCCTCTCTGTCCCCAAATGCTGAAAAAGTCCCAAGGGCCTTTGAGAATGTAAGTGAAGATTAGTCCACACAGATGATCTGGACTCCAGATTGTGATTGAGCCACAGCAGGGGGGTGGAGGTGAATGGACTATGCAGTGTTTCTGAAAAGATTGTTTTCAAGTTACTTCTGCTAACATTGGATGTTCATAAAGTGACCGTGAAAATGAATTCCACCGAACTGCTATCCTGATCTCACGGTGTGGGTGCAAAGCGACCTCGAATGTTAAACACTCTGTAAATGGTGCAGTTCTCTATATGGGGAAACAGTTTTGATGTTGCTCTAAAGCTGTTGATGATAGAAAGGCAAGGGAAGTTGATTTTTGATTAACTCTTTAAATTTTTTTTAAAATTGAAGGATAGCTGATTTATAATGTGTGAGTTTCTGGTGACAGTAAAGTGATTCAGATATATATATATATATATACAACATTATATATATAGATATCAAACATATTAATATATGTATATTATACCTACATGATAAATATTGCTATATATGTGTTAGTTTCTGGTGACAGTAAAGTGATTCATATATATATGAATCACACACATACTGTTTCAGATTCTTTTATGTTGTAGGTTATTACAAGATATTGAATCTGGTTCCCTGTGCTATACTCTAGGTCCTTATTTTTTATCTATTTATTTATAATAGTATGTTTCTGTTAATCCCAAACTCCTATTTATTCTTGCCCCTACCTTTCCCTTTTGATAACTGTAAGTTGGTTTTCTATGTCTGTAAGTCTAATTCTGTTTTGTCAATACGTTCATTTGTATCATTGTAAAATTTTATGTGTTTTTTGTCTTTTTTGGGGCCCCACCTGTGGCATATGGAAGTTCCAAGGCTAGGGGTTGGGAACCTATACCACAGCCACAGCCATGCCAGATTTGAGCTGCATCTGTGACGTACACCATAGCTCATGGCAGTGCCAGAACCTTAACCCACTGAGCAAGGCCAGGGATCAAACCCAGGTCCTCATGGATACTAGTTGGGTTCGTTACTCTTAGCCATGACCAGAACTCTGTTCATATCAGTTTTTTAGATCCCACACATATGTTATCATATGGTATTTGTCTTTCTCTTTCTGACTTATTGTGTGATATCTCTAGTTGCATACATTTTGCTGAGAATGGCATTTTCTCATTCTTTTTTATGGCAGTGACATAGTATTCCAGTGTGTGTGTGTGTGTGTGTGTGTGTGTGTGTGTGTGTGTGTGTGTGTGTGTGTGTGTGTGTGTTTATGTACCACATCTTTATCTCTTCATCTGTCGATGGACATTTAGGTTGCTTCCATGTCTTGGCTATTATAAATAGTTCTGCTGTGAGCATAGGGGTGCATGTATCTTTTCAAATTACAGTTTTCTCCAGATATTTGCCCAGGAGTGGGATTGCTAGATCATATGTAATCATATTTTGAGTTTGGTAAGGACTCTCCCTACTGTTTTGCATAGTGGCTGCACCATTTTACATTTCCACCAACAGTATAGGAGGGTCCCATTTTTTCCACACCGTCGCCGTCATTTATTTTGTGTGGAATTGTTAATAATGGCTATTCTTACTGGAATGAGGTAATACTGCGCTGCAGTTTTGATTGCATTTTTCTAATAATTGGTGATGTGAAAGACATTTGATTTTTTTAAAACAACAACAACAACAAATAATCACAAGTATTTTGAAAATATGTTCTTGGAATTTTTAAAATTTAATCATGAGTTGTCTTCTGGGCCACTTCAGTCTGAGTGCTTGTGCTTTGAGTGGTTGCTACTGATTTTTACCAAAAAGAGAGTAGAAATTATGGGATTTGGAAGAGATCTGATAAATCATCTAGCTGTCTCATTCAGTGATAAGATGTTAAAATCTGGAAAGATGGAGTTACCCATCTAGGGTCACAGAACTAGCTTGACAGGGAATGTCGTTATACTCGATAAGACTTTGCGCTTGAAAAGAGCCACATTTTCAATGTATCAATGAGTTTTTACACTTATCCACAGCTTCTTCAAATCTTTTCTCAACTGATAATCCTAAAGTTTATATCAACTGTGAAATTTCCATGCCACCATCTTCCCTTCTCCTTCCCCATTGATGGAAGAAATCCTCAATTTTTTCTGATGGTTTTCTGGGCTTACTTTATTTTCAATAGATAAAGGTTTATTCTGTTTCCCCCTGTTATAATATCACAATCTGGAATAGTTTTATTATGTGGCTGGGCATGCTTTTATAGAGCAGTAGCATGAGACTGGAGTGAAATCGCATTATGAGTTCACATTGTTATCAGTTTTATTGGAGCTGAAACTGAGTGAAAGGATTTAGGAATAATTGGGTAATCAAAGTGAATTAAATAAAGAGGGGAAAAATATCAGTTCTGGCATCAAATGGGGAGTGCTATGACTGCCACATCTGTGGTCTTTATCCATTTTAATCAAGTCAAAATTATGCTATTAAGACTTATTCTTGCTGTGTTTACTTGCTCAGACATAGCAGACTTTATATTCATCTCTGGTTATTTCTTGAAACATTAAAACATTCTCCCTGTTTCTAGGGAAATGTTTCCTAGCCTGATTACTATCCAAATATGCCAAGTTGCTGTTGTATTTATAAGTGTGTATGCAATGTTCTCCTGTAGATTCTGGATAATGGAATCCAGAATGCTGAGTTTTCAAGCCAGCTAGATAAATCCTGTGTTGCCCCAACTTGTTGTGTCTTCAGAAAACTAGGTTTAAGGGGTATCTTGTTAGTATAAATTTGCTGTGACAAATAGTATGGCATACTATTGGTATAGCAGGAATATCACTATAGTAACATAGTAACATAAATATTCCTCTAGTAATATAGTAAATATTACTATAGTAACTAGCCTAGTCTTACTGTAAAGAAAGTACAGTTTCTTTACTGTATTTCCCAGGAGATACCGTGCTTTCATTGAAAAATCTGTTTAGCCTAATAAATGGTAACAGTAGTCAGCTTCCCTTCCCCCCCCAATACCTCTTAAATATGCCAAGTGATAATGCACTGAATTATGGAATGACATAGCACTAAATTCACAGACAAAACTGAGAAACCTTTGATTTCCTTTGTTGGATTTTTTTGGTGGGTTGTCTCTTACTGGAAAATCCATCTGAAACCTGTTATTTGGCTCTGCATCCTGACTCCATAAATCTTAGAATCCTCAGTATTTTCTGCTTGGCTCTGGTTTGATGCATTGGTGCCCAGGAATGTTCACATCCTTGTGCCCGGATCAGGGGGTGCCTGATTGCTCACTCAGAGTGTGCCCTGGAGAGGTTTCCTCCAGGAACAGGCTGGGCTCCTGGCCTTAAAACAAAGGCCAGAGCTGTCAGGGTACTGAAAGCAGACAGCCCTCCCATTTCTCCTCCAAGCTTGGGTCTTTGTTTGTTTTAATGATTTTTATTTTTTCCATTATAGCTGGTATACAGTGTCCTGTCAATTTTCTACTCTACAGCCAAGTGACCCAGTCACACATACATACATACATTCTCATTCTCACATTATCATGCTCCATCACAAGTGACTAGATAGAGTTCCCAGTGCCATATGCAGGATCTCCTTGCTTATCCATTCCAAAGGCAATAGTTGGCATCTATTCACCCCAGATTCCCAGTCAAGCTTGGCTCTTACTTTAAAGAAATCAGAGTTCGGTTCTCTGGGTGTTTGTGTGCTACTATTGACTGTTTTACGTCTTAACTGTTTGGCCAAGAGAAGGACTCTAGACAGATTTGATGTTGCTTCCTTGTTTAGCAGTCATTTTCAAAGATACTTAATTCTAGGGAAAGTTAGGATAAAAAATGAGCTGGAATGTTTGGGAATATTAAGGTGGCTCTAAGAAATTAGGAGATTGCCTCTTTATGAAGTTGTATGTATTCATTCTTTAAGGAGCTGTTTGAATATAATAACATAACAGCTTACATATATTTATGATGCACTTACCATGAGCTAACCATTTGTTTACTTTTATTTACATCTCACTTGACTTTCATAATAGCCCTAGATGTAGGCAGTATCTTTAGAAGACCCATTTTAGATCTAACACAACACAGAGAGGTTGAGAAACTTACCCAAGTTTACACAGCTAGGCAGTGGGAAAGTCAGGACTCAAAGCACACAGTCTCAGCCCTTAAGCACCCACTGGGTTATTTGCAGTAAATGTATATTTTCACACAGACCAACAGGGAAGTATATTTAAAGCAGTGGTTTTCAAATCTTTTTGATGGACCATGGAAAGAAGTACATTGCTGACTAGCATGTGTGCACAAAAAAAAACTCATAAAACCACACAAAAGAGCACTCACCCTTGCCACAGAGGATGCCCTCTGACTTTTCCTTTCTATTTCATTTCTAAAAAGTGCTGCTGGGGACCCTGAAAATTGATTTTCTGACCTAATATAAGGCCACAGCTTGCAGATCAAACTTTCCAGGACCTGGATGTAGGCAGCTCAGCAGGAAGCCTGAGGTCATAGCATCCTCTGAGTCAGTGCCCCTTAGCTCCTCCCCGAAGTGATAGCACTGTTTGTGGATGGACTGAATATAGACACAGATTGTAATTTTCCTTTCCCCAACTCTACTATTTTCAGATATCCTCTCCCTTTATTCCTTTTCCTTTTTTGAAAACAAAAAGCTGTAATTTTACCAAAGCTGGTGATGATTTAGCGTGGAACAGAGACGGCCAAGAAACGCTGACTAATGATCTTGATGTGGAGACCCAGGTTACAAATGAATCTTTGTAAAGCACATCACTTTTTCCCATTTTATTTGTTTATTTATTTATTTTTTGGGGTGCACCTGCAGCATATGGAAGTTCCCAGGCTAGGGGTTGAATCAGAGCTACAGCTGCCGGCCTACAGCACAGCCACAGTGATACCAGAACCAAACTGTCTCTACAACCCCTGTGTCTATGACCCAAGCCGTGTCTATGACCCACACCAGAGCTCATGGCAACACCGGATCCCTAACCCACTGAGCAAGGCCAGGGATGGAACCTGTGTCCTCATGGATACTAGTCAGGTTCTGAACCTGATGGGCCACAATTGGAACTCCTCCCATTGATTCTGATGTTCATTTTCATAGTGTGCAATTGTTAAATTGATGTCTCCACTGCATTCTGACTCTGGGACCACCTCTTCTTCCAGTGAGGGCCTTCTTTGGCCCACTTTGGGTTTTCTTCTCCAGGTGGGTTCATTTGGAATGAGCTTCCCTACTCTTCCATCTCCATGAGAGTTGAGGCATTCCAGGCAGTCTAGGGGCCCAGTTCACTCAGTCTTTCTGGAATTTCTTGGAAATTTTTTGGCAGCCCTTAAACTGTCTATCATGGAGTAGGGGATCCTCTGAATGTTTGAGCCTGATGTTACCTTAGGACAGACCTGCAGAATAGAACTTCTCAACAGTCTCAGGCTCAGAAACAACACTACAGTATGACATCATCCTGAAGTCATGTCAGGAGCCTCCGGTGGGCTGACAAGTTACTGTGGACCAGCCCCAAAGTGTGGTTGGCTGCAAGGCAGCCAGAAACTTCTGGCATGTCAAGTAGTTCTATGTTATCAAGTCACCCACAGCCAGAACCATTGTGTTTTAAATACCAATATTAGAGAATTGACTCTTTGCCAAATAGGTTTTGCCTAATGTAATTTCTTTAATATTACCTCTTTCTGTCTCTTCTTCTTGTTGCTGATACCTTGTGACAGATACAATACCAGCTCACACCATTTCTGGAATGATAATATTAATGTGTGCACTCATTAAAGGAATAAATTGGGGTTCCCGATGTGGCTCAGCAGAAATTGAATCTGACTAGTATCCATGAGGACACGGGTTCTACCCCTGGCCTTGCTCAGTGAGTTAAGGATCTGGCATTGCCATAAGCTGTGGTGTCGGTGGCACTTGTAGCTCAGATCCAGTGTTGCTGTGGCTGTGGTGTAGGTTGGCAGCTGCAGCTCTGATTCTACCCCTAGCCTGGGAACGTCTATGTGCTGCAGGTGTGGCCCTAAAAAGAAAAAAAAAGTAGAAATAATAAAGAATAAGTTAAGATAGTAGTAAGAGCAAGGGGTTTTTGAGATGGTGGGGGAGGTTGAGGTGTGGTGTGTGTTGGCAGAAAGGAGATGGTCAAGGGGCCCCGAGTCATCAGCCTCTCAGGACCTTCCCAATGCTTTTTAGTTGGTGCTAATTTAACAAGCCCAGAGGATGAAACTTTTAGAATCTTTCCAAATAGGAAATATTTTTTGGAAGATTATTCTCTCATCCAAGAGAATAGTTCCCTTTCTGGTATGAAGGCTTGTTGAGGAATAGAGATATTTTAGTGGTTAGGTGGTTGGAAAGAAACTTGGTCTGTATTGCTGGTGATGAGAAAAAGATAGATTTCAGCCTAAGGCAGCTGGAATTGGATGTTCACTTTTAGTGGGGTCAAGAGGGACTTACTCAAGTTTTCTGCCTGCTTCTCTCTCTGTTCTTTTACCCTTGAGGGCAATACACACTCTGCTCTCCAGGACTAATTCCATTTCATGGCACTGATACCTGGGGTTAGGTTGTGACCTCCTCAAGAGCATATTTTTAAATTTTTTATCTTTAGGGCCACACCTGTGGCACATGGAAGGTCCAAGGCTAGGGACTGAATCAGAACTGTAGCCACTGGGCTACAACACAGCCATAGCAACACAGGATCCAAACCACATCTGTGACCTACACCCCAGCTCATGGCAACGCTGGATCTGTAACCCACTGAGTGAGGCCAGGGATTGAACTCACATCCTCATGGATACTAGTTGGGTTCTTAACCCACTGGGCCACACCAGAACTCCTCAAAGTGTCTTCCATCACCAGAAATGCTCTGCAGATCCCCACTATGGTCAGTGGATGTCTCGTGTCTGACTGCCTGGATTCTTGAACATTCTGTGGACAAGAAAGTTTCCCCAGCCCCTTGATGCTGAGAATGAGCATTGGGGGAACCATGAAGATCATTAACTATTTCGTCATTGCTATTGGCTCAGTCCTGTTTTAATGGATATGGGGTCTCAAGCGTATTTGCAGATCTTCTTTCCCTCAAAGAGACTGTGATGTCATGATGATTTGAGTCACAGACATGAAGTAGGACAGAAAAAAGCAAAGTGGGACAATGTGGTCAGGGGTAGGAGCACCAGATTGTGAGTGGGAGTCCCAGGCTTTGGTTCCAGCTCTGTGATTAGCCATAGGACTGGCCGGACTCACATTTGACCTCTACAGGCCTCCACTTCCTCCACTGGGAGACAAAGAGGTCAGACCAGGGACCTCTAAGCTGGACTCCAATGGTGTGAGACAGGGGTGCTGTGGGAGGAACTGACAGGGGTTCTCTCAGGAGAGGTGGGGGGAGGCTTAGGGCTTGCTCTAAATTCCAGTTAAAATCAGCCAGTGTGGCTGTTTCAACTTCAGCAGGGGCTCCCTTTCCTCACTAGCCCCGGGACCCTCTCACTAAGTTAATGCATAAAAAATCAATTATGTGTATCTATATTCTGTTTCTTCCCCAAAAATATTCATATAGCAGTTTACAGAGAGACGGAAAGCCAGCTCTAGTTCTAAATTGATTTGGCTACATTTGATACACTCTTCCTTTCGAGGATATTACTTTTCAGTTATAATAAGCCAAAAGATCGCTTTTCACACCTCTTTCATTTTTATGATTCTTTGAAAAGACTTCTTATGTTGCTCACAGTAAAACTGGCTGGTGTGTTTCAGCAACCTCAGAAGTCATCAAAGCAGAAGTGTCAGGACCTCATAAGGAGACTGAGGCGTGTGCATTTCTCTGTGTGTGAAGACAGGGATTCTCAGCCCCACTGAGGACTAGTGCATATTCCAAGCCTACCTTTGACTCATTCCTGGGCTCATAAACACTGGGCAGGAAAATCAATGCCAGTGACGGGGAGGCCAGCACGTAGGAGGGTGACACATGCTGAGAATGCACCAGAGGGGACTTTAGCTGGGACTCCACACCAGGCTGCTCAGAACACAGGGCCCAGTCACTGCCCCACCCACCCACCCCACAACCCCCTCTGCCTCAGCCTGCTGCCTCAGTGCGCTTCTTACCTGAACTCAAGGGTCCAGAGAGAAATAGCATCCTCTTGAGTATGGGGACAGTCACTGTTTACATCACATTTTTTTTCTTTTTATGGCCACACCTGCAGCATAGGGAGGTTCCCAGGCTAGGGGTCAAATCAGAGCTACAGCTACCAGCCTACACCACAGCCACAGCAACACCAGATCTAAGCTGCATCTGTGAGCTACACCACATCTACACTGGCCAAGGATCAAACCCGCATCCTCATGTATCCTAGTTGGGTTTGTTAACCACTGAGCCACAAAGGGAACTCCCTCACATCATATTTATAAAGTGTTTGGATAAGCAATGAGGTCCTAATGTACAGCACAGGTAGCTATGTCCAATCTCTTCAGCTAGAACATGATGGAAGATAGCATGAAAAAGAAAAGAATTTACATATAGGTATGACTGGATCACTTTGCTGTGCAACAGAAGTTGAACATTATCAATCAACTAAACTTTAATAAAAAATTAAAAAATATGGAGTGCCAACGTGGCTCAGTGGAAACGAATCTAACTAGCATCCATGAGGTTGTAGGTTTGATCCCTGGCCTCACTCAGAGGGTTAAGGATCCAGCATGGCCATGAGCTGTGGTGTAGGTTGAAGATGCGGCTTGGATCTGGCATTGGCGTGGCTGTGTCATAGGCCAGAGGCTACTGCTTAGATTTGACTCCTAGCCTGGGACCCTAGCAGGTGTGGCCCTGAAAAAAAGTTTTAAATATTTAATAGGTAAAAACAAGAAAAAAAAACCCTTTGCAATAATTGCTCAAGTACATATACCTAAAATATAAAGTGATTGGAAAGAGATTCAGGAATGAACAATATAAACATGTTAAAAAATGCATGAATTAGGAAGACTGTATTAGTCTGGGTTCCCCAGAGAAAACAAAACCAACAGGACATAGGCCACTTGCATGTGCTATAGGGAATGGGCCAACACAATTACAGAGGCCAGGCAGTCCGAGATCTCCAGCCTGGAGACCCAAGAGAGCCAAGGATGTCAGTCCGGTCAAAGTCCAAAGGCCTGAGGACCAGGAAAGCCGATGGTGTAAGTCCCTCCTGAGTCTGAAGGCAGGAGAAGATCAAAGTGCCCTCTCAAAGACAGGAGAGAGCAAGAATTCTTTCTACTTCCCTTTTAGAGTCAGGCAGTCCATCGACTGATTGGGTGAGGCTCACCACATTAGGGAGGGCAATCCACTTTACTCCATCTGCCCACTCCCAAGTACATCTCTTCCAGGAACACCCCCACCAACACAGCCAGACTAAAGCTTTGACCAAATATCTTCCCATGTCCTAGTCCATGGGACACATAAAATGAACCATCATGTATACAGATGTTGCACTCTGCAGTGAACTTTGTGGGAACTGTTAGGGGATCCTGCTTGCAAGGGCTTATTAAAATGGAATGTTCCCTTTTCATTTTTTTAAATGATTTTTATTTTTTCCATTATAGTTCATTTACAATGTTCTGTCAATTTTCTACTATACAGCCAAGTGACCCAGTCACACATACATATATACATTCTTTTTCTCACATTATCATGCTCCATCATAAGTGACTAGATATACTTCCCAGTGCTGTACAGCAGGACCTCATTGCTTATCCATTCCAAGGGCAATAGTTTGCATCTATGAACCCCAGATTCCCAGTCCACCACCCTCCCTTCCCCTCCCCCTTTGAGAACTAGAAGTCTATTCTCCAAGTCCATGGTTTTCTTTTCTGTGGAAACGTTTATTTGTGCTGTATGTTAGATTCCAGATATAAGTGATATCATATGGTATTTGTCTTTCTCTGTCTGACTTACTTCACTTAGTATGAGAGTCTCTAGTTCCAACCATGTTGCTGCGAATGACATTATTTTGTTCTTTTTTTATGACTGAGTAGTATTCCATTGGTATATATACCACTTCTTCATTTATTCATCTCTTGATGGTTGTTTCCATGTCTTGGCTATTGCGAATGGTGCTGCAGTGAACATACAGTTGCATGTGTGTTTTTCAAGGAACGTTTTTTCTGGATATGTGCTGAAGAGTGGGATTGCTGGGTCCTATGGTAGTTCTATATTTAGTTTTCTGAGGTACTGCCATACTGTTTTCCATAGAGGTTGTATCAATTTATATTCCCACAGCAGTGTAAGAGGGTTCCCTTTTCTCCACACCATCTCTAGCATTTGTTACTTGTGAACTTATTAATGATGGCCATTCTGACTGGTGTGAGGTGGAATGTTCCCTTTCCCAGAAACATATTGGAAATAATTCTGGATAAATACATTTAGAATGGATAAGCAATGAGAGCAATGAGGTCCTGGTGTACAGCACAGGGATCTATATCCAGTCTCTTGAGATAGAACATGATAGAAGGTAATATGAGAATAAGAATGTGTGTGTATATATATATATGGCTGGGTCACTGTGCTGTACAGCAGAAATTGGCAGAAATAAGAAAAGAATTCTCTTTTCTCCAAGCCATGGCTACTAAGCTCTAAAGCATATGTAGAATTTGAAGAATTGGAGTGAAAGCAATTGAGAGGAGTTCCTGCTGTGGCTTAGAGAGTTAAGAACCTGACATAGTGTCTGTGAGGATGTGGGTTCAATCCCTGGACTCGCTCACTGCATTAACAATCTAGCGTTGCCACAAGCTATAGGGTCGGTGGCTCAGAACCATGGCCATGCCCTGGCCGTGGTGTGGGCTGGCAGCTGCGGCTGTGATTCAGCCCTTGGCCTGGGAACTTCCATATGCTCCAGGTATGGCCTAAAAAGCAAAAAGAAAGACAGCAATCAGCACCTCAGGACTCTGGTTCCTAGGATAAGAGTATTTGAGCAGGACTCCAAGCTGGAAGAGGATGGCGGCGGCTGCACTGAAGAGGTTTTTGTCCCAAAACCCTGGGGAGGCGGGTGACGCTGAGGCCAGAAAGCCTGGCGTGTGGGCACTGTTGGGAGCCAGGACCTGTGTGCTGCTCCAAGACTATGCAGAGGCCTGAAGGGACGAGGCAGCGGCAGCGCAGGAGCATGGCCCAGGCAGGAAGCCCTGTACGTGGGGCTGCTGGGCGGTGCGGCAGCCTGCGGCGACCTAGCGCCAAGCGGGGCAACTTTTGAGGAGGCACTGCGGCTGCGCCAGGGCCTCTCCTGCTGCTGGCGCTTGCCACACGCAGCTGGGACTCCAAAGCATTTGTGCGGCGGCTGCTCTGGCTGCGGGGTCGCGGCTGCCTGTGCCACGTGAACATGGGCCTCTGCTCACTGGTGTACGAGGCACCCTTTGACGCCCAGTTCAGCCCTACCAGACCCGCTGCTGCTCCCTGCATCCCCACTGGGCGGACTTCCCTGACCTGATCTTGGATGTGGGCTTCCTGGGCCACTGGTGGGTGCTGGGGATCCGGATGCACGACTGTGACATCAAGGATGACGAGTTCCTGCACCTGCCAGCACATCTGCGTGTTGTCGGGCCCCACCAGCTGCACTCAGAGGCCAAGGAGCGGCTCTTCCATGAGAAGTACAGGCCTGTAGCACTCACCGTGGATCAGGTGGAGCAGGCACTGTGGGAGGAGCAGGTCCTGCAGAAGCAGAAGAAGGACCAGCTCGCCCTGAGCCAAGCCAACCCACTGGCGCCCCTGGAAGTCGCTAGATGAAACCCTGCCAACCCAGGATTGTGTGGTTGGTGAGAATCAGCCTCAAATGTAGAGCGATGGAAATAAATTGTGTACGGTGATCTCTCCGTGGGTTTTCAAAAATTGAGGGCCTCTCTCTCGCCTGCTCCTTTTGAGTTGATGCTAATTCAGAGCCTCCTTGGTCTCAGAGTTGGGAAGAGCAGAGCAACATGCCTTGTAACACTTATCACTGCCGGAAGTAGGGAGGAGCCTTAGATGGAAATAAGCCTTTGCACTGGGCTTATTTCCCCCTCCCCCCCCTACTAAAGTATCACAATTGTTAGGTGACTCCCAAGCTCTCCTAAGAACTTTTAGATTTTCATTTTAAAATTTGAACTGAAATGTTTATCCCCTGTTTCCATGACTAGCATGTTTTTTAAAAAGTAATTTTAAAATAATTATGGTTTCAGAGGAGACTGGAAAAATAGGCATCCTGTGTATCTTCACCCAGCCTCCCCCAAATCATAACTTATGTAATCATTCCCAACCCAGGAAGTTAATATTGGTATGATTATTTGGATTTTATGACAAAACATTTTGCAAAAACAACCTCCCCCACCCCTATTTTTTAGGGCTACACCCATGACAGATGGAAGTCTCACAGTCTAGGGATTGCTGCAGCCACAGCAATGCAGGATCCAAGCAGCATCTTGTGATCTCTACTGCAGCTTGCTGCAATGCCAGATCCTTTAACCCACTGAGTGAAGCCAGGGATTGAACTCTCATCATCATGGATACCAGTTAGATTCTTAACCCATTGAGCCACAACAGGAACCCTCAAAACAACCTGCTTTGGAAGTTCCCATGTGGCACAGTGGGTTAATGATCTGGCATTGCCATAGCTGTGACACATAACATTGGTGTGGATTTGATCCTTGGCCAGGGACCTTCCAGATTCCACAGGTGTGGCCAGAAAAACCACTCAAAACCAAGCTGCTTTTACCATGCATGTACGGATACTGATGTTAAATGACTTGGAGGGACAAAGCATTTTCTGATCTGGAAATCAATATGGAATCATAGCTTCTGGTTATGTTTTACTTCAATAACCCTGAAAACACAGAATTCTATGGAAAGGATATGTTGGTATTCAGAGCTGGGTTATGGTAATCATACTTTTAAAACTAAAATACTAAAAGGAATGTCACTACCTCTGTCACCTATGTGACCTATAGCTAGTTAATAAACCAAGACATGAAATAACCAAAAAGAAAAAAGGAAAATAAAGTTTATTTGGGCAGTCCGCATTATTTTCCATCCTCTTCCCTAACACCTAAAGCAGCCCACCTCCTTAATGGATGTGTTATCTGATGGGGCTGATCATCCACATTACAGAAAGACATTAAGAGAACAGACCTACAGAAAAAGGACCCGTGCTGGGAGCTGATCCACCAGGGGGTGATTTGAAAAGTGGAGTCTGAGACTGTGGCAGGCCCTAGAAAATTACTACCTTGCTCAATGGGATTAGTTGTCCAAAATGAAGAATATTTTCTTCTTGTACCATCCCATTTTCTGATTGCTCTCTTTTTACTGCTTGTTATTATTTCTCTCTTCTGAGCCAGGGGCTGGCCTCCATGGCTGGCAGCATCCTGATCATCAGCACTGTCCTGGGCACAGGAAGAGATCCAACGGCCAGCTATGGTGTTGTGAAAGCAGAGAAAGGGGTTGGTTGCTCTTTTGAAAAGGAAGGGAGAGAGTAGGATGGACAGGAGTTGGGGGTTGATAGATGCAAACTATTACATTTACAATGGATAAGCAATGAGGTCCTACTGTACAGCACAGAGATCTTTATCCAGTTTCTTGAGATGAACATGATAGAAGATATTATGAGAATAAGAACATCTATCTATCTATCTATCTATCTATCTATCTATCTATCTATCTATCTATTATCTATCTATCTATCTATCTATCTATCTATCTATCTATCTATCTATTATCTATCTATCTATCTATCTATCTATCTATCTATCAATCTATCTATCTATATGACTGGGTCACTGTGCTGTACAGCAGAAATTGGCAGAACTGAAAATCAGTTATACTTTAAAAAAATAAAAATTACAAAAAGAAAAGAAAAGAATAAGCAAAGAAGGAGTACAGATTTGGGCTTGTCAGGAAATTCTGCTGCTCTCCCATAGTCATTTCTATGACACTGTCATCATTTATTTATGAGAGCTGGAGGCAATTTTCTGATGGATTCAGGGCTGCATCTTCAGCACTTTCTTGAATGTCTGCCCTCCTCTGACAGAGAACATCTCTCGCTGGGGACAGAGAGATGTAACAAGAAGAGGGGTGGAGCCTGGGCCCCTGCAGTCAGCATGGCTCCTCTGTGAGCAGGGTGCAGCTGTCCAAGAGGTGCCTGTGTGCTGGTTGGAAAGGAACAGATGTCCTGGCCAAATCCTTAGCATCAACCTGCCTTGGGTGCTTCCCTGAGTGGAGAGGGAGGAGGAGGACTGGGTGTTTGAGGATATGGATTGGAAGGTTATAAAAATATAAGAAACACAGTCTACTGAGGCTGAGAGAAGAGAGGAAGGTGAGAGGTCATTAGGAGAGAGTGTGTTTGTGATGGGGGAGAGTGTTCACACCCTCTTTGTCTGTGGCGCACATCAGCTTCTGGGAATATCAGAGCCATAGTTGTGAATCTTTGTTGGGATGAGGTAGGAATGGTAGCCTGATGAGCCCAGCAGAGCATGTGGCGCCATCTACTCATCCACCCACCCACCCTTCAGCCATTCATCTTCTGTCCATCTGTTCATCCATCCACCCTCTTATCCTCTGTCCATCCATCTATTCTCCATCCATCCATCTATCCATCTATCATTTTTCCATCCATCTATCCATCCATCCATCCATCCACCCTCTTATCCTCTATCCATCCATCTATCCTCTATCCATCCACCCTCCTATCCTCCATCTATCCAGCCACTCACACACTTATCCTCTTATCCATCTATCTACTGATCCTCTGTCCATCCATCCACCCTCCTATCCTCTCTGCATCCATCCATATTTATCCATCCATCCATCCATCTACATCCATCCATCCATCCTCTATCCATCCATCCACTCACCCACCCACTTATCTTCTATCCACCTACCCTTCCACCCACCTATCCTCTATCCATCCACCCAGCTGTCTCTCTATCCATCCATCCTTGAGATCCCACATTCTCAGATACTTGTCCTTGGGCAGGTGTGGGACCAGCTGCCTCAGAGTCAATGGGAGAGCTTTCTAAAATGTGGGGCTTCTGGGCCCCACCTCAGCTAGAGAGCCTGGACCAGTGGTTGTCCATGTACAAAGGTGTCCCTGTGCTCCTGAGGTGCAGCTGGAGGCCTGAGAAGCACTTATGATGAGCTTCCTGCCTCCTGCTTAGTCTATATCAGTCAGTTGTCTGTGTGGGTTCAAGAAAGATCATTCAAAAATACACATCTGACCCTGGTCATGTCTTTGTTCAAAGCTCTCAGTATTTGGCACAACCCCCACCCCGCCTCCTCATTGACTCCAAACCCTTAGCTCACACCTGCCCCCAGCCTGGCAGAGCTACCTCTTTCCTGAAAGGTGCTCAGCCCACTCCCATGCCCCCAACCTCTCCCCACAGTGCCTTCCGTCCCCCTGCCTGGCTGGTGTCTGCCCAGCTGTGAGGATTCACCTTCCAGAACCCTGTCCCCTCCTCTTACCCTTGGTTACCCTTCTGTGGCCACCCACTGCCTGATCAGTGTCCCCTGCCCAGTGCTGTTGGAACAGAGAGGCTCTGTTGGACATAGGGTGTATGTGTGACAGCTTTCTCCCACAGACTGCCTGAAGAGATCTGTGTGTTTCTGCTCATGCCCTGTCTAGGCTGGGGTGGATCAGAATGCATTTTCTGCTCATTCCACCTCAATACCATAATGCAAATACATTTGTAGGGGTCGCCCTGAGATGACCTGATTTGGAAAGAAATCCTTGACCTTCATAACTTGAAAGCAGCTGACACTCTCCAGTACCTTCCCTTGGAATACAAACATGAAGCCATCACTTAACAGATTGCCAGTGCTTTATTGCCCTCCCCCAGATGGGCATCCTTCACCCTCCATGGGGCTTGAATGCATTCTGTGCTGTTGGGCTGCTCATGGTGTGGCAGGCAGGTGACTGCAGGTAAGGGGGGGCCTGGGCAGTGTCTCCTTTGTCAAAGCATATTCTGTTTGATAAAACAGCAGACCCGCTCCCATTTAAAGGTGTAGGAGAGTCAGAGGTGTTCACTGTCTACTTCCCTGCTTCCCACCTTTGCTTTCCACCCAGTCTGTAGCCTGGTGTCCTCAGTGGACAGAGCACATTACAACTGCTGGACCTCCTGCCACCATGGTGTCACGTGCAGTGTGTGACTTGCAGTGCAGCAGTGCTGGCAGAATGTGGGGTCATGAGGTCAGCCGGGGAGAGTGGTGACTGAGCCCATGAACATTGGGGTGGGAAATCAACTGCCTTGCAAGCCCAGTGTGGTACAGGGGATCAGGTGTCTCATGAGCCCGGAATCTTGGCATCACCTGGAAACCAAGTAAATCTGCCATGAGCCCCAGGAATGCTGCCTCTGGGTCTGGACTGAGATTTTCTAAGGCAGCCATGTCCTGACCTGCTACCAGCAGCTGCACTGGGGGTGGGGTGGGTGGGCTCACCAACCATGTCCAGTTGGAGTCACGCATGTTTGTTCTTGGCATTTATTCAGTAAGGACTTGGTTGATTATATATTTTTTTGGCATTGGTCTTTTTAGAGCTGCACCCACAGCATATGGAGGTTCCCAGGCTAAGGGTCCAATCCAAGCTGTAGCCGCCAGCCTACACCACAGTCATAGCAATGTGGGATCCTTAACCCACTGAGTGAGGCAAGGGATCGAACCCATGTCCTCATGGATATTAGTCAGGCTAGTTAACCCCTGAGGCATGATGGGAACTCCTTGTTGGTTGATTTGTAAGAAAGTGGAGTAGAGGACTTGATGGTGTGCAGGGGCTTAAGGTTCTCTGGAATGCCTCCATCCTTTGCCTCGCATGGTACATTGGAGCCTTGTGCCCACAGTGGACCCCCTCCTTATCCTTGGCCTCCCCTGTCAGCTCTCGACATCCTCTTTGCTTCAAGATCACCTTAGAGTTCCCTAGTGGCACAGCAGGTTAGGGATCTGGCATTGTCACTGCTGTGGCTCAGGCTGCACCTGTGGCATGGGTTCAATCCTGGCCCAGGAACTTCCTTATGCTGCAGATGTGGTCAAAAAAAAAAAAATTGGACCAGGATGTCTCATACTCTAGTGCCCTCTTTACTGTCTCTGGCAGCCCTGTGCTCTCAAGTCCACCACATCTCAGCCAGACATGGATCTCCAAGCCAAGCTCAGGGCCCACCTCCACTGAATCCCACAAGCTGCATTCCATTGACCTCGTGGTCCCTACCATCCTGCTCCATGGCTCCACGCTGGGCTCCACACTTAGCTGGCCCTTGAGGGTCACCCCAGTAGGTCTCCCACTCCCTTTGCCAACTCTCTTTGTTCACTCATCAGACACCGAGGGAGCACATTCTGTGCAGGATTGTGATAGATTCTGTGGGTACAAAAGTAAAAAAGTCTGAGCACCAGTCCTGAGGGGCTCATAACCCAGAATGAGAGGTGGCCATTCTCCAAATGATTTTTTTAAGTATAGTTGGTTTACAATGTTGTGCCAGTTTCTGCTGTACAGCAAAGTGACCCAGTCATTCTTTGACCCATACATTCTTTGTCTCATATTATCACCCATCATGTTCTATCCCAAGACACTGGATAAGTTCCCTGTTCTGTACAGCAGGACCTCATTGATTGTCCATCCTAAATTTAATAGTTTGCCTCTACTAACCCCAAACTCCCAGTCCCTCACACTCCCTCCTCCTCCCCCTTGGCAACCACAAGTCTGTTCTCTGTGCCTGTGAGTCTGTTTCTGTTTTGTAGATAGGTCCATTTGTGTTATATTTTATTTTATATCTGTGTATGTGTATGCGTGTGTCTGTGTACACTATATTTTAGATTCTGCATGTAAGTGATAACATATGGTGTTTGTCTTTCTCTTTCTATCTTACTTCACTGAATATGAGAATCTCTAGTTGCATCCATGTTGTGCAAATGGCAATATTCTGTTCTTTTTTATGGCTGAGTAGTATTCCATTGTGTATATGTACCATATCATTATCCACTCACCTGTCAATGGACATTTAGGTTGTTTCCACGTCTTGGCTATTGTGAATAGTGCCACAATGAACATAGGGGTGCATGTGTCTTTTTGAATGAAAGTTTTATCTGGAAATGTGCTGAGGAGTAGGATTGCTGGGTCATATGGTAGTTCTATATTTAATTTTCTGAGGTACCTCCATACTGTTTTCCATAGTGGTTGTACCAATTTACACTCCCACCAACAATGCAAGAGGGTTCCCATCTTTCCACACCCTCTCCAGCATTTGTTATTTCTTAACTTATTAATGATGGCCATTCTGATTGGTGTGATGTGGTACCTCATTGTAGTTTTGATTGGCAATTCTCTAATAATTAGTGATGTTGAGCATTTTTTCATGTGCCTACTGGTCATCCATATAGGGCTGCGTTTGTGTTTCAGTGGTGGAGAAAGGAGTTGGGTGGGGGAGGGCAGGCTCAAGGAAGGCCCCTCAGAGGAGGAGGAACATGGACCAGGCCTGGCAGCTGGGGGTGAGGGCAGTGGGCAGCATACCTCCTCCCTCGCATGCCTTAGAGTGCTCTCAGCCACCTGTTGCTCCCAAGACACTCCTGATGTCTCCCAGCCCAGCCATCACTCATGCCATCCCCCAGTACCTTCTTCTGCAAAGTTGGTTCTATCCTTGGCATCTTACCCATCTCCCCCTTTCCTAGTATTTCACCTTCCTTGGATCCCTTCTGCACTTTCTATTTTGGCCATGACGTTTCCTGTTTTGTACCTTTTGTCATTTACTTTCCCCATCTCCCTACTCCTAGGATTTCCTTGAAGGACTGATGGGGCCATGGAACTTCAATCACTTATGGGCCCTTGACTAAGCAAAGGGCAAAAAAAGCAGAGCAACTGAGTGCACTGGGATGTTTATGACCTTGGCTCTTTTGTTGGTGTAGTTGAGTGGCCCACAGAGTTAGAAAGTGGACAATGTCTGCCGTGGATACTGGAAGACCCTTGGCATCTGAGGAGAACACTCAGAGGCACTTTTTCTTCTCTCTGTCCATGTAGGGTTCGATGACCTTCAGGTGTGCACTGACCCAGGCATCCCCAAGAATGGCTTCAGGATGCCCAGCGGAGGGGTTTTCTTTGAAAGCTCTGTCACTCAGTTGCACTGCCAAGACAGATTCATGCTGAAGGGCTCTACAATGAGATTGTGTATGAAACACCTGAAATGAACCCTCGGCTGAGTCCCAAGTGATAAGCCCATGTGTGTGCAGGAAGGTAAAGTGCTCCCCCACCCCCACTCTACCACATGGAAGCCACTCACATGATGGGCATGTGGCCACTGGGGTACAGGGCTGGGTGCCAGACTGGCTGGTACCTTGGGATGCACTCTGCTTCAAAGCTGATCCTGCAGCCTGATGGAGGAGCCTGTGTGTGAGGTCAGGGCTGGGGCAGGGGAGAAATGCATCTGGACATTACAAATAATCATCCTCCTTCTCTGTCTCAATTATCATCTGATTTATCACCATTTTTGTCAATGCAAGAGAGCAACTCAGATAACATTGGGGCTATTTAATAGTGCACTGCCAACTCAGCACTTATGTTCCTCAATAAAATGTGCAGGAAATATATTGGCCCCAAACTGTGTCTAATGATATGGAAGATGCATGTGTTAGAGGAATAAATCAATTACACCTTATCAAGTTCTGTGTTAGACATGATTCATTTAAGGAAAGAAAGAACTGTGGCAAGTAATGATTGATTGATAAGGTATATGTTTATTTCTAGCAATTATTCCTAAATTTATTGGTCATGACAAAATATTCATTTACTTCTACTAATTATCTCTAAGTATGTTGGTTGAAACAACTTTATATGTAGGTGTGTGTATCTATATGTGTGTGTGTATATATTTTGCTTGTTTGTGTTTACTCTTTGGATATACTTTTAGAGTTTAAAAGAAGTCACTGAGTTTAATTGCAATGCCAAATTGTTCATGACATATCTCTCATGATTGACAAGGCTGAAATAGGAAAAACTGTGAATCAGGAAATAATTCTAGCCCTGAACTGCCAATAGGCATAGAATTTATATTTCATCAATATCATTAGAAGGGGTTTCACTTTCTCTTAACACCATTATTGATTTGGAGGATGGAGCTTTTATAATAATGCTATGTGAACTCTTGTTCTGATTTAGTGTCTGTCTTCTTTATGACACTTTTAAGATAATTTGATTTGACATACATTTATCAAACATCAAATTTGCTCCTCCTTATGGAAATTATGAAGGATGGGTAATTTATGTGTTAACCCTTAAAGGACTTGATATCTTTGCTTTTATTTCCAAGGTATTTTTTAAAGTCAAAATTTATACAAAGAATTTAGGTTTTTAAAAATAAATTTACTTTTTCCTCTTACATGCAGTCCAAGCAAGCTATTATTTCCTTAAGTTATAGAAACTAAAATTTTATTTCATTTGCATCTTAAAACTTACTTGCTGAAACCTATGAACCAAGGTACCCACCCAGTGCCTAAAAGACAGATAAGCTCAAAAACATCAGAGAACAAAGGAAACCAATGAGCTTCCTCACTATTGCCCAAGATGAGGGTCTTCTGTTTCTTTGTCATCCTAGGGGGGAAAAAAAGGCTTAGGCCTATTTAGGTAAGCATCTTTCCACCTTTGTAGGTAACTATGTCTTGCATAGCAATTCCAAAAAGGGGAGTGCAAAACCACCTGGGAGTAGAGGCTTCTCTTGTACTGGTCTGTCAGCACAATTCTTAACACTTGGCTCCAGATGTGTGGGGAAGGCAGTAGAGAGTCAGCTTTTTGGATTAAGCAAGGTGCTTCTGATCGATGGCACAGGCCTCCTCATTTCCAGTCACAATGTTGTGCTGGAAGCATCATTTTAGGAAGTTTGGAATAACAGGTATTGCCTTTCTCAGCATGATGGTATAATTATTTTGAATCAAAATGGTGATTTTGGAGTTCCTGCTGTGACTCAGCAGGTTAAGAACCTGACTACTCACATCCATGAGGATGCAGGTTTGATCCCTGGCCTTGATCAATGAGTTAAGGATCCAGCATTGCTGTGAACTACAGTGTAGGTCGCAGATGCAGCTCAGATCTGGCATTGCTGTGGCTGTGGCTTAGATGGCAGCTCAGATTCAACCCCTTGGTGGGGACCTTCCATATGCTGCAAGTGCAGCCATAAAAAAGAAATAAAATGGTGACTTTGTTGGTCTTTGAAAAGTTTGTATAAAGACATTAATCTGTTACCCTTGCAGTGGAGAAAACCATCACAGTCTGAGCCTCTGGACGTGGCTCACAGGGGTGAGGGGAGGGTACTTGTCTACTCCACACGTGTTGTATAGTAGGGACAAAGCTAAATTCTTTTGTCCCCTGATTTATAAATTGTCTTTATTCCTTGATTAAGATTTATACTGGCCAAATGGTAAGGGCTGCTGAATTCATTTATTTCCCTTGTCAGGTAATTCTTGGAAGGCTAATGGATTTTTTTGGCATGGTGATAAGCCTGATAACAATAATAAATACTCACATCTTTATAGGTCACTAGAGTTTAAAAGTACAGTCAGATTCACTATCTCATTGAACCCTACAAGGCAAGTCCTATTGTCCTCATTTCCTGATTAGGAAACTGAGGCTCAGCGACATTCATCTTCTTTGTCCAAGTCACACAGCTGAGGAGTAAGCAGTGGATCTGTGACTAGTTCTCAGCCAGCACTTTTTCCTCTCCAGCATTAGGTCTGATTTTCTTCTTGGTGTCACAAAATCCCAATTGTCATCAGTTACACAACCCAGTGTTATGCCAAAAAGGATCATCAACATTCAGAGTTGAAGGGACTCCGTAATCAGATAATTCAGGCCCTTGTTTGCATTTAGTTTTTGTTTGATCAGTAGGGAAACTGAGTCTCAGAGAAGGTAAGAGCCTTCTCAGACTTAACTGGTGATTTAGGGACAAATCTGTTCTAGCTCAGGTCCTGTCAGTGTGACCTGGACTCCTTCCAGATTTCCCTGCTGTCAGGCAGTTCTGCCCGACACACGGATTTTATTATATTTTTACTTATTTATTTGTTTTTGTTTATGCCTGCAGCATACAGAAGGTTTCAGGCTAGGGATTGAACCCATGCCACAGCAGAGACAATGCTGGATCCTTACCCTACTGAGACTTCAGGGAACTTTGAGAGGTACAAATGTAAAAAAGAAAAAAGTTCATTTGCAATAAATGCTTTGACATTTTTCTTTTTATCACTGCAGCATATGGAATTTCCCAGGCTGGGGGACAAACCAGAGCTGTGGCTGCTGGCTACACCACAGCCACAGCCAAACTGGATCTGAGCCACATCTCGACCTATGTGCAGCTTGCATTAATACCAGATCCTTAACCCACTGAGCCAGGCCTTGGATTGAACCCACATCCTCACAGAGACAACCTCAGATGCTTAACTCACTGAGCCACAGTGGGAACTCCCTTCAAATGCTTTGATAGCAGGAATGTGCTCTCCAGAAGCAAGGTGGTATTAAGGCAGATGATTTTTTGTGCATTCACACAGATTCCCTTTCTTCTCCTCCTCACTTTGCACTGCTACATGAACCAGCCCTCTCTCCCTTCACTCCATTCCAAATAGTTTATTCCAAGTAATCTCACTTATAAGAGTTTGGACTTACAAATATTAATTTCCTGGTACCCAAAGCCTGCAGCTTAAGAGGTGCCACTATTATTCCAAGCAACTTCTGTTAAGACTAGAATCTACATATCCCTAAGCAGGGGTGAGGATGCTTATGGTCCAGGGAGCAGGGACATGACCAGTATGATGGAGAGGGGACCATGTAGTTGGAAAAGGATTGAAATATTCCCTGTGTGCACAGGGCTGCTGACATAGTAAGTACAGTGAACAAAGCCACCATCTTGGGCTCTTCCTTTCCAAGATCACTCAACTAGTGTCCTGGGGGCCACTTTCTCTGGGAAAATACAACCCCTTCCCCGCATTTTGGAAGAAAAGGTATACGTAAAATTAGATTAACTCTGTGTAAATTCACTTGACAACAAAACCAGGATTAGGACCTGCATCCTGGAGTTTCCATTGTGGTGCAGCAGAAACAAATCCAACTAGGAACCATGAGGTTGTGGGTTTGATCTCTGGCCTTACTTAGTGGGTTAAGGATCCAGCATTCTCATGAGCTGTGGTGTAGGTTGCAGAGTTGGCTTGGATCTGGCATTGCTGTGGCTCTGGAGTAGGTTGGAAGAAATGGCTCTGATTCAACCCCTAGCCTGGGAACCTCCATATGCCTTGGGTGTGGCCCTAAAAAGACAAAAAAGACAAGAAAAAAAAAAAGACCTGCATCCTGACTCCTAGTTCAGTGCTCTTTCCATCATACTGATGTTGTGCAAAACAAGCTGCAGGTCAGATTCACCTGGGGGACTTTTATTTATTTTTTTCAATTTTTTTTTCACATTTTAACAACATGAAGATTTTGTTATTATAAATTTCAAAACAAAATTGAGGAATTTCCACATAATATTTATAACCTTCAAAGTACAATATTAATACGTGTCCATTAGTTAGAAATAACAGCAGTATGTTAGGCTACAGAGTTTAGCATAAAACCAGTTTACAAATATGAAAAACAGTAATGGTTCAATATTCACCATTACACATGAATCCATTTCTTCCAGAAAAAAAATTTTAAAAAAATTAAAATTTCACTATGACGAAATATTAAAATAACACCCCAAACATGCCACAATCACTATTCACAAATAAAGTTAAAATGAAATATACAAAATTTCACTTAATACTGTCAAATAACAATAAACTACAAGATTTCCAGAACAGAAACGGTAGGGCCCCTGAATGTTTTACAGTGAATGTCAGGAAAAGGATTAAGTTATGACTTATTTTCATGATATATAAGCCCAAAATTTACATGACCATTTCAAAATATACCAATTAAGATTTATCATTTGTAAGATGCACTAAACAAACAGTCCTTAAAGGTGAACACAAATGCTTCATTAAAACACTGTAACAACACCAAGGTGTGTTTATGATGTTCAAAGATTCATAATTAAAACTGTAATATTTACTCTCTCTGGTAAACAGATAATACCCATAATGCTTTTCAAAAAATCCTCTAAGTCCTCATTGCTCTCTTTTGTATTTATCATGGCTCATTTCAAAGGCATATTACAGCTTTCAGCTGATTCCAAGTGAATATTATTAAAACACACACATACACACAGCTCCCAAATGAAATAACTTGTTCCCCAATGAAGTATCATCCTTTCGAATAAAACAACTGTATTTAAAACAGTCAAAAACAAGACTTCTCATGTTCAACTAGACTTGAAGAGCTTAGTTTTAATTAAATTCAAGCACAATGTATCACCAAGTGTATTAGTATACAAATATCCAATAATAGGCAGTAAATATTTCTAAAATGAGGAAAGTTAAAAATAAATACTTTTGGTGACTTAATTTACTGGTGTCTAATGCGAGATTCCCAAAATATCAGGTATTCACTTGCTTGAGTCAACTTCTGCATCACATGGTTTCCTAAACATAAGGTGCTTATCAATTTCTTAGCTACTCTATTTGCCAATGTTCAGAAAAAAACACATAGCATGATCTTAAGAGTGTTCAAGATGGCTCACTTATTTTACTGTCAAGCAAAGCTAAATTTACATTCCAGGAAACACTGCAGTTTAATTTTAAAAACAAACAAACAAAAAATGCAGCAGTAAAACACTTTGTGAGGAGAAACAGATGCATTCACATATAATAAAGCCACTGCAACTTCTTCAGGCATTCAACTGTTGTGTTAAATAAACAGACAGGAGTTATTTAGCAGCAATGATTCTGCAATACATAATGCACTGTGTTTCTCAGTCCTGCACAAAAATTGCAGCTACAGTTACATCAATAGCTGTAACCTATTGGCTCTAACGGCAGAGAAGACCTTAAAACCAAATGTACCAAAAAATTGTCACACTGTGACAACAAATACAAAAACAATTTGTAGGTATGAAATAAAATGACTCCACTGTGAAGAGGACAGTGTAGACAAATGAACATTCCACGTCCACCAAAATAAATAACTGCCTTCAGATCTGAGTCCTTGATTGATAAGAAAGGCTGGGGGCTGGGCTTGAAACCATTTCATCAGACTTAAAAAGCATGCTCTGTCTTCTGTTATTCCCATGTCTTAAATAGAAAGTCATTTTATGAGGCAGTTCAAGGTTCAGGTTTATCCCACATACAGTATTTGGTGACTCTATGAAGCTAATGTTCCCACCAGCAAAAGCTAATACACCATGGCAAGAGTGATCAGCATTGTCTTAAATGACCCTCTTGTTGATGGGGTCAGTCTATAGCATCTGTGCTTCGAAGTGATGAACCTGATGACTAGGGAAGCACAAGATGCATCTTCTGCCTCAGGTGCCAGGGATAGCATGTACACTGATCAAGTCAGGTCACTTGTAAAAGGTCTTTGTGCCATTTGCAGCTTTCAGGATCCCTCCTTTGACTGAGTCAGATTTCTTTCTTAAGGATTACTGAGCTGCCCACATCAACAGAAAAGTGAGTGCATGCAATGCTAAATGTACACAGTTTTGGAATGCACTGTACATTGGCTTTTACATTGACAATTTTATTCATCAATTTATAAACCAAACACTTGATTCCACACAAAATTTTATGATTGACACATGAAATGGTTTATGACAAACACACCTTTCTCTGGATAGGAAGAATTTCAAAAACCCAGGTCCTTTTGCAACTGAATCTCTTTCAAACTGAATATTGACACACTTTCAGGTAAAGCATGTATTCTTCAAAAGTACACATGTTTCATGTCCTCTTCTGCTGAAACCCTTTTCTTAGATTCATACTGAAGAAATTTTGTTATCAATTCAATTCCTTCAGAGTCTAATCTGGGTGGATGGTTAATTAGAGGCTGTGGTTTATATTTTGGAAAGCTGTAGTTCTTGAACTCATCATTTGAAGAAACACCTGGCCAAGTTTCCTGAGATGGAGTTCCTAGCAGTCAGAAGATTAAGTGTAGTTCATCTTCCACAGTTGATCCTGGAAACAGAGGTCTTCCAGAAACCATTTCAAAGAAAATGCAACCAACACCCCACATGTCAATCTGTGTTGAGTACTCTGAGGAACCGAGAAGCACATCAGGTGGCTGGCACCACAGCATGACAACTTCATTTGAGTAGGTCTTTGTGGGAACTGACTTGGCTCTGGCTTGTCCAAAATCTGCTAGCTTTAATTCTCTTTCATTAATGAGGAGGTTCTGTGGTTTTAAGTCTTGGTACAAGAACTTTCTTCTGTGGCAATATGCCAAATCACATAGAATCTGGTATAGGAACAGCTTTACATTGGGCATACCCATGATGTTGCCACAGTCATCCATGTACTGTTTAGATCTTTATCCAGATACTCAAAGACGAGGGTCAAAGACTTATCTGTGTGAACAATGTCATGTAAGGTTACAATATTTGCATGTTTTAGATCCTTTAATAGTGAAACTTCTCTTATTGCTGTGTAGGGCGCACCTTCTTCATGTTCCAATTGGATCTCTTTCAATGCCACAAAATTCTCTGTCAATTTACTTCTTCCTTTATATACTGTTGCATATGTACCCTCTCCAAGCTTTTCTAACTTGATGTAGGTTTCCATTTTTCCAAACCCATTTTCTGATAAGGAAACTCTCCAAGACCTTTGGCTCATTGGTTGAGCAAATGGTGGACGGTTCATCTGCAACTTTTCAAGATGCCCATCAGGTATTCTGATATCTGCAGACAGTGATAACTGCTTATTTAAATCCTCCATGGAGATGCGTCTATGTATATGATTTCTAAGACAAACACCCATAGGTGACTGGACTTCATCAGATGATGTCCCTGAAGCTTGGTCACTCTCAACATCTGATCCCATTTTTAGATTTTCATGAACCATATCTAATCTGCTTCCATTTCTGGGCATTGCCATGAAGGAACCAACGCCTCCTCCAATAACGCTATGTGGTCTCTGAAGAGGGGCTTCCTGAAGGACCGCGTGTACTGGTGGAGGAAGGAATGCATACTGTGAGAGGTTGGAGGCCTGCCATTCTTCACAATAGGCTCATTATCCTTGCTGCTGTTTTCTTCAATAGTCATTTGTTCAGCCAATTCAGACAATGATTCATCAATAGTCTGGCTTCTTCGAAGGCTGAGGGATAGCCTTCTCTTAAATTTGTTCATCCTATCAAATTGAATGTGATTTAAAAAATTCTTAAGAAACTGCCAGAGCTAGCACCATTCTGATCAGTCAGCAGCAATCCTCCAGGAAAAGATTACAATTCACGGAAGGCAGCAAGTGTGGGGGCCACGTCCTGAGCCCAGGCAAAGCGAGGCAGTGTGCAGACTGAAAGAAGCTCTGCTGACACCCACAGAGACTGGATGCAGGTCTGGGTCCCAGTGGCCAGCAGACCTGAGGGGCCTCCGAGGCACAGGCCTCCACCGCAGCCACCACCTTCCAGTTCAAGCTGAGGGTCTGAGCCTCCAAGAGGGGCCACATGTTCCTCATGTGTTGCCAAGCCCCCCAGATAACATGGCTTTCAAGCTGCGGGGCCACGCAGGCCATGCACGTATCCCCTTTGAGGAGCAGAGCAGGAGCCAGGCAGCCTGGGAAGTGCTGAAACCCAGCTGAGGCTGCCTGGCTAGACGTGGGCTCCTTCTTTTCTGGTGCCAGATCATGAGGAGCTGAGGACACTGAGGGCAGCCACTCTTGCTCACTGCATGTGCCTCACTTTCTCACTCTGAGGCTGCAGATTGATGCCACCACCTGTCCCCCCTGGGGTGGCAGGGCTGGGGTACTTTTAGAAATAACGGTGCCAGGAGCTTTCTCCAAGACCTCCTATTTTAGTTGTTCTGGGCAGTGGGAATTCAACCATGGTATTTCTGAAAGCTTCCAGTGTCCTTGCAGTTACTGCTGCCAGCTGCACTTTGTCTCCACCTCATCATCTGCCTGTGGCCAAAGGTCACATAGAGCACAGGAGAGCAGTCCCTGTCTTTGCCCAAACCTGCCATGTCTCCATGCTGAACCCCTCTCTGCTCCAGTTCCTTGCAGAATGCACCAGGGGAGGAAATGAAATCATTCAGCAAGCATTATTTTTAAGTACTTCCTAAAATATTTTGATTCTCATAGACCTGACCAGGATGGCTATAAAATATGAGTAATATGATGGGAAGAAGATTCTTTAAGTTTCCTGGAGAGAAGGTGCAATGTGAGTTTCAGTGTGATTATTACATTATAAATTTTTAATTGAAAAATTCAACTTGACTCAGGAGCAAAAAAAGATGGCAGATAACTCTTTTATTCAGTGAAACTGGGGGTGGGGGCAGATATTTGTCAAAAGCAAGGCAGCCGTACTTCTTTTTTACAGTTCCTCCTATATTAAGGTGAGTTGTCTTCCAGCTCCAGAAACTGCACCAATACAGATGGATGCTTTAAAAATGTTTTATTCAGGATAGTTTTCTTCTCATATGCATTTTCTATCCTTTAAAATTTCTTTCTTCTTACCTTAGATGTGGGTTATCAGAAATAGCAGCCTGTGCCCACAGGGGCAAATATTTACATGTTTTTGCCTAACATACTCTTCTCATTTTCCATCCTCTAAGATGGGAAGGGGAAGGGAGTGCCTCTCCCTGTCTTCAGGAGCACTGCCATTTATTTGTGCTTCTGGTAACAGAAGTCACTGCTTTCCTCCTCTCCTTCCCTTGTGGCTTCTGTGTGAGTTTGGGTTTTTGTTCTTAAAATGATGTCTTTCACTTAACTCTGGTAAGACTTGAAAGGAAAAAAAAAAAAAACGGAGGAAATAAGATCAGGTCAGATGGGGGCAGATGCAGTAAAGATAAATGACAGAAATGATCAGTTATCATTGTTGCAAGATGACAGCTGGACCACCTCAGACAAGGGTTCACAAGCCTGCACAACTGAGCCCCCTGTAGTGCAGAGGAAAATCCCAATCCTAGCAGCCTTTACCAGCTGCCTCCTGTCATCTCCCATGGTCTGTGAGTGCTGAGACTTGCCCTTTCTCTACAGGGACCATGGAGGTAGGGAGTTGAGTTGCTTTAAGTCACAGAATTATTAGGCAATGGCGGAACATCCCCACATTCCATATCCTTGTCGGATTGTGTACAAAGGTCACAAAATGAGTGTTAGAAAGGTGTTGCACCAAGCTGATCATGGAGATTCCCCCAGAAAGCAGTTTTTCACAAGCTCAGAACTAAAATGACCCAGAATTAGGTTGGCCACTTATGGAAAATGCAGGGTATCCTTCCAAACCTATCACAGATGAAGTTCTTTTTCCCTTAAGCCAGTCTTGAGCAGTTTAGGGCCGACTGTGGCTCCCCAGTCTGCATCTTGAGAGTCCTGTTAGAGTGAAGATCTTGGCATTCCTCTTGTGGCCCAGAGGGTTAAGAACCCAACTAGTATCCATGAAAACTCAGGCTTGATCCCTGGCCTCACTCAGTGTGTTAAGGGTCTATCATTTCTGTGAGCTGTGGCATAGTTTGCAGATGTGGCTTTGATCTGGCATTGCTGTGGTTGTGGTGAAGGCAAGCAGCTACAGCTCCAATCTGACCCCTAGCCTGGGAACTTCCATATGCCACAGGTGTGGCAGTAAAAATAATAAATAAATAAAATAATGCAGATCTTAGAAGGCCACCCTGGAGGCAGAATGAGAGGCTCAGCTACAGTGCTGCCTCCCAGCTGCTCAGATAAGAACTTGTTCTTTACTCCAGGTCATAGTCCTCAGGGCTGGGCCAGGGGGCTTGTTAACCCTGAGCCAACCTTTGTGTTTGAACTGCTGTCTTTCACCTAGTTGGTCACCTTGCATATCCATCCATCAGTGGTTCTCCATGTTTTACTTCATGGGAATTGCCCTAGGAGCGTGTTAAAAATGCACATTTCCAGGCCTACTCTGAGAGGTTTTTCTGCACTAGGAATCTGAATTTGGCAGGCACCTCCAGGAGATTCTCGTGCTGGCAGGCCTCAGAGCATGGCTTGTGATACTTGCCATAGGTGCGCCAAAGTGGAACATGAAGACAGAGGATAGAACCTTGGTAATGGCCTTCTCTGATTTTTCTTGTGGGCTCAATTCTGGCAACCAAATGCTTCTATCACCTCCTTGTTGAAAATGAAAGTTACTTTCCACAAGGTGGAAAGAGACCTCCATGTTTTCTTTTTTTAATAAAGTATTTAAAATTCTGTTTATTAAGAGAAAAGCAAGAAATTAGGTCATTTTGTCTCCTAGGGTGAAACCTTCTAAACCAAACCCAGTTTCTCCAACAACCTCTAAATTTACATATGAGGTCAAATAGCCATCTGGAAAATAATTTGGCATCTATGTTGATAAGATGGATTGGCCTGCCTCAGTCTTTATTTCTTTGTAGTGTTCTTGTCAGTTTTTACCATCAAGGTCATGCTACACTCATAAAATGAGGGATTGTTGTCTTTCTGAATAGAAGTCTTAAAAGAGTTTGAATAAGACAGGTGCTATTTCTTCCTTAAATATTTAGTGTAATTCATGGGAAGCCACCTAGAGTTTCCTTTGTGGGAAGGTTTTTTAGTTTTGAATTCAGTTTGTTCTATATTTTTTAGGATTATAACCACTTTCAGTTTTTTCTTGTGTCAGTTTTGGTAAATTATACAGTTATTGTTCAATTGTTTTAGGAATTCAGTTGAATCTAACATTTCTAATTTCTTGGTGTAAAGTTTTCCATAACTTTTTTTTAAATTTTTCAAATCAGGATTTGTAATGGTGTCCCTGCTTTATTCTTTTATGGTTGTGTGTGACCTCTCTTTTTTTATTTTTTTGATTTCAAAGAACCAGCTTTTGCATTTGTGGATTTTCTCTTATGTATGTTTCTTTTCCCATTTCATTAATGCTTTTGCTCTTTTCATTATTATTTACTTCCTTGTACTTTCTTTAGGTTCAGCTGCCATTTTTCTAACTTTTCTAGAGGAATTCTTAATTTGGGTACTTAATAATGGATTCTAAATTTTTGTGTTCCTAGTACTATACCTCAAAATACATAAAGCAAAAGTTCATGGAACTTTAAGGACAAGTCCACAATCACAATGAAAGTTTTTAATGTTTCTCTCTTAGAAATTTATAGAACAATCTACTATGTATAGAAAACAATGTTACTAGCAAACTCTAACCAACTGTGAGATATATACTCCTGATTTTCAGATATTTCTCTTTTTCTAATATGTGCATTTATGATTAGAGGGAAATTTAGAGCCATAGTTTTATCTGTGGGCATACATTTTAATATGTAGCATTTTCATTGTTATTTGATTCAAAGCATTTTTCTTTTTAACCATGATTTCTTTTGGGGCCCATGGATTATTTAGAAAGGTATTACTTAATTTCCAAACATTTGGGGATTTTACTAAATTTTCAAAGTCTCCCTTCTGTATCCACATGTTCTGCTAGGATTCCACTGAAGATTCAACCAACCTCAGATTGAAAATATTCACCCACACACAGAGAAAAATTCTAGAAAGTTCCAAAAAGCAAAATTGAATTTGCTGCACACTGGCAATGATTTACCTAGCATTTATATTATTATTTGCAACTATTTACATAGCACCTACATTGTATTAGGTACTACAAGTAATTGAGAGATGATTTAAAGTACAGGAGGATATGAATATGGTATGTGCAAATACATTGCCATTTTATGTAAGGGACTTCAGCATCCATAGATTTTGGCATCCATGGGGTGGGAGGAGTTCCTAATTGGAACGAGTACCCCGTGGATACTTAGGGATGACTGTATGTATTTCTATTTTCATTTCACCATGGCCAGGAAACATGCAGTATAATTTCAGTCTTTTGAAATGTATGGAGACTTTCTTTATGCCCCAGTATGGCCAATTTTTATAAATGTTCTATGTATGCTTAAAAGAAATGTATGAGAGTAGACAGCCAAGAATGCATGAAGAATTACTCTTCAAGTGTTAACTATAAGGAAATACTTTAGCAAAACACAGATGCTAGATGCCTTTGTCAACCACAAATAAATAAAATACAGCAATCTATAAGTCAAAGAAAAATGCTAAGTATAAGAAACATGCTTGCTTATAGTAACTTTACTGTGTCCCCCTCTCTGCCACATGGCTACTTCTCAGTGGTTTAAGCATGACCTGGAGATAGTTTCTTGTAAACATTGAGCTAAGAGCCATGACGTCTTGAACATCCTGTTCTTCAGGTTCCATGAGAGTCAATATCCTATAAAAAAGAAAGAAACAGCCTGAACTAGTCCTGTTCCCAAAGCAAAACTACCCATGTGTTGGTGGCTCTTTTGCTATAAAACACCCACTCTATCCAGTTGTATCCTTTCTGAAGAGCATCACTCTTGCCTCTGCTTTTCTCTGCCTTATGTTGCTTGTTTATTTTGACATCATTGGCCACTGTTGATTCCATTCAGCATCTTCACCCTGATCCTGAGTAGACAGTGGTGATCAGGACCATGTTCTCTGGGAACTACTTCAGGGAACAGTAGTGTGTGGAACAGCACCAACACAGAACAGTGATTCTGAGGGATGGTAGTAGATAATAAGTGAAAAAAAAAACATTCTGTGGTGCAAAGTTTGAGGATCCTCAAAACCCACCATCACCTCTGAAACCAACTGCAAGTATGGGAGCCCCCAGACTGTCACTTCTGATTCCAGCTACAAGTTTGGAAGTCTCCAAGCCCATCCTCAGGTTCAGCAGTTCCCTAGAAGCACTGATGAGACTCATGATTATGGTTTATTACAGTGAAAGGACACAGATTGAAATCAGCAAAAGAGAGAGACTGACATGGGTCCAAGAGTCACCAGCTTCCAGTTGTCCTCTGAATGGATTCATACACACAGTGACTTTTCTCCCAGCCACTATGTGTGTCAACACACATAGAGTACTGACATGCAGTGAGGCTTACCTGAGACTTGGTGTCCAATGTTTTATTTGGGGCATTGGCACATAGGCATTGTTGTGGCCACTTTTGTGTCTCCTATTCTTCCAAGAGTGGAGCCAATACTTCCTGAAGTCAGTGTTCCCTGGCCCAAATCCCATTGTTAGCATACACATCTGGCATGGCCTGGAAGCCCCAGATAAACAAAAATACTCATCTCAGGACATACCAAGGGCTTTGAGGGAACTTCCCAGGAGCTGAGGGCAAAGACAAAAACTCCCTCTGTGTAAGGCTAGCCCTTTGCTGCACATACTCACGCGACACCGAGCATGTCATGGCCCATACTTTAGAATCTCCAGGAGTTCCCGTCACTCTAAAATGAAAGAGGATCCATTGCCCTCCTCTTGAAGGCCCTGGATGATCTGGCTTTTCCATCTCCTCCTTTCTTACTCTCCTCCAGACACACTGATCTTCTTTTGTGATTTTAAAGACCCCAAGCTCTTTCCTGGCCTTCGTAGTTTCTGTTCCTTCCACCTGAAATACTCTTTTCCCTGATCCACACATGATTGAATTCTTCTTGTCATTAGGTCTCAGATTAATAAATGTCATTTCCTGAGAGGCTCCTTTCCTGTCCCTGGGTCAGTCCCTATCATATTACCTTGTTGTGTGTTCATCATCAAAGAGATCAATGCCTGTTATTTGTGAACTCACTCACCTGATAATCTGACTGTTAGCAGTCTCCCTCTATGCAAAAGCTATAAGCATGGGATTCTTGACTTTTTCTCCATCCCCAGCCCCTGCAATGCCATGGACCTAGAAGAGGTGCTCAGTAACTCAGTGAATGAATGAACCAGTGGGCAGATGCATAATGCTCTTCACAAATGCTGGCTTGAACAAGATCAGTAGAATTCTTTTTTTTTTTTTTTTTTTTTTTTTTTTGGATTTTTTAGGCCGCACCACTTGTGGCATATGGAAGTTCCCAAGCTAAGTTTTGACTTGGAGCTACAGCTGCCTGCCTTCACCACAGCCACAGCACTGCCAGATCTGAGCCACATCTGTGACCTATACCACAGTTCACAGCAACACTGGATCCTTAACCCACTGAGCAAGGCCAGGGTTTGAACCTGCATCCTCATGGATACTAGTTAGATTCATTTCCACTGAGCCACAGTGAGAACTCTGGTCAGTAGAATTCTTGACAGCAAGACTTTCAGAGCCTTTAGCATACCAATATGAATTGTGAATTTTAGTATCATGTATTCACATTCCTAGGAACAATTGGAGGGGAGCGTATTGATTTTGAAATTTGGCATTTTTGAGGAATCAGATTTCTTTTCATGCATAGCTAATATTTTAAAGAGTAGGATATCTAACAGATGGCACATATTCTTTAAAAAGTATTTAAGATTTCCTGTGGCTCAGCAGGATGAGAACTTTACATGACATCCCTGAGGATGTCATTTCAATCCCTGGTCTCATTCAGTGGGTTAAGAATCTAGCAATGCCGTAAGTTGCAGCATAGGTCACAGATGTGGCTCAGATCCCATGTTGCCCTGCCTGTGGTGTAGGCTGGCAGCTGTGGCTCTGATTTGATCCCCAGTCTCGGAACTTCCATTTACCATAGGTGTGGCCCTAAGAATAAAATAAATAAATAAACAAACAAATAAATGAGACCAAATAAAATGTCCTTTGCTCTTTCCTGCTCCATCCTTTAGGACTCTGTTCTCTGCAGCTAATCTGAGCAGTTGATTTGTATGTAGGTACAGATGCGTAGTACTGCCTTAGGGCCTCTGTTCCACTCATTTATTTTTTTTATTTTTTTTATTTTTTAATTTTTGGCTTTTGTCTCTCTAGGGCTGCACTCATGGCACATGGAGGTTCCCAGGCAAAGGGGCCAATCCAAGCTGTAGCTGCCAGCCTACACCACAGCCACAGCAACATTAGATCCAAACTGCATCCTCAACCCACAACACAACCCATGGCAATGCCAGATCCCTGACTCACTGAGCGAGGCTGGGGATCAAAGCCACAGCCTCATGGTCCCCAGTTGGACTCACCTCTGCTGTGCTCTGTCAGGAACTCCTCACTTGTTTATTTATTATATTAAATCCTCATTGTTACTAGAGACAGGATACAGAAACAACCCTAGTGGTAGGCTAGTGAAAGGGAATTTCTGGAATGGAGGCTTTTGATATGCCTCTAGTTAGAGCTCCAAACTGCACATTTATGCCCTGCAAACAAGAGCTGTTTTGACTGTTGACCTGAGTCTACCTGACAAAATCAGTTATGGTAAACTGTTTCTCATAGTCCTTGGTAACACTATTTCTGAAATTCCTTTTACAAATTATTTCTGGTGGCTGGATGCATTTGTGCTATAGAAAAATCATGTTATTTCTGTTTGAAACTTTAGAAGCAATGAATATTATAGGTGTATTTTCAGATACTAAGGATCCTGGTTTATTTATTTTCATGGATATAAGATTCAGAGTTGTTTACTGCTACTGATAACCTGGTTGAGACGTCTGCCTGTTTCAGCTGCTTTCTTCTTTCTTCATGACCCTCCTTACTGGGGGGATTTGGTTCCAGACATGGTGGGTTTAAAAATATATATCTAAAGTCTCTGGGTGGTATATTCTGCTGTCATGGTTTAGTTTAGGCTTTGTTAGGGCTGGTCTGTCTGAGTTTTGTTCTTAAATTCAAGGGCACAGGCCTTCCTGGCAGCTCTGCCTTGGTAGAGTGTGAACTCCAGCTTCTGACTCCTCAGGTGACATAGGGATCCTCTCACACAGAACACAGTAAATTGGTTCTTTTTTTTTTTTTTTGCATTTTAGGGCCATGACCACATATTGAGGTTCCTAGGCTAGGGGTCCAATTGGAGCTACAACTCCCATCTTACACCACAGCTACATCAACATCAGATCTGAGCCACATCTGAGATCTACACCACAGCTAATGGCAATGCAAGATCTTTAACCTGATGAACAAGGCTAGGTATCAAACCTGCAACCTCATGGATACTAGTCAGATTCATTTCTGCTTCACCATGATGGGAACTCTGCTACGCTAAGTCTTCCTTGAGTAGAGTACATAATTACTGGGATTGGGGGGGGGCTGTGGATTCCCTTTGAACACATAGCCCCCAACTTCTACTTATGGTCACATGAAGTATTTTGGATTTTTGTTCTTTTTAGGGCTCCACCTGTGACATATGGAAGTTCCCAGGCTAGGGGCCTACACCACAGTCACAGCAACACCAGATCTGAACCACATCTACAACCTACACTGCAACTCATGGCAATGCTGGATCCCTAATCCACTGAGTGAGGCCAGGGATCAAACCCACATCCTCATGGATACTAGTTGGGTTCATAACCCATTGAGCTGAAGCAGGAACTCTATGAAGTTCTAATGAGAAGTTTGACATGTTCTTCCTACAGAGCCCTATGCAGAGAAACCACCCTTGGAAACAAAGCTTGGATGCTTCTGCTCCTGGTCAGCCACAACCCATATGTCACAATCTAAATGGACATTTCTGTCCATTGAATTCACTGTCTCTTGCTGGCCACCCTCTGAGTATGTTAGTTAATTCATGAACAAGTTTTGAATCAGTCATTAAAATAGTTGTTTAGTCATATAAATGACTGCCACAGGCTCTATTTACAGCCCAGATTTTACAGATAGGTGACTTGATAAATGCATTTTTATTTGCTGTGAGTAATTTCTGCGTAGTGATATTGAAAAAAATGTCATTCCCATTTTCCCCTAAGAAGAAAGCAGCAGTGGTATGCCAAGAGCTCTCAGTTTTCTGTGACTCCAGTCAGGATTATTCTGGCATTGTTTTGGGAGGGATTCAGCTATTCTGGTAGAGAAACTGTTTGTTAAAGAGGAACAGCTAGAAGACCTCTTTCCATAGCCTGAAATGCAAAAATGAGAGGTAAAATTGAAACCAGAACCCAGTTCACCATCCAAGACTCTGTTGACATCCATAGGCACATGGAAGGGCTGGTGATGGATTTCCTCTGGGGACGGCTTAGCTGCCGGAGCCACCCTGAAAGCCTGTCAATCAGTCTCATGTGGGGGCTATGGGCTCACAGGTTTCCTGGGCAAAGGTCCACATGGATTTATTCTCTGCCAGGTATATACAAAGGTCTGGTGACACAGGCAGAGTGTCAGAGGCAGTGGCAACACAGTCCCTGCTCTCAAGCTAAGGGTGCTAATGAGGGCTGAGATAAAGGCAGAGCTGGGCTTGCAGGGGCTTGGACCTGGAGGACCCATAGGAGATGGTGAATGGCCACCACCAATTCACTCCAGCTGTCAGGGCTCTCCTCTGCCTTGGGGGCCCTTTTCTGCCCCAGGCTTTCCTGTCACTGATGGCCTAGTTTCCAGAGGCCATTGTCAGAGTGCTCCCAGTAAACCCAGCCCCAGCCCCACATCAAAGCTCCTGGGACAGAGCTCCCACTGTGGCATGACAGGATTGGCAGCATCTTGGGACCACTGGGATTCAGGTTTGATCCCTGGCCTGGTGCAGTGGGTTAAGGATCTGGTGATGCTGCACCTGTGGCTCAGGTCATGACTGTGTCTCAGATCTGATCCCTGGCCTGGGAATTCCATATGCTGTGGGGCAGCCAAAAAAAAAAATTCCTTGGACATGCTCTTTGTAAAGCCACCCAGATTCGACCCCCCACCCTGAATCATCCACCAGTCAGCCCCCTGAATCTAAGGGCTTAGTACCTTACAGCTGACTCTTCAAAGCTTAGAGGAACTTGAGAACCAGGCTTCCTATTAAGATGGTACCAGGCTCTTCTGGATTCCATAGCCTTTAGGGAATGGCTGAGAAACCCACTGAGAAATTTCTGTAGGTTTCTCTGATCCTCAAAGTGCTATTTTAAAATGTTTCCTTGCTTCAAAAAAAAAGTAAGAAGCAACAAACTGGGAACACATCTCATCTACCCGACTCTACAGGTAAGAATAGACAGTTCCTGTCATGGCTTAGTGGAAACAAATCAGACTAGGAACCATGAGGTTGTGGGTTTGGTCCCAAGCATCACTCAGTAGGTTAAGGAGCTGGTGTTGCCTTGAGCTGTGGTGGAGGTTGCAGACGTGGCTTGGATCCCTTGTTGCTGTGGCTGTGGTGTAGGCTGACAGCTGTAGCTCAGATTAGACTCCTAGCCTGGGAACCTCCATTTGCCATGGTGTGGCCCTAAAAAGAGAAAAAAAAAATAAAGGTAGAAATAAATGGCTCAGGCTTATAGCATATATGCACGTAAAATCAGAGACCTTCAACAGAATGTGCCCATAGGAGTTGGTGACACCAAGGCCGCTTGCACCACATGGGATTTTAAAGGTGGGTGTTTTGGGCAGGGATGGGGGCAGGGTGAACTGGATCCAACTTGGCAGAAGAGTGACTTGGCCTGTAGGGTAAACTGGAAGTAGAATTAGAATGAATCAATTGTAGAGTTACTTTTATCTTTTAACCATTTTGTTGTGTGGGCTCATCCTTCCCCCACCACCCTTTTCCTGACTCCTGCATTGCCTCTTGCCTCCCAGGCCCTGCGTTCTGTTCTGACCCCATCTTTGCTTCCTCTGAGCCTTTGAAATACTGGCATACTGGCAGTAGGATGTGCCACTCCATTTATTATCTTTTTAGACACATATAAGGAGGATGGGAAAGGCCAACAGCAGATACACTGATGGCTCAGCCCCCTGTGGTTCTACAAGCACATTTTCTTATCATGCCCAGCCCTTTACCCCACAGGCAGAGGCATAGGAGACCAGCCAGGCAGGCTGCATCACACCATGCTTGCCCACACTCATGGCCAAGCGCACAGACAGATAGAGATTTCAGGTGAAGCCCCATCCTCTATCTTTGTTCACTCATTTCTAAAATTATAAGTTCATCTGTAGGGTGTGACCTATCCCAGGCAGGAAAGAGAGCTCCTTTTGGGTCTGGACCACCCCCCATTGGTCCCTCTCTCTGTTTTCCCATGAAACCAGTTCTTTTACTCAGCACTGTGACCCAAGCCTTGTGATACATAAGGAATCACTTCTCAGATTGCCATGTAGGTAGAGACCAGGTCTGAAAATAAGAGCTTTCTTGTGAAGCCATGAAGCACAAAATGGTTTAAACTCCAAAAATAATGTATCCCTTTACCCAAATGTAGATTGCCATATCCCACAAATTGAAGATGCTGAGATTCATAACAAGACATACAGACATGGAGACAAGTTAATAATCACTTGTCACAAAGGATTCAAGATCCGTTACCCTGACATGTACAATGTGGTTTTACTGTGTCATGATGATGGAACGTGGGACAATCTGCCCATTTGCCAAGGTACTGGGCGGAGGCTGTGCTTTTCTGCTCTTCTTTTGGCAGACGTGATTGTAGAGTGTGGACTCGCTTCTCCAGTAAGATGCCAGAGAGAAATGCAAAGCCACACACAACCCATGGTTCAGCCCTACTGCACTCTGATCGCCAAAGCTCTGTTCTCAGCATCTCCACATTGTCCCTTGGGTTCTTTGCAGCTCTGAAGATCCAGCTTTAAAGTTTAAATGGGAAATGTCTTATTCTCCAGCATGTCAGATGTCTCCATTCACTATGAAACCAAATGTAGTTGCTGAATTAGGAGCCTTGTAACTGGGCTGGGAAGGGTATGATGAACAATTATATATTTAATTGGAATAACAGAGCCTTTATACCAATTTCCATAGTGGTGCAAATATATGTAAAGCCAATCTTACAGAGACTATTTTCTCTTACTAATGTTATCCTTTTTTATAATGCATGAGGAGCAGAAAAGTAATCAAATTCAAATTTCATCCAGACCATAAAGTGAATATTTATCCTCTTGCATTTTTTAAATTTGCCTGGTGGAACCAGAGGACCCTGTTTGTGAAAATAAGCCCTCGAGATTGCACTAATTCCAATTTTATTTTATTTTATTTTTTTTGATGTGGGACATGGACCAAAGGACGAAAAAGTCCATGCATAATTCATAATGCAAGGGAGAGGGCGAGCAATCTTCTTTGCACCAAAAGCACTGGCATGTTAAAATCGGGATGTTGAGGCTGGGAAACAACTGGCAGACTCTGTTATTACTTTTCATGCCCCAGAGTTGGAAATAAATCATTTCCTTATGCGAGAGCTGAGGCATCATGGCCCCTTGAAGAAACAAAAGCTTCAGGATTAGGGGGCAGTGGCAGCCCAGGGTCTCATCTGCCTGCTTTCTCCCACCGCCCCCCATAAACCTCCTGTGTTGTTTAGCACATTGTGTGTTACATTTTTAAAGGAGATGCATGTTGTATTTACATTCTGGGAGACTGTTCACAGAATCAGCAGCCAGCTTTTAGGTGGGGTGCTTTATTCAAATGAACTTGCTGAACCACTGATTCCTTCCGGTCCTGCCCCACTATCTGAGTATCAGCCAGGAAAATTATTTTGGACTCCAGCCACTTCTTGCATTAATATTTTCCATTTATCTTTTGGTTCTCCCACTCTTTTGGTTTCCCTTTATGTCCTTAAACACAACATGCTTCTTTAGGAGTTATTTTTGCCCCCAATGATGTTTTTGAAATGCCTTGTGGCAATAGATGTCTTGGGGTGTCATTGTCCAGAGTTCGGAATTGGGCTTCTGCTGGATCTTTCTGGCCCCTCCTGACTCTCCCCCCTTACTAAATCCTGGTCAAAACACAGCTTGGATGTTTTCTGCAACAAGAGAAGAGCTGGCCAGCTGCTCTTGAGAGGTGTGCTTCTCCAAACAGCCATACACCCCAAAGCCCACCTTCATCCCTCCCCAGACCCCTCAAGCTCCACCAAGGAGGTGCCCCTGGTCTGGGCCCTAATCCTCTCCAACCCTAGCACCTTGCCATCTGCCTGCTCAGGCATCAAACACATGCAGGGGTTGCTTTAGACAGCCTGACACAGCTCTTGAGTCCCCAGGGGGGAATATAATTGGCCCTTGGAGTGACAGTTCATCCTGTAACTATTATTTGCACCTATAGATCCAGGGACTAAATTCTGAGGAGCCTTCTCTCTATTATCTAGAAGTGCAAATAGAAATCACATTGAACTATTGAGTGGAAGCCAGTTTTCCCCTGTATTTTAGGACAGGCTGTCTCCAACCAAGGGTGAGCCTAGCTTTTCCTCTTGATTAGCTGCACATGTTACAGCCCCTTTCTGTCTCCTTTTGAGGGTGGGGGGCACTGTTCCAAGGCCATTTTCCCCCAGGGAACTTTGTGTTGTGGAGAGCCATGTTCCAATACCTCCTTCTCCCTGTGGGTCAGAATTAGTGTTTCTCTAGAGGATGCAGTTTATCTTTGTGGGTAGCTTAGGACTACCTTCCTTCCAAGGAGGTCCACTCATTGGAGCCCTGCCTAGGCTTCTAGCACATTTCCTTCTTCCTGTTAATTTGGTTACCATTTCTTCTCCATTATTGATCTAGTTTATTCCTGATGGCCAACCTCCCCCCACCCACACACACTTCACTTTTACCATGAACATTGTCAGTTTTCAGCTCTGGGGGAAAAGAAAAAGGCATTGTAGGACATTGGAACTGCTCAGAAAGATGGCTGGGCACCATGCCTTTCTTATCTGGCCCATCCTGAGGGATCTTCAGGGTCTGTGGGATCTGCAGGGCTCCAGGACACCAGTTTGGCACTTACACAGCCCCATGTATATACCCCTTGTGTTCTGCACAACTTACTGCCCTGGGCTTGCCCCAATACGGACACCATCTAACTCGGCACTGACCCAAATGATGTGCTAAACCCAGAGCTCTCCCAGGCTCATGATCTGTAACAGAGTCAGCTTAGAAGAAGAGCTGATTCTGCTGCAGCTTCTCCAATATACTTTGTACTTGGTGATTAGAAGGGAAAGTGGGTATTTCCATTATACATTATTTCCTTCACACACAATTTATTCTCCCCAGGAAGAGCAACAGCTCTGCTGGGTCATTATTCCCTCCAGTAAGACTGCCAAAGCCAGTATGCCATGCTGTGATCACAGTGGATACTGCACAGAGGGGGATGCCAAACAACTGGGAATGTTCCACTGGACTGCACAGGGAACAGGACAAAAAGGTGGTTGCTGTTTTGCAGAAGCTGGGGTCCAGGTCTCAGGCTCACTCAGAATGGTGTGCCTGGTGCAGACTCACAACAGCAGGGCTGCTCAAACACTGGGACCCAGGCCTGCAGTGAGAGCAGCAGCACCTGGAAGCCTTTGATGGTGCACATGCTTGGATCTCACCCAGACCTACTGAATCAGAAGCTCAGGGGGCTGCTTGGGGGGCAGTGGTGAGTTCTATAAGCCCTCTCTCTGGGTGACTCTCAGTGTGAGAACCACTTTGCTGCATGTTACTTGCCTCTTGCACCTAAAGCCCAACTAGATTTTCAAACCTTTAATCACATCATGTCAGGCAGGTGTTTGTTCTGTTATCTGCTGCCATGGAAGCCAGTTTGTATCCAGCCTGCTCATCTGCCCCACTACCACCGCCCCCACTGAAACAGCTGGAGTGTCTCTTTCCTCTCTGGCACTTCAGTGGTTCTCAGACCTGGTGGCACTGTAAGGTTACTTGGGGAGCTTAAGAATATGATAGGGGTGGGAGTTCCTTTTGTGGCTCAGAGGAAATAAAATGTGACTAACTTTCATAAGGATGCAGACTTGATCCCTGGCCTCATTCAGGGGGTTAAGGATCTGGCATTGCCATGAGCTGTGGTTTAGGTCACAGATGCAGCTCAGATCTGGTGTTGCTGTGGCTGCAGCTCTGATTCAAACCCTAGCCTGGGAACCTCCTTATGCCATGGGTGTGGTCCTAAAAAGACAAGATAATCATAATAATATTAATAATATTAATCATAATAAAAGATAGGGGTTGGGAGTTCCCTTTGCAGCTTAGCAGGTTACACACCCAAGTAATATCCAGGAGGATTGGGGGTTGATCCGTCACCTCTATCAATGGGTTAAGGATCTGGCATTGCTGTGAGCCACGGTGTAGTTCACAGGTGTGGCTCAGATCCCATGTGTCTGTAGCTATGGCTGTGGCTGTGGCTGTGATAGGCAGCTACAGCTCCAGTTCCCAACACCTAGCCTGGGAATGTACCTATGCTGCAGGTGCTGCCCTAAAAAGCAAAACAGAAAGAAAGAAAGAGAAATATAGGGGTTCCAGGAGATACACTGACCCAGGGAACAGGGCTGGGCATTGGTGTTTTTAAGAATTTCCAGGAGTTCCCATTGTGGCTCAGTGGGTTAGGAATGTGATAGTACCCTGAGGATGCAGGTTTCATCCCTGGCTTAATGGGTTGAGGAGCTCCATTGCCATGAGCTGTGGTCTAGGTCACAGAAGCAGCTTGGATCCTGCATTGCTGTGGCTGTGGCATAGGCTGGAAGCTGTAGCTCTGATTCAACTCCTAGACTGGGAACTTTCATATGCCACAGGTGCAGCCCTAAAAAGAAACAAGAAGTTGCTAAGGTGATTCTGATATGTAGTCAGGCCTGGGCCCCCCTGGTAGTGGTGTCCTGATCTGCAACCCTCCATCACTACCTCCCTACTTGTCTGACCCTCTTGATGTCACTTGCAAATATAAAAGCAAATTGTTGCTTTATGAATAAAATAGGTTTGGACATTAGGAAGTCTGAGCATTTAAGAACAAGCTGGGCAGTCCTCAGAAGCCATACCCCATTTACAGTGGGGGACTCTGAAAGAAGTATAGTGCTTTGTCTTTCTGGTGTGCCAAGATACCCTCATGAGACTCTTCCCTTTTTTTCTCCTGCATCACAGGCTGACTGAGACCACTCACCTCTTCTAATGGCTATGTGAACATCTCTGAGTTCCAGACCTCCTTCCCAGTGGGCACTGTGACCTCCCATCAAGGCTTCCCTGGATTCAAACTTGAAGGGTCTGAGGATCTCAAGTGCTTATACAGCCTTATCTGGTCATCCAGCCTACCCTGGTGCCTTGCTCTGGAAGCTAACACATCTCATTCTTTTGGAAACTGAATTGTGGCTTATTAAATTGGATGTGTTGCTAGGAGATAAAGAGCTGAGACTTATGGTCAGCAATGACTTTCATTCCCTGAGTACACATTGCTTGCCTCTGTCTTGAGCAGAGGCAGCAAGCCTGGCCATCTGCTGTGAAGCAGTACTTACAACCAGACATAAAACTGTTCTTCCTTGGTTCTTAGGCTTACAGTGAATGAAAGAGAAGTGTTTCAAGCATCAAAGGTTGAACTGAAAAATCTTGCCAAGTTAAATGAAATGTCTTCAAAAATTAATTGTCTCTGCACCAAATGAAAACAGATTGTATCATGGCATCATTAATCTCACCCCTTGTTTTATTGTTGTGTCAATGCTTCTTCCTATTTCCATGCATTTTATGGCTTAGCTGTAAAAGTTTGCTATAAGCACACACTTGGAAGCCTGAAACAACTAGATCATTCTTTCCTGTTTTTGTTAAATGTATGTGATTCTTTTTGAGTATGGTACCCTGAGGAGCACTAATCAACAGTTTAAAGTCTCGTGGGGGTCAGAGTGTCCACTGCAGAATCAGGCCAGTGTCTGTGTGTAGAGTCTATAGAAAGTTCTCCTAGGCAAGTTGGGTATGCTGGAGTGGCCCTCGCTTCAGTTCAGGTCTTGAAGTTATGATCAAATGAAACAAACCCTGATTTTCTTCTTGGCATCTGAATACAGCAGACAGGAGGAACTGTATATGAGAGAAACAATGAAAGGAACCTTCAACCATAGCCCATTTGCAGATTTTCTTGGGAAACAGAACAAGACCCACTAGAATGTAGAAACCACCAAATTCCTACAAGCCCTGTCTGCATGCATGCATCTCAGTGAGGGGTGGGGTCAGAGTAGCAGGTGTGTTGTCAGGGGTGACAGCGAGAGGATCAGGGAAGGGGTCTCCTAAGGGAGACCATGGATTGGAGTGGGTTGGCTGGAGCCATGGAGCCCCCTTTGAGAGAAGGAGGGGAAGGAGGGGAAGAGAACGGAGCTTGGTGCCCGAAGAAGTGAGAATGGCAGCAGGGGCATGAGTGGCACTTGCTCTTCACCTGGGCTGGAGGGTGGAGCCCACCCATCCAGAAACCCCTAGAGAACCAGAGCCTACAGTCGAGATGTCACATAAAATACAGATCACCCAGTTAAATCTGAATTTCAGAAAAACCAACAAATATTTTTTTTCTTCTTTTTAGGGCTGCACCCACAGCATATGGAAGTTCCCAGGCTTGGGGTTGAATCAGAGTTGCAGCCATCAGCCTATGCCACAGCTGGCATAGTGCCAGCTCCAAGCCATATCTGCAACCTAGACCACAGCTCACAGCAGCACCAGATCCTTAACCCACTGAGGGAGGTCAAGGATTGAACCTTCATCCTCATGGATACTAGTCAGATTCATAACACACTGAACCATAATGGGAACTCTATAAACAAGTAACTTTTTATTATGAACATGTCTTAACTATTGGATGGGACTTAATGGTCAAAAATTATTCTTTGTTTATCTGAACTTTGGCCATATGTGAGTGTCCTGTGTTTTCTTTTCTTTTTGTTGGTCTTTTTTTGTCTTTTGGGGGCCACACTTGTGGCATATGGAGGTTCCCAGGTGAGGGGTCTAATCGGAGCTACAGCTGCTGGCCTATGCCAGAGTGAGAGCAATGCCAGATCCTAGCCATGTCTGAAACCTACACTACAGCTCACCACAATGCTGGATTGTTAATCTACTGAGCGAGGCCAGGGATCAAACCCACAACCTCATGGTTCCTAGTCGGATTCATTTCCACTGCACCATGATGGGAACTTCCATGGCCTGTATTTTCATTTACCAAATCTAGCAACCCTTGTCTGGAGGGCCCAGGGCACCCCACACCCTGCCCCATCTCCCCTAGGAACAGCTTTTCTGCTGTCCCGATGCCACTGGCAGGTGAGATGAGTGTAGCTGCTGATGAATGGGGGCTTTTCTGGTTCCTTGAGGTTTCTCCCTACTTAGACAACCAGAAATAGAGGATCAGTTAAAGGTCCTATCAATTTGAAAGGCCTACTTTAAAATCTTTTGGAATTGGTTTAAATGCCTTTTGTGGACTTATATTCTGATGAGCTTCATTTTGGGACTTCATAAGTGGTTTTCTTGGAGCTAAGGGGATATGATGGGAAGAGGGGTAAAACAAAACCTCACTTCAAGGAGAAACAAGCTAAGATTCTGGACAAGAGGCTGCAGCTGCTTCTAATTGGAAATGGGTCTCAAGCTTTGACATGAGTCCCTTTTGCTTTGCCAGCCTGGGCTGGGCCCCAGAGAGATGGTGAAACTCAGGCGATGGCTGCCTGTACTTAGACGGCCACCTGATACCTTCTTTCTTCGGTTTTTAAAAAATAATTTTTATGTCTTTACCTTCAAAATACATGTTCCTTGCAATTATCTGTTGCAATTAGTTTGTGAGAGCTTTAAATGCTACCAAAGGCATGATTCCAAACTGAGAGGCACAGAGAAGTCTGAAGGGGATTTTGTCTCAAAACTTGAGAGAAACTGGGGGTTCCCATTATGGCACAGCGGAAACCAATGGGACTTGTATCCATGAGGATGCAGGTTCGCTCCCTGGCCTCACTCAGTGGGTCAGGGATCAATCTGGCATTGCTATGTGCTATGGTGTGGGTCACAGATGCCACTTGGATCCCACATTGCTGTGGCTGCAGTGTAGGCTGGCAGCAGGAGCTCAGATTTGACCCCTAGCCTGGGAATCTCCATATGGCATGAGTATGGCCCTAAAAAGAAAAAAAAATCTTGATAGAAACTGGGTTCAACTAAGCAGTGAGTTAAAAGAAGACATAAGGATTCTCAACAATGTATCCAGATGTGCTTGGGTGTTTGTATTTCTTTAACTCTTGAATTGTGTCTTTTTCAAAGGTGGTGCCTTATGCAAGTAGACCATGAGTAGACCACACAGATACGCTGTCCACAAGGAAAGTACCTGCCCCTTTCCTGTGTCACCCACACTTCCCCTCCCCTCAATTTCCTGTCTTCCTGAGCATACAGTTTGACTTTTCTTGTTGGCAGGGTGACAGTTAGTGTGCTGTAATTTGGATCATGCTGCTATTCAGGGCTTTGAAATATATGAGGGTGTTCTGACCCCAGCAGTCAGATGGCTGGTGAATGGCCAGATGGTTGAGCTGTGGGAACCTTTCTCTCTCTCTCATGGCTACACCTGCTGCATTTGGAAGTTCCAGGGCTAGAGGTCCAATTGGAGCTTCAGCTGCTGGCCTATGCCACAAGCCACAGCAGCATGGGATCCTTAACCCACTGGGCAAGGCCAGGGATCAAATTCACATCCTCATGGATACACGTTGTGTTCTTAACCTGCTGAGCTACAGCAGGAAAGCTCTGGAAGCCTGTCTCTGTGAGCTTCCTATCCATCAGTCCATCAGCTGTCAGTATACCTGTCACTGCAGATTGTACCATGCCCCAATGCTTTTTCTCACCTGCTATGAGCCCCAGGTGATGGTTGGGGTGCTGCAGTGTACTGATTCAAGTGTGGGTTTACATCCGCACTTTCCTAATGTATCCTTTCAACCTGGGGCAAGTCACTTAACTTCTCTTGGCCTCCACATCCTCGTCTGTAAAATGGGAAGATGAGGATACTTACCTCATGGGGCTGTGAGTATCCAGTGTGGCAATGCATGTAATGCATTCAGTGATGTGCCCAGCACATAGTAGGTGGTCAATCAAGCATCTACCATTTTTACTGCTCTGAGAATTGTGAACAGAGGCATAATAAATGAGAATCTGGAGGTGACTGTATGAGTAAAGTGCTGGGCTTTTTGTTTTTTCAGTCTTTTTTTGTATTTGAGGGCTGCACCCATGGCAAATGGAGGTTCTCAGGCTAGGGGTCTAATCAGAGCTATAGCTGCCAGCCTACACCACAGCCACAGCAACACGGGATGTGAGCTGTGTCTGTGACCTATACCACAGTTCAGGGCAAGGCCAGATCCTCAACCCACTGAGAGGGGCCAGGGATCAAACCCGCATCCTCATGGATTCTAGTCAGGTTCAATAACCACTGAGCCACACTGGGAACTCCAGTGTCAGGCTTTTATGCATTACATCATGACATTATTTTGCCAGCTGCAGTTTTGGTTATTCACATACTTTTAAGTGTGTTTGTATAAGACAAATCCCCAAACATGGGAGGAAATACTGAACAATAGGAATAATTGCCATTAATCTTGAGAGCTTCCTGTGTGTCAGAATGTTTGACACAATATTTCATTTAGTCCCCTTGCTGCCTTTGTGAACTGGAGACTATTTTTAACTGCATGTTACTGATGAGCAAACCCAAGTTTCTAAAGGGTCAGTAACTCACCCAGAGTCACAAGATAGTACATGGGGGAGTGGGGACTCAAACAGGTCTTTGCCATTTCAAAGCCCATTCTCTTCATCACCCAGATGCATTAGCTAGGGATGGATTATCTAATTTGCTTGGCTTTCTTCACCATTTGATACCTTTATGGCCATTTTTCAAAAAATGTAAAAGAGTTATTTCATAGGAAAGGATGTGTTCTTTGGGTCCAGTTTTCCTCCCAGTGGAAATCCCAGCTTCAGGGGGCCAGAGTCCAGAGGAGGCCCTGCTGCCCACTGGGTGGCAGAGAGCCCTGACCACTGTCCCCAAGGGCTCATTACTGCCCCCATCACAGTGGAGCCTCACCTCAGCCAGCTGGGCTGCTTGGGTATTGCATCTCCTTTCACAAGCCTGGAGACTGACACTTCGCAGGGTGATTTGACTTGTCTACACCTCCAACTTTTGGCCATGGCTTTTCCCACCACATTGTGCTTCCTCTCCCTGATGTAACAGTGCCAGCCTCACTGGCTCCAGTGTCAAGAGACACCTGTCACACTCAATGTCAACAGTCCTGTGATTGGGGCCTGGCTTCACGAAGGAGATTATAATTTGGCAGGGAGAGCTCTGGCAGCTCCACCATAGGTGGCAGGATTTCCAAGGCACAGGAGTGTGGGTGATGGGTTCAGGGGCCCGTGTTATTGCACCCATCCAACCAAGTGGCAGGACACCTATCTTATGTCTGTTTTCCCAATGCTGATTTGTGGGGATAAAACACATCAAATCACAGAATCTTGAACCAGAATGTCAGCTCCATCATTTTAAAATCCATGAATGTATAAATTTGAGCCTGCAAAGGGCCCAGTAGGTTTCTGTTTGGTGGGTCTGTTCTCACAGTAGGCCTGAGTGCTTTTCCTTATTTCTCTGTATCTTTTTTTTTATTACTTAATGCATTTTATTACATGCATAGTTGTAAAACAATCATCACAACCAAATTTTACAGCATTTCCACCCCAAACCCTCAGTGCATTCCCCCCCCACCCCCAAACCCATCTCATTTGGAAAACATAAGTTTTTCAAAATCTGTGAGTCAGGATCCATTCTGCAAAGTAGTTCATTGTGTCCTTTTTTTAGATTCCATATGTAAGTGATAGCATTTGATGTTGGTGTCTCATTGTCTGACTGACTTCACTTAGCATGATAATCTCTAGGTCCAACTGTGTGGCTATTAATGCCGTTATTACTCTCTTTTTATTGCTGAATAATATTCCATTCTGTATATGTACCATATCTTCTTGATCCACTCCTCTGTCAATGGACATTTAGGTTGTTTCCATGTCTTGGCTATTGCAAGTGCTGCTGCAATGAACGTTGGAGTATGTGTGTCTTTTTGAGTCATGGTTTTCTCTGGGTAGATGCCCAGGAGTGGGATATTTCTATGTATCTTAATGTTTTTGATTCTCAGGCCATCTTCATCTCTAAGGTTCTCAGCTCTCTCTCTTTCTCACACCAATCCCCACACAATTCAAGAATTTTTTTAAAGGGCTTTGATAGTGAATGTGGGCAGTTTCTAATTTGTAAGCACTAAGAACTTGGTCTAGGTTGTCAGCTGTGGTTACAGGACCCCTTCTAGGCACAGAGCAATACAAATGTTGGGCTCTGGGACAGAAAGGAAGAAATAGACATCCTTCCCTCCTTTGAAGAGCTTACACCCTTATGGGGAGAACAAGATGACAGATCCCAGAGATGAGCATCCTCCTGCATGGTGCCTGTGTCCACCCTTACCAAGGACCACATGCCTGCTTCTGCATCTGGATGATGTAGAGCGAAGGTTCTGGTAAATGGTATCACAATCAGGAAATGAAAAATTCTATCTAGGAATTTATGAGTTGTTGGTTTCTTTTCCCTGGAAACCAAACAGAAGCATGCTTGAGGTTTTTTTGCTTGTTTTGTTTTTGTATTTGTTTGTTTAGTTTTTGTCTCTGCTTAGGAATTTGGGGAAAGAGAGTCTAACCGTCTCACTCATTCAGGAGGACAGTGCATTTTGAGGCTCTGAAGAGCTCATTGGCCAAAGCAACAAGCCTCAGTCTGTGTGAGGCATGCCAGCCCAGTGGTGTGAAGGTGGATTATAGGAGGTTATTGAGGGGCATAAAAATAAGCATGTGAGCCAAGCCTGCAACAAATGGTTATAGGTAGGGCTGCAAATACACACATCTCAGAAGCAGTACTAAATGATCAGAGTCCCATTGATGCTATGATGTTGGGGCTGCAGAGGATGCTGGCTAGCCGTGGCTGCAGAAAAACATGGTCTGCACGGGGAAGGACCATCCAACAGCCTTAAGTATTCAGAACATACTGTTCACATTCAGGTTTTCGAATGCCCTGGAAGTAACACAGGTGCTGGGTGCCTATTGGCAGGAATTCCTGGGGGCAGGTTAACAATGGCTGAGATCACGCCACTGCATCTTTCTGAGGGCTGGGAAGACAGCTGGTTGATGCCAGAGCTTGGAATTTTTTTTTTGTGTGTGTTTTAGGGCTGCACTTGTGGCATATGGAAGTCTAGGGGCTGAGGAATTCTAGTAGCTTCCACTCTACACCACATTCACACTGACGTGACATCTGAGCCACATCTGTGACCTGCACCACAGCTCATGGCAATGCCAGATCCTTAACCCACTGAGCAAGGCCAAGGATCAAACCCCAGTCCTCATGGATACCAGTTGAATTCATTTCTGCTGTGCCAAAGTGGGAACTCCTAGAGCTTGGACTTTTGAGTCCTTGCTTGTGAACTCCCCACATAAAGACCTATCTGTTTCCCAACCATTAAATTAGAGGGCTAGGTCCTTAAACCACACATCCTTCTTTCAGTATCCTCTAGGGGAAAATATGGGCTCAAATCTAGAAAAAAAGGACAAGTTAAACATTTAATGGGATCAGAGTTTGAATAGAAAGTTACCCAAATCAGTGGTATATGCTATTTTAAATAAATGCCTCTTAGATTCACTTATGCATTCAGCAAACTCTTTTGTGTGCATGTGCTGAGCATTTTGCAAGGCATGGAGAACACAGAGGCAGATGTGACACAAGATCTCTGCCCCCAGGTTGGCTCATCCCACCTGTGGTCAGTGGAATTTCACTCTCTGCACAGGTGGGGCTCCATTTGCAACATTCCCTTTGTAAGTTTCTCTGGGCCCCTAGTGGTAGAGAAGCTTGTCACCTACTCTGAGGCCCCATTGAAGGGGTTCTCAAAGGGTCTCTGGTTTTGAAGGAACTGGGGGCATGGGGGTGGACATGGTGGGTCACCTTTTGCTCTGACTGGATTGGCTCTGCCACCTGATGCCTGGGCTCTGCCCTCAAGACAGCAGGGACTTGGACTTCCCAGGAAGACTGAGAGTGTGAACCCAGGGCCCCAGGAGGTTTTGCTGCACTTGTGTGTTTGCTTTCCCCAATCAGAGGACTAAATCTTCCCAGGAACTGTCGGAGCCTTCAGTTTTTTTCCCCATGTTATGGGTGATGGTTCCTTCATCACTCAGCTATCCATGGGCTTTTTCAGCCTTGTGGCAGGCATTGCTCCCAGGAACAAGCAAACCTGACCTCATTAGAAGCTGAACATCCAAAACTTTTTTTTTTTTTTTTGTCTTTTGCTTTTTTAGGGCCGCACCTGAAGCACATGGAGGTTCCCAGGTTAGGAGGTCAAATAGGAAGCTATAGCTGCTGGCCTACACCAGAGCCACTGCAATGCCAGATCTGAGCCACATCTGTGACCTACACCACAGCTCATGGCAACACCAGATCCTTAACCCACTGAGTGAGGCCAGGGATCAAACCAACAACCTCATGGTTCCTAGTTGGATTTGTTTCTGCTGTGCAATGATGGGAACACACAGAACTTTTTGTTTTTAAATCCAGCCAGTCCCCAAACTCAGAAAGCCCACTGTGTTCCCACCCCCTGGCCCTTCCCACTCATTCCCAGCCCACATGGACACAGATGCAAGTTGAATCAGTTTTGATTTGCTAATAGGCAATACAGCCATGTGATTGCCTAAGAACCCTCTAGCCCCCAGGGGTCCTCTTAAATCTGCATCCTTATATAAGAAAAGAAGGAAAAATAAGAAACTTTGGCCAAATGTAAAATCACTTGAAATTTTCCAATTTGGGATGAGAACTCAAAGCCAGTTTGGACAGGGAGGGATCCCAGCCACCGAGCTGCCTTTGCAGTGTGACTTATTCCCATGACAAAACTCATTCTGTTACAAGAGGAGCCCGTATCATCTCTCCATCCAGGAAGCCTGCCTTGTGCAGAAGTGACTTGTGACCTCAAAGTGAATCCTGTGTAGGAACAGAAAAGACAGTGGAGAAATCCAGGCTTCCTCTGCTAAGAGCTGCCCTGCATTTTACCCTTGGTGAATAACACCCTGCAGTATCATCAAAGTCCACCCTGTGGCAAGGAGGTTCCCATTTTACAAAAGGAAAGTTCAAAGCACAGAAAGGAGGCCAGGCCTTGTCTGAAAAAGACTGCTGTAAATTATCGTTCATGGTGAGGACACGTGTCACTGTGCCATCCCTAAACTAGAGTCCGACACCTTCCCATGGAGCTGTGTGCCTCCTGCTGCCTTGACAGCCTGACAAACAAGGGAGAGTTGGGTCTCTTGCACCTTCCTGCCCACCCATCCTCAGTCAGAAAGTGGCAAGTGGGATCCCTTAACTAGCTGGAAACTTCTGTGTTGAATGTTAAGTCGATCAAGGGAAATGACAGAACTGAGTCACAGCAGGATTTGTTAGTGTTGGTTTGGGATCACTTATCATGGAATTCAGAGCTTGGAGAGCCTTAGAGGGATTTCCCACTGTGGCACAGCAGAAACAAACTCTAGTATCCATGAGGATGCAGGTTCCATCCCTGGCCTCGCTCAGCAGGTTAAGGATGTATTGTGGTGGGCTATGTTTTAGGTCGCAGACACGGCTCAGATCTGGTGTCACAGTGGCTGTGGTGTAGGAAGGCAGCTGCAGCTCTGATTTGACCCCTCGCCTGTGGGAACTTCCAAATGCCACAGGTGTTGCTCTAAGAAGCAAAACAAGACATAACAAAACAAAACAAAAAACAAAAAGAAAAAAGAACAAAAAAAAAGAAAGAAAGAAATCCTTAGGCATCACTGGTTTGCCTTTCCCCTGGAAAAGGCACCTTCTGCACCCTGGAACCCCCTTTTCAGAAATGAATTGGTAGCATGGTTATGCAAGGCCTCGGGGCTGGAAGTACCAGCAATCTTCCCACCCTGGTACCCCAGCTCTGGCACCACCTTGCTGCCTCTACATGGGGGACCCAGGCCACTCACCTCCTCCTCTTCCCTCTGCATCTACATTCTTGAATTGAGAGGAGAACAATCAGAAGTTCAAATTCCTAGGAGCAACTTCAAGCAGAGCCTTGTTCCTTCCTTCCCTGGCATGTGATATATGAGCTCATCAACCTGTAGCTATCATTGGAGTTCTTGCTGTGGTGCAACAGGATCATCAGCATTTTGGGAGACCTGGGAGGCAGGTTCAATCCCCAGCTTGGATCTGATCCCTGGCCCAGGAACTCCATATGCCTTGGGCCAGCCAAAAAAACAAAAAAACCTGTAGCCATCATAACTAAAATGTCCTCTGGTCCCTTCAAAAGTTTGAGATGCCCGCTTCATGCCAGACATTGCTCAGGAACATTTATTACATGACCTCTTGTCCTAACAAGCATCATGAGAAGTAAGTGTGGTGCTAACAGCAGAGGAAGAAGCTCAGAGAGCCTCCTGGCTCTTCCAAGGTCACCCTGCTCACCAGCAGCCTAGGCATGGGGCACTTGAGCCCACACCATCTACCTACACTGCTCATCTAGGTACTTCTAGGACCCAGACTACCTGTTGAAGATTAGGGCCTGGGCTCAAATCCTCACTGTGTTACTTGCTGGGTGGGCTGGGGGGTTCACTTCATCAGGATGGGAAGTGAGGGAACAGGAAGAGCTGCTTTCTGAGGGTCTTTCCTAGCTGACTCATTGCTTGACTTCTCTGAATCAGAACCCATGGTTCCAGAGAGGCCATCCCATCCTCCGATGGCTCTGGGAGCAAACAAAGGGCTGGGTGATAAAGAGTTCCTCCCCTGGATGACTGCTCACATTTTTCCTGAGACTCGTATTCACACCATCAACTCATCACCAATAGACTGGCCAGAGAGGAAATTGAGGCTGGCGGGTGGTCCTCTTGGCACTGAGTACTTCTCTTGTCTTTATGTAGCCTCAGAACAACTCTGGGTATTATTATGCCCTCTTCCCTGACAGACCTCAGCAGGTAAGTTGGGAATGTGGCCTCAGGGAGTAAGTTGCAGAGCCAGAAATCAAAAGGTTCTAGAGATCCAACCCTGACCTGACTCCTGGGCTATGCTCCTTCTCCTTCCCTACTGGATCCTGTGAGAGAGGCCAGATCCATGCATTCTGCCTCTACTCAGCTGCCCATGAGCCACTTTTTTTTTTTTTTTTAAATTTTATTTTCCCACTGTACAGCAAGGGGGTCAGGTTATCCTTACATGTACACATTACAATTACAGTTTTTCCCCCACCATTTCTTCTGTTGCAACATGAGTATCTAGACATAGTTCTCAATGCTATTCAGCGGGATCTCCTTGTAAATCTATTCTACGTTGTGACTGATAAGCCCAAGCTCCCGATCCCTCCCACTCCCTCCCCCTCCCATCAGGCAACCACAAGTCTCTTCTCCAAGTCCATGATTGATTTTCTTTTCTGAGGAGATGTTCATTTGTGCTGGATATTAGATTCCAGTTATAAGTGATGTCATATGGTATTTGTCTTTGTCTTTCTGGCTCATTTCACTCAGTATGAGATTCTCTAGTTCCATCCATGTTGCTGCATATGGCATGATGTCATCCTTTTTTATGGCTGAGTAGTATTCCATCGTGTATATATACCACATCTTCCGAATCCAATCATCTGTCGATGGACATTTGGATTGTTTCCATGTCCTGGCTATTGTGAATAGTGCTGCAATGAACATTCATGAGCCACTTCTTTCTCTGCTAATGTTCCTTGTAACCGGGACTTTTACCATGTGAGAAGTTTGGGAAGGAAGAAGAAGATATGCTATACAATTTGGCCCAAGCCATGCTGCCTATAATGATGGATAATGTGGGAATTTTGCTCCTCCCTCCTTCTGTCCCTCCCCTCCTTCCTCCCTGACTCTCTCTCTCTCTCTCTCTTCCTTCCTTCCTCCCTCCTTCCCTCTCTTCTTTCCTTCCTCCTTTCCTCCCTTCCCCTCCCTCTCATACCAAGTGTACTCTGTCATGGGGTCATTGCTATCAGGAATTCACATGCTGCTCACCCCAACTGGAATGATAATAGCACTGACCATCTGTTCACCCATGGCCACCCAGGCCTCACACGGTTCAGAGGAGACCAGCCAGCCAGGGCCAGGTCTCCACCCACCTCACCTGGGTTCTCATGCTCCCTGCACCCTTGCCCGTGATCCTTCCAGTGCTTAATCCATATGAGACAGAATCTGCAGAAAATGAAGAAAAGAGCAATGAAAGACCTTTATCTCTCTCTGTGCTTAGTGTAGCAACAGGGCCTCTATCCACAGGAAGGGAGAGAAAGGGGGTTTGCTTTATCTGCTTATCTGATCCTATACCCTCCCCTCTTCTTCCCCAATGTAAGAGGATTATACAAGGTGCAGAAACCATTGATCATGTGGTTTGGCCCTGTCCTCAAGGCCCTGAGGCCCAGGAGTTCCCTGAGAAGCCAGGGAGGGGTGGTCCAAGGTAGCTTGGTTCCAGCTACCCCTACCCCAGTGGCTCTGTTTTATGTATTCACATCTTGAATTCCCAAGATTGTGTTCCTAAGATTGATTTGGACAGTGAGCTTGCTGGTGTCAAGTACGAAACTTCTTTCTCTAGTTCTGCCTCTTTAGAAACTTGCAAAATGAAATGATTGGCCAGATCACATGGAAATTCTCCCATGTCCTCCAATGCCTGCCTTCAAGTGTGTGAGTGGATCGCCCATCAGGGACCCTGCTGCCATCTCTCAATGTCTCAGGGCATTTCCCATCTTATTCTCAAAAACAAAAGGCTCTCTGTTTCCCTGTGAAGACAGGTGTGTTCCCTGGGCCTGGGAAGGCAGAAGTCTCAGGCTCTTCCCTCTCACATCAGTGACACTAGCCAGGGAGAAGTCCTGCCTGCAACAATGCAGAGGGTGCTTTTCAAACTCAAAATGCGTGCTGCAACCTTGGCACCTCTATTACTGTATCACATCCTATAGGCAGTGATAATTCCTGTATCCGGTCCTGTTTGTCCAACAGCCACCTTGCCTGTGACACTAATGGGGCTTTTTATTATAGGGAAATGCAAGATAGCAAGCAACCTTGTTAATTTATTATTTTCAAGCAATAGTAAATTATTCTAATAGCACTTCCATGAACCGTGTGTACATTACAGCAGAGTGCTTACCAGAAAACAGCTGTTGCATGTCATGCCAGCATTTCTCGGGGATCCCCATGCTTAATTTCTCTTTTATATACAATAAATAATTGCCACTGTCTCATCTTCCTCTTCTCAGGCACATGACTCTCTTGTGCTCAAGAATGGATTGTGCATGGCATTAAGAAGCTTCATTATTCTTTTTTTTTCTCTTCTATATTGAATCCAGAGACACTGAACTTTCTGTCACAGGAAAACCAAGAGATTTTGTTCTTATTTTTCAAGTGGAACCAAGTTCCCGGGCTTCTGGACTATGACATTGTAGGCTATTTTTCTCTTGAACTCTATGACCCCTGACCTGATGGAAAGCCCTGAACTCTCCCTCCTCCTCTGTCCCCAGGCCCTCTGTTCACCTTCATCCTTTGACAGGTCCCTTGCCTTCCTTTTAGCCTTTGTGGAATCACCTGACCACCATCAACCCTCTAGCTTCTTTGGTCTCCTGTAATTCTTTTTTTTTTTTTTCACTTCAGTCAATTACAGATATTTTTGAATTGATGTCAAAGAAGGGAAGTGATTCCTCTTTCCCACCAAAGGGGAAAAGAGGTGGCAGAACTCTGGACCAAATCCCACCAAATCAAGGAAAGAAGAGTATTTCAAAGGGGGACTTGGCTAACCCCCTCTCCCACTGCATACTCACACTTAGGTCCCACCAGATTCGGACCCAGTCTCCCCCAAGCACCCCCACCCCCAACCCATCAGCTATCAGCTAGGGAAGGCAGCCTGTTGGGAACAGTGGATCTGGAGCCAGGCACCAACCCTCGTGTCTTTATGGAAAGACCTCAGGTGCAGGCATGCAGGGCTGGGTTGAATCATAGGTCACGGAGTAGGTTGGAAGCCCTGGTGCTGTGGCTTTGTCAAAGCCCCTTTCAGATTGTGTCACTGTGGATGCTGCATGTTTTCTGCCATCAAAGCCACTCATACAAAACAGGAATCCTACACACACGCTTCTCCTGGGGAAACTGTTCTGAATTCATTTGTATTCCACAACTTTCATGGCAGAGAGATCTTTTACCCCTTTTTTCACAGGCTGAGGCGGATTCATGGTTGGGGGGCAGGGGGTGGAGCAGTCCCTTTCTGCTGCTGCACTCATGGCTCTTACAAAAATGTATTTCTGCTTTGCCTTGTAGTGTCATGTTTTTGAAAATCTCACAGGAGTGCAAGCAGAAGTCTTTATTTTTTGATGTTGGATGTTTAAATGTCAGGTCAGGGAAAGGACTGCACAGCCAAGCCACCACAGAGCTGTGGCCAGTGGTTTGAGCAACTAGCTTGTGCCAAGAGGGGGACTTCATTACACTCAGAAAATAGATGGCCAGGGCAAATAGGAAAATGAGGGTGTTTGGCCTTCAACTGTATAATATCTTCTCCATTGCAGCTCCAGGCAGGATTTATTTCCTTCTTCCCTCTCTGGAAACTCATATGACTGGTATTTTGTGGTAATAAAACTGCTTGCAAACAGGTGCAACACAGAAAGTAATAAGTCGCTCCAGTCAGTCCTGGCATTTGCAGGCCAAGAGGCCCACAGAAGTATTTGGCAGGGGCATTTGGGGCTCATTCCTTCTCTTCACAAGCAGTGACGATTCCCCTTTTTCCTCAAAGTGAGTAGACATTGGGGATGATGGGCAGGTGAAATAGTCACACCTTTCCATGTCCAGCTGTGTGCCTTGTGCCGTTCATTCGTTTTGTTCATAGGACCTGTAACATAACACCCATATTCACTGTAATTTTCTTTTTTGTACAGGAGGGTTTTTTGTGGTTTGGGGTTTCATCATTGTAAAGAGCTGGTGCCTGACTCTAAATGTGCCCAGATGTCTTTAAATTTTATGCACTTGGTGGACATGGCCCTGCATCTGATTGTTCCACCTCCTCCTCCCAGCACCAGGGACTCCTGCAGAAAAGTCTGGGACTTTGCTCACATGCTGGCCTGTTTGTTCTTCGGTGGGTGAGAACCAAATTCATTTTATAACACCATCTCTCCCACTTCTGGGAAGGGAGGTAATTGGTCCAGGCTTTAAGGAGGTGGAAACAGCTGGAATTTTAAAAAGAAGCTGGGATATCCTACTGTGGTGCAGTGGGTTAAGAATCTGACTGCAGTGGCTTGGATGCTGCAGAGGTGTGGATTCTATCCCTGGCCTTGCACAGTGGTTTAAAAGATCCAGTGTTGCCACAACTATGGCTTGGATTTGATACCTGGCCGGGGAATTTCCCTATGCCACAGGTGCAGCCATTAAAAAAAAAAAAAAAAAAAAAAAAAAAAAAAAGAAGGAGTTCCCATCATAGCTCAGTGGAAATGAATCCAACTAGTATCCATGAGGATGTGGGATCGATCCCTGGTCTCACTCAGTGGGTGAAGAATCTGGCATTTCTGTGAACTGTGGTGTAGGTTGCAGACAAAGCTTGGATCTGACACATTGCTGTGGCTGTGGTGTAGGCCAGTAGCTGTAGCTCCAATTCAGTCCCTGGCCTGGGAATTTACATACACCACAGGGGCAGGGGTGGCCCTAAAAAGCAAAAAAAAAAAAAAAAAAAAAAAAAAAAAAAAAAAAAAAAAAAAAAACTACTACTACTACTAAGATGAAGCCAATTATATTGGAATTCAGATTTTAAAACTAGTCCCTACAATGGTGCAAACATTAATCTGTATTTTCACACCATAAAAATCTTAATCCCAAAATTTTTTTTTGAATTGGGAAGAAATGTAAATATATAGGAAGCTGAGAAGACAAGACTTCTATAGACAGCCATGACTAAAATAGCATGCAAGAGGAACATCCTGCTCATAGTAGTCAACCTTTAAATATCTGGTGGCCCGTTGAGTTAACTGTGAGTGACTCTCTCCTCAGCCTTGTTCCTTCTGCTGCTTCCCAATAGGAGAGCCTCCTACCTCCCCGAGGGGTCCTTAAGGTTGAAGGCATGGGCTGCAGTCATCTCACATCACCTTTACTCTGCTCTGTCCACTAAAGCGTATCTCAGGACATAACCACTCCCTTGTACAAATCTCTCTGTGTGTTTTACATCCCTTTGAGGAAATCTCTGTGTCTAGTTACTCCAGTGAGTCCTTCTGACATGAGCCAGGAGGCCTCCTGGTTCCTAGTTGTTTCCCTGTGCACCTGTCTTAAGGGCTTGGCCATTTTTTCCCCAGCCAGGGATAGACACAGGTGGTCCTCGATTCCCAGGGCTACCATCACCAAATACCACAAGTGGGTGACTTAAAACAAGAGAAATGTCCTCTCACAGTTCTGGAGGCTAGAAGTCCATGTGTCAACAGGATCATGTTCCTGAGACCCAGGGTAGAGCCCTTCCTTTTTTTTTTTTTTTTTTTTTGCTTTTTTTTTTTTTTTTTGCTTTTTGCTTTTTATGGGTTTTTAGGAAGTTCCCAGACTAGGGGTAGAATCGGAGCTGAAGCTGCAAGTCTATACCACAGCTACAGCAATGCAGGTTCCAAGCTGAGTCTGTGACCTACACCACAGCTCACAGCAGCACTGGATCCTAAACCCACTGAGTGAGGCCAGGGATCGAACCCTCATCCTCATGGATGCTAGTTGGTCTCATTCCCCCTGAGCCACAATGTTCCTTTCTTTCTGAGTGGCCTTGGCCTTCCTTGGCTTATGGCTATACCCTCCCATTCTCTGTCTCTGTTGTCTTGTGTCATTGTCCCTATGAGACCTTATCTTCATGTGGCCATCTGCTTTCCATGTGGTTCTCCTCCTAGTAGAGGAACACCTGTCATGCTCTGTAATAACCTTATGGGAAGAGGCTCTGAAAAAGGATGGGTATATGTATGGGTATAACTGGTTCACTTTTCTGTACACCTGAGACTAACACAACATTGTAAGTCACCTATATGCCAATACAATTTTTTTTTAAAATAGCAGAGTTCCCATCATGGCTTAGTGGTAACAAACCCGACTAGTATCCATGAGGATGCAGGTTCAATCTCTGGCCTCACTCAGTAGGTTAAGGATCCAGCATTGCTGGGAGCTGTGGTGTAGATCACTGATGTGGCTCAGAAGCAAGCTGCTGTGGCTGTGGTGTAGGCTGGCAGCTGCAGCTCTGATTTGGCCCCTAGCATGGGAACTTCCATATGGTGCAGGTGCAGGTCTAAAAAGACAAAAATAAATAAATAAATACTTATGTATTAATATTATTAACAAATACTAATAAACAAATAAGTAAATAAAAATGACTACCTATGATATTGGATGGAGGGCCTGCCCCACTGTGATATGATCTCGTCTCACCTTACTGACCTCTGCAGTTGCCGAAGGGAGCCATATGCATGGATACCTGGTGTTAGGGCTTCAACACAACTTTGGGGGGACACAACCCAATCGGCACCACATGCTCTCATTGGCTTGGCATGAGAAGCAGCAGCTGCCCCTCCTGTCTTCCTTCCACCTCTTGCATCTGGTGTAATGGTCTGTCTTCAAGGCTTCCCAAACCCCAGTAGGCCAGCCTCCTTGGACTTTGCCCACAGCCCTGTCCTGAGCTGGCCTCTCCTCTGGCTTCACCCACAGCATCCTGATAATGCCTGAGGATGAACAGGAGGGAAATCTCACCTTGTTTCCCTCTAGAGGCTCCAAGGCGTTTCCAAATGCTGACCTCACTCCACAGCCCACATCCAAGAAGATCATGAAACCATTGCTTTCACATCTGGTCTTTGTGTGGCCTACTCTCCCCTGCCCCTGTGCACACTTAAAATCCCATGGCAAGACTCCATGGGAGAGCACAACCTCTGAATAAGTCTCGCTCAAGGTCAAATACCAGCTCTTCCCTTTATTTGAACTTGGACAAGTAACATCACTTTCTTGAGCCTCGATTCCCTTACAATGAGACAATAACAACATCTCTTGTGCAAAATTGTTAGGATCAAGGAGAATAGTGCCTGCCGCTCTCACCATAAGAGCTCATTAAAAGTTGTCATTTTCATTTCTGCTTACATGTTATTTCATTGGCTCGTAATATAGCGACTATGTTTATACATAATATAGTTACTGATAAGAGTAGCTATCTATTTATTGGGCATATATTTTTGTGTCAGGCACTGTGCTTGCTGACTTACAGCTATTATTTTTAACTGTTATAAAAAGCTCTGCAGTATAGGTATTATCATTCCCATTTTATAGAAGATGGAAACTAATATTATCTCAGAAAGAGGTTAAATAACATACCTAAGGTCACAGGGCTCCTAAGTGTGTGAGCCAAGATTTGAACCCAGGGAAGTGTAAGCTCTGTACTATACAAAGCTCCTTTAGTCCATGGATGAGTTATGTCTCCCCAGTCTTTTCTCACATTCTCACTCTCACACTCTCTCCTTTTCTCTTCTGGTGGCTGATTTTCCCCTCTTATCCTATTTTCACTGGAGACAGCAGTTTTCAAAAACATTCAGATGTCAGGAAAGCATTGTACTTTTCACAGACTAGCATTTTCTCTTTTAGCAGAACACTAAGAAATATGTATGTAAACCTTAGAAGCACTTTTGTGAGCAGGAAACCTGGCTGGTTATTTTCTATGTGCAATATAGGACCATAAACATACATGTAACTTATACAACACATGTGTGTGTAGTCACAGTTAGTTAGGAACAGAGCATAACCAATTGCTTCCCATTTTGATGAACTTGCTGCTCAATTATTTATCCCATCATCTGCTAGGATTTGCTGATAGGAAGGAGAAGGCATGAGAAATTTAAGAAAAAAAATTATGAGAGGGAAAATAAAAGTTTGGAAAATCAACACATTCATGCATCAGTATGGTGCCTTGGTCCAGTTTGTGGGGAAGGAACTTAAAAATTGCCAGGATACACTGGCCACATTTTATATTCAGCATGATCTCTAATGGTGAGAAGGTTCACTGGTTGCAGGAAGAGGCAGGAGAGACTCACCCTAAGTGCTCCTTTACTGTGAACTTTCTTTTTCTCTTTTCTTTTTCCTTTTTAGGGCCACACCCACAGCATATGGAAGTTCCCTGGTGAGGGGTCGAATCAGAACTGCACATACTAGTCTATGCCACAGCCACAGCAACTTGGGATCTGGCCCACACCACAGCTCAAGGCAACACCGGATCCTTAACCCACTGAGCCAGGCCAGAGATCAAAACTGTGTCCTCATGGATACTAGTTGGGTTCATTACCACTGAGCCACAATGAGAATTCCCTACCTGTGTGCTTTCTGTGTTAATTTGTGTTAACTTTAATCTTGGGCCCCTGATTTCTCTCCCTTCCAAAAAATTAAGCTGCCCAATGACTGTCAGGTGTCACAACTGTAGGAATCCTGTTTGGGAAGATGGTCGCAGACTTCCAAACATGGTAATGCTGCAGATGTCACGTGATTTCTTTTCACCATGTGGTGAGTGAGGCAGGACTGGTCTGGTGCTCTGGTCCCTACAAAGGAGGAAGCACACCTCATCAGTGCCCAGAAATACAGGTCAGCTTTAGAGTCCAGCACCAGCCAGTCTTTGCTGCAAAAAGCTGTCAGAGAAAATCAGTTTTATACCTGCTCCCTCAACTGTGAGTTCCTCTGTGGCTTCACCATGTCACCAAACCAGACACACTTTGGATTTATTACGTGAAATCCATTTTTTTTTTTGGACTGAAATTTTACAGTCATTGGATGCCTCACCTTTTTGGTCAGGGACACCCTAAGGTGGTGACTCTGAGCTAGAAGCAGATCAGAACCCCTCCCCCAGGGCTGCTGCATGATATTGATCTTAAATTTCACCTGTCAGCACACTTCTAAGCAAGTAAACACCAGGCTCCATCCAGCCTGGAAATAAGCAAAGCCTCAGCCTTGTCATCATTTGCTTCCCTAAGTGGACACATACATTGGCCTTCCATGTTGTTAGAGGAGCCTAAAAGTGGAAAGTGTTATGTGCCATATATTCCCTGAGCCAAAAGCAAGCTTTGGACATAGCCTTGGAAATAGCTTGGGTTTCGGATTTGGAACATGCCATGCAGCTTCCTGGAACCATTAACCTAACTTAGATGACCCCAGGGCCATCTTCATGGTGCTGCGGCAGTTTTTTTTTTTTTTTTTTTTTTTTTTTTTTTTTTTTTTTTTTTTTTTTGTCATTTTGCCTTTTCCAGGGCTTCTCCCACAGCATATGGAAGTTCCCAAGCTTGGGGGTCCAATCAGAGCTGTAGCCGCCAGCCTATGCCAGAGCCATAGAAATGCATGATCTGAGCCTCATCTGCAACCTATACAACAGCTCACAGCAATGCCGGATCCTTAAATCACTGAGCAAGGCCAGGGATCAGACACACAACCTCATGGTTCCTAGTTGGATTCATTAACCACTGTGCCATGATGGGAACTCCCAGGTGCCGTGGCAGTTTTGATGAAAAGAAGCCAGCAGAACTCCTGCAGGCAGAGCCTTGGTGGTTCCCCATGTGTGCAGTGCAGTGCCTGTGCTCTTGGGAGGGGTGTGGGCCTCGTGCTGCTGGTCTGAAGGTGATGCCTTTGGATTCATTGCTGGATTTCCCACCACCTCCTTGTGTGCTGCCAGGCCAGCTGAGGGCCAGATTCAAGCCTTAAGAGAGTTTTTTCTCCTCCTCATCATTGTCCTCGTGGTCTGGGTCCATGCTTCTCAGACTGTACCTTGAAGCACCTGGGGATCTTGCTAAAATGAAGTTTCTGATTCAGTAGGACTGGGCTGTGGCTTGTGATTGTGAATTTCTAACAAGCCCCCAACTGATCCCAAAGCTGATGGTTCAGGGACTGCTGTGGAAGAGCAAGTGCTGAATGGAAGGTCAAAATTCCCACTGGAAACTCTGGCAACATAATTCTCACCCTGGCTCCCCTGGATGTTGACAGACCTGCATCCCAGCAGGGGGTGCACCAAGGGAGGCCAGTCTGTCTACTTATGTGCCTAGGATCACATCTTTCACCTTCATAATGACCTTGCATTCCTCCTCCCATTCCACATCACCTGCATTGTCGTCTGTGTTGGCTGCTCCCTAGAGGATGTGTAAATGAGGTCTAGGCTCCTGTAGGGGTGGGCAGGGTCTTCCTGGCCCTCCCACTGCCCTTGGGCTGCTTTCCTTCAGCAAAGCTTCTCTAATGAGTCATTTACTGCTCCTCCCTGTGCCCCACTCCTCAGAACATGCTACCCCTTCTCCACTGGCCACTTGGGGCTCTGCTCAGATTGTGTCCTCAAGGTCACCATAACTCCCACAGGGCCAAATCCAGGTGGAACTGACAGAACTAATGGCCTGAACCCAGCCAGAACACTGACTGGGACTTGAACCCATGTGCTTGGACAAGAACCCAACCCAAAGCCAGATTGGGCCTTGAATCCATGGTTTTAAAAATTATAATCACTCATCCTGCATCTGGACTCACTGACATTCAGGTTCTTCATGCCTCTATGTGGAAGGAATTCAGCCAGAGACAAAGTGATAGGCAAGAAACAGATTTATCGAGATAGGATGCTTGAGAGAGATGCAAGCTGGCAGGCAAGGAAGTTTCTGACAAAGGATCTCCAGTGGGCTACAGTTTTATCATCCAAGGGACATGGAGGTTTGGAAAAGACAGCCTCTTCCTTTCTTAGAGTAGCAGATCCTCCTTAGTATCCCATTGGGTGTGTATTCAAATCAGCAGAAGGGTGGTCCTCAAACTCCTGCCCTGGGTCTGAATCTGAATGCAGACCTCCTCCCACCCCCAACCCAATGACCTGAGGCAGTTCTTACATCTCCACAAGTCAAGCAAGCCTGCCTTGTGCTGATGGCTTTCATGAACTTACAGTGGTCCCTCAACCTCTCCCAGGTTTCCTGCCTTATCTGTGATCCCCCACTGGGGCTTCTACAACCACCTCTGCTACTCTATCCCTATCACAGGCTCCCTCTCCTGTCCCCATCTTTCTCAGCTTGTTGGGAACCACTGCCTCCTCCTCCAAACAGCTCATCTATTGGCTTCTGTGACACATCCCCTTCAGCTTGGCCACTGCCTCTTTCAATCCATCCAATTTCTCAGCCTTTGGGTGGGGACCACTCCTCTTTTCTCTCTACCCTCTCCCCTTCTGTGAGTTTGCCCAGTGGTCCTAAGTCTTATCTTGAGGCTCATGACTCCTGAGTTCTTTATGGCACTTTCTGCAGGTGGTTGACACTTGGATGATGGTCTCACTGGAAGCTTGGACATGAGCAATGTAAAGCCAGATGCTCGGCACCCCTCTCTTCCCACAAAACAAACCAACAAAAACCTGATACGGTGAATGGCACCCCTATACTATGAATGGCACTATACTATACTATACTATGAATGGCACGCCCAGATACTAATGTCAGAAATCTTGGGGTCATCCTTGATTCTTTCCTTGTCCCCCTAATTCTGTCTCTTGGCAAGGCCTGTTGTAGAATCAGGGGGTTCTGAAAGAGGTCCCATCATGCTCCTCACTTGTCACTCACTGCCACTATCCTGCCAAGCCACCCCATGCCAACCTCATCACCTCTGCTCCCTGTTCTCGCAGCTGCTTATGAAAGTAGGTCTAGGCCACTATAAGTACTTGTCACTTAGGACAGAATCTCAGCTCCCTGCATGGGGCTCATGGAGCGGCATGTTCACCTCCCTGGCAGCCCCTCCTCCTCTGTGGGCAGCTGCTCCTCCCTCCTGACACAAGTCCCCTCCTGTCTTCATGCCCACAGCTTGCCCTCTTGTGTGTCATCCCCTCTGCCCAGGATGTACCCCCCAGCACACCCTGGCCTCCCTTTCTAGCCTGGGGCCCTTGCTCTGGTATCTGGGGCTCATCAGTGTCTCCCTCATGGGGTGGACACATCAGCTGTCCCCAGCCCATCTCCATTGCAGGGGAAGCCAGGTAGCCTTGCCTTTTAGAAGCTTTTGCAGCCCTGGTTCTCTTGTCCACTGCCAGTGCCAGCTTACATTTCAGACCTTCTTGGCCATGAAAGAGCATCTGGCTCCTTTGGGTCCCAGGAGCCAACCAGCCCCCAGGGCCAGGGGCAGGGGGTGGAAATGCAGGTCACCATGTCACCTCCACGTGTGTGTGTGTGTGTGTTGGTGTCAATGTTTTATTCAGCAGAGAGAGAAGGCATATCCAGCCATATCAGTATTCACTTGTTTACTTATCATCTGACTTTAGCAAGCCCCATGGGATGGGATCCATGTAATAACGAGTTTCAGTGGCCATCCAAAAAATGTGTGCTAAATAAATGCAGAAACAAGGGAAAGAATAGAATAAGGATACTGGGACAGGAATGTGAGGAGCCTTTTCCTTCAGAAGGTCTGGAATGCAGCCTGTCTCAGGAAAACCAGTTCCTGGATCTTTGGCCAGGTGGGCGACCGAGTGCTAATAATGCCAGGCAGACGGAGGTGGTTGAGGTGTCATTTTGTTTTTCCATGTAGAAATGCATCTGGGGGAGTTCCTGTTGTGACTCAGAAGGTTATGAAACCAACTAATATCCATGAAGACATGGGCTTTATACCTGGCCCTTCTCAGTGGTTTAAGGATCCAGTGTTGCCATGAGCTGTGGTGTAAGTCACAGACAAGGCTCCAATCAAACATGGCTGTGTCTCTGGTGTAGGCTGGCAGCTGAAGCTCCAACTTGACCCCTAGGCTGGGAACTTCCATATGCTGTGGTGTGGCCTTAAAAAGCAAAGCAAAAAAAAAGGGGGGGTAGGATAAGCTTCCACTTCACAGAGGAGAAAATTAAGGCTTAAAGTAGTGAAGGAACCTCTGCTAGGTCACAAAGTGTGTTGCTGACAGAACCTAGTCCAGGACCCAGGGCTCCTCCCTGCTGGTCAGGGCACCCAGGAGGCTGTGGCCTGGGCCTGCATGCAGAGCCACCAGAACAGCCTCATATGTGTCATTGGAGGGCATCTGAGAATCAGTCTAGTGACATTCAGAGCTCTGGACAGCCCCAAATGACTCCTGTAGCCACAGAGACATGCTCAGCAGAGCTGTTGTTTTCAGTGAAGATTTGGTCCATAGACATCTTCATTTTATTTACTAGGTGGTCTGGCACATAATAGTGGGCATCCTTAATGGAGTAGCTTAACACTTTGTCTTAACTAGTCTTCCCCTTTGCATGTAAAATGAACCTTGCCTTTATGATGTGCTTCAGTCTGCTGTGTGATGACAGCGCATGCTCAGAATCTCATCACAGGCTCTGTCTGACCTCCCCAGAAAGGACAGTGGGGGCTGATGTTCGCTGGCTGGTAAATAAGCCAATGATGAATAGGTCTGATGATGAACGTATAAGCCCATCTCTGAGAGACATGTAATCTGGGCTTGACCTCAGGTTTGAGGGCTTGGCAAGGATGAGCATGTGGTTCTGAAACTCTTATCTTCCCCCACATCCCAAGTCTGCCCCTTCCCTCCAATGGTGAACCGAGTGATTTCATCTGCCACCCACGGCCTTGTGTGAGCTACAACCATGGAACCGTGGTGGAGTTTTACTGCAACCCCGGCTACAGCCTCACCAGTGATTACATGTACATCTCCTGCCAGTATGGGGAGTGGTTTCTTTCCTACCAAGTCTACTGCATCAAGTCAGGTGAGCATGTCCAGGCCACCCCCGGACTGTCCAGATCCAGACCACACTGAGTGGCCGGTGGCTGTACCCTGAGCCCTGTCCCTCTTCCCCCACACGCAGTGTTAGGAACAAGACCTGGAAACTCATCTTTGAGGATGCATGCAGCTGGTGATTTCAAGCCCTGATCAACCTGCCTGGGCCCAGGTTAAAATGCTGACCCTCTGAACAGGATCCCTAAACCCCTATCACCCGTGAAAGGACCTGGTCTCTGTGCACTCTGCCTTCACCCCAACTTGTCCCCTCCACTGACAGGGACATAGGCCCCAGATGTGACCCAGTGATGCATATCTCCACCTTTTTCTTCCACTCAGGGGTGTGTTATCAGAACACAAATGATATTATTGTGGATAAGACCAGATCTCTCTGCAAAAACATTAAGCTATTTGCAACCACCCATGCTTCATACTTAATAACTAATTCCTGGAGTTCGCACTGTGTTACAATGAGACTTAAGGCATCTTAGAAGCACTGGGACACACGTTCAGTTCCTGGCCCCAGCACAGTGGGATAAGGATCTGGTGTTGCTTGTTGCCCCAGCTGTGGCTAAGGTAACAACTATGGCTTGGATCTGATTCCTGGCCCAGGAACTCCACATGCCTCTGGGTGGCCAAAAAAGAAAAACAAAAACAAATTACTAGCAAACCAACATTAGAACTGGTCTCCTCACACCAGGGGAGTGAGCACATGGAGACCAGGGAGCCAGAGCATGCCCCCTGCACCCCCCACCCCCAGCTCTGCCCACATTGGGCACATGCCTTTCCCCTGAAGGCAGCCTGCAGGAAGCACTTGTTAACAGGCATCTGGAGGCCTCCAAATGAGGACCAGCTCAGAGGAGCTGGGGAAGAGAAAGAAGTCAAGTCCAGCCAATGAGCACATGGGAAGCCATGCCAGTGGGGTCCAGGTGTCTCACATGCTGCTTTGTTTTCTCTCCTGGCAGAGCAAACATGGCCCAGCTCCCATGAGACGCTGCTGACCATGTGGAAGATCATGGCACTCACAGCCACCAGCATGCTGCTGGTGTTGCTGCTCGTCATCCTGTCCAGGAAGTTCCAGATGAAGTTCAAGGCCCACTTTCCCCCCAGGTCAGTGCCACAGCCCTGGGTGACCCTTGGCACCCTGAGCCACCCCAAGCCACAGAGAGTGGACATACAGCCTTGAAGAGGGAAGAGCTAAGCTCCTAAGGGGAAAAAGGGGAGAAAGAAAAAACACATTCCTGGGGATTTTGGGCTGTCCAAGTTCAGAACATCAAGCTGGAGACAGACTCATTTTCCTCTTTTCACCCCTGCCCCAGGAGCCCCTGTCTGCCTCTTGCCCCAGGTTTTTGGTCTTGAGCAGGTATCATTGGGGGGGAGCACAGTCAGGGCTGCACCCCCCCCCACCCCCAGGGCACCCCCATTGTCCACGATGTGCAGGCCTGTTACCTACCTTGGAACTTCCAGGCCACAAGGAGGATAAGAAATACACAGAATGAATTAGGGACAAAATCCAAGGAGCGTGACTCAACAGGGGTTCCAAACCAGTGTGCATGGAGTTCCCGTTGTGGCTCAGCAGTTAACAAAACCAACTAGGTTCCATGGGGACATGGGTTCAATCCCTGACCTCACTCTGTGTGTCAAGGATCTGATGTTGCTGTGAGCTGTGGTGTAGGTCACAGACGCAGCTTGGATCTGGTGTTGCTGTGGCTGTGGTATAGGCTGTTGGCTACAGCTCCAATTTGACCCCTAGCCTGGGAACCTCCATATGCCACAGGTGTGGCTCTAAAGCAAAAAGAAAAAAAAAAGAAGAAGAAGAAGAAGAAACCCAGTGTGCAGAAATGTGGCAAGTCCCAGGCAGGGGGAGAGGCTCTGGATGGGGAGCTAGGGCAGGACTCAGGAGCTTCTACCTGCAAGTAGGACCTGAGCATGTGGGGGGGGACCCATGGGCAGAGGGTGGGGGGTCCCCATGCTCCTGTGCTGCACAGGTGAGATGCGGTCAGTGTCTTCATCCTTCCTGTCATCACCACTTGAGAGGAGTTTGTCAAGGTCCCTTGGATGTGGCCTGGCCCCCTCAGTGCCCCTTCCCCTCTGGTGGCTTGTCTGGAACAAACCGCAGCAGCACCCTTCTAACCAAGAGCCACTCAGCACCACTGCTGGTGGATCACTGTTCCTGGAAGGAGAAGTCATTTAATAAGTACAGGGGAGGGAGTTCCTTTTGTGGTGCAGCAGAAATGAATCCGACTAGGAACCATGAGGTAGTGGGTTTGATTCCTGGCGTCACTCAGTGGGTGGTGCCGTGAGCTCTGTTGTAGGTCACAGATGTGGCTCAGATCTGGCATTGCTGTGGCTGTAACTCTGATTAAAACCCTAGGCTGGAAACTTCCATATGCCGTGGGTGTGGCCCTAAAAAGACAAAAAGACAAAAAAAGAAAGTACAGGGGTGGGAGTTTGAGTTTCTGTTGTGGCTCAGCATAACAAAGCAGACTAACCTGTATCCATGAGGTTACAGGTTCAATCCCTGGCCTCGCTCAGTGGGTTGAGGGTCTGGCATTGCTGTGAGCTGTGGTGGAGGTTGCAGATGCAGCTCAGATCCTGAGTTGATGTGGCTGTTGTATAGGTTGGCAGCTGCAGCTCTGATTTTACTCCTAGCCTGGAAACTTCCATAGGCTGCAGGTACAGCCCTAAAAGAAAAACTTCCCTAAAACTCTTTCACAAAATTTCATTTTTTTAAAACCCCTTGAGTCTTTCCATCTTGGGTTCCTCTCTGGTTGTAGGAAAGTTGGTCTCTGCAATGCAAATTGATAAGAAGATTCTCAGGGGCAGGTCCAGGAATGACTTTTTCCTCCAGGTCCCAGAGGGCTAGGTGCTGAAGAGATGCTGATGACAGACTGAGGAGTGGGGGGTGAGGAGGGGCTGCCACTTCAGAGGGTCTGGGTGCTGGACATTATTAAGGCAAAAGGGAGCACAGAGGCATTGGGGTGCTCACCCAGGGGGCCTGTAAGTGAAAGGGACGGTGAGGAGGGAGGGATGCCAGAGTGAGAAAGGAGGCCAGCATAAGGCCACGGAGGCAGGGAGGTGAGCAGCTTGGCTTGTCCAGGATCTACTAACAAGGGCTGTGAAAGAGCAGAGAAGACAGAATTGGAGCAAACTCTGCCTTTCCTCTGGGTTCCTGCCTTTGGGGGGGTGCATGGGCCCCACAAGCTCCCCCAGTCTCTGGGTGGCCTTAAGAAGGGTGGGTCCAGCCCCCTCCACCAGAATCCCTAAACGAGATGCTCTAAAAGACCAGTGGGGTGGGGGAGGGAGTGGGATGGTCTGGGAGCTTGTGGTTAACAGATGCAGACTCTTGCCTTTGGAATGGATTAGCAATGAGATCCTGCTGAGTCCTGGGAGATTGAGAATGTGAGAAAAAAGAATGTATATATGTATGTGTGACTGGGTCACCATGCTGTACAGTAGAAAGAAAAAAAATAATGTATTGAGGGAAAAAAAGGGAAAAGCCAGTGGACTCAAACTCAAGCATCAGAGGGAGGTGGCCTGAGGCTTCCCTCCACCTCAGATGCCAGTGTCTGGAGTCTCGTTCCTCAGGTTTTGGAACCCCTGGTACTGGCACACTGGGTGTGGGGCTGCCCCCCGGCTGGGTTATCTTTTCTTTCTGCTCTTTTACCTCTGGTCACCTCACTCAGAACCAGTTCCAAACAGAGGACTAAGGATCTGAGGTCCACTGGCCACTTACTATCCCCCCTGGTGCTTCTGGGGCCAGGAGCAGAGTGGTCCTTGGAGCTATGGCTTTGGCAACAGACATGCCCACACTCAGCCACTCAGTGTTGCAGGTTCTGGGGACAGGAGGCCCAGGGCGAGGCTGGGAGCCATGAGTGTAACCCACACTCCTGGGCAGCATGGGTGAAGCTTAGGTGCCCTCAGGGTCAGGAGGCGACCGTGAGCCCAGAGACCTTGACCAGGTGCTCCGAGTTCCTTTTTGTTCCTGTTCTTGTTGTTTTTCTGTCTTGATGAAAAATGTGTGATTTTTATACTGTAGCAGAAAACAAACAAGAGGCAGAAGCAGCCCAGGGGTAACTGAAAAGGGACACTTGGGTTTCATAGTTTGCCAAGCTTTTCCATTTCCAGCAGCCCTCCAAGGGACACTACAGGGCCACTTTTGGATAATGTGTGGGAATGGGCCACATGGTCCCTTGCCCAGGACATTACAGCCATGAGGCCAAATTGGGGAGAAGGAAGCATGAGGAGACTGTGGGGACCAGAGGAGGTGAGGAAGAGCAGAGGGAGGCCAGAGGGCAGGAGTGAGGAAAAGAAAACCCCTCCTGCCAGCAGCATGGGCCTGGGGGACCCCAGCTGCCATAGGGGACCTGCCAGGGAAGCTCAAGCTCCTGCACCACATCCCAGAAGGGCTCCTCTGGGGACCCAACTTGCAGTGGGGGATGATCCTGTGTCCCCTGACAGGTTGACACTGCTTTCCTCCCCACAGGGGGCCTCCCAGGAGTTCCAGCAGCAACCCTGACTTTGTGGTGGTGGATGGTGTGCCTGTCGTGTTCCCGTCCTATGATGAGGCTGTGAGTGGCAGCTTGAGTGCCTTAGGCCCTGGGTACCTGGCCTCCCTGGGCCAGGCTGCCCCTTACCCATGGACCACCAGAGCCCCCCAGTGTACCCCAGCTCAGGGGACACAGACACTGGCCCAGGGGAGTTGGAAACCTGTGACAGCATCTTAGGCTCTTTGGAGCTTCTCCAGAGTCTAGTCAAAGCCCACATGTCAAGGGGGCACCCGCCCCACTTCTGACAATCCTGACATGGTTCCCAGTATGGCAGGGGAGGTGGCATCCACCAGCCTGGGCATCACCATCACCGATGGTAAGCATCTGCCCAGGAGCCTGAGCTGCCCCTGAACAGCCCCCTCCCTGACCTGAGCTCAGAGCCAGATCAGTGCTTCCACCTTCGCATAAAGGCATCTTGCTCTCTCTGCTTGTGGAGGCCATGGGCAAGGCCACTTCAGGAAGGAATGAGCCTCCTCTTGCAAGCACTGAGCCCATTAACTGAAATTTCAGGAGGCACAAAAAAGCACCCAGCCACAGGCTGCAGTGGGAGACACTTGGCTCTCAGGCCATCCATGGGAGCCAGGAGGCTCTTCTCCTTTCTTACTTAATTAGGCAGGGCTTCTGAGAGGGGTGCTTAGGATCAGAAGACACACACCTGATAGAAGTGAAGCCCCAGATGCAGGCAGGAGGGCCCAGCCCTGGAGAGGTTCTGGATACAACAGGTGATGTGTACCAGGTATAAAATGAAAGATGTATATGTGCCTATCGCAAGGAAAGGCAGATGGCAGCTCATGGGAAAATAGTAAAAATGCATCAGGTGAATTAGGGCTCTGTTGCTGGGGGAGCAGGCACCGGCCCCACTTTGCCAAGCAAAGCACTGATTCCAGCTGATACTGACAGGAAGTAGCAACAATCATGAGTGGAAACAGGGTCTCTCCTGGTTACCCATAGCGTTCCTCTACTTCATACCATCCTTTTGGTTTGTATGACTGTTAGGGTGCATGGTTGAAGCCTTAGAATTTATTTTTGATGAGCTGGGTGTGAGATGTTCCAGTGGATAATGTTGTGCAGAGGGCTTGGTTTATGTGCTTAACTCTTTCTTCTTCTCGCTGATTTCAAGAATTTTTTTTTCCTTTTTTGGCCATTCTGGGTCCAGGGATGAGATTGGAGCCACACTGTGACCTACATTGCAGCTGTGGCAATGCTTGATCCGCCTGTAACCCACTGTGCTCCACAGGGATCAAACCTGCAGCCCGGAGCTCCAGAGATACTGCCCATCTGGGTGTGACTTAAATTTTTTTTAAAAATTGATTGATTGATTGTAGATATGTTACTAAAACTCCCAATTCCAGATCTTGGCAGTGTTTTTTGGTGGATTAACATAATAACCACCTCTTCTTTTACAGAGATCCCCCTAATGGAAGATGATCCATAACTGGGCAAAGTCTGGATGATTCTTCTGCCCCTTGGGGGATGTTAACATTGTACATGGACTGAGGCATTGGAAGGACAGAGCATGGGGGATGGGGGATGTTTTCTGATTTATCAACATGGGGACAGCTTAATCACATCATACATCCTCGGACTCAACAGTGAGGCTGGCAAACGGTGGGGGAAGGGCTTTTCCATGAAACTTGAGGATCTACAGGATGAGTGAGGAACAAAAGGATGAGGGGAAAGCCTGCATGGTCCTAGAGGAAGGTGTTCAGCCTGGCTCCCACATCCCCCATTGACTTATGTTATGAGTACTACCTGCGTCCTCTGAAAACATGTCACATTATGTAAATCACTTCTAAAATCTGCTTCAAGCTGTCTTCTGGACTCCAGATTATGGATCAGCCTCGGCAGGAGGAGCAGCAGAGTGCCCCCTGTGGGCTCCCAGAGGGAAAGATTCTCACATGTCTCTTGGATGGTCTTCTTGCACTGGACAGTTCTGTGCAATGCAAGACTAAAGTGGGATTTGGCAGTTCCAGTGAAAAAAGAAAGACTCGGGCAGACTCTGCCTCTGTAAATTCCTTCAAAAAGAAGAGTTCTTGTCCTCTGGACTGTCCTTTGCTGAGATATCATATTTGTATTCATGGTCTACCACAGGGATCCATGGCATTGGGTAAATCTTGCAACCTTACACATGATCAGAATATGTCCAAATACATCTCGTGGTGGAGAAGTTATCACAGTAATGTTTGTCGGGGCATTTTTAAAAGATCCTACTCAAAAGTTTATCTCAATCGTTTAGTCCCTGTCTAGTTACCTCTTAGGGTTGTTGCCCTTGCTTCCAAATCAGCCATATTTAATTTTTCAAAACAGAAATTGTTTCTGAAAGCACTTTCCTCCTGCTCCAAATAAAATGTGAGGTGGGATTTTTTTTCCTTTAATTTTGTCCTGGCAGGTCCACAGGCTGGCCACCCAGCCTAAAGAAAGATGATTTCTGCTTGTGCTCCTGGTGCCTCTGGCTGCCTCACCTCCCTGTCAACCCAGCTTCCCCTCTGCATGCTCTCCCGGTGCCCACTGGGTGTTGTTCCTAAGAAGGTGATTGATAAAAAAGAATTCCCTGAGTCCTGAGGAGTCTCTTCAAATACATGCTGATCTGTGGAGCTGATTCCTTTTCTCCTCTGGGTTTTAGACAAATACAGACAAAACTCTGATTCATCAAATTGCTATGCTGATACAATCATGAGAGCTGGAAGCTTGACCAAATCCCCATTTTTTTTTCTCAACACAGACTTATTAAAAATTAAAAAGAAAATGACAGTTTGAAGCATGACTTTAATAGCAGAGTGGAGTTGGGCGGGCAGTGACAGTGATGTGGGGGGTGGAGACAGTGCAGGGCCAGAACCAGAGGCTGAAGGAGGGAGGGGACTAGACAGACTGTGCCTCACCCAGTGCCATGGGTGGGGGTGCCACCATCAGCAGCAGCAGCAGCAGTGTGCTGAGCATGTGGGTAAAGGTGGTTGGTAATAATAATGGTGTTTCACCATGAAAGCTGGATTTCATACATGTCCATGCTTAAACCCCATCTGGCCAGCTCAAAGAGAGCGTGGGTGGCTGGGTGTGGGAGTGGGGGGAGCCAGAGTTCACTGTAGTAGCTACCCCCACCCCCACCCTGGCCACAGCAGCCTTCCAAGGATCCCTGTTGGGCGGGTCTCAGCTCTTCCCCATGCCACACCTGTCCTACCCTGATCCCACGTAAGTGGAGGGTGTGTCTCAGAGACCACCAGGTAAGTGCCTTGTTTCCCACCCAAGAGGCCTACAGGGCTGTCTCTGGGTCTTGTCCTCTCCTTCCTGAGAATGTTCTTTCTCCAAAAGTAGAGATCAGAAGCGTCCAGCCTGCACACCTGCGAGACAGGTAACAACACAAGTGACACATACATCCCACGTCCATGTCAACATTGTTCTAAGCTGGTGGGAAGGAAGCACCTGCTCAGGGATGGCATCAGACGCTGTCCAACCAAATTACCTGGGTCATCCCCTTGGTCCTTTAGTGTGTGGCCACATCTGAGTCTCACTCGCAAATACTGTTTCCCATGATTTTTTGTCATTGTAGTGAGTTTATGTGGCAAGAAAATGTCCTCATGATACCCAAGCATGTGGTGAATCTGACTGTTCATGTAAAAGTCCCGGAGGCCCTCTGGCTATGGACAGCACCAACCCCTCTCAGCCAGCCTCAGGAATTAGTAGGTAATAGAACAAACCTGGCTGGATTGTGAATTGGAATGCAGAAGGGTGCTGTGACAGAGCCACCTGCTCCCCCTAAAGCTCTTTCTGTTTGGGGAGAGGGTGGCACCCCCAGGACAGTGATCAGGAGCCAGTGCCAAGAACCCATGGTGTTGGCAGGTTTGCACAGGTGCGTGTATGAAGGAACTGCAGGGCAGTGGTTTTCCGGCTGACTGACTCCCCATTCTAACCATGAGACGTATTCATACTTCACTTCCATGTAGCTTTTTTTCTTTACTATTCTTTCATTATTTATTTATTTATTTATTTTTGGCCACACCTTGGAACTGTGGAAATTCCCAGACTAGGGGTCGAACCCGCCCCACAGCAGCAAGCCAAGCCACTGCAGTGACAATACTGGGTCCTTAACCTGCTGTGCCACAGGGAAGCTCCCATGGAAATTTTATTTCATTGCAAGGTTGCATCCCACTAATTACACCCATCTCAGCAGCTAGCTCATAGCCAGAGCTGCCTCCTATTCCAGCAGAAGGGTTTTGCCCCCAACCACACAGCAGCCCAGAACAGCTGGGAGTGACACACAAAGGCTCACAGGCCACAGCCTGCAGCCCAATCCCCCACACAGAGCTGTGTGACACAGCCCTCCTACTAGACACCCAGGTCCCAAGCCATCCCCCAAGCCATCCCCTGCAGAGCCAGTGTGCCATCCTGGGAGAACACAGGCTTTGGAATGGGCCATCACCTGCTTCAAAACATGCTTCTGGCAGTTCCCGACATGGCTCAGCAGAAATGAATCTGACTAGTATCCATGAGGATTCAAGTTCGATCCCTGGCCTCACTCTGTGGGTTAAGGATCCAGCATTGCCATGAGCTGTGCTGTAAGTCACAGATGCAGCTCAGATCCTGAGTTGCTGTGGCTGTGGTATAGGCCAATTGCTACAGTTCAGATTTGACCCCAGGCCTGGCAACCTCCATATGTCATAGGTGTGGCCCTAAAACATACAAAAAAAAAAAAAAACCCTGCTTCTGCCACTAACTAGCTGTGGACTTGAGCTTCCCCCCCCCCATGACCAACTTCAGTATGTCCATGAAGATTCTGGAGATGGTCTACCTCTACCTTCATGCTGAGCTGTGAGGATGACAGCTAAGGTGTGTCACAGCACACAAGAGGTGTTCAATAAATGTCCACTTCTCTCCCTTGTTGAGAGAGGGTATCATGTAGGTGATTAACTCAGGTGGGTGTCCATAGGTGTGTGCCTCTGCCTTGGTCCTTCAAATGTGCTTGCAGACAAAGATTGTCTGGGCTGCCCTAGAGTGATGGGATAAAATGTGCCCTTTCCTCTGGCCCCTCCTCCTAGGAGCACCTGCCTGGCTTCTCTTTGTGGAGGGAAGTTGTCATCCTTAGCCTTTGGGGCATTTGCTCTCCTTCCCAGCACAGCCCCTCTCTGAGGGCTACAGAAAGTTCTGCTGGGGTGGGGAGTGAAGGTGAGAAGACAGGACAACCTTAGAAATTCCCCCAAGGACTCTGAAGGACTCAGGTCACCTGCATGGGCAGTCCCAGAGATTAACACTAACCTGCTTCCCTAATTTTATTTTCTGTTTTCAAATTAGAGCATAAAAGTTAATGCCCATGCATTTCAAGGTGATAGAGAAGGAAGTGGGAGGCAAAGATGCTGCTCCAGCAGGCAGAACAGGCCCCCGGGTGCAGCAGTTGCTCAGCAGGATGGCTGATGCTGGGCACCATTGCACTGAAACCGTAAAAGGTGACACAGAGCATGTGGCATTGCCAGGCCATGTTCAGCTGCTGTGGCAGGTAGCATTCACCGGGCTGGAAACCTGTCCCTGGGCACCTGCAGTGTGCAGTGTTAAGTGGCCAGAGGCATGCCCAGTTTCTTGAGTACCAGCCGAACTGGCCCTGTTCAGGGCCTCATCTGTGTGTTCAGAGCATGCAGAACCCTGGTCCCAGGTCCTTCAAGACCCTGGGATAAAGAAACGTCAGCACCAGCAGATGCAAGAAGAGCTTGGGGTGGAGTTCCCACCATGGTGCCACAGGATCAGGATCTTGGGAGTGCTGGGATACAGGTTCAATCCCTGAGCCAGGCACAGTGGGTTAAGGATCCAGTGCTGCCTTAGCTTCAGCTTAGCTTGCAACTGTGGCTTGGTTCTGATCCGTGGCCTGGGAGCTCCCTATGCAACAGGGCAGCAAAAAAGGAGAAAAGATATAGTTTGGAGTGAGGGGGGATGGGGCTTGAAGGAAGGAAGCTGATAATGTCTGCTTAGAGCCCATAAGAAATATTTATAAACCCTGTTCAGTCAATAAATATTTATAAAGCACCTGCTATGGGCCAGGCTGAGTTTGCCATCTCTGATCCAGTGGAAATGAGGACTGGGGCAAACAAGCAGGACAAACCCAGATCTCTGATGCTAAGGACAAGGTCTCCCAACCTGGGCTCTCAGAGGCTGCAGCAGACATAGCAGTGTGGTTGGAGCAATCTGAGTGGGGTGCATGGGCAGCTGAGGGCTGGGGATGGAGAGGTAACTCAGGGCTAGACCTGGAGGCTGGTGCCAGGTTGAGGATGGTGGTTCCCTGTGGGGAGTGGGAAGCAGAAAAGAGCTGGGCTGAGATGGGGGCACAGGAGAAGGTCTGCTCACCTGCAAAGCCTAGGAGTCAGGGACACCTTGATCCAGCTGAGGGCACCACTGTGTGTCTCAGAAACCTCTGAGCCCTGGTTGCTCAGTGGTCCTGTGAAGGGGGAACAGATGGCCTCAAAGAATTCCTCAGCTTTTACATGGTGAAATTCTCTTTCCTGGCTTTTTTATTTTTAGGGCTGCACCCATGGCATATGGAGATTCCCAGAAGAGGGGTCAAATCAGAGCTACAGCTGATAGCCTAGACCACAGCTCATGGCAATGCCGGATCCTTAACCCACTGAGTGAGGCCAGGATCGAACCCAAAACCTCATGTTTCCTAGTTGGATTTGTTTCCACTGTGCCATGAGGGGAACTCCTCTTTCCTGGCTTTTTAAAAAGATCCAGTCAAACATCACCCAGCCCCATGCCTGAGGTCTCTCTTAGCAGCCCACTCCTGCCCCTCCCCTCCATGTCCACACTCCTCCCAGCTCCTCCTCCCAATGAGCATCTGGGGCTTAGGAGCAGATCCTGCCCAACATCCCCTTAGGAGGGAGCTCCATGCTCTAAACACTCTGCCACCACATCAGTTGCGATGGGGGTGAGGGACAAGAGACACCACCAGCCTCAGCACTTCTGCCCTCCTGGGGCAGTTACCTGGACTCCTCAGCCATAAACAGGTGTTAAAGGTGCCCATCACAGAGTCCATTTGGCTAGGATGACTTCAAGCAACTAAATGCCCAAACAAATCTATCAGATTGATTTTGCTCACACAGTATTACTGGAGTATTTCCAGGTCTATGAAGCCTGCTTGCCCATTGTGTCTTTGGCCCAGGAGACAGGAAGGAAGCTGACAAGTGTCATGATGACATTGGTGCTGCCTGTTTTTAAACCCACCGTGGGCAGTGAGGATCTGCCCTTCCCCAGAGTTCTCACATTCCTATGACTTCACATCAGTGGGCTGGCCCTGTTTCCAGCTCATGCTCCAGGTCAGACACAGAGCTCTGTTTTTCAAAGAGGCTTTCTTTGTAGAGCTGTCATTGGTTTATAGAAAAGTTGTACAGAAAATACAGATTTCCCATATGACCCCCTCTCAGTGCAGTTTTGCCCATTAGTAACCTCTGCCTTAGTGAGGTACCCTGGCTACAACTGATGAGCCAGTACTTAGTGTTAACTAACCTCTACATCAAGGTTCACTGTTGGTGTCATCCATTCTCTGGGTTTAGACAACTGCACAATGACATGTGTCATAGAGTGCTGTGTCCCTGTCCTGAACATGCCCTGGGCTCCACCTGCTCACCCCTCTCTCCCCTTGAACACTTGGCAGCACCGATCTTTTTTTGGTTTTTGCTGTTGTTGTTACTGTTGTTGTTGTTTTTAGGGCCACATTTGTGGTGTATGAAGTTCCAGGCTAGGGGTCAAATCAGAGCTGTAGCTACCAGCCTACACCACAGCCACAGCAATGCCAGATCCTTAACCCACTGAGTGAGGTCAGGGATCAAACCCACATCTTCAAGGACACTAGTTGGATTCATTGCCACTGAGCCACAATGGGAATGCGCAGCCACTGACCTTTTGATGGTCTCCATTATGTTGCCTTTTCCTGAATGTCACATAGCTGGAATCAGACAGTATGTGGCATTATCTGAATGGCTCCTTTCCCTTAGCAATAAGCACATAGTTATCCTCTGTGTCTTTCAGAGCTCTGAGCTGTGCAAAGGACAAGGAAAGCAGCCCGATTTTCACAAGTAGAAACTTCAAAGTCTTCGCAGGCTTCTTGGCTTGTGGGCTGGAGAATGGGAGAGGCCGGGGCATCTCTTATGGGGTCCTCTCCCCAGGCCATTCAAGGACTCAGGAAAGAACATTCCACAGCTGCCCTTGAGACAACACTGGGGATTTGACAAACTTCTTCATTTGTTGTCCCTTCAGCTGGCCTCTACCAGTGATTCTGTTGCACATGTGAACACTCAGGCTCCACAGCCCCAGGACTTCTCTCTGTCCTCCATGCTTTGCCACACCTTCCATCTTCAGTCCCCAACACCTGCCAACATTGATGAAAAACTCTGAAGCATCACTAAGGTACACACAGACGGTCCCCCCTAAATGGATGACGTGGCCTGTACACACAGGAAATGATAAACCAGGGCAGCTGTGGGGTGTGACAATGGCACCACATCCCTGGTACCATGCCAGCACATGGAGGGATCCCAAACTCTGCCTGGGGGGCAGGGAGGGTTTCCCAGAGCTGTGTATGGGGAGCCCCTTGCTGTAAAGGGCCATCTTTTTGTGCATAAAATAGGTACACTTTCCCCACCATAGAGGGCAATCTCAGTCTAAAGGGACTCAGTCCTGGAGTGCCTGCTGTGGTGCAATGGGATCAGCAGCATCTTAGGAGCACCAAGACACAGGTTCAATCCCTGGCCCAGATTGGTGGGTTGAGGTTCCAGAACTGCCAGAGCTGCAGCTTAGGTCACATCTGGGGCTTGGATTTTATCCCTGGCCTGGGAACTCCAGGTACCTCGGGGTGGCCAAAAAAATAAATGCATAGATAAATAAATAACGGAAGGGACTCAGTCTCAGGGGTCTGTTGGCCTTGACCCCTTTCACTGCTTCAGTTTCCCCAAGTGTAAAACATGGCAAATAACAGGACCTACTTCATAGGCTTGTCAGGAGCAACTGATTAATCTATGCACAGTGAGTAGGGGGGCCTAGAGCAGACTCCACAGTGTCAGCTGTTACTGCTATGGTTTCACCCACCCAATGCTATTGGTACCCCTCTGACACCCCAGATATAAAGTTAAATCTGCCTGCTCCAAGGTGCTTTGCTTTCTCTGCAAGCAGTTCACAGTGACATTTTCCTTATTGGTTATTGAACCATCTCCACTTTGCTCCTGACACTCCCTCTGAGCTTGTGGTGGCTAAGTGGGCCCCCTGGGGCACAAGTACTCAACTCACCTGAAAGCAGCCTTCCTTGGTGGCATCAAGCTCACATTCCAAAGGTGTCCTTGCAAATGTCAGGAGGCATACCGCAGATATTTATAGTGTGGCCATCTATGAGTTCCCCTCTACCTCCCATAGATCATCAGAAGGGCAAAGCCATGGAGAGGAATGAGGTCAGTCTGGCATAACTCATTCTTTGTTAACTCAGGATCAGTGATTTTTATTCACCACCACTTCTGTGTCTAAGTGCTGACAAGCCATCCTTGTAGTCACTGAACCAGATGCTTGTCTAACATCAGCCCTTAATTCACAAGTCCCCTCATCCTAGCACCTGCTTCTCCATTTTGGCCAAACACTGTCTCCGATGAGCATCCCTGGCCTCTTGGGGGGCTCTGGCCTCCCCAGCCCCACATGGGCCCCTAACAATGGTTTCCAGATATCAGCTTCAGGTTTGCCCCATGCCTAGAGTGGGTGCCACATGCCTGGAGGGGACCCTGGCTTCTGCTTAAACTCCTGGGCATTGAAAGCCAACAGACCTGGGTTTACATGTCAGCTCAGTCACTTAAAGAAGTCAGGCAAGATCCTTGAGTCACTGCCTTCTTCCTGCCAGTTGGGGTACAGGTCAGACCCCACTGAGACTTGAAGCAAGTGTCCCTCACTGCCAAGTGAGGGCTGGAGTTGCAGACTTACATGTGACGTCTACTCATACCTCGGTCGGGGTCAGGGATTCCTTGTGACCAGCTATTTGAGATGATAACTCAGGCTCCCTATTTGACCTGTCCAGTCACCACTGTGGCATAGGTGTTGGGGTACCTCTTCCAAATCTCATGAGGTCAGAAGGCCATGCTCCTCCCTAGACCTTGGTTGACAGGTTGTCTCTCTGTAGCATTTGGAGTAGAATGGTTACTGTCTAAAAGATTTGTGTCTTTCTAGCCTGCCTCTCTCCCCAGCCTTTGGCTCGAGAGCAGGCTTTTCTTGTTTGTTTCTTTATTTTGTCTGCACCTGTTGGTCGCTTCTTCAGCTCCTTGTCTGGGATATGTGGAGCCTCCCCACCATATCATCCTCAGTTCTCACAGTTCCCAGCTCATCTACTTTCTTTCCTCCACATTTCACAGCCTTTTGTTTATATAAAAAAGTAGACTTTATATAAATGGTGTAAAGTTTCTAATCATCCTTAGTAAGGTGAAAAGAAAAAAAAATCTATTACATCTTCCCAGAAACAGAAGTAAACACAAACACATGAACTCCCATCGCTCCCAACTGAAATCTTTTTAATATTGGCTCTGAGACCATAATTTGCACTTATTAAACTGTTTTATCCTTCTTTGCATTCTTCTTACCTTGTCTTATTTTTCTGCTCCCCTACTCTTCTTTTTATTATGCTCTCTTTTCTACCCATCTCTTTTCTTTTTTTTTTTTAATTTTAAGACAGAGGAAGTATTGACTGAACTTGGCAGAACCACTAGGCAATGATTTAAAATCCATCAATCCTTCTATCCTGCCTCAATCCCCCACACCTCCCAGACACATGCCATGGAGCCAGGCTAGGCTTGCTGAGAGCTTCAGGAATCCACCTGTCCCTGAGGGCCCACTGACATCCCGTGGCTCCTCTAGACATCCTCAGCTCATATTGTCCTACAAGTGTATCTTCCAAGTGATCAAATTCTGTGACTAATTTCTTCTCTTGCCAGCTGGTGTGTGGTACTTTATGCCTTTCACAGTTCATTCTTTGATGTTCTGATTTATTTCTTACACTTGCTCCTCATCCAAGCTGAGTCTGTGCTTGTGATAAGATCTTGATGGCACAATCTTGATGATAAAAGTCTCTGACACAAGCTTAGCACATTCCAGCCCACCTGAATGCCTGCCCCCTTTCTCTGGGCCTGCTTTAACCTCTTCAGTCCTGCTCAAACTATGCTCTAAGAGACAGTGCTTAAACACTCCACATCTAGCCCCATCATGCCTGCTGGATTTCTGAAGGGAAAACCAAATTCCTAATGGTCTTTATTTCTTGTAACAGTCTCAGGAAACAAATTCTTGCATCTGGGTAGCTCTGTGTCAAGGAATTAGTAGTTGCATTGCCCTAGCTAAAGAGCAAAACCACATTGGTATGCACTGTGCAAAAATAGATGTGGGCCCTAAGTCATAATTTGCACTTTCTCCTTGTTTATCTGGGGATGTTTAAGTTCTCTGTGTGGAGAACTCTCAGTTAGTGTTGTGTAAATGGACTCTGGCTGAATCTGAGTAGCCCAGGCAGATTTCTTGGTATGGGTAGCCTGTGCTCTGGAATAGCTTTCTGTGCATCTGTAACTACTGGCCCCTCCTATGAAGGAAAAACTGGATTTAACATCAAGTCTCTCTCTGTAAGAGAATCCCAGAAGAGCTGGTGAAAACATCAGTCCTATATCTAGAAGGGACTATAGTGGAAAATGTCACTCAAGGATTGCCCTTGGGAGTTCCTGTTGTGGCTCAGTGGTTAACAGGTTTGTGGTTCCAACTAGGAACCATGAGGTTGTGGGTTTGATCCCTGGCCTTGCTCAGTGGGTTAAGGATATGGCATTGCTGTGAGCTGTGCTGTAGGTTGCAGATGCAGCTTGGATCCCACATTGCTGTGTCTCTGGTGCAGGCCAGTGGCTACAGCTCTGATTAGACCCCTAGCCTGGGAACCTCCATATACCATGGGAGTGGCCCTAGAAAAGGCAAAACGACAAAAACATTAAAAGGATTGTCCTTAAGTGAGCAAGAGTCTGTCCCCAGTTAGACTAGGAGAAAAAATATAAGGCAATTATTTAAATAAGCGAAGGAAGGCCATGAGCAAGAAGACAAAATCTTCCTAAGAAAGAGGTTGGGCTCAATCTGAATCAAACTGATGGAAAGCTCCCAGGCCAAGAATGTTTTCCCCAGGTGGCTGTGTGGCCACTGGGGCAGGAGCCACTGGTCTAGTTAGTCAGCTTAACCCACAGGATGCCACTTATCAGGGTCACATTGAGAGCTCCAGAGAAACCAACTCAGGCTGCACACTTCTCTTGACTTCATCTCATGTGGTTGTACAGCTTAGCTGCCAAGATTTAAGGATGAAAATTGTGTTTGTGTGCGTGAGAGTTTGTGTAGCTGGCTTGGAAGTGCTTGGGCCAAGTGTGTTCAGAATACTCTGATCAGGAGTTCCCATTGTGGCTCAGTGGGTAATGAATCTGACTACTATCCATGAGGAAGTGTGTTCAATCCCTGGCCTCGCTCAGCCAGTTAAGGATCCAGCATTGCCATGAACTGTGGTGTAGGTCATAGACGGAGCTTGGATCCCATGTTGCTGTGGCTGTGGTGTAGACTGGAAGGTACAGCTCCAATTCAACCCCTAACCTTGGAACCTCCATATGTTGCCAGTGTGGCCCTAAAAATCAAGAAAAAAAAGAGGGAGGGATGAAATACAAGTGGATTTCATGGCCTTCTCCCTCTCTCTCTTTCTGTGTGTATATCTTACACACACACACACACACACACACACACACACACACAAATACACACACACACTCAGACAAGTGCACATCCCAGGGCTTCTTGACTCCTCTCAGGGGTCACCTGTTTACCTGAGTTATCATTAACCTGCCTCTCCAGCTTATCCCCATCCTGCACCCTCTCTCCCCACTGATGCCGTAGCCCTGGCTGCTCTTCATTTAATTTCATAGCCTGTCATAGTGCTGTGATTTCAAGGCAGAGGGAGGATGGAGTTATTTATAAAGACTTTCCCTTCTCTGAAGCTGCCCACCCTCCCCTCCAGTCTCCTCCTCTGGCTGGCAGGCCCCCAGTGACCCCACCATGCACATGGGACAGCAGCATGGAGAGTGTGTTCTGGGGCACCATGCTGTCAGAACCCTGAGACTGTAATTCTCCTCTTCTTGAGATTGACAACAAAGTGTTTATGAAAAATCCACCTGCCTGGAGGAGAGTCCACAGCCAAGGCTGTTCTAGCAGGGATCCATCATTGCTGTGAGCTGTGGTGTAGGTTGCAGATGTGCTTTGGATCTGGTGATGCTATGGCTGTGGCTTAGGCTGGCAGCTTCAGCTCTGATTTGACCCCTAGCCTGGGAACTTGCATATGCCATGAGTGCAGCCCTAACAAGAAAAAAGAAAAAAGAAAAAAAGAGAATAATAGAATGCTTTGGGGGGCGGTTGCTGGAATCTGGGTTATGCTGTACACTCTGACCTGATTGGCCCTCAGCTCTCTCAGTCTATGTTTCTCTTCTTGCACTTTGGCTTTCCTTGAGAGCACTCATGATATCCTCAGAATTGAGCATCAGCCTTCTCTATTCCTTCCCATTTTCTTGTTCCTTAAATCTCCAAGACATAGTGGTTGAAATTGTCATAATTGGAGGTCTGGGGATCAAGTGGAGTTCAAGTTTCAGCTCAGCTCCTTATCGGCTGTGTGACTTTGGGAAAGCCATCTCAACCCTCCCAACTTTGTTAGAGCAGGTGTAACAACCATGTCTGCCATAAGGAGTCAAGGGTCTGAACAAAGCTGAGCTGGGTGCCCTGCGTGTTTGCAGTTGCAATGATCATAATTTGGGAAACCAGATTCAATGACAGAGACATATCTATATACATGAGAGCTCTCCAGAGCACTGAGGGGCACCTCGGGCTGCAGTGTTCATCCATGGCTGTCTGCAGCTAACACACTTCCCTAAATGCCCTGGGCCTGGCTGTTGAAGGTCAAGGACTTCACAGTGGGGCAGAGTGGGCAGGGGGACAGGGGCTAATGAGTGCTCTGGGCTTTGAAATCTCTCACCCATGCAATCATTGCAACATTCTCCTCTCTCTGAGCCTCTGTTTCCTCACCCATATGATGAGCATAATAACTTCCTACAAAGAATACCTGAGTGATGTTTACAGACCATGTATCTAAAATATGTAGTCCTACCTGCCTTGGAGGGGATGCTCAGACTTTTAAAATCACCTATGCTGTGACACTCCCATGCTTGCTTTGTGATATGCATCCACTGCAGTGGTTACCAGGTGTCTGTGGGAAGGGTGTGGGGCGCATTACAAAAACAGGGACATAATTCCTTTCCCTCAAATAGCTCATAGCAGCTCCAAGAAGCTTTCAAGTACCTGGTCTCAACTCTGAGGGCCACTCAGAGGCAGGGCAGGTGTGGCCAGTCCCTCTGAAGAGTTGGCAAGTCAGGGTCAGAGGTGACAAGATGTGCCTATGGCCACATGACCTGAGAGGCAGAGCCAGTCCCCATAACTGCTCTCCCCCCATCCCAGGCTCACTGTCAGAGCCACACCACAGCCCATCCCTGCAGCTCTGCAGAAACACCAATGCCCCCCGCCCCCATCCACCCAGAAAAGCAGTTTCACTATAGGATGTGGAAGGGGTCAAATGTATTTAGCCAGGAAAAAAATTAGTGCTTAATCACCAGTATGTTTTTTAAAAAGAAATCCTAGGAGTTCCCATTGTGGCTCATTGGTAACAACTCCAACTATTTTCCATGAGGATGCAGTTTGATCCCTGGCCTCCCTCAGTGGATTAAGGATCTGGCATTGTGGTGAGCTGTGTTATAGGTCACAGACCTGGATTGGATCCTGCATTGCTGTGGCTGTGGTGTAGGCCAGCAGCTACAGCTCTGATTTGACCCCTAGGCTGGAAAACTCCATACGCCTTGGCTGTGGCCCTGAAAAGCAAAAGGAAGGAAGGAAAGAAAGAAAGAGGGCAAGATCAAGAGAAAAAGAAAGAAAGAAAGAATGGCAAGGAAAAGAAACCGTAGACCAGGATAGAAAGGAAATTTTAGAATGCACTGCATGCTGTAAGAGCACATATTGTTTGGTGAAATTTTGTTTCATTTGTATGCATACTGAGTATTGATGCAAAATTTATTTTTCAGTTGCTGTTGAGAAAAGTCTGAAAAGCACTTCACTGGGTATTGAAATGTGCATGGGTTGCTGACAGCTATATTCAGAGCAAATATCCTTTGCCCAACCATTCCAATTATTCTCCAGTGGGTACAACAATATTAGTCTTCAACCTGGTACAACAGTAGGGAGCAAATTTTTCTTTCCACCTTACTTTTTTTTGATCTTTTTTGGGGGGGCATCCCTGTGGCATATGGAGGTTCCCAGGCTAGGGGTTGAATCAAAGCTCTAGCCACCTGCCTACACTGCAGCCACAACAATTCAGGATCCAAGATTATTCTGCAACCTACACCACAGTTTGAGGCAATGCTGTATCCTTAGCCCACTGAACAAGGCCAGGGATTGAACCTGAGTCTTCATGGATGCTAGTCAGATTCATTTCTACTGAGCCACAGTGGAGACTCCACCACCTTACTTTCATCACATGGCAACCCACATCCAGCTCTGAAAATGCTAGGGTCACCTCACACCTTACAGGTGAGTCCAAATTCTCACTGACCCCTAGCCTTGCTTTATTTTCCCTGAGCCCTAGTGTCCATTTTCCTGCCAGGCTTGTCCATCTGTGTTAGAAGGAAGTGCCCTCATGGCTTCCATATCACTCTATCCTCTGGGCCCCACCAATGTTTCACTTCCCAATGAAGCTCTCACCCTCCTCACCCACAAACCATGGCAATTTGCCTTCCTGGCATGGCATTTTTCTGTGCAATAAGCCCAGGGGGAGGGCATCCGTGGTCACCTGTTATCTGGGTCAGTTGCTGAATTGCAGCATTAAACCCACACACACAATAGTTTTGAGATTCATTTCTGTGTCCCATGCATGCATCAATAGTATGTCCTTTTTCAAATCACTGAGTACCCTTCCATGGTACATACCACAATGCATTTATCCATGGGCAGGGAGTTTGCCAAACTGAAAAGTCTGAGGGCAGAATTCCTACAAGACGTTCTCAGCTCAGGCACCAGCCACAAGTCTGGGAATCCCCACACCCTCCTCACTTCAGAAACAAATTTGGGAGTCTCCACCACCACTCTCAGGTTCCATAATTTCCTAGAACAATTCACAGAACTCAGGAAAGTGCTCCATTTAGAATTATGTTTTTCCTACAGCAAAGGGATACAAATTAGAATCAACCAAGTGTTCCCACCACATAGGGCCAAATCTGGAAGGGTTTCCAACATGAAGTTTCCATTTTCTCAGGATGTGTTACCCACCCCCCTCCCGGCATCAATGCATAGCAGAGTGTACAGAATACTGCTGATTCAGGAGGATCACTCATGCACTGTTTCCAGAGTTTATACTGGAGCTTGATCACCTATTGCCACATGGATGATCATCTCCAGCCTCTCCCAGAGGATGGAATTGATAGAGTGTGTTCCAAAGACCCATCCATCATAGATCACGTTGTGGGACTGTTGGGCAAACAGTCCCATGAAGCAGGCTATTCCAGCATCCTAAAGATCACCTCCCAGGAACTGAAAGTGGAAGGTTAGAACTTTCTTTGGATAATTCATCACTGTACAGCCTTTACCTGCTCGTAGACATTTGGGGCTCTTAGGAACCAAACTAATGATACCTGGAACAACAAACCAACTGAATCTCAAAAAGGGAAGGAAGCATATCCTTGTGATTTCATCTACACAAAACTATAGAAATGGCAAATTTAATCTGTGGTGATGGGAGGAGAGGCTACAGCCACAGCACTGTGTAGCTCAATTGCATTTTATTATGTGCAATTGATCTCAATAAAGGTGATTATTTTTGTTAAAACCAATGCCCATTTACTTTGCTGTTGGCAGTCATTTTGTGAAAGACTTTATGGTATCACTTTTATGGTCTGATAACACTGTAAGGTGAGCACAATGAACCCTAATTTAAAGAAGAAGAAACTGAGACTTGGAGCTATAAAGCCCCTTGCCCAGAATCTTATCTGGTAAATGACAGAATCTGACTTTGAACCCAGGCCTACCAGGCACCAAAAGCAGTGTCCTGAACCCCTGCCAGTGAGCACCATTATTCTATGCTCAGCACCTCTCTAGGCTGTGTTTGGCTTTTCTTTTTTTCTTTCTTTTTTCTTTTTAGGGCCTCACTCATGCCACATGGAGGTTTCCAGGCTAGGGTTTGAACTGGAGCTGTAGCCACCAGCCTACACCACAGCCACAGCCATAGCAATGCCAGATCGAGCCATGTCTGTGACATACACCACTGTTTGAGGCAATGCTGGATCCTTAACCCACTGAGCTAGGCCAGGGGTTTAACCTGTGTCTGCATGGATGCTAGTCAGATTTGTTTCCACCAAGCGTTGATGGGAACACCCATGTTTGGCTTTTCATTTGTATTTTTCTGCTTTTCTATACAAGTCCCAAAAGCTAGAGACAGTACCAACAGTGAAAGTAGGCATACACCATGGGGTATCCTGGGAGTTTTCAGACTTTTTCATATTCGTGTATCTTCAGACACAGTTGTGTGGTGTTATTTTTTTTTAATGGGGATCTTACTCTATAAACTGTAACAGGATTTTTTTTCATTTAGTAACATTTTATGAGTTAGTATTGTTTAGATAGTGTTCATTGGTTGGCACTTTCAGATCAAGAAGAGAGATAAAGTTTTCCTTTTATAAAGTGTCAGCAGCAGGCTGTTTACCATAGACAGCAGTGCTGCAGGCACACCCACAGAGGTCTCTCCTCTTGTGATTTAGATGTTGTATCCTCTCCAGGCAGACACTAGGAAGGTGAGTAACTTACAGGAGGCAGAGAGACAGCAATATGGCGAGAATGCGTGGCAGCCGGGGCTGTAACACCAGCACGGGCCGCAGCGCCAGCACCGCTGCCACTGCCGCTGCTGCCAAGGAGAACAATGGGGAGGAGGGTGAGGGCGAGCACGGTGCTGGGGGCCACAGCCGCCGCCACTGCCACCTGCACTACTGCAGCACTGGTGAGGAGGAGGAGGAAGAGGAAGAGGAGAAGGAGATCCAGGAGGTGCAGATAACAGGGGATGAGGAGGAGGAGGGTGGAGGTGGGGGTCTGGAGGAGGAGGAGGAGGAAGAGATGGGGCTGGACTGGGACCAGCCCTTGGAGCCTGAGGACTTGGCAGGGGAGGAGCTGGAGCCTGAGCTGGTCCATATGATCAATATGGACCAGAGCTCTATGCTGAAGCCCTAGGCGCCACTGCAACTGCTGGCGCCCCAGGCCCATGGTGGGCCGCCCAGGGGATGGGACCCCGAGCGGGCCCAGCTGAGCAAGAACACCCGGCTGGCAACCCACTATGATTTGCGCATCTTCCAGGAGTACCTGAGCAAGAAGGCGCAGAGCCCAGACTTGGAGACCATGGACAAGGGGGCTCTGTGCCACGTGCTGTGCTTGTTCTATGCATTCTATGCAGAGGCCCACTCCAAGAGTGGCCAGCTCTACAGCATGTCGTTGCTCATCATCATCCACAGCTCCCTCAACCACTACCTCAATGAGTCCCCTTACTGCCGCACGCTCGACCTCACCAAGGACCCCAAGCTGTGCAGCGCCAACTTGACTGGCTGTGGTCATGTGCAAGCTCGAGGAACAGGGTGCCCCGCCAGAGGTGCAGAAGCAATCCATCACGGGGGCCGACCTGTGCAAGCTCTAAATCTCCAGCATCTTCAGCACCAACATGCCCTTCAGGCTGCTCAACAAGGTCTGGTTCGAGACGTGCATGTACTTCTGCACGTGAGGCCGTGAGAACCAGCGTGAGCTCAAGGACTCCTTTGGGCTGGCGATGGATGAGGATGGTGGCAAGTTCGTCTACCTTAAGTACTTCGGGCCCTACCACAAATTGTGCTCATTGTCTTGGAGCAAGAAGCATGCCAAGAGCAGTGACGAGGAGAAATTGCCCCTCATGTATGAGACAGGAACCGAGTTCTGCCCTTACACAAGCTTCGTCAAGTACCTGTCGAAGCACAGACCCCTCTGCAAGGCATTCTTCCAGCTGCCCCGTGACCACTGCAGCGAGGGCGATATGACCTGGTACGAGGACAAAGACATCAGCAAGAACTTGCTGGGCACCAGGATGTAGATGCTCTCCAAGGTGGCCAAGCTCTCCAAGACCTACACCAACCACTGCATCGGGGCAGTCTCCATCACCATGCTCAACAGCATCATGGGCATCAGTAGTAAACTGGGCTCGCCCGCCCAGCAAGGCTGCTATACTGAGGCTCTGAATGGGGTGGCTTGCCACCACTCCCACCATACCCCCACTCATTCCTCCCACCACCACTGCCCCCAGCCACCCTGGCTGGGGAACACCTATATCCTCCCCAGAGTCAGCCAGGTTGGGCCCAACATGAAATCTAAGGCTGAGCACAAGCATGCTCTGTATGAGTCCGTGTTTGGGTCTGGGGAAATCTGTGGCCCCTCTTCTCCCAAAAGACTTTGTATCCACCCCTCAGAGCCTGTGGATGTGGTGGTTGTGGTTGCTGTGAAACATGACCCCCTGCCTCTTCTTCCAGAAGCCAATGGGCACAGAAGCACCAATTCTCCCACAATAGTTTCACCTGCTATTGTTTCCCCAACCCAGGTAACCAACCAAACTCTATGCATGAAATGTTTCTCTGGTACCACTTTGAGATTAACTTGTGCTAGCACAGGTCTGAGCTGGGGAAGTTTTTCACAGTAGCAAATATACTGAATCAGATTTGATTTCACCCTTGGAAGCTTAGCCCTCTTGATGCTTTTCAGGAAAGTTTACACCTAACCTTAAAGCCTGGAAGAGGGCAAGTAATCTAACCTTCACTGTGGCCCAGTAATGCTGAAAACTTCAAAGTTCACAGAACTTTGGGTCAGCCCAGCCCTTGAAGCTTCTCCTGGTTGAGTGCCTGAGTTTATAAAGCAAAGAATGCAAGAATACTGTGCACATAAATGAAAAAGCTCCTGAAATAAATTTGAATAAAGGAAGCACTAAAATAAAAATAATAATTTACAGGAAAATATCCTTTTACCAAGTACATTTGGCTCTGTTTTCAGAGTAGATATATATATATATATTTAGGAAAAATCTAAAGGGTAAAATATGAAGTCTTGCACATTAACTTAAATATAATACACACTAATTTCTTTCTATCATCTACCTATCTATCATCTATCTATCTACATTCAGCATCACCATCGACAAGTAAATATCCCCAAGAACATCTATAAGGCAGCATGCCTCCCAGGATGTCGGTGTGCCATAGTTTATTTAGCCATTTTGTCTTTGTTAGGAGGCTCAGCTCCTCCCATCCTTTCAGAATTACACGTGCTGAACTCACATTCATACCTAAGTGCTGCAACTTATTCATTTATTTGGTTTTTTATTTATTCAGGTCTTTTTTGGCATATTTAAGTTCTGGGCCAGGGGTCCAATAGGAGCTGCAGCTGCCAGCCTATGCCATAGCCACAGCAACACCATATCTGAGCTATGTCTAGGACCTACACCACAGCTCATGGCAAGGCCAGATCCTCCACCCACTGAGTGAGGCCAGGGATCAAACTTGCAACCTCATGGCTCCTAGTTGGATCTGCTTCTGCTGTGCCACGATGGGAACTCCAACAACTACATACTTTTAAAATAAAAGACAATGCATTGGAAAACGCATTGGAAAAAAAATGACCAAAGCATCTGAGCAGGCATTTCATTAATGATCAGGGGAAAGGAAATGAATATGAAACCACATCATTGGGGAACTCCCATCCCAGACAATCCTTTGCAAACCTCAGAACTTCTACAGTATTAAAAGAATACACACCAATCTCAAATATTTGGATATCCCACCAATTTTGCCTGTTGGCAGTAAGAAAAGGGCCAGTCAATCAGACTTCCTGAAACCAAACATGCTCCTAGGTGACTATGTGACAGGCCTCTGGTAGCAGCTTTCAAATGCAACTTTCTAGCCCAAAGGGAGAACTCCCAGGACACCCCACTCATGTCTACACACAATACTTTTACTGCCATGATAGGAGTCTACTCACATCACTGAACAAAGCAGGACCCTGTGCGGTCCTCCAAGGTACAAAAGTCCTGCTGTGTCCCCCATTGCTTTTTGTAGAAAAATGTTTTAGTCTTCTAGACATTCCCGAAGTTCAAAATGGCAGATTCAGGTGGTTACTAACTACAAAATGGAGGGAATGCAGAAACAAAGGAAAAGCAAATCCAACATAATCCTTTCCATGACTGTTATTTTAAAATAAGGCCTTGATTTAAGACCCTCCAACTGTAGTGGTCATGTCCTGTGGCTTCCATCAGCTGACTTGAAACTAATGATGCTGAGAGGGTTAAGAACTACAACTCCTGGGAGTTCCCTTTGTGGCTCAGTGGGTTAAGGACCTGACCAGTGTGCGTGAGGATGTAGGTTTGATCCCTGGCCTCCCTCAGTGGGTTGAGGATGTGGTGTTGCCATGAGTTGTGGTGTAGGTCACAGATGCAGCTCGGATCTGGTGTTGCTGTGGCTGTGGTGTAGGTCAGCTGCTACAGCTCTGATTTGACCCCTAGCCTGGGAACCTCTATATGCCATGGGTGCAGCCTGAAAAGGACAAAAAAAAGGATGTCAATCAAAATTTACCAGCTATATCCTTAAAACTCAACACAGTTACAGAACCAGGGAAAATGATGAATGACGAGCCCATTATTAGCAGTACATAGACTACTTAGGAAACACATTTCTACCACTACTCAAATACACAGGCACATCCTAACACAAAACCACTGTTTAATCAATAATCCTTTATTATTTAACTTAGCCAGCACAGATGGGTGAAAAACTAGGCTAAAATAGCAAAGGCCTACACTTTGCAGTCAAACTCATGGGAAAGTGAGATGGCATTCATTATTATGGCAAGAAAAACACAGTTACTGCCTGATATGACCACCAGCCTGGGTGTTTCATCAAGAGATGTGTCAGCAACACACAGCCACCCATCCTACCCTTGGATCTACCAGCTTCCCTATAAAAACTGACCATAAATTCTTCAATGAAAAAGTCAGTCAAATACTAGTTTTCTCTCATAAGCAATCAAATCACAAATCAGCTACGATCTGAAATTTATGTTAAGCAAGTACAATTTCCTGCTTTTATGGTACACATATTTTAGATTGACAATCTTCTCCACATATAGTCAGGAAGGATTATAGAATTTCAAATACCAAATTAAAAAGCTGTTATTTCGTGCTCTTTATGACTTCAGTTAAATATTCACCTATTTAGACTTCAGAGCTGCTAATGACACTAAATTCAATACCACATTGGTTGAGTCTTTTGATCAACTTTGTTCACTTTGTTCTGCAGAAGCCTGCTCCAGGAGTGAAGACTCCACCTCTGTAACACAATAACAACATAAAAGAGCACGCAAAACCTAATTCCAGCCCCTTCCTCTATTAGCATGGCTTGCTGGAGAACTAGCTGTTGAATCAATGCAGAGCTCACAAAAATATGATTCTTAACTCCATCAGGGACCAGTTTTGGTTCCACTCCTAAAATCAGCCAAATGGGAAAGTAGCTATTATTCCAGAGGAAACTAGTACCCAGCAAACCCATTGAGATTGTTCAGTGACCAGTGAAACCATTTCCATGATACTGGTGTGCTGCAGGGGGCACACGGAGGATCATCAGCCTGAGTAAGAGCTACTGTTTATAAACTCAGCCATCAGACTCAGGAGAATTAAGTAAACATATGGGCAAAATAAAATTTGATAGTCAATTATTAATAAAGCATAAATAAGACAAACTGGGAGTTCCCATCATGGCACAGTGGAAATGAATCCAACTAGGATGCATGAGGCTGCAGGTTTGATCTCTGGCCTCACTCAGAGAGTTAAGGATCTGGTTTGTTTTAGTCATCGCCACAGCTGTCAGGCCTGGTGAATTCATGGGGACAGGGAGGGAATGGATCTCTGCAGCAAATGGGACTGAAGAACATACCTCCAATGGTTTCAGTGCTGTGTCTGTAGGAGCGGCCACCCGCCCTTATCCCTGCGCACAGGCGCATGAACACTCAGACCCACACTGCGTATGGAGGACCAGGGGCACTGGAGTGGAAGCTGGGCCATTACCTTTCCCAGTGTAAGTAAGCAACCCACTGGACCCTCAAATCGCCACCACATCCCCAAGCTTCAGGCTATTCTGGTACAGAGACACCTTTCCACCCTCAGGAAATTTGGGGTGCATGCCCTTCAAGTAGACCTGTTAAGATAGAACGGGAAGAATTTTATTTGGAATGTCCCTGGTTTCTGAGGCCCCTGTTGACTAGAACCTGCCTGGAGCTGGGCAGGAATGACACAGGTGCTCTTTTCCCAGTCCACATACTCTCCCCATGTCCCCAAATGACATGCATCTCCTGCTATCAAATACATCTTGGAAGTTTCTACAAATCCCAGAGAGAGGAGGGTGAGGGGCTCCTGGAGCTCCTTCCTACCCTCCTTACCTTGATGACACGATCCACATAGCCTTGGTCCTCATCGCTGGTGATGGGAGTGTAGGGCCTGATGACAAGACTGCTGTTGATGCAGGCAGAGAGGTAGACATGTTTGCCTGGGGACCACGTGCACAGATACAAAAGGGCTGCTGTGGACTGGCTGCATTCCTGTTACCTTTCAAAATACTATGGGATGTTTTGAGAGAGCAAAAGTGCCTTGCTTCCTGCTGGCGTCCCAAGAAACTATTGGGTGGGGAGGACTGCCCCACTGATGCCCCAGCTGGAGCCCTTCCACCAAAAACTCCCCAGTGCAGGAACTTGTGCCAATGACTGCCAGAGCCTTCGTAGTGATTGAGGGCCTGGGTGATGGGGAAAAGATTAGTATTTGCTCAGAGGAGATGTGAGCAAATCCTGCAGGATGGAGGGAGGCTGCTGAGTCTTACAAATGTCTGGGGGCACAGAAGCCATACCCTGGGGGCACCACACAACCTGGAGGACCCAAGCCAGGTGGGGAAAGGGGAGTGGAGTGAGCAAAACACTAACCAAGTGTCAGCTGCTGCAATGATTCTGGAGATGGTACTGATGCTCATTTAGGAACTTAGTGTTGAGCTCTGTTGGCAGCAGAAGCACAGGCAAGAGTCAGAAATAGACCCCTAGAGCCTGGAGCCACACCTTTGCGAAGATGGCCATTTTTTTTTCCATACAGTTTCCCAGCCAGATCGACATTTGCTGGTGGTTTCTCCTGAGGCGTCTCTCCATGGCTTGTAGATGCCCATCTTCTATGTCTTCGCATGGTCTTCTGTCCACGCATGTTTTGACCTAAATTCCTTTTCTTATAAGGACACCAGTCATATTGGATTTAGGCCCAACTCTATGACTTCATTTTATTTCTATTTTTTAAAGAGAAATAATGAATGCAATATATTTTAAAAATCACAATTAATGCAAAAATTCATGACGATGAACACAATACAAAATTTTAAATAAATACAGGATCAGTATTAGTAATTTTGCCTTATGTCTTGTGTTCCAGTATTACTCAGTATGATAATGCTTATTTATAAGCTGAGAAAAAATAAATATCTGGGGTACATTTTATCTCTTTAAAGACTATCTCTGGAGGCCCTGTCCTGGCTCAATGTTTAGCAAATCCTACTAGGAACTATGAGGTTGTGGGTTTGATCTCTGGCCTCCATCAGTGGGTCAAGGATCCGTTGTTGCCATGAGCTGTGGTGTAGGTTGCAGATGTGGCTTGGATCCCATATTGCTGTGGCTGTGGTGTAGGCTGGCAGCTACAGCTCTGATTAGACCCGTAGCCTGGGAGCCTCCATGTGCTATGGGTGCAGCCCTAGAAAAGACAAAAAAAAAAAAAAAGACTCTGCAATCCATCACATTCTAAGGTCTAGGGCTGGACTTCAACATATGAATGTGGGAGAATACAATTCAGTCTATAACAGGGAGGTTTTTTTTTTTTTTTTTTTTTTTTTTTTTTTTTTTTTTTTTTTTTTTTTTTGCCTTTTCTAGGGCTGCTTCCTGCTGCATATGGAGGTTCCCAGGCTAGGGGTCTAATTGGAGCTGCAGCCACCAGCTTACGCCAAAGCCACTGCAACTCAGGATCCAAGACTTGTCTGTGACCATCACTGCAGCCCACAGCAACACCAGATCCTTAACCCACTGAGCAAGGCCAGGGATAGAATCCCCAACCTCATGGATCCTAATTGGATTCATTAACCACTGCACCACGATGGGAACTCCAGGTGGTGCTATTTTTTTTTTCTGCTGCACTTTCATCATGTTGAAGTTCCCCACCCGGGGATTGAACCTGTGCCAGAGTTGCTCCAGAGCCCACAGCACTGACAATGCTGGATTATTGACCTGCTTAACCAACAGGGAACTTAAGGGGGTGCTAATTTAAATGTTATTCCTTTATTAAGATTTTGATTTCCAGTCGTTCTTTATTAGTCTATAGAAACAATTATTTCTGTGGGTTGACGTTGTATTCTGTGACTTTGCTAAACTCATTCATTAGTTCAAGGGATTTTTTTTGTAGATTTCTTGGAATTTTCTATATAGAAAATCATGTCATCTGGAAATAGGGATAGTTGTGGGATTTTTGTTTTCATTTTTGTTTGGCTGCACCCACAGCATGCCGAATTTCCCAGGCCAGGGATCCAACCAGAGCCACAGCAGTGACAACACTGAATTCTTAAGTGCTAGTCCACCAGGGAGCTCCAGGGGACAGCCGTGTTTCTTCCTTTTCAGTCCCTATGCCGTTTCTTTTTTCTTGCCTTATTGCACTACGACGTCCAGTGCAGTGTTGTGAAGGAGTGGTAAGAGTGGGCATCTTGCTTTGTGCCTAATGTTAAGAGAAAGAGCAGGAGTTCTTGTCGTGGCTCAGCAGCAATGAATCTGACTAGTATCCATGAGGACTCAGGTTCAATCACTGGCCTTGCTCAGTCGGTTAAGGATCCAGTGTTGCTGTGAGCTTTGGTGTAGGTTGAAGGTGAGGCTCAGATCCCTCATTGCTGTGGCTGTGGTGTAGGCCAGCAGCAGCAGCTCTGATTAGACCCCTAGCCTGGGAACCTCCACATGCCATGGATGTGGCCCTAAAAGGACAAAAGACCAAAAAAGAAAAAAAAAAGATGTCGCTCTAGTAGCTCTGCTTTCTGTCTTCTCTAGCATCAGCTCTTCATGCCTTACTAGGTCACTACCCCCTGCATTCTGTCTTTTTTTTTTTTTTTAAGGGCTGCACACATGGCATATGAAGGTTCCTAGGCTAGGCATCAAATCGGAGCTATAGCTGCTGGCCTACACCACAGCAACAGCAGGATCCAAGCCGCATTTATGACCTACACCACAGCTCATGGCAACCCCAGATCCTTAACCCACTGAGCCAGGGCAGGGATCGAACCTGTGTCCTCATGGATACTACTCAGGTTCGTTTCCTCTCAGCCACGACAAGAACTCCACCCCCTGCATTCTTCAAAAAGAAAGAAATCTTTTGTCTTCTCCATTTCCTCTGCTGCTCTTCACTATGCAAAATATAAAGAATGCATCATGTGGGGATTTTTCTGTCTTCCTTGGCAGCAAAACTCCTCCAAATCGCTGTTTCCAGTTTTTCTGCTTCCAATTTCTCCTCCTGCAGTGCTCTTAGACTCAATCTAATCAGATTTTTACCCCTTATCAGCTGCTAGGCAGATGTCAAGTTTTCACCAAGTCAACACACCCACACAGATCAGGAAGTAGGTGGTTGCCAGCTCCTCAGAAACTTCTGTACTCACACCCACTCCCCAACTCTCAGATGCAACCACTGTCCAGACTTCCAGCCACAAACTGGTTTTGCCTCTTTTAGGAATTTATATAAATGGGATTATATGGTATGTATTCCTTTGCATCTAACTTCTTTTGTGTTGTGATTATGAGATTTATCCATGTTGTGATCATAGTTTGTTCATTTTTATTACTGATTATTATTCCCTTATATGACTACACCATTTATTTTATTTTATTTTATTTTATTTGCTTTATAGGGCAGCACCTGTGGTATATGGAGGTTCCAAGGCTAGGGGTTAAATCGGAGCTACAGCTGCCAGCATACACCATAGCCACAGTAACACCAGACCCCTGACCCACCGAGTGAGGCCAGAGATTGAACCGGAGTCCCCCATAGATTCTGAAACTGGACGAGGCCCTGTGGGGCTCCTGGGTACAAGAAACTTTCTGTGTCACCCCCCCCCTTTTTTTTCTTTCTAGGACTGCACCCAAGGCATATGGAGGGTTCCCAGGCTAGGGGTCGAATTGGAGCTACAGATGCCAGCCTATCCCACAGCCACAGCAACATGGGCTCCGAGCCATGTCTGTGACCTACACCACAGCTCACATCAATGAGAGATTCTTCACCCACTGAGTGAGGCCAGGGATTGAACCCACATCCTCATGGATCCTAGTTGGGTTTGTTAACCACTGAGCCATGAAGGGAACTCTGCAAACTTAAGGTTTCAGTGCAGTTAAAGATAGGGTGAATAGGGGTTCCCATTGTGGCTCAGTGTGTTAAGAACCTGACTACAATCCATGAGGACATGTGTTCAATCCCTGGCCTTGCTCAGTGGGTTAAGGATCTGGCATTGCCATGAGCTGTGGTGTAGGTCACAGATGGCGGCTCAGATCCCATGTTGTTGTGGCTGTGGTGTAGGCCAGCAGCTATAGCTCTGATTGGGCCCCTAGCTTGGGAACCTCCATATGCCATGAATGTGGCCCTAAAAAGCAAAAGAAAAAAAAAGGAAAGAAAGAAAAATAATGCACGTGTGCATTCATACCAAATTTCGCACACAGTTCTAGGAGATTCATAAATCCTAGAAACATCTATTCCTGAATCCCAGCTAAGACAACTTTGCTCCAGCAAGGACTTAACCTTGATGCATTGGAGGCTTGAGTCTTTCTATTGTCTAAATATGTCCCCCCAGGATCCACATGTTGGAATCTGTGCCCCCAGGGGTTTTAGGAGGTGGAGTCTTTGGGAGGTGATTAGGCCTTTAGGGAGGAGCCCTCAGGAATGGGATGAGTGTTCTCAGACAAGAAGCCAGACAGCTCACTCACCCCCTTGGGCAGGCACCTGTGAGGACAGCATGGAAAGATGGAGTCTGTAAACTGAGAGGCTGGCTCTTGCCAAACACGGAATCCACCAGAACCTTGATCCAGGACTCTGGCCTCCAGAACCGTAAGAAACAAAGCTATGCTGTTCCTAAGCCACTCAATTGATGGCATTCTGCTATAGCATCTGGAAGAGGCTGAGACAGGTCTGTAGACATGAGCCAAAGTCAGTCTCTGCTCCATGATCATGGAGCTATCAAGACTGCTGCACTTCTTTCCCAGGAAGATCTTGGGGTGTTATCCTTGTGTGTAGCTAAGAATTGAGGCAGTTCAGGCAGATCCCTTCCCTCCCTCTGGCTTTAAGAAGCTGAAGGCTAGTGTCTGATTTCTGTCCTTTATCAGACTGTGGCCTCTGTCTTGAGCATCCTACAAAAGAAGAGTTGGAGTGACCTTACATCTCAGCTTGTCTGGGACAATCCTGGTTTATGTCTGTGGTCTAGTGTAGTTTTTTGTTTGTATGATCTTTGTTATTTGTTTTTTTAGGGCTGCACTGGTGGCATCTGGAGGTTCCCAGGCTACAGGTCCAATCAGAGCTACAGCAGCCAGCCTACACCACAGCCATAGCAATGCCACATCTGCAACCTACACCACAGCTCATGGCAACACCAGAATCTTAACCCACTGAGCAAGGCCAGGGATTGAACCTGCAGTCTACACCACAGCCATAGCAATGCCACATCTGCAACCTACACCACAGCTCATGGCAACACCAGAATCTTCACCCACTGAGCAAGGCCAGGGATTGAACCTGAACTCATGGTTCCCAGTCTCATTTGTTTCTGCTGTGCCACAATAGGAACTCCTCCAGTGTAGTTTTTACTGGAGCTTCCTTCCCTTCTCAAAATGTCCCAGTGAGAACAACAAATTAATGGTCACCCAAGTCAGAGTGAGCAGCCCTCGATCAAAATTTCTAGCTTTATTTCTTGCTCACCACATAGACTCCATTTCCAAACCCTGTCCTTCCAGATTCCCACTGAGCTGTCTACAACTTCTCTTCCTCATACTTGCTGGTCCAGACTTTAATCTGCCTGATCAGGAGCCAGGACTCCTGGGGTGCTAGCACCAGCATCCGGATGCAACTCAACTGCTCTGCGGAGGCTTCTTCATAAGATACTATCTGGTCCAAATGTCCATCTACCAGTGGTCCCAGCAGGGTATAGCGGGCACAGCCTTTGAAATCCTCCAGCGGGTAAAAGCCCAGCTCCACCTGCCCTTGCTCCAGCTGGTACTGCCTTGTTTGTTGGAACCTGTCAGCACCTCGATCGGATGACTTTGTGTGGCCTCTCCAAAATCACTGTCAGGTGGTTGCCTTTCATGGGATTGAAGGTGGAGTTGCACTCCTTGTTCAGCGTGTAAGCATACTGTGGTACATTGTCTGATATGGTCAGCATGTCTGTGATGATGCTGGCAGTGGGGTTGTCTGGTTTACCAAAGACCCTCTTCTTCTTTCCAGGAAAGCAGAAGTCCTCAAGCTCAGAATGTGTTTGGTCGAGGACCAAGGAACTAAAATGGATTGGCATGGGTTGGGCCAAAAGAAGACGGAATTCAGAGAGAAGCAGGTGCATTGGAGTGTCCTTTTGGAAAAGGAGGAAGAGAGAGGTCAGGCGGGGGAGGTCGCTGGTGTGGAAGACTTTCCCGGAGAGGCTCAGGTTGGAGAAGTCCAGGATCACCCAAGGGAGGTTTTTCCAGGCTAATAACACCCAATAGTTGGTTGAGATAAACTTGGAAATGAGAGAAACCTGGTCTTCCAGCAGCAGAAAGTATTCAGAGAAGTTGGTGGCCAAGTTCATGAGGAGGGCCAGATCCCTTTTCTGCTGGTTGTGAAGGCCTTTGCGGGGCAAGGGCGGATGAGCCTCACCCAGATCTTCTGGGAGAGGGGGGCCGCCAAGGTGGCCGTGGACTACGAGCAGCTGCTGGGCCTCAATGTGTCCTCTGAAGAGGTCTGAGATGTTGGCCGCAACCTGGCTGAGCCATTCCAGCTCAGAGTTGGACAGGCAGACCAGCACCACGATACACTCCAGCTCTGGTTCTGAGGAAGCCTGGAACAGAAGTTGCAGGCTGTTCAGCAGACGGGTCCCTTGGGGATGCTGCATTGAGGAGATGCCCACAGTCAGCAGCTCTGGGGAGTGTGGAGGGGAGTGAGAGTTGAGTTGCTCCCAGGCCCCTCTGCCCATGGCTGCCCCCGAGACCAGGACCTGGGCCAAACTCACAGTTCCCTTTTCTGGGAGAGCTCATCTCTGCACAGTAGTCAGGTGGTTTCTTTGATCACTACTTGGAAAGGCTGCTGGGGAGTCCTTGCGGGGACAAGGCTCCCTCTGAGGGGAAAGGCTGTCAGGTACCAAAGGGAAGTTTGTGGGCCTTGATCTCAGCATCATCTCAGTGACTGAGGAGCCACCAGGCCTGGATTGGAGGATCCAGGGCTGGACCCAAGGGTTGTGGCACTCTTGTGCCCATGATTCCTGTGCTCCCTGCCCTGAGCGAGTTTCGCTGAGGGGGCCACACCTGAGGCATATGGACATAGGCTAGGGGTCAAATCAAAGCTACCACTGTCAGCCTACAACACAGCCACAGCCACAGCAATGCAGGATCCAAGCTGTGTTTGTGATCTACACCACAGCTCATTGCAATGCCGGATCCTTAACCCACTGAGCAAGGCCAGAAATGGACCCTGCATCCTCATGGATCCTAGTTGGGTTCATTAACCACTCGGCCACAATGGGAACTTGGATGAGTGCCTCCTTACCAGCCATTCTGAGCCTCTGGACATTTGTCATTTAAGGGGGTGGCAGCAGGAAGAAAATGCACTTGGGCTTATAACCTGCCCCGCATTCCAGTTCTGCAGGGTGGCCCTGCCTCTGAGCACCCATCTTCCTTGCCAGATCATTTCCCCTCTTCACCCCCTCTTTTTGGCCACCCCTAGGTATACAGAGTTCCCAGGCCAGGGATCAGATCACAGCCATGTGTGTGAGCTTCCTACGCCACAGCTGTAGCAGTGGGAGTCCTTTAAACCACTGGGCCGGGCCGGGGCCCAAACCTGCGTCCTAGTGCTGCAGACACCACCTATCCTGTTGTGCCACAGCTGGAGCTCTGCCCTTCCTCTTTCTTGGCAGAATAGTATCTTGTCTCATCTTCCCCCAGTCTGATCCCTGCCTCCCATGTACTCACTCTTTTCCTGGGGAGGGGCTCCCACCAGGAATCTGTACTCGGCATGTTGGAGTAAAGGGGAGGTTTTCTGCAAGTCCTTGAAGGTCTTCAGAAGGTTCTTGATTTCAGAAATGCTTTGCTTCTCATCTAGCTGCCCCAGTACCACCTTCTTTCCCTCCTGCTCAGAGTAAGATAAGCATCAGCTCTGAGATTTTTCCTTAGATCTCTGGAGTCGGTTGCGGGTCAGATTCCCTTTTGAGGCCATGCCAGGCAAGCCCCAGGATATAGTCAACCACTATCCCCCTCATCATGGGGGCACACAGGGCTTTTCAGAAGTGGTGGTGGGACCCAGAGTCAATGGAGGGGCCCCTCGGGTGTTGTGCAGAATGCTTATGGGAAAGTCCTGGGCTTGTGCAGAGTGAGAAGGGGCCCATGCCTGCCATGGCCCACATCTAACCCCCTTCCATTATCAGGCTGGCAGACATCACCTAACTCGGCGTGGACTGTGCTAGGTTCTGTGGCAGATGTTGAAAGCCAGTTCTGTCACCAAGGAAGTTACACATGGTACCTCCATTCTAAAGTCCTTTCTTGGGCTCAATTCTGTGCACACATACACACATCTCTGACTCACCTGCCCACATCCACTTAGGCTGTGCTCTGGAGGAAAACCTGGACCCTGGGGCTTGCATGTGACCTGTGCTGGATTGGTGGTCTCCACGTGCAGGGGCTATAATTGGGGCATTTTTGGGGGGTTTCCTGCATGTGATGGATGGGAATTATGATGGCTCTGGCTCTGGAGAGGGATGTGACCTCACCTAGGCAGGCTGCCCATGGGCCAACCCCACCAAACAGCATGGCCTTGGCTGCTCTCTGCACATGGAAAATGCCCCCTTGTCTTCCTCACCTTTATTCAAACCCGACACATATTTCAAGGCTAGTTCACTATTATCTTTTCTCTAACCCTCTCCTGATTCTTCAACAGCATTCCTCTTAGAACTTCCATGGTGACTTTAGACTGTTTGTGTAACTGAAAATATACCCACCCCCCACCCCCAAAGGGTTAGGGTTAGGAGTCCAAGCTCCACCTCTGGAACTCACCATGGATAAACTGTACTTAGGATGCTCTGCATTTTTCTCTTGGAGGAAGCGGCTCAGGAGGATCAAGGACACAGCATCCAAGAAACATTTTTACGGGCAGTGCCGCATGGTGCTGGGGCCCAAGAAGCTCTGTGGAGATGGCAGGCAGTGGGTCCTGGGTCCTCCTGCCCCCTTCCCGCCTCCACCAATGCCACTTCCAGATGACTCCCTGCCCTTTCCCACCCACTTCAATCTCCTTGTACATACATGCAGCAGCCTCCAGAGGGGAGACAAAAGTCCTGGAGTTTGGCTCTGTCCAGCTTCTGCCCTCCTCACCTCTCATCCAGGCTTCCAGGTGAGACTAGAGAAGTTTCTGTCATTTCTTCACTCTTGGAGCAGAGACCTGACCAGAAGGATGTGTTGCCAGGAAGAGGAAAGCAAGGCTTAGGGATGAACCAACCCTTGCCCAAACTGCAAGCTCAAGCCAGTCCCCACCTGGGTGTAATTGGCCAATAAGTTGGGTCTCATATGTTAGCTCCCCCCCTACATTTGTGGCTGATTCTTCCCAGGATCATGATTGGCAGATTCTGAAGTTTGGGATCAAATCAGAAGGACCAAGGGAAACTAGTTTGTACACAGCTTTCTTCCGTCCTGGAGTGGTGCAGAGGATGGAAAGCTAAAAGTGACTAGAACCTTCTCATCCTGTGAAAGTCTTTACCATGTTTGGAAGACTCCACTGGGGTCTTTGTGTCTCATAGAAAATGTGGCTTAAAGGTTTATCAGAGAGCAGGGATTCCTCTGAAATCAAGGAGAAAAGACCTCAATGCTGCAGGATAGGGGCCCAGTGGGCTCTTCAGAGGTAGCAGCACCTAGACACCCCTCCCAGGAGACCCTGCTTGTCAATCACCGTTCTCTTTGAATGGGGACTGCTCACCACACCAGCCTCATAACAAGCACCTGCTTCTGGATGAGGCAGGGATACAGTTGGAAAGCCAGCTTTCCAGCCTTTTCTCTCAAACCCAGAAGATTGGAAATGAATGATCAGTCTGACTCAAATGGATGAGGAGGGAGTGCCCCCATCCTGCCCTACCCTGCCCAGGCTGCAGTCACCCCAGCTGCTGGCTGTGTCTTGTACTCACCCCAAATGGCTCCTCGAATCTCCAGTTCTTTCCAAGGCCCAGAATGGCTCAAAGGGCCTCTGAAGTTGACTTTTCTTCTCTCTTTTTTTTCCATTACTAAGAATATATTTCATTTCTTTCTCACGCTTCCATCCCCTCACCATGCTTAGCTGAGCATTACATGAACTGTAGTTGTAGCCTTTCACTAAGAAAAGAAGATGACCAGATGATATCCTATCTTGCCTCTTCAGCTTTTGAGATGCAAAAAATAGAATTTAGGATAAGATTTTACATAGGGTTTTTTCCTTTCAGGTTTTTTTTTTTTTTTTTTTTTGGTCTTTTTAGGGCTGCACCTAAAATTAGGTATGGGGTTGAGTTTCATTTCTTTGCACTGATATGGTGGTTCCCAGGCTAGGGGCCGAATCAGAACTGTAGCTGCTGGTCTACATCCCAGCCACAGCAACACCAGATCTGAGCTGCATCTGTGACCTACACCACAACTGATGGCAACGCCAGGTCCTTAACCCACTGAGCAAGGCCAGGGATCAAACCCACATCCTCATGGATCCTAGTTGGGTTCATTAACTGCTGAGCCACGATGGGAACTCCTGGATTTCCACATTTTTAAAGGCTGCAGAATACTTTATTGTATGTGTTTATACATCACATTTTCTTTCTCTGTTCTTCTGCCAATAGACATTTAGATTGTTTCCACATCTGGGCATTCTGAACTCTGGTGCAGTGAACATAGGGGTACAGATATCCTTTTGAGATTCTGACTTCAATTCCTTTGGACACATACATCTTGAAAAGTGGAACTGCTAGATCATAACTTAGTCTTTTTTGTTAAGGCCTGCACTTGTAGTTCATGGAAGTTCCAAGGCTAGGGATCTATTTGGAGCGGCAGCTGCCGGCCTACACCACAGCCAAAGGAACTCAGGATCCAAGCTGTACCTGCAATCTATGCTGCAGCTTTCAGCAACACTGGATCTTAACCCACTGAGTGAGGCCAGGGACTGAACCCAAGTCCTCATGGATGCTAGTCAGGTTCTTAACCTGCAGAGCCACCGGGTCTTTATTTCACTCCTGTTAGTTCTAGTTTTAATTTTTTGAGGAACTTATGTAACGGCTGCACCAATTTATATTCCCACTAAGTGTACAGAGTTTCACTTTTCCCCACATCCTCACCACAAGAAATGAGGTGATATCTCATTGTGGTTTTGGTTTGAATTTCCCTGATGACTGGTGATGTTGAGAATCTTTTCATGTACCTGTTGGCCATATGTATGTCTTCTTTTGAGAAATGTCTTCTTTGATTTTTTTTTTCTTTTTAGGGCCAAACCCATGGTGTTTGGAAATTCCCAGGTTAGGGGTCAAATCTGAGCTGCAGCTGCAGTCCACAGCCACAGCACTGCAAGATCTGAGCTGTGTCTGCAGCCTACACCACAGCTCACAGCAACGCTGGATCCTTAACCCACAGAGCAAGGCCAGATATTGAACCTGCAACCTCATGATTACTAGTTGGGTTTCATTATTGCTGAGCCACAATGGGAACTCCCTTTGTTCATTTTTAACTGTGTTATTTGGTTTTTTGCTATTGAGTTATATGACCTTCATACATATTTTGGATATTAACCCCTTGTCATTTAAATGGTTTGCAAATATCTTCTATTCAGTAGGCTGTCTCTTCATTTTGTTGATGGTTTCCTTTGCTGTGCTAAACATAGTGCTACTTTTATTTATTTTTTATTTTTTTATTTTTTATTTTTTAGGGCCACACTTGTGACATATGAGGTTCCCAGGCTTGGGGTTGAATCAGAGCTGTAGCTGCCGGCCTACACCACAGCCATGGCAATACAGGATCCAAGCCGTCTCTGCGACCTACACCACAGCTCACGGCAATGCCAGATCCTTACCCCACTGAGTGAGGCCAGGGATGGAACCCACATCCTCATGGATCCTAGTCAGATTAGTTTCCGCTGCACCACAATGAGAATTGCTCGTGTTACTTTTAAAATTTAGGTGTTTGTCTCAAATTCATATTTGCATATGGAATGAGGTAGGGGTTGAGTTTCACTTCTTTGCACTGATATCTATTTGTTTCAGCACCCCTTTCCCTTACTTTTTTTTTTTTTTTGGTGGTTTGTCTTTTTTTTAGGGCCACACCTGCCACTTATGGAGATTCCCAGGCTAGGGGTCTAATCGGAGCTGTAGCCACCGGCCTACACTACAGCCAGAGCAACACCAGATCTGAGCCGTATCTCCAACCTATACCACAGCTCACCGAAACACTGGATCCTTACCTTGCTGAGCCAGGCCAGGGATCGAACCCACAACCTCATGGATGCTAGTCAGGTTCCTTAACCACTGAGCCATGACAGAAACTCCTCTCTTACCTTTTGATTTACTTGGCATCTTGTCAAAATCCAGCAACTGTCAGCATGAGGCTGTTTTTACTCTAAGCATTTCTGCACTCTATTTTTGCTACACTGTAAATAGTATCACATTGTGTCCCCTCCCCCAGCCCTGAGGTCATCATGATATTCTCCTACTTATTCTTTCTTTTTTTTTTTTTTTTGTCTTTTTGCCTTTTCTAGGGCTGCTTCCCAGGGCATATGGAGGTTCCCAGGCTAGGGGTCCAGTCAGAGCTGCAGCCACTGGCTACACCAGAGTCACAACAACATGGGATCCAAGCTGCATCTGCAACCTGCACCCACAGCTCACAGCAATGTCAGATCCCCAACCCACCGAGCAAGGCCAGGGATCAAACCTGCAACCTCATGGTTCCTAGTTGGATTTGCTAACCACTGTGCCATGACAGGAACGCCATCTCCTACTTATTCTTGCAGTGGTGTAGGAGGGGTCTTTTAGGTGGGACTGTGTTAGGTTTCCAGTAATACTAGTTTTCTTATGTGGGTGACCATCCATCCTGGCCCTGTTTATTCAAGTGAACATCCTTCCCCACCCACTTGCAGAGTGCTGTCTCTATTATAAATCAGCTTTCTTGATACCTCTATTTCTTGGGGATGGTTTTCTTTCTTCCTTTTTTCTTTTTAGGCTGCACCCAAGTCACATGGATGTTCCCAGGCTAGGAGTCAAATCAGAGCTACAGCTGCCAGCCTATATCATAGCCACAGCAGTGCAGGATCCAAGCTGTGTCTGCAACCTACACCACAGGTCACAGCAATGCCAGATCCTTAACCCACTAAGCAAGGCCAGGGAGCGAACCCACATCCTCATGGATCCTAGTCAGGTTCATTAACTGCTGAGCTATGAAGGGAACTCCAGAGCTTTCTGTTTTTAATGGTGTTGTTTTGTTAGAATTCTTTGCATATTTTGAAACAAATCCTTTGTTGTGTATGTGTTTGCAAATAGTTTTCTCTCGGTTTGTGACTTGCTTTTTGATTTTCTGAGTAAGGCCTTTCACAGAGGAGAAATCTTTAATTTTACAAAATCCATTTGACCCCTAGCCCAGGAACTTCTGCAGCCCTAAAAAAACCAGACCAAACCAAATACTCTAGGAGTTCCCGTGGTGGCACCCACGGGGCAGGTGCGGTCCTGGAGGACCCTGCTTTGCACAGATGAAGGGAGTTGAGGCTCCTTGGGCCCATGGCTTCTGCTTTGCTGGGATGATTGGTGGCATCTCTGCTGTCAGAGCTCTGTCTTCTTCAGACTTCAGGGGCTTTCAGCTTTAGGACATCAAGGGGCAGTGTCTACACTGATGGGAGCCAGGTTTCCTGCCAATTGGGTGGCACAGGAGGAAAAGGTGAGCAGAAGCTTTTAGCTTCCCATGTGCACCAGAGGGGGGGTCCACCTTCAGAGGATGCAAGAGGGGCTCTGGGTTGAAAGCTGGGGTTTTTTGGTCCATTGTGTGTGTGGTATGGATGGTGTCCACTGTCTTTACATGGTATGTGGTGTTGAGTTTTCCCAGCAGCACTTCCTGTGGGGACGACGTGGCCTTGGCCCCTTTGTCGTGAACACACTGACCCGCTCAGTGTGGGTTGAATTCTGGGCTCTGTCCTCTTGCTCTGGGCCAGGCACCTGTTTTTGAGCCAGTTCCACACTCTGTTGGTGACTGTAGCTTCACAACATAGAGTGAAGTCAGGCAGGGAGATGCCTCCGGCCTCTTGTCCTTTCTGAGGGTTGCTTTGGCTCCTTGAGGTCTTTTGTGGCTCCACACAAACTGTAGGAGGATTTGCTCTATTTCTGGGAAAAAGACTGTTGGAATTTGGGGAGGGGCTGGCATTCACATGTTCATTTCCTTGGGCAGAATGAACATTTGAACAATGTGAATTTTTCCAAGAGCACAAGGTATCTTTCCATTTATGTGTGTCATAGTTTTCAGGGGCTTCATCACTGTCTGAAAGTGTTTCAGTCTTTCATGTCCTTGGTTAAATGTATTGTTTTGTTCCTTTTTTCCCTTTTTTAGCTGCCCTGTGGCATGTGGAGCTCCTGGGCCAGGGATCAGATCTGAGCACAGTTGCAACCCATGCCACAGCTGTGGCAACACTGGATATATATATATATAATGATTTTTATTTATTTTTAGTATAGCTAGTTTGCAGTGTTCTGTCAATATTCTGCGGCACAGCATGGTGACCCAGTTACACACACACATTCTTTTTCCTCACGTTATCATGCTACATCATAAGTGACTGGATATAGTTCCCAGTGCTACACAGCAGGATTTCATTGCTTATCCATTCCAAAGGCAAGAGTCTGCATCTATTAACCCCAAGCACCCCATCCATCCCACTCCCTCCCCCTCCCCCCTGGCAACCACAAGTCTATTCTGCAAGTCCATGAGTTTCTTTTCTGTGGAAAGATTCATTGGTGCCATATATCCGATTCCAGATACAAGTGATATCTTATGGTACTTGTTCTCTTTCTGACTTACTTCACTTAGTAGGAGAGTCTTTAGTTCCAACTGTGTTGCTGCAAATGGCATTATTTTGTTCTTTTTATGGCTGCGTAGAATTCCATTGTACATATTTACCACCTCTTCCTAATCCAATCATCTGTTGCTGGACAGTTAGAATTTTTCCGTGTCTTGGCTATTGTGAATAGTGCTGCAATGAACATGTGGGTGCATGGGTCTTTGTCAAGAAAAGTTTTGTCCAGATATATGCCCAAGAGTGGGATTGCTGGGTCATATGGTAGTTCTATGTGGTTTTCTAACGCACCTCCATACTGTTCTCCATGGTGGTTGCACCAACTTACATTCCCACCCACAGTGCAGGAGGGTTCCCTTTTCTCCACACCCCCTCCAGCATTTGTTATTTGTGGACTGATGAATGATAGCCATTCTGGCTGGTGCGAGGTGGTATCTCATGGTAGTTTTGATTTGCATTTCTCTAATAACCAGGGATGTTGAGCATTTTTTCATGTGCCTGTTGGCCAACTGTATATCTTCCTTGGAGAAATGTCTATTCAGGTCATTTGTGCATTTTTCAATTGGGCTATTGGCTTTTTTGCTGTTGATTTGTATAAGTTGTTTGTATATTTTAGAGATTAAGCCCTTGTCAGTTGCATCATTTGAAACTATTTTCTCCCTTTCTGTAAGTTGTCTTCTTGGTTTCCTTTGCTGTGTAAAACTTGTCTGTTTGATTAGGTCCCATTGGATTAGTTTGGCTTTTATTTCTGTTGCTTTGGGAGACTGACCTGAGAAAACATTTGTAAGGCTGATGTCAGAGAATGTTTTGCCTATGTTCTCTTCCAGAAGTTTGATGGTGTCTTGTCATACATTTAAGTCTTGAAGCCATCTTGAGTTTATTTTTGTGCATGGTGTGAGGATGTGTTTTAGTTTCATTGATGTGTGTGCACCTGTCTGGGTTTCCCAGCAATACGTGCTGAAAAGATGTCTTTTTCCCATTTTATATTCTTGCCTCCTTTGTCAAAGATTAATTGACCATAGGTGTCTGGGTTTATTTCTGGGTTCTCTCTTCTGTTCCATTGGTTTGTCTGTCTGTTTTGGAACCAGCACCACACTTTCTTGTTTCCTGTGGCTTTGTGATATTGCCTGAAGTCTGGGGAGTTAAGCCTCCTGCTTGGTTTTTGGTCCTCAGGATTGCTTTAGCAATTTTGGGTCTTTTGTGATTCCATATAAATCTTTGGATTGTCTGTTGTAGTTCTGTGAAAAATGTCATGGGTCATTTGATAGGGATTGCGTTGAATCTGTAGATTGCTTTGGGTAGTAAGTACATTTTTACAGTATTAATTCTTCCAACCCAGGAGCATGGACTCTCTTCCCATTTCTTTGAATCCTCTTTAATTTCCTTGATTAATGTTTTCTAGGTCTCAGCATATGTGTGTTTCACCTCCTTGGTCCGTGGTATTCCCATGCATTTGATTTTTGGGGTATTGTATTGTATTTTTGAAAGGTATTGTATTTTTGTGTTCCTTTTCTAATATTTCATTGGTAGTATCCGAAAATGAAACTGATTTCTGAATGTTCATCTTGTATCCTGCTACTTTGCTGAATTTGTTGATCAGTTCAAGCAGTTTCTGGGTTGAGTCCTTAGGGTTTTCTATATCCAGTATCATGTCTTTGTAGGCATACGGTGACAGCTTTACCTCTTCTCTTCCTAGTTGGATGCCTTTTATTTCTTTTGTTTGTCTGGTTGCTGTGGCTAGGAACTTCCCATACTTTGGTGAGTAACAGTGGCGAGAGTGGGCATCCTCATCTTGTTCCAGATTTGAGTGGGAAGGCTTTCATCTTTTCTCCATCGAGTATTACATTTGCTGTGAGTTTGTCATAAATGGCTTTTTTTATGTTACGGTATGTTCCCTCTAGACACACTTTGGCAAGAATTTTTAGGGTGAGTGGATGTTGGACTTTGTCAAATGATTTTTCTGCATCTATTGAGATGATCATGTGGTTTTTGACTTTTCTTTTGTTAATGTGGTGTTTGATGTTGATTGATTTGCACATGTCGAACCATCCTTGTGAACCTGGAGTGAATCCATCCTGGTCGTGGTGTATGATCTTTTTGATATGTTGGATTCAGGTGGCCAAAATTTTGTTGAGAATTTTCAAGTCTATATTCATCAAAGATATTGGCCTATAGTTTTCTTTGTTGGTGGTATCTCTGTCTGGTTTTGGAATTAGGGTTATGGTGGCATCATAGAATGTCTTTGGGAGTGTTCCTTCTTCTGCAACCTTTTGAAAAAGTTTAAGGAGGGTGGGTGTAAGTTCCTCTTTGTATGTTTGGTAGAATTCTCCTGTGAAGCCATCTGGTCCTGGGAATTTTATTTGTAGGGAGTGTTTTTATGACACACTCAATTTCATTTCTAGTGATCAGGGTGCTCAGTTGATCTATTTCTTCTTGATCCAGTTTTGGAAGGCTGTATAAGTCTCTAGAAAGGTGTCTGTTTCTTCTAGTTTGTCAAACTTGTTGACATATAATTGTTGAGAGTATTCTCTCATGGTTTGTTTGTTTTTTTTTTTTTTTTTGGTATTTTTGTAGTTTCCGTTGTGACGTCTCCTTTTTCATTTCTGACTTTATTTGGGTTTTTTCCTCTCCTCTTCTTGGTGAGTCTGGCAAGAGGTTTGTCAATTTTGTTGACTGTTTCAAAGAACCAGGTGTTAGTTTTATTGATTTTTTCTATTGTTTTTTGAATGTCTGTTTTATGGATTTTCTCTCTGATCATTATGATTTCCTTCCTCTGCTGACTTTAGGTTTTGCTTGTTGTTCTTTTTCTAATTCATTTAGGTGGTGGGTTAAGTTGTCAACATGAGATTTTTCTTCTTTTTTGAGGAAGTCCTGTATTTCTCTGAACTTCCCTCTGAGCACTGCTTTTGTGGCATCCCATAGATTTTGAGTAGCTATGTCTTCATTATCATTTGTCTTGATGTATTTTTTAATTTCCTCCTTCTTTTTCTTTCTTTCTTTCTTTCTTTCTTTCTTTCTTTCTTTCTTTCTTTCTTTCTTTCTTTCTTTCTTTCTTTTTTGGTTTTTAGAGCCATATGTTGTGGCATATGCCAGCCTACACCACAGCCACAGCAATGCCAGATCCAAGCCACATCTGTGACCTACATCACAGCTCTCAGGAACACCTGATCCTTAACCTAATGAGTGAGGCCAGGGATTGAACCCAAGACCTCATTTTTCCTAGTAGGATTCATTTGCACTGCACCACAATGGAAACTCCTTAATTTCCTCCTTGATGTCCTCATTGACCCATAGGTTTTTTTAGTAGCATGTTGTTTCATCTCCATGTAGTAAGTTTTTTTCTCATTTCTTTTCCTGTGGGTGACTTCTAGTTTCATGCCATTGTGGTCAGAGAAGATACTTGAAGTAATTCCTATACTCTTAAATTTGTCGAGGTTAGCTTTGTGCCCCAGTATGTGATCGATCCTTGAGAATGTTCCATGTGCACTTGAGAAGAATGCATATTCTGATTTTTTTGGATGTAATGCCCTGATAATGTTAAGTCCAATGTTTCTAAAGTGTGTCCTTTAGGATCTCTGTTGCCTTATTGATTTTCTCTCGAGAGGATTGTCATTGATGTGAGTGGGGTGTTAAAGTCTCCTGCTATGATTGTATTCCCATAAATTTCTCCTTTTATGTCTCTTAGTATTTGTTATAGGTATCGAGATGCTCCTATATTAGGGGCATATATATAGAGGATTGTAATATCTTCTTCTTGAATGGATCCTTTTACCATTAAATGCTGTCCTTCTTTGTCTTTCTTTATGGCCTTCATTCTAAAGTTGATTTTGTCTGATATGAGTATTGCAACTCCTGCTCTCCTGTCTTGTCCATTGACATGAGATATCTTTTCCTGTCCCCTCACTTTCAAACTATATGTGCCCTTTTCCCTGCGGTGACTCTCTTGTAGACAGCAGATGGATGCTTTTTGCTTTTTTTAATCCAATCTACCACTCTGTGTCTTTTGATCAGAGAATTCAGTCCATTGACATTTAAGGTGATTCTTATTATTCCTATTCTTATTTAGACTTTTAGGGCCGCATCTGCAGCATATGGAGGTTCCCAGGCTAGGGGTCTAATTGGAGCTGTAGCTGCTGGCCTACACCACAGCTACAGCAAAGTGGGATCCAAGCAGTGTTTGTGACCTATACCACAGCTCACAGCAACGCTGGATCCTTAACCAACTGAGCAAGGCCATGGATAGAACCGGCAACCTCATGATTCCTAGTCAGATTCATTTCCACTCTACCATGACAGGAAATCCAAGGTGATTATTGATAGATAGGTATTTATTGCCATTTTCTACCTGGTTTTCCTGTTGATTCTATGTTTCTCTTTTCTTCTCTTCCTTTTTTGGCTGCATGATTTCCATTTATTTTATGCTTGAGTACTTTTCTTTTCAGGTTTTGTGAATGTAATGTTCAGTTTTGATTTGGATTGCCCTGTTGTTAAAGTATGTTCTTAACCCCTTCCTATATCTGCTTGCTTTAGCCTGATGGTCACATAGCCTCGAACACCTCATTAAAATAAAAACAGAATCTATATTTTCTTAATTTCCTTCCCTACATTGTATGATTTTGAAGTCCTTTTTTTAACATCTTCATGTTTAGATCTATATGCTGACTTACTTAAGGGATTGCTTTCCAATTATGGTTCCTTCCATCCTATTTCTTCTTCCTTTTTTTTTTTTTTTTTTGTTTATTTAGAGATGCCCTTCCCGTATTTCTTTTTTTTTTTTTTTGTCTTTTTGCCTTTTCTAGGGCTGCTCCCGTGGCATATGGAGATTCCCAGGCTAGGGGTCCAATCAGAGCTGTAGCTGCCAGCCTACGCCAGAGCCACAGCAACACGGGATCCGAGCTGCATCTGCAACCTACACCACAGCTCACGGCAATGCCGGATCCTTAACCCACTGAGCAAGGCCAGGGATCGAACCTGCAACCTCATGGTTCCTAGTCAGATTTGTTAACCACTGCACCAAAACGGGAACTCCTCCGTATTTCTATTTGAATGGGTTTAGTATTGCTGTAGTCTTTCAGCTTTTGTTTGCTGGAGAAATTCTGTATTTTCCCTTCTATTTTAAATGATATTCTTGCTGGATAGAGTATTCTAGGTTGCAGATTTTTTTCCTCTCAGCCCTTGAAATCTATCTTGCCACTCTGTTCTGGCCTGTAGGGTTTCTACAGAGAAAAATAGCTGATAGCCTTATGGCTTTGCTTATCATTAATGCTTTGCTTTTCTCTTGCTGCCTTTAGAATCCTCTCTTGATCTTTAACTTTTGCCATTTTTCTTATGTTTTGGCGTGGGCCTGTTTGAGTTCACCTTGTTTGGGGCCCTCTGTACTTCCTGTATCTTCATATCAGTTTCCTTTAGATTTGGAAAGTTTTCAGACATCATTTCTTCAAACACATTTTCAATCCCCCCTTTTTTTCTTCTCCTTCTAGAATTCCTATTATTTGTAGATTGGCCTGCTTTATATTATCCCACAGATATCTTATATTGCTTTCATGTTTTTTCATTTGGTTTCCTGTCTGCTGTCCTGATTGGGTGATTTCCATTATTCTGTCTTCCAAGTCACTAATTTCTCTGCATCATTCATTCTGCTTTTTAGTGCCTTTAGCTCAGTTTGCATCTCTGCACATGAATTTTCTAGTTTTTCATGGCTCCTTCTTATATTTTCTAGTTCCTTTCTAAAGGAATCTGCATTACTATTCATATCCTCTCTTAATTCCTTGATCAGCATTAGTTCCTTCAGTATTTTCACTATCTCCCTTTTGAACTCAATGTCTGTCAGACTTCAGAGGTCTGTTTCATTGTTGACTTCTTTAGGTGAATTCCTCTTTTCCTTTAACTGGGATTGGTTTCTGAGCGTCTTCATCTTGCTTATGTTTTTCTTTGTCTGTGAGTTTAGGGAAGCCAAACTGTAGTCTTGCAAGGCTACTTCTATGTATTCTTTTTTTGTGGGGGGGAGGGTGGCTATTTTTGGTGTGCGAGTTTGAATAGTTTCTGTCTCTTTCTTTGGTGTGAGCAGACTGTTATTTCCAGGACACTCAGTGTGTTTTCAGGGAGAAGGAGGAAGTGGGTAGGGCCAGCAGTCAGTGCCTGGTCATTGGGTTCAAAACAGCAGCAAGGACCTGCAGGAATGTGGTACAGGCTACTCATAGTTGCAGGGTCCGAGTAAGTGGTAATGAGCTCTAGGCAGATCTACGAGGAGTCCAGAGCATTTGGCAGTAGCAGCAGCAGTGTTCAATTGCAATGCCCTCCTCTGAGGTGATTGGAACCACAGGTGAGGTGGTGCTTGTTCAGGGACCCCTAGTGGGAGCGGGCCATGACTGCCTCTGGAGTCAGAGATAACTGTGGTGGTTTGCCCCCACCACATGCAGACCATACAAGAAGCACCCTGTTCTGCCTATCCCCCACAGGAGGTGCTGCGCCAGCTGCTCCTAGTTGTAGGGTCTTGGGAAGGGACAGATGACCATCTCTGGGTGCTGCCCAGAGCATTTGGCAATGGCAGCTGCAGGGCAGGTGTGTTCCCAGGGGAGTGAGAGCAAAAGTGTATGGTGCTTGGGTGCAGTGCCCTCTTCTTTTTGCCAACCCCTGAGGTGACTGCAGGTGGAGCCCACTCACATGTCCCCAGTGGTGGCAGGCCATGCTTCTCTCTGGCCTCTGAGGCAACTGCTGAGGCCTGTCCCTGCTGCCTGTAGATGGTGCAAGAGGCACCACACAGCACTCAGCCCCCTGATGCTCTTAGGCCACACAAGAGGTGCCTGACCACTGGCAGCCTGCAGAAGAAGTGCCCAGTCTCCCTTCGAGGAGCAAGAGGCTTCTCACCACCTGCTGGGAACCTGCACAGAGCCACCTGGTCCTCTGAGCCTGGGGCATGGGCAGCTCTGGTTCCTGGAGCTTCCTTTGGGTCCACCCATCCCCCTCCCTTCCCCAGCAATGGTGCCTGGCCTCTCGTGTGGGTTGGCCCTTCTCCTGGATTCCCTCTGCCCTGGCATTCCTCTCCTCAGCCTGTGCTGCACAGCTCCTTAGCCCCTCAGGCTGTCCCCACATGCCAGCCTCAGTCCTCTCCCCAGGACTCCCCTCTGGAGCCAGAGTCTCAGCACCCAGCCCCTGTCTGCGCATCTCCGGCTGGGGTGTCCCGGCCAGTGGTTCAGATGCAGCTCTCACTCTGCTTTGCCTTCCTCAGTCCAGCTGCTGTGCTTTTCGTGGTGACTTTGAGATTCCTCCATCTCAGCTTATCTCCCTGTCAGTTAGCTGCCTTCCCAGGAGGTGGGATCCTTTTCTCCTTCAGAGCTCCCTCTCAGGAATGCTAGTCCCGCCCTGATTCCTTTACCCTCTCTTTTTGTCTTTGGTTCTTCCCAGTTCTCTCAAGAGTTGCCCTTTTTGGAGGTTTAGGTTCCTCTGCCAGCAGGCAGTGGATGTTCTATGTGAGTCATTGTATGTGCAGATGTGTTTTTCTGATGTGTTTGTGGGAGAGGGTGAGCGTGTCCTCTTATGCCTCTGCTGCCTTACTCCAACACTGGATCCTTAACCCTCTGTGATGGAACATGCCTCCCAGGGGTCCCAAGGCGCCACCGATCCCTTTGCACCCCAGTGTGAACTCCTTGTTCTTTTGGATGCAGTGGTGAATAGGGTTGTTTTCATTCTTTTCCTGATGGTTCAGTATGAATGTTTAGAAATGCAGTGCCAGGAGTTCCCGTCGTGTTTCAGCAGAAATGAATCTGACTAGCACCCATGAGGACAAAGGTTTGCTCCCTGGCTTCACTCAGTGGGTTAAGGATCCCATGTTGCCATGAGCTGTGGTGTCAGTCACAGACTCGGCTCGGATCCTGCATTGCTGTGGCTCTGGTGTAGGCTGGCAGCTACAGCTCCAATTAGACCCCTAACTTGGGAACCTCCACATGCCAAGGATACTGCCCTAAAAAGACACACACAAAAAAAGGCAAGGCTCACAGATTTCAGCGAGTGGGGTGGTTTCGAGTGGGGAGAGAGCCCTGGGAGAACTTGAGATAGGCTTATCCCCACCTGCAGTGCTTCTCAGTGTACTGAGAGGGAGAGGGTTAAGGAAGTCATGCTGGCAAATGCCCCAAGGCCAGTGGGGACAGGGGGTCTGTATTAGGAAACAGTAGGAAAAGTGGAGCATTGGTCTCAGAGCACATGGCCACCAGATGGTGCCAGACACCAGCAGAGTCCCTCTGCAGCTCCCTGGCTGTGCCTTCAGGCTCAGAGATGGGGTTGGAGACAGGTGGGTTGAACCTCATGGAAGTGCCCAGGGCCTTGCACCTGGGTACATGCAGCCTCTGATACTCTGGCCCTCTTTGCCTCAACTCAGAGAGGGGACATAGTTCCCCTTTCACACCTGTGGTTCCATTCCTGTCTGGTTGGGCAGCCCAGTGCCTAGAGAGTTGGACAGGCTATCAGGGGGCTCTGAGGGCCCTTTGATGACTTGGAGGCAGCATTCTTGGTCCAGATGTACCTGGCTTGAATCCTGGCGGTGCAGCTTCCTAGAATCAGGCTGGCATGGAGTTTGGCTTCTGGTCATGAGCACAGTGTGTCTGTGTGGTGGTATTTTGGGGGCAGGCTGCGCTCATCCCTGTGCCCTTTCTCTCCAGAGAGCTCCACACTCGCCTTCTTCCTTCTCCGTCTGAGCCTCTTCCTCCTCTGTGGCACCCTCGTTAGAAGGAAGCTACCTGAATCCAGGTCATGTGGATACAAGCTGGGTGGTCCTTGATTTGTCTGGATCTCAGGTCTGAAGGGTGCTGATGACTCAAAGCCTGCTCACTTGATTTAAAAAGAGGGGTTGCTGATTTCAGGGCATAGGGTGGTGTCGGGTTGGGTGAGAGGCCCAGCCAACTTTGCAACTGGTATTCATTTTGGGGCACTGAGAGGAGCAGGTAACTCACGCTGGCAGGTGCCCAAGGCCAGTGCAGACCAAGGTTCTGCTGTGGGAGGCGGAGGGAACTCTGCACGTCCAGTCTCTGTTGATCTTGCAGCCTGGGGGTCTATCACTGTACTTCGCACCTTATTGGAGTTTCCTTTCCCTTTGGCCAACAGCTCTTCTTTTAGCTCTCAGCCATGCTTCCTGCCTTGACCTGACTGCATTAGAGCAGTCCATGCTAGGAGTATCCTGCTGATAGCTGTTTGGTTCCCAGAACATGAAAGGCAGGTGTCTTGGTTCCCTTCTTGGGGCTCTTCAGGCAGCATGGTTGGGAGCACATCTTTTTGGATGGACTGCATCCCCTTCAGATGCTGGGTGAGTGTCTGTGGAAATCTAGGGGAGAACCTGACCTGATCGGCCCAGCAGGGACCCCAGGAGCTGCAGGCCCCTCAACCCCTCTGCCAACTTCAGAATGGCTTCCCCAGGGGAGATGCTTCACCAGGACGAAAAACACCTTGAGATAGCTCAGACTTGTGACAGCTTTGGTCACTAGGGGTGACTTGAGCCCAATGCTAAGGCCACTATGTCAACTGCCTCTCTTCCCTCTCTTTCTCTCTGAATTTTTGGTGTCTTTCTCTCACTCTTGTTTCCACTTTCTCCCCATTTTATGCTCAGCCCTCTCTCTCTCTCCCTGTCTGTCTTCCTTTTGGTCTCTGTCTCCTCTGTTTTTGTTGCTGGTGGACGGTGGAAAAAGCCTCCTCTTTTTGTGGTCGCCCAGTAGAAGCACTGGAGCATGGGGGTAGGTGGGGTTGGGGCCAGGATGTGCATTACAACCTGGGGAAGTGTGCAAAGTCTGTTCCCAGGGGTGAACCCAGTTTGGCCATCCCACGTCCTATCTGAATGACCAGGACTCAGCTTCCCACTAGGAGCATCTTTAGACACGGAAAGCCAGGAAGCCCAGGAGAGCCCGAGGGGTTTGAGAAGCCAAGGCAAAGACAGCTGGTCTTTCCCTCTCTTTCTTTGTTGTTTCAGGTGCAACCCTGATCATGCAGAACCCAGAGTCCTGCAAGGCAGGGAGAGCAGAGCACGACGATGCGTGGACAATGGAAAGGTGTGACAACGCATTCTGGGGAGGGGAAAAGTGTTAACCTTGGGATTCACTCTCAGATTTTGGAATAGAGAAAATACTCTTGCCACCCAATTCTGCAGCACCGCATCTTCCTTCTGTGGACAAAGAAATGTTTCTCTTGGCCTTTGCCGAAAAATCTGCACGTTCATGCCTTCTCTCATGTTTCCTATCTCTGCCTTCCATACTTGGGTATGCCATTCTTTATCCTCCCAAGGGATCCATTAACACAAAACACACTTGCTTTGCAATCAAAGTGTACTTTATTAAAATTACTTTTACAGTTTTTATCTGTGTCTCATTCGGTGTCACTCTACATGTTTTAAAAATACCAACTCCAGGCATGGGATATAAAGAAACATGTCAGAGACATGAGGAGGGAAAAGGTGAGATATGGATGTTCCAGCAGCCAGGGTCTGGGCATGCAAGGCTCGGCCAACCATGTCATCCTGAAAGAGGGAGCATGACAGAGTTCCCATGGTCAAAGGTACAAACCGACATGAGGCCACAGAATCCTTGGAAAGAAACTGGCTTGAGGGCAGTTGGTCAGGACTAAATCCACAGTCCCCTTCTTCAGTCAGGACTGATGCGGGTGACAGGACAGGGGTTGGACACTAGGGTGACTGCCTGACTCCAGTGCATTAAGTTCTACCTCTGCTTAAGGGGGCTTTCCTATACCTGTGTTTATTTTATCGAAAACTAGTTTTAAAAAAAGCAAATGGATAGGTAACAATTATTTAATACACAATCTTACATTCTACCAAAATCTTATATACCAAGTAGTAAACATGTATCAGAACTTAATACTAAATCTAGACAATAAAGAACTAAGCTTATACTAAAGTTGGCTCGTAATAGATGAAGAGTGAGGTCAATCTTGTATCCTGGTCAAGATGGAAACTTTTGGACTCTTCCAGTCCCAGGCTGAGGCTTCAAGGTGTCCCAGAGGAGTCTGCAACACAAACACAGGGATGCCATCACCGAGGAGGTGCAGAGTCAGATGGAAGGAGGGCTCCCCTGGGTGGATGTGTGGGTCCGTCAGGCTCCTCAGGGCCTGGAACTCCCCAGGGCTCAGATCCCCGTGGCACTGCCGTCTATGCTGTGCTTAGCTGAGGAGGTTTTCTGTTAGCAAAGAGGGAATACAATTGTCCTCCAGGAGCGAGTTCCCTGTGCATTGGGCTGGGCAGCCTTCAAGGGACTGATCCCTGCACAGTGAAACAGATGCAGCGGAAAGGGGAGGCTCCGGGAGACAAGGATGTAGTCCCTCCCAGTGGGGCCCTGGGAGGAGCAGGACATCTGATAACCCAAGGGAAGGGGTAACCAGCCCCTTCAGCCCATACTTTATACCACTAACCATGAGACCTGCGTGGCAGAAATGGACAGAGGCCTGAAGACCTCCTTTTACCCTGAGAATGCTTTCTACCTCCTGGCCATTCTCGCTTGTGCTTTTCGGGGGGGGGGGGGGGGGGAAGAAGTGGAGAAATCAGTCTTCCTGTATTCAGACTATACTACAAAGCTACAGTCATTAAACTCTATGATCCTGGTGAAAAAGCAGCAACACTGATCAGTCAGAAAGCCCAGAAATAAACCCAAGCACCAAGGGTCAACTGCTCTATGGCAAAGGAGGCAAGAACATACACTGGAGGAAAGACAGTGTCTTCCATCAGTGGTGCTGGGAAAACCGGACAGGTACCTGTCAAAAGTGCAGTGAGAACATTCACTAACACCATACACAGAAATAAACTCCAAATGGCTGGGCGACCTCCATGTAAGGCCAGATACTAGAAAACCCCTAGAGAACAACAGGCAGAATGCTCTTGGACATAAATCGCATCAAGATCTTGTTTGATATGCCTCCTAGAATAATGACAATAAAAACACAACTAAATCAGTAGGAACTAATTAAGCTCAAAAGCGTTTGCACAGCAAAGGAGACCTTTTTTTAAAAAAGAAAAACTCCACAGAATGGGAGAGAATATTTTTTTTTTTTTACTTTCCCACTGTACAGCAAGGGGGTCAGGTTATCCTTACATGTATACATTGCAATTACAGTTTTTCCCCCACCCTTTGTTCTGTTGCAACATGAGTATCTAGACATAGTTCTCAATGCTATTCAGCAGGATCTCCTTGTAAATCTATTCTAGGAGAGAATATTTGTACATGATTCACCCACCAATGGCTTTACCTTCAAAATAGAGAAACAACACATACAACTCAACCACCACCACAAAAACCAAACAACTCAATGCAAAAAGAGCCGGAAGACCTAAAGAGACATTTCTCCAGATGAGGCTTAGGGACGGCCAATAGGCACATGAAGAGATGCTCAACCTTGCTTGGTACGAGGGGACTACACATCAAAACTGCAGCGAGGGACCACCCCACACCTGTTAGAATGGCCGTCATTAAGAAGTTGATAGATAACAAATGCTGGAGGGGGTGTGGAGAAAGAGGAACCCTCCTACACTGTTGGTGGCAGTGGAAATCAGTGTGACCACTCTGGAAAAGAGTATGGGGGTTCCTCAGAAAACTCAATACAGTACTACCCTATATGATCCAGCGATCCCACACCTGGGCATCTATCCAGACAAAACTTTCATTCAAAAAGACACATGCTCCTGTGGAGTTCCCATCGTGGCTCAGTGGTTAACGAATCCGACTAGGAACCATGAGGTTGCGGGTTCAATCCCTGGCCTTGCTCAGTGGGTTAAGGATCCGGCGTTGCCATGAGCTGTGGTGTAGTTTGCAGACACAGCTCGGATCCTGCATTGCTGTGGCTGTGGTGTAGGCCAGCAGCTCCAGCTCCGATTTGACCCCTAGCCTGGGAACCTCCATATTCCACGGGAGCGGCCCAAGAAATGGTAAAAACACAAAAAAATGAAAAACAAAAAAACCCCCAAACCCCTCTCAAAAAACACATGCCCCTGTATGTTCATGGCACAATTCACAAGAGCCAAGGCATGGAAGCAATCTAAATGTCCACCAACAGATGGATGGATGAAGACGATGGGGTACACATATACAATGTCGTACCACTCAGCTTTGTACAAGAAAGAAACAATGCCATTGGCAGCAACAGCGATGCCACTAAAGTTATCATGGTATGTGGCACAAGTCAGAAAGACAATGACAAATACCACATGACATCACTTCCATGCAGAAGCCAAGACAGGGCACAAAGGAACATATCTCCAGAACAGAAACAGACTCACAGATCTAGAGGACAGACGTGTGGGGAGCCAAGGGGGAGGGGAGAGGAAGTGGGATGGACTGGGAATTTGGGGTTGGTCGATGCAAACGCTTACATTTAGGATGGATAAGCAATGAGGCCCTACGCTGTAGCACAGGGAACTGTATTCAGTCTCTTTGGAGAGAACACAATGGAACATAAGAAGAGAAAAATAATGTATAAATAGGTGTGACTGGGTCCCTTTGCTGTACAGCAGAAATAGGTACAAAAATACCTCACTTCTTCAAAAAATACTTCATGTATATATAGGAGTCACACTCAGCCATAAGAAAGAATGAAGCCATGCAATTTGCAGCAACATGGACAGACCTAGAGATTATCATACTACGTGAAGTAAGTTAGACAAAGATGAAAGTTCTAACACTTCTATGCTGAATCTGAAACATGACTACAATCCAGCTTTTTTACAAAACTGAAACAACGCACAGACATGGGAAGCAAACTTCCATTAGCAAAGGGGAAAGGGAAAGGAAGGGAAGGGATCAATTGGGAGTGTGAGATTAATAGAGAAGCAACAAGGATTCACTGTGTAGCACATGGAACTCTATGCAATATCTTCTCATAACCTGTAAAGAAAAAGAATTTGAAGCTGTACACCTGAAACTAACACAATACAGTAAATAATCTATAGCGAAAGAAATTCAATAAATATTTTTCAGTATTAAGAGTTTCAAAAAATCATGAAGATGTGGTAGTAGAAATATAAATTTATCTTTTTATTCTATTGCTGCATGAAAAGTATATAGAAGAAAGGTATTCTCTTTTTCTTTTTTCAGCCACACCTGCAGCATATGGACGTTCATGGGCTAGGGGTCAGGGACAAGCTGCCTCTGCAGGCCTAAAACAGATGCCACAAGGTGGGATTTGAATCGCCTTTGCAATGTATGCCACAGCTTGCAGCAATGCCAGATTCTTCAACTGACTGAGCGAGGCCAGGGATTGAACCTGCATCTTCATGGACACCATGTCCTGTTTTTAACCCACTGAGCCACAGCAGGAACTCTGAGAAGACAATGCTTTTGAAAGTGTACTAAAACAAGTTACATTCATGTTATTAGATGACACAGTGAAAAGTCACTGAAAGGAATACAACAAATTTGAATCCTAGCCTTTCACTTTTCCCAAGAGAACACAGAACTGAATTGCCTCAGGGGTTGCTGCATTTGAACTTGTCATCTATGTCAAAGAATTTACAGAAATTCCAACCTCAGTTTGAGAATGGGTGGCATGGGATGGCCCAGGCCATCCCTGGGCCTTACAGAGACTGAGGGAAGACCCAGACCCTGGAAATTCCCACTCAGGTCGGGATCCTGCCATGTCTTCTGTGTGATGCCAGGAGCACTAAGCATCCACAAGGATGCAGGGCTGGGCCAGGTGAGCCACTCTTCGTACATGAGCACTGAGGGATAGATGCCTTCATCTTGATTGTTTTCTGGAGCCCCGACATGAGGGAGGCCTTAGAGAGGCTGACACAAACTCAGAGGGAAAGGACCCTGTGTCACTTCTCTCAGGCTGAGATTGGTTCAGTACAGACCCGATGTGAATGCTCACCACCTGCCTCCATTTGGCCTGAGCCTCGGGGACCTGGGAGGGAGGAGACCAGGGCCAGGCTAGGAAGGGACACAGGGTCAACATGACTGGGATTTGGGGATCAGGGGATAGCAGTCTGATGGGAAGAGGGGGATCCAACAGGAGCTGTGACCACCTGGTCCTGCTGCCAGAGGCTCTGTCTGGGACATGGTCAATCCCAGGAGATGAGGTCACAGGGCCAGGAGAGAAAGGGTCTGAAGCAAGGCCAGCAGCTCCTTCACACAGTCCCCCAAATTCCTGCTGGCCAGGGGTGGTCTCTTTGGGCAGCTGGACATGGACCTCTCCCAGAGGGGAGGAGAGTCATGACAGCAGCCTGGGGTCAGCTGTGCAGGTGGACAGGACTCAAGGGTACTGGATCCTATGCAGCAACCCCAGATGACTTCTCCTTTATTTTATTCTATACTATTTTTGTCTTTTTCTTTATTCTAGGGCAACTCTGACAGGATATGGAGGTTCCCAGGCTAGGGACAAAATGGGAGCTGCAGCTGCCAGTCGAAACCACAGCCACGAAATACAGGATGCAAGCTGTATCTGCGACAAACACCATAGCTCACAAAAATGCTGGATATTCAAGACACCGAGTGAGGCAAGGGATCGAACCCACAATCTCATGGTTCCTAGTTGGATTCCTTAACCACTGGAACTCCAAGTATGCCTCCTTTAACTCATCCAACTCTGCGAACATCCCTTCCCTCAGGACACACCGTGAGGACACAATAGGACAGGGAGGCCAGAAATCCCAAACATGCAGAGCCAGAGAGCTGCCTTCTCACCCACCACCTGACACTCACTCGACCAACTTGGTCTCCAGGGTCAAGGTGCCACCACTTCAGGTGCCACCACTTCAGGTCCCTCAAGGCCAATAAAGGAAACCAAGTCAACAGCTCTTGTGCACTGGGCCCTCACGGTGCCAATCACAAAGCAAACTTGCACAACGGGCAGAGACCAAAGCAGGAAGGAGCAGCTTTGGGAGGGAAAATCGATTCTCCCTCTCAAAGAAAAGGAGAGAGGAATACAAACACAGCACCACAAAGACCAGGGACCCAAGTCTTCTTCGTGGTATCCATTTCACAGGGGAAAACACCACAGCAGAGTGCCACTCATTAGGCCACCCACCCACCCACCCGCCAAGTCCTATCCCCCACTTCCTCCCTCTCCCGGCAGCAGGCGGAACCCAGGTGCTCCCAGGAACCCTCTCCCACTGGATCCCAGCTGCGTGCTCTTCCCTACCTGCAGCCTCCTCATCCTGGCGGCTGCTCAGGCTCTCCACCACTGAGTCTGTAGAAACACACCATCAGGGGAATCAAGGAGTTAGAAAGAGTGGCCCTCCCGTTTCTCCGGCTTCCCTGAGGTGACTACGGGTACAGAGCATCACCCTGGTTTTTCCTCCAGGTGCCCAGACCTTCCTTCTGCTCCATGGACTGAGACCCTTCCACACAAGGTGAGCACAGATGCCAACATTCAGGCATCTCATATCTGCTCCCTCTCCTTATTAAAGTAGGCGGTGAACATCTTCACATCAATTTCTTTCTGTTTTTAAGTTTCAGACTCACCTGCCCCACACTCCAAGCAGCAGGCGTCACCCAAGTGTCCCGGGATCCCTCTCCCATTGGCTCCTACCTGAGAGCTGTTCTTACCTGTATCACTTTCATCATGGTTGCTGTCACTCAGACTCTCCATGAAACATACTGCAGAGACACAGACATAAGGAATCAAGGTGTTAGAGCCTGTCCCCCACACGTATCCCCTACTTAGGGTTGTTTGCGGCCACACAGCACCACCCTGGCTTGTCCTCCGTGTGCTCAGAACTTCCCTCTGCTCTACGGCCTCAGAAGCTTCCATAAAACACTGGCCACAGTGGCAAACCTTCAGAGATCGTGGGCTGCTGAGGGATGGAGCCTTACACATCTCCCTTCTACGAGTCCATCTGGAGGCCTCAGCTCCAGGGTGACACACCTGAAATTCCAGCTGCATGGACACACTTGTGTGGTGGCCCCTGGGAGTGAACCATAGGCTGCTTTATTCTGTTCACTGCAAGAGGCAGACCTAACTACTGACTGAACTCAATTAAGCAGAAATGGCTCCTTCTGGCCAGTGGCTGGCACACTGTGGACAGCAGCTCTACAGAAACACTGAGGAGAAAGGGACCACTGCCCGTGAGGTTCACCTCCAAAACATATATAAAGAAAACTCATACACCTCCACAACAACAACAGCAAAGAAACCACCCAGGAGTTCCCGTCAGGGCACAGCGGAAACGAATCCGACTAGGAACCACGAGCTTGCGGGGTTGATCCCTGGCCTCGCTGAGGGGGTTAAGGATCCAGCGTTGCCGAGAGCTCTGGTGTCGGTCGCAGATACGGGTGGAGAAAAGGCTCCCCCGCCCCAGCATTGCCGATGCGAACGTACACTGGTACAACCACTGTGGAAGACACCATGGAGGGTCCTGCGAAAACTGAACACAGCAGGGCATGCGACCTAGCAAGCCGAGCACCCTGGGAAATATCAGGACAAATGTATCCAGGAAAAAGACATATGCCCCTCTATGTTTATGGCAGCACTGTTCACAACAGCCAAGACAGGGAAGCCACCTCATGTCCACAGACAGATGAATGGCTCATGACGATGTGGTCCACATAGATGATGGAATTCACGACTCAGCCAGAAAATCGAAGAAGAAACCAATGCCACTCAAAACAATAGGGATGCATCGAGAGATTCTCGTGCAAAGTGAAGTACGTGACAAAGAGAAAGACGGATACCACCTGATCTCACTTAGAGGTGGAATCTAAAGCACGGCACAAAGGAACCTGTCCACAGAACCCACGGATGCAGAGAACAGACTTGTGGTTGTGAAGGGCACGGACTGGGAGTTTGGGGGCAGTTGATGCCAACTACGGCATTGAGAATGGAGAGACAACAAGGTCCTCCTGTTGCAGCACACGGAGGACGAGATCCAATCTCCTGAAATCGACCTGATCTCAGACGGCAATAATATCAAAAAAGGAACATACGTTAATGGACACACACGACTGGGGAATGTCGCTCCAGAGCAGAGAGTGAAACAACACTGTACCTCCATTAAAATAGAAACAAACAGAAAGGACAGTGTCTAACAATCCACTGAATGGAAAGACAACCTACAGAAGAGGATATTTGTAAATCTTGTATTTGAAACAGGGGCTCATATTTGGAATATATGGGAAACAACTACAAATCAATTGAATCAAAAGGCAAATGCCTCAGTTGTAGATGAGTGGAAGCCTGGGAGAGACCCACCGTCCAAGAAGACCACAGAGAGCAGCACACAGAGGGCATGTTTCCCAAAGTCGCCTATCACAATGGAAAGGCAAAGCAAAGGCACCTCGAGGTATCACCTCCCACCTGGTAGGACACGGAGTGTTTTCAAACCTGAACAGATGTTTGGGAAGATGTGACTGCCTGGGACTTCTGGACACTGTAGCAGGGAATGTCAACGGGGCCAGCCAGGATGGGAAACACCACGGCAGGACCCTGCAATCCCACTGCTGCATGGACATGTAAAGGAAGAACCATCAGTGTCGGGTAAAGAGACCTGCCATCCCAGGATCACGGCAGCGCCATACACAAGAGCCCAACAGAAACAGAGCCCCAGTGTCCACGGGCACACAGACTGAGAAAGACAACGGGGTGGATACAGACCATAGCAAGGTATTCCGTTGTCACAGAAGAAGGAAACCCTACCCATTGCAGCAATGCACAGAGAACTCCAGGACATTATTGACTGATTCACTTTTGGGCTTGAGGGCTGCCCCCGCAGCAGATGGAAATTCCCAGGCGAGGCGGCAAATCAGAGCTGTGGCCCCCGGCCGACAACACAGCCACAGCCAAGCTGGATACCAGCCGCGTCTGGGACCTCTGCCGCAGCTCACCGCAATGCGGGATTCTTCACCCACTGAGCAAGGCCAAGGGTCGAACCCGTGTCCTCATAGGTACTGGTCAGGTTCATGAGCTCTGAGCCTCAACAGGAACTCGCTGGAGGACATCACTTCAAGTGAAGCCAGTCAGACACAGAAGGACAAAGACTCTCTGATGTCATGCACATGAGGTGTCTGAAAGACGACTCCTGAGCAGAGGCTGGAAGGGTGGCTGCCCCGAGTGGGCAGGAGGTGCGGGGGGAGCACAGCGTTCACAACACTCCTCGGGACACTTACAACCTCAAGAGGCTCGAGTTCATGGCACATGTTTGAAACAACAGCATGAAAGTCTGCACCAAGCAGAGGGGGAAGAAAAGAGGAAACGAAAGACCAACAGAGGAAGGAAAGCCTTTTCCCCAAACCTTGCTCCCAGCGGGTGCAGGGAGAATGAGGGAATGGACAGTTAGCCTGCGGTCATCATGAGACTGTTCAACGAGAAACTGGACAGCTATGTGGTGCTAAGGCACAAGTGTCTCCCCACAAAACACACCCACTCACACTGGTTCACAATCACACCAACAGGCCCTCACACGCACACCCCCCCAATGTTCCCGGACACCTACCCCCACCATACAAAGAGCCTCCTTTCCTCCAGGGACCCGAGGACTTGGGATGGCCCTTTTGTGGGAAGTCAGTCTCTTTCACCCCATCCTTCACCCCCTTTCCCAGGAGGAACCCAGAATCAGGGTGTCTCTGCAACCAAAGGGGCAGGAAAGCACCCCCCGCCCTTCCTCAACACCTGGACTTCTCCTCAGCAGAGCCGGGTTCCAGAATACTTACGGCTTTCATCGTCCATCCCGTCCACCTGTGATGAGAGAAAAGAAAACACTGTGAGTGTCACAGCATCCTCTGCACTGTGGCCACAGGTCTTCCTGTGGTTGCGGACCGCAGGCACACAGACAGAAGGCAGAGTTGAGTCCGTTTCCCCAAAAGAAGACAGCAAAGACACCTGTGGAAAAGGCACCAGCTTTTCATGGAAGACCTCCCAAGTCCACGTTCATTTAAAAAACATTCAGGCTTCTTTGGAGTTCCCGTCGTGGCGCAGTGGTTAACGAATCCGACCAGGAACCATGAGGTTGCGGGTTCGATCCCTGGCCTTGCTCAGTGGGTTAAGGATCCGGCATTGCCGTGAGCTGAGGTGTAGGTTGCAGACGTTGCTCGGATCCCGCGTTGCTGTGGCTCTGGCGCAGGCCGGTGGCTACAGCTCCGGTTTGACCCTGAGCCTGGGAACCTCCATATGCCACAGGAGTGGCCCTAGAAAAGGCAAAAAGACAACAAAACAAAACAAAACAAAACATTCAGGCTTCTTCAAAGACAAATGCTCCCTATGTACACTTGGGAACTGATGTGGTCCCTTTTGCCAATGCCCCTTGGAAGGAGTTATTGGTTGGTACCAAACTTTGACTCAACATTCCTCCACAGAGGAATGTGCATATATCCTCTATAATGGACTTGCTCAGATTTCCTTTTCTGAAGTAGGCACATCCAAGAAGAAAGGAGGCACCTTTTTAAATCTCCGATCAAGAAAGGTGAGCTTACCTTGGGGGCAAGCTGGTCTTCCTGCTCAACCAGGTTGCTGGCTGGGGACTCCTCGTCATTTTCAAGGGATGGGCCCACCTCCTCCTCTGCCTCGTCAATGCAGGCAGCCTCCTCCTGCACCTTCTCAGTTCCCGGCCCCACCTCCTCCTCATTTGCCCCAGCCAGGGCCTCCTCCTCGGTCTTCTCACTCCCGCCGGCCTCCACAACATCATCGAGGGTTGCTAGGGGGACACACAGTCACTGTCAGCAAGGCGGTGGTGCTGCTCAGGAGGTACTCTGGGCACCTCACCTGACTGGACATGGGCTGGGAGTCAAGGGGTGGGGGTGGGATGAAGCATGGATGGAGCTTCTCTTGGCCCATCCTCCCGGGTAAACGTTTTGAAGGACGGCAGAGAGCACCTTGAAAGACCTGAGAAAGGGAGCCTCTGCCTCCCTTGCTAAAGGGAACCTCTCCGTGGCATATTCTCCATCTGAGAAATGGCCAACACGAGCATGCAGGCTCTGCTGCCATGACAGAGTCTCGTGAATCCTCCTGCCCATTTTCCTCTCCAGCCACATTCCTCCATCTTCTGAAATGGCAGGAGATCATTTCAGCTTCCCTACTCTTCCCACAGGGTGCTCCTGTGTTCACATGCCATCCTCTGGGATGTTTCGCCTCTTTTCTTTTCTTAGATACATAATGCTTCTCTTTGGAATACTTTGGCAATAGGAAACTCACGGGGAGAGCAGGCCTTCCCAATGCTATGTACTTTGCACCACTGTCCATAACAACTTTTCTCATCATAACTCATAGGACCTCTGCACCCATTCAGGAATGACTCCCCCTTCAGCCCTGCTGCCAGGTCTTGGCCATTTCTACTTTCCACCTCTGACACTCTGCCGAGTCTGGTTACCGCCTATATGTTGAGTTGCACGATATTTCCTTCTCTGTGCTGCCTGATTTCTCTATTTTTTTTTTCTACTGATACTTGTTGCTTTTTAGGGCCACACACATGCCATATGGAGGTTCCCAGGCTAGGGGTCTAATAGGAGCCGTAGCTGCCATTTTATGTCAGAGCCACAGCAAGGCAGGATCCCAGCTGCATCTGCCACCTACACCACAGCTCACGGCATTACTGGATCCTTAACTCACTGAGTGAGGCCAGCGATCGAACCCGCAATCTCATGGTTCCTAGTTGGATTCCTTAACCACTGGAACTCCAAGTATGCCTCCTTTAACTCATCCAACTCTGCGAACATCCCTTCCCTCAGGACACACCGTGAGGACACAATAGGACAGGGAGGCCAGAAATCCCAAACATGCAGAGCCAGAGAGCTGCCTTCTCACCCACCACCTGACACTCACTCGACCAACTTGGTCTCCAGGGTCAAGGTGCCACCACTTCAGGTCCCTCAAGGCCAATAAAGGAAACCAAGTCAACAGCTCTTGTGCACTGGGCCCTCACGGTGCCAATCACAAAGCAAACTTGCACAACGGGCAGAGACCAAAGCAGGAAGGAGCAGCTTTGGGAGGGAAAATCGATTCTCCCTCTCAAAGAAAAGGAGAGAGGAATACAAACACAGCACCACAAAGACCAGGGACCCAAGTCTTCTTCGTGGTATCCATTTCACAGGGGAAAACACCACAGCAGAGTGCCACTCATTAGGCCACCCACCCACCCACCCGCCAAGTCCTATCCCCCACTTCCTCCCTCTCCCGGCAGCAGGCGGAACCCAGGTGCTCCCAGGAACCCTCTCCCACTGGATCCCAGCTGCGTGCTCTTCCCTACCTGCAGCCTCCTCATCCTGGCGGCTGCTCAGGCTCTCCACCACTGAGTCTGTAGAAACACACCATCAGGGGAATCAAGGAGTTAGAAAGAGTGGCCCTCCCGTTTCTCCGGCTTCCCTGAGGTGACTACGGGTACAGAGCATCACCCTGGTTTTTCCTCCAGGTGCCCAGACCTTCCTTCTGCTCCATGGACTGAGACCCTTCCACACAAGGTGAGCACAGATGCCAACATTCAGGCATCTCATATCTGCTCCCTCTCCTTATTAAAGTAGGCGGTGAACATCTTCACATCAATTTCTTTCTGTTTTTAAGTTTCAGACTCACCTGCCCCACACTCCAAGCAGCAGGCGTCACCCAAGTGTCCCGGGATCCCTCTCCCATTGGCTCCTACCTGAGAGCTGTTCTTACCTGTATCACTTTCATCATGGTTGCTGTCACTCAGACTCTCCATGAAACATACTGCAGAGACACAGACATAAGGAATCAAGGTGTTAGAGCCTGTCCCCCACACGTATCCCCTACTTAGGGTTGTTTGCGGCCACACAGCACCACCCTGGCTTGTCCTCCGTGTGCTCAGAACTTCCCTCTGCTCTACGGCCTCAGAAGCTTCCATAAAACACTGGCCACAGTGGCAAACCTTCAGAGATCGTGGGCTGCTGAGGGATGGAGCCTTACACATCTCCCTTCTACGAGTCCATCTGGAGGCCTCAGCTCCAGGGTGACACACCTGAAATTCCAGCTGCATGGACACACTTGTGTGGTGGCCCCTGGGAGTGAACCATAGGCTGCTTTATTCTGTTCACTGCAAGAGGCAGACCTAACTACTGACTGAACTCAATTAAGCAGAAATGGCTCCTTCTGGCCAGTGGCTGGCACACTGTGGACAGCAGCTCTACAGAAACACTGAGGAGAAAGGGACCACTGCCCGTGAGGTTCACCTCCAAAACATATATAAAGAAAACTCATACACCTCCACAACAACAACAGCAAAGAAACCACCCAGGAGTTCCCGTCAGGGCACAGCGGAAACGAATCCGACTAGGAACCACGAGCTTGCGGGGTTGATCCCTGGCCTCGCTGAGGGGGTTAAGGATCCAGCGTTGCCGAGAGCTCTGGTGTCGGTCGCAGATACGGGTGGAGAAAAGGCTCCCCCGCCCCAGCATTGCCGATGCGAACGTACACTGGTACAACCACTGTGGAAGACACCATGGAGGGTCCTGCGAAAACTGAACACAGCAGGGCATGCGACCTAGCAAGCCGAGCACCCTGGGAAATATCAGGACAAATGTATCCAGGAAAAAGACATATGCCCCTCTATGTTTATGGCAGCACTGTTCACAACAGCCAAGACAGGGAAGCCACCTCATGTCCACAGACAGATGAATGGCTCATGACGATGTGGTCCACATAGATGATGGAATTCACGACTCAGCCAGAAAATCGAAGAAGAAACCAATGCCACTCAAAACAATAGGGATGCATCGAGAGATTCTCGTGCAAAGTGAAGTACGTGACAAAGAGAAAGACGGATACCACCTGATCTCACTTAGAGGTGGAATCTAAAGCACGGCACAAAGGAACCTGTCCACAGAACCCACGGATGCAGAGAACAGACTTGTGGTTGTGAAGGGCACGGACTAGGAGTTTGGGGGCAGTTGATGCCAACTACGGCATTGAGAATGGAGAGACAACAAGGTCCTCCTGTTGCAGCACACGGAGGACGAGATCCAATCTCCTGAAATCGACCTGATCTCAGACGGCAATAATATCAAAAAAGGAACATACGTTAATGGACACACACGACTGGGGAATGTCGCTCCAGAGCAGAGAGTGAAACAACACTGTACCTCCATTAAAATAGAAACAAACAGAAAGGACAGTGTCTAACAATCCACTGAATGGAAAGACAACCTACAGAAGAGGATATTTGTAAATCTTGTATTTGAAACAGGGGCTCATATTTGGAATATATGGGAAACAACTACAAATCAATTGAATCAAAAGGCAAATGCCTCAGTTGTAGATGAGTGGAAGCCTGGGAGAGACCCACCGTCCAAGAAGACCACAGAGAGCAGCACACAGAGGGCATGTTTCCCAAAGTCGCCTATCACAATGGAAAGGCAAAGCAAAGGCACCTCGAGGTATCACCTCCCACCTGGTAGGACACGGAGTGTTTTCAAACCTGAACAGATGTTTGGGAAGATGTGACTGCCTGGGACTTCTGGACACTGTAGCAGGGAATGTCAACGGGGCCAGCCAGGATGGGAAACACCACGGCAGGACCCTGCAATCCCACTGCTGCATGGACATGTAAAGGAAGAACCATCAGTGTCGGGTAAAGAGACCTGCCATCCCAGGATCACGGCAGCGCCATACACAAGAGCCCAACAGAAACAGAGCCCCAGTGTCCACGGGCACACAGACTGAGAAAGACAACGGGGTGGATACAGACCATAGCAAGGTATTCCGTTGTCACAGAAGAAGGAAACCCTACCCATTGCAGCAATGCACAGAGAACTCCAGGACATTATTGACTGATTCACTTTTGGGCTTGAGGGCTGCCCCCGCAGCAGATGGAAATTCCCAGGCGAGGCGGCAAATCAGAGCTGTGGCCCCCGGCCGACACCACAGCCACAGCCAAGCTGGATACCAGCCGCGTCTGGGACCTCTGCCGCAGCTCACCGCAATGCGGGATTCTTCACCCACTGAGCAAGGCCAAGGGTCGAACCCGTGTCCTCATAGGTACTGGTCAGGTTCATGAGCTCTGAGCCTCAACAGGAACTCGCTGGAGGACATCACTTCAAGTGAAGCCAGTCAGACACAGAAGGACAAAGACTCTCTGATGTCATGCAGATGAGGTGTCTGAAAGACGACTCCTGAGCAGAGGCTGGAAGGGTGGCTGCCCCGAGTGGGCAGGAGGTGCGGGGGGAGCACAGCGTTCACAACACTCCTCGGGACACTTACAACCTCAAGAGGCTCGAGTTCATGGCACATGTTTGAAACAACAGCATGAAAGTCTGCACCAAGCAGAGGGGGAAGAAAAGAGGAAACGAAAGACCAACAGAGGAAGGAAAGCCTTTTCCCCAAACCTTGCTCCCAGCGGGTGCAGGGAGAATGAGGGAATGGACAGTTAGCCTGCGGTCATCATGAGACTGTTCAACGAGAAACTGGACAGCTATGTGGTGCTAAGGCACAAGTGTCTCCCCACAAAACACACCCACTCACACTGGTTCACAATCACACCAACAGGCCCTCACACGCACACCCCCCCAATGTTCCCGGACACCTACCCCCACCATACAAAGAGCCTCCTTTCCTCCAGGGACCCGAGGACTTGGGATGGCCCTTTTGTGGGAAGTCAGTCTCTTTCACCCCATCCTTCACCCCCTTTCCCAGGAGGAACCCAGAATCAGGGTGTCTCTGCAACCAAAGGGGCAGGAAAGCACCCCCCGCCCTTCCTCAACACCTGGACTTCTCCTCAGCAGAGCCGGGTTCCAGAATACTTACGGCTTTCATCGTCCATCCCGTCCACCTGTGATGAGAGAAAAGAAAACACTGTGAGTGTCACAGCATCCTCTGCACTGTGGCCACAGGTCTTCCTGTGGTTGCGGACCGCAGGCACACAGACAGAAGGCAGAGTTGAGTCCGTTTCCCCAAAAGAAGACAGCAAAGACACCTGTGGAAAAGGCACCAGCTTTTCATGGAAGACCTCCCAAGTCCACGTTCATTTAAAAAACATTCAGGCTTCTTTGGAGTTCCCGTCGTGGCGCAGTGGTTAACGAATCCGACCAGGAACCATGAGGTTGCGGGTTCGATCCCTGGCCTTGCTCAGTGGGTTAAGGATCCGGCATTGCCGTGAGCTGAGGTGTAGGTTGCAGACGTTGCTCGGATCCCGCGTTGCTGTGGCTCTGGCGCAGGCCGGTGGCTACAGCTCCGGTTTGACCCTGAGCCTGGGAACCTCCATATGCCACAGGAGTGGCCCTAGAAAAGGCAAAAAGACAACAAAACAAAACAAAACAAAACATTCAGGCTTCTTCAAAGACAAATGCTCCCTATGTACACTTGGGAACTGATGTGGTCCCTTTTGCCAATGCCCCTTGGAAGGAGTTATTGGTTGGTACCAAACTTTGACTCAACATTCCTCCACAGAGGAATGTGCATATATCCTCTATAATGGACTTGCTCAGATTTCCTTTACTGAAGTAGGCACATCCAAGAAGAAAGGAGGCACCTTTTTAAATCTCCGATCAAGAAAGGTGAGCTTACCTTGGGGGCAAGCTGGTCTTCCTGCTCAACCAGGTTGCTGGCTGGGGACTCCTCGTCATTTTCAAGGGATGGGCCCGCCTCCTCCTCTGCCTCGTCAATGCAGGCAGCCTCCTCCTGCACCTTCTCAGTTCCCGGCCCCACCTCCTCCTCATTTGCCCCAGCCAGGGCCTCCTCCTCCATCTTCTCACTCCCGCCGGCCTCCACAACATCATCGAGGGTTGCTAGGGGGACACACAGTCACTGTCAGCAAGGCGGTGGTGCTGCTCAGGAGGTACTCTGGGCACCTCACCTGACTGGACATGGGCTGGGAGTCAAGGGGTGGGGGTGGGATGAAGCATGGATGGAGCTTCTCTTGGCCCATCCTCCCGGGTAAACGTTTTGAAGGACGGCAGAGAGCACCTTGAAAGACCTGAGAAAGGGAGCCTCTGCCTCCCTTGCTAAAGGGAACCTCTCCGTGGCATATTCTCCATCTGAGAAATGGCCAACACGAGCATGCAGGCTCTGCTGCCATGACAGAGTCTCGTGAATCCTCCTGCCCATTTTCCTCTCCAGCCACATTCCTCCATCTTCTGAAATGGCAGGAGATCATTTCAGCTTCCCTACTCTTCCCACAGGGTGCTCCTGTGTTCACACGCCATCCTCTGGGATGTTTCGCCTCTTTTCTTTTCTTAGATACATAATGCTTCTCTTTGGAATACTTTGGCAATAGGAAACTCACGGGGAGAGCAGGCCTTCCCAATGCTATGTACTTTGCACCACTGTCCATAACAACTTTTCTCATCATAACTCATAGGACCTCTGCACCCATTCAGGAATGACTCCCCCTTCAGCCCTGCTGCCAGGTCTTGGCCATTTCTACTTTCCACCTCTGACACTCTGCCGAGTCTGGTTACCGCCTATATGTTGAGTTGCACGATATTTCCTTCTCTGTGCTGCCTGATTTCTCTATTTTTTTTTTCTACTGATACTTGTTGCTTTTTAGGGCCACACACATGCCATATGGAGGTTCCCAGGCTAGGGGTCTAATAGGAGCCGTAGCTGCCATTTTATGTCAGAGCCACAGCAAGGCAGGATCCCAGCTGCATCTGCCACCTACACCACAGCTCACGGCATTACTGGATCCTTAACTCACTGAGTGAGGCCAGCGATCGAACCCGCAATCTCATGGTTCCTAGTTGGATTCCTTAACCACTGGAACTCCAAGTATGCCTCCTTTAACTCATCCAACTCTGCGAACATCCCTTCCCTCAGGACACACCGTGAGGACACAATAGGACAGGGAGGCCAGAAATCCCAAACATGCAGAGCCAGAGAGCTGCCTTCTCACCCACCACCTGACACTCACTCGACCAACTTGGTCTCCAGGGTCAAGGTGCCACCACTTCAGGTGCCACCACTTCAGGTCCCTCAAGGCCAATAAAGGAAACCAAGTCAACAGCTCTTGTGCACTGGGCCCTCACGGTGCCAATCACAAAGCAAACTTGCACAACGGGCAGAGACCAAAGCAGGAAGGAGCAGCTTTGGGAGGGAAAATCGATTCTCCCTCTCAAAGAAAAGGAGAGAGGAATACAAACACAGCACAACAAAGACCAGGGACCCAAGTCTTCTTCGTGGTATCCATTTCACAGGGGAAAACGCCACAGCAGAGTGCCACTCATTAGGCCACCCACCCACCCACCCGCCAAGTCCTATCCCCCACTTCCTCCCTCTCCCGGCAGCAGGCGGAACCCAGGTGCTCCCAGGAACCCTCTCCCACTGGATCCCAGCTGCGTGCTCTTCCCTACCTGCAGCCTCCTCATCCTGGCGGCTGCTCAGGCTCTCCACCACTGAGTCTGTAGAAACACACCATCAGGGGAATCAAGGAGTTAGAAAGAGTGGCCCTCCCGTTTCTCCGGCTTCCCTGAGGTGACTACGGGTACAGAGCATCACCCTGGTTTTTCCTCCAGGTGCCCAGACCTTCCTTCTGCTCCATGGACTGAGACCCTTCCACACAAGGTGAGCACAGATGCCAACATTCAGGCATCTCATATCTGCTCCCTCTCCTTATTAAAGTAGGCGGTGAACATCTTCACATCAATTTCTTTCTGTTTTTAAGTTTCAGACTCACCTGCCCCACACTCCAAGCAGCAGGCGTCACCCAAGTGTCCCGGGATCCCTCTCCCATTGGCTCCTACCTGAGAGCTGTTCTTACCTGTATCACTTTCATCATGGTTGCTGTCACTCAGACTCTCCATGAAACATACTGCAGAGACACAGACATAAGGAATCAAGGTGTTAGAGCCTGTCCCCCACACGTATCCCCTACTTAGGGTTGTTTGCGGCCACACAGCACCACCCTGGCTTGTCCTCCGTGTGCTCAGAACTTCCCTCTGCTCTACGGCCTCAGAAGCTTCCATAAAACACTGGCCACAGTGGCAAACCTTCAGAGATCGTGGGCTGCTGAGGGATGGAGCCTTACACATCTCCCTTCTACGAATCCATCTGGAGGCCTCAGCTCCAGGGTGACACACCTGAAATTCCAGCTGCATGGACACACTTGTGTGGTGGCCCCTGGGAGTGAACCATAGGCTGCTTTATTCTGTTCACTGCAAGAGGCAGACCTAACTACTGACTGAACTCAATTAAGCAGAAATGGCTCCTTCTGGCCAGTGGCTGGCACACTGTGGACAGCAGCTCTACAGAAACACTGAGGAGAAAGGGACCACTGCCCGTGAGGTTCACCTCCAAAACATATATAAAGAAAACTCATACACCTCCACAACAACAACAGCAAAGAAACCACCCAGGAGTTCCCGTCAGGGCACAGCGGAAACGAATCCGACTAGGAACCACGAGCTTGCGGGGTTGATCCCTGGCCTCGCTGAGGGGGTTAAGGATCCAGCGTTGCCGAGAGCTCTGGTGTCGGTCGCAGATACGGGTGGAGAAAAGGCTCCCCCGCCCCAGCATTGCCGATGCGAACGTACACTGGTACAACCACTGTGGAAGACACCATGGAGGGTCCTGCGAAAACTGAACACAGCAGGGCATGCGACCTAGCAAGCCGAGCACCCTGGGAAATATCAGGACAAATGTATCCAGGAAAAAGACATATGCCCCTCTATGTTTATGGCAGCACTGTTCACAACAGCCAAGACAGGGAAGCCACCTCATGTCCACAGACAGATGAATGGCTCATGACGATGTGGTCCACATAGATGATGGAATTCACGACTCAGCCAGAAAATCGAAGAAGAAACCAATGCCACTCAAAACAATAGGGATGCATCGAGAGATTCTCGTGCAAAGTGAAGTACGTGACAAAGAGAAAGACGGATACCACCTGATCTCACTTAGAGGTGGAATCTAAAGCACGGCACAAAGGAACCTTTCCACAGAACCCACGGATGCAGAGAACAGACTTGTGGTTGTGAAGGGCACGGACTGGGAGTTTGGGGGCAGTTGATGCCAACTACGGCATTGAGAATGGAGAGACAACAAGGTCCTCCTGTTGCAGCACACGGAGGACGAGATCCAATCTCCTGAAATCGACCTGATCTCAGACGGCAATAATATCAAAAAAGGAACATACGTTAATGGACACACACGACTGGGGAACGTTGCTCCACAGCAGAGAGTGAAACAACACTGTACCTCCATTAAAATAGAAACAAACAGAAAGGACAGTGTCTAACAATCCACTGAATGGAAAGACAACCTACAGAAGAGGATATTTGTAAATCTTGTATTTGAAACAGGGGCTCATATTTGGAATATATGGGAAACAACTACAAATCAATTGAATCAAAAGGCAAATGCCTCAGTTGTAGATGAGTGGAAGCCTGGGAGAGACCCACCGTCCAAGAAGACCACAGAGAGCAGCACACAGAGGGCATGTTTCCCAAAGTCGCCTATCACAATGGAAAGGCAAAGCAAAGGCACCTCGAGGTATCACCTCCCACCTGGTAGGACACGGAGTGTTTTCAAACCTGAACAGATGTTTGGGAAGATGTGACTGCCTGGGACTTCTGGACACTGTAGCAGGGAATGTCAACGGGGCCAGCCAGGATGGGAAACACCACGGCAGGACCCTGCAATCCCACTGCTGCATGGACATGTAAAGGAAGAACCATCAGTGTCGGGTAAAGAGACCTGCCATCCCAGGATCACGGCAGCGCCATACACAAGAGCCCAACAGAAACAGAGCCCCAGTGTCCACGGGCACACAGACTGAGAAAGACAACGGGGTGGATACAGACCATAGCAAGGTATTCCGTTGTCACAGAAGAAGGAAACCCTACCCATTGCAGCAATGCACAGAGAACTCCAGGACATTATTGACTGATTCACTTTTGGGCTTGAGGGCTGCCCCCGCAGCAGATGGAAATTCCCAGGCGAGGCGGCAAATCAGAGCTGTGGCCCCCGGCCGACAAAACAGCCACAGCCAAGCTGGATACCAGCCGCGTCTGGGACCTCTGCCGCAGCTCACCGCAATGCGGGATTCTTCACCCACTGAGCAAGGCCAAGGGTCGAACCCGTGTCCTCATAGGTACTGGTCAGGTTCATGAGCTCTGAGCCTCAACAGGAACTCGCTGGAGGACATCACTTCAAGTGAAGCCAGTCAGACACAGAAGGACAAAGACTCTCTGATGTCATGCAGATGAGGTGTCTGAAAGACCACTCCTGAGCAGAGGCTGGAAGGGTGGCTGCCCCGAGTGGGCAGGAGGTGCGGGGGGAGCACAGCGTTCACAACACTCCTCGGGACACTTACAACCTCAAGAGGCTCGAGTTCATGGCACATGTTTGAAACAACAGCATGAAAGTCTGCACCAAGCAGAGGGGGAAGAAAAGAGGAAACGAAAGACCAACAGAGGAAGGAAAGCCTTTTCCCCAAACCTTGCTCCCAGCGGGTGCAGGGAGAATGAGGGAATGGACAGTTAGCCTGCGGTCATCATGAGACTGTTCAACGAGAAACTGGACAGCTATGTGGTGCTAAGGCACAAGTGTCTCCCCACAAAACACACCCACTCACACTGGTTCACAATCACACCAACAGGCCCTCACACGCACACCCCCCCAATGTTCCCGGACACCTACCCCCACCATACAAAGAGCCTCCTTTCCTCCAGGGACCCGAGGACTTGGGATGGCCCTTTTGTGGGAAGTCAGTCTCTTTCACCCCATCCTTCACCCCCTTTCCCAGGAGGAACCCAGAATCAGGGTGTCTCTGCAACCAAAGGGGCAGGAAAGCACCCCCCGCCCTTCCTCAACACCTGGACTTCTCCTCAGCAGAGCCGGGTTCCAGAATACTTACGGCTTTCATCGTCCATCCCGTCCACCTGTGATGAGAGAAAAGAAAACACTGTGAGTGTCACAGCATCCTCTGCACTGTGGCCACAGGTCTTCCTGTGGTTGCGGACCGCAGGCACACAGACAGAAGGCAGAGTTGAGTCCGTTTCCCCAAAAGAAGACAGCAAAGACACCTGTGGAAAAGGCACCAGCTTTTCATGGAAGACCTCCCAAGTCCACGTTCATTTAAAAAACATTCAGGCTTCTTTGGAGTTCCCGTCGTGGCGCAGTGGTTAACGAATCCGACCAGGAACCATGAGGTTGCGGGTTCGATCCCTGGCCTTGCTCAGTGGGTTAAGGATCCGGCATTGCCGTGAGCTGAGGTGTAGGTTGCAGACGTTGCTCGGATCCCGCGTTGCTGTGGCTCTGGCGCAGGCCGGTGGCTACAGCTCCGGTTTGACCCTGAGCCTGGGAACCTCCATATGCCACAGGAGTGGCCCTAGAAAAGGCAAAAAGACAACAAAACAAAACAAAACAAAACATTCAGGCTTCTTCAAAGACAAATGCTCCCTATGTACACTTGGGAACTGATGTGGTCCCTTTTGCCAATGCCCCTTGGAAGGAGTTATTGGTTGGTACCAAACTTTGACTCAACATTCCTCCACAGAGGAATGTGCATATATCCTCTATAATGGACTTGCTCAGATTTCCTTTTCTGAAGTAGGCACATCCAAGAAGAAAGGAGGCACCTTTTTAAATCTCCGATCAAGAAAGGTGAGCTTACCTTGGGGGCAAGCTGGTCTTCCTGCTCAACCAGGTTGCTGGCTGGGGACTCCTCGTCATTTTCAAGGGATGGGCCCGCCTCCTCCTCTGCCTCGTCAATGCAGGCAGCCTCCTCCTGCACCTTCTCAGTTCCCGGCCCCACCTCCTCCTCATTTGCCCCAGCCAGGGCCTCCTCCTCGGTCTTCTCACTCCCGCCGGCCTCCACAACATCATCGAGGGTTGCTAGGGGGACACACAGTCACTGTCAGCAAGGCGGTGGTGCTGCTCAGGAGGTACTCTGGGCACCTCACCTGACTGGACATGGGCTGGGAGTCAAGGGGTGGGGGTGGGATGAAGCACGGATGGAGCTTCTCTTGGCCCATCCTCCCGGGTAAACGTTTTGAAGGAAGGCAGAGAGCACCTTGAAAGACCTGAGAAAGGGAGCCTCTGCCTCTCTTGCTAAAGGGAACCTCTCCGTGGCATATTCTCCATCTGAGAAATGGCCAACACGAGCATGCAGGCTCTGCTGCCATGACAGAGTCTCGTGAATCCTCCTGCCCATTTTCCTCTCCAGCCACATTCCTCCATCTTCTGAAATGGCAGGAGATCATTTCAGCTTCCCTACTCTTCCCACAGGGTGCTCCTGTGTTCACACGCCATCCTCTGGGATGTTTCGCCTCTTTTCTTTTCTTAGATACATAATGCTTCTCTTTGGAATACTTTGGCAATAGGAAACTCACGGGGAGAGCAGGCCTTCCCAATGCTATGTACTTTGCACCACTGTCCATAACAACTTTTCTCATCATAACTCATAGGACCTCTGCACCCATTCAGGAATGACTCCCCCTTCAGCCCTGCTGCCAGGTCTTGGCCATTTCTACTTTCCACCTCTGACACTCTGCCGAGTCTGGTTACCGCCTATATGTTGAGTTGCACGATATTTCCTTCTCTGTGCTGCCTGATTTCTCTATTTTTTTTTTCTACTGATACTTGTTGCTTTTTAGGGCCACACACATGCCATATGGAGGTTCCCAGGCTAGGGGTCTAATAGGAGCCGTAGCTGCCATTTTATGTCAGAGCCACAGCAAGGCAGGATCCCAGCTGCATCTGCCACCTACACCACAGCTCACGGCATTACTGGATCCTTAACTCACTGAGTGAGGCCAGCGATCGAACCCGCAATCTCATGGTTCCTAGTTGGATTCCTTAACCACTGGAACTCCAAGTATGCCTCCTTTAACTCATCCAACTCTGCGAACATCCCTTCCCGCAGGACACACCGTGAGGACACAATAGGACAGGGAGGCCAGAAATCCCAAACATGCAGAGCCAGAGAGCTGCCTTCTCACCCACCACCTGACACTCACTCGACCAACTTGGTCTCCAGGGTCAAGGTGCCACCACTTCAGGTGCCACCACTTCAGGTCCCTCAAGGCCAATAAAGGAAACCAAGTCAACAGCTCTTGTGCACTGGGCCCTCACGGTGCCAATCACAAAGCAAACTTGCACAACGGGCAGAGACCAAAGCAGGAAGGAGCAGCTTTGGGAGGGAAAATCGATTCTCCCTCTCAAAGAAAAGGAGAGAGGAATACAAACACAGCACAACAAAGACCAGGGACCCAAGTCTTCTTCGTGGTATCCATTTCACAGGGGAAAACGCCACAGCAGAGTGCCACTCATTAGGCCACCCACCCACCCACCTGCCAAGTCCTATCCCCCACTTCCTCCCTCTCCCGGCAGCAGGCGGAACCCAGGTGCTCCCAGGAACCCTCTCCCACTGGATCCCAGCTGCGTGCTCTTCCCTACCTGCAGCCTCCTCATCCTGGCGGCTGCTCAGGCTCTCCACCACTGAGTCTGTAGAAACACACCATCAGGGGAATCAAGGAGTTAGAAAGAGTGGCCCTCCCGTTTCTCCGGCTTCCCTGAGGTGACTACGGGTACAGAGCATCACCCTGGTTTTTCCTCCAGGTGCCCAGACCTTCCTTCTGCTCCATGGACTGAGACCCTTCCACACAAGGTGAGCACAGATGCCAACATTCAGGCATCTCATATCTGCTCCCTCTCCTTATTAAAGTAGGCGGTGAACATCTTCACATCAATTTCTTTCTGTTTTTAAGTTTCAGACTCACCTGCCCCACACTCCAAGCAGCAGGCGTCACCCAAGTGTCCCGGGATCCCTCTCCCATTGGCTCCTACCTGAGAGCTGTTCTTACCTGTATCACTTTCATCATGGTTGCTGTCACTCAGACTCTCCATGAAACATACTGCAGAGACACAGACATAAGGAATCAAGGTGTTAGAGCCTGTCCCCCACACGTATCCCCTACTTAGGGTTGTTTGCGGCCACACAGCACCACCCTGGCTTGTCCTCCGTGTGCTCAGAACTTCCCTCTGCTCTACGGCCTCAGAAGCTTCCATAAAACACTGGCCACAGTGGCAAACCTTCAGAGATCGTGGGCTGCTGAGGGATGGAGCCTTACACATCTCCCTTCTACGAGTCCATCTGGAGGCCTCAGCTCCAGGGTGACACACCTGAAATTCCAGCTGCATGGACACACTTGTGTGGTGGCCCCTGGGAGTGAACCATAGGCTGCTTTATTCTGTTCACTGCAAGAGGCAGACCTAACTACTGACTGAACTCAATTAAGCAGAAATGGCTCCTTCTGGCCAGTGGCTGGCACACTGTGGACAGCAGCTCTACAGAAACACTGAGGAGAAAGGGACCACTGCCCGTGAGGTTCACCTCCAAAACATATATAAAGAAAACTCATACACCTCCACAACAACAACAGCAAAGAAACCACCCAGGAGTTCCCGTCAGGGCACAGCGGAAACGAATCCGACTAGGAACCACGAGCTTGCGGGGTTGATCCCTGGCCTCGCTGAGGGGGTTAAGGATCCAGCGTTGCCGAGAGCTCTGGTGTCGGTCGCAGATACGGGTGGAGAAAAGGCTCCCCCGCCCCAGCATTGCCGATGCGAACGTACACTGGTACAACCACTGTGGAAGACACCATGGAGGGTCCTGCGAAAACTGAACACAGCAGGGCATGCGACCTAGCAAGCCGAGCACCCTGGGAAATATCAGGACAAATGTATCCAGGAAAAAGACATATGCCCCTCTATGTTTATGGCAGCACTGTTCACAACAGCCAAGACAGGGAAGCCACCTCATGTCCACAGACAGATGAATGGCTCATGACGATGTGGTCCACATAGATGATGGAATTCACGACTCAGCCAGAAAATCGAAGAAGAAACCAATGCCACTCAAAACAATAGGGATGCATCGAGAGATTCTCGTGCAAAGTGAAGTACGTGACAAAGAGAAAGACGGATACCACCTGATCTCACTTAGAGGTGGAATCTAAAGCACGGCACAAAGGAACCTGTCCACAGAACCCACGGATGCAGAGAACAGACTTGTGGTTGTGAAGGGCACGGACTGGGAGTTTGGGGGCAGTTGATGCCAACTACGGCATTGAGAATGGAGAGACAACAAGGTCCTCCTGTTGCAGCACACGGAGGACGAGATCCAATCTCCTGAAATCGACCTGATCTCAGACGGCAATAATATCAAAAAAGGAACATACGTTAATGGACACACACGACTGGGGAACGTTGCTCCACAGCAGAGAGTGAAACAACACTGTACCTCCATTAAAATAGAAACAAACAGAAAGGACAGTGTCTAACAATCCACTGAATGGAAAGACAACCTACAGAAGAGGATATTTGTAAATCTTGTATTTGAAACAGGGGCTCATATTTGGAATATATGGGAAACAACTACAAATCAATTGAATCAAAAGGCAAATGCCTCAGTTGTAGATGAGTGGAAGCCTGGGAGAGACCCACCGTCCAAGAAGACCACAGAGAGCAGCACACAGAGGGCATGTTTCCCAAAGTCGCCTATCACAATGGAAAGGCAAAGCAAAGGCACCTCGAGGTATCACCTCCCACCTGGTAGGACACGGAGTGTTTTCAAACCTGAACAGATGTTTGGGAAGATGTGACTGCCTGGGACTTCTGGACACTGTAGCAGGGAATGTCAACGGGGCCAGCCAGGATGGGAAACACCACGGCAGGACCCTGCAATCCCACTGCTGCATGGACATGTAAAGGAAGAACCATCAGTGTCGGGTAAAGAGACCTGCCATCCCAGGATCACGGCAGCGCCATACACAAGAGCCCAACAGAAACAGAGCCCCAGTGTCCACGGGCACACAGACTGAGAAAGACAACGGGGTGGATACAGACCATAGCAAGGTATTCCGTTGTCACAGAAGAAGGAAACCCTACCCATTGCAGCAATGCACAGAGAACTCCAGGACATTATTGACTGATTCACTTTTGGGCTTGAGGGCTGCCCCCGCAGCAGATGGAAATTCCCAGGCGAGGCGGCAAATCAGAGCTGTGGCCCCCGGCCGACAACACAGCCACAGCCAAGCTGGATACCAGCCGCGTCTGGGACCTCTGCCGCAGCTCACCGCAATGCGGGATTCTTCACCCACTGAGCAAGGCCAAGGGTCGAACCCGTGTCCTCATAGGTACTGGTCAGGTTCATGAGCTCTGAGCCTCAACAGGAACTCGCTGGAGGACATCACTTCAAGTGAAGCCAGTCAGACACAGAAGGACAAAGACTCTCTGATGTCATGCAGATGAGGTGTCTGAAAGACGACTCCTGAGCAGAGGCTGGAAGGGTGGCTGCCCCGAGTGGGCAGGAGGTGCGGGGGGAGCACAGCGTTCACAACACTCCTCGGGACACTTACAACCTCAAGAGGCTCGAGTTCATGGCACATGTTTGAAACAACAGCATGAAAGTCTGCACCAAGCAGAGGGGGAAGAAAAAAGGAAACGAAAGACCAACAGAGGAAGGAAAGCCTTTTCCCCAAACCTTGCTCCCAGCGGGTGCAGGGAGAATGAGGGAATGGACAGTTAGCCTGCGGTCATCATGAGACTGTTCAACGAGAAACTGGACAGCTATGTGGTGCTAAGGCACAAGTGACTCCCCACAAAACACACCCACTCACACTGGTTCACAATCACACCAACAGGCCCTCACACGCACACCCCCCCAATGTTCCCGGACACCTACCCCCACCATACAAAGAGCCTCCTTTCCTCCAGGGACCCGAGGACTTGGGATGGCCCTTTTGTGGGAAGTCAGTCTCTTTCACCCCATCCTTCACCCCCTTTCCCAGGAGGAACCCAGAATCAGGGTGTCTCTGCAACCAAAGGGGCAGGAAAGCACCCCCCGCCCTTCCTCAACACCTGGACTTCTCCTCAGCAGAGCCGGGTTCCAGAATACTTACGGCTTTCATCGTCCATCCTGTCCACCTGTGATGAGAGAAAAGAAAACACTGTGAGTGTCACAGCATCCTCTGCACTGTGGCCACAGGTCTTCCTGAGGTTGCGGACCGCAGGCACACAGACAGAAGGCAGAGTTGAGTCCGTTTCCCCAAAAGAAGACAGCAAAGACACCTGTGGAAAAGGCACCAGCTTTTCATGGAAGATCTCTCAAGGCCATGTTTATTTAAAAAAATTTTGGTCTTCTTCAAAGAAAAATGCTCCGTACCATACACTGCAAAACTGATAGGGTCACTTTTGCCAATGCCCCTTGCAAGGAGTTATTGGTTGGTACCAAACTTTGACTCAACATCCCTTCAAAGAGGAATCTGCATATATCCTCTATAATGGACTTCCTCCGATTTCCATTTCTGAAGTAGGCACATCCAAGAAGAAAGGAGGCACCTTTTTAAATCTCAGATCACGAAAGTGAGCTTACCTTGGGGGCAGTCTGGGCTTCTTGCTCGGCCCTGTCGCTGGCTGGGGACTCCTCCTCGTTATTTCCACTTGTTGTGGCCTCCTCCTCCCCCTTGGTATTGGGCGATCCTTCCTCCTCCTCATTTTCCCGGGCTGGGGCCTCCTCCTCGGTCTTCTCACTCCCACTGGCCTCCACAACATTGTCGTGTGTTTCTAGGGGGACACACAGTCACTGTCAGCAAGGCAGTGATGCTGATCAGGAGGTACTCTGGGTGCCACACCTGACTGGACATGGGCTGGGAGTCAAGGGGTGGGGGTGGGATGAAGCACGGATGGAGATTCTCTTGGCCCATCCTCCCGGGTAAACGTTTTGAAGGAAGGCAGAGAGCACCTTGAAAGACCTGAGAAAGGGAGCCTCTGCCTCTCTTGCTAAAGGGAACCTCTCCGTGGCATATTCTCCATCTGAGAAATGGCCAACACGAGCATGCAGGCTCTGCTGCCATGACAGAGTCTCGTGAATCCTCCTGCCCATTTTCCTCTCCAGCCACATTCCTCCATCTTCTGAAATGGCAGGAGATCATTTCAGCTTCCCTACTCTTCCCACAGGGTGCTCCTGTGTTCACACACCATCCTCTGGGATGTTTCGCCTCTTTTCTTTTCTTAGATACATAATGCTTCTCTTTGGAATACTTTTGGCAATAGGAAATTCAGGGGTCGGGCATGCCTTCACAAGCCATGTACTTTGCACCACTGTCCATAACAACCTTTCTCATCATAACTCATAGGACCTCTGCACCCATTCAGGAATGACTCCCCCTTCAGCCCTGCTGCCATTCTTAGCCCTCTCTACTTTCCACCTTTGACAATCTGCCTAATCTACTTACCGCCTATATGTTGAATTGTTCAATATTTCTTTTCCTGTGTCTGTCTGACTTCACTATTGTTAAAAGTGTGTTTCATTTTGGATCATCCATGTAGCAACATATTTAACATAATTACAATTTTTTCTCCGGTAGAATTTTATTCCTATGTGGATTCATACTGCCTTTGGTTTATCCACGGATCTCTTGTTAACATTTGGGATTGGTTTCATTGAATTTCTACCTGCATAAGCTTGAGTCTTGGGGCTGGTTGGATCAAAAGAGGGGGTTTGAATAGCTCCACAGCAAGAGAGTATGGAAGAACATCATGGGAAGGAAGCTTTCCAGGTCATGTAGCGTCTCTCTCATCATCTCCTCTCATCCCCAAGTTGGCCCGGTTGCAGGCGAAGGGGGTGCAACCCAGAGAGTGTAAGCCTGATTTGACAGTAGAGGGCATTGAACTTTAGACTAACTTGCCAAGAATCACGGCAATGTTGAAGGATGGATGTGGGCCAAGAATGTAGTTGGTTCCTTGAGGACAGAAATCCCTGAACCCTGAAGGCCGGACACCTGCTCAGGGCCAAGACCATGCCCTGGACCCTTGAATCAAGAGATCTTCTCACTCTCCCACAAGTCCTCCCATCCCAAGGTTTTAGTGGGCAAGCTCTGATGCCTTCCCTGCAGGAGATGCTGAACAAAGACATCAGTCCAAACCCTTATCCAGCCCTTTGTCTCCATGCTTTAATCCCTGATCTGAATCCAACATTTTCCTCCAAACAAAGCCCCTCTGAAGGACCGAGGCTTTGCCCTGGCTCCGTGGATACTCCAACCCAGGCATTCTCCCCCAAATCTTCATGTCATCCACTGCATCACATTACACTTTCATGACAACCAGCTGACAACCTCCAGCGACTAGGGGTCTGTTTCACTCCCAAGATGGCTCAGAGCTCAGAACAGTCTCGACCGGATGCCAAGAATGAGCTTCCCTTCAGCTGATCATGCCTGGATAAGAAGTTCCTGCGAAAATTCACTTGGGAGGAGACCATCTGGGTCAGTGCTCTGACTGTTTAGTAAATTAAAGTCTCTGACTGTCAATGTCTCACACAATTTTCTTTAAAAAATTGTTGTGATGAAAATACTGTTGACTGACAATGTTGTACCCCTTGCTGCTGTACAGCAATAGGAGTCTGAGCTCCTCCTCTGCAGCCTGGACCAAGGTCTGGCTGAGAATGAGCAGGAGCTCAAGTCATTCTTCACCCAAACCCAATCTGTACCCTGGAAACTCCTCATCCTTCTTCAGACCCTGCAGTGGCAGGGATAGTCTTCTATCCTCTAAAAGGGACCCTTTAGAGACTCTCAGCTTGAAAACCTGACCCTAAGTCTCCCTCTGTGGATCACCAGTCGGACCCTCCTTCCCTCAGTTACCAAATGGTCACCCCACGAACCTACCAGCACTGTGTGTTCTCAGCACACTACCAGCGAATAGCCAACTACCCAGGGAGCTTATCATCATCAACCCATGGAAATCCTACTTGAAAATCCAAGTTTCACTCCTTACAATCAATTTCTACATTTAAAATGCAATTATTGGGAGTTCCCGTTGTTGAGCAGTGGTTAACGAATCCGACTAGGAACCATGAGGTTGCAGGTTTGGTCCCTGCCCTTGCTCAGTGGGTTAAAGATCCGGCATTGCTCTGAGCTGTGGTGTAGGTTGCAGATATGGATTGGATCCTGAGTTGCTGTGGCTCTGGTGTAGGCTGGCGGCTACAGCTCCGATTCGACCCCTAGCCTGGGAACCTCCATATGCCGTGGCAGCAGCCCAAGAAATAGCAAAAGGGACAAAAAAAATTGCAATTATTTGGCTTCAGACGTTGATATGTGCATTCAGAAGAGTGGAGCTATAAATGCCCATTTCCATCATGTGTATTGAAGAATGGAATCAGGGTCCCTCTGCACTGAATAAAGGCAGAGTAGGGTATTACCAGGGTTAGTGTGATGGGAGAAGGTTTGTACATGGGAAATAGGAAGGAGTATTGTATAAATTAAGAAAAAATTTGAGGCGCCCAACCAGGAAGAAATAATTAAAAATCTTAAGAGTAATACAAAATGGCTGTATAAGAGATTTACATCTCTGTACACAAATTGAAGTGGTGGAAATGAAAAAAAAATCAGAGAACATTTTCCTTCAGGGTAAACTATGCCATCTGATGGAACAGCCTTTAGATCAGTATCAACATACCTCCCCAACAACAGCTCAGGTTGCCCATCGTCCAACTCTTGAGGGGTGAAGGGGAGAGCCTCCCAGTTGTGGCCCAACACACACCTCTCCACTCACAGAGTGGCAGTTGGACCGCAGGACCCCGTGGGTATCATCCTATTGCTGTGGCAACCAGTCAAGGCCTGGAACTTTCAGAGGGAAGGCAACTCTGCCCCCTCTGGGCCCACCTGCTCTGTCTAGACTAATGTGTCTTTCTACGGACGGGGATGGCAGTACAGGGTCAACATGTTGTCTCAAAAAATGCATCCCAGAACCACACAGTGTTACTCTCTGCTTGAGAACACAAGACAGGTGAGAGAAAAAGACCCACATTCCAAATAGACCAGATACAGACAATAATTAAAGAGTGAGGAAGAACCAAACAGGAGAAGGCCTTTCCATGGGAAGGGGGCTTTATGGCTCAGGGAGAATGTCTCCTGTCACGTTCCCTGATCTGCACATCATGCCACTTTAGAGGAAGAGGGTTCAAAACAGGGGCTCGAACCCCTACCTTCCAGTGGACAGCACTGAAACTTAGAGCATCTTCTCAAGAGTCGCGCCAATCATGTGTGAGCAGATCTGGGACAAGAGTGCAGTTGGTTCCCTCAGGTCACACATCCCCCTGAACCACTGAAGCCTGCTTGGCGCTGAGATCATGCCCTGGACTCTTGCTTGAATCCAGAACTCCACTTCCTCTCTCTCTCTCTCTGTTGAATCCTGCTGCCCCCAAGATGTCCTGGGGTGATCCTGGAGAACATATCAGAGCCAGGAGAGCAGTCCAATTCTTTACCCAACATTTTGCCTCTATCTTCTGACCCACAACCCAAAATACAAACATTCATCCAAAAAGAGCTCCTCTGGAGGACTAGACAAACCCCAACTCGGCCCATCCTCCCCCAATCTTCCCTTGGCAGCCCTTCACAGTGACCAGCTGACCACCTCATGTGAACAGCGGTCTGCTTGGATCCCCAATTTGACTCAGGGATCAAAACACCTTCAAGTTCACATGACGGCTCTAGCAAGAATCAGCTTTCCTGCGGCAGACCACACCTGGATGATCAAGTCCTGTGGACTCACTGGGGAGGTGGCCATCCGGATGAGTGCCTGCTGGGGGGCGGGGTTAGGAAAGGAAATCTGTGACTCTCCAGGTCTCACTGACGTTGCATCAGAGCACCAGTCTGAGCAACCTTGACGAAGGTCTGGCTGACAATGGGCCAGAGTGCAATCTTCTGTCACCCAAACCCAGTCTATACTCTGGACACTCCTCATCCTTCTCTAGACCTGAGAGTGGCAGGGACAGTGCTCCTCCTAGAGAGACCCCCTCCAGACCTCAGCTTGAAGACCCCACCCTGGGTCTCTCTGAGGATCACCAGAGAGACCTTCCTTCCTTTCCTTACCCAATGTTCACCCCACTAACCTGCTGGCACTGGCCCTTGTCACCACACTACCAGCTAACACCCAAAGAGCCAGTGGGCTAGTCCTCATCAACCCGGGGAAATCCAACCTGAAAAATCCCCGTTTCTTGCGCCATCGAAATTCCTCTGCCTTTGGACTGCTAGTATGTGGATTCAGACATCGACATGTACACTGAGAAGAGTGGCGCTGTAATGTCCCTCTTTTGAATGTCTACTGCAGGGCTGACAGTGAGGGCCTCGTGCTTCGAAAAAGGCAGAGGGGCATGTTTGCCGTCTCTGTGCTCTGGGAGAACGTGTTTCAAACTGCCACGAGACACGAGTCTTTTCTCACATTTAGGAAAATACTTGAGGCAGTTGGCTCACTCGGAGCATTAAGATATACCTTAGTATAACAGACCTATGGCTTGAGAGACTGATGAGACTGGTGGCAATGGAGATAAAGATGGAGATAATATGTTTAGTCAAAATGAACCACCCATCTGAGGAAACAGCCTTTAGAACAGTAGCAACATACCTCCGCAACAACAGCTAAGGTTGCCCATCGTCTGACACTTGAGCAGTGAAGGGGAGAGCCTCCCAGCTGTGGCCAACACACACGTCTCTTCTCACAGACTGGCAGTTGAACCACAAGGCTCCGTGGGCAGCATTCCATTGCCGTGGAAACTGGTCAGAGGCCTGGAACTTTCAGAGGGAAGGCAACTCTGCCCCCTCTGGGTCCACCTGCTCTATATAGCCTAGTGGCCGTTTCCCTGGACAGGGTCAACATTTTATTTCAAAAACTGCATCCTACAATCAAACAGTATTACCCTCTGTTTTGAAAAGACATTACTGGAGAGAAAAAGACCTCTCCAAATATAATGGGTCTTCAACGTTTAGGGGAATTGCAAAATCCTACCATGGTGAGATTTAAAAGGGCTCCCATTTTTTGATGGAAATACCATTTCCACTCATTTCTGGTAGTTGAGGCACCAGACATTTTTACACTCCATAGGTAACATTTGTCCAGAAGAAAAGGAGTAGTTATAGAAATTAAATTGTAAAATGCCACACACTAAGCATATGTTCATCAAGTTGCAAAAGTCTTCACTCAATGACCGTGTGTAGAATTTTTCTCTGGATGCAACAATCTGTACACTTCATTATCTTTCCACTGGTTCTTCATTAACAGTGTCCCTGTCATTGTATACGTACAAAACTTACTATGCCTTGAACAGTTAGGAAACAAGGACTCACCCTACTTTCAACAGTGGGTTGCCTTAAACCACATATCTCATAATTTTCTAAGCAACAAACTTTAGCTAACTCAAAGTTCTAGGATGAAATGTATTCTTCTCAAAATTCAACCCCTCATCACACCAGTGCCTGGGACAGTGTCATGAAATCTGGCTCGAGAGCAAACTGAGCACCAGCCCACATGGAACATGAGACAATTCCTGGAGAAAACTGAGAGCACTGCAATATTTCAAGCCAAGCAGGGAGGGTGTAAGGTATGGGAGGCTGTGAGAGACAACTCTGCCATGGCTGATTCTCCCCAAGTATCTAAAATTGAGAGACCAAATGCATCGCTCTTCTGATAGGACAACAAGGGAGATGGAGTCCTCTTTTCCTCCCTGTATCTATGAGTCTGTTACTCTTTGGTGTGTTTGATCATTGGTTTTGGGTATTAGACTGCACAAATCAGGGACATCACATAGTATCCTGATTTGTCTGACTGTGGCCTTCAGCATAATACTTTCTAGGCTCACCCAAGGTGCAGCAAATGGCAAGAGGCCACTCTCTTTTCTGGCCGAATACCACTGCACTGCATATGGACACCACATCTTCTTGACTCATCCCTCAGTGGACACAGGCTGCTGCCATGACCTGGCTGGTCTACACATTATCACTCACTGTTGTGAAAAGAAGATATGTGAGAGAAAAAGTCTAAGGGACACTTCAGTGGACAGAGCTGCTCCTATATTTTCAAATTAGGATGTTCGTTTTCATCAGAAGCCCTAGCAATGGATTTGCTGAATCTTATGGGAGTTTTGGTTCCGTTTTTTTGGATGAAATTCCACAATTAAGATACACTACTGAGGTTCTCATCAAACAATACATCCTACCTCATTTTACCTCATGTTGTAGTTCATGGCGGTATTCCTTTTCTTTTCTTTACTACTGGATTCTATACAGGTAGAAAAATTCTCAGGGAACATGTTTTTAAACATGACCCTTAGGCATACTTTGCTGTAAGTAGGAATGAATTCTTCAAAGGGACACATATTTAACTTAAATTTATTTAAAAAGCAAACTTCAGGAGTTCCCGTCATGGCTCAGTGGTTAACAAATCCGACTAGGAACCATGAGGTTGTGGGTATGGTCCCTGGCCTTGCTCAGTGGGTTAATGATCTGGCGTTGTCATGAGCTGTGGTGTAGGTTGCAGATGTGCCTCGGATCCTGTGTTGCTGTGGCTCTGGCGTAGGCCAGGGGCTACAGCTCTGATGAGACCCCTAGCCTGTGAACCTCCATATGCTGTGGGAGTGGCCCAAAGAAATAGCATAAAGACAAAAAAAGAAATCCTATTTTTCACCTTCATATTCAGTCCCATAGAGGAAAACATGAACACACAGCCCCCTGACTCTCTGAGAAAAGGAAGCTGACCTGCTCAGCACTGGAGCTCATTCGCGGGTGCATCTCCATGGCTAGGAGGGAAATGGACTCTGAGAAACAGCCTCCCCTTCCTGCTGACTGAGAGGAACCCCATTCCCACACTTCTGCTTGGCAAGGGCTGGTGTGTGTATAAGTATGGCAGTTGTGGACATGCTGCTCAGCTGTGGCTGTAGCAACACTGTCTGAAGCAAGGGAAAGGGAAGAAAGCAACCCAGAGAGGCTGCAAAGCCTTCCTGAGGACCAGGGCCCTAGATCGCCCCCCTTAGTCCACATGGGAGAAAAGCCAGCTCTGGAACAATGGAGGAACTATGTTCCAAATTAAACATCAGGACACAAGGGCATTCAAGCAGAGAGAACATGAAAAAATCAGGGCTTCGCACCCACCGCAGCTAGGCACCTTGTGTCCCAGACCGGTGCTTCCCCACTGCCCAGCAAAGAGAATCACAGCTGGGCCCCCACCACAACAGGAGGGTTCACACAGACCACAGAGGAGACACTCCTTGAGTGCCTGGCTCTTGTGGCCAAGTGGGAGGGCGCCTCTGGGCCCTACAGGACAGCTCCCAAGTATATCCTCTCCTTCAAGACTGGGAGAGATGGCTAATGGACCTCATGCGTGGAAACACACACAGAAAATTAGGCAAAATGAAACACAGGGATATCTTTCTAAAAAAAAAAAACAAAACAAACACAAGGCAAAATCACAGAATAAGAACAAAATGAAGTGGAAATAAGCCATCGACCTGAGAAAGAGTCAGAAGTCATGGACATAAAGATGCTTACTGAACTCAGAAGAAGGAATGAACACAAAGAGATCTTCAATGAAGAGACAGGAAGCAGAGGAAAGAACCAAAGAGAAGTTATTAATGAACTGAAAAACACACTCGAGGGCTTTGACAGCAGACTGGATGAAGGAGAATTAATCAGAGACCTGCCTGACAAAACAATGGAACTCAATCAGATAGAGAGGCAAAATGAAAAAAGAATTTTTAAAAAATTAGGCTACTTTAAAGGACCTATGGGATACCATCAAGCAGAATAACATTTGCATTACAGGGGTGGTTCCAGAAGAAGAGAAAGAGAACAGAACAGAAAAATTAATGGAAGAAATAATGCCTAAAATCTTCCATCATCTGGGAAGGGAAACAGAACTTGCTTGGCTGTGGTGTAGGCCTGCAGCTCTAGCTCTGATTAGACCCCTAACCTGGGAACCTCTGTATGATGTGGGTGCATTCCTAAAACTAAAACCGAAAAACAAAAAGGGTAAAAACCATATGATTATTTCCATAGATGCAAAGAAACCCATGAGATAAACTTCTACATCCACTTATGTTAAAGTCTCAACAAAGCAAGTATAAAGGGAATGGACCTCAACTTAATAAAGGCCATCAACTGCAAACCTACAGCTAACATTCCACTCAACTGTGACAAGCTGAACGCTTTTTCTCCTCTAAGATGATGAACAAGAGAAGGATGCCCACTCTTGCCCCTTTTATTCCACATAGGATTTGAAGTCCTACTAACAATTAGACAAGAAAAAGAAATAAAAGGAATCTGAATCATAAATGAAAAAAGTAAAAGTGTCCTTTTTGCCGATTACATGATACTATAATAGAAAATCCTACATACTCTAGCAAAAAACTGTTTGAATGAATACATTCAGTTATGTTTCAGTTTACATAATCAACGTACATATCAGTGGCATTTCTATACAATAATAACAAAACATCAAAAAGAGAAACAGGCGTTTCTGTCATGGTTCAATGGTTAAAAAACACAACAGTACCCATGAGGACACAGGTTCAATCCCTGGCCTTGCTCAGTGGGTGAAGGATCCTGTGTTGCCTTGAGCTGTGGTGTAGTTGCAGATGCAGCTCAGACCCCATGTGGCTGTGGTGTAGGCTGGTAGCTACAGCTCTGATTCAACCCCTAACCTGGAAACTTGTACATGCTGCAAGTGCAGCCCTAAAAACAAACAAAACAAAACAAAACCCCAAGAAGAGAAACAGACACGGAGTTCCTGTTGTGGCTCAGTGGTTAACGCATCTGACTAGGGACCATGCTGTTGTGGGTTCGATCCCTAGCCTCGCTCAGTGGGTTGAGGATCCTGAATTGCTGTGGCTCTGGTGTAGGCCCACAGCTACAGCTCTGATTAGACCCCTAGCCTGGGAACCTCCACAGAACAGATAAAAAGACAAAAAAAAAAAAAAGAAAGAAATAGACAAGATGGCAGAGTAGGAGGACTCAAGCTCCCCTCCTCTCATGAAAACACCAAAATTACAACTATGTGCCGAATGACCATCAACAAAATAGACTGGAAACTACCAAGAACAAGATATCCTACACCCAAAGGCAATAAGGAGCCACACTGAGACAGCAGGAGGTGCTCATTCATGGTAGAAGTAATCCCATACCCCCTGCATGGGCAGCCCACAAACTGGAAAAGAACTCTATTTCAGAGGCTTTCCCACAGGAGACTTCTGAACCCCACAGCAGGTGCCTAAGCCAGGGAGTCTGGCACGGGAAGGAGGAGCCCCTGGGACACATGACATAGAAGGCCAGTGAGGCTTGTGTGCAAGAGCTCCACAGGACTGGGGGAGACAGAAACTCCACTCCTGGAGGGTGCACACAGGCTTTCATGTGCACTGGGTCCCAGGGCTAAGCAGGCACTCAAGAAGAATCTGGGTCAGAATGACCTGGCCAATCATGGAGGGTCTCCTGGGAAAGGAGGGGATGACTGGGAAACACTGTAGGGCAGGACAGTCTAGGCAGAGGTCCCAGGAATAGTTGTTGGCATGAGCTCCCCTGGAGGTGGCCCTTTTGGAACAATCTGGTCCCACAAGTTAGGGCTGAGAAGCCCCAGGCCAAACAACAAACAGGCTGGGAACACAGACCCACTGATCAACAAACAGGTACCTAAAGTGCTCCACATCACACCCACAGACAAAGGTCCACCCCCTAGAGGGACAAGGCTCAGCTCCACCTACCAGTGGGCAGGCACCTGTCCCTCCCATCAGGAAGCTGGCCATAAACTCCTCTATTTCACCTACAAGGAGGCAGACACTAGAAGCAAGACAGGCTACACACCTCTAACCTACAAAAAGGAGATCATGCAAAAAGCATACAAAATGAGAAGGCAGAGAAATATGAACCAGATGAAGGAACAAGACAACCCCCACACCCACCTCCATGCAAAATGACTTTAGAATAATGATTGTGAAGAGGATCCAAGAGCTCAGACAAAAACTGGAGGCAAAGATCAACACATTACAAGAACGACTGAACAAAGACATAGAAGATTTAAAACAGAAACAAACCAAAAAATCGTATTTATGATTGCATCAAAAATAAAGTACCTAGGAGTTCCCGTCAAGGCCCAGTGGTTAAGGAATCTGACTAGGAACCATGAGGTTGCAGGTTTGGTCCCTGCCCTTGCTCAGTGGGTTAACGATCTGGCGTTGCCATGAGCTGTGGTGTAGGTTGCAGCCGCGGCTCAAATCCCGCATTGCTGTGGCTCTGGCATAGGCCGGTGGCTACAGTTCCGATTCGACCCCTAGCCTGGGAACCTCCATATGCCGTGGGAGCCGCCCAAAGAGATAGCAAAAAAATAATAATAATAATAATAATAATAAAATAAAATAAAGAAATAAATAGATAAAAGTAAATAAAATGAAAGTAAAAGAAAAAATAAAGTACCTAGAGATAAATTTAACCAGGCAAGGTAAAGACTTGTACACTCTAAACTATATGCTGTTGAGGAAAGAAATTAAAGGCACAAATTAATGGAAAGATATTTCATGTTTATGAGTGAATTCACATCATTCAAATGTCCAGATTACCAAAAGCAACAGAGACTCAATGCACTCTCCACCAAAATCCCAACTGCACATTGCACAGACCTAGGAGAAACCCTTCTAAAATTTGTATGGAACCACAATAGATCCCCATCACCTACAACCATCTTGAGAAAGAGCAGCAAAGCTGGAAGGATTACATTTCCTGATTTCAAACTACACTACAAAGCTATAGATAGCAAAACAGATCAGGACTGGCGCAAAAACAAAACAGACAGACCAGTGAAACAACACTGACAGCCCAGAAGGAAAACCAACACAGACACAGACAAGTCATTTCCAACAAAGGACCAGAGAGCATACAATGGACAAGGGACAGTTTCTTCAATCAATGGTGCTGGAAGAACTGCACAGGCACATGCAAGGAATGGAACGAGACCCCTACCTTACAACACATCCCCAAATTAAAATGGACTAAAGACTCAAATGGAAGAAATGAAACCATACAATGTCTAGGAGAAAACATAGGTGGTAAGCACATGGACATCTGTCTGCTTACACTTGGCTCTGACCTCAAAGGCAAGTGATAGAAAGGGAAAATTAAACCAGCGGAATGGAGTTCCCATTGTGGCGCAGTGGTTAACGGATCTGACTAGGAACCATGAGGTCGTGGGTTTGATCCCTGGCCTTGCTCAGTGGGTTAAGGATCTGGCGTTGCTGTGAGCTGTGGTGTAGGTCGCAGACACAGCTCAGATCTGGCATTGCTGTGGCTGTGGTGTGGGCCAGCGGCTAGAGCTCCGATTCAACCCCTAGCCTGGGAACCTCCATATGCCCCAAGAGCGGCCCAAGAACATGGCAAAAATACAAAAAATCTGCTATTGTTACTACGGTGTCATGGGGCGCTGCTGGTTCCGTCCCTTACCTGGGAACTTCTGTGTGCCTTGGGTGTGGCACAAAACAAACAAAAAACAAACAAAAAACTGGGGCAGAGGATCTGAATAGACATTTTCCAAAGAAAACAGAAAATGGCCAACAGGCTTATGACAAGAGGTTAAACCACACTAATGGAACTACAAACCAAAACCACAATAATGTTTCAACCTCATCCCTTAGAGAATGGTTATTATAAACACACACACACACACGCAATAAATGTTGGAGAGCATGTGGAGAAAAAGGAACATTACTGGTGCAGCCACAGTGGAAAACAGCATGAGACTGCTCAAAAAATTAAAATCAGAACTACAGTGTGACCCAGCAATTCCACTTCTGGCAATTTATCGAAAACACTCGCTTGACGATCATACGCACCTCTATTTCATCACAACAGAGTTACAATCACCAGGACAGGAGAACAACCCAAGCATCTACAGAAGGATGAGCCAAGAAAGATGTGGTATATATCCATCTGCATTTCAGGGAAACATGGAATACTTTTGAGTAGGTCTCAAATATTGCATGAGGCATCCGTATACTTAAAATATATCTGTTGTTTATCTGAAATGCCAATGTAACTGGGCCTATCTTGTTCTTATCTGTTAAACCTGGGGACAGTCCAATGAACGTGAATGAGAATGGTCAGGGCGGAGATCATCACAGGGTGTCTGGGCTGCTGTGAGGAAAGACTTCAGAGAGCTGGGAAGACAACTGAGTCTTAAGCTGAGAACTCTGTGGGCTCTTCCACTCCTTGCAGAAATTCACAACACACCATCATTACTTGTGACTTACCTTTTGGATGGATCCATGTTTTGTCTGCAGAATAGATCCTAGGTTGCTTGAAGACAGGAACGAGGTGTGTGTTCCCCACTCCACCTAGGACCAACAGGCACACCAAAGGCATGTTAGTAAATCACCGCAGGAACTGAGTCAAAGGGTTTTATCTTCCCAAAGAGTAAAACCATTCTGTTTGGGAAATCACTGTTAACGGCTATTTTCTTTCTTTCAACAATGCAGCCAAGAATCCAGTCTGGAGTTTTTGCAGGCAAATTAGTAATACAGACATGCATTGTCTGTGGTGCAGTAAGTGTCCATGGTAGTGATGTCATGGGCACATTTCAGGTTTTTGAAAGTTGGATGTAGGAGATGGGATTAAGATGGCGGAAGAGGACTGGAGCTCAACTTCTCTCCTAAAAACAACAAAAGTCACGACTAAAGGCTGAGCAATCTTCACCCAAATGGAGCAGAAACCTTCAAAAAGACATCCTACTCCGGAAGAGAAAGAGGAGGCCACATCAAGAGGTAGGAGGGATGATTTTGTGATACAAACAACCCCATACCTCCCAGGTGGGAAGCCCCCCAGACTGGAAACTAACTGGTTCACAGAGACCTACAGGAGTGAGAGTTCTGAGCCCCACATCAAATCCTCACATGCAGGGATCTGGCACTGGGAGAAAGAGCCCCAGAGCATCTGGCATTGAAGGCCAGTGGGGCATGTGTGCAGGAACTCCACGGGACTGGGGGAAAAGGAGACCCCACTCTTAAAAGGCGCACACAGACTTTCACGTGCACCGAGTCCCAGGGCAAAGCAAAGTCTCCATAGGAATCTGGTCAAAACTGAATGCAGTTCTTGGAGAACATCCTGGGAAAACAGGGGTGAATGTGGCTTGTTGCGAGGGAGGGACATTGGGAACAAAGCTCTCAGGAATATTCAGCAGCATGCCTTTCTCTGGAGGGTGGCCATTTTGGCAAAATCTGGCCCCACCAGTCAGTGCTGAGAAGCCCCAGGGCAAACAGCAATCCAGGTAGGATCACAGCCCCATCCCTCAGTAAACAAGCTGCCTAAAGAACCCTCAGGCACACAGACACCTCTAATCCCATCCAGAGACAAAGCCCCACCCACTAGAGGGAGGAGAATCAGAATCAGCCCCACGAACCGGTGGGCAGGCATCAGCCCTTCCCATCAGGAAGCCTACAGCAAGGCTCCATACCAACCTCAGCCACAAGGGGGGCAGACACCAGAAGGAACAGAGGCTACAATTCTATTCCCTGTCAAAAGGTCACTGCACCAAAAACCTATAAAAATGAAAAGACAGAGAACTATAACTCTGATGAGGGAGAAAGGAAAACCCCCAGAATATCAGCTAAGTGATGAGGAGAGTCTCAGCCTCCAGGAAAAAACTTTAGACTGTTGATGCTGAAGATGATGCAAGACATTGGAAATAAACTGGAGGCAAAGATGGGTAGTTAACAGGAAACACTGAGCAAAGAGATACAAGATATAAAACTCAAACAAGAAGAGATGCAAAATACAACAACTGAAATAAAAAATTCACGAGGAGCAGCTAACAGCAGGATACAGGAGGCAGAAGAATGAATAAACGAGGTGGAGGACAGATTAGTAGAAATTATGGGGGAGAGAGGACAAGATGGCAGAGGAGTAGGGGGACACGCTCACCCTTTCCCACAAACACAACAAAAAAAGCACATCTACAGAATAAATGACTTGCACAGAACAGCAACCAATCGCTGGCAGAGGAACCTAAACTCCAGTAACGGCAAGAAGTTCGTGACATTACTGGGCAGATCGGGAGAAAAGAGGAGAGTGAGAGAAGGTGAATCCGAGCGGGATGGGCGCTCCCGAAAGGGAACTGAGGAGGAGAAAGGGATCCCGCACGCTGGAAAGTCACCTCCACGGGGGGAAGATCAAACAAACCAGAGAAATCTCCAGATGCAGAGAAGAGAATAGCAGTAAGTCAGAGTACGGAAAAGCCGATCAAGAACCGAACGGACCATCTGAACTATGGGCACAGTCACCAAAAATTGAGACGCCTGGGTGGGGGCTGGGCACCAAGACCTCGGCTCCAGAGGTTAGTCCCAGGGCTGGGGGGGCAGGGCGGAGCGGAAACTGCTTGGAAGTCTAGAAACTTTTTGACCGGGCAGAGACTGCCTGGGAGACTAGAAAACAAAACTGTGGCAGAGGGAGGGAGCAATACTCTAGGGGCGGGGAAGTGGAAAGCTGCATCAGAGGGAACCTGGGAGAAGAGCCTGGTCTGCGCCCGTGCTGGGGAGGGGAGAAAAGAAGGGGTGGGTCCCCATAGAATACCCCCCACACCACAGCAAGCTTACAGGCCCACTAGCTAGCAGAAAGCTGCGCTTCCCAGTGCTTCCCCCCCACCCCCACCACCCCCTATGCTCTCGCTGGACCTGGGGCTACCTGCCATCCAGGAGGGCTGGCCTCAACAATTGCCTGAAGCCTACCACCACAGGGGCTGTCCCTGCACAGGCCTGCTTGCCCTTTGGAGGGGCTACACTTCCGCAGAGCAGCACCAATCACCACCAGCCCCCGAGAAAAGGCCTGCAGCCCAGAAAAGCTAGAACAAGCCTAGCCAGGCCGTGAATAAGTCTGCCTAATTCTCAGATGGTTTTTCTGAGTCGGGCTGCCCTGGGGAGGAGCCTCTTGGATTTCCAGCGGCCCTGCTACCCGCCCAAGGCCCCAGGGGGTGCCAAGCTCTAGAGGATCAGCTGCATACCATCACCAGCCCTCAGAAAATATTCCACGGCAGTGACAAGGCAAACACTGCCCGGCCACTGAGGGTACAACTCCACCAGGAAAAAGAAAAAAACAAGCAAGATGAAGAAGCTGAGAAACCACCCCCAGTCAAACCAACAGGAGAACTCACCTCAAACAGTCAACAATGAAACAGATCTCTGCAGTCTGACAGACCTGGAGTTCAAAAGAGAAATAGAGAAAATACTGAAGGAATTAAGAGAAGATATGAACAGTAATGCAGATACCCTCAGAAAGGAACTAGAAAATATAAGGAGGAGCCAAGAGAAACTAGAACATTCATTTGCAGAGATGCAAACTGAACTAGGGGCAGTAAAAACCAGAATGAATAATGCAGAAGAACAAATCAGTGATATGGAAGATAGAATAATGGAAATCACTCAATCCGGTCAACAGACAGAAAACCGAATCAAAAAACTGGAAAGCAATATAAGAGACCTATGGGATAATAGAAAGCTGGCCAATCTACGCATAATAGGAATTCCAGAAGGAGTAGAAAAAGATAAGGGGATGGAAAATATATTTGAAGAAATTATCGATGGAAACTTCCCAAATCTAAAGGATACTGGGTTCAAGATACAAGAAGCACAGAGGGCCCCAAACAAACTGAACCCAAACAGACCCACACCAACACACATCATAATAAAAATGGCAAAAGTTAGTGATAAAGAGAGGATCCTAAAGGCAGCAAGAGAAAAACAGAATGTTACCCACAAGGGAAACCCCATAAGAATATCAGCTGATATCTCTACAGAAACACTACAGGCCAGGAGGGAATGGCAAGAGATATTTAAAGTGCTAAAAGGAAAAAATATGCAATCTAGAATACTCTATCCAGCAAGAATATCATTTAAAATAGAAGGGGAAATAAAAATTTTTCCCAACAAACGAAAACTTAAAGAATACAGCAACACAAAACCCAGGTTAAAGGAAATTTTGAAAGAGCTTCTCTAAACCAAAAAGAAAGGAAGGAATGGGAAGAAAAAAGAAGAGAAAAAAAAAAGAAGAGGAGGAAGAACTAGGACTGAGGAAAACGCAATCAGAGAGCAGTCACTCAAATAAGGCAGCATACAGATTATATAAGAAAAAAGAAAGCTTTATAGTTCTATGCCAAACTTCACAAAGAAAATATGTGTCATTGTGCGGCACATATTATATGGTAACAGTACTCACGTACCTTTCTGTAAATTTGGGAGAAGTAAGCTATGGAAATGTAGTTGTGTCATTTGTGAACAATGAAATTATAATTAAAAAATACATTCCTATTTTCCATCCAAAGTTTATTTATATTTCATTGGCTAATTCTAAACTTGGCGTGTAAGCTGTTCCAGGGTGAAACAGAAAAATGTAATGAAAGATGAGCCCACGTCTCACAAAAATAGAAGAGTTTTACTTGATAACATTCCAAAAGATATGAATTCTAATTTGGTTTAGTATTGCAACCACTGTCCAAATCAAATAGTAGTAGTCCAAGACCTCTATGAAGTGCATTTATTAAAAATTGAATGTTAGTGTATTATTACTCTGAAGTTGTGACAACCCATTATCCTTGGAAGTCACTGAAACATGCATCAAAGATACAAACAGGCTTCTTAGAAGAAGGAGTTAAGGCATTTTTGGCTGAACACTCAGCACAGAAGATATTTCCACACTGTCTGCAGTGATGCTGTAAACAACAACAAAAAAAAATAAACATTTTCAAGCATAACAACTATACCAAAATTATGAGACTACAAGAATAGGCCAACTGCACTTTGAAAGTATACTATTTCAAGGTTTATTTAATAACAAATCTCAATGCTGATTTAATCCTTTGATTAATTTGAATGCTTACTAGTTATATACTACACTAAAAATTTCAATATGAGATTGATCTTAGAATTTTCAAAAAACCATGCGAGGCATTTTTAAAGTGTTAATAAAACAGTCCTATCAGGGGAAAAACTATTTCTACTTGCCAAATATTTCAGGCATCATTTCTACAATCAGAATATAAATTTGAAACATCACATGATGGTATTATTTAAAATGATTTTTTTAATCTCTGCTTTTTCTTCCTTTAAAATAACTCAATGATGATAAAATGTATGAGTTTAATAATGATGCTGTGGTTCAGAAAATGATTATTCTAGAAAGTGAATCAGTAGGAAGGCAACAAATGAATTTAAAGTTAAAATATATGCTAATCAGAAACTAGACTGCATAAATTTAATTGTTCTACGTAGTTATAAGTTAAAGTTAATAAATGGCAAAACTTTTAAAGTCTATCAAATGCAGGACAATTCTGATGGTTAAAACAGTCAACTGTGGAATAAAATCCCATCTCACTGTGACTGAAAAGCCTTTCCCACAGGTGCTGCAGCTCTGTACTTCATTGTTGTTAGCCCACTTTCTGTTCAGTGTTTGTGTAGGTCTGATCTATTTTAAAAAGTTTCAGCACATTATAATATTCCACACTTTTAAGAATGATTGGTGCCCAAGTTTTAAAATTGATAACATTTTGAAAATCAGAAATAATTTGGTCATCTTCCATTATCAAAAAGTGCTACAATCTTAAGTCTGAATGACAATAAAGCAAAGCAAATTTTATCTCTCAAAAGCACTGGAAATTTCTAACCTTTGGTAATTTCCCATTTATTCTAACCCTAGGGAGCAATCCTTCCTTGAGACTCCAAGCATATATATTCAGATCACTTCTTTAACACACAGCAACTCATTCATGCCTTTGTGTTCTTGACTTCTCCTAATACTGACAATTCATGAATGACATGTCTCTATACTCCTTGGAATCCCTGAAGTCTTTAAATCTTGTATTTAATTACCCATAACACCTACAATATTATTACACAGACAGCAGCCATTTAAAAGTATGTATATATGAGATTTTTTTAATGTTCAAAATATGCTTTTTACTAAGAGGTAAATTCTAGACTAAAAAACTGCTGCACATCACCAGGCGACTTACCTGAAGGGACTGATTCTCTTTGCCCAGCTCCTGCACTGCTGCAGTTTTATTATCCAGCTTTCTTTGCAACTCTAGTACTTTGGTTTGAAGCTTTTCTATTTTACCTTCTCCTTTAAGACACCTAGAACAAATCACAAAAACATTAAAAAAATAATTAAAGACCCCCCAACACAGATAATGAACTACTTTAGCAGTCTGAAGCATAATACATGAATTTCAACCATCTGTTGTAATGAGTAGTTTCTAAATGGCTACTTAAATACCTGTTGGAGCACTTTTCTCAAGACTTCAGTTTTTTTCAATGTGCAATATGTAAGTCTTTATCACTTAGAATGGAAATAAATTATTTTTATTAGACATCAGTCACCTTTCTGGTAGTGCCCTTCTTTCATCATGATTATTCTGAACTGTTGCTTCCAATACCATGATTTTTCCCTGTAAGTCATCCATCTGCTTTTTTTTTTTTTTCTTTTCTAGAGCCACACCTCACAGCATATGGAGGGCCAAAGCCACAGCAACAGGGGATCCCAGCCGCATTTGCAGCCTACACCACAGCTCATGGCAACGCCGGATGCTTAACCCACTGAGCAAGGCCAGGGATCGAACCCACAACCTCATGGTTCCTAGTCAGATTCGTTAACCACTGAGCCACGATGGGAACTCCCCCATCTGCTTTTTTTTTTTTTGTCTTTTTGTCTTTTTGTCTTTTGTTGTTGTTGCTATTTCTTGGGCCGCTCTCGCGGCATATGGAGATTCCCAGGCTAGGGGTCGAATCGGAGCTGTAGCCACCGGCCTACGCCAGAGCCACAGCAACGCGGGATCCGAGCCGCGTCTGCAACCTACACCACAGCTCACGGCAACGCCGGATCTTTAACCCACTGAGCAAGGGCAGGGATCGAACCCGCGACCTCATGGTTCCTAGTCGGATTCGTTAACCACTGTGCCACGACGGGAACTCCCCCATCTGCTTCTTGAGCTCACTGACTCACTGCTGACTGGACTGCCACTCCTTCTTTACAGTGCCCAGGTTTTCATTTAATGCAGCTATCTGCATGGTATGTTTAGCCTAGTTTTCCTCATGCTTCTGCACTGCTACTTCTTTTTCTTTTCTTTCAGAATGCTGAGAATAGGAAAAACGGTGAGTAAAAAAAATCTATTACAAAAATAAAGTAAAAAAAATAAATTTGTCGAATTTAAAATACCAGCTGCATAACTACTACTACTTCTTTGGGAAAGAAGACACTAGTAGAATGGATTCCACAAATATCTGTGTATTTTGAACTGGCTTAAAGGCCACAATGCTGAAATGATGTTCAGCAGGTTTCTTATAAAATCAAGCTGAAGTAAATCAATTTAAGATTTTCCTTTTTTCCACTACAGCAGAAGAATAACCATAATCAGGGATAGCAAGGTGCCCTGGAGATAAAGCTCGACTTTTCTTATGTCTTAAATTACACATGCATCCCTTGGTCTCCATCAACATGCCAAAAACACAATACTTCAAATCACTGTGTGAACCTGAAATTGCAATTCAATGAAAACATTCCACAGTCAAGTTATCTGGGGCTATTTGGACCTCATTCACTAGAGGAAAGCCAGATGCTTCCCATTTGGCACACGCAAGTTAGGGAGGGGAAAGTAGACTTTTGGTCACACAATTGGTCATCACAATTCCCAACTGAAATCTCCACTTCCCCTTATCAGCATTCACTGTGACCAAAAAAATGAGTTCAATATAACTAACGTTCATGCCATCTACCGCAGACTACATAGTTAGAGGTTAGTTTGTTTTACTGGCACTAAAAGGTTTTTTTTTTTTTTTTAATTATGTTCTACTGAACTTTCACTTACATAAGCCAAAAATTATATTTCCTATCACATGTCAGCTATTTAAGTCAATCAGATCAGTCTTAAATTGAACAGTAAAGTGTCAGTTGAGCACTTGAATTATAACTTTTAAGTAGAAAAATCCTCTCTCACTGAATTAATTTACAAAATCAATTACAAAACCTCCCATTGTACTGTACAGCAAAGGGAACTATATCTAATCTTGGGATAGAACATGATGGATGATACTACAGGAAGAGGAATGTGTATATATGGATGACTGGGTCACTTTGCTGTACAGCAGCAATTGGCACATGATTATGAATGAACTGTACCTTAAAAAAAATTAAAAAAACACACCTCCCACCATTAACTTACTGACCAGTTTAGCTCCCTTCTCCATAAATTCTTTCCTCAGTTCAACTTCTTCCTTTTTCATCTGCTTTTTTTCCCACTGTACAGCAAGGGGATCAAGTTATCCTTACATGTATACATTACAATTACATTTTTCCCCACCCTTTCTTCTGTGGCAACATGAGTATCTAGACAAAGTTCTCAATGCTATTCAGCAGGATCTCCTTGTAAATCTGTTCTAAGTTGTGTCTGATAAGCCCAAGCTCCCGATCCCTTCCACTCCGTCCCCCTCCCATCAGGCAGCCACAAGTCCCTTCTCCAAGTCCATGATTTTCTTTTCTGAGGAGATGTTCATTTGTGCTGGATATTCGATTCCAGTTATAAGTGATGTCATATGGTATTTGTCTTTGTCTTTCTGGCTCACTTCACTCAGGATGAGATTCTCTAGTTCCATCCATGTTGCTGCCAATGGCATTATGTCGTTCGTTTTTATGGCTGAGTAGTATTCCATTGTGTATATATACCACCTAAATTCCACCTTCAGTGAAATGGTTCTTTGGGGCACTACTACACAATCTTCTCAGTCCTAACAAATTTGCTACTCCTTGCCCCAAACAAAAAAAAAAAAGAGATTTAAGTATTTTAGGAAGAAAAACAATTATAAAAACAGAATCTCTTAAAATCTTAATTCTAAACTTAGATATTTTGAAGTTTGCTATCTATAACTCTTTTATTTTTTGTCTTTTTGCCTTTTCTAAGGCCACTCCTGCAGCATATGGAGGTTCCCAGGCCAGGGGTCTAATCAGAGCTGTAGCCACCCACCTGCACCACAGCCACAGCAACACAGGATCTGAGCCACATCTGTGACCTACACCACAGCTCACGGCAATGACGGATCGAGGCCAGGGATTGAACCCACAAACTCGTGGTTCCTAGTTGGATTTGTTAACCACTGAGCAATGATGGGAATGCACATAATTCTTTTAATTGATAGCTTTCTTGATTAGCATCTCAATAAAATCTAAATTTTTAGGGTTACTTCTCATTATTTAGTCATCTGAAAACAGAAGTAACAGTTTCAATATATGTATAGATATTCTGCAACACAAAAGCACTGAGAGCAAGAATATTTGTCAAAAATAACAAAACAATGGTTCCTGGCATAAAGTATGTTTTTTTTTTCTTTTTATGGCTGCACCCACATCATATGGAAGTTCCCAGGCCAGGGATTGAATCTGAGCTGCAGTTGTGACCTAAGCCAAGGCAATTCCCACTGCTCTTGGAATCAAACCTGACACCTCTGCAGCAACCCGAGCCATTGCAGTTTGATTCCTAACCCACTGGGCTATGGTGGGGACTCCCACAAAGTATGTTCTTAATAAATAAATGTGTGTGTGTGTATATATATACACTTTTTTTTAACAAGCACTAAAAAATACAGAGGAAAAACAATGATTATCTTCACATATCTTTATGCTTTCTTGCTTGTGAGACTTAGGTTCTTCACTCAATTTAGCAATTTATTTTTCTTGTCCACATTTAATTTCCTCAATCTCTGCCAATTTAGATTTTTCATTTACTAGTTCTTTTTCAGTGACTATAGAAAAATAACTTATTAAAAAAATAATTTTAACTACTTAACTGAAAATTAACAAAAATGACTGCTACTGTTTATGACTGTCTCTGCCCCTTTAACCTAAGTTAACTTGAGCAAATTACCTACCTTCTCTTGTTCCTGTGTCCTTGTTTATACAATATGAACAATAATAATGTTATAAGGACTAAATAGTTAATACTATAAAGTAAATAGTGTCTGGCCAAACTTGAGCTAAAACACCTTCTTATGCTTATTAATATTATTACTCTCACTATCTTTACATAAGGCACCTAAAGAGGAGAACTATATGTCTAATCTAATCTCTATACCACATAGCTCCTTTTAATCCTCATTTTATAGGTAAAGGGACAAAGGCTTAGAAAAGTTCAATAATCTATTAGAAGTAGAACCAAAACTAAAACAAGAGCTGCATGATCTCATGCCCTTGTAATTAAAGGCCTGTAAACTATAGTTCTGTCAGAATTTTCTACACTTGTGGCATAAGTCATAAATTTCATTCCAGCTTCACCGGTCCCATCCCCACAAAAACATCCCCCTAGTTTTTAGTTGAAGATAATTTCCAGGAACTGCACAATTAACAGATATACATACAAGCACACACACACACACACACACACACACACACACAAATATCTTCATAAATTGTACACTTAAGAATATTCTATCCACTGATGGAAATACATGATCTCAGTTATGAAACCAAAAATCAAATGTTTCTTAGAATCTGCATTTATCTTTTATATAGAAATATAACTGATAATTATGTGTACTGGTCATATAACCAGTACTTTCAACTTTATAACTTAGCATCATTTATATAAAATAAACCCACACTTCCTCTTAGAAAAAAGCTGGTTATTAATATTAAGAATTCTTAACACACTCAATTATTCCTAGACCTTTCATATCTGATTTCTATATCCAGAGGATAACATGTTATATGAAAAATAATTGAGGAGCTATAGTATCTTTTTTTGAATAACCAAGGGTCTATGATATAAAAAAGCAGACTCCTTTGTATAACTAAAAAGAGCAATAAGAAATGGCAAGGAAGCTGTAAAGAATAACCTCCTAGGATTAGAATTACAGTCACCAAGAGTCTCTTATTTATAACCTTGATGCCCATCTTAGCTGTTGAATATAAGGTGATGCCTTTACTGGTTAAGAGGTTTGACTAGATGATCTCTATGGCCATTGTAACTCTGAAGATTCTAGATTTAGTTAGAAAATAAAATACCTTTTCTTTCTGAACATCTTGTAGTGGTATCTACTGCTCCTTCAACTGCTCTTCTTTCTTGGCTGAATCTTGCTCCAAAGAAGTCCTGGCAGTCTTCAGTTCTCGAATCAGTTTATTTTGGTTTCCAATTTGATTCCTGTTTGAAATCAAGCCCTCCTATGCTAGAGAAAGCTTCTCTTTCACAGACTTATAAAAAAATTTTCCCAGATTATTATATGTCATTGTTTAGTAAATTTCTATAGAAACATAACAGTTAACATATGCACAGTAGAAAGCAGTACACTCTAAAAAGATAGTATGTTATGCCCTTGAGCAAGATAATATACAAACTCCAAAATGCCTGTGGTTTAAATAGCTGCCTATAACATTGTAAACTCTCACAAAAACCTAATGACTAAATCTTTTAAAATCAAGCTCAAAATCTGTGCTACTATTTTCTGAAGATGCCAAGACATACTCTTCGACTTTGCCTCTAAATATTCATTTGTGTCATTCAGCAATACACTGCTATATATTCCTTTTCCTGGCTGCAGGCCAGGATATTTTCATCTGCTCAGGATCTTTTTACGTTGGAGAACTCCTTCTCTCATTTAGTGGTTTTACTGGGGCTACTGTAACCCACTGACTCCCACCAGAATAAGCAAATTCCTGAGTAGAACAAATACCAAACCTGATCCTGGAATACCCTAAACACATAGTAGTGTAGCCAAAAAGGAATTTCTGCATTATTCTGTGGTAGCTTTTTTTGGTCCAAAAATTTTTCTTTTTTCAAAATAAAATTTTAGAAATTTTAGTTGTTACTTACTCTTGATATCTGATGAAATGATATAAGGAATAGTATTAGGCTAACAAGGTTTATATTTAATTTTAAACTTACTATCCTAGAATTCTCACTTCATTCACGGTACAAAATCTATAGTTAAATTCCATGTCTATGAACTTTCTTGACAAGAAAGAATAACATAGAGCATGGCCAATTTGGAATACCCAGTCACAAACTTTAGTATTTCATTAATAATCCAGCAGATGGGGCTAAAGGCATAGACCAAGCCAGCCGGACTTGCATTTCACTGGTGTCTAGATACACCACATGCCCACAGATGGCACCCCTGACTTGGGTGTCATGTTACATGGTTCTGAACTTCTTCCTTTTCTCTCTTGTACACAAGATTATTTAACAAATACGATGCTGTGTGGGAGAAATTGACAGAACACTAAACCAACTATAATGGAAAAAATAAAAATCATAAAATTGAAAAAATCACGGAAGCAAAAGAATGGCCAATAACCATCCTTTATTCTGACCTATAAATTTGATTTGAATGTTCCTAGGAATTCCTTTTATTAAGTAGTTCAGATAACTTCTCACTTTGGAAGGAAATAAATGTCAATACTTCTATTAAAAAAAATTTAGTGAAATGATGGTAAAAGAATCATGAATCAGAAGAGCTGAGATCCAGTCACAGTTCTGTTATTGTGCAAACATTAGGCCTGTCACCAGCCAAGCAGGGCTTCAGTCTCACAGGCAGAAGGAAGCTTTGGAAGAAAGATCTATTCATGGCCTCTCAGCAGTTGTAAAACTCCATGGCAGCCTTAGCCCTCTGTCTTTCTCTTCTTCCCATATTTACATTTGCATTCTTTCAGGTATAAAATTAGAACAAGACATAGCATTTTAGACAAAAATAGTTGGCTTAATGAAAAAATACTGATTTAAAAGATCTAAGACTTGTTATTATTCTCATGGGTAAATAACATACATATGAAGAAAAAGTGTGATTTCTGTAGATCTTTTACAGTCAGTCTTTAGATATCATCTTCTCTGTCACCAAATAGTCCTTCCAATTCATCTGCATTTCCCATCCTTCCTCCTACCAGCTCAAGCCACCATCATCTTCACTTGGACTATGGCACAGTCTCCTCTGTCTCATCCCCACATTCACCCAGGTTCCCCTACAATCCATCCTTATCCTGCTGCCAGTTATTGGCCTAAATAAAATACAAATCCTTGCAAATCCTCCTTCTTTTAGGATAAAGTCCAAACTCTTCCACCAACCCTCCCCAACTTTCAATAGTGTTCTAAAGGGAAAAAAAATAGTAATTTAAAGCTACTTAGAGAATACAGCAAGTAAGATGCTTTCTAAATGTCGAGGTGGTATTTTTTTCCTTAAAACAACTTGTTGATTTTGAACTTGATATATATAAAATATCTATTGTTGGCCCTATGAAAATTCTTTTACCCAATCTCCTGTTTCTTTGTCAGATCATTAGTCACCAACAATTCCTTCACCTCCTCTCTACCTATATGTTATTCATCCTTTTTGTTTCATTGTCTCTCTCCCATTAATCTCTTCTGTTCCAACCTTTTTAACCCCAGTCATAATCAATTCACACCTAGACTGCTGGAGTTTATGGAGGAGGAAGGGAGACAGCCTCTTTAATCTCCATGGCACTAATTTACCTCAGGTCCAAACTAAGCTGTCTTTAAACAACTTCCAGGTTAAGTTGCCTACAAATTTTTTTTTCATTTTATTCCTCTGCTTAGATGACTCTTCTCCTCTCCCCCAAATATAAACTCCAGTCATCCCTGCTAGGCATCTAAGATACTTCACAATTTGAACCCAACCTTTTAAACTTCCAGACACCAACCATCACTCTGGCAAGACAATTATGTTGACTCCCAGCTTTGCTGGTTCCTGCTGCAGCACCTTTTCTCAAATGTGCCCCTGAGTGAACGGATCTCTCTCAGGACTCTGGGTATTCAAATTCTTAGATCCTTCAGGACCTGGTCAAGTCCTACCTCCTTCATAAAGCCTTCCCTAAAACAGCTTATGAATAAAACATAGTATATTTATGTATATTATAAATATTCTGTGATTTGACAAAATTTGTCAATAAGGCACTTTATACAAAGAAACAAACAAACAAAAAACCATACACATTAAAGGATCAAAAAGCATAATATTTCACCACGACAAAAAAGAGGACTGGCTAAGTCTTCTTTGAGAGAATAGAAATGTTCCATCTCCTGTAGAGAACTGATAACTTAATGCTACATAAAAATTATTTACCTTTTTCGTATATCATTCATTTTAATGATACTTTATCTAATCAAATAGTATTGCCAAGGACAAGGTATCCAGATATGTTTAGATAATTAAGGTTAAATTTACTTTGAGTTATAATCTCCCGATTTTAACCATTATGCATTCCAATAGTCTTGGGAAGTTAACAAATCCATAAAATTAAAGTCAGTCTTTCTTGAGAAGCAACAATAAAATTGCTTCCATTTTCACGAGTGGTTTACATTGAAAACTCCTTGGATTTTCTAACAGCAGTCCTTTATAAGTTATTTTTTTTACATAGGCAGCAAAGTCCTTTGATAAGCTAATACGACAGTTAACATATTTCCAAATTGTTTCACTATTAAAAGATACATTTGTATGGGGTTTTGTGGTTGTTTTTAAATGGCCACACCCATGGCATATGGAAGGTCCCAAGCCAGGGATTGAATCTGAGTGGCAGCTGTCCTTGAACCCCCTGCTCCAGGCCAGGGATCAAACCCATGCCTCCCCAAGGCACTGCAGTAGAATTCTTTTTCTTTTCTCTTTTCCTTTCTTCCTTCCTTTTCTTCCTTGCCTTTTTAGGGCTGCACCCATGGATATGGAAGTTCACAGGCTAAGGGACAAATCAGGGCTACAGTTGCCAGCCTACACCACAGCAACATGGGACCCAAGCTGCATCTGCGACCTACACCACAGCTCATGGCAACACTGGAACCTTAACCCACTAAGAAAGGCCAGGGATCAAAACCTCACCTTCATGGATACTAGTTGGGTTTGTTACCACTGAGCCACGACACGAATTCCCACAACTTATTTTTTAAAAAGCATATTTCTCCAAAAATAATTCAAAAGAAAACAAGTATGATATTCCACAAATACTAACATTCCCTGCCCATCTGGGTTCAGATCAATCATTTAATATTTATCAATAACATAGTGAGTTTTTATGATACCTTGAGATCTTGCTTGTGGCAAGAAGTTCAGATTCCTTCCCATAGAAATCAGACTGAAGCTGCTTTAGAGTTTCCTGATTTTTTTCATAGGCATTTTGTAACACTGATATTTTCTCTTTCTCTGCTGCAAGTTCCTGTGCTGCTTGTGTTGACTGCTGCTGTAGTTTATTCTCAAGTTCTATCTGAAACATACAAGTTATTTAAAACAGTATGCATACAAAAATCCAGTTACAAATACAGAATGAAATCCAATAACTAAGATTCCCGAGAACAAACTAAAGCTATGTCTTAAAATTCCACTGTAATAAAGAGTATCTTACTTAGAAATACAAAATTAAAGAATTACAAAATCTGACAAGTCCCAATTAAAAAAAGAATTAAGTAAAGAAAAAAATATTTTCACTGGTAAGTGTCAAGTACCAAGGTCTCAAGAGACTGAGAGTAACAACTACTTTCTGATGGAAGATAGAGTGCTATGCATGCTTTAGAAGATGCTGAAAGTTAAGGTTGAACTAGAGGAATTTTCTGCATGAAAGAATTTCAAAGCCATTACTGAGCTCAAGTGTATTGTTTCTGCTCCCTAAAATTCAAGAATGACCCAAGAAATTTCTAAGGGCATGTTCATTAACATCAAGGCAGAAAAAGAAATGAAAATCCTGCAAAGGTCCAACTCCTCTAAACTTGTTTTCAGTCTTTAAGAAGATTCAAGAGATGTGCACAAATTATGATGTAATTAGAAGATATGTATGTATAGTATGAGAAGCAGCACTTGGCTTTTAAAATAAACTTACTACTTCCATGAACCTGCTGTTGAATTTATCAGCAACCTTTTTGTTCCACAATCCAATATTCATGTTCTTGTCCACATCTTACTGAACATTCCAGCAGTCCTTAAAATAGCTGATGATGGTCCCTGCTAGAAACATTTCTTGAACCTGGTTTCCAAAACATCTTGTGTTTTAGGTTAACCTATTACCTCACTGGTTATTCTTCCTTCCTAAAATCTCTTACTACTGCCTTTGATCGCTCTGTAGTACAAGACCCCAGGGTTCCATCCCTAGGCTTCTTTTATTCTATAAACAGTCTCTCTTTAGAATATCCTAACTAGACTCATAGCTTTAAGTACTTTATTTACAGTTGACTTCTGAATTTAAGTCTCTAGCTCCAACCTCTGCCTGAACTTTGAGCTCATTATATCAAAGGACTTCCCAGACATCTTCCCTTGACTGACTGATAGATATCTACCTCAAGCAGAATTCTTGATTCCTGACAACAATCCTCCTCCTCAAAAAGCTACTATTTCCCCCAATAAATATGGCCATCCATCCACCTTCACAAGCCAGAAACCTAGAGTTATTCCTGACTCTTCTTTCCAGCATCTCTCACCATCCAATCTATCAGCAAGCCCTGATGATTTAACTTCCAAAAGACACTTCCAAATCATTCACTTGTAACACTTTAGTTCATGCCATCATCATGGACTTTCTGGACTTCTGCAATAGTTTTTCAGTGCCCTCCTTGCTTGCTCCTTTATCTCCCTTCAGTCATATCCCATCATTTTCTGCTCAAAATTTCCTAATTGATTCTAATTGTCCTTCAAATAAAATATATCATTCTGTTATAATCTACAAGTTCGCATGTTTATGCTTTGTCTGCTTCGCTGAGCTCAGCTCATATGACTCTTCCTCTCTCCTACTATACTTGTTTTTAGAAACTACCATGCTTGCTGTAGCCAAAGATCTCTGTACTTGTTCTCCTGAGCACTGTATGTATGGCTCGTGTATTTCATGTACCAGCTCAAACCTCTTCAGAGAAGCTTCTTTGATCACCCAGCCTTTTAGCAGGGCTAAATCCATCACTGTCTTTTGTGAAGCCTCTTCCCCCCTCAAGAAGGTGTAAATCCATGAGGACAGGTTACTTGTATGCTCACAGCCACATCTCCAACGCCCAGAAATGTGCCCATGGCATAAAATACATACCTAGTAATATTTCTTGAATGAATGAATGACAAATAGATGGGAAGTGGACAAATAGAGCCCAAAACTCCACTAAGAGGATCTTATAATAGTCCATATAAGACAAAACCTGGACAAAGATTATGGAACTTGGGAAATAAGAAAAGGAGATAGAGGAGTCCCACTGTGGTGCTGTGGGTGAAGCAATCTCGCATTGCTACAGCTGTGGCATAGGCTGCAGCTGCAGCTCAGATTCAGTGCCTGGCCCAGGAACTTCTGAGTGCCATGGGTGCAGCCAAAAAAAAATAAATAAAAAGAGATAGGTGCAACTGAGTTAGGAAGCAGATTGCTGGGAGATGGTGGGGAAGGGGATGCCTAAGGGGGGGAAGGGCATTGATCACCCATACATTATCAGATAATACCCCATATCCCCTCCAATGATTCTTCATTATGACATTATTTTTCATGTTGAAGACTATACTGCATTTTTTTTTTTGGTAGACTACTACTTTAACATCACCCCCCCACAAATCCAGATTTCTTTCTCTTTATTCACCAAAGTACTCTACAAAGTCTTAACAATGATCATCATTGCCCTCTGGGGCTTATATTTGGACCTTCATTTTATCAACTCCAAATGACAGGCTCATTCATTGATTCATCCATTCATTCTTTTTAAATCACTGATAGCTTATTTGTTAGAAAACACAGTTCTCTGATTTTGGAAATTCAAATTTATTAGTGGGTAGGTTAAAAAAAACAACAGGTCAATGTAACAGTTTGATAATTATTTTAATGGAATTAAATCCAACATTCCAAAGGAGAATACAGGAGGGTCCGTCATTTGCAATTTACCCTTCACACAGTGATCAGTTTTTGTACTAAAACAGGTATGATCACATTTCCCCCTTCTTAAAAACCTTTAACCTTCCAATATCAAGTATTTAATGTAGAAACAGTTATCCATCTACTCTGATCTTACTTCACCCAATTCTGTAGCCTTATCTCCCCTCACTTCTCCACTTACCATGTATTCCAATAGCGAACCTCCTATAATGACATCTTTTTAAGTTTCAAAAACTTTGCTAGTATTGCTTCCTCCTTGAAATATCTGCTTTCTTCATTTATTTAGGGCAGAACCCATGGCATATAGAAGTTCCCAGGCTAGGGGACAATTCGGAGCTGAGGCTGCCAGCCTACACCACAGGCATGGCAACACCAGATTCAAGCCGCATCTGTGCCACAGCTTCTGGCAATGCTGGATCCTTAACCCACTGAGCAGGGCCAGGGATCAAACCCGAATTCTCATGGGTACTGGTCAGGTGCGTTACCACTTAGCCACAATGGGAACTCCTTCTTCCTTTTTTTAACTTTTCAAAATTATAATCATCTTTAAAGATCCAGTTGAAATGCCAGCTCCTCTAAAAAGCCAGCCAAAACTTCTACTGAGCTCTATTTTTTTCTCTTTTTTATTACAATTTTCTTTGTCCTTACATACCAGCTTCCTCATTAAATTATAAGCTACTTAAGAATAGGGGCCATATCCTATTCAATCTGTATTCCCACATTAGGTTTCAAATAAAGTTGCTGTAGGAACCGATAACTTACAGCCGTGCTGGATCCTTGTTCAGTGGTTCCCAAACAATCACATTAAAAAAAAGGAAGTATATGCATGTGTGTCTTATATATAGTGTATGTACACATACACATCTATACCCTAAACTTTATCCCTGTTTTTCCTATTTCCCTGTGGCCCACTAATAAGTTTCCACAGACCATCACTGTGTGGTTTGCCGTGCGCACTGACAGTCTTGGATCACAGCTTGCCTACTTCCATATACTATCCCACAACTATTTTGTTTGCAACATGACACTGGCAGAGTAGACAACAACTCTATGACCCCATTATATTAATTCAGAAAGATGAATCACTTCCCTGTGACCATAAACCTAATACGTATAACATGAAATTTAAATTCAGATCTGCCTGACTCTAAAATTTACCTTCTTTTCAGGATATTATGCTGCTCCTCAATAAAGCCAAACTATTCTTGCCTCTCAATGATTCTCTAGTTACTCCAAATTCCAAAACTAATTTAGAGACTGGATATCCACCCAGCACTCCCTCAGGGTTAAAAATTGTGTCCCTTTTTCTGGCATCCATGCACTAGCATAAGTGAACTACTTACTGTGAATGAATGTCTCCAAAATGCACGTTTAAGCCTAGATCCCCAATGTAATGGTATGTAGAAGTGGATCTTTGGGAGATCATTAGATGATGGGGGTGGAATCCTTGTGAATGGGATTAGTGCCCTTCTAAGAAGGAATGAGATAACTGTTCTCAGTCATATAAGGATACAGCTGTCTACAAGCCAGAGTGGACCCTCATCAGACACTAGCTATGCCAAGTACTTTTATTCTAAGTTTCCCAGTCTCCAGAACTCTGAGAAATCAATGCTTATTGTGTTAAGCCACCTAGTCTATGGTATATTTGTTTTAACAGACCCATGTAAGACAACTACTGATAACAACACTTCCTCTAAATCTCATAATCCTTAAGGTGGTATCTAGTAAAGCCATGCAAAGTAGAAGAAATATACATTAACCATAAATCTGGAAGAAATCTTGTTGTAGCTAGTAATTTAAAAAAAAGAAAATGTGCTAATAGTTGTTAAGACTTTTTACTTATTAAATCAGGTGCTATAAAAATGATCTAAGGAATACTTTAATATGAGACTAATGGATTTCTTTGGTTTGTTTGTTTTTGTCTTTTTCTAGCACTGCACCCAAGGCATATTGAGGTTCCCAGACTAGGGGTCTAATTGGAGCTGCAACTGCCAGCCTATGCCACAGCCACAGCCATGCCAGATCTGAGCCTCGTCTACAACCTACACCATAGCTCACCACAACTGCCAGATCCTTAACCCACTGAGCAAGGCCAGGGATCGAACTTGAAACCTCATGGTTCCTAGTCAGATTCTTTAAAACCCCTGAGCCACAATGGGAACTCTTGAGGCTAATGGATTTTGAAAAAACAAATGAACTCAAGATATCAAATCATAAACCAAAATACATATTGTGATAATTATATCCTGACTTCTGATTACATATGATAACACACAAAAAAAGAATAAAGGGTCATTAGAAAATTACTCTTTTGTAAAGCAGCCATAATAATGGTTGTAAAACAGAGGTCAACATAAAAGATTGTATTTGTGGGGTTATTTTTTTTCCTCTAGTAATATGACAAGCCAGCTCTTAATGCTATGAAGTATTTGGTTCTACATATTAAGGATTTTATATCTCCCTTCTCCCTGCATGAATTAATATAGAACAACCATGAGGAAAACCTCATTTTGTTCAAACACTAAGTTCATTTCACTTTTATCAACTCTTGGTCTGGACAAATATTAAAACATATTTAAGAATGAAGAACAGATGCTTAATAATAACTTATCATAGGTTTGGAAATAAAAACCATTATGATTTAACTTAAAAGTATCAAACAATTATAACCATATGAAACCTACATTATATACGTTATAGTAGATATAAATATATCTCACATTGTGATTTTTTATCTTGATTATTTCCCTTAAGAATGATTTATTGCTAAACTCCTTTAAAATTTTCTAATACACTAGAAATGTTTATAAATTTTTCTCAATGTTGTTGTATCTTATTTTACAAAAACTTTTGTCTATCAAACAAATGATTAGTGTTATAAGAATTATCTAACAACTTGATTATAGTGAATGGAAATCCAGACTTAGTCAATCATAGAAGTACAGTTGTGTATTTTAACTTCAAAAAATTTGAGCATGTATAAATTTTTCTTTGTTGCACCTCATCTGTGTTAATTATCATGTTACTATTTTCAATGCACAATTTTTCTTCCCATAAAAAGAAAACAAATATCACTATCTTCCCATAAAAAGAAAACAAATATCACTACCTTTTAATCTCTCCTTGGAGTGCTTCAATTTGCTTTTTCTTCTGTTCAGTCAGTTGCTTTAACTCATTTCTGTTACCCTGAAGTCGTTGTTCTTCTTTTTCCTTTTGCTTTAAACTATTCTGGTCCTGCATTAGTTGTCCCTGCATTGAATTGCACTCCAATTTCAACTGATGAGAAGTCTAAAAGAAAATAAAATCTGTTTAGCATTCTTTTATCCATTCACCCTACTTCAAGCTAAGCACTACTCTAAGTAGAAACTACTGGGTCTGATGGCCATAAACAATCCACTAGTAAACCACAAAAAAAAATCCCTGTCCTCACAGAGCTTTCATGACTGACACTATTCACTATTAGATGGCATGCTGAATTAATCTTCAATATTTGTTTAATCCTCCTTTCCTTTTTAACTTATATATTTGGATAGAGCTTGGAAATGGACTATTCCTTTACATCATAACATAGGGAAAAACAGCATTCATCTCTAGATTGCTGAAATGTCTACTGCCTTTCAAGGATATGCAAATGCTACCTGAGCCTGTTAGCCACCATCAGAAAGGATAGCTTCATATTAACTGCAATAAAACCAAAATAATTTTGGCAAATATGTTTAGTATTTGATGAAACTAAACTATACCGCACACAATTTGTCATTTAGAGATCTGAGGAATATTTTGTTAATACCTTCTTTTTACAATCTACTAGGATATAGTTCTGTTCAAAATTAGACATCATATAGAAGCTAAGAGAGGTTCCTCTGTGGCCAAGGAGAACTACACATTCTCCGACATTTCTAGCTAAGGTCATGTTTCATGTTTTATGCATATTTCACTATGAACATAATTTGAGCAATTTGACCGTATTCTGAGTAACTTTTGAAAAAAATTCAGTGCTTCAGCTTATCTCCAACACAAAGGGAAATATTTTGTGCAAAGCAGGAATCAGGTAGTATAACAATAATGATTAACAAGTACCACTGGTTATGATAACCAATGACAAAGTAATAGCTAACATTTGACCATTTATTTTGTTAAGCTGGTTTTCTAAGCACTTTGAAATATATTAACCAATTTATTTCTCAAAATAATTCTATAGTGAACATTCTCTTATTAGCCTTATCTTCTACTGAGAAAACTGGAACACAGAGAGATCAAGTTGTCAGCCTAAGACAAGGCAAGACAGCACAGCTATTAAGTGGCACAACCAGGATATAAATCTGGACAATCTGGATTCAGAACTTATACACTAAACCACCATAATTTTGCCAGTTACATGTTGGCATCTAAAACACAGGTGTCTTCTTTCAAGCAACAACCAGAACACAACACTACAGATGTGTCAGGACCAGGTTTCACTACTTTATCAAATCAGATCTCTAGAAATCTACATGCCTGGACTCTGGCTGCTGGAGGTATGCCTTCAGAAAAAATAGCAACATATTATTATACTCGCTTAATGTATATTATACTCTTGCTTCTTTTGATGGAGAACAACAGAAGTATTAACCACAGAAAATCTTTTTTTTTTTTTTTTTGTCTTTTTAGGGCCGCACTTGTGGCACATGGAGATTCCCAGGCTAGGGGTCAAATCGGAGCTGTAAATGCCTGTCTCCACCACAGCTACAGCAACAGCAGATCCAAGCTGTATCTGCAACCTACACCACAGCTCATGGCAACGCTGGATCCTTAACCCACGAAGCGAGGCCAGGGATCAAACCTGCATCCTCATAGACACTAGTCGGGTTTGTTAACCATTGAGCCATGACAGGAACTCCAACAAATCTCTTCATTGTTAAACAACCATTATCAAATATATTAATATCAGTGTCCATGAAATTGCCCTTAAAATTTCATTTCTATGGAAAGCCTATCAAGACTTTTTTTTATCCATAGTAGTCTTCCTTAATCTAGATTATCTAATTATAACTCTATAGTTAGATTACTCAATTTTCCATCTTTAATTAACTACTTTTATTTTAGGCCTCTTATCAAAAACTAGGTTAAATCTTTTTAGTAGTGGGTAGAACACAAATGAAATAAACCTTCTTTTGACCTAATTATCACTGAAAATATTTTGAAAATATAAATACCTTATTATGCTATAACATATTTTGTTACAGAAAAAGAAAATCTTAGCTCCTCTTTTTCAAGTGAGTTTTTCAGTTCATTCTGTTCCTTATGTGCGCATTCTATCTGTACTTGAAGGTGATGCTTTAAATCTTTGCAGGTTTTCTCCTAAAAAAATGGAAAGTATATTATGCCGAAAATATCTGTAGTAAAATAAGACTTTTGGTTTACAAGCTTATAAGGTCCTTAGAAGGAAATAAATCAGAATTGCTGATCATTGAAGATGGGACAAAATAATCCCATTTCATTAATAAAAACAGGCAAGTATTATAGCAGTAAGGAAGGAGGAACAGGAAAAGGCTAAGTGTTTCAATCATCAACCAAGAGTCACAATAAATAATTTAGATAGTATTTGGACAAGATTTTAGAAAACTTTGGTTTGGAAGCCACATTTTTTGTCACAGAATTAATTAAATTAAATAACTTATGTGGTTGTGGATATGGTTTGGTTGTTTTGATCACATCTGTGGTGTGCAAAAGTTCTCTGGCCAGGGATCAAACCCCATGCACACCACGGCAATGACCCAAGCCACAGCAATGACAATGCTGGATCCTTAACTCCCTGAGCCACCAGGTAATTCCAAATTATGCTATTTTAAACGTAGAATAATATGCTTCAAAAAAAAGGAAGCAAGGAAATTCTTAAGAAGAAAGTGTTGAAACGATAAATAAAAATAATCACATATACTTTAAGAGGGAATGTGTACAGATAGATGTTTTCTCCAAACAGAAAGGAACATAAAAGTAACATGAAAATCTTTTTTTTAGGAGTTTCCATTGTGGCTTGGCAGAAATGAATCCAACTAGTAACCATGACGGTACGGGTTTGATCCCTGGCCTTTGCCTCACCCAGTGGGTTAAGGATCTGGCATTGCCATGAGCTGTTGTGTAGGTCACAGATGCAGCTCAGATCCCACATTGCTGTGGCTGTGTTGTAGGCCTGCAGCTGTGGCTCCAATCCAACCCCTCCTGTGGGAATTTTCACATGCCATGGGTGTGGCCCTATAAAGCAAAAAAGAAAATGTCAAATATGAATTAGGCAGAAGAATCAGTACATTTTAAATATTATCACTTCTGCTTAAAAAAAAAGTAAATATAAACAACTAACCATATCTAATATAGCAGCTTTTCCCTTTTGACTTTCCTTTTCAAATTCACTTTTGGAGTTCTTCAAAGAATCAGAAACTTTTGATAATTCCTCTTTTGCTGCAGAAAGCTCTGTTACTAGAGTTTCTTTCTCCATCTTCACTTTGTGTAGTTCTGTCGCTGCTGCTTGAATTTTGTTATTCAATTCTTCCTGCTGCATTTTTGCATTTTGACTTAAATTTTCTATTTTCTTGTTTAAGGATTTTTTTTTTCCTTCTTCTTGCTTGGTAAGCACTTGCTTAATATTTTCAAGTGCTTCAGATTTCTTCTGTAGATCCAACTTTGTACTGGATATGCTATTTAAGAAAAAATTTAATAATGCATAATTTATCACCTCTAATTTACCATTCAAAATAAATTATTAATTTTTTAAACTTTTTTGTATCCTTAAGAAGTAAAAATAATAATTTAATGTATCAAGCCAGAACCACCTCACACCAGTCAGAATGGCCATCATTAGTAAGTCTACAAATAGCAAAGGCTGGAGAGGGTGTGGAGAAAAGGGCACCTTCCTACACTGTTGGTGAGAATGTAAATTGGTACAACCACCATGGAGGTTCAATAATATGGAGATTCCTCAGAAAACTCAATACAGAACTACCATATGACCCAGCAGTCCTATTCCTGGCCATATATCGAGACAAAACTTTCATTCAAAAAGATAAATGCACTCCCATGTTCACTGCAGCACTATTCACGATAGCCATGACATGGAAACAACTTAAATGTCCGTCTATAGATTAATGGATTAAGAAGATATGGTACATATATACAATGGAATACTACTCAGCCATAAAAATGAATGAAATAATGCCATTTGTAGCAACACGTATGGAACAAGAGATTCTCATACCAAGTGAAATTAAGAAAAAAGAGGAAGACAAATACCCTATTTCATTTAAATGCAGAATCTGAAATATGGCACAGGAGTTCCCACTGTGGCACAATGGAATTGGTAGGATGCAGGTTCAATCCTTGGCCCAGCACAGTGGGTTAAAGGATCCAGCATTGGTGCAGCTGAGGCATAGGTCTCAGCTGCAGCTTAAATCTGATCTCTGGCCCAGGAACTCCATGGGCAGCCCCTCCCCCCTCAAAAAATGGCACAAAATGAACCTATCTACAAAAGAGTAACAGACTCCCAGACTTACAGATTTGTGGTTGCCAAGGGGAAATGGGACAGACTGGGAGTTTGAGGTTAGTAGAAGCAAACTATTACATTTAGAATGGATAAGCAATGAGGTCCTATTGTATAACACAGGAACTATATCAAGTCTCAGGGAACTATATCTTGGAAGATAATATAAGAAAAGTAATATGTATATATGTGTGTGTGTGTGTATATACATGTATATGACTGGGTCACTTTTCTGTACAGAAGTTGGTACAACATTATAAATTAACTGTAATTTTTTTTAAAAAAAAGCTAAAAAAAATTTAGTCGAAAAATAATAAAACTACACAACCAAAAAAATGCCGTAGAACATCTGTTCTGACTATTTAACAGATAAAGAAGATTTACCTCAAGGAAATAAATTAGTGGTAAAGTCAAGACCATCTAAGCCCCTAACTTAATCCCCAAAGAAAACTGTGCATAGAGCAAACCTAGCCTATGACAGCCAGAAAAGTTTTCCCTGTACTCTAAAGAACCTATTAGCCCCTAAGCATACAGAAATTTGCCTCCTTCCTTGAAAACATAAAACACATTATATCTTTGAAACGACTTAAACGTCAAAACACATAAGGTAAGTAGGAAAAAAACAGAAGAATATCTCATTTCAGATAGAGGAAGGACAATAGATTTATTGTAATCTTAGAACCTAGCAGATTATGTAAGAGATTTGTTATTATTTGCCCCTTAAAAAATGCTTTCTGTAGCTAAATCAGTAAAAATTTATAAGAATAAGGAAATGCACATATTGCTGTAAGAGTTAAAGACTTCTCTTTTCATAAAATGAATACAATTATGTTTATATGCATATCAAAGGAAAAGCACATATTAAAGATCAACAAGTTTCTAAAGAGAAAATAAAACCAGATGCAAAGTAGTATTTCTAGAATGTATCCTCTTTCTAGTGTATTTTACCATCAATGTACTTACTATAAATTGAACAGTATGTTAAAGAGAGATTATTAAAAGCTATATCAGCCACATAATTGAAGTTAGGTATTAATACAATACCAGAGCTGCACATATACCTTGAAAATTTCGAACTTTTAGTCCCAGAAACTTACTTTTACTTTCTAAAAAGTAGCTAGAAAAGTGAACTACATTCATAGGATCCTGTACCGCACTGATTTTTAAAGGTCTAAACAGAAAAGTCATTGTACTAATTATTACTTTACCATTTTAATATAATTAAAATCCATGTCAAGCAACCTTAAAATTAGGACTTGATATATTTATTCACTATGCTATTTAACTTTCCCACAAATAATTATTATAAAATCATATGACTATGTGAATCAAAGACAGCAATAGAAATAAAGGCCTTCATAGTGACTGCAAAACTTAGCTGTTTTTTTAAAGTCACTTAGTAATAAAAAAACAAAACAAATCAAAATGAAAAAAAAAAAAACCACACATGATCTGGGAAACCTTAACACTCCGTTCTCAGAAACTGACAGAAATGATCAGAGGGGAAAAAATGGCAAGGATATGGAAGATTAGAACAATATTATCAACTACCTCAACCTAATTGATATTTATGGAATACTTTACCCAACAACACATATGTGTACCCATGGAAAATTAACCAAGATAAGCCATATACTGGGCCCTAAATAAAACAGTTTGAAAAGTCTGAGTATGTTCTCTGACCTCAGTGGAATTAAATGAGAAACCAGTAACAGTAAGATATCTACAAGAATCCCAAATATTTGACAAGTAAACAAAATACTTCTAACTAACCATGATCAAAGAAGAAAACACAAAAGATATTTGAAAATATATTAAACTGCAGAGGAATGAAAATATAAGATGGAAGTTGGTGGGCTTGAATAGCATCAGTGGCCCTTGAGAAAGGGGGGCCCTGTGCCCTGTTATGTGGGCTGAGCCTTTCAACCAAGGTTGAGGGTTTAGTCAAACTCTAGATATGTTTACCTAGCTTGCCTTTCTTAGGTAGTACTCTAGAAAGGCAGGAGCCAACATAGGAAATGTTCGCATAAAGTGTAAAGGGAAAAAACAAAAAAAACAAACAAAAAAAACCTTAGTAGAAGTGGAAAGAACCACTGATCCCATAAGTGTCCTTGGGAAAGAGAACAAGAAGCAACTCAGAGGTCACCTTCAAAGACACATGACTGGCTTCCAGAGGTGACAACCAAGTTAGTGGGTGATACAAAGGATCAGGTGTACTCTCCAAACGTCAGCACTGGAAACTATGATGTTATCAGTGAGAAGAAATGCCATTTGCACCTGTATATCCTCAAATTCACAGTATCAGGACCCAATGTACTAGATATGAGAACAAAAAAATTTTGTCATCCCTCCCAAAACAAGGATGCAACCATGAAGGTGTAAAACAACTTAATTATTGATGGGTTTTATTTCATTTCTCTGAAAGGTAACTTTCCCACGCACCCAACTTCCATCTTTACTACTGAGAGTCAAAAATCTTCATGCTCTTGCCACAGATCAAATCCGTCAACACAGTCGGAATGGAATATTTGGCATTTAAAGACAAAGTCTGCTGAAATGTGACTGTTAACAAGCCCTCCTATTTAACCATATTATATGGATTTATTTTTATTCATGTTAATATAAGCAGTTTATAGAATCAAGTAAATCCTTAAAGATGTGATGATAAAATTGAAATCTTAAAAATATGTTAATTCTTAGTTTACAATGCTCCCCCTTAAGTCATTAAGCTTATGTTTCTTTCTCCACTTCAACTTGTTTACTCAATTCTGTAGCTCTAAGCTCTAAATCTGTGTTCAGTTGTCTTTGCTGTTGTAGATCCTGCAAAGCTTGCTCCTTGCTTGCTTTAACTTCAAGTGAATCAGCTTCCAATTTCTATTGAAGAAATATAATAACAACTTTAATGTCAATTATCTACTATAACATTATACCACTTTTGTTTACATTCAAACTGGTGTTGACATAACACACAAAAATAGCCAAAAATATCTGTTATAATAAAAAATACACTCTGAAGCTTTCACTGAATAAAGCTGCCATTTATCATGGAATATTTAAGAAAACCTAGCAGCAGGCTTCCTATAGGAGAAGCAGTCACTGAGTTTTTAATTTTCAAAATTAACTCTAAGAGAAAAACTTAAAATAATTATATTTGTTACCTGCGTAAAATTTATGAACTAAAGTCCGAAAAAACTAAGTAACAGGTTTACACATGGGCCCACTTAAAATATGTACTCCTTTATAATCACAGTTAATAATACTGAGATAATTAGAACTATTCACAACTAAAATGCAGTTGTCATGTCATCCTTCTCATTAACACCTATTGACCCTAAACATAAAACCAATTAAACTTCTGATTTTGCTTCTTCAATCTCTTCATCTAGAGATCATTGTTCTTCACAGTGTGATTTTTGTGTCATTCATGTAGATATAACTGTGGGTACTTTTACAAATTCACAAAAGTCAGGAGTTCCCTAATGGTTCAGCAGATTAAGGATCCGGCATTGTCACTGCTGCAGCTCAGGTTGCTGCGGTGGTGCAAGTTTGATCCCTGGCTGAGGCCCTTCCACATTCCATAGGTGAAGCCAAAAAAAAGTCAAACTGTTAAGTACATAGTTCAAAAATCTATGAGCAAGACATTTTCTTGTATAGCAGTAAAAAATTTTGTGCCCTAAATATTTTATAAGCCAATCTAGGTACCTGTAGTTCTTACTCAAGGCTTATATTTGACACTCAATGTAACTATGTTAATTCTATGTAACAGATGGAATACGTCCTAAAACAATGATTAGAAAAAATATCTAATATCCAATGTTGTGATAGGTTACAATAAATATTATTGGTTCTAAATAACTATTTTTTTTTTTTTTGGAAGCCAGAGATTTAACAATTTTTATTTGTTTTTAGAGGCATGTTCTCATTTTTTTTTTTTTATTAAATTTTATTTTCCCACTGTACAGCAAGGGGGTCAGGTTATCCTTACATGTATACATTACAATTACAGTTTTTCCCCCACCATTTCTTCTATTGCAACATGAGTATCTAGACATAGTTCTCAATGCTATTCAGCGGGATCTCCTTGTAAATCTATTCTACGTTGTGACTGATAAGCCCAAGCTCCCGATCCCTCCCACTCCCTCCCCCTCCCATCAGGCAACCACAAGTCTCTTCTCCAAGTCCATGATTGATTTTCTTTTCTGAGGAGATGTTCATTTGTGCTGGATATTAGATTCCAGTTATAAGTGATGTCATATGGTATTTGTCTTTGTCTTTCTGGCTCATTTCACTCAGGATGAGATTCTCTAGTTCCATCCATGTTGCTGCAAATGGCATTATGTCATCCTTTTTTATGGCTGAGTAGTATTCCATCGTGTATATATACCACATCTTCCGAATCCAATCCTCTGTCGATGGACATTTGGATTGTTTCCATGTCCTGGTTATTGTGAATAGTGCTGCAATGAACATGCGGGTGCATGTGTCTCTTTTAAGTAGAGCTTTGTCCGGATAGATGCCCAAGAGTGGGATTGCAGGGTCATATGGAAGTTCTATGTGTAGATTTCTAAGGTATCTCCAAACTGTTCTCCATAGTGGCTGTACCAGTTTACATTCCCACCAGCAGTGCAGGAGGGTTCCCTTTTCTCCACAGCCCCTCCAGCACTTGTTATTTGTGGATTTATTAATGATGGCCATTCTGACTGGTGTGAGGTGGTATCTCATGGTAGTTTTGATTTGCATTTCTCTTATAATCAGCGATGTTGAGCATTTTTTCATGTGTTTGTTGGCCATCTGTATATCTTCCTTGGAGAAATGTCTATTCAGGTCTTTTGCCCATTTTTCCATTGATTGATTGGTTTTTTTGCTGTTGAGTTGTATAAGTTGCTTGTATATTCTAGAGATTAAGCCCTTGTCAGTTGCATCATTTGCAACTATTTTCTCCCATTCTGTAAGTTGTCTTTTTGTTTTCTTTTGGGTTTCCTTTGCTGTGCAAAAGCTTTTCAGGTTGATGAGGTCCCATGGGTTTATTTTTGCTCTAATTTCTATTGCATTGGGAGACTGACCTGAGAAAATATTCATGATGTTGATGTCAGAGAGTGTTTTGCCTATGTTTTCTTCTAGGAGTTTGATGGTGTCCTGTCGTATATTTAAGTCTTTCAGCCATTTGGAGTTTATTTTTGTGCATGGTGTGAGGGTGTGTTCTAGTTTCATTGCTTTGCATACAGCTGTCCAGGTTTCCCAGCAATGCTTGCTGAATAGACTTTCCTTTTCCCATTTGATGTTCCTGCCTCCCTTGTCAAAGATTATTTGACCATAGGTGTCAGGGTTTATTTCCGGATTCTCTATTCTGTTCCATTGGTCTGTCTGTCTGTTTTGATACCAGTACCACACTGTTTTGATGACTGTGGCTTTGTAGTATTTCTTGAAGTCTGGGAGAGTGATGCCTCCTGCTTGGTTTTTGTTTCTCAGGATTGCTTTGGCGATTCTGGGTCTTTTGTTGTTCCATATAAATGTTTGGATTGTTTGTTCTAGTTCTGTGAACAATGTCATGGGTAATTTGATAGGGATTGCATTGAATCTGTAGATTGCTTTGGGTAGGATGGCCATTTTCACAATATTGATTTTTCCAATCCAGGAACATGGAATATCTTTCCATTTCTTTACATCTTCTTTGATTTCTTTGATTAAGGTTTTATAGTTCTCGGCATATAGGTCCTTTACCTCTTTGGTTAGGTGTATTCCGAGGTATTTGATTTTGTGAGGTACAATTTTAAAAGGTATCGTATTTTTGTATTCCTTTTCTAATGCTTCATTGCTGGTATACAGAAATGCAACTGACTTCTGAATGTTAATCTTATATCCTGCCACTTTGCTGAATTTATTAATCAGTTCAAGGAGTTTTGGGGTTGAGTCCTTAGGGTTTTCTAGGTATAGAATCATGTCATCTGCATACAGTGACAGTTTGATCTCTTCTCTTCCTATATGGATGCCTTTGATTTCTTTTGTTTGTCTAATTGCTGTGGCTAAGACTTCCAAAACGATGTTGAAGAGCAGTGGTGAGAGTGGGCATCCCTGTCTTGTTCCAGATTTGAGTGAGAAGGCTTTCAGTTTTTCCCCATTGAGGATTATATTTGCTGTGGGTTTATCATAAATGGCTTTGATTATATTCAGGAATGTTCCCTCTATACCCACTTTGGCGAGGGTCTTGATCATGAATGGATGTTGAACTTTGTCAAATGCTTTTTCTGCATCTATTGAGATGATCATATGATTTTTGACTTTTTTTTTGTTAATGTGGTGTATGATGTTGATTGATTTGCGTATGTTGAACCATCCTTGTGAACCTGGGATGAACCCAACCTGGTCATGGTGTATAATTTTTTTGATATGTTGTTGGATTCGGTTGGCTAAGATTTGGTTGAGAAGTTTTGCATCTATATTCATCAATGATATTGGCCGATAGTTTTCTTTTTTGGTGGTATCTCTGCCTGGTTTTGGAATGAGGGTGATGGTGGCCTCATAGAATGTCTTTGGGAGTATTCCTTCTTCTTCAACCTTTTGAAAGAGTTTAAGGAGGATGGGCACCAATTCCTCTTTATATGTTTGATAGAATTCACCTGTGAAGCCATCTGGTCCTGGGCTTTTATTTGTAGGGAGTGATTTTATGACCTCTTCCATTTCATTTCTAGTGATCGGTCTGTTCAGTTGGTCTGTTTCTGCTTGATTCAGTTTTGGCAGGCTGTAAGATTCTAGAAAATTGTCCATTTCTTCCAGATTGTCAAACTTATTGCCATATAGTTGTTCATAGTATTCTCTTATGGTTTTTTGTATTTCTGCTGTATCCGTTGTGATTTCTCCTTTTTCATTTATAATTTTGGTGATTTGGGTTCTTTCTCTCCTCTTTTTAGTGAGTCTGGCCAGGGGTTTATCAATTTTGTTCACCTTTTCAAAGAACCAGCTCTTGGTTTTATTAATTTTCTCTATTGTTTTTTGAGTTTCTATTTTATTGATTTCTTCTTTGATCTTTACAATTTCCTTCCTTCTGCTGACTTTAGGACTTCTTTGTTCTTCTTTTTCTAATTCATTTAGGTGGAGGGTTAAGTTGTCAATTTGGGATCTTTCTTCTTTTTTGAGAAAGGCCTGGATTGCTATAAATTTCCCTCTGAGCACTGCTTTCGCAGCATCCCATAGATTTTGAGAGGTTGTGTCTTCATTATCATTTGTTTCAAGATAGTTTTTAATTTCCTTCTTGATTTCCTCATTGACCCATTGGTTTTTTAGTAGCATGTTGTTTAGTCTCCATGGAGTAGGTTTTTTCTCTTTCCTTTTCCCATGGTTGATTTCTAATTTCATGGCATTGTGGTCAGAGAAGATACTTGAGATAATTTCTATGCTCCTAAATTTATTGAGATTCGCTTTATGTCCCAATATGTGGTCGATTCTTGAGAATGTTCCATGAGCATTTGAGAAGAATGTGTATTCTGCTTTTTTTGGATGTAGTGTCCTGAAGATATCAATGAAGTCTAACTTTTCTATTGTTTCCTTTAGGATCTCTGTTGCTTTATTGGTTTTCTGTCTAGAGGATCTGTCCATTGATGTGAGGGGGGTATTTAGGTCTCCTACTATGATTGTATTCTCATCAATATCTCCCTTTATGTCTGTTAATATTTGTTGTATGTATCTGGGTGCTCCTATGTTTGGGGCATATATGTTGATGATAGTAACATCCTCTCCTTGGATGGATCCCTTAATCATTAAGTAGTGTCCTTCTTTGTCTTTCTTTATGTCTTTTGTTTTAAAGTCTATTTTGTCTGATATGAGCGTTGCGACTCCTGCTTTTCTGTCATTTCTATTGGCATGAAATACTTTTCCCCAGCCTTTCACTTTCAATCTATATGTATCTTTTGTCCTAAGGTGAGTTTCTTGTAGGCAGCATATTGAAGGTTTTTGCCGTTTTATCCACTCAGCCATTCTGTGTCTTTTGATTGGGGCATTCAGTCCATTGACATTTAAGGTGATAATTGATAGATGATTATTTATTGCCATTTGATCCTCGTGTTCCAGTTGATTCTATGGTTCTCCATTCTTCTTTTTTTTTTTTTTTTTTTTTTTGGTTGGATGGTCTCCTGTTATTATCTGCTTGAGTGTATTTTTTTTTTTCATTTTTTGCAAATGCAATATTTGGTTTTGGCTTGTGGTTGCCCTGTTTTTTAAGTATGCTAACCCCTTCCCATAATTGTGTGTTTTAGCCTGATGGTCCTGTAAGTTCAAACACTTCATTATTATATTAAAATTAAGAAGAGAGACATACATACAAACAAAAAGGATTATTTACCTCCTAACATCCCTTGCCCACATTTTATGGTTTTGATGACTCTTTTATTTTTTTCTTTTTAATTTTATTTTGTTTGAAGCATGTTCATGATTAAATCTGTATGCTGGCTTATTTGAGTGACTGCTCTCTGATTGTATCTTCCTCAGTCCTAGTTCTTCCTCTTCTTCTTCTTCTTCTTCTTTTTTTTTTTTTTCTTTTCTTTTTTCTTCCCTTTCCTTCCTTTCTTTTTGGTTTAGAGAAGCCCTTTCAATATTTCCTTTAACCTGGGTTTTGTGTTGCTGTATTCTTTAAGTTTTTGTTTATTGGGAAAAATTTTTATTTCCCCTTCTATTTTAAATGATATTCTTGCTGGATAAAGTATTCTAGGTTGCATATTTTTTCCTTTGAGCACTTTAAATATCTCTTGCCATTCCCTCCTGGCCTGTAGTGTTTCTGTAGAGAAATCAGCTGATATTCTTATGGGGGTTCCCTTGTAGGTAACATTCTGTTTTTCTCTTGCTGCCTTTAGGATCCTCTCTTTATCACTAACTTTTGCCATTTTTATTATGATGTGTCTTGGTGTGGGTCTGTTTGGGTTCAGTTTATTTGGGGCCCTCTGTGCTTCTTGTATCTTGAATCCAGTATCCTTTAGATTTGGGAAGTTTCCAGCGATAATTTCTTCAAATATATTTTCCATTCCTTTATCTTTTTCTACTCCTTCTGGAATTCCTATTATGCGTAGATTGGCCCGTTTTATATTATCCCATAGGTCTCTTATATTGCTTTCCAGTTTTTTGATTCGGTTTTCTGTCTGTTGACCAGATTGAGTGATTTCCATTATTCTATCTTCCATATCACTGATTCGTTCTTCTGCATTATTCATTCTGGTTTTTACTGCCCCTAGTTCAGTTTGCATCTCTGCAAATGAATGTTCTAGTTTTTCTTGGCTCCTCCTTATACTTTCTAGCTCCTTTCTGAGGGTATCTGCATTGCTGTTCATATCTTCTCTTAATTCCTTCAGTATTTTCACTATTTCTCTTTTGAACTCCAGGTCTGTCAGACTGCAGAGATCAGTTTCATTGTTGACTGTTTTAGGTGAGTTCTCCTGTTGGTTTGACTGGGGGTGGTTTCTCAGCTTCTTCATCTTGCTTGTTGTCTTCTTTCTCCTGAGGGAGTTGTACTCTCCGTTATCGGGTAGTGTTTGCCTTGTCACTGCCCTGGAATATTTCCTGAGGGCTGTCGTTGTTGGTCAATCTTTTTTTGAGGCAGTGTGGCTTTTCTGGAGTGTTGATGGGACTAACAGTGTTTCTTTGAAGCAAAGGAGGACTTCCTGAGGGCAGACAGGACTGGGAGGTCCACCCCACGATGGTAGCAGATTTCACTTGGTTCTCAGCACCCCCTGGGGTCTTGGGCGGGTAGCAGGGCCCTTGGAGGCTCAAGAGGTTCCTCCCCAGGGCAGCCCGACTCAGAAAGACCGTCTGAGATCTTTTCCCGATTCCGCCAGGCTTGTTGCAGCTTTTCTGGGCTGCAGGGGGTCCTGCCTGGAGCTGGCAGTCCTATGCAGCTGGTCCACTAGGTCTCAGCACCCCTTGGGGTCTTGGGCGGGTAGCAGGGCCTTTGGAGACTCAAGAGGCTCCTCCCCAGAACAGCCCGACTCAGAAAGACCGTCTGAGATCTTTTCCCGATTCGGCCAGGCTTGTTGCAGCTTTTCTGGGCTGCAGGGGGTCCTGCCTGGAGCTGGCAGTCCTATGCAGCTGGTCCACTAGGTCTCAGCACCCCTTGGGGTCTTGGGCGGGTAGCAGGGCCCTTGGAGACTCAAGAGGCTCCTCCCCAGGACAGCCTGACTCAGAAAGACCGTCTGAGATCTTTTCCCAAGTCGGCCAGGCTTGTTGCAGCTTTTCTGGGCTGCAGGGGGTCCTGCCTGGAGCTGGCAGTCCTATGCAGCTGGTCCACTAGGTCTCAGCACCCCTTGGGGTCTTGGGCGGGTAGCAGGGCCCTTGGAGGCTCAAGAGGCTCCTCCCCAGGGCAGCCCGATTCAGAAAGACCGTTTGAGATCTTTTCCCGATTCGGCCAGGCTTGTTGCAGCTTTTCTGGGCTGCAGGGGGTCCTGCCTGGAGCTGGCAGTCCTATGCAGCTGGTCCACTAGGTCTCAGCACCCCCTGGGGTCTTGGGCGGGTAGCAGGGCCCTTGGATGCTCAAGAGGCTCCTCCCCAGGACAGCCCGACTCAGAAAGACCGTCTGAGATCTTTTCCCGATTCGGCCAGGCTTGTTGCAGCTTTTCTGGGCTGCAGGGGGTCCTGCCTGGAGCTGGCAGTCCTATGCAGCTGGTCCACTAGGTCTCAGCACCCCCTGGGGTCTTGTGCGGGTAGCAGGGCCCTTGGAGACTCAAGAGGCTCCTCCCCAGGACAGCCCGACTCAGAAAGACCGTCTGAGATCTTTTCCCGATTCCGCCAGGCTTGTTGCAGCTTTTCTGGGCTGCAGGGGGTCCTGCCTGGAGCTGGCAGTCCTATGCAGCTGGTCCACTAGGTCTCAGCACCCCTTGGGGTCTTGGGCGGGTAGCAGGGCCCTTGGAAACTCAAGAGGCTCCTCCCCAGGACAGCCCGACTCCGAAAGACCGTCTGAGATCTTTTCCCGATTCGGCCAGGCTTGTTGCAGCTTTTCTGGGCTGCAGGGGATCCTGCCTGGAGCTGGCAGTCCTATGCAGCTGGTCCACTAGGTCTTAGCACCCCCTGGGGTCTTGGGCGTGTAGCAGGGCCCTTGGAGACTCAAGAGGCTCCTCCCCGGGGGAGCCCGTCTCAGAAAAACCGTCGGAGAATTAGGTCGATCTATTCACGGCCTGGCTAGGCTTGTTCTAGCTTTTCTGGGCTGCAGGCCTTTTTTAGGGGGCTGGTGGTGTTTGGTGCTGCTCTGTGGAAGTGTAGCCCCTCCAAAGGGCAAGCAGGCCTGTGCAGGGAGAGCCCCTGCGGTGGTAGGCTTCAGGCAATTGTTGAGGCCAGCCCTCCTGGATGGCAGGCAGCCCCAGGTTCGGCGAGAGCGTAGGGGGTGGCGGGGGTGGGGGGAGGGAATGCACTGGGAAGCACAGCTTTCTGCTGGCTAGCGGGCCTGTAAGCTTGTTGTGGCGTGGGGGGTATTCTATGGGGACCCACCCCTTCTTCTCTCCCCTCCCCAGCACGGGCGCAGACCAGGCTCTTCTCACAGGTTCCCTCTGAGGCGGCTTTCCACTTCCCCGCCCCTAGAGTATTGCTCCCTTCCTCTGCGACAGCTTTGTTTTCTAGTCTCCCAGGCAGTCTCTGCCCCGTCAAATGGTTTAGAGACCTCCCAAGCAGTTTCCGCTCTTCCCCGCCCCCCTAGCCCGGGGACTAATCTCTGGAGCCGAGGTCTCGGTGCCCAGCCCCCCCCCCCCCAGGCGTCCCCCGGCCCTTTCTTGGGGACTAACCTCTGGAGCCGAGGATTCGGTGCCCAGCCCCCACCCAGGCGTCCCCCGGCCCCCTCTAGGGGACCAACCTTCAGAGCTGAGGTCTCGGTGCCCAGCCCCCACCCAGGCGTCCCCCGGCCCTTTCCCGGGGACTAACCTCTGGAGCCGAGGATTCGGTGCCCAGCCCCCACCCAGGCGTCTCAATTTTTGGTGACTGTGCCCGTAGTTCAGATGGTCCGTTGGGTTCTTGATCGTTTTTCCGTACTCCGACTTACTGCTACACTCTTCTCTGCATCTGGAGATTCCTCCGGTTCGTTTGGTCTTTCCCCCGGTAGGAGACTTTCCAGGGTGCGGGATCCCTTTCTCCTCCGCAGTTCCCTTTCGGGAGCGCCCGTCCCGCTCGGATTCACCTTCTCTCACTCTCCTCTTTTCTCCCGTTCTGCCCAATAATGTCACGAATTTCTTGCCGTTATTGGAGTTTAGGTTCCTCTGCCAGCGATTGGTTGTTGTTCTGTGCGAGTCATTTCTTCTGTAGATGTGCTTTTTTTGTTGTGTTTGTGGGAGAGGGCGAGCGTGTCCCCCTACTCCTCCGCCATCTTGTCCTCCTAAATAACTATTTTTAAAAGATACTTAAATAGACTTCTCATGAGACGCCTTCATCTAAAAAATTAGTTTTTTGTTTTTTTCAACCATTATGTTGAGTAATTTGTCATGCCATGTTATTGACCATAAAGAAAATAAAAAAAGGAATGCAGAGAAGATCTGAAAATGTAATTTTCTTCTTCCACGTTATACTGATGTGGATGTGGATGTATATAAATTCAAAGCCCAGGATTCTACAGTTGTACAGAAGTGCTTTATCTGACAGTGGAGGTATAACATATATATAGTAACTTGAGAAATTTTTAACTTATAGCAGGTTTAATTTAAAGGACAAGGGACTCAGGTCAAATCCTTCTCTCATATGTGTAGCCACTTAATCTCTTTAGCTCCAAACTTTCATCCAGAGTTGTATTAAAGAAAGAAGTTTACCATAGTGTAAATTATAATAAATTTAAATAATATTAAATTAGAAACAAAACCCAAAGAGTATAAATGTAAAGTTTAAAATAGGAAAAAATATGCCATCCCTGAGTATTATACTGGAGTAAAGAGGGAAAGAGACAGGAATGATATAGCAAAACAAAAAATAAGTTCCTCATAATTACAGAGTAGATCCCTGGTTGGCTGTCTCTTTGAAATATTTACACATACCATGGAACCAGTATATATGTTAACTGCTATTTGCAAAAGCCCTCCTTTAACAAAGAAGTTAAAAGTAAAACGGAATTCAAAAATCAAATAAGAAAAATCACAGGTAATTTTTTTTGGTTCCCAGGCTAGGGGTCAAATCAGAGCTATAGCCTACACCTAGCAATGTCACAGCCTACAGCAACATCAAATCCAAGCCAAATCTGCAACCTACGCCACAGCTCATGGCAACGCCAGATCCTTAACCCACTGAGCAAGGCCAGGGATTGAACCTGAAACTTCATAGTTCCTAGTTGGACTCATTTCTGCTGCGCCACGATGGGAACTCCATTTATGTATGTATGTATGTATGTATGTATGTATGTATGTATGTATGTATGTATGTATGTCTCTTTGCTATGTCTTGGGCAGCTCCCGCGGCATATGGAGGTTCCCACGCTAGGGGTCTTATCAGAGCTGTAGCTGCTGGCCTACGTACGCCAGAGCCACAGCAGCATGGAATCCGAGCCGCATCTGCGACCTACACCACAACTCATGGCAACACCGGATCCTTAACCCACTGAGCAAGTGCAGGGACCGAACCCGCAACCTCATGGTTCCTCGTCGGATTCGTTAACCCCTGCGCCATGATGAGAAATCTTTCTCTTTTTTTTTAATTTTTAAAACTTTTACATCACAGCTTAACCTTTGTTTGAAAGTTTGAAATCTTAGATTCCATCTGGGTCATCAATTACATTGCTACAGGAACAGAAAATATGGCGAAATTCAGTTTCTTTTATACAAACCTTAATTTGACCTTCTAATTCTTCAGTTTTCTGTTCTAAAGAGAGATGTTTCTCTTTATATTCTTTAAGATGACTTTTCACCTGACTGCCATGTTCTTGCTTATCCTGCAAATGTGTAGTGACCTGAGCCAGTTGAGTAGTGACTTTATTCAACTCCTTTTAGAAAAGTAAAATTAAAGATAACTTCAGTAAGGATTACTTTACTCCAGTTCCCAAATGATCGGTTAAAGTAAAATAGAAAATTCTAATTTTACTGAAGAAACTACTTTGAGTAAGACAATAGATAAGTCTATCAAAGGTTAAATTTACCCACCAATATAAAGGACCTGAACTGAAGTTATACACAGCCTGAGATACTAAGTTTACATACCTAACAGCTCAATTAACTTTCTCAAGGAAGAGTTACTTTAGGAGCCAAAAGATACAGTAGAATATTAAATAAGCTAACAGTAAAATAACACTGTCACAAATAAATATTATCAATGTTCAAGGCAGCATTTTTTAATAATTTATTAATTATAATGATAACATAATGTTCATTTGGAATATCTAGTTGCACAGGGAAAACAAAACAAAAAAAATACTAGGAAATCCACTACCCATAGATAATCACTATTAATATTTTGATAAATTTCTTTCTAGTCTTCTCTGTATGCTAGCTTCTATTTTCTGATTTGTATGTTTAAAATAACAGGTCTTGCTTTACATAGTGTTTTATTGTAACCTTTGTTTTTCCATAACAATGCATCATGAACCTGACATTATTTTCTAAAATATCATTATACATCACTACATAAATTTCCGTTTTATTGATACAGACCATTTTTTAGCCAAAGTCTTATTTTACAGTCTTAGGTTGCTACAAAACTTTCTGCAGAGATGCAAAGTATGATTATTCCTTAGGGTAAAGGACTAAAGGTGAGCTAAAGAATAAGAAAAATCCGATACGGGAAGACAAGATGGCAGAGGAGTAGGGGGACACGCTCGCCCTCTCACACAAACACAACAAAAAAAGCACATCTACAGAATAAATAACTCGCACAAACAGCAACCAATCGCTGGCTGAGGAACCTAAACTCCAATAACGGCAAGAAGTTCGTGACATTACTGGGCAGATCGGGAGAAAAGAGGAGAGTGAGAGAAGGTGAATCCGAGCGGGATGGGCGCTCCCGAAAGGGAACTGAGGAGGAGAAGGGGATCCCACATCCTGTAAAGTCACCTACTCGGGGGAAAGATCAAACGAACCGGAGGAATCTCCAGATGCAGAGAAGAGTGTAGCAGTAAGATGGAGTACTGAAAAGCTGATCAAGAACCAAAGAGACCATCTGAACTACGGGCAAAGTCACCAAAAATTGAGATGCCTGGGTGGGGGCTGGGCACCAAGACCTCAGCTCCAGAGGTTAGTCCCCAAGAATGGGCTGGGGGGCGGGGCGGAGCAGAGACTGCTTGGGAGGTCTAGAAACCGGTCTGTCAAGTTTGACTGGGCAGAGGCTGCCTGGGAGACTGGAAAGCAAAGCTGTCACAGGGGAAGGGAGCAATACTCTAGGGGCGGGGAAGTGGAAAACCACATCAGAGGGAACCTGGGAGAAGAGACTGGTCTGCACCCATGCTGGGGAGGGGAGACAAGGGGTGGGTCCCCATAGAATACTCCCCACACCACAGCAAGCTTACAGGCCCACTAGCTAGCAGAAAGCTGTGCTTCCAAGTGCATCCCCTCCCCCCACCCCCGCCACCCACTACACGCTCCCGGACCTGGGGTGCCTGCCATCCAGGAGGGCTGGCCTCAACAACTGCCTGAAGCCTACCACTGCAGGGGCTGTCCCTGCACAGGCCTGCTTGCCCTTTGGAGGGGCTACACTTCCGCAGAGCAGCACCAAACACCACCAGCCCCGGAGAAAAGGCCTGCAGCCCAGAAAAGCTAGAACAAGCCTAGCCAGGCTGTGAATAGATCTGCAAAATTCTTGAACGGTTTTTCTGTGTCGGGCTGCCCCGGGGAGGAGCCTCTTGGGTTTTCAGCGGCCCTGCTACCCGCCCAAGCCCCAGGGGGTGCCGAAACCTAGTGGATCAGCTGCATAGGACTGCCAGCTCCAGGGAGGACCCCCTGCAGCCCAGAAAAGCTGCAACAAGCTTGGCTGAGCCGGGAAAAGATCTCAGACAATCTTTCTGAGTTGCGCTGCCCTGGGGAGGAGCCTCTTGGGTTTGCAGTGGCCCTGCTACCTGCCCAAGCCCCCAGAGGAACAGACAGACAGACAAATGGAACAGAATAGAGAACCCGGACATAAACCCTGACACCTATGGTCAATTAATCTTTAACAAGGGAGGCAAGAACATAACATGGGAAGAAGAAAGTCTATTCAGCAAGCATTGCTGGGAAACCTGGACAGCTGCATTCAAAGCAATGAAACTAGAACACACCCTCATACCATGCACAAAAATAAAATCAAAATGGCTGAAAGACTTAAATATATGACAGGACACCATCAAACTCCTAGAAGAAAACATAGGCAAAACACTCTCTGACCTCAACATCATGAATGTTTTCTCAGGTCAGTCTCCCAAAGCAATAGGAATTAGAGCAAAAATAAACCCATGGGACCCCATCAAACTGAAAAGCTTCTGCACAGCAAAGGAAACCCAAAAGAAAACAAAAAGACAACTTGCAGAATGGGAGAAAATAGTTGCAAATGATGCAACCAACAACGGCTTAATCTCTAGAATATATAAGCAACTTATACAACCCAACAGCAAAAAAGCCAATCAATCAATGGAAAAATGGGGTAAAGACCTGAATAGACTGTTCTCCAAAGAGTATATACAGATGGCCAACAAACACATGAAAAAATGCTCAACATCGCTGATTATAAGAGAAATGCAAATCAAAACTACCATGAGATACCACCTCACACCAGTCAGAATGGCCATCATTAATAAAACCACAAAGAACAAGTGCTGGAGGGGCTGTGGAGAAAAGGGAACCCTCCTGCACTGTTGGTGGGAATGTAAACTGGTACAGCCACTATGGAGAACAGTCTGGAGATACCTTAGAAATCTATACATAGAACTTCCATATGACCCCACAATCCCACTCTTGGGCATCTATCTGGACAAAACTCTACTTACAAGAGACACCTGCATCCGCATGTTCATTGCAGCACTCTTCACAATAGCCAGGACATGGAAACAACCCAAATGTCCATTGACAGAGGATTGGATTCAGAAGATGTAGTATATATACACAATGGAATACTACTCAGCCGTAAAAACGAACAACATAATGCCATTGGCAGCAACATGGATGGAACTAGAGAATCTCATCCTGAGTGAAATGAGCCAGAAAGACAAAGACAAATACCATATGATATCACTTATAATTGGAATCTAATATCCAGCACAAATGAACATCTCCTCAGAAAAGAAACTCATGGACTTGGAGAAAAGACTTGTGGCTGCCTGATGGGAGGGGGACGGAGTGGGAGGGATCGGGAGCTTGGGCTTATCAGACACAACTTAGAATAGATTTACAAGGAGATCCTGCTGAGTAGCATTGAGAACTTTGTCTAGATACTCATGTTGCAACAGAACAAAGGGTGGGGGGAAAATATAACTGTAATGTTTACATGTAAGGATAACCTGACCCCCTTGCTGTACAGTGGGAAAATAAAAAAAGTATTAAAAAAAGAATAAGAAAAATCCTACAGTTCTTAAAATAAATATACTACCAACCAGCTTCCCCTACCGCTATCAAAAGGTTAAACTAATGTCTTCTACCACAAGCAGTGCATGAAAGTGGCTTGTACTACACCATATCAACACTTCTGGTGTTACATACACACAGTTTACATTGGTAAGGGCATGTTTTATTTTTATCTTAATTGCAACTGATTCTTAATGAACTTGAGGGTTTGCTAATTTAGGTTTGATTGTTTCCTTTTGTAGGTTCACTTATTTCTTACGTGAAAGTGCTTTAAACATCAAAAATATTAACCCTTCATCACATACTTCTGAAAATGTTTTACTCTTTTAGCTACTTGCTGTAGAATTTTGTTAGTAGTAATATTTTCAGCAGGAAAATTTTAAACTTTTCCATGGTTATTCTTATGAATACATTTTCCACTATAGCTTTTGACACTGATTATTGAGCTTAGAAGATACTTTCCAGATGTCTTTGGCAATAATGTAAGTAAAAAGCAATTTGAAGATCAACATCATATATGGCTACAATGTGCGTAAAAGAAAAAAAGACCAATGGGTGTGGTCTCTCTCTCTCTTCTTGCTTACACACACACAGAAACACACACAGACACACACAGGTTGAGTGTTTATAGAGGTCTGAAATGATATGTATCAAAATTTAAAGTAAACATGCAATCTAAGAGCTTAGGGTAAATATAGAAAATGGTTTTGTTAACTTGATATACTACTATGTTGTTAAAAAAATTTGGACTGACAACGAGTATTATTTCTTAAGAAGTAAATTTTTTAAATTCCTACCTGGTGAAAGGAAAGAAACATCTACCAGCATTTTGACCTTGACCCTAAAGTAAGAAGCTTTTATTCTGTGGAACTATTGAGAAGATTAACTTATGTATCCCTTCCTGGCCCACTTACTCCTACCCCCAAGAAAAGAGAGTAACTTTAATTACTGAGATGGAACACACAATGCTCTTTTCCTGCTTCCAGGTAGGAAACATACCTGGATCATAGCTCGATTACCTACTAAAAACAGGTGTGGAAGTCTAGCTTTCTTTCCCAATCATTGGCCCTTAGGAGTAAATATTTTAGCTTTGTGCCAAGGTCTAATTAATGGGAGAAATACAATATTAAAAAGCCCAACCGCAGCTGCACACAAATAGAGCTTTATCAAAAACAAAGATACTATTTTTATCTCCATCTGTCTGACTCCTGCATCTGCCACTCAACTAGCTCTGAACTCAGGGAGAAATTAAGGAGAATAAGTCAATTCCAATATTATATAAAACTGAGTATCATTTTTACACATTTTCAGTTATTTTATCCACCAAAACTTTAGGTTATGGTAAAAAATCGTATCAAGTTCCCTTACCTGCTGTTTATCTTGTAATGCACTTTGAGCTGTGTCCAAATGATTTTGAAGATCTGCTCTTTGAGCAGTTTTTGCTGCTTCTGCTGATAGTACTAATTCAGTTTTGGCTTTAATCTGTAACAAAATTTACACAGCATTTAGTTTATATTTAATTCTTGATTTCCCCCTTGCCTGAGTGCACATGACTTCTGTCACTAAATAATTTAAAAAATTTAAATCTTATGTCAGAAAACATAAAGATTCAGGCATTAAGAAAATAAGTATGTGATAATTCCCCAAACAAGGATGAGTAAGGGAAAAGATTCCTAATATTTGGATAAAAGATAAAAATAAATCCCTATAAAACACCAAAGCACTCTTCCCTCTCCACTGGGCATCCACATACTGAATTATCTGATACTCATCCAACAGATTATATTTTTTGAAAAATGAAATGGGTATCCTCTTTTTTTCCAAATTTGAATAACTTATTGTATTATTTCTGATTTTCAATGGAATTATTCTTCTAAAAAATTTAAGTGTTAGCAATGTTTCTAGTAACTTTCTTTACTACAGTATAGAGTAAGAAACCAATGATGAGAATGGAGAAAGAAATACATCTTAATTCCCACTCCTCGATGGACTCACTGAGCAAGATTTCCATATTGGCTTCTGAAAGAAAATATGCTAATATACATAATGGCTTTTTTTAATCAAAACTTTAAAGTAAAATTTAAAAATCAAATTCAAAATAATTCAAAGAAATGTAACAGAGATCTAATGGTATAATATCAAATTGCTTTAAACTTCAAAAACAACAAAAAGGGATTCATGAAAACAGAAAAGTGAAAAGACTTGGTGGTTTCAAGAGGAGAGAAAGAGGAAGGGGGGAGGGGGAAGGAGACAATGAGAGAGAGAGAGAGAGGCAAACAGAAAAGTTCAACAAACTTTCAAAACAGAACCTTAATTTAATTCCTATTCTTATTTGTTTTTCCATTAATAAGTAAGGCAGGAGAGCAGGGTAGGGAGGGGGGAGAAACAGTTCAAAATGTGATCCTAAAACATGCTTTCTTCATACAAACTTCATATTAAGTCACATAATTCAATATTACCTGTATGTCAAGCTGGGAGACCTTCTCCTTTCTTTCATTTAATTGATTATTTAATTCATTGATGCTGGCTTCTAGGGAGAGGACAGTCTTGTGCAGCTCTAAGAAGTGCCTTCTGCTCTTGCACCTGGTCATGCAAATTCTCCTGGGCCTTTAGTTGAGTTACCTACCATATAGGCAACACTCTAATTATAAAGGTCATGAATGATATAGTAAGAACGAAGAAACCCAAATTTAAGCAACATGAGAATGTTAAATTACTCTGACAGATTATCTCAACTTTTTGAGAAAAACTGTTCCCATCTTTCCAAAAATAAATAAACATGGACCACATGATAGTTCTATATTTAGTTTCCTGAGGACCCTCCATACTGTTGTTCCTTCCATAGTGGTTGTAGTGATTGACATTCCCACTGACAGTATAGGAGGGGTCCCTTTTCTCCACACCCTCTCCACATGTGTTATTTGTAGAATTATTAATGATGGCCATTCTCACTGGTGTGAGGTAGTACCTCACTGTAGTTTTGATCTGCATTTCTCTAACCATTAGTGATGCTGAGCATCTTTTCAATGTGCCTACTGCCCATCCATATATCTTCTTTGGGGAAATGTCTATTTAGGCCTTCTGCCCATTTTTCAATTGGGTTGGGTTGTTTTGTTGTTGTTCAGTTGTATGAGCTGTTCGTATCCATAAATATATTTGAAAAGCTGTGTGAAAGTGCTTGTCTGATGACTATCCTCTCTCATTTTAGGTTCTATTTCCATTGAATCATTTTTCTTTTGCTTATAGCTCATGTTTTCCACTTCTCTGTATGTCTAGTAATTTTTTGATGTTTGTGATGAGGCTAGATTTTGTTGTCTTCTTTCAACGAAGGTTGAATTTTGCCCCAGCAGGCAGTTAATACACTTGGTGGTCCAGCTGGATTCCTTCCAGGCTTGTTCCTATGTTTGTTAGGTGAGGTGTATGCTAGCTTTTACTCTAGGGCTAGTTTAGCTTTATTCTTAAGGTGTGACATTTCTGGGGTTTTTACTGAATGCCCTCAAGTGTTCAACCATGTCTTTCTTCTCTGACTGGCTGGAACTTGAACATATCCCAGCTCTGTGAGTTCTGATCATTTTTCAGCTGCAGCTCCTAATAATTTGTTCCACTGCCTGGCCTCATGGAATTCCTCCTTATAAGTGTAAAGCTCAGCATTCAGCTAAAGGCTCAAGTGGATCCCTATGTAGGTTTCTGGAGAATTTTCTCTATATTGTTCCATACTCTCATTGTTCCCCTTCTACCCTGCAAATTTGAGTTCAACCTCCCTCAACTTAAACCTCTCATTCCTTAGTTCAGTGAGACCACTGTGCTCTCTGTGGATTCCCCCACCTGCACCAGGCTGGAAAATGTCTCCAGGTCAAAAGTTGGAGATGTTCATTTCACCTGCTTTTCTTCTCTGAGATGAAAGCCCGATAGTGATTTTTTTTTTGTTTTTTTGTTTGTTTGTTTGTTTGTTTTTGCTTTTTAGGGCCACTCCTGCAGCATATGCAAGTTCCCAGACTAGGGGCTGAATTGCAGCTATAGCCTCCACAGCATAGCCACAGCAACTCAGGATCTGAGCCACTTCTGTGATCTACACCACAGCGCATGGTAAACACCTGGATCCTTAACCCACCAAGCGAGGCCAGGGATCGAACCGGCATCCTCATGGATACTAGTCAGGTTCATTTCTGCTGAGCCACGAGGGGAACTCCCCTATAGTATTTCTTGTAAAATGTCTGAAAACAGTTATTTTATAGTTTTTCCCACTTTTCTGGCTGTTTAAAGTGGGAGGACTAAATAGCTTGCCAGTTATTCCAACACAGCTAGAAGCAGAAGGACATAGATTTATTTTTACCTACTCTTTTTAAAAAATTGTATAGGCTTTTCTGACATTTGTATAACATGCAATGTTACGTTGTATGCAACTTCCAACTAAAAACTAGGCTAAAGAATTCCTCATAAAACTGGTAGCCAAGGCTAACTTTGAAATGCAGAAAAAAGTTTTGTGTTATATTCTAATACCTAAATTAGAAAAGTGATATGGCCTACTGATACTTTTAAAACTTTTTCATTTAGATAATTATGATTCACCTATTGGGCAATTCTTCCCCAAAAGTGACACTAAATGCTTTACAGTTTGAAAACATATTGAGCTAATAAATTTTATGTTTCACTTAAACTAACATACAAATGTTAAAATAAGAAGTCTGCTTATCAAAATTGTTATTAACTATATATCCCAAAGACATGTACATTATCAAATATATGTATAACCACTACGTCTGGATATTAAGCAATACACAGAAATAACTAACACCTGATATAGTTTATAAATATATTCTGTTCCTTACTTTTCCTTTTCAAAACATCACAAAATGCCAAGAAGTAAGTCTAACTTCCCAGTGTGAACTAACTATACTTTTCCAATGAGTTAACATGGTTAAATGATTTGCTTATGGTCACACAGGTAATAAGTTACATCCTGGGGTGTGAACTGAGATTTCCTTTATCAAATCATGGTAAATAACTTATTTTCACTGCAATAGCAACCCACCTCTAAGGTAAATGAGACGGTTTTTTTCAGAAATACATAATAATTTTACAAGCACTAAAATTAACAGAATCATTTACATAAAGCACTTTGTAAGATTTAGAGAGATTAAAAATAAATTTTAGAAATAGAATACACTAGACAAGCTTACTTGTTCCTGTAATATATGGTTTTCTTCCTGCAACTGATTAAGAACAGCGGTCTCTCCTTCACCAGCCTGAGTTTTTGCATAAAATCTTCTCTTTCCTTTTCTAGGAAAGAAATATTTTCTTTACTCTCCTGTAATAAGGCTTCAAGGTTCTGGATCTTTTGGTCCTTATCACCAAATTGACGAAGCACTTTTTCCCAATCATTCTGTAAAGAATTGAAAATTACTACGTTAAAAATAGAGAACTTAAAGTTATTCCTCATTATTCCTCAAACAAAATGACTCATAATAAATTTTAAGATTCATACCTTTAGTCTTACATGTTTACTAATCATTACATTTTAATATGGCAAATATAAGTAAATAATTATGACAATATAGTTAACAACATAACGCTATATTTTACATATATTTATATATGGGGGAGAGCTATCCTCACAGCATGTGGAAGTTTTCCAGCCAAGGATCAAACCCAAGCCACAGCAGCAACCCAAGCCACTGCAGTGACAACACCAGATCCTTAGTCTGTTGCTCCACACAAGAACTCCTAAATCTACGTTACTAACAAACTAGAATTTAACCAAAAATCCCTTCGATTAACCACATGCTTACTCTAACACTCTAACCTCACCACCTACTGTAATCCTGTTTAATCCATTTCAGACGCATGGGACTCCTCATTATTTCTGATCACACCAGGCACAATCCCACCTCAGAGCCTTTGCACTTTCTTCTACCTGGCACCTTCCCTACAGAGTCACGTGGCTCATCCCCTGGCCTTCAAATATCTGCTCAAATGTCAGCTTCTCAATCACATCTACCCTAATCAGTACATTTACAATCGCAGCCTTGGAGGTCCCATTGTGGTACAGTGGAAGTGAATCTGACTAATATCCATGAGGATGCAGGTTCAATCCCTGGCCTCACTCAGTGGGTTCAGGACCCAGTGTTGCCATGAGCTGTGGTGTAGGTCGCAGACAAGGCTCACATCCTGTGTTTCTTTGGCTGTGGCAGCAGCTATGGCTCTCATTCTGACCCCTAGCCTGGGAACTTCCATATGTCATGAGTGCAGCCCTAAGAAAGAAACACAAATGCTACTTTACCAATGCTCCCTCTCCTGAAGAGTTTTTTCTTCCCATAGCACTTATTTCTTCTAACATACTAAATAATTTATTTTCCATGTGTATCTGCCTCCCTCCACCCCCTCACAAGAACATACACTCCATGAAGATGAGGATTTTTGCCTGTTTTATTCACTTATGTATCCAAGACACATGTGCTCTAAGATATTTATTGAATGAATGGAAAAACAAGGGCTGCAGTCTAACAGACATACACTCATGAAGGTGCTTTCCAGTAACCCAGGAGGACCCTTCTATTGCTCCATCAAGCTTTCCTTCTTTTCTACTTTACCAAGGGCCTTCATGTTACCCAGCACATGTACAAACAGCCCACCTCTGGAACCACACCCTTGCATGTTTTGGGGCTACCTGACCCACAGCCTTTGCCTCTCTCTCCATCATTCCAGGAGAGCCAGAGAGCCTCCACCCAGAACAAGACCCTAACAGGCCTTCTGCAAATGTTACAGTAGCCCATCCCACCTTGCCGAGACAGAGTCAGCAACCACATAATACCCTCAACAATGTGTGCCAATATTAAAATAGGTGAAAACAGTTACTTTCAAACATGTTTCTCATCTATGCTTCCATCACAAAACAATGAAAAGCAACCAGGTTTACTCTGTGGTCATCCTCTGTTCCTGCCACTAATGACCCCTTTCTGCACATTGCACTAATCTTCTGGGACCATAGTGCAGGCCTGAGCTTTTTCCAGAACTAGCACTCTATTGCCAAGTCTACCTGAAATTTGGTTCTCCCTTTACAGGTACTGATTCCCCAACAGCCCCTTCTGATACATAAGGACCGTTCTGTTGGGCAAGCAGGAGGGGTTCACTTTTTCTAGATATTTTTTTTTATCATCATTATTCTCAACCTCAAGTAAAAGCTTAATGATGCTTTGGGAAGTACGTCATTCATTTATTCTACGCTCTGTCCTGTGTTGCTATCTATATATCCCTACCTCATTCACTGAAGATTTGAGACCTGATTTAGGCTTTCTTTCAATCCCAATTTCTGCCAATTTCCTGGGAAGTACAAAATACATAGAGAATTAAGAGTACAGCCTCAACCTTTACATCATCTTAATTTCCTGGACCTCTATGCATTCCATTCAATCACTCACATGCAGGATCTTACAGTCACTTGAAATTTTTCCAGATAAAAAACGTCAATCTATCCTACTCTGTGACCATACCTTCCTGACCATTTTTCAAGTTCATGACCTCGTTTCTGCTCTCCAGTGTCAGAGACACTGACCTCAATTTTCTGCTAGCTTTTTCAGCGTATGCCTAGCTTCCCTTGCTGAACCTCATGTATGGATGTGAACTAAGCTTAACTGTTTTTCATCTACATTCTCCATTTCCTTCTACCCCCAAATTTCCAACACAGCTGCCCCATAAAAGTCCAATCCTAGATCAGTGCTGCAATCTGCTTTCTCCACACCTACATTTCTAAACACTTTTAGAGCAAAATCACAAACTTCCACAGATTGGTGCCACCACAAATTTCTAGATTCCGTCCTCTATTATATACTCAGAATCACCTTTTCAATCCTGTCACTTGAATGGGGTTGTCATCTTCAAACATTCCCCTGAAAAACCACGTAAAAACTTAATCTCCAAATTCTTAATCTCCGCCTATCTAACATTCAGCTAGCTATACTACTCAAACTTTATCCAAAAAGGGGAGAGGAGCAAATCTTCAGGAATGATCAACTATAGTTTTTATTCCCCTTACCTATGAAATTATATATACACATACATAATTTTAAATTTATTCAAATACATACACATTTCCTCATGCTTCAAAGGATATCTTTCACAGGCTAAGTTCAAACTTACCATTACCCACTGTATCAGTGACATCCTAACTCATCAATACCTTATTTCTTTAGTCACCTCCCATTCTCCAATATCCTCAATTATTACCTCTCTACCATTCCCTTAGTTCTAGACTATAAACATATTCAGGTATCTCTGGTTCTCAAAAACATTTCTTAAACCAAGTCCCACTTCAGTTTCTGCCCAGTCTTTATACAATTCACATTTAAATTTCAAAAGTAATGCATATTTACTTTCCCAACTCCTTCACCTCTCACTTACTCATCAATCAAAAAATCAGACATTCTTGTCTATCACTTCATTGAAATTATGTTTAACAAGGTCACTCATTCTCAACTGCCTAGTCTAATGGATATCTTTCATTTATCATACTGGGCATCCTCACCACACACCCACATCTGAAGTTGCTGATTACTCCCAACTTTTGATTCTCCCTAGTCCTTGGGCTTTCCCTCTGCAAGTTCTCCTTGATTACTCTGATCATTCTCTCTTTCTCTGGGCTCTTCTTCCTCCACTCGTCCATCCCCTAAATGCTACTGTTCCCAAAATTCTTGTGTTACCAGTTGTCCACTTTTCTCACTATACTCTCACATCACATGTAATATTCCATTTACCCCATATATACAGATATCTCTCACAGATACTATATCTCCTTCAAGCTTTCAACTAGTATATCCCATAGGTGGCTCAAGACATGTCCAAAACAGAACTCATCATACTATCCTATAAAACAGCCATCTTTCTCACATACACTAACACAGGTGATGATACTTCCATGCACCATGCACCCAATGTTACCAGTCTGGAAGTCATTCCCTTTCTCTCTGATTCCCTACAGCTATTAAGTCAGTAAGTCCTATTTATCTCCAAAATATTATTCATACTGGTCCCCATGATGCTTTTTTCAACAATCACATAAACTAAGGACATGATTGTTTTTCATCTAAATCACCACATATATTAGTCTTTAACTGATCCTGTCTCAGAATATTTTCTCCAAAATCCATCTTTCCTATATCCACAAGAATAACCTATCTAAAGGTCACATCTTAAGACCATCAACACTCTTCTATCTTCAAGAAAGGCCTTCCATAAACTTACCCATGTCTAATACTCTGGCCTCTTCTCTAACTCATCTCTATATTATCCTTTAAGCTCCAGCAAAACCGAACCGTTTAGGTCATATCAGCTTCAGCATTCTTTTCCTTGTAACTTCTACTTGGAGTATACTACTATTACCACCTATGCAACACAGAAACATCTACACACCTTTGCAAAGACTGCCCTTTCTATGGAAATTTTCAGTAACTTTTTTCCAGATTCTACCTGAGTTAAACAACGATCCTCTACACTATCACAATAATTTTATGTACATATGTACATCAGAACTACACTCACTGCATTTCTCTAATTTGTTTCTAAGCTATTTCATAATGGAGACTTTGCCTGGCCTCTGTGCCATCCTTTTCTTCTTCCTCATCAGGGAATAAGAACTTCACTCTTTGGAGAGATTGGAATAAAGAACTAAGACTGTCTAACTCAGCCCTTCACTCTCCCTTTAGTTTATGAGACAAACTGCCTAACAGAAAGTAAACGGCTGTCATTTCCAGGTTCGTCTGGGACTGAACGAACAAATTTCATTCTGGGGTACATTATGAGAAATACCCCTTGATTGCAGACCAGTGCCAAATCCTCTACCTCAGCTTTACATACCCTTTTCTTTGCTACTCTTTATGGTAAAACTAGAGTCATCTATATTCAGTGTATCAATTTTTCTCCTCCCCTTTTCTCTGACGCTCTCCATTAGGCTTTGGCCCCTCCTTTTCTTTAAAAATTGCTCCTATCGATCAGTGTCATCCATGACCTCATGTTGTCAAATCCAATAGGATTCCCAGTCTTCACCTTGCTTGACCTCCATCTTTCTGACCACTCCATTGGAAATCCTTGGAATCATCCTTGACTTCTCTGTCAATACCCCATATCAATCTATCAGTACATCTGTCAGCTTTACCTTTAAAGTATATTTAGAATCTGACTGTTTATCACTACCTGTATCATTTCCACTCTTATCCATTTCTCATCTGGATTACTACAGCAGTCTCTTCGTTAATTTCTTTTATTCTACTCATGTGCCCCTACAGTCTATTCTCAATGCAGGGGCCAGAGGAATCCTGTGAAATTACAAGTCAGATCATGCTATTCCATTGCTCAGAACCCTCCCAAAATTTCTCATCTCATCCACAGTAAAATCCTTAAAACTACCTGTGAGGTTCAACATGTTCTGATCCCTTGGGATCTCTGCACCACTTCTACCTCTCTCATCTCTCTCACTCCATGCACTGGATTCCTGATGTTCCTTAGACATGCTCCTGCCTCGGAGCCTGTTAATGAACTAATGCTCTTCTGATATCCACGTGGCTCACACCCTCCTTTCCTTCAGGCCTTTCATCTTCTTAGGGAGGCCTTCCCTGGAAACCCTATCGCTGCAGTCCCACCTCAATTCCCCAGGTACTTCCTCTTCCCTTTTCTCACTGCCATAGCATTTACGGCCATCTGACATACTACACGTTTTGCCTATTTACCTGGGCTATTGTTTGCCTTCTTCACTAAGCTCCATGAGAGCAGACATTTTTGTTTGCTGTCTCTGAGGCCATATCCACAAAATCACTTCCTTGGCTGAGAGTAGACAGTAATACATATTTGTTGGACTGAATGAAAACAAAGAACAAATAAGTGAATATTCTCATCTCTATCCATCTGATTACCATGCCACTATCCAAACTCAGAAGGGAAAAAGAGGCCCGTTACTTATTACTTCCCTAAACTCCCGTACTGCTTCTGTGTGCATGTCATTAGACTACCTTTCCTAGATGGCAGGCATGACATCTTATGCAGCTTGATTTTCTGTGCTTACCACAGGGCCTGACACATGGTATTCGATAATATTCAACGAATTAACAAAAGACTGAAGGAGTAAATATAATGTCAAGGTCAAATTCATTTTAAACATTTGGGTACCACCTTACCCTTACAAAAATTTAACTTCTTCCAATCATCTGAGCTATACTATAGAATTGATACAAATTTAACTCAATCTCTTATATCTTCTATACCTGCAACTCCAACGTTCATACGATAGTTCTGAAGCAGGGAAGGATATGACCAATAAACAGTAAGTTCTAACGAAGGAAATGTTATTTCTTGCTAACTAAACCAAGAAATTTTATCTACATTTTCAATTTTTCATAAAGGTATTTTAAATAAATAACACTAATTTTTACATATAAATAAGAATTTAAATATTTTAAAGAAATTTAATAAATCTGTTTAAAGAAATTTAATAAATTTAAATTTTATATAAGTAAACCTATAACAGGAAATAAATCTGTTTATAATAAACATTTAATGTTTTAGAAAAAATTTTCAACATAGTAACCCAAAGAAAAAGATTTTCTAATTTTCCAGATAATGAAATTTATCAAAACCCTTCATAATCAAGTACTCTGCATTAACTAATTTCACCACAACACAGGATAATTATTTGGTTAATTTTTCTTTAAAAGGATAAAAATTCAAATAGAATTTACCTGAGCTTCTCAAAGTTTTGCCGTAGTGCTTTGCTGAAGAGCTTGTTGTTCTTGATGCTGTTGCTTTGTTTTATCTAACTGATGCTGCAATTCTGTGGAATTTGTTACTTTTTCCTTCTGCTTAAAAAAAATGACAAAGATATAATGCTATCATTTATAAATATCTGATATCACTTCAAATCTCACAATTCTAAAGTTTGAAGAGAAAACTAAATTCAGACAATATATAAAATCAATTTTAAAAGCAACATTACTTATTACTTATAAAATCTTAATCCTATGATTAAGAAATTATTCCAGGTATAGATTCTTACCCTGAGAAGAATAAAATTCTCTTCTCCAGATTAGCATTTAGTTTATTATTGTTTTTATGTACTAATATGAACAAGGAATTGATTACATACAGATTGTTGTAACAATAATCTAAATAACAGTATCAGTATTTGTTTTACTTCTAATAAAAGACATAATCTGATGTAGATATCTTTGAGTTTAACCAAACAACAGTTACCATTTTCAGTAACTACAGCTTAAATTAGGATAGTATTCGATCTCATGCTTAATTAAAAAAAAATCCTTAAATGCAAATTCAAAGTTCATATGCACCAACTACACGTCATCAATGCCCTCACCATCTGTTCATTTTTCAGTTTCATTAGAAACTCACTTTGGTTTTCTATTAGTGGGATAGGCATATTTCCTTACTGGGTGAGAAGACTCAAGCAGCCTGATAGAATCACCCTCAGAATTTTTCCTGCCTAAATTTTAAGAGTAGTCCTCTTTGTAATTTTCTTTCCTTTTTTTTTTTTTTTTTGGTCATTTTTTTTTGGGGGGGGGGCGGCACACCCATGGCATATGGAGGTTCCCAGGCTAGGGGTCAAATTGGAGCTACAGCTGGTGGCCTATGCCACAGCCACAGCCACACCAGTCCGAGCCATATCTGTGACCTACACCACAGCTCATGGCAACGCCGGATCCTTAACCCACTGAGCAAGGCCAGGGATGGAACCTGCAACCTGATGGTTCCTAGTTGGATTCATTTCCACTGCACCAAGACAGGAACTCCCCTTTTTGTAATTTTCAATGAGAGCTTTAAGGAATACAAACACAACAAAATGACTTAATGTAGTTAATAAGCAGGATGTTATTATTGGGGAGAAATGAAAGACACAACTTAATGTTTTTAAAAAACCCAACTAAGCACTTGAAAATAAAGACTGAACACAAAAATATTTAAGACGCCTCAAATCTAACAATAAATGTACTAAAAAAACTCATTTACATACAAACTTTTTCTAAACGAGAAAGTTTGAGGTGTAGATCAACCACTTGTTCTTTATCCATCAACTTTCCACTTGAAAGCTGCCTGTTCTTTCAGCATACCATGAGCTTCCCCTAGATGGCGCTCTGTCTCCAGAAGTTTGCTATGTAACTGTAGAAAAGGCAAAAAGTAGGTACATATGTATAAACACACGTATACTCACCACCATTAATACCACTACCTACTTTCCAGTGTTTTATTTTTCACCAACATAAACATATTAATTTTCATGATACTTTGGAGGAAACTGAAATCCAACTGACTTTTAATCATATAACTGATGATGAATTACATAAAGCTATAATCGAACATCAGTTTTTAGGTATTTTGCTCCCTTTAAAAAAAAAGGGAACTTGAGGCTCTTGTTAAGACATAAATGTTGCAATCACTTAAGGAACTTAAAATAATTAAACTTAAAAATTAAGACACTTAAGGCACACTCAGTCCTACTCTTTAGTTTTTTTCTGTCTGTTTTTTGCTTTTTAGGGCCACACCCACAGCATATGGAATCTCCCAGGCTAGGGGTTGAATCAGAGCTGCAGATGCTGGCCTACACCACAGCCACAGCAATGCCAGATCCGAGCCATGTCTGCAACCTACACCACAGTTTATGGCAACGCTGGATCTTTAATCCACTGAGTGAGGCCAGGAATCAAACACAGCATCCTCTTGGATAGTAGTTGGATTCAATACCACTGAGCCACAATGGGAACTACCTCCACTGTATTTTTTTTTTAATTCCAGTGGTTCTTTTTGTCTTTCCATAGTTATGAACTACCAACACTGACGTCTTACATTTGGATACTGAATAGAGCACAACACATTCCAAGTCCTTGACATGGCACACAATTTCTAAATAAGACAGAGGAAAGAATATTTTCTTAAAATAGTAGGTGATTCTCCTTCATTAACTTTAAAATTGCTAGCAAGCTAAAACTAAAGGAGAACTTTGTCTTGGAGCTAAGAATTAGCACTTTTTCAAATTCCTAATTTTCTCTGAATCTACCAGAAATTACAGCCACTTTCTCTTGTGGGATTGGCCAGTAGTGGATCTATTTAAAAAAAAAAATTAAGGTAGTATTAATTTTACTTATTTACATATCTATATTTTTTTATGGCTGCACCCATGGCATATGTAAGCTCCCAGGCCAAGGATTGAGTCCAAGCTGCAGCTGGCAATGCCAGATCCTTTAACCCACTGCACTGGACCAGGGATCAAATCCGCACCTCTGCCGTGACCTAAACCACTGAAGTTGTATTCTTAACCCACTGTGCCACAGCAGGAACTTCTATAATAATTTTAGAAGAATTACTGCACAAGTGCTGGGAGTGTAGAATAAAAAACAGAGGCATGGAGATAAGAATGCAAGACATTTGGCAAGGCTTATACACTGAGAGTGCTTCTACACTCCAGCCTCTTAACACATTAAATTGAAACTCAGCACACGCCTCAGCAAAACTGATTATTAGTAACAGGTACTCTACAATTACTTTCAATCAAATCTATTCATGTTAACTCTCAAAATACTAAGACTCTACATCCTTTGTGTCACATATACAATTACATGCTCTATATTTGCATATTTCTCCATAAAAATTCATAGCTGGCAAGGAAAAATAAAGTTATATCAGAAAAGTGGACACCTACTATTTTCCTGTGCTATGGAACAACTTGTGTATCAAAATATATCCTATCCTTAATAAAGAAAACTAAAGTGTATTTCTAATGTAAAACATACTTTCATCTAGCTAAAACAGCAATCAGTAACAAAGCGAAGGCATTAATTTTACTCTTGTCCTTAGCCAGCACACTGATGAATTTCTCCTTTTTCTTCTTCTTAAAATGCAGCGAATTAGCACTGTAATAGCTACCCAAACCCTCTTCTACTCATTACAAGAACTGGATCCAATCCTGAAATATATGAAAGCCTTCAAAGTAAACTCCTATTTCAAGCATCTAAGTGCTTCATCTCTTGTAAACAGGCATTACCCATTTAGTTCCTGAACTTGCTGGATCAGACTCTCCCAATATCATTATTAACACAGAGATAATCATCAGACTTCTCCCCTAGATGTTTAGATTTAGTACATTTGAGCTGAAGCCCAGAAATCCCTATTTTCATATCAAGAATCATATGACCTTAATTTCAGGAAAGTTCAGTAATCACTTGCCAAAAAGTAACACTTTAGGAGTTCTGTTTGTGGCTCAGAGGTTAAGGAACCCAAATAGGATCCATGAGGATTCAGGTTAGATCCCTAGCCTTGCTCAGTGGGTTAAGGATCCCGCATTGCTATGGCTGTGGCTTAGGTCAGCAGCTGTAGCTCTGATTCAACCCCTAGCCTGGGAACTTCCATATGCCACAGGTGTGGCCCTAAAAAGGCAAAAGACAAAAAATAAATAAAAATTAAAAAAAATAAAAATAAAAAGCAGCCAATTCTCAGTTTCAATTACAAAGTACAATTACAGAGGAAACATTCAAAAACACCAATAGGCCTATGTCGGAGATAATGATTTTACTGAATCAAGGATAAGCCCTTGATATTTGTAATTTCTTAAGTCTCCCAGGTGATTCTCATGTGCAGACAGAATAAAGAATCACCAAATTAAAGGCAACTGCTGCCGAGAAGTGAAGATTTATAAAAGGGGTTATAATAAATATATTTATATCTAGACAGATATGTAATAAATAACTTTGTCATTCATTGCTATATAATTCCTAATAAATCCCTAATTTTTAAGAATTGAATCTCAAATCAAAGCTGCCCAAGGGTGCAAGCAGGCCAAAGTCACTTAAGCAATAACATCTATACCATTTTAGAGTAATTATGTTAAGGAAAAAGAATAAATTAAAAATAAAAATAATATATGTTTGTATTATTAATAGAATGGTCTTTCCCAAAGTTACATTTTGAGATATTTCCATAGACATATATGTTCTCTAAGAAATTCAGTATGTAAAATTATATACATAATTCTTTATTCATTATAATTAAATAATGTTTACCAAGTGCCAGGCCTATTCTAAATGCTTCATGAATATTAACCAATTTAATCCTTATAATAACCCTATGTCCACAATAATAAGAATAACCCATAATTTTCTTCATTTGATAGATGAGCAAACTGAGACACAAACGAAATAACTTGTCAAAGCTTACACAGCTTGTAGGCCACAGAACTGGAACTCAAGCAGGGTTCTTAAATCCACACTTACAAAAACACTATGCTATTTGAGATGGCATGTTAGATCATTTTTAAAAATTAAGTTGGATATAGAGGTGGGGGAATGGGAGATACAAATTAGTGGGTATAATACAGGCTCAAGGAAATATTGTACAACACAGGCAATACAGCCAGTATTTTTAAAACTGTTTAAAATTTTTAAAAATTAACAAATTAAACTAATGACATCTAATTTTTTAATTACATAAGATCACAATCTATACATCTGTGGCTATTTCAGTGTGTTCACAAACACAAGAATATGAAGAATACAGGCTACTTCATTTTTCAAGTCCTTTGTTGACAATTGCCAAATATCTGTTTTTGGCAGGACTGAAATGGAAGCTAAGGAATCAGGAGAGAACAAAACAAATTCAGTTCATCCTCACAGTCTTTAAGGACATTGAAAGAAGGTTTAAGGTGAGGTTCACTTTCATTTTTCCAAACAGTATTTACTGAAAGCCCTAAGTATAGAGGTTGAAAGAGTGCAGAATTAAAAAAAAATCCTCAAATTAAAGAGCTCACACTCCAGTGGGAATGGTAGACAATATGCAAGTAAACAACTAATTATACAACATACAGTACTATAAAGAAGAAAGAAGACACTTGCTAAAATAAGCATTTCCAGAGTAAATGGAAAACAAGCTATTTAAATAGAGAGGTCCATGGAGTTCCTGTCGTGGCTCAATGGAAGTGAATCTGACTAGCATCCATGAGGATGCACGTCTGATCCCTGGCCTTGCTCAGTGGGTTAAGGATGCAGTGTTGCCATGAGCTGTGGTGTAGGTCACAGACGCAGCTCAGATTTGGTGTTGCTTGGCTGGATCTGGCCAGGAGCTGGATCTGGCTGGGGTGCAGGACAGCAGCTGCAGCTCCAATTCAACCCCTAGCCTGGGAACCTCCATATGCCACAGGTGTGGCCCTACAATAAATAAATAAAGTGGTCCTAGAAGGCTTTATTGAGGAAACAACACCTGAGTAAGCCTTAAGAAGAACTGAAGTCAACAGAACACTAAGTCATTGGGTGCCCATGAGCCAGTGAGACTAGACTCGGCACAGAGGACAAGATATAAATAGTTATTGCACTTGGCTAGACCCTCCAGGATACTGTTGAATAGAAGTAGCGAAAAGTGGAGATCCTTGATCTCATGGGAGAGAACATTCAGATTCTCACCATTACACAAGGGGGAAGAAGAAAAATTTATTGGTCACTAATTCAGAGCCAACAATAGCATCCTGCTAAAGACCACCCTGACTTTGTTATGTGTGGACAGGACTGCAAGGGAACATGGGAAACTGAACATATTTGACAGAGACAAGATTCCAGAGTAAAAGGACTCAAGATCACCTCCTCTCACAAAAACACCAAAATTACAACTAACTGTTGAAGACCCATCAACAAAATAGACTGGAAGGTACCAAAAAAGACATCCTATATCCAAAGACGCAAAAGAAGTCACATCAAGATAGTAGGAGGGGTGCTTTCATGATATAAACAATCTAGTCAGCGGGTGACCCACAGACTGGAAAATAACTACATTGCAGAGGCTCTTCTACAGGAGGGAAAATTTGGAGCTCCACATTGGGTTCCCATGCCTGGGGGGTCTGGCATTGGGAGGAGGATGCCCTGGAGCACTTGGCATTGAAGGCCAGTGAGGCTTAAGCACAGGAGCTCCACAGGACTCAGGGAGACACACAGGCTTTCATGTGCACTGGATCACAGGACAAAGCAGGGACTCTATAGGAATATGGATCAAGCCCACTGGGAGTTCTTGGAGGATCTCTTTGGAGAGCAGGGGTAGTCATGACTCACTGTGGGGGCAGGACATTGGAGACAGGGGTCCCAGAAATAATCATCTGTGTGAGCTCCCCTGAGGCTGCCACTTTGGAAAAATTTGGCCATACCCATCAGGGCTGAGAGGCCCCAGGCCAGACAACAAACAGGGTGGGAACACAGCTCCACACATCAGCAAATAGGCTGCCCCCAATCACACCCAGAGGCAAAGCCCCACCCACCAGAGGGATAAGAACCAGCTCCACCTACCAGGGGGCAGTCACCAGTCCCTGCCATCAGGAAGCCCCTGTATCAATCAACTTCACCCACAAACAGGCAGACTCCACAAGAAAGAGAGGCTACAACCCTCTAACCTGCAGAAAAGAGACCACACAAAAAGTTCTACAAAATGAAAAGTCAGAGAAACATGAGTCTGATGAAGGAACAAGACAAAACCCCAGAAGAACAGCTAAATGAAGTGGAGATAGGAAACCTGTCTGAAAAATACTTCAGAGTAATTCTAGTAAGGATGATCCAAGATTTGGGGAAAAAAATAGAGGCAAAGGTCGATGAATTAGAAGAAACATTCAAGAAAGGAATAGAAGATTTAAATATTCAACAAGCAGAGATGATCAACACAATAGCTGAAATACAAAATTCACTAGAAGAAAACAATAGCATGATACAGGAGGCAGAAGAACAAATAAGCGAGGTGGAAGACAGACTGGTAGAAATCACTGATGTGGAACAGAATAAAGAAAAAAGAATGAAAAGAATTGAGGACAGTCTCAAAGAACTCAGGGACAACTTTAAATGCCCCAACATTTGCATTATAGGGGTTTGAGACGGAGAAGAGAGAGAGAAAGGGCCAGAGAAAATATTTGAAGAAATAATAGCTGAAAACCTCCCTAACATGGGAAAGGAATCACTCACTCGAATCCAGGAAGCACAACGAGTACCATATAGAATAAACCCAAGGAGAAACACACCAAGACACATATTAATCCAACTGTCCAACATTAAAGTCAAAGAGCAAATATTGAAAGCAACAAATAACATACAAGGGAACCCCCATAAGGTTATCAGCTGATTTTTCAGCAGAAACTCTGTGGGCCAGAAGGGAGTGGCATGATATATTTAAAGTGATGAAAGCAAAAAATACGCAACAAAGATTACTCTACCCAGCAAGGCTTTCTTTCAGATTTGAAGGAGAAGTCAAAACCTTTACAGACAAGCAAAGACTAAGAGAATTTAGTGCCACCAAACCAGCATTACAACAAGTATTAAAGGGACCTCTCTAGGCAGAAAGAAAAGGCCACAACTAGAAAGAAGAAAATTACAAATGAGGAGGCTCACCAGTAAAGGCAAACATCAGTAAAGGCAGGAAATCATACACATATAAATATGCCACCAAAAGCAGCAATTGTGAGAATAGGAAGGTACAAATACAGGCTCCTGGAAATGCATTTGCAATTAAGAGACCAGCAACTTAAAGCAATCTCGTGTGTATATATAGACTCCTATATCAAAACCTCATGGTTACCACAAACCAAAAATCTACAATAGATGCAATTCAAACACAACACTAAAGATAGTCATCAAACCACAAGAGAACAAAATGCAAGAAAAAAGGCCAAGAGATAAAGGGCCAGAGAAAATCAACAAAAACAAATCCAAAACAATTAACAAAAGGCAATAAGAACATACATATCAATAATGACCTTAAATGTAAATGGACTAAAAGCTCCAACCAAAAGACATAGACTGGCTGAATGGATACAAAAACAAGACCCATATATATGCTGTATAAACAAGATGTGGTGTGTGTACACACACACACACAATGGAAAATACTCAGCCATAAAAAGGAATAAAATAATACCACTTGCAGCAACATGGATGGGGCCTATAGATACTAACTGAAGTTAGTGAAAGACATCACATGATATCACTTATATGTGGAATCTAAAAAAGATACAAATGAACTTATTGCAGGACAGAAACAGACTCATAGACTTTCTAAACAAACTTATGGTTACCAACGAAGATAGGTGGGGTGGGGGATGGCATCAACTGGGGATTTGAAATTGGCACATGCACACTGTATTTTGAATGCCTGGCCAATGGGGACCTGCTCTACAGCACAGGGAACTCTACACAATCAATATTCTGTGATAATCTACATGGGGAAAGAATCTGAAAAAGAATGGATGTGGGTATATGTGTAACTGAATCACTTTCTTGTACAGCAGAAATGATCACAACTGGTAAGTCAGCTCTACTTCAATAAAATTTTTTAATATGGGGAAAAAAGAAAAAAAAAACAGCACACTAAGAAAAAACAAACAAAAAACACAGGCCAAGTAAAAGGCAGGAAAGCACTTTGAAGTATTCATGTGTGCGAAGAACTGAAAGGAGATTAGCATGGTTTCACATGGTAAGAGATGAGCTTGAATACACAGTGTGGGCCACACTACATGCAGATGCTTCCATGACCAAGTAAGACAGCTGGATTCAATTCAAAGCCACCAAGGGGTGTTAAGCTGAGGAATAAATTGACATCCTTCCCATTTTTAAAAGGATGCTTCTGGCTTCTTTATGGAGAAGAGACTAAGGAAGTCCCTAGAAGAAAACTTGTAAAAAGCTAATACAGGGGCCCAGGTAAGCAATGGCAGCAGCTTCAATTAAGGGTGGCAGCAGCACTGATGAAGGAAGTGCACAGATTTGAGTTATACATTAATAGAAGAATGCAGACAGCATGCTGAAGGGAAGAAGGTAAGTGGTATCACTTCAAGGTCTTCAGTATGACCTCCTCACTTTGTACAGAATTGTGACTAAACCAAAATATTATGTGTGCATTTTTCTTTGTATAAAAATACAGAATAGGTCCTCAAAAATTCCTGATGCCTCTATACCTACTGACAACCAAATGAAACCCAAATTCCTCCCCCTGCTGCTCAAGATCCTACATAATACAGTTCTAAATGCGCTTAGCAATCAAAATAGTCCAGTGCCGTTACACACACCCTATCAGAGCATTTTCTTGCAATACTTCTTAGAACACTCCCTTGCCCTAGTTTACTATTCTGCCTGAAGACCCTCATGCCTTCAAACTGGTACCTATCCAAACACATCCAATAGTCACAATTTCAAGCCCCACCTCTCTCTCAGTTTTTCTTCATCACATAACAGAATAAAATAATTATACAATATGAAGTACTGTGGAGGGGAGGGTAAGAAAACAGGAGAGGAACTTTTCCAAATTTCCACAGTAAACTCATATTCTTTGATAGAGGATAGTACTTGCCTCATCCTCAATGAGATTTACATGTTTTTTTGTCATTCTCTCTTTTTACAGCTGCACCTGTGGCATATGGAGGTTCCCAGGCTAGGGGTCCAATTGGAGCTGTAACTGCCAGCCTATGCCAGGGCCACAGCAATGAGGGATCTGAGCCACATCTGTGACCTGCACCACAGCTCACAGCAACACCAGAGTCTTAACCCACTGAGCGCAGTCAGGGATCGAACCTCTGCCCTCATGGATGTCAGCCAGGCTCATTAACTGCTGAGCCACAGTAGGAACGCAAAGATTTACATAATTATTTAAGGCAGGTACTGTTTCCTTTTTCATCTCTCTATCTCCTAATAAATAAGGCATGGTATCTTTTAGAAACAGGAACTGCCCAATTTATTTATCTGAACTGAAAGTTAAGTATCTAAGTTATATTTAAGTTATTCACAGATATGCCCAAGCCTCTGTTTCCTTCCATTTTGAATGCCTACATTTCTCTCTTTCTTACTTACTCGCTAAAACATTTGCTGATCAACAAGCAAAATGCCAGAGAGCTGGGATAGAAACTGAGTAAAGACATAGTCTCTGCACCCAAAGAGTTCAGAGTCTAGTGAGGAAAGATACATAAGTTATGATAATATACCATACTATAGTTAGGAAAGCAATCAAGATATGTACATGCTTAAGAAATCTCTGGAGGGGGTGGTGGTGAGAAGTGGCAATATGCAGAAAAAGATATCTGGAAAATTGACAGGTAAAATAAGTAATATTTATAAGGAGAAGAAAAATAGGAAGAGTATCGCAAGCTAAGAAGACAGAGGAGTCATGCCACAAAGCAAACCTCACTGATCTTTAAGTGAAAAGAGTTGAATATTATCAAAAAAGTGGCTGAGGACTTCAGTCTCCCTCAAACTACCATTTTTCTACCACTTTTAATGTTACCTATAAAAATAATTGGAACACGGAATTCAAAAATTGAGTTAGTGTCGGAGTTCCCATCATGGCTCAGTGGTAAGGAAACCAACTTGTATCCATGAGGATGAGGGTTCAATCCCTGGCTTCACTGAATGAGTTAAAGATCCGGCACTGCCATGAGGAGTGGTGTAGGTCAGACACAGCTTGGATGTGATGCTGCGGTAGCTGTGGCGTATTCTGCCAGCTGCAGCTCTGATTCGGTCACTAGACAGGAAACTTCCATATGCCATGGGTACAGCACCCAAGAAACACAAATAAACAAATAAATAAATAAAACAAAAAAAGGAAGCAAAAAGAAAATTTGAGTTAGTGGAAAAGACAAAATTTTGTTTAAACTTCAACTGATAGATATTATTTATCTATAAAAAATAGTTGTTAGGACTAATTTGTTTTCTTCTCTTAAAATACCTAATTTTGGGAGTTCCCATTGTGGCTGTGGTTAATGAATCTGGCTAGGAACCATGAGGTGGCAGGTTTGATCCCTGGCCTTGCTCAGTGGGTTAAGGATCCGAAACTGCCACGAGCTGTGGTGTAGGTTGCAGACGAGGCTCAGATCCTGCATTGTGGTGTAGGTCAGTGGCTACAGCTCTGATTCGACCCCTAGCCTGGGAACTTCCATATGCCACTGGAGTGGCCCAAGAGATGGCAAACAGACTAAAAATAAAAAAAAAAAATAAGAAACCCTAATTTTTAGGGAGTTCCCATTGTGGCTCAGTGCTAATGAACCCGACTAGTATCCATGAGAGTGAGGGTTTGATCCCTAGCCTTGATCGGTGGGTTAAGGATCCAGCATTGCTGTGCTATAGGTCACAAATGTAGATAGGATCCTGTATTGCTGTGGCTGTGGTATAGGTCAGCAGCCACAGCTCCAATTTGACCCCTAATGTGGGAGCTTTGTTATGCTGCAGGTATGGCCCTAAGAAAATAAAAAGCAAAAAAAAAAAAAAATCTAATTTTTATATTATTGGTTTAATAATATTTATATTTTGCTGGTGTTCCCATCGTGGCTCAGCAGAAACAAATCTGACCAGAAACCACGAGGTTGCAGGTTCGATCCGTGGCCTCGCTCAGTGGGTTAAGGATCTGGTGTTGCCATGAGCTATGGTGTAGGTCACAGACACGGCTGGGATACTGCATTGCTATGGCTGTGGTGTCAGTTGGCAGTTGTAGCTCTGATTTGACTTCTAGCCTGGGAACCTCCATATGCCTCAGGTGTGGCCCTAAAAATTAATAATAATAATTTGAAATTTTAGTGATGAGGAAATAAAAGATTCAGACGTTACAAAGAATTATCAAAAATTTGATTTATTTAAATAGCTAATACCTACTGAGTACTTACCATGGGCCCAGTACCACTTTAAGAAATTTATATGTATTAATTCACAAATACTTCACAATATTCATTTTCAAGGAAATTGAAATTTAAAAAATTAAGATTTGATGCAATACTACAGGTCATGAAAACTACAAATTAATTTTTTAATGAACTATATTATCATCAAACAACCATCAAACACACTAAGAAGAAACCATATGGGGAATTACCATAAATAAAAATAACAGCTCTTATTGGATTAATTTCACTTTGAAGTTGTAACCCATGCTGCTCCTTTTCTTCTCTCTGTTGTTATAGCTGTTTAACATCTGCCTTAAGATGCTGGTACATGGTCTCCACTTCTGATAATTCTTCTTTGAGTATTTGAGTAGCTTTTCCCTTTTCACCCAACTCTGCCTATATTCTCTGGAGTGAAGTTTCAGATGCAGATAACCTTGACTAAAGCTCTTGACAATCTAGGTTTTTTTGATGAAGGCTTGCTTGTATATTCTTCTTACTCACACATTCTTCATTATGTTTCAACTCTGGGGACAGTCCAGTTCCTTCTTCAGCAAATTTTCAGTCAAGTTCTGAAATATCAGTTTGACAATTTACATCCTTTCCTAAATTTTAATTACTCTAATAAATCAATCTTCAGAGTGATACCATTTCTTAAAATGTTTTAGTCAGTACTGTAAAAAGAGTGAAAATATTCTAAACAAGAGGAATTAAATTATTAAACATTAAATGGTTTTATCCTGCATCCACTTGACTAAGCTCTACTAATGTAATTTAAGTACTGTAAAATTTCGATATAAAATGAAAACAATAAAATCTACTAAGTAGAGTGTTTAGAGTATGCAGAATATCTATAACCTTGGGAGCGCCGAGGGGGGCGAAGACCAGATTGAGCGCAGTGCTAGCGTAGGGGATGCGTGCGTGGGGCCTGCGTGTGTGCTGGGACAGGAGAGCAGAAGACTAAACTGAGGGACACCTGGAGACTCTGGGATTAAGGTAAGGATGTGCACTCTAGCTCCAGCTGCCAGGGTGAAGTTAGAGTGTAGAGGAGGGGAAGAGGGTGGAGGGGATCCCTTGAGGAGCTGAGGAAAGATGTCAGAAAGGGAGGGGGTGAGGCGGGAGTGCGGGGAGGGCCTTGGCGGTCAGGGACCGGGATGCGTGCAGTGCGGGTGTGGGAGTTGCCTGCGTGGGGCCTGCCTGTGTGCTGGGGAGAGGAGAGCAGAAGAGAAAGCTGAGGGAAAAAGGGAGCCTGGAAGATTTAGGTGATGATATGGGCGAGCTGCAGCTGCCAGGTTGCAGTTAGCTTCAGAGTAGAGAATTGGAAGAGGGTGGAGGGGATCCCTTTGCAGAGTTGAAGCAAGGTCTTAAAAAGGGAGGGGGAAGTGGTAGTGCTGGGAGGGCCGTGGGGGGCGGGGCCCGGCTTGCCTGCTGTGCCTGTGTGGGTGTTTCATGCTTGGCGCCCGCGAGTGTGCCAGGGAAAGGAGAGCAGAGGAAAAAGCTGAGGGAAACTCGGAGCCTTGAGGATTAAGGTAAGGATGGACACTCTAGCTCTAGTTGACACGTTGAAGTTACATTCAAGGTAGAGAATGGGGGGAGGGGGAAGCGGTAGTGCTGGGAAGGCCGTGGGGGGCGTGGCCGGGCTTGCATGCTGTGTGTGCCTGTGGGTTGCGTGCGTGGTGTTTGCGTGTGCTGGGGAGAGGAGAGGAGAAGAATAATCTGAGGGACACCAGGAGCCTCTGGGACTAAGGTAAGGATGTGCACTCTAGCTCCAGCTGCCAGGTTGAAGCAAGCTAGAGTGTAGAGAAGAGAGTGGAGAGGATCCCTTGAGGAGCTGAGGAAAGATGTCAGAAAGGGAGGGCCTTGGCTGGAGTACGGGAGGGCCTTTGCTGTCAGGGACCGGGATGCGTGCAGTGCGGGTGTGGTGGTTGCCTGCGTGGGGCCTGCCTGTGTGCTGGGGAGAGGAGAGCAGAAGAGAAAGCTGAGGGAAACAGGGAGCCTGGGGGATTAAGGTAAGCATCTGAGCTGCATCTGCAACCTACAACACACCACAGCTACCACCAATGAGGAATCCTTAATCCACAGAGTGAAGCCAGGAATTGAACCCACATCCTTACGGATACTAGTCAGGTTCAAAACCCCAATGAGCCACCACAGGAACTTCCTGATGAATTCACTTTTGACAAGTGTGCCAAGATAAGTCGATAGGGGAAAGAAGAGTCTTTTCTACAAGTGGTGCTGGAACAATTAGCCACAGATAAAGAATAAAACTGGATTCCCACTGCTATGACGTAAATGTTTGTGTCTCCTCAGAATCCATATGTTGAAATCCTAATCCACAGAAGTGATGGCGTTAGTATATGGGGCCTGTGAAAGATCAGGAGATCATGAAGATGGAGCCCTCATAGATGGGATGATTGCTCTTATGAGAGAAAGTCCACAGGGCTCACAAATACCTTCTGCCCTGTGAGGAAAGAAACAAAGTCTGCAATGTGGAAGACATTCCTCACTCAACCCTGCTTACACCTGAATCTCAGAGTCCCAGCCTCCCAGACAGTGAGGAATAGATTTCTGTTCTTTATAAACCACCCAGTCTGTGGTATTTTGTTATAGAAACCTGAAAAGACTAAGACAGCTACCTTACATCATATGTAAAATTAATTCCATATGTATCAAAGTCAAAATACAAGAGCCAAAACCATTGCTTCTTGGTATAAAATACAGGAGTAAATATTAATAATCTTGGATTAGGCAAGTTTTAAAAAAAATGACACCGAAAATATAAACAACAAAAGGAAAATTAGATGACTTGAGTGTCATTAAAACTAAAGATGTGGTATAGATACAAAATGGACTATTACTTAGTCATTAAAAGGAAAGAAATAATGTCATTTGCAACATTAGATAGACCTAGATAGTATCATGCTAAGTGAAGTTAGACAGTGAGACACCAACATCATATGCTATCACTTATATGTGTCATCTAAATAAAAAGGATAAAATCATCATCTTTGCAGAACAGATACTGACTCACAGACTTTGAAAGAATTATGTATCCCAAAGGAGACTGGTTTGGGAGTGGGGGGATGGCCTGGTGGTTTGGGATGGAAACAATAAAAAGTTCAGTTTTGATGATCCTTTTACAACTATAAATGTAATAAAATCGATTGAGTTAAAAAAAACTGACACTGCTGTGCTTCAACGGACACAGTTAAGAAAATGAAGACAACACAGAGAATGAGAAAATAGTTAAAAACCATATATATGATAAAGGAAAACTCAATTTATTTTACACTAGGAAAGGACTTGAACATATATTCTCTGAAGAAAATAACCAAAAATCACATGAAAAATAGTTCAACAGCATCAGACATTAGGAAAATGCAAATCAAAACCACAATGCGATACTATTTCACATCCACTATGATGGCTCAATTTAGAAAAATTCTTTAGTCTTAAGAACTCTTTGTAAATAACATTAAGTTTTTACTTTGACGGGTGATATCTGTTCCTATCAGGACCCTGACATTCAGGTGGGGATAATTTTTTTCAAGTCAAGCATTTTTATTTTTTCAGACATATCTATGAGTGCGGAAGTTCTGGGGCCAAGGAGCAAACCTTAACCACAGCAGTGACCACACCAGATAATTAACCCACTGAGCCACCAGGGAACTCCATGGGTGATCATTTTTTAATGAACAATTTTTTATGGGAAAATACCACAGTTATCCCCACTGAAGCTAAAAATCCAGATATCCCCTTTCAAAGTTATTACCCATGTTTTCGTACATCAACTAATACAATAATATAATAAGGAGAAATAGGATGTAAAGTATTTGAATAAAGAGATTTGAAGGGAAAGTCATTAAGATGATAATCATCTATCTACCAAATCCAAAAGTGTTAAGTGAAAATCCATCATACTAAAGTGCAAAGTTCAGTCAAGCGATTGAATTCATAATTAAACTGAATGTTCCAATAAAATTAAATTTAAAAAGATTAATCATAAATATTTGTCAGTATAGTTCTTGAACACTGGCCACAGTTATTTATTAAGAAATTAGATGATTCAGACTATTATTGAGGTTCTTTTTTTTCAATTTTTAAATTTTATTGACGTGTAGATAATTTACGTTTTGATAATTTCTCCTACACAACAAAGTGATTCAGTTATACATATACACAATCCATTCTTTTTCACATTTTGTCCCATATATTTCACATTTTGTCCCATATAGGTCCTCACAGAATATTGGGTAGTGTTCCCTCTGCTATACAGCTGGTCCCCATTGACCATCCATTCCCTAAACAATATTGTGCATATACCAAACCCAAACATCCAATCAAACTCTCTTTCCTACCGTTCCCTTCTTTAACCATATTTTTTTAAGTTTGTGAGTCTGTTTCTGTTTTGTAAATAAGTTCAAATGTATCATTTTTTTTACTTTCCACCTATAACTGATATCTTATGATTTTTGTCTTTCACCTACTTAGTATGATAATCACTAGGTCCATCCATTTTGTTGGAAATGACACTACTCATTCTTTTTATGGCTGAGTGATAATCCATTTGTATATATATATACTGCATCTTATTATTCCATTCCTGTCTTTAGATGTTTAATATGCTTTCATTTCTTGCTATTTTAAATAGTGCTACAAGGAACATTGAGTTGTGTGTATTTTTACAATGATAGATTTCTCAGGATATATGCCCAGGAGTGGGATTACTGAATCATAAGGTAGTCGTATTTGTTTTTTTTAAGGAAGCTTGATACTATTCTCCATAGTGGTTCCAACAATTTACATTCCCACCAACAGCATAGGAGTGTTCCCCTTTCTCATCTTCTCAGCATTTATTTTTCTGTAGAATTTTTGATGATGGCTATTCTGAGCATTGGTAGGTGATTCCTATTATACTTTTGATTTGCACTTCTCTAAAATTAAGCATCTTCTCATGTATATTAAGATCTGTTTTTTAATGGCTTTGCCAGTAGCATATGGAGGTTCCCAGGTGCACTGCTGAATTGGAGCTAAAGCTGCTGGCCTACCTTATAGCCTCAGTAACACCAGCCTTACATACGTGGTTTTTAGTATCTGCCCATATCTTTAGCAAAAACAGGACCTCAGATTCAAGTTTAGCTATCTGACTTCCATTTTCAAAATATGAGCCACACAAATCCTTGACCTTTTAGTTTCTAATGATCTCAGATACATGCACTTTACATTTTCTGGGTCTTCTAGCGGTTCTTATTAAATAGTTGGTGCAAAACAAGACCTTCTTTCCACATAACAGATATGATCTCTTCATTTTAGTTTCTAGTTTGATAGTATAAAATGTTCACAAAGAATTAATGTGGGTTATTACTTATTTTGAGGCAAAGTCTGCATCATTTATATTGCCACTATATTATGCTTGCTGAGACACATAAAAGCAGCTTCTGGGATATTGAAAACATTATTGATCTAGGAAATATTTTAATTCATTCAGAGAGAAGATACCATTAGGTTTACTACCATTTGGAAGGAACTGACATATAGTATAGTAACTATATATATTTTTTCTCTCTAGTTAAGTTATAATTTAGTCCAAAATAATCTACAGAACATCAGTGTTTTTCCAAATGAAAAATAAGTTATCATTTTTCACACCTACTGGTGAAAAAGAAACTGGTGCTTAGAAACACTCCATAAATTTTACACATACTACATACAACATTTTTGTTTGTTTCATTTCATTCATTTAATAGAATGTAAAAAAACAAACTAAAGAAATAATTAGAATTATTTGACGTATAACTTCTATTAGTTTCAAATGTACAGCAAAGTGAAGCAATTACACATGTCCATTATAAATTTCCTATATAAAAAAAAAATGAAATTTTAATGCGATGCAGCTCAAAGTAAACATCCTCAACTGGTTCAGAGAGATATTTGATTACTATTGCAATATTCTTAAAAGACAGAAGATGTAATATAAAAATAAATACATCCAGAGATGCAGATGGATCATATCCACCAATTTCCAACGTCTCAAAAAAAAAAATTAAAGCTGTCAACTGGAACTCCACTGACAGCCTTACCTCAGGCCCTGATAATCACGGTGTCACTAAGGATTAACTTCAGATCTCTCTTCATCACTGTGAAGGGACTACAAACAAGCCGGGGCAAGCAGAGACATTACCTTAACTCAATAGACACTCATCGCTCCATTGCTGAGACACAACCTCACATTTTCTGAGCCAGTGTATCCACCATCTTCAACCTACATAACAAAAAAAAAAAAAAAAAAAAAAAACTTCGAACACATCACCTGGAACTTCACTGACAGCCTTACCTCAGTCCCCCCCTGCTCGCCCTGGCCCTCAGCACTCCCTTCAGCTCTCCCTTCCCCTCTGTTCAGGCACTACCCACAAGCCCCTCCCAGCTGCCCTGGCCCATTCCCACACGAACCCCTCTGGGCTCCTTTCCTGACATCCTTCCGCTCCCATTCGCTAAGGGGTCCTCATCCTCCGCCCTCTTCCCCCTTCACAACAACCAAACAAAAGCCAAAAACCCACAACAAAAACCACCACCGCCACCCACCACCACCACCACCGCAGCAGCCACCAAAACCTACCTTGAACCTATCCCCTAGAATGCCCCTCACAACCGCACCGCAGGGCCCCAGGCTCTCCGTGTCCCTCTCCATTCCCTCCCGCCTCCCTTCCCCTGCACCCACGCAACCCCCACGCACGCTCTGGGGGCAAGGGGTGCCCGCCCGCCTCCACGCTCCCCGCACCCGCACAGGCCCAACCCTTCCTAGGACCTCTCCTAGACCTCGCCTCCACTTTTCCAAGGGATCCCATCCACCCTCTTCCTGCCTCTCAAAACGAACCCTAACTTCAACCTCTCAGCTGGGGCTCCGCTGCCATCCTCACCTCCGGCCCCCACGCTCGCGGTGGCCCTCCACAGTCCCTGTGCGCTCCCTTCCCCTGCACGCACCCAACCCCCACGCCTGCGCCGCCCCCAAGACACTCCACGCCCCCCCTCCTCCCGCCCCAAACACGCACCTTTCCCCCAAACACTTCCTGGGACCTTCCATCCCCCTTTTCCCAAGCATCCTAGGCACCCTCTTCCCTTCTCACAAAGATAAAACACAAACCTACCTTGGACCTGCCCGCTGCAGCCCTGCTCACATCCTCAGCTCCTTCACCCACGCTCGCTCGCCGCGGTGGCCCTCAGCAGTCGCTCCGGGGACTCCCTTCCCCGGCACGCACGCAACCCCCACGCACGCCACGGCACGCACGCAACCCCCACGCAGGCGCTCTGCACAACCGGGTCCCCGCCCCCCTCGCCCCGCCCTGCCCCCACCCACCTACACCCCCCCCTTCCTGGGAACTTTCCCCATCACTTCAAAGGCATCCAACCTATCCACCCCTCTACCCCCTTCTCAAACAAACAATCAAACTCACACACACACACACACACAGCAAGCCAAAAACCAAAACCAAAACATCCTCACTTGAACCTGTCTGCTGGAACTCCGCTGACAGCCTTACCTCAGTCCCCCCCTGCTCGCCCTGGCCCTCAGCACTCCCTTCAGCTCTCCCTTCCCCTCTGTTCAGGCACTACCCACAAGCCCCTCCCAGCTGCCCTGGCCCATTCCCACACGAACCCCTCTGGGCTCCTTTCCTGACATCCTTCCGCTCCCATTCGCTAAGGGGTCCTCATCCTCCGCCCTCTTCCCCCTTCACAACAACCAAACAAAAGCCAAAAACCCACAACAAAAACCACCACCGCCACCCACCACCACCACCACCGCAGCAGCCACCAAAACCTACCTTGAACCTATCCCCTAGAATGCCCCTCACAACCGCACCGCAGGGCCCCAGGCTCTCCGTGTCCCTCTCCATTCCCTCCCGCCTCCCTTCCCCTGCACCCACGCAACCCCCACGCACGCTCTGGGGGCAAGGGGTGCCCGCCCGCCTCCACGCTCCCCGCACCCGCACAGGCCCAACCCTTCCTAGGACCTCTCCTAGACCTCGCCTCCACTTTTCCAAGGGATCCCATCCACCCTCTTCCTGCCTCTCAAAACGAACCCTAACTTCAACCTCTCAGCTGGGGCTCCGCTGCCATCCTCACCTCCGGCCCCCACGCTCGCGGTGGCCCTCCACAGTCCCTGTGCGCTCCCTTCCCCTGCACGCACCCAACCCCCACGCCTGCGCCGCCCCCAAGACACTCCACGCCCCCCCTCCTCCCGCCCCAAACACGCACCTTTCCCCCAAACACTTCCTGGGACCTTCCATCCCCCTTTTCCCAAGCATCCTAGGCACCCTCTTCCCTTCTCACAAAGATAAAACACAAACCTACCTTGGACCTGCCCGCTGCAGCCCTGCTCACATCCTCAGCTCCTTCACCCATGCTCGCTCGCCTCGGTGTCCCTCAGCAGTCACTCCGGGGACTCCCTTCCCCAGCAAGCACACAAACCCCACGCAGGCGCTCTGCACAACCGGGTCCCCGCCCCCCTCGCCCCGCCCTGCCCCCACCCACCTACACCCCCCCCTTCCTGGGAACTTTCCCCATCACTTCAAAGGCATCCAACCTATCCACCCCTCTACCCCCTTCTCAAACAAACAATCAAACTCACACACACACACACACAGCAAGCCAAAAACCAAAACCAAAACATCCTCACTTGAACCTGTCTGCTGGAACTCCGCTGACAGCCTTACCCTCAGTCCCCCCCTGCTCGCCCTGGCCCTCAGCACTCCCTTCAGCTCTCCCTTCCCCTCTGTTCAGGCACTACCCTCAAGCCCCTCCCAGCTGCCCTGGCCCATTCCCACACGAACCCCTCTGGGCTCCTTTCCTGACATCCTTCTGCTCCCATTTGCTAAGGGGTCCTCATCCTCCGCCCTCTTCCCCCTTCACAACAACCAAACAAAAACCAAAAACCCACAACAAAAACCACCACCACCCACCACCACCACCACCGCAGCCGCCACAAACACCTACCTTGAACCTATCCCCTAGAATGCCCCTCACAACCGCACCGCAGGGCCCCAGGCTCTCCGTGTCCCTCTCCATTCCCTCCCGCCTCCCTTCCCCTGCACCCACGCAACCCCCACGCACGCTCTGGGGGCAAGGGGTGCCCGCCCGCCTCCACGCTCCCCGCACCCGCACAGGCCCAACCCTTCCTAGGACCTCTCCTAGACCTCGCCTCCACTTTTCCAAGGGATCCCATCCACCCTCTTCCTGCCTCTCAAAACGAACCCTAACTTCAACCTCTCAGCTGGGGCTCCGCTGCCATCCTCACCTCCGGCCCCCACGCTCGCGGTGGCCCTCCACAGTCCCTGCGCGCTCCCTTCCCCTGCACGCACCCAACCCCCACGCCTGCGCCGCCCCCAAGCCGCTCCCCGCCCCCCTCCTCCCGCCCCAAACACGCACCTTTCCCCCAAACACTTCCTGGGACCTTCCATCCCCCTTTTCCCAAGCATCCTAGGCACCCTCTTCCCTTCTCACAAAGATAAAACACAAACCTACCTTGGACCTGCCCGCTGCAGCCCTGCTCACATCCTCAGCTCCTTCACCCACGCTCGCTCGCCGCGGTGGCCCTCAGCAGTCGCTCCGGGGACTCCCTTCCCCGGCACGCACGCAACCCCCACGCACGCCACGGCACGCACGCAACCCCCACGCAGGCGCTCTGCACAACCGGGTCCCCGCCCCCCTCGCCCCGCCCTGCCCCCACCCACCTACACCCCCCCCTTCCTGGGAACTTTCCCCATCACTTCAAAGGCATCCAACCTATCCACCCCTCTACCCCCTTCTCAAACAAACAATCAAACTCACACACACACACACACAGCAAGCCAAAAACCAAAACCAAAACATCCTCACTTGAACCTGTCTGCTGGAACTCCGCTGACAGCCTTACCTCAGTCCCCCCCTGCTCGCCCTGGCCCTCAGCACTCCCTTCAGCTCTCCCTTCCCCTCTGTTCAGGCACTACCCTCAAGCCCCTCCCAGCTGCCCTGGCCCATTCCCACAGGAACCCCTCTGGGCTCCTTTCCTGACATCCTTCCGCTCCCATTTGCTAAGGGGTCCTCATCCTCCGCCCTCTTCCCCCTTCACAACAACCAACCAAAAACCAACAACAAAAACCACCACCACCGCAGCAGCCACCAAAACCTACCTTGAACCTATCCCCTAGAATGCCCCTCACAACCTCCCCGCAGGGCCCCAGGCTCTCCGTGTCCCTCTCCATTCCCTCCGGCCTCCCTTCCCCTGCACCCACGCAACCCCCACGCACGCTCGGGGGGCAAGGGGTGCCTGCCCGCCTCCACGCTCCCCGCACTCGCACAGGCCCAACCCTTCCTAGGACCTCGCCTCCACTTTTCCAAGGGATCCCATCCACCCTCTTCCTGCCTCTCAAAACGAACCCTAACTTCAACCTCTCAGCTGGGGCTCCGCTGCCATCCTCACCTCCCTCCCCCACGCTCGCGGTGGCCCTCCCCATTCCCTCTGAGCTCCCTTCCCCTCCACGCAGCTAACCCTCCTGCACTCAACCCCCATACCTGCCCTGCACTGAAGCCGGTCCCTCCCCAACCACGCACCTTTCCCCCAAACACTTCCTGGGACCTTCCCTCCCCTTTTCCCAAGCATCCTAGGCACCCTCTTCCCTTCTCAAAAAGATAAACACAAACCTACCTTGGACCTGCCCGCTGCAGCCCTGCTCACGCCCTCAGCTCCTTCACCCATGCTCGCTCGCCGCGGTGTCCCTCAGCAGTCGCTCCGGGGGCTCCCTTCCCCGGCACGCACGCGAACCCCCACGCACGCCACGGCACGCACGCAACCCCCTCGCACGCCACGGCACGCAGGCAACCCCCACGCACGCGCTCTGCACAACCGCGTCCCCGCCCCCCTCGCCCCTCTCTGCCCCCACCCACACCCCCAACCCTTCCTGGAAACTTTCCCCATCAGCTCAAAGGCATCCAACCTACCCACCCCTCTACCCCCTTCTCAAACAAACAATCAAACGAACAAACACACACAGCAAGCCAAAAACCAAAACAAAAAACACCTCACTTGAACCTGTCTGCTGGAACTCCACTGACAGCCTTACCTCAGTCCCCCCCTGCTCCCCTGGCCCTCAGCACTCCCTTCAGCTCTCCCTTCCCCTCTGTTCAGGCACTACCCACAAGCCCCTCCCAGCTGCCCTGGCCCATTTCCACAGGAACCCCTCTGGGCTCCTTTCCTGACATCCTTCCGCTCCCATGTGCTAAGGGGTCCTCATCCTCCACCCTCTTCCCCCTTCACAACAACCAACCAAAAACCAAAAACCAACAACAAAAACCACCACCACCACCACCACCACAGCAGCCACCAAAACCTACCTTGAACCTATCCCCTAGAATGCCCCTCACAACCTCCCCGCAGGGCCCCAGGCTCTCCGTGTCCCTCTCCATTCCCTCCGGCCTCCCTTCCCCTGCACCCACGCAACCCCCACGCACGCTCGGGGGGCAAGGGGTGCCTGCCCGCCTCCACGCTCCCCGCACTCGCACAGGCCCAACCCTTCCTAGGACCTCGCCTCCACTTTTCCAAGGGATCCCATCCACCCTCTTCCTCCCTCTCAAAACTAACCCTAACTTCAACCTCTCAGTTGGGGCTCGGCTGCCATCCTCACCTCCCTCCCCCACGCTCGCGGTGGCCCTCCCCATTCCCTCTGAGCTCCCTTCCCCTCCACGCAGCTAACCCTCCTGCACTCAACCCCCATACCTGCCCTGCACTGAAGCCGGTCCCTCCCCAACCACGCACCTTTCCCCCAAACACTTCCTGGGACCTTCCCTCCCCTTTTCCCAAACATCCTAGGCACCCTCTTCCCTTCTCAAAAAGATAAACACAAACCTACCTTGGACCTGCCCACTGCAGCCCTGCTCACGCCCTCAGCTCCTTCACCCATGCTCGCTCGCCTCGGTGTCCCTCAGCAGTCGCTCCGGGGGCTCCCTTCCCCGGCACGCACGCGAACCCCCACGCACGCCACGGCACGCACGCAACCCCCTCGCACGCCACGGCACGCACGCAACCCCCACGCACGCGCTCTGCACAACCGCGTCCCCGCCCCCCTCGCCCCTCTCTGCCCCCACCCACACCCCCTCCTTCCTGGAAACTTTCCCCATCAGCTCAAAGGCATCCAACCTACCCACCCGTCTACCCCCTTCTCAAACAAACAATCAAATGAACAAACACACACAGCAAGCCAAAAACCAAAACAAAAAACACCTCACTTGAACCTGTCTGCTGGAACTCCACTGACAGCCTTACCTCAGTCCCCCCCTGCTCCCCTGGCCCTCAGCACTCCCTTCAGCTCTCCCTTCCCCTCTGTTCAGGCAATACCCACAAGCCCCTCCCAGCTGCCCTGGCCCATTCCCACAGGAACCCCTCTGGGCTCCTTTCCTGACATCCTTCCGCTCCCATGTGCTAAGGGGTCCTCATCCTCCACCCTCTTCCCCCTTCACAACAACCAACCAAAAACCAAAAACCAACAACAAAAACCACCACCACCACCACCACCACAGCAGCCACCAAAACCTACCTTGAACCTATCCCCTAGAATGCCCCTCACAACCTCCCCGCAGGGCCCCAGGCTCTCCGTGTCCCTCTCCATTCCCTCCGGCCTCCCTTCCCCTGCACCCACGCAACCCCCACGCACGCTCGGGGGGCAAGGGGTGCCTGCCCGCCTCCACGCTCCCCGCACTCGCACAGGCCCAACCCTTCCTAGGACCTCGCCTCCACTTTTCCAAGGGATCCCATCCACCCTCTTCCTCCCTCTCAAAACTAACCCTAACTTCAACCTCTCAGCTGGGGCTCCGCTGCCATCCTCACCTCCCTCCCCCACGCTCGCGGTGGCCCTCCCCATTCCCTCTGAGCTCCCTTCCCCTCCACGCAGCTAACCCTCCTGCACTCAACCCCCATACCTGCCCTGCACTGAAGCCGGTCCCTCCCCAACCACGCACCTTTCCCCCAAACACTTCCTGGGACCTTCCCTCCCCTTTTCCCAAGCATCCTAGGCACCCTCTTCCCTTCTCAAAAAGATAAACACAAACCTACCTTGGACCTGCCCGCTGCAGCCCTGCTCACGCCCTCAGCTCCTTCACCCATGCTCGCTCGCCTCGGTGTCCCTCAGCAGTCGCTCCGGGGGCTCCCTTCCCCGGCACGCACGCGAACCCCCACGCACGCCACGGCACGCACGCAACCCCCTCGCACGCCACGGCACGCACGCAACCCCCACGCACGCCCTCTGCACAACCGCGTCCCCGCCCCCCTCGCCCCTCTCTGCCCCCACCCACACCCCCTCCTTCCTGGAAACTTTCCCCATCAGCTCAAAGGCATCCAACCTACCCACCCCTCTACCCCCTTCTCAAACAAACAATCAAACGAACAAACACACACAGCAAGCCAAAAACCAAAACAAAAAACACCTCACTTGAACCTGTCTGCTGGAACTCCACTGACAGCCTTACCTCAGTCCCCCCCTGCTCCCCTGGCCCTCAGCACTCCCTTCAGCTCTCCCTTCCCCTCTGTTCAGGCACTACCCACAAGCCCCTCCCAGCTGCCCTGGCCCATTTCCACAGGAACCCCTCTGGGCTCCTTTCCTGACATCCTTCCGCTCCCATGTGCTAAGGGGTCCTCATCCTCCACCCTCTTCCCCCTTCACAACAACCAACCAAAAACCAAAAACCAGCAACAAAAACCACCACCACCACCACCACCACAGCAGCCACCAAAACCTACCTTGAACCTATCCCCTAGAATGCCCCTCACAACCTCCCCGCAGGGCCCCAGGCTCTCCGTGTCCCTCTCCATTCCCTCCGGCCTCCCTTCCCCTGCACCCACGCAACCCCCACGCACGCTCGGGGGGCAAGGGGTGCCTGCCCGCCTCCACGCTCCCCGCACTCGCACAGGCCCAACCCTTCCTAGGACCTCGCCTCCACTTTTCCAAGGGATCCCATCCACCCTCTTCCTCCCTCTCAAAACTAACCCTAACTTCAACCTCTCAGTTGGGGCTCCGCTGCCATCCTCACCTCCCTCCCCCACGCTCGCGGTGGCCCTCCCCATTCCCTCTGAGCTCCCTTCCCCTCCACGCAGCTAACCCTCCTGCACTCAACCCCCATACCTGCCCTGCACTGAAGCCGGTCCCTCCCCAACCACGCACCTTACCCCCAAACACTTCCTGGGACCTTCCCTCCCCTTTTCCCAAGCATCCTAGGCACCCTCTTCCCTTCTCAAAAAGATAAACACAAACCTACCTTGGACCTGCCCGCTGCAGCCCTGCTCACGCCCTCAGCTCCTTCACCCATGCTCGCTCGCCGCGGTGTCCCTCAGCAGTCGCTCCGGGGGCTCCCTTCCCCGGCACGCACGCAACCCCCACGCACGCCACGGCACGCACGCAACCCCCTCGCACGCCACGGCACGCACGCAACCCCCACGCAGGCGCTCTGCACAACCGCGTCCCCGCCCCCCTCGCCCCTCTCTGCCCCCACCCACACCCCCCCCCCTTCCTGGAAACTTTCCCCATCAGCTCAAAGGCATCCAACCTACCCACCCCTCTACCCCCTTCTCAAACAAACAATCAAACGAACAAACACACACAGCAAGCCAAAAACCAAAACAAAAAACACCTCACTTGAACCTGTCTGCTGGAACTCCACTGACAGCCTTACCTCAGTCCCCCCCTGCTCCCCTGGCCCTCAGCACTCCCTTCAGCTCTCCCTTCCCCTCTGTTCAGGCACTACCCACAAGCCCCTCCCAGCTGCCCTGGCCCATTCCCACAGGAACCCCTCTGGGCTCCTTTCCTGACATCCTTCCGCTCCCATGTGCTAAGGGGTCCTCATCCTCCACCCTCTTCCCCCTTCACAACAACCAACCAAAAACCAAAAACCAACAACAAAAACCACCACCACCGCAGCAGCCACCAAAACCTACCTTGAACCTATCCCCTAGAATGCCCCTCACAACCTCCCCGCAGGGCCCCAGGCTCTCCGTGTCCCTCTCCATTCCCTCCGGACTCCCTTCCCCTGCACCCACGCAACCCCCACGCACGCTCGGGGGGCAAGGGGTGCCTGCCCGCCTCCACGCTCCCCGCACTCGCACAGGCCCAACCCTTCCTAGGACCTCGCCTCCACTTTTCCAAGGGATCCCATCCACCCTCTTCCTGCCTCTCAAAACTAACCCTAACTTCAACCTCTCAGCTGGGGCTCCGCTGCCATCCTCACCCTCCCTCCCCCACGCTCGCGGTGGCCCTCCCCATTCCCTCTGAGCTCCCTTCCCCTCCACGCAGCTAACCCTCCTGCACTCAACCCCCATACCTGCCCTGCACTGAAGCCGGTCCCTCCCCAACCACGCACCTTTCCCCCAAACACTTCCTGGGACCTTCCCTCCCCTTTTCCCAAGCATCCTAGGCACCCTCTTCCCTTCTCAAAAAGATAAACACAAACCTACCTTGGACCTGCCCGCTGCAGCCCTGCTCACGCCCTCAGCTCCTTCACCCATGCTCGCTCGCCGCGGTGTCCCTCAGCAGTCGCTCCGGGGGCTCCCTTCCCGGGCACGCACGCAACCCCCACGCAGGCGCTCTGCACAACCGCGTCCCCGCCCCCCTCGCCCCTCTCTGCCCCCACCCACACCCCCCCCTTCCTGGAAACTTTCCCCATCAGCTCAAAGGCATCCAACCTACCCACCCCTCTACCCCCTTCTCAAACAAACAATCAAACGAACAAACACACACAGCAAGCCAAAAACCAAAACAAAAAACACCTCACTTGAACCTGTCTGCTGGAACTCCACTGACAGCCTTACCTCAGTCCCCCCCTGCTCCCCTGGCCCTCAGCACTCCCTTCAGCTCTCCCTTCCCCTCTGTTCAGGCACTACCCACAAGCCCCTCCCAGCTGCCCTGGCCCATTCCCACACGAACCCCTCTGGGCTCCTTTCCTGACATCCTTCCGCTCCCATGTGCTAAGGGGTCCTCATCCTCCACCCTCTTACCCCTTCACAACAACCAACCAAAAACCAACAACAAAAACCACCACCACCGCAGCAGCCACCAAAACCTACCTTGAACCTATCCCCTAGAATGCCCCTCACAACCTCCCCGCAGGGCCCCAGGCTCTCCGTGTCCCTCTCCATTCCCTCCGGCCTCCCTTCCCCTGCACCCACGCAACCCCCACGCAAGCTCGGGGGGCAAGGGGTGCCTGCCCGCCTCCACGCTCCCCGCACTCGCACAGGCCCAACCCTTCCTAGGACCTCGCCTCCACTTTTCCAAGGGATCCCATCCACCCTCTTCCTGCCTCTCAAAACTAACCCTAACTTCAACCTCTCAGCTGGGGCTCCGCTGCCATCCTCACCCTCCCTCCCCCACGCTCGCGGTGGCCCTCCCCATTCCCTCTGAGCTCCCTTCCCCTCCACGCAGCTAACCCTCCTGCACTCAACCCCCATACCTGCCCTGCACTGAAGCCGGTCCCTCCCCAACCACGCACCTTTCCCCCAAACACTTCCTGGGACCTTCCCTCCCCTTTTCCCAAGCATCCTAGGCACCCTCTTCCCTTCTCAAAAAGATAAACACAAACCTACCTTGGACCTGCCCGCTGCAGCCCTGCTCACGCCCTCAGCTCCTTCACCCATGCTCGCTCGCCGCGGTGTCCCTCAGCAGTCGCTCCGGGGGCTCCCTTCCCGGGCACGCACGCAACCCCCACGCAGGCCACGGCAGGCACGCAACCCCCTCGCACGCCACGGCACGCACGCAACCCCCACGCAGGCGCTCTGCCCAACCGCTCTGGCTCTGGAGAGGGATGTGACCTCACCTAGGCAGGCTGCCCATGGGCCAACCCCACCAAACAGCATGGCCTTGGCTGCTCTCTGCACATGGAAAATGCCCCCTTGTCTTCCTCACCTTTATTCAAACCCGACACATATTTCAAGGCTAGTTCACTATTATCTTTTCTCTAACCCTCTCCTGATTCTTCAACAGCATTCCTCTTAGAACTTCCATGGTGACTTTAGACTGTTTGTGTAACTGAAAATATACCCACCCCCCACCCCCAAAGGGTTAGGGTTAGGAGTCCAAGCTCCACCTCTGGAACTCACCATGGATAAACTGTACTTAGGATGCTCTGCATTTTTCTCTTGGAGGAAGCGGCTCAGGAGGATCAAGGACACAGCATCCAAGAAACATTTTTACGGGCAGTGCCGCATGGTGCTGGGGCCCAAGAAGCTCTGTGGAGATGGCAGGCAGTGGGTCCTGGGTCCTCCTGCCCCCTTCCCGCCTCCACCAATGCCACTTCCAGATGACTCCCTGCCCTTTCCCATCCACTTCAATCTCCTTGTACATACATGCAGCAGCCTCCAGAGGGGAGACAAAAGTCCTGGAGTTTGGCTCTGTCCAGCTTCTGCCCTCCTCACCTCTCATCCAGGCTTCCAGGTGAGACTAGAGAAGTTTCTGTCATTTCTTCACTCTTGGAGCAGAGACCTGACCAGAAGGATGTGTTGCCAGGAAGAGGAAAGCAAGGCTTAGGGATGAACCAACCCTCGCCCAAACTGCAAGCTCAAGCCAGTCCCCACCTGGGTGTAATTGGCCAATAAGTTGGGTCTCATATGTTAGCTCCCCCCCTACATTTGTGGCTGATTCTTCCCAGGATCATGATTGGCAGATTCTGAAGTTTGGGATCAAATCAGAAGGACCAAGGGAAACTAGTTTGTACACAGCTTTCTTCCGTCCTGGAGTGGTGCAGAGGATGGAAAGCTAAAAGTGACTAGAACCTTCTCATCCTGTGAAAGTCTTTACCATGTTTGGAAGACTCCACTGGGGTCTTTGTGTCTCATAGAAAATGTGGCTTAAAGGTTTATCAGAGAGCAGGGATTCCTCTGAAATCAAGGAGAAAAGACCTCAATGCTGCAGGATAGGGGCCCAGTGGGCTCTTCAGAGGTAGCAGCACCTAGACACCCCTCCCAGGAGACCCTGCTTGTCAATCACCGTTCTCTTTGAATGGGGACTGCTCACCACACCAGCCTCATAACAAGCACCTGCTTCTGGATGAGGCAGGGATACAGTTGGAAAGCCAGCTTTCCAGCCTTTTCTCTCAAACCCAGAAGATTGGAAATGAATGATCAGTCTGACTCAAATGGATGAGGAGGGAGTGCCCCCATCCTGCCCTACCCTGCCCAGGCTGCAGTCACCCCAGCTGCTGGCTGTGTCTTGTACTCACCCCAAATGGCTCCTCGAATCTCCAGTTCTTTCCAAGGCCCAGAATGGCTCAAAGGGCCTCTGAAGTTGACTTTTCTTCTCTCTTTTTTTTCCATTACTAAGAATATATTTCATTTCTTTCTCACTCTTCCATCCCCTCACCATGCTTAGCTGAGCATTACATGAACTGTAGTTGTAGCCTTTCACTAAGAAAAGAAGATGACCAGATGATATCCTATCTTGCCTCTTCAGCTTTTGAGATGCAAAAAATAGAATTTAGGATAAGATTTTACATAGGGTTTTTTCCTTTCAGGTTTTTTTTTTTTTTTGGTCTTTTTAGGGCTGCACCTAAAATTAGGTATGGGGTTGAGTTTCATTTCTTTGCACTGATATGGTGGTTCCCAGGCTAGGGGCCGAATCAGAACTGTAGCTGCTGGTCTACATCCCAGCCACAGCAACACCAGATCTGAGCTGCATCTGTGACCTACACCACAACTGATGGCAACACCAGGTCCTTAACCCACTGAGCAAGGCCAGGGATCAAACCCACATCCTCATGGATCCTAGTTGGGTTCATTAACTGCTGAGCCACGATGGGAACTCCTGGATTTCCACATTTTTAAAGGCTGCAGAATACTTTATTGTATGTGTTTATACATCACATTTTCTTTCTCTGTTCTTCTGCCAATAGACATTTAGATTGTTTCCACATCTGGGCATTCTGAACTCTGGTGCAGTGAACATAGGGGTACAGATATCCTTTTGAGATTCTGACTTCAATTCCTTTGGACACATACATCTTGAAAAGTGGAACTGCTAGATCATAACTTAGTCTTTTTTGTTAAGGCCTGCACTTGTAGTTCATGGAAGTTCCAAGGCTAGGGATCTATTTGGAGCGGCAGCTGCCGGCCTACACCACAGCCAAAGGAACTCAGGATCCAAGCTGTACCTGCAATCTATGCTGCAGCTTTCAGCAACACTGGATCTTAACCCACTGAGTGAGGCCAGGGATTGAACCCAAGTCCTCATGGATGCTAGTCAGGTTCTTAACCTGCAGAGCCACCGGGTCTTTATTTCACTCCTGTTAGTTCTAGTTTTAATTTTTTGAGGAACTTATGTAACGGCTGCACCAATTTATATTCCCACTAAGTGTACAGAGTTTCACTTTCCCCCACATCCTCACCACAAGAAATGAGGTGATATCTCATTGTGGTTTTGGTTTGAATTTCCCTGATGACTGGTGATGTTGAGAATCTTTTCATGTACCTGTTGGCCATATGTATGTCTTCTTTTGAGAAATGTCTTCTTTGATTTTTTTTTTCTTTTTAGGGCCAAACCCATGGTGTTTGGAAATTCCCAGGTTAGGGGTCAAATCTGAGCTGCAGCTGCAGTCCACAGCCACAGCACTGCAAGATCTGAGCTGTGTCTGCAACCTACACCACAGCTCACAGCAACGCTGGATCCTTAACCCACAGAGCAAGGCCAGATATTGAACCTGCAACCTCATGATTACTAGTTGGGTTTCATTATTGCTGAGCCACAATGGGAACTCCCTTTGTTCATTTTTAACTGTGTTATTTGGTTTTTTGCTATTGAGTTATATGACCTTCATACATATTTTGGATATTAACCCCTTGTCATTTAAATGGTTTGCAAATATCTTCTATTCAGTAGGCTGTCTCTTCATTTTGTTGATGGTTTCCTTTGCTGTGCTAAACATAGTGCTACTTTTATTTTTTTTTTTTTTATTTTTTATTTTTTAGGGCCACACTTGTGACATATGAGGTTCCCAGGCTTGGGGTTGAATCAGAGCTGTAGCTGCCGGCCTACACCACAGCCATGGCAATACAGGATCCAAGCCGTCTCTGCGACCTACACCACAGCTCACGGCAATGCCAGATCCTTACCCCACTGAGTGAGGCCAGGGATGGAACCCACATCCTCATGGATCCTAGTCAGATTAGTTTCCGCTGCACCACAATGAGAATTGCTCGTGTTACTTTTAAAATTTAGGTGTTTGTCTCAAATTCATATTTGCATATGGAATGAGGTAGGGGTTGAGTTTCACTTCTTTGCACTGATATATATTTGTTTCAGCACCCCTTTCCCTTACTTTTTTTTTTTTTTTTGGTGGTTTGTCTTTTTTTTAGGGCCACACCTGCCACTTATGGAGATTCCCAGGCTAGGGGTCTAATCGGAGCTGTAGCCACCGGCCTACACTACAGCCAGAGCAACACCAGATCTGAGCCGTATCTCCAACCTATACCACAGCTCACCGAAACACTGGATCCTTACCTTGCTGAGCCAGGCCAGGGATCGAACCCACAACCTCATGGATGCTAGTCAGGTTCCTTAACCACTGAGCCATGACAGAAACTCCTCTCTTACCTTTTGATTTACTTGGCATCTTGTCAAAATCCAGCAACTGTCAGCATGAGGCTGTTTTTACTCTAAGCATTTCTGCACTCTATTTTTGCTACACTGTAAATAGTATCACATTGTGTCCCCTCCCCCAGCCCTGAGGTCATCATGATATTCTCCTACTTATTCTTTCTTTTTTTTTTTTTTTTGTCTTTTTGCCTTTTCTAGGGCTGCTTCCCAGGGCATATGGAGGTTCCCAGGCTAGGGGTCCAGTCAGAGCTGCAGCCACTGGCTACACCAGAGTCACAACAACATGGGATCCAAGCTGCATCTGCAACCTGCACCCACAGCTCACAGCAATGTCAGATCCCCAACCCACCAAGCAAGGCCAGGGATCAAACCTGCAACCTCATGGTTCCTAGTTGGATTTGCTAACCACTGTGCCATGACAGGAACGCCATCTCCTACTTATTCTTGCAGTGGTGTAGGAGGGGTCTTTTAGGTGGGACTGTGTTAGGTTTCCAGTAATACTAGTTTTCTTATGTGGGTGACCATCCATCCTGGCCCTGTTTATTCAAGTGAACATCCTTCCCCACCCACTTGCAGAGTGCTGTCTCTATTATAAATCAGCTTTCTTGATACCTCTATTTCTTGGGGATGGTTTTCTTTCTTCCTTTTTTCTTTTTAGGCTGCACCCAAGTCACATGGATGTTCCCAGGCTAGGAGTCAAATCAGAGCTACAGCTGCCAGCCTATATCATAGCCACAGCAGTGCAGGATCCAAGCTGTGTCTGCAACCTACACCACAGGTCACAGCAATGCCAGATCCTTAACCCACTAAGCAAGGCCAGGGAGCGAACCCACATCCTCATGGATCCTAGTCAGGTTCATTAACTGCTGAGCTATGAAGGGAACTCCAGAGCTTTCTCTGTTTTTAATGGTGTTGTTTTGTTAGAATTCTTTGCATATTTTGAAACAAATCCTTTGTTGTGTATGTGTTTGCAAATAGTTTTCTCTCGGTTTGTGACTTGCTTTTTGATTTTCTGAGTAAGGCCTTTCACAGAGGAGAAATCTTTAATTTTACAAAATCCATTTGACCCCTAGCCCAGGAACTTCTGCAGCCCTAAAAAAACCAGACCAAACCAAATACTCTAGGAGTTCCCGTGGTGGCACCCACGGGGCAGGTGCGGTCCTGGAGGACCCTGCTTTGCACAAATGAAGGGAGTTGAGGCTCCTTGGGCCCATGGCTTCTGCTTTGCTGGGATGATTGGTGGCATCTCTGCTGTCAGAGCTCTGTCTTCTTCAGACTTCAGGGGCTTTCAGCTTTAGGACATCAAGGGGCAGTGTCTACACTGATGGGAGCCAGGTTTCCTGCCAATTGGGTGGCACAGGAGGAAAAGGTGAGCAGAAGCTTTTAGCTTCCCATGTGCACCAGAGGGGGGGTCCACCTTCAGAGGATGCAAGAGGGGCTCTGGGTTGAAAGCTGGGGTTTTTTGGTCCATTGTGTGTGTGGTATGGATGGTGTCCACTGTCTTTACATGGTATGTGGTGTTGAGTTTTCCCAGCAGCACTTCCTGTGGGGACGACGTGGCCTTGGCCCCTTTGTCGTGAACACACTGACCCGCTCAGTGTGGGTTGAATTCTGGGCTCTGTCCTCTTGCTCTGGGCCAGGCACCTGTTTTTGAGCCAGTTCCACACTCTGTTGGTGACTGTAGCTTCACAACATAGAGTGAAGTCAGGCAGGGAGATGCCTCCGGCCTCTTGTCCTTTCTGAGGGTTGCTTTGGCTCCTTGAGGTCTTTTGTGGCTCCACACAAACTGTAGGAGGATTTGCTCTATTTCTGGGAAAAAGACTGTTGGAATTTGGGGAGGGGCTGGCATTCACATGTTCATTTCCTTGGGCAGAATGAACATTTGAACAATGTGAATTTTTCCAAGAGCACAAGGTATCTTTCCATTTATGTGTGTCATAGTTTTCAGGGGCTTCATCACTGTCTGAAAGTGTTTCAGTCTTTCATGTCCTTGGTTAAATGTATTGTTTTGTTCCTTTTTTCCCTTTTTTAGCTGCCCTGTGGCATGTGGAGCTCCTGGGCCAGGGATCAGATCTGAGCACAGTTGCAACCCATGCCACAGCTGTGGCAACACTGGATATATATATATATATAATGATTTTTATTTATTTTTAGTATAGCTAGTTTGCAGTGTTCTGTCAATATTCTGCGGCACAGCATGGTGACCCAGTTACACACACACATTCTTTTTCCTCACGTTATCATGCTACATCATAAGTGACTGGATATAGTTCCCAGTGCTACACAGCAGGATTTCATTGCTTATCCATTCCAAAGGCAAGAGTCTGCATCTATTAACCCCAAGCACCCCATCCATCCCACTCCCTCCCCCTCCCCCCTGGCAACCACAAGTCTATTCTGCAAGTCCATGAGTTTCTTTTCTGTGGAAAGATTCATTGGTGCCATATATCCGATTCCAGATACAAGTGATATCTTATGGTACTTGTTCTCTTTCTGACTTACTTCACTTAGTAGGAGAGTCTTTAGTTCCAACTGTGTTGCTGCAAATGGCATTATTTTGTTCTTTTTATGGCTGCGTAGAATTCCATTGTACATATTTACCACCTCTTCCTAATCCAATCATCTGTTGCTGGACAGTTAGAATTTTTCCGTGTCTTGGCTATTGTGAATAGTGCTGCAATGAACATGTGGGTGCATGGGTCTTTGTCAAGAAAAGTTTTGTCCAGATATATGCCCAAGAGTGGGATTGCTGGGTCATATGGTAGTTCTATGTGGTTTTCTAACGCACCTCCATACTGTTCTCCATGGTGGTTGCACCAACTTACATTCCCACCCACAGTGCAGGAGGGTTCCCTTTTCTCCACACCCCCTCCAGCATTTGTTATTTGTGGACTGATGAATGATAGCCATTCTGGCTGGTACGAGGTGGTATCTCATGGTAGTTTTGATTTGCATTTCTCTAATAACCAGGGATGTTGAGCATTTTCCCATGTGCCTGTTGGCCAACTGTATATCTTCCTTGGAGAAATGTCTATTCAGGTCATTTGTGCATTTTTCAATTGGGCTATTGGCTTTTTTGCTGTTGATTTGTATAAGTTGTTTGTATATTTTAGAGATTAAGCCCTTGTCAGTTGCATCATTTGAAACTATTTTCTCCCTTTCTGTAAGTTGTCTTCTTGGTTTCCTTTGCTGTGTAAAACTTGTCTGTTTGATTAGGTCCCATTGGATTAGTTTGGCTTTTATTTCCGTTGCTTTGGGAGACTGACCTGAGAAAACATTTGTAAGGCTGATGTCAGAGAATGTTTTGCCTATGTTCTCTTCCAGAAGTTTGATGGTGTCTTGTCATACATTTAAGTCTTGAAGCCATCTTGAGTTTATTTTTGTGCATGGTGTGAGGATGTGTTTTAGTTTCATTGATGTGTGTGCACCTGTCTGGGTTTCCCAGCAATACGTGCTGAAAAGATGTCTTTTTCCCATTTTATATTCTTGCCTCCTTTGTCAAAGATTAATTGACCATAGGTGTCTGGGTTTATTTCTGGGTTCTCTCTTCTGTTCCATTGGTTTGTCTGTCTGTTTTGGAACCAGCACCACACTTTCTTGTTTCCTGTGGCTTTGTGATATTGCCTGAAGTCTGGGGAGTTAAGCCTCCTGCTTGGTTTTTGGTCCTCAGGATTGCTTTAGCAATTTTGGGTCTTTTGTGATTCCATATAAATCTTTGGATTGTCTGTTGTAGTTCTGTGAAAAATGTCATGGGTCATTTGATAGGGATTGCGTTGAATCTGTAGATTGCTTTGGGTAGTGAGTACATTTTTACAGTATTAATTCTTCCAACCCAGGAGCATGGACTCTCTTCCCATTTCTTTGAATCCTCTTTAATTTCCTTGATTAATGTTTTCTAGGTCTCAGCATATGTGTGTTTCACCTCCTTGGTCCGTGGTATTCCCATGCATTTGATTTTTGGGGTATTGTATTGTATTTTTGAAAGGTATTGTATTTTTGTGTTCCTTTTCTAATATTTCATTGGTAGTATCCGAAAATGAAACTGATTTCTGAATGTTCATCTTGTATCCTGCTACTTTGCTGAATTTGTTGATCAGTTCAAGCAGTTTCTGGGTTGAGTCCTTAGGGTTTTCTATATCCAGTATCATGTCTTTGTAGGCATACGGTGACAGCTTTACCTCTTCTCTTCCTAGTTGGATGCCTTTTATTTCTTTTGTTTGTCTGGTTGCTGTGGCTAGGAACTTCCCATACTTTGGTGAGTAACAGTGGCGAGAGTGGGCATCCTCATCTTGTTCCAGATTTGAGTGGGAAGGCTTTCATCTTTTCTCCATCGAGTATTACATTTGCTGTGAGTTTGTCATAAATGGCTTTTTTTATGTTACGGTATGTTCCCTCTAGACACACTTTGGCAAGAATTTTTAGGGTGAGTGGATGTTGGACTTTGTCAAATGATTTTTCTGCATCTATTGAGATGATCATGTGGTTTTTGACTTTTCTTTTGTTAATGTGGTGTTTGATGTTGATTGATTTGCACATGTCGAACCATCCTTGTGAACCTGGAGTGAATCCATCCTGGTCGTGGTGTATGATCTTTTTGATATGTTGGATTCAGGTGGCCAAAATTTTGTTGAGAATTTTCAAGTCTATATTCATCAAAGATATTGGCCTATAGTTTTCTTTGTTGGTGGTATCTCTGTCTGGTTTTGGAATTAGGGTTATGGTGGCATCATAGAATGTCTTTGGGAGTGTTCCTTCTTCTGCAACCTTTTGAAAAAGTTTAAGGAGGGTGGGTGTAAGTTCCTCTTTGTATGTTTGGTAGAATTCTCCTGTGAAGCCATCTGGTCCTGGGAATTTTATTTGTAGGGAGTGTTTTTATGACACACTCAATTTCATTTCTAGTGAGCAGGGTGCTCAGTTGATCTATTTCTTCTTGATCCAGTTTTGGAAGGCTGTATAAGTCTCTAGAAAGGTTTCTGTTTCTTCTAGTTTGTCAAACTTGTTGACATATAATTGTTGAGAGTATTCTCTCATGGTTTTTTTCTTTTTTTTTTTTTTTTGGTATTTTTGTAGTTTCCGTTGTGACGTCTCCTTTTTCATTTCTGACTTTATTTGGGTTTTTTCCTCTCCTTTTCTTGGTGAGTCTGGCAAGAGGTTTGTCAATTTTGTTGACTGTTTCAAAGAACCAGGTGTTAGTTTTATTGATTTTTTCTATTGTTTTTTGAATGTCTGTTTTATGGATTTTCTCTCTGATCATTATGATTTCCTTCCTCTGCTGACTTTAGGTTTTGCTTGTTGTTCTTTTTCTAATTCATTTAGGTGGTGGGTTAAGTTGTCAACATGAGATTTTTCTTCTTTTTTGAGGAAGTCCTGTATTTCTCTGAACTTCCCTCTGAGCACTGCTTTTGTGGCATCCCATAGATTTTGAGTAGCTATGTCTTCATTGTCATTTGTCTTGATGTATTTTTTAATTTCCTCCTTCTTTTCCTTTCTTTCTTTCTTTCTTTCTTTCTTTCTTTCTTTCTTTCTTTCTTTCTTTCTTTCTTTCTTTCTTTCTTTCTTTCTCTTTTGGTTTTTAGAGCCATATGTTGTGGCATATGCCAGCCTACACCACAGCCACAGCAATGCCAGATCCAAGCCACATCTGTGACCTACATCACAGCTCTCAGGAACACCTGATCCTTAACCTAGTGAGTGAGGCCAGGGATTGAACCCAAGACCTCATTTTTCCTAGTAGGATTCATTTGCACTGCACCACAATGGAAACTCCTTAATTTCCTCCTTGATGTCCTCATTGACCCATAGGTTTTTTTAGTAGCATGTTGTTTCATCTCCATGTAGTAAGTTTTTTTCTCATTTCTTTTCCTGTGGGTGACTTCTAGTTTCATGCCATTGTGGTCAGAGAAGATACTTGAAGTAATTCCTATACTCTTAAATTTGTCGAGGTTAGCTTTGTGCCCCAGTATGTGATCGATCCTTGAGAATGTTCCATGTGCACTTGAGAAGAATGCATATTCTGATTTTTTTGGATGTAATGCCCTGATAATGTTAAGTCCAATGTTTCTAAAGTGTGTCCTTTAGGATCTCTGTTGCCTTATTGATTTTCTCTCGAGAGGATTGTCATTGATGTGAGTGGGGTGTTAAAGTCTCCTGCTATGATTGTATTCCCATAAATTTCTCCTTTTATGTCTCTTAGTATTTGTTATAGGTATCGAGATGCTCCTATATTAGGGGCATATATATAGAGGATTGTAATATCTTCTTCTTGAATGGATCCTTTTACCATTAAATGCTGTCCTTCTTTGTCTTTCTTTATGGCCTTCATTCTAAAGTTGATTTTGTCTGATATGAGTATTGCAACTCCTGCTCTCCTGTCTTGTCCATTGACATGAGATATCTTTTCCTGTCCCCTCACTTTCAAACTATATGTGCCCTTTTCCCTGCGGTGACTCTCTTGTAGACAGCAGATGGATGCTTTTTGCTTTTTTTAATCCAATCTACCACTCTGTGTCTTTTGATCAGAGAATTCAGTCCATTGACATTTAAGGTGATTCTTATTATTCCTATTCTTATTTAGACTTTTAGGGCCGCATCTGCAGCATATGGAGGTTCCCAGGCTAGGGGTCTAATTGGAGCTGTAGCTGCTGGCCTACACCACAGCTACAGCAAAGTGGGATCCAAGCAGTGTTTGTGACCTATACCACAGCTCACAGCAACGCTGGATCCTTAACCAACTGAGCAAGGCCATGGATAGAACCGGCAACCTCATGATTCCTAGTCAGATTCATTTCCACTCTACCATGACAGGAAATCCAAGGTGATTATTGATAGATAGGTATTTATTGCCATTTTCAACCTGGTTTTCCTGTCGCTTCTATGTTTCTCTTTTCTTCCCTTCCTTTTTTGGCTAAATGATTTCCATTTATTTTATGTTTGAGTACTTTTCTTTTCAGGTTTTGTGAATGTAATGTTCAGTTTTGATTTGGATTGCCCTGTTGTTAAAGTATGTTCTTAACCCCTTCCTATATCTGCTTGCTTTAGCCTGATGGTCACATAGCCTCGAACACCTCATTAAAATAAAAACAGAATCTATATTTTCTTAATTTCCTTCCCTACATTGTATGATTTTGAAGTCCTTTTTTTAACATCTTCATGTTTAGATCTATATGCTGACTTACTTAAGGGATTGCTTTCCAATTATGGTTCCTTCCATCCTATTTCTTCTTCCTTTTTTTTTTTTTTGTTTATTTAGAGATGCCCTTCCCGTATTTCTTTTTTTTTTTTTTTTTGTCTTTTTGCCTTTTCTAGGGCTGCTCCCATGGCATATGGAGATTCCCAGGCTAGGGGTCCAATCAGAGCTGTAGCTGCCAGCCTACGCCAGAGCCACAGCAACACGGGATCCGAGCTGCATCTGCAACCTACACCACAGCTCACGGCAATGCCGGATCCTTAACCCACTGAGCAAGGCCAGGGATCGAACCTGCAACCTCATGGTTCCTAGTCAGATTTGTTAACCACTGCACCAAAACGGGAACTCCTCCGTATTTCTATTTGAATGGGTTTAGTATTGCTGTAGTCTTTCAGCTTTTGTTTGCTGGAGAAATTCTGTATTTTCCCTTCTATTTTAAATGATATTCTTGCTGGATAGAGTATTCTAGGTTGCAGATTTTTTTCCTCTCAGCCCTTGAAATCTATCTTGCCACTCTGTTCTGGCCTGTAGGGTTTCTACAGAGAAAAATAGCTGATAGCCTTATGGCTTTGCTTATCATTAATGCTTTGCTTTTCTCTTGCTGCCTTTAGAATCCTCTCTTGATCTTTAACTTTTGCCATTTTTCTTATGTTTTGGCGTGGGCCTGTTTGAGTTCACCTTGTTTGGGGCCCTCTGTACTTCCTGTATCTTCATATCAGTTTCCTTTAGATTTGGAAAGTTTTCAGACATCATTTCTTCAAACACATTTTCAATCCCCCCTTTTTTTCTTCTCCTTCTAGAATTCCTATTATTTGTAGATTGGCCTGCTTTATATTATCCCACAGATATCTTATATTGCTTTCATGTTTTTTCATTTGGTTTCCTGTCTGCTGTCCTGATTGGGTGATTTCCATTATTCTGTCTTCCAAGTCACTAATTTCTCTGCATCATTCATTCTGCTTTTTAGTGCCTTTAGCTCAGTTTGCATCTCTGCACATGAATTTTCTAGTTTTTCATGGCTCCTTCTTATATTTTCTAGTTCCTTTCTAAAGGAATCTGCATTACTATTCATATCCTCTCTTAATTCCTTGATCAGCATTAGTTCCTTCAGTATTTTCACTATCTCCCTTTTGAACTCAATGTCTGTCAGACTTCAGAGGTCTGTTTCATTGTTGACTTCTTTAGGTGAATTCCTCTTTTCCTTTAACTGGGATTGGTTTCTGAGCGTCTTCATCTTGCTTATGTTTTTCTTTGTCTGTGAGTTTAGGGAAGCCAAACTGTAGTCTTGCAAGGCTACTTCTATGTATTCTTTTTTTGTGGGGGGGAGGGTGGCTATTTTTGGTGTGCGAGTTTGAATAGTTTCTGTCTCTTTCTTTGGTGTGAGCAGACTGTTATTTCCAGGACACTCAGTGTGTTTTCAGGGAGAAGGAGGAAGTGGGTAGGGCCAGCAGTCAGTGCCTGGTCATTGGGTTCAAAACAGCAGCAAGGACCTGCAGGAATGTGGTACAGGCTACTCATAGTTGCAGGGTCCGAGTAAGTGGTAATGAGCTCTAGGCAGATCTACGAGGAGTCCAGAGCATTTGGCAGTAGCAGCAGCAGTGTTCAATTGCAATGCCCTCCTCTGAGGTGATTGGAACCACAGGTGAGGTGGTGCTTGTTCAGGGACCCCTAGTGGGAGCGGGCCATGACTGCCTCTGGAGTCAGAGATAACTGTGGTGGTTTGCCCCCACCACATGCAGACCATACAAGAAGCACCCTGTTCTGCCTATCCCCCACAGGAGGTGCTGCGCCAGCTGCTCCTAGTTGTAGGGTCTTGGGAAGGGACAGATGACCATCTCTGGGTGCTGCCCAGAGCATTTGGCAATGGCAGCTGCAGGGCAGGTGTGTTCCCAGGGGAGTGAGAGCAAAAGTGTATGGTGCTTGGGTGCAGTGCCCTCTTCTTTTTGCCAACCCCTGAGGTGACTGCAGGTGGAGCCCACTCACATGTCCCCAGTGGTGGCAGGCCATGCTTCTCTCTGGCCTCTGAGGCAACCGCTGAGGCCTGTCCCTGCTGCCTGTAGATGGTGCAAGAGGCACCACACAGCACTCAGCCCCCTGATGCTCTTAGGCCACACAAGAGGTGCCTGACCACTGGCAGCCTGCAGAAGAAGTGCCCAGTCTCCCTTCGAGGAGCAAGAGGCTTCTCACCGCCTGCTGGGAACCTGCACAGAGCCACCTGGTCCTCTGAGCCTGGGGCATGGGCAGCTCTGGTGCCTGGAGCTTCCTTTGGGTCCACCCATGCCCCTCCCTTCCCCAGCAATGGTGCCTGGCCTCTCGTGTGGGTTGGCCCTTCTCCTGGATTCCCTCTGCCCTGGCATTCCTCTCCTCAGCCTGTGCTGCACAGCTCCTTAGCCCCTCAGGCTGTCCCCACATGCCAGCCTCAGTCCTCTCCCCAGGACTCCCCTCTGGAGCCAGAGTCTCAGCACCCAGCCCCTGTCTGCGCATCTCTGGCTGGGGTGTCCCGGCCAGTGGTTCAGATGCAGCTCTCACTCTGCTTTGCCTTCCTCAGTCCAGCTGCTGTGCTTTTCGTGGTGACTTTGAGATTCCTCCATCTCAGCTTATCTCCCTGTCAGTTAGCTGCCTTCCCAGGAGGTGGGATCCTTTTCTCCTTCAGAGCTCCCTCTCAGGAATGCTAGTCCCGCCCTGATTCCTTTACCCTCTCTTTTTGTCTTTGGTTCTTCCCAGTTCTCTCAAGAGTTGCCCTTTTTGGAGGTTTAGGTTCCTCTGCCAGCAGGCAGTGGATGTTCTGTGCGAGTCATTGTACGTGCAGATGTGTTTTTCTGATGTGTTTGTGGGAGAGGGTGAGCGTGTCCTCTTATGCTTCTGCTGTCTTGCTCCAACACTGGATCCTTAACCCTCTGTGATGGAACGTGCCTCCCAGGGGTCCCAAGGCGCCACCGATCCCTTTGCACCCCAGTGTGAACTCCTTGTTCTTTTGGATGCAGTGGTGAATAGGGTTGTTTTCGTTCTTTTCCTGATGGTTCAGTATGAATGTTTAGAAATGCAGTGCCAGGAGTTCCCATCGTGTTTCAGCAGAAATGAATCTGACTAGCACCCATGAGGACAAAGGTTTGCTCCCTGGCTTCACTCAGTGGGTTAAGGATCCCATGTTGCCATGAGCTGTGGTGTCAGTCACAGACTCGGCTCGGATCCTGCATTGCTGTGGCTCTGGTGTAGGCTGGCAGCTACAGCTCCAATTAGACCCCTAACTTGGGAACCTCCACATGCCAAGGATACTGCCCTAAAAAGACACACACAAAAAAAGGCAAGGCTCACAGATTTCAGCGAGTGGGGTGGTTTCGAGTGGGGAGAGAGCCCTGGGAGAACTTGAGATAGGCTTATCCCCACCTGCAGTGCTTCTCAGTGTACTGAGAGGGAGAGGGTTAAGGAAGTCATGCTGGCAAATGCCCCAAGGCCAGTGGGGACAGGGGGTCTGTATTAGGAAACAGTAGGAAAAGTGGAGCATTGGTCTCAGAGCACATGGCCACCAGATGGTGCCAGACACCAGCAGAGTCCCTCTGCAGCTCCCTGGCTGTGCCTTCAGGCTCAGAGATGGGGTTGGAGACAGGTGGGTTGAACCTCATGGAAGTGCCCAGGGCCTTGCACCTGGGTACATGCAGCCTCTGATACTCTGGCCCTCTTTGCCTCAACTCAGAGAGGGGACATAGTTCCCCTTTCACACCTGTGGTTCCATTCCTGTCTGGTTGGGCAGCCCAGTGCCTAGAGAGTTGGACAGGCTATCAGGGGGCTCTGAGGGCCCTTTGATGACTTGGAGGCAGCATTCTTGGTCCAGATGTACCTGGCTTGAATCCTGGAGGTGCAGCTTCCTAGAATCAGGCTGGCATGGAATTTGGCTTCTGGTCATGAGCACAGTGTGTCCACGTGGTGGTATTTTGGGGGCAGGCTGCGCTCATCCCTGTGCCCTTTCTCTCCAGAGAGCTCCACACTCGCCTTCTTCCTTCTCCGTCTGAGCCTCTTCCTCCTCTGTGGCACCCTCGTTAGAAGGAAGCTACCTGAATCCAGGTCATGTGGATACAAGCTGGGTGGTCCTTGATTTGTCTGGATCTCAGGTCTGAAGGGTGCTGATGACTCAAAGCCTGCTCACTTGATTTAAAAAGAGGGGTTGCTGATTTCAGGGCATAGGGTGGTGTCGGGTTGGGTGAGAGGCCCAGCCAACTTTGCAACTGGTATTCATTTTGGGGCACTGAGAGGAGCAGGTAACTCACGCTGGCAGGTGCCCAAGGCCAGTGCAGACCAAGGTTCTGCTGTGGGAGGCGGAGGGAACTCTGCACGTCCAGTCTCTGTTGATCTTGGAGCCTGGGGGTCTATCACTGTACTTCGCACCTTATTGGAGTTTCCTTTCCCTTTGGCCAACAGCTCTTCTTTTAGCTCTCAGCCATGCTTCCTGGCTTGACCTGACTGCATTAGAGCAGTCCATGCTAGGAGTATCCTGCTGATAGCTGTCTGGTTCCCAGAACATGAAAGGCAGGTGTCTTGGTTCCCTTCTTGGGGCTCTTCAAGCAGCATGGTTGGGAGCACATCTTTTTGGATGGACTGCATCCCCTTCAGATGCTGGGTGAGTGTCTGTGGAAATCTGGGGGAGAACCTGACCTGATCGGCCCAGCAGGGACCCCAGGAGCTGCAGGCCCCTCAACCCCTCTGCCAACTTCAGAATGGCTTCCCCAGGGGAGATGCTTCACCAGGACGAAAAACACCTTGAGATAGCTCAGACTTGTGACAGCTTTGGTCACTAGGGGTGACTTGAGCCCGATGCTAAGGCCACTATGTCAACTGCCTCTCTTCCCTCTCTTTCTCTCTGAATTTTTGGTGTCTTTCTCTCACTCTTGTTTCCACTTTCTCCCCATTTTATGCTCAGCCCTCTCTCTCTCTCCCTGTCTGTCTTCCTTTTGGTCTCTGTCTCCTCTGTTTTTGTTGCTGGTGGACGGTGGAAAAAGCCTCCTCTTTTTGTGGTCGCCCAGTAGAAGCACTGGAGCATGGGGGTAGGTGGGGTTGGGGCTGGGATGTGCATTACAACCTGGGGAAGTGTGCAAAGTCTGTTCCCAGGGGTGAACCCAGTTTGGCCATCCCACGTCCTATCTGAATGACCAGGACTCAGCTTCCCACTAGGAGCATCTTTAGACACGGAAAGCCAGGAAGCCCAGGAGAGCCCGAGGGGTTTGAGAAGCCAAGGCAAAGACAGCTGGTCTTTCCCTCTCTTTCTTTGTTGTTTCAGGTGCAACCCTGATCATGCAGAACCCAGAGTCCTACAAGGCAGGGAGAGCAGAGCACGACGATGCGTGGACAATGGAAAGGTGTGACAACGCATTCTGGGGAGGGGAAAAGTGTTAACCTTGGGATTCACTCTCAGATTTTGGAATAGAGAAAATACTCTTGCCACCCAATTCTGCAGCACCGCATCTTCCTTCTGTGGACAAAGAAATGTTTCTCTTGGCCTTTGCCGAGAAATCTGCACGTTCATGCCTTCTCTCATGTTTCCTATCTCTGCCTTCCATACTTGGGTATGCCATTCTTTATCCTCCCAAGGGATCCATTAACACAAAACACACTTGCTTTGCAATCAAAGTGTACTTTATTAAAATTACTTTTACAGTTTTTATCTGTGTCTCATTCGGTGTCACTCTACATGTTTTAAAAATACCAACTCCAGGCATGGGATATAAAGAAACATGTCAGAGACATGAGGAGGGAAAAGGTGAGATATGGATGTTCCAGCAGCCAGGGTCTGGGCATGCAAGGCTCGGCCAACCATGTCATCCTGAAAGAGGGAGCGTGACAGAGTTCCCATGGTCAAAGGTACAAACCGACATGAGGCCACAGAATCCTTGGAAAGAAACTGGCTTGAGGGCAGTTGGTCAGGACTAAATCCACAGTCCCCTTCTTCAGTCAGGACTGATGCGGGTGACAGGACAGGGGTTGGACACTAGGGTGACTGCCTGACTCCAGTGCATTAAGTTCTACCTCTGCTTAAGGGGGCTTTCCTATACCTGTGTTTATTTTATCGAAAACTAGTTTTAAAAAAAGCAAATGGATAGGTAACAATTATTTAATACACAATCTTACATTCTACCAAAATCTTATATACCAAGTAGTAAACATGTATCAGAACTTAATACTAAATCTAGACAATAAAGAACTAAGCTTATACTAAAGTTGGCTCGTAATAGATGAAGAGTGAGGTCAATCTTGTATCCTGGTCAAGATGGAAACTTTTGGACTCTTCCAGTCCCAGGCTGAGGCTTCAAGGTGTCCCAGAGGAGTCTGCAACACAAACACAGGGATGCCATCACCGAGGAGGTGCAGAGTCAGATGGAAGGAGGGCTCCCCTGGGTGGATGTGTGGGTCCGTCAGGCTCCTCAGGGCCTGGAACTCCCCAGGGCTCAGATCCCCGTGGCACTGCCGTCTATGCTGTGCTTAGCTGAGGAGGTTTTCTGTTAGCAAAGAGGGAATACAATTGTCCTCCAGGAGCGAGTTCCCTGTGCATTGGGCTGGGCAGCCTTCAAGGGACTGATCCCTGCACAGTGAAACAGATGCAGCGGAAAGGGGAGGCTCCAGGAGACAAGGATGTAGTCCCTCCCAGTGGGGCCCTGGGAGGAGCAGGACAGCTGATAACCCAAGGGAAGGGGTAACCAGCCCCTGCAGCCCATGCTTTATACCACTAACCATGAGACCTGCGTGGCAGAAATGGACAGAGGCATGAAGACCTCCTTTTACCCTGAGAATGCTTTCTACCTCCTGGCCATTCTCGCTTGTGCTTTTCAAGGGGGGGGGAAGAAGTGGAGAAATCAGTCTTCCTGTATTCAGACTATACTACAAAGCTACAGTCATTCAACTCTATGATCCTGGCGAAAAAGCAGCAACACTGATCAGTCAGAAAGCCCAGAAATAAACCCAAGCACCAAGGGTCAACTGCTCTATGGCAAAGGAGGCAAGAACATACACTGGAGGAAAGACATTGTCTTCCATCAGTAGTGCTGGGAAAACCGGACAGGTACCTGTCAAAAGTGCAGTGAGAACATTCACTAACACCATACACAGAAATAAACTCCAAATGGCTGGGCGACCTCCATGTAAGGCCAGATACTAGAAAACCCCTAGAGAACAACAGGCAGAATGCTCTTGGACATAAATCGCATCAAGATCTTGTTTGATATGCCTCCTAGAATAATGACAATAAAAACACAACTAAATCAGTAGGAACTAATTAAGCTCAAAAGCGTTTGCACAGCAAAGGAGACCTTTTTTTAAAAAAGAAAAACTCCACAGAATGGGAGAGAATATTTGTTTTTTTTTTTTTATTTTCCCACTGTACAGCAAGGGGGTCAGGTTATCCTTACATATATACATTGCAATTACAGTTTTTCCCCCACCCTTTCTTCTGTTGCAACATGAGTATCTAGACATAGTTCTCAATGCTATTCAGCAGGATCTCCTTGTAAATCTATTCTAGGAGAGAATATTTGTACATGATTCACCCACCAATGGCTTTACCTTCAAAATAGAGAAACAACACATACAACTCATCCACCACCACAAAAACCAAACAACTCAATGCAAAAAGAGCCGGAAGACCTAAAGAGACATTTCTCCAGATGAGGCTTAGGGATGGCCAATAGGCACATGAAGAGATGCTCAACCTTGCTTGGTACGAGGGGACTACACATCAAAACTGCAGCGAGGGACCACCCCACACCTGTTAGAATGGCCGTCATTAAGTTGATAGATAACAAATGCTGGAGGGGGTGTGGAGAAAGGGGAACCCTCCTACACTGTTGGTGGCAGTGGAAATCAGTGTGACCACTCTGGAAAAGAGTATGGGGGTTCCTCAGAAAACTCACTACAGTACTACCCTATATGATCCAGCGATCCCACACCTGGGCATCTACCCAGACAAAACTTTCACTCAAAAAGACACATGCTCCTGTGGAGTTCCCATCGTGGCTCAGTGGTTAACGAATCCAACTAGGAAACATGAGGTTGCGGGTTCAATCCCTGGCCTTGCTCAGTGGGTTAAGGATCCGGCGTTGCCATGAGCTGTGGTGTAGTTTGCAGACACAGCTCGGATCCTGCATTGCTGTGGCTGTGGTGTAGGCCAGCAGCTCCAGCTCCGATTTGACCCCTAGCCTGGGAACCTCCATATTCCACGGGAGCGGCCCAAGAAATGGTAAAAACACAAAAAAATGAAAAACAAAAAAAAACCCAAACCCCCCTCAAAAAACACATGCCCCTGTATGTTCATGGCACAATTCACAAGAGCCAAGGCATGGAAGCAATCTAAATGTCCACCAACAGATGGATGGATGAAGACGATGGGGTACACATATACAATGTCGTACCACTCAGCTGTGTACAAGAAAGAAACAATGCCACTGGCAGCAACAGCGATGCCACTAAAGTTATCATGGTATGTGGCACAAGTCAGAAAGACAATGACAAATACCACATGACATCACTTCCATGCAGAAGCCAAGATAGGGCACAAAGGAACATATCTCCAGAACAGAAACAGACTCACAGATCTAGAGGACAGACGTGTGGGGAGCCAAGGGGGAGGGGAGAGGAAGTGGGATGGACTGGGAATTTGGGGTTGGTCGATGCAAACGCTTACATTTAGGATGGATAAGCAATGAGGCCCTACGCTGTAGCACAGGGAACTGTATTCAGTCTCTTTGGAGAGAACACAATGGAACATAAGAAGAGAAAAATAATGTATAAATAGGTGTGACTGGGTCCCTTTGCTGTACAGCAGAAATAGGTACAAAAATACCTCACTTCTTCAAAAAATACTTCATGTATATATAGGAGTCACACTCAGCCATAAGAAAGAATGAAGCCATGCAATTTGCAGCAACATGGACAGACCTAGAGATTATCATACTACGTGAAGTAAGTTAGACAAAGATGAAAGTTCTAACACTTCTATGCTGAATCTGAAACATGACTACAATCCAGCTTTTTTACAAAACTGAAACAACGCACAGACATGGGAAGCAAACTTCCATTAGCAAAGGGGAAAGGGAAAGGAAGGGAAGGGATCAATTGGGAGTGTGAGATTAATAGAGAAGCAACAAGGATTCACTGTGTAGCACATGGAACTCTATGCAATATCTTCTCATAACCTGTAAAGAAAAAGAATTTGAAGCTGTACACCTGAAACTAACACAATACAGTAAATAATCTATAGCAAAAGAAATTCAATAAATATTTTTCAGTATTAAGAGTTTCAAAAAATCATGAAGATGTGGTAGTAGAAATATAAATTTATCTTTTTATTCTATTGCTGCATGAAAAGTATATAGAAGAAAGGTATTCTCTTTTTCTTTTTTCAGCCACACCTGCAGCATATGGACGTTCATGGGCTAGGGGTCAGGGACAAGCTGCCTCTGCAGGCCTAAAACAGATGCCACAAGGTGGGATTTGAATCGCCTTTGCAATGTATGCCACAGCTTGCAGCAATGCCAGATTCTTCAACTGACTGAGCGAGGCCAGGGATTGAACCTGCATCTTCATGGACACCATGTCGTGTTTTTAACCCACTGAGCCACAGCAGGAACTCTGAGAAGACAATGCTTTTGAAAGTGTACTAAAACAAGTTACATTCATGTTATTAGATGACACAGTGAAAAGTCACTGAAAGGAATACAACAAATTTGAATCCTAGCCTTTCACTTTTCCCAAGAGAAGACAGAACTGAATTGCCTCAGGGGTTGCTGCATTTGAACTTGTCATCTATGTCAAAGAATTTACAGAAGTTCCAACCTCAGTTTGAGAATGGGTGGCATGGGATGGCCCAGGCCATCCCTGGGCCTTACAGAGACTGAGGGAAGACCCAGACCCTGGAAATTCCCACTCAGGTTGGGATCCTGCCATGTCTTCTGTGTGATGCCAGGAGCACTAAGCATCCACAAGGATGCAGGGCTGGGCCAGGTGAGCCACTCTTCGTACATGAGCACTGAGGGATAGATGCCTTCATCTTGATTGTTTTCTGGAGCCCCGACATGAGGGAGGCCTTAGAGAGGCTGACACAAACTCAGAGGGAAAGGACCCTGTGTCACTTCTCTCAGGCTGAGATTGGTTCAGTACAGACCCGATGTGAATGCTCACCACCTGCCTCCATTTGGCCTGAGCCTCGGGGACCTGGGAGGGAGGAGACCAGGGCCAGGCTAGGAAGGGACACAGGGTCAACATGACTGGGAATTGGGGATCAGGGGATAGCAGTCTGATGGGAAGAGGGGGATCCAACAGGAGCTGTGACCACCTGGTCCTGCTGCCAGAGGCTCTGTCTGGGACATGGTCAATCCCAGGAGATGAGGTCACAGGGCCAGGAGAGAAAGGGTCTGAAGCAAGGCCAGCAGCTCCTTCACACAGTCCCCCAAATTCCTGCTGGCCAGGGGTGGTCTCTTTGGGCAGCTGGACATGGACCTCTCCCAGAGGGGAGGAGAGTCATGACAGCAGCCTGGGGTCAGCTGTGCAGGTGGACAGGACTCAAGGGTACTGGATCCTATGCAGCAACCCCAGATGACTTCTCCTTTATTTTATTTTATACTATTTTTGTCTTTTTCTTTATTCTAGGGCAACTCTGACAGGATATGGAGGTTCCCAGGCTAGGGACAAAATGGGAGCTGCAGCTGCCAGTCGAAACCACAGCCACGAAATACAGGATGCAAGCTGTATCTGCGACAAACACCATAGCTCACAAAAATGCTGGATATTTAAGACACCGAGTGAGGCAAGGGATCGAACCCGCAATCTCATGGTTCCTAGTTGGATTCCTTAACCACTGGAACTCCAAGTATGCCTCCTTTAACTCATCCAACTCTGCGAACATCCCTTCCCTCAGGACACACCGTGAGGACACAATAGGACAGGGAGGCCAGAAATCCCAAACATGCAGAGCCAGAGAGCTGCCTTCTCACCCACCACCTGACACTCACTCGACCAACTTGGTCTCCAGGGTCAAGGTGCCACCACTTCAGGTGCCACCACTTCAGGTCCCTCAAGGCCAATAAAGGAAACCAAGTCAACAGCTCTTGTGCACTGGGCCCTCACGGTGCCAATCACAAAGCAAACTTGCACAACGGGCAGAGACCAAAGCAGGAAGGAGCAGCTTTGGGAGGGAAAATCGATTCTCCCTCTCAAAGAAAAGGAGAGAGGAATACAAACACAGCACAACAAAGACCAGGGACCCAAGTCTTCTTCGTGGTATCCATTTCACAGGGGAAAACACCACAGCAGAGTGCCACTCATTAGGCCACCCACCCACCCACCCGCCAAGTCCTATCCCCCACTTCCTCCCTCTCCCGGCAGCAGGCGGAACCCAGGTGCTCCCAGGAACCCTCTCCCACTGGATCCCAGCTGCGTGCTCTTCCCTACCTGCAGCCTCCTCATCCTGGCGGCTGCTCAGGCTCTCCACCACTGAGTCTGTAGAAACACACCATCAGGGGAATCAAGGAGTTAGAAAGAGTGGCCCTCCCGTTTCTCCGGCTTCCCTGAGGTGACTACGGGTACAGAGCATCACCCTGGTTTTTCCTCCAGGTGCCCAGACCTTCCCTCTGCTCCATGGACTGAGACCCTTCCACACAAGGTGAGCACAGATGCCAACATTCAGGCATCTCATATCTGCTCCCTCTCCTTATTAAAGTAGGCGGTGAACAGCTTTACATCAATTTCTTTCTGTTTTTAAGTTTCAGACTCACCTGCCCCACACTCCAAGCAGCAGGCGTCACCCAAGTGTCCCGGGATCCCTCTCCCATTGGCTCCTACCTGAGAGCTGTTCTTACCTGTATCACTTTCATCATGGTTGCTGTCACTCAGACTCTCCATGAAACATACTGCAGAGACACAGACATAAGGAATCAAGGTGTTAGAGCCTGTCCCCCACACGTATCCCCTACTTAGGGTTGTTTGCGGCCACACAGCACCACCCTGGCTTGTCCTCCGTGTGCTCAGAACTTCCCTCTGCTCTACGGCCTCAGAAGCTTCCATAAAACATTGGCCACAGTGGCAAACCTTCAGAGATCGTGCGCTGCTGAGGGATGGAGCCTTACACATCTCCCTTCTACGAGTCCATCTGGAGGCCTCAGCTCCAGGGTGACACACCTGAAATTCCAGCTGCATGGACACACTTGTGTGGTGGCCCCTGGGAGTGAACCATAGGCTGCTTTATTCTGTTCACTGCAAGAGGCAGACCTAACTACTGACTGAACTCAATTAAGCAGAAATGGCTCCTTCTGGCCAGTGGCTGGCACACTGTGGACAGCAGCTCTACAGAAGCACTGAGGAGAAAGGGACCACTGCCCGTGAGGTTCACCTCCAAAACATATATAAAGAAAACTCATACACCTCCACAACAACAACAGCAAAGAAACCACCCAGGAGTTCCCGTCAGGGCACAGCGGAAACGAATCCGACTAGGAACCACGAGCTTGCGGGGTTGATCCCTGGCCTCGCTGAGGGGGTTAAGGATCCAGCGTTGCCGAGAGCTCTGGTGTCGGTCGCAGATACGGGTGGAGAAAAGGCTCCCCCGCCCCAGCATTGCCGATGCGAACGTACACTGGTACAACCACTATGGAAGACACCATGGAGGGTCCTGCGAAAACTGAACACAGCAGGGCATGCGACCTAGCAAGCCGAGCACCCTGGGAAATATCAGGACAAATGTATCCAGGAAAAAGACATATGCCCCTCTATGTTTATGGCAGCACTGTTCACAACAGCCAAGACAGGGAAGCCACCTCATGTCCACAGACAGATGAATGGCTCATGACGATGTGGTCCACATAGATGATGGAATTCACGACTCAGCCAGAAAATCGAAGAAGAAACCAATGCCACTCAAAACAATAGGGATGGATCGGGAGATTCTCGTGCAAAGTGAAGTACGTGACAAAGAGAAAGACGGATACCACCTGATCTCACTTAGAGGTGGAATCTAAAGCACGGCACAAAGGAACCTGTCCACAGAACCCACGGATGCAGAGAACAGACTTGTGGTTGTGAAGGGCACGGACTGGGAGTTTGGGGGCAGTTGATGCCAACTACGGCATTGAGAATGGAGAGACAACAAGGTCCTCCTGTTGCAGCACACGGAGAACGAGATCCAATCTCCTGTAATCGACCTGATCTCAGACGGCAATAATATCAAAAAAGGAACATACGTTAATGGACACACACGACTGGGGAACGTTGCTCCACAGTAGAGAGTGAAACAACACTGTACCTCCATTAAAATAGAAACAAACAGAAAGGACAGTGTCTAACAATCCACTGAATGGAAAGACAACCTACAGAAGAGGATATTTGTAAATCTTGTATTTGAAACAGGGGCTCATATTTGGAATATATGGGAAACAACTACAAATCAATTGAATCAAAAGGCAAATACCTCAGTGGTAGATGAGTGGAAGCCTGGGAGAGACCCACCGTCCAAGAAGACCACAGAGAGCAGCACACAGAGGGCATGTTTCCCAAAGTCGCCTATCACAATGGAAAGGCAAAGCAAAGGCACCACGAGGTATCACCTCCCACCTGGTAGGACACGGAGTGTTTTCAAACCTGAACAGATGTTTGGGAAGATGTGACTGCCTGGGACTTCTGGACACTGTAGCAGGGAATGTCAACGGGGCCAGCCAGGACGGGAAACACCACGGCAGGACCCTGCAATCCCACTGCTGCATGGACATGTAAAGGAAGATCCATCAGTGTCGGGTAAAGAGACCTGCCATCCCAGGATCACGGCAGCGCCATACACAAGAGCCCAACAGAAACAGAGCCCCAGTGTCCACGGGCACACAGACTGAGAAAGACAACGGGGTGGATACAGACCATAGCAAGGTATTCCGTTGTCACAGAAGAAGGAAACCCTACCCATTGCAGCAATGCACAGAGAACTCCAGGACATTATTGACTGATTCACTTTTGGGCTTGAGGGCTGCCCCCGCAGCAGATGGAAATTCCCAGGCGAGGCGGCAAATCAGAGCTGTGGCCACCGGCCGACACCACAGCCACAGCCAAGCTGGATACCAGCCGCGTCTGGGACCTCTGCCGCAGCTCACCGCAATGCGGGATTCTTCACCCACTGAGCAAGGCCAAGGGTCGAACCCGTGTCCTCATAGGTACTGGTCAGGTTCATGAGCTCTGAGCCTCAACAGGAACTCGCTGGAGGACATCACTTCAAGTGAAGCCAGTCAGACACAGAAGGACAAAGACTCTCTGATGTCATGCACATGAGGTGTCTGAAAGACCACTCCTGAGCAGAGGCTGGAAGGGTGGCTGCCCCGAGTGGGCAGGAGGTGCGGGGGGAGCACAGCGTTCACAACACTCCTCGGGACACTTACAACCTCAAGAGGCTCGAGTTCATGGCACATGTTTGAAACAACAGCATGAAAGTCTGCACCAAGCAGAGGGGGAAGAAAAGAGGAAACGAAAGACCAACAGAGGAAGGAAAGCCTTTTCCCCAAACCTTGCTCCCAGCGGGTGCAGGGAGAATGAGGGAATGGACAGTTAGCCTGCGGTCATCATGAGACTGTTCAACGAGAAACTGGACAGCTATGTGGTGCTAAGGCACAAGTGACTCCCCACAAAACACACCCACTCACACTGGTTCACAATCACACCAACAGGCCCTCACACGCACACCCCCCAATGTTCCCGGACACCTACCCCCACCATACAAAGAGCCTCCTTTCCTCCAGGGACCCGAGGACTTGGGATGGCCCTTTTGTGGGAAGTCAGTCTCTTTCACCCCATCCTTCACCCCCTTTCCCAGGAGGAACCCAGAATCAGGGTGTCTCTGCAACCAAAGGGGCAGGAAAGCACCCCCCGCCCTTCCTCAACACCTGGACTTCTCCTCAGCAGAGCCGGGTTCCAGAATACTTACGGCTTTCATCGTCCATCCCGTCCACCTGTGATGAGAGAAAAGAAAACACTGTGAGTGTCACAGCATCCTCTGCACTGTGGCCACAGGTCTTCCTGTGGTTGCGGACCGCAGGCACACAGACAGAAGGCAGAGTTGAGTCTGTTTCCCCAAAAGAAGACAGCAAAGACACCTGTGGAAAAGGCACCAGCTTTTCATGGAAGACCTCCCAAGTCCACGTTCATTTAAAAAACATTCAGGCTTCTTTGGAGTTCCCGTCGTGGCGCAGTGGTTAACGAATCCGACCAGGAACCATGAGGTTGCGGGTTCGATCCCTGGCCTTGCTCAGTGGGTTAAGGATCCGGCATTGCCGTGAGCTGAGGTGTAGGTTGCAGACGTTGCTCGGATCCCGCGTTGCTGTGGCTCTGGCGCAGGCCGGTGGCTACAGCTCTGGTTTGACCCTGAGCCTGGGAACCTCCATATGCCACAGGAGTGGCCCTAGAAAAGGCAAAAAGACAACAAAACAAAACATTCAGGCTTCTTCAAAGACAAATGCTCCCTATGTACACTTGGGAACTGATGTGGTCCCTTTTGCCAATGCCCCTTGGAAGGAGTTATTGGTTGGTACCAAACTTTGACTCAACATTCCTCCACAAAGGAATGTGCATATATCCTCTATAATGGACTTGCTCAGATTTCCTTTTCTGAAGTAGGCACATCCAAGAAGAAAGGAGGCACCTTTTTAAATCTCCGATCAAGAAAGGTGAGCTTACCTTGGGGGCAAGCTGGTCTTCCTGCTCAACCAGGTCGCTGGCTGGGGACTCCTCGTCATTTTCAAGGGATGGGCCTGCCTCCTCCTCTGCCTCGTCAATGCAGGCAGCCTCCTCCTGCACCTTCTCAGTTCCCGGCCCCACCTCCTCCTCATTTGCCCCAGCCAGGGCCTCTTCCTCCGTCTTCTCACTCCCGCCGGCCTCCACAACATCATCGAGGGTTGCTAGGGGGACACACAGTCACTGTCAGCAAGGCGGTGGTGCTGCTCGGGAGGTACTCTGGGCACCTCACCTGACTGGACATGGGCTGAGAGTCAAGGGGTGGGGGTGGGATGAAGCACGGATGGAGCTTCTCTTGGCCCATCCTCCCGGGTAAACGTTTTGAAGGACGGCAGAGAGCACCTTGAAAGACCTGAGAAAGGGAGCCTCTGCCTCTCTTGCTAAAGGGAACCTCTCCGTGGCATATTCTCCATCTGAGAAATGGCCAACACGAGCATGCAGGCTCTGCTGCCATGACAGAGTCTCGTGAATCCTCCTGCCCATTTTCCTCTCCAGCCACATTCCTCCATCTTCTGAAAGGGCAGGAGATCATTTCAGCTTCCCTACTCTTCCCACAGGGTGCTCCTGTGTTCACACGCCATCCTCTGGGATGTTTCGCCTCTTTTCTTTTCTTAGATACATAATGCTTCTCTTTGGAATACTTTGGCAATAGGAAACTCACGGGGAGAGCAGGCCTTCCCAATGCTATGTACTTTGCACCACTGTCCATAACAACTTTTCTCATCATAACTCATAGGACCTCTGCACCCATTCAGGAATGACTCCCCCTTCAGCCCTGCTGCCAGGTCTTGGCCATTTCTACTTTCCATCTCTGACACTCTGCCGAGTCTGGTTACCGCCTATATGTTGAGTTGCACGATATTTCCTTCTCTGTGCTGCCTGATTTCTCTATTTTTTTTTCTATTGATACTTGTTGCTTTTTAGGGCCACACACATGCCATATGGAGGTTCCCAGGCTAGGGGTCTAATAGGAGCCGTAGCTGCCATTTTATGTCAGAGCCACAGCAAGGCAGGATCCCAGCTGCATCTGCCACCTACACCACAGCTCACGGCATTACTGGATCCTTAACTCACTGAGTGAGGCCAGCGATCGAACCCGCAATCTCATGGTTCCTAGTTGGATTCCTTAACCACTGGAACTCCAAGTATGCCTCCTTTAACTCATCCAACTCTGCGAACATCCCTTCCCTCAGGACACACCGTGAGGACACAATAGGACAGGGAGGCCAGAAATCCCAAACATGCAGAGCCAGAGAGCTGCCTTCTCACCCACCACCTGACACTCACTCGACCAACTTGGTCTCCAGGGTCAAGGTGCCACCACTTCAGGTGCCACCACTTCAGGTCCCTCAAGGCCAATAAAGGAAACCAAGTCAACAGCTCTTGTGCACTGGGCCCTCACGGTGCCAATCACAAAGCAAACTTGCACAACGGGCAGAGACCAAAGCAGGAAGGAGCAGCTTTGGGAGGGAAAATCGATTCTCCCTCTCAAAGAAAAGGAGAGAGGAATACAAACACAGCACAACAAAGACCAGGGACCCAAGTCTTCTTCGTGGTATCCATTTCACAGGGGAAAACACCACAGCAGAGTGCCACTCATTAGGCCACCCACCCACCCACCCGCCAAGTCCTATCCCCCACTTCCTCCCTCTCCCGGCAGCAGGCGGAACCCAGGTGCTCCCAGGAACCCTCTCCCACTGGATCCCAGCTGCGTGCTCTTCCCTACCTGCAGCCTCCTCATCCTGGCGGCTGCTCAGGCTCTCCACCACTGAGTCTGTAGAAACACACCATCAGGGGAATCAAGGAGTTAGAAAGAGTGGCCCTCCCGTTTCTCCGGCTTCCCTGAGGTGACTACGGGTACAGAGCATCACCCTGGTTTTTCCTCCAGGTGCCCAGACCTTCCCTCTGCTCCATGGACTGAGACCCTTCCACACAAGGTGAGCACAGATGCCAACATTCAGGCATCTCATATCTGCTCCCTCTCCTTATTAAAGTAGGCGGTGAACAGCTTTACATCAATTTCTTTCTGTTTTTAAGTTTCAGACTCACCTGCCCCACACTCCAAGCAGCAGGCGTCACCCAAGTGTCCCGGGATCCCTCTCCCATTGGCTCCTACCTGAGAGCTGTTCTTACCTGTATCACTTTCATCATGGTTGCTGTCACTCAGACTCTCCATGAAACATACTGCAGAGACACAGACATAAGGAATCAAGGTGTTAGAGCCTGTCCCCCACACGTATCCCCTACTTAGGGTTGTTTGCGGCCACACAGCACCACCCTGGCTTGTCCTCCGTGTGCTCAGAACTTCCCTCTGCTCTACGGCCTCAGAAGCTTCCATAAAACATTGGCCACAGTGGCAAACCTTCAGAGATCGTGGGCTGCTGAGGGATGGAGCCTTACACATCTCCCTTCTACGAGTCCATCTGGAGGCCTCAGCTCCAGGGTGACACACCTGAAATTCCAGCTGCATGGACACACTTGTGTGGTGGCCCCTGGGAGTGAACCATAGGCTGCTTTATTCTGTTCACTGCAAGAGGCAGACCTAACTACTGACTGAACTCAATTAAGCAGAAATGGCTCCTTCTGGCCAGTGGCTGGCACACTGTGGACAGCAGCTCTACAGAAGCACTGAGGAGAAAGGGACCACTGCCCGTGAGGTTCACCTCCAAAACATATATAAAGAAAACTCATACACCTCCACAACAACAACAGCAAAGAAACCACCCAGGAGTTCCCGTCAGGGCACAGCGGAAACGAATCCGACTAGGAACCACGAGCTTGCGGGGTTGATCCCTGGCCTCGCTGAGGGGGTTAAGGATCCAGCGTTGCCGAGAGCTCTGGTGTCGGTCGCAGATACGGGTGGAGAAAAGGCTCCCCCGCCCCAGCATTGCCGATGCGAACGTACACTGGTACAACCACTATGGAAGACACCATGGAGGGTCCTGCGAAAACTGAACACAGCAGGGCATGCGACCTAGCAAGCCGAGCACCCTGGGAAATATCAGGACAAATGTATCCAGGAAAAAGACATATGCCCCTCTATGTTTATGGCAGCACTGTTCACAACAGCCAAGACAGGGAAGCCACCTCATGTCCACAGACAGATGAATGGCTCATGACGATGTGGTCCACATAGATGATGGAATTCACGACTCAGCCAGAAAATCGAAGAAGAAACCAATGCCACTCAAAACAATAGGGATGGATCGGGAGATTCTCGTGCAAAGTGAAGTACGTGACAAAGAGAAAGACGGATACCACCTGATCTCACTTAGAGGTGGAATCTAAAGCACGGCACAAAGGAACCTGTCCACAGAACCCACGGATGCAGAGAACAGACTTGTGGTTGTGAAGGGCACGGACTGGGAGTTTGGGGGCAGTTGATGCCAACTACGGCATTGAGAATGGAGAGACAACAAGGTCCTCCTGTTGCAGCACACGGAGAACGAGATCCAATCTCCTGTAATCGACCTGATCTCAGACGGCAATAATATCAAAAAAGGAACATACGTTAATGGACACACACGACTGGGGAACGTTGCTCCACAGCAGAGAGTGAAACAACACTGTACCTCCATTAAAATAGAAACAAACAGAAAGGACAGTGTCTAACAATCCACTGAATGGAAAGACAACCTACAGAAGAGGATATTTGTAAATCTTGTATTTGAAACAGGGGCTCATATTTGGAATATATGGGAAACAACTACAAATCAATTGAATCAAAAGGCAAATACCTCAGTGGTAGATGAGTGGAAGCCTGGGAGAGACCCACCGTCCAAGAAGACCACAGAGAGCAGCACACAGAGGGCATGTTTCCCAAAGTCGCCTATCACAATGGAAAGGCAAAGCAAAGGCACCACGAGGTATCACCTCCCACCTGGTAGGACACGGAGTGTTTTCAAACCTGAACAGATGTTTGGGAAGATGTGACTGCCTGGGACTTCTGGACACTGTAGCAGGGAATGTCAACGGGGCCAGCCAGGACGGGAAACACCACGGCAGGACCCTGCAATCCCACTGCTGCATGGACATGTAAAGGAAGATCCATCAGTGTCGGGTAAAGAGACCTGCCATCCCAGGATCACGGCAGCGCCATACACAAGAGCCCAACAGAAACAGAGCCCCAGTGTCCACGGGCACACAGACTGAGAAAGACAACGGGGTGGATACAGACCATAGCAAGGTATTCCGTTGTCACAGAAGAAGGAAACCCTACCCATTGCAGCAATGCACAGAGAACTCCAGGACATTATTGACTGATTCACTTTTGGGCTTGAGGGCTGCCCCCGCAGCAGATGGAAATTCCCAGGCGAGGCGGCAAATCAGAGCTGTGGCCACCGGCCGACACCACAGCCACAGCCAAGCTGGATACCAGCCGCGTCTGGGACCTCTGCCGCAGCTCACCGCAATGCGGGATTCTTCACCCACTGAGCAAGGCCAAGGGTCGAACCCGTGTCCTCATAGGTACTGGTCAGGTTCATGAGCTCTGAGCCTCAACAGGAACTCGCTGGAGGACATCACTTCAAGTGAAGCCAGTCAGACACAGAAGGACAAAGACTCTCTGATGTCATGCACATGAGGTGTCTGAAAGACCACTCCTGAGCAGAGGCTGGAAGGGTGGCTGCCCCGAGTGGGCAGGAGGTGCGGGGGGAGCACAGCGTTCACAACACTCCTCGGGACACTTACAACCTCAAGAGGCTCGAGTTCATGGCACATGTTTGAAACAACAGCATGAAAGTCTGCACCAAGCAGAGGGGGAAGAAAAGAGGAAACGAAAGACCAACAGAGGAAGGAAAGCCTTTTCCCCAAACCTTGCTCCCAGCGGGTGCAGGGAGAATGAGGGAATGGACAGTTAGCCTGCGGTCATCATGAGACTGTTCAACGAGAAACTGGACAGCTATGTGGTGCTAAGGCACAAGTGACTCCCCACAAAACACACCCACTCACACTGGTTCACAATCACACCAACAGGCCCTCACACGCACACCCCCCAATGTTCCCGGACACCTACCCCCACCATACAAAGAGCCTCCTTTCCTCCAGGGACCCGAGGACTTGGGATGGCCCTTTTGTGGGAAGTCAGTCTCTTTCACCCCATCCTTCACCCCCTTTCCCAGGAGGAACCCAGAATCAGGGTGTCTCTGCAACCAAAGGGGCAGGAAAGCACCCCCCGCCCTTCCTCAACACCTGGACTTCTCCTCAGCAGAGCCGGGTTCCAGAATACTTACGGCTTTCATCGTCCATCCCGTCCACCTGTGATGAGAGAAAAGAAAACACTGTGAGTGTCACAGCATCCTCTGCACTGTGGCCACAGGTCTTCCTGTGGTTGCGGACCGCAGGCACACAGACAGAAGGCAGAGTTGAGTCCGTTTCCCCAAAAGAAGACAGCAAAGACACCTGTGGAAAAGGCACCAGCTTTTCATGGAAGACCTCCCAAGTCCACGTTCATTTAAAAAACATTCAGGCTTCTTTGGAGTTCCCGTCGTGGCGCAGTGGTTAACGAATCCGACCAGGAACCATGAGGTTGCGGGTTCGATCCCTGGCCTTGCTCAGTGGGTTAAGGATCCGGCATTGCCGTGAGCTGAGGTGTAGGTTGCAGACGTTGCTCGGATCCCGCGTTGCTGTGGCTCTGGCGCAGGCCGGTGGCTACAGCTCTGGTTTGACCCTGAGCCTGGGAACCTCCATATGCCACAGGAGTGGCCCTAGAAAAGGCAAAAAGACAACAAAACAAAACATTCAGGCTTCTTCAAAGACAAATGCTCCCTATGTACACTTGGGAACTGATGTGGTCCCTTTTGCCAATGCCCCTTGGAAGGAGTTATTGGTTGGTACCAAACTTTGACTCAACATTCCTCCACAGAGGAATGTGCATATATCCTCTATAATGGACTTGCTCAGATTTCCTTTTCTGAAGTAGGCACATCCAAGAAGAAAGGAGGCACCTTTTTAAATCTCCGATCAAGAAAGGTGAGCTTACCTTGGGGGCAAGCTGGTCTTCCTGCTCAACCAGGTCGCTGGCTGGGGACTCCTCGTCATTTTCAAGGGATGGGCCTGCCTCCTCCTCTGCCTCGTCAATGCAGGCAGCCTCCTCCTGCACCTTCTCAGTTCCCGGCCCCACCTCCTCCTCATTTGCCCCAGCCAGGGCCTCTTCCTCCGTCTTCTCACTCCCGCCGGCCTCCACAACATCATCGAGGGTTGCTAGGGGGACACACAGTCACTGTCAGCAAGGCGGTGGTGCTGCTCGGGAGGTACTCTGGGCACCTCACCTGACTGGACATGGGCTGAGAGTCAAGGGGTGGGGGTGGGATGAAGCACGGATGGAGCTTCTCTTGGCCCATCCTCCCGGGTAAACGTTTTGAAGGACGGCAGAGAGCACCTTGAAAGACCTGAGAAAGGGAGCCTCTGCCTCTCTTGCTAAAGGGAACCTCTCCGTGGCATATTCTCCATCTGAGAAATGGCCAACATGAGCATGCAGGCTCTGCTGCCATGACAGAGTCTCGTGAATCCTCCTGCCCATTTTCCTCTCCAGCCACATTCCTCCATCTTCTGAAAGGGCAGGAGATCATTTCAGCTTCCCTACTCTTCCCACAGGGTGCTCCTGTGTTCACACGCCATCCTCTGGGATGTTTCGCCTCTTTTCTTTTCTTAGATACATAATGCTTCTCTTTGGAATACTTTGGCAATAGGAAACTCACGGGGAGAGCAGGCCTTCCCAATGCTATGTACTTTGCACCACTGTCCATAACAACTTTTCTCATCATAACTCATTGGACCTCTGCACCCATTCAGGAATGACTCCCCCTTCAGCCCTGCTGCCAGGTCTTGGCCATTTCTACTTTCCATCTCTGACACTCTGCCGAGTCTGGTTACCGCCTATAGGTTGAGTTGCACGATATTTCCTTCTCTGTGCTGCCTGATTTCTCTATTTTTTTTTTCTATTGATACTTGTTGCTTGTTAGGACCACACGCATGGCATATGGAGGTTCCCAGGCTAGGGGTCTAATAGGAGCCGTAGCTGCCATTTTATGTCAGAGCCACAGCAAGGCAGGATCCCAGCTGCATCTGCCACCTACACCACAGCTCACGGCATCACCAGATCCTTATCCCCCTGATTGTGGCCAGGGGTCAAACTCACAATCTCATGCTTCCTAATCGGTTTCACTGCTGGCACGCCATGATGGGAACTCCTCACTTTTGGTCAAACAGTACTTAGTTTTTTTTTTTGGATCATCCTCTTGGTATCCTATTTAAAATTTTACTTTTGTTTCCGGTAGAATACTGTTCTCTTCTGTTCACATATCGCATTTGATCTCTCTCCTGATCTCTTGTCATTTGTGATTGGTTTCATCTCTTTGCTGTTGGGAATAACGTCCTTCTACAAATGGGAGTGTACACGTTCTCTATGGTAACATACTGGGGCCTCCTAATATTTTGCATGTGTCCAACCTCAACTACTGGCACAGCCCAAAAACTGAATGTGAATGTAAATGGGGAACTTTTCATTAATTAAAATTATAGGAATCTTTTGCTGCTCAGTGTACCATGAGTTCCCCATTCAGTGCTGGACGTTGTCATTGGTGGAAATTGGAGCAATGGGTTAGAGGAGCTTTCTGTAATATCCACCATTTCTTGTTAATATAATCTTGTTCTAAATCATTTCTAGTATTGTTTTCAAATTGGGAAATGTGGTTCCATGCAGGGATCTATTACAACTGGAAATGTTAAATATCAGCAAATGTCATAAAATGAGTGAGATCACCTTTGCTATTAACCAGGAACCAAATGTCGATTTTAAATGAATCATTATTTCCATAGTTGGGAAATTACCAACTGAGTTATTCAATTTATTTTTTGCTTTTTTTGTCATTTTGCCTTTTCTAGGCCTGCTTCCCTCAGCATATGGAGATTCCCAGGATACGGGTCTAATCAGAGTTGTAGTGGCCTACAGTGACCACTGCCACTGCAACTCAGGATCCGAGCCACATCTTCAACCTACACCATGGCTCACGGCAACCCTGGATCCTTAACCCACTGAGCAAGGCCAGAGATCAAACTCACAACCTCATGGTTCCTAGTCGGATTTATTAACCACTGCGCCACGATGGGAACTCCGAGTTAGTTCGTTTGAATTTGCATCATGGAATAAAAGAAAGATGTGGCGTAGCATTTGTAGAGTTTGTTCTGAAATTTGGAACACGGAATGAACTAGAATCATTGTTCAGGCCTGGATGTATTGAGTCAGGTTCCACAGTACCTTCATCTGGCTCATTGGCAGGGTGCACCCTGTTGTGTGGCCACCATGGGATTATTCCAGCCAAGGTGGTAAAGAACAAAATTGCCCTCAGACTCCTGAAGCAAGATCCTAGGTTTCCAAAGCAAGATTCTGGAAAATACATGACAACAGAGAGAACGAGTGACATCCTGATTGCAGAAGATAACAGGGAAATGACTAATAATTGACTCCCAGGCCAAGCCCTCAAAGCCCATAACACCCGGCCGCCCAGAAGAGCCTTCAGAATCCAAGTTCTACTTAGAAAGATCTTGCTCTTTGGGGTGCACTTCAAAACATTACCTCCCCACACAGGTTTCGTGTGAAAATGCCTCTGGGTAGCGGAGACAACCTAGATAATGACCATGCAGAATGGTCTGATGTCAATCCCATTGGTTGACTGATTGATTGTCACCACTCCCAGGGGATGCAGTGGTTCCCAACCCAGGCACTTGATTCTGCACCACGGAAGGGATCGAACACTCGATCTTTAGCCTCTAGGACACTAGGGAACTCCTCACATCCCCTGTAGAAGAAACACATGCCACAAAAGGAGATGTAGATCTGTCTGTGCCTCAGTTCCCTGTTCTGGGCATCCAACTCTGGGAACGCCCCTTCCCTCAGGACACACCGTGAGGACACAATAGGACAGGGAGGTCAGAAATCCCGAACATGCAGAGTGAGAGAGCTGCCTTCTCACCCACCACCTGACACTCACTCGACCAACTTGGTCTCCAGGGTCAAGGGCCTAGGAGAGCTTTGGGTGCCACCACTTCAGGTCCCTCAAGGCCAATAAAGGAAACCAAGTCAACAGCTCTTGTGCACTGGGCCCTCACGGTGCAAATCACAAAGCAAACTTGCACAACGGGCAGAGACCAAAGCAGGAAGGAGCAGCTTTGGGAGGGAAAATCGATTCTCCCTCTCAAAGAAAAGGAGAGAGGAATACAAACACAGCACAACAAAGACCAGGGACCCAAGTCTTCTTCGTGGTATCCATTTCACAGGGGAAAACACCACAGCAGAGTGCCACTCATTAGGCCACCCACCCACTCACCCGCCAAGTCCTATCCCCCACTTCCTCCCTCTCCCGGCAGCAGGCGGAACCCAGGTGCTCCCAGGAACCCTCTCCCACTGGATCCCAGCTGCATGCTCTTCCCTACCTGCAGCCTCCTCATCCTGGCGGCTGCTCAGGCTCTCCACCACTGACTCTGTAGAAATACACCACGCGGGGAATTGAGTTAGAAAAAGTGACCCTCCCATTCCTCCTGCTTCCCTGAGGTGACTGCAGGTTACAGAGCATCACCCTGGGTTTTCCTCCAGGCTCCCAGACCTTCCCTCTGCTCCATGGACTGAGACCCTTCCACACAAGGTGAGCACAGATGCCAACATTCGAAGGACAGCAACGTGCTGAAGGAATGACCTTTCAACTTCTTCCTTCTATGGCCCTTTATAGCTCCTACCTCTAAACTGACACACCTGAAATTCCACCTCTACACACACTGAAAAGGGGATAGCTGAGTAAGCAATTGAACGGTGCTGTGTTTTATATGAATGGATTGCACTATTTATTACAGAATTCCATGAAGTATAAAGAGGTGATCTGCCAGTGACTGCCACATCAGGCATCGTGTTCAGGGTGGAGATTCAAAGATGAGCAAGATATGACCTCCCCTCCCCGGACATGCTTTACTGCAGACCAGTTGGCTGGTCTGACCTGATCATTCATCTGTATGTATCTCCTGTGCTCATGAACCTGTGCCAGGAATTCTGGGAGGCCCTGCAGACCCCCAAAGAGAGATGGCAACGGTGACATTCTAGACCGATTCCTAGCAGAACCCACGGGTAAGCAGAGGTGCTGTGTATGGCCCACAACACCTGTGCTGCCATAATCAGAGCTCAGTGCAGAGGCAGTGAGGGACACGCCAATGTTTTCACGAGCCCGTCCTTCTCATGGTGCTGCTGGAGTAGCTGGAAAGCAGGCTCAGGGCTCTAAGAAAGGAAACAACTTTTACACTGAAAACTACAAAACATTGCTGAAAGAATTGAATAAGTCACAAAGAATTCAAATGACATTCCATGTTCACAGAGGGGAAGGAGGAGTGCCCATTGTGGCTCATCAGGAATGAACCCAACTAATATCCATGATGAAGCAGGTTCAATCCCTGGCTTCACTCAGTGGGTTAAGGGTCCAGTGTTGATTTGAGCTGTGGTGTAGGTCACAGACGTGTGTTGTAGGTGTGGATGTGGCTCTGGTGTAGTTTGGCATAAATAGCTCAGATTTGACCCCTCACCTGGGAACTTCATTATGTCATGAGCAAGGCCTGAAAAATACAGAAAACTAAAAAAAATAGATTGGAAGACGGAATATCATTGACATTTCATACTACATGAAAAAACAGCAGGTACACTACAACACATATCAAAATCTCAATATCATTTCTTTTGGTCTTTTTAGGGCCTCGCTTGAGGCATTTGGAGGTTCCTAGGCTAGGAGCTGAATCAGAGCTACAGCTGCTTGCCTATGCTACAGCAACAGCAACTTGGGATCTGAGCCATGTCTGCAACCTACACCGTGGCTCAGGGAAAAGTCAGATCCTTAACCCACTGAGCAAGGTCAAGGGTCGAACCCGTGTCCTCATAGGTACTGGTCAGGTTCATGAGCTCTGAGCCTCAACAGGAACTCGCTGGAGGACATCACTTCAAGTGAAGCCAGTCAGACACAGAAGGACAAAGACTCTCTGATGTCATGCACATGAGGTGTCTGAAAGACCACTCCTGAGCAGAGGCTGGAAGGGTGGCTGCCCCGAGTGGGCAGGAGGTGCGGGGGGAGCACAGCGTTCACAACACTCCTCGGGACACTTACAACCTCAAGAGGCTCGACTTCACGGCACATATTTGAAACAACAGCATGAAAGTCTGCACCAAGCAGAGGGGGAAGAAAAGAGGAAACGAAAGACCAACAGAGGAAGGAAAGCCTTTTCCCCAAACCTTGCTCCCAGCGGGTGCAGGGAGAATGAGGGAATGGACAGTTAGCCTGCGGTCATCATGAGACTGTTCAACGAGAAACTGGACAGCTATGTGGTGCTAAGGCACAAGTGACTCCCCACAAAACACACCCACTCACACTGGTTCACAATCACACCAACAGGCCCTCACACGCACACCCCCCAATGTTCCCGGACACCTACCCCCACCATACAAAGAGCCTCCTTTCCTCCAGGGACCCGAGGACTTGGGATGGCCCTTTTGTGGGAAGTCAGTCTCTTTCACCCCATCCTTCACCCCCTTTCCCAGGAGGAACCCAGAATCAGGGTGTCTCTGCAACCAAAGGGGCAGGAAAGCACCCCCCGCCCTTCCTCAACACCTGGACTTCTCCTCAGCAGAGCCGGGTTCCAGAATACTTACGGCTTTCATCATCCATCCCATCCACCTGTGATGAGAGAAAAGAAAACACTGTGAGTGTCACAGCATCCTCTGCACTGTGGCCACAGGTCTTCCTGTGGTTGCGGACCGCAGGCACACAGACAGAAGGCAGAGTTGAGTCTGTTTCCCCAAAAGAAGACAGCAAAGACACCTTTGGAAAAGGCACCAGCTTTTCAAGGAAGATCTCTCAAGGCCATGTTCATTTAAAAAAATTTTGGTCTTCTTCAAAGAAAAATGCTCCCTACCATACACTGCAGAACTGATAGGGTCACTTTTGCCAATGCCCCTTGCAAGGAGTTATTGGTTGGTACCAAACTTTGACTCAACATCCCTTCAAAGAGGAATCTGCATATATCCTCTATAATGGACTTCCTCCGATTTCCATTTCTGAAGTAGGCACATCCAAGAAGAAAGGAGGCACCTTTTTAAATCTCAGATCATGAAAAGTGAGCTTACCTTGGGGGCAGTCTGGGCTTCTTGCTCGGCCCTGTCGCTGGCTGGGGACTCCTCCTCGTTATTTCCACTTGTTGTGGCCTCCTCCTCCACCTTGTTATTGGGCGAGCCTTCCTCCTCCTCATTTTCCCTGGCTGGGGCCTCCTCTTCGGTCTTCTCACTCCCACTGGCCTCCACAACATTGTCGTGTGTTTCTAGGGGGACACACAGTCACTGTCAGCAAGGCAGTGATGCTGATCAGGAGGTACTCTGGGTGCCACACCTGACTGGACATGGGCTGGGAGTCAAGGGGTGGGGGTGGGATGAAGCATGGATGGAGCTTCTCTTGGCCCATCCTCCCGGGTAAACGTTTTGAAGGACGGCAGAGAGCACCTTGAAAGACCTGAGAAAGGGAGCCTCTGCCTCTCTTGCTAAAGGGAACCTCTCCGTGGCATATTCTCCATCTGAGAAATGGCCAACACGAGCATGCAGGCTCTGCTGCCATGACAGAGTCTCGTGAATCCTCCTGCCCATTTTCCTCTCCAGCCACATTCCTCCATCTTCTGAAAGGGCAGGAGATCATTTCAGCTTCCCTACTCTTCCCACAGGGTGCTCCTGTGTTCACACGCCATCCTCTGGGATGTTTCACCTCTTTTCTTTTCTTAGATACATAATGCTTCTCTTTGGAATACTTTGGCAATAGGAAATTCAGGGGTCGGGCATGCCTTCACAAGCCATGTACTTTGCACCACTGTCCATAAGAACCTTTCTCATCATAACTTATAGGACCTCTGCACCCATTCAGCAATGACTCCCCCTTCAGCCCTGCTGCCAAGTCTTAGCCCTCTCTACTTTCCACCTTTGACAATCTGCCTAATCTACTTACCGCCTATATGTTGAATTGTTCAATATTTCTTTTCCTGTGTCTGTCTGACTTCACTATTGTTAAAAGTGTGTTTCATTTTGGATCATCCATGTAGCAACATATTTAACATAATTACAATTTTTTCTCCGGTAGAATTTTATTCCTATGTGGATTCATACTGCCTTTGGTTTATCCACGGATCTCTTGTTAACATTTGGGATTGGTTTCATTGAATGACTACCTGCATAAGCTTGAGTCTTGGGGCTGGTTGGATCAAAAGAGGGGGTTTGAATAGCTCCACAGCAAGAGAGTATGGAAGAACATCACGGGAAGGAAGCTTTCCAGGTCATGTAGCGTCTCTCTCATCATCTCCTCTCATCCCCAAGTTGGCCCGGTTGCAGGCGAAGGGGGTGCAACCCAGAGAGTGTAAGCCTGATTTGACAGTAGAGGGCATTGAACTTTAGACTAACTTGCCAAGAATCACGGCAATGTTGAAGGATGGATGTGGGCCAAGAATGTAGTTGGTTCCTTGAGGACAGAAATCCCTGAACCCTGAAGGCCGGACACCTGCTCAGGGCCAAGACCATGCCCTGGACCCTTGAATCAAGAGATCTTCTCACTCTCCCACAAGTCCTCCCATCCCAAGGTTTTAGTGGGCAAGCTCTGATGCCTTCCCTGCAGGAGATGCTGAACAAAGACATCAGTCCAAACCCTTATCCAGCCCTTTGTCTCCATGCTTTAATCCCTGATCTGAATCCAACATTTTCCTCCAAACAAAGCCCCTCTGAAGGACCGAGGCTTTGCCCTGGCTCCGTGGATACTCCAACCCAGGCATTCTCCCCCAAATCTTCATGTCATCCACTGCATCACATTACACTTTCATGACAACCAGCTGACAACCTCCAGCGACTAGGGGTCTGTTTCACTCCCAAGATGGCTCAGAGCTTAGAACAGTCTCGACTGAATGCCAAGAATGAGCTTCCCTTCAGCTAATCATGCCTGGATAAGAGGTTCCTGGGAATTCACTCGGGAGGAGACCATCTGGGCCAGTGCTCTGACTGTTTAGTAAATTAAAATCTCTGACTGTCAATGTCTCACACAATTTTCTTTAAAAAATTGTTGTGATGAAAATACTGTTGACTGACAATGTTGTACCCCTTGCTGCTGTACAGCAATAGGAGTCTGAGCTCCTCCTCTGCAGCCTGGACCAAGGTCTGGCTGAGAATGAGCAGGAGCTCAAGTCATTCTTCACCCAAACCCAATCTGTACCCTGGAAACTCCTCATCCTTCTTCAGACCCTGCAGTGGCAGGGATAGTCTTCTATCCTCTAAAAGGGACCCTTTAGAGACTCTCAGCTTGAAGACCTGACCCTAAGTCTCCCTCTGTGGATCACCAGTCGGACCCTCCTTCCCTCAGTTACCAAATGGTCACCCCACGAACCTACCAGCACTGTGTGTTCTCAGCACACTACCAGCGAATAGCCAACTACCCAGGGAGCTTATCATCATCAACCCATGGAAATCCTACTTGAAAATCCAAGTTTCACTCCTTACAATCAATTTCTACATTTAAAATGCAATTATTGGGAGTTCCCGTTGTTGAGCAGTGGTTAACGAATCCAAATAGGAACCATGAGGTTGCAGGTTCGGTCCCTGCCCTTGCTCAGTGGGTTAAAGATCCGGCATTGCTCTGAGCTGTGGTGTAGGTTGCAGATATGGATTGGATCCCGAGTTGCTGTGGCTCTGGTGTAGGCTGGCGGCTACAGCTCCGATTCGACCCCTAGCCTGGGAACCTCCATATGCCGTGGCAGCAGCCCAAGAAATAGCAAAAGGGACAAAAAAAAATTGCAATTATGTGGCTTCAGACGTTGATATGTGCATTCAGAAGAGTGGAGCTATAAATGCCCATTTCCATCATGTGTATTGAAGAATGGAATCAGGGTCCCTCTGCACTGAATAAAGGCAGAGTAGGGTATTACCAGGGTTAGTGTGATGGGAGAAGGTTTGTACATGGGAAATAGGAAGGAGTATTGTATAAATTAAGAAAAAAATTGAGGCGCCCAACCAGGAAGAAATAATTAAAAATCTTAAGAGTAATACAAAATGGCTGTATAAGAGATTTACATCTCTGTACACAAATTGAAGTGGTGGAAATGAAAAAAAAAATCAGAGAACATTTTCCATCAGGGTAAACTATGCCATCTGATGGAACAGCCTTTAGATCAGTATCAACATACCTCCCCAACAACAGCTCAGGTTGCCCATCGTCCAACTCTTGAGGGGTGAAGGGGAGAGCCTCCCAGTTGTGGCCCAACACACACCTCTCCACTCACAGAGTGGCAGTTGGACCGCAGGACCCCGTGGGTATCATCCTATTGCTGTGGCAACCAGTCAAGGCCTGGAACTTTCAGAGGGAAGGCAACTCTGCCCCCTCTGGGCCCACCTGCTCTGTCTAGACTAATGTGTCTTTCTACGGACAGGGATGGCAGTGCAGGGTCAACATGTTGTCTCAAAAAATGCATCCCAGAACCACACAGTGTTACTCTCTGCTTGAGAACACAAGACAGGTGAGAGAAAAAGACCCACATTCCAAATAGACCAGATACAGACAATAATTAAAGAGTGAGGAAGAACCAAACAGGAGAAGGCCTTTCCATGGGAAGGGGGCTTTATGGCTCAGGGAGAATGTCTCCTGTCACGTTCCCTGATCTGCACATCATGCCACTTTAGAGGAAGAGGGTTCAAAACAGGGGCTCGAACCCCTATCTTCCAGTGGACAGCACTGAAACTTAGAGCATCTTCTCAAGAGTCGCGCCAATCATGTGTGAGCAGATCTGGGACAAGAGTGCAGTTGGTTCCCTCAGGTCACACATCCCCCTGAACCACTGAAGCCTGCTTGGCGCTGAGATCATGCCCTGGACTCTTGCTTGAATCCAGAACTCCACTTTCTCTCTCTCTCTCTCTGTTGAATCCTGCTGCCCCCAAGATGTCCTGGGGTGATCCTGGAGAACATATCAGAGCCAGGAGAGCAGTCCAATTCTTTACCCAACATTTTGCCTCTATCTTCTGACCCACAACCCAAAATACAAACATTCATCCAAAAAGAGCTCCTCTGGAGGACTAGACAAACCCCAACTCGGCCCATCCTCCCCCAATCTTCCCTTGGCAGCCCTTCACAGTGACCAGCTGACCACCTCATGTGAACAGCGGTCTGCTTGGATCCCCAATTTGACTCAGGGATCAAAACACCTTCAAGTTCACATGACGGCTCTAGCAAGAATCAGCTTTCCTGCGGCAGACCACACCTGGATGATCAAGTCCTGTGGACTCACTGGGGAGGTGGCCATCCGGATGAGTGCCTGCTGGGGGGCGGGGTTAGGAAAGGAAATCTGTGACTCTCCAGGTCTCACTGACGTTGCATCAGAGCACCAGTCTGAGCAACCTTGACGAAGGTCTGGCTGACAATGGGCCAGAGTGCAAGTCTTCTGTCACCCAAACCCAGTCTATACTCTGGACACTCCTCATCCTTCTCTAGACCTGAGAGTGGCAGGGACAGTGCTCCTCCTAGAGAGACCCCCTCCAGACCTCAGCTTGAAGACCCCACCCTGGGTCTCTCTGAGGATCACCAGAGAGACCTTCCTTCCTTTCCTTACCCAATGTTCACCCCACTAACCTGCTGGCACTGGCCCTTGTCACCACACTACCAGCTAGCACCCAAAGAGCCAGTGGGCTAGTCCTCATCAACCCGGGGAAATCCAACCTGAAAAATCCCCGTTTCTTGCTCCATCGAAATTCCTCTGCCTTTGGACTGCTAGCATGTGCATTAAGACATCGACATGTACACTGAGAAGAGTGGCGCTGTAACGTCCCTCTTTTGAATGTCTACTGCAGGGCTGACAGCGAGGGCCTCGTGCTTCGAAAAAGGCAGAGGGGCATGTTTGCCGTCTCTGTGCTCTGGGAGAACGTGTTTCAAACTGCCACGAGACACGAGTCTTTTCTCACATTTAGGAAAATACTTGAGGCAGTTGGCTCACTCGGAGCATTAAGATATACCTTAGTCATACAGCAAGCCTGTATAACAGACCTATGGCTTGAGAGACTGATGAGACTGGTGGCAATGGAGATAAAGATGGAGATAATATGTTTAGTCAAAATGAACCACCCATCTGAGGAAACAGCCTTTAGAACAGTAGCAACATACCTCCGCAACAACAGCTAAGGTTGCCCATCGTCTGACACTTGAGCAGTGAAGGGGAGAGCCTCCCAGCTGTGGCCAACACACACGTCTCTTCTCACAGACTGGCAGTTGAACCACAAGGCTCCGTGGGCAGCATTCCATTGCCGTGGAAACTGGTCAGAGGCCTGGAACTTTCAGAGGGAAGGCAACTCTGCCCCCTCTGGGTCCACCTGCTCTATATAGCCTAGTGGCCGTTTCCCTGGACAGGGTCAACATTTTATTTCAAAAACTGCATCCTACAATCAAACAGTATTACTCTCTGTTTTGAAAAGACATTACTGGAGAGAAAAAGACCTCCCCAAATATAATGGGTCTTCAACGTTTAGGGGAATTGCAAAATCCTACCATGGTGAGATTTAAAAGGGCTCCCATTTTTTGATGGAAATACCATTTCCACTCATTTCTGGTAGTTGAGGCACCAGACATTTTTACACTCCATAGGTAACATTTGTCCAGAAGAAAAGGAGTAGTTATAGAAATTAAATTGTAAAATGCCACACACTAAGCATATGTTCATCAAGTTGCAAAAGTCTTCACTCAATGACCGTGTGTAGAATTTTTCTCTGGATGCAACAATCTGTACACTTCATTATCTTTCCACTGGTTCTTCATTAACAGTGTCCCTGTCATTGTATACGTACAAAACTTACTATGCCTTGAACAGTTAGGAAACAAGGACTCACCCTACTTTCAACAGTGGGTTGCCTTAAAACACATATCTCATAATTTTCTAAGCAACAAACTTTAGCTAACTCAAAGTTCTAGGATGAAATGTATTCTTCTCAAAATTCAACCCCTCATCACACCAGTGCCTGGGACAGTGTCATGAAATCTGGCTCGAGAGCAAACTGAGCACCAGCCCACATGGAACATGAGACAATTCCTGGAGAAAACTGAGAGCACTGCAATATTTCAAGCCAAGCAGGGAGGGTGTAAGGTATGGGAGGCTGTGAGAGACAACTCTGCCATGGCTGATTCTCCCCAAGTATCTAAAATTGAGAGACCAAATGCATCGCTCTTCTGATAGGACAACAAGGGAGATGGGAGTCCTCTTTTCCTCCCTGTATCTATGAGTCTGTTACTCTTTGGTGTGTTTGATCATTGGTTTTGGGTATTAGACTGCACAAATCAGGGACATCACATAGTATCCTGATTTGTCTGACTGTGGCCTTCAGCATAATACTTTCTAGGCTCACCCAAGGTGCAGCAAATGGCAAGAGGCCACTCTCTTTTCTGGCCGAATACCACTGCACTGCATATGGACACCACATCTTCTTGACTCATCCCTCAGTGGACACAGGCTGCTGCCATGACCTGGCTGGTCTACACATTATCACTCGCTGTTGTGAAAAGAAGTTATGTGAGAGAAAAAGTCTAAGGGACACTTCAGTGGACAGAGCTGCTCCTATCTTTTCAAATTAGGATGTTCGTTTTCATCAGAAGCCCTAGCAATGGATTTGCTGAATCTTATGAGAGTTTTGGTTCCGTTTTTTTTGGATGAAATTCCACAATTAAGATACACTACTGAGGTTCTCATCAAACAATACATCCTACCTCATTTTACCTCATGTGGTAGTTCATGGCGGTATTCCTTTTCTTTTCTTTACTACTGGATTCTATACAGGTAGAAAAAGTCTCAGGGAACATGTTTTTAAACATGACCCTTAGGCATACTTTGCTGTAAGTAGGAATGAATTCTTCAAAGGGACACATATTTAACTTAAATTTATTTAAAAAGCAAACTTCAGGAGTTCCCGTCATGGCTCAGTGGTTAACAAATCCGACTAGGAACCATGAGGTTGTGGGTATGGTCCCTGGCCTTGCTCAGTGGGTTAATGATCTGGCGTTGTCATGAGCTGTGGTGTAGGTTGCAGATGTGCCTCGGATCCCGTGCTGCTGTGGCTCTGGCGTAGGCCAGGGGCTACAGCTCTGATGAGACCCCTAGCCTGTGAACCTCCATATGCTGTGGGAGTGGCCCAAAGAAATAGCATAAAGACAAAAAAAGAAATCCTATTTTTCACCTTCATATTCAGTCCCACAGAGGAAAACATGAACACACAGCCCCCTGACTCTCTGAGAAAAGGAAGCTGACCTGCTCAGCACTGGAGCTCATTCGCGGGTGCATCTCCATGGCTAGGAGGGAAATGGGCTCTGAGAAACAGCCTCCCCTTCCTGCTGACTGAGAGGAACCCCATTCCCACACTTCTGCTTGGCAAGGGCTGGTGTGTGTATAAGTATGGCAGTTGTGGACATGCTGCTCAGCTGTGGCTGTAGCAACACTGTCTGAAGCAAGGGAAAGGGAAGAAAGCAACCCAGAGAGGCTGCAAAGCCTTCCTGAGGACCAGGGCCCTAGATCGCCCCCCTTAGTCCACATGGGAGAAAAGCCAGCTCTGGAACAATGGAGGAACTATGTTCGAAATTAAACATCAGGACACAAGGGCTTTCAAGCAGAGAGAACATGAAAAAATCAGGGCTTCGCACCCACCGCAGCTAGGCACCTTGTGTCCCAGACCGGTGCTTCCCCACTTCCCAGCAAAGAGAATCACAGCTGGGCCCCCACCACAACAGGTGTGTTCACACAGACCACAGAGGAGACACTCCTTGAGTGCCTGGCTCTTGTGGCCAAGTGGGATGGCGCCTCTGGGCCCTACAGGACAGCTCCCAAGTATATCCTCTCCTTCAAGACTGGGAGAGATGGCAAATGGACCTAATGCATGGAAACACACACAGAAAATTAGGCAAAATGAAACACAGGGATATCTTTCTAAAAAAAAAAACAAAACAAACACAAGGCAAAATCACAGAATAAGAACAAAATGAAGTGGAAATAAGCCATCGACCTGAGAAAGAGTCAGAAGTCATGGACATAAAGATGCTTACTGAACTCAGAAGAAGGAATGAACACAAAGAGATCTTCAATGAAGAGACAGGAAGCAGAGGAAAGAACCAAAGAGAAGTTATTAATGAACTGAAAAACACACTCGAGGGCTTTGACAGCAGACTGGATGAAGGAGAATTAATCAGAGACCTGCCTGACAAAACAATGGAACTCAATCAGATAGAGAGGCAAAATGAAAAAAGAATTTTTAAAAAATTAGGCTACTTTAAAGGACCTATGGGATACCATCAAGCAGAATAACATTTGCATTACAGGGGTGGTTCCAGAAGAAGAGAAAGAGAACAGAACAGAAAAATTAATGGAAGAAATAATGCCTAAAATCTTCCATCATCTGGGAAGGGAAACAGAACTTGCTTGGCTGTGGTGTAGGCCTGCAGCTCTAGCTCTGATTAGACCCCTAACCTGGGAACCTCTGTATGATGTGGGTGCATTCCTAAAACTAAAACCGAAAAACAAAAAGGGTAAAAACCATATGATTATTTCCATAGATGCAAAGAAACCCATGAGATAAACTTCTACATCCACTTATGTTAAAGTCTCAACAAAGCAAGTATAAAGGGAATGGACCTCAACTTAATAAAGGCCATCAACTGCAAACCTACAGCTAACATTCCACTCAACTGTGACAAGCTGAACGCTTTTTCTCCTCTAAGATGATGAACAAGAGAAGGATGCCCACTCTTGCCCCTTTTATTCCACATAGGATTTGAAGTCCTACTAACAATTAGACAAGAAAAAGAAATAAAAGGAATCTGAATCATAAATGAAAAAAGTAAAAGTGTCCTTTTTGCCGATTACATGATACTATAATAGAAAATCCTACATACTCTAGCAAAAAACTGTTTGAATGAATACATTCAGTTATGTTTCAGTTTACATAATCAACGTACATATCAGTGGCATTTCTATACAATAATAACAAAACATCAAAAAGAGAAACAGGCGTTTCTGTCATGGTTCAATGGTTAAAAAACACAACAGTACCCATGAGGACACAGGTTCAATCCCTGGCCTTGCTCAGTGGGTGAAGGATCCTGTGTTGCCTTGAGCTGTGGTGTAGTTGCAGATGCAGCTCAGACCCCATGTGGCTGTGGTGTAGGCTGGTAGCTACAGCTCTGATTCAACCCCTAACCTGGAAACTTGTACATGCTGCAAGTGCAGCCCTAAAAACAAACAAAACAAAACAAAACCCCAAGAAGAGAAACAGACACGGAGTTCCTGTTGTGGCTCAGTGGTTAACGCATCTGACTAGGGACCATGCTGTTGTGGGTTCGATCCCTAGCCTCGCTCAGTGGGTTGAGGATCCTGAATTGCTGTGGCTCTGGTGTAGGCCCACAGCTACAGCTCTGATTAGACCCCTAGCCTGGGAACCTCCACAGAACAGATAAAAAGACAAAAAAAAAAAAAAAAAAGAAAGAAAGAAATAGACAAGATGGCAGAGTAGGAGGACTCAAGCTCCCCTCCTCTCATGAAAACACCAAAATTACAACTATGTGCTGAATGACCATCAACAAAATAGACTGGAAACTACCAAGAACAAGATATCCTACACCCAAAGGCAATAAGGAGCCACACTGAGACAGCAGGAGGTGCTCATTCATGGTAGAAGTAATCCCATACCCCCTGCATGGGCAGCCCACAAACTGGAAAAGAACTCTATTTCAGAGGCTTTCCCACAGGAGACTTCTGAACCCCACAGCAGGTGCCTAAGCCAGGGAGTCTGGCACGGGAAGGAGGAGCCCCTGGGACACATGACATTGAAGGCCAGTGAGGCTTGTGTGCAAGAGCTCCACAGGACTGGGGGAGACAGAAACTCCACTCCTGGAGGGTGCACACAGGCTTTCATGTGCACTGGGTCCCAGGGCTAAGCAGGCACTCAAGAAGAATCTGGGTCAGAATGACCTGGCCAATCATGGAGGGTCTCTTGGGAAAGGAGGGGGTGACTGGGAAACACTGTAGGGCAGGACAGTCTAGGCAGAGGTCCCAGGAATAGTTGTTGGCATGAGCTCCCCTGGAGGTGGCCCTTTTGGAACAATCTGGTCCCACAAGTTAGGGCTGAGAAGCCCCAGGCCAAACAACAAACAGGCTGGGAACACAGACCCACTGATCAACAAACAGGTACCTAAAGTGCTCCACATCACACCCACAGACAAAGGTCCACCCCCTAGAGGGACAAGGCTCAGCTCCACCTACCAGTGGGCAGGCACCTGTCCCTCCCATCAGGAAAGCTGGCCATAAACGCCTCTATTTTACCTACAAGAAGGCAGACACTAGAAGCAAGACAGGCTACACACCTCTAACCTACAAAAAGGAGATCATGCAAAAAGCATACAAAATGAGAAGGCAGAGAAATATGAACCAGATGAAGGAACAAGACAACCCCCACACCCACCTCCATGCAAAATGACTTTAGAATAATGATTGTGAAGAGGATCCAAGAGCTCAGACAAAAACTGGAGGCAAAGATCAACACATTACAAGAAAGACTAAACAAAGACATAGAAGATTTAAAACAGAAACAAACCAAAAAATCGTATTTATGATTGCATCAAAAATAAAGTACCTAGGAGTTCCCGTCAAGGCCCAGTGGTTAAGGAATCTGACTAGGAACCATGAGGTTGCAGGTTTGGTCCCTGCCCTTGCTCAGTGGGTTAACGATCTGGCGTTGCCATGAGCTGTGGTGTAGATTGCAGCCGCGGCTCAAATCCCGCATTGCTGTGGCTCTGGCATAGGCCGGTGGCTACAGTTCCGATTCGACCCCTAGCCTGGGAACCTCCATATGCCGTGGGAGCCGCCCAAAGAGATAGCAAAAAAATAATAATAATAATAATAAAATAAAATAAATAAATAAATAGATAAAAATAAATAAAATGAAAGTAAAAGAAAAAACTAAAGTACCTAGAGATAAATTTAACCAGGCAAGGTAAAGACTTGTACACTCTAAACTATATGCTGTTGAGGAAAGAAATTAAAGGCACAAATTAATGGAAAGATATTTCATGTTTATGAGTGAATTCACATCATTCAAATGTCCAGATTACCAAAAGCAACAGAGACTCAATGCACTCTCCACCAAAATCCCAACTGCACATTGCACAGACCTAGGAGAAACCCTTCTAAAATTTGTATGGAACCACAATAGATCCCCATCAGCTACAACCATCTTGAGAAAGAGCAGCAAAGCTGGAAGGATTACATTTCCTGATTTCAAACTACACTACAAAGCTATAGATAGCAAAACAGATCAGGACTGGCACAAAAACAAAACAGACAGACCAGTGAAACAACACTGACAGCCCAGAAGGAAAACCAACACAGACACAGACAAGTCATTTCCAACAAAGGACCACAGAGCATACAATGGACAAGGGACAGTTTCTTCAATCAATGGTGCTGGAAGAACTGCACAGGCACATGCAAGGAATGGAACGAGACCCCTACCTTACAACACATCCCCAAATTAAAATGGACTAAAGACTCAAATGGAAGAAATGAAACCATACAATGTCTAGGAGAAAACATAGGTGGTAAGCACATGGACATCTGTCTGCTTACACTTGGCTCTGACCTCAAAGGCAAGCGATAGAAAGGGAAAATTAAACCAGCGGAATGGAGTTCCCATTGTGGCGCAGTGGTTAACGGATCTGACTAGGAACCATGAGGTCGTGGGTTTGATCCCTGGCCTTGCTCAGTGGGTTAAGGATCTGGCGTTGCTGTGAGCTGTGGTGTAGGTCGCAGACACGGCTCAGATCTGGCATTGCTGTGGCTGTGGTGTGGGCCAGCGGCTAGAGCTCCGATTCAACCCCTAGCCTGGGAACTTCCATATGCCCCAAGAGCGGCCCAAGAACGTGGCAAAAATACAAAAAATCTGCTATTGTTACTACGGTGCCATGGGGCGCTGCTGGTTCCGTCCCTTACCTGGGAACTTCTGTGTGCCTTGGGTGTGGCACAAAACAAACAAAAAACAAACAAACAAAAAACTGGGGCAGAGGATCTGAATAGACATTTTCCAAAGAAAACAGAAAATGGCCAACAGGCTTATGACAAGAGGTTAAACCACACTAATGGAACTACAAACCAAAACCACAATAATGTTTCAACCTCATCCCTTAGAGAATGGTTATTATAAACACACACACACACAAGCAATAAATGTTGGAGAGCATGTGGAGAAAAAGGAACATTACTGGTGCAGCCACAGTGGAAAACAGCATGAGATTGCTCAAAAAATTAAAATCAGAACTACAGTGTGACCCAGCAATTCCACTTCTGGCAATTTATCGAAAACACTCGCTTGACGATCATACGCACCTCTATTTCATCACAACAGAGTTACAATCACCAGGACAAGAAAACAACCCAAGCATCTACAGAAGGATGAGCCAAGAAAGATGTGGTATATATCCATCTGCATTTCAGGGAAACATGGAATACTTTTGAGTAGGTCTCAAATATTGCATGAGGCATCCGTATACTTAAAATATATCTGTTGTTTATCTGAAATGCCAATGTAACTGGGCCTATCTTGTTCTTATCTGTTAAACCTGGGGACAGTCCAATGAACGTGAATGAGAATGGTCAGGGCAGAGATCATCACAGGGTGTCTGGGCTGCTGTGAGGAAAGACTTCAGAGAGCTGGGAAGACAACTGAGTCTTAAGCTGAGAACTCTGTGGGCTCTTCCACTCCTTGCAGAAATTCACAACACACCATCATTACTTGTGACTTACCTTTTGGATGGATCCATGTTTTGTCTGCAGAATAGATCCTAGGTTGCTTGAAGACAGGAACGAGGTGTGTGTTCCCCACTCCACCTAGGACCAACAGGCACACCAAAGGCATGTTAGTAAATCACCGCAGGAACTGAGTCAAAGGGTTTTATCTTCCCAAAGAGTAAAACCATTCTGTTTGGGAAATCACTGTTAACGGCTATTTTCTTTCTTTCAACAATGCAGCCAAGAATCCAGTCTGGAGTTTTTGCAGGCAAATTAGTAATACAGACATGCATTGTCTGTGGTGCAGTAAGTGTCCATGGTAGTGATGTCATGGGCACATTTCAGGTTTTTGAAAGTTGGATGTAGGAGATGGGATTAAGATGGCGGAAGAGGACTGGAGCTCAACTTCTCTCCTAAAAACAACAAAAGTCACGACTAAAGGCTGAGCAATCTTCACCCAAATGGACCAGAAACCTTCAAAAAGACATCCTACTCCGGAAGAGAAAGAGGAGGCCACATCAAGAGGTAGGAGGGATGATTTTGTGATACAAACAACCCCATACCTCCCAGGTGGGAAGCCCCCCAGACTGGAAACTAACTGGTTCACAGAGACCTACAGGAGTGAGAGTTCTGAGCCCCACATCAAATCCTCACATGCAGGGATCTGGCACTGGGAGAAAGAGCCCCAGAGCATCTGGCATTGAAGGCCAGTGGGGCATGTGTGCAGGAACTCCACGGGACTGGGGGAAAAGGAGACCCCACTCTTAAAAGGCGCACACAGACTTTCACGTGCACCGAGTCCCAGGGCAAAGCAAAGTCTCCATAGGAATCTGGTCAAAACTGAATGCAGTTCTTGGAGAACATCCTGGGAAAACAGGGGTGAATGTGGCTTGTTGCGAGGGAGGGACATTGGGAACAAAGCTCTCAGGAATATTCAGCAGCATGCCTTTCTCTGGAGGGTGGCCATTTTGGCAAAATCTGGCCCCACCAGTCAGTGCTGAGAAGCCCCAGGGCAAACAGCAATCCAGGTAGGATCACAGCCCCATCCCTCAGTAAACAAGCTGCCTAAAGAACCCTCAGGCACACAGACACCTCTAATCCCATCCAGAGACAAAGCCCCACCCACTAGAGGGAGGAGAATCAGAATCAGCCCCACGAACCGGTGGGCAGGCATCAGCCCTTCCCATCAGGAAGCCTACAGCAAGGCTCCATACCAACCTCAGCCACAAGGGGGGCAGACACCAGAAGGAACAGAGGCTACAATTCTATTCCCTGTCAAAAGGTCACTGCACCAAAAACCTATAAAAATGAAAAGACAGAGAACTATAACTCTGATGAGGGAGAAAGGAAAACCCCCAGAATATCAGCTAAGTGATGAGGAGAGTCTCAGCCTCTAGGAAAAAACTTTAGACTGTTGATGCTGAAGATGATGCAAGACATTGGAAATAAACTGGAGGCAAAGATGGGTAGTTAACAGGAAACACTGAGCAAAGAGATACAAGATATAAAACTCAAACAAGAAGAGATGCAAAATACAACAACTGAAATAAAAAATTCACGAGGAGCAGCTAACAGCAGGATACAGGAGGCAGAAGAATGAATAAACGAGGTGGAGGACAGATTAGTAGAAATTATGGGGGAGAGAGGACAAGATGGCAGAGGAGTAGGGGGACACGCTCACCCTTTCCCACAAACACAACAAAAAAAGCACATCTACAGAATAAATGACTTGCACAGAACAGCAACCAATCGCTGGCAGAGGAACCTAAACTCCAGTAACGGCAAGAAGTTCGTGACATTACTGGGCAGATCGGGAGAAAAGAGGAGAGTGAGAGAAGGTGAATCCGAGCGGGATGGGCGCTCCCGAAAGGGAACTGAGGAGGAGAAAGGGATCCCGCACGCTGGAAAGTCACCTCCACGGGGGGAAGATCAAACAAACCAGAGAAATCTCCAGATGCAGAGAAGAGAATAGCAGTAAGTCAGAGTACGGAAAAGCCGATCAAGAACCGAACGGACCATCTGAACTATGGGCACAGTCACCAAAAATTGAGACGCCTGGGTGGGGGCTGGGCACCAAGACCTCGGCTCCAGAGGTTAGTCCCAGGGCTGGGGGGGCAGGGCGGAGCGGAAACTGCTTGGAAGTCTAGAAACTTTTTGACCGGGCAGAGACTGCCTGGGAGACTAGAAAACAAAACTGTGGCAGAGGGAGGGAGCAATACTCTAGGGGCGGGGAAGTGGAAAGCTGCATCAGAGGGAACCTGGGAGAAGAGCCTGGTCTGCGCCCGTGCTGGGGAGGGGAGAAAAGAAGGGGTGGGTCCCCATAGAATACCCCCCACACCACAGCAAGCTTACAGGCCCACTAGCTAGCAGAAAGCTGCGCTTCCCAGTGCTTCCCCCCCACCCCCACCACCCCCTATGCTCTCGCTGGACCTGGGGCTACCTGCCATCCAGGAGGGCTGGCCTCAACAATTGCCTGAAGCCTACCACCACAGGGGCTGTCCCTGCACAGGCCTGCTTGCCCTTTGGAGGGGCTACACTTCCGCAGAGCAGCACCAATCACCACCAGCCCCCGAGAAAAGGCCTGCAGCCCAGAAAAGCTAGAACAAGCCTAGCCAGGCTGTGAATAAGTCTGCCTAATTCTCAGATGGTTTTTCTGAGTCGGGCTGCCCTGGGGAGGAGCCTCTTGGATTTCCAGCGGCCCTGCTACCCGCCCAAGGCCCCAGGGGGTGCCAAGCTCTAGAGGATCAGCTGCATACCATCACCAGCCCTCAGAAAATATTCCACGGCAGTGACAAGGCAAACACTGCCCGGCCACTGAGGGTACAACTCCACCAGGAAAAAGAAAACAACAAGCAAGATGAAGAAGCTGAGAAACCACCCCCAGTCAAACCAACAGGAGAACTCACCTCAAACAGTCAACAATGAAACAGATCTCTGCAGACTGACAGACCTGGAGTTCAAAAGAGAAATAGGGAAAATACTGAAGGAATTAAGAGAAGATATGAACAGTAACGCAGATACCCTCAGAAAGGAACTAGAAAATATAAGGAGGAGCCAAGAGAAACTAGAACATTCATTTGCAGAGACGCAAACTGAACTAACGGCAGTAAAAACCAGAATGAATAATGCAGAAGAACAAATCAGTGATATGGAAGATAGAATAATGGAAATCACTCAATCCGGTCAACAGACAGAAAACCGAATCAAAAAACTGGAAAGCAATATAAGAGACCTATGGGATAATAGAAAGCTGGCCAATCTACGCATAATAGGAATTCCAGAAGGAGTAGAAAAAGATAAGGGGATGGAAAATATATTTGAAGAAATTATCGATGGAAACTTCCCAAATCTAAAGGATACTGGGTCCAAGATACAAGAAGCACAGAGGGCCCCAAACAAACTGAACCCAAACAGACCCACACCAACACACATCATAATAAAGATGGCAAAAGTTAGTGATAAAGAGAGGATCCTAAAGGCAGCAAGAGAAAAACAGAATGTTACCCACAAGGGAACCCCCATAAGAATATCAGCTGATATCTCTACAGAAACACTACAGGCCAGGAGGGAATGGCAAGAGATATTTAAAGTGCTAAAAGGAAAAAATATGCAATCTAGAATACTCTATCCAGCAAGAATATCATTTAAAATAGAAGGGGAAATAAAAATTTTTCCCAACAAACGAAAACTTAAAGAATACAGCAACACAAAACCCAGGTTAAAGGAAATTTTGAAAGAGCTTCTCTAAACCAAAAAGAAAGGAAGGAAAGGGAAGAAAAAAGAAGAGAAAAAAAAAAAGAAGAAGAGAAAGAACTAGGACTGAGGAAAACGCAATCAGAGAGCAGTCACTCAAATAAGGCAGCATACAGATTATATAAGAAAAAAGAAAGCTTTATAGTTCTATGCCAAACTTCACAAAGAAAATATGTGTCATTGTGCGGCACATATTATATGGTAACAGTACTCACGTACCTTTCTGTAAATTTGGGAGAAGTAAGCTATGGAAATGTAGTTGTGTCATTTGTGAACAATGAAATTATAATTAAAAAATACATTCCTATTTTCCATCCAAAGTTTATTTATATTTCATTGGCTAATTCTAAACTTGGCGTGTAAGCTGTTCCAGGGTGAAACAGAAAAACGTAATGAAAGATGAGCCCAAGTCTCACAAAAATAGAAGAGTTTTACTTGATAACATTCCAAAAGATATAAATTCTAATTTGGTTTAGTATTGCAACCACTGTCCAAATCAAATAGTAGTAGTCCAAGACCTCTATGAAGTGCATTTATTAAAAATTGAATGTTAGTGTATTATTACTCTGAAGTTGTGACAACCCATTATCCTTGGAAGTCACTGAAACATGCATCAAAGATACAAACAGGCTTCTTAGAAGAAGGAGTTAAGGCATTTTTGGCTGAACACTCAGCACAGAAGATATTTCCACATTGTCTGCAGTGATGCTGTAAACAACAACAAAAAAATAAACATTTTCAAGCATAACAACTATATCAAAATTATGAGACTACAAGAATAGGCCAACTGCACTTTGAAAGTATACTATTTCAAGGTTTATTTAATAACAAATCTCAATGCTGATTTAATCCTTTGATTAATTTGAATGCTTACTAGTTATATACTACACTAAAAATTTCAATATGAGATTGATCTTAGAATTTTCAAAAAACCATGCGAGGCATTTTTAAAGTGTTAATAAAACAGTCCTATCAGGGGAAAAACTATTTCTACTTGCCAAATATTTCAGGCATCATTTCTACAATCAGAATATAAATTTGAAACATCACATGATGGTATTATTTAAAATGATTTTTTTAATCTCTGCTTTTTCTTCCTTTAAAATAACTCAATGATGATAAAATGTATGAGTTTAATAATGATGCTGTGGTTCAGAAAATGATTATTCTAGAAAGTGAATCAGTAGGAAGGCAACAAATGAATTTAAAGTTAAAATATATGCTAATCAGAAACTAGACTGCATAAATTTAATTGTTCTACGTAGTTATAAGTTAAAGTTAATAAATGGCAAAACTTTTAAAGTCTATCAAATGCAGGACAATTCTGATGGTTAAAACAGTCAACTGTGGAATAAAATCCCATCTCACTGTGACTGAAAAGCCTTTCCCACAGGTGCTTCAGCTCTGTACTTCATTGTCGTTAGCCCACTTTCTATTCAGTGTTTGTGTAGGTCTGATCTATTTTAAAAAGTTTCAGCACATTATAATATTCCACACTTTTAAGAATGATTGGTGCCCAAGTTTTCAAATGGATAACATTTTGAAAATCAGAAATAATTTGGTCATCTTCCATTATCAAAAAGTGCTACAATCTTAAGTCTGAATGACAATAAAGCAAAGCAAATTTTATCTCTCAAAAGCACTGGAAATTTCTAACCTTTGGTAATTTCCCATTTATTCTAACCCTAGGGAGCAATCCTTCCTTGAGACTCCAAGCATATATATTCAGATCACTTCTTTAACACACAGCAACTCATTCATGCCTTTGTGTTCTTGACTTCTCCTAATACTGACAATTCATGAATGACATGTCTCTATAATCCTTGGAATCCCTGAAGTCTTTAAATCTTGTATTTAATTACCCATAACACCTACAATATTATTACACAGACAGCAGCCATTTAAAAGTATGTATATATGAGATTTTTTAATGTTCAAAATATGCTTTTTACTAAGAGGTAAATTCTAGACTAAAAAACTGCTGCACATCACCAGGCGACTTACCTGAAGGGACTGATTCTCTTTGCCCAGCTCCTGCACTGCTGCAGTTTTATTATCCAGCTTTCTTTGCAACTCTAGTACTTTGGTTTGAAGCTTTTCTATTTTACCTTCTCCTTTAAGACACCTAGAACAAATCACAAAAACATTAAAAAAATAATTAAAGACCCCCCAACACAGATAATGAACTACTTTAGCAGTCTGAAGCATAATACATGAATTTCAACCATCTGTTGTAATGAGTAGTTTCTAAATGGCTACTTAAATACCTGTTGGAGCACTATTCTCAAGACTTCAGTTTTTTTCAATGTGCAATATGTAAGTCTTTATCACTTAGAATGGAAATAAATTATTTTTATTAGACATCAGTCACCTTTCTGGTAGTGCCCTTCTTTCATCATGATTATTCTGAACTGTTGCTTCCAATACCATGATTTTTCCCTGTAAGTCATCCATCTGCTTTTTTTTTTTTTTTTTTTTCTTTTCTAGAGCCACACCTCGCAGCATATGGAGGGCCAAAGCCACAGCAACGGGGGATCCTAGCTGCATTTGCGGCCTACACCACAGCTCATGGCAACGCCGGATGCTTAACCCACTGAGCAAGGCCAGGGATCGAACCCACAACCTCATGGTTCCTAGTCAGATTCGTTAACCACTGAGCCACGACGGGAACTCCCCCATCTGCTTCTTGAGCTCACTGACTCACTGCTGACTGGACTGCCACTCCTTCTTTACAGTGCCCAGGTTTTCATTTAATGCAGCTATCTGCATGGTATGTTTAGCCTAGTTTTCCTCATGCTTCTGCACTGCTACTTCTTTTTCTTTTCTTTCAGAATGCTGAGAATAGGAAAAACGGTGAGTAAAAAAAATCTATTACAAAAATAAAGTAAAAAAAATAAATTTGTCGAATTTAAAATACCAGCTGCATAACTACTACTACTTCTTTGGGAAAGAAGACACTAGTAGAATGGATTCCACAAATATCTGTGTATTTTGAACTGGCTTAAAGGCCACAATGCTGAAATGATGTTCAGCAGGTTTCTTATAAAATCAAGCTGAAGTAAATCAATTTAAGATTTTCCTTTTTTCCACTACAGCAGAAGAATAACCATAATCAGGGATAGCAAGGTGCCCTGGAGATAAAGCTCGACTTTTCTTATGTCTTAAATTACACATGCATCCCTTGGTCTCCATCAACATGCCAAAAACACAATACTTCAAATCACTGTGTGAACCTGAAATTGCAATTCAATGAAAACATTCCACAGTCAAGTTATCTGGGGCTATTTGGACCTCATTCACTAGAGGAAAGCCAGATGCTTCCCATTTGGCACACGCAAGTTAGGGAGGGGAAAGTAGACTTTTGGTCACACAATTGGTCATCACAATTCCCAACTGAAATCTCCACTTCCCCTTATCAGCATTCACTGTGACCAAAAAAATGAGTTCAATATAACTAACGTTCATGCCATCTACCGCAGACTACATAGTTAGAGGTTAGTTTGTTTTACTGGCACTAAAAGGTTTTTTTTTTTTTTTTTAATTATGTTCTACTGAACTTTCACTTACATAAGCCAAAAATTATATTTCCTATCACATGTCAGCTATTTAAGTCAATCACATCAGTCTTAAATTGAACAGTAAAGTGTCAGTTGAGCACTTGAATTATAACTTTTAAGTAGAAAAATCCTCTCTCACTGAATTAATTTACAAAATCAATTACAAAACCTCCCATTGTACTGTACAGCAAAGGGAACTATATCTAATCTTGGGATAGAACATGATGGATGATACTACAGGAAGAGGAATGTGTATATATGGATGACTGGGTCACTTTGCTGTACAGCAGCAATTGGCACATGATTATGAATGAACTGTACCTTAAAAAAAAAATAAAAAAACACACCTCCCACCATTAACTTACTGACCAGTTTAGCTCCCTTCTCCATAAATTCTTTCCTCAGTTCAACTTCTTCCTTTTTCATCTGCTTTTTTTCCCACTGTACAGCAAGGGGATCAAGTTATCCTTACATGTATACATTACAATTACATTTTTCCCCACCCTTTCTTCTGTGGCAACATGAGTATCTAGACAAAGTTCTCAATGCTATTCAGCAGGATCTCCTTGTAAATCTGTTCTAAGTTGTGTCTGATAAGCCCAAGCTCCCGATCCCTTCCACTCCGTCCCCCTCCCATCAGGCAGCCACAAGTCCCTTCTCCAAGTCCATGATTTTCTTTTCTGAGGAGATGTTCATTTGTGCTGGATATTAGATTCCAGTTATAAGTGATGTCATATGGTATTTGTCTTTGTCTTTCTGGCTCACTTCACTCAGGATGAGATTCTCTAGTTCCATCCATGTTGCTGCCAATGGCATTATGTCGTTCGTTTTTATGGCTGAGTAGTATTCCATTGTGTATATATACCACCTAAATTCCACCTTCAGTGAAATGGTTCTTTGGGGCACTACTACACAATCTTCTCAGTCCTAACAAATTTGCTACTCCTTGCCCCAAACAAAAAAAAAAAAGAGATTTAAGTATTTTAGGAAGAAAAACAATTATAAAAACAGAATCTCTTAAAATCTTAATTCTAAACTTAGATATTTTGAAGTTTGCTATCTATAACTCTTTTATTTTTTGTCTTTTTGCCTTTTCTAAGGCCACTCCTGCAGCATATGGAGGTTCCCAGGCCAGGGGTCTAATCAGAGCTGTAGCCACCCACCTGCACCACAGCCACAGCAACACAGGATCTGAGCCACATCTGTGACCTACACCACAGCTCACGGCAATGACGGATCGAGGCCAGGGATTGAACCCACAAACTCGTGGTTCCTAGTTGGATTTGTTAACCACTGAGCAATGATGGGAACGCACATAATTCTTTTAATTGATAGCTTTCTTGATTAGCATCTCAATAAAATCTAAATTTTTAGGGTTACTTCTCATTATTTAGTCATCTGAAAACAGAAGTAACAGTTTCAATATATGTATAGATATTCTGCAACACAAAAGCACTGAGAGCAAGAATATTTGTCAAAAATAACAAAACAATGGTTCCTGGCATAAAGTATGTTTTTTTTTTCTTTTTATGGCTGCACCCACATCATATGGAAGTTCCCAGGCCAGGGATTGAATCTGAGCTGCAGTTGTGACCTAAGCCAAGGCAATTCCCACTGCTCTTGGAATCAAACCTGACACCTCTGCAGCAACCCGAGCCATTGCAGTTTGATTCCTAACCCACTGGGCTATGGTGGGGACTCCCACAAAGTATGTTCTTAATAAATAAATGTGTGTGTGTGTATATATATACACTTTTTTTTAACAAGCACTAAAAAATACAGAGGAAAAACAATGATTATCTTCACATATCTTTATGCTTTCTTGCTTGTGAGACTTAGGTTCTTCACTCAATTTAGCAATTTATTTTTCTTGTCCACATTTAATTTCCTCAATCTCTGCCAATTTAGATTTTTCATTTACTAGTTCTTTTTCAGTGACTATAGAAAAATAACTTATTAAAAAAATAATTTTAACTACTTAACTGAAAATTAACAAAAATGACTGCTACTGTTTATGACTGTCTCTGCCCCTTTAACCTAAGTTAACTTGAGCAAATTACCTACCTTCTCTTGTTCCTGTGTCCTTGTTTATACAATATGAACAATAATAATGTTATAAGGACTAAATAGTTAATACTATAAAGTAAATAGTGTCTGGCCAAACTTGAGCTAAAACACCTTCTTATGCTTATTAATATTATTACTCTCACTATCTTTACATAAGGCACCTAAAGAGGAGAACTATATGTCTAATCTAATCTCTATACCACATAGCTCCTTTTAATCCTCATTTTATAGGTAAAGGGACAAAGGCTTAGAAAAGTTCAATAATCTATTAGAAGTAGAACCAAAACTAAAACAAGAGCTGCATGATCTCATGCCCTTGTAATTAAAGGCCTGTAAACTATAGTTCTGTCAGAATTTTCTACACTTGTGGCATAAGTCATAAATTTCATTCCAGCTTCACCGGTCCCATCCCCACAAAAACATCCCCCTAGTTTTTAGTTGAAGATAATTTCCAGGAACTGCACAATTAACAGATATACATACAAGTGCGCACACACACACACACACACACACACACACAAATACCTTCATAAATTGTACACTTAAGAATATTCTATCCACTGATGGAAATACATGATCTCAGTTATGAAACCAAAAATCAAATGTTTCTTAGAATCTGCATTTATCTTTTATATAGAAATATAACTGATCATTATGTGTACTGGTCATATAACCAGTACTTTCAACTTTATAACTTAGCATCATTTATATAAAATAAACCCACACTTCCTCTTAGAAAAAAGCTGGTTATTAATATTAAGAATTCTTAACACACTCAATTATTCCTAGACCTTTCATACCTGATTTCTATATCCAGAGGATAACATGTTATATGAGAAATAATTGAGGAGCTATAGTATCTTTTTTTGAATAACCAAGGGTCTATGATATAAAAAAGCAGACTCCTTTGTATAACTAAAAAGAGCAATAAGAAATGGCAAGGAAGCTGTAAAGAATAACCTCCTAGGATTAGAATTACAGTCACCAAGAGTCTCTTATTTATAACCTTGATGCCCATCTTAGCTGTTGAATATAAGGTGATGCCTTTACTGGTTAAGAGGTTTGACTAGATGATCTCTATGGCCATTGTAACTCTGAAGATTCTAGATTTAGTTAGAAAATAAAATACCTTTTCTTTCTGAACATCTTGTAGTGGTTTCTACTGCTCCTTCAACTGCTCTTCTTTCTTGGCTGAATCTTGCTCCAAAGAAGTCCTGGCAGTCTTCAGTTCTCGAATCAGTTTATTTTGGTTTCCAATTTGATTCCTGTTTGAAATCAAGCCCTCCTATGCTAGAGAAAGCGTCTCTTTCACAGACTTATAAAAAAATTTCCCCAGATTATTATATGTCATTGTTTAGTAAATTTCTATAGAAACATAACAGTTAACATATGCACAGTAGAAAGCAGTACACTCTAAAAAGATAGTATGTTATGCCCTTGAGCAAGATAATATACAAACTCCAAAATGCCTGTGGTTTAAATAGCTGCCTATAACATTGTAAACTCTCACAAAAACCTAATGACTAAATCTTTTAAAATCAAGCTCAAAATCTGTGCTACTATTTTCTGAAGATGCCAAGACATACTCTTCGACTTTGCCTCTAAATATTCATTTGTGTCATTCAGCAATACACTGCTATATATTCCTTTTCCTGGCTGCAGGCCAGGATATTTTCATCTGCTCAGGATCTTTTTACGTTGGAGAACTCCTTCTCTCATTTAGTGGTTTTACTGGGGCTACTGTAACCCACTGACTCCCACCAGAATAAGCAAATTCCTGAGTAGAACAAATACCAAACCTGATCCTGGAATACCCTAAACACATAGTAGTGTAGCCAAAAAGGAATTTCTGCATTATTCTGTGGTAGCTTTTTTTGGTCCAAAAATTTTTCTTTTTTCAAAATAAAATTTTAGAAATTTTAGTTGTTACTTATTCTTGATATCTGATGAAATGATATAAGGAATAGTATTAGGCTAACAAGGTTTATATTTAATTTTAAACTTACTATCCTAGAATTCTCACTTCATTCACGGTACAAAATCTATAGTTAAATTCCATGTCTATGAACTTTCTTGACAAGAAAGAATAACCTACAGCATGGCCAATTTGGAATACCCAGTCACAAACTTTAGTATTTCATTAATAATCCAGCAGATGGGGCTAAAGGCATAGATCAAGCCAGCCGGACTTGCATTTCACTGGTGTCTAGATACACCACATGCCCACAGATGGCACCCCTGACTTGGGTGTCATGTTACATGGTTCTGAACTTCTTCCTTTTCTCTCTTGTACACAAGATTATTTAACAAATACGATGCTGTGTGGGAGAAATTGACAGAACACTAAACCAACTATAATGGAAAAAATAAGAATCATAAAATTGAAAAAATCACGGAAGCAAAAGAATGGCCAATAACCATCCTTTATTCTGACCTATAAATTTGATTTGAATGTTCCTAGGAATTCCTTTTATTAAGTAGTTCAGATAACTTCTCACTTTGGAAGGAATTAAATGTCAATACTTCTATTAAAAAAAATTTAGTGAAATGATGGTAAAAGAATCATGAATCAGAAGAGCTGAGATCCAGTCACAGTTCTGTTATTGTGCAAACATTAGGCCTGTCACCAGCCAAGCAGGGCTTCAGTCTCACAGGCAGAAGGAAGCTTTGGAAGAAAGATCTATTTATGGCCTCTCAGCAGTTGTAAAACTCCATGGCAGCCTTAGCCCTCTGTCTTTCTCTTCTTCCCATATTTACATTTGCATTCTTTCAGGTATAAAATTAGAACAAGACATAACATTTTAGACAAAAATAGTTGGCTTAATGAAAAAATACTGATTTAAAAGATCTAAGACTTGTTGTTATTCTCATGCGTAAATAACATACATATGAAGAAAAAGTGTGATTTCTGTAGATCTTTTACAGTCAGTCTTTAGATATCATCTTCTCTGTCACCAAATAGTCCTTCCAGTTCATCTGCATTTCCCATCCTTCCTCCTACCAGCTCAAGCCACCATCATCTTCACTTGGACTATGGCACAGTCTCCTCTGTCTCATCCCCACATTCACCCAGGTTCCCCTACAATCCATCCTTATCCTGCTGCCAGTTATTGGCCTAAATAAAATACAAATCCTTGCAAATCCTCCTTCTTTTAGGATAAAGTCCAAACTCTTCCACCAACCCTCCCCAACTTTCAATAGTGTTCTAAAGGGGAAAAAAATAGTAATTTAAAGCTACTTAGAGAATACAGCAAGTAAGATGCTTTCTAAATGTCGAGGTGGTATTTTTTTCCTTAAAACAACTTGTTGATTTTGAACTTGATATATATAAAATATCTATTGTTGGCCCTATGAAAATTCTTTTACCCAATCTCCTGTTTCTTTGTCAGATCATTAGTCACCAACAATTCCTTCACCTCCTCTCTACCTATATGTTATTCATCCTTTTTGTTTCATTGTCTCTCTCCCATTAATCTCTTCTGTTCCAACCTTTTTAACCCCAGTCATAATCAATTCACACCTAGACTGCTGGAGTTTATGGAGGAGGAAGGGAGACAGCCTCTTTAATCTCCATGGCACTAATTTACCTCAGGTCCAAACTAAGCTGTCTTTAAACAACTTCCAGGTTAAGTTGCCTACAAATTTTTTTTTTCATTTTATTCCTCTGCTTAGATGACTCTTCTCCTCTCCCCCAAATATAAACTCCAGTCATCCCTGCTAGGCATCTAAGATACTTCACAATTTGAACCCAACCTTTTAAACTTCCAGACACCAACCATCACTCTGGCAAGACAATTATGTTGACTCCCAGCTTTGCTGGTTCCTGCTGCAGCACCTTTTCTCAAATGTGCCCCTGAGTGAACGGATCTCTCTCAGGACTCTGGGTATTCAAATTCTTAGATCCTTCAGGACCTGGTCAAGTCCTACCTCCTTCATAAAGCCTTCCCTAAAACAGCTTATGAATAAAACATAGTATATTTATGTATATTATAAATATTCTGTGATTTGACAAAATTTGTCAATAAGGCACTTTATACAAAGAAACAAACAAACAAAAAACCATACACATTAAAGGATCAAAAAGCATAATATTTCACCACGACAAAAAAGAGGACTGGCTAAGTCTTCTTTGAGAGAATAGAAATGTTCCATCTCCTGTAGAGAACTGATAACTTAATGCTACATAAAAATTATTTACCTTTTTTGTATATCATTCATTTTAATGATACTTTATCTAATCAAATAGTATTGCCAAGGACAAGGTATCCAGATATGTTTAGATAATTAAGGTTAAATTTACTTTGAGTTATAATCTCCCGATTTTAACCATTATGCATTCCAATAGTCTTGGGAAGTTAACAAATCCATAAAATTAAAGTCAGTCTTTCTTGAGAAGCAACAATAAAATTGCTTCCATTTTCACAAGTGGTTTACATTGAAAACTCCTTGGATTTTCTAACAGCAGTCCTTTATAAGTTATTTTTTTTACATAGGCAGCAAAGTCCTTTGATAAGCTAATACGACAGTTAACATATTTCCAAATTGTTTCACTATTAAAAGATACATTTGTATGGGGTTTTGTGGTTGTTTTTAAATGGCCACACCCATGGCATATGGAAGGTCCCAAGCCAGGGATTGAATCTGAGTGGCAGCTGTCCTTGAACCCCCTGCTCCAGGCCAGGGATCAAACCCATGCCTCCCCAAGGCACTGCAGTAGAATTCTTTTTCTTTTCTCTTTTCCTTTCTTCCTTCCTTTTCTTCCTTGCCTTTTTAGGGCTGCACCCATGGATATGGAAGTTCACAGGCTAAGGGACAAATCAGGGCTACAGTTGCCAGCCTACACCACAGCAACACGGGACCCAAGCTGCATCTGCGACCTACACCACAGCTCATGGCAACACTGGAACCTTAACCCACTAAGAAAGGCCAGGGATCAAAACCTCACCTTCATGGATACTAGTTGGGTTTGTTACCACTGAGCCACGACACGAATTCCCACAACTTATTTTTTAAAAAGCATATTTCTCCAAAAATAATTCAAAAGAAAACAAGTATGATATTCCACAAATACTAACATTCCCTGCCCATCTGGGTTCAGATCAATCATTTAATATTTATCAATAACATAGTGAGTTTTTATGATACCTTGAGATCTTGCTTGTGGCAAGAAGTTCAGATTCCTTCCCATAGAAATCAGACTGAAGCTGCTTTAGATTTTCCTGATTTTTTTCATAGGCATTTTGTAACACTGATATTTTCTCTTTCTCTGCTGCAAGTTCCTGTGCTGCTTGTGTTGACTGCTGCTGTAGTTTATTCTCAAGTTCTATCTGAAACATACAAGTTATTTAAAACAGTATGCATACAAAAATCCAGTTACAAATACAGAATGAAATCCAATAACTAAGATTCCTGAGAACAAACTAAAGTTATGTCTTAAAATTCTACTGTAATAAAGAGTATCTTACTTAGAAATACAAAATTAAAGAATTACAAAATCTGACAAGTCCCAATTAAAAAAAGAATTAAGTAAAGAAAAAAATATTTTCACTGGTAAGTGTCAAGTACCAAGGTCTCAGGAGACTGAGAGTAACAACTACTTTCTGATGGAAGATAGAGTGCTATGCATGCTTTAGAAGATGCTGAAAGTTAAGGTTGAACTAGAGGAATTTTCTGCATGAAAGAATTTCAAAGCCATTACTGAGCTCAAGTGTATTGTTTCTGCTCCCTAAAATTCAAGAATGACCCAAGAAATTTCTAAGGGCATGTTCATTAACATCAAGGCAGAAAAAGAAATGAAAATCCTGCAAAGGTCCAACTCCTCTAAACTTGTTTTCAGTCTTTAAGAAGATTCAAGAGATGTGCACAAATTATGATGTAATTAGAAGATATGTATGTATAGTATGAGAAGCAGCACTTGGCTTTTAAAATAAACTTACTACTTCCATGAACCTGCTGTTGAATTTATCAGCAACCTTTTTGTTCCACAATCCAATATTCATGTTCTTGTCCACATCTTACTGAACATTCCAGCAGTCCTTAAAATAGCTGATGATGGTCCCTGCTAGAAACATTTCTTGAACCTGGTTTCCAAAACATCTTGTGTTTTAGGTTAACCTATTACCTCACTGGTTATTCTTCCTTCCTAAAATCTCTTACTACTGCCTTTGATCGCTCTGTAGTACAAGACCCCAGGGTTCCATCCCTAGGCTGCTTTTATTCTATAAACAGTCTCTCTTTAGAATATCCTAACTAGACTCATAGCTTTAAGTACTTTATTTACAGTTGACTTCTGAATTTAAGTCTCTAGCTCCAACCTCTGCCTGAACTTTGAGCTCATTATATCAAAGGACTTCCCAGACATCTTCCCTTGACTGACTGATAGATATCTACCTCAAGCAGAATTCTTGACTCCTGACAACAATCCTCCTCCTCAAAAAGCTACTATTTCCCCCAATAAATATGGCCATCCATCCACCTTCACAAGCCAGAAACCTAGAGTTATTCCTGACTCTTCTTTCCAGCATCTCTCACCATCCAATCTATCAGCAAGCCCTGATGATTTAACTTCCAAAAGACACTTCCAAATCATTCACTTGTAACACTTTAGTTCATGCCATCATCATGGACTTTCTGGACTACTGCAATAGTTTTTCAGTGCCCTCCTTGCTTGCTCCTTTATCTCCCTTCAGTCATATCCCATCATTTTCTGCTCAAAATTTCCTAATTGATTCTAATTGTCCTTCAAATAAAATATATCATTCTGTTATAATCTACAAGTTTGCATGTTTATGCTTTGTCTGCTTCGCTGAGCTCAGCTCATATGACTCTTCCTCTCTCCTACTATACTTGTTTTTAGAAACTACCATGCTTGCTGTAGCCAAAGATCTCTGTACTTGTTCTCCTGAGCACTGTATGTATGGCTCGTGTATTTCATGTACCAGCTCAAACCTCTTCAGAGAAGCTTCTTTGATCACCCAGCCTTTTAGCAGGGCTAAATCCATCACTGTCTTTTGTGAAGCCTCTTCCCCCCTCAAGAAGGTGTAAATCCATGAGAACAGGTTACTTGTATGCTCACAGCCACATCTCCAACACCCAGAAATGTGCCCATGGCATAAAATACATACCTAGTAATATTTCTTGAATGAATGAATGACAAATAGATGGGAAGTGGACAAATAGAGCCCAAAACTCCACTAAGAGGATCTTATAATAGTCCATATAAGACAAAACCTGGACAAAGATTATGGAAGTTGGGAAATAAGAAAAGGAGATAGAGGAGTCCCACTGTGGTGCTGTGGGTGAAGCAATCTCGCATGGCTACAGCTGTGGCATAGGCTGCAGCTGCAGCTCAGATTCAGTGCCTGGCCCAGGAACTTCTGAGTGCCATGGGTGCAGCCAAAAAAAATAAATAAAAAGAGATAGGTGCAACTGAGTTAGGAAGCAGATTGCTGGGAGATGGTGGGGAAGGGGATGCCTAAGGGGGGGAAGGGCATTGATCACCCATACATTATCAGATAATACCCCATATCCCCTCCAATGATTCTTCATTATGACATTATTTTTCATGTTGAAGACTATACTGCATTTTTTTTTTGGTAGACTACTACTTTAACATCACCCCCCCACAAATCCAGATTTCTTTCTCTTTATTCACCAAAGTACTCTACAAAGTCTTAACAATGATCATCATTGCCCTCTGGGGCTTATATTTGGACCTTCATTTTATCAACTCCAAATGACAGGCTCATTCATTGATTCATCCATTCATTCTTTTTAAATCACTGATAGCTTATTTGTTAGAAAACACAGTTCTCTGATTTTGGAAATTCAAATTTATTAGTGGGTAGGTTAAAAAAAACAACAGGTCAATGTAACAGTTTGATAATTATTTTAATGGAATTAAATCCAACATTCCAAAGGAGAATACAGGAGGGTCCGTCATTTGCAATTTACCCTTCACACAGTGATCAGTTTTTGTACTAAAACAGGTATGATCACATTTCCCCCTTCTTAAAAACCTTTAACCTTCCAATATCAAGTATTTAATGTAGAAACAGTTATCCATCTACTCTGATCTTACTTCACCCAATTCTGTAGCCTTATCTCCCCTCACTTCTCCACTTACCATGTATTCCAATAGCGAACCTCCTATAATGACATCTTTTTAAGTTTCAAAAACTTTGCTAGTATTGCTTCCTCCTTGAAATATCTGCTTTCTTCATTTATTTAGGGCAGAACCCATGGCATATAGAAGTTCCCAGGCTAGGGGACAATTCGGAGCTGAGGCTGCCAGCCTACACCACAGGCATGGCAACACCAGATTCAAGCCGCATCTGTGCCACAGCTTCTGGCAATGCTGGATCCTTAACCCACTGAGCAGGGCCAGGGATCAAACCCGAATTCTCATGGGTACTGGTCAGGTGCGTTACCACTTAGCCACAATGGGAACTCCTTCTTCCTTTTTTTAACTTTTCAAAATTATAATCATCTTTAAAGATCCAGTTGAAATGCCAGCTCCTCTAAAAAGCCAGCCAAAACTTCTACTGAGCTCTATTTTTTTCTCTTTTTTATTACAATTTTCTTTGTCCTTACATACCAGCTTCCTCATTAAATTATAAGCTACTTAAGAATAGGGGCCATATCCTATTCAATCTGTATTCCCACATTAGGTTTCAAATAAAGTTGCTGTAGGAACCGATAACTTACAGCCGTGCTGGATCCTTGTTCAGTGGTTCCCAAACAATCACATTAAAAAAAAGGAAGTATATGCATGTGTGTCTTATATATAGTGTATGTACACATACACATCTATACCCTAAACTTTATCCCTGTTTTTCCTATTTCCCTGTGGCCCACTAATAAGTTTCCACAGACCATCACTGTGTGGTTTGCCGTGCGCACTGACAGTCTTGGATCACAGCTTGCCTACTTCCATATACTATCCCACAACTATTTTGTTTGCAACATGACACTGGCAGAGTAGACAACAACTCTATGACCCCATTATATTAATTCAGAAAGATGAATCACTTCCCTGTGACCATAAACCTAATAATACGTATAACATGAAATTTAAATTCAGATCTGCCTGACTCTAAAATTTACCTTCTTTCCAGGATATTATGCTGCTCCTCAATAAAGCCAAACTACTCTTGCCTCTCAATGATTCTCTAGTTACTCCAAATTCCAAAACTAATTTAGAGACTGGATATCCACCCAGCACTCCCTCAGGGTTAAAAATTGTGTCCCTTTTTCTGGCATCCATGCACTAGCATAAGTGAACTACTTACTGTGAATGAATGTCTCCAAAATGCACGTTTAAGCCTAGATCCCCAATGTAATGGTATGTAGAAGTGGATCTTTGGGAGATCATTAGATGATGGGGGTGGAATCCTTGTGAATGGGATTAGTGCCCTTCTAAGAAGGAATGAGATAACTGTTCTCAGTCATATCAGGATACAGCTGTCTACAAGCCAGAGTGGACCCTCATCAGACACTAGCTATGCCAAGTACCTTTATTCTAAGTTTCCCAGTCTCCAGAACTCTGAGAAATCAATGCTTATTGTGTTAAGCCACCTAGTCTATGGTATATTTGTTTTAACAGACCCATGTAAGACAACTACTGATAACAACACTTCCTCTAAATCTCATAATTCTTAAGGTGGTATCTAGTAAAGCCATGCAAAGTAGAAGAAATATACATTAACCATAAATCTGGAAGAAATCTTGTTGTAGCTAGTAATTTAAAAGAAAGAAAATGTGCTAATAGTTGTTAAGACTTTTTACTTATTAAATCAGGTGCTATAAAAATGATCTAAGGAATACTTTAATATGAGACTAATGGATTTCTTTGGTTTGTTTGTTTTTGTCTTTTTCTAGCACTGCACCCAAGGCATATTGAGGTTCCCAGACTAGGGGTCTAATTGGAGCTGCAACTGCCAGCCTATGCCACAGCCACAGCCATGCCAGATCTGAGCCTCGTCTACAACCTACACCATAGCTCACCACAACTGCCAGATCCTTAACCCACTGAGAAAGGCCAGGGATCGAACTTGAAACCTCATGGTTCCTAGTCAGATTCTTTAACCCCTGACCCACAATGGGAACTCTTGAGGCTAATGGATTTTGAAAAAACAAATGAACTCAAGATATCAAATCATAAACCAAAATACATATTGTGATAATTATATCCTGACTTCTGATTACATATGATAACACACAAAAAAAGAATAAAGGGTCATTAGAAAATTACTCTTTTGTAAAGCAGCCATAATAATGGTTGTAAAACAGAGGTCCACATAAAAGAATGTATTTGTGCGGTTATTTTTTTTCCTCTAGTAATATGACAAGCCAGCTCTTAATGCTATGAAGTATTTGGTTCTACATATTAAGGATTTTATATCTCCCTTCTCCCTGCATGAATTAACATAGAACAACCATGAGGAAAACCTCATTTTGTTCAAACACTAAGTTCATTCCACTTTTATCAACTCTTGGTCTGGACAAATATTAAAACATATTTAAGAATGAAGAACAGATGCTTAATAATAACTTATCATAGGTTTGGAAATAAAAACCATTATGATTTAACTTAAAAGTATCAAACAATTATAACCATATGAAACCTACATTATATACGTTATAGTAGATATAAATATATCTCACATTGTGATTTTTTATCTTGATTATTTCCCTTAATAAGGATAATTTATTGCTAAATTCCTTTAAAATTTTCTAATACACTAGAGATGTTTATACATTTTTCTCAATGTTGTTGTATCTTATTTTACAAAAAGTTTTGTCTGTCAAACAAATGATTAGTGTTATAAGAATTATCGAACAACATGATTACAGTGAATGGAAATCCAGACTTAGTCAATCATAGAAGTACAGTTGTGTATTTTAACTTCAAAAAATTTGAGCATGTATAAATTTTTCTTTGTTGCACCTCATCTGTGTTAATTATCATGTTACTATTTTCAATGCACAATTTTGCTTCCCATAAAAAGAAAACAAATATCACTATCTTCCCATAAAAAGAAAACAAATATCACTATCTTCCCATAAAAAGAAAACAAATATCACTACCTTTTAATCTCTCCTTGGAGTGCTTCAATTTGCTTTTTCTTCTGTTCAGTCAGTTGCTTTAACTCATTTCTGTTACCCTGAAGTCGTTGTTCTTCTTTTTCCTTTTGTTTTAAACTCTTCTGGGCCTGCATTAGTTGTCCCTGCATTGAATTGCACTCCAATTTCAACTGATGAGAAGTCTAAAAGAAAATAAAAATCTGTTTAGCATTCTTTTATCCATTCACCCTACTTCAAGCTAAGCACTACTCTAAGTAGAAACTACTGGGTCTGATGGCCATAAACAATCCACTAGTAAACCACAAAAGAAAAATCCCTGTCCTCACAGAGCTTTCATGACTGACACTATACACTATTAGATGGCATGCTGAATTAATCTTCAATATTTGTTTAATCCTCCTTTCCTTTTTAACTTATATATTTGGATAGAGCTTGGAAATGGACTATTCCTTTACATCATAACATAGGGAAAAACAGCATTCATCTCTAGATTGCTGAAATGTCTACTGCCTTTCAAGGATATGCAAATGCTACCTGAGCCTGTTAGCCACCATCAGAAAGGATAGCTTCATATTAACTGCAATAAAACCAAAATAATTTTGGCAAATATGTTTAGTATTTGATGAAACTAAACTATACCGCACACAATTTGTCATTTAGAGATCTGAGGAATATTTTGTTAATACCTTCTTTTTACAATCTACTAGGATATAGTTCTGTTCAAAATTAGACATCATATAGAAGCTAAGAGAGGTTCCTCTGTGGCCAAGGAGAACTACACATTCTCCGACATTTCTAGCTAAGGTCATGTTTCATGTTTTATGCATATTTCACTATGAACATAATTTGAGCAATTTGACCGTATTCTGAGTAACTTTTGAAAAAAATTCAGTGCTTCAGCTTATCTCCAACACAAAGGGAAATATTTTGTGCAAAGCAGGAATCAGGTAGTATAACAATAATGATTAACAAGTACCACTGGTTATGATAACCAATGACAAAGTAATAGCTAACATTTGACCATTTATTTTGTTAAGCTGGTTTTCTAAGCACTTTGAAATATATTAACCAATTTATTTCTCAAAATAATTCTATAGTGAACATTCTCTTATTAGCCTTATCTTCTACTGAGAAAACTGGAACACAGAGAGATCAAGTTGTCAGCCTAAGACAAGGCAAGACAGCACAGCTATTAAGTGGCACAACCAGGATATAAATCTGGACAATCTGGATTCAGAACTTATACACTAAACCACCATAATTTTGCCAGTTACATGTTGGCATCTAAAACACAGGTGTCTTCTTTCAAGCAACAACCAGAACACAACACTACAGATGTGTCAGGACCAGGTTTCACTACTTTATCAAATCAGATCTCTAGAAAGCTACATGCCTGGACTCTGGCTGCTGGAGGTATGCCTTCAGAAAAAATAGCAACATATTACTATACTCGCTTAATGTATATTATACTCTTGCTTCTTTTGATGGAGAACAACAGAAGTATTAACCACAGAAAATCTTTTTTTTTTTTTTTTTTTTTTGTCTTTTTAGGGCCGCACTTGTGGCACATGGAGATTCCCAGGCTAGGGGTCAAATCGGAGCTGTAAATGCCTGTCTCCACCACAGCTACAGCAACAGCAGATCCAAGCTGTATCTGCAACCTACACCACAGCTCATGGCAACGCTGGATCCTTAACCCACGAAGCGAGGCCAGGGATCAAACCTGCATCCTCATAGACACTAGTCGGGTTTGTTAACCATTGAGCCATGACAGGAACGCCAACAAATCTCTTCATTGTTAAACAACCATTATCAAATATATTAATATCAATGTCCATGAAATTGCCCTTAAAATTTCATTTCTATGGAAAGCCTATCAAGACTTTTTTTTATCCATAGTAGTCTGCCTTAATCTAAATTATCTAATTATAACTCTATAGTTAGATTACTCAATTTTCCATCTTTAATTAACTACTTTTATTTTAGGCCTCTTATCAAAAACTAGGTTAAATCTTTTTAGTAGTGGGTAGAATACAAATGAAATAAACCTTCTTTTGACCTAATTATCACTGAAAATATTTTGAAAATATAAATACCTTATTATGCTATAACATATTTTGTTACAGAAAAAGAAAATCTTAGCTCCTCTTTTTGAAGTGAGTTTTTCAGTTCATTCTGTTCCTTATGTGCGCATTCTATCTGTACTTCAAGGTGATGCTTTAAATCTTTGCAGGTTTTCTCCTAAAAAAATGGAAACTATATTATGCCGAAAATATCTGTAGTAAAATAAGACTTTTGGTTTACAAGCTTATAAGGTCGTTAGAAGGAAATAAACCAGAATTGCTGATCATTGAAGATGGGACAAAATAATCCCATTTCATTAATAAAAACAGGCAAGTATTATAGCAGTAAGGAAGGAGGAACAGGAAAAGGCTAAGTGTTTCAATCATCAACCAAGAGTCACAATAAATAATTTAGATAGTATTTGGGCAAGATTTTAGAAAACTTTGGTTTGGAAGCCACATTTTTTGTCACAGAATTAATTAAATTAAATAACTTATGTGGTTGTGGATATGGTTTGGTTTTTTTGATCACATCTGTGGTGTGCAAAAGTTCTCTGGCCAGGGATCAAACCCATGCACACCACGGCAATGACCCAAGCCACAGCAATGACAATGCTGGATCCTTAACTCCCTGAGCCACCAGGTAATTCCAAATTATGCTATTTTAAACGTAGAATAATATGCTTCAAAAAAAAGGAAGCAAGGAAATTCTTAAAAAGAAAGTGTTGAAATGATAAATAAAAATAATCACATATACTTTAAGAGGGAATGTGTACAGATAGATGTTTTCTCCAAACAGAAAGGAACATAAAAGTAACATGAAAATCTTTTTTTTAGGAGTTTCCATTGTGGCTTGGCAGAAATGAATCCAACTAGTAACCATGACGGTACGGGTTTGATCCCTGGCCTTTGCCTCACCCAGTGGGTTAAGGATCTGGCATTGCCATGAGCTGTTGTGTAGGTCACAGATGCAGCTCAGATCCCACATTGCTGTGGCTGTGTTGTAGGCCTGCAGCTGTGGCTCCAATCCAACCCCTCCTGTGGGAATTTTCACATGCCATGGGTGTGGCCCTATAAAGCAAAAAAGAAAATGTCAAATATGAATTAGGCAGAAGAATCAGTACATTTTAAATATTATCACTTCTGCTTAAAAAAAAAAGTAAATATAAACAACTAACCATATCTAATATAGCAGCTTTTCCCTTCTGACTTTCCTTTTCAAATTCACTTCTGGAGTTCTTCAAAGAATCAGAAACTTTTGATAATTCCTCTTTTGCTGCAGAAAGCTCTGTTACTAGAGTTTCTTTCTCCATCTTCACTTTGTGTAGTTCTGTCACTGCTGCTTGAATTTTGTTATTCAATTCTTCCTGCTGCATTTTTGCATTTTGACTTAAATTTTCTATTTTCTTGTTTAAGGATTTTTTTTTCCTTCTTCTTGCTTGGTAAGCACTTGCTTAATATTTTCAAGTGCTTCAGATTTCTTCTGTAGATCCAACTTTGTACTGGATATGCTATTTAAGAAAAAATTTAATAATGCATAATTTATCACCTCTAATTTACCATTCAAAATAAATTATTACTTTTTTAAACTTTTTTGTATCCTTAAGAAGTAAAAATAATAATTTAATGTATCAAGCCAGTACCACCTCACACCAGTCAGAATGGCCATCATTAGTAAGTCTACAAATAGCAAAGGCTGGAGAGGGTGTGGAGAAAAGGGCACCTTCCTACACTGTTGGTGAGAATGTAAATTGGTACAACCACCATGGAGGTTCAATAATATGGAGATTCCTCAGAAAACTCAATACAGAACTACCATATGACCCAGCAGTCCTATTCCTGGCCATATATCGAGACAAAACTTTCATTCAAAAAGATAAATGCACTCCCATGTTCACTGCAGCACTATTCACGATAGCCATGACATGGAAACAACTTAAATGTCCATCTACAGATTAATGGATTAAGAAGATATGGTACATATATACAATGGAATACTACTCAGCCATAAAAATGAATGAAGTAATGCCATTTGTAGCAACACATATGGAACAAGAGATTCTCATACCAAGTGAAATTAAGAAAAAAGAGGAAGACAAATACCCTATTTCATTTAAACGCAGAATCTGAAATACGGCACAGGAGTTCCCACTGTGGCGCAATGGAATTGGTAGGATGCAGGTTCAATCCTTGGCCCAGCACAGTGGGTTAAAGGATCCAGCATTGGTGCAGCTGAGGCATAGGTCTCAGCTGCAGCTTAAATCTGATCTCTGGCCCAGCAGCTCCATGGGCAGCCCCTCCCCCCTCAAAAAAATGGCACAAAATGAACCTATCTACAAAAGAGTAACAGACTCCCAGACTTACAGATTTGTGGTTGCCAAGGGGAAATGGGACAGACTGGGAGTTTGAGGTTAGTAGAAGCAAACTATTACATTTAGAATGGATAAGCAATGAGGTCCTATTGTATAACACAGGAACTATATCAAGTCTCAGGGAACTATATCTTGGAAGATAATATAAGAAAAGTAATATGTATATATGTGTGTGTGTGTATGTATATATACATGTATATGACTGGGTCACTTTTCTGTACAGCAGAAGTTGGTACAACATTATAAATTAACTGTAATTTTTTTTTTAAAAAAAGCAAAAAAAATTTAGTCAAAAAATAATAAAACCACACAACCAAAAAAATGCCGTAGAACATCTGTTCTGACTATTTAACAGATAAAGAAGATTTACCTCAAGTAAATAAATTAGTGGTAAAGTCAAGACCATCTAACGCCCCTGACTTAATCCCCAAAGAAAACTGTGCATAGAGCAAACCTAGCCTACGACAGCCAGAAAAGTTTTCCCTGTACTCTAAAGAACCTATTAACCCCTGAACATACAGAAATTTGCCTCCTTCCTTGAAAACATAAAACACATTATATCTTTGAAACGACTTAAACTTCAAAACACATAAGGTAAGTAGGAAAAAAATAGAAGAATATCTCATTTCAGATAGAGGAAGGACAAAAGATTTATTGTAATCTTAGAACCTAGCAGATTATGTAAGAGATTTGTTATTATTTGCCCCTTAAAAAATGCTTTCTGTAGCTAAATCAGTAAAAATTTATAAGAATAAGGAAATGCACATATTGCTGTAAGAGTTAAAGACTTCTCTTTTCATAAAATGAATACAATTATGTTTATATGCATATCAAAGGAAAAGCACATATTAAAGATCAACAAGTTTCTAAAGAGAAAATAAAACCAGATGCAAAGTAGTATTTCTAGAATGTATCCTCTTTCTAGTGTATTTTACCATCAATGTACTTACTATAAATTGAACAGTATGTTAAAGAGAGATTATTAAAAGCTATATCAGCCACATAATTGAAGTTAGGTATTAATACAATACCAGAGCTGCACATATACCTTGAAAATTTCTAACTTTTAGTCCCAGAAACTTACTTTTACTTTCTAAAAAGTAGCTAGAAAAGTGAACTACATTCATAGGATCCTGTACCGCACTGATTTTTAAAGGTCTAAACAGAAAAGTCATTGTACTAATTATTACTTTACCATTTTAATATAATTAAAATCCATGTCAAGCAACCTTGAAATTAGGACTTGATATATTTATTCACTATGCTATTTAACTTTCCCACAAATAATTATTATAAAATCATATGACTATGTGAATCAAAGACAGCAATAGAAATAAAGGCCTTCATAGTGACTGCAAAACTTAGCTGTTTTTTTAAAGTCACTTAGTAATAAAAAAACAAAACAAATCAAAATGAAAAAAAAAAAAACCACACATGATCTGGGAAACCTTAACACTCCGTTCTCAGAAACTGATAGAAATGACCAGAAGGGAAAAAATGGCAAGGATATGGAAGATTAGAACAATATTATCAACTACCTCAACCTAATTGATATTTATGGAATACTTTACCCAACAACACATATGTGTACCCATGGAAAATTAACCAAGATACGCCATATACTGGGCCCTAAATAAAACAGTTTGAAAAGTCTGAGTATGTTCTCTGACCTCAGTGGAATTAAATGAGAAACCAGTAACAGTAAGATATCTACAAGAATCCCAAATATTTGACAAGTAAACAAAATACTTCTAACTAACCATGATCAAAGAAGAAATCACAAAAGATATTTGAAAATATATTAAACTGCAGAGGAATGAAAATATAAGATGGAAGTTGGTGGGCTTGAATAGCATCAGTGGCCCTTGAGAAAGGTGGGCCCTGTGCCCTGTTATGTGGGCTGAGCCTTTCAACCAAGGTTGAGGGTTTAGTCAAACTCTAGATATGTTTACCTAGCTTGCCTTTCTTAGGTAGTACTCTAGAAAGGCAGGACCCAACATAGGAAATGTTCGTATAAAGGGAAAAAACAAAAAAACAAACAAAAAAAACCTTAGTAGAAGTGGAAAGAACCACTGATCCCATAAGTGTCCTTGGGAAAGAGAACAAGAAGCAACTCAGAGGTCACCTTCAAAGACACATGACTGGCTTCCAGAGGTGACAACCAAGTTAGTGGGTGATACAAAGGATCAGGTGTACTCTCCAAACGTCAGCACTGGAAACTATGATGTTATCAGTGAGAAGAAATGCCATTTGCACCTGTATATCCTCAAATTCACAGTATCAGGACCCAATGTACTAGATATGAGAACAAAAAAATTTTGTCATCCCTCCCAAAACAAGGATGCAACCATGAAGGTGTAAAACAACTTAATTATTGATGGGTTTTATTTCATTTCTCTGAAAGGTAACTTTCCCACGCACCCAACTTCCATCTTTACTACTGAGAGTCAAAAATCTTCATGCTCTTGCCACAGATCAAGTCCGTCAACACAGTCGGAATGGAATATTTGGCATTTAAAGACAAAGTCTGCTGAAATGTGACTGGTAACAAGCCCTCCTATTTAACCATATTATATGGATTTATTTTTATTCATGTTAATATAAGCAGTTTATAGAATCAAGTAAATCCTTAAAGATGTGATGATAAAATTGAAATCTTAAAAATATGTTAATTCTTAGTTTACAATGCTCCCCCTTAAGTCATTAAGCTTATGTTTCTTTCTCCACTTCAACTTGTTTACTCAATTCTGTAGCTCTAAGCTCTAAATCTGTGTTCAGTTGTCTTTGCTGTTGTAGATCCTGCAAAGCTTGCTCCTTGCTTGCTTTAACTTCAAGTGAATCAGCTTCCAATTTCTATTGAAGAAATATAATAACAACTTTAATGTCAATTATCTACTATAACATTATACCACTTTTGTTTACATTCAAACTGGTGTTGACATAACACACAAAAATAGCCAAAAATATCTGTTATAATAAAAAATACACTCTGAAGCTTTCACTGAATAAAGCTGCCATTTATCATGGAATATTTAAGAAAACCTAGCAGCAGGCTTCCTATAGGAGAAGCAGTCACTGAGTTTTTAATTTTCAAAATTAACTCTAAGAGAAAAACTTAAAATAATTATATTTGTTACCTGCGTAAAATTTATTAACTAAAGTCCGAAAAAACTAAGTAACAGGTTCACACATGGGCCCACTTAAAATATGTACTCCTTTATAATCACAGTTAATAATACTGACATAATTAGAACTATTCACAACTAAAATGCAGTTGTCATGTCATCCTTCTCATTAACACCTATTGACCGTAAACATAAAACCAATTAAACTTCTGATTTTGCTTCTTCAATCTCTTCATCTAGAGATCATTGTTCTTCACAGTGTGATTTTTGTGTCATTCATGTAGATATAACTGTGGGCACTTTTACAAATTCACAAAAGTCAGGAGTTCCCTAATGGCTCAGCAGATTAAGGATCCGGCATTGTCACTGCTGCAGCTCAGGTTGCTGCGGTGGTGCAAGTTTGATCCCTGGCTGAGGCCCTTCCACATTCCATAGGTGAAGCCAAAAAAAAGTCAAACTGTTAAGTACATAGTTCAAAAATCTATGAGCAAGACATTTTCTTGTATAGCAGTAAAAAATTTTGTGCCCTAAATATTTTATAAGCCAATCTAGGTACCTGTAGTTCTTACTCAAGGCTTATATTTGACACTCAATGTAACTATGTTAATTCTATGTAACAGATGGAATACGTCCTAAAACAATGATTAGAAAAAATATCTAATATCCAATGTTGTGATAGGTTACAATAAATATTATTGGTTCTAAATAACTATTTTTAAAAGATACTTAAATAGACTTCTCATGAGACGCCTTCATCTAAAAAATTAGTTTTTTGTTTTTTTCAACCATTATGTCGAGTAATTTGTCATGCCATGTTATTGACCATAAAGAAAATAAAAAAAGGAATGCAGAGAAGATCTGAAAATGTAATTTTCTTCTTCCACGTTATACTGATGTGGATGTGGATGTATACAAATTCAAAGCCCAGGATTCTACAGTTGTACAGAAGTGCTTTATCTGACAGTGGAGGTATAACTTATATATATAGTAACTTGAGAAATTTTTAACTTACAGCAGTTTTAATTTAAAGGACAAGGGACTCAGGTCAAATCCTTCTCTCATATGTGTAGCCACTTAATCTCTTTAGCTCCAAACTTTCATCTGGAGTTGTATTAAAGAAAGAAGTTTACCATAGTGTAAATTATAATAAATTTAAATGATATTAAATTAGAAACAAAACCCAAAGAGTATAAATGTAAAGTTTAAAATAGGAAGAAATATGCCATCCCTGAATATTATACTGGAATAAAGAGGGAAAGAGACAGGAATGATATAGCAAAACAAAAAATAAGTTCCTCATAATTACAGAGTAGATCCCTGGTTGGCTGTCTCTTTGAAATATTTACACATACCATGGAACCAGTATATATGTTAACTGCTATTTGCAAAAGCCCTCCTTTAACAAAGAAGTTAAAAGTAAAGATGGAATTCAAAAATCAAACAAGAAAAAGCACAGGTAATTTTTTTTGGTTCCCAGGCTAGGGGTCAAATCAGAGCTATAGCCTACACCTAGCAATGTCACAGCCTACAGCAACATCAAATCCAAGCCAAATCTGCAACCTACGCCACAGCTCATGGCAACGCCAGATCCTTAACCCACTGAGCAAGGCCAGGGATTGAACCTGAAACTTCATAGTTCCTAGTTGGACTCATTTCTGCTGCGCCACGATGGGAACTCCATTTATATATTTATTTATTTATTTATTTATTTATTTATTTAATTTATTTTTGTCTCTTTGCTATTTCTTGGGCAGCTCCCGTGGCATATGGAGGTTCCCACGCTAGGGGTCTGATCGGAGCTGTAGCTGCTGGCCTACGTACGCCAGAGCCACAGCAGCATGGAATCCGAGCTGCATCTGCGACCTACACCACAACTCATGGCAACGCCGGATCCTTAACCCACTGAGCAAGGGCAGGGACCGAACCCGCAACCTCTTGGTTCCTCGTCGGATTTGTTAACCCCTGCACCATGATGAGAAATCTTTCTTTTTTTTTAATTTTTAAAACTTTTACATCACAGCTTAACCTTAGTTTGAAAGTTTGAAATCTTAGATTCCATCTGAGTCATCAATTACATTGCTACAGGAACAGAAAATATGGCGAAATTCAGTTTCTTTTATACAAACCCTAATTTGACCTTCTAATTCTTCAGTTTTCTGTTCTAAAGAGAGATGTTTCTCTTTATATTCTTTAAGATGACTTTTCACCTGACTGCCATATTCTTGCTTATCCTGCAAATGTGTAGTGACCTGAGCCAGTTGAGTAGTGACTTTATTCAACTCCTTTTAGAAAAGTAAAATTAAAGATAACTTCAGTAAGGATTACTTTACTCTAGTTCCCAAATGATCGGTTAAAGTAAAATAGAAAATTCTAATTTTATCGAAGAAACTACTTTGAGTAAGACAATAGATAAGTCTATCAAAGGTTAAATTTACCCACCAATATAAAGGACCTGAACTGAAGTTATACACAGCCTGAGATACTAAGTTTACATACCTAACAGCTCAATTAACTTTCTCAAGGAAGAGTTACTTTAGGAGCCAAAAGATACAGTAGAATATTAAATAAGCTAACAGTAAAATAATACTGTCACAAATAAATATTATCAATGTTCAAGGCAGCATTTTTTAATAATTTATTAATTATAATGATAACATAATGTTCATTTGGAATATCTAGTTGCACAGGGAAAACAAAACAAAAAAAATACTAGGAAATCCACTACCCATAGATAATCACTATTAATATTTTGATAAATTTCTTTCTAGTCTTCTCTGTATGCTAGTCTCTATTTTCTGATTTGTATGTTTAAAATAACAGGTCTTGCTTTACATAGTGTTTTATTGTAACCTTTGTTTTTCCATAACAATGCATCATGAACCTGACATTATTTTCTAAAATATCATTATACATCACTACATAAATTTCCGTTTTATTGATACAGACCATTTTTTAGCCAAAGTCTTATTTTACAGTCTTAGGTTGCTACAAAACTTTCTGCAGAGATGCAAAGTATGATTATTCCTTAGGGTAAAGGACTAAAGGTGAGCTAAAGAATAAGAAAAATCCGATACGGGAGGACAAGATGGCGGAGGAGTAGGGGGACACGCTCGCCCTCTCACACAAACACAACAAAAAAAGCACATCTACAGAAGAAATGACTCACACAGAACAGCAACCAATCGCTGGCAGAGGAACCTAAACTCCAATAACGGCAAGAAGTTCGTGAAATTATTGGGCAGAACGGGAGAAAAGAGGAGAGTGAGAGAAGGTGAATCCGAGTGGGATGGGCGCTCCCGAAAGGGAACTGCGGAGGAGAAAGGGATCCCGCACCCTGGAAAGTCACCTACACGGGGGAAAGATCAAACGAACCGGAGGAATCTCCAGATGCAGAGAAGAGTGTAGCAGTCAGTAAGTTGGAGTACGGAAAAACCCATCAAGAACCCAACGGACCATCTGAACTACGGGCAAAGTCACCAAAAATTGAGACGCCTGGTTGGGGGCTGGGCACCGAGACCTTGCCTCTGAAGGTTAGTCCCCGAGAGGAGGCCGGGGGACGCCTGGGTGGGGGCTGGGTACCAAGACCTTGGCTCCAGAGATTAGTCCCCGGGCTAGGGGGCGGGGCAGAGCGGAAACTGCTTGGGAGGTCTCTAAACCATTTGAAGGGGCAGAGACTGCCTGGGAGACTAGAAAACAAAGCTGTCGCAGAGGAAGGGAGCAATACTCTAAGGGCGGGGAAGTGGAAAGCCGCCTCAGAGGGAACCTGGGAGAAGAGCCTGGTCTGCACCCGTGCTGGGGAGGGGAGAGAAGAAGGGGTGGGTCCCCATAGAATACCCCCCACACCACAGCAAGCTTACAGGTCCGCTAGCTAGCAGAAAGCTGCGCTTCCCAGTGCATCCCCCCCGCCCCCACCACCCCCTATGCTCTCGCTGGACCTGGGGCAACCTGCCATCCAGGAGGGCTGGTCTCAACAATTGCCTGAAGCCTACCACCACAGGGGCTGTCCCTGCACAGGCCTGCTTGCCCTTTGGAGGGGCTACACTTCTGCAGAGCAGCACCAAACACCACCAGCACCCTAGAAAAGGCCTGCAGCCCAGAAAAGCTAGAACAAGCCTAGCCAGACTGTGAATAGATCGGCCTAATTCTCTGACGGTTTTTCTGAGACGGGCTGCCCCGGGGAGGAGCCTCTTGGGTCTCCAAGGGCCTTGCTACCCGCCCAGGCCCCCAGGGGGTGCTGAGAGCTAGTGGACCCGCTGCATAGGACTGCCAGCTCCAGGCAGGACCCCCTGCAGCCCAGAAAAGCTGCAACAAGCCTGGCCGAGTTGGGAAAAGATCTCAGACGGTTTTTCTGAGTCGGGCTGCCCTGGGGAGGAGCCTCTTGGGTCTCCAAGGGCCCTGCTACCCGCCCAAGCCCCCAGGGGGTGCTGAGACCTAGTGGACCAGCTGCATAGGACTGCCAGCTCCAGGCAGCACCCCCTGCAGCACAGAAAAGCTGCAACAAGCCTGGCCGAGTTGGGAAAAGATCTCAGACGGTTTTTCTGAGTCGGGCTGCCCTGGGGAGGAGCCTCTTGGGTCTCCAAGGGCCCTGCTACCCGCCCAAGCTCCCAGGGGATGCCCCACTCCCGTGAAATAACTGCTCAGCACCACCAGCCCCCTGGAAGGGCCCCTGCGGCCCAGAAAAGCTGCAACAAGCTCAGCCAGACTGTGAAAAGATTCACCTACATCCTCAGGCTGTCCTTCTGAGTTGGGCTGCCCTAGGGAAGAGCCTCTCAGGTTCTCAGTGACCCAGATAGCTTCTCCAGCCCCCAGGGGGTGATGCACCCCTGAAGAGCAGCTGCCCAACACCGCCAACTCCCTGCAAGAACCCCACAGCCTAAAAACACCAGAGCAAGCTCTGCATGACCAAGTGAAATCTGCTACCATCGTGGGGTGGACCTCCCAGTCCTGTCTGCCCTCAGGAAGTCCTCCATTGCTTCAAAGAAACACTGTTAGCCCCATCAACACTCCAGAAAAGCCACACTGCCTTAAAAAAGATTGACCAACAACGCCAGCCCTCAGGAAATATTCCACGGTAGTGACAAGGCAAACACTACCCGATCACGGAGAGTACAACTCCAAAAGGAGAAAGAAAACAACAAGCAAGATGAAGAAGCTGAGAAACCACCCCCAGTCAAACCAACAGGAGAACTCACCTCAAACAGTCAACAATGAAACAGATCTCTGCAGTCTGACAGACCTGGAGTTCAAAAGAGAAATAGGGAAAATACTGAAGGAATTAAGAGAAGATATGAACAGTAACGCAGATACCCTCAGAAAGGAACTAGAAAATATAAGGAGGAGCCAAGAGAAACTAGAACATTCATTTGCAGAGACGCAAACTGAACTAACGGCAGTAAAAACCAGAATGAATAATGCAGAAGAACAAATCAGTGATATGGAAGATAGAATAATGGAAATCACTCAATCCGGTCAACAGACAGAAAACCGAATCAAAAAACTGGAAAGCAATATAAGAGACCTATGGGATAATAGAAAGCGGGCCAATCTACGCATAATAGGAATTCCAGAAGGAGTAGAAAATGATAAGGGAATGGAAAATATATTTGAAGAAATTATCGATGGAAACTTCCCAAATCTAAAGGATACTGGGTTCAAGATACAAGAAGCACAGAGGGCCCCAAACAAACTGAACCCAAACAGACCCACACCAACACACATCATAATAAAAATGGCAAAAGTTAGTGATAAAGAGAGGATCCTAAAGGCAGCAAGAGAAAAACAGAATGTTACCTACAAGGGAACCCCCATAAGAATATCAGCTGATTTCTCTACAGAAACACTACAGGCCAGGAGGGAATGGCAAGAGATATTTAAAGTGCTACAAGGAAAACATATGCAACCTAGAATACTTTATCCAGCAAGAATATCATTTAAAATAGAAGGGGAAATAAAAATTTTTCCCAACAAACAAAAACTTAAAGAATACAGCAACACAAAACCCAGGTTAAAGGAAATTTTGAAAGAGCTTCTCTAAACCAAAAAGGAAGGAAAGGGAAGAAAAAAGAAAAGAAAAAAAAAAAAAAAGAAGAAGAAGAGGAAGAACTAGGACTGAGGAAATTGCAATCAGAGAGCAGTCACTCAAATAAGCCAGCATACAGATTTAATCATGAACATACTTCAAACAAAATAAAATTAAAAAGAAAAAAATAAAAGAGTCATCAAAACCACAAAATGTGGGCAAGGGATGTTAGGAGGTAAATAACCCTTTTTGTTTGTATGTATGTCTCTCTTCTTAATTTTTAATATAGTAATGAAGTGTTTGAACTTACAGGACCATCAGGCTAAAACACACAATTATGGGAAGGGGTTAGCATACTTAAAAAACAGGGCAACCACAAGCCAAAACCAAATATTGCATTTACAAAAAATGAAAAAAAAATACACTCAAGCAGATAATAACAGGAGACCATCCAACAAAAAAAAAAAAAAAAAAAAAAAGAAAGGAAGAATGGAGAACCATAGAATCAACTGGAACACGAGGTTCAAATGGCAATAAATAATCATCTATCAATTTATCACCTTAAATGTCAATGGACTGAATGCCCCAATCAAAAGACACAGAGTGGCTGAGTGGATAAAAAGGCAAAAACCTTCAATATGCTGCCTACAAGAAACTCACCTTAGGACAAAAGATACATATAGATTGAAAGTGAAAGGGTGGGGAAAAGTATTTCACGTCAATAGACATGACAGAAAAGTAGGAGTCGCAACGCTCATATCAGACAAAATAGACTTTAAAACAAAAGACATAAAGAAAGACAAAGAAGGACACTACTTAATGATTAAGGGATCCATCCAAGGAGAGGATGTTACTATCATCAACATATATGCCCCAAACATAGGAGCACCCAGATACATACAACAAATATTAACAGACATAAAGGGAGATATTGATGAGAATACAATCATAGTAGGAGACCTAAACACCCCCCTCACATCAATGGACAGATCCTCTAGACAGAAAACCAATTAAGCAACAGAGATCCTAAAGGAAACAATAGAAAAGTTAGACTTCATTGATATCTTCAGGACACTACATCCACAAAAAGCAGAATACACATTCTTTTCAAATGCTCATGGAACATTCTCAAGAATCGATCACATATTGGGACATAAAGCGAATCTCAATAAATTTAGGAGCATAGAAATTATCTCAAGTATCTTCTCTGACCACAATGCCATGAACTTAGAAATCAACCATGGGAAAAGCAAAGAGAAAAAACCTACTCCATGGACACTAAACAACATGCTACTTAAAAACCAATGGGTCAATGAAGAAATCAAGAAGGAAATTAAAAACTACCTTGAAACAAATGATAATGAAGACACAACCTCTCAAAATCTATGGGATGCTGCGAAAGCAGTGCTCAGAGGGAAATTTATAGCAATACAGGCCTTTCTCAAAAAAGAAGAAAGATCCCAAATGGACAACTTAACCCTCCACCTAAACGAATTAGAAAAAGAAGAACAAAAAAGTCCTAAAGTCAGCAGAAGGAAGGAAATTATAAAGATCAATGAAGAAATCAATAAAATAGAGATTCAAAAAACAATAGAGAAAATTAATAAAACCAAGAGCTGGTTCTTTGAAACGGTGAACAAAATTGACAAACCCCTGGCCAGACTCACTAAAAAGAGGAGAGAAAGAACCCAAATAAACAAAATTATAAATGAAAAAGGAGAAATCACAACGGATACTGCAGAAATACAAAAAACCATAAGAGAATACTATGAACAACTATATGGCAACAAGTTTGACAATCTGGAAGAAATGGACAATTTTCTAGAATCTTACAGCCTGCCAAAACTGAATCAAGAAGAAACAGACCAACTGAACAGACCCATCACTAGAAATGAAATGGAAGAGGTCATAAAATCACTCCCTACAAATAAAAGTCCAGGACCAGATGGATTCACAGGCGAATTTTATCAAACATATAAAGAGGAATTGGTGCCCATCCTCCTTAAACGCTTTCAAAAGGTTGAAGAAGAACGAATACTGCCAAAGACATTCTATGATGCCACCATCACCCTCATTCCAAAACCAGACAGAGATACCACCAAAAAAGAAAACTATCAGCCAATATCATTGATGAGTATAGATGCAAAAATTCTCAACCAAATCTTAGCCAACCGAATCCAACAACATATCAAAAAAATTATACACCATGACCAGGTAGGGTTCATCCCAGGTTCACAAGGATGGTTCAACATACGCAAATCAATCAGCATCATACACCACATTCACAAAAAAAAAGTCAAAAATCATATGATCATCTCAATAGATGCAGAAAAAGCATTTGACAAAGTTCAACATCCATTCATGATCAAGACCCTCGCCAAAGTGGGTATAGAGGGAACATTCCTGAATATAATCAAAGCCATTTATGATAAACCCACAGCAAACATAATACTCAATGGGGAAAAACTGAAAGCCTTCTCACTCAAATCTGGAACAAGACAGGGATGCCCACTCTCACCACTGCTCTTCAACATCGTTTTGGAAGTCTTAGCCACAGCAATTAGACAAACAAAAGAAATAAAAGGCATCCATATAGGAAGAGAAGTGTTAAAGCTGTCACTGTATGCAGATGACATGATTCTATACCTAGAAAACCCTAAGGACTCAACCCCAAAACTCCTTGAACTGATTAATAAATTCAGCAAAGTGGCAGGATATAAGATTAACATTCAGAAGTCAGTTGCATTTCTGTATACCAGCAATGAAATATTAGAAAAGGAATACAAAAGTACGATACCTTTTAAAATTGCACCTCACAAAATCAAATACCTCGGAATACACCTGACCAAGGAGGTAAAGGACCTATATGCCGAGAACTATAAAACCTTAATCAAAGAAATCAAAGAAGATGTAAAGAAATGGAAAGATATTCCATGCTCCTGGATTGGGAAAATCAATATTGTGAAAATGGCCATTCTACCAGAAGCAATCTACAGATTCATTGCAATCTCGATCAAATTACCCATGACATTTTTCACAGAACTAGAACAAACAATCCAAAATTTTATATGGAACCACAAAAGACCCAGAATCGCCAAAGCAATCCTGAGAAACAAAAACCAAGCAGGAGGCATAACTCTCCCAGACTTCAAGAAATACTACAAAGCCACAGTCATCAAAACAGTGTGGTACTGGTATCAAAACAGACAGACAGACAGACCAATGGAACAGAATAGAGAATCCGGAAATAAACCCTGACACCTATGGTCAATTAATCTTTGACAAGGGAGGCAAGAACATAAAATGGGAAAAGGAAAGTCTATTCAGCATGCATTGATGGGAAACCTAGACAGCTGCATTCAAAGCAATGAAACTAGAACACACCCTCATACCATGCACAAAAATAAAATCAAAATGGCTGAAAGACTTAAATATACGACAGGACACCATCAAACTCCTAGAAGAAAACATAGGCAAAACACTCTCTGACATCAACATCATGAATGTTTTCTCAGGTCAGTCTCCCAAAGCAATAGAAATTAGAGCAAAAATAAACCCATGGGACCTAATCAAACTGAAAAGATTTTGAACAGCAAAGGAAACCCAAAACAAAAAGACAACTTACAGAATGGGAGAAGATAGTTTCAAATGATGCAACTGACAAGGGCTTAATCTCTAGAATATATAAGCAACTTATACAACCCAACAGCAAAAAAACCAATCAATCAATGGAAAAATGGGAAAAAGACCTGAATACACATTTCTCCGAAGAAGATACACAGACGGCCAACAAACACATGAAAAAATGCTCAACATCGTTGATTATAAGAGAAATACAAATCAAAACAACCATGAGATATCACCTCACACCAGTCAGAATGACCATTAATAAAACCACAAAGAACAAGTGCTGGAAGGGCTGTGGAGAAAAGGGAACCCTCCTGCACTGCTGGTGGGAATGTAAACTGGTACAGCCACTATGGAGAAGAGTCTGGAGATACCTTAGAAATCTATACATAGCTGGGGCTCCGCTGCCATCCTCACCTCCCGCCCCCACGCTCGCGGTGGCCCTCCACAGTCCCTGTGCGCTCCCTTCCCCTGCACGCACCCAACCCCCACGCCTGCGCCGCCCCCAAGCCGCTCCCCGCCACCCTCCTCCCGCCCAAAACACGCACCTTTCCCCCAAACACTTCCTGGGACCTTCCCTCCCCTTTTCCCAAGCATCCTAGGCACCCTCTTCCCTTCTCAAAAAGATAAACACAAACCTACCTTGGACCTGCCCGCTGCAGCCCTGCTCACGCCCTCAGCTCCTTCACCCATGCTCGCTCGCCGCGGTGTCCCTCAGCAGTCGCTCCGGGGGCTCCTTTCCCCGGCACGCACGCAACCCCCACGCACGCCACGGCACGCACGCAACCCCCTCGCACGCCACGGCACGCACGCAACCCCCACGCAGGCGCTCTGCACAACCGCGTCCCCGCCCCCCTCGCCCCTCTCTGCCCCCACCCACACCCCCCCCCCTTCCTGGAAACTTTCCCCATCAGCTCAAAGGCATCCAACCTACCCACCCCTCTACCCCCTTCTCAAACAAACAATCAAACGAACAAACACACACAGCAAGCCAAAAACCAAAACAAAAAACACCTCACTTGAACCTGTCTGCTGGAACTCCACTGACAGCCTTACCTCAGTCCCCCCCTGCTCCCCTGGCCCTCAGCACTCCCTTCAGCTCTCCCTTCCCCTCTGTTCAGGCACTACCCACAAGCCCCTCCCAGCTGCCCTGGCCCATTCCCACAGGAACCCCTCTGGGCTCCTTTCCTGACATCCTTCTGCTCCCATGTGCTAAGGGGTCCTCATCCTCCACCCTCTTCCCCCTTCACAACAACCAACCAAAAACCAAAAACCAACAACAAAAACCACCACCACCACCACCACCACAGCAGCCACCAAAACCTACCTTGAACCTATCCCCTAGAATGCCCCTCACAACCTCCCCGCAGGGCCCCAGGCTCTCCGTGTCCCTCTCCATTCCCTCCGGCCTCCCTTCCCCTGCACCCACGCAACCCCCACGCACGCTCGGGGGGCAAGGGGTGCCTGCCCGCCTCCACGCTCCCCGCACTCGCACAGGCCCAACCCTTCCTAGGACCTCGCCTCCACTTTTCCAAGGGATCCCATCCACCCTCTTCCCGCCTCTCAAAACTAACCCTAACTTCAACCTCTCAGCTGGGGCTCCGCTGCCATCCTCACCTCCCCTCCCCCACGCTCGCGGTGGCCCTCCCCATTCCCTCTGAGCTCCCTTCCCCTCCACGCAGCTAACCCTCCTGCACTCAACCCCCATACCTGCCCTGCACTGAAGCCGGTCCCTCCCCAACCACGCACCTTTCCCCCAAACACTTCCTGGGACCTTCCCTCCCCTTTTCCCAAGCATCCTAGGCACCCTCTTCCCTTCTCAAAAAGATAAACACAAACCTACCTTGGACCTGCCCGCTGCAGCCCTGCTCACGCCCTCAGCTCCTTCACCCATGCTCGCTCGCCGCGGTGTCCCTCAGCAGTCGCTCCGGGGGCTCCCTTCCCCGGCACGCACGCAACCCCCACGCACGCCACGGCACGCACGCAACCCCCACGCAGGCGCTCTGCACAACCGCGTCCCCGCCCCCCTCGCCCCTCTCTGCCCCCACCCACACCCCCCCCCTTCCTGGAAACTTTCCCCATCAGCTCAAAGGCATCCAACCTACCCACCCCTCTACCCCCTTCTCAAACAAACAATCAAACGAACAAACACACACAGCAAGCCAAAAACCAAAACAAAAAACACCTCACTTGAACCTGTCTGCTGGAACTCCACTGACAGCCTTACCTCAGTCCCCCCCTGCTCCCCTGGCCCTCAGCACTCCCTTCAGCTCTCCCTTCCCCTCTGTTCAGGCACTACCCACAAGCCCCTCCCAGCTGCCCTGGCCCATTCCCACACGAACCCCTCTGGGCTCCTTTCCTGACATCCTTCCGCTCCCATGTGCTAAGGGGTCCTCATCCTCCACCCTCTTCCCCCTTCACAACAACCAACCAAAAACCAAAAACCAACAACAAAAACCACCACCACCACCACCACCACAGCAGCCACCAAAACCTACCTTGAACCTATCCCCTAGAATGCCCCTCACAACCTCCCCGCAGGGCCCCAGGCTCTCCGTGTCCCTCTCCATTCCCTCCGGCCTCCCTTCCCCTGCACCCACGCAACCCCCACGCACGCTCGGGGGGCAAGGGGTGCCTGCCCGCCTCCACGCTCCCCGCACTCGCACAGCCCCAACCCTTCCTAGGACCTCGCCTCCACTTTTCCAAGGGATCCCATCCACCCTCTTCCTGCCTCTCAAAACTAACCCTAACTTCAACCTCTCAGCTGGGGCTCCGCTGCCATCCTCACCTCCCTCCCCCACGCTCGCGGTGGCCCTCCCCATTCCCTCTGAGCTCCCTTCCCCTCCACGCAGCTAACCCTCCTGCACTCAACCCCCATACCTGCCCTGCACTGAAGCCGGTCCCTCCCCAACCACGCACCTTTCCCCCAAACACTTCCTGGGACCTTCCCTCCCCTTTTCCCAAGCATCCTAGGCACCCTCTTCCCTTCTCAAAAAGATAAACACAAACCTACCTTGGACCTGCCCGCTGCAGCCCTGCTCACGCCCTCAGCTCCTTCACCCATGCTCGCTCGCCGCGGTGTCCCTCAGCAGTCGCTCCGGGGGCTCCCTTCCCCGGCACGCACGCAACCCCCACGCACGCCACGGCACGCACGCAACCCCCACGCAGGCGCTCTGTACAACCGCGTCCCCGCCCCCCTCGCCCCTCTCTGCCCCCACCCACACCCCCCCCCTTCCTGGAAACTTTCCCCATCAGCTCAAAGGCATCCAACCTACCCACCCCTCTACCCCCTTCTCAAACAAACAATCAAACGAACAAACACACACAGCAAGCCAAAAACCAAAACAAAAAACACCTCACTTGAACCTGTCTGCTGGAACTCCACTGACAGCCTTACCTCAGTCCCCCCCTGCTCCCCTGGCCCTCAGCACTCCCTTCAGCTCTCCCTTCCCCTCTGTTCAGGCACTACCCACAAGCCCCTCCCAGCTGCCCTGGCCCATTCCCACACGAACCCCTCTGGGCTCCTTTCCTGACATCCTTCCGCTCCCATGTGCTAAGGGGTCCTCATCCTCCACCCTCTTCCCCCTTCACAACAACCAACCAAAAACCAAAAACCAGCAACAAAAACCACCACCACCGCAGCAGCCACCAAAACCTACCTTGAACCTATCCCCTAGAATGCCCCTCACAACCTCCCCGCAGGGCCCCAGGCTCTCCGTGTCCCTCTCCATTCCCTCCGGCCTCCCTTCCCCTGCACCCACGCAACCCCCACGCACGCTCGGGGGGCAAGGGGTGCCTGCCCGCCTCCACGCTCCCCGCACTCGCACAGGCCCAACCCTTCCTAGGACCTCGCCTCCACTTTTCCAAGGGATCCCATCCACCCTCTTCCCGCCTCTCAAAACTAACCCTAACTTCAACCTCTCAGCTGGGGCTCCGCTGCCATCCTCACCTCCCTCCCCCACGCTCGCGGTGGCCCTCCCCATTCCCTCTGAGCTCCCTTCCCCTCCACGCAGTTAACCCTCCTGCACTCAACCCCCATACCTGCCCTGCACTGAAGCCGGTCCCTCCCCAACCACGCACCTTTCCCCCAAACACTTCCTGGGACCTTCCCTCCCCTTTTCCCAAGCATCCTAGGCACCCTCTTCCCTTCTCAAAAAGATAAACACAAACCTACCTTGGACCTGCCCGCTGCAGCCCTGCTCACGCCCTCAGCTCCTTCACCCATGCTCGCTCGCCGCGGTGTCCCTCAGCAGTCGCTCCGGGGGCTCCCTTCCCCGGCACGCACGCGAACCCCCACGCACGCCACGGCACGCACGCAACCCCCTCGCACGCGCTCTGCACAACCGCGTCCCCGCCCCCCTCGCCCCTCTCTGCCCCCACCCACACCCCCCCCCTTCCTGGAAACTTTCCCCATCAGCTCAAAGGCATCCAACCTATCCACCCCTCTACCCCCTTCTCAAACAAACAATCAAACGAACAAACACACACAGCAAGCCAAAAACCAAAACAAAAAACACCTCACTTGAACCTGTCTGCTGGAACTCCACTGACAGCCTTACCTCAGTCCCCCCCTGCTCCCCTGGCCCTCAGCACTCCCTTCAGCTCTCCCTTCCCCTCTGTTCAGGCACTACCCACAAGCCCCTCCCAGCTGCCCTGGCCCATTCCCACAGGAACCCCTCTGGGCTCCTTTCCTGACATCCTTCCGCTCCCATGTGCTAAGGGGTCCTCATCCTCCACCCTCTTCCCCCTTCACAACAACCAACCAAAAACCAAAAACCAGCAACAAAAACCACCACCACCGCAGCAGCCACCAAAACCTACCTTGAACCTATCCCCTAGAATGCCCCTCACAACCTCCCCGCAGGGCCCCAGGCTCTCCGTGTCCCTCTCCATTCCCTCCGGCCTCCCTTCCCCTGCACCCACGCAACCCCCACGCACGCTCGGGGGGCAAGGGGTGCCTGCCCGCCTCCACGCTCCCCGCACTCGCACAGCCCCAACCCTTCCTAGGACCTCGCCTCCACTTTTCCAAGGGATCCCATCCACCCTCTTCCTGCCTCTCAAAACGAACCCTAACTTCAACCTCTCAGTTGGGGCTCCGCTGCCATCCTCACCTCCCTCCCCCACGCTCGCGGTGGCCCTCCCCATTCCCTCTGAGCTCCCTTCCCCTCCACGCAGCTAACCCTCCTGCACTCAACCCCCATACCTGCCCTGCACTGAAGCCGGTCCCTCCCCAACCACGCACCTTTCCCCCAAACACTTCCTGGGACCTTCCCTCCCCTTTTCCCAAGCATCCTAGGCACCCTCTTCCCTTCTCAAAAAGATAAACACAAACCTACCTTGGACCTGCCCCTGCAGCCCTGCTCACGCCCTCAGCTCCTTCACCCATGCTTGCTCGCTGCGGTGTCCCTCAGCAGTCGCTCCGGGGGCTCCCTTCCCCGGCACGCAGGCGAACCCCCACGCACGCCACGGCACGCACGCAACCCCCACGCAGGCGCTCTGCACAACCGGGTCCCCGCCCCCCTCGCCCCGCCCTGCCCCCACCCACCTACACCCCCCCCCTTCCTGGGAACTTTCCCCATCACTTCAAAGGCATCCAACCTATCCACCCCTCTACCCCCTTCTCAAACAAACAATCAAACTCACACACACACACACACACAGCAAGCCAAAAACCAAAACCAAAACATCCTCACTTGAACCTGTCTGCTGGAACTCCACTGACAGCCTTACCTCAGTCCCCCCCTGCTCGCCCTGGCCCTCAGCACTCCCTTCAGCTCTCCCTTCCCCTCTGTTCAGGCACTACCCACAAGCCCCTCCCAGCTGCCCTGGCCCATTCCCACACGAACCCCTCTGGGCTCCTTTCCTGACATCCTTCCGCTCCCATTCGCTAAGGGGTCCTCATCCTCCGCCTTCTTCCCCCTTCACAACAACCAAACAAAAGCCAAAAACCCACAACAAAAACCACCACCGCCACCCACCACCACCACCACCGCAGCAGCCACCAAAACCTACCTTGAACCTATCCCCTAGAATGCCCCTCACAACCGCACCGCAGGGCCCCAGGCTCTCCGTGTCCCTCTCCATTCCCTCCCGCCTCCCTTCCCCTGCACCCACGCAACCCCCACGCACGCTCTGGGGGCAAGGGGTGCCCGCCCGCCTCCACGCTCCCCGCACCCGCACAGGCCCAACCCTTCCTAGGACCTCTCCTAGACCTCGCCTCCACTTTTCCAAGGGATCCCATCCACCCTCTTCCTGCCTCTCAAAACGAACCCTAACTTCAACCTCTCAGCTGGGGCTCCGCTGCCATCCTCACCTCCGGCCCCCACGCTCGCGGTGGCCCTCCACAGTCCCTGCGCGCTCCCTTCCCCTGCACGCACCCAACCCCCACGCCTGCGCCGCCCCCAAGCCGCTCCCCGCCCCCCTCGTCCCGCCCCAAACACGCACCTTTCCCCCAAACACTTCCTGGGACCTTCCATCCCCCTTTTCCCAAGCATCCTAGGCACCCTCTTCCCTTCTCACAAAGATAAAACACAAACCTACCTTGGACCTGCCCGCTGCAGCCCTGCTCACATCCTCAGCTCCTTCACCCACGCTCGCTCGCCGCGGTGGCCCTCAGCAGTCGCTCCGGGGACTCCCTTCCCCGGCACGCACGCAACCCCCACGCACGCCACGGCACGCACGCAACCCCCACGCACGCGCTCTGCACAACCGGGTCCCCGCCCCCCTCGCCCCGCCCTGCCCCCACCCACCTACACCCCCCCCTTCCTGGGAACTTTCCCCATCACTTCAAAGGCATCCAACCTATCCACCCCTCTACCCCCTTCTCAAACAAACAATCAAACTCACACACACACACACACACAGCAAGCCAAAAACCAAAACCAAAACATCCTCACTTGAACCTGTCTGCTGGAACTCCACTGACAGCCTTACCTCAGTCCCCCCCTGCTCGCCCTGGCCCTCAGCACTCCCTTCAGCTCTCCCTTCCCCTCTGTTCAGGCACTACCCTCAAGCCCCTCCCAGCTGCCCTGGCCCATTCCCACAGGAACCCCTCTGGGCTCCTTTCCTGACATCCTTCTGCTCCCATTTGCTAAGGGGTCCTCATCCTCCGCCCTCTTCCCCCTTCACAACAACCAAACAAAAACCAAAAACCCACAACAAAAACCACCACCGCCACCCACCACCACCACCACCACAGCCGCCACAAACACCTACCTTGAACCTATCCCCTAGAATGCCCCTCACAACCTCCCCGCAGGGCCCCAGGCTCTCCGTGTCCCTCTCCACTCCCTCCGGCCTCCCTTCCCCTGCACCCACGCAACCCCCACGCACGCTCTGGGGGCAAGGGGTGCCCGCCCGCCTCCACGCTCCCCGCACCCGCACAGGCCCAACCCTTCCTAGGACCTCTCCTAGACCTCGCCTCCACTTTTCCAAGGGATCCCATCCACCCTCTTCCTGCCTCTCAAAACGAACCCTAACTTCAACCTCTCAGCTGGGGCTCCGCTGCCATCCTCACCTCCGGCCCCCACGCTCGCGGTGGCCCTCCACAGTCCCTGCGCGCTCCCTTCCCCTGCACGCACCCAACCCCCACGCCTGCGCCGCCCCCAAGCCGCTCCCCGCCCCCCTCGTCCCGCCCCAAACACGCACCTTTCCCCCAAACACTTCCTGGGACCTTCCATCCCCCTTTTCCCAAGCATCCTAGGCACCCTCTTCCCTTCTCACAAAGATAAAACACAAACCTACCTTGGACCTGCCCGCTGCAGCCCTGCTCACATCCTCAGCTCCTTCACCCACGCTCGCTCGCCGCGGTGGCCCTCAGCAGTCGCTCCGGGGACTCCCTTCCCCGGCACGCACGCAACCCCCACGCACGCCACGGCACGCACGCAACCCCCACGCACGCGCTCTGCACAACCGGGTCCCCGCCCCCCTCGCCCCGCCCTGCCCCCACCCACCTACACCCCCCCCTTCCTGGGAACTTTCCCCATCACTTCAAAGGCATCCAACCTATCCACCCCTCTACCCCCTTCTCAAACAAACAATCAAACTCACACACACACACACACACAGCAAGCCAAAAACCAAAACCAAAACATCCTCACTTGAACCTGTCTGCTGGAACTCCACTGACAGCCTTACCTCAGTCCCCCCCTGCTCGCCCTGGCCCTCAGCACTCCCTTCAGCTCTCCCTTCCCCTCTGTTCAGGCACTACCCTCAAGCCCCTCCCAGCTGCCCTGGCCCATTCCCACAGGAACCCCTCTGGGCTCCTTTCCTGACATCCTTCTGCTCCCATTTGCTAAGGGGTCCTCATCCTCCGCCCTCTTCCCCCTTCACAACAACCAAACAAAAACCAAAAACCCACAACAAAAACCACCACCGCCACCCACCACCACCACCACCACAGCCGCCACAAACACCTACCTTGAACCTATCCCCTAGAATGCCCCTCACAACCTCCCCGCAGGGCCCCAGGCTCTCCGTGTCCCTCTCCACTCCCTCCGGCCTCCCTTCCCCTGCACCCACGCAACCCCCACGCACGCTCTGGGGGCAAGGGGTGCCCGCCCGCCTCCACGCTCCCCGCACCCGCACAGGCCCAACCCTTCCTAGGACCTCTCCTAGACCTCGCCTCCACTTTTCCAAGGGATCCCATCCACCCTCTTCCTGCCTCTCAAAACGAACCCTAACTTCAACCTCTCAGCTGGGGCTCCGCTGCCATCCTCACCTCCGGCCCCCACGCTCGCGGTGGCCCTCCACAGTCCCTGCGCGCTCCCTTCCCCTGCACGCACCCAACCCCCACGCCTGCGCCGCCCCCAAGCCGCTCCCCGCCCCCCTCGTCCCGCCCCAAACACGCACCTTTCCCCCAAACACTTCCTGGGACCTTCCATCCCCCTTTTCCCAAGCATCCTAGGCACCCTCTTCCCTTCTCACAAAGATAAAACACAAACCTACCTTGGACCTGCCCGCTGCAGCCCTGCTCACATCCTCAGCTCCTTCACCCACGCTCGCTCGCCGCGGTGGCCCTCAGCAGTCGCTCCGGGGACTCCCTTCCCCGGCACGCACGCAACCCCCACGCACGCCACGGCACGCACGCAACCCCCACGCACGCGCTCTGCACAACCGGGTCCCCGCCCCCCTCGCCCCGCCCTGCCCCCACCCACCTACACCCCCCCCTTCCTGGGAACTTTCCCCATCACTTCAAAGGCATCCAACCTATCCACCCCTCTACCCCCTTCTCAAACAAACAATCAAACTCACACACACACACACACACAGCAAGCCAAAAACCAAAACCAAAACATCCTCACTTGAACCTGTCTGCTGGAACTCCGCTGACAGCCTTACCTCAGTCCCCCCCTGCTCGCCCTGGCCCTCAGCACTCCCTTCAGCTCTCCCTTCCCCTCTGTTCAGGCACTACCCACAAGCCCCTCCCAGCTGCCCTGGCCCATTCCCACACGAACCCCTCTGGGCTCCTTTCCTGACATCCTTCCGCTCCCATTCGCTAAGGGGTCCTCATCCTCCGCCCTCTTCCCCCTTCACAACAACCAAACAAAAACCAAAAACCCACAACAAAAACCACCACCGCCACCCACCACCACCACCACCACAGCCGCCACAAACACCTACCTTGAACCTATCCCCTAGAATGCCCCTCACAACCTCCCCGCAGGGCCCCAGGCTCTCCGTGTCCCTCTCCACTCCCTCCGGCCTCCCTTCCCCTGCACCCACGCAACCCCCACGCACGCTCTGGGGGCAAGGGGTGCCCGCCCGCCTCCACGCTCCCCGCACCCGCACAGGCCCAACCCTTCCTAGGACCTCTCCTAGACCTCGCCTCCACTTTTCCAAGGGATCCCATCCACCCTCTTCCTGCCTCTCAAAAGGAACCCTAACTTCAACCTCTCAGCTGGGGCTCCGCTGCCATCCTCACCTCCGGCCCCCACGCTCGCGGTGGCCCTCCACAGTCCCTGCGCGCTCCCTTCCCCTGCACGCACCCAACCCCCACGCCTGCGCCGCCCCCAAGCCGCTCCCCGCCCCCCTCGTCCCGCCCCAAACACGCACCTTTCCCCCAAACACTTCCTGGGACCTTCCATCCCCCTTTTCCCAAGCATCCTAGGCACCCTCTTCCCTTCTCACAAAGATAAAACACAAACCTACCTTGGACCTGCCCGCTGCAGCCCTGCTCACATCCTCAGCTCCTTCACCCACGCTCGCTCGCCGCGGTGGCCCTCAGCAGTCGCTCCGGGGACTCCCTTCCCCGGCACGCACGCAACCCCCACGCACGCCACGGCACGCACGCAACCCCCACGCAGGCGCTCTGCACAACCGGGTCCCCGCCCCCCTCGCCCCGCCCTGCCCCCACCCACCTACACCCCCCCCTTCCTGGGAACTTTCCCCATCACTTCAAAGGCATCCAACCTATCCACCCCTCTACCCCCTTCTCAAACAAACAATCAAACTCACACACACACACACACACAGCAAGCCAAAAACCAAAACCAAAACATCCTCACTTGAACCTGTGTGCTGGAACTCCGCTGACAGCCTTACCTCAGTCCCCCCCTGCTCGCCCTGGCCCTCAGCACTCCCTTCAGCTCTCCCTTCCCCTCTGTTCAGGCACTACCCACAAGCCCCTCCCAGCTGCCCTGGCCCATTCCCACACGAACCCCTCTGGGCTCCTTTCCTGACATCCTTCTGCTCCCATTCGCTAAGGGGTCCTCATCCTCCGCCCTCTTCCCCCTTCACAACAACCAAACAAAAGCCAAAAACCCACAACAAAAACCACCACCGCCACCCACCACCACCACCACCGCAGCAGCCACCAAAACCTACCTTGAACCTATCCCCTAGAATGCCCCTCACAACCGCACCGCAGGGCCCCAGGCTCTCCGTGTCCCTCTCCATTCCCTCCCGCCTCCCTTCCCCTGCACCCACGCAACCCCCACGCACGCTCTGGGGGCAAGGGGTGCCCGCCCGCCTCCACGCTCCCCGCACCCGCACAGGCCCAACCCTTCCTAGGACCTCTCCTAGACCTCGCCTCCACTTTTCCAAGGGATCCCATCCACCCTCTTCCTGCCTCTCAAAACGAACCCTAACTTCAACCTCTCAGCTGGGGCTCCGCTGCCATCCTCACCTCCGGCCCCCACGCTCGCGGTGGCCCTCCACAGTCCCTGCGCGCTCCCTTCCCCTGCACGCACCCAACCCCCACGCCTGCGCCGCCCCCAAGCCGCTCCCCGCCCCCCTCGTCCCGCCCCAAACACGCACCTTTCCCCCAAACACTTCCTGGGACCTTCCATCCCCCTTTTCCCAAGCATCCTAGGCACCCTCTTCCCTTCTCACAAAGATAAAACACAAACCTACCTTGGACCTGCCCGCTGCAGCCCTGCTCACATCCTCAGCTCCTTCACCCACGCTCGCTCGCCGCGGTGGCCCTCAGCAGTCGCTCCGGGGACTCCCTTCCCCGGCACGCACGCAACCCCCACGCACGCCACGGCACGCACGCAACCCCCACGCAGGCGCTCTGCACAACCGGGTCCCCGCCCCCCTCGCCCCGCCCTGCCCCCACCCACCTACACCCCCCCCTTCCTGGGAACTTTCCCCATCACTTCAAAGGCATCCAACCTATCCACCCCTCTACCCCCTTCTCAAACAAACAATCAAACTCACACACACACACACACACAGCAAGCCAAAAACCAAAACCAAAACATCCTCACTTGAACCTGTCTGCTGGAACTCCGCTGACAGCCTTACCTCAGTCCCCCCCTGCTCGCCCTGGCCCTCAGCACTCCCTTCAGCTCTCCCTTCCCCTCTGTTCAGGCACTACCCACAAGCCCCTCCCAGCTGCCCTGGCCCATTCCCACACGAACCCCTCTGGGCTCCTTTCCTGACATCCTTCCGCTCCCATTCGCTAAGGGGTCCTCATCCTCCGCCCTCTTCCCCCTTCACAACAACCAAACAAAAGCCAAAAACCCACAACAAAAACCACCACCGCCACCCACCACCACCACCACCGCAGCAGCCACCAAAACCTACCTTGAACCTATCCCCTAGAATGCCCCTCACAACCGCACCGCAGGGCCCCAGGCTCTCCGTGTCCCTCTCCATTCCCTCCCGCCTCCCTTCCCCTGCACCCACGCAACCCCCACGCACGCTCTGGGGGCAAGGGGTGCCCGCCCGCCTCCACGCTCCCCGCACCCGCACAGGCCCAACCCTTCCTAGGACCTCTCCTAGACCTCGCCTCCACTTTTCCAAGGAATCCCATCCACCCTCTTCCTGCCTCTCAAAACGAACCCTAACTTCAACCTCTCAGCTGGGGCTCCGCTGCCATCCTCACCTCCGGCCCCCACGCTCGCGGTGGCCCTCCACAGTCCCTGCGCGCTCCCTTCCCCTGCACGCACCCAACCCCCACGCCTGCGCCGCCCCCAAGCCGCTCCCCGCCCCCCTCGTCCCGCCCCAAACACGCACCTTTCCCCCAAACACTTCCTGGGACCTTCCATCCCCCTTTTCCCAAGCATCCTAGGCACCCTCTTCCCTTCTCACAAAGATAAAACACAAACCTACCTTGGACCTGCCCGCTGCAGCCCTGCTCACATCCTCAGCTCCTTCACCCACGCTCGCTCGCCGCGGTGGCCCTCAGCAGTCGCTCCGGGGACTCCCTTCCCCGGCACGCACGCAACCCCCACGCACGCCACGGCACGCACGCAACCCCCACGCAGGCGCTCTGCACAACCGGGTCCCCGCCCCCCTCGCCCCGCCCTGCCCCCACCCACCTACACCCCCCCCTTCCTGGGAACTTTCCCCATCACTTCAAAGGCATCCAACCTATCCACCCCTCTACCCCCTTCTCAAACAAACAATCAAACTCACACACACACACACACACAGCAAGCCAAAAACCAAAACCAAAACATCCTCACTTGAACCTGTGTGCTGGAACTCCGCTGACAGCCTTACCTCAGTCCCCCCCTGCTCGCCCTGGCCCTCAGCACTCCCTTCAGCTCTCCCTTCCCCTCTGTTCAGGCACTACCCACAAGCCCCTCCCAGCTGCCCTGGCCCATTCCCACACGAACCCCTCTGGGCTCCTTTCCTGACATCCTTCTGCTCCCATTCGCTAAGGGGTCCTCATCCTCCGCCCTCTTCCCCCTTCACAACAACCAAACAAAAGCCAAAAACCCACAACAAAAACCACCACCGCCACCCACCACCACCACCACCGCAGCAGCCACCAAAACCTACCTTGAACCTATCCCCTAGAATGCCCCTCACAACCGCACCGCAGGGCCCCAGGCTCTCCGTGTCCCTCTCCATTCCCTCCCGCCTCCCTTCCCCTGCACCCACGCAACCCCCACGCACGCTCTGGGGGCAAGGGGTGCCCGCCCGCCTCCACGCTCCCCGCACCCGCACAGGCCCAACCCTTCCTAGGACCTCTCCTAGACCTCGCCTCCACTTTTCCAAGGGATCCCATCCACCCTCTTCCTGCCTCTCAAAACGAACCCTAACTTCAACCTCTCAGCTGGGGCTCCGCTGCCATCCTCACCTCCGGCCCCCACGCTCGCGGTGGCCCTCCACAGTCCCTGCGCGCTCCCTTCCCCTGCACGCACCCAACCCCCACGCCTGCGCCGCCCCCAAGCCGCTCCCCGCCCCCCTCGTCCCGCCCCAAACACGCACCTTTCCCCCAAACACTTCCTGGGACCTTCCATCCCCCTTTTCCCAAGCATCCTAGGCACCCTCTTCCCTTCTCACAAAGATAAAACACAAACCTACCTTGGACCTGCCCGCTGCAGCCCTGCTCACATCCTCAGCTCCTTCACCCACGCTCGCTCGCCGCGGTGGCCCTCAGCAGTCGCTCCGGGGACTCCCTTCCCCGGCACGCACGCAACCCCCACGCACGCCACGGCACGCACGCAACCCCCACGCAGGCGCTCTGCACAACCGGGTCCCCGCCCCCCTCGCCCCGCCCTGCCCCCACCCACCTACACCCCCCCCTTCCTGGGAACTTTCCCCATCACTTCAAAGGCATCCAACCTATCCACCCCTCTACCCCCTTCTCAAACAAACAATCAAACTCACACACACACACACACACAGCAAGCCAAAAACCAAAACCAAAACATCCTCACTTGAACCTGTCTGCTGGAACTCCGCTGACAGCCTTACCTCAGTCCCCCCCTGCTCGCCCTGGCCCTCAGCACTCCCTTCAGCTCTCCCTTCCCCTCTGTTCAGGCACTACCCACAAGCCCCTCCCAGCTGCCCTGGCCCATTCCCACACGAACCCCTCTGGGCTCCTTTCCTGACATCCTTCCGCTCCCATTCGCTAAGGGGTCCTCATCCTCCGCCCTCTTCCCCCTTCACAACAACCAAACAAAAGCCAAAAACCCACAACAAAAACCACCACCGCCACCCACCACCACCACCACCGCAGCAGCCACCAAAACCTACCTTGAACCTATCCCCTAGAATGCCCCTCACAACCGCACCGCAGGGCCCCAGGCTCTCCGTGTCCCTCTCCATTCCCTCCCGCCTCCCTTCCCCTGCACCCACGCAACCCCCACGCACGCTCTGGGGGCAAGGGGTGCCCGCCCGCCTCCACGCTCCCCGCACCCGCACAGGCCCAACCCTTCCTAGGACCTCTCCTAGACCTCGCCTCCACTTTTCCAAGGAATCCCATCCACCCTCTTCCTGCCTCTCAAAACGAACCCTAACTTCAACCTCTCAGCTGGGGCTCCGCTGCCATCCTCACCTCCGGCCCCCACGCTCGCGGTGGCCCTCCACAGTCCCTGCGCGCTCCCTTCCCCTGCACGCACCCAACCCCCACGCCTGCGCCGCCCCCAAGCCGCTCCCCGCCCCCCTCGTCCCGCCCCAAACACGCACCTTTCCCCCAAACACTTCCTGGGACCTTCCATCCCCCTTTTCCCAAGCATCCTAGGCACCCTCTTCCCTTCTCACAAAGATAAAACACAAACCTACCTTGGACCTGCCCGCTGCAGCCCTGCTCACATCCTCAGCTCCTTCACCCACGCTCGCTCGCCGCGGTGGCCCTCAGCAGTCGCTCCGGGGACTCCCTTCCCCGGCACGCACGCAACCCCCACGCACGCCACGGCACGCACGCAACCCCCACGCAGGCGCTCTGCACAACCGGGTCCCCGCCCCCCTCGCCCCGCCCTGCCCCCACCCACCTACACCCCCCCCTTCCTGGGAACTTTCCCCATCACTTCAAAGGCATCCAACCTATCCACCCCTCTACCCCCTTCTCAAACAAACAATCAAACTCACACACACACACACACACAGCAAGCCAAAAACCAAAACCAAAACATCCTCACTTGAACCTGTCTGCTGGAACTCCGCTGACAGCCTTACCTCAGTCCCCCCCTGCTCGCCCTGGCCCTCAGCACTCCCTTCAGCTCTCCCTTCCCCTCTGTTCAGGCACTACCCTCAAGCCCCTCCCAGCTGCCCTGGCCCATTCCCACAGGAACCCCTCTGGGCTCCTTTCCTGACATCCTTCTGCTCCCATTTGCTAAGGGGTCCTCATCCTCCGCCCTCTTCCCCCTTCACAACAACCAAACAAAAACCAAAAACCCACAACAAAAACCACCACCGCCACCCACCACCACCACCACCACCGCCGCCACAAACACCTACCTTGAACCTATCCCCTAGAATGCCCCTCACAACCTCCCCGCAGGGCCCCAGGCTCTCCGTGTCCCTCTCCACTCCCTCCGGCCTCCCTTCCCCTGCACCCACGCAACCCCCACGCACGCTCTGGGGGCAAGGGGTGCCCGCCCGCCTCCACGCTCCCCGCACCCGCACAGGCCCAACCCTTCCTAGGACCTCTCCTAGACCTCGCCTCCACTTTTCCAAGGGATCCCATCCACCCTCTTCCTGCCTCTCAAAACGAACCCTAACTTCAACCTCTCAGCTGGGGCTCCGCTGCCATCCTCACCTCCGGCCCCCACGCTCGCGGTGGCCCTCCACAGTCCCTGCGCGCTCCCTTCCCCTGCACGCACCCAACCCCCACGCCTGCGCCGCCCCCAAGCCGCTCCTCGCCCCCCTCGTCCCGCCCCAAACACGCACCTTTCCCCCAAACACTTCCTGGGACCTTCCATCCCCCTTTTCCCAAGCATCCTAGGCACCCTCTTCCCTTCTCACAAAGATAAAACACAAACCTACCTTGGACCTGCCCGCTGCAGCCCTGCTCACATCCTCAGCTCCTTCACCCACGCTCGCTCGCCGCGGTGGCCCTCAGCAGTCGCTCCGGGGACTCCCTTCCCCGGCACGCACGCAACCCCCACGCACGCCACGGCACGCACGCAACCCCCACGCAGGCGCTCTGCACAACCGGGTCCCCGCCCCCCTCGCCCCGCCCTGCCCCCACCCACCTACACCCCCCCCTTCCTGGGAACTTTCCCCATCACTTCAAAGGCATCCAACCTATCCACCCCTCTACCCCCTTCTCAAACAAACAATCAAACTCACACACACACACACACACAGCAAGCCAAAAACCAAAACCAAAACATCCTCACTTGAACCTGTCTGCTGGAACTCCGCTGACAGCCTTACCTCAGTCCCCCCCTGCTCGCCCTGGCCCTCAGCACTCCCTTCAGCTCTCCCTTCCCCTCTGTTCAGGCACTACCCACAAGCCCCTCCCAGCTGCCCTGGCCCATTCCCACACGAACCCCTCTGGGCTCCTTTCCTGACATCCTTCCGCTCCCATTCGCTAAGGGGTCCTCATCCTCCGCCCTCTTCCCCCTTCACAACAACCAAACAAAAGCCAAAAACCCACAACAAAAACCACCACCGCCACCCACCACCACCACCACCGCAGCAGCCACCAAAACCTACCTTGAACCTATCCCCTAGAATGCCCCTCACAACCGCACCGCAGGGCCCCAGGCTCTCCGTGTCCCTCTCCATTCCCTCCCGCCTCCCTTCCCCTGCACCCACGCAACCCCCACGCACGCTCTGGGGGCAAGGGGTGCCCGCCCGCCTCCACGCTCCCCGCACCCGCACAGGCCCAACCCTTCCTAGGACCTCTCCTAGACCTCGCCTCCACTTTTCCAAGGGATCCCATCCACCCTCTTCCTGCCTCTCAAAACGAACCCTAACTTCAACCTCTCAGCTGGGGCTCCGCTGCCATCCTCACCTCCGGCCCCCACGCTCGCGGTGGCCCTCCACAGTCCCTGCGCGCTCCCTTCCCCTGCACGCACCCAACCCCCACGCCTGCGCCGCCCCCAAGCCGCTCCCCGCCCCCCTCGTCCCGCCCCAAACACGCACCTTTCCCCCAAACACTTCCTGGGACCTTCCATCCCCCTTTTCCCAAGCATCCTAGGCACCCTCTTCCCTTCTCACAAAGATAAAACACAAACCTACCTTGGACCTGCCCGCTGCAGCCCTGCTCACATCCTCAGCTCCTTCACCCACGCTCGCTCGCCGCGGTGGCCCTCAGCAGTCGCTCCGGGGACTCCCTTCCCCGGCACGCACGCAACCCCCACGCACGCCACGGCACGCACGCAACCCCCACGCAGGCGCTCTGCACAACCGGGTCCCCGCCCCCCTCGCCCCGCCCTGCCCCCACCCACCTACACCCCCCCCTTCCTGGGAACTTTCCCCATCACTTCAAAGGCATCCAACCTATCCACCCCTCTACCCCCTTCTCAAACAAACAATCAAACTCACACACACACACACACACAGCAAGCCAAAAACCAAAACCAAAACATCCTCACTTGAACCTGTCTGCTGGAACTCCGCTGACAGCCTTACCTCAGTCCCCCCCTGCTCGCCCTGGCCCTCAGCACTCCCTTCAGCTCTCCCTTCCCCTCTGTTCAGGCACTACCCACAAGCCCCTCCCAGCTGCCCTGGCCCATTCCCACACGAACCCCTCTGGGCTCCTTTCCTGACATCCTTCCGCTCCCATTCGCTAAGGGGTCCTCATCCTCCGCCCTCTTCCCCCTTCACAACAACCAAACAAAAGCCAAAAACCCACAACAAAAACCACCACCGCCACCCACCACCACCACCACCGCAGCAGCCACCAAAACCTACCTTGAACCTATCCCCTAGAATGCCCCTCACAACCGCACCGCAGGGCCCCAGGCTCTCCGTGTCCCTCTCCATTCCCTCCCGCCTCCCTTCCCCTGCACCCACGCAACCCCCACGCACGCTCTGGGGGCAAGGGGTGCCCGCCCGCCTCCACGCTCCCCGCACCCGCACAGGCCCAACCCTTCCTAGGACCTCTCCTAGACCTCGCCTCCACTTTTCCAAGGAATCCCATCCACCCTCTTCCTGCCTCTCAAAACGAACCCTAACTTCAACCTCTCAGCTGGGGCTCCGCTGCCATCCTCACCTCCGGCCCCCACGCTCGCGGTGGCCCTCCACAGTCCCTGCGCGCTCCCTTCCCCTGCACGCACCCAACCCCCACGCCTGCGCCGCCCCCAAGCCGCTCCCCGCCCCCCTCGTCCCGCCCCAAACACGCACCTTTCCCCCAAACACTTCCTGGGACCTTCCATCCCCCTTTTCCCAAGCATCCTAGGCACCCTCTTCCCTTCTCACAAAGATAAAACACAAACCTACCTTGGACCTGCCCGCTGCAGCCCTGCTCACATCCTCAGCTCCTTCACCCACGCTCGCTCGCCGCGGTGGCCCTCAGCAGTCGCTCCGGGGACTCCCTTCCCCGGCACGCACGCAACCCCCACGCACGCCACGGCACGCACGCAACCCCCACGCAGGCGCTCTGCACAACCGGGTCCCCGCCCCCCTCGCCCCGCCCTGCCCCCACCCACCTACACCCCCCCCTTCCTGGGAACTTTCCCCATCACTTCAAAGGCATCCAACCTATCCACCCCTCTACCCCCTTCTCAAACAAACAATCAAACTCACACACACACACACACACAGCAAGCCAAAAACCAAAACCAAAACATCCTCACTTGAACCTGTCTGCTGGAACTCCGCTGACAGCCTTACCTCAGTCCCCCCCTGCTCGCCCTGGCCCTCAGCACTCCCTTCAGCTCTCCCTTCCCCTCTGTTCAGGCACTACCCTCAAGCCCCTCCCAGCTGCCCTGGCCCATTCCCACAGGAACCCCTCTGGGCTCCTTTCCTGACATCCTTCCGCTCCCATTTGCTAAGGGGTCCTCATCCTCCGCCCTCTTCCCCCTTCACAACAACCAAACAAAAACCAAAAACCCACAACAAAAACCACCACCGCCACCCACCACCACCACCACCACCGCCGCCACAAACACCTACCTTGAACCTATCCCCTAGAATGCCCCTCACAACCTCCCCGCAGGGCCCCAGGCTCTCCGTGTCCCTCTCCACTCCCTCCGGCCTCCCTTCCCCTGCACCCACGCAACCCCCACGCACGCTCTGGGGGCAAGGGGTGCCCGCCCGCCTCCACGCTCCCCGCACCCGCACAGGCCCAACCCTTCCTAGGACCTCTCCTAGACCTCGCCTCCACTTTTCCAAGGGATCCCATCCACCCTCTTCCTGCCTCTCAAAACGAACCCTAACTTCAACCTCTCAGCTGGGGCTCCGCTGCCATCCTCACCTCCGGCCCCCACGCTCGCGGTGGCCCTCCACAGTCCCTGCGCGCTCCCTTCCCCTGCACGCACCCAACCCCCACGCCTGCGCCGCCCCCAAGCCGCTCCTCGCCCCCCTCGTCCCGCCCCAAACACGCACCTTTCCCCCAAACACTTCCTGGGACCTTCCATCCCCCTTTTCCCAAGCATCCTAGGCACCCTCTTCCCTTCTCACAAAGATAAAACACAAACCTACCTTGGACCTGCCCGCTGCAGCCCTGCTCACATCCTCAGCTCCTTCACCCACGCTCGCTCGCCGCGGTGGCCCTCAGCAGTCGCTCCGGGGACTCCCTTCCCCGGCACGCACGCAACCCCCACGCACGCCACGGCACGCACGCAACCCCCACGCAGGCGCTCTGCACAACCGGGTCCCCGCCCCCCTCGCCCCGCCCTGCCCCCACCCACCTACACCCCCCCCTTCCTGGGAACTTTCCCCATCACTTCAAAGGCATCCAACCTATCCACCCCTCTACCCCCTTCTCAAACAAACAATCAAACTCACACACACACACACACACAGCAAGCCAAAAACCAAAACCAAAACATCCTCACTTGAACCTGTCTGCTGGAACTCCGCTGACAGCCTTACCTCAGTCCCCCCCTGCTCGCCCTGGCCCTCAGCACTCCCTTCAGCTCTCCCTTCCCCTCTGTTCAGGCACTACCCACAAGCCCCTCCCAGCTGCCCTGGCCCATTCCCACACGAACCCCTCTGGGCTCCTTTCCTGACATCCTTCCGCTCCCATTCGCTAAGGGGTCCTCATCCTCCGCCCTCTTCCCCCTTCACAACAACCAAACAAAAGCCAAAAACCCACAACAAAAACCACCACCGCCACCCACCACCACCACCACCGCAGCAGCCACCAAAACCTACCTTGAACCTATCCCCTAGAATGCCCCTCACAACCGCACCGCAGGGCCCCAGGCTCTCCGTGTCCCTCTCCATTCCCTCCCGCCTCCCTTCCCCTGCACCCAAGCAACCCCCACGCACGCTCTGGGGGCAAGGGGTGCCCGCCCGCCTCCACGCTCCCCGCACCCGCACAGGCCCAACCCTTCCTAGGACCTCTCCTAGACCTCGCCTCCACTTTTCCAAGGGATCCCATCCACCCTCTTCCTGCCTCTCAAAACGAACCCTAACTTCAACCTCTCAGCTGGGGCTCCGCTGCCATCCTCACCTCCGGCCCCCACGCTCGCGGTGGCCCTCCACAGTCCCTGCGCGCTCCCTTCCCCTGCACGCACCCAACCCCCACGCCTGCGCCGCCCCCAAGCCGCTCCCCGCCCCCCTCGTCCCGCCCCAAACACGCACCTTTCCCCCAAACACTTCCTGGGACCTTCCATCCCCCTTTTCCCAAGCATCCTAGGCACCCTCTTCCCTTCTCACAAAGATAAAACACAAACCTACCTTGGACCTGCCCGCTGCAGCCCTGCTCACATCCTCAGCTCCTTCACCCACGCTCGCTCGCCGCGGTGGCCCTCAGCAGTCGCTCCGGGGACTCCCTTCCCCGGCACGCACGCAACCCCCACGCACGCCACGGCACGCACGCAACCCCCACGCAGGCGCTCTGCACAACCGGGTCCCCGCCCCCCTCGCCCCGCCCTGCCCCCACCCACCTACACCCCCCCCTTCCTGGGAACTTTCCCCATCACTTCAAAGGCATCCAACCTATCCACCCCTCTACCCCCTTCTCAAACAAACAATCAAACTCACACACACACACACACACAGCAAGCCAAAAACCAAAACCAAAACATCCTCACTTGAACCTGTCTGCTGGAACTCCGCTGACAGCCTTACCTCAGTCCCCCCCTGCTCGCCCTGGCCCTCAGCACTCCCTTCAGCTCTCCCTTCCCCTCTGTTCAGGCACTACCCACAAGCCCCTCCCAGCTGCCCTGGCCCATTCCCACACGAACCCCTCTGGGCTCCTTTCCTGACATCCTTCCGCTCCCATTCACTAAGGGGTCCTCATCCTCCGCCCTCTTCCCCCTTCACAACAACCAAACAAAAGCCAAAAACCCACAACAAAAACCACCACCGCCACCCACCACCACCACCACCGCAGCAGCCACCAAAACCTACCTTGAACCTATCCCCTAGAATGCCCCTCACAACCGCACCGCAGGGCCCCAGGCTCTCCGTGTCCCTCTCCATTCCCTCCCGCCTCCCTTCCCCTGCACCCACGCAACCCCCACGCACGCTCGGGGGGCAAGGGGTGCCCGCCCGCCTCCACGCTCCCCGCACCCGCACAGGCCCAACCCTTCCTAGGACCTCTCCTAGACCTCACCTCCACTTTTCCAAGGGATCCCATCCACCCTCTTCCTGCCTCTCAAAACGAACCCTAACTTCAACCTCTCAGCTGGGGCTCCGCTGCCATCCTCACCTCCGGCCCCCACGCTCGCGGTGGCCCTCCACAGTCCCTGCGCGCTCCCTTCCCCTGCACGCACCCAACCCCCACGCCTGCGCCGCCCCCAAGCCGCTCCCCGCCCCCCTCGTCCCGCCCCAAACACGCACCTTTCCCCCAAACACTTCCTGGGACCTTCCATCCCCCTTTTCCCAAGCATCCTAGGCACCCTCTTCCCTTCTCACAAAGATAAAACACAAACCTACCTTGGACCTGCCCGCTGCAGCCCTGCTCACATCCTCAGCTCCTTCACCCACGCTCGCTCGCCGCGGTGGCCCTCAGCAGTCGCTCCGGGGACTCCCTTCCCCGGCACGCACGCAACCCCCACGCACGCCACGGCACGCACGCAACCCCCACGCACGCGCTCTGCACAACCGGGTCCCCGCCCCCCTCGCCCCGCCCTGCCCCCACCCACCTACACCCCCCCCTTCCTGGGAACTTTCCCCATCACTTCAAAGGCATCCAACCTATCCACCCCTCTACCCCCTTCTCAAACAAACAATCAAACTCACACACACACACACACACAGCAAGCCAAAAACCAAAACCAAAACATCCTCACTTGAACCTGTCTGCTGGAACTCCGCTGACAGCCTTACCTCAGTCCCCCCCTGCTCGCCCTGGCCCTCAGCACTCCCTTCAGCTCTCCCTTCCCCTCTGTTCAGGCACTACCCACAAGCCCCTCCCAGCTGCCCTGGCCCATTCCCACAGGAACCCCTCTGGGCTCCTTTCCTGACATCCTTCCGCTCCCATTCGCTAAGGGGTCCTCATCCTCCGCCCTCTTCCCCCTTCACAACAACCAAACAAAAGCCAAAAACCCACAACAAAAACCACCACCGCCACCCACCACCACCACCACCGCAGCAGCCACCAAAACCTACCTTGAACCTATCCCCTAGAATGCCCCTCACAACCGCACCGCAGGGCCCCAGGCTCTCCGTGTCCCTCTCCATTCCCTCCCGCCTCCCTTCCCCTGCACCCACGCAACCCCCACGCACGCTCTGGGGGCAAGGGGTGCCCGCCCGCCTCCACGCTCCCCGCACCCGCACAGGCCCAACCCTTCCTAGGACCTCTCCTAGACCTCGCCTCCACTTTTCCAAGGGATCCCATCCACCCTCTTCCTGCCTCTCAAAACGAACCCTAACTTCAACCTCTCAGCTGGGGCTCCGCTGCCATCCTCACCTCCGGCCCCCACGCTCGCGGTGGCCCTCCACAGTCCCTGCGCGCTCCCTTCCCCTGCACGCACCCAACCCCCACGCCTGCGCCGCCCCCAAGCCGCTCCCCGCCCCCCTCGTCCCGCCCCAAACACGCACCTTTCCCCCAAACACTTCCTGGGACCTTCCATCCCCCTTTTCCCAAGCATCCTAGGCACCCTCTTCCCTTCTCACAAAGATAAAACACAAACCTACCTTGGACCTGCCCGCTGCAGCCCTGCTCACATCCTCAGCTCCTTCACCCACGCTCGCTCGCCGCGGTGGCCCTCAGCAGTCGCTCCGGGGACTCCCTTCCCCGGCACGCACGCAACCCCCACGCACGCCACGGCACGCACGCAACCCCCACGCAGGCGCTCTGCACAACCGGGTCCCCGCCCCCCTCGCCCCGCCCTGCCCCCACCCACCTACACCCCCCCCTTCCTGGGAACTTTCCCCATCACTTCAAAGGCATCCAACCTATCCACCCCTCTACCCCCTTCTCAAACAAACAATCAAACTCACACACACACACACACACAGCAAGCCAAAAACCAAAACCAAAACATCCTCACTTGAACCTGTCTGCTGGAACTCCGCTGACAGCCTTACCTCAGTCCCCCCCTGCTCGCCCTGGCCCTCAGCACTCCCTTCAGCTCTCCCTTCCCCTCTGTTCAGGCACTACCCTCAAGCCCCTCCCAGCTGCCCTGGCCCATTCCCACAGGAACCCCTCTAGGCTCCTTTCCTGACATCCTTCTGCTCCCATTTGCTAAGGGGTCCTCATCCTCCGCCCTCTTCCCCCTTCACAACAACCAAACAAAAACCAAAAACCCACAACAAAAACCACCACCGCCACCCACCACCACCACCACCACAGCCGCCACAAACACCTACCTTGAACCTATCCCCTAGAATGCCCCTCACAACCTCCCCGCAGGGCCCCAGGCTCTCCGTGTCCCTCTCCACTCCCTCCGGCCTCCCTTCCCCTGCACCCACGCAACCCCCACGCACGCTCTGGGGGCAAGGGGTGCCCGCCCGCCTCCACGCTCCCCGCACCCGCACAGGCCCAACCCTTCCTAGGACCTCTCCTAGACCTCGCCTCCACTTTTCCAAGGGATCCCATCCACCCTCTTCCTGCCTCTCAAAAGGAACCCTAACTTCAACCTCTCAGCTGGGGCTCCGCTGCCATCCTCACCTCCGGCCCCCACGCTCGCGGTGGCCCTCCACAGTCCCTGTGCGCTCCCTTCCCCTGCACGCACCCAACCCCCACGCCTGCGCCGCCCCCAAGCCGCTCCACGCCCCCCCTCCTCCCGCCCCAAACACGCACCTTTCCCCCAAACACTTCCTGGGACCTTCCATCCCCCTTTTCCCAAGCATCCTAGGCACCCTCTTCCCTTCTCACAAAGATAAAACACAAACCTACCTTGGACCTGCCCGCTGCAGCCCTGCTCACATCCTCAGCTCCTTCACCCACGCTCGCTCGCCGCGGTGGCCCTCAGCAGTCGCTCCGGGGACTCCCTTCCCCGGCACGCACGCAACCCCCACGCACGCCACGGCACGCACGCAACCCCCACGCACGCGCTCTGCACAACCGGGTCCCCGCCCCCCTCGCCCCGCCCTGCCCCCACCCACCTACACCCCCCCCTTCCTGGGAACTTTCCCCATCACTTCAAAGGCATCCAACCTATCCACCCCTCTACCCCCTTCTCAAACAAACAATCAAACTCACACACACACACACACACAGCAAGCCAAAAACCAAAACCAAAACATCCTCACTTGAACCTGTCTGCTGGAACTCCGCTGACAGCCTTACCTCAGTCCCCCCCTGCTCGCCCTGGCCCTCAGCACTCCCTTCAGCTCTCCCTTCCCCTCTGTTCAGGCACTACCCTCAAGCCCCTCCCAGCTGCCCTGGCCCATTCCCACAGGAACCCCTCTGGGCTCCTTTCCTGACATCCTTCTGCTCCCATTTGCTAAGGGGTCCTCATCCTCCGCCCTCTTCCCCCTTCACAACAACCAAACAAAAACCAAAAACCCACAACAAAAACCACCACCGCCACCCACCACCACCACCACCACAGCCGCCACAAACACCTACCTTGAACCTATCCCCTAGAATGCCCCTCACAACCTCCCCGCAGGGCCCCAGGCTCTCCGTGTCCCTCTCCACTCCCTCCGGCCTCCCTTCCCCTGCACCCACGCAACCCCCACGCACGCTCTGGGGGCAAGGGGTGCCCGCCCGCCTCCACGCTCCCCGCACCCGCACAGGCCCAACCCTTCCTAGGACCTCTCCTAGACCTCGCCTCCACTTTTCCAAGGGATCCCATCCACCCTCTTCCTGCCTCTCAAAACGAACCCTAACTTCAACCTCTCAGCTGGGGCTCCGCTGCCATCCTCACCTCCGGCCCCCACGCTCGCGGTGGCCCTCCACAGTCCCTGCGCGCTCCCTTCCCCTGCACGCACCCAACCCCCACGCCTGCGCCGCCCCCAAGCCGCTCCCCGCCCCCCTCGTCCCGCCCCAAACACGCACCTTTCCCCCAAACACTTCCTGGGACCTTCCATCCCCCTTTTCCCAAGCATCCTAGGCACCCTCTTCCCTTCTCACAAAGATAAAACACAAACCTACCTTGGACCTGCCCGCTGCAGCCCTGCTCACATCCTCAGCTCCTTCACCCACGCTCGCTCGCCGCGGTGGCCCTCAGCAGTCGCTCCGGGGACTCCCTTCCCCGGCACGCACGCAACCCCCACGCACGCCACGGCACGCACGCAACCCCCACGCAGGCGCTCTGCACAACCGGGTCCCCGCCCCCCTCGCCCCGCCCTGCCCCCACCCACCTACACCCCCCCCTTCCTGGGAACTTTCCCCATCACTTCAAAGGCATCCAACCTATCCACCCCTCTACCCCCTTCTCAAACAAACAATCAAACGAACACACACACACACACACACAGCAAGCCAAAAACCAAAACCAAAACATCCTCACTTGAACCTGTCTGCTGGAACTCCGCTGACAGCCTTACCTCAGTCCCCCCCTGCTCGCCCTGGCCCTCAGCACTCCCTTCAGCTCTCCCTTCCCCTCTGTTCAGGCACTACCCTCAAGCCCCTCCCAGCTGCCCTGGCCCATTCCCACAGGAACCTCTCTGGGCTCCTTTCCTGACATCCTTCTGCTCCCATTTGCTAAGGGGTCCTAATCCTCCGCCCTCTTCCCCCTTCACAACAACCAAACAAAAACCAAAAACCCACAACAAAAACCACCACCGCCACCCACCACCACCACCACCACAGCCGCCACAAACACCTACCTTGAACCTATCCCCTAGAATGCCCCTCACAACCTCCCCGCAGGGCCCCAGGCTCTCCGTGTCCCTCTCCACTCCCTCCGGCCTCCCTTCCCCTGCACCCACGCAACCCCCACGCACGCTCTGGGGGCAAGGGGTGCCCGCCCGCCTCCACGCTCCCCGCACCCGCACAGGCCCAACCCTTCCTAGGACCTCTCCTAGACCTCGCCTCCACTTTTCCAAGGGATCCCATCCACCCTCTTCCTGCCTCTCAAAACGAACCCTAACTTCAACCTCTCAGCTGGGGCTCCGCTGCCATCCTCACCTCCGGCCCCCACGCTCGCGGTGGCCCTCCACAGTCCCTGCGCGCTCCCTTCCCCTGCACGCACCCAACCCCCCACGCCTGCGCCGCCCCCAAGCCGCTCCCCGCCCCCCTCGTCCCGCCCCAAACACGCACCTTTCCCCCAAACACTTCCTGGGACCTTCCATCCCCCTTTTCCCAAGCATCCTAGGCACCCTCTTCCCTTCTCACAAAGATAAAACACAAACCTACCTTGGACCTGCCCGCTGCAGCCCTGCTCACATCCTCAGCTCCTTCACCCACGCTCGCTCGCCGCGGTGGCCCTCAGCAGTCGCTCCGGGGACTCCCTTCCCCGGCACGCACGCAACCCCCACGCACGCCACGGCACGCACGCAACCCCCACGCAGGCGCTCTGCACAAGCGGGTCCCCGCCCCCCTCGCCCCGCCCTGCCCCCACCCACCTACACCCCCCCCTTCCTGGGAACTTTCCCCATCACTTCAAAGGCATCCAACCTATCCACCCCTCTACCCCCTTCTCAAACAAACAATCAAACTCACACACACACACACACACACAGCAAGCCAAAAACCAAAACCAAAACATCCTCACTTGAACCTGTCTGCTGGAACTCCGCTGACAGCCTTACCTCAGTCCCCCCCTGCTCGCCCTGGCCCTCAGCACTCCCTTCAGCTCTCCCTTCCCCTCTGTTCAGGCACTACCCTCAAGCCCCTCCCAGCTACCCTGGCCCATTCCCACAGGAACCCCTCTGGGCTCCTTTCCTGACATCCTTCTGCTCCCATTTGCTAAGGGGTCCTCATCCTCCGCCCTCTTCCCCCTTCACAACAACCAAACAAAAGCCAAAAACCCACAACAAAAACCACCACCGCCACCCACCACCACCACCACCACAGCCGCCACAAACACCTACCTTGAACCTATCCCCTAGAATGCCCCTCACAACCTCCCCGCAGGGCCCCAGGCTCTCCGTGTCCCTCTCCACTCCCTCCGGCCTCCCTTCCCCTGCACCCACGCAACCCCCACGCACGCTCTGGGGGCAAGGGGTGCCCGCCCGCCTCCACGCTCCCCGCACCCGCACAGGCCCAACCCTTCCTAGGACCTCTCCTAGACCTCGCCTCCACTTTTCCAAGGGATCCCATCCACCCTCTTCCTGCCTCTCAAAACGAACCCTAACTTCAACCTCTCAGCTGGGGCTCCGCTGCCATCCTCACCTCCGGCCCCCACGCTCGCGGTGGCCCTCCACAGTCCCTGTGCGCTCCCTTCCCCTGCACGCACCCAACCCCCACGCCTGCGCCGCCCCCAAGCCGCTCCACGCCCCCCCTCCTCCCGCCCCAAACACGCACCTTTCCCCCAAACACTTCCTGGGACCTTCCATCCCCCTTTTCCCAAGCATCCTAGGCACCCTCTTCCCTTCTCACAAAGATAAAACACAAACCTACCTTGGACCTGCCCGCTGCAGCCCTGCTCACATCCTCAGCTCCTTCACCCACGCTCGCTCGCCGCGGTGGCCCTCAGCAGTCGCTCCGGGGACTCCCTTCCCCGGCACGCACGCAACCCCCACGCACGCCACGGCACGCACGCAACCCCCACGCAGGCGCTCTGCACAACCGGGTCCCCGCCCCCCTCGCCCCGCCCTGCCCCCACCCACCTACACCCCCCCCTTCCTGGGAACTTTCCCCATCACTTCAAAGGCATCCAACCTATCCACCCCTCTACCCCCTTCTCAAACAAACAATCAAACTCACACACACACACACACACACACAGCAAGCCAAAAACCAAAACCAAAACATCCTCACTTGAACCTGTCTGCTGGAACTCCGCTGACAGCCTTACCTCAGTCCCCCCCTGCTCGCCCTGGCCCTCAGCACTCCCTTCAGCTCTCCCTTCCCCTCTGTTCAGGCACTACCCTCAAGCCCCTCCCAGCTGCCCTGGCCCATTCCCACAGGAACCCCTCTGGGCTCCTTTCCTGACATCCTTCTGCTCCCATTTGCTAAGGGGTCCTCATCCTCCGCCCTCTTCCCCCTTCACAACAACCAAACAAAAACCAAAAACCCACAACAAAAACCACCACCGCCACCCACCACCACCACCACCGCAGCAGCCACAAACACCTACCTTGAACCTATCCCCTAGAATGCCCCTCACAACCTCCCCGCAGGGCCCCAGGCTCTCCGTGTCCCTCTCCACTCCCTCCGGCCTCCCTTCCCCTGCACCCACGCAACCCCCACGCACGCTCTGGGGGCAAGGGGTGCCCGCCCGCCTCCACGCTCCCCGCACCCGCACAGGCCCAACCCTTCCTAGGACCTCTCCTAGACCTCGCCTCCACTTTTCCAAGGGATCCCATCCACCCTCTTCCTGCCTCTCAAAACGAACCCTAACTTCAACCTCTCAGCTGGGGCTCCGCTGCCATCCTCACCTCCGGCCCCCACGCTCGCGGTGGCCCTCCACAGTCCCTGCGCGCTCCCTTCCCCTGCACGCACCCAACCCCCACGCCTGCGCCGCCCCCAAGCCGCTCCCCGCCCCCCTCGTCCCGCCCCAAACACGCACCTTTCCCCCAAACACTTCCTGGGACCTTCCATCCCCCTTTTCCCAAGCATCCTAGGCACCCTCTTCCCTTCTCACAAAGATAAAACACAAACCTACCTTGGACCTGCCCGCTGCAGCCCTGCTCACATCCTCAGCTCCTTCACCCACGCTCGCTCGCCGCGGTGGCCCTCAGCAGTCGCTCCGGGGACTCCCTTCCCCGGCACGCACGCAACCCCCACGCACGCCACGGCACGCACGCAACCCCCACGCAGGCGCTCTGCACAACCGGGTCCCCGCCCCCCTCGCCCCGCCCTGCCCCCACCCACCTACACCCCCCCCTTCCTGGGAACTTTCCCCATCACTTCAAAGGCATCCAACCTATCCACCCCTCTACCCCCTTCTCAAACAAACAATCAAACTCACACACACACACACACACAGCAAGCCAAAAACCAAAACCAAAACATCCTCACTTGAACCTGTCTGCTGGAACTCCGCTGACAGCCTTACCTCAGTCCCCCCCTGCTCGCCCTGGCCCTCAGCACTCCCTTCAGCTCTCCCTTCCCCTCTGTTCAGGCACTACCCACAAGCCCCTCCCAGCTGCCCTGGCCCATTCCCACACGAACCCCTCTGGGCTCCTTTCCTGACATCCTTCCGCTCCCATTCGCTAAGGGGTCCTCATCCTCCGCCCTCTTCCCCCTTCACAACAACCAAACAAAAGCCAAAAACCCACAACAAAAACCACCACCGCCACCCACCACCACCACCACCGCAGCAGCCACCAAAACCTACCTTGAACCTATCCCCTAGAATGCCCCTCACAACCGCACCGCAGGGCCCCAGGCTCTCCGTGTCCCTCTCCATTCCCTCCCGCCTCCCTTCCCCTGCACCCACGCAACCCCCACGCACGCTCTGGGGGCAAGGGGTGCCCGCCCGCCTCCACGCTCCCCGCACCCGCACAGGCCCAACCCTTCCTAGGACCTCTCCTAGACCTCGCCTCCACTTTTCCAAGGGATCCCATCCACCCTCTTCCTGCCTCTCAAAACGAACCCTAACTTCAACCTCTCAGCTGGGGCTCCGCTGCCATCCTCACCTCCGGCCCCCACGCTCGCGGTGGCCCTCCACAGTCCCTGCGCGCTCCCTTCCCCTGCACGCACCCAACCCCCACGCCTGCGCCGCCCCCAAGCCGCTCCCCGCCCCCCTCGTCCCGCCCCAAACACGCACCTTTCCCCCAAACACTTCCTGGGACCTTCCATCCCCCTTTTCCCAAGCATCCTAGGCACCCTCTTCCCTTCTCACAAAGATAAAACACAAACCTACCTTGGACCTGCCCGCTGCAGCCCTGCTCACATCCTCAGCTCCTTCACCCACGCTCGCTCGCCGCGGTGGCCCTCAGCAGTCGCTCCGGGGACTCCCTTCCCCGGCACGCACGCAACCCCCACGCACGCCACGGCACGCACGCAACCCCCACGCAGGCGCTCTGCACAACCGGGTCCCCGCCCCCCTCGCCCCGCCCTGCCCCCACCCACCTACACCCCCCCCTTCCTGGGAACTTTCCCCATCACTTCAAAGGCATCCAACCTATCCACCCCTCTACCCCCTTCTCAAACAAACAATCAAACTCACACACACACACACACACAGCAAGCCAAAAACCAAAACCAAAACATCCTCACTTGAACCTGTCTGCTGGAACTCCGCTGACAGCCTTACCTCAGTCCCCCCCTGCTCGCCCTGGCCCTCAGCACTCCCTTCAGCTCTCCCTTCCCCTCTGTTCAGGCACTACCCACAAGCCCCTCCCAGCTGCCCTGGCCCATTCCCACACGAACCCCTCTGGGCTCCTTTCCTGACATCCTTCCGCTCCCATTCGCTAAGGGGTCCTCATCCTCCGCCCTCTTCCCCCTTCACAACAACCAAACAAAAGCCAAAAACCCACAACAAAAACCACCACCGCCACCCACCACCACCACCACCGCAGCAGCCACCAAAACCTACCTTGAACCTATCCCCTAGAATGCCCCTCACAACCGCACCGCAGGGCCCCAGGCTCTCCGTGTCCCTCTCCATTCCCTCCCGCCTCCCTTCCCCTGCACCCACGCAACCCCCACGCACGCTCTGGGGGCAAGGGGTGCCCGCCCGCCTCCACGCTCCCCGCACCCGCACAGGCCCAACCCTTCCTAGGACCTCTCCTAGACCTCGCCTCCACTTTTCCAAGGGATCCCATCCACCCTCTTCCTGCCTCTCAAAACGAACCCTAACTTCAACCTCTCAGCTGGGGCTCCGCTGCCATCCTCACCTCCGGCCCCCACGCTCGCGGTGGCCCTCCACAGTCCCTGCGCGCTCCCTTCCCCTGCACGCACCCAACCCCCACGCCTGCGCCGCCCCCAAGCCGCTCCCCGCCCCCCTCGTCCCGCCCCAAACACGCACCTTTCCCCCAAACACTTCCTGGGACCTTCCATCCCCCTTTTCCCAAGCATCCTAGGCACCCTCTTCCCTTCTCACAAAGATAAAACACAAACCTACCTTGGACCTGCCCGCTGCAGCCCTGCTCACATCCTCAGCTCCTTCACCCACGCTCGCTCGCCGCGGTGGCCCTCAGCAGTCGCTCCGGGGACTCCCTTCCCCGGCACGCACGCAACCCCCACGCACGCCACGGCACGCACGCAACCCCCACGCAGGCGCTCTGCACAACCGGGTCCCCGCCCCCCTCGCCCCGCCCTGCCCCCACCCACCTACACCCCCCCCTTCCTGGGAACTTTCCCCATCACTTCAAAGGCATCCAACCTATCCACCCCTCTACCCCCTTCTCAAACAAACAATCAAACTCACACACACACACACACACAGCAAGCCAAAAACCAAAACCAAAACATCCTCACTTGAACCTGTCTGCTGGAACTCCGCTGACAGCCTTACCTCAGTCCCCCCCTGCTCGCCCTGGCCCTCAGCACTCCCTTCAGCTCTCCCTTCCCCTCTGTTCAGGCACTACCCTCAAGCCCCTCCCAGCTGCCCTGGCCCATTCCCACACGAACCCCTCTGGGCTCCTTTCCTGACATCCTTCTGCTCCCATTTGCTAAGGGGTCCTCATCCTCCGCCCTCTTCCCCCTTCACAACAACCAAACAAAAACCAAAAACCCACAACAAAAACCACCACCGCCACCCACCACCACCACCACCACCGCCGCCACAAACACCTACCTTGAACCTATCCCCTAGAATGCCCCTCACAACCTCCCCGCAGGGCCCCAGGCTCTCCGTGTCCCTCTCCACTCCCTCCGGCCTCCCTTCCCCTGCACCCACGCAACCCCCACGCACGCTCTGGGGGCAAGGGGTGCCCGCCCGCCTCCACGCTCCCCGCACCCGCACAGGCCCAACCCTTCCTAGGACCTCTCCTAGACCTCGCCTCCACTTTTCCAAGGGATCCCATCCACCCTCTTCCTGCCTCTCAAAAGGAACCCTAACTTCAACCTCTCAGCTGGGGCTCCGCTGCCATCCTCACCTCCGGCCCCCACGCTCGCGGTGGCCCTCCACAGTCCCTGCGCGCTCCCTTCCCCTGCACGCACCCAACCCCCACGCCTGCGCCGCCCCCAAGCCGCTCCCCGCCCCCCTCGTCCCGCCCCAAACACGCACCTTTCCCCCAAACACTTCCTGGGACCTTCCATCCCCCTTTTCCCAAGCATCCTAGGCACCCTCTTCCCTTCTCACAAAGATAAAACACAAACCTACCTTGGACCTGCCCGCTGCAGCCCTGCTCACATCCTCAGCTCCTTCACCCACGCTCGCTCGCCGCGGTGGCCCTCAGCAGTCGCTCCGGGGACTCCCTTCCCCGGCACGCACGCAACCCCCACGCACGCCACGGCACGCACGCAACCCCCACGCAGGCGCTCTGCACAACCGGGTCCCCGCCCCCCTCGCCCCGCCCTGCCCCCACCCACCTACACCCCCCCCTTCCTGGGAACTTTCCCCATCACTTCAAAGGCATCCAACCTATCCACCCCTCTACCCCCTTCTCAAACAAACAATCAAACTCACACACACACACACACACAGCAAGCCAAAAACCAAAACCAAAACATCCTCACTTGAACCTGTCTGCTGGAACTCCGCTGACAGCCTTACCTCAGTCCCCCCCTGCTCGCCCTGGCCCTCAGCACTCCCTTCAGCTCTCCCTTCCCCTCTGTTCAGGCACTACCCTCAAGCCCCTCCCAGCTGCCCTGGCCCATTCCCACACGAACCCCTCTGGGCTCCTTTCCTGACATCCTTCCGCTCCCATTCGCTAAGGGGTCCTCATCCTCCGCCCTCTTCCCCCTTCACAACAACCAAACAAAAGCCAAAAACCCACAACAAAAACCACCACCGCCACCCACCACCACCACCACCGCAGCAGCCACCAAAACCTACCTTGAACCTATGCCCTAGAATGCCCCTCACAACCGCACCGCAGGGCCCCAGGCTCTCCGTGTCCCTCTCCATTCCCTCCCGCCTCCCTTCCCCTGCACCCACGCAACCCCCACGCACGCTCTGGGGGCAAGGGGTGCCCGCCCGCCTCCACGCTCCCCGCACCCGCACAGGCCCAACCCTTCCTAGGACCTCTCCTAGACCTCGCCTCCACTTTTCCAAGGGATCCCATCCACCCTCTTCCTGCCTCGCAAAACGAACCCTAACTTCAACCTCTCAGCTGGGGCTCCGCTGCCATCCTCACCTCCGGCCCCCACGCTCGCGGTGGCCCTCCACAGTCCCTGCGCGCTCCCTTCCCCTGCACGCACCCAACCCCCACGCCTGCGCCGCCCCCAAGCCGCTCCCCGCCCCCCTCGTCCCGCCCCAAACACGCACCTTTCCCCCAAACACTTCCTGGGACCTTCCATCCCCCTTTTCCCAAGCATCCTAGGCACCCTCTTCCCTTCTCACAAAGATAAAACACAAACCTACCTTGGACCTGCCCGCTGCAGCCCTGCTCACATCCTCAGCTCCTTCACCCACGCTCGCTCGCCGCGGTGGCCCTCAGCAGTCGCTCCGGGGACTCCCTTCCCCGGCACGCACGCAACCCCCACGCACGCCACGGCACGCACGCAACCCCCACGCAGGCGCTCTGCACAACCGGGTCCCCGCCCCCCTCGCCCCGCCCTGCCCCCACCCACCTACACCCCCCCCTTCCTGGGAACTTTCCCCATCACTTCAAAGGCATCCAACCTATCCACCCCTCTACCCCCTTCTCAAACAAACAATCAAACTCACACACACACACACACACAGCAAGCCAAAAACCAAAACCAAAACATCCTCACTTGAACCTGTCTGCTGGAACTCCGCTGACAGCCTTACCTCAGTCCCCCCCTGCTCGCCCTGGCCCTCAGCACTCCCTTCAGCTCTCCCTTCCCCTCTGTTCAGGCACTACCCTCAAGCCCCTCCCAGCTGCCCTGGCCCATTCCCACACGAACCCCTCTGGGCTCCTTTCCTGACATCCTTCTGCTCCCATTTGCTAAGGGGTCCTCATCCTCCGCCCTCTTCCCCCTTCACAACAACCAAACAAAAACCAAAAACCCACAACAAAAACCACCACCGCCACCCACCACCACCACCACCACCGCCGCCACAAACACCTACCTTGAACCTATCCCCTAGAATGCCCCTCACAACCTCCCCGCAGGGCCCCAGGCTCTCCGTGTCCCTCTCCACTCCCTCCGGCCTCCCTTCCCCTGCACCCACGCAACCCCCACGCACGCTCTGGGGGCAAGGGGTGCCCGCCCGCCTCCACGCTCCCCGCACCCGCACAGGCCCAACCCTTCCTAGGACCTCTCCTAGACCTCGCCTCCACTTTTCCAAGGGATCCCATCCACCCTCTTCCTGCCTCTCAAAAGGAACCCTAACTTCAACCTCTCAGCTGGGGCTCCGCTGCCATCCTCACCTCCGGCCCCCACGCTCGCGGTGGCCCTCCACAGTCCCTGCGCGCTCCCTTCCCCTGCACGCACCCAACCCCCACGCCTGCGCCGCCCCCAAGCCGCTCCCCGCCCCCCTCGTCCCGCCCCAAACACGCACCTTTCCCCCAAACACTTCCTGGGACCTTCCATCCCCCTTTTCCCAAGCATCCTAGGCACCCTCTTCCCTTCTCACAAAGATAAAACACAAACCTACCTTGGACCTGCCCGCTGCAGCCCTGCTCACATCCTCAGCTCCTTCACCCACGCTCGCTCGCCGCGGTGGCCCTCAGCAGTCGCTCCGGGGACTCCCTTCCCCGGCACGCACGCAACCCCCACGCACGCCACGGCACGCACGCAACCCCCACGCAGGCGCTCTGCACAACCGGGTCCCCGCCCCCCTCGCCCCGCCCTGCCCCCACCCACCTACACCCCCCCCTTCCTGGGAACTTTCCCCATCACTTCAAAGGCATCCAACCTATCCACCCCTCTACCCCCTTCTCAAACAAACAATCAAACTCACACACACACACACACACAGCAAGCCAAAAACCAAAACCAAAACATCCTCACTTGAACCTGTCTGCTGGAACTCCGCTGACAGCCTTACCTCAGTCCCCCCCTGCTCGCCCTGGCCCTCAGCACTCCCTTCAGCTCTCCCTTCCCCTCTGTTCAGGCACTACCCTCAAGCCCCTCCCAGCTGCCCTGGCCCATTCCCACACGAACCCCTCTGGGCTCCTTTCCTGACATCCTTCCGCTCCCATTCGCTAAGGGGTCCTCATCCTCCGCCCTCTTCCCCCTTCACAACAACCAAACAAAAGCCAAAAACCCACAACAAAAACCACCACCGCCACCCACCACCACCACCACCGCAGCAGCCACCAAAACCTACCTTGAACCTATGCCCTAGAATGCCCCTCACAACCGCACCGCAGGGCCCCAGGCTCTCCGTGTCCCTCTCCATTCCCTCCCGCCTCCCTTCCCCTGCACCCACGCAACCCCCACGCACGCTCTGGGGGCAAGGGGTGCCCGCCCGCCTCCACGCTCCCCGCACCCGCACAGGCCCAACCCTTCCTAGGACCTCTCCTAGACCTCGCCTCCACTTTTCCAAGGGATCCCATCCACCCTCTTCCTGCCTCTCAAAACGAACCCTAACTTCAACCTCTCAGCTGGGGCTCCGCTGCCATCCTCACCTCCGGCCCCCACGCTCGCGGTGGCCCTCCACAGTCCCTGCGCGCTCCCTTCCCCTGCACGCACCCAACCCCCACGCCTGCGCCGCCCCCAAGCCGCTCCCCGCCCCCCTCGTCCCGCCCCAAACACGCACCTTTCCCCCAAACACTTCCTGGGACCTTCCATCCCCCTTTTCCCAAGCATCCTAGGCACCCTCTTCCCTTCTCACAAAGATAAAACACAAACCTACCTTGGACCTGCCCGCTGCAGCCCTGCTCACATCCTCAGCTCCTTCACCCACGCTCGCTCGCCGCGGTGGCCCTCAGCAGTCGCTCCGGGGACTCCCTTCCCCGGCACGCACGCAACCCCCACGCACGCCACGGCACGCACGCAACCCCCACGCAGGCGCTCTGCACAACCGGGTCCCCGCCCCCCTCGCCCCGCCCTGCCCCCACCCACCTACACCCCCCCCTTCCTGGGAACTTTCCCCATCACTTCAAAGGCATCCAACCTATCCACCCCTCTACCCCCTTCTCAAACAAACAATCAAACTCACACACACACACACACACAGCAAGCCAAAAACCAAAACCAAAACATCCTCACTTGAACCTGTCTGCTGGAACTCCGCTGACAGCCTTACCTCAGTCCCCCCCTGCTCGCCCTGGCCCTCAGCACTCCCTTCAGCTCTCCCTTCCCCTCTGTTCAGGCACTACCCACAAGCCCCTCCCAGCTGCCCTGGCCCATTCCCACACGAACCCCTCTGGGCTCCTTTCCTGACATCCTTCCGCTCCCATTCGCTAAGGGGTCCTCATCCTCCGCCCTCTTCCCCCTTCACAACAACCAAACAAAAGCCAAAAACCCACAACAAAAACCACCACCGCCACCCACCACCACCACCACCGCAGCAGCCACCAAAACCTACCTTGAACCTATCCCCTAGAATGCCCCTCACAACCGCACCGCAGGGCCCCAGGCTCTCCGTGTCCCTCTCCATTCCCTCCCGCCTCCCTTCCCCTGCACCCACGCAACCCCCACGCACGCTCTGGGGGCAAGGGGTGCCCGCCCGCCTCCACGCTCCCCGCACCCGCACAGGCCCAACCCTTCCTAGGACCTCTCCTAGACCTCGCCTCCACTTTTCCAAGGGATCCCATCCACCCTCTTCCTGCCTCTCAAAACGAACCCTAACTTCAACCTCTCAGCTGGGGCTCCGCTGCCATCCTCACCTCCGGCCCCCACGCTCGCGGTGGCCCTCCACAGTCCCTGCGCGCTCCCTTCCCCTGCACGCACCCAACCCCCACGCCTGCGCCGCCCCCAAGCCGCTCCCCGCCCCCCTCGTCCCGCCCCAAACACGCACCTTTCCCCCAAACACTTCCTGGGACCTTCCATCCCCCTTTTCCCAAGCATCCTAGGCACCCTCTTCCCTTCTCACAAAGATAAAACACAAACCTACCTTGGACCTGCCCGCTGCAGCCCTGCTCACATCCTCAGCTCCTTCACCCACGCTCGCTCGCCGCGGTGGCCCTCAGCAGTCGCTCCGGGGACTCCCTTCCCCGGCACGCACGCAACCCCCACGCACGCCACGGCACGCACGCAACCCCCACGCAGGCGCTCTGCACAACCGGGTCCCCGCCCCCCTCGCCCCGCCCTGCCCCCACCCACCTACACCCCCCCCTTCCTGGGAACTTTCCCCATCACTTCAAAGGCATCCAACCTATCCACCCCTCTACCCCCTTCTCAAACAAACAATCAAACTCACACACACACACACACACAGCAAGCCAAAAACCAAAACCAAAACATCCTCACTTGAACCTGTCTGCTGGAACTCCGCTGACAGCCTTACCTCAGTCCCCCCCTGCTCGCCCTGGCCCTCAGCACTCCCTTCAGCTCTCCCTTCCCCTCTGTTCAGGCACTACCCTCAAGCCCCTCCCAGCTGCCCTGGCCCATTCCCACACGAACCCCTCTGGGCTCCTTTCCTGACATCCTTCTGCTCCCATTTGCTAAGGGGTCCTCATCCTCCGCCCTCTTCCCCCTTCACAACAACCAAACAAAAGCCAAAAACCCACAACAAAAACCACCACCGCCACCCACCACCACCACCACCGCAGCAGCCACCAAAACCTACCTTGAACCTATCCCCTAGAATGCCCCTCACAACCGCACCGCAGGGCCCCAGGCTCTCCGTGTCCCTCTCCATTCCCTCCCGCCTCCCTTCCCCTGCACCCACGCAACCCCCACGCACGCTCTGGGGGCAAGGGGTGCCCGCCCGCCTCCACGCTCCCCGCACCCGCACAGGCCCAACCCTTCCTAGGACCTCTCCTAGACCTCGCCTCCACTTTTCCAAGGGATCCCATCCACCCTCTTCCTGCCTCTCAAAACGAACCCTAACTTCAACCTCTCAGCTGGGGCTCCGCTGCCATCCTCACCTCCGGCCCCCACGCTCGCGGTGGCCCTCCACAGTCCCTGCGCGCTCCCTTCCCCTGCACGCACCCAACCCCCACGCCTGCGCCGCCCCCAAGCCGCTCCCCGCCCCCCTCGTCCCGCCCCAAACACGCACCTTTCCCCCAAACACTTCCTGGGACCTTCCATCCCCCTTTTCCCAAGCATCCTAGGCACCCTCTTCCCTTCTCACAAAGATAAAACACAAACCTACCTTGGACCTGCCCGCTGCAGCCCTGCTCACATCCTCAGCTCCTTCACCCACGCTCGCTCGCCGCGGTGGCCCTCAGCAGTCGCTCCGGGGACTCCCTTCCCCGGCACGCACGCAACCCCCACGCACGCCACGGCACGCACGCAACCCCCACGCAGGCGCTCTGCACAACCGGGTCCCCGCCCCCCTCGCCCCGCCCTGCCCCCACCCACCTACACCCCCCCCTTCCTGGGAACTTTCCCCATCACTTCAAAGGCATCCAACCTATCCACCCCTCTACCCCCTTCTCAAACAAACAATCAAACTCACACACACACACACACACAGCAAGCCAAAAACCAAAACCAAAACATCCTCACTTGAACCTGTCTGCTGGAACTCCGCTGACAGCCTTACCTCAGTCCCCCCCTGCTCGCCCTGGCCCTCAGCACTCCCTTCAGCTCTCCCTTCCCCTCTGTTCAGGCACTACCCTCAAGCCCCTCCCAGCTGCCCTGGCCCATTCCCACACGAACCCCTCTGGGCTCCTTTCCTGACATCCTTCTGCTCCCATGTGCTAAGGGGTCCTCATCCTCCGCCCTCTTCCCCCTTCACAAAAACCAAACAAAAACCAAAAACCCACAACAAAAACCACCACCGCCACCCAACACCACCACCACCACCGCCGCCACAAACACCTACCTTGAACCTATCCCCTAGAATGCCCCTCACAACCGCACCGCAGGGCCCCAGGCTCTCCGTGTCCCTCTCCACTCCCTCCGGCCTCCCTTCCCCTGCACCCACGCAACCCCCACGCACGCTCTGGGGGCAAGGGGTGCCCGCCCGCCTCCACGCTCCCCGCACCCGCACAGGCCCAACCCTTCCTAGGACCTCTCCTAGACCTCGCCTCCACTTTTCCAAGGGATCCCATCCACCCTCTTCCTGCCTCTCAAAACGAACCCTAACTTCAACCTCTCAGCTGGGGCTCCGCTGCCATCCTCACCTCCGGCCCCCACGCTCGCGGTGGCCCTCCACAGTCCCTGCGCGCTCCCTTCCCCTGCACGCACCCAACCCCCACGCCTGCGCCGCCCCCAAGCCGCTCCCCGCCCCCCTCGTCCCGCCCCAAACACGCACCTTTCCCCCAAACACTTCCTGGGACCTTCCATCCCCCTTTTCCCAAGCATCCTAGGCACCCTCTTCCCTTCTCACAAAGATAAAACACAAACCTACCTTGGACCTGCCCGCTGCAGCCCTGCTCACATCCTCAGCTCCTTCACCCACGCTCGCTCGCCGCGGTGGCCCTCAGCAGTCGCTCCGGGGACTCCCTTCCCCGGCACGCACGCAACCCCCACGCACGCCACGGCACGCACGCAACCCCCACGCAGGCGCTCTGCACAACCGGGTCCCCGCCCCCCTCGCCCCGCCCTGCCCCCACCCACCTACACCCCCCCCTTCCTGGGAACTTTCCCCATCACTTCAAAGGCATCCAACCTATCCACCCCTCTACCCCCTTCTCAAACAAACAATCAAACTCACACACACACACACACACACAGCAAGCCAAAAACCAAAACCAAAACATCCTCACTTGAACCTGTCTGCTGGAACTCCGCTGACAGCCTTACCTCAGTCCCCCCCTGCTCGCCCTGGCCCTCAGCACTCCCTTCAGCTCTCCCTTCCCCTCTGTTCAGGCACTACCCTCAAGCCCCTCCCAGCTGCCCTGGCCCATTCCCACACGAACCCCTCTGGGCTCCTTTCCTGACATCCTTCTGCTCCCATTTGCTAAGGGGTCCTCATCCTCCGCCCTCTTCCCCCTTCACAACAACCAAACAAAAACCAAAAACCCACAACAAAAACCACCACCGCCACCCACCACCACCACCACCACCGCCGCCACAAACACCTACCTTGAACCTATCCCCTAGAATGCCCCTCACAACCTCCCCGCAGGGCCCCAGGCTCTCCGTGTCCCTCTCCACTCCCTCCGGCCTCCCTTCCCCTGCACCCACGCAACCCCCACGCACGCTCTGGGGGCAAGGGGTGCCCGCCCGCCTCCACGCTCCCCGCACCCGCACAGGCCCAACCCTTCCTAGGACCTCTCCTAGACCTCGCCTCCACTTTTCCAAGGGATCCCATCCACCCTCTTCCTGCCTCTCAAAACGAACCCTAACTTCAACCTCTCAGCTGGGGCTCCGCTGCCATCCTCACCTCCGGCCCCCACGCTCGCGGTGGCCCTCCACAGTCCCTGCGCGCTCCCTTCCCCTGCACGCACCCAACCCCCACGCCTGCGCCGCCCCCAAGCCGCTCCCCGCCCCCCTCGTCCCGCCCCAAACACGCACCTTTCCCCCAAACACTTCCTGGGACCTTCCATCCCCCTTTTCCCAAGCATCCTAGGCACCCTCTTCCCTTCTCACAAAGATAAAACACAAACCTACCTTGGACCTGCCCGCTGCAGCCCTGCTCACATCCTCAGCTCCTTCACCCACGCTCGCTCGCCGCGGTGGCCCTCAGCAGTCGCTCCGGGGACTCCCTTCCCCGGCACGCACGCAACCCCCACGCACGCCACGGCACGCACGCAACCCCCACGCAGGCGCTCTGCACAACCGGGTCCCCGCCCCCCTCGCCCCGCCCTGCCCCCACCCACCTACACCCCCCCCTTCCTGGGAACTTTCCCCATCACTTCAAAGGCATCCAACCTATCCACCCCTCTACCCCCTTCTCAAACAAACAATCAAACTCACACACACACACACACACAGCAAGCCAAAAACCAAAACCAAAACATCCTCACTTGAACCTGTCTGCTGGAACTCCGCTGACAGCCTTACCTCAGTCCCCCCCTGCTCGCCCTGGCCCTCAGCACTCCCTTCAGCTCTCCCTTCCCCTCTGTTCAGGCACTACCCACAAGCCCCTCCCAGCTGCCCTGGCCCATTCCCACACGAACCCCTCTGGGCTCCTTTCCTGACATCCTTCCGCTCCCATTCGCTAAGGGGTCCTCATCCTCCGCCCTCTTCCCCCTTCACAACAACCAAACAAAAGCCAAAAACCCACAACAAAAACCACCACCGCCACCCACCACCACCACCACCGCAGCAGCCACCAAAACCTACCTTGAACCTATCCCCTAGAATGCCCCTCACAACCGCACCGCAGGGCCCCAGGCTCTCCGTGTCCCTCTCCATTCCCTCCCGCCTCCCTTCCCCTGCACCCACGCAACCCCCACGCACGCTCTGGGGGCAAGGGGTGCCCGCCCGCCTCCACGCTCCCCGCACCCGCACAGGCCCAACCCTTCCTAGGACCTCTCCTAGACCTCGCCTCCACTTTTCCAAGGGATCCCATCCACCCTCTTCCTGCCTCTCAAAACGAACCCTAACTTCAACCTCTCAGCTGGGGCTCCGCTGCCATCCTCACCTCCGGCCCCCACGCTCGCGGTGGCCCTCCACAGTCCCTGCGCGCTCCCTTCCCCTGCACGCACCCAACCCCCACGCCTGCGCCGCCCCCAAGCCGCTCCCCGCCCCCCTCGTCCCGCCCCAAACACGCACCTTTCCCCCAAACACTTCCTGGGACCTTCCATCCCCCTTTTCCCAAGCATCCTAGGCACCCTCTTCCCTTCTCACAAAGATAAAACACAAACCTACCTTGGACCTGCCCGCTGCAGCCCTGCTCACATCCTCAGCTCCTTCACCCACGCTCGCTCGCCGCGGTGGCCCTCAGCAGTCGCTCCGGGGACTCCCTTCCCCGGCACGCACGCAACCCCCACGCACGCCACGGCACGCACGCAACCCCCACGCAGGCGCTCTGCACAACCGGGTCCCCGCCCCCCTCGCCCCGCCCTGCCCCCACCCACCTACACCCCCCCCTTCCTGGGAACTTTCCCCATCACTTCAAAGGCATCCAACCTATCCACCCCTCTACCCCCTTCTCAAACAAACAATCAAACTCACACACACACACACACACAGCAAGCCAAAAACCAAAACCAAAACATCCTCACTTGAACCTGTCTGCTGGAACTCCGCTGACAGCCTTACCTCAGTCCCCCCCTGCTCGCCCTGGCCCTCAGCACTCCCTTCAGCTCTCCCTTCCCCTCTGTTCAGGCACTACCCACAAGCCCCTCCCAGCTGCCCTGGCCCATTCCCACACGAACCCCTCTGGGCTCCTTTCCTGACATCCTTCCGCTCCCATTCGCTAAGGGGTCCTCATCCTCCGCCCTCTTCCCCCTTCACAACAACCAAACAAAAGCCAAAAACCCACAACAAAAACCACCACCGCCACCCACCACCACCACCACCGCAGCAGCCACCAAAACCTACCTTGAACCTATCCCCTAGAATGCCCCTCACAACCGCACCGCAGGGCCCCAGGCTCTCCGTGTCCCTCTCCATTCCCTCCCGCCTCCCTTCCCCTGCACCCACGCAACCCCCACGCACGCTCTGGGGGCAAGGGGTGCCCGCCCGCCTCCACGCTCCCCGCACCCGCACAGGCCCAACCCTTCCTAGGACCTCTCCTAGACCTCGCCTCCACTTTTCCAAGGGATCCCATCCACCCTCTTCCTGCCTCTCAAAAGGAACCCTAACTTCAACCTCTCAGCTGGGGCTCCGCTGCCATCCTCACCTCCGGCCCCCACGCTCGCGGTGGCCCTCCACAGTCCCTGCGCGCTCCCTTCCCCTGCACGCACCCAACCCCCACGCCTGCGCCGCCCCCAAGCCGCTCCCCGCCCCCCTCGTCCCGCCCCAAACACGCACCTTTCCCCCAAACACTTCCTGGGACCTTCCATCCCCCTTTTCCCAAGCATCCTAGGCACCCTCTTCCCTTCTCACAAAGATAAAACACAAACCTACCTTGGACCTGCCCGCTGCAGCCCTGCTCACATCCTCAGCTCCTTCACCCACGCTCGCTCGCCGCGGTGGCCCTCAGCAGTCGCTCCGGGGACTCCCTTCCCCGGCACGCACGCAACCCCCACGCACGCCACGGCACGCACGCAACCCCCACGCAGGCGCTCTGCACAACCGGGTCCCCGCCCCCCTCGCCCCGCCCTGCCCCCACCCACCTACACCCCCCCCTTCCTGGGAACTTTCCCCATCACTTCAAAGGCATCCAACCTATCCACCCCTCTACCCCCTTCTCAAACAAACAATCAAACTCACACACACACACACACACAGCAAGCCAAAAACCAAAACCAAAACATCCTCACTTGAACCTGTCTGCTGGAACTCCGCTGACAGCCTTACCTCAGTCCCCCCCTGCTCGCCCTGGCCCTCAGCACTCCCTTCAGCTCTCCCTTCCCCTCTGTTCAGGCACTACCCACAAGCCCCTCCCAGCTGCCCTGGCCCATTCCCACACGAACCCCTCTGGGCTCCTTTCCTGACATCCTTCCGCTCCCATTCGCTAAGGGGTCCTCATCCTCCGCCCTCTTCCCCCTTCACAACAACCAAACAAAAGCCAAAAACCCACAACAAAAACCACCACCGCCACCCACCACCACCACCACCGCAGCAGCCACCAAAACCTACCTTGAACCTATCCCCTAGAATGCCCCTCACAACCGCACCGCAGGGCCCCAGGCTCTCCGTGTCCCTCTCCATTCCCTCCCGCCTCCCTTCCCCTGCACCCACGCAACCCCCACGCACGCTCTGGGGGCAAGGGGTGCCCGCCCGCCTCCACGCTCCCCGCACCCGCACAGGCCCAACCCTTCCTAGGACCTCTCCTAGACCTCGCCTCCACTTTTCCAAGGGATCCCATCCACCCTCTTCCTGCCTCGCAAAACGAACCCTAACTTCAACCTCTCAGCTGGGGCTCCGCTGCCATCCTCACCTCCGGCCCCCACGCTCGCGGTGGCCCTCCACAGTCCCTGCGCGCTCCCTTCCCCTGCACGCACCCAACCCCCACGCCTGCGCCGCCCCCAAGCCGCTCCCCGCCCCCCTCGTCCCGCCCCAAACACGCACCTTTCCCCCAAACACTTCCTGGGACCTTCCATCCCCCTTTTCCCAAGCATCCTAGGCACCCTCTTCCCTTCTCACAAAGATAAAACACAAACCTACCTTGGACCTGCCCGCTGCAGCCCTGCTCACATCCTCAGCTCCTTCACCCACGCTCGCTCGCCGCGGTGGCCCTCAGCAGTCGCTCCGGGGACTCCCTTCCCCGGCACGCACGCAACCCCCACGCACGCCACGGCACGCACGCAACCCCCACGCAGGCGCTCTGCACAACCGGGTCCCCGCCCCCCTCGCCCCGCCCTGCCCCCACCCACCTACACCCCCCCCTTCCTGGGAACTTTCCCCATCACTTCAAAGGCATCCAACCTATCCACCCCTCTACCCCCTTCTCAAACAAACAATCAAACTCACACACACACACACACACAGCAAGCCAAAAACCAAAACCAAAACATCCTCACTTGAACCTGTCTGCTGGAACTCCGCTGACAGCCTTACCTCAGTCCCCCCCTGCTCGCCCTGGCCCTCAGCACTCCCTTCAGCTCTCCCTTCCCCTCTGTTCAGGCACTACCCACAAGCCCCTCCCAGCTGCCCTGGCCCATTCCCACACGAACCCCTCTGGGCTCCTTTCCTGACATCCTTCCGCTCCCATTCGCTAAGGGGTCCTCATCCTCCGCCCTCTTCCCCCTTCACAACAACCAAACAAAAGCCAAAAACCCACAACAAAAACCACCACCGCCACCCACCACCACCACCACCGCAGCAGCCACCAAAACCTACCTTGAACCTATCCCCTAGAATGCCCCTCACAACCGCACCGCAGGGCCCCAGGCTCTCCGTGTCCCTCTCCATTCCCTCCCGCCTCCCTTCCCCTGCACCCACGCAACCCCCACGCACGCTCTGGGGGCAAGGGGTGCCCGCCCGCCTCCACGCTCCCCGCACCCGCACAGGCCCAACCCTTCCTAGGACCTCTCCTAGACCTCGCCTCCACTTTTCCAAGGGATCCCATCCACCCTCTTCCTGCCTCTCAAAACGAACCCTAACTTCAACCTCTCAGCTGGGGCTCCGCTGCCATCCTCACCTCCGGCCCCCACGCTCGCGGTGGCCCTCCACAGTCCCTGCGCGCTCCCTTCCCCTGCACGCACCCAACCCCCACGCCTGCGCCGCCCCCAAGCCGCTCCCCGCCCCCCTCGTCCCGCCCCAAACACGCACCTTTCCCCCAAACACTTCCTGGGACCTTCCATCCCCCTTTTCCCAAGCATCCTAGGCACCCTCTTCCCTTCTCACAAAGATAAAACACAAACCTACCTTGGACCTGCCCGCTGCAGCCCTGCTCACATCCTCAGCTCCTTCACCCACGCTCGCTCGCCGCGGTGGCCCTCAGCAGTCGCTCCGGGGACTCCCTTCCCCGGCACGCACGCAACCCCCACGCACGCCACGGCACGCACGCAACCCCCACGCAGGCGCTCTGCACAACCGGGTCCCCGCCCCCCTCGCCCCGCCCTGCCCCCACCCACCTACACCCCCCCCTTCCTGGGAACTTTCCCCATCACTTCAAAGGCATCCAACCTATCCACCCCTCTACCCCCTTCTCAAACAAACAATCAAACTCACACACACACACACACACAGCAAGCCAAAAACCAAAACCAAAACATCCTCACTTGAACCTGTCTGCTGGAACTCCGCTGACAGCCTTACCTCAGTCCCCCCCTGCTCGCCCTGGCCCTCAGCACTCCCTTCAGCTCTCCCTTCCCCTCTGTTCAGGCACTACCCTCAAGCCCCTCCCAGCTGCCCTGGCCCATTCCCACACGAACCCCTCTGGGCTCCTTTCCTGACATCCTTCTGCTCCCATGTGCTAAGGGGTCCTCATCCTCCGCCCTCTTCCCCCTTCACAACAACCAAACAAAAGCCAAAAACCCACAACAAAAACCACCACCGCCACCCACCACCACCACCACCACCGCCGCCACAAACACCTACCTTGAACCTATCCCCTAGAATGCCCCTCACAACCGCACCGCAGGGCCCCAGGCTCTCCGTGTCCCTCTCCACTCCCTCCGGCCTCCCTTCCCCTGCACCCACGCAACCCCCACGCACGCTCTGGGGGCAAGGGGTGCCCGCCCGCCTCCACGCTCCCCGCACCCGCACAGGCCCAACCCTTCCTAGGACCTCTCCTAGACCTCGCCTCCACTTTTCCAAGGGATCCCATCCACCCTCTTCCTGCCTCGCAAAACGAACCCTAACTTCAACCTCTCAGCTGGGGCTCCGCTGCCATCCTCACCTCCGGCCCCCACGCTCGCGGTGGCCCTCCACAGTCCCTGCGCGCTCCCTTCCCCTGCACGCACCCAACCCCCACGCCTGCGCCGCCCCCAAGCCGCTCCCCGCCCCCCTCGTCCCGCCCCAAACACGCACCTTTCCCCCAAACACTTCCTGGGACCTTCCATCCCCCTTTTCCCAAGCATCCTAGGCACCCTCTTCCCTTCTCACAAAGATAAAACACAAACCTACCTTGGACCTGCCCGCTGCAGCCCTGCTCACATCCTCAGCTCCTTCACCCACGCTCGCTCGCCGCGGTGGCCCTCAGCAGTCGCTCCGGGGACTCCCTTCCCCGGCACGCACGCAACCCCCACGCACGCCACGGCACGCACGCAACCCCCACGCAGGCGCTCTGCACAACCGGGTCCCCGCCCCCCTCGCCCCGCCCTGCCCCCACCCACCTACACCCCCCCCTTCCTGGGAACTTTCCCCATCACTTCAAAGGCATCCAACCTATCCACCCCTCTACCCCCTTCTCAAACAAACAATCAAACTCACACACACACACACACACAGCAAGCCAAAAACCAAAACCAAAACATCCTCACTTGAACCTGTCTGCTGGAACTCCGCTGACAGCCTTACCTCAGTCCCCCCCTGCTCGCCCTGGCCCTCAGCACTCCCTTCAGCTCTCCCTTCCCCTCTGTTCAGGCACTACCCACAAGCCCCTCCCAGCTGCCCTGGCCCATTCCCACACGAACCCCTCTGGGCTCCTTTCCTGACATCCTTCCGCTCCCATTCGCTAAGGGGTCCTCATCCTCCGCCCTCTTCCCCCTTCACAACAACCAAACAAAAGCCAAAAACCCACAACAAAAACCACCACCGCCACCCACCACCACCACCACCGCAGCAGCCACCAAAACCTACCTTGAACCTATCCCCTAGAATGCCCCTCACAACCGCACCGCAGGGCCCCAGGCTCTCCGTGTCCCTCTCCATTCCCTCCCGCCTCCCTTCCCCTGCACCCACGCAACCCCCACGCACGCTCTGGGGGCAAGGGGTGCCCGCCCGCCTCCACGCTCCCCGCACCCGCACAGGCCCAACCCTTCCTAGGACCTCTCCTAGACCTCGCCTCCACTTTTCCAAGGGATCCCATCCACCCTCTTCCTGCCTCTCAAAAGGAACCCTAACTTCAACCTCTCAGCTGGGGCTCCGCTGCCATCCTCACCTCCGGCCCCCACGCTCGCGGTGGCCCTCCACAGTCCCTGCGCGCTCCCTTCCCCTGCACGCACCCAACCCCCACGCCTGCGCCGCCCCCAAGCCGCTCCCCGCCCCCCTCGTCCCGCCCCAAACACGCACCTTTCCCCCAAACACTTCCTGGGACCTTCCATCCCCCTTTTCCCAAGCATCCTAGGCACCCTCTTCCCTTCTCACAAAGATAAAACACAAACCTACCTTGGACCTGCCCGCTGCAGCCCTGCTCACATCCTCAGCTCCTTCACCCACGCTCGCTCGCCGCGGTGGCCCTCAGCAGTCGCTCCGGGGACTCCCTTCCCCGGCACGCACGCAACCCCCACGCAGGCGCTCTGCACAACCGGGTCCCCGCCCCACTCGCCCCTCCCTGCCCCCACCCACCTACACCCCCCCTTCCTGGGAACTTTCCCCATCACTTCAAAGGCATCCAACCTATCCACCCCTCTACCCCCTTCTCAAACAAACAATCAAACTCACACACACACACACACACAGCAAGCCAAAAACCAAAACCAAAACATCCTCACTTGAACCTGTCTGCTGGAACTCCGCTGACAGCCTTACCTCAGTCCCCCCCTGCTCGCCCTGGCCCTCAGCACTCCCTTCAGCTCTCCCTTCCCCTCTGTTCAGGCACTACCCACAAGCCCCTCCCAGCTGCCCTGGCCCATTCCCACACGAACCCCTCTGGGCTCCTTTCCTGACATCCTTCCGCTCCCATTCGCTAAGGGGTCCTCATCCTCCGCCCTCTTCCCCCTTCACAACAACCAAACAAAAGCCAAAAACCCACAACAAAAACCACCACCGCCACCCACCACCACCACCACCGCAGCAGCCACCAAAACCTACCTTGAACCTATCCCCTAGAATGCCCCTCACAACCGCACCGCAGGGCCCCAGGCTCTCCGTGTCCCTCTCCATTCCCTCCCGCCTCCCTTCCCCTGCACCCACGCAACCCCCACGCACGCTCTGGGGGCAAGGGGTGCCCGCCCGCCTCCACGCTCCCCGCACCCGCACAGGCCCAACCCTTCCTAGGACCTCTCCTAGACCTCGCCTCCACTTTTCCAAGGGATCCCATCCACCCTCTTCCTGCCTCTCAAAACGAACCCTAACTTCAACCTCTCAGCTGGGGCTCCGCTGCCATCCTCACCTCCGGCCCCCACGCTCGCGGTGGCCCTCCACAGTCCCTGCGCGCTCCCTTCCCCTGCACGCACCCAACCCCCACGCCTGCGCCGCCCCCAAGCCGCTCCCCGCCCCCCTCGTCCCGCCCCAAACACGCACCTTTCCCCCAAACACTTCCTGGGACCTTCCATCCCCCTTTTCCCAAGCATCCTAGGCACCCTCTTCCCTTCTCACAAAGATAAAACACAAACCTACCTTGGACCTGCCCGCTGCAGCCCTGCTCACATCCTCAGCTCCTTCACCCACGCTCGCTCGCCGCGGTGGCCCTCAGCAGTCGCTCCGGGGACTCCCTTCCCCGGCACGCACGCAACCCCCACGCACGCCACGGCACGCACGCAACCCCCACGCAGGCGCTCTGCACAACCGGGTCCCCGCCCCCCTCGCCCCGCCCTGCCCCCACCCACCTACACCCCCCCCTTCCTGGGAACTTTCCCCATCACTTCAAAGGCATCCAACCTATCCACCCCTCTACCCCCTTCTCAAACAAACAATCAAACTCACACACACACACACACACAGCAAGCCAAAAACCAAAACCAAAACATCCTCACTTGAACCTGTCTGCTGGAACTCCGCTGACAGCCTTACCTCAGTCCCCCCCTGCTCGCCCTGGCCCTCAGCACTCCCTTCAGCTCTCCCTTCCCCTCTGTTCAGGCACTACCCTCAAGCCCCTCCCAGCTGCCCTGGCCCATTCCCACACGAACCCCTCTGGGCTCCTTTCCTGACATCCTTCTGCTCCCATTTGCTAAGGGGTCCTCATCCTCCGCCCTCTTCCCCCTTCACAACAACCAAACAAAAACCAAAAACCCACAACAAAAACCACCACCGCCACCCACCACCACCACCACCACCGCCGCCACAAACACCTACCTTGAACCTATCCCCTAGAATGCCCCTCACAACCTCCCCGCAGGGCCCCAGGCTCTCCGTGTCCCTCTCCACTCCCTCCGGCCTCCCTTCCCCTGCACCCACGCAACCCCCACGCACGCTCTGGGGGCAAGGGGTGCCCGCCCGCCTCCACGCTCCCCGCACCCGCACAGGCCCAACCCTTCCTAGGACCTCTCCTAGACCTCGCCTCCACTTTTCCAAGGGATCCCATCCACCCTCTTCCTGCCTCTCAAAACGAACCCTAACTTCAACCTCTCAGCTGGGGCTCCGCTGCCATCCTCACCTCCGGCCCCCACGCTCGCGGTGGCCCTCCACAGTCCCTGCGCGCTCCCTTCCCCTGCACGCACCCAACCCCCACGCCTGCGCCGCCCCCAAGCCGCTCCCCGCCCCCCTCGTCCCGCCCCAAACACGCACCTTTCCCCCAAACACTTCCTGGGACCTTCCATCCCCCTTTTCCCAAGCATCCTAGGCACCCTCTTCCCTTCTCACAAAGATAAAACACAAACCTACCTTGGACCTGCCCGCTGCAGCCCTGCTCACATCCTCAGCTCCTTCACCCACGCTCGCTCGCCGCGGTGGCCCTCAGCAGTCGCTCCGGGGACTCCCTTCCCCGGCACGCACGCAACCCCCACGCACGCCACGGCACGCACGCAACCCCCACGCAGGCGCTCTGCACAACCGGGTCCCCGCCCCCCTCGCCCCGCCCTGCCCCCACCCACCTACACCCCCCCCTTCCTGGGAACTTTCCCCATCACTTCAAAGGCATCCAACCTATCCACCCCTCTACCCCCTTCTCAAACAAACAATCAAACTCACACACACACACACACACAGCAAGCCAAAAACCAAAACCAAAACATCCTCACTTGAACCTGTCTGCTGGAACTCCGCTGACAGCCTTACCTCAGTCCCCCCCTGCTCGCCCTGGCCCTCAGCACTCCCTTCAGCTCTCCCTTCCCCTCTGTTCAGGCACTACCCACAAGCCCCTCCCAGCTGCCCTGGCCCATTCCCACACGAACCCCTCTGGGCTCCTTTCCTGACATCCTTCCGCTCCCATTCGCTAAGGGGTCCTCATCCTCCGCCCTCTTCCCCCTTCACAACAACCAAACAAAAGCCAAAAACCCACAACAAAAACCACCACCGCCACCCACCACCACCACCACCGCAGCAGCCACCAAAACCTACCTTGAACCTATCCCCTAGAATGCCCCTCACAACCGCACCGCAGGGCCCCAGGCTCTCCGTGTCCCTCTCCATTCCCTCCCGCCTCCCTTCCCCTGCACCCACGCAACCCCCACGCACGCTCTGGGGGCAAGGGGTGCCCGCCCGCCTCCACGCTCCCCGCACCCGCACAGGCCCAACCCTTCCTAGGACCTCTCCTAGACCTCGCCTCCACTTTTCCAAAGGATCCCATCCACCCTCTTCCTGCCTCTCAAAACGAACCCTAACTTCAACCTCTCAGCTGGGGCTCCGCTGCCATCCTCACCTCCGGCCCCCACGCTCGCGGTGGCCCTCCACAGTCCCTGCGCGCTCCCTTCCCCTGCACGCACCCAACCCCCACGCCTGCGCCGCCCCCAAGCCGCTCCCCGCCCCCCTCGTCCCGCCCCAAACACGCACCTTTCCCCCAAACACTTCCTGGGACCTTCCATCCCCCTTTTCCCAAGCATCCTAGGCACCCTCTTCCCTTCTCACAAAGATAAAACACAAACCTACCTTGGACCTGCCCGCTGCAGCCCTGCTCACATCCTCAGCTCCTTCACCCACGCTCGCTCGCCGCGGTGGCCCTCAGCAGTCGCTCCGGGGACTCCCTTCCCCGGCACGCACGCAACCCCCACGCAGGCGCTCTGCACAACCGGGTCCCCGCCCCCCTCGCCCCGCCCTGCCCCCACCCACCTACACCCCCCCCTTCCTGGGAACTTTCCCCATCACTTCAAAGGCATCCAACCTATCCACCCCTCTACCCCCTTCTCAAACAAACAATCAAACTCACACACACACACACACACAGCAAGCCAAAAACCAAAACCAAAACATCCTCACTTGAACCTGTCTGCTGGAACTCCGCTGACAGCCTTACCTCAGTCCCCCCCTGCTCGCCCTGGCCCTCAGCACTCCCTTCAGCTCTCCCTTCCCCTCTGTTCAGGCACTACCCACAAGCCCCTCCCAGCTGCCCTGGCCCATTCCCACACGAACCCCTCTGGGCTCCTTTCCTGACATCCTTCCGCTCCCATTCGCTAAGGGGTCCTCATCCTCCGCCCTCTTCCCCCTTCACAACAACCAAACAAAAGCCAAAAACCCACAACAAAAACCACCACCGCCACCCACCACCACCACCACCGCAGCAGCCACCAAAACCTACCTTGAACCTATCCCCTAGAATGCCCCTCACAACCGCACCGCAGGGCCCCAGGCTCTCCGTGTCCCTCTCCATTCCCTCCCGCCTCCCTTCCCCTGCACCCACGCAACCCCCACGCACGCTCTGGGGGCAAGGGGTGCCCGCCCGCCTCCACGCTCCCCGCACCCTCACAGGCCCAACCCTTCCTAGGACCTCTCCTAGACCTCGCCTCCACTTTTCCAAGGGATCCCATCCACCCTCTTCCTGCCTCTCAAAACGAACCCTAACTTCAACCTCTCAGCTGGGGCTCCGCTGCCATCCTCACCTCCGGCCCCCACGCTCGCGGTGGCCCTCCACAGTCCCTGCGCGCTCCCTTCCCCTGCATGCACCCAACCCCCACGCCTGCGCCGCCCCCAAGCCGCTCCCCGCCCCCCTCGTCCCGCCCCAAACACGCACCTTTCCCCCAAACACTTCCTGGGACCTTCCATCCCCCTTTTCCCAAGCATCCTAGGCACCCTCTTCCCTTCTCACAAAGATAAAACACAAACCTACCTTGGACCTGCCCGCTGCAGCCCTGCTCACATCCTCAGCTCCTTCACCCACGCTCGCTCGCCGCGGTGGCCCTCAGCAGTCGCTCCGGGGACTCCCTTCCCCGGCACGCACGCAACCCCCACGCACGCCACGGCACGCACGCAACCCCCACGCAGGCGCTCTGCACAACCGGGTCCCCGCCCCCCTCGCCCCGCCCTGCCCCCACCCACCTACACCCCCCCCTTCCTGGGAACTTTCCCCATCACTTCAAAGGCATCCAACCTATCCACCCCTCTACCCCCTTCTCAAACAAACAATCAAACTCACACACACACACACACACACAGCAAGCCAAAAACCAAAACCAAAACATCCTCACTTGAACCTGTCTGCTGGAACTCCGCTGACAGCCTTACCTCAGTCCCCCCCTGCTCGCCCTGGCCCTCAGCACTCCCTTCAGCTCTCCCTTCCCCTCTGTTCAGGCACTACCCTCAAGCCCCTCCCAGCTGCCCTGGCCCATTCCCACACGAACCCCTCTGGGCTCCTTTCCTGACATCCTTCTGCTCCCATTTGCTAAGGGGTCCTCATCCTCCGCCCTCTTCCCCCTTCACAACAACCAAACAAAAACCAAAAACCCACAACAAAAACCACCACCGCCACCCACCACCACCACCACCACCGCCGCCACAAACACCTACCTTGAACCTATCCCCTAGAATGCCCCTCACAACCTCCCCGCAGGGCCCCAGGCTCTCCGTGTCCCTCTCCACTCCCTCCGGCCTCCCTTCCCCTGCACCCACGCAACCCCCACGCACGCTCTGGGGGCAAGGGGTGCCCGCCCGCCTCCACGCTCCCCGCACCCGCACAGGCCCAACCCTTCCTAGGACCTCTCCTAGACCTCGCCTCCACTTTTCCAAGGGATCCCATCCACCCTCTTCCTGCCTCTCAAAACGAACCCTAACTTCAACCTCTCAGCTGGGGCTCCGCTGCCATCCTCACCTCCGGCCCCCACGCTCGCGGTGGCCCTCCACAGTCCCTGCGCGCTCCCTTCCCCTGCACGCACCCAACCCCCACGCCTGCGCCGCCCCCAAGCCGCTCCCCGCCCCCCTCGTCCCGCCCCAAACACGCACCTTTCCCCCAAACACTTCCTGGGACCTTCCATCCCCCTTTTCCCAAGCATCCTAGGCACCCTCTTCCCTTCTCACAAAGATAAAACACAAACCTACCTTGGACCTGCCCGCTGCAGCCCTGCTCACATCCTCAGCTCCTTCACCCACGCTCGCTCGCCGCGGTGGCCCTCAGCAGTCGCTCCGGGGACTCCCTTCCCCGGCACGCACGCAACCCCCACGCACTCCACGGCACGCACGCAACCCCCACGCAGGCGCTCTGCACAACCGGGTCCCCGCCCCCCTCGCCCCGCCCTGCCCCCACCCACCTACACCCCCCCCTTCCTGGGAACTTTCCCCATCACTTCAAAGGCATCCAACCTATCCACCCCTCTACCCCCTTCTCAAACAAACAATCAAACTCACACACACACACACACACAGCAAGCCAAAAACCAAAACCAAAACATCCTCACTTGAACCTGTCTGCTGGAACTCCGCTGACAGCCTTACCTCAGTCCCCCCCTGCTCGCCCTGGCCCTCAGCACTCCCTTCAGCTCTCCCTTCCCCTCTGTTCAGGCACTACCCACAAGCCCCTCCCAGCTGCCCTGGCCCATTCCCACACGAACCCCTCTGGGCTCCTTTCCTGACATCCTTCCGCTCCCATTCGCTAAGGGGTCCTCATCCTCCGCCCTCTTCCCCCTTCACAACAACCAAACAAAAGCCAAAAACCCACAACAAAAACCACCACCGCCACCCACCACCACCACCACCGCAGCAGCCACCAAAACCTACCTTGAACCTATCCCCTAGAATGCCCCTCACAACCGCACCGCAGGGCCCCAGGCTCTCCGTGTCCCTCTCCATTCCCTCCCGCCTCCCTTCCCCTGCACCCACGCAACCCCCACGCACGCTCTGGGGGCAAGGGGTGCCCGCCCGCCTCCACGCTCCCCGCACCCGCACAGGCCCAACCCTTCCTAGGACCTCTCCTAGACCTCGCCTCCACTTTTCCAAGGGATCCCATCCACCCTCTTCCTGCCTCTCAAAACGAACCCTAACTTCAACCTCTCAGCTGGGGCTCCGCTGCCATCCTCACCTCCGGCCCCCACGCTCGCGGTGGCCCTCCACAGTCCCTGCGCGCTCCCTTCCCCTGCACGCACCCAACCCCCACGCCTGCGCCGCCCCCAAGCCGCTCCCCGCCCCCCTCGTCCCGCCCCAAACACGCACCTTTCCCCCAAACACTTCCTGGGACCTTCCATCCCCCTTTTCCCAAGCATCCTAGGCACCCTCTTCCCTTCTCACAAAGATAAAACACAAACCTACCTTGGACCTGCCCGCTGCAGCCCTGCTCACATCCTCAGCTCCTTCACCCACGCTCGCTCGCCGCGGTGGCCCTCAGCAGTCGCTCCGGGGACTCCCTTCCCCGGCACGCACGCAACCCCCACGCACGCCACGGCACGCACGCAACCCCCACGCAGGCGCTCTGCACAACCGGGTCCCCGCCCCCCTCGCCCCGCCCTGCCCCCACCCACCTACACCCCCCCCTTCCTGGGAACTTTCCCCATCACTTCAAAGGCATCCAACCTATCCACCCCTCTACCCCCTTCTCAAACAAACAATCAAACTCACACACACACACACACACAGCAAGCCAAAAACCAAAACCAAAACATCCTCACTTGAACCTGTCTGCTGGAACTCCGCTGACAGCCTTACCTCAGTCCCCCCCTGCTCGCCCTGGCCCTCAGCACTCCCTTCAGCTCTCCCTTCCCCTCTGTTCAGGCACTACCCACAAGCCCCTCCCAGCTGCCCTGGCCCATTCCCACACGAACCCCTCTGGGCTCCTTTCCTGACATCCTTCCGCTCCCATTCGCTAAGGGGTCCTCATCCTCCGCCCTCTTCCCCCTTCACAACAACCAAACAAAAGCCAAAAACCCACAACAAAAACCACCACCGCCACCCACCACCACCACCACCGCAGCAGCCACCAAAACCTACCTTGAACCTATCCCCTAGAATGCCCCTCACAACCGCACCGCAGGGCCCCAGGCTCTCCGTGTCCCTCTCCATTCCCTCCCGCCTCCCTTCCCCTGCACCCACGCAACCCCCACGCACGCTCTGGGGGCAAGGGGTGCCCGCCCGCCTCCACGCTCCCCGCACCCGCACAGGCCCAACCCTTCCTAGGACCTCTCCTAGACCTCGCCTCCACTTTTCCAAGGGATCCCATCCACCCTCTTCCTGCCTCTCAAAACGAACCCTAACTTCAACCTCTCAGCTGGGGCTCCGCTGCCATCCTCACCTCCGGCCCCCACGCTCGCGGTGGCCCTCCACAGTCCCTGCGCGCTCCCTTCCCCTGCACGCACCCAACCCCCACGCCTGCGCCGCCCCCAAGCCGCTCCCCGCCCCCCTCGTCCCGCCCCAAACACGCACCTTTCCCCCAAACACTTCCTGGGACCTTCCATCCCCCTTTTCCCAAGCATCCTAGGCACCCTCTTCCCTTCTCACAAAGATAAAACACAAACCTACCTTGGACCTGCCCGCTGCAGCCCTGCTCACATCCTCAGCTCCTTCACCCACGCTCGCTCGCCGCGGTGGCCCTCAGCAGTCGCTCCGGGGACTCCCTTCCCCGGCACGCACGCAACCCCCACGCACGCCACGGCACGCACGCAACCCCCACGCACGCGCTCTGCACAACCGGGTCCCCGCCCCCCTCGCCCCGCCCTGCCCCCACCCACCTACACCCCCCCCTTCCTGGGAACTTTCCCCATCAGCTCAAAGGCATCCAACCTACCCACCCCTCTACCCCCTTCTCAAACAAACAATCAAACGAACAAACACACACAGCAAGCCAAAAACCAAAACAAAAAACACCTCACTTGAACCTGTCTGCTGGAACTCCACTGACAGCCTTACCTCAGTCCCCCCCTGCTCCCCTGGCCCTCAGCACTCCCTTCAGCTCTCCCTTCCCCTCTGTTCAGGCACTACCCACAAGCCCCTCCCAGCTGCCCTGGCCCATTCCCACACGAACCCCTCTGGGCTCCTTTCCTGACATCCTTCCGCTCCCATGTGCTAAGGGGTCCTCATCCTCCACCCTCTTCCCCCTTCACAACAACCAACCAAAAACCAAAAACCAACAACAAAAACCACCACCACCGCAGCAGCCACCAAAACCTACCTTGAACCTATCCCCTAGAATGCCCCTCACAACCTCCCCGCAGGGCCCCAGGCTCTCCGTGTCCCTCTCCATTCCCTCCGGCCTCCCTTCCCCTGCACCCACGCAACCCCCACGCACGCTCGGGGGGCAAGGGGTGCCTGCCCGCCTCCACGCTCCCCGCACTCGCACAGGCCCAACCCTTCCTAGGACCTCGCCTCCACTTTTCCAAGGGATCCCATCCACCCTCTTCCTGCCTCTCAAAACTAACCCTAACTTCAACCTCTCAGCTGGGGCTCCGCTGCCATCCTCACCCTCCCTCCCCCACGCTCGCGGTGGCCCTCCCCATTCCCTCTGAGCTCCCTTCCCCTCCACGCAGCTAACCCTCCTGCACTCAACCCCCATACCTGCCCTGCACTGAAGCCGGTCCCTCCCCAACCACGCAGCTTTCCCCCAAACACTTCCTGGGACCTTCCCTCCCCTTTTCCCAAGCATCCTAGGCACCCTCTTCCCTTCTCAAAAAGATAAACACAAACCTACCTTGGACCTGCCCGCTGCAGCCCTGCTCACGCCCTCAGCTCCTTCACCCATGCTCGCTCGCCGCGGTGTCCCTCAGCAGTCGCTCCGGGGGCTCCCTTCCCCGGCACGCACGCGAACCCCCACGCACGCGCTCTGCACAACCGCGTCCCCGCCCCCCTCGCCCCTCTCTGCCCCCACCCACACCCCCCCCCTTCCTGGAAACTTTCCCCATCAGCTCAAAGGCATCCAACCTACCCACCCCTCTACCCCCTTCTCAAACAAACAATCAAACGAACAAACACACACAGCAAGCCAAAAACCAAAACAAAAAACACCTCACTTGAACCTGTCTGCTGGAACTCCACTGACAGCCTTACCTCAGTCCCCCCCTGCTCCCCTGGCCCTCAGCACTCCCTTCAGCTCTCCCTTCCCCTCTGTTCAGGCACTACCCACAAGCCCCTCCCAGCTGCCCTGGCCCATTCCCACACGAACCCCTCTGGGCTCCTTTCCTGACATCCTTCAGCTCCCTGGAGCTAAGGGGTCCTCATCCTCCACCCTCTTCCCCCTTCACAACAACCAACCAAAAACCAAAAACCAGCAACAAAAACCACCACCACCGCAGCAGCCACCAAAACCTACCTTGAACCTATCCCCTAGAATGCCCCTCACAACCTCCCCGCAGGGCCCCAGGCTCTCCGTGTCCCTCTCCATTCCCTCCGGCCTCCCTTCCCCTGCACCCACGCAACCCCCACGCACGCTCGGGGGGCAAGGGGTGCCTGCCCGCCTCCACGCTCCCCGCACTCGCACAGGCCCAACCCTTCCTAGGACCTCGCCTCCACTTTTCCAAGGGATCCCATCCACCCTCTTCCTGCCTCTCAAAACTAACCCTAACTTCAACCTCTCAGCTGGGGCTCCGCTGCCATCCTCACCTCCCTCCCCCACGCTCGCGGTGGCCCTCCCCATTCCCTCTGAGCTCCCTTCCCCTCCACGCAGCTAACCCTCCTGCACTCAACCCCCATACCTGCCCTGCACTGAAGCCGGTCCCTCCCCAACCACGCACCTTTCCCCCAAACACTTCCTGGGACCTTCCCTCCCCTTTTCCCAAGCATCCTAGGCACCCTCTTCCCTTCTCAAAAAGATAAACACAAACCTACCTTGGACCTGCCCGCTGCAGCCCTGCTCACGCCCTCAGCTCCTTCACCCACGCTCGCTCGCCGCGGTGTCCCTCAGCAGTCGCTCCGGGGGCTCCCTTCCCCGGCACGCACGCAACCCCCACGCACGCCACGGCACGCACGCAACCCCCACGCACGCGCTCTGCACAACCGCGTCCCCGCCCCCCTCGCCCCTCTCTGCCCCCACCCACACCCCCCCCCTTCCTGGAAACTTTCCCCATCAGCTCAAAGGCATCCAACCTACCCACCCCTCTACCCCCTTCTCAAACAAACAATCAAACGAACAAACACACACAGCAAGCCAAAAACCAAAACAAAAAACACTTCACTTGAACCTGTCTGCTGCTGGAACTCCACTGACAGCCTTACCTCAGTCCCCCCCTGTTCGCCCTAGCCCTCAGCACTCCCTTCAGCTCTCCCTTCCCCTCTGTTCAGGCACTACCCACAAGCCCCTCCCAGCTGCCCTGGCCCATTCCCACACGAACCCCTCTGGGCTCCTTTCCTGACATCCTTCCGCTCCCATGTGCTAAGGGGTCCTCATCCTCCACCCTCTTCCCCCTTCACAACAACCAACCAAAAACCAAAAACCAACAACAAAAACCACCACCACCGCAGCAGCCACCAAAACCTACCTTGAACCTATCCCCTAGAATGCCCCTCACAACCTCCCCGCAGGGCCCCAGGCTCTCCGTGTCCCTCTCCATTCCCTCCGGCCTCCCTTCCCCTGCACCCACGCAACCCCCACGCACGCTCGGGGGGCAAGGGGTGCCTGCCCGCCTCCACGCTCCCCGCACTCGCACAGCCCCAACCCTTCCTAGGACCTCGCCTCCACTTTTCCAAGGGATCCCATCCACCCTCTTCCTGCCTCTCAAAACTAACCCTAACTTCAACCTCTCAGCTGGGGCTCCGCTGCCATCCTCACCTCCCTCCCCCACGCTCGCGGTGGCCCTCCCCATTCCCTCTGAGCTCCCTTCCCCTCCACGCAGCTAACCCTCCTGCACTCAACCCCCATACCTGCCCTGCACTGAAGCCGGTCCCTCCCCAACCACGCACCTTTCCCCCAAACACTTCCTGGGACCTTCCCTCCCCTTTTCCCAAGCATCCTAGGCACCCTCTTCCCTTCTCAAAAAGATAAACACAAACCTACCTTGGACCTGCCCACTGCAGCCCTGCTCACGCCCTCAGCTCCTTCACCCACGCTCGCTCGCCGCGGTGTCCCTCAGCAGTCGCTCCGGGGGCTCCCTTCCCCGGCACGCACGCAACCCCCACGCACGCCACGGCACGCACGCAACCCCCACGCACGCGCTCTGCACAACCGCGTCCCCGCCCCCCTCGCCCCTCTCTGCCCCCACCCACACCCCCCCCCTTCCTGGAAACTTTCCCCATCAGCTCAAAGGCATCCAACCTACCCACCCCTCTACCCCCTTCTCAAACAAACAATCAAACGAACAAACACACACAGCAAGCCAAAAACCAAAACACAAAACACCTCACTTGAACCTGTCTGCTGGAACTCCACTGACAGCCTTACCTCAGTCCCCCCCTGCTCCCCTGGCCCTCAGCACTCCCTTCAGCTCTCCCTTCCCCTCTGTTCAGGCACTACCCACAAGCCCCTCCCAGCTGCCCTGGCCCATTCCCACACGAACCCCTCTGGGCTCCTTTCCTGACATCCTTCAGCTCCCTGGAGCTAAGGGGTCCTCATCCTCCACCCTCTTCCCCCTTCACAACAACCAACCAAAAACCAAAAACCAGCAACAAAAACCACCACCACCGCAGCAGCCACCAAAACCTACCTTGAACCTATCCCCTAGAATGCCCCTCACAACCTCCCCGCAGGGCCCCAGGCTCTCCGTGTCCCTCTCCATTCCCTCCGGCCTCCCTTCCCCTGCACCCACGCAACCCCCACGCACGCTCGGGGGGCAAGGGGTGCCTGCCCGCCTCCACGCTCCCCGCACTCGCACAGGCCCAACCCTTCCTAGGACCTCGCCTCCACTTTTCCAAGGGATCCCATCCACCCTCTTCCTGCCTCTCAAAACTAACCCTAACTTCAACCTCTCAGCTGGGGCTCCGCTGCCATCCTCACCTCCCTCCCCCACGCTCGCGGTGGCCCTCCCCATTCCCTCTGAGCTCCCTTCCCCTCCACGCAGCTAACCCTCCTGCACTCAACCCCCATACCTGCCCTGCACTGAAGCCTGTCCCTCCCCAACCACGCACCTTTCCCCCAAACACTTCCTGGGACCTTCCCTCCCCTTTTCCCAAGCATCCTAGGCACCCTCTTCCCTTCTCAAAAAGATAAACACAAACCTACCTTGGACCTGCCCGCTGCAGCCCTGCTCACGCCCTCAGCTCCTTCACCCACGCTCGCTCGCCGCGGTGTCCCTCAGCAGTCGCTCCGGGGGCTCCCTTCCCCGGCACGCACGCAACCCCCACGCACGCGCTCTGCACAACCGCGTCCCCGCCCCCCTCGCCCCTCTCTGCCCCCACCCACACCCCCCCCCCTTCCTGGAAACTTTCCCCATCAGCTCAAAGGCATCCAACCTACCCACCCCTCTACCCCCTTCTCAAACAAACAATCAAACGAACAAACACACACAGCAAGCCAAAAACCAAAACAAAAAACACCTCACTTGAACCTGTCTGCTGGAACTCCACTGACAGCCTTACCTCAGTCCCCCCCTGCTCCCCTGGCCCTCAGCACTCCCTTCAGCTCTCCCTTCCCCTCTGTTCAGGCACTACCCACAAGCCCCTCCCAGCTGCCCTGGCCCATTCCCACATGAACCCCTCTGGGCTCCTTTCCTGACATCCTTCAGCTCCCTGGAGCTAAGGGGTCCTCATCCTCCACCCTCTTCCCCCTTCACAACAACCAAACAAAAACCAAAAACCAACAACAAAAACCACCACCACCGCAGCAGCCACCAAAACCTACCTTGAACCTATCCCCTAGAATGCCCCTCACAACCTCCCCGCAGGGCCCCAGGCTCTCCGTGTCCCTCTCCATTCCCTCCGGCCTCCCTTCCCCTGCACCCACGCAACCCCCACGCACGCTCGGGGGGCAAGGGGTGCCTGCCCGCCTCCACGCTCCCCGCACTCGCACAGGCCCAACCCTTCCTAGGACCTCGCCTCCACTTTTCCAAGGGATCCCATCCACCCTCTTCCTGCCTCTCAAAACTAACCCTAACTTCAACCTCTCAGCTGGGGCTCCGCTGCCATCCTCACCTCCCTCCCCCACGCTCGCGGTGGCCCTCCCCATTCCCTCTGAGCTCCCTTCCCCTCCACGCAGCTAACCCTCCTGCACTCAACCCCCATACCTGCCCTGCACTGAAGCCGGTCCCTCCCCAACCACGCACCTTTCCCCCAAACACTTCCTGGGACCTTCCCTCCCCTTTTCCCAAGCATCCTAGGCACCCTCTTCCCTTCTCAAAAAGATAAACACAAACCTACCTTGGACCTGCCCGCTGCAGCCCTGCTCACGCCCTCAGCTCCTTCACCCATGCTCGCTCGCCGCGGTGTCCCTCAGCAGTCGCTCCGGGGGCTCCCTTCCCCGGCACGCACGCAACCCCCACGCACGCGCTCTGCACAACCGCGTCCCCGCCCCCCTCGCCCCTCTCTGCCCCCACCCACACCCCCCCCCTTCCTGGAAACTTTCCCCATCAGCTCAAAGGCATCCAACCTACCCACCCCTCTACCCCCTTCTCAAACAAACAATCAAACGAACAAACACACACAGCAAGCCAAAAACCAAAACACAAAACACCTCACTTGAACCTGTCTGCTGGAACTCCACTGACAGCCTTACCTCAGTCCCCCCCTGCTCCCCTGGCCCTCAGCACTCCCTTCAGCTCTCCCTTCCCCTCTGTTCAGGCACTACCCACAAGCCCCTCCCAGCTGCCCTGGCCCATTCCCACATGAACCCCTCTGGGCTCCTTTCCTGACATCCTTCCGCTCCCATGTGCTAAGGGGTCCTCATCCTCCACCCTCTTCCCCCTTCACAACAACCAACCAAAAACCAAAAACCAACAACAAAAACCACCACCACCGCAGCAGCCACCAAAACCTACCTTGAACCTATCCCCTAGAATGCCCCTCACAACCTCCCCGCAGGGCCCCAGGCTCTCCGTGTCCCTCTCCATTCCCTCCGGCCTCCCTTCCCCTGCACCCACGCAACCCCCACGCACGCTCGGGGGGCAAGGGGTGCCTGCCCGCCTCCACGCTCCCCGCACTCGCACAGGCCCAACCCTTCCTAGGACCTCGCCTCCACTTTTCCAAGGGATCCCATCCACCCTCTTCCTGCCTCTCAAAACTAACCCTAACTTCAACCTCTCAGCTGGGGCTCCGCTGCCATCCTCACCCTCCCTCCCCCACGCTCGCGGTGGCCCTCCCCATTCCCTCTGAGCTCCCTTCCCCTCCACGCAGCTAACCCTCCTGCACTCAACCCCCATACCTGCCCTGCACTGAAGCCGGTCCCTCCCCAACCACGCACCTTTCCCCCAAACACTTCCTGGGACCTTCCCTCCCCTTTTCCCAAGCATCCTAGGCACCCTCTTCCCTTCTCAAAAAGATAAACACAAACCTACCTTGGACCTGCCCGCTGCAGCCCTGCTCACGCCCTCAGCTCCTTCACCCACGCTCGCTCGCCGCGGTGTCCCTCAGCAGTCGCTCCGGGGGCTCCCTTCCCCGGCACGCACGCAACCCCCACGCACGCGCTCTGCACAACCGCGTCCCCGCCCCCCTCGCCCCTCTCTGCCCCCACCCACACCCCCCCCTTCCTGGAAACTTTCCCCATCAGCTCAAAGGCATCCAACCTACCCACCCCTCTACCCCCTTCTCAAACAAACAATCAAACGAACAAACACACACAGCAAGCCAAAAACCAAAACAAAAAACACCTCACTTGAACCTGTCTGCTGGAACTCCACTGACAGCCTTACCTCAGTCCCCCCCTGCTCCCCTGGCCCTCAGCACTCCCTTCAGCTCTCCCTTCCCCTCTGTTCAGGCACTACCCACAAGCCCCTCCCAGCTGCCCTGGCCCATTCCCACACGAACCCCTCTGGGCTCCTTTCCTGACATCCTTCAGCTCCCTGGAGCTAAGGGGTCCTCATCCTCCACCCTCTTCCCCCTTCACAACAACCAACCAAAAACCAAAAACCAACAACAAAAACCACCACCACCGCAGCAGCCACCAAAACCTACCTTGAACCTATCCCCTAGAATGCCCCTCACAACCTCCCCGCAGGGCCCCAGGCTCTCCGTGTCCCTCTCCATTCCCTCCGGCCTCCCTTCCCCTGCACCCACGCAACCCCCACGCACGCTCGGGGGGCAAGGGGTGCCTGCCCGCCTCCACGCTCCCCGCACTCGCACAGGCCCAACCCTTCCTAGGACCTCGCCTCCACTTTTCCAAGGGATCCCATCCACCCTCTTCCTGCCTCTCAAAACTAACCCTAACTTCAACCTCTCAGCTGGGGCTCCGCTGCCATCCTCACCTCCCTCCCCCACGCTCGCGGTGGCCCTCCCCATTCCCTCTGAGCTCCCTTCCCCTCCACGCAGCTAACCCTCCTGCACTCAACCCCCATACCTGCCCTGCACTGAAGCCGGTCCCTCCCCAACCACGCACCTTTCCCCCAAACACTTCCTGGGACCTTCCCTCCCCTTTTCCCAAGCATCCTAGGCACCCTCTTCCCTTCTCAAAAAGATAAACACAAACCTACCTTGGACCTGCCCGCTGCAGCCCTGCTCACGCCCTCAGCTCCTTCACCCATGCTCGCTCGCCGCGGTGTCCCTCAGCAGTCGCTCCGGGGGCTCCCTTCCCCGGCACGCACGCAACCCCCACGCACGCGCTCTGCACAACCGCGTCCCCGCCCCCCTCGCCCCTCTCTGCCCCCACCCACACCCCCCCCCTTCCTGGAAACTTTCCCCATCAGCTCAAAGGCATCCAACCTACCCACCCCTCTACCCCCTTCTCAAACAAACAATCAAACGAACAAACACACACAGCAAGCCAAAAACCAAAACACAAAACACCTCACTTGAACCTGTCTGCTGGAACTCCACTGACAGCCTTACCTCAGTCCCCCCCTGCTCCCCTGGCCCTCAGCACTCCCTTTAGCTCTCCCTTCCCCTCTGTTCAGGCACTACCCACAAGCCCCTCCCAGCTGCCCTGGCCCATTCCCACATGAACCCCTCTGGGCTCCTTTCCTGACATCCTTCCGCTCCCATGTGCTAAGGGGTCCTCATCCTCCACCCTCTTCCCCCTTCACAACAACCAACTAAAAACCAAAAACCAACAACAAAAACCACCACCACCGCAGCAGCCACCAAAACCTACCTTGAACCTATCCCCTAGAATGCCCCTCACAACCTCCCCGCAGGGCCCCAGGCTCTCCGTGTCCCTCTCCATTCCCTCCGGCCTCCCTTCCCCTGCACCCACGCAACCCCCACGCACGCTCGGGGGGCAAGGGGTGCCTGCCCGCCTCCACGCTCCCCGCACTCGCACAGGCCCAACCCTTCCTAGGACCTCGCCTCCACTTTTCCAAGGGATCCCATCCACCCTCTTCCTGCCTCTCAAAACTAACCCTAACTTCAACCTCTCAGCTGGGGCTCCGCTGCCATCCTCACCCTCCCTCCCCCACGCTCGCGGTGGCCCTCCCCATTCCCTCTGAGCTCCCTTCCCCTCCACGCAGCTAACCCTCCTGCACTCAACCCCCATACCTGCCCTGCACTGAAGCCGGTCCCTCCCCAACCACGCACCTTTCCCCCAAACACTTCCTGGGACCTTCCCTCCCCTTTTCCCAAGCATCCTAGGCACCCTCTTCCCTTCTCAAAAAGATAAACACAAACCTACCTTGGACCTGCCCGCTGCAGCCCTGCTCACGCCCTCAGCTCCTTCACCCATGCTCGCTCGCCGCGGTGTCCCTCAGCAGTCGCTCCGGGGGCTCCCTTCCCCGGCACGCACGCGAACCCCCACGCACGCGCTCTGCACAACCGCGTCCCCGCCCCCCTCGCCCCTCTCTGCCCCCACCCACACCCCCCCCCTTCCTGGAAACTTTCCCCATCAGCTCAAAGGCATCCAACCTACCCACCCCTCTACCCCCTTCTCAAACAAACAATCAAACGAACAAACACACACAGCAAGCCAAAAACCAAAACAAAAAACACCTCACTTGAACCTGTCTGCTGGAACTCCACTGACAGCCTTACCTCAGTCCCCCCCTGCTCCCCTGGCCCTCAGCACTCCCTTCAGCTCTCCCTTCCCCTCTGTTCAGGCACTACCCACAAGCCCCTCCCAGCTGCCCTGGCCCATTCCCACATGAACCCCTCTGGGCTCCTTTCCTGACATCCTTCAGCTCCCTGGAGCTAAGGGGTCCTCATCCTCCACCCTCTTCCCCCTTCACAACAACCAACCAAAAACCAAAAACCAGCAACAAAAACCACCACCACCGCAGCAGCCACCAAAACCTACCTTGAACCTATCCCCTAGAATGCCCCTCACAACCTCCCCGCAGGGCCCCAGGCTCTCCGTGTCCCTCTCCATTCCCTCCGGCCTCCCTTCCCCTGCACCCACGCAACCCCCACGCACGCTCGGGGGGCAAGGGGTGCCTGCCCGCCTCCACGCTCCCCGCACTCGCACAGGCCCAACCCTTCCTAGGACCTCGCCTCCACTTTTCCAAGGGATCCCATCCACCCTCTTCCTGCCTCTCAAAACTAACCCTAACTTCAACCTCTCAGCTGGGGCTCCGCTGCCATCCTCACCCTCCCTCCCCCACGCTCGCGGTGGCCCTCCCCATTCCCTCTGAGCTCCCTTCCCCTCCACGCAGCTAACCCTCCTGCACTCAACCCCCATACCTGCCCTGCACTGAAGCCGGTCCCTCCCCAACCACGCACCTTTCCCCCAAACACTTCCTGGGACCTTCCCTCCCCTTTTCCCAAGCATCCTAGGCACCCTCTTCCCTTCTCAAAAAGATAAACACAAACCTACCTTGGACCTGCCCGCTGCAGCCCTGCTCACGCCCTCAGCTCCTTCACCCACGCTCGCTCGCCGCGGTGTCCCTCAGCAGTCGCTCCGGGGGCTCCCTTCCCCGGCACGCACGCAACCCCCACGCACGCGCTCTGCACAACCGCGTCCCCGCCCCCCTCGCCCCTCTCTGCCCCCACCCACACCCCCCCCCCTTCCTGGAAACTTTCCCCATCAGCTCAAAGGCATCCAACCTACCCACCCCTCTACCCCCTTCTCAAACAAACAATCAAACGAACAAACACACACAGCAAGCCAAAAACCAAAACAAAAAACACCTCACTTGAACCTGTCTGCTGGAACTCCACTGACAGCCTTACCTCAGTCCCCCCCTGCTCCCCTGGCCCTCAGCACTCCCTTCAGCTCTCCCTTCCCCTCTGTTCAGGCACTACCCACAAGCCCCTCCCAGCTGCCCTGGCCCATTCCCACACGAACCCCTCTGGGCTCCTTTCCTGACATCCTTCAGCTCCCTGGAGCTAAGGGGTCCTCATCCTCCACCCTCTTCCCCCTTCACAACAACCAAACAAAAACCAAAAACCAACAACAAAAACCACCACCACCGCAGCAGCCACCAAAACCTACCTTGAACCTATCCCCTAGAATGCCCCTCACAACCTCCCCGCAGGGCCCCAGGCTCTCCGTGTCCCTCTCCATTCCCTCCGGCCTCCCTTCCCCTGCACCCACGCAACCCCCACGCACGCTCGGGGGGCAAGGGGTGCCTGCCCGCCTCCACGCTCCCCGCACTCGCACAGGCCCAACCCTTCCTAGGACCTCGCCTCCACTTTTCCAAGGGATCCCATCCACCCTCTTCCTGCCTCTCAAAACTAACCCTAACTTCAACCTCTCAGCTGGGGCTCCGCTGCCATCCTCACCTCCCTCCCCCACGCTCGCGGTGGCCCTCCCCATTCCCTCTGAGCTCCCTTCCCCTCCACGCAGCTAACCCTCCTGCACTCAACCCCCATACCTGCCCTGCACTGAAGCCGGTCCCTCCCCAACCACGCACCTTTCCCCCAAACACTTCCTGGGACCTTCCCTCCCCTTTTCCCAAGCATCCTAGGCACCCTCTTCCCTTCTCAAAAAGATAAACACAAACCTACCTTGGACCTGCCCGCTGCAGCCCTGCTCACGCCCTCAGCTCCTTCACCCATGCTCGCTCGCCGCGGTGTCCCTCAGCAGTCGCTCCGGGGGCTCCCTTCCCCGGCACGCACGCAACCCCCACGCACGCGCTCTGCACAACCGCGTCCCCGCCCCCCTCGCCCCTCTCTGCCCCCACCCACACCCCCCCCCTTCCTGGAAACTTTCCCCATCAGCTCAAAGGCATCCAACCTACCCACCCCTCTACCCCCTTCTCAAACAAACAATCAAACGAACAAACACACACAGCAAGCCAAAAACCAAAACAAAAAACACCTCACTTGAACCTGTCTGCTGGAACTCCACTGACAGCCTTACCTCAGTCCCCCCCTGCTCCCCTGGCCCTCAGCACTCCCTTCAGCTCTCCCTTCCCCTCTGTTCAGGCACTACCCACAAGCCCCTCCCAGCTGCCCTGGCCCATTCCCACATGAACCCCTCTGGGCTCCTTTCCTGACATCCTTCCGCTCCCATGTGCTAAGGGGTCCTCATCCTCCACCCTCTTCCCCCTTCACAACAACCAACCAAAAACCAAAAACCAACAACAAAAACCACCACCACCGCAGCAGCCACCAAAACCTACCTTGAACCTATCCCCTAGAATGCCCCTCACAACCTCCCCGCAGGGCCCCAGGCTCTCCGTGTCCCTCTCCATTCCCTCCGGCCTCCCTTCCCCTGCACCCACGCAACCCCCACGCACGCTCGGGGGGCAAGGGGTGCCTGCCCGCCTCCACGCTCCCCGCACTCGCACAGGCCCAACCCTTCCTAGGACCTCGCCTCCACTTTTCCAAGGGATCCCATCCACCCTCTTCCTGCCTCTCAAAACTAACCCTAACTTCAACCTCTCAGCTGGGGCTCCGCTGCCATCCTCACCCTCCCTCCCCCACGCTCGCGGTGGCCCTCCCCATTCCCTCTGAGCTCCCTTCCCCTCCACGCAGCTAACCCTCCTGCACTCAACCCCCATACCTGCCCTGCACTGAAGCCGGTCCCTCCCCAACCACGCACCTTTCCCCCAAACACTTCCTGGGACCTTCCCTCCCCTTTTCCCAAGCATCCTAGGCACCCTCTTCCCTTCTCAAAAAGATAAACACAAACCTACCTTGGACCTGCCCGCTGCAGCCCTGCTCACGCCCTCAGCTCCTTCACCCATGCTCGCTCGCCGCGGTGTCCCTCAGCAGTCGCTCCGGGGGCTCCCTTCCCCGGCACGCACGCAACCCCCACGCACGCGCTCTGCACAACCGCGTCCCCGCCCCCCTCGCCCCTCTCTGCCCCCACCCACACCCCCCCCCTTCCTGGAAACTTTCCCCATCAGCTCAAAGGCATCCAACCTACCCACCCCTCTACCCCCTTCTCAAACAAACAATCAAACGAACAAACACACACAGCAAGCCAAAAACCAAAACACAAAACACCTCACTTGAACCTGTCTGCTGGAACTCCACTGACAGCCTTACCTCAGTCCCCCCCTGCTCCCCTGGCCCTCAGCACTCCCTTCAGCTCTCCCTTCCCCTCTGTTCAGGCACTACCCACAAGCCCCTCCCAGCTGCCCTGGCCCATTCCCACATGAACCCCTCTGGGCTCCTTTCCTGACATCCTTCCGCTCCCATGTGCTAAGGGGTCCTCATCCTCCACCCTCTTCCCCCTTCACAACAACCAACCAAAAACCAAAAACCAACAACAAAAACCACCACCACCGCAGCAGCCACCAAAACCTACCTTGAACCTATCCCCTAGAATGCCCCTCACAACCTCCCCGCAGGGCCCCAGGCTCTCCGTGTCCCTCTCCATTCCCTCTGGCCTCCCTTCCCCTGCACCCACGCAACCCCCACGCACGCTCGGGGGGCAAGGGGTGCCTGCCCGCCTCCACGCTCCCCGCACTCGCACAGGCCCAACCCTTCCTAGGACCTCGCCTCCACTTTTCCAAGGGATCCCATCCACCCTCTTCCTGCCTCTCAAAACTAACCCTAACTTCAACCTCTCAGCTGGGGCTCCGCTGCCATCCTCACCCTCCCTCCCCCACGCTCGCGGTGGCCCTCCCCATTCCCTCTGAGCTCCCTTCCCCTCCACGCAGCTAACCCTCCTGCACTCAACCCCCATACCTGCCCTGCACTGAAGCCGGTCCCTCCCCAACCACGCACCTTTCCCCCAAACACTTCCTGGGACCTTCCCTCCCCTTTTCCCAAGCATCCTAGGCACCCTCTTCCCTTCTCAAAAAGATAAACACAAACCTACCTTGGACCTGCCCGCTGCAGCCCTGCTCACGCCCTCAGCTCCTTCACCCATGCTCGCTCGCCGCGGTGTCCCTCAGCAGTCGCTCCGGGGGCTCCCTTCCCCGGCACGCACGCAACCCCCACGCACGCCACGGCACGCACGCAATCCCCACGCACGCGCTCTGCACAACCGCGTCCCCGCCCCCCTCGCCCCTCTCTGACCCCACCCACACCCCCCCCCTTCCTGGAAACTTTCCCCATCAGCTCAAAGGCATCCAACCTACCCACCCCTCTACCCCCTTCTCAAACAAACAATCAAACGAACAAACACACACAGCAAGCCAAAAACCAAAACAAAAAACACTTCACTTGAACCTGTCTGCTGCTGGAACTCCACTGACAGCCTTACCTCAGTCCCCCCCTGCTCGCCCTAGCCCTCAGCACTCCCTTCAGCTCTCCCTTCCCCTCTGTTCAGGCACTACCCACAAGCCCCTCCCAGCTGCCCTGGCCCATTCCCACACGAACCCCTCTGGGCTCCTTTCCTGACATCCTTCAGCTCCCATGTGCTAAGGGGTCCTCATCCTCCACCCTCTTCCCCCTTCACAACAACCAAACAAAAACCAAAAACCAACAACAAAAACCACCACCACCGCAGCAGCCACCAAAACCTACCTTGAACCTATCCCCTAGAATGCCCCTCACAACCTCCCCGCAGGGCCCCAGGCTCTCCGTGTCCCTCTCCATTCCCTCCGGCCTCCCTTCCCCTGCACCCACGCAACCCCCACGCACGCTCGGGGGGCAAGGGGTGCCTGCCCGCCTCCACGCTCCCCGCACTCGCACAGGCCCAACCCTTCCTAGGACCTCGCCTCCACTTTTCCAAGGGATCCCATCCACCCTCTTCCTGCCTCTCAAAACTAACCCTAACTTCAACCTCTCAGCTGGGGCTCCGCTGCCATCCTCACCCTCCCTCCCCCACGCTCGCGGTGGCCCTCCCCATTCCCTCTGAGCTCCCTTCCCCTCCACGCAGCTAACCCTCCTGCACTCAACCCCCATACCTGCCCTGCACTGAAGCCGGTCCCTCCCCAACCACGCAGCTTTCCCCCAAACACTTCCTGGGACCTTCCCTCCCCTTTTCCCAAGCATCCTAGGCACCCTCTTCCCTTCTCAAAAAGATAAACACAAACCTACCTTGGACCTGCCCGCTGCAGCCCTGCTCACGCCCTCAGCTCCTTCACCCATGCTCGCTCGCCGCGGTGTCCCTCAGCAGTCGCTCCGGGGGCTCCCTTCCCCGGCACGCACGCGAACCCCCACGCACGCGCTCTGCACAACCGCGTCCCCGCCCCCCTCGCCCCTCTCTGCCCCCACCCACACCCCCCCCCTTCCTGGAAACTTTCCCCATCAGCTCAAAGGCATCCAACCTACCCACCCCTCTACCCCCTTCTCAAACAAACAATCAAACGAACAAACACACACAGCAAGCCAAAAACCAAAACAAAAAACACCTCACTTGAACCTGTCTGCTGGAACTCCACTGACAGCCTTACCTCAGTCCCCCCCTGCTCCCCTGGCCCTCAGCACTCCCTTCAGCTCTCCCTTCCCCTCTGTTCAGGCACTACCCACAAGCCCCTCCCAGCTGCCCTGGCCCATTCCCACAGGAACCCCTCTGGGCTCCTTTCCTGACATCCTTCAGCTCCCTGGAGCTAAGGGGTCCTCATCCTCCACCCTCTTCCCCCTTCACAACAACCAACCAAAAACCAAAAACCAGCAACAAAAACCACCACCACCGCAGCAGCCACCAAAACCTACCTTGAACCTATCCCCTAGAATGCCCCTCACAACCTCCCCGCAGGGCCCCAGGCTCTCCGTGTCCCTCTCCATTCCCTCCGGCCTCCCTTCCCCTGCACCCACGCAACCCCCACGCACGCTCGGGGGGCAAGGGGTGCCTGCCCGCCTCCACGCTCCCCGCACTCGCACAGGCCCAACCCTTCCTAGGACCTCGCCTCCACTTTTCCAAGGGATCCCATCCACCCTCTTCCTGCCTCTCAAAACTAACCCTAACTTCAACCTCTCAGCTGGGGCTCCGCTGCCATCCTCACCCTCCCTCCCCCACGCTCGCGGTGGCCCTCCCCATTCCCTCTGAGCTCCCTTCCCCTCCACGCAGCTAACCCTCCTGCACTCAACCCCCATACCTGCCCTGCACTGAAGCCGGTCCCTCCCCAACCACGCACCTTTCCCCCAAACACTTCCTGGGACCTTCCCTCCCCTTTTCCCAAGCATCCTAGGCACCCTCTTCCCTTCTCAAAAAGATAAACACAAACCTACCTTGGACCTGCCCGCTGCAGCCCTGCTCACGCCCTCAGCTCCTTCACCCATGCTCGCTCGCCGCGGTGTCCCTCAGCAGTCGCTCCGGGGGCTCCCTTCCCCGGCACGCATGCAACCCCCACGCACGCGCTCTGCACAACCGCGTCCCCGCCCCCCTCGCCCCTCTCTGCCCCCACCCACACCCCCCCCCTTCCTGGAAACTTTCCCCATCAGCTCAAAGGCATCCAACCTACCCACCCCTCTACCCCCTTCTCAAACAAACAATCAAACGAACAAACACACACAGCAAGCCAAAAACCAAAACAAAAAACACCTCACTTGAACCTGTCTGCTGGAACTCCACTGACAGCCTTACCTCAGTCCCCCCCTGCTCCCCTGGCCCTCAGCACTCCCTTCAGCTCTCCCTTCCCCTCTGTTCAGGCACTACCCACAAGCCCCTCCCAGCTGCCCTGGCCCATTCCCACAGGAACCCCTCTGGGCTCCTTTCCTGACATCCTTCAGCTCCCTGGAGCTAAGGGGTCCTCATCCTCCACCCTCTTCCCCCTTCACAACAACCAACCAAAAACCAAAAACCAACAACAAAAACCACCACCACCGCAGCAGCCACCAAAACCTACCTTGAACCTATCCCCTAGAATGCCCCTCACAACCTCCCCGCAGGGCCCCAGGCTCTCCGTGTCCCTCTCCATTCCCTCCGGCCTCCCTTCCCCTGCACCCACGCAACCCCCACGCACGCTCGGGGGGCAAGGGGTGCCTGCCCGCCTCCACGCTCCCCGCACTCGCACAGGCCCAACCCTTCCTAGGACCTCGCCTCCACTTTTCCAAGGGATCCCATCCACCCTCTTCCTGCCTCTCAAAACTAACCCTAACTTCAACCTCTCAGCTGGGGCTCCGCTGCCATCCTCACCTCCCTCCCCCACGCTCGCGGTGGCCCTCCCCATTCCCTCTGAGCTCCCTTCCCCTCCACGCAGCTAACCCTCCTGCACTCAACCCCCATACCTGCCCTGCACTGAAGCCGGTCCCTCCCCAACCACGCACCTTTCCCCCAAACACTTCCTGGGACCTTCCCTCCCCTTTTCCCAAGCATCCTAGGCACCCTCTTCCCTTCTCAAAAAGATAAACACAAACCTACCTTGGACCTGCCCGCTGCAGCCCTGCTCACGCCCTCAGCTCCTTCACCCATGCTCGCTCGCCGCGGTGTCCCTCAGCAGTCGCTCCGGGGGCTCCCTTCCCCGGCACGCACGCAACCCCCACGCACGCCACGGCACGCACGCAACCCCCACGCACGCGCTCTGCACAACCGCGTCCCCGCCCCCCTCGCCCCTCTCTGCCCCCACCCACACCCCCCCCCTTCCTGGAAACTTTCCCCATCAGCTCAAAGGCATCCAACCTACCCACCCCTCTACCCCCTTCTCAAACAAACAATCAAACGAACAAACACACACAGCAAGCCAAAAACCAAAACAAAAAACACTTCACTTGAACCTGTCTGCTGCTGGAACTCCACTGACAGCCTTACCTCAGTCCCCCCCTGCTCGCCCTAGCCCTCAGCACTCCCTTCAGCTCTCCCTTCCCCTCTGTTCAGGCACTACCCACAAGCCCCTCCCAGCTGCCCTGGCCCATTCCCACATGAACCCCTCTGGGCTCCTTTCCTGACATCCTTCCGCTCCCATGTGCTAAGGGGTCCTCATCCTCCACCCTCTTCCCCCTTCACAACAACCAACCAAAAACCAAAAACCAACAACAAAAACCACCACCACCGCAGCAGCCACCAAAACCTACCTTGAACCTATCCCCTAGAATGCCCCTCACAACCTCCCCGCAGGGCCCCAGGCTCTCCGTGTCCCTCTCCATTCCCTCCGGCCTCCCTTCCCCTGCACCCACGCAACCCCCACGCACGCTCGGGGGGCAAGGGGTGCCTGCCCGCCTCCACGCTCCCCGCACTCGCACAGGCCCAACCCTTCCTAGGACCTCGCCTCCACTTTTCCAAGGGATCCCATCCACCCTCTTCCTGCCTCTCAAAACTAACCCTAACTTCAACCTCTCAGCTGGGGCTCCGCTGCCATCCTCACCCTCCCTCCCCCACGCTCGCGGTGGCCCTCCCCATTCCCTCTGAGCTCCCTTCCCCTCCACGCAGCTAACCCTCCTGCACTCAACCCCCATACCTGCCCTGCACTGAAGCCGGTCCCTCCCCAACCACGCAGCTTTCCCCCAAACACTTCCTGGGACCTTCCCTCCCCTTTTCCCAAGCATCCTAGGCACCCTCTTCCCTTCTCAAAAAGATAAACACAAACCTACCTTGGACCTGCCCGCTGCAGCCCTGCTCACGCCCTCAGCTCCTTCACCCATGCTCGCTCGCCGCGGTGTCCCTCAGCAGTCGCTCCGGGGGCTCCCTTCCCCGGCACGCACGCGAACCCCCACGCACGCGCTCTGCACAACCGCGTCCCCGCCCCCCTCGCCCCTCTCTGCCCCCACCCACACCCCCCCCCTTCCTGGAAACTTTCCCCATCAGCTCAAAGGCATCCAACCTACCCACCCCTCTACCCCCTTCTCAAACAAACAATCAAACGAACAAACACACACAGCAAGCCAAAAACCAAAACAAAAAACACCTCACTTGAACCTGTCTGCTGGAACTCCACTGACAGCCTTACCTCAGTCCCCCCCTGCTCCCCTGGCCCTCAGCACTCCCTTCAGCTCTCCCTTCCCCTCTGTTCAGGCACTACCCACAAGCCCCTCCCAGCTGCCCTGGCCCATTCCCACAGGAACCCCTCTGGGCTCCTTTCCTGACATCCTTCAGCTCCCTGGAGCTAAGGGGTCCTCATCCTCCACCCTCTTCCCCCTTCACAACAACCAACCAAAAACCAAAAACCAGCAACAAAAACCACCACCACCGCAGCAGCCACCAAAACCTACCTTGAACCTATCCCCAAGAATGCCCCTCACAACCTCCCCGCAGGGCCCCAGGCTCTCCGTGTCCCTCTCCATTCCCTCCGGCCTCCCTTCCCCTGCACCCACGCAACCCCCACGCACGCTCGGGGGGCAAGGGGTGCCTGCCCGCCTCCACGCTCCCCGCACTCGCACAGGCCCAACCCTTCCTAGGACCTCGCCTCCACTTTTCCAAGGGATCCCATCCACCCTCTTCCTGCCTCTCAAAACTAACCCTAACTTCAACCTCTCAGCTGGGGCTCCGCTGCCATCCTCACCCTCCCTCCCCCACGCTCGCGGTGGCCCTCCCCATTCCCTCTGAGCTCCCTTCCCCTCCACGCAGCTAACCCTCCTGCACTCAACCCCCATACCTGCCCTGCACTGAAGCCGGTCCCTCCCCAACCACGCACCTTTCCCCCAAACACTTCCTGGGACCTTCCCTCCCCTTTTCCCAAGCATCCTAGGCACCCTCTTCCCTTCTCAAAAAGATAAACACAAACCTACCTTGGACCTGCCCGCTGCAGCCCTGCTCACGCCCTCAGCTCCTTCACCCACGCTCGCTCGCCGCGGTGTCCCTCAGCAGTCGCTCCGGGGGCTCCCTTCCCCGGCACGCATGCAACCCCCACGCACGCGCTCTGCACAACCGCGTCCCCGCCCCCCTCGCCCCTCTCTGCCCCCACCCACACCCCCCCCCTTCCTGGAAACTTTCCCCATCAGCTCAAAGGCATCCAACCTACCCACCCCTCTACCCCCTTCTCAAACAAACAATCAAACGAACAAACACACACAGCAAGCCAAAAACCAAAACAAAAAACACCTCACTTGAACCTGTCTGCTGGAACTCCACTGACAGCCTTACCTCAGTCCCCCCCTGCTCCCCTGGCCCTCAGCACTCCCTTCAGCTCTCCCTTCCCCTCTGTTCAGGCACTACCCACAAGCCCCTCCCAGCTGCCCTGGCCCATTCCCACAGGAACCCCTCTGGGCTCCTTTCCTGACATCCTTCAGCTCCCTGGAGCTAAGGGGTCCTCATCCTCCACCCTCTTCCCCCTTCACAACAACCAACCAAAAACCAAAAACCAACAACAAAAACCACCACCACCGCAGCAGCCACCAAAACCTACCTTGAACCTATCCCCTAGAATGCCCCTCACAACCTCCCCGCAGGGCCCCAGGCTCTCCGTGTCCCTCTCCATTCCCTCCGGCCTCCCTTCCCCTGCACCCACGCAACCCCCACGCACGCTCGGGGGGCAAGGGGTGCCTGCCCGCCTCCACGCTCCCCGCACTCGCACAGGCCCAACCCTTCCTAGGACCTCGCCTCCACTTTTCCAAGGGATCCCATCCACCCTCTTCCTGCCTCTCAAAACTAACCCTAACTTCAACCTCTCAGCTGGGGCTCCGCTGCCATCCTCACCTCCCTCCCCCACGCTCGCGGTGGCCCTCCCCATTCCCTCTGAGCTCCCTTCCCCTCCACGCAGCTAACCCTCCTGCACTCAACCCCCATACCTGCCCTGCACTGAAGCCGGTCCCTCCCCAACCACGCACCTTTCCCCCAAACACTTCCTGGGACCTTCCCTCCCCTTTTCCCAAGCATCCTAGGCACCCTCTTCCCTTCTCAAAAAGATAAACACAAACCTACCTTGGACCTGCCCGCTGCAGCCCTGCTCACGCCCTCAGCTCCTTCACCCATGCTCGCTCGCCGCGGTGTCCCTCAGCAGTCGCTCCGGGGGCTCCCTTCCCCGGCACGCACGCAACCCCCACGCACGCCACGGCACGCACGCAACCCCCACGCACGCGCTCTGCACAACCGCGTCCCCGCCCCCCTCGCCCCTCTCTGCCCCCACCCACACCCCCCCCCTTCCTGGAAACTTTCCCCATCAGCTCAAAGGCATCCAACCTACCCACCCCTCTACCCCCTTCTCAAACAAACAATCAAACGAACAAACACACACAGCAAGCCAAAAACCAAAACAAAAAACACTTCACTTGAACCTGTCTGCTGCTGGAACTCCACTGACAGCCTTACCTCAGTCCCCCCCTGCTCGCCCTAGCCCTCAGCACTCCCTTCAGCTCTCCCTTCCCCTCTGTTCAGGCACTACCCACAAGCCCCTCCCAGCTGCCCTGGCCCATTCCCACACGAACCCCTCTGGGCTCCTTTCCTGACATCCTTCCGCTCCCATGTGCTAAGGGGTCCTCATCCTCCACCCTCTTCCCCCTTCACAACAACCAAACAAAAACCAAAAACCAACAACAAAAACCACCACCACCGCAGCAGCCACCAAAACCTACCTTGAACCTATCCCCTAGAATGCCCCTCACAACCTCCCCGCAGGGCCCCAGGCTCTCCGTGTCCCTCTCCATTCCCTCCGGCCTCCCTTCCCCTGCACCCACGCAACCCCCACGCACGCTCGGGGGGCAAGGGGTGCCTGCCCGCCTCCACGCTCCCCGCACTCGCACAGGCCCAACCCTTCCTAGGACCTCGCCTCCACTTTTCCAAGGGATCCCATCCACCCTCTTCCTGCCTCTCAAAACTAACCCTAACTTCAACCTCTCAGCTGGGGCTCCGCTGCCATCCTCACCCTCCCTCCCCCACGCTCGCGGTGGCCCTCCCCATTCCCTCTGAGCTCCCTTCCCCTCCACGCAGCTAACCCTCCTGCACTCAACCCCCATACCTGCCCTGCACTGAAGCCGGTCCCTCCCCAACCACGCACCTTTCCCCCAAACACTTCCTGGGACCTTCCCTCCCCTTTTCCCAAGCATCCTAGGCACCCTCTTCCCTTCTCAAAAAGATAAACACAAACCTACCTTGGACCTGCCCGCTGCAGCCCTGCTCACGCCCTCAGCTCCTTCACCCATGCTCGCTCGCCGCGGTGTCCCTCAGCAGTCGCTCCGGGGGCTCCCTTCCCCGGCACGCACGCGAACCCCCACGCACGCGCTCTGCACAACCGCGTCCCCGCCCCCCTCGCCCCTCTCTGCCCCCACCCACACCCCCCCCTTCCTGGAAACTTTCCCCATCAGCTCAAAGGCATCCAACCTACCCACCCCTCTACCCCCTTCTCAAACAAACAATCAAACGAACAAACACACACAGCAAGCCAAAAACCAAAACAAAAAACACCTCACTTGAACCTGTCTGCTGGAACTCCACTGACAGCCTTACCTCAGTCCCCCCCTGCTCCCCTGGCCCTCAGCACTCCCTTCAGCTCTCCCTTCCCCTCTGTTCAGGCACTACCCACAAGCCCCTCCCAGCTGCCCTGGCCCATTCCCACAGGAACCCCTCTGGGCTCCTTTCCTGACATCCTTCAGCTCCCTGGAGCTAAGGGGTCCTCATCCTCCACCCTCTTCCCCCTTCACAACAACCAACCAAAAACCAAAAACCAGCAACAAAAACCACCACCACCGCAGCAGCCACCAAAACCTACCTTGAACCTATCCCCTAGAATGCCCCTCACAACCTCCCCGCAGGGCCCCAGGCTCTCCGTGTCCCTCTCCATTCCCTCCGGCCTCCCTTCCCCTGCACCCACGCAACCCCCACGCACGCTCGGGGGGCAAGGGGTGCCTGCCCGCCTCCACGCTCCCCGCACTCGCACAGGCCCAACCCTTCCTAGGACCTCGCCTCCACTTTTCCAAGGGATCCCATCCACCCTCTTCCTGCCTCTCAAAACTAACCCTAACTTCAACCTCTCAGCTGGGGCTCCGCTGCCATCCTCACCCTCCCTCCCCCACGCTCGCGGTGGCCCTCCCCATTCCCTCTGAGCTCCCTTCCCCTCCACGCAGCTAACCCTCCTGCACTCAACCCCCATACCTGCCCTGCACTGAAGCCGGTCCCTCCCCAACCACGCACCTTTCCCCCAAACACTTCCTGGGACCTTCCCTCCCCTTTTCCCAAGCATCCTAGGCACCCTCTTCCCTTCTCAAAAAGATAAACACAAACCTACCTTGGACCTGCCCGCTGCAGCCCTGCTCACGCCCTCAGCTCCTTCACCCATGCTCGCTCGCCGCGGTGTCCCTCAGCAGTCGCTCCGGGGGCTCCCTTCCCCGGCACGCATGCAACCCCCACGCACGCGCTCTGCACAACCGCGTCCCCGCCCCCCTCGCCCCTCTCTGCCCCCACCCACACCCCCCCCCTTCCTGGAAACTTTCCCCATCAGCTCAAAGGCATCCAACCTACCCACCCCTCTACCCCCTTCTCAAACAAACAATCAAACGAACAAACACACACAGCAAGCCAAAAACCAAAACAAAAAACACCTCACTTGAACCTGTCTGCTGGAACTCCACTGACAGCCTTACCTCAGTCCCCCCCTGCTCCCCTGGCCCTCAGCACTCCCTTCAGCTCTCCCTTCCCCTCTGTTCAGGCACTACCCACAAGCCCCTCCCAGCTGCCCTGGCCCATTCCCACAGGAACCCCTCTGGGCTCCTTTCCTGACATCCTTCAGCTCCCTGGAGCTAAGGGGTCCTCATCCTCCACCCTCTTCCCCCTTCACAACAACCAACCAAAAACCAAAAACCAACAACAAAAACCACCACCACCGCAGCAGCCACCAAAACCTACCTTGAACCTATCCCCTAGAATGCCCCTCACAACCTCCCCGCAGGGCCCCAGGCTCTCCGTGTCCCTCTCCATTCCCTCCGGCCTCCCTTCCCCTGCACCCACGCAACCCCCACGCACGCTCGGGGGGCAAGGGGTGCCTGCCCGCCTCCACGCTCCCCGCACTCGCACAGGCCCAACCCTTCCTAGGACCTCGCCTCCACTTTTCCAAGGGATCCCATCCACCCTCTTCCTGCCTCTCAAAACTAACCCTAACTTCAACCTCTCAGCTGGGGCTCCGCTGCCATCCTCACCTCCCTCCCCCACGCTCGCGGTGGCCCTCCCCATTCCCTCTGAGCTCCCTTCCCCTCCACGCAGCTAACCCTCCTGCACTCAACCCCCATACCTGCCCTGCACTGAAGCCGGTCCCTCCCCAACCACGCACCTTTCCCCCAAACACTTCCTGGGACCTTCCCTCCCCTTTTCCCAAGCATCCTAGGCACCCTCTTCCCTTCTCAAAAAGATAAACACAAACCTACCTTGGACCTGCCCGCTGCAGCCCTGCTCACGCCCTCAGCTCCTTCACCCATGCTCGCTCGCCGCGGTGTCCCTCAGCAGTCGCTCCGGGGGCTCCCTTCCCCGGCACGCACGCAACCCCCACGCACGCCACGGCACGCACGCAACCCCCACGCACGCGCTCTGCACAACCGCGTCCCCGCCCCCCTCGCCCCTCTCTGCCCCCACCCACACCCCCCCCCTTCCTGGAAACTTTCCCCATCAGCTCAAAGGCATCCAACCTACCCACCCCTCTACCCCCTTCTCAAACAAACAATCAAACGAACAAACACACACAGCAAGCCAAAAACCAAAACAAAAAACACTTCACTTGAACCTGTCTGCTGCTGGAACTCCACTGACAGCCTTACCTCAGTCCCCCCCTGCTCGCCCTAGCCCTCAGCACTCCCTTCAGCTCTCCCTTCCCCTCTGTTCAGGCACTACCCACAAGCCCCTCCCAGCTGCCCTGGCCCATTCCCACAGGAACCCCTCTGGGCTCCTTTCCTGACATCCTTCAGCTCCCTGGAGCTAAGGGGTCCTCATCCTCCACCCTCTTCCCCCTTCACAACAACCAACCAAAAACCAAAAACCAGCAACAAAAACCACCACCACCGCAGCAGCCACCAAAACCTACCTTGAACCTATCCCCAAGAATGCCCCTCACAACCTCCCCGCAGGGCCCCAGGCTCTCCGTGTCCCTCTCCATTCCCTCCGGCCTCCCTTCCCCTGCACCCACGCAACCCCCACGCACGCTCGGGGGGCAAGGGGTGCCTGCCCGCCTCCACGCTCCCCGCACTCGCACAGGCCCAACCCTTCCTAGGACCTCGCCTCCACTTTTCCAAGGGATCCCATCCACCCTCTTCCTGCCTCTCAAAACTAACCCTAACTTCAACCTCTCAGCTGGGGCTCCGCTGCCATCCTCACCCTCCCTCCCCCACGCTCGCGGTGGCCCTCCCCATTCCCTCTGAGCTCCCTTCCCCTCCACGCAGCTAACCCTCCTGCACTCAACCCCCATACCTGCCCTGCACTGAAGCCGGTCCCTCCCCAACCACGCACCTTTCCCCCAAACACTTCCTGGGACCTTCCCTCCCCTTTTCCCAAGCATCCTAGGCACCCTCTTCCCTTCTCAAAAAGATAAACACAAACCTACCTTGGACCTGCCCGCTGCAGCCCTGCTCACGCCCTCAGCTCCTTCACCCATGCTCGCTCGCCGCGGTGTCCCTCAGCAGTCGCTCCGGGGGCTCCCTTCCCCGGCACGCATGCAACCCCCACGCACGCGCTCTGCACAACCGCGTCCCCGCCCCCCTCGCCCCTCTCTGCCCCCACCCACACCCCCCCCCTTCCTGGAAACTTTCCCCATCAGCTCAAAGGCATCCAACCTACCCACCCCTCTACCCCCTTCTCAAACAAACAATCAAACGAACAAACACACACAGCAAGCCAAAAACCAAAACAAAAAACACCTCACTTGAACCTGTCTGCTGGAACTCCACTGACAGCCTTACCTCAGTCCCCCCCTGCTCCCCTGGCCCTCAGCACTCCCTTCAGCTCTCCCTTCCCCTCTGTTCAGGCACTACCCACAAGCCCCTCCCAGCTGCCCTGGCCCATTCCCACAGGAACCCCTCTGGGCTCCTTTCCTGACATCCTTCAGCTCCCTGGAGCTAAGGGGTCCTCATCCTCCACCCTCTTCCCCCTTCACAACAACCAACCAAAAACCAAAAACCAACAACAAAAACCACCACCACCGCAGCAGCCACCAAAACCTACCTTGAACCTATCCCCTAGAATGCCCCTCACAACCTCCCCGCAGGGCCCCAGGCTCTCCGTGTCCCTCTCCATTCCCTCCGGCCTCCCTTCCCCTGCACCCACGCAACCCCCACGCACGCTCGGGGGGCAAGGGGTGCCTGCCCGCCTCCACGCTCCCCGCACTCGCACAGGCCCAACCCTTCCTAGGACCTCGCCTCCACTTTTCCAAGGGATCCCATCCACCCTCTTCCTGCCTCTCAAAACTAACCCTAACTTCAACCTCTCAGCTGGGGCTCCGCTGCCATCCTCACCTCCCTCCCCCACGCTCGCGGTGGCCCTCCCCATTCCCTCTGAGCTCCCTTCCCCTCCACGCAGCTAACCCTCCTGCACTCAACCCCCATACCTGCCCTGCACTGAAGCCGGTCCCTCCCCAACCACGCACCTTTCCCCCAAACACTTCCTGGGACCTTCCCTCCCCTTTTCCCAAGCATCCTAGGCACCCTCTTCCCTTCTCAAAAAGATAAACACAAACCTACCTTGGACCTGCCCGCTGCAGCCCTGCTCACGCCCTCAGCTCCTTCACCCATGCTCGCTCGCCGCGGTGTCCCTCAGCAGTCGCTCCGGGGGCTCCCTTCCCCGGCACGCACGCAACCCCCACGCACGCCACGGCACGCACGCAACCCCCACGCACGCGCTCTGCACAACCGCGTCCCCGCCCCCCTCGCCCCTCTCTGCCCCCACCCACACCCCCCCCCTTCCTGGAAACTTTCCCCATCAGCTCAAAGGCATCCAACCTACCCACCCCTCTACCCCCTTCTCAAACAAACAATCAAACGAACAAACACACACAGCAAGCCAAAAACCAAAACAAAAAACACTTCACTTGAACCTGTCTGCTGCTGGAACTCCACTGACAGCCTTACCTCAGTCCCCCCCTGCTCGCCCTAGCCCTCAGCACTCCCTTCAGCTCTCCCTTCCCCTCTGTTCAGGCACTACCCACAAGCCCCTCCCAGCTGCCCTGGCCCATTCCCACATGAACCCCTCTGGGCTCCTTTCCTGACATCCTTCCGCTCCCATGTGCTAAGGGGTCCTCATCCTCCACCCTCTTCCCCCTTCACAACAACCAAACAAAAACCAAAAACCAACAACAAAAACCACCACCACCGCAGCAGCCACCAAAACCTACCTTGAACCTATCCCCTAGAATGCCCCTCACAACCTCCCCGCAGGGCCCCAGGCTCTCCGTGTCCCTCTCCATTCCCTCCGGCCTCCCTTCCCCTGCACCCACGCAACCCCCACGCACGCTCGGGGGGCAAGGGGTGCCTGCCCGCCTCCACGCTCCCCGCACTCGCACAGGCCCAACCCTTCCTAGGACCTCGCCTCCACTTTTCCAAGGGATCCCATCCACCCTCTTCCTGCCTCTCAAAACTAACCCTAACTTCAACCTCTCAGCTGGGGCTCCGCTGCCATCCTCACCCTCCCTCCCCCACGCTCGCGGTGGCCCTCCCCATTCCCTCTGAGCTCCCTTCCCCTCCACGCAGCTAACCCTCCTGCACTCAACCCCCATACCTGCCCTGCACTGAAGCCGGTCCCTCCCCAACCACGCACCTTTCCCCCAAACACTTCCTGGGACCTTCCCTCCCCTTTTCCCAAGCATCCTAGGCACCCTCTTCCCTTCTCAAAAAGATAAACACAAACCTACCTTGGACCTGCCCGCTGCAGCCCTGCTCACGCCCTCAGCTCCTTCACCCATGCTCGCTCGCCGCGGTGTCCCTCAGCAGTCGCTCCGGGGGCTCCCTTCCCCGGCACGCACGCGAACCCCCACGCACGCGCTCTGCACAACCGCGTCCCCGCCCCCCTCGCCCCTCTCTGCCCCCACCCACACCCCCCCCCTTCCTGGAAACTTTCCCCATCAGCTCAAAGGCATCCAACCTACCCACCCCTCTACCCCCTTCTCAAACAAACAATCAAACGAACAAACACACACAGCAAGCCAAAAACCAAAACAAAAAACACCTCACTTGAACCTGTCTGCTGGAACTCCACTGACAGTCTTACCTCAGTCCCCCCCTGCTCCCCTGGCCCTCAGCACTCCCTTCAGCTCTCCCTTCCCCTCTGTTCAGGCACTACCCACAAGCCCCTCCCAGCTGCCCTGGCCCATTCCCACAGGAACCCCTCTGGGCTCCTTTCCTGACATCCTTCAGCTCCCATGTGCTAAGGGGTCCTCATCCTCCACCCTCTTCCCCCTTCACAACAACCAACCAAAAACCAAAAACCAGCAACAAAAACCACCACCACCGCAGCAGCCACCAAAACCTACCTTGAACCTATCCCCAAGAATGCCCCTCACAACCTCCCCGCAGGGCCCCAGGCTCTCCGTGTCCCTCTCCATTCCCTCCGGCCTCCCTTCCCCTGCACCCACGCAACCCCCACGCACGCTCGGGGGGCAAGGGGTGCCTGCCCGCCTCCACGCTCCCCGCACTCGCACAGGCCCAACCCTTCCTAGGACCTCGCCTCCACTTTTCCAAGGGATCCCATCCACCCTCTTCCTGCCTCTCAAAACTAACCCTAACTTCAACCTCTCAGCTGGGGCTCCGCTGCCATCCTCACCCTCCCTCCCCCACGCTCGCGGTGGCCCTCCCCATTCCCTCTGAGCTCCCTTCCCCTCCACGCAGCTAACCCTCCTGCACTCAACCCCCATACCTGCCCTGCACTGAAGCCGGTCCCTCCCCAACCACGCACCTTTCCCCCAAACACTTCCTGGGACCTTCCCTCCCCTTTTCCCAAGCATCCTAGGCACCCTCTTCCCTTCTCAAAAAGATAAACACAAACCTACCTTGGACCTGCCCGCTGCAGCCCTGCTCACGCCCTCAGCTCCTTCACCCACGCTCGCTCGCCGCGGTGTCCCTCAGCAGTCGCTCCGGGGGCTCCCTTCCCCGGCACGCACGCAACCCCCACGCACGCGCTCTGCACAACCGCGTCCCCGCCCCCCTCGCCCCTCTCTGCCCCCACCCACACCCCCCCCCTTCCTGGAAACTTTCCCCATCAGCTCAAAGGCATCCAACCTACCCACCCCTCTACCCCCTTCTCAAACAAACAATCAAACGAACAAACACACACAGCAAGCCAAAAACCAAAACAAAAAACACCTCACTTGAACCTGTCTGCTGGAACTCCACTGACAGCCTTACCTCAGTCCCCCCCTGCTCCCCTGGCCCTCAGCACTCCCTTCAGCTCTCCCTTCCCCTCTGTTCAGGCACTACCCACAAGCCCCTCCCAGCTGCCCTGGCCCATTCCCACAGGAACCCCTCTGGGCTCCTTTCCTGACATCCTTCCGCTCCCATGTGCTAAGGGGTCCTCATCCTCCACCCTCTTCCCCCTTCACAACAACCAACCAAAAACCAAAAACCAACAACAAAAACCACCACCACCGCAGCAGCCACCAAAACCTACCTTGAACCTATCCCCTAGAATGCCCCTCACAACCTCCCCGCAGGGCCCCAGGCTCTCCGTGTCCCTCTCCATTCCCTCCGGCCTCCCTTCCCCTGCACCCACGCAACCCCCACGCACGCTCGGGGGGCAAGGGGTGCCTGCCCGCCTCCACGCTCCCCGCACTCGCACAGGCCCAACCCTTCCTAGGACCTCGCCTCCACTTTTCCAAGGGATCCCATCCACCCTCTTCCTGCCTCTCAAAACTAACCCTAACTTCAACCTCTCAGCTGGGGCTCCGCTGCCATCCTCACCCTCCCTCCCCCACGCTCGCGGTGGCCCTCCCCATTCCCTCTGAGCTCCCTTCCCCTCCACGCAGCTAACCCTCCTGCACTCAACCCCCATACCTGCCCTGCACTGAAGCCGGTCCCTCCCCAACCACGCACCTTTCCCCCAAACACTTCCTGGGACCTTCCCTCCCCTTTTCCCAAGCATCCTAGGCACCCTCTTCCCTTCTCAAAAAGATAAACACAAACCTACCTTGGACCTGCCCGCTGCAGCCCTGCTCACGCCCTCAGCTCCTTCACCCATGCTCGCTCGCCGCGGTGTCCCTCAGCAGTCGCTCCGGGGGCTCCCTTCCCCGGCACGCATGCAACCCCCACGCACGCGCTCTGCACAACCGCGTCCCCGCCCCCCTCGCCCCTCTCTGCCCCCACCCACACCCCCCCCCTTCCTGGAAACTTTCCCCATCAGCTCAAAGGCATCCAACCTACCCACCCCTCTACCCCCTTCTCAAACAAACAATCAAACGAACAAACACACACAGCAAGCCAAAAACCAAAACAAAAAACACCTCACTTGAACCTGTCTGCTGGAACTCCACTGACAGCCTTACCTCAGTCCCCCCCTGCTCCCCTGGCCCTCAGCACTCCCTTCAGCTCTCCCTTCCCCTCTGTTCAGGCACTACCCACAAGCCCCTCCCAGCTGCCCTGGCCCATTCCCACAGGAACCCCTCTGGGCTCCTTTCCTGACATCCTTCAGCTCCCTGGAGCTAAGGGGTCCTCATCCTCCACCCTCTTCCCCCTTCACAACAACCAACCAAAAACCAAAAACCAGCAACAAAAACCACCACCACCGCAGCAGCCACCAAAACCTACCTTGAACCTATCCCCTAGAATGCCCCTCACAACCTCCCCGCAGGGCCCCAGGCTCTCCGTGTCCCTCTCCATTCCCTCCGGCCTCCCTTCCCCTGCACCCACGCAACCCCCACGCACGCTCGGGGGGCAAGGGGTGCCTGCCCGCCTCCACGCTCCCCGCACTCGCACAGGCCCAACCCTTCCTAGGACCTCGCCTCCACTTTTCCAAGGGATCCCATCCACCCTCTTCCTGCCTCTCAAAACTAACCCTAACTTCAACCTCTCAGCTGGGGCTCCGCTGCCATCCTCACCTCCCTCCCCCACGCTCGCGGTGGCCCTCCCCATTCCCTCTGAGCTCCCTTCCCCTCCACGCAGCTAACCCTCCTGCACTCAACCCCCATACCTGCCCTGCACTGAAGCCGGTCCCTCCCCAACCACGCACCTTTCCCCCAAACACTTCCTGGGACCTTCCCTCCCCTTTTCCCAAGCATCCTAGGCACCCTCTTCCCTTCTCAAAAAGATAAACACAAACCTACCTTGGACCTGCCCGCTGCAGCCCTGCTCACGCCCTCAGCTCCTTCACCCACGCTCGCTCGCCGCGGTGTCCCTCAGCAGTCGCTCCGGGGGCTCCCTTCCCCGGCACGCACGCAACCCCCACGCACGCGCTCTGCACAACCGCGTCCCCGCCCCCCTCGCCCCTCTCTGCCCCCACCCACACCCCCCCCCTTCCTGGAAACTTTCCCCATCAGCTCAAAGGCATCCAACCTACCCACCCCTCTACCCCCTTCTCAAACAAACAATCAAACGAACAAACACACACAGCAAGCCAAAAACCAAAACAAAAAACACCTCACTTGAACCTGTCTGCTGGAACTCCACTGACAGCCTTACCTCAGTCCCCCCCTGCTCCCCTGGCCCTCAGCACTCCCTTCAGCTCTCCCTTCCCCTCTGTTCAGGCACTACCCACAAGCCCCTCCCAGCTGCCCTGGCCCATTCCCACAGGAACCCCTCTGGGCTCCTTTCCTGACATCCTTCCGCTCCCATGTGCTAAGGGGTCCTCATCCTCCACCCTCTTCCCCCTTCACAACAACCAACCAAAAACCAAAAACCAACAACAAAAACCACCACCACCGCAGCAGCCACCAAAACCTACCTTGAACCTATCCCCTAGAATGCCCCTCACAACCTCCCCGCAGGGCCCCAGGCTCTCCGTGTCCCTCTCCATTCCCTCCGGCCTCCCTTCCCCTGCACCCACGCAACCCCCACGCACGCTCGGGGGGCAAGGGGTGCCTGCCCGCCTCCACGCTCCCCGCACTCGCACAGGCCCAACCCTTCCTAGGACCTCGCCTCCACTTTTCCAAGGGATCCCATCCACCCTCTTCCTGCCTCTCAAAACTAACCCTAACTTCAACCTCTCAGCTGGGGCTCCGCTGCCATCCTCACCCTCCCTCCCCCACGCTCGCGGTGGCCCTCCCCATTCCCTCTGAGCTCCCTTCCCCTCCACGCAGCTAACCCTCCTGCACTCAACCCCCATACCTGCCCTGCACTGAAGCCGGTCCCTCCCCAACCACGCACCTTTCCCCCAAACACTTCCTGGGACCTTCCCTCCCCTTTTCCCAAGCATCCTAGGCACCCTCTTCCCTTCTCAAAAAGATAAACACAAACCTACCTTGGACCTGCCCGCTGCAGCCCTGCTCACGCCCTCAGCTCCTTCACCCATGCTCGCTCGCCGCGGTGTCCCTCAGCAGTCGCTCCGGGGGCTCCCTTCCCCGGCACGCATGCAACCCCCACGCACGCGCTCTGCACAACCGCGTCCCCGCCCCCCTCGCCCCTCTCTGCCCCCACCCACACCCCCCCCCCTTCCTGGAAACTTTCCCCATCAGCTCAAAGGCATCCAACCTACCCACCCCTCTACCCCCTTCTCAAACAAACAATCAAACGAACAAACACACACAGCAAGCCAAAAACCAAAACAAAAAACACCTCACTTGAACCTGTCTGCTGGAACTCCACTGACAGCCTTACCTCAGTCCCCCCCTGCTCCCCTGGCCCTCAGCACTCCCTTCAGCTCTCCCTTCCCCTCTGTTCAGGCACTACCCACAAGCCCCTCCCAGCTGCCCTGGCCCATTCCCACACGAACCCCTCTGGGCTCCTTTCCTGACATCCTTCCGCTCCCATGTGCTAAGGGGTCCTCATCCTCCACCCTCTTCCCCCTTCACAACAACCAACCAAAAACCAAAAACCAACAACAAAAACCACCACCACCGCAGCAGCCACCAAAACCTACCTTGAACCTATCCCCTAGAATGCCCCTCACAACCTCCCCGCAGGGCCCCAGGCTCTCCGTGTCCCTCTCCATTCCCTCCGGCCTCCCTTCCCCTGCACCCACGCAACCCCCACGCACGCTCGGGGGGCAAGGGGTGCCTGCCCGCCTCCACGCTCCCCGCACTCGCACAGGCCCAACCCTTCCTAGGACCTCGCCTCCACTTTTCCAAGGGATCCCATCCACCCTCTTCCTGCCTCTCAAAACTAACCCTAACTTCAACCTCTCAGCTGGGGCTCCGCTGCCATCCTCACCCTCCCTCCCCCACGCTCGCGGTGGCCCTCCCCATTCCCTCTGAGCTCCCTTCCCCTCCACGCAGCTAACCCTCCTGCACTCAACCCCCATACCTGCCCTGCACTGAAGCCGGTCCCTCCCCAACCACGCACCTTTCCCCCAAACACTTCCTGGGACCTTCCCTCCCCTTTTCCCAAGCATCCTAGGCACCCTCTTCCCTTCTCAAAAAGATAAACACAAACCTACCTTGGACCTGCCCGCTGCAGCCCTGCTCAGGCCCTCAGCTCCTTCACCCACGCTCGCTCGCCGCGGTGTCCCTCAGCAGTCGCTCCGGGGGCTCCCTTCCCCGGCACGCATGCAACCCCCACGCACGCGCTCTGCACAACCGCGTCCCCGCCCCCCTCGCCCCTCTCTGCCCCCACCCACACCCCCCCCCTTCCTGGAAACTTTCCCCATCAGCTCAAAGGCATCCAACCTACCCACCCCTCTACCCCCTTCTCAAACAAACAATCAAACGAACAAACACACACAGCAAGCCAAAAACCAAAACAAAAAACACCTCACTTGAACCTGTCTGCTGGAACTCCACTGACAGCCTTACCTCAGTCCCCCCCTGCTCCCCTGGCCCTCAGCACTCCCTTCAGCTCTCCCTTCCCCTCTGTTCAGGCACTACCCACAAGCCCCTCCCAGCTGCCCTGGCCCATTCCCACAGGAACCCCTCTGGGCTCCTTTCCTGACATCCTTCCGCTCCCATGTGCTAAGGGGTCCTCATCCTCCACCCTCTTCCCCCTTCACAACAACCAACCAAAAACCAAAAACCAACAACAAAAACCACCACCACCGCAGCAGCCACCAAAACCTACCTTGAACCTATCCCCTAGAATGCCCCTCACAACCTCCCCGCAGGGCCCCAGGCTCTCCGTGTCCCTCTCCATTCCCTCCGGCCTCCCTTCCCCTGCACCCACGCAACCCCCACGCACGCTCGGGGGGCAAGGGGTGCCTGCCCGCCTCCACGCTCCCCGCACTCGCACAGGCCCAACCCTTCCTAGGACCTCGCCTCCACTTTTCCAAGGGATCCCATCCACCCTCTTCCTGCCTCTCAAAACTAACCCTAACTTCAACCTCTCAGCTGGGGCTCCGCTGCCATCCTCACCCTCCCTCCCCCACGCTCGCGGTGGCCCTCCCCATTCCCTCTGAGCTCCCTTCCCCTCCACGCAGCTAACCCTCCTGCACTCAACCCCCATACCTGCCCTGCACTGAAGCCGGTCCCTCCCCAACCACGCACCTTTCCCCCAAACACTTCCTGGGACCTTCCCTCCCCTTTTCCCAAGCATCCTAGGCACCCTCTTCCCTTCTCAAAAAGATAAACACAAACCTACCTTGGACCTGCCCGCTGCAGCCCTGCTCACGCCCTCAGCTCCTTCACCCATGCTCGCTCGCCGCGGTGTCCCTCAGCAGTCGCTCCGGGGGCTCCCTTCCCCGGCACGCATGCAACCCCCACGCACGCGCTCTGCACAACCGCGTCCCCGCCCCCCTCGCCCCTCTCTGCCCCCACCCACACCCCCCCCCTTCCTGGAAACTTTCCCCATCAGCTCAAAGGCATCCAACCTACCCACCCCTCTACCCCCTTCTCAAACAAACAATCAAACGAACAAACACACACAGCAAGCCAAAAACCAAAACAAAAAACACCTCACTTGAACCTGTCTGCTGGAACTCCACTGACAGCCTTACCTCAGTCCCCCCCTGCTCCCCTGGCCCTCAGCACTCCCTTCAGCTCTCCCTTCCCCTCTGTTCAGGCACTACCCACAAGCCCCTCCCAGCTGCCCTGGCCCATTCCCACAGGAACCCCTCTGGGCTCCTTTCCTGACATCCTTCAGCTCCCTGGAGCTAAGGGGTCCTCATCCTCCACCCTCTTCCCCCTTCACAACAACCAACCAAAAACCAAAAACCAACAACAAAAACCACCACCACCGCAGCAGCCACCAAAACCTACCTTGAACCTATCCCCTAGAATGCCCCTCACAACCTCCCCGCAGGGCCCCAGGCTCTCCGTGTCCCTCTCCATTCCCTCCGGCCTCCCTTCCCCTGCACCCACGCAACCCCCACGCACGCTCGGGGGGCAAGGGGTGCCTGCCCGCCTCCACGCTCCCCGCACTCGCACAGGCCCAACCCTTCCTAGGACCTCGCCTCCACTTTTCCAAGGGATCCCATCCACCCTCTTCCTGCCTCTCAAAACTAACCCTAACTTCAACCTCTCAGCTGGGGCTCCGCTGCCATCCTCACCTCCCTCCCCCACGCTCGCGGTGGCCCTCCCCATTCCCTCTGAGCTCCCTTCCCCTCCACGCAGCTAACCCTCCTGCACTCAACCCCCATACCTGCCCTGCACTGAAGCCGGTCCCTCCCCAACCACGCACCTTTCCCCCAAACACTTCCTGGGACCTTCCCTCCCCTTTTCCCAAGCATCCTAGGCACCCTCTTCCCTTCTCAAAAAGATAAACACAAACCTACCTTGGACCTGCCCGCTGCAGCCCTGCTCACGCCCTCAGCTCCTTCACCCACGCTCGCTCGCCGCGGTGTCCCTCAGCAGTCGCTCCGGGGGCTCCCTTCCCCGGCACGCACGCAACCCCCACGCACGCGCTCTGCACAACCGCGTCCCCGCCCCCCTCGCCCCTCTCTGCCCCCACCCACACCCCCCCCCTTCCTGGAAACTTTCCCCATCAGCTCAAAGGCATCCAACCTACCCACCCCTCTACCCCCTTCTCAAACAAACAATCAAACGAACAAACACACACAGCAAGCCAAAAACCAAAACAAAAAACACCTCACTTGAACCTGTCTGCTGGAACTCCACTGACAGCCTTACCTCAGTCCCCCCCTGCTCCCCTGGCCCTCAGCACTCCCTTCAGCTCTCCCTTCCCCTCTGTTCAGGCACTACCCACAAGCCCCTCCCAGCTGCCCTGGCCCATTCCCACAGGAACCCCTCTGGGCTCCTTTCCTGACATCCTTCCGCTCCCATGTGCTAAGGGGTCCTCATCCTCCACCCTCTTCCCCCTTCACAACAACCAACCAAAAACCAAAAACCAACAACAAAAACCACCACCACCGCAGCAGCCACCAAAACCTACCTTGAACCTATCCCCTAGAATGCCCCTCACAACCTCCCCGCAGGGCCCCAGGCTCTCCGTGTCCCTCTCCATTCCCTCCGGCCTCCCTTCCCCTGCACCCACGCAACCCCCACGCACGCTCGGGGGGCAAGGGGTGCCTGCCCGCCTCCACGCTCCCCGCACTCGCACAGGCCCAACCCTTCCTAGGACCTCGCCTCCACTTTTCCAAGGGATCCCATCCACCCTCTTCCTGCCTCTCAAAACTAACCCTAACTTCAACCTCTCAGCTGGGGCTCCGCTGCCATCCTCACCTCCCTCCCCCACGCTCGCGGTGGCCCTCCCCATTCCCTCTGAGCTCCCTTCCCCTCCACGCAGCTAACCCTCCTGCACTCAACCCCCATACCTGCCCTGCACTGAAGCCGGTCCCTCCCCAACCACGCACCTTTCCCCCAAACACTTCCTGGGACCTTCCCTCCCCTTTTCCCAAGCATCCTAGGCACCCTCTTCCCTTCTCAAAAAGATAAACACAAACCTACCTTGGACCTGCCCGCTGCAGCCCTGCTCACGCCCTCAGCTCCTTCACCCACGCTCGCTCGCCGCGGTGTCCCTCAGCAGTCGCTCCGGGGGCTCCCTTCCCCGGCACGCACGCAACCCCCACGCACGCGCTCTGCACAACCGCGTCCCCGCCCCCCTCGCCCCTCTCTGCCCCCACCCACACCCCCCCCCTTCCTGGAAACTTTCCCCATCAGCTCAAAGGCATCCAACCTACCCACCCCTCTACCCCCTTCTCAAACAAACAATCAAACGAACAAACACACACAGCAAGCCAAAAACCAAAACAAAAAACACCTCACTTGAACCTGTCTGCTGGAACTCCACTGACAGCCTTACCTCAGTCCCCCCCTGCTCCCCTGGCCCTCAGCACTCCCTTCAGCTCTCCCTTCCCCTCTGTTCAGGCACTACCCACAAGCCCCTCCCAGCTGCCCTGGCCCATTCCCACAGGAACCCCTCTGGGCTCCTTTCCTGACATCCTTCCGCTCCCATGTGCTAAGGGGTCCTCATCCTCCACCCTCTTCCCCCTTCACAACAACCAACCAAAAACCAAAAACCAACAACAAAAACCACCACCACCGCAGCAGCCACCAAAACCTACCTTGAACCTATCCCCTAGAATGCCCCTCACAACCTCCCCGCAGGGCCCCAGGCTCTCCGTGTCCCTCTCCATTCCCTCCGGCCTCCCTTCCCCTGCACCCACGCAACCCCCACGCACGCTCGGGGGGCAAGGGGTGCCTGCCCGCCTCCACGCTCCCCGCACTCGCACAGGCCCAACCCTTCCTAGGACCTCGCCTCCACTTTTCCAAGGGATCCCATCCACCCTCTTCCTGCCTCTCAAAACTAACCCTAACTTCAACCTCTCAGCTGGGGCTCCGCTGCCATCCTCACCCTCCCTCCCCCACGCTCGCGGTGGCCCTCCCCATTCCCTCTGAGCTCCCTTCCCCTCCACGCAGCTAACCCTCCTGCACTCAACCCCCATACCTGCCCTGCACTGAAGCCGGTCCCTCCCCAACCACGCACCTTTCCCCCAAACACTTCCTGGGACCTTCCCTCCCCTTTTCCCAAGCATCCTAGGCACCCTCTTCCCTTCTCAAAAAGATAAACACAAACCTACCTTGGACCTGCCCGCTGCAGCCCTGCTCACGCCCTCAGCTCCTTCACCCATGCTCGCTCGCCGCGGTGTCCCTCAGCAGTCGCTCCGGGGGCTCCCTTCCCCGGCACGCACGCAACCCCCACGCACGCGCTCTGCACAACCGCGTCCCCGCCCCCCTCGCCCCTCTCTGCCCCCACCCACACCCCCCCCCCTTCCTGGAAACTTTCCCCATCAGCTCAAAGGCATCCAACCTACCCACCCCTCTACCCCCTTCTCAAACAAACAATCAAACGAACAAACACACACAGCAAGCCAAAAACCAAAACAAAAAACACCTCACTTGAACCTGTCTGCTGGAACTCCACTGACAGCCTTACCTCAGTCCCCCCCTGCTCCCCTGGCCCTCAGCACTCCCTTCAGCTCTCCCTTCCCCTCTGTTCAGGCACTACCCACAAGCCCCTCCCAGCTGCCCTGGCCCATTCCCACAGGAACCCCTCTGGGCTCCTTTCCTGACATCCTTCAGCTCCCTGGAGCTAAGGGGTCCTCATCCTCCACCCTCTTCCCCCTTCACAACAACCAACCAAAAACCAAAAACCAGCAACAAAAACCACCACCACCGCAGCAGCCACCAAAACCTACCTTGAACCTATCCCCTAGAATGCCCCTCACAACCTCCCCGCAGGGCCCCAGGCTCTCCGTGTCCCTCTCCATTCCCTCCGGCCTCCCTTCCCCTGCACCCACGCAACCCCCACGCACGCTCGGGGGGCAAGGGGTGCCTGCCCGCCTCCACGCTCCCCGCACTCGCACAGGCCCAACCCTTCCTAGGACCTCGCCTCCACTTTTCCAAGGGATCCCATCCACCCTCTTCCTGCCTCTCAAAACTAACCCTAACTTCAACCTCTCAGCTGGGGCTCCGCTGCCATCCTCACCTCCCTCCCCCACGCTCGCGGTGGCCCTCCCCATTCCCTCTGAGCTCCCTTCCCCTCCACGCAGCTAACCCTCCTGCACTCAACCCCCATACCTGCCCTGCACTGAAGCCGGTCCCTCCCCAACCACGCACCTTTCCCCCAAACACTTCCTGGGACCTTCCCTCCCCTTTTCCCAAGCATCCTAGGCACCCTCTTCCCTTCTCAAAAAGATAAACACAAACCTACCTTGGACCTGCCCGCTGCAGCCCTGCTCACGCCCTCAGCTCCTTCACCCACGCTCGCTCGCCGCGGTGTCCCTCAGCAGTCGCTCCGGGGGCTCCCTTCCCCGGCACGCACGCAACCCCCACGCACGCGCTCTGCACAACCGCGTCCCCGCCCCCCTCGCCCCTCTCTGCCCCCACCCACACCCCCCCCCTTCCTGGAAACTTTCCCCATCAGCTCAAAGGCATCCAACCTACCCACCCCTCTACCCCCTTCTCAAACAAACAATCAAACGAACAAACACACACAGCAAGCCAAAAACCAAAACAAAAAACACCTCACTTGAACCTGTCTGCTGGAACTCCACTGACAGCCTTACCTCAGTCCCCCCCTGCTCCCCTGGCCCTCAGCACTCCCTTCAGCTCTCCCTTCCCCTCTGTTCAGGCACTACCCACAAGCCCCTCCCAGCTGCCCTGGCCCATTCCCACAGGAACCCCTCTGGGCTCCTTTCCTGACATCCTTCCGCTCCCATGTGCTAAGGGGTCCTCATCCTCCACCCTCTTCCCCCTTCACAACAACCAACCAAAAACCAAAAACCAACAACAAAAACCACCACCACCGCAGCAGCCACCAAAACCTACCTTGAACCTATCCCCTAGAATGCCCCTCACAACCTCCCCGCAGGGCCCCAGGCTCTCCGTGTCCCTCTCCATTCCCTCCGGCCTCCCTTCCCCTGCACCCACGCAACCCCCACGCACGCTCGGGGGGCAAGGGGTGCCTGCCCGCCTCCACGCTCCCCGCACTCGCACAGGCCCAACCCTTCCTAGGACCTCGCCTCCACTTTTCCAAGGGATCCCATCCACCCTCTTCCTGCCTCTCAAAACTAACCCTAACTTCAACCTCTCAGCTGGGGCTCCGCTGCCATCCTCACCCTCCCTCCCCCACGCTCGCGGTGGCCCTCCCCATTCCCTCTGAGCTCCCTTCCCCTCCACGCAGCTAACCCTCCTGCACTCAACCCCCATACCTGCCCTGCACTGAAGCCGGTCCCTCCCCAACCACGCACCTTTCCCCCAAACACTTCCTGGGACCTTCCCTCCCCTTTTCCCAAGCATCCTAGGCACCCTCTTCCCTTCTCAAAAAGATAAACACAAACCTACCTTGGACCTGCCCGCTGCAGCCCTGCTCACGCCCTCAGCTCCTTCACCCATGCTCGCTCGCCGCGGTGTCCCTCAGCAGTCGCTCCGGGGGCTCCCTTCCCCGGCACGCATGCAACCCCCACGCACGCGCTCTGCACAACCGCGTCCCCGCCCCCCTCGCCCCTCTCTGCCCCCACCCACACCCCCCCCCCTTCCTGGAAACTTTCCCCATCAGCTCAAAGGCATCCAACCTACCCACCCCTCTACCCCCTTCTCAAACAAACAATCAAACGAACAAACACACACAGCAAGCCAAAAACCAAAACAAAAAACACCTCACTTGAACCTGTCTGCTGGAACTCCACTGACAGCCTTACCTCAGTCCCCCCCTGCTCCCCTGGCCCTCAGCACTCCCTTCAGCTCTCCCTTCCCCTCTGTTCAGGCACTACCCACAAGCCCCTCCCAGCTGCCCTGGCCCATTCCCACACGAACCCCTCTGGGCTCCTTTCCTGACATCCTTCCGCTCCCATGTGCTAAGGGGTCCTCATCCTCCACCCTCTTCCCCCTTCACAACAACCAACCAAAAACCAAAAACCAACAACAAAAACCACCACCACCGCAGCAGCCACCAAAACCTACCTTGAACCTATCCCCTAGAATGCCCCTCACAACCTCCCCGCAGGGCCCCAGGCTCTCCGTGTCCCTCTCCATTCCCTCTGGCCTCCCTTCCCCTGCACCCACGCAACCCCCACGCACGCTCGGGGGGCAAGGGGTGCCTGCCCGCCTCCACGCTCCCCGCACTCGCACAGGCCCAACCCTTCCTAGGACCTCGCCTCCACTTTTCCAAGGGATCCCATCCACCCTCTTCCTGCCTCTCAAAACTAACCCTAACTTCAACCTCTCAGCTGGGGCTCCGCTGCCATCCTCACCCTCCCTCCCCCACGCTCGCGGTGGCCCTCCCCATTCCCTCTGAGCTCCCTTCCCCTCCACGCAGCTAACCCTCCTGCACTCAACCCCCATACCTGCCCTGCACTGAAGCCGGTCCCTCCCCAACCACGCACCTTTCCCCCAAACACTTCCTGGGACCTTCCCTCCCCTTTTCCCAAGCATCCTAGGCACCCTCTTCCCTTCTCAAAAAGATAAACACAAACCTACCTTGGACCTGCCCGCTGCAGCCCTGCTCACGCCCTCAGCTCCTTCACCCACGCTCGCTCGCCGCGGTGTCCCTCAGCAGTCGCTCCGGGGGCTCCCTTCCCCGGCACGCATGCAACCCCCACGCACGCGCTCTGCACAACCGCGTCCCCGCCCCCCTCGCCCCTCTCTGCCCCCACCCACACCCCCCCCCTTCCTGGAAACTTTCCCCATCAGCTCAAAGGCATCCAACCTACCCACCCCTCTACCCCCTTCTCAAACAAACAATCAAACGAACAAACACACACAGCAAGCCAAAAACCAAAACAAAAAACACCTCACTTGAACCTGTCTGCTGGAACTCCACTGACAGCCTTACCTCAGTCCCCCCCTGCTCCCCTGGCCCTCAGCACTCCCTTCAGCTCTCCCTTCCCCTCTGTTCAGGCACTACCCACAAGCCCCTCCCAGCTGCCCTGGCCCATTCCCACAGGAACCCCTCTGGGCTCCTTTCCTGACATCCTTCAGCTCCCTGGAGCTAAGGGGTCCTCATCCTCCACCCTCTTCCCCCTTCACAACAACCAACCAAAAACCAAAAACCAGCAACAAAAACCACCACCACCGCAGCAGCCACCAAAACCTACCTTGAACCTATCCCCTAGAATGCCCCTCACAACCTCCCCGCAGGGCCCCAGGCTCTCCGTGTCCCTCTCCATTCCCTCCGGCCTCCCTTCCCCTGCACCCACGCAACCCCCACGCACGCTCGGGGGGCAAGGGGTGCCTGCCCGCCTCCACGCTCCCCGCACTCGCACAGGCCCAACCCTTCCTAGGACCTCGCCTCCACTTTTCCAAGGGATCCCATCCACCCTCTTCCTGCCTCTCAAAACTAACCCTAACTTCAACCTCTCAGCTGGGGCTCCGCTGCCATCCTCACCTCCCTCCCCCACGCTCGCGGTGGCCCTCCCCATTCCCTCTGAGCTCCCTTCCCCTCCACGCAGCTAACCCTCCTGCACTCAACCCCCATACCTGCCCTGCACTGAAGCCGGTCCCTCCCCAACCACGCACCTTTCCCCCAAACACTTCCTGGGACCTTCCCTCCCCTTTTCCCAAGCATCCTAGGCACCCTCTTCCCTTCTCAAAAAGATAAACACAAACCTACCTTGGACCTGCCCGCTGCAGCCCTGCTCACGCCCTCAGCTCCTTCACCCACGCTCGCTCGCCGCGGTGTCCCTCAGCAGTCGCTCCGGGGGCTCCCTTCCCCGGCACGCACGCAACCCCCACGCACGCGCTCTGCACAACCGCGTCCCCGCCCCCCTCGCCCCTCTCTGCCCCCACCCACACCCCCCCCCTTCCTGGAAACTTTCCCCATCAGCTCAAAGGCATCCAACCTACCCACCCCTCTACCCCCTTCTCAAACAAACAATCAAACGAACAAACACACACAGCAAGCCAAAAACCAAAACAAAAAACACCTCACTTGAACCTGTCTGCTGGAACTCCACTGACAGCCTTACCTCAGTCCCCCCCTGCTCCCCTGGCCCTCAGCACTCCCTTCAGCTCTCCCTTCCCCTCTGTTCAGGCACTACCCACAAGCCCCTCCCAGCTGCCCTGGCCCATTCCCACACGAACCCCTCTGGGCTCCTTTCCTGACATCCTTCCGCTCCCATGTGCTAAGGGGTCCTCATCCTCCACCCTCTTCCCCCTTCACAACAACCAACCAAAAACCAAAAACCAACAACAAAAACCACCACCACCGCAGCAGCCACCAAAACCTACCTTGAACCTATCCCCTAGAATGCCCCTCACAACCTCCCCGCAGGGCCCCAGGCTCTCCGTGTCCCTCTCCATTCCCTCCGGCCTCCCTTCCCCTGCACCCACGCAACCCCCACGCACGCTCCGGGGGCAAGGGGTGCCTGCCCGCCTCCACGCTCCCCGCACTCGCACAGGCCCAACCCTTCCTAGGACCTCGCCTCCACTTTTCCAAGGGATCCCATCCACCCTCTTCCTGCCTCTCAAAACTAACCCTAACTTCAACCTCTCAGCTGGGGCTCCGCTGCCATCCTCACCCTCCCTCCCCCACGCTCGCGGTGGCCCTCCCCATTCCCTCTGAGCTCCCTTCCCCTCCACGCAGCTAACCCTCCTGCACTCAACCCCCATACCTGCCCTGCACTGAAGCCGGTCCCTCCCCAACCACGCACCTTTCCCCCAAACACTTCCTGGGACCTTCCCTCCCCTTTTCCCAAGCATCCTAGGCACCCTCTTCCCTTCTCAAAAAGATAAACACAAACCTACCTTGGACCTGCCCGCTGCAGCCCTGCTCACGCCCTCAGCTCCTTCACCCATGCTCGCTCGCCGCGGTGTCCCTCAGCAGTCGCTCCGGGGGCTCCCTTCCCCGGCACGCATGCAACCCCCACGCACGCGCTCTGCACAACCGCGTCCCCGCCCCCCTCGCCCCTCTCTGCCCCCACCCACACCCCCCCCCTTCCTGGAAACTTTCCCCATCAGCTCAAAGGCATCCAACCTACCCACCCCTCTACCCCCTTCTCAAACAAACAATCAAACGAACAAACACACACAGCAAGCCAAAAACCAAAACAAAAAACACCTCACTTGAACCTGTCTGCTGGAACTCCACTGACAGCCTTACCTCAGTCCCCCCCTGCTCCCCTGGCCCTCAGCACTCCCTTCAGCTCTCCCTTCCCCTCTGTTCAGGCACTACCCACAAGCCCCTCCCAGCTGCCCTGGCCCATTCCCACAGGAACCCCTCTGGGCTCCTTTCCTGACATCCTTCAGCTCCCTGGAGCTAAGGGGTCCTCATCCTCCACCCTCTTCCCCCTTCACAACAACCAACCAAAAACCAAAAACCAACAACAAAAACCACCACCACCGCAGCAGCCACCAAAACCTACCTTGAACCTATCCCCTAGAATGCCCCTCACAACCTCCCCGCAGGGCCCCAGGCTCTCCGTGTCCCTCTCCATTCCCTCCGGCCTCCCTTCCCCTGCACCCACGCAACCCCCATGCACGCTCGGGGGGCAAGGGGTGCCTGCCCGCCTCCACGCTCCCCGCACTCGCACAGGCCCAACCCTTCCTAGGACCTCGCCTCCACTTTTCCAAGGGATCCCATCCACCCTCTTCCTGCCTCTCAAAACTAACCCTAACTTCAACCTCTCAGCTGGGGCTCCGCTGCCATCCTCACCTCCCTCCCCCACGCTCGCGGTGGCCCTCCCCATTCCCTCTGAGCTCCCTTCCCCTCCACGCAGCTAACCCTCCTGCACTCAACCCCCATACCTGCCCTGCACTGAAGCCGGTCCCTCCCCAACCACGCACCTTTCCCCCAAACACTTCCTGGGACCTTCCCTCCCCTTTTCCCAAGCATCCTAGGCACCCTCTTCCCTTCTCAAAAAGATAAACACAAACCTACCTTGGACCTGCCCGCTGCAGCCCTGCTCACGCCCTCAGCTCCTTCACCCATGCTCGCTCGCCGCGGTGTCCCTCAGCAGTCGCTCCGGGGGCTCCCTTCCCCGGCACGCACGCAACCCCCACGCACGCCACGGCACGCACGCAACCCCCACGCACGCGCTCTGCACAACCGCGTCCCCGCCCCCCTCGCCCCTCTCTGCCCCCACCCACACCCCCCCCCTTCCTGGAAACTTTCCCCATCAGCTCAAAGGCATCCAACCTACCCACCCCTCTACCCCCTTCTCAAACAAACAATCAAACGAACAAACACACACAGCAAGCAAAAAACCAAAACAAAAAACACTTCACTTGAACCTGTCTGCTGCTGGAACTCCACTGACAGCCTTACCTCAGTCCCCCCCTGCTCGCCCTAGCCCTCAGCACTCCCTTCAGCTCTCCCTTCCCCTCTGTTCAGGCACTACCCACAAGCCCCTCCCAGCTGCCCTGGCCCATTCCCACACGAACCCCTCTGGGCTCCTTTCCTGACATCCTTCCGCTCCCATGTGCTAAGGGGTCCTCATCCTCCACCCTCTTCCCCCTTCACAACAACCAACCAAAAACCAAAAACCAACAACAAAAACCACCACCACCGCAGCAGCCACCAAAACCTACCTTGAACCTATCCCCTAGAATGCCCCTCACAACCTCCCCGCAGGGCCCCAGGCTCTCCGTGTCCCTCTCCATTCCCTCCGGCCTCCCTTCCCCTGCACCCACGCAACCCCCACGCACGCTCCGGGGGCAAGGGGTGCCTGCCCGCCTCCACGCTCCCCGCACTCGCACAGGCCCAACCCTTCCTAGGACCTCGCCTCCACTTTTCCAAGGGATCCCATCCACCCTCTTCCTGCCTCTCAAAACTAACCCTAACTTCAACCTCTCAGCTGGGGCTCCGCTGCCATCCTCACCCTCCCTCCCCCACGCTCGCGGTGGCCCTCCCCATTCCCTCTGAGCTCCCTTCCCCTCCACGCAGCTAACCCTCCTGCACTCAACCCCCATACCTGCCCTGCACTGAAGCCGGTCCCTCCCCAACCACGCAGCTTTCCCCCAAACACTTCCTGGGACCTTCCCTCCCCTTTTCCCAAGCATCCTAGGCACCCTCTTCCCTTCTCAAAAAGATAAACACAAACCTACCTTGGACCTGCCCGCTGCAGCCCTGCTCACGCCCTCAGCTCCTTCACCCATGCTCGCTCGCCGCGGTGTCCCTCAGCAGTCGCTCCGGGGGCTCCCTTCCCCGGCACGCACGCAACCCCCACGCACGCCACGGCACGCACGCAACCCCCACGCACGCGCTCTGCACAACCGCGTCCCCGCCCCCCTCGCCCCTCTCTGCCCCCACCCACACCCCCCCCCTTCCTGGAAACTTTCCCCATCAGCTCAAAGGCATCCAACCTACCCACCCCTCTACCCCCTTCTCAAACAAACAATCAAACGAACAAACACACACAGCAAGCCAAAAACCAAAACAAAAAACACTTCACTTGAACCTGTCTGCTGCTGGAACTCCACTGACAGCCTTACCTCAGTCCCCCCCTGCTCGCCCTAGCCCTCAGCACTCCCTTCAGCTCTCCCTTCCCCTCTGTTCAGGCACTACCCACAAGCCCCTCCCAGCTGCCCTGGCCCATTCCCACACGAACCCCTCTGGGCTCCTTTCCTGACATCCTTCCGCTCCCATGTGCTAAGGGGTCCTCATCCTCCACCCTCTTCCCCCTTCACAACAACCAACCAAAAACCAAAAACCAACAACAAAAACCACCACCACCGCAGCAGCCACCAAAACCTACCTTGAACCTATCCCCTAGAATGCCCCTCACAACCTCCCCGCAGGGCCCCAGGCTCTCCGTGTCCCTCTCCATTCCCTCCGGCCTCCCTTCCCCTGCACCCACGCAACCCCCACGCACGCTCGGGGGGCAAGGGGTGCCTGCCCGCCTCCACGCTCCCCGCACTCGCACAGGCCCAACCCTTCCTAGGACCTCGCCTCCACTTTTCCAAGGGATCCCATCCACCCTCTTCCTGCCTCTCAAAACTAACCCTAACTTCAACCTCTCAGCTGGGGCTCCGCTGCCATCCTCACCCTCCCTCCCCCACGCTCGCGGTGGCCCTCCCCATTCCCTCTGAGCTCCCTTCCCCTCCACGCAGCTAACCCTCCTGCACTCAACCCCCATACCTGCCCTGCACTGAAGCCGGTCCCTCCCCAACCACGCAGCTTTCCCCCAAACACTTCCTGGGACCTTCCCTCCCCTTTTCCCAAGCATCCTAGGCACCCTCTTCCCTTCTCAAAAAGATAAACACAAACCTACCTTGGACCTGCCCGCTGCAGCCCTGCTCACGCCCTCAGCTCCTTCACCCATGCTCGCTCGCCGCGGTGTCCCTCAGCAGTCGCTCCGGGGGCTCCCTTCCCCGGCACGCACGCAACCCCCACGCACGCCACGGCACGCACGCAACCCCCACGCACGCGCTCTGCACAACCGCGTCCCCGCCCCCCTCGCCCCTCTCTGCCCCCACCCACACCCCCCCCCTTCCTGGAAACTTTCCCCATCAGCTCAAAGGCATCCAACCTACCCACCCCTCTACCCCCTTCTCAAACAAACAATCAAACGAACAAACACACACAGCAAGCCAAAAACCAAAACAAAAAACACTTCACTTGAACCTGTCTGCTGCTGGAACTCCACTGACAGCCTTACCTCAGTCCCCCCCTGCTCGCCCTAGCCCTCAGCACTCCCTTCAGCTCTCCCTTCCCCTCTGTTCAGGCACTACCCACAAGCCCCTCCCAGCTGCCCTGGCCCATTCCCACACGAACCCCTCTGGGCTCCTTTCCTGACATCCTTCCGCTCCCATGTGCTAAGGGGTCCTCATCCTCCACCCTCTTCCCCCTTCACAACAACCAACCAAAAACCAAAAACCAACAACAAAAACCACCACCACCGCAGCAGCCACCAAAACCTACCTTGAACCTATCCCCTAGAATGCCCCTCACAACCTCCCCGCAGGGCCCCAGGCTCTCCGTGTCCCTCTCCATTCCCTCCGGCCTCCCTTCCCCTGCACCCACGCAACCCCCACGCACGCTCGGGGGGCAAGGGGTGCCTGCCCGCCTCCACGCTCCCCGCACTCGCACAGGCCCAACCCTTCCTAGGACCTCGCCTCCACTTTTCCAAGGGATCCCATCCACCCTCTTCCTGCCTCTCAAAACTAACCCTAACTTCAACCTCTCAGCTGGGGCTCCGCTGCCATCCTCACCCTCCCTCCCCCACGCTCGCGGTGGCCCTCCCCATTCCCTCTGAGCTCCCTTCCCCTCCACGCAGCTAACCCTCCTGCACTCAACCCCCATACCTGCCCTGCACTGAAGCCGGTCCCTCCCCAACCACGCAGCTTTCCCCCAAACACTTCCTGGGACCTTCCCTCCCCTTTTCCCAAGCATCCTAGGCACCCTCTTCCCTTCTCAAAAAGATAAACACAAACCTACCTTGGACCTGCCCGCTGCAGCCCTGCTCACGCCCTCAGCTCCTTCACCCATGCTCGCTCGCCGCGGTGTCCCTCAGCAGTCGCTCCGGGGGCTCCCTTCCCCGGCACGCACGCGAACCCCCACGCACGCGCTCTGCACAACCGCGTCCCCGCCCCCCTCGCCCCTCTCTGCCCCCACCCACACCCCCCCCCTTCCTGGAAACTTTCCCCATCAGCTCAAAGGCATCCAACCTACCCACCCCTCTACCCCCTTCTCAAACAAACAATCAAACGAACAAACACACACAGCAAGCCAAAAACCAAAACAAAAAACACCTCACTTGAACCTGTCTGCTGGAACTCCACTGACAGCCTTACCTCAGTCCCCCCCTGCTCCCCTGGCCCTCAGCACTCCCTTCAGCTCTCCCTTCCCCTCTGTTCAGGCACTACCCACAAGCCCCTCCCAGCTGCCCTGGCCCATTCCCACAGGAACCCCTCTGGGCTCCTTTCCTGACATCCTTCAGCTCCCTGGAGCTAAGGGGTCCTCATCCTCCACCCTCTTCCCCCTTCACAACAACCAACCAAAAACCAAAAACCAGCAACAAAAACCACCACCACCGCAGCAGCCACCAAAACCTACCTTGAACCTATCCCCTAGAATGCCCCTCACAACCTCCCCGCAGGGCCCCAGGCTCTCCGTGTCCCTCTCCATTCCCTCCGGCCTCCCTTCCCCTGCACCCACGCAACCCCCACGCACGCTCGGGGGGCAAGGGGTGCCTGCCCGCCTCCACGCTCCCCGCACTCGCACAGGCCCAACCCTTCCTAGGACCTCGCCTCCACTTTTCCAAGGGATCCCATCCACCCTCTTCCTGCCTCTCAAAACTAACCCTAACTTCAACCTCTCAGCTGGGGCTCCGCTGCCATCCTCACCTCCCTCCCCCACGCTCGCGGTGGCCCTCCCCATTCCCTCTGAGCTCCCTTCCCCTCCACGCAGCTAACCCTCCTGCACTCAACCCCCATACCTGCCCTGCACTGAAGCCGGTCCCTCCCCAACCACGCACCTTTCCCCCAAACACTTCCTGGGACCTTCCCTCCCCTTTTCCCAAGCATCCTAGGCACCCTCTTCCCTTCTCAAAAAGATAAACACAAACCTACCTTGGACCTGCCCGCTGCAGCCCTGCTCACGCCCTCAGCTCCTTCACCCACGCTCGCTCGCCGCGGTGTCCCTCAGCAGTCGCTCCGGGGGCTCCCTTCCCCGGCACGCACGCAACCCCCACGCACGCGCTCTGCACAACCGCGTCCCCGCCCCCCTCGCCCCTCTCTGCCCCCACCCACACCCCCCCCCTTCCTGGAAACTTTCCCCATCAGCTCAAAGGCATCCAACCTACCCACCCCTCTACCCCCTTCTCAAACAAACAATCAAACGAACAAACACACACAGCAAGCCAAAAACCAAAACAAAAAACACCTCACTTGAACCTGTCTGCTGGAACTCCACTGACAGCCTTACCTCAGTCCCCCCCTGCTCCCCTGGCCCTCAGCACTCCCTTCAGCTCTCCCTTCCCCTCTGTTCAGGCACTACCCACAAGCCCCTCCCAGCTGCCCTGGCCCATTCCCACAGGAACCCCTCTGGGCTCCTTTCCTGACATCCTTCAGCTCCCTGGAGCTAAGGGGTCCTCATCCTCCACCCTCTTCCCCCTTCACAACAACCAACCAAAAACCAAAAACCAGCAACAAAAACCACCACCACCGCAGCAGCCACCAAAACCTACCTTGAACCTATCCCCTAGAATGCCCCTCACAACCTCCCCGCAGGGCCCCAGGCTCTCCGTGTCCCTCTCCATTCCCTCCGGCCTCCCTTCCCCTGCACCCACGCAACCCCCACGCACGCTCGGGGGGCAAGGGGTGCCTGCCCGCCTCCACGCTCCCCGCACTCGCACAGGCCCAACCCTTCCTAGGACCTCGCCTCCACTTTTCCAAGGGATCCCATCCACCCTCTTCCTGCCTCTCAAAACTAACCCTAACTTCAACCTCTCAGCTGGGGCTCCGCTGCCATCCTCACCCTCCCTCCCCCACGCTCGCGGTGGCCCTCCCCATTCCCTCTGAGCTCCCTTCCCCTCCACGCAGCTAACCCTCCTGCACTCAACCCCCATACCTGCCCTGCACTGAAGCCGGTCCCTCCCCAACCACGCACCTTTCCCCCAAACACTTCCTGGGACCTTCCCTCCCCTTTTCCCAAGCATCCTAGGCACCCTCTTCCCTTCTCAAAAAGATAAACACAAACCTACCTTGGACCTGCCCGCTGCAGCCCTGCTCACGCCCTCAGCTCCTTCACCCACGCTCGCTCGCCGCGGTGTCCCTCAGCAGTCGCTCCGGGGGCTCCCTTCCCCGGCACGCACGCAACCCCCACGCACGCGCTCTGCACAACCGCGTCCCCGCCCCCCTCGCCCCTCTCTGCCCCCACCCACACCCCCCCCCTTCCTGGAAACTTTCCCCATCAGCTCAAAGGCATCCAACCTACCCACCCCTCTACCCCCTTCTCAAACAAACAATCAAACGAACAAACACACACAGCAAGCCAAAAACCAAAACAAAAAACACCTCACTTGAACCTGTCTGCTGGAACTCCACTGACAGCCTTACCTCAGTCCCCCCCTGCTCCCCTGGCCCTCAGCACTCCCTTCAGCTCTCCCTTCCCCTCTGTTCAGGCACTACCCACAAGCCCCTCCCAGCTGCCCTGGCCCATTCCCACACGAACCCCTCTGGGCTCCTTTCCTGACATCCTTCCGCTCCCATGTGCTAAGGGGTCCTCATCCTCCACCCTCTTCCCCCTTCACAACAACCAACCAAAAACCAAAAACCAACAACAAAAACCACCACCACCGCAGCAGCCACCAAAACCTACCTTGAACCTATCCCCTAGAATGCCCCTCACAACCTCCCCGCAGGGCCCCAGGCTCTCCGTGTCCCTCTCCATTCCCTCCGGCCTCCCTTCCCCTGCACCCACGCAACCCCCACGCACGCTCGGGGGGCAAGGGGTGCCTGCCCGCCTCCACGCTCCCCGCACTCGCACAGGCCCAACCCTTCCTAGGACCTCGCCTCCACTTTTCCAAGGGATCCCATCCACCCTCTTCCTGCCTCTCAAAACTAACCCTAACTTCAACCTCTCAGCTGGGGCTCCGCTGCCATCCTCACCCTCCCTCCCCCACGCTCGCGGTGGCCCTCCCCATTCCCTCTGAGCTCCCTTCCCCTCCACGCAGCTAACCCTCCTGCACTCAACCCCCATACCTGCCCTGCACTGAAGCCGGTCCCTCCCCAACCACGCACCTTTCCCCCAAACACTTCCTGGGACCTTCCCTCCCCTTTTCCCAAGCATCCTAGGCACCCTCTTCCCTTCTCAAAAAGATAAACACAAACCTACCTTGGACCTGCCCGCTGCAGCCCTGCTCACGCCCTCAGCTCCTTCACCCACGCTCGCTCGCCGCGGTGTCCCTCAGCAGTCGCTCCGGGGGCTCCCTTCCCCGGCACGCATGCAACCCCCACGCACGCGCTCTGCACAACCGCGTCCCCGCCCCCCTCGCCCCTCTCTGCCCCCACCCACACCCCCCCCTTCCTGGAAACTTTCCCCATCAGCTCAAAGGCATCCAACCTACCCACCCCTCTACCCCCTTCTCAAACAAACAATCAAACGAACAAACACACACAGCAAGCCAAAAACCAAAACAAAAAACACCTCACTTGAACCTGTCTGCTGGAACTCCACTGACAGCCTTACCTCAGTCCCCCCCTGCTCCCCTGGCCCTCAGCACTCCCTTCAGCTCTCCCTTCCCCTCTGTTCAGGCACTACCCACAAGCCCCTCCCAGCTGCCCTGGCCCATTCCCACAGGAACCCCTCTGGGCTCCTTTCCTGACATCCTTCAGCTCCCTGGAGCTAAGGGGTCCTCATCCTCCACCCTCTTCCCCCTTCACAACAACCAACCAAAAACCAAAAACCAGCAACAAAAACCACCACCACCGCAGCAGCCACCAAAACCTACCTTGAACCTATCCCCTAGAATGCCCCTCACAACCTCCCCGCAGGGCCCCAGGCTCTCCGTGTCCCTCTCCATTCCCTCCGGCCTCCCTTCCCCTGCACCCACGCAACCCCCACGCACGCTCGGGGGGCAAGGGGTGCCTGCCCGCCTCCACGCTCCCCGCACTCGCACAGGCCCAACCCTTCCTAGGACCTCGCCTCCACTTTTCCAAGGGATCCCATCCACCCTCTTCCTGCCTCTCAAAACTAACCCTAACTTCAACCTCTCAGCTGGGGCTCCGCTGCCATCCTCACCTCCCTCCCCCACGCTCGCGGTGGCCCTCCCCATTCCCTCTGAGCTCCCTTCCCCTCCACGCAGCTAACCCTCCTGCACTCAACCCCCATACCTGCCCTGCACTGAAGCCGGTCCCTCCCCAACCACGCACCTTTCCCCCAAACACTTCCTGGGACCTTCCCTCCCCTTTTCCCAAGCATCCTAGGCACCCTCTTCCCTTCTCAAAAAGATAAACACAAACCTACCTTGGACCTGCCCGCTGCAGCCCTGCTCACGCCCTCAGCTCCTTCACCCACGCTCGCTCGCCGCGGTGTCCCTCAGCAGTCGCTCCGGGGGCTCCCTTCCCCGGCACGCATGCAACCCCCACGCACGCGCTCTGCACAACCGCGTCCCCGCCCCCCTCGCCCCTCTCTGCCCCCACCCACACCCCCCCCTTCCTGGAAACTTTCCCCATCAGCTCAAAGGCATCCAACCTACCCACCCCTCTACCCCCTTCTCAAACAAACAATCAAACGAACAAACACACACAGCAAGCCAAAAACCAAAACAAAAAACACCTCACTTGAACCTGTCTGCTGGAACTCCACTGACAGCCTTACCTCAGTCCCCCCCTGCTCCCCTGGCCCTCAGCACTCCCTTCAGCTCTCCCTTCCCCTCTGTTCAGGCACTACCCACAAGCCCCTCCCAGCTGCCCTGGCCCATTCCCACAGGAACCCCTCTGGGCTCCTTTCCTGACATCCTTCAGCTCCCTGGAGCTAAGGGGTCCTCATCCTCCACCCTCTTCCCCCTTCACAACAACCAACCAAAAACCAAAAACCAGCAACAAAAACCACCACCACCGCAGCAGCCACCAAAACCTACCTTGAACCTATCCCCTAGAATGCCCCTCACAACCTCCCCGCAGGGCCCCAGGCTCTCCGTGTCCCTCTCCATTCCCTCCGGCCTCCCTTCCCCTGCACCCACGCAACCCCCACGCACGCTCGGGGGGCAAGGGGTGCCTGCCCGCCTCCACGCTCCCCGCACTCGCACAGGCCCAACCCTTCCTAGGACCTCGCCTCCACTTTTCCAAGGGATCCCATCCACCCTCTTCCTGCCTCTCAAAACTAACCCTAACTTCAACCTCTCAGCTGGGGCTCCGCTGCCATCCTCACCTCCCTCCCCCACGCTCGCGGTGGCCCTCCCCATTCCCTCTGAGCTCCCTTCCCCTCCACGCAGCTAACCCTCCTGCACTCAACCCCCATACCTGCCCTGCACTGAAGCCGGTCCCTCCCCAACCACGCACCTTTCCCCCAAACACTTCCTGGGACCTTCCCTCCCCTTTTCCCAAGCATCCTAGGCACCCTCTTCCCTTCTCAAAAAGATAAACACAAACCTACCTTGGACCTGCCCGCTGCAGCCCTGCTCACGCCCTCAGCTCCTTCACCCATGCTCGCTCGCCGCGGTGTCCCTCAGCAGTCGCTCCGGGGGCTCCCTTCCCCGGCACGCACGCAACCCCCACGCACGCGCTCTGCACAACCGCGTCCCCGCCCCCCTCGCCCCTCTCTGCCCCCACCCACACCCCCCCCCTTCCTGGAAACTTTCCCCATCAGCTCAAAGGCATCCAACCTACCCACCCCTCTACCCCCTTCTCAAACAAACAATCAAACGAACAAACACACACAGCAAGCCAAAAACCAAAACAAAAAACACCTCACTTGAACCTGTCTGCTGGAACTCCACTGACAGCCTTACCTCAGTCCCCCCCTGCTCCCCTGGCCCTCAGCACTCCCTTCAGCTCTCCCTTCCCCTCTGTTCAGGCACTACCCACAAGCCCCTCCCAGCTGCCCTGGCCCATTCCCACACGAACCCCTCTGGGCTCCTTTCCTGACATCCTTCCGCTCCCATGTGCTAAGGGGTCCTCATCCTCCACCCTCTTCCCCCTTCACAACAACCAACCAAAAACCAAAAACCAACAACAAAAACCACCACCACCGCAGCAGCCACCAAAACCTACCTTGAACCTATCCCCTAGAATGCCCCTCACAACCTCCCCGCAGGGCCCCAGGCTCTCCGTGTCCCTCTCCATTCCCTCCGGCCTCCCTTCCCCTGCACCCACGCAACCCCCACGCACGCTCGGGGGGCAAGGGGTGCCTGCCCGCCTCCACGCTCCCCGCACTCGCACAGGCCCAACCCTTCCTAGGACCTCGCCTCCACTTTTCCAAGGGATCCCATCCACCCTCTTCCTGCCTCTCAAAACTAACCCTAACTTCAACCTCTCAGCTGGGGCTCCGCTGCCATCCTCACCTCCCTCCCCCACGCTCGCGGTGGCCCTCCCCATTCCCTCTGAGCTCCCTTCCCCTCCACGCAGCTAACCCTCCTGCACTCAACCCCCATACCTGCCCTGCACTGAAGCCGGTCCCTCCCCAACCACGCACCTTTCCCCCAAACACTTCCTGGGACCTTCCCTCCCCTTTTCCCAAGCATCCTAGGCACCCTCTTCCCTTCTCAAAAAGATAAACACAAACCTACCTTGGACCTGCCCGCTGCAGCCCTGCTCACGCCCTCAGCTCCTTCACCCACGCTCGCTCGCCGCGGTGTCCCTCAGCAGTCGCTCCGGGGGCTCCCTTCCCCGGCACGCACGCAACCCCCACGCACGCCACGGCACGCACGCAACCCCCTCGGACGCCACGGCACGCATGCAACCCCCACGCAGGCGCTCTGCACAACCGCTCTGGCTCTGGAGAGGGATGTGACCTCACCTAGGCAGGCTGCCCATGGGCCAACCCCACCAAACAGCATGGCCTTGGCTGCTCTCTGCACATGGAAAATGCCCCCTTGTCTTCCTCACCTTTATTCAAACCCGACACATATTTCAAGGCTAGTTCACTATTATCTTTTCTCTAACCCTCTCCTGATTCTTCAACAGCATTCCTCTTAGAACTTCCATGGTGACTTTAGACTGTTTGTGTAACTGAAAATATACCCACCCCCCACCCCCAAAGGGTTAGGGTTAGGAGTCCAAGCTCCACCTCTGGAACTCACCATGGATAAACTGTACTTAGGATTCTCTGCATTTTTCTCTTGGAGGAAGCGGCTCAGGAGGATCAAGGACACAGCATCCAAGAAACATTTTTACGGGCAGTGCCGCATGGTGCTGGGGCCCAAGAAGCTCTGTGGAGATGGCAGGCAGTGGGTCCTGGGTCCTCCTGCCCCCTTCCCGCCTCCACCAATGCCACTTCCAGATGACTCCCTGCCCTTTCCCATCCACTTCAATCTCCTGGTACATACATGCAGCAGCCTCCAGAGGGGAGACAAAAGTCCTGGAGTTTGGCTCTGTCCAGCTTCTGCCCTCCTCACCTCTCATCCAGGCTTCCAGGTGAGACTAGAGAAGTTTCTGTCATTTCTTCACTCTTGGAGCAGAGACCTGACCAGAAGGATGTGTTGCCAGGAAGAGGAAAGCAAGGCTTAGGGATGAACCAACCCTCGCCCAAACTGCAAGCTCAAGCCAGTCCCCACCTGGGTGTAATTGGCCAATAAGTTGGGTCTCATATGTTAGCTCCCCCCCTACATTTGTGGCTGATTCTTCCCAGGATCATGATTGGCAGATTCTGAAGTTTGGGATCAAATCAGAAGGACCAAGGGAAACTAGTTTGTACACAGCTTTCTTCCGTCCTGGAGTGGTGCAGAGGATGGAAAGCTAAAAGTGACTAGAACCTTCTCATCCTGTGAAAGTCTTTACCATGTTTGGAAGACTCCACTGGGGTCTTTGTGTCTCATAGAAAATGTGGCTTAAAGGTTTATCAGAGAGCAGGGATTCCTCTGAAATCAAGGAGAAAAGACCTCAATGCTGCAGGATAGGGGCCCAGTGGGCTCTTCAGAGGTAGCAGCACCTAGACACCCCTCCCAGGAGACCCTGCTTGTCAATCACCGTTCTCTTTGAATGGGGACTGCTCACCACACCAGCCTCATACCAAGCACCTGCTTCTGGATGAGGCAGGGATACAGTTGGAAAGCCAGCTTTCCAGCCTTTTCTCTCAAACCCAGAAGATTGGAAATGAATGATCAGTCTGACTCAAATGGATGAGGAGGGAGTGCCCCCATCCTGCCCTACCCTGCCCAGGCTGCAGTCACCCCAGCTGCTGGCTGTGTCTTGTACTCACCCCAAATGGCTCCTCGAATCTCCAGTTCTTTCCAAGGCCCAGAATGGCTCAAAGGGCCTCTGAAGTTGACTTTTCTTCTCTCTTTTTTTTCCATTACTAAGAATATATTTCATTTCTTTCTCACTCTTCCATCCCCTCACCATGCTTAGCTGAGCATTACATGAACTGTAGTTGTAGCCTTTCACTAAGAAAAGAAGATGACCAGATGATATCCTATCTTGCCTCTTCAGCTTTTGAGATGCAAAAAATAGAATTTAGGATAAGATTTTACATAGGGTTTTTTCCTTTCAGGTTTTTTTTTTTTTTGGTCTTTTTAGGGCTGCACCTAAAATTAGGTATGGGGTTGAGTTTCATTTCTTTGCACTGATATGGTGGTTCCCAGGCTAGGGGCCGAATCAGAACTGTAGCTGCTGGTCTACATCCCAGCCACAGCAACACCAGATCTGAGCTGCATCTGTGACCTACACCACAACTGATGGCAACGCCAGGTCCTTAACCCACTGAGCAAGGCCAGGGATCAAACCCACATCCTCATGGATCCTAGTTGGGTTCATTAACTGCTGAGCCACGATGGGAACTCCTGGATTTCCACATTTTTAAAGGCTGCAGAATACTTTATTGTATGTGTTTATACATCACATTTTCTTTCTCTGTTCTTCTGCCAATAGACATTTAGATTGTTTCCACATCTGGGCATTCTGAACTCTGGTGCAGTGAACATAGGGGTACAGATATCCTTTTGAGATTCTGACTTCAATTCCTTTGGACACATACATCTTGAAAAGTGGAACTGCTAGATCATAACTTAGTCTTTTTTGTTAAGGCCTGCACTTGTAGTTCATGGAAGTTCCAAGGCTAGGGATCTATTTGGAGCGGCAGCTGCCGGCCTACACCACAGCCAAAGGAACTCAGGATCCAAGCTGTACCTGCAATCTATGCTGCAGCTTTCAGCAACACTGGATCTTAACCCACTGAGTGAGGCCAGGGATTGAACCCAAGTCCTCATGGATGCTAGTCAGGTTCTTAACCTGCAGAGCCACCGGGTCTTTATTTCACTCCTGTTAGTTCTAGTTTTAATTTTTTGAGGAACTTATGTAACGGCTGCACCAATTTATATTCCCACTAAGTGTACAGAGTTTCACTTTCCCCCACATCCTCACCACAAGAAATGAGGTGATATCTCATTGTGGTTTTGGTTTGAATTTCCCTGATGACTGGTGATGTTGAGAATCTTTTCATGTACCTGTTGGCCATATGTATGTCTTCTTTTGAGAAATGTCTTCTTTGATTTTTTTTTTCTTTTTAGGGCCAAACCCATGGTGTTTGGAAATTCCCAGGTTAGGGGTCAAATCTGAGCTGCAGCTGCAGTCCACAGCCACAGCACTGCAAGATCTGAGCTGTGTCTGCAACCTACACCACAGCTCACAGCAACGCTGGATCCTTAACCCACAGAGCAAGGCCAGATATTGAACCTGCAACCTCATGATTACTAGTTGGGTTTCATTATTGCTGAGCCACAATGGGAACTCCCTTTGTTCATTTTTAACTGTGTTATTTGGTTTTTTGCTATTGAGTTATATGACCTTCATACATATTTTGGATATTAACCCCTTGTCATTTAAATGGTTTGCAAATATCTTCTATTCAGTAGGCTGTCTCTTCATTTTGTTGATGGTTTCCTTTGCTGTGCTAAACATAGTGCTACTTTTATTTTTTTTTTATTTTTTTATTTTTTATTTTTTAGGGCCACACTTGTGACATATGAGGTTCCCAGGCTTGGGGTTGAATCAGAGCTGTAGCTGCCGGCCTACACCACAGCCACGGCAATACAGGATCCAAGCCGTCTCTGCGACCTACACCACAGCTCACGGCAATGCCAGATCCTTACCCCACTGAGTGAGGCCAGGGATGGAACCCACATCCTCATGGATCCTAGTCAGATTAGTTTCCGCTGCACCACAATGAGAATTGCTCGTGTTACTTTTAAAATTTAGGTGTTTGTCTCAAATTCATATTTGCATATGGAATGAGGTAGGGGTTGAGTTTCACTTCTTTGCACTGATATCTATTTGTTTCAGCACCCCTTTCCCTTACTTTTTTTTTTTTTTTGGTGGTTTGTCTTTTTTTTAGGGCCACACCTGCCACTTATGGAGATTCCCAGGCTAGGGGTCTAATCGGAGCTGTAGCCACCGGCCTACACTACAGCCAGAGCAACACCAGATCTGAGCCGTATCTCCAACCTATACCACAGCTCACCGAAACACTGGATCCTTACCTTGTTGAGCCAGGCCAGGAATCGAACCCACAACCTCATGGATGCTAGTCAGGTTCCTTAACCACTGAGCCATGACAGAAACTCCTCTCTTACCTTTTGATTTACTTGGCATCTTGTCAAAATCCAGCAACTGTCAGCATGAGGCTGTTTTTACTCTAAGCATTTCTGCACTCTATTTTTGCTACACTGTAAATAGTATCACATTGTGTCCCCTCCCCCAGCCCTGAGGTCATCATGATATTCTCCTACTTATTCTTTCTTTTTTTTTTTTGTCTTTTTGCCTTTTCTAGGGCTGCTTCCCAGGGCATATGGAGGTTCCCAGGCTAGGGGTCCAGTCAGAGCTGCAGCCACTGGCTACACCAGAGTCACAACAACATGGGATCCAAGCTGCATCTGCAACCTGCACCCACAGCTCACAGCAATGTCAGATCCCCAACCCACCGAGCAAGGCCAGGGATCAAACCTGCAACCTCATGGTTCCTAGTTGGATTTGCTAACCACTGTGCCATGACAGGAACGCCATCTCCTACTTATTCTTGCAGTGGTGTAGGAGGGGTCTTTTAGGTGGGACTGTGTTAGGTTTCCAGTAATACTAGTTTTCTTATGTGGGTGACCATCCATCCTGGCCCTGTTTATTCAAGTGAACATCCTTCCCCACCCACTTGCAGAGTGCTGTCTCTATTATAAATCAGCTTTCTTGATACCTCTATTTCTTGGGGATGGTTTTCTTTCTTCCTTTTTTCTTTTTAGGCTGCACCCAAGTCACATGGATGTTCCCAGGCTAGGAGTCAAATCAGAGCTACAGCTGCCAGCCTATATCATAGCCACAGCAGTGCAGGATCCAAGCTGTGTCTGCAACCTACACCACAGGTCACAGCAATGCCAGATCCTTAACCCACTAAGCAAGGCCAGGGAGCGAACCCACATCCTCATGGATCCTAGTCAGGTTCATTAACTGCTGAGCTATGAAGGGAACTCCAGAGCTTTCTCTGTTTTTAATGGTGTTGTTTTGTTAGAATTCTTTGCATATTTTGAAACAAATCCTTTGTTGTGTATGTGTTTGCAAATAGTTTTCTCTCGGTTTGTGACTTGCTTTTTGATTTTCTGAGTAAGGCCTTTCACAGAGGAGAAATCTTTAATTTTACAAAATCCATTTGACCCCTAGCCCAGGAACTTCTGCAGCCCTAAAAAAACCAGACCAAACCAAATACTCTAGGAGTTCCCGTGGTGGCACCCACGGGGCAGGTGCGGTCCTGGAGGACCCTGCTTTGCACAGATGAAGGGAGTTGAGGCTCCTTGGGCCCATGGCTTCTGCTTTGCTGGGATGATTGGTGGCATCTCTGCTGTCAGAGCTCTGTCTTCTTCAGACTTCAGGGGCTTTCAGCTTTAGGACATCAAGGGGCAGTGTCTACACTGATGGGAGCCAGGTTTCCTGCCAATTGGGTGGCACAGGAGGAAAAGGTGAGCAGAAGCTTTTAGCTTCCCATGTGCACCAGAGGGGGGGTCCACCTTCAGAGGATGCAAGAGGGGCTCTGGGTTGAAAGCTGGGGTTTTTTGGTCCATTGTGTGTGTGGTATGGATGGTGTCCACTGTCTTTACATGGTATGTGGTGTTGAGTTTTCCCAGCAGCACTTCCTGTGGGGACGACGTGGCCTTGGCCCCTTTGTCGTGAACACACTGACCCGCTCAGTGTGGGTTGAATTCTGGGCTCTGTCCTCTTGCTCTGGGCCAGGCACCTGTTTTTGAGCCAGTTCCACACTCTGTTGGTGACTGTAGCTTCACAACATAGAGTGAAGTCAGGCAGGGAGATGCCTCCGGCCTCTTGTCCTTTCTGAGGGTTGCTTTGGCTCCTTGAGGTCTTTTGTGGCTCCACACAAACTGTAGGAGGATTTGCTCTATTTCTGGGAAAAAGACTGTTGGAATTTGGGGAGGGGCTGGCATTCACATGTTCATTTCCTTGGGCAGAATGAACATTTGAACAATGTGAATTTTTCCAAGAGCACAAGGTATCTTTCCATTTATGTGTGTCATAGTTTTCAGGGGCTTCATCACTGTCTGAAAGTGTTTCAGTCTTTCATGTCCTTGGTTAAATGTATTCTTTTGTTCCTTTTTCCCCTTTTTTGGCTGCCCTGTGGCATGTGGAGCTCCTGGGCCAGGGATCAGATCTGAGCACAGTTGCAACCCATGCCACAGCTGTGGCAACACTGGATATATATATAATGATTTTTATTTATTTTTAGTATAGCTAGTTTGCAGTGTTCTGTCAATATTCTGCGGCACAGCATGGTGACCCAGTTACACACACACATTCTTTTTCCTCACGTTATCATGCTACATCATAAGTGACTGGATATAGTTCCCAGTGCTACACAGCAGGATTTCATTGCTTATCCATTCCAAAGGCAAGAGTCTGCATCTATTAACCCCAAGCACCCCATCCATCCCACTCCCTCCCCCTCCCCCCTGGCAACCACAAGTCTATTCTGCAAGTCCATGAGTTTCTTTTCTGTGGAAAGATTCATTGGTGCCATATATCCGATTCCAGATACAAGTGATATCTTATGGTACTTGTTCTCTTTCTGACTTACTTCACTTAGTAGGAGAGTCTTTAGTTCCAACTGTGTTGCTGCAAATGGCATTATTTTGTTCTTTTTATGGCTGTGTAGAATTCCATTGTACATATTTACCACCTCTTCCTAATCCAATCATCTGTTGCTGGACAGTTAGAATTTTTCCGTGTCTTGGCTATTGTGAATAGTGCTGCAATGAACATGTGGGTGCATGGGTCTTTGTCAAGAAAAGTTTTGTCCAGATATATGCCCAAGAGTGGGATTGCTGGGTCATATGGTAGTTCTATGTGGTTTTCTAACGCACCTCCATACTGTTCTCCATGGTGGTTGCACCAACTTACATTCCCACCCACAGTGCAGGAGGGTTCCCTTTTCTCCACACCCCCTCCAGCATTTGTTATTTGTGGACTGATGAATGATAGCCATTCTGGCTGGTGCGAGGTGGTATCTCATGGTAGTTTTGATTTGCATTTCTCTAATAACCAGGGATGTTGAGCATTTTTTCATGTGCCTGTTGGCCAACTGTATATCTTCCTTGGAGAAATGTCTATTCAGGTCATTTGTGCATTTTTCAATTGGGCTATTGGCTTTTTTGCTGTTGATTTGTATAAGTTGTTTGTATATTTTAGAGATTAAGCCCTTGTCAGTTGCATCATTTGAAACTATTTTCTCCCTTTCTGTAAGTTGTCTTCTTGGTTTCCTTTGCTGTGTAAAACTTGTCTGTTTGATTAGGTCCCATTGGATTAGTTTGGCTTTTATTTCTGTTGCTTTGGGAGACTGACCTGAGAAAACATTTGTAAGGCTGATGTCAGAGAATGTTTTGCCTATGTTCTCTTCCAGAAGTTTGATGGTGTCTTGTCATACATTTAAGTCTTGAAGCCATCTTGAGTTTATTTTTGTGCATGGTGTGAGGATGTGTTTTAGTTTCATTGATGTGTGTGCACCTGTCTGGGTTTCCCAGCAATACGTGCTGAAAAGATGTCTTTTTCCCATTTTATATTCTTGCCTCCTTTGTCAAAGATTAATTGACCATAGGTGTCTGGGTTTATTTCTGGGTTCTCTCTTCTGTTCCATTGGTGTGTCTGTCTGTTTTGGAACCAGCACCACACTTTCTTGTTTCCTGTGGCTTTGTGATATTGCCTGAAGTCTGGGGAGTTAAGCCTCCTGCTTGGTTTTTGGTCCTCAGGATTGCTTTAGCAATTTTGGGTCTTTTGTGATTCCATATAAATCTTTGGATTGTCTGTTGTAGTTCTGTGAAAAATGTCATGGGTCATTTGATAGGGATTGCGTTGAATCTGTAGATTGCTTTGGGTAGTGAGTACATTTTTACAGTATTAATTCTTCCAACCCAGGAGCATGGACTCTCTTCCCATTTCTTTGAATCCTCTTTAATTTCCTTGATTAATGTTTTCTAGGTCTCAGCATATGTGTCTTTCACCTCCTTGGTCCGTGGTATTCCCATGCATTTGATTTTTGGGGTATTGTATTGTATTTTTGAAAGGTATTGTATTTTTGTGTTCCTTTTCTAATATTTCATTGGTAGTATCCGAAAATGAAACTGATTTCTGAATGTTCATCTTATATCCTGCTACTTTGCTGAATTTGTTGATCAGTTCAAGCAGTTTCTGGGTTGAGTCCTTAGGGTTTTCTATATCCAGTATCATGTCTTTGTAGGCATACGGTGACAGCTTTACCTCTTCTCTTCCTAGTTGGATGCCTTTTATTTCTTTTGTTTGTCTGGTTGCTGTGGCTAGGAACTTCCCATACTTTGGTGAGTAACAGTGGCGAGAGTGGGCATCCTCATCTTGTTCCAGATTTGAGTGGGAAGGCTTTCATCTTTTCTCCATCGAGTATTACATTTGCTGTGAGTTTGTCATAAATGGCTTTTTTTATGTTACGGTATGTTCCCTCTAGACACACTTTGGCAAGAATTTTTAGGGTGAGTGGATGTTGGACTTTGTCAAATGATTTTTCTGCATCTATTGAGATGATCATGTGGTTTTTGACTTTTCTTTTGTTAATGTGGTGTTTGATGTTGATTGATTTGCACATGTCGAACCATCCTTGTGAACCTGGAGTGAATCCATCCTGGTCGTGGTGTATGATCTTTTTGATATGTTGGATTCAGGTGGCCAAAATTTTGTTGAGAATTTTCAAGTCTATATTCATCAAAGATATTGGCCTATAGTTTTCTTTGTTGGTGGTATCTCTGTCTGGTTTTGGAATTAGGGTTATGGTGGCATCATAGAATGTCTTTGGGAGTGTTCCTTCTTCTGCAACCTTTTGAAAAAGTTTAAGGAGGGTGGGTGTAAGTTCCTCTTTGTATGTTTGGTAGAATTCTCCTGTGAAGCCATCTGGTCCTGGGAATTTTATTTGTAGGGAGTGTTTTTATGACACACTCAATTTCATTTCTAGTGATCAGGGTGCTCAGTTGATCTATTTCTTCTTGATCCAGTTTTGGAAGGCTGTATAAGTCTCTAGAAAGGTTTCTGTTTCTTCTAGTTTGTCAAACTTGTTGACATATAATTGTTGAGAGTATTCTCTCATGGTTTGTTTGTTTTTTTTTTTTTTTGGTATTTTTGTAGTTTCCGTTGTGACGTCTCCTTTTTCATTTCTGACTTTATTTGGGTTTTTTCCTCTCCTCTTCTTGGTGAGTCTGGCAAGAGGTTTGTCAATTTTGTTGACTGTTTCAAAGAACCAGGTGTTAGTTTTATTGATTTTTTCTATTGTTTTTTGAATGTCTGTTTTATGGATTTTCTCTCTGATCATTATGATTTCCTTCCTCTGCTGACTTTAGGTTTTGCTTGTTGTTCTTTTTCTAATTCATTTAGGTGGTGGGTTAAGTTGTCAACATGAGATTTTTCTTCTTTTTTGAGGAAGGCCTGTATTTCTCTGAACTTCCCTCTGAGCACTGCTTTTGTGGCATCCCATAGATTTTGAGTAGCTATGTCTTCATTATCATTTGTCTTGATGTATTTTTTAATTTCCTCCTTCTTTTTCTTTCTTTCTTTCTTTCTTTCTTTCTTTCTTTCTTTCTTTCTTTCTTTCTTTCTTTCTTTCTCTTTTGGTTTTTAGAGCCATATGTTGTGGCATATGCCAGCCTACACCACAGCCACAGCAATGCCAGATCCAAGCCACATCTGTGACCTACATCACAGCTCTCAGGAACACCTGATCCTTAACCTAGTGAGTGAGGCCAGGGATTGAACCCAAGACCTCATTTTTCCTAGTAGGATTCATTTGCACTGCACCACAATGGAAACTCCTTAATTTCCTCCTTGATGTCCTCATTGACCCATAGGTTTTTTTAGTAGCATGTTGTTTCATCTCCATGTAGTAAGTTTTTTTCTCATTTCTTTTCCTGTGGGTGACTTCTAGTTTCATGCCATTGTGGTCAGAGAAGATACTTGAAGTAATTCCTATACTCTTAAATTTGTCGAGGTTAGCTTTGTGCCCCAGTATGTGATCGATCCTTGAGAATGTTCCATGTGCACTTGAGAAGAATGCATATTCTGATTTTTTTGGATGTAATGCCCTGATAATGTTAAGTCCAATGTTTCTAAAGTGTGTCCTTTAGGATCTCTGTTGCCTTATTGATTTTCTCTCGAGAGGATTGTCATTGATGTGAGTGGGGTGTTAAAGTCTCCTGCTATGATTGTATTCCCATAAATTTCTCCTTTTATGTCTCTTAGTATTTGTTATAGGTATCGAGATGCTCCTATATTAGGGGCATATATATAGAGGATTGTAATATCTTCTTCTTGAATGGATCCTTTTACCATTAAATGCTGTCCTTCTTTGTCTTTCTTTATGGCCTTCATTCTAAAGTTGATTTTGTCTGATATGAGTATTGCAACTCCTGCTCTCCTGTCTTGTCCATTGACATGAGATATCTTTTCCTGTCCCCTCACTTTCAAACTATATGTGCCCTTTTCCCTGCGGTGACTCTCTTGTAGACAGCAGATGGATGCTTTTTGCTTTTTTTAATCCAATCTACCACTCTGTGTCTTTTGATCAGAGAATTCAGTCCATTGACATTTAAGGTGATTCTTATTATTCCTATTCTTATTTAGACTTTTAGGGCCGCATCTGCAGCATATGGAGGTTCCCAGGCTAGGGGTCTAATTGGAGCTGTAGCTGCTGGCCTACACCACAGCTACAGCAAAGTGGGATCCAAGCAGTGTTTGTGACCTATACCACAGCTCACAGCAACCCTGGATCCTTAACCAACTGAGCAAGGCCATGGATAGAACCGGCAACCTCATGATTCCTAGTCAGATTCATTTCCACTGTACCATGACAGGAAATCCAAGGTGATTATTGATAGATAGGTATTTATTGCCATTTTCAACCTGGTTTTCCTGTCGCTTCTATGTTTCTCTTTTCTTCCCTTCCTTTTTTGGCTGAATGATTTCCATTTATTTTATGCTTGAGTACTTTTCTTTTCAGGTTTTGTGAATGTAATGTTCAGTTTTGATTTGGATTGCCCTGTTGTTAAAGTATGTTCTTAACCCCTTCCTATATCTGCTTGCTTTAGCCTGATGGTCACATAGCCTCGAACACCTCATTAAAATAAAAACAGAATCTATATTTTCTTAATTTCCTTCCCTACATTGTATGATTTTGAAGTCCTTTTTTTAACATCTTCATGTTTAGATCTATATGCTGACTTACTTAAGGGATTGCTTTCCAATTATGGTTCCTTCCATCCTATTTCTTCTTCCTTTTTTTTTTTTTTTTTTTTGTTTATTTAGAGATGCCCGTTCCGTATTTCTTTTTTTTTTTTTTTGTCTTTTTGCCTTTTCTAGGGCTGCTCCCGTGGCATATGGAGATTCCCAGGCTAGGGGTCCAATCAGAGCTGTAGCTGCCAGCCTACGCCAGAGCCACAGCAACACGGGATCCGAGCTGCATCTGCAACCTACACCACAGCTCACGGCAATGCCGGATCCTTAACCCACTGAGCAAGGCCAGGGATCGAACCTGCAACCTCATGGTTCCTAGTCAGATTTGTTAACCACTGCACCAAAACGGGAACTCCTCCGTATTTCTATTTGAATGGGTTTAGTATTGCTGTAGTCTTTCAGCTTTTGTTTGCTGGAGAAATTCTGTATTTTCCCTTCTATTTTAAATGATATTCTTGCTGGATAGAGTATTCTAGGTTGCAGATTTTTTTCCTCTCAGCCCTTGAAATCTATCTTGCCACTCTGTTCTGGCCTGTAGGGTTTCTACAGAGAAAAATAGCTGATAGCCTTATGGCTTTGCTTATCATTAATGCTTTGCTTTTCTCTTGCTGCCTTTAGAATCCTCTCTTGATCTTTAACTTTTGCCATTTTTCTTATGTTTTGGCGTGGGCCTGTTTGAGTTCACCTTGTTTGGGGCCCTCTGTACTTCCTGTATCTTCATATCAGTTTCCTTTAGATTTGGAAAGTTTTCAGACATCATTTCTTCAAACACATTTTCAATCCCCCCTTTTTTTCTTCTCCTTCTAGAATTCCTATTATTTGTAGATTGGCCTGCTTTATATTATCCCACAGATATTTTATATTGCTTTCATGTTTTTTCATTTGGTTTCCTGTCTGCTGTCCTGATTGGGTGATTTCCATTATTCTGTCTTCCAAGTCACTAATTTCTCTGCATCATTCATTCTGCTTTTTAGTGCCTTTAGCTCAGTTTGCATCTCTGCACATGAATTTTCTAGTTTTTCATGGCTCCTTCTTATATTTTCTAGTTCCTTTCTAAAGGAATCTGCATTACTATTCATATCCTCTCTTAATTCCTTGATCAGCATTAATTCCTTCAGTATTTTCACTATCTCCCTTTTGAACTCAATGTCTGTCAGACTTCAGAGGTCTGTTTCATTGTTGACTTCTTTAGGTGAATTCCTCTTTTCCTTTAACTGGGATTGGTTTCTGAGCGTCTTCATCTTGCTTATGTTTTTCTTTGTCTGTGAGTTTAGGGAAGCCAAACTGTAGTCTTGCAAGGCTACTTCTATGTATTCTTTTTTTGGGGGGGGGAGGGTGGCTATTTTTGGTGTGCGAGTTTGAATAGTTTCTGTCTCTTTCTTTGGTGTGAGCAGACTGTTATTTCCAGGACACTCAGTGTGTTTTCAGGGAGAAGGAGGAAGTGGGTAGGGCCAGCAGTCAGTGCCTGGTCATTGGGTTCAAAACAGCAGCAAGGACCTGCAGGAATGTGGTACAGGCTACTCATAGTTGCAGGGTCCGAGTAAGTGGTAATGAGCTCTAGGCAGATCTACGAGGAGTCCAGAGCATTTGGCAGTAGCAGCAGCAGTGTTCAATTGCAATGCCCTCCTCTGAGGTGATTGGAACCACAGGTGAGGTGGTGCTTGTTCAGGGACCCCTAGTGGGAGCGGGCCATGACTGCCTCTGGAGTCAGAGATAACTGTGGTGGTTTGCCCCCATACAAGAAGCACCCTGTTCTGCCTATCCCCCACAGGAGGTGCTGCGCCAGCTGCTCCTAGTTGTAGGGTCTTGGGAAGGGACAGATGACCATCTCTGGGTGCTGCCCAGAGCATTTGGCAATGGCAGCTGCAGGGCAGGTGTGTTCCCAGGGGAGTGAGAGCAAAAGTGTATGGTGCTTGGGTGCAGTGCCCTCTTCTTTTTGCCAACCCCTGAGGTGACTGCAGGTGGAGCCCACTCACATGTCCCCAGTGGTGGCAGGCCATGCTTCTCTCTGGCCTCTGAGGCAACCGCTGAGGCCTGTCCCTGCTGCCTGTAGATGGTGCAAGAGGCACCACACAGCACTCAGCCCCCTGATGCTCTTAGGCCACACAAGAGGTGCCTGACCACTGGCAGCCTGCAGAAGAAGTGCCCAGTCTCCCTTCGAGGAGCAAGAGGCTTCTCACCGCCTGCTGGGAACCTGCACAGAGCCACCTGGTCCTCTGAGCCTGGGGCATGGGCAGCTCTGGTGCCTGGAGCTTCCTTTGGGTCCACCCATGCCCCTCCCTTCCCCAGCAATGGTGCCTGGCCTCTCGTGTGGGTTGGCCCTTCTCCTGGATTCCCTCTGCCCTGGCATTCCTCTCCTCAGCCTGTGCTGCACAGCTCCTTAGCCCCTCAGGCTGTCCCCACATGCCAGCCTCAGTCCTCTCCCCAGGACTCCCCTCTGGAGCCAGAGTCTCAGCACCCAGCCCCTGTCTGCGCATCTCTGGCTGGGGTGTCCCGGCCAGTGGTTCAGATGCAGCTCTCACTCTGCTTTGCCTTCCTCAGTCCAGCTGCTGTGCTTTTCGTGGTGACTTTGAGATTCCTCCATCTCAGCTTATCTCCCTGTCAGTTAGCTGCCTTCCCAGGAGGTGGGATCCTTTTCTCCTTCAGAGCTCCCTCTCAGGAATGCTAGTCCCGCCCTGATTCCTTTACCCTCTCTTTTTGTCTTTGGTTCTTCCCAGTTCTCTCAAGAGTTGCCCTTTTTGGAGGTTTAGGTTCCTCTGCCAGCAGGCAGTGGATGTTCTGTGCGAGTCATTGTACGTGCAGATGTGTTTTTCTGATGTGTTTGTGGGAGAGGGTGAGCGTGTCCTCTTATGCTTCTGCTGTCTTGCTCCAACACTGGATCCTTAACCCTCTGTGATGGAACGTGCCTCCCAGGGGTCCCAAGGCGCCACCGATCCCTTTGCACCCCAGTGTGAACTCCTTGTTCTTTTGGATGCAGTGGTGAATAGGGTTGTTTTCGTTCTTTTCCTGATGGTTCAGTATGAATGTTTAGAAATGCAGTGCCAGGAGTTCCCATCGTGTTTCAGCAGAAATGAATCTGACTAGCACCCATGAGGACAAAGGTTTGCTCCCTGGCTTCACTCAGTGGGTTAAGGATCCCATGTTGCCATGAGCTGTGGTGTCAGTCACAGACTCGGCTCGGATCCTGCATTGCTGTGGCTCTGGTGTAGGCTGGCAGCTACAGCTCCAATTAGACCCCTAACTTGGGAACCTCCACATGCCAAGGATACTGCCCTAAAAAGACACACACAAAAAAAGGCAAGGCTCACAGATTTCAGCGAGTGGGGTGGTTTCGAGTGGGGAGAGAGCCCTGGGAGACCTTGAGATAGGCTTATCCCCACCTGCAGTGCTTCTCAGTGTACTGAGAGGGAGAGGGTTAAGGAAGTCATGCTGGCAAATGCCCCAAGGCCAGTGGGGACAGGGGGTCTGTATTAGGAAACAGTAGGAAAAGTGGAGCATTGGTCTCAGAGCACATGGCCACCAGATGGTGCCAGACACCAGCAGAGTCCCTCTGCAGCTCCCTGGCTGTGCCTTCAGGCTCAGAGATGGGGTTGGAGACAGGTGGGTTGAACCTCATGGAAGTGCCCAGGGCCTTGCACCTGGGTACATGCAGCCTCTGATACTCTGGCCCTCTTTGCCTCAACTCAGAGAGGGGACATAGTTCCCCTTTCACACCTGTGGTTCCATTCCTGTCTGGTTGGGCAGCCCAGTGCCTAGAGAGTTGGACAGGCTATCAGGGGGCTCTGAGGGCCCTTTGATGACTTGGAGGCAGCATTCTTGGTCCAGATGTACCTGGCTTGAATCCTGGAGGTGCAGCTTCCTAGAATCAGGCTGGCATGGAGTTTGGCTTCTGGTCATGAGCACAGTGTGTCTGTGTGGTGGTATTTTGGGGGCAGGCTGCGCTCATCCCTGTGCCCTTTCTCTCCAGAGAGCTCCACACTCGCCTTCTTCCTTCTCCGTCTGAGCCTCTTCCTCCTCTGTGGCACCCTCGTTAGAAGGAAGCTACCTGAATCCAGGTCATGTGGATACAAGCTGGGTGGTCCTTGATTTGTCTGGATCTCAGGTCTGAAGGGTGCTGATGACTCAAAGCCTGCTCACTTGATTTAAAAAGAGGGGTTGCTGATTTCAGGGCATAGGGTGGTGTCGGGTTGGGTGAGAGGCCCAGCCAACTTTGCAACTGGTATTCATTTTGGGGCACTGAGAGTAGCAGGTAACTCACGCTGGCAGGTGCCCAAGGCCAGTGCAGACCAAGGTTCTGCTGTGGGAGGCGGAGGGAACTCTGCACGTCCAGTCTCTGTTGATTTTGCAGCCTGGGGGTCTATCACTGTACTTCGCACCTTATTGGAGTTTCCTTTCCCTTTGGCCAACAGCTCTTCTTTTAGCTCTCAGCCATGCTTCCTGCCTTGACCTGACTGCATTAGAGCAGTCCATGCTAGGAGTATCCTGCTGATAGCTGTTTGGTTCCCAGAACATGAAAGGCAGGTGTCTTGGTTCCCTTCTTGGGGCTCTTCAGGCAGCATGGTTGGGAGCACATCTTTTTGGATGGACTGCATCCCCTTCAGATGCTGGGTGAGTGTCTGTGGAAATCTAGGGGAGAACCTGACCTGATCGGCCCAGCAGGGACCCCAGGAGCTGCAGGCCCCTCAACCCCTCTGCCAACTTCAGAATGGCTTCCCCAGGGGAGATGCTTCACCAGGACGAAAAACACCTTGAGATAGCTCAGACTTGTGACAGCTTTGGTCACTAGGGGTGACTTGAGCCCAATGCTAAGGCCACTATGTCAACTGCCTCTCTTCCCTCTCTTTCTCTCTGAATTTTTGGTGTCTTTCTCTCACTCTTCTTTCCACTTTCTCCCCATTTTATGCTCAGCCCTGTCTCTCTCTCCCTGTCTGTCTTCCTTTTGGTCTCTGTCTCCTCTGTTTTTGTTGCTGGTGGACGGTGGAAAAAGCCTCCTCTTTTTGTGGTCGCCCAGTAGAAGCACTGGAGCATGGGGGTAGGTGGGGTTGGGGCCAGGATGTGCATTACAACCTGGGGAAGTGTGCAAAGTCTGTTCCCAGGGGTGAACCCAGTTTGGCCATCCCACGTCCTATCTGAATGACCAGGACTCAGCTTCCCACTAGGAGCATCTTTAGACACGGAAAGCCAGGAAGCCCAGGAGAGCCCGAGGGGTTTGAGAAGCCAAGGCAAAGACAGCTGGTCTTTCCCTCTCTTTCTTTGTTGTTTCAGGTGCAACCCTGATCATGCAGAACCCAGAGTCCTGCAAGGCAGGGAGAGCAGAGCACGACGATGCGTGGACAATGGAAAGGTGTGACAACGCATTCTGGGGAGGGGAAAAGTGTTAACCTTGGGATTCACTCTCAGATTTTGGAATAGAGAAAATACTCTTGCCACCCAATTCTGCAGCACCGCATCTTCCTTCTGTGGACAAAGAAATGTTTCTCTTGGCCTTTGCCGAAAAATCTGCACGTTCATGCCTTCTCTCATGTTTCCTATCTCTGCCTTCCATACTTGGGTATGCCATTCTTTATCCTCCCAAGGGATCCATTAACACAAAACACACTTGCTTTGCAATCAAAGTGTACTTTATTAAAATTACTTTTACAGTTTTTATCTGTGTCTCATTCGGTGTCACTCTACATGTTTTAAAAATACCAACTCCAGGCATGGGATATAAAGAAACATGTCAGAGACATGAGGAGGGAAAAGGTGAGATATGGATGTTCCAGCAGCCAGGGTCTGGGCATGCAAGGCTCGGCCAACCATGTCATCCTGAAAGAGGGAGCATGACAGAGTTCCCATGGTCAAAGGTACAAACCGACATGAGGCCACAGAATCCTTGGAAAGAAACTGGCTTGAGGGCAGTTGGTCAGGACTAAATCCACAGTCCCCTTCTTCAGTCAGGACTGATGCGGGTGACAGGACAGGGGGTGGACACTAGGGTGACTGCCTGACTCCAGTGCATTAAGTTCTACCTCTGCTTAAGGGGGCTTTCCTATACCTGTGTTTATTTTATCGAAAACTAGTTTTAAAAAAAGCAAATGGATAGGTAACAATTATTTAATACACAATCTTACATTCTACCAAAATCTTATATACCAAGTAGTAAACATGTATCAGAACTTAATACTAAATCTAGACAATAAAGAACTAAGCTTATACTAAAGTTGGCTCGTAATAGATGAAGAGTGAGGTCAATCTTGTATCCTGGTCAAGATGGAAACTTTTGGACTCTTCCAGTCCCAGGCTGAGGCTTCAAGGTGTCCCAGAGGAGTCTGCAACACAAACACAGGGATGCCATCACCGAGGAGGTGCAGAGTCAGATGGAAGGAGGGCTCCCCTGGGTGGATGTGTGGGTCCGTCAGGCTCCTCAGGGCCTGGAACTCCCCAGGGTTCAGATCCCCGTGGCACTGCCGTCTATGCTGTGCTTAGCTGAGGAGGTTTTCTGTTAGCAAAGAGGGAATACAATTGTCCTCCAGGAGCGAGTTCCCTGTGCATTGGGCTGGGCAGCCTTCAAGGGACTGATCCCTGCACAGTGAAACAGATGCAGCGGAAAGGGGAGGCTCCGGGAGACAAGGATGTAGTCCCTCCCAGTGGGGCCCTGGGAGGAGCAGGACATCTGATAACCCAAGGGAAGGGGTAACCAGCCCCTTCAGCCCATACTTTATACCACTAACCATGAGACCTGCGTGGCAGAAATGGACAGAGGCCTGAAGACCTCCTTTTACCCTGAGAATGCTTTCTACCTCCTGGCCATTCTCGCTTGTGCTTTTCGGGGGGGGGGGGGAAGAAGTGGAGAAATCAGTCTTCCTGTATTCAGACTATACTACAAAGCTACAGTCATTAAACTCTATGATCCTGGTGAAAAAGCAGCAACACTGATCAGTCAGAAAGCCCAGAAATAAACCCAAGCACCAAGGGTCAACTGCTCTATGGCAAAGGAGGCAAGAACATACACTGGAGGAAAGACAGTGTCTTCCATCAGTGGTGCTGGGAAAACCGGACAGGTACCTGTCAAAAGTGCAGTGAGAACATTCACTAACACCATACACAGAAATAAACTCCAAATGGCTGGGCGACCTCCATGTAAGGCCAGATACTAGAAAACCCCTAGAGAACAACAGGCAGAATGCTCTTGGACATAAATCGCATCAAGATCTTGTTTGATATGCCTCCTAGAATAATGACAATAAAAACACAACTAAATCAGTAGGAACTAATTAAGCTCAAAAGCGTTTGCACAGCAAAGGAGACCTTTTTTTAAAAAAGAAAAACTCCACAGAATGGGAGAGAATATTTTTTTTTTTTTTACTTTCCCACTGTACAGCAAGGGGGTCAGGTTATCCTTACATGTATACATTGCAATTACAGTTTTTCCCCCACCCTTTGTTCTGTTGCAACATGAGTATCTAGACATAGTTCTCAATGCTATTCAGCAGGATCTCCTTGTAAATCTATTCTAGGAGAGAATATTTGTACATGATTCACCCACCAATGGCTTTACCTTCAAAATAGAGAAACAACACATACAACTCATCCACCACCACAAAAACCAAACAACTCAATGCAAAAAGAGCCGGAAGACCTAAAGAGACATTTCTCCAGATGAGGCTTAGGGATGGCCAATAGGCACATGAAGAGATGCTCAACCTTGCTTGGTACGAGGGGACTACACATCAAAACTGCAGCGAGGGACCACCCCACACCTGTTAGAATGGCCGTCATTAAGAAGTTGATAGATAACAAATGCTGGAGGGGGTGTGGAGAAAGAGGAACCCTCCTACACTGTTGGTGGCAGTGGAAATCAGTGTGACCACTCTGGAAAAGAGTATGGGGGTTCCTCAGAAAACTCAATACAGTACTACCCTATATGATCCAGCGATCCCACACCTGGGCATCTATCCAGACAAAACTTTCATTCAAAAAGACACATGCTCCTGTGGAGTTCCCATCGTGGCTCAGTGGTTAAAGAATCCGACTAGGAACCATGAGGTTGCGGGTTCAATCCCTGGCCTTGCTCAGTGGGTTAAGGATCCGGCGTTGCCATGAGCTGTGGTGTAGTTTGCAGACACAGCTCGGATCCTGCATTGCTGTGGCTGTGGTGTAGGCCAGCAGCTCCAGCTCCGATTTGACCCCTAGCCTGGGAACCTCCATATTCCACGGGAGCGGCCCAAGAAATGGTAAAAACACAAAAAAATGAAAAACAAAAAAACCCCCAAACCCCCCTCAAAAAACACATGCCCCTGTATGTTCATGGCACAATTCACAAGAGCCAAGGCATGGAAGCAATCTCAATGTCCACCAACAGATGGATGGATGAAGACGATGGGGTACACATATACAATGTCGTACCACTCAGCTTTGTACAAGAAAGAAACAATGCCATTGGCAGCAACAGCGATGCCACTAAAGTTATCATGGTATGTGGCACAAGTCAGAAAGACAATGACAAATACCACATGACATCACTTCCATGCAGAAGCCAAGACAGGGCACAAAGGAACATATCTCCAGAACAGAAACAGACTCACAGATCTAGAGGACAGACGTGTGGGGAGCCAAGGGGGAGGGGAGAGGAAGTGGGATGGACTGGGAATTTGGGGTTGGTCGATGCAAACGCTTACATTTAGGATGGATAAGCAATGAGGCCCTACGCTGTAGCACAGGGAAATGTATTCAGTCTCTTTGGAGAGAACACAATGGAACATAAGAAGAGAAAAATAATGTATAAATAGGTGTGACTGGGTCCCTTTGCTGTACAGAAGAAATAGGTACAAAAATACCTCACTTCTTCAAAAAATACTTCATGTATATATAGGAGTCATACTCAGCCATAAGAAAGAATGAAGCCATGCAATTTGCAGCAACATGGACAGACCTAGAGATTATCATACTACGTGAAGTAAGTTAGACAAAGATGAAAGTTCTAACACTTCTATGCTGAATCTGAAACATGACTACAATCCAGCTTTTTTACAAAACTGAAACAACGCACAGACATGGGAAGCAAACTTCCATTAGCAAAGGGGAAAGGGAAAGGAAGGGAAGGGATCAATTGGGAGTGTGAGATTAATAGAGAAGCAACAAGGATTCACTGTGTAGCACATGGAACTCTATGCAATATCTTCTCATAACCTGTAAAGAAAAAGAATTTGAAGCTGTACACCTGAAACTAACACAATACAGTAAATAATCTATAGCGAAAGAAATTCAATAAATATTTTTCAGTATTAAGAGTTTCAAAAAATCATGAAGATGTGGTAGTAGAAATATAAATTTATCTTTTTATTCTATTGCTGCATGAAAAGTATATAGAAGAAAGGTATTCTCTTTTTCTTTTTTCAGCCACACCTGCAGCATATGGACGTTCATGGGCTAGGGGTCAGGGACAAGCTGCCTCTGCAGGCCTAAAACAGATGCCACAAGGTGGGATTTGAATCGCCTTTGCAATGTATGCCACAGCTTGCAGCAATGCCAGATTCTTCAACTGACTGAGCGAGGCCAGGGATTGAACCTGCATCTTCATGGACACCATGTCGTGTTTTTAACCCACTGAGCCACAGCAGGAACTCTGAGAAGACAATGCTTTTGAAAGTGTACTAAAACAAGTTACATTCATGTTATTAGATGACACAGTGAAAAGTCACTGAAAGGAATACAACAAATTTGAATCCTAGCCTTTCACTTTTCCCAAGAGAACACAGAACTGAATTGCCTCAGGGGTTGCTGCATTTGAACTTGTCATCTATGTCAAAGAATTTACAGAAATTCCAACCTCAGTTTGAGAATGGGTGGCATGGGATGGCCCAGGCCATCCCTGGGCCTTACAGAGACTGAGGGAAGACCCAGACCCTGGAAATTCCCACTCAGGTCGGGATCCTGCCATGTCTTCTGTGTGATGCCAGGAGCACTAAGCATCCACAAGGATGCAGGGCTGGGCCAGGTGAGCCACTCTTCGTACATGAGCACTGAGGGATAGATGCCTTCATCTTGATTGTTTTCTGGAGCCCCGACATGAGGGAGGCCTTAGAGAGGCTGACACAAACTCAGAGGGAAAGGACCCTGTGTCACTTCTCTCAGGCTGAGATTGGTTCAGTACAGACCCGATGTGAATGCTCACCACCTGCCTCCATTTGGCCTGAGCCTCGGGGACCTGGGAGGGAGGAGACCAGGGCCAGGCTAGGAAGGGACACAGGGTCAACATGACTGGGATTTGGGGATCAGGGGATAGCAGTCTGATGGGAAGAGGGGGATCCAACAGGAGCTGTGACCACCTGGTCCTGCTGCCAGAGGCTCTGTCTGGGACATGGTCAATCCCAGGAGATGAGGTCACAGGGCCAGGAGAGAAAGGGTCTGAAGCAAGGCCAGCAGCTCCTTCACACAGTCCCCCAAATTCCTGCTGGCCAGGGGTGGTCTCTTTGGGCAGCTGGACATGGACCTCTCCCAGAGGGGAGGAGAGTCATGACAGCAGCCTGGGGTCAGCTGTGCAGGTGGACAGGACTCAAGGGTACTCGATCCTATGCAGCAACCCCAGATGACTTCTCCTTTATTTTATTCTATACTATTTTTGTCTTTTTCTTTATTCTAGGGCAACTCTGACAGGATATGGAGGTTCCCAGGCTAGGGACAAAATGGGAGCTGCAGCTGCCAGTCGAAACCACAGCCACGAAATACAGGATGCAAGCTGTATCTGCGACAAACACCATAGCTCACAAAAATGCTGGATATTCAAGACACCGAGTGAGGCAAGGGATCGAACCCACAATCTCATGGTTCCTAGTTGGATTCCTTAACCACTGGAACTCCAAGTATGCCTCCTTTAACTCATCCAACTCTGCGAACATCCCTTCCCTCAGGACACACCATGAGGACACAATAGGACAGGGAGGCCAGAAATCCCAAACATGCAGAGCCAGAGAGCTGCCTTCTCACCCACCACCTGACACTCACTCGACCAACTTGGTCTCCAGGGTCAAGGTGCCACCACTTCAGGTGCCACCACTTCAGGTCCCTCAAGGCCAATAAAGGAAACCAAGTCAACAGCTCTTGTGCACTGGGCCCTCACGGTGCCAATCACAAAGCAAACTTGCACAACGGGCAGAGACCAAACCAGGAAGGAGCAGCTTTGGGAGGGAAAATCGATTCTCCCTCTCAAAGAAAAGGAGAGAGGAATACAAACACAGCACAACAAAGACCAGGGACCCAAGTCTTCTTCGTGGTATCCATTTCACAGGGGAAAACACCACAGCAGAGTGCCACTCATTAGGCCACCCACCCACCCACCCGCCAAGTCCTATCCCCCACTTCCTCCCTCTCCCGGCAGCAGGCGGAACCCAGGTGCTCCCAGGAACCCTCTCCCACTGGATCCCAGCTGCGTGCTCTTCCCTACCTGCAGCCTCCTCATCCTGGCGGCTGCTCAGGCTCTCCACCACTGAGTCTGTAGAAACACACCATCAGGAGAATCAAGGAGTTAGAAAGAGTGGCCCTCCCGTTTCTCCGGCTTCCCTGAGGTGACTACGGGTACAGAGCATCACCCTGGTTTTTCCTCCAGGTGCCCAGACCTTCCTTCTGCTCCATGGACTGAGACCCTTCCACACAAGGTGAGCACAGATGCCAACATTCAGGCATCTCATATCTGCTCCCTCTCCTTATTAAAGTAGGCGGTGAACATCTTCACATCAATTTCTTTCTGTTTTTAAGTTTCAGACTCACCTGCCCCACACTCCAAGCAGCAGGCGTCACCCAAGTGTCCCGGGATCCCTCTCCCATTGGCTCCTACCTGAGAGCTGTTCTTACCTGTATCACTTTCATCATGGTTGCTGTCACTCAGACTCTCCATGAAACATACTGCAGAGACACAGACATAAGGAATCAAGGTGTTAGAGCCTGTCCCCCACACGTATCCCCTACTTAGGGTTGTTTGCGGCCACACAGCACCACCCTGGCTTGTCCTCCGTGTGCTCAGAACTTCCCTCTGCTCTACGGCCTCAGAAGCTTCCATAAAACACTGGCCACAGTGGCAAACCTTCAGAGATCGTGGGCTGCTGAGGGATGGAGCCTTACACATCTCCCTTCTACGAGTCCATCTGGAGGCCTCAGCTCCAGGGTGACACACCTGAAATTCCAGCTGCATGGACACACTTGTGTGGTGGCCCCTGGGAGTGAACCATAGGCTGCTTTATTCTGTTCACTGCAAGAGGCAGACCTAACTACTGACTGAACTCAATTAAGCAGAAATGGCTCCTTCTGGCCAGTGGCTGGCACACTGTGGACAGCAGCTCTACAGAAACACTGAGGAGAAAGGGACCACTGCCCGTGAGGTTCACCTCCAAAACATATATAAAGAAAACTCATACACCTCCACAACAACAACAGCAAAGAAACCACCCAGGAGTTCCCGTCAGGGCACAGCGGAAACGAATCCGACTAGGAACCACGAGCTTGCGGGGTTGATCCCTGGCCTCGCTGAGGGGGTTAAGGATCCAGCGTTGCCGAGAGCTCTGGTGTCGGTCGCAGATACGGGTGGAGAAAAGGCTCCCCCGCCCCAGCATTGCCGATGCGAACGTACACTGGTACAACCACTGTGGAAGACACCATGGAGGGTCCTGCGAAAACTGAACACAGCAGGGCATGCGACCTAGCAAGCCGAGCACCCTGGGAAATATCAGGACAAATGTATCCAGGAAAAAGACATATGCCCCTCTATGTTTATGGCAGCACTGTTCACAACAGCCAAGACAGGGAAGCCACCTCATGTCCACAGACAGATGAATGGCTCATGACGATGTGGTCCACATAGATGATGGAATTCACGACTCAGCCAGAAAATCGAAGAAGAAACCAATGCTACTCAAAACAATAGGGATGCATCGAGAGATTCTCGTGCAAAGTGAAGTACGTGACAAAGAGAAAGACGGATACCACCTGATCTCACTTAGAGGTGGAATCTAAAGCACGGCACAAAGGAACCTGTCCACAGAACCCACGGATGCAGAGAACAGACTTGTGGTTGTGAAGGGCACGGACTGGGAGTTTGGGGGCAGTTGATGCCAACTACGGCATTGAGAATGGAGAGACAACAAGGTCCTCCTGTTGCAGCACACGGAGGACGAGATCCAATCTCCTGAAATCGACCTGATCTCAGACGGCAATAATATCAAAAAAGGAACATACGTTAATGGACACACACGACTGGGGAATGTCGCTCCAGAGCAGAGAGTGAAACAACACTGTACCTCCATTAAAATAGAAACAAACAGAAAGGACAGTGTCTAACAATCCACTGAATGGAAAGACAACCTACAGAAGAGGATATTTGTAAATCTTGTATTTGAAACAGGGGCTCATATTTGGAATATATGGGAAACAACTACAAATCAATTGAATCAAAAGGCAAATGCCTCAGTTGTAGATGAGTGGAAGCCTGGGAGAGACCCACCGTCCAAGAAGACCACAGAGAGCAGCACACAGAGGGCATGTTTCCCAAAGTCGCCTATCACAATGGAAAGGCAAAGCAAAGGCACCTCGAGGTATCACCTCCCACCTGGTAGGACACGGAGTGTTTTCAAACCTGAACAGATGTTTGGGAAGATGTGACTGCCTGGGACTTCTGGACACTGTAGCAGGGAATGTCAACGGGGCCAGCCAGGACGGGAAACACCACGGCAGGACCCTGCAATCCCACTGCTGCATGGACATGTAAAGGAAGATCCATCAGTGTCGGGTAAAGAGACCTGCCATCCCAGGATCACGGCAGCGCCATACACAAGAGCCCAACAGAAACAGAGCCCCAGTGTCCACGGGCACACAGACTGAGAAAGACAACGGGGTGGATACAGACCATAGCAAGGTATTCCGTTGTCACAGAAGAAGGAAACCCTACCCATTGCAGCAATGCACAGAGAACTCGAGGACATTATTGACTGATTCACTTTTGGGCTTGAGGGCTGCCCCCGCAGCAGATGGAAATTCCCAGGCGAGGCGGCAAATCAGAGCTGTGGCCCCCGGCCGACAACACAGCCACAGCCAAGCTGGATACCAGCCGCGTCTGGGACCTCTGCCGCAGCTCACCGCAATGCGGGATTCTTCACCCACTGAGCAAGGCCAAGGGTCGAACCCGTGTCCTCATAGGTACTGGTCAGGTTCATGAGCTCTGAGCCTCAACAGGAACTCGCTGGAGGACATCACTTCAAGTGAAGCCAGTCAGACACAGAAGGACAAAGACTCTCTGATGTCATGCACATGAGGTGTCTGAAAGACCACTCCTGAGCAGAGGCTGGAAGGGTGGCTGCCCCGAGTGGGCAGGAGGTGCGGGGGGAGCACAGCGTTCACAACACTCCTCGGGACACTTACAACCTCAAGAGGCTCGAGTTCATGGCACATGTTTGAAACAACAGCATGAAAGTCTGCACCAAGCAGAGGGGGAAGAAAAGAGGAAACGAAAGACCAACAGAGGAAGGAAAGCCTTTTCCCCAAACCTTGCTCCCAGCGGGTGCAGGGAGAATGAGGGAATGGACAGTTAGCCTGCGGTCATCATGAGACTGTTCAACGAGAAACTGGACAGCTATGTGGTGCTAAGGCACAAGTGTCTCCCCACAAAACACACCCACTCACACTGGTTCACAATCACACCAACAGGCCCTCACACGCACACCCCCCCAATGTTCCCAGACACCTACCCCCACCATACAAAGAGCCTCCTTTCCTCCAGGGACCCGAGGACTTGGGATGGCCCTTTTGTGGGAAGTCAGTCTCTTTCACCCCATCCTTCACCCCCTTTCCCAGGAGGAACCCAGAATCAGGGTGTCTCTGCAACCAAAGGGGCAGGAAAGCACCCCCCGCCCTTCCTCAACACCTGGACTTCTCCTCAGCAGAGCCGGGTTCCAGAATACTTACGGCTTTCATCGTCCATCCCGTCCACCTGTGATGAGAGAAAAGAAAACACTGTGAGTGTCACAGCATCCTCTGCACTGTGGCCACAGGTCTTCCTGTGGTTGCGGACCGCAGGCACACAGACAGAAGGCAGAGTTGAGTCCGTTTCCCCAAAAGAAGACAGCAAAGACACCTGTGGAAAAGGCACCAGCTTTTCATGGAAGACCTCCCAAGTCCACGTTCATTTAAAAAACATTCAGGCTTCTTTGGAGTTCCCGTCGTGGCGCAGTGGTTAACGAATCCGACCAGGAACCATGAGGTTGCGGGTTCGATCCCTGGCCTTGCTCAGTGGGTTAAGGATCCGGCATTGCCGTGAGCTGAGGTGTAGGTTGCAGACGTTGCTCGGATCCCGCGTTGCTGTGGCTCTGGCGCAGGCCGGTGGCTACAGCTCCGGTTTGACCCTGAGCCTGGGAACCTCCATATGCCACAGGAGTGGCCCTAGAAAAGGCAAAAAGACAACAAAACAAAACAAAACAAAACATTCAGGCTTCTTCAAAGACAAATGCTCCCTATGTACACTTGGGAACTGATGTGGTCCCTTTTGCCAATGCCCCTTGGAAGGAGTTATTGGTTGGTACCAAACTTTGACTCAACATTCCTCCACAGAGGAATGTGCATATATCCTCTATAATGGACTTGCTCAGATTTCCTTTTCTGAAGTAGGCACATCCAAGAAGAAAGGAGGCACCTTTTTAAATCTCCGATCAAGAAAGGTGAGCTTACCTTGGGGGCAAGCTGGTCTTCCTGCTCAACCAGGTTGCTGGCTGGGGACTCCTCGTCATTTTCAAGGGATGGGCCCGCCTCCTCCTCTGCCTCGTCAATGCAGGCAGCCTCCTCCTGCACCTTCTCAGTTCCCGGCCCCACCTCCTCCTCATTTGCCCCAGCCAGGGCCTCCTCCTCGGTCTTCTCACTCCCGCCGGCCTCCACAACATCATCGAGGGTTGCTAGGGGGACACACAGTCACTGTCAGCAAGGCGGTGGTGCTGCTCAGGAGGTACTCTGGGCACCTCACCTGACTGGACATGGGCTGGGAGTCAAGGGGTGGGGGTGGGATGAAGCATGGATGGAGCTTCTCTTGGCCCATCCTCCCGGGTAAACGTTTTGAAGGACGGCAGAGAGCACCTTGAAAGACCTGAGAAAGGGAGCCTCTGCCTCCCTTGCTAAAGGGAACCTCTCCGTGGCATATTCTCCATCTGAGAAATGGCCAACACGAGCATGCAGGCTCTGCTGCCATGACAGAGTCTCGTGAATCCTCCTGCCCATTTTCCTCTCCAGCCACATTCCTCCATCTTCTGAAATGGCAGGAGATCATTTCAGCTTCCCTACTCTTCCCACAGGGTGCTCCTGTGTTCACACGCCATCCTCTGGGATGTTTCGCCTCTTTTCTTTTCTTAGATACATAATGCTTCTCTTTGGAATACTTTGGCAATAGGAAACTCACGGGGAGAGCAGGCCTTCCCAATGCTATGTACTTTGCACCACTGTCCATAACAACTTTTCTCATCATAACTCATAGGACCTCTGCACCCATTCAGGAATGACTCCCCCTTCAGCCCTGCTGCCAAGTCTTGGCCATTTCTACTTTCCACCTCTGACACTCTGCCGAGTCTGGTTACCGCCTATATGTTGAGTTGCACGATATTTCCTTCTCTGTGCTGCCTGATTTCTCTATTTTTTTTTTCTACTGATACTTGTTGCTTTTTAGGGCCACACACATGCCATATGGAGGTTCCCAGGCTAGGGGTCTAATAGGAGCCGTAGCTGCCATTTTATGTCAGAGCCACAGCAAGGCAGGATCCCAGCTGCATCTGCCACCTACACCACAGCTCACGGCATTACTGGATCCTTAACTCACTGAGTGAGGCCAGCGATCGAACCCGCAATCTCATGGTTCCTAGTTGGATTCCTTAACCACTGGAACTCCAAGTATGCCTCCTTTAACTCATCCAACTCTGCGAACATCCCTTCCCTCAGGACACACCATGAGGACACAATAGGACAGGGAGGCCAGAAATCCCAAACATGCAGAGCCAGAGAGCTGCCTTCTCACCCACCACCTGACACTCACTCGACCAACTTGGTCTCCAGGGTCAAGGTGCCACCACTTCAGGTGCCACCACTTCAGGTCCCTCAAGGCCAATAAAGGAAACCAAGTCAACAGCTCTTGTGCACTGGGCCCTCACGGTGCCAATCACAAAGCAAACTTGCACAACGGGCAGAGACCAAACCAGGAAGGAGCAGCTTTGGGAGGGAAAATCGATTCTCCCTCTCAAAGAAAAGGAGAGAGGAATACAAACACAGCACAACAAAGACCAGGGACCCAAGTCTTCTTCGTGGTATCCATTTCACAGGGGAAAACACCACAGCAGAGTGCCACTCATTAGGCCACCCACCCACCCACCCGCCAAGTCCTATCCCCCACTTCCTCCCTCTCCCGGCAGCAGGCGGAACCCAGGTGCTCCCAGGAACCCTCTCCCACTGGATCCCAGCTGCGTGCTCTTCCCTACCTGCAGCCTCCTCATCCTGGCGGCTGCTCAGGCTCTCCACCACTGAGTCTGTAGAAACACACCATCAGGGGAATCAAGGAGTTAGAAAGAGTGGCCCTCCCGTTTCTCCGGCTTCCCTGAGGTGACTACGGGTACAGAGCATCACCCTGGTTTTTCCTCCAGGTGCCCAGACCTTCCTTCTGCTCCATGGACTGAGACCCTTCCACACAAGGTGAGCACAGATGCCAACATTCAGGCATCTCATATCTGCTCCCTCTCCTTATTAAAGTAGGCGGTGAACATCTTCACATCAATTTCTTTCTGTTTTTAAGTTTCAGACTCACCTGCCCCACACTCCAAGCAGCAGGCGTCACCCAAGTGTCCCGGGATTCCTCTCCCATTGGCTCCTACCTGAGAGCTGTTCTTACCTGTATCACTTTCATCATGGTTGCTGTCACTCAGACTCTCCATGAAACATACTGCAGAGACACAGACATAAGGAATCAAGGTGTTAGAGCCTGTCCCCCACACGTATCCCCTACTTAGGGTTGTTTGCGGCCACACAGCACCACCCTGGCTTGTCCTCCGTGTGCTCAGAACTTCCCTCTGCTCTACGGCCTCAGAAGCTTCCATAAAACACTGGCCACAGTGGCAAACCTTCAGAGATCGTGGGCTGCTGAGGGATGGAGCCTTACACATCTCCCTTCTACGAGTCCATCTGGAGGCCTCAGCTCCAGGGTGACACACCTGAAATTCCAGCTGCATGGACACACTTGTGTGGTGGCCCCTGGGAGTGAACCATAGGCTGCTTTATTCTGTTCACTGCAAGAGGCAGACCTAACTACTGACTGAACTCAATTAAGCAGAAATGGCTCCTTCTGGCCAGTGGCTGGCACACTGTGGACAGCAGCTCTACAGAAACACTGAGGAGAAAGGGACCACTGCCCGTGAGGTTCACCTCCAAAACATATATAAAGAAAACTCATACACCTCCACAACAACAACAGCAAAGAAACCACCCAGGAGTTCCCGTCAGGGCACAGCGGAAACGAATCCGACTAGGAACCACGAGCTTGCGGGGTTGATCCCTGGCCTCGCTGAGGGGGTTAAGGATCCAGCGTTGCCGAGAGCTCTGGTGTCGGTCGCAGATACGGGTGGAGAAAAGGCTCCCCCGCCCCAGCATTGCCGATGCGAACGTACACTGGTACAACCACTGTGGAAGACACCATGGAGGGTCCTGCGAAAACTGAACACAGCAGGGCATGCGACCTAGCAAGCCGAGCACCCTGGGAAATATCAGGACAAATGTATCCAGGAAAAAGACATATGCCCCTCTATGTTTATGGCAGCACTGTTCACAACAGCCAAGACAGGGAAGCCACCTCATGTCCACAGACAGATGAATGGCTCATGACGATGTGGTCCACATAGATGATGGAATTCACGACTCAGCCAGAAAATCGAAGAAGAAACCAATGCCACTCAAAACAATAGGGATGCATCGAGAGATTCTCGTGCAAAGTGAAGTACGTGACAAAGAGAAAGACGGATACCACCTGATCTCACTTAGAGGTGGAATCTAAAGCACGGCACAAAGGAACCTGTCCACAGAACCCACGGATGCAGAGAACAGACTTGTGGTTGTGAAGGGCACGGACTGGGAGTTTGGGGGCAGTTGATGCCAACTACGGCATTGAGAATGGAGAGACAACAAGGTCCTCCTGTTGCAGCACACGGAGGACGAGATCCAATCTCCTGAAATCGACCTGATCTCAGACGGCAATAATATCAAAAAAGGAACATACGTTAATGGACACACACGACTGGGGAATGTCGCTCCAGAGCAGAGAGTGAAACAACACTGTACCTCCATTAAAATAGAAACAAACAGAAAGGACAGTGTCTAACAATCCACTGAATGGAAAGACAACCTACAGAAGAGGATATTTGTAAATCTTGTATTTGAAACAGGGGCTCATATTTGGAATATATGGGAAACAACTACAAATCAATTGAATCAAAAGGCAAAGGCCTCAGTTGTAGATGAGTGGAAGCCTGGGAGAGACCCACCGTCCAAGAAGACCACAGAGAGCAGCACACAGAGGGCATGTTTCCCAAAGTCGCCTATCACAATGGAAAGGCAAAGCAAAGGCACCTCGAGGTATCACCTCCCACCTGGTAGGACACGGAGTGTTTTCAAACCTGAACAGATGTTTGGGAAGATGTGACTGCCTGGGACTTCTGGACACTGTAGCAGGGAATGTCAACGGGGCCAGCCAGGACGGGAAACACCACGGCAGGACCCTGCAATCCCACTGCTGCATGGACATGTAAAGGAAGATCCATCAGTGTCGGGTAAAGAGACCTGCCATCCCAGGATCACGGCAGCGCCATACACAAGAGCCCAACAGAAACAGAGCCCCAGTGTCCACGGGCACACAGACTGAGAAAGACAACGGGGTGGATACAGACCATAGCAAGGTATTCCGTTGTCACAGAAGAAGGAAACCCTACCCATTGCAGCAATGCACAGAGAACTCCAGGACATTATTGACTGATTCACTTTTGGGCTTGAGGGCTGCCCCCGCAGCAGATGGAAATTCCCAGGCGAGGCAGCAAATCAGAGCTGTGGCCCCCGGCCGACAACACAGCCACAGCCAAGCTGGATACCAGCCGCGTCTGGGACCTCTGCCGCAGCTCACCGCAATGCGGGATTCTTCACCCACTGAGCAAGGCCAAGGGTCGAACCCGTGTCCTCATAGGTACTGGTCAGGTTCATGAGCTCTGAGCCTCAACAGGAACTCGCTGGAGGACATCACTTCAAGTGAAGCCAGTCAGACACAGAAGGACAAAGACTCTCTGATGTCATGCACATGAGGTGTCTGAAAGACCACTCCTGAGCAGAGGCTGGAAGGGTGGCTGCCCCGAGTGGGCAGGAGGTGCGGGGGGAGCACAGCGTTCACAACACTCCTCGGGACACTTACAACCTCAAGAGGCTCGAGTTCATGGCACATGTTTGAAACAACAGCATGAAAGTCTGCACCAAGCAGAGGGGGAAGAAAAGAGGAAACGAAAGACCAACAGAGGAAGGAAAGCCTTTTCCCCAAACCTTGCTCCCAGCGGGTGCAGGGAGAATGAGGGAATGGACAGTTAGCCTGCGGTCATCATGAGACTGTTCAACGAGAAACTGGACAGCTATGTGGTGCTAAGGCACAAGTGTCTCCCCACAAAACACACCCACTCACACTGGTTCACAATCACACCAACAGGCCCTCACACGCACACCCCCCCAATGTTCCCGGACACCTACCCCCACCATACAAAGAGCCTCCTTTCCTCCAGGGACCCGAGGACTTGGGATGGCCCTTTTGTGGGAAGTCAGTCTCTTTCACCCCATCCTTCACCCCCTTTCCCAGGAGGAACCCAGAATCAGGGTGTCTCTGCAACCAAAGGGGCAGGAAAGCACCCCCCGCCCTTCCTCAACACCTGGACTTCTCCTCAGCAGAGCCGGGTTCCAGAATACTTACGGCTTTCATCGTCCATCCCGTCCACCTGTGATGAGAGAAAAGAAAACACTGTGAGTGTCACAGCATCCTCTGCACTGTGGCCACAGGTCTTCCTGTGGTTGCGGACCGCAGGCACACAGACAGAAGGCAGAGTTGAGTCCGTTTCCCCAAAAGAAGACAGCAAAGACACCTGTGGAAAAGGCACCAGCTTTTCATGGAAGACCTCCCAAGTCCACGTTCATTTAAAAAACATTCAGGCTTCTTTGGAGTTCCCGTCGTGGCGCAGTGGTTAACGAATCCGACCAGGAACCATGAGGTTGCGGGTTCGATCCCTGGCCTTGCTCAGTGGGTTAAGGATCCGGCATTGCCGTGAGCTGAGGTGTAGGTTGCAGACGTTGCTCGGATCCCGCGCTGCTGTGGCTCTGGCGCAGGCCGGTGGCTACAGCTCCGGTTTGACCCTGAGCCTGGGAACCTCCATATGCCACAGGAGTGGCCCTAGAAAAGGCAAAAAGACAACAAAACAAAACAAAACAAAACATTCAGGCTTCTTCAAAGACAAATGCTCCCTATGTACACTTGGGAACTGATGTGGTCCCTTTTGCCAATGCCCCTTGGAAGGAGTTATTGGTTGGTACCAAACTTTGACTCAACATTCCTCCACAGAGGAATGTGCATATATCCTTTATAATGGACTTGCTCAGATTTCCTTTTCTGAAGTAGGCACATCCAAGAAGAAAGGAGGCACCTTTTTAAATCTCCGATCAAGAAAGGTGAGCTTACCTTGGGGGCAAGCTGGTCTTCCTGCTCAACCAGGTTGCTGGCTGGGGACTCCTCGTCATTTTCAAGGGATGGGCCCGCCTCCTCCTCTGCCTCGTCAATGCAGGCAGCCTCCTCCTGCACCTTCTCAGTTCCCGGCCCCACCTCCTCCTCATTTGCCCCAGCCAGGGCCTCCTCCTCGGTCTTCTCACTCCCGCCGGCCTCCACAACATCATCGAGGGTTGCTAGGGGGACACACAGTCACTGTCAGCAAGGCGGTGGTGCTGCTCAGGAGGTACTCTGGGCACCTCACCTGACTGGACATGGGCTGGGAGTCAAGGGGTGGGGGTGGGATGAAGCACGGATGGAGATTCTCTTGGCCCATCCTCCCGGGTAAACGTTTTGAAGGACGGCAGAGAGCACCTTGAAAGACCTGAGAAAGGGAGCCTCTGCCTCTCTTGCTAAAGGGAACCTCTCCGTGGCATATTCTCCATCTGAGAAATGGCCAACACGAGCATGCAGGCTCTGCTGCCATGACAGAGTCTCGTGAATCCTCCTGCCCATTTTCCTCTCCAGCCACATTCCTCCATCTTCTGAAATGGCAGGAGATCATTTCAGCTTCCCTACTCTTCCCACAGGGTGCTCCTGTGTTCACACGCCATCCTCTGGGATGTTTCGCCTCTTTTCTTTTCTTAGATACATAATGCTTCTCTTTGGAATACTTTGGCAATAGGAAACTCACGGGGAGAGCAGGCCTTCCCAATGCTATGTACTTTGCACCACTGTCCATAACAACTTTTCTCATCATAACTCATAGGACCTCTGCACCCATTCAGGAATGACTCCCCCTTCAGCCCTGCTGCCAAGTCTTGGCCATTTCTACTTTCCACCTCTGACACTCTGCCGAGTCTGGTTACCGCCTATATGTTGAGTTGCACGATATTTCCTTCTCTGTGCTGCCTGATTTCTCTATTTTTTTTTTCTACTGATACTTGTTGCTTTTTAGGGCCACACACATGCCATATGGAGGTTCCCAGGCTAGGGGTCTAATAGGAGCCGTAGCTGCCATTTTATGTCAGAGCCACAGCAAGGCAGGATCCCAGCTGCATCTGCCACCTACACCACAGCTCACGGCATTACTGGATCCTTAACTCACTGAGTGAGGCCAGCGATCGAACCCGCAATCTCATGGTTCCTAGTTGGATTCCTTAACCACTGGAACTCCAAGTATGCCTCCTTTAACTCATCCAACTCTGCGAACATCCCTTCCCTCAGGACACACCATGAGGACACAATAGGACAGGGAGGCCAGAAATCCCAAACATGCAGAGCCAGAGAGCTGCCTTCTCACCCACCACCTGACACTCACTCGACCAACTTGGTCTCCAGGGTCAAGGTGCCACCACTTCAGGTGCCACCACTTCAGGTCCCTCAAGGCCAATAAAGGAAACCAAGTCAACAGCTCTTGTGCACTGGGCCCTCACGGTGCCAATCACAAAGCAAACTTGCACAACGGGCAGAGACCAAACCAGGAAGGAGCAGCTTTGGGAGGGAAAATCGATTCTCCCTCTCAAAGAAAAGGAGAGAGGAATACAAACACAGCACAACAAAGACCAGGGACCCAAGTCTTCTTCGTGGTATCCATTTCACAGGGGAAAACACCACAGCAGAGTGCCACTCATTAGGCCACCCACCCACCCACCCGCCAAGTCCTATCCCCCACTTCCTCCCTCTCCCGGCAGCAGGCGGAACCCAGGTGCTCCCAGGAACCCTCTCCCACTGGATCCCAGCTGCGTGCTCTTCCCTACCTGCAGCCTCCTCATCCTGGCGGCTGCTCAGGCTCTCCACCACTGAGTCTGTAGAAACACACCATCAGGGGAATCAAGGAGTTAGAAAGAGTGGCCCTCCCGTTTCTCCGGCTTCCCTGAGGTGACTACGGGTACAGAGCATCACCCTGGTTTTTCCTCCAGGTGCCCAGACCTTCCTTCTGCTCCATGGACTGAGACCCTTCCACACAAGGTGAGCACAGATGCCAACATTCAGGCATCTCATATCTGCTCCCTCTCCTTATTAAAGTAGGCGGTGAACATCTTCACATCAATTTCTTTCTGTTTTTAAGTTTCAGACTCACCTGCCCCACACTCCAAGCAGCAGGCGTCACCCAAGTGTCCCGGGATTCCTCTCCCATTGGCTCCTACCTGAGAGCTGTTCTTACCTGTATCACTTTCATCATGGTTGCTGTCACTCAGACTCTCCATGAAACATACTGCAGAGACACAGACATAAGGAATCAAGGTGTTAGAGCCTGTCCCCCACACGTATCCCCTACTTAGGGTTGTTTGCGGCCACACAGCACCACCCTGGCTTGTCCTCCGTGTGCTCAGAACTTCCCTCTGCTCTACGGCCTCAGAAGCTTCCATAAAACACTGGCCACAGTGGCAAACCTTCAGAGATCGTGGGCTGCTGAGGGATGGAGCCTTACACATCTCCCTTCTACGAGTCCATCTGGAGGCCTCAGCTCCAGGGTGACACACCTGAAATTCCAGCTGCATGGACACACTTGTGTGGTGGCCCCTGGGAGTGAACCATAGGCTGCTTTATTCTGTTCACTGCAAGAGGCAGACCTAACTACTGACTGAACTCAATTAAGCAGAAATGGCTCCTTCTGGCCAGTGGCTGGCACACTGTGGACAGCAGCTCTACAGAAACACTGAGGAGAAAGGGACCACTGCCCGTGAGGTTCACCTCCAAAACATATATAAAGAAAACTCATACACCTCCACAACAACAACAGCAAAGAAACCACCCAGGAGTTCCCGTCAGGGCACAGCGGAAACGAATCCGACTAGGAACCACGAGCTTGCGGGGTTGATCCCTGGCCTCGCTGAGGGGGTTAAGGATCCAGCGTTGCCGAGAGCTCTGGTGTCGGTCGCAGATACGGGTGGAGAAAAGGCTCCCCCGCCCCAGCATTGCCGATGCGAACGTACACTGGTACAACCACTGTGGAAGACACCATGGAGGGTCCTGCGAAAACTGAACACAGCAGGGCATGCGACCTAGCAAGCCGAGCACCCTGGGAAATATCAGGACAAATGTATCCAGGAAAAAGACATATGCCCCTCTATGTTTATGGCAGCACTGTTCACAACAGCCAAGACAGGGAAGCCACCTCATGTCCACAGACAGATGAATGGCTCATGACGATGTGGTCCACATAGATGATGGAATTCACGACTCAGCCAGAAAATCGAAGAAGAAACCAATGCCACTCAAAACAATAGGGATGCATCGAGAGATTCTCGTGCAAAGTGAAGTACGTGACAAAGAGAAAGACGGATACCACCTGATCTCACTTAGAGGTGGAATCTAAAGCACGGCACAAAGGAACCTGTCCACAGAACCCACGGATGCAGAGAACAGACTTGTGGTTGTGAAGGGCACGGACTGGGAGTTTGGGGGCAGTTGATGCCAACTACGGCATTGAGAATGGAGAGACAACAAGGTCCTCCTGTTGCAGCACACGGAGGACGAGATCCAATCTCCTGAAATCGACCTGATCTCAGACGGCAATAATATCAAAAAAGGAACATACGTTAATGGACACACACGACTGGGGAATGTCGCTCCAGAGCAGAGAGTGAAACAACACTGTACCTCCATTAAAATAGAAACAAACAGAAAGGACAGTGTCTAACAATCCACTGAATGGAAAGACAACCTACAGAAGAGGATATTTGTAAATCTTGTATTTGAAACAGGGGCTCATATTTGGAATATATGGGAAACAACTACAAATCAATTGAATCAAAAGGCAAAGGCCTCAGTTGTAGATGAGTGGAAGCCTGGGAGAGACCCACCGTCCAAGAAGACCACAGAGAGCAGCACACAGAGGGCATGTTTCCCAAAGTCGCCTATCACAATGGAAAGGCAAAGCAAAGGCACCTCGAGGTATCACCTCCCACCTGGTAGGACACGGAGTGTTTTCAAACCTGAACAGATGTTTGGGAAGATGTGACTGCCTGGGACTTCTGGACACTGTAGCAGGGAATGTCAACGGGGCCAGCCAGGACGGGAAACACCACGGCAGGACCCTGCAATCCCACTGCTGCATGGACATGTAAAGGAAGATCCATCAGTGTCGGGTAAAGAGACCTGCCATCCCAGGATCACGGCAGCGCCATACACAAGAGCCCAACAGAAACAGAGCCCCAGTGTCCACGGGCACACAGACTGAGAAAGACAACGGGGTGGATACAGACCATAGCAAGGTATTCCGTTGTCACAGAAGAAGGAAACCCTACCCATTGCAGCAATGCACAGAGAACTCCAGGACATTATTGACTGATTCACTTTTGGGCTTGAGGGCTGCCCCCGCAGCAGATGGAAATTCCCAGGCGAGGCAGCAAATCAGAGCTGTGGCCCCCGGCCGACAACACAGCCACAGCCAAGCTGGATACCAGCCGCGTCTGGGACCTCTGCCGCAGCTCACCGCAATGCGGGATTCTTCACCCACTGAGCAAGGCCAAGGGTCGAACCCGTGTCCTCATAGGTACTGGTCAGGTTCATGAGCTCTGAGCCTCAACAGGAACTCGCTGGAGGACATCACTTCAAGTGAAGCCAGTCAGACACAGAAGGACAAAGACTCTCTGATGTCATGCACATGAGGTGTCTGAAAGACCACTCCTGAGCAGAGGCTGGAAGGGTGGCTGCCCCGAGTGGGCAGGAGGTGCGGGGGGAGCACAGCGTTCACAACACTCCTCGGGACACTTACAACCTCAAGAGGCTCGAGTTCATGGCACATGTTTGAAACAACAGCATGAAAGTCTGCACCAAGCAGAGGGGGAAGAAAAGAGGAAACGAAAGACCAACAGAGGAAGGAAAGCCTTTTCCCCAAACCTTGCTCCCAGCGGGTGCAGGGAGAATGAGGGAATGGACAGTTAGCCTGCGGTCATCATGAGACTGTTCAACGAGAAACTGGACAGCTATGTGGTGCTAAGGCACAAGTGTCTCCCCACAAAACACACCCACTCACACTGGTTCACAATCACACCAACAGGCCCTCACACGCACACCCCCCCAATGTTCCCAGACACCTACCCCCACCATACAAAGAGCCTCCTTTCCTCCAGGGACCCGAGGACTTGGGATGGCCCTTTTGTGGGAAGTCAGTCTCTTTCACCCCATCCTTCACCCCCTTTCCCAGGAGGAACCCAGAATCAGGGTGTCTCTGCAACCAAAGGGGCAGGAAAGCACCCCCCGCCCTTCCTCAACACCTGGACTTCTCCTCAGCAGAGCCGGGTTCCAGAATACTTACGGCTTTCATCATCCATCCCATCCACCTGTGATGAGAGAAAAGAAAACACTGTGAGTGTCACAGCATCCTCTGCACTGTGGCCACAGGTCTTCCTGTGGTTGCGGACCGCAGGCACACAGACAGAAGGCAGAGTTGAGTCCGTTTCCCCAAAAGAAGACAGCAAAGACACCTGTGGAAAAGGCACCAGCTTTTCATGGAAGACCTCCCAAGTCCACGTTCATTTAAAAAACATTCAGGCTTCTTTGGAGTTCCCGTCGTGGCGCAGTGGTTAACGAATCCGACCAGGAACCATGAGGTTGCGGGTTCGATCCCTGGCCTTGCTCAGTGGGTTAAGGATCCGGCATTGCCGTGAGCTGAGGTGTAGGTTGCAGACGTTGCCCGGATCCCGCGTTGCTGTGGCTCTGGCGCAGGCCGGTGGCTACAGCTCCGGTTTGACCCTGAGCCTGGGAACCTCCATATGCCACAGGAGTGGCCCTAGAAAAGGCAAAAAGACAACAAAACAAAACAAAACAAAACATTCAGGCTTCTTCAAAGACAAATGCTCCCTATGTACACTTGGGAACTGATGTGGTCCCTTTTGCCAATGCCCCTTGGAAGGAGTTATTGGTTGGTACCAAACTTTGACTCAACATTCCTCCACAGAGGAATGTGCATATATCCTCTATAATGGACTTGCTCAGATTTCCTTTTCTGAAGTAGGCACATCCAAGAAGAAAGGAGGCACCTTTTTAAATCTCCGATCAAGAAAGGTGAGCTTACCTTGGGGGCAAGCTGGTCTTCCTGCTCAACCAGGTTGCTGGCTGGGGACTCCTCGTCATTTTCAAGGGATGGGCCCGCCTCCTCCTCTGCCTCGTCAATGCAGGCAGCCTCCTCCTGCACCTTCTCAGTTCCCGGCCCCACCTCCTCCTCATTTGCCCCAGCCAGGGCCTCCTCCTCGGTCTTCTCACTCCCGCCGGCCTCCACAACATCATCGAGGGTTGCTAGGGGGACACACAGTCACTGTCAGCAAGGCGGTGGTGCTGCTCAGGAGGTACTCTGGGCACCTCACCTGACTGGACATGGGCTGGGAGTCAAGGGGTGGGGGTGGGATGAAGCACGGATGGAGATTCTCTTGGCCCATCCTCCCGGGTAAACGTTTTGAAGGACGGCAGAGAGCACCTTGAAAGACCTGAGAAAGGGAGCCTCTGCCTCTCTTGCTAAAGGGAACCTCTCCGTGGCATATTCTCCATCTGAGAAATGGCCAACACGAGCATGCAGGCTCTGCTGCCATGACAGAGTCTCGTGAATCCTCCTGCCCATTTTCCTCTCCAGCCACATTCCTCCATCTTCTGAAATGGCAGGAGATCATTTCAGCTTCCCTACTCTTCCCACAGGGTGCTCCTGTGTTCACACGCCATCCTCTGGGATGTTTCGCCTCTTTTCTTTTCTTAGATACATAATGCTTCTCTTTGGAATACTTTGGCAATAGGAAACTCACGGGGAGAGCAGGCCTTCCCAATGCTATGTACTTTGCACCACTGTCCATAACAACTTTTCTCATCATAACTCATAGGACCCCTTCAGCCCTGCTGCCAGGTCTTGGCCATTTCTACTTTCCACCTCTGACACTCTGCCGAGTCTGGTTACCGCCTATATGTTGAGTTGCACGATATTTCCTTCTCTGTGCTGCCTGATTTCTCTATTTTTTTTTTCTACTGATACTTGTTGCTTTTTAGGGCCACACACATGCCATATGGAGGTTCCCAGGCTAGGGGTCTAATAGGAGCCGTAGCTGCCATTTTATGTCAGAGCCACAGCAAGGCAGGATCCCAGCTGCATCTGCCACCTACACCACAGCTCACGGCATTACTGGATCCTTAACTCACTGAGTGAGGCCAGCGATCGAACCCGCAATCTCATGGTTCCTAGTTGGATTCCTTAACCACTGGAACTCCAAGTATGCCTCCTTTAACTCATCCAACTCTGCGAACATCCCTTCCCTCAGGACACACCGTGAGGACACAATAGGACAGGGAGGCCAGAAATCCCAAACATGCAGAGCCAGAGAGCTGCCTTCTCACCCACCACCTGACACTCACTCGACCAACTTGGTCTCCAGGGTCAAGGTGCCACCACTTCAGGTGCCACCACTTCAGGTCCCTCAAGGCCAATAAAGGAAACCAAGTCAACAGCTCTTGTGCACTGGGCCCTCACGGTGCCAATCACAAAGCAAACTTGCACAACGGGCAGAGACCAAAGCAGGAAGGAGCAGCTTTGGGAGGGAAAATCGATTCTCCCTCTCAAAGAAAAGGAGAGAGGAATACAAACACAGCACAACAAAGACCAGGGACCCAAGTCTTCTTCGTGGTATCCATTTCACAGGGGAAAACACCACAGCAGAGTGCCACTCATTAGGCCACCCACCCACCCACCCGCCAAGTCCTATCCCCCACTTCCTCCCTCTCCCGGCAGCAGGCGGAACCCAGGTGCTCCCAGGAACCCTCTCCCACTGGATCCCAGCTGCGTGCTCTTCCCTACCTGCAGCCTCCTCATCCTGGCGGCTGCTCAGGCTCTCCACCACTGAGTCTGTAGAAACACACCATCAGGAGAATCAAGGAGTTAGAAAGAGTGGCCCTCCCGTTTCTCCGGCTTCCCTGAGGTGACTACGGGTACAGAGCATCACCCTGGTTTTTCCTCCAGGTGCCCAGACCTTCCTTCTGCTCCATGGACTGAGACCCTTCCACACAAGGTGAGCACAGATGCCAACATTCAGGCATCTCATATCTGCTCCCTCTCCTTATTAAAGTAGGCGGTGAACATCTTCACATCAATTTCTTTCTGTTTTTAAGTTTCAGACTCACCTGCCCCACACTCCAAGCAGCAGGCGTCACCCAAGTGTCCCGGGATTCCTCTCCCATTGGCTCCTACCTGAGAGCTGTTCTTACCTGTATCACTTTCATCATGGTTGCTGTCACTCAGACTCTCCATGAAACATACTGCAGAGACACAGACATAAGGAATCAAGGTGTTAGAGCCTGTCCCCCACACGTATCCCCTACTTAGGGTTGTTTGCGGCCACACAGCACCACCCTGGCTTGTCCTCCGTGTGCTCAGAACTTCCCTCTGCTCTACGGCCTCAGAAGCTTCCATAAAACACTGGCCACAGTGGCAAACCTTCAGAGATCGTGGGCTGCTGAGGGATGGAGCCTTACACATCTCCCTTCTACGAGTCCATCTGGAGGCCTCAGCTCCAGGGTGACACACCTGAAATTCCAGCTGCATGGACACACTTGTGTGGTGGCCCCTGGGAGTGAACCATAGGCTGCTTTATTCTGTTCACTGCAAGAGGCAGACCTAACTACTGACTGAACTCAATTAAGCAGAAATGGCTCCTTCTGGCCAGTGGCTGGCACACTGTGGACAGCAGCTCTACAGAAGCACTGAGGAGAAAGGGACCACTGCCCGTGAGGTTCACCTCCAAAACATATATAAAGAAAACTCATACACCTCCACAACAACAACAGCAAAGAAACCACCCAGGAGTTCCCGTCAGGGCACAGCGGAAACGAATCCGACTAGGAACCACGAGCTTGCGGGGTTGATCCCTGGCCTCGCTGAGGGGGTTAAGGATCCAGCGTTGCCGAGAGCTCTGGTGTCGGTCGCAGATACGGGTGGAGAAAAGGCTCCCCCGCCCCAGCATTGCCGATGCGAACGTACACTGGTACAACCACTGTGGAAGACACCATGGAGGGTCCTGCGAAAACTGAACACAGCAGGGCATGCGACCTAGCAAGCCGAGCACCCTGGGAAATACCAGGACAAATGTATCCAGGAAAAAGACATATGCCCCTCTATGTTTATGGCAGCACTGTTCACAACAGCCAAGACAGGGAAGCCACCTCATGTCCACAGACAGATGAATGGCTCATGACGATGTGGTCCACATAGATGATGGAATTCACGACTCAGCCAGAAAATCGAAGAAGAAACCAATGCCACTCAAAACAATAGGGATGCATCGAGAGATTCTCGTGCAAAGTGAAGTACGTGACAAAGAGAAAGACGGATACCACCTGATCTCACTTAGAGGTGGAATCTAAAGCACGGCACAAAGGAACCTGTCCACAGAACCCACGGATGCAGAGAACAGACTTGTGGTTGTGAAGGGCACGGACTGGGAGTTTGGGGGCAGTTGATGCCAACTACGGCATTGAGAATGGAGAGACAACAAGGTCCTCCTGTTGCAGCACACGGAGGACGAGATCCAATCTCCTGAAATCGACCTGATCTCAGACGGCAATAATATCAAAAAAGGAACATACGTTAATGGACACACACGACTGGGGAATGTCGCTCCAGAGCAGAGAGTGAAACAACACTGTACCTCCATTAAAATAGAAACAAACAGAAAGGACAGTGTCTAACAATCCACTGAATGGAAAGACAACCTACAGAAGAGGATATTTGTAAATCTTGTATTTGAAACAGGGGCTCATATTTGGAATATATGGGAAACAACTACAAATCAATTGAATCAAAAGGCAAATACCTCAGTTGTAGATGAGTGGAAGCCTGGGAGAGACCCACCGTCCAAGAAGACCACAGAGAGCAGCACACAGAGGGCATGTTTCCCAAAGTCGCCTATCACAATGGAAAGGCAAAGCAAAGGCACCTCGAGGTATCACCTCCCACCTGGTAGGACACGGAGTGTTTTCAAACCTGAACAGATGTTTGGGAAGATGTGACTGCCTGGGACTTCTGGACACTGTAGCAGGGAATGTCAACGGGGCCAGCCAGGACGGGAAACACCACGGCAGGACCCTGCAATCCCACTGCTGCATGGACATGTAAAGGAAGATCCATCAGTGTCGGGTAAAGAGACCTGCCATCCCAGGATCACGGCAGCGCCATACACAAGAGCCCAACAGAAACAGAGCCCCAGTGTCCACGGGCACACAGACTGAGAAAGACAACGGGGTGGATACAGACCATAGCAAGGTATTCCGTTGTCACAGAAGAAGGAAACCCTACCCATTGCAGCAATGCACAGAGAACTCGAGGACATTATTGACTGATTCACTTTTGGGCTTGAGGGCTGCCCCCGCAGCAGATGGAAATTCCCAGGCGAGGCGGCAAATCAGAGCTGTGGCCCCCGGCCGACAACACAGCCACAGCCAAGCTGGATACCAGCCGCGTCTGGGACCTCTGCCGCAGCTCACCGCAATGCGGGATTCTTCACCCACTGAGCAAGGCCAAGGGTCGAACCCGTGTCCTCATAGGTACTGGTCAGGTTCATGAGCTCTGAGCCTCAACAGGAACTCGCTGGAGGACATCACTTCAAGTGAAGCCAGTCAGACACAGAAGGACAAAGACTCTCTGATGTCATGCACATGAGGTGTCTGAAAGACCACTCCTGAGCAGAGGCTGGAAGGGTGGCTGCCCCGAGTGGGCAGGAGGTGCGGGGGGAGCACAGCGTTCACAACACTCCTCGGGACACTTACAACCTCAAGAGGCTCGAGTTCATGGCACATGTTTGAAACAACAGCATGAAAGTCTGCACCAAGCAGAGGGGGAAGAAAAGAGGAAACGAAAGACCAACAGAGGAAGGAAAGCCTTTTCCCCAAACCTTGCTCCCAGCGGGTGCAGGGAGAATGAGGGAATGGACAGTTAGCCTGCGGTCATCATGAGACTGTTCAACGAGAAACTGGACAGCTATGTGGTGCTAAGGCACAAGTGTCTCCCCACAAAACACACCCACTCACACTGGTTCACAATCACACCAACAGGCCCTCACACGCACACCCCCCCAATGTTCCCGGACACCTACCCCCACCATACAAAGAGCCTCCTTTCCTCCAGGGACCCGAGGACTTGGGATGGCCCTTTTGTGGGAAGTCAGTCTCTTTCACCCCATCCTTCACCCCCTTTCCCAGGAGGAACCCAGAATCAGGGTGTCTCTGCAACCAAAGGGGCAGGAAAGCACCCCCCGCCCTTCCTCAACACCTGGACTTCTCCTCAGCAGAGCCGGGTTCCAGAATACTTACGGCTTTCATCGTCCATCCCGTCCACCTGTGATGAGAGAAAAGAAAACACTGTGAGTGTCACAGCATCCTCTGCACTGTGGCCACAGGTCTTCCTGTGGTTGCGGACCGCAGGCACACAGACAGAAGGCAGAGTTGAGTCCGTTTCCCCAAAAGAAGACAGCAAAGACACCTGTGGAAAAGGCACCAGCTTTTCATGGAAGACCTCCCAAGTCCACGTTCATTTAAAAAACATTCAGGCTTCTTTGGAGTTCCCGTCGTGGCGCAGTGGTTAACGAATCCGACCAGGAACCATGAGGTTGCGGGTTCGATCCCTGGCCTTGCTCAGTGGGTTAAGGATCCGGCATTGCCGTGAGCTGAGGTGTAGGTTGCAGACGTTGCTCGGATCCCGCGCTGCTGTGGCTCTGGCGCAGGCCGGTGGCTACAGCTCCGGTTTGACCCTGAGCCTGGGAACCTCCATATGCCACAGGAGTGGCCCTAGAAAAGGCAAAAAGACAACAAAACAAAACAAAACAAAACATTCAGGCTTCTTCAAAGACAAATGCTCCCTATGTACACTTGGGAACTGATGTGGTCCCTTTTGCCAATGCCCCTTGGAAGGAGTTATTGGTTGGTACCAAACTTTGACTCAACATTCCTCCACAGAGGAATGTGCATATATCCTTTATAATGGACTTGCTCAGATTTCCTTTTCTGAAGTAGGCACATCCAAGAAGAAAGGAGGCACCTTTTTAAATCTCCGATCAAGAAAGGTGAGCTTACCTTGGGGGCAAGCTGGTCTTCCTGCTCAACCAGGTTGCTGGCTGGGGACTCCTCGTCATTTTCAAGGGATGGGCCCGCCTCCTCCTCTGCCTCGTCAATGCAGGCAGCCTCCTCCTGCACCTTCTCAGTTCCCGGCCCCACCTCCTCCTCATTTGCCCCAGCCAGGGCCTCCTCCTCGGTCTTCTCACTCCCGCCGGCCTCCACAACATCATCGAGGGTTGCTAGGGGGACACACAGTCACTGTCAGCAAGGCGGTGGTGCTGCTCAGGAGGTACTCTGGGCACCTCACCTGACTGGACATGGGCTGGGAGTCAAGGGGTGGGGGTGGGATGAAGCACGGATGGAGATTCTCTTGGCCCATCCTCCCGGGTAAACGTTTTGAAGGACGGCAGAGAGCACCTTGAAAGACCTGAGAAAGGGAGCCTCTGCCTCTCTTGCTAAAGGGAACCTCTCCGTGGCATATTCTCCATCTGAGAAATGGCCAACACGAGCATGCAGGCTCTGCTGCCATGACAGAGTCTCGTGAATCCTCCTGCCCATTTTCCTCTCCAGCCACATTCCTCCATCTTCTGAAATGGCAGGAGATCATTTCAGCTTCCCTACTCTTCCCACAGGGTGCTCCTGTGTTCACACGCCATCCTCTGGGATGTTTCGCCTCTTTTCTTTTCTTAGATACATAATGCTTCTCTTTGGAATACTTTGGCAATAGGAAACTCACGGGGAGAGCAGGCCTTCCCAATGCTATGTACTTTGCACCACTGTCCATAACAACTTTTCTCATCATAACTCATAGGACCTCTGCACCCATTCAGGAATGACTCCCCCTTCAGCCCTGCTGCCAAGTCTTGGCCATTTCTACTTTCCACCTCTGACACTCTGCCGAGTCTGGTTACCGCCTATATGTTGAGTTGCACGATATTTCCTTCTCTGTGCTGCCTGATTTCTCTATTTTTTTTTTCTACTGATACTTGTTGCTTTTTAGGGCCACACACATGCCATATGGAGGTTCCCAGGCTAGGGGTCTAATAGGAGCCGTAGCTGCCATTTTATGTCAGAGCCACAGCAAGGCAGGATCCCAGCTGCATCTGCCACCTACACCACAGCTCACGGCATTACTGGATCCTTAACTCACTGAGTGAGGCCAGCGATCGAACCCGCAATCTCATGGTTCCTAGTTGGATTCCTTAACCACTGGAACTCCAAGTATGCCTCCTTTAACTCATCCAACTCTGCGAACATCCCTTCCCTCAGGACACACCGTGAGGACACAATAGGACAGGGAGGCCAGAAATCCCAAACATGCAGAGCCAGAGAGCTGCCTTCTCACCCACCACCTGACACTCACTCGACCAACTTGGTCTCCAGGGTCAAGGTGCCACCACTTCAGGTGCCACCACTTCAGGTCCCTCAAGGCCAATAAAGGAAACCAAGTCAACAGCTCTTGTGCACTGGGCCCTCACGGTGCCAATCACAAAGCAAACTTGCACAACGGGCAGAGACCAAAGCAGGAAGGAGCAGCTTTGGGAGGGAAAATCGATTCTCCCTCTCAAAGAAAAGGAGAGAGGAATACAAACACAGCACAACAAAGACCAGGGACCCAAGTCTTCTTCGTGGTATCCATTTCACAGGGGAAAACACCACAGCAGAGTGCCACTCATTAGGCCACCCACCCACCCACCCGCCAAGTCCTATCCCCCACTTCCTCCCTCTCCCGGCAGCAGGCGGAACCCAGGTGCTCCCAGGAACCCTCTCCCACTGGATCCCAGCTGCGTGCTCTTCCCTACCTGCAGCCTCCTCATCCTGGCGGCTGCTCAGGCTCTCCACCACTGAGTCTGTAGAAACACACCATCAGGAGAATCAAGGAGTTAGAAAGAGTGGCCCTCCCGTTTCTCCGGCTTCCCTGAGGTGACTACGGGTACAGAGCATCACCCTGGTTTTTCCTCCAGGTGCCCAGACCTTCCTTCTGCTCCATGGACTGAGACCCTTCCACACAAGGTGAGCACAGATGCCAACATTCAGGCATCTCATATCTGCTCCCTCTCCTTATTAAAGTAGGCGGTGAACATCTTCACATCAATTTCTTTCTGTTTTTAAGTTTCAGACTCACCTGCCCCACACTCCAAGCAGCAGGCGTCACCCAAGTGTCCCGGGATTCCTCTCCCATTGGCTCCTACCTGAGAGCTGTTCTTACCTGTATCACTTTCATCATGGTTGCTGTCACTCAGACTCTCCATGAAACATACTGCAGAGACACAGACATAAGGAATCAAGGTGTTAGAGCCTGTCCCCCACACGTATCCCCTACTTAGGGTTGTTTGCGGCCACACAGCACCACCCTGGCTTGTCCTCCGTGTGCTCAGAACTTCCCTCTGCTCTACGAACTCAGAAGCTTCCATAAAACACTGGCCACAGTGGCAAACCTTCAGAGATCGTGGGCTGCTGAGGGATGGAGCCTTACACATCTCCCTTCTACGAGTCCATCTGGAGGCCTCAGCTCCAGGGTGACACACCTGAAATTCCAGCTGCATGGACACACTTGTGTGGTGGCCCCTGGGAGTGAACCATAGGCTGCTTTATTCTGTTCACTGCAAGAGGCAGACCTAACTACTGACTGAACTCAATTAAGCAGAAATGGCTCCTTCTGGCCAGTGGCTGGCACACTGTGGACAGCAGCTCTACAGAAACACTGAGGAGAAAGGGACCACTGCCCGTGAGGTTCACCTCCAAAACATATATAAAGAAAACTCATACACCTCCACAACAACAACAGCAAAGAAACCACCCAGGAGTTCCCGTCAGGGCACAGCGGAAACGAATCCGACTAGGAACCACGAGCTTGCGGGGTTGATCCCTGGCCTCGCTGAGGGGGTTAAGGATCCAGCGTTGCCGAGAGCTCTGGTGTCGGTCGCAGATACGGGTGGAGAAAAGGCTCCCCCGCCCCAGCATTGCCGATGCGAACGTACACTGGTACAACCACTGTGGAAGACACCATGGAGGGTCCTGCGAAAACTGAACACAGCAGGGCATGCGACCTAGCAAGCCGAGCACCCTGGGAAATACCAGGACAAATGTATCCAGGAAAAAGACATATGCCCCTCTATGTTTATGGCAGCACTGTTCACAACAGCCAAGACAGGGAAGCCACCTCATGTCCACAGACAGATGAATGGCTCATGATGATGTGGTCCACATAGATGATGGAATTCACGACTCAGCCAGAAAATCGAAGAAGAAACCAATGCCACTCAAAACAATAGGGATGCATCGAGAGATTCTCGTGCAAAGTGAAGTACGTGACAAAGAGAAAGACGGATACCACCTGATCTCACTTAGAGGTGGAATCTAAAGCACGGCACAAAGGAACCTGTCCACAGAACCCACGGATGCAGAGAACAGACTTGTGGTTGTGAAGGGCACGGACTGGGAGTTTGGGGGCAGTTGATGCCAACTACGGCATTGAGAATGGAGAGACAACAAGGTCCTCCTGTTGCAGCACACGGAGGACGAGATCCAATCTCCTGAAATCGACCTGATCTCAGATGGCAATAATATCAAAAAAGGAACATACGTTAATGGACACACACGACTGGGGAATGTCGCTCCAGAGCAGAGAGTGAAACAACACTGTACCTCCATTAAAATAGAAACAAACAGAAAGGACAGTGTCTAACAATCCACTGAATGGAAAGACAACCTACAGAAGAGGATATTTGTAAATCTTGTATTTGAAACAGGGGCTCATATTTGGAATATATGGGAAACAACTACAAATCAATTGAATCAAAAGGCAAATACCTCAGTTGTAGATGAGTGGAAGCCTGGGAGAGACCCACCGTCCAAGAAGACCACAGAGAGCAGCACACAGAGGGCATGTTTCCCAAAGTCGCCTATCACAATGGAAAGGCAAAGCAAAGGCACCTCGAGGTATCACCTCCCACCTGGTAGGACACGGAGTGTTTTCAAACCTGAACAGATGTTTGGGAAGATGTGACTGCCTGGGACTTCTGGACACTGTAGCAGGGAATGTCAACGGGGCCAGCCAGGACGGGAAACACCACGGCAGGACCCTGCAATCCCACTGCTGCATGGACATGTAAAGGAAGATCCATCAGTGTCGGGTAAAGAGACCTGCCATCCCAGGATCACGGCAGCGCCATACACAAAAGCCCAACAGAAACAGAGCCCCAGTGTCCACGGGCACACAGACTGAGAAAGACAACGGGGTGGATACAGACCATAGCAAGGTATTCCGTTGTCACAGAAGAAGGAAACCCTACCCATTGCAGCAATGCACAGAGAACTCGAGGACATTATTGACTGATTCACTTTTGGGCTTGAGGGCTGCCCCCGCAGCAGATGGAAATTCCCAGGCGAGGCGGCAAATCAGAGCTGTGGCCCCCGGCCGACAACACAGCCACAGCCAAGCTGGATACCAGCCGCGTCTGGGACCTCTGCCGCAGCTCACCGCAATGCGGGATTCTTCACCCACTGAGCAAGGCCAAGGGTCGAACCCGTGTCCTCATAGGTACTGGTCAGGTTCATGAGCTCTGAGCCTCAACAGGAACTCGCTGGAGGACATCACTTCAAGTGAAGCCAGTCAGACACAGAAGGACAAAGACTCTCTGATGTCATGCACATGAGGTGTCTGAAAGACCACTCCTGAGCAGAGGCTGGAAGGGTGGCTGCCCCGAGTGGGCAGGAGGTGCGGGGGGAGCACAGCGTTCACAACACTCCTCGGGACACTTACAACCTCAAGAGGCTCGAGTTCATGGCACATGTTTGAAACAACAGCATGAAAGTCTGCACCAAGCAGAGGGGGAAGAAAAGAGGAAACGAAAGACCAACAGAGGAAGGAAAGCCTTTTCCCCAAACCTTGCTCCCAGCGGGTGCAGGGAGAATGAGGGAATGGACAGTTAGCCTGCGGTCATCATGAGACTGTTCAACGAGAAACTGGACAGCTATGTGGTGCTAAGGCACAAGTGACTCCCCACAAAACACACCCACTCACACTGGTTCACAATCACACCAACAGGCCCTCACACGCACACCCCCCAATGTTCCCGGACACCTACCCCCACCATACAAAGAGCCTCCTTTCCTCCAGGGACCCGAGGACTTGGGATGGCCCTTTTGTGGGAAGTCAGTCTCTTTCACCCCATCCTTCACCCCCTTTCCCAGGAGGAACCCAGAATCAGGGTGTCTCTGCAACCAAAGGGGCAGGAAAGCACCCCCCGCCCTTCCTCAACACCTGGACTTCTCCTCAGCAGAGCCGGGTTCCAGAATACTTACGGCTTTCATCGTCCATCCCGTCCACCTGTGATGAGAGAAAAGAAAACACTGTGAGTGTCACAGCATCCTCTGCACTGTGGCCACAGGTCTTCCTGTGGTTGCGGACCGCAGGCACACAGACAGAAGGCAGAGTTGAGTCCGTTTCCCCAAAAGAAGACAGCAAAGACACCTGTGGAAAAGGCACCAGCTTTTCATGGAAGATCTCTCAAGGCCATGTTTATTTAAAAAAATTTTGGTCTTCTTCAAAGAAAAATGCTCCGTACCATACACTGCAAAACTGATAGGGTCACTTTTGCCAATGCCCCTTGCACGGAGTTATTGGTTGGTACCAAACTTTGACTCAACATCCCTTCAAAGAGGAATCTGCATATATCCTCTATAATGGACTTCCTCCGATTTCCATTTCTGAAGTAGGCACATCCAAGAAGAAAGGAGGCACCTTTTTAAATCTCAGATCACGAAAGTGAGCTTACCTTGGGGGCAGTCTGCGCTTCTTGCTCGGCCCTGTCGCTGGCTGGGGACTCCTCCTCGTTATTTCCACTTGTTGTGGCCTCCTCCTCCCCCTTGGTATTGGGCGATCCTTCCTCCTCCTCATTTTCCCGGGCTGGGGCCTCCTCCTCAGTCTTCTCACTCCCACTGGCCTCCACAACATTGTCGTGTGTTTCTAGGGGGACACACATTAACTGTCAGCAAGGCAGTGATGCTGATCAGGAGGTACTCTGGGTGCCACACCTGACTGGACATGGGCTGGGAGTCAAGGGGTGGGGGTGGGATGAAGCACGGATGGAGATTCTCTTGGCCCATCCTCCCGGGTAAACGTTTTGAAGGAAGGCAGAGAGCACCTTGAAAGACCTGAGAAAGGGAGCCTCTGCCTCTCTTGCTAAAGGGAACCTCTCCGTGGCATATTCTCCATCTGAGAAATGGCCAACACGAGCATGCAGGCTCTGCTGCCATGACAGAGTCTCGTGAATCCTCCTGCCCATTTTCCTCTCCAGCCACATTCCTCCATCTTCTGAAATGGCAGGAGATCATTTCAGCTTCCCTACTCTTCCCACAGGGTGCTCCTGTGTTCACACACCATCCTCTGGGATGTTTCGCCTCTTTTCTTTTCTTAGATACATAATGCTTCTCTTTGGAATACTTTTGGCAATAGGAAATTCAGGGGTCGGGCATGCCTTCACAAGCCATGTACTTTGCACCACTGTCCATAACAACCTTTCTCATCATAACTCATAGGACCTCTGCACCCATTCAGCAATGACTCCCCCTTCAGCCCTGCTGCCATTCTTAGCCCTCTCTACTTTCCACCTTTGACAATCTGCCTAATCTACTTACCGCCTATATGTTGAATTGTTCAATATTTCTTTTCCTGTGTCTGTCTGACTTCACTATTGTTAAAAGTGTGTTTCATTTTGGATCATCCATGTAGCAACATATTTAACATAATTACAATTTTTTCTCTGGTAGAATTTTATTCCTATGTGGATTCATACTGCCTTTGGTTTATCCACGGATCTCTTGTTAACATTTGGGATTGGTTTCATTGAATTTCTACCTGCATAAGCTTGAGTCTTGGGGCTGGTTGGATCAAAAGAGGGGGTTTGAATAGCTCCACAGCAAGAGAGTATGGAAGAACATCATGGGAAGGAAGCTTTCCAGGTCATGTAGCGTCTCTCTCATCATCTCCTCTCATCCCCAAGTTGGCCCGGTTGCAGGCGAAGGGGGTGCAACCCAGAGAGTGTAAGCCTGATTTGACAGTAGAGGGCATTGAACTTTAGACTAACTTGCCAAGAATCACGGCAATGTTGAAGGATGGATGTGGGCCAAGAATGTAGTTGGTTCCTTGAGGACAGAAATCCCTGAACCCTGAAGGCCGGACACCTGCTCAGGGCCAAGACCATGCCCTGGACCCTTGAATCAAGAGATCTTCTCACTCTCCCACAAGTCCTCCCATCCCAAGGTTTTAGTGGGCAAGCTCTGATGCCTTCCCTGCAGGAGATGCTGAACCAAGACATCAGTCCAAACCCTTATCCAGCCCTTTGTCTCCATGCTTTAATCCCTGATCTGAATCCAACATTTTCCTCCAAACAAAGCCCCTCTGAAGGACCGAGGCTTTGCCCTGGCTCCGTGGATACTCCAACCCAGGCATTCTCCCCCAAATCTTCATGTCATACACTGCATCACATTACACTTTCATGACAACCAGCTGACAACCTCCAGCGACTAGGGGGTCTGTTTCACTCCCAAGATGGCTCAGAGCTCAGAACAGTCTCGACCGGATGCCAAGAATGAGCTTCCCTTCAGCTAATCATGCCTGGATAAGAAGTTCCTGCGAAAATTCACTTGGGAGGAGACCATCTGGGCCAGTGCTCTGACTGTTTAGTAAATTAAAGTCTCTGACTGTCAATGTCTCACACAATTTTCTTTAAAAAATTGTTGTGATGAAAATACTGTTGACTGACAATGTTGTACCCCTTGCTGCTGTACAGCAATAGGAGTCTGAGCTCCTCCTCTGCAGCCTGGACCAAGGTCTGGCTGAGAATGAGCAGGAGCTCAAGTCATTCTTCACCCAAACCCAATCTGTACCCTGGAAACTCCTCATCCTTCTTCAGACCCTGCAGTGGCAGGGATAGAGTCTTCTATCCTCTAAAAGGGACCCTTTAGAGACTCTCAGCTTGAAGACCTGACCCTAAGTCTCCCTCTGTGGATCACCAGTCGGACCCTCCTTCCCTCAGTTACCAAATGGTCACCCCACGAACCTACCAGCACTGTGTGTTCTCAGCACACTACCAGCGAATAGCCAACTACCCAGGGAGCTTATCATCATCAACCCATGGAAATCCTACTTGAAAATCCAAGTTTCACTCCTTACAATCAATTTCTACATTTAAAATGCAATTATTGGGAGTTCCCGTTGTTGAGCAGTGGTTAACGAATCCGACTAGGAACCATGAGGTTGCAGGTTTGGTCCCTGCCCTTGCTCAGTGGGTTAAAGATCCGGCATTGCTCTGAGCTGTGGTGTAGGTTGCAGATATGGATTGGATCCTGAGTTGCTGTGGCTCTGGTGTAGGCTGGCGGCTACAGCTCCGATTCGACCCCTAGCCTGGGAACCTCCATATGCCGTGGCAGCAGCCCAAGAAATAGCAAAAGGGACAAAAAAAATTGCAATTATGTGGCTTCAGACGTTGATATGTGCATTCAGAAGAGTGGAGCTATAAATGCCCATTTCCATCATGTGTATTGAAGAATGGAATCAGGGTCCCTCTGCACTGAATAAAGGCAGAGTAGGGTATTACCAGGGTTAGTGTGATGGGAGAAGGTTTGTACATGGGAAATAGGAAGGAGTATTGTATAAATTAAGAAAAAATTTGAGGCGCCCAACCAGGAAGAAATAATTAAAAATCTTAAGAGTAATACAAAATGGCTGTATAAGAGATTTACATCTCTGTACACAAATTGAAGTGGTGGAAATGAAAAAAAAATCAGAGAACATTTTCCTTCAGGGTAAACTATGCCATCTGATGGAACAGCCTTTAGATCAGTATCAACATACCTCCCCAACAACAGCTCAGGTTGCCCATCGTCCAACTCTTGAGGGGTGAAGGGGAGAGCCTCCCAGTTGTGGCCCAACACACACCTCTCCACTCACAGAGTGGCAGTTGGACCGCAGGACCCCGTGGGTATCATCCTATTGCTGTGGCAACCAGTCAAGGCCTGGAACTTTCAGAGGGAAGGCAACTCTGCCCCCTCTGGGCCCACCTGCTCTGTCTAGACTAATGTGTCTTTCTACGGACGGGGATGGCAGTACAGGGTCAACATGTTGTCTCAAAAAATGCATCCCAGAACCACACAGTGTTACTCTCTGCTTGAGAACACAAGACAGGTGAGAGAAAAAGACCCACATTCCAAATAGACCAGATACAGACAATAATTAAAGAGTGAGGAAGAACCAAACAGGAGAAGGCCTTTCCATGGGAAGGGGGCTTTATGGCTCAGGGAGAATGTCTCCTGTCACGTTCCCTGATCTGCACATCATGCCACTTTAGAGGAAGAGGGTTCAAAACAGGGGCTCGAACCCCTACCTTCCAGTGGACAGCACTGAAACTTAGAGCATCTTCTCAAGAGTCGCGCCAATCATGTGTGAGCAGATCTGGGACAAGAGTGCAGTTGGTTCCCTCAGGTCACACATCCCCCTGAACCACTGAAGCCTGCTTGGCGCTGAGATCATGCCCTGGACTCTTGCTTGAATCCAGAACTCCACTTCCTCTCTCTCTCTCTCTCTCTCTGTTGAATCCTGCTGCCCCCAAGATGTCCTGGGGTGATCCTGGAGAACACATCAGAGCCAGGAGAGCAGTCCAATTCTTTACCCAACATTTTGCCTCTATCTTCTGACCCACAACCCAAAATACAAACATTCATCCAAAAAGAGCTCCTCTGGAGGACTAGACAAACCCCAACTCGGCCCATCCTCCCCCAATCTTCCCTTGGCAGCCCTTCACAGTGACCAGCTGACCACCTCATGTGAACAGCGGTCTGCTTGGATCCCCAATTTGACTCAGGGATCAAAACACCTTCAAGTTCACATGACGGCTCTAGCAAGAATCAGCTTTCCTGCGGCAGACCACACCTGGATGATCAAGTCCTGTGGACTCACTGGGGAGGTGGCCATCCGGATGAGTGCCTGCTGGGGGGCGGGGTTAGGAAAGGAAATCTGTGACTCTCCAGGTCTCACTGACGTTGCATCAGAGCACCAGTCTGAGCAACCTTGACGAAGGTCTGGCTGACAATGGGCCAGAGTGCAAGTCTTCTGTCACCCAAACCCACTCTATACTCTGGACACTCCTCATCCTTCTCTAGACCTGAGAGTGGCAGGGACAGTGCTCCTCCTAGAGAGACCCCCTCCAGACCTCAGCTTGAAGACCCCACCCTGGGTCTCTCTGAGGATCACCAGAGAGACCTTCCTTCCTTTCCTTACCCAATGTTCACCCCACTAACCTGCTGGCACTGGCCCTTGTCACCACACTACCAGCTAGCACCCAAAGAGCCAGTGGGCTAGTCCTCATCAACCCGGGGAAATCCAACCTGAAAAATCCCCGTTTCTTGCGCCATCGAAATTCCTCTGCCTTTGGACTGCTAGCATGTGGATTCAGACATCGACATGTACACTGAGAAGAGTGGCGCTGTAATGTCCCTCTTTTGAATGTCTACTGCAGGGCTGACAGCGAGGGCCTCGTGCTTCGAAAAAGGCAGAGGGGCATGTTTGCCGTCTCTGTGCTCTGGGAGAACGTGTTTCAAACTGCCACGAGACACGAGTCTTTTCTCATGCCGAGGTCCAGCCCCAGCAGCCAGGGAGTGCCGAAGGAGAGGATGGGCTACAAACGGCGCGGAAAGAATTGGAGCCAACTCCTCAGCTGCATGCTGCAGATGACCCAATTTATTAAATGAAAAGCATCAGCTTTTATACCATTTCACAATCAGATTTCGTGTAAGATTTAACATTAACATTTGATTTAAAGCCCTTTTGTTCCCTCCACCCGAGATACAAAAAAGAAGGTTAGTTAAAACATGTTCCTTTCAACTTCAGATTTTCCTACAAGATTACAAACTTAAAGTTTCACACTGTATTTTTCGTAAAAGGTCAACAACAGTAGCTATTCTATTCTATATTAAGAACAAAGCTTTAATAAGTAATAAACTATGATACCTAACGTTCTTTAACTAAAGGTGTATGTGGTTAACAAAACGCATGAAAGCTTTGGGCTCATGGCATTCTTAAAACCACGATTTATTTGGCGCCAGCAAGCTAAGCATTTAACCTATTGTACTGATTTACGTAAGTTCCAAACCACCAATTTCAATAGAAAGGAGTATTATACCCAAAAATTAACAAATGCCCCCACAAGGGATGAAAGCTACAAGTGACACTGTTAAAAAATATATCTATTATAGAAAATAGCAATTTATAGGCCAAACAACATTTTCCCAGTCTCAAACTTCTTTTTAAGTAAAGGGACTGAAATCATAAGTTTCCCCTGAATACTCTCACAAAATAGGTGCCATAAATTGTTACTCCAAAACAAAGGCTTTTTCCATTACATTGTTTAAACAACTTCATTCTGTTTTGGTTCAAGTGTTTTACGTACCCAGGGCAAATCTTTAGCAGTAAGAAAGCTGTGAATAGAGATAGAAAAGGAAAGATAAACACAGAAAAATAGATTAACATATTTTTAGGGGATATCATTTTTATTTTCCTGGAACCGATGTCTTTCAAGGGATTGCTCTGCAATCCTTCTTCTTTCTTCAGCTTGTCTGTAGCTCTGCTAACCAGACAAGCCCCACGCATCCGCAATCCTTCTTCTTTCTTCAGCTTGTCTGTAGCTCTGCTAACCAGACAAGCCTCATGCAGGTGCTGACTGTGGCTTTGCTTTCTTTACTGGAGCAGCCCTATGGCTCCCGACATCTCCCCCTTTTTTATTTTTTAGAATGAAGGTATGAAGTTCAGTAGAAACCTTAGTAATAGACTGTTTTAAAAGTCTGAAGATGACTGGAAGAAGAAGAAGAACAATTAACAAGACTGCTAAAGAGACGCCTATATTATAAAAAAATGTTAACCAGGAAGAATGGTTAACTAATCCTTTAAATCCTGAATACAATTGAGAGGATAAATCTTGAGCACTAAAAGCCTTTTCTCCCTCACTCATAGCAAAAATTTCTTGATGTAATTTAGTAATATCCAGAGAGAGATCAGAATGATTCCAAACTCCTTCAAGGTGATTTTTGATTTTATTCCAGGTATGAATAGAGTGATTGACTTGTAATGGAGTAACACATATCCATTTAAAATCTGAATGGCACCGCAAGGCTAATTTTATTTTAAGTGTTAATAATTCCTGTCCTATAGCCAAAACTGCTTCTTCCAAAGCATCCACTTTATCATTTAATTTTCTGTCAATAATTTCCTGGGTGGTTAAAGCTAAAGTAACATTCTTTGACAATTGGTCTGCAAAGGTAGCTGTATGTACTTCCTTTGTAAGAGCTATAGCCGACACTGTCAAAGAAGCTATAACAGAAATTAATGCAGTAATCCCCAATATAAGTGCAGCAACAAACCTTTTAGGTCTAAATAATTGATTATTTAAAAGCTGTAATATTCTTGTACCTTGATTATCGTACCAGTCACCTGTAATATTTACTGGAATCATAACATAAGGAGGCTGTCTTACAATCAACATAATCTTAATATTACCATTATCTTTTGTTAAGCAATTAGTTAACGTGCAATTATAACATTTTACTTTATACAAATCATTTTCCATGGTAATTACAACATCAGCATAATAATATGCAAGCAAAAAGGCATAAGGACTCTGTATACATGACTTAACTATATAGGTTGTACTTCTCCATGGCCTATGTAATATAACTGGACGTAGGGCTGTTATAGCTTTCCATAAATGGGGCTGAGAATAAACTTTCTTCTTATCATTAGCCTTATAAGTTAACACAGGAGCTACCCATCCATTATCTGTTAATTTATTTGCCAGTAGAGGAGGTGGGAGGCGATCATCAGTCCACTTTAGGGATTGATTATATTTATTAAGCCATCCCCTAAAATTTTTATTTGGATTTGGAGAATTCCACTTATATATCTTCAAATTATGATAAGGGTCCACATTTGGATCGGTAGTATTGTACATACAATAATTCCAAGGTGGGAACCCTGTCCCATAATTTATTCTATCCCACAAGTTATCCAAATCTGGGTAATAATAAGTATCATTTTGACGTGGAATAGAACAACCCAATTGACCTTTAGGATAAGAAAATTTATGATAAAAACTTACTGCTCCATTAAATGGGTAATTAATTACTTTATCTAATGTATGGGTACTCCCAGGCCCAAGATAAATAATTGTCCATGAATAGAAATTTTGTTTATAATAGGCTGAACGAGGCTTAGGTTTTCTATCCACTGGACTAAAGGTTATAGCTCCATCAATTTGAGTAGGCAAACATCCAGCAATATCATTTGAAGCCCCTTTTGAGGAAGTAAATGGTAAAATAAAACATATTGGGAAAGCATGAATGCTACCTGAAAAATTATAACCTTCAGTAACAGCTTCTGTAATTTCAAAAGGAGCAGAGGGTAATCCTGGACCCCCCAACAAATCAAACTGATTAGTATGTATTTTAATCATTTCATTATCCCAAGCCACAGGCTGAAAGCTTGGAGGGTTAGGAAAAAATGCCCAATAAGACTTATTATCATTATCCAATGCACTTACCCGCGCAGAATTTAGAGAGAGAACAGATAAAAAGGCAACAAAAAGGACACTAAGGCTTGGATTCTGGTCCTGAGACAGAACGAGGCTTTGGGCATCAGCAGTCAGCTTCTTGATATCTCCCCAAGTCGGACCCCTGGATTGTTGCGTCGATCAGGCTCTACGAGGGGTCTAGATCTTGATGGACTGACAGCTGGCGACAGTGGGATGATTATCGGTGGTCCTGTGTGAGGATTGGTTCTCGGGGCTCGACCTCATCATCTCAGAGATAGTTGAGGATCCCTTGGAGGAGAGGAAGACCTCCTAGGGGACCAGGATGTTTTTCCTCTCTTTCTCCTTGGAGAGTTGTCTATATGAAACCTTTTCAGCCGTAGGTGGATTTCTCCCACTCCACTTTCCTGGTGCCCAATGAAAGCCTTTTTGATATCTAGGGCAAATAGTTTTTAGTCCTGGCATAACTGGAGCAACAGGTGCTGCAGGAGCAGGACGGCCAGGAAGCACAGGAGCATAAGGTTGTTGATTACCCTGAGGGCAGAATTTACTAAAGTGTTCTGTTAGACCACAAGAGAAACAAGCACCTTTATTTTCAAGTATCTGTCCCTTTTGCCCTTTTGGACCCTGTCCGACTCCTTGTAAAAATTGAGAATAAGTTTCACCCTTGAGTGTGGCTGCCATAGTAATGCCCTGCACATATGCAGGTCCAATGTCAGCGCACTGTCTGATAAAATCACTGATATTTCCAGTTTTTCTTATCAGGTGTCTTTGACCTTCTGAGGTAGAATGATAAGGAGGGTGATTTAAAGGAGGAGGTAGAATAGATGGGGGTTTCCCAGAGGGCAGACCCGTTATACCTGTTAAAGAGGGTGTATACCCTGTAGCTCCAAAATTGGATGCATTAAATGGTCCATCTCCCCTTTCCTCTCTTTCTTTCTCATATCTTTCCTCCTCATCCTCTAATTTCTGTTGATCCTCAGGATCCAGCCAATCATCTTCATCATCATTTCTTATTGTTGTTACCAATGGTGGGGCCAATGATCCGCTATTAGGTTTAGGAGAAAGGGGTATCCTTTCATCAGGATCCCTTTTATGTGAAGAAAATAAAGTCTGACTTAACTTAGATACCTCAGATTGGGGATCTAAAACATCCCGAATAATATTCCAAAGAGCAAAAGCATCAACAGTCACCTTCTCTGGAACGAGAAGAGAATAATAGGTTTTAAGTTCTTCACCTACCTTTGTCCAGGTTTTAAGATTCATGGTCCCCTCTTCTGGGAACCAAGGGCAGGTTTCCTGTATAAAATGTAAAAATCTTGCAAGTTGTTGGTTAGTTACTTTTACACCTCTTTTACTAACCATATGAAGCAAGATTTCAATAAATAATTTTCGCTCTTTGGATTCTGTGTACCCCATTATCAGGCCTTTATTCTGGATTACTCACCCTTCTGACTCCACTTCTCTCTGTGGAGGGGCTCTAGAAACCCTGGTGTGAGAGCCGAATTGTCCCCGAAATCATATATACATTACCTCTTCTCCAGTCCCTGTTCGGGCGCCACTTGCCGAGGTCCAGCCCCAGCAGCCAGGGAGTGCCGAAGGAGAGGATGGGCTACAAACGGCGCGGAAAGAATTGGAGCCAACTCCTCAGCTGCATGCTGCAGATGACCCAATTTATTAAATGAAAAGCATCAGCTTTTATACCATTTCACAATCAGATTTCGTGTAAGATTTAACATTAACATTTGATTTAAAGCCCTTTTGTTCCCTCCACCCGAGATACAAAAAAGAAGGTTAGTTAAAACATGTTCCTTTCAACTTCAGATTTTCCTACAAGATTACAAACTTAAAGTTTCACACTGTATTTTTCGTAAAAGGTCAACAACAGTAGCTATTCTATTCTATATTAAGAACAAAGCTTTAATAAGTAATAAACTATGATACCTAACGTTCTTTAACTAAAGGTGTATGTGGTTAACAAAACGCATGAAAGCTTTGGGCTCATGGCATTCTTAAAACCACGATTTATTTGGCGCCAGCAAGCTAAGCATTTAACCTATTGTACTGATTTACGTAAGTTCCAAACCACCAATTTCAATAGAAAGGAGTATTATACCCAAAAATTAACAAATGCCCCCACAAGGGATGAAAGCTACAAGTGACACTGTTAAAAAATATATCTATTATAGAAAATAGCAATTTATAGGCCAAACAACATTTTCCCAGTCTCAAACTTCTTTTTAAGTAAAGGGACTGAAATCATAAGTTTCCCCTGAATACTCTCACAAAATAGGTGCCATAAATTGTTACTCCAAAACAAAGGCTTTTTCCATTACATTGTTTAAACAACTTCATTCTGTTTTGGTTCAAGTGTTTTACGTACCCAGGGCAAATCTTTAGCAGTAAGAAAGCTGTGAATAGAGATAGAAAAGGAAAGATAAACACAGAAAAATAGATTAACATATTTTTAGGGGATATCATTTTTATTTTCCTGGAACCGATGTCTTTCAAGGGATTGCTCTGCAATCCTTCTTCTTTCTTCAGCTTGTCTGTAGCTCTGCTAACCAGACAAGCCCCACGCATCCGCAATCCTTCTTCTTTCTTCAGCTTGTCTGTAGCTCTGCTAACCAGACAAGCCTCATGCAGGTGCTGACTGTGGCTTTGCTTTCTTTACTGGAGCAGCCCTATGGCTCCCGACATTCTCACATTTAGGAAAATACTTGAGGCAGTTGGCTCACTCGGAGCATTAAGATATACCTTAGTATAACAGACCTATGGCTTGAGAGACTGATGAGACTGGTGGCAATGGAGATAAAGATGGAGATAATATGTTTAGTCAAAATGAACCACCCATCTGAGGAAACAGCCTTTAGAACAGTAGCAACATACCTCCGCAACAACAGCTAAGATTGCCCATCGTCTGACACTTGAGCAGTGAAGGGGAGAGCCTCCCAGCTGTGGCCAACACACACTTCTCTTCTCACACACTGGCAGTTGAACCACAAGGCTCCGTGGGCAGCATTCCATTGCCGTGGAAACTGGTCAGAGGCCTGGAACTTTCAGAGGGAAGGCAACTCTGCCCCCTCTGGGTCCACCTGCTCTATATAGCCTAGTGGCCGTTTCCCTGGACAGGGTCAACATTTTATTTCAAAAACTGCATCCTACAATCAAACAGTATTACCCTCTGTTTTGAAAAGACATTACTGGAGAGAAAAAGACCTCTCCAAATATAATGGGTCTTCAACGTTTAGGGGAATTGCAAAATCCTACCATGGTGAGATTTAAAAGGGCTCCCATTTTTTGATGGAAATACCATTTCCACTCATTTCTGGTAGTTGAGGCACCAGACATTTTTACACTCCATAGGTAACATTTGTCCAGAAGAAAAGGAGTAGTTATAGAAATTAAATTGTAAAATGCCACACACTAAGCATATGTTCATCAAGTTGCAAAAGTCTTCACTCAATGACCGTGTGTAGAATTTTTCTCTGGATGCAACAATCTGTACACTTCATTATCTTTCCACTGGTTCTTCATTAACAGTGTCCCTGTCATTGTATACGTACAAAACTTACTATGCCTTGAACAGTTAGGAAACAAGGACTCACCCTACTTTCAACAGTGGGTTGCCTTAAACCACATATCTCATAATTTTCTAAGCAACAAACTTTAGCTAACTCAAAGTTCTAGGATGAAATGTATTCTTCTCAAAATTCAACCCCTCATCACACCAGTGCCTGGGACAGTGTCATGAAATCTGGCTCGAGAGCAAACTGAGCACCAGCCCACATGGAACATGAGACAATTCCTGGAGAAAACTGAGAGCACTGCAATATTTCAAGCCAAGCAGGGAGGGTGTAAGGTATGGGAGGCTGTGAGAGACAACTCTGCCATGGCTGATTCTCCCCAAGTATCTAAAATTGAGAGACCAAATGCATCGCTTTTCTGATAGGACAACAAGGGAGATGGAGTCCTCTTTTCCTCCCTGTATCTATGAGTCTGTTACTCTTTGGTGTGTTTGATCATTGGTTTTGGGTATTAGACTGCACAAATCAGGGACATCACATAGTATCCTGATTTGTCTGACTGTGGCCTTCAGCATAATACTTTCTAGGCTCACCCAAGGTGCAGCAAATGGCAAGAGGCCACTCTCTTTTCTGGCCGAATACCACTGCACTGCATATGGACACCACATCTTCTTGACTCATCCCTCAGTGGACACAGGCTGCTGCCATGACCTGGCTGGTCTACACATTATCACTCACTGTTGTGAAAAGAAGATATGTGAGAGAAAAAGTCTAAGGGACACTTCAGTGGACAGAGCTGCTCCTATATTTTCAAATTAGGATGTTCGTTTTCATCAGAAGCCCTAGCAATGGATTTGCTGAATCTTATGGGAGTTTTGGTTCCGTTTTTTTGGATGAAATTCCACAATTAAGATACACTACTGAGGTTCTCATCAAACAATACATCCTACCTCATTTTACCTCATGTTGTAGTTCATGGCGGTATTCCTTTTCTTTTCTTTACTACTGGATTCTATACAGGTAGAAAAATTCTCAGGGAACATGTTTTTAAACATGACCCTTAGGCATACTTTGCTGTAAGTAGGAATGAATTCTTCAAAGGGACACATATTTAACTTAAATTTATTTAAAAAGCAAACTTCAGGAGTTCCCGTCATGGCTCAGTGGTTAACAAATCCGACTAGGAACCATGAGGTTGTGGGTATGGTCCCTGGCCTTGCTCAGTGGGTTAATGATCTGGCGTTGTCATGAGCTGTGGTGTAGGTTGCAGATGTGCCTCGGATCCTGTGTTGCTGTGGCTCTGGCGTAGGCCAGGGGCTACAGCTCTGATGAGACCCCTAGCCTGTGAACCTCCATATGCTGTGGGAGTGGCCCAAAGAAATAGCATAAAGACAAAAAAAGAAATCCTATTTTTCACCTTCATATTCAGTCCCATAGAGGAAAACATGAACACACAGCCCCCTGACTCTCTGAGAAAAGGAAGCTGACCTGCTCAGCACTGGAGCTCATTCGCGGGTGCATCTCCATGGCTAGGAGGGAAATGGACTCTGAGAAACAGCCTCCCCTTCCTGCTGACTGAGAGGAACCCCATTCCCACACTTCTGCTTGGCAAGGGCTGGTGTGTGTATAAGTATGGCAGTTGTGGACATGCTGCTCAGCTGTGGCTGTAGCAACACTGTCTGAAGCAAGGGAAAGGGAAGAAAGCAACCCAGAGAGGCTGCAAAGCCTTCCTGAGGACCAGGGCCCTAGATCGCCCCCCTTAGTCCACATGGGAGAAAAGCCAGCTCTGGAACAATGGAGGAACTATGTTCCAAATTAAACATCAGGACACAAGGGCATTCAAGCAGAGAGAACATGAAAAAATCAGGGCTTCGCACCCACCGCAGCTAGGCACCTTGTGTCCCAGACCGGTGCTTCCCCACTGCCCAGCAAAGAGAATCACAGCTGGGCCCCCACCACAACAGGAGGGTTCACACAGACCACAGAGGAGACACCCCTTGAGTGCCTGGCTCTTGTGGCCAAGTGGGAGGGCGCCTCTGGGCCCTACAGGACAGCTCCCAAGTATATCCTCTCCTTCAAGACTGGGAGAGATGGCTAATGGACCTCATGCGTGGAAACACACACAGAAAATTAGGCAAAATGAAACACAGGGATATATTTCTAAAAAAAAAAACAAAACAAACACAAGGCAAAATCACAGAATAAGAACAAAATGAAGTGGAAATAAGCCATCGACCTGAGAAAGAGTCAGAAGTCATGGACATAAAGATGCTTACTGAACTCAGAAGAAGGAATGAACACAAAGAGATCTTCAATGAAGAGACAGGAAGCAGAGGAAAGAACCAAAGAGAAGTTATTAATGAACTGAAAAACACACTCGAGGGCTTTGACAGCAGACTGGATGAAGGAGAATTAATCAGAGACCTGCCTGACAAAACAATGGAACTCAATCAGATAGAGAGGCAAAATGAAAAAAGAATTTTTAAAAAATTAGGCTACTTTAAAGGACCTATGGGATACCATCAAGCAGAATAACATTTGCATTACAGGGGTGGTTCCAGAAGAAGAGAAAGAGAACAGAACAGAAAAATTAATGGAAGAAATAATGCCTAAAATCTTCCATCATCTGGGAAGGGAAACAGAACTTGCTTGGCTGTGGTGTAGGCCTGCAGCTCTAGCTCTGATTAGACCCCTAACCTGGGAACCTCTGTATGATGTGGGTGCATTCCTAAAACTAAAACCGAAAAACAAAAAGGGTAAAAACCATATGATTATTTCCATAGATGCAAAGAAACCCATGAGATAAACTTCTACATCCACTTATGTTAAAGTCTCAACAAAGCAAGTATAAAGGGAATGGACCTCAACTTAATAAAGGCCATCAACTGCAAACCTACAGCTAACATTCCACTCAACTGTGACAAGCTGAACGCTTTTTCTCCTCTAAGATGATGAACAAGAGAAGGATGCCCACTCTTGCCCCTTTTATTCCACATAGGATTTGAAGTCCTACTAACAATTAGACAAGAAAAAGAAATAAAAGGAATCTGAATCATAAATGAAAAAAGTAAAAGTGTCCTTTTTGCCGATTACATGATACTATAATAGAAAATCCTACATACTCTAGCAAAAAACTGTTTGAATGAATACATTCAGTTATGTTTCAGTTTACATAATCAACGTACATATCAGTGGCATTTCTATACAATAATAACAAAACATCAAAAAGAGAAACAGGCGTTTCTGTCATGGTTCAATGGTTAAAAAACACAACAGTACCCATGAGGACACAGGTTCAATCCCTGGCCTTGCTCAGTGGGTGAAGGATCCTGTGTTGCCTTGAGCTGTGGTGTAGTTGCAGATGCAGCTCAGACCCCATGTGGCTGTGGTGTAGGCTGGTAGCTACAGCTCTGATTCAACCCCTAACCTGGAAACTTGTACATGCTGCAAGTGCAGCCCTAAAAACAAACAAAACAAAACAAAACCCCAAGAAGAGAAACAGACACGGAGTTCCTGTTGTGGCTCAGTGGTTAACGCATCTGACTAGGGACCATGCTGTTGTGGGTTCGATCCCTAGCCTCGCTCAGTGGGTTGAGGATCCTGAATTGCTGTGGCTCTGGTGTAGGCCCACAGCTACAGCTCTGATTAGACCCCTAGCCTGGGAACCTCCACAGAACAGATAAAAAGACAAAAAAAAAAAAAAAAGAAAGAAATAGACAAGATGGCAGAGTAGGAGGACTCAAGCTCCCCTCCTCTCATGAAAACACCAAAATTACAACTATGTGCCGAATGACCATCAACAAAATAGACTGGAAACTACCAAGAACAAGATATCCTACACCCAAAGGCAATAAGGAGCCACACTGAGACAGCAGGAGGTGCTCATTCATGGTAGAAGTAATCCCATACCCCCTGCATGGGCAGCCCACAAACTGGAAAAGAACTCTATTTCAGAGGCTTTCCCACAGGAGACTTCTGAACCCCACAGCAGGTGCCTAAGCCAGGGAGTCTGGCACGGGAAGGAGGAGCCCCTGGGACACATGACATTGAAGGCCAGTGAGGCTTGTGTGCAAGAGCTCCACAGGACTGGGGGAGACAGAAACTCCACTCCTGGAGGGTGCACACAGGCTTTCATGTGCACTGGGTCCCAGGGCTAAGCAGGCACTCAAGAAGAATCTGGGTCAGAATGACCTGGCCAATCATGGAGGGTCTCCTGGGAAAGGAGGGGGTGACTGGGAAACACTGTAGGGCAGGACAGTCTAGGCAGAGGTCCCAGGAATAGTTGTTGGCATGAGCTCCCCTGGAGGTGGCCCTTTTGGAACAATCTGGTCCCACAAGTTAGGGCTGAGAAGCCCCAGGCCAAACAACAAACAGGCTGGGAACACAGACCCACTGATCAACAAACAGGTACCTAAAGTGCTCCACATCACACCCACAGACAAAGGTCCACCCCCTAGAGGGACAAGGCTCAGCTCCACCTACCAGTGGGCAGGCACCTGTCCCTCCCATCAGGAAGCTGGCCATAAACTCCTCTATTTCACCTACAAGGAGGCAGACACTAGAAGCAAGACAGGCTACACACCTCTAACCTACAAAAAGGAGATCATGCAAAAAGCATACAAAATGAGAAGGCAGAGAAATATGAACCAGATGAAGGAACAAGACAACCCCCACACCCACCTCCATGCAAAATGACTTTAGAATAATGATTGTGAAGAGGATCCAAGAGCTCAGACAAAAACTGGAGGCAAAGATCAACACATTACAAGAACGACTGAACAAAGACATAGAAGATTTAAAACAGAAACAAACCAAAAAATCGTATTTATGATTGCATCAAAAATAAAGTACCTAGGAGTTCCCGTCAAGGCCCAGTGGTTAAGGAATCTGACTAGGAACCATGAGGTTGCAGGTTTGGTCCCTGCCCTTGCTCAGTGGGTTAACGATCTGGCGTTGCCATGAGCTGTGGTGTAGGTTGCAGCCGCGGCTCAAATCCCGCATTGCTGTGGCTCTGGCATAGGCCGGTGGCTACAGTTCCGATTCGACCCCTAGCCTGGGAACCTCCATATGCCGTGGGAGCCGCCCAAAGAGATAGCAAAAAAATAATAATAATAATAATAATAATAAAATAAAATAAAGAAATAAATAGATAAAAGTAAATAAAATGAAAGTAAAAGAAAAAAACAAAGTACCTAGAGATAAATTTAACCAGGAAAGGTAAAGACTTGTACACTCTAAACTATATGCTGTTGAGGAAAGAAATTAAAGGCACAAATTAATGGAAAGATATTTCATGTTTATGAGTGAATTCACATCATTCAAATGTCCAGATTACCAAAAGCAACAGAGACTCAATGCACTCTCCACCAAAATCCCAACTGCACATTGCACAGACCTAGGAGAAACCCTTCTAAAATTTGTATGGAACCACAATAGATCCCCATCACCTACAACCATCTTGAGAAAGAGCAGCAAAGCTGGAAGGATTACATTTCCTGATTTCAAACTACACTACAAAGCTATAGATAGCAAAACAGATCAGGACTGGCACAAAAACAAAACAGACAGACCAGTGAAACAACACTGACAGCCCAGAAGGAAAACCAACACAGACACAGACAAGTCATTTCCAACAAAGGACCAGAGAGCATACAATGGACAAGGGACAGTTTCTTCAATCAATGGTGCTGGAAGAACTGCACAGGCACATGCAAGGAATGGAACGAGACCCCTACCTTACAACACATCCCCAAATTAAAATGGACTAAAGACTCAAATGGAAGAAATGAAACCATACAATGTCTAGGAGAAAACATAGGTGGTAAGCACATGGACATCTGTCTGCTTACACTTGGCTCTGACCTCAAAGGCAAGTGATAGAAAGGGAAAATTAAACCAGCGGAATGGAGTTCCCATTGTGGCGCAGTGGTTAACGGATCTGACTAGGAACCATGAGGTCGTGGGTTTGATCCCTGGCCTTGCTCAGTGGGTTAAGGATCTGGCGTTGCTGTGAGCTGTGGTGTAGGTCGCAGACACAGCTCAGATCTGGCATTGCTGTGGCTGTGGTGTGGGCCAGTGGCTAGAGCTCCGATTCAACCCCTAGCCTGGGAACCTCCATATGCCCCAAGAGCGGCCCAAGAACGTGGCAAAAATACAAAAAATCTGCTATTGTTACTACGGTGTCATGGGGCGCTGCTGGTTCCGTCCCTTACCTGGGAACTTCTGTGTGCCTTGGGTGTGGCACAAAACAAACAAAAAACAAACAAAAAACTGGGGCAGAGGATCTGAATAGACATTTTCCAAAGAAAACAGAAAATGGCCAACAGGCTTATGACAAGAGGTTAAACCACACTAATGGAACTACAAACCAAAACCACAATAATGTTTCAACCTCATCCCTTAGAGAATGGTTATTATAAACACACACACACACACACACACACACACACACACACACACACACACACGCAATAAATGTTGGAGAGCATGTGGAGAAAAAGGAACATTACTGGTGCAGCCACAGTGGAAAACAGCATGAGATTGTTCAAAAAATTAAAATCAGAACTACAGTATGACCCAGCAATTCCACTTTTGGCAATTTATCGAAAACACTCGCTTGACGATCATACGCACCTCTATTTCATCACAACAGAGTTACAATCACCAGGACAGGAGAACAACCCAAGCATCTACAGAAGGATGAGCCAAGAAAGATGTGGTATATATCCATATGCATTTCAGGGAAACATGGAATACTTTTGAGTAGGTCTCAAATATTGCATGAGGCATCCGTATACTTAAAATATATCTGTTGTTTATCTGAAATGCCAATGTAACTGGGCCTATCTTGTTCTTATCTGTTAAACCTGGGGACAGTCCAATGAACGTGAATGAGAATGGTCAGGGCGGAGATCATCACAGGGTGTCTGGGCTGCTGTGAGGAAAGACTTCAGAGAGCTGGGAAGACAACTGAGTCTTAAGCTGAGAACTCTGTGGGCTCTTCCACTCCTTGCAGAAATTCACAACACACCATCATTACTTGTGACTTACCTTTTGGATGGATCCATGTTTTGTCTGCAGAATAGATCCTAGGTTGCTTGAAGACAGGAACGAGGTGTGTGTTCCCCACTCCACCTAGGACCAACAGGCACACCAAAGGCATGTTAGTAAATCACCACAGGAACTGAGTCAAAGGGTTTTATCTTCCCAAAGAGTAAAACCATTCTGTTTGGGAAATCACTGTTAACGGCTATTTTCTTTCTTTCAACAATGCAGCCAAGAATCCAGTCTGGAGTTTTTGGAGGCAAATTAGTAATACAGACATGCATTGTCTGTGGTGCAGTAAGTGTCCATGGTAGTGATGTCATGGGCACATTTCAGGTTTTTGAAAGTTGGATGTAGGAGATGGGATTAAGATGGCGGAAGAGGACTGGAGCTCAACTTCTCTCCTAAAAACAACAAAAGTCACGACTAAAGGCTGAGCAATATTCACCCAAATGGACCAGAAACCTTCGAAAAGATATCCTACTCCGGAAGAGAAAGAGGAGGCCACATCAAGAGGTAGGAGGGATGATTTCGTGATACAAACAACCCCATACCTCCCAGGTGGGAAGCCCCCCAGACTGGAAACTAACTGGTTCACAGAGACCTACAGGAGTGAGAGTTCTGAGCCCCACATCAAATCCTCACATGCAGGGATCTGGCACTGGGAGAAAGAGCCCCAGAGCATCTGGCATTGAAGGCCAGTGGGGCATGTGTGCAGGAACTCCACGGGACTGGGGGAAAAGGAGACCCCACTCTTAAAAGGCGCACACAGACTTTCACGTGCACCGAGTCCCAGGGCAAAGCAAAGTCTCCATAGGAATCTGGTCAAAACTGAATGCAGTTCTTGGAGAACATCCTGGGAAAACAGGGGTGAATGTGGCTTGTTGCGAGGGAGGGACATTGGGAACAAAGCTCTCAGGAATATTCAGCAGCATGCCTTTCTCTGGAGGGTGGCCATTTTGGCAAAATCTGGCCCCACCAGTCAGTGCTGAGAAGCCCCAGGGCAAACAGCAATCCAGGTAGGATCACAGCCCCATCCCTCAGTAAACAGGCTGCCTAAAGAACCCTCAGGCACACAGACACCTCTAATCCCATCCAGAGACAAAGCCCCACCCACTAGAGGGACGAGAATCAGCCCCACGAACCGGTGGGCAGGCACCAGCCCTTCCCATCAGGAAGCCTACAGCAAGGCTCCATACCAACCTCAGCCACAAGGGGGGCAGACACCAGAAGGAACAGAGGCTACAATTCTATTCCCTGTCAAAAGGTCACTGCACCAAAAACCTATAAAAATGAAAAGACAGAGAACTATAACTCTGATGAGGGAGAAAGGAAAACCCCCAGAATATCAGCTAAGTGATGAGGAGAGTCTCAGCCTCCAGGAAAAAACTTTAGACTGTTGATGCTGAAGATGATGCAAGACATTGGAAATAAACTGGAGGCAAAGATGGGTAGTTAACAGGAAACACTGAGCAAAGAGATACAAGATATAAAACTCAAACAAGAAGAGATGCAAAATACAACAACTGAAATAAAAAATTCACGAGGAGCAGCTAACAGCAGGATACAGGAGGCAGAAGAATGAATAAACGAGGTGGAGGACAGATTAGTAGAAATTATGGGGGAGAGAGGACAAGATGGCAGAGGAGTAGGGGGACACGCTCACCCTTTCCCACAAACACAACAAAAAAAGCACATCTACAGAATAAATGACTTGCACAGAACAGCAACCAATCGCTGGCAGAGGAACCTAAACTCCAGTAACGGCAAGAAGTTCGTGACATTACTGGGCAGATCGGGAGAAAAGAGGAGAGTGAGAGAAGGTGAATCCGAGCGGGATGGGCGCTCCCGAAAGGGAACTGAGGAGGAGAAAGGGATCCCGCACGCTGGAAAGTCACCTCCACGGGGGGAAGATCAAACGAACCAGAGAAATCTCCAGATGCAGAGAAGAGAATAGCAGTAAGTCAGAGTACGGAAAAGCCGATCAAGAACCGAACGGACCATCTGAACTATGGGCACAGTCACCAAAAATTGAGATGCCTGGGTGGGGGCTGGGCACCGAGTCGTCGGCTCCAGAGGTTAGTCCCCGGGAAAGGGCCGGGGGACGCCTGGGTGGGGGCTGGGCACCAAGACCTCGGCTCCAGAGGTTAGTCCCAGGGCTGGGGGGGCGGGGCGGAGCAGAAACTGCTTGGAAGTCTAGAAAATTTTTGACAGGGCAGAAACTGCCTGGGAGACTAGAAAACAAAACTGTGGCAGAGGGAGGGAGCAATACTCTAGGGGCGGGAAAGTGGAAAGCTGCATCAGAGGGAACCTGGGAGAAGAGCCTGGTCTGCGCCCGTGCTGGGGAGGGGAGAAAAGAAGGGGTGGGTCCCCATAGAATACCCCCCAAACCACAGCAAGCTTACAGGCCCACTAGCTAGCAGAAAGCTGCGCTTCCCAGTGCTTCCCCCCCACCCCCACCACCCCCTATGCTCTCGCTGGACCTGGGGCTACCTGACACCCAGGAGGGCTGGCCTCAACAATTGCCTGAAGCCTACCACCACAGGGGCTGTCCCTGCACAGGCCTGCTTGCCCTTTGGAGGGGCTACACTTCCGCAGAGCAGCACCAATCACCACCAGCCCCCGAGAAAAGGCCTGCAGCCCAGAAAAGCTAGAACAAGCCTAGCCAGGCCCTGAATAAGTCTGCCTAATTCTCAGATGGTTTTTCTGAGTCGGGCTGCCCTGGGGAGGAGCCTCTTGGATTTCCAGCGGTCCTGCTACCCGCCCAAGGCCCCAGGGGGTGCCAAGCTCTAGAGGATCAGCTGCATACCATCACCAGCCCTCAGAAAATATTCCACGGCAGTGACAAGGCAAACACTGCCCGGCCACTGAGGGTACAACTCCACCAGGAAAAAGAAAACAACAAGCAAGATGAAGAAGCTGAGAAACCACCCCCAGTCAAACCAACAGGAGAACTCACCTCAAACAGTCAACAATGAAACAGATCTCTGCAGTCTGACAGACCTGGAGTTCAAAAGAGAAATAGGGAAAATACTGAAGGAATTAAGAGAAGATATGAACAGTAATGCAGATACCCTCAGAAAGGAACTAGAAAATATAAGGAGGAGCCAAGAGAAACTAGAACATTCATTTGCAGAGATGCAAACTGAACTAATGGCAGTAAAAACCAGAATGAATAATGCAGAAGAACAAATCAGTGATATGGAAGATAGAATAATGGAAATCACTCAATCCGGTCAACAGACAGAAAACCGAATCAAAAAACTGGAAAGCAATATAAGAGACCTATGGGATAATAGAAAGCTGGCCAATCTACGCATAATAGGAATTCCAGAAGGAGTAGAAAAAGATAAGGGGATGGAAAATATATTTGAAGAAATTATCGATGGAAACTTCCCAAATCTAAAGGATACTGGGTTCAAGATACAAGAAGCACAGAGGGCCCCAAACAAACTGAACCCAAACAGACCCACACCAACACACATCATAATAAAAATGGCAAAAGTTAGTGATAAAGAGAGGATCCTAAAGGCAGCAAGAGAAAAACAGAATGTTACCCACAAGGGAAACCCCATAAGAATATCAGCTGATATCTCTACAGAAACACTACAGGCCAGGAGGGAATGGCAAGAGATATTTAAAGTGCTAAAAGGAAAAAATATGCAATCTAGAATACTCTATCCAGCAAGAATATCATTTAAAATAGAAGGGGAAATAAAAATTTTTCCCAACAAACGAATACTTAAAGAATACAGCAACACAAAACCCAGGTTAAAGGAAATTTTGAAAGAGCTTCTCTAAACCAAAAAGAAAGGAAGGAAAGGGAAGAAAAAAGAAGAGAAAAAAAAAAGAAGAGGAGGAAGAACTAGGACTGAGGAAAACGCAATCAGAGAGCAGTCACTCAAATAAGGCAGCATACAGATTATATAAGAAAAAAGAAAGCTTTATAGTTCTATGCCAAACTTCACAAAGAAAATATGTGTCATTGTGCGGCACATATTATATGGTAACAGTACTCACGCACCTTTCTGTAAATTTGGGAAAAGTAAGCTATGGAAATGTAGTTGTGTCATTTGTGAACAATGAAATTATAATTAAAAAATACATTCCTATTTTCCATCCAAAGTTTATTTATATTTCATTGGCTAATTCTAAACTTGGCGTGTAAGCTGTTCCAGGGTGAAACAGAAAAATGTAATGAAAGATGAGCCCACGTCTCACAAAAATAGAAGAGTTTTACTTGATAACATTCCAAAAGATATGAATTCTAATTTGGTTTAGTATTGCAACCACTGTCCAAATCAAATAGTAGTAGTCCAAGACCTCTATGAAGTGCATTTATTAAAAATTGAATGTTAGTGTATTATTACTCTGAAGTTGTGACAACCCATTATCCTTGGAAGTCACTGAAACATGCATCAAAGATACAAACAGGCTTCTTAGAAGAAGGAGTTAAGGCATTTTTGGCTGAACACTCAGCACAGAAGATATTTCCACACTGTCTGCAGTGATGCTGTAAACAACAACAAAAAAAAATAAACATTTTCAAGCATAAAAACTATACCAAAATTATGAGACTACAAGAATAGGCCAACTGCACTTTGAAAGTATACTATTTCAAGGTTTATTTAATAACAAATCTCAATGCTGATTTAATCCTTTGATTAATTTGAATGCTTACTAGTTATATACTACACTAAAAATTTCAATATGAGATTGATCTTAGAATTTTCAAAAAACCATGGGAGGCATTTTTAAAGTGTTAATAAAACAGTCCTATCAGGGGAAAAACTATTTCTACTTGCCAAATATTTCAGGCATCATTTCTACAATCAGAATATAAATTTGAAACATCACATGATGGTATTATTTAAAATGATTTTTTTAATCTCTGCTTTTTCTTCCTTTAAAATAACTCAATGATGATAAAATGTATGAGTTTAATAATGATGCTGTGGTTCAGAAAATGATTATTCTAGAAAGTGAATCAGTAGGAAGGCAACAAATGAATTTAAAGTTAAAATATATGCTAATCAGAAACTAGACTGCATAAATTTAATTGTTCTACGTAGTTATAAGTTAAAGTTAATAAATGGCAAAACTTTTAAAGTCTATCAAATGCAGGACAATTCTGATGGTTAAAACAGTCAACTGTGGAATAAAATCCCATCTCACTGTGACTGAAAAGCCTTTCCCACAGGTGCTTCAGCTCTGTACTTCATTGTCGTTAGCCCACTTTCTATTCAGTGTTTGTGTAGGTCTGATCTATTTTAAAAAGTTTCAGCACATTATAATATTCCACACTTTTAAGAATGATTGGTGCCCAAGTTTTCAAATGGATAACATTTTGAAAATCAGAAATAATTTGGTCATCTTCCATTATCAAAAAGTGCTACAATCTTAAGTCTGAATGACAATAAAGCAAAGCAAATTTTATCTCTCAAAAGCACTGGAAATTTCTAACCTTTGGTAATTTCCCATTTATTCTAACCCTAGGGAGCAATCCTTCCTTGAGACTCCAAGCATATATATTCAGATCACTTCTTTAACACACAGCAACTCATTCATGCCTTTGTGTTCTTGACTTCTCCTAATACTGACAATTCATGAATGACATGTCTCTATAATCCTTGGAATCCCTGAAGTCTTTAAATCTTGTATTTAATTACCCATAACACCTACAATATTATTACACAGACAGCAGCCATTTAAAAGTATGTATATATGAGATTTTTTAATGTTCAAAATATGCTTTTTACTAAGAGGTAAATTCTAGACTAAAAAACTGCTGCACATCACCAGGCGACTTACCTGAAGGGACTGATTCTCTTTGCCCAGCTCCTGCACTGCTGCAGTTTTATTATCCAGCTTTCTTTGCAACTCTAGTACTTTGGTTTGAAGCTTTTCTATTTTACCTTCTCCTTTAAGACACCTAGAACAAATCACAAAAACATTAAAAAAATAATTAAAGACCCCCCCAACACAGATAATGAACTACTTTAGCAGTCTGAAGCATAATACATGAATTTCAACCATCTGTTGTAATGAGTAGTTTCTAAATGGCTACTTAAATACCTGTTGGAGCACTATTCTCAAGACTTCAGTTTTTTTCAATGTGCAATATGTAAGTCTTTATCACTTAGAATGGAAATAAATTATTTTTATTAGACATCAGTCACCTATCTGGTAGTGCCCTTCTTTCATCATGATTATTCTGAACTGTTGCTTCCAATATCATGATTTTTCCCTGTAAGTCATCCATCTGCTTTTTTTTTTTCTTTTCTAGAGCCACACCTCACAGCATATGGAGGGCCAAAGCCACAGCAACAGGGGATCCCAGCCGCATTTGCAGCCTACACCACAGCTCATGGCAACGCCGGATGCTTAACCCACTGAGCAAGGCCAGGGATCGAACCCACAACCTCATGGTTCCTAGTCAGATTCGTTAACCACTGAGCCACGATGGGAACTCCCCCATCTGCTTTTTTTTTTTTTTTTTTTTTTTTTTTTTTTGTCTTTTTGTCTTTTTGTCTTTTGTTGTTGTTGCTATTTCTTGGGCCGCTCTCGCGGCATATGGAGATTCCCAGGCTAGGGGTCGAATCGGAGCTGTAGCCACCGGCCTACGCCAGAGCCACAGCAACGCGGGATCCGAGCCGCGTCTGCAACCTACACCACAGCTCATGGCAACGCCGGATGCTTAACCCACTGAGCAAGGCCAGGGATCGAACCCACAACCTCATGGTTCCTAGTCAGATTCGTTAACCACTGAGCCACGACGGGAACTCCCCCATCTGCTTCTTGAGCTCACTGACTCACTGCTGACTGGACTGCCACTCCTTCTTTACAGTGCCCAGGTTTTCATTTAATGCAGCTATCTGCATGGTATGTTTAGCCTAGTTTTCCTCATGCTTCTGCACTGCTACTTCTTTTTCTTTTCTTTCAGAATGCTGAGAATAGGAAAAACGGTGAGTAAAAAAAATCTATTACAAAAATAAAGTAAAAAAAATAAATTTGTCGAATTTAAAATACCAGCTGCATAACTACTACTACTTCTTTGGGAAAGAAGACACTAGTAGAATGGATTCCACAAATATCTGTGTATTTTGAACTGGCTTAAAGGCCACAATGCTGAAATGATGTTCAGCAGGTTTCTTATAAAATCAAGCTGAAGTAAATCAATTTAAGATTTTCCTTTTTTCCACTACAGCAGAAGAATAACCATAATCAGGGATAGCAAGGTGCCCTGGAGATAAAGCTCGACTTTTCTTATGTCTTAAATTACACATGCATCCCTTGGTCTCCATCAACATGCCAAAAACACAATACTTCAAATCACTGTGTGAACCTGAAATTGCAATTCAATGAAAACATTCCACAGTCAAGTTATCTGGGGCTATTTGGACCTCATTCACTAGAGGAAAGCCAGATGCTTCCCATTTGGCACACGCAAGTTAGGGAGGGGAAAGTAGACTTTTGGTCACACAATTGGTCATCACAATTCCCAACTGAAATCTCCACTTCCCCTTATCAGCATTCACTGTGACCAAAAAAATGAGTTCAATATAACTAACGTTCATGCCATCTACCGCAGACTACATAGTTAGAGGTTAGTTTGTTTTACTGGCACTAAAAGGTTTTTTTTTTTTTAATTATGTTCTACTGAACTTTCACTTACATAAGCCAAAAATTATATTTCCTATCACATGTCAGCTATTTAAGTCAATCAGATCAGTCTTAAATTGAACAGTAAAGTGTCAGTTGAGCACTTGAATTATAACTTTTAAGTAGAAAAATCCTCTCTCACTGAATTAATTTACAAAATCAATTACAAAACCTCCCATTGTACTGTACAGCAAAGGGAACTATATCTAATCTTGGGATAGAACATGATGGATGATACTACAGGAAGAGGAATGTGTATATATGGATGACTGCGTCACTTTGCTGTACAGCAGCAATTGGCACATGATTATGAATGAACTGTACCTTAAAAAAAAAATAAAAAAACACACCTCCCACCATTAACTTACTGACCAGTTTAGCTCCCTTCTCCATAAATTCTTTCCTCAGTTCAACTTCTTCCTTTTTCATCTGCTTTTTTTCCCACTGTACAGCAAGGGGATCAAGTTATCCTTACATGTATACATTACAATTACATTTTTCCCCACCCTTTCTTCTGTGGCAACATGAGTATCTAGACAAAGTTCTCAATGCTATTCAGCAGGATCTCCTTGTAAATCTGTTCTAAGTTGTGTCTGATAAGCCCAAGCTCCCGATCCCTCCCACTCCGTCCCCCTCCCATCAGGCAGCCACAAGTCCCTTCTCCAAGTCCATGATTTTCTTTTCTGAGGAGATGTTCATTTGTGCTGGATATTAGATTCCAGTTATAAGTGATGTCATATGGTATTTGTCTTTGTCTTTCTGGCTCACTTCACTCAGGATGAGATTCTCTAGTTCCATCCATGTTGCTGCCAATGGCATTATGTCGTTCGTTTTTATGGCTGAGTAGTATTCCATTGTGTATATATACCACCTAAATTCCACCTTCAGTGAAATGGTTCTTTGGGGCACTACTACACAATCTTCTCAGTCCTAACAAATTTGCTATTCCTTGCCCCAAACAAAAAAAAAAAGAGATTTAAGTATTTTAGGAAGAAAAACAATTATAAAAACAGAATCTCTTAAAATCTTAATTCTAAACTTAGATATTTTGAAGTTTGCTATCTATAACTCTTTTATTTTTTGTCTTTTTGCCTTTTCTAAGGCCACTCCTGCAGCATATGGAGGTTCCCAGGCCAGGGGTCTAATCAGAGCTGTAGCCACCCACCTGCACCACAGCCACAGCAACACAGGATCTGAGCCACATCTGTGACCTACACCACAGCTCATGGCAATGACGGATCGAGGCCAGGGATTGAACCCACAAACTCGTGGTTCCTAGTTGGATTTGTTAACCACTGAGCAATGATGGGAACGCACATAATTCTTTTAATTGATAGCTTTCTTGATTAGCATCTCAATAAAATCTAAATTTTTAGGGTTACTTCTCATTATTTAGTCATCTGAAAACAGAAGTAACAGTTTCAATATATGTATAGATATTCTGCAACACAAAAGCACTGAGAGCAAGAATATGTGTCAAAAATAACAAAACAATGGTTCCTGGCATAAAGTATGTTTTTTTTTTCTTTTTATGGCTGCACCCACATCATATGGAAGTTCCCAGGCCAGGGATTGAATCTGAGCTGCAGTTGTGACCTAAGCCAAGGCAATTCCCACTGCTCTTGGAATCAAACCTGACACCTCTGCAGCAACCCGAGCCATTGCAGTTTGATTCCTAACCCACTGGGCTATGGTGGGGACTCCCACAAAGTATGTTCTTAATAAATAAATGTGTGTGTGTGTATATATATACACTTTTTTTAACAAGCACTAAAAAATACAGAGGAAAAACAAGGATTATCTTCACATATCTTTATGCTTTCTTGCTTGTGAGACTTAGGTTCTTCACTCAATTTAGCAATTTATTTTTCTTGTCCACATTTAATTTCCTCAATCTCTGCCAATTTAGATTTTTCATTTACTAGTTCTTTTTCAGTGACTATAGAAAAATAACTTATTAAAAAAATAATTTTAACTACTTAACTGAAAATTAACAAAAATGACTGCTACTGTTTATGACTGTCTCTGCCCCTTTAACCTAAGTTAACTTGAGCAAATTACCTACCTTCTCTTGTTCCTGTGTCCTTGTTTATACAATATGAACAATAATAATGTTATAAGGACTAAATAGTTAATACTATAAAGTAAATAGTGTCTGGCCAAACTTGAGCTAAAACACCTTCTTATGCTTATTAATATTATTACTCTCACTATCTTTACATAAGGCACCTAAAGAGGAGAACTATATGTCTAATCTAATCTCTATACCACATAGCTCCTTTTAATCCTCATTTTATAGGTAAAGGGACAAAGGCTTAGAAAAGTTCAATAATCTATTAGAAGTAGAACCAAAACTAAAACAAGAGCTGCATGATCTCATGCCCTTGTAATTAAAGGCCTGTAAACTATAGTTCTGTCAGAATTTTCTAAACTTGTGGCATAAGTCATAAATTTCATTCCAGCTTCACCGGTCCCATCCCCACAAAAACATCCCCCTAGTTTTTAGTTGAAGATAATTTCCAGGAACTGCACAATTAACAGATATACATACAAGCACACACACACACACACACACACACACAAATATCTTCATAAATTGTACACTTAAGAATATTCTATCCACTGATGGAAATACATGATCTCAGTTATGAAACCAAAAATCAAATGTTTCTTAGAATCTGCATTTATCTTTTATATAGAAATATAACTGATCATTATGTGTACTGGTCATATAACCAGTACTTGCAACTTTATAACTTAGCATCATTTATATAAAATAAACCCACACTTCCTCTTAGAAAAAAGCTGGTTATTAATATTAAGAATTCTTAACACACTCAATTATTCCTAGACCTTTCATACCTGATTTCTATATCCAGAGGATAACATGTTATATGAAAAATAATTGAGGAGCTATAGTATCTTTTTTTGAATAACCAAGGGTCTATGATATAAAAAAGCAGACTCCTTTGTATAACTAAAAAGAGCAATAAGAAATGGCAAGGAAGCTGTAAAGAATAACCTCCTAGGATTAGAATTACAGTCACCAAGAGTCTCTTATTTATAACCTTGATGCCCATCTTAGCTGTTGAATATAAGGTGATGCCTTTACTGGTTAAGAGGTTTGACTAGATGATCTCTATGGCCATTGTAACTCTGAAGATTCTAGATTTAGTTAGAAAATAAAATACCTTTTCTTTCTGAACATCTTGTAGTGGTATCTACTGCTCCTTCAACTGCTCTTCTTTCTTGGCTGAATCTTGCTCCAAAGAAGTCCTGGCAGTCTTCAGTTCTCGAATCAGTTTATTTTGGTTTCCAATTTGATTCCTGTTTGAAATCAAGCCCTCCTATGCTAGAGAAAGCTTCTCTTTCACAGACTTATAAAAAAATTTCCCCAGATTATTATATGTCATTGTTTAGTAAATTTCTATAGAAACATAACAGTTAACATATGCACAGTAGAAAGCAGTACACTCTAAAAAGATAGTATGTTATGCCCTTGAGCAAGATAATATACAAACTCCAAAATGCCTGTGGTTTAAATAGCTGCCTATAACATTGTAAACTCTCACAAAAACCTAATGACTAAATCTTTTAAAATCAAGCTCAAAATCTGTGCTACTATTTTCTGAAGATGCCAAGACATACTCTTCGACTTTGCCTCTAAATATTCATTTGTGTCATTCAGCAATACACTGCTATATATTCCTTTTCCTGGCTGCAGGCCAGGATATTTTCATCTGCTCAGGATCTTTTTACGTTGGAGAACTCCTTCTCTCATTTAGTGGTTTTACTGGGGCTACTTTAACCCACTGACTCCCACCAGAATAAGCAAATTCCTGAGTAGAACAAATACCAAACCTGATCCTGGAATACCCTAAACACATAGTAGTGTAGCCAAAAAGGAATTTCTGCATTATTCTGTGGTAGCTTTTTTTGGTCCAAAAATTTTTCTTTTTTCAAAATAAAATTTTAGAAATTTTAGTTGTTACTTATTCTTGATATCTGATGAAATGATATAAGGAATAGTATTAGGCTAACAAGGTTTATATTTAATTTTAAACTTACTATCCTAGAATTCTCACTTCATTCAGGGTGCAAAATCTATAGTTAAATTCCATGTCTATGAACTTTCTTGACAAGAAAGAATAACATAGAGCATGGCCAATTTGGAATACCCAGTCACAAACTTTAGTATTTCATTAATAATCCAGCAGATGGGGCTAAAGGCATAGATCAAGCCAGCCGGACTTGCATTTCACTGGTGTCTAGATACACCACATGCCCACAGATGGCACCCCTGACTTGGGTGTCATGTTACATGGTTCTGAACTTCTTCCTTTTCTCTCTTGTACACAAGATTATTTAACAAATACGATGCTGTGTGCGAGAAATTGACAGAACACTAAACCAACTATAATGGAAAAAATAAAAATCATAAAATTGAAAAAATCACGGAAGCAAAAGAATGGCCAATAACCATCCTTTATTCTGACCTATAAATTTGATTTGAATGTTCCTAGGAATTCCTTTTATTAAGTAGTTCAGATAACTTCTCACTTTGGAAGGAAATAAATGTCAATACTTCTATTAAAAAAAATTTAGTGAAATGATGGTAAAAGAATCATGAATCAGAAGAGCTGAGATCCAGTCACAGTTCTGTTATTGTGCAAACATTAGGCCTGTCACCAGCCAAGCAGGGCTTCAGTCTCACAGGCAGAAGGAAGCTTTGGAAGAAAGATCTATTCATGGCCTCTCAGCAGTTGTAAAACTCCATGGCAGCCTTAGCCCTCTGTCTTTCTCTTCTTCCCATATTTACATTTGCATTCTTTCATGTATAAAATTAGAACAAGACATAGCATTTTAGACAAAAATAGTTGGCTTAATGAAAAAATACTGATTTAAAAGATCTAAGACTTGTTGTTATTCTCATGCGTAAATAACATACATATGAAGAAAAAGTGTGATTTCTGTAGATCTTTTACAGTCAGTCTTTAGATATCATCTTCTCTGTCACCAAATAGTCCTTCCAATTCATCTGCATTTCCCATCCTTCCTCCTACCAGCTCAAGCCACCATCATCTTCACTTGGACTATGGCACAGTCTCCTCTGTCTCATCCCCACATTCACCCAGGTTCCCCTACAATCCATCCTTATCCTGCTGCCAGTTATTGGCCTAAATAAAATACAAATCCTTGCAAATCCTCCTTCTTTTAGGATAAAGTCCAAACTCTTCCACCAACCCTCCCCAACTTTCAATAGTGTTCTAAAGGGAAAAAAAATAGTAATTTAAAGCTACTTAGAGAATACAGCAAGTAAGATGCTTTCTAAATGTCGAGGTGGTATTTTTTTCCTTAAAACAACTTGTTGATTTTGAACTTGATATATATAAAATATCTATTGTTGGCCCTATGAAAATTCTTTTACCCAATCTCCTGTTTCTTTGTCAGATCATTAGTCACCAACAATTCCTTCACCTCCTCTCTACCTATATGTTATTCATCCTTTTTGTTTCATTGTCTCTCTCCCATTAATCTCTTCTGTTCCAACCTTTTTAACCCCAGTCATAATCAATTCACACCTAGACTGCTGGAGTTTATGGAGGAGGAAGGGAGACAGCCTCTTTAATCTCCATGGCACTAATTTACCTCAGGTCCAAACTAAGCTGTCTTTAAACAACTTCCAGGTTAAGTTGCCTACAAATTTTTTTTTCATTTTATTCCTCTGCTTAGATGACTCTTCTCCTCTCCCCCAAATATAAACTCCAGTCATCCCTGCTAGGCATCTAAGATACTTCACAATTTGAACCCAACCTTTTAAACTTCCAGACACCAACCATCACTCTGGCAAGACAATTATGTTGACTCCCAGCTTTGCTGGTTCCTGCTGCAGCACCTTTTCTCAAATGTGCCCCTGAGTGAACGGATCTCTCTCAGGACTCTGGGTATTCAAATTCTTAGATCCTTCAGGACCTGGTCAAGTCCTACCTCCTTCATAAAGCCTTCCCTAAAACAGCTTATGAATAAAACATAGTATATTTATGTATATTATAAATATTCTGTGATTTGACAAAATTTGTCAATAAGGCACTTTATACAAAGAAACAAACAAACAAAAAACCATACACATTAAAGGATCAAAAAGCATAATATTTCACCACGACAAAAAAGAGGACTGGCTAAGTCTTCTTTGAGAGAATAGAAATGTTCCATCTCCTGTAGAGAACTGATAACTTAATGCTACATAAAAATTATTTACCTTTTTCGTATATCATTCATTTTAATGATACTTTATCTAATCAAATAGTATTGCCAAGGACAAGGTATCCAGATATGTTTAGATAATTAAGGTTAAATTTACTTTGAGTTATAATCTCCCGATTTTAACCATTATGCATTCCAATAGTCTTGGGAAGTTAACAAATCCATAAAATTAAAGTCAGTCTTTCTTGAGAAGCAACAATAAAATTGCTTCCATTTTCACAAGTGGTTTACATTGAAAACTCCTTGGATTTTCTAACAGCAGTCCTTTATAAGTTATTTTTTTTACATAGGCAGCAAAGTCCTTTGATAAGCTAATACGACAGTTGACATATTTCCAAATTATTTCACTATTAAAAGATACATTTGTATGGGGTTTTGTGGTTGTTTTTAAATGGCCACACCCATGGCATATGGAAGGTCCCAAGCCAGGGATTGAATCTGAGTGGCAGCTGTCCTTGAACCCCCTGCTCCAGGCCAGGGATCAAACCCATGCCTCCCCAAGGCACTGCAGTAGAATTCTTTTTCTTTTCTCTTTTCCTTTCTTCCTTCCTTTTCTTCCTTGCCTTTTTAGGGCTGCACCCATGGATATGGAAGTTCACAGGCTAAGGGACAAATCAGGGCTACAGTTGCCAGCCTACACCACAGCAACATGGGACCCAAGCTGCATCTGCGACCTACACCACAGCTCATGGCAACACTGGAACCTTAACCCACTAAGAAAGGCCAGGGATCAAAACCTCACCTTCATGGATACTAGTTGGGTTTGTTACCACTGAGCCACGACACGAATTCCCACAACTTATTTTTTAAAAAGCATATTTCTCCAAAAATAATTCAAAAGAAAACAAGTATGATATTCCACAAATACTAACATTCCCTGCCCATCTGGGTTCAGATCAATCATTTAATATTTATCAATAACATAGTGAGTTTTTATGATACCTTGAGATCTTGCTTGTGGCAAGAAGTTCAGATTCCTTCCCATAGAAATCAGACTGAAGCTGCTTTAGATTTTCCTGATTTTTTTCATAGGCATTTTGTAACACTGATATTTTCTCTTTCTCTGCTGCAAGTTCCTGTGCTGCTTGTGTTGACTGCTGCTGTAGTTTATTCTCAAGTTCTATCTGAAACATACAAGTTATTTAAAACAGTATGCATACAAAAATCCAGTTACAAATACAGAATGAAATCCAATAACTAAGATTCCCGAGAACAAACTAAAGCTATGTCTTAAAATTCTACTGTAATAAAGAGTATCTTACTTAGAAATACAAAATTAAAGAATTACAAAATCTGACAAGTCCCAATTAAAAAAAGAATTAAGTAAAGAAAAAAATATTTTCACTGGTAAGTGTCAAGTACCAAGGTCTCAAGAGACTGAGAGTAACAACTACTTTCTGATGGAAGATAGAGTGCTATGCATGCTTTAGAAGATGCTGAAAGTTAAGGTTGAACTAGAGGAATTTTCTGCATGAAAGAATTTCAAAGCCATTACTGAGCTCAAGTGTATTGTTTCTGCTCCCTAAAATTCAAGAATGACCCAAGAAATTTCTAAGGGCATGTTCATTAACATCAAGGCAGAAAAAGAAATGAAAATCCTGCAAAGGTCCAACTCCTCTAAACTTGTTTTCAGTCTTTAAGAAGATTCAAGAGATGTGCACAAATTATGATGTAATTAAAAGATATGTATGAATAGTATGAGAAGAAGCACTTGGCTTTTAAAATAAACTTACTACTTCCATGAACCTGCTGTTGAATTTATCAGCAACCTTTTTGTTCCACAATCCAATATTCATGTTCTTGTCCACATCTTACTGAACATTCCAGCAGTCCTTAAAATAGCTGATGATGGTCCCTGCTAGAAACATTTCTTGAACCTGGTTTCCAAAACATCTTGTGTTTTAGGTTAACCTATTACCTCACTGGTTATTCTTCCTTCCTAAAATCTCTTACTACTGCCTTTGATCGCTCTGTAGTACAAGACCCCAGGGTTCCATCCCTAGGCTGCTTTTATTCTATAAACAGTCTCTCTTTAGAATATCCTAACTAGACTCATAGCTTTAAGTACTTTATTTACAGTTGACTTCTGAATTTAAGTCTCTAGCTCCAACCTCTGCCTGAACTTTGAGCTCATTATATCAAAGGACTTCCCAGACATCTTCCCTTGACTGACTGATAGATATCTACCTCAAGCAGAATTCTTGATTCCTGACAACAATCCTCCTCCTCAAAAAGCTACTATTTCCCCCAATAAATATGGCCATCCATCCACCTTCACAAGCCAGAAACCTAGAGTTATTCCTGACTCTTCTTTCCAGCATCTCTCACCATCCAATCTATCAGCAAGCCCTGATGATTTAACTTCCAAAAGACACTTCCAAATCATTCACTTGTAACACTTTAGTTCATGCCATCATCATGGACTTTCTGGACTTCTGCAATAGTTTTTCAGTGCCCTCCTTGCTTGCTCCTTTATCTCCCTTCAGTCATATCCCATCATTTTCTGCTCAAAATTTCCTAATTGATTCTAATTGTCCTTCAAATAAAATATATCATTCTGTTATAATCTACAAGTTTGCATGTTTATGCTTTGTCTGCTTCGCTGAGCTCAGCTCATATGACTCTTCCTCTCTCCTACTATACTTGTTTTTAGAAACTACCATGCTTGCTGTAGCCAAAGATCTCTGTACTTGTTCTCCTGAGCACTGTATGTATGGCTCGTGTATTTCATGTACCAGCTCAAACCTCTTCAGAGAAGCTTCTTTGATCACCCAGCCTTTTAGCAGGGCTAAATCCATCACTGTCTTTTGTGAAGCCTCTTCCCCCCTCAAGAAGGTGTAAATCCATGAGAACAGGTTACTTGTATGCTCACAGCCACATCTCCAACGCCCAGAAATGTGCCCATGGCATAAAATACATACCTAGTAATATTTCTTGAATGAATGAATGACAAATAGATGGGAAGTGGACAAATAGAGCCCAAAACTCCACTAAGAGGATCTTATAATAGTCCATATAAGACAAAACCTGGACAAAGATTATGGAAGTTGGGAAATAAGAAAAGGAGATAGAGGAGTCCCACTGTGGTGCTGTGGGTGAAGCAATCTCGCATTGCTACAGCTGTGGCATAGGCTGCAGCTGCAGCTCGGATTCAGTGCCTGGCCCAGGAACTTCTGAGTGCCATGGGTGCAGCCAAAAAAAATAAATAAAAAGAGATAGGTGCAACTGAGTTAGGAAGCAGATTGCTGGGAGATGGTGGGGAAGGGGATGCCTAAGGGGGGGAAGGGCATTGATCACCCATACATTATCAGATAATACCCCATATCCCCTCCAATGATTCTTCATTATGACATTATTTTTCATGTTGAAGACTATACTGCATTTTTTTTTTTTGGTAGACTAGTACTTTAACATCACCCCCCCACAAATCCAGATTTCTTTCTCTTTATTCACCAAAGTACTCTACAAAGTCTTAACAATGATCATCATTGCCCTCTGGGGCTTATATTTGGACCTTCATTTTATCAACTCCAAATGACAGGCTCATTCATTGATTCATCCATTCATTCTTTTTAAATCACTGATAGCTTATTTGTTAGAAAACACAGTTCTCTGATTTTGGAAATTCAAATTTATTAGTGGGTAGGTTAAAAAAAACAACAGGTCAATGTAACAGTTTGATAATTATTTTAATGGAATTAAATCCAACATTCCAAAGGAGAATACAGGAGGGTCCGTCATTTGCAATTTACCCTTCACACAGTGATCAGTTTTTGTACTAAAACAGGTCTGATCACATTTCCCCCTTCTTAAAAACCTTTAACCTTCCAATATCAAGTATTTAATGTAGAAACAGTTATCCATCTACTCTGATCTTACTTCACCCAATTCTGTAGCCTTATCTCCCCTCACTTCTCCACTTACCATGTATTCCAATAGCGAACCTCCTATAATGACATCTTTTTAAGTTTCAAAAACTTTGCTAGTATTGCTTCCTCCTTGAAATATCTGCTTTCTTCATTTATTTAGGGCAGAACCCATGGCATATAGAAGTTCCCAGGCTAGGGGACAATTCGGAGCTGAGGCTGCCAGCCTACACCACAGGCATGGCAACACCAGATTCAAGCCGCATCTGTGCCACAGCTTCTGGCAATGCTGGATCCTTAACCCACTGAGCAGGGCCAGGGATCAAACCCGAATTCTCATGGGTACTGGTCAGGTGCGTTACCACTTAGCCACAATGGGAACTCCTTCTTCCTTTTTTTAACTTTTCAAAATTATAATCATCTTTAAAGATCCAGTTGAAATGCCAGCTCCTCTAAAAAGCCAGCCAAAACTTCTACTGAGCTCTATTTTTTTCTCTTTTTTATTACAATTTTCTTTGTCCTTACATACCAGCTTCCTCATTAAATTATAAGCTACTTAAGAATAGGGGCCATATCCTATTCAATCTGTATTCCCACATTAGGTTTCAAATAAAGTTGCTGTAGGAACCGATAACTTACAGCCGTGCTGGATCCTTGTTCAGTGGTTCCCAAACAATCACATTAAAAAAAAGGAAGTATATGCATGTGTGTCTTATATATAGTGTATGTACACATACACATCTATACCCTAAACTTTATCCCTGTTTTTCCTATTTCCCTGTGGCCCACTAATAAGTTTCCACAGACCATCACTGTGTGGTTTGCCGTGCGCACTGACAGTCTTGGATCACAGTTTGCCTACTTCCATATACTATCCCACAACTATTTTGTTTGCAACATGACACTGGCAGAGTAGACAACAACTCTATGACCCCATTATATTAATTCAGAAAGATGAATCACTTCCCTGTGACCATAAACCTAATACGTATAACATGAAATTTAAATTCAGATCTGCCTGACTCTAAAATTTACCTTCTTTCCAGGATATTATGCTGCTCCTCAATAAAGCCAAACTACTCTTGCCTCTCAATGATTCTCTAGTTACTCCAAATTCCAAAACTAATTTAGAGACTGGATATCCACCCAGCACTCCCTCAGGGTTAAAAATTGTGTCCCTTTTTCTGGCATCCATGCACTAGCATAAGTGAACTACTGTGAATGAATGTCTCCAAAATGCACGTTTAAGCCTAGATCCCCAATGTAATGGTATGTAGAAGTGGATCTTTGGGAGATCATTAGATGATGGGGGTGGAATCCTTGTGAATGGGATTAGTGCCCTTCTAAGAAGGAATGAGATAACTGTTCTCAGTCATATAAGGATACAGCTGTCTACAAGCCAGAGTGGACCCTCATCAGACACTAGCTATGCCAAGTACTTTTATTCTAAGTTTCCCAGTCTCCAGAACTCTGAGAAATCAATGCTTATTGTGTTAAGCCACCTAGTCTATGGTATATTTGTTTTAACAGACCCATGTAAGACAACTACTGATAACAACACTTCCTCTAAATCTCATAATCCTTAAGGTGGTATCTAGTAAAGCCATGCAAAGTAGAAGAAATATACATTAACCATAAATCTGGAAGAAATCTTGTTGTAGCTAGTAATTTAAAAAAAAGAAAATGTGCTAATAGTTGTTAAGACTTTTTACTTATTAAATCAGGTGCTATAAAAATGATCTAAGGAATACTTTAATATGAGACTAATGGATTTCTTTGGTTTGTTTGTTTTTGTCTTTTTCTAGCACTGCACCCAAGGCATATTGAGGTTCCCAGACTAGGGGTCTAATCGGAGCTGCAACTGCCAGCCTATGCCACAGCCACAGCCATGCCAGATCTGAGCCTCGTCTACAACCTACACCATAGCTCACCACAACTGCCAGATCCTTAACCCACTGAGCAAGGCCAGGGATCGAACTTGAAACCTCATGGTTCCTAGTCAGATTCTTTAAAACCCCTGAGCCACAATGGGAACTCTTGAGGCTAATGGATTTTGAAAAAACAAATGAACTCAAGATATCAAATCATAAACCAAAATACATATTGTGATAATTATATCCTGACTTCTGATTACATATGATAACACACAAAAAAAGAATAAAGGGTCATTAGAAAATTACTCTTTTGTAAAGCAGCCATAATAATGGTTGTAAAACAGAGGTCCACATAAAAGAATGTATTTGTGGGGTTATTTTTTTTCCTCTAGTAATATGACAAGCCAGCTCTTAATGCTATGAAGTATTTGGTTCTACATATTAAGGATTTTATATCTCCCTTCTCCCTGCATGAATTAACATAGAACAACCATGAGGAAAACCTCATTTTGTTCAAACACTAAGTTCATTCCACTTTTATCAACTCTTGGTCTGGACAAATATTAAAACATATTTAAGAATGAAGAACAGATGCTTAATAATAACTTATCATAGGTTTGGAAATAAAAACCATTATGATTTAACTTAAAAGTATCAAACAATTATAACCATATGAAACCTACATTATATACGTTATAGTAGATATAAATATATCTCACATTGTGATTTTTTATCTTGATTATTTCCCTTAAGAATGATTTATTGCTAAACTCCTTTAAAATTTTCTAATACACTAGAAATGTTTATAAATTTTTCTCAATGTTGTTGTATCTTATTTTACAAAAACTTTTGTCTATCAAACAAATGATTAGTGTTATAAGAATTATCTAACAACTTGATTATAGTGAATGGAAATCCAGACTTAGTCAATCATAGAAGTACAGTTGTGTATTTTAACTTCAAAAAATTTGAGCATGTATAAATTTTTCTTTGTTGCACCTCATCTGTGTTAATTATCATGTTACTATTTTCAATGCACAATTTTTCTTCCCATAAAAAGAAAACAAATATCACTATCTTCCCATAAAAAGAAAACAAATATCACTAACTTTTAATCTCTCCTTGGAGTGCTTCAATTTGCTTTTTCTTCTGTTCAGTCAGTTGCTTTAACTCATTTCTGTTACCCTGAAGTCGTTGTTCTTCTTTTTCCTTTTGCTTTAAACTATTCTGGACCTGCATTAGTTGTCCCTGCATTGAATTGCACTCCAATTTCAACTGATGAGAAGTCTAAAAGAAAATAAAATCTGTTTAGCATTCTTTTATCCATTCACCCTACTTCAAGCTAAGCACTACTCTAAGTAGAAACTACTGGGTCTGATGGCCATAAACAATCCACTAGTAAACCACAAAAAAAAATCCCTGTCCTCACAGAGCTTTCATGACTGACACTATTCACTATTAGATGGCATGCTGAATTAATCTTCAATATTTGTTTAATCCTCCTTTCCTTTTTAACTTATATATTTGGATAGAGCTTGGAAATGGACTATTCCTTTACATCATAACATAGGGAAAAACAGCATTCATCTCTAGATTGCTGAAATGTCTACTGCCTTTCAAGGATATGCAAATGCTACCTGAGCCTGTTAGCCACCATCAGAAAGGATAGCTTCATATTAACTGCAATAAAACCAAAATAATTTTGGCAAATATGTTTAGTATTTGATGAAACTAAACTATACCGCACACAATTTGTCATTTAGAGATCTGAGGAATATTTTGTTAATACCTTCTTTTTACAATCTACTAGGATATAGTTCTGTTCAAAATTAGACATCATATAGAAGCTAAGAGAGGTTCCTCTGTGGCCAAGGAGAACTACACATTCTCCGACATTTCTAGCTAAGGTCATGTTTCATGTTTTATGCATATTTCACTATGAACATAATTTGAGCAATTTGACCGTATTCTGAGTAACTTTTGAAAAAAATTCAGTGCTTCAGCTTATCTCCAACACAAAGGGAAATATTTTGTGCAAAGCAGGAATCAGGTAGTATAACAATAATGATTAACAAGTACCACTGGTTATGATAACCAATGACAAAGTAATAGCTAACATTTGACCATTTATTTTGTTAAGCTGGTTTTCTAAGCACTTTGAAATATATTAACCAATTTATTTCTCAAAATAATTCTATAGTGAACATTCTCTTATTAGCCTTATCTTCTACTGAGAAAACTGGAACACAGAGAGATCAAGTTGTCAGCCTAAGACAAGGCAAGACAGCACAGCTATTAAGTGGCACAACCAGGATATAAATCTGGACAATCTGGATTCAGAACTTATACACTAAACCACCATAATTTTGCCAGTTACATGTTGGCATCTAAAACACAGGTGTCTTCTTTCAAGCAACAACCAGAACACAACACTACAGATGTGTCAGGACCAGGTTTCACTACTTTATCAAATCAGATCTCTAGAAAGCTACATGCCTGGACTCTGGCTGCTGGAGGTATGCCTTCAGAAAAAATAGCAACATATTACTATACTCGCTTAATGTATATTATACTCTTGCTTCTTTTGATGGAGAACAACAGAAGTATTAACCACAGAAAATCTTTTTTTTTTTTTTTTTTTTTTTTGTCTTTTTAGGGCCGCACTTGTGGCACATGGAGATTCCCAGGCTAGGGGTCAAATCGGAGCTGTAAATGCCTGTCTCCACCACAGCTACAGCAACAGCAGATCCAAGCTGTATCTGCAACCTACACCACAGCTCATGGCAACGCTGGATCCTTAACCCACGAAGCGAGGCCAGGGATCAAACCTGCATCCTCATAGACACTAGTCGGGTTTGTTAACCATTGAGCCATGACAGGAACTCCAACAAATCTCTTCATTGTTAAACAACCATTATCAAATATATTAATATCAGTGTCCATGAAATTGCCCTTAAAATTTCATTTCTATGGAAAGCCTATCAAGACTTTTTTTTATCCATAGTAGTCTGCCTTAATCTAAATTATCTAATTATAACTCTATAGTTAGATTACTCAATTTTCCATCTTTAATTAACTACTTTTATTTTAGGCCTCTTATCAAAAACTAGGTTAAATCTTTTTAGTAGTGGGTAGAACACAAATGAAATAAACCTTCTTTTGACCTAATTATCACTGAAAATATTTTGAAAATTTAAATACCTTATTATGCTATAACATATTTTGTTACAGAAAAAGAAAATCTTAGCTCCTCTTTTTCAAGTGAGTTTTTCAGTTCATTCTGTTCCTTATGTGCGCATTCTATCTGTACTTCAAGGTGATGCTTTAAATCTTTGCAGGTTTTCTCCTAAAAAAATGGAAAGTATATTATGCCGAAAATATCTGTAGTAAAATAAGACTTTTGGTTTACAAGCTTATAAGGTCCTTAGAAGGAAATAAATCAGAATTGCTGATCATTGAAGATGGGACAAAATAATCCCATTTCATTAATAAAAACAGGCAAGTATTATAGCAGTAAGGAAGGAGGAACAGGAAAAGGCTAAGTGTTTCAATCATCAACCAAGAGTCACAATAAATAATTTAGATAGTATTTGGACAAGATTTTAGAAAACTTTGGTTTGGAAGCCACATTTTTTGTCACAGAATTAATTAAATTAAATAACTTATGTGGTTGTGGATATGGTTTGGTTGTTTTGATCACATCTGTGGTGTGCAAAAGTTCTCTGGCCAGGGATCAAACCCCATGCACACCACGGCAATGACCCAAGCCACAGCAATGACAATGCAGGATCCTTAACTCCCTGAGCCACCAGGTAATTCCAAATTATGCTATTTTAAACGTAGAATAATATGCTTCAAAAAAAAGGAAGCAAGGAAATTCTTAAGAAGAAAGTGTTGAAACGATAAATAAAAATAATCACATATACTTTAAGAGGGAATGTGTACAGATAGATGTTTTCTCCAAACAGAAAGGAACATAAAAGTAACATGAAAATCTTTTTTTTAGGAGTTTCCATTGTGGCTTGGCAGAAATGAATCCAACTAGTAACCATGACGGTACGGGTTTGATCCCTGGCCTTTGCCTCACCCAGTGGGTTAAGGATCTGGCATTGCCATGAGCTGCTGTGTAGGTCACAGATGCGGCTCAGATCCCACATTGCTGTGGCTGTGTTGTAGGCCTGCAGCTGTGGCTCCAATCCAACCCCTCCTGTGGGAATTTTCACATGCCATGGGTGTGGCCCTATAAAGCAAAAAAGAAAATGTCAAATATGAATTAGGCAGAAGAATCAGTACATTTTAAATATTATCACTTCTGCTTAAAAAAAAAAAGTAAATATAAACAACTAACCATATCTAATATAGCAGCTTTTCCCTTTTGACTTTCCTTTTCAAATTCACTTTTGGAGTTCTTCAAAGAATCAGAAACTTTTGATAATTCCTCTTTTGCTGCAGAAAGCTCTGTTACTAGAGTTTCTTTCTCCATCTTCACTTTGTGTAGTTCTGTCGCTGCTGCTTGAATTTTGTTATTCAATTCTTCCTGCTGCATTTTTGCATTTTGACTTAAATTTTCTATTTTCTTGTTTAAGGATTTTTTTTTTCCTTCTTCTTGCTTGGTAAGCACTTGCTTAATATTTTCAAGTGCTTCAGATTTCTTCTGTAGATCCAACTTTGTACTGGATATGCTATTTAAGAAAAAATTTAATAATGCATAATTTATCACCTCTAATTTACCATTCAAAATAAATTATTAATTTTTTAAACTTTTTTGTATCCTTAAGAAGTAAAAATAATAATTTAATGTATCAAGCCAGAACCACCTCACACCAGTCAGAATGGCCATCATTAGTAAGTCTACAAATAGCAAAGGCTGGAGAGGGTGTGGAGAAAAGGGCACCTTCCTACACTGTTGGTGAGAATGTAAATTGGTACAACCACCATGGAGGTTCAATAATATGGAGATTCCTCAGAAAACTCAATACAGAACTACCATATGACCCAGCAGTCCTATTCCTGGCCATATATCGAGACAAAACTTTCATTCAAAAAGATAAATGCACTCCCATGTTCACTGCAGCACTATTCACGATAGCCATGACATGGAAACAACTTAAATGTCCGTCTATAGATTAATGGATTAAGAAGATATGGTACATATATACAATGGAATACTACTCAGCCATAAAAATGAATGAAATAATGTCATTTGTAGCAACACGTATGGAACAAGAGATTCTCATACCAAGTGAAATTAAGAAAAAAGAGGAAGACAAATACCCTATTTCATTTAAATGCAGAATCTGAAATATGGCACAGGAGTTCCCACTGTGGCACAATGGAATTGGTAGGATGCAGGTTCAATCCTTGGCCCAGCACAGTGGGTTAAAGGATCCAGCATTGGTGCAGCTGAGGCATAGGTCTCAGCTGCAGCTTAAATCTGATCTCTGGCCCAGGAACTCCATGGGCAGCCCCTCCCCCCTCAAAAAATGGCACAAAATGAACCTATCTACAAAAGAGTAACAGACTCCCAGACTTACAGATTTGTGGTTGCCAAGGGGAAATGGGACAGACTGGGAGTTTGAGGTTAGTAGAAGCAAACTATTACATTTAGAATGGATAAGCAATGAGGTCCTATTGTATAACACAGGAACTATATCAAGTCTCAGGGAACTATATCTTGGAAGATAATATAAGAAAAGTAATATGTATATATGTGTGTGTGTGTGTATATACATGTATATGACTGGGTCACTTTTCTGTACAGAAGTTGGTACAACATTATAAATTAACTGTAATTTTTTTAAAAAAAAGCTAAAAAAAATTTAGTCGAAAAATAATAAAACTACACAACCAAAAAAATGCCGTAGAACATCTGTTCTGACTATTTAACAGATAAAGAAGATTTACCTCAAGGAAATAAATCAGTGGTAAAGTCAAGACCATCTAAGCCCCTAACTTAATCCCCAAAGAAAACTGTGCATAGAACAAACCTAGCCTATGACAGCCAGAAAAGTTTTCCCTGTACTCTAAAGAACCTATTAGCCCCTAAGCATACAGAAATTTGCCTCCTTCCTTGAAAACATAAAACACATTATATCTTTGAAACGACTTAAACTTCAAAACACATAAGGTAAGTAGGAAAAAAACAGAAGAATATCTCATTTCAGATAGAGGAAGGACAATAGATTTATTGTAATCTTAGAACCTAGCAGATTATGTAAGAGATTTGTTATTATTTGCCCCTTAAAAAATGCTTTCTGTAGCTAAATCAGTAAAAATTTATAAGAATAAGGAAATGAACATATTGCTGTAAGAGTTAAAGACTTCTCTTTTCATAAAATGAATACAATTATGTTTATATGCATATCAAAGGAAAAGCACATATTAAAGATCAACAAGTTTCTAAAGAGAAAATAAAACCAGATGCAAAGTAGTATTTCTAGAATGTATCCTCTTTCTAGTGTATTTTACCATCAATGTACTTACTATAAATTGAACAGTATGTTAAAGAGAGATTATTAAAAGCTATATCAGCCACATAATTGAAGTTAGGTATTAATACAATACCAGAGCTGCACATATACCTTGAAAATTTCGAACTTTTAGTCCCAGAAACTTACTTTTACTTTCTAAAAAGTAGCTAGAAAAGTGAACTACATTCATAGGATCCTGTACCGCACTGATTTTTAAAGGTCTAAACAGAAAAGTCATTGTACTAATTATTACTTTACCATTTTAATATAATTAAAATCCATGTCAAGCAACCTTAAAATTAGGACTTGATATATTTATTCACTATGCTATTTAACTTTCCCACAAATAATTATTATAAAATCATATGACTATGTGAATCAAAGACAGCAATAGAAATAAAGGCCTTCATAGTGACTGCAAAACTTAGCTGTTTTTTTAAAGTCACTTAGTAATAAAAAAACAAAACAAATCAAAATGAAAAAAAAAACACACATGATCTGGGAAACCTTAACACTCCGTTCTCAGAAACTGACAGAAATGATCAGAGGGGAAAAAATGGCAAGGATATGGAAGATTAGAACAATATTATCAACTACCTCAACCTAATTGATATTTATGGAATACTTTACCCAACAACACATATGTGTACCCATGGAAAATTAACCAAGATAAGCCATATACTGGGCCCTAAATAAAACAGTTTGAAAAGTCTGAGTATGTTCTCTGACCTCAGTGGAATTAAATGAGAAACCAGTAACAGTAAGATATCTACAAGAATCCCAAATATTTGACAAGTAAACAAAATACTTCTAACTAACCATGATCAAAGAAGAAAACACAAAAGATATTTGAAAATATATTAAACTGCAGAGGAATGAAAATATAAGATGGAAGTTGGTGGGCTTGAATAGCATCAGTGGCCCTTGAGAAAGGTGGGCCCTGTGCCCTGTTATGTGGGCTGAGCCTTTCAACCAAGGTTGAGGGTTTAGTCAAACTCTAGATATGTTTACCTAGCTTGCCTTTCTTAGGTAGTACTCTAGAAAGGCAGGACCCAACATAGGAAATGTTCGTATAAAGGGAAAAAACAAAAAAACAAACAAAAAAAACCTTAGTAGAAGTGGAAAGAACCACTGATCCCATAAGTGTCCTTGGGAAAGAGAACAAGAAGCAACTCAGAGGTCACCTTCAAAGACACATGACTGGCTTCCAGAGGTGACAACCAAGTTAGTGGGTGATACAAAGGATCAGGTGTACTCTCCAAACGTCAGCACTGGAAACTATGATGTTATCAGTGAGAAGAAATGCCATTTGCACCTGTATATCCTCAAATTCACAGTATCAGGACCCAATGTACTAGATATGAGAACAAAAAATTTTGTCATCCCTCCCAAAACAAGGATGCAACCATGAAGGTGTAAAACAACTTAATTATTGATGGGTTTTATTTCATTTCTCTGAAAGGTAACTTTCCCACGCACCCAACTTCCATCTTTACTACTGAGAGTCAAAAATCTTCATGCTCTTGCCACAGATCAAATCCGTCAACACAGTCGGAATGGAATATTTGGCATTTAAAGACAAAGTCTGCTGAAATGTGACTGGTAACAAGCCCTCCTATTTAACCATATTATATGGATTTATTTTTATTCATGTTAATATAAGCAGTTTATAGAATCAAGTAAATCCTTAAAGATGTGATGATAAAATTGAAATCTTAAAAATATGTTAATTCTTAGTTTACAATGCTCCCCCTTAAGTCATTAAGCTTATGTTTCTTTCTCCACTTCAACTTGTTTACTCAATTCTGTAGCTCTAAGCTCTAAATCTGTGTTCAGTTGTCTTTGCTGTTGTAGATCCTGCAAAGCTTGCTCCTTGCTTGCTTTAACTTCAAGTGAATCAGCTTCCAATTTCTATTGAAGAAATATAATAACAACTTTAATGTCAATTATCTACTATAACATTATACCACTTTTGTTTACATTCAAACTGGTGTTGACATAACACACAAAAATAGCCAAAAATATCTGTTATAATAAAAAATACACTCTGAAGCTTTCACTGAATAAAGCTGCCATTTATCATGGAATATTTAAGAAAACCTAGCAGCAGGCTTCCTATAGGAGAAGCAGTCACTGAGTTTTTAATTTTCAAAATTAACTCTAAGAGAAAAACTTAAAATAATTATATTTGTTACCTGCGTAAAATTTATTAACTAAAGTCCGAAAAAACTAAGTAACAGGTTCACACATGGGCCCACTTAAAATATGTACTCCTTTATAATCACAGTTAATAATACTGAGATAATTAGAACTATTCACAACTAAAATGCAGTTTTCATGTCATCCTTCTCATTAACACCTATTGACCCTAAACATAAAACCAATTAAACTTCTGATTTTGCTTCTTCAATCTCTTCATCTAGAGATCATTGTTCTTCACAGTGTGATTTTTGTGTCATTCATGTAGATATAACTGTGGGTACTTTTACAAATTCACAAAAGTCAGGAGTTCCCTAATGGCTCAGCAGATTAAGGATCCGGCATTGTCACTGCTGCAGCTCAGGTTGCTGCGGTGGTGCAAGTTTGATCCCTGGCTGAGGCCCTTCCACATTCCATAGGTGAAGCCAAAAAAAAGTCAAACTGTTAAGTACATAGTTCAAAAATCTATGAGCAAGACATTTTCTTGTATAGCAGTAAAAAATTTTGTGCCCTAAATATTTTATAAGCCAATCTAGGTACCTGTAGTTCTTACTCAAGGCTTATATTTGACACTCAATGTAACTATGTTAATTCTATGTAACAGATGGAATACGTCCTAAAACAATGATTAGAAAAAATATCTAATATCCAATGTTGTGATAGGTTACAATAAATATTATTGGTTCTAAATAACTATTTTTAAAAGATACTTAAATAGACTTCTCATGAGACGCCTTCATCTAAAAAATTAGTTTTTTGTTTTTTTCAACCATTATGTCGAGTAATTTGTCATGCCATGTTATTGACCATAAAGAAAATAAAAAAAGGAATGCAGAGAAGATCTGAAAATGTAATTTTCTTCTTCCACGTTATACTGATGTGGATGTGGATGTATACAAATTCAAAGCCCAGGATTCTACAGTTGTACAGAAGTGCTTTATCTGACAGTGGAGGTATAACATATATATAGTAACTTGAGAAATTTTTAACTTATAGCAGGTTTAATTTAAAGGACAAGGGACTCAGGTCAAATCCTTCTCTCATATGTGTAGCCACTTAATCTCTTTAGCTCCAAACTTTCATCCAGAGTTGTATTAAAGAAAGAAGTTTACCATAGTGTAAATTATAATAAATTTAAATAATATTAAATTAGAAACAAAACCCAAAGAGTATAAATGTAAAGTTTAAAATAGGAAGAAATATGCCATCCCTGAGTATTATACTGGAGTAAAGAGGGAAAGAGACAGGAATGATATAGCAAAACAAAAAATAAGTTCCTCATAATTACAGAGTAGATCCCTGGTTGGCTGTCTCTTTGAAATATTTACACATACCATGGAACCAGTATATATGTTAACTGCTATTTGCAAAAGCCCTCCTTTAACAAAGAAGTTAAAAGTAAAACGGAATTCAAAAATCAAATAAGAAAAATCACAGGTAATTTTTTTTGGTTCCCAGGCTAGGGGTCAAATCAGAGCTATAGCCTACACCTAGCAATGTCACAGCCTACAGCAACATCAAATCCAAGCCAAATCTGCAACCTACGCCACAGCTCATGGCAACGCCAGATCCTTAACCCACTGAGCAAGGCCAGGGATTGAACCTGAAACTTCATAGTTCCTAGTTGGACTCATTTCTGCTGCGCCACGATGGGAACTCCATTTATGTATGTATGTATGTATGTATGTATGTATGTATGTATGTCTCTTTGCTATGTCTTGGGCAGCTCCCGCGGCATATGGAGGTTCCCACGCTAGGGGTCTTATCAGAGCTGTAGCTGCTGGCCTACGTACGCCAGAGCCACAGCAGCATGGAATCCGAGCCGCATCTGCGACCTACACCACAACTCATGGCAACACCGGATCCTTAACCCACTGAGCAAGTGCAGGGACCGAACCCGCAACCTCATGGTTCCTCGTCGGATTCGTTAACCCCTGCGCCATGATGAGAAATCTTTCTCTTTTTTTTTAATTTTTAAAACTTTTACATCACAGCTTAACCTTTGTTTGAAAGTTTGAAATCTTAGATTCCATCTGGGTCATCAATTACATTGCTACAGGAACAGAAAATATGGCGAAATTCAGTTTCTTTTATACAAACCTTAATTTGACCTTCTAATTCTTCAGTTTTCTGTTCTAAAGAGAGATGTTTCTCTTTATATTCTTTAAGATGACTTTTCACCTGACTGCCATGTTCTTGCTTATCCTGCAAATGTGTAGTGACCTGAGCCAGTTGAGTAGTGACTTTATTCAACTCCTTTTAGAAAAGTAAAATTAAAGATAACTTCAGTAAGGATTACTTTACTCCAGTTCCCAAATGATCGGTTAAAGTAAAATAGAAAATTCTAATTTTACTGAAGAAACTACTTTGAGTAAGACAATAGATAAGTCTATCAAAGGTTAAATTTACCCACCAATATAAAGGACCTGAACTGAAGTTATACACAGCCTGAGATACTAAGTTTACATACCTAACAGCTCAATTAACTTTCTCAAGGAAGAGTTACTTTAGGAGCCAAAAGATACAGTAGAATATTAAATAAGCTAACAGTAAAATAACACTGTCACAACTAAATATTATCAATGTTCAAGGCAGCATTTTTTAATAATTTATTAATTATAATGATAACATAATGTTCATTTGGAATATCTAGTTGCACAGGGAAAACAAAACAAAAAAAATACTAGGAAATCCACTACCCATAGATAATCACTATTAATATTTTGATAAATTTCTTTCTAGTCTTCTCTGTATGCTAGCTTCTATTTTCTGATTTGTATGTTTAAAATAACAGGTCTTGCTTTACATAGTGTTTTATTGTAACCTTTGTTTTTCCATAACAATGCATCATGAACCTGACATTATTTTCTAAAATATCATTATACATCACTACATAAATTTCCGTTTTATTGATACAGACCATTTTTTAGCCAAAGTCTTATTTTACAGTCTTAGATTGCTACAAAACTTTCTGCAGAGATGCAAAGTATGATTATTCCTTAGGGTAAAGGACTAAAGGTGAGCTAAAGAATAAGAAAAATCCGATACGGGAAGACAAGATGGCAGAGGAGTAGGGGGACACGCTCGCCCTCTCACACAAACACAACAAAAAAAGCACATCTACAGAATAAATAACTCGCACAAACAGCAACCAATCGCTGGCTGAGGAACCTAAACTCCAATAACGGCAAGAAGTTCGTGACATTACTGGGCAGATCGGGAGAAAAGAGGAGAGTGAGAGAAGGTGAATCCGAGCGGGATGGGCGCTCCCGAAAGGGAACTGAGGAGGAGAAGGGGATCCCACATCCTGTAAAGTCACCTACTCGGGGGAAAGATCAAACGAACCGGAGGAATCTCCAGATGCAGAGAAGAGTGTAGCAGTAAGCTGGAGTACTGAAAAGCTGATCAAGAACCAAAGAGACCATCTGAACTACGGGCAAAGTCACCAAAAATTGAGATGCCTGGGTGGGGGCTGGGCACCAAGACCTCAGCTCCAGAGGTTAGTCCCCAAGAATGGGCTGGGGGGCGGGGCGGAGCAGAGACTGCTTGGGAGGTCTAGAAACCGGTCTGTCAAGTTTGACTGGGCAGAGGCTGCCTGGGAGACTGGAAAGCAAAGCTGTCACAGGGGAAGGGAGCAATACTCTAGGGGCAGGGAAGTGGAAAACCACATCAGAGGGAACCTGGGAGAAGAGACTGGTCTGCACCCATGCTGGGGAGGGGAGACAAGGGGTGGGTCCCCATAGAATACTCCCCACACCACAGCAAGCTTACAGGCCCACTAGCTAGCAGAAAGCTGTGCTTCCAAGTGCATCCCCTCCCCCCACCCCCGCCACCCACTACACGCTCCCGGACCTGGGGTGCCTGCCATCCAGGAGGGCTGGCCTCAACAACTGCCTGAAGCCTACCACTGCAGGGGCTGTCCCTGCACAGGCCTGCTTGCCCTTTGGAGGGGCTACACTTCCGCAGAGCAGCACCAAACACCACCAGCCCCGGAGAAAAGGCCTGCAGCCCAGAAAAGCTAGAACAAGCCTAGCCAGGCTGTGAATAGATCTGCAAAATTCTTGAACGGTTTTTCTGTGTCGGGCTGCCCCGGGGAGGAGCCTCTTGGGTTTTCAGCGGCCCTGCTACCTGCCCAAGCCCCCAGAGGAACAGACAGACAGACAAATGGAACAGAATAGAGAACCCGGACATAAACCCTGACACCTATGGTCAATTAATCTTTAACAAGGGAGGCAAGAACATAACATGGGAAGAAGAAAGTCTATTCAGCAAGCATTGCTGGGAAACCTGGACAGCTGCATTCAAAGCAATGAAACTAGAACACACCCTCATACCATGCACAAAAATAAAATCAAAATGGCTGAAAGACTTAAATATATGACAGGACACCATCAAACTCCTAGAAGAAAACATAGGCAAAACACTCTCTGACCTCAACATCATGAATGTTTTCTCAGGTCAGTCTCCCAAAGCAATAGGAATTAGAGCAAAAATAAACCCATGGGACCCCATCAAACTGAAAAGCTTCTGCACAGCAAAGGAAACCCAAAAGAAAACAAAAAGACAACTTGCAGAATGGGAGAAGATAGTTTCAAATGATGCAACCAACAACGGCTTAATCTCTAGAATATATAAGCAACTTATACAACCCAACAGCAAAAAAGCCAATCAATCAATGGAAAAATGGGGTAAAGACCTGAATAGACTGTTCTCCAAAGAGTATATACAGATGGCCAACAAACACATGAAAAAATGCTCAACATCGCTGATTATAAGAGAAATGCAAATCAAAACTACCATGAGATACCACCTCACACCAGTCAGAATGGCCATCATTAATAAAACCACAAAGAACAAGTGCTGGAGGGGCTGTGGAGAAAAGGGAACCCTCCTGCACTGTTGGTGGGAATGTAAACTGGTACAGCCACTATGGAGAACAGTCTGGAGATACCTTAGAAATCTATACATAGAACTTCCATATGACCCCACAATCCCACTCTTGGGCATATATCCCGACAAAACTCTACTTACAAGAGACACCTGCATCCGCATGTTCATTGCAGCACTCTTCACAATAGCCAGGACATGGAAACAACCCAAATGTCCATTGACAGAGGATTGGATTCAGAAGATGTAGTATATATACACAATGGAATACTACTCAGCCGTAAAAACGAACAACATAATGCCATTGGCAGCAACATGGATGGAACTAGAGAATCTCATCCTGAGTGAAATGAGCCAGAAAGACAAAGACAAATACCATATGATATCACTTATAATTGGAATCTAATATCCAGCACAAATGAACATCTCCTCAGAAAAGAAACTCATGGACTTGGAGAAAAGACTTGTGGCTGCCTGATGGGAGGGGGACGGAGTGGGAGGGATCGGGAGCTTGGGCTTATCAGACACAACTTAGAATAGATTTACAAGGAGATCCTGCTGAGTAGCATTGAGAACTTTGTCTAGATACTCATGTTGCAACAGAACAAAGGGTGGGGGGAAAATATAACTGTAATGTTTACATGTAAGGATAACCTGACCCCCTTGCTGTACAGTGGGAAAATAAAAAAAGTATTAAAAAAAGAATAAGAAAAATCCTACAGTTCTTAAAATAAATATACTACCAACCAGCTTCCCCTACCGCTATCAAAAGGTTAAACTAATGTCTTCTACCACAAGCAGTGCATGAAAGTGGCTTGTACTACACCATATCAACACTTCTGGTGTTACATACACACAGTTTACATTGGTAAGGGCATGTTTTATTTTTATCTTAATTGCAACTGATTCTTAATGAACTTGAGGGTTTGCTAATTTAGGTTTGATTGTATCCTTTTGTAGGTTCACTTATTTCTTACGTGAAAGTGCTTTAAACATCAAAAATATTAACCCTTCATCACATACTTCTGAAAATGTTTTACTCTTTTAGCTACTTGCTGTAGAATTTTGTTAGTAGTAATATTTTCAGCAGGAAAATTTTAAACTTTTCCATGGTTATTCTTATGAATACATTTTCCACTATAGCTTTTGACACTGATTATTGAGCTTAGAAGATACTTTCCAGATGTCTTTGGCAATAATGTAAGTAAAAAGCAATTTGAAGATCAACATCATATATGGCTACAATGTGCGTAAAAGAAAAAAAGACCAATGGGTGTGGTCTCTCTCTCTCTTCTTGCTTACACACACACAGAAACACACACAGACACACACAGGTTGAGTGTTTATAGAGGTCTGAAATGATATGTATCAAAATTTAAAGTAAACATGCAATCTAAGAGCTTAGGGTAAATATAGAAAATGGTTTTGTTAACTTGATATACTACTATGTTGTTAAAAAAAATTTGGACTGACCATGAGTATTATTTCTTAAGAAGTAAATTTTTTAAATTCCTACCTGGTGAAAGGAAAGAAACATCTACCAGCATTTTGACCTTGACCCTAAAGTAAGAAGCTTTTATTCTGTGGAACTATTGAGAAGATTAACTTATGTATCCCTTCCTGGCCCACTTACTCCTACCCCCAAGAAAAGAGAGTAACTTTAATTACTGAGATGGAACACACAATGCTCTTTTCCTGCTTCCAGGTAGGAAACATACCTGGATCATAGCTCGATTACCTACTAAAAACAGGTGTGGAAGTCTAGCTTTCTTTCCCAATCATTGGCCCTTAGGAGTAAATATTTTAGCTTTGTGCCAAGGTCTAATTAATGGGAGAAATACAATATTAAAAAGCCCAACCGCAGCTGCACACAAATAGAGCTTTATCAAAAACAAAGATACTATTTTTATCTCCATCTGTCTGACTCCTGCATCTGCCACTCAACTAGCTCTGAACTCAGGGAGAAATTAAGGAGAATAAGTCAATTCCAATATTATATAAAACTGAGTATCATTTTTACACATTTTCAGTTATTTTATCCACCAAAACTTTAGGTTATGGTAAAAAATCGTATCAAGTTCCCTTACCTGCTGTTTATCTTGTAATGCACTTTGAGCTGTGTCCAAATGATTTTGAAGATCTGCTCTTTGAGCAGTTTTTGCTGCTTCTGCTGATAGTACTAATTCAGTTTTGGCTTTAATCTGTAACAAAATTTACACAGCATTTAGTTTATATTTAATTCTTGATTTCCCCCTTGCCTGAGTGCACATGACTTCTGTCACTAAATAATTTAAAAAATTTAAATCTTATGTCAGAAAACATAAAGATTCAGGCATTAAGAAAATAAGTATGTGATAATTCCCCAAACAAGGATGAGTAAGGGAAAAGATTCCTAATATTTGGATAAAAGATAAAAATAAATCCCTATAAAACACCAAAGCACTCTTCCCTCTCCACTGGGCATCCACATACTGAATTATCTGATACTCATCCAACAGATTATATTTTTTGAAAAATGAAATGGGTATCCTCTTTTTTTCCAAATTTGAATAACTTATTGTATTATTTCTGATTTTCAATGGAATTATTCTTCTAAAAAATTTAAGTGTTAGCAATGTTTCTAGTAACTTTCTTTACTACAGAATAGAGTAAGAAACCAATGATGAGAATGGAGAAAGAAATACATCTTAATTCCCACTCCTCGATGGACTCACTGAGCAAGATTTCCATATTGGCTTCTGAAAGAAAATATGCTAATATACATAATGGCTTTTTTTAATCAAAACTTTAAAGTAAAATTTAAAAATCAAATTCAAAATAATTCAAAGAAATGTAACAGAGATCTAATGGTATAATATCAAATTGCTTTAAACTTCAAAAACAACAAAAAGGGATTCATGAAAACAGAAAAGTGAAAAGACTTGGTGGTTTCAAGAGGAGAGAAAGAGGAAGGGGGGAGGGGGAAGGAGACAATGAGAGAGAGAGGCAAACAGAAAAGTTCAACAAACTTTCAAAACAGAACCTTAATTTAATTCCTATTCTTATTTGTTTTTCCATTAATAAGTAAGGCAGGAGAGCAGGGTAGGGAGGGGGGAGAAACAGTTCAAAATGTGATCCTAAAACATGCTTTCTTCATACAAACTTCATATTAAGTCACATAATTCAATATTACCTGTATGTCAAGCTGGGAGACCTTCTCCTTTCTTTCATTTAATTGATTATTTAATTCATTGATGCTGGCTTCTAGGGAGAGGACAGTCTTGTGCAGCTCTAAGAAGTGCCTTCTGCTCTTGCACCTGGTCATGCAAATTCTCCTGGGCCTTTAGTTGAGTTACCTACCATATAGGCAACACTCTAATTATAAAGGTCATGAATGATATAGTAAGAACGAAGAAACCCAAATTTAAGCAACATGAGAATGTTAAATTACTCTGACAGATTATCTCAACTTTTTGAGAAAAACTGTTCCCATCTTTCCAAAAATAAATAAACATGGACCACATGATAGTTCTATATTTAGTTTCCTGAGGACCCTCCATACTGTTGTTCCTTCCATAGTGGTTGTAGTGATTGACATTCCCACTGACAGTATAGGAGGGGTCCCTTTTCTCCACACCCTCTCCACATGTGTTATTTGTAGAATTATTAATGATGGCCATTCTCACTGGTGTGAGGTAGTACCTCACTGTAGTTTTGATCTGCATTTCTCTAACCATTAGTGATGCTGAGCATCTTTTCAATGTGCCTACTGCCCATCCATATATCTTCTTTGGGGAAATGTCTATTTAGGCCTTCTGCCCATTTTTCAATTGGGTTGGGTTGTTTTGTTGTTGTTCAGTTGTATGAGCTGTTCGTATCCATAAATATATTTGAAAAGCTGTGTGAAAGTGCTTGTCTGATGACTATCCTCTCTCATTTTAGGTTCTATTTCCATTGAATCATTTTTCTTTTGCTTATAGCTCATGTTTTCCACTTCTCTGTATGTCTAGTAATTTTTTGATGTTTGTGATGAGGCTAGATTTTGTTGTCTTCTTTCAACGAAGGTTGAATTTTGCCCCAGCAGGCAGTTAATACACTTGGTGGTCCAGCTGGATTCCTTCCAGGCTTGTTCCTATGTTTGTTAGGTGAGGTGTATGCTAGCTTTTACTCTAGGGCTAGTTTAGCTTTATTCTTAAGGTGTGACATTTCTGGGGTTTTTACTGAATGCCCTCAAGTGTTCAACCATGTCTTTCTTCTCTGACTGGCTGGAACTTGAACATATCCCAGCTCTGTGAGTTCTGATCATTTTTCAGCTGCAGCTCCTAATAATTTGTTCCACTGCCTGGCCTCATGGAATTCCTCCTTATAAGTGTAAAGCTCAGCATTCAGCTAAAGGCTCAAGTGGATCCCTATGTAGGTTTCTGGAGAATTTTCTCTATATTGTTCCATACTCTCATTGTTCCCCTTCTACCCTGCAAATTTGAGTTCAACCTCCCTCAACTTAAACCTCTCATTCCTTAGTTCAGTGAGACCACTGTGCTCTCTGTGGATTCCCCCACCTGCACCAGGCTGGAAAATGTCTCCAGGTCAAAAGTTGGAGATGTTCATTTCACCTGCTTTTCTTCTCTGAGATGAAAGCCCGATAGTGATTTTTTTTTTGTTTTTTTGTTTGTTTGTTTGTTTGTTTTTGCTTTTTAGGGCCACTCCTGCAGCATATGCAAGTTCCCAGACTAGGGGCTGAATTGCAGCTATAGCCTCCACAGCATAGCCACAGCAACTCAGGATCTGAGCCACTTCTGTGATCTACACCACAGCGCATGGTAAACACCTGGATCCTTAACCCACCAAGCGAGGCCAGGGATCGAACCGGCATCCTCATGGATACTAGTCAGGTTCATTTCTGCTGAGCCACGAGGGGAACTCCCCTATAGTATTTCTTGTAAAATGTCTGAAAACAGTTATTTTATAGTTTTTCCCACTTTTCTGGCTGTTTAAAGTGGGAGGACTAAATAGCTTGCCAGTTATTCCAACACAGCTAGAAGCAGAAGGACATAGATTTATTTTTACCTACTCTTTTTAAAAAATTGTATAGGCTTTTCTGACATTTGTATAACATGCAATGTTACGTTGTATGCAACTTCCAACTAAAAACTAGGCTAAAGAATTCCTCATAAAACTGGTAGCCAAGGCTAACTTTGAAATGCAGAAAAAAGTTTTGTGTTATATTCTAATACCTAAATTAGAAAAGTGATATGGCCTACTGATACTTTTAAAACTTTTTCATTTAGATAATTATGATTCACCTATTGGGCAATTCTTCCCCAAAAGTGACACTAAATGCTTTACAGTTTGAAAACATATTGAGCTAATAAATTTTATGTTTCACTTAAACTAACATACAAATGTTAAAATAAGAAGTCTGCTTATCAAAATTGTTATTAACTATATATCCCAAAGACATGTACATTATCAAATATATGTATAACCACTACGTCTGGATATTAAGCAATACACAGAAATAACTAACACCTGATATAGTTTATAAATATATTCTGTTCCTTACTTTTCCTTTTCAAAACATCACAAAATGCCAAGAAGTAAGTCTAACTTCCCAGTGTGAACTAACTATACTTTTCCAATGAGTTAACATGGTTAAATGATTTGCTTATGGTCACACAGGTAATAAGTTACATCCTGGGGTGTGAACTGAGATTTCCTTTATCAAATCATGGTAAATAACTTATTTTCACTGCAATAGCAACCCACCTCTAAGGTAAATGAGACGGTTTTTTTCAGAAATACATAATAATTTTACAAGCACTAAAATTAACAGAATCATTTACATAAAGCACTTTGTAAGATTTAGAGAGATTAAAAATAAATTTTAGAAATAGAATACACTAGACAAGCTTACTTGTTCCTGTAATATATGGTTTTCTTCCTGCAACTGATTAAGAACAGCGGTCTCTCCTTCACCAGCCTGAGTTTTTGCATAAAATCTTCTCTTTCCTTTTCTAGGAAAGAAATATTTTCTTTACTCTCCTGTAATAAGGCTTCAAGGTTCTGGATCTTTTGGTCCTTATCACCAAATTGACGAAGCACTTTTTCCCAATCATTCTGTAAAGAATTGAAAATTACTACGTTAAAAATAGAGAACTTAAAGTTATTCCTCATTATTCCTCAAACAAAATGACTCATAATAAATTTTAAGATTCATACCTTTAGTCTTACATGTTTACTAATCATTACATTTTAATATGGCAAATATAAGTAAATAATTATGACAATATAGTTAACAACATAACGCTATATTTTACATATATTTATATATGGGGGAGAGCTATCCTCACAGCATGTGGAAGTTTTCCAGCCAAGGATCAAACCCAAGCCACAGCAGCAACCCAAGCCACTGCAGTGACAACACCAGATCCTTAGTCTGTTGCTCCACACAAGAACTCCTAAATCTACGTTACTAACAAACTAGAATTTAACCAAAAATCCCTTCGATTAACCACATGCTTACTCTAACACTCTAACCTCACCACCTACTGTAATCCTGTTTAATCCATTTCAGACGCATGGGACTCCTCATTATTTCTGATCACACCAGGCACAATCCCACCTCAGAGCCTTTGCACTTTCTTCTACCTGGCACCTTCCCTACAGAGTCACGTGGCTCATCCCCTGGCCTTCAAATATCTGCTCAAATGTCAGCTTCTCAATCACATCTACCCTGATCAGTACATTTACAATCGCAGCCTTGGAGGTCCCATTGTGGTACAGTGGAAGTGAATCTGACTAATATCCATGAGGATGCAGGTTCAATCCCTGGCCTCACTCAGTGGGTTCAGGACCCAGTGTTGCCATGAGCTGTGGTGTAGGTCGCAGACAAGGCTCACATCCTGTGTTTCTTTGGCTGTGGCAGCAGCTATGGCTCTCATTCTGACCCCTAGCCTGGGAACTTCCATATGTCATGAGTGCAGCCCTAAGAAAGAAACACAAATGCTCCTTTACCAATGCTCCCTCTCCTGAAGAGTTTTTTCTTCCCATAGCACTTATCTCTTCTAACATACTAAATAATTTATTTTCCATGTGTATCTGCCTCCCTCCACCCCCTCACAAGAACATACACTCCATGAAGATGAGGATTTTTGCCTGTTTTATTCACTTATGTATCCAAGACACATGTGCTCTAAGATATTTATTGAATGAATGGAAAAACAAGGGCTGCAGTCTAACAGACATACACTCATGAAGGTGCTTTCCAGTAACCCAGGAGGACCCTTCTATTGCTCCATCAAGCTTTCCTTCTTTTCTACTTTACCAAGGGCCTTCATGTTACCCAGCACATGTACAAACAGCCCACCTCTGGAACCACACCCTTGCATGTTTTGGGGCTACCTGACCCACAGCCTTTGCCTCTCTCTCCATCATTCCAGGAGAGCCAGAGAGCCTCCACCCAGAACAAGACCCTAACAGGCCTTCTGCAAATGTTACAGTAGCCCATCCCACCTTGCCGAGACAGAGTCAGCAACCACATAATACCCTCAACAATGTGTGCCAATATTAAAATAGGTGAAAACAGTTACTTTCAAACATGTTTCTCATCTATGCTTCCATCACAAAACAATGAAAAGCAACCAGGTTTACTCTGTGGTCATCCTCTGTTCCTGCCACTAATGACCCCTTTCTGCACATTGCACTAATCTTCTGGGACCATAGTGCAGGCCTGAGCTTTTTCCAGAACTAGCACTCTATTGCCAAGTCTACCTGAAATTTGGTTCTCCCTTTACAGGTACTGATTCCCCAACAGCCCCTTCTGATACATAAGGACCGTTCTGTTGGGCAAGCAGGAGGGGTTCACTTTTTCTAGATATTTTTTTTTATCATCATTATTCTCAACCTCAAGTAAAAGCTTAATGATGCTTTGGGAAGTACGTCATTCATTTATTCTACGCTCTGTCCTGTGTTGCTATCTATATATCCCTACCTCATTCACTGAAGATTTGAGACCTGATTTAGGCTTTCTTTCAATCCCAATTTCTGCCAATTTCCTGAGAAGTACAAAATACATAGAGAATTAAGAGTACAGCCTCAACCTTTACATCATCTTAATTTCCTGGACCTCTATGCATTCCATTCAATCACTCACATGCAGGATCTTACAGTCACTTGAAATTTTTCCAGATAAAAAACGTCAATCTATCCTACTCTGTGACCATACCTTCCTGACCATTTTTCAAGTTCATGACCTCGTTTCTGCTCTCCAGTGTCAGAGACACTGACCTCAATTTTCCGCTAGCTTTTTTAGCATATGCCTAGCTTCCCTTGCTGAACCTCATGTATGGATGTGAACTAAGCTTAACTGTTTTTCATCTACATTCTCCATTTCCTTCTACCCCCAAATTTCCAACACAGCTGCCCCATAAAAGTCCAATCCTAGATCAGTGCTGCAATCTGCTTTCTCCACACCTACATTTCTAAACACTTTTAGAGCAAAATCACAAACTTCCACAGATTGGTGCCACCACAAATTTCTAGATTCCGTCCTCTATTATATACTCAGAATCACCTTTTCAATCCTGTCACTTGAATGGGGTTGTCATCTTCAAACATTCCCCTGAAAAACCACGTAAAAACTTAATCTCCAAATTCTTAATCTCCGCCTATCTAACATTCAGCTAGCTATACTACTCAAACTTTATCCAAAAAGGGGAGAGGAGCAAATCTTCAGGAATGATCAACTATAGTTTTTATTCCCCTTACCTATGAAATTATATATACACATACATAATTTTAAATTTATTCAAATACATACACATTTCCTCATGCTTCAAAGGATATCTTTCACAGGCTAAGTTCAAACTTACCATTACCCACTGTATCAGTGACATCCTAACTCATCAATACCTTATTTCTTTAGTCACCTCCCATTCTCCAATATCCTCAATTATTACCTCTCTACCATTCCCTTAGTTCTAGACTATAAACATATTCAGGTATCTCTGGTTCTCAAAAACATTTCTTAAACCAAGTCCCACTTCAGTTTCTGCCCAGTCTTTATACAATTCACATTTAAATTTCAAAAGTAATGCATATTTACTTTCCCAACTCCTTCACCTCTCACTTACTCATCAATCAAAAAATCAGACATTCTTGTCTATCACTTCATTGAAATTATGTTTAACAAGGTCACTCATTCTCAACTGCCTAGTCTAATGGATATCTTTCATTTATCATACTGGGCATCCTCACCACACACCCACATCTGAAGTTGCTGATTACTCCCAACTTTTGATTCTCCCTAGTCCTTGGGCTTTCCCTCTGCAAGTTCTCCTTGATTACTCTGATCATTCTCTCTTTCTCTGGGCTCTTCTTCCTCCACTCGTCCATCCCCTAAATGCTACTGTTTCCCAAAATTCTTGTGTTACCAGTTGTCCACTTTTCTCACTATACTCTCACATCACATGTAATATTCCATTTACCCCATATATACAGATATCTCTCACAGATACTATATCTCCTTCAAGCTTTCAACTAGTATATCCCATAGGTGGCTCAAGACATGTCCAAAACAGAACTCATCATACTATCCTATAAAACAGCCATCTTTCTCACATACACTAACACAGGTGATGATACTTCCATGCACCATGCACCCAATGTTACCAGTCTGGAAGTCATTCCCTTTCTCTCTGATTCCCTACAGCTATTAAGTCAGTAAGTCCTATTTATCTCCAAAATATTATTCATACTGGTCCCCATGATGCTTTTTTCAACAATCACATAAACTAAGGACATGATTGTTTTTCATCTAAATCACCACATATATTAGTCTTTAACTGATCCTGTCTCAGAATATTTTCTCCAAAATCCATCTTTCCTATATCCACAAGAATAACCTATCTAAAGGTCACATCTTAAGACCATCAACACTCTTCTATCTTCAAGAAAGGCCTTCCATAAACTTACCCATGTCTAATACTCTGGCCTCTTCTCTAACTCATCTCTATATTATCCTTTAAGCTCCAGCAAAACCGAACCGTTTAGGTCATATCAGCTTCAGCATTCTTTTCCTTGTAACTTCTACTTGGAGTATACTACTATTACCACCTATGCAACACAGAAACATCTACACACCTTTGCAAAGACTGCCCTTTCTATGGAAATTTTCAGTAACTTTTTTCCAGATTCTACCTGAGTTAAACAACGATCCTCTACACTATCACAATAATTGTATGTACATATGTACATCAGAACTACACTCACTGCATTTCTCTAATTTGTTTCTAAGCTATTTCATAATGGAGACTTTGCCTGGCCTCTGTGCCATCCTTTTCTTCTTCCTCATCAGGGAATAAGAACTTCACTCTTTGGAGAGATTGGAATAAAGAACTAAGACTGTCTAACTCAGCCCTTCACTCTCCCTTTAGTTTATGAGACAAACTGCCTAACAGAAAGTAAACGGCTGTCATTTCCAGGTTCGTCTGGGACTGAACGAACAAATTTCATTCTGGGGTACATTATGAGAAATACCCCTTGATTGCAGACCAGTGCCAAATCCTCTACCTCAGCTTTACATACCCTTTTCTTTGCTACTCTTTATGGTAAAACTAGAGTCATCTATATTCACTGTATCAATTTTTCTCCTCCCCTTTTCTCTGACGCTCTCCATTAGGCTTTGGCCCCTCCTTTTCTTTAAAAATTGCTCCTATCGATCAGTGTCATCCATGACCTCATGTTGTCAAATCCAATAGGATTCCCAGTCTTCACCTTGCTTGACCTCCATCTTTCTGACCACTCCATTGGAAATCCTTGGAATCATCCTTGACTTCTCTCTCAATACCCCATATCAATCTATCAGTACATCTGTCAGCTTTACCTTTAAAGTATATTTAGAATCTGACTGTTTATCACTACCTGTATCATTTCCACTCTTATCCATTTCTCATCTGGATTACTACAGCAGTGTCTTCGTTAATTTCTTTTATTCTACTCATGTGCCCCTACAGTCTACTCTCAATGCAGGGGCCAGAGGAATCCTGTGAAATTACAAGTCAGATCATGCTATTCCATTGCTCAGAACCCTCCCAAAATTTCTCATCTCATCCACAGTAAAATCCTTAAAACTACCTGTGAGGTTCAACATGTTCTGATCCCTTGGGATCTCTGCACCACTTCTACCTCTCTCATCTCTCTCACTCCATGCACTGGATTCCTGATGTTCCTTAGACATGCTCCTGCCTCGGAGCCTGTTAATGAACTAATGCTCTTCTGATATCCACGTGGCTCACACCCTCCTTTCCTTCAGGCCTTTCATCTTCTTAGGGAGGCCTTCCCTGGAAACCCTATCGCTGCAGTCCCACCTCAATTCCCCAGGTACTTCCTCTTCCCTTTTCTCACTGCCATAGCATTTACGGCCATCTGACATACTACACATTTTGCCTATTTACCTGGGCTATTGTTTGCCTTCTTCACTAAGCTCCATGAGAGCAGACATTTTTGTTTGCTGTCTCTGAGGCCATATCCACAAAATCACTTCCTTGGCTGAGAGTAGACAGTAATACATATTTGTTGGACTGAATGAAAACAAAGAACAAATAAGTGAATATTCTCATCTCTATCCATCTGATTACCATGCCACTATCCAAACTCAGAAGGGAAAAAGAGGCCCGTTACTTATTACTTCCCTAAACTCCCGTACTGCTTCTGTGTGCATGTCATTAGACTACCTTTCCTAGATGGCAGGCATGACATCTTATGCAGCTTGATTTTCTGTGCTTACCACAGGGCCTGACACATGGTATTCGATAATATTCAACGAATTAACAAAAGACTGAAGGAGTAAATATAATGTCAAGGTCAAATTCATTTTAAACATTTGGGTACCACCTTACCCTTACAAAAATTTAACTTCTTCCAATCATCTGAGCTATACTATAGAATTGATACAAATTTAACTCAATCTCTTATATCTTCTATACCTGCAACTCCAATGTTCATACGATAGTTCTGAAGCAGGGAAGGATATGACCAATAAACAGAAGTTCTAACGAAGGAAATGTTATTTCTTGCTAACTAAACCAAGAAATTTTATCTACATTTTCAATTTTTCATAAAGGTATTTTAAATAAATAACACTAATTTTTACATATAAATAAGAATTTAAATATTTTAAAGAAATTTAATAAATCTGTTTAAAGAAATTTAATAAATTTAAATTTTATATAAGTAAACCTATAACAGGAAATAAATCTGTTTATAATAAACATTTAATGTTTTAGAAAAAATTTTCAACATAGTAACCCAAAGAAAAAGATTTTCTAATTTTCCAGATAATGAAATTTATCAAAACCCTTCATAATCAAGTACTCTGCATTAACTAATTTCACCACAACACAGAATAATTATTTGGTTAATTTTTCTTTAAAAGGATAAAAATTCAAATAGAATTTACCTGAGCTTCTCAAAGTTTTGCCGTAGTGCTTTGCTGAAGAGCTTGTTGTTCTTGATGCTGTTGCTTTGTTTTATCTAACTGATGCTGCAATTCTGTGGAATTTGTTACTTTTTCCTTCTGCTTAAAAAAAATGACAAAGATATAATGCTATCATTTATAAATATCTGATATCACTTCAAATCTCACAATTCTAAAGTTTGAAGAGAAAACTAAATTCAGACAATATATAAAATCAATTTTAAAAGCAACATTACTTATTACTTATAAAATCTTAATCCTATGATTAAGAAATTATTCCAGGTATAGATTCTTACCCTGAGAAGAATAAAATTCTCTTCTCCAGATTAGCATTTAGTTTATTATTGTTTTTATGTACTAATATGAACAAGGAATTGATTACATACAGATTGTTGTAACAATAATCTAAATAACAGTATCAGTATTTGTTTTACTTCTAATAAAAGACATAATCTGATGTAGATATCTTTGAGTTTAACCAAACAACAGTTACCATTTTCAGCAACTACAGCTTAAATTAGGATAGTATTCAATCTCATGCTTAATTAAAAAAAATCCTTAAATGCAAATTCAAAGTTCATATGCACCAACTACACGTCATCAATGCCCTCACCATCTGTTCATTTTTCAGTTTCATTAGAAACTCACTTTGGTTTTCTATTAGTGGGATAGGCATATTTCCTTACTGGGTGAGAAGACTCAAGCAGCCTGATAGAATCACCCTCAGAATTTTTCCTGCCTAAATTTTAAGAGTAGTCCTCTTTGTAATTTTCTTTCCTTTTTTTTTTTTTTGGTCATTTTTTTTTGGGGGGACGGCACACCCATGGCATATGGAGGTTCCCAGGCTAGGGGTCAAATTGGAGCTACAGCTGGTGGCCTATGCCACAGCCACAGCCACACCAGTCCGAGCCATATCTGTGACCTACACCACAGCTCATGGCAACGCCGGATCCTTAACCCACTGAGCAAGGCCAGGGATGGAACCTGCAACCTGATGGTTCCTAGTTGGATTCATTTCCACTGCACCAAGACAGGAACTCCCCTTTTTGTAATTTTCAATGAGAGCTTTAAGGAATACAAACACAACAAAATGACTTAATGTAGTTAATAAGCAGGATGTTATTATTGGGGAGAAATGAAAGACACAACTTAATGTTTTTAAAAAACCCAACTAAGCACTTGAAAATAAAGACTGAACACAAAAATATTTAAGACGCCTCAAATCTAGCAATAAATGTACTAAAAAAACTCATTTACATACAAACTTTTTCTAAACGAGAAAGTTTGAGGTGTAGATCAACCACTTGTTCTTTATCCATCAACTTTCCACTTGAAAGCTGCCTGTTCTTTCAGCATACCATGAGCTTCCCCTAGATGGCGCTCTGTCTCCAGAAGTTTGCTATGTAACTGTAGAAAAGGCAAAAAGTAGGTACATATGTATAAACACACGTATACTCACCACCATTAATACCACTACCTACTTTCCAGTGTTTTATTTTTCACCAACATAAACATATTAATTTTCATGATACTTTGGAGGAAACTGAAATCCAACTGACTTTTAATCATATAACTGATGATGAATTACATAAAGCTATAATCGAACATCAGTTTTTAGGTATTTTGCTCCCTTTAAAAAAAAAGGGAACTTGAGGCTCTTGTTAAGACATAAATGTTGTAATCACTTAAGGAACTTAAAATAATTAAACTTAAAAATTAAGACACTTAAGGCACACTCAGTCCTACTCTTTAGTTTTTTTCTGTCTGTTTTTTGCTTTTTAGGGCCACACCCACAGCATATGGAATCTCCCAGGCTAGGGGTTGAATCAGAGCTGCAGATGCTGGCCTACACCACAGCCACAGCAATGCCAGATCCGAGCCATGTCTGCAACCTACACCACAGTTTATGGCAACGCTGGATCTTTAATCCACTGAGTGAGGCCAGGAATCAAACACAGCATCCTCTTGGATAGTAGTTGGATTCAATACCACTGAGCCACAATGGGAACTACCTCCACTGTATTTTTTTTTTTAATTCCAGTGGTTCTTTTTGTCTTTCCATAGTTATGAACTACCAACACTGACGTCTTACATTTGGATACTGAATAGAGCACAACACATTCCAAGTCCTTGACATGGCACACAATTTCTAAATAAGACAGAGGAAAGAATATTTTCTTAAAATAGTAGGTGATTCTCCTTCATTAACTTTAAAATTGCTAGCAAGCTAAAACTAAAGGAGAACTTTGTCTTGGAGCTAAGAATTAGCACTTTTTCAAATTCCTAATTTTCTCTGAATCTACCAGAAATTACAGCCACTTTCTCTTGTGGGATTGGCCAGTAGTGGATCTATTTAAAAAAAAAATTAAGGTAGTATTAATTTTACTTATTTACATATCTATATTTTTTTATGGCTGCACCCATGGCATATGTAAGCTCCCAGGCCAAGGATTGAGTCCAAGCTGCAGCTGGCAATGCCAGATCCTTTAACCCACTGCACTGGACCAGGGATCAAATCCGCACCTCTGCCGTGACCTAAACCACTGAAGTTGTATTCTTAACCCACTGTACCACAGCAGGAACTTCTATAATAATTTTAGAAGAATTACTGCACAAGTGCTGGGAGTGTAGAATAAAAAACAGAGGCATGGAGATAAGAATGCAAGACATTTGGCAAGGCTTATACACTGAGAGTGCTTCTACACTCCAGCCTCTTAACACATTAAATTGAAACTCAGCACACGCCTCAGCAAAACTGATTATTAGTAACAGGTACTCTACAATTACTTTCAATCAAATCTATTCATGTTAACTCTCAAAATACTAAGACTCTACATCCTTTGTGTCACATATACAATTACATGCTCTATATTTGCATATTTCTCCATAAAAATTCATAGCTGGCAAGGAAAAATAAAGTTATATCAGAAAAGTGGACACCTACTATTTTCCTGTGCTATGGAACAACTTGTGTATCAAAATATATCCTATCCTTAATAAAGAAAACTAAAGTGTATTTCTAATGTAAAACATACTTTCATCTAGCTAAAACAGCAATCAGTAACAAAGCGAAGGCATTAATTTTACTCTTGTCCTTAGCCAGCACACTGATGAATTTCTCCTTTTTCTTCTTCTTAAAATGCAGCGAATTAGCACTGTAATAGCTACCCAAACCCTCTTCTACTCATTACAAGAACTGGATCCAATCCTGAAATATATGAAAGCCTTCAAAGTAAACTCCTATTTCAAGCATCTAAGTGCTTCATCTCTTGTAAACAGGCATTACCCATTTAGTTCCTGAACTTGCTGGATCAGACTCTCCCAATATCATTATTAACACAGAGATAATCATCAGACTTCTCCCCTAGATGTTTAGATTTAGTACATTTGAGCTGAAGCCCAGAAATCCCTATTTTCATATCAAGAATCATATGACCTTAATTTCAGGAAAGTTCAGTAATCACTTGCCAAAAAGTAACACTTTAGGAGTTCTGTTTGTGGCTCAGAGGTTAAGGAACCCAAATAGGATCCATGAGGATTCAGGTTAGATCCCTAGCCTTGCTCAGTGGGTTAAGGATCCCGCATTGCTATGGCTGTGGCTTAGGTCAGCAGCTGTAGCTCTGATTCAACCCCTAGCCTGGGAACTTCCATATGCCACAGGTGTGGCCCTAAAAAGGCAAAAGACAAAAAATAAATAAAAATTTAAAAAAATAAAAATAAAAAGCAGCCAATTCTCAGTTTCAATTACAAAGTACAATTACAGAGGAAACATTCAAAAACACCAATAGGCCTATGTCGGAGATAATGATTTTACTGAATCAAGGATAAGCCCTTGATATTTGTAATTTCTTAAGTCTCCCAGGTGATTCTCATGTGCAGACAGAATAAAGAATCACCAAATTAAAGGCAACTGCTGCCGAGAAGTGAAGATTTATAAAAGGGGTTATAATAAATATATTTATATCTAGACAGATATGTAATAAATAACTTTGTCATTCATTGCTATATAATTCCTAATAAATCCCTAATTTTTAAGAATTGAATCTCAAATCAAAGCTGCCCAAGGGTGCAAGCAGGCCAAAGTCACTTAAGCAATAACATCTATACCATTTTAGAGTAATTATGTTAAGGAAAAAGAATAAATTAAAAATAAAAATAATATATGTTTGTATTATTAATAGAATGGTCTTTCCCAAAGTTACATTTTGAGATATTTCCATAGACATATATGTTCTCTAAGAAATTCAGTATGTAAAATTATATACATAATTCTTTATTCATTATAATTAAATAATGTTTACCAAGTGCCAGGCCTATTCTAAATGCTTCATGAATATTAACTAATTTAATCCTTATAATAACCCTATGTCCACAATAATAAGAATAACCCATAATTTTCTTCATTTGATAGATGAGCAAACTGAGACACAAACGAAATAACTTGTCAAAGCTTACACAGCTTGTAGGCCACAGAACTGGAACTCAAGCAGGGTTCTTAAATCCACACTTACAAAAACACTATGCTATTTGAGATGGCATGTTAGATCATTTTTAAAAATTAAGTTGGATATAGAGGTGGGGGAATGGGAGATACAAATTAGTGGGTATAATACAGGCTCAAGGAAATATTGTACAACACAGGCAATACAGCCAGTATTTTTAAAACTGTTTAAAATTTTTAAAAATTAACAAATTAAACTAATGACATCTAATTTTTTAATTACATAAGATCACAATCTATACATCTGTGGCTATTTCAGTGTGTTCACAAACACAAGAATATGAAGAATACAGGCTACTTCATTTTTCAAGTCCTTTGTTGACAATTGCCAAATATCTGTTTTTGGCAGGACTGAAATGGAAGCTAAGGAATCAGGAGAGAACAAAACAAATTCAGTTCATCCTCACAGTCTTTAAGGACATTGAAAGAAGGTTTAAGGTGAGGTTCACTTTCATTTTTCCAAACAGTATTTACTGAAAGCCCTAAGTATAGAGGTTGAAAGAGTGCAGAATTAAAAAAAAATCCTCAAATTAAAGAGCTCACACTCCAGTGGGAATGGTAGACAATATGCAAGTAAACAACTAATTATACAACATACAGTACTATAAAGAAGAAAGAAGACACTTGCTAAAATAAGCATTTCCAGAGTAAATGGAAAACAAGCTATTTAAATAGAGAGGTCCATGGAGTTCCTGTCGTGGCTCAATGGAAGTGAATCTGACTAGCATCCATGAGGATGCACGTCTGATCCCTGGCCTTGCTCAGTGGGTTAAGGATGCAGTGTTGCCATGAGCTGTGGTGTAGGTCACAGACGCAGCTCAGATTTGGTGTTGCTTGGCTGGATCTGGACAGGAGCTGGATCTGGCTGGGGTGCAGGACAGCAGCTGCAGCTCCAATTCAACCCCTAGCCTGGGAACCTCCATATGCCACAGGTGTGGCCCTACAATAAATAAATAAAGTGGTCCTAGAAGGCTTTATTGAGGAAACAACACCTGAGTAAGCCTTAAGAAGAACTGAAGTCAACAGAACACTAAGTCATTGGGTGCCCATGAGCCAGTGAGACTAGACTCGGCACAGAGGACAAGATATAAATAGTTATTGCACTTGGCTAGACCCTCCAGGATACTGTTGAATAGAAGTAGCGAAAAGTGGAGATCCTTGATCTCATGGGAGAGAACATTCAGATTCTCACCATTACACAAGGGGGAAGAAGAAAAATTTATTGGTCACTAATTCAGAGCCAACAATAGCATCCTGCTAAAGACCACCCTGACTTTGTTATGTGTGGACAGGACTGCAAGGGAACATGGGAAACTGAACATATTTGACAAGAGACAAGATTCCAGAGTAAAAGGACTCAAGATCACCTCCTCTCACAAAAACACCAAAATTACAACTAACTGTTGAAGACCCATCAACAAAATAGACTGGAAGGTACCAAAAAAGACATCCTATATCCAAAGACGCAAAAGAAGTCACATCAAGATAGTAGGAAGGGTGCTTTCATGATATAAACAATCTAGTCAGCGGGTGACCCACAGACTGGAAAATAACTACATTGCAGAGGCTCTTCTACAGGAGGGAAAATTTGGAGCTCCACATTGGGTTCCCATGCCTGGGGGGTCTGGCATTGGGAGGAGGATGCCCTGGAGCACTTGGCATTGAAGGCCAGTGAGGCTTAAGCACAGGAGCTCCACAGGACTCAGGGAGACACACAGGCTTTCATGTGCACTGGATCACAGGACAAAGCAGGGACTCTATAGGAATATGGATCAAGCCCACTGGGAGTTCTTGGAGGATCTCTTTGGAGAGCAGGAGTAGTCATGACTCACTGTGGGGGCAGGACATTGGAGACAGGGGTCCCAGAAATAATCATCTGTGTGAGCTCCCCTGAGGCTGCCACTTTGGAAAAATTTGGCCATACCCATCAGGGCTGAGAGGCCCCAGGCCAGACAACAAACAGGGTGGGAACACAGCTCCACACATCAGCAAATAGGCTGCCCCCAATCACACCCAGAGGCAAAGCCCCACCCACCAGAGGGATAAGAACCAGCTCCACCTACCAGGGGGCAGTCACCAGTCCCTGCCATCAGGAAGCCCCTGTATCAATCAACTTCACCCACAAACAGGCAGACTCCACAAGAAAGAGAGGCTACAACCCTCTAACCTGCAGAAAAGAGACCACACAAAAAGTTCTACAAAATGAAAAGTCAGAGAAACATGAGTCTGATGAAGGAACAAGACAAAACCCCAGAAGAACAGCTAAATGAAGTGGAGATAGGAAACCTGTCTGAAAAATACTTCAGAGTAATTCTAGTAAGGATGATCCAAGATTTGGGGAAAAAAATAGAGGCAAAGGTCGATGAATTAGAAGAAACATTCAAGAAAGGAATAGAAGATTTAAATATTCAACAAGCAGAGATGATCAACACAATAGCTGAAATACAAAATTCACTAGAAGAAAACAATAGCATGATACAGGAGGCAGAAGAACAAATAAGCGAGGTGGAAGACAGACTGGTAGAAATCACTGATGTGGAACAGAATAAAGAAAAAAGAATGAAAAGAATTGAGGACAGTCTCAAAGAACTCAGGGACAACTTTAAATGCCCCAACATTTGCATTATAGGGGTTTGAGACGGAGAAGAGAGAGAGAAAGGGCCAGAGAAAATATTTGAAGAAATAATAGCTGAAAACCTCCCTAACATGGGAAAGGAATCACTCACTCGAATCCAGGAAGCACAACGAGTACCATATAGAATAAACCCAAGGAGAAACACACCAAGACACATATTAATCCAACTGTCCAACATTAAAGTCAAAGAGCAAATATTGAAAGCAACAAATAACATACAAGGGAACCCCCATAAGGTTATCAGCTGATTTTTCAGCAGAAACTCTGTGGGCCAGAAGGGAGTGGCATGATATATTTAAAGTGATGAAAGCAAAAAATACGCAACAAAGATTACTCTACCCAGCAAGGCTTTCTTTCAGATTTGAAGGAGAAGTCAAAACCTTTACAGACAAGCAAAGACTAAGAGAATTTAGTGCCACCAAACCAGCATTACAACAAGTATTAAAGGGACCTCTCTAGGCAGAAAGAAAAGGCCACAACTAGAAAGAAGAAAATTACAAATGAGGAGGCTCACCAGTAAAGGCAAACATCAGTAAAGGCAGGAAATCATCCACATATAAATATGCCACCAAAAGCAGCAATTGTGAGAATAGGAAGGTACAAATACAGGCTCCTGGAAATGCATTTGCAATTAAGAGACCAGCAACTTAAAGCAATCTCGTGTGTATATATAGACTCCTATATCAAAACCTCATGGTTACCACAAACCAAAAATCTACAATAGATGCAATTCAAACACAACACTAAAGATAGTCATCAAACCACAAGAGAACAAAATGCAAGAAAAAAGGCCAAGAGATAAAGGGCCAGAGAAAATCAACAAAAACAAATCCAAAACAATTAACAAAAGGCAATAAGAACATACATATCAATAATGACCTTAAATGTAAATGGACTAAAAGCTCCAACCAAAAGACATAGACTGGCTGAATGGATACAAAAACAAGACCCATATATATGCTGTATAAACAAGATGTGGTGTGTGTACACACACACACACAATGGAAAATACTCAGCCATAAAAAGGAATAAAATAATACCACTTGCAGCAACATGGATGGGGCCTATAGATACTAACTGAAGTTAGTGAAAGACATCACATGATATCACTTATATGTGGAATCTAAAAAAGATACAAATGAACTTATTGCAGGACAGAAACAGACTCATAGACTTTCTAAACAAACTTATGGTTACCAACGAAGACAGGTGGGGTGGGGGATGGCATCAACTGGGGATTTGAAATTGGCACATGCACACTGTATTTTGAATGCCTGGCCAATGGGGACCTGCTCTACAGCACAGGGAACTCTACACAATCAATATTCTGTGATAATCTACATGGGGAAAGAATCTGAAAAAGAATGGATGTGGGTATATGTGTAACTGAATCACTTTCTTGTACAGCAGAAATGATCACAACTGGTAAGTCAGCTCTACTTCAATAAAATTTTTTAATATGGGGAAAAAAGAAAAAAAAAACAGCACACTAAGAAAAAACAAACAAAAAAACACAGGCCAAGTAAAAGGCAGGAAAGCACTTTGAAGTATTCATGTGTGCGAAGAACTGAAAGGAGATTAGCATGGTTTCACATGGTAAGAGATGAGCTTGAATACACAGTGTGGGCCACACTACATGCAGATGCTTCCATGACCAAGTAAGACAGCTGGATTCAATTCAAAGCCACCAAGGGGTGTTAAGCTGAGGAATAAATTGACATCCTTCCCATTTTTAAAAGGATGTTTCTGGCTTCTTTATGGAGAAGAGACTAAGGAAGTCCCTAGAAGAAAACTTGTAAAAAGCTAATACAGGGGCCCAGGTAAGCAATGGCAGCAGCTTCGATTAAGGGTGGCAGCAGCACTGATGAAGGAAGTGGACAGATTTGAGTTATACATTAATAGAAGAATGCAGACAGCATGCTGAAGGGAAGAAGGTAAGTGGTATCACTTCAAGGTCTTCAGTATGACCTCCTCACTTTGTACAGAATTGTGACTAAACCAAAATATTATGTGTGCATTTTTCTTTGTATAAAAATACAGAATAGGTCCTCAAAAATTCCTGATGCCTCTATACCTACTGACAACCAAATGAAACCCAAATTCCTCCCCCTGCTGCTCAAGATCCTACATAATACAGTTCTAAATGCGCTTAGCAATCAAAATAGTCCAGTGCCGTTACACACACCCTATCAGAGCATTTTCTTGCAATACTTCTTAGAACACTCCCTTGCCCTAGTTTACTATTCTGCCTGAAGACCCTCATGCCTTCAAACTGGTACCTATCCAAACACATCCAATAGTCACAATTTCAAGCCCCACCTCTCTCTCAGTTTTTCTTCATCACATAACAGAATAAAATAATTATACAATATGAAGTACTGTGGAGGGGAGGGTAAGAAAACAGGAGAGGAACTTTTCCAAATTTCCACAGTAAACTCATATTCTTTGATAGAGGATAGTACTTGCCTCATCCTCAATGAGATTTACATGTTTTTTTGTCATTCTCTCTTTTTACAGCTGCACCTGTGGCATATGGAGGTTCCCAGGCTAGGGGTCCAATTGGAGCTGTAACTGCCAGCCTATGCCAGGGCCACAGCAATGAGGGATCTGAGCCACATCTGTGACCTGCACCACAGCTCACAGCAACACCAGAGTCTTAACCCACTGAGCGCAGTCAGGGATCGAACCTCTGCCCTCATGGATGTCAGCCAGGCTCCTTAACTGCTGAACCACAGTAGCAACGCAAAGATTTACATAATTATTTAAGGCAGGTACTGTTTCCTTTTTCATCTCTCTATCTCCTAATAAATAAGGCATGGTATCTTTTAGAAACAGGAAATGCCCAATTTATTTATCTGAACTGAAAGTTAAGTATCTAAGTTATATTTAAGTTATTCACAGATATGCCCAAGCCTCTGTTTCCTTCCATTTTGAATGCCTACATTTCTTTCTTTCTTACTTACTCGCTAAAACATTTGCTGATCAACAAGCAAAATGCCAGAGAGCTGGGATAGAAACTGAGTAAAGACATAGTCTCTGCACCCAAAGAGTTCAGAGTCTAGTGAGGAAAGATACATAAGTTATGATAATATACCATACTATAGTTAGGAAAGCAATCAAGATGTGTACATGCTTAAGAAATCTCTGGAGGGGGTGGTGGTGAGAAGTGGCAATATGCAGAAAAAGATATCTGGAAAATTGACAGGTAAAATAAGTAATATTTATAAGGAGAAGAAAAATAGGAAGAGTATCGCAAGCTAAGAAGACAGAGGAGTCATGCCACAAAGCAAACCTCACTGATCTTTAAGTGAAAAGAGTTGAATATTATCAAAAAAGTGGCTGAGGACTTCAGTCTCCCTCAAACTACCATTTTTCTACCACTTTTAATGTTACCTATAAAAATAATTGGAACACGGAATTCAAAAATTGAGTTAGTGTCGGAGTTCCCATCATGGCTCAGTGGTAAGGAAACCAACTTGTATCCATGAGGATGAGGGTTCAATCCCTGGCTTCACTGAATGAGTTAAAGATCCGGCACTGCCATGAGTGGTGGTGTAGGTCAGACACAGCTTGGATCTGATGCTGCGGTAGCTGTGGCGTATTCTGCCAGCTGCAGCTCTGATTCGGTCACTAGACAGGAAACTTCCATATGCCATGGGTACAGCACCCAAGAAACACAAATAAACAAATAAATAAATAAAACAAAAAAAGGATGCAAAAAGAAAATTTGAGTTAGTGGAAAAGACAAAATTTTGTTTAAACTTCAACTGATAGATATTATTTATCTATAAAAAATAGTTGTTAGGACTAATTTGTTTTCTTCTCTTAAAATACCTAATTTTGGGAGTTCCCATTGTGGCTGTGGTTAATCAATCTGGCTAGGAACCATGAGGTGGCAGGTTTGATCCCTGGCCTTGCTCAGTGGGTTAAGGATCCGAAACTGCCACGAGCTGTGGTGTAGGTTGCAGACGAGGCTCAGATCCTGCATTGTGGTGTAGGTCAGTGGCTACAGCTCTGATTCGACCCCTAGCCTGGGAACTTCCATATGCCACTGGAGTGGCCCAAGAGATGGCAAACAGACTAAAAATAAAAAAAAAAAATAAGAAACCCTAATTTTTAGGGAGTTCCCATTGTGGCTCAGTGCTAATGAACCCGACTAGTATCCATGAGAGTGAGGGTTTGATCCCTAGCCTTGATCGGTGGGTTAAGGATCCAGCATTGCTGTGCTATAGGTCACAAATGTAGATAGGATCCTGTATTGCTGTGGCTGTGGTATAGGTCAGCAGCCACAGCTCCAATTTGACCCCTAATGTGGGAGCTTTGTTATGCTGCAGGTATGGCCCTAAGAAAATAAAAAGCAAAAAAAAAAAAAAAAAAAATCTAATTTTTATATTATTGGTTTAATAATATTTATATTTTGCTGGTGTTCCCATCGTGGCTCAGCAGAAACAAATCTGACCAGAAACCACGAGGTTGCAGGTTCGATCCGTGGCCTCGCTCAGTGGGTTAAGGATCTGGTGTTGCCATGAGCTATGGTGTAGGTCACAGACACGGCTGGGATACTGCATTGCTATGGCTGTGGTGTCAGTTGGCAGTTGTAGCTCTGATTTGACTTCTAGCCTGGGAACCTCCATATGCCTCAGGTGTGGCCCTAAAAATTAATAATAATAATTTGAAATTTTAGTGATGAGGAAATAAAAGATTCAGACGTTACAAAGAATTATCAAAAATTTGATTTATTTAAATAGCTAATACCTACTGAGTACTTACCATGGGCCCAGTACCACTTTAAGAAATTTATATGTATTAATTCACAAATACTTCACAATATTCATTTTCAAGGAAATTGAAATTTAAAAAATTAAGATTTGATACAATACTACAGGTCATGAAAACTACAAATTAATTTTTTAATGAACTATATTATCATCAAACAACCATCAAACACACTAAGAAGAAACCATATGGGGAATTACCATAAATAAAAATAACAGCTCTTATTGGATTAATTTCACTTTGAAGTTGTAACCCATGCTGCTCCTTTTCTTCTCTCTGTTGTTATAGCTGTTTAACATCTGCCTTAAGATGCTGGTACATGGTCTCCACTTCTGATAATTCTTCTTTGAGTATTTGAGTAGCTTTTCCCTTTTCACCCAACTCTGCCTATATTCTCTGGAGTGAAGTTTCAGATGCAGATAACCTTGACTAAAGCTCTTGACAATCTAGGTTTTTTTGATGAAGGCTTGCTTGTATATTCTTCTTACTCACACATTCTTCATTATGTTTCAACTCTGGGGACAGTCCAGTTCCTTCTTCAGCAAATTTTTAGTCAAGTTCTGAAATATCAGTTTGACAATTTACATCCTTTCCTAAATTTTAATTACTCTAATAAATCAATCTTCAGAGTGATACCATTTCTTAAAATGTTTTAGTCAGTACTGTAAAAAGAGTGAAAATATTCTAAACAAGAGGAATTAAATCATTAAACATTAAATGGTTTTATCCTGCATCCACTTGACTAAGCTCTACTAATGTAATTTAAGTACTGTAAAATTTCGATATAAAATGAAAACAATAAAATCTACTAAGTAGAGTGTTTAGAGTATGCAGAATATCTATAACCTTGGGAGCGCCGAGGGGGGCGAAGACCAGATTGAGCGCAGTGCTAGCGTAGGGGATGCGTGCGTGGGGCCTGCGTGTGTGCTGGGACAGGAGAGCAGAAGACTAAACTGAGGGACACCTGGAGACTCTGGGATTAAGGTAAGGATGTGCACTCTAGCTCCAGCTGCCAGGGTGAAGTTAGAGTGTAGAGGAGGGGAAGAGGGTGGAGGGGATCCCTTGAGGAGCTGAGGAAAGATGTCAGAAAGGGAGGGGGTGAGGCGGGAGTGCGGGGAGGGCCTTGGCGGTCAGGGACCGGGATGCGTGCAGTGCGGGTGTGGGAGTTGCCTGCGTGGGGCCTGCCTGTGTGCTGGGGAGAGGAGAGAAGAAGAGAAAGCTGAGGGAAAAAGGGAGCCTGGAAGATTAAGGTGATGATATGGGCGAGCTGCAGCTGCCAGGTTGCAGTAAGCTTCAGAGTAGAGAATTGGAAGAGGGTGGAGGAGATCCCTTTGCAGAGTTGAAGCAAGGTCTTAAAAAGGGAGGGGGAAGTGGTAGTGCTGGGAGGGCCGTGGGGGGCGGGGCCCGGCTTGCCTGCTGTGCCTGTGTGGGTGTTTCATGCTTGGCGCCCGCGAGTGTGCCAGGGAAAGGAGAGCAGAGGAGAAAGCTGAGGGAAACTCGGAGCCTTGAGGATTAAGGTAAGGATGGACACTCTAGCTCTAGTTGACACGTTGAAGTTACATTCAAGGTAGAGAATGGGGGGAGGGGAAGCGGTAGTGCTGGGAAGGCCGTGGGGGGCGTGGCCGGGCTTGCATGCTGTGTGTGCCTGTGGGTTGCGTGCGTGGTGTTTGCGTGTGCTGGGGAGCGGAGAGGAGAAGAATAATCTGAGGGACACCAGGAGCCTCTGGGACTAAGGTAAGGATGTGCACTCTAGCTCCAGCTGCCAGGTTGAAGCAAGCTAGAGTGTAGAGAAGAGAGTGGAGAGGATGGATCCCTTGAGGAGCTGAGGAAAGATGTCAGAAAGGGAGGGCCTTGGCTGGAGTACGGGAGGGCCTTTGCTGTCAGGGACCGGGATGCGTGCAGTGCGGGTGTGGTGGTTGCCTGCGTAGGGCCTGCCTGTGTGCTGGGGAGAGGAGAGCAGAAGAGAAAGCTGAGGGAAACAGGGAGCCTGGGGGATTAAGGTAAGCATCTGAGCTGCATCTGCAACCTACAACACACCACAGCTACCACCAATGAGGAATCCTTAATCCACAGAGTGAAGCCAGGAATTGAACCCACATCCTTACGGATACTAGTCAGGTTCAAAACCCCAATGAGCCACCACAGGAACTTCCTGATGAATTCACTTTTGACAAGTGTGCCAAGATAAGTCGATAGGGGAAAGAAGAGTCTTTTCTACAAGTGGTGCTGGAACAATTAGCCACAGATAAAGAATAAAACTGGATTCCCACTGCTATGACGTAAATGTTTGTGTCTCCTCAGAATCCATATGTTGAAATCCTAATCCACAGAAGTGATGGCGTTAGTATACGGGGCCTGTGAAAGATCAGGAGGTCATGAAGATGGAGCCCTCATAGATGGGATGATTGCTCTTATGAGAGAAAGTCCACAGGGCTCACAAATACCTTCTGCCCTGTGAGGAAAGAAACAAAGTCTGCAATGTGGAAGACATTCCTCACTCAACCCTGCTTACACCTGAATCTCAGAGTCCCAGCCTCCCAGACAGTGAGGAATAGATTTCTGTTCTTTATAAACCACCCAGTCTGTGGTATTTTGTTATAGAAACCTGAAAAGACTAAGACAGCTACCTTACATCATATGTAAAATTAATTCCATATGTATCAAAGTCAAAATACAAGAGCCAAAACCATTGCTTCTTGGTATAAAATACAGGAGTAAATATTAATAATCTTGGATTAGGCAAGTTTTAAAAAAAAAATGACACCGAAAATATAAACAACAAAAGGAAAATTAGATGACTTGAGTGTCATTAAAACTAAAGATGTGGTATAGATACAAAATGGACTATTACTTAGTCATTAAAAGGAAAGAAATAATGTCATTTGCAACATTAGATAGACCTAGATAGTATCATGCTAAGTGAAGTTAGACAGTGAGACACCAACATCATATGCTATCACTTATATGTGTCATCTAAATAAAAAGGATAAAATCATCATCTTTGCAGAACAGATACTGACTCACAGACTTTGAAAGAATTATGTATCCCAAAGGAGACTGGTTTGGGAGTGGGGGGATGGCCTGGTGGTTTGGGATGGAAACAATAAAAAGTTCAGTTTTGATGATCCTTTTACAACTATAAATGTAATAAAATCGATTGAGTTAAAAAAAACTGACACTGCTGTGCTTCAACGGACACAGTTAAGAAAATGAAGACAACACAGAGAATGAGAAAATAGTTAAAAACCATATATATGATAAAGGAAAACTCAATTTATTTTACACTAGGAAAGGACTTGAACATATATTCTCTGAAGAAAATAACCAAAAATCACATGAAAAATAGTTCAACAGCATCAGACATTAGGAAAATGCAAATCAAAACCACAATGCGATACTATTTCACATCCACTATGATGGCTCAATTTAGAAAAATTCTTTAGTCTTAAGAACTCTTTGTAAATAACAGTAAGTTTTTACTTTGACGGGTGATATCTGTTCCTATCAGGACCCTGACATTCAGGTGGGGATAATTTTTTTCAAGTCAAGCATTTTTATTTTTTCAGACATATCTATGAGTGCGGAAGTTCTGGGGCCAAGGAGCAAACCTTAACCACAGCAGTGACCACACCAGATAATTAACCCACTGAGCCACCAGGGAACTCCATGGGTGATCATTTTTTAATGAACAATTTTTTATGGGAAAATACCACAGTTATCCCCACTGAAGCTAAAAATCCAGATATCCCCTTTCAAAGTTATTACCCATGTTTTCTTACATCAACTAATACAATAATATAATAAGGAGAAATAGGATGTAAAGTATTTGAATAAAGAGATTTGAAGGGAAAGTCATTAAGATGATAATCATCTATCTACCAAATCCAAAAGTGTTAAGTGAAAATCCATCATACTAAAGTGCAAAGTTCAGTCAAGCGATTGAATTCATAATTAAACTGAATGTTCGAATAAAATTAAATTTAAAAAGATTAATCATAAATATTTGTCAGTATAGTTCTTGAACACTGGCCACAGTTATTTATTAAGAAATTAGATGATTCAGACTATTATTGAGGTTCTTTTTTTTTCAATTTTTAAATTTTATTGAAGTGTAGATAATTTACGTTTTGATAATTTCTCCTACACAACAAAGTGATTCAGTTATACATATACACAATCCATTCTTTTTCACATTTTGTCCCATATAGGTCCTCACAGAATATTGGGTAGTGTTCCCTCTGCTATACAGCTGGTCCCCATTGACCATCCATTCCCTAAACAATATTGTGCATATACCAAACCCAAACATCCAATCAAACTCTTTCCTACCGTTCCCTTCTTTAACCATATTTTTTTAAGTTTGTGAGTCTGTTTCTGTTTTGTAAATAAGTTCAAATGTATCATTTTTTTTACTTTCCACCTATAACTGATATCTTATGATTTTTGTCTTTCACCTACTTAGTATGATAATCTCTAGGTCCATCCATTTTGTTGGAAATGACACTACTCATTCTTTTTATGGCTGAGTGATAATCCATTTGTATATATATATATACTGCATCTTATTATTCCATTCCTGTCTTTAGATGTTTAATATGCTTTCATTTCTTGCTATTTTAAATAGTGCTACAAGGAACATTGAGTTGTGTGTATTTTTACAATGATAGATTTCTCAGGATATATGCCCAGGAGTGGGATTACTGAATCATAAGGTAGTCGTATTTGTTTTTTTTAAGGAAGCTTGATACTATTCTCCATAGTGGTTCCAACAATTTACATTCCCACCAACAGCATAGGAGTGTTCCCCTTTCTCATCTTCTCAGCATTTATTTTTCTGTAGAATTTTTGATGATGGCTATTCTGAGCATTGGTAGGTGATTCCTATTATACTTTTGATTTGCACTTCTCTAAAATTAAGCATCTTCTCATGTATATTAAGATCTGTTTTTTAATGGCTTTGCCAGTAGCATATGGAGGTTCCCAGGTGCACTGCTGAATTGGAGCTAAAGCTGCTGGCCTACCTTATAGCCTCAGTAACACCAGCCTTACATACGTGGTTTTTAGTATCTGCCCATATCTTTAGCAAAAACAGGACCTCAGATTCAAGTTTAGCTATCTGACTTCCATTTTCAAAATATGAGCCACACAAATCCTTGATCTTTTAGTTTCTAATGATCTCAGATACATGCACTTTACATTTTCTGGGTCTTCTAGCGGTTCTTATTAAATAGTTGGTGCAAAACAAGACCTTCTTTCCACATAACAGATATGATCTCTTCATTTTAGTTTCTAGTTTGATAGTATAAAATGTTCACAAAGAATTAATGTGGGTTATTACTTATTTTGAGGCAAAGTCTGCATCATTTATATTGCCACTATATTATGCTTGCTGAGACACATAAAAGCAGCTTCTGGGATATTGAAAACATTATTGATCTAGGAAATATTTTAATTCATTCAGAGAGAAGATACCATTAGGTTTACTACCATTTGGAAGGAACTGACATATAGTATAGTAACTATATATATTTTTTCTCTCTAGTTAAGTTATAATTTAGTCCAAAATAATCTACAGAACATCAGTGTTTTTCCAAATGAAAAATAAGTTATCATTTTTAACACCTACTGGTGAAAAAGAAACTGGTGCTTAGAAACACTCCATAAATTTTACACATACTACATACATTTTTGTTTGTTTCATTTCATTCATTTAATAGAATGTAAAAAAACAAACTAAAGAAATAATTAGAATTATTTGACGTATAACTTCTATTAGTTTCAAATGTACAGCAAAGTGAAGCAATTACACATGTCCATTATAAATTTCCTATATAAAAAAAAATGAAATTTTAATGCGATGCAGCTCAAAGTAAACATCTTCAACTGGTTCAGAGAGATATTTGATTACTATTGCAATATTCTTAAAAGACAGAAGATGTAATATAAAAATAAATACATCCAGAGATGCAGATGGATCATATCCACCAATTTCCAACGTCTCAAAAAAAAAAAAATTAAAGCTGGCAACTGGAACTCCACTGACAGCCTTACCTCAGGCCCTGATAATCACGGTGTCACTAAGGATTAACTTCAGATCTCTCTTCATCACTGTGAAGGGACTACAAACAAGCCGGGGCAAGCAGAGACATTACCTTAACTCAATAGACACTCATCGCTCCATTGCTGAGACACAACCTCACATTTTCTGAGCCAGTGTATCCACCATCTTCAACCTACATAACAAAAAAAAAAAAAAAAAAAAAAAAAACTTCGAACACATCACCTGGAACTTCACTGACAGCCTTACCTCAGTCCCTCCCTGCTTCCCTGGCCCTCAGCACTCCCTTCAGCTCTCCCTTCCCCTCTGTTCAGGCACTACCCACAAGCCCCTCCCAGCTGCCCTGGCCCATTCCCACACGAACCCCTCTGGGCTCCTTTCCTGACATCCTTCCGCTCCCATTCGCTAAGGGGTCCTCATCCTCCGCCCTCTTCCCCCTTCACAACAACCAAACAAAAGCCAAAAACCCACAACAAAAACCACCACCGCCACCCACCACCACCACCACCGCAGCAGCCACAAACACCTACCTTGAACCTATCCCCTAGAATGCCCCTCACAACCTCCCCGCAGGGCCCCAGGCTCTCCGTGTCCCTCTCCATTCCCTCCGGCCTCCCTTCCCCTGCACCCACGCAACCCCCACGCACGCTCTGGGGGCAAGGGGTGCCCGCCCGCCTCCACGCTCCCCGCACCCGCACAGGCCCAACCCTTCCTAGGACCTCTCCTAGACCTCGCCTCCACTTTTCCAAGGGATCCCATCCACCCTCTTCCTGCCTCTCAAAAGGAACCCTAACTTCAACCTCTCAGCGGGGGCTCCGCTGCCATCCTCACCTCCCGCCCCCACGCTCGCGGTGGCCCTCCACAGTCCCTGCGCGCTCCCTTCCCCTGCACACACCCAACCCCCACGCCTGCGCGGCCCCCAAGCCGCTCCCCGCCCCCCTCGTCCCGCCCCAAACACGCACCTTTCCCCCAAACACTTCCTGGGACCTTCCATCCCCCTTTTCCCAAGCGTCCTAGGCACCCTCTTCCCTTCTCAAAAAGATAAACACAAACCTACCTTGGACCTGCCCGCTGCAGCCCTGCTCACACCCTCAGCTCCTTCACCCACGCTCGCTCGCCGCGGTGGCCCTCAGCAGTCGCTCCGGGGACTCCCTTCCCCGGCACGCACGCAACCCCCACGCACGCCACGGCACGCACGCAACCCCCACGCACGCGCTCTGCACAACCGCGTCCCCGCCCCCCTCGCCCCTCCCTGCCCCCACCCACCTACACCCCCCCTTCCTGGGAACTTTCCCCATCACCTCCAAGGCATCCAACCTACCCACCCCTCTACCCCCTTCTCAAACAAACAATCAAACTCACACACACACCAAGCCAAAAACCAAAACCAAAACATCCTCACTTGAACCTGTGTGCTGGAACTCCGCTGACAGCCTTACCTCAGTCCCCCCCTGCTCGCCCTGGCCTTCAGCTCTCCCTTCCCCTCTGTTCAGGCACTACCCTCAAGCCCCTCCCAGCTGCCCTGGCCCATTCCCACACGAACCCCTCTGGGCTCCTTTCCTGACATCCTTCCGCTCCCATTTGCTAAGGGGTCCTCATCCTCCGCCCTCTTCCCCCTTCACAACAACCAAACAAAAACCAAAAACCCACAACAAAAACCACCACCACCCACCACCACCACCACCGCAGCCGCCACAAACACCTACCTTGAACCTATCCCCTAGAATGCCCCTCACAACCTCCCCGCAGGGCCCCAGGCTCTCCGTGTCCCTCTCCATTCCCTCCCGCCTCCCTTCCCCTGCACCCACGCAACCCCCACGCACGCTCTGGGGGCAAGGGGTGCCCGCCCGCCTCCACGCTCCCCGCACCCGCACAGGCCCAACCCTTCCTAGGACCTCTCCTAGACCTCGCCTCCACTTTTCCAAGGGATCCCATCCACCCTCTTCCTGCCTCTCAAAAGGAACCCGCTCAAAAGGAACCCTAACTTCAACCTCTCAGCTGGGGCTCCGCTGCCATCCTCACCTCCCGCCCCCACGCTCGCGGTGGCCCTCCACAGTCCCTGCGCGCTCCCTTCCCCTGCACGCACCCAACCCCCACGCCTGCGCGGGCCCCCAAGCCGCTCCTCGCCCCCCTTGTCCCGCCCCAAACACGCACTTTTCCCCCAAACACTTCCTGGGACCTTCCATCCCCCTTTTCCCAAGCATCCTAGGCACCCTCTTCCCTTCTCACAAAGATAAAACTCAAACCTACCTTGGACCTGCCCGCTGCAGCCCTGCTCACATCCTCAGCTCCTTCACCCACGCTCGCTCGCCGCGGTGGCCCTCAGCAGTCGCTCCGGGGACTCCCTTCCCCGGCACGCACGCAACCCCCACGCACGCCACGGCACGCACGCAACCCCCACGCACGCCACCGCACGCACGCAACCCCCACGCAGGCGCTCTGCACAACCGGGTCCCCGCCCCCCTCGCCCCGCCCTGCCCCCACCCACCTACACCCCCCCCCTTCCTGGGAACTTTCCCCATCACTTCAAAGGCATCCAACCTATCCACCCCTCTACCCCCTTCTCAAACAAACAATCAAACTCACACACACACACACACACACAGCAAGCCAAAAACCAAAACCAAAACATCCTCACTTGAACCTGTGTGCTGGAACTCCGCTGACAGCCTTACCTCAGTCCCCCCCTGCTCGCCCTGGCCTTCAGCTCTCCCTTCCCCTCTGTTCAGGCACTACCCTCAAGCCCCTCCCAGCTGCCCTGGCCCATTCCCACACTAACCCCTCGGGGCTCCTTTCCTGACATCCTTCCGCTCCCATTTGCTAAGGGGTCCTCATCCTCCGCCCTCTTCCCCCTTCACAACAACCAAACAAAAACCAAAAACCCACAACAAAAACCACCACCACCCACCACCACCACCACCGCAGCCGCCACAAACACCTACCTTGAACCTATCCCCTAGAATGCCCCTCACAACCTCCCCGCAGGGCCCCAGGCTCTCCGTGTCCCTCTCCATTCCCTCCCGCCTCCCTTCCCCTGCACCCACGCAACCCCCACGCACGCTCTGGGCGCAAAGGGTGCCCGCCCGCCTCCACGCTCCCCGCACCCGCACAGGCCCAACCCTTCCTAGGACCTCTCCTAGACCTCGCCTCCACTTTTCCAAGGGATCCCATCCACCCTCTTCCTGCCTCTCAAAAGGAACCCTAACTTCAACCTCTCAGCGGGGGCTCCGCTGCCATCCTCACCTCCCGCCCCCACGCTCGCGGTGGCCCTCCACAGTCCCTGCGCGCTCCCTTCCCCTGCACGCACCCAACCCCCACGCCTGCGCGGGCACCCAAGCCGCTCCCCGCCCCCCTTGTCCCGCCCCAAACACGCACTTTTCCCCCAAACACTTCCTGGGACCTTCCATCCCCCTTTTCCCAAGCATCCTAGGCACCCTCTTCCCTTCTCACAAAGATAAAACTCAAACCTACCTTGGACCTGCCCGCTGCAGCCCTGCTCACATCCTCAGCTCCTTCACCCACGCTCGCTCGCCGCGGTGGCCCTCAGCAGTCGCTCCGGGGACTCCCTTCCCCGGCACGCACGCAACCCCCACGCACGCCACGGCACGCACGCAACCCCCACGCACGCCACCGCACGCACGCAACCCCCACGCAGGCGCTCTGCACAACCGGGTCCCCGCCCCCCTCGCCCCGCCCTGCCCCCACCCACCTACACCCCCCCCCTTCCTGGGAACTTTCCCCATCACTTCAAAGGCATCCAACCTATCCACCCCTCTACCCCCTTCTCAAACAAACAATCAAACTCACACACACACACACACACACAGCAAGCCAAAAACCAAAACCAAAACATCCTCACTTGAACCTGTGTGCTGGAACTCCGCTGACAGCCTTACCTCAGTCCCCCCCTGCTCGCCCTGGCCTTCAGCTCTCCCTTCCCCTCTGTTCAGGCACTACCCTCAAGCCCCTCCCAGCTGCCCTGGCCCATTCCCACACTAACCCCTCGGGGCTCCTTTCCTGACATCCTTCCGCTCCCATTTGCTAAGGGGTCCTCATCCTCCGCCCTCTTCCCCCTTCACAACAACCAAACAAAAACCAAAAACCCACAACAAAAACCACCACCACCCACCACCACCACCACCGCAGCCGCCACAAACACCTACCTTGAACCTATCCCCTAGAATGCCCCTCACAACCTCCCCGCAGGGCCCCAGGCTCTCCGTGTCCCTCTCCATTCCCTCCCGCCTCCCTTCCCCTGCACCCACGCAACCCCCACGCACGCTCTGGGCGCAAAGGGTGCCCGCCCGCCTCCACGCTCCCCGCACCCGCACAGGCCCAACCCTTCCTAGGACCTCTCCTAGACCTCGCCTCCACTTTTCCAAGGGATCCCATCCACCCTCTTCCTGCCTCTCAAAAGGAACCCGCTCAAAAGGAACCCTAACTTCAACCTCTCAGCTGGGGCTCCGCTGCCATCCTCACCTCCCGCCCCCACGCTCGCGGTGGCCCTCCACAGTCCCTGCGCGCTCCCTTCCCCTGCACGCACCCAACCCCCACGCCTGCGCCGCCCCCAAGCCGCTCCCCGCCCCCCTCGTCCCGCCCCAAACACGCACCTTTCCCCCAAACACTTCCTGGGACCTTCCATCCCCCTTTTCCCAAGCATCCTAGGCACCCTCTTCCCTTCTCACAAAGATAAAACTCAAACCTACCTTGGACCTGCCCGCTGCAGCCCTGCTCACATCCTCAGCTCCATCACCCACGCTCGCTCGCCGCGGTGGCCCTCAGCAGTCGCTCCGGGGACTCCCTTCCCAGGCACGCACGCAACCCCCACGCACGCCAGGGCACGCACGCATCCCCTACGCAGGCGCTCTGCACAACCGGGTCCCGCCCCCCTCGCCCCGCCCTGCCCCCACCCACCTACACCCCCCCCTTCCTGGGAACTTTCCCCATCACTTCAAAGGCATCCAACCTATCCACCCCTCTATCCCCTTCTCAAACAAACAATCAAACTCACACACACACACACACAGCAAGCCAAAAACCAAAACCAAAACATCCTAACTTGAACCTGTCTGCTGCAACTCCGCTGACAGCCTTACCTCAGTCCCCCCCTGCTCGCCCTGGCCCTCAGCACTCCCTTCAGCTCTCCCTTCCCCTCTGTTCAGGCACTACCCACAAGCCCCTCCCAGCTGCCCTGGCCCATTCCCACACGAACCCCTCTGGGCTCCTTTCCTGACATCCTTCTGCTCCCATTTGCTAAGGGGTCCTCATCCTCCGCCCTCTTCCCCCTTCACAACAACCAAACAAAAACCAAAAACCCACAACAAAAACCACCACCACCACCGCAGCAGCCACAAACACCTACCTTGAACCTATCCCCTAGAATGCCCCTCACAACCTCCCCGCAGGGCCCCAGGCTCTCCGTGTCCCTCTCCATTCCCTCCCGCCTCCCTTCCCCTGCACCCACGCAACCCCCACGCACGCTCTGGGGGCAAGGGGTGCCCGCCCGCCTCCACGCTCCCCGCACCCGCACAGGCCCAACCCTTCCTAGGACCTCTCCTAGACCTCACCTCCACTTTTCCAAGGGATCCCATCTACCCTCTTCCTGCCTCTCAAAAGGAACCCTAACTTCAACCTCTCAGCTGGGGCTCCGCTGCCATCCTCACCTCCCTCCCCCACGCTCGCGTTGGCCCTCACCAATCCCTCTGAGTTCCCTTCCCCTCCACGCAGCTATCCCTCCTGCACTCAACCCCTATACCTGCCCTTCACTGAAGCCGGTCCCTCCCCAAGCACGCACCTTTCCCCCAAACACTTCCTGGGACCTTACATCCATTTTTCCCAAGCATCTAGGCACCCTCTTCCCTTCTCAAAAAGAAAAAAAATCCTACCTTGAACCTGTCCGCTGGAGCCCTGCTCACATCCTCACCTCAGTCCTCCAAGCTCGCTGTGGTGTCCCTCAGCATTGGATCTGGGCTCCCTTCCCCAAGCACGCAGGCAACCCCCTCCCAGGCCAGGGCAGGCTTCCAACCCCCACAGAGGCGCTCTACACAACAGGGTCCCTGTCTCCCTCGCCCCTATCTGCCCCAGCACCTGCACCCCCCTCATCACCATTATCACCAAGCCAAGTGCCTACTCCCTGCTTGAACCTTCAACCTGATGCTACCTGACAGCTGTTTCTGGATAATTTACAGCTCAGGAAAGGCTTTCCCAAGTGCTAATATATTTTGACTGAAAACAAATTTGTGTCAATGCATCTTTATAATTTTAATGGAAGAAGTCTTTAAGAAATGTATTTTATCCAGTGTAAAACATAAATTCCACTAGCAGAGTCATGTTATAACAAAAATCTTGGTACCCCCTCGTCCAGTTTTAAAAAGTTAGTCCTTATTTATGTAATTAGACACTTTATAAAAGTGGGCACATACTTTCAGTAAATCTGCAGAGAGACAGTAGTGATGTTAGTTACTTCTTCCCATGCCTATCTTTTCCATGATTTTCCTCCTAAGTAATGATCTTATTCATATATCATGTGCTTTTATTTATTTATTTATTTATTTATTTATTTATTTAGTCTTTTAGGGCTCTACTCACAGCATATGGAGGTTCCCAGGCTACGGGTCCAACTGGAGCTGTAGTCCTTGGCCTACACCGCAGCCACACTCAATCCTAGCCATTTCTACAACCTAAAGCACAGTTTACAGCAATGCTGGATCCTTAATCCACTGAGCAAGGCTAGGGATTGAACCTGAATCCTTAAGAATACTCATCAGATTCATTTCCACTGAGCTCCAGTGGGATTTTCCATGTGATTTTATATATAATGAATTCTGATGGAGATCTGTGAAATGATATTCAAATTTCAGATAATCTTATATTGATTCACTTACGTATGCAACATACCTTATGAAGTTAGACAATCCCCTCCCACACCAGTTATTCCACAGTTTATTAGAAGAACAGAATACTCAAGTGAAAAAAATGTAGTTTGGTTTTAGTCTAATTACCCAATAAAATTAAATTAGCAAACCTTAACAAGGGAGAGATCTGGAAAAAAACTGTAGGTGTGATACAAAACAGTATCTCTCCATCTTAAATAAGAAGTGCTATGTAGCTATCAAATAACACAAAGAAACTGACATGGCTCCTTAATATCACAAAGTTTAGAATTTTGAATTTCTAAATTCTAATTTCCAAAGTCTTTTAAAAATAAACTTTATAAGCACTGTAAAGGCAAGAAACCATTACAATGTTAGAGATCATAACAATATTAAGAACAAAAAATTACCAAATAATAAAGTACTACACTGAGTATGAAGTATCAGGCTGTACAGGTGAAGGAAAAGACTGTTGTTTGCATAAATGTGCAGTAGGTTAATTAAGGAATAAAATTATGTAATATATTATACTTTCAAACTGCGTATATTATATATTTACTTAGTAAAATCTCTATTGGAAGTCTGACTATCTTTGATAATTCCATAAAATCATTTTAACAAACACCTACCTCCCTCTATCCAATGCGTTGTTCAGTGGCTGGAGTACATGTGTGCATACACACACCATAGCTTTCAAATCAGGCTAATTTCCCACAGCTTGTCAGTATCTATTAAGTCATCCTTTTAGAGATAATTCCCATCCTGGCACTGGGTAAAGGAATGCACCAAGGAGAAATAGGAGATCTCTGCTTCTTTTTCTCCAGTTTTCTGTTATAGGAGCAGTGACATAACTGGGGAGATCTGGTGCAAAGTAAAAATGCAGGGACCCCACTTTGAAATTATTAAGAGTTTTGAGATGGCGACAGCAGAGCGGTCAGCCAAATGCAGGGCCCTTCTGCCTGCTGGGCCCTGTGTGGTCATGACCTCCTTCCATCCCCGCCCCCAGTCTACTGTTAGACTTGCCTCCTCTCAAGTCAGCCCCCCTCCCTCACCTGTCTAGGCACCACATCCACATCAACTCCTTCGGCTGCCACCATCTTTGGACTGAAATGAGGAGGGGAGAAGGGCACAAGGGAAAGGCCACAGTTTAACAAAACACATCCCAAAGTTCTCTGAGTGATCTGAATTGTAACCTACACTTTAAAGAATAAGAACAGGATATAAGAGATGCATTAAAAGATCACCTTGCTGGACAAACTACAAACACAAAGTGCAAAGTAATACAGGAAAGCAAGCAGATGAAAACTTAAAATGCAAGCAAATACATTCTTTTTTTTCCTACAAAGGTAAATCTCTCAAGTTGAGGTATGCATTTTGTTTTTAACCAGAGTGTTACTCAGTTAACAAGATCTAAGAAAATATGTTCAAGGCCACAAAGTCGGTAACTTTTTTATTAAGTTAATAATTGCATAGATAAGTGCTCCACATAGGCAAAGAAAAAAATGTGTAAAGTCAGAGAAGCGGAAGCCTATATTTACACAGCAGTGAGAGAGGCAATGATCAACTGATTTAAGATACAGTTTTCAACTATAACTGCAATAAAAATGAATTTGTTACCTCAAACTGTTCCTCCTCTTAGAAAGAATGTGATTTACTCTTTGTACATGCCCCAAAGGATAATATACTGAATCTTTTATAACTCAGGTGGAAATTTAATACACTAAATACGGATCAATCTGTTGACAGTCAACACATTGTTTATCTCTTAAATATTAGGTCAATTTTCAGCAGTACTTTGCCTTTCATATTTCTGCATCTATTTTATTTTATTTTTATTTTTGTCTTTTTGCCTTTTTCTAGGGCCACACCTGCGGCATATGGAGGTTCCCAGGCTAGGGGTCTAATTGGAGCTATAGCCGCCAGCCTACACCAAAGCCACAGCATTGCCAGATCTGAGCCACAACAGGAACTCCTCTCCATCTATGTTAAAAGCTACTTTTATTGCTTTAGAAAATAAAATATGATTTCTGCAGAAACATGAGTTTTACCATTACTATATCATTAGCATTATCAATCTGTTTCTAATTAAAGCACAAGCATAAAATATATTAAGAAGTATCTAGTTTTAAAGTATTTTTAAAATCTTAAAATAAATTTCATAAAAACAAAGTTGAAAATGTAATATAAGTAATATACTAGCAAACAATCTTTAATACCCACAATATTACCTTTTAAAGGAAGTAGTGTAAGTAAGATTCTATAGCACTGTTGTTTATCTCATTTTGTCAGATCTAGGAGATTACTAGTCTGTTCTTACTTTTATTTTATTTATTATTTTTTAAAATTTATTTATTTGTTTTTTTGTTTTTGTCTTTTTGCCTTTTCTAGGGCCACTCCTGTGGCATATGGAGATTCCCATGCTAGGGGTCTAATCAGAGCTGTAGCCACCGGCCTACACCAGAGCCACAGAAACACGGGATCTGAGCCGTGTCTGTCACCTACACCACAGCTCATGGCAATGCCGGATCCTTAACCCACTGAGCAAGGCCAGGGGTCGAACCCGAAACCTCATGGCTCCTAGTCGGATTCGTTAACCACTGTGCCACGACGGGAACTCCTGTTCTTACTTTTCAAAATGATTTTTTATATTAGTCTCAGAAAGAATGCTACTTAAAAATATAAGGGGATGGAGTTCCTGTTGTGGCACAGTGGTTAATGAATCTGACTAGGAACCATGTGGTTGTGGGTTCGATCCCTGGCCTTGCTCAGTGGGTTAATGATCTGGTGTTGTCATGAGCTGTGGTGTAGGTTGCAGATGCAGCTTAGATCCTAAGTTGCTGTGGCTCTGGCACAGGCCAGTGGCTACAGCTCCAATTCGACCCCTAGCCTGGGAACCTCCATATGCCACGGGAGCAGCCCTAGAAAAGGCAAAAAGACAAAAAAAAAAAAAAATAAAGGGAATTATTTTACACAAATAACTCCTCTCTAATTTACAAAAGAGTTATTTCATTGTTTAAATAACAGAAGAAATTAGTTCCAACTATGCAGAACATATGGTATATAACCTGGTTACAAAAGAGTCATAAACGTACCCTTAATGCATGTAATTCAAACATCATTAATTTTTGATTGTTTGGAGGATGAAGTAAAACCCTTCTGTTATTAGCTAAGGGTAGTGGTTCTCAAAGTACAATCCCTGGAACACCAGCATAAGTACCACCCTAGACCTGTTGGAAGGTTCTTGGAAATTCTGGGGACCCACCTCAGAGCTTCTAAGTCAGAAATGATGGGGGAAGGGTCCATTAGTCCTTGTTTAATCAAGCCCTCTGGGTGATTCTGATACAGCTCAAGTTTAAGAACCAGTGGTTGAGTTTGTCTTTAAAATGTATCATAAAGTATTTGAAATAAAACTGTCCAAATTTCATCATTTTTAATGGATGAGGTGTCCCTGGACCAAATGAACAGTTTAAGTGCAACTTAGAAGAAACAAGAAATCAATTTTACAAATACAGAAAACCTACTCTTTTTAGCAATAATGTAATCAAACCATAAGGGAGAGCAATTATGATTGAATGTAATGTCTTGGTTAGTGACAGGACGTTTTAAAAAATATACTGAAAATGCTTTAGGTAACAAGTGACTAACATATGTTATGAACTGAGAAATTCTAAGTGCAGACTTCTACTGTGCTATTACCAGGTACAAAATGCAAGAGAGGAGACAAAGCCGTATACCTGCTTCTCAAGGACCCAGAATGAAAGGCATTCATCGGAAAACATAGTTATCTTACTAGGGTTTGAATCAATTCCAGCATACAATGGGTCCTCTGATAGCACATCATTTGGCATCAATAACATTTCCATTTTTTAAATATTCAAAATGTATTTGCTCTTGACAATAACAAATCTTTCTTCTCCTATTACAAAATACATATCCTAGAAGGGAGCATAGGCAAAATACTCTCTGACCTCAACCTCATGAATATTTTCTCAGGTCAGTCTCCCAAGGCAATAGAAATAAGAGCAAAAATAAACCCATGGGACCTAATCAAACTGAAAAGCTTTTGCAAAGCAAAGGAAACCCAAAAGAAAACAAAAAGACAACTTGCAGAATGGGAGAAAATAGTTTCAAATGATGCAACGGACAAGGGCTTAATATCTAGAATATATAAGCAACTTATACAACCCAACAGCAAGAAAGCCAATAACCCAATGGAAAAATGGGCAAAAGACCTGAATAGACTGTTCTCCAAAGAAGATATATAGATGGCCAGCAAACACATGACAAAATGCTCAACATCGTTGATTATAAGAGAAATGCAAATCCAAACTACCATGAGATACCACCTCACACCAGTCAGAATGGCCATCATTAAGAAGTCCACAAATAACAAGTGCTGGAGGGGCTGTTATATATATGTATGTGTGTATATGTATATACATGTATATGTATATATATATATGTATATGTATATATGCACACATGGTTGGGTCACATTGTTGTGCATCAAAAATTGACAGAACATTGTAAATCAACTACAACAAATAAAATAAATAAAAAACAAAATACATATTCAAAGTATTGGTCTTAAAAATTTGCTTCTGATTTTTCATCTTTTCCTGTTTTGCCTTCCTGATGAACGTCTTTCTTGATAAACAAAAAAGTCATTTTCATCCATATTTTCTTCTTAGCTTTGAAACTGGCGATATGTCTATGTGGTCACTGTTCCCTCTACAAGTATTTGAATAAAGAACTTTCTAGGCCTTCTTTAAAAAGTACTAGTCAGGTCAACAAAGTATATTTACTTTCTTTAGCTCTCCGAACCAAAAATTTCCCCAAAGAGGCCACTGAAGATTATAAGCACCTTCCTCCAGTTAAATACCCAGGGAAACTCTTTTAGCTTGGGCACTAGAAAATGATAAATGTGTATACAGTATGAAAAATATAATGTTAACATTATAAAACATAATCAATAATCTTTAAGGAGAAGAAAATTAGCTTTCTTGATTCCCATCACAAAACATTTTACATAATATGACAAACTCTCCTAAAAAATGTACTTCTAGTAATTTTTTCCCTTTTATTCATGGCCACACTTGCAGCATATGGAAGTTCCCAGGCCAGGGGTTGAATTGGAGCTGCAGCTGCAGGCCTATGCCATAGCCACAGCCACAGCCAAACCCATCTGAGGCACATCTCTGATCTATGCTGTAGCTTTCGGCAATGCCAGATCATTAACCCACTGAGCTAAGCCAGAGATCGAACCCACATCCTCAAGGACACCATCCCAGGTTCTTAACCTGCTGAGCCCCTGGGAACTTCACTCCTACTTCTAGTAAATTTATTGAACTACTGTCTGAATATAACAAATGTTTTTACAAGAGCGGCACAAGACAGGCATTTATAGGGAAGAAACATGTCTTTAAACATTATTCCATCTGAGACTTGAATATGCTTAAGCTCTAGAGTAAGAATTTTAAAAATAATTTTTAAGTTTTGCCAAATCATTTAAGCTGCCAAAAAGTTAAAACTTCCATGGTGTCCCTCTCCCTCTCTTTCTCTCTTTCCATCTTTCTCTCTCTCTCTCTCTCTCACACACACACTCCTAATTATAGGACAGGAATATAAAGTAAGTATTTAACAGAGGCAACCTTTTGAAAAAGTATTAACTAAGTATATATTATGACAACAATAAGTATTAATTAAAACTGATAAAGGTTAGTGTTCACTGACTATCAGGCTGTGTATTTAGTACTTTACATTCTCTAATCTTTATGACAACTCTGCCATCACAGTATTACTGTTCCAATTTTACATAGAAAGAAAGTAAATCATACTCCAAATTCAAGCTTTTCATTTTAATTTGCCTAAAGTTACACAGCTAATAGAGCAGTGAAAGTGATAAGTGAACACAAACTAATTCCAAAGCCTGCTCTTTTTTCTATAGGATATCACCTCCCCCAGATTATATTTATCACATTTATTTTATGTATATACTGATATGACGTTACTGTATTTGTATTGCATTGTGTTTTTTTTTTTTTTTCCCCAAATGATTTTCTGGGATTTCTGGTAGCTAGTAGTAACACTAAGACCCAAAAGTGTATTAAAGAAAATTCCGAAGTGCTTTTTCAAAGTTTGGCCTTAAATCCAATCTTCTTTGTTCTAAATTTTGGTCTATAAGAAGTTGCTTCTGGCCGAGAAAGAGAAAATGAAAGGGCAGCTCTGCATGTCCTATGTCAAATGTCTCAGTATTAAAGAAAGTTTAATATCCCATTAATTCAGGACTGGGAATTTTAGCCTCTCTTCATTTTTAGGAAACCAAAGTCTTTATAAAATGTTGCTAGAAAACAGCCAGAAGAAATAGTAATGGAGTTCAAATGAAACAAAAGACACAGCAATTGTCTCAAAGTTGGGAGTGACCCTGCAACTGTCTATCGGTCCAAAACTTTCATCAAAATGAGGATGCTGAGTGGGGTCGGGGGGAGTGGCTGTGCCAGGTCCCTGTGATCAACCCAAATCTCAGGACACAGGCCAGTGTCTGCTCAGGGAGGCTTCCTCTAAAACTAAACCCGGCATTTCAAGAGGACCCCTCCTTCCAACAGAAAGTCCTCTTCCTGATCCTCTGTTTTCTTCCTTGGATCCCTACTCTCTACAGCCACTGAGGATAATACTTCAGAGCAATCTTGGACAAATACTTACTTTCCATCCTTTTTATCCTACACTTACAGGAAGGTAAATCCTTCTGCTTGCACTTGTATTTTCTTTTCCATTCTTAACTGCTATTGTACTGGACAGCAACCAGCAACAGGAGGAGAAGAGTTTATTAACACTGTACATCAGCAATGTGGTCTATGATTAGTCATTTAAAAAAAACAGTGGTGGAGACTCTAATGAAACAAGTAAACATGGGTAACATAATTTAGAAACAAAATGAAATGCACATTATGACTACAGTTATTTAAAATAGTTATGCATGTAGTCACGACAGTAAATAAATACAGAAATTTGAAAAGTTATTTCATGGTTTTAGGGTGGTTACTAAAAATAGTGAGAGGAGTTCCCACTGTGGTATAGTGGGTTAAGGATCTGGTGTTGCCACAGCTGTGGCCTGGATTTGATCCCTGGCCTGGGAACTTCGATATGCTGCAGGTACAGAAAAAAAAAAATTATTAGAAAAAAAAATAACCTTAAAATAGCTATTGTTAGGAGGCTGACTTAGTATCCATGTTGTGCTTTTTGAGGCTTATAAACTTATAAAACAAGGATCATGAAAGGGAGAGTAGGTACAATCTTTGTAACTCTTCTATAAATCTAAATTATTTCAAAATAAGTAGTTTTAAAAACAACAAAAAAGAAAATTTCTACTTTGTATTAAGTGACCAACATTTTTATTTTTTTAAATTATTTTTATTTATTTATTTATTTCTTATTTTCCCACTGTACAGCAAGGGGATCAAGTTATCCTTACATGTATACATTACAATTACATTTTTCCCCCACCCTTTCTTCTGTTGCAACATGAGTATCTAGACAAAGTTCTCAATGCTACTCAGCAGGATCTCCTTGTAAATCTATTCTAAGTTGTGTCTGATAAGCCCAAGCTCCCGATCCCTCCCATTCCCTCCCGCTCCCATCAGGCAGCCACAAGTCTTTTCTCCAAGTCCATGATTTTCTTTTCTGAGGAGATGATCATTTGTGCTGGATATTAGATTCCAGTTATAAGTGATATCATATGGTATTTGTCTTTGTCTTTCTGGCTCATTTCACTCAGGATGAGATTCTCTAGTTCCATCCATGTTGCTGCAATTGGCATTATGTATATATACTACATCTTCCAAATCCAATCCTTTGTCGATGGACATTTGGGTTGTTTCCATGTCCTGGCTATTGTGAATAGTGCTGCAATGAACATGCGGGTGCAGGTGTCTCTTTTAAGGAGAGTTTTGTCTGGATATATGCCCAAGAGTGGGATTGTGGGGTCATATGGAAGTTCTATGTATAGATTTCTAGGGTATCTCCAAAAGGTTCTCCATAGTGGCTGTACCAGTTTCCATTCCCACCAACAGTGCAAGAGGGTTCCCTTTTCTCCACAGCCCCTCCAGCACTTGTTCTTTGTGGATTTATTAATGATGGCCATTCTGACTGGTGTGAGGTGGTATCTCACAGTAGCTTGGATTTGCATTTCTCTTATAATCAACGATGTTGAGCATGTTTTCATGTGTTTGTTGGCTATCTGTATATCTTCTTTGGAGAACAGTCTATTCAGGTCTTTTGTGATTTTTCCATTGGGTGATTGGCTTTCTTGCTGTTGGGTTGTATAAGTTGCTTATATATTCTAGAGATTAAGCCCTTGTCGGTTGCATCATTTGAAACTATTTTCTCCCATTCTGCAAGTTGTCTTTTTGTTTTCTTTTGGGTTTCCTTTGCTTTGCAAAAGCTTTTCAGTTTGATTAGGTCCCATGGGTTTATTTTTGCTCTTTTTTCTATTGCTTTGGGAGACTGACCTGAGAAAATATTCATGATGTTGATGTCAGGGAGTGTTTTGCCTATGTTTTCTTCTAGGAGTTTGATGGTGTCCTGTCGTATATTTAAGTCTTTCAGCCATTTGGAGTTTACTTTTGTGCATGGTGTGAGGGTGTGGTCTAGTTTCATTGCTTTGCATGCAGCTGTCCAGGTTTCCCAGCAATGCTTGCTGAATAGACTTTCTTTTTCCCATGTTATGTTCTTGCCTCCCTTGTCAAAGATTAATTGACCATAGGTGTCAGGGTTTATTTCCGGGTTCTCTATTGTGTTCCATTGGTCTGTCTGTCTGTTTTGATACCAGTACCACACTGTTTTGATGACTATGGCTTTGTAGTATTTCTTGAAGTCTGGGAGGGTTATGCCTCCCACTTGGTTTCTGTTTCTCAGGATTGCTTTGGCGATTCTGGGTCTTTTGTGGTTCCATATAAATGTTTGGATTGTTTGTTCTAGTTCTGTGAAAAATGTCATGGGTAATTTGATCGGGATTGCAATGAATCTGTAGATTGCTTTGGGTAGTATGGCCATTTTTACAATATTGATTTTTCCAATCCAGGATCTTGGACTATCTTTCCATTTCTTTCCATCTTCTTTGATTTCTTTGATTAAAGTTTTATAGTTCTCGGCATATAGGTGACCAACATTTTTAATGACAAAAAATATTCTTTAAAAATTCATGTTATTACATACTCAAATAATGATCATATATGATTTCAAGTATTATTTTCCAGTTTTCTACACTTATAAAATTTTGTAAAAAGGAGTACCCATCATGGCTCAGTGGTAATGAACCTGAGTAGTATCATGAGGATGTGGGTTTGATCCCTAGCCTCACTCAGTGGGTTTAGCACCTGGCATTGCCATGAGCTGCAGTGTAGGTCACAGATGCAGCTTGGATCTGGTGTTGCTGTCAATGTGGTGTAGGCCCACAACTGTGCCTCCAATTTGACTCCCAGCCTGGGAACTTCCAGATGCCATGGTAATGGCACTAAAGAGACAAGAAAAAAAATTGAGGATATGGTCAAAACCAAGCATTTCCTCAAAGAAGCAAGTTCTACATGTGCTGTAATTTCACTATATATTGTCATATTTCTAGTCTTTTAGTTCCATGTAGGTTATTTATTGAAATATTTGAGTGTTTGTTACGTGATCTGAGGGTGCTCAGAATCTCTGAACTACTTTTAATCTGGGGACTATTTTTTAAGCTGACTTGTTCATTCAGTAAATATTGACTGAGTGTATAACAAGAACCAGCTGCTCCACTTCTATGTGCTGAGTACAGAGCAGTGAACAAGGCAAACAGAACCCTTGCCTTTACATTCTAGTGGAAGATAGCAGAAAATAAACAGAAGAGTGAAATGCATGGGATGGGAAATGGTAACAAGGTTCACAAGGAAAGAATCATGAAGGAGAAAGAACTGGGATGGAGTGGGGAGAGCTGCAGTTTTAGACTCAGTGACTCCAGAAAGCCTAAGCTGACACCTGAGTGAGGTCCCAAACTGACGAGGGAATGAGCCTCACAGGTAACAGGGAAAGAGTTGTGCAGGCAGAGAGAACAGCAGAAGCCTGGGAAGCAAGAACTTGCCTACACAATGCAAGAACAGCAAAGAGCCAGTATCTATCAGTACATATCAAGAGGGAGTGAGGGGAGAGTAGCCCAGGACAGGAACAGGGTCCAGGGGATGAATCTAGTGGGCCATTTCTTGGGATTTAGCTTTTATCCTGATTGAGATGAAAAGTCAGTGGAGGATGTTCATCCAGAATGTGATACAGTATGACCTCTATTTTGATATAAACAGTCTGTTTGCAGAATTAAGAATGATGGAATTAGGAGTTCCTGTCGTGGCGCAGTGGTTAAGGAATCCGACTAGGAACCATGAGGTTGCGGGTTCGATCCCTGGCCTTGCTCAGTGGGTTAAGGATCCGGCATTGCCGTGAGCTGTGGTGTAGGTTGCAGACGCGGCTCGGATCCTGCGTTGCTGTGGCTCTGGCGTAGGCTGTTGAGTACAGCCCCAATTCGACCCCTAGCCTGGGAATCCCCATATGCCACAGGATCGGCCCAAAAAATGGGAAAAAGACAAAATAAATAAATAAATAAATAAAAGAATGATGGAATTAAATCACAGGCAGTAACAGGAAGATCCCTCACTGGAGGCGTTTGCAATAATACAGGATAGATGCAAAGGGGACTTGGGATTGGAGCTGCAGCAGTGGAAATGGTCTCTGTGATTAGATTTTGGATATTTTTTAATGGTACACACAGGCGAATATGGTGACAGGGATGTGGGGAATTATAAGATGTGGGATGAAGGAAAGCTAGGGATCAAGGCTGATAGCAAGGCTCATCTATGGGGTAAACTCAGGAGGGAGCTTTGGTGGGGAAGACGGGGAGGCTGGATGACTACATTACATTCTAAGAACTGACAACAGCTTCTGCTCATCAGCAAGCAGGTGGTCACCTACTGGCATGGGACTAGATGAGGTCACTAGGGCAGTAAGTGCAGAGGGAAAAGAGGTCCAAATCCCAGATGCTGGTGCATTCCCAGTTTAGAGGTTGGAGATGAGAGAAGGACTCAGCAAAGAAGACAGAGTAGAAGGCAGAGAGGTGAGAGGGAAGCTAGCCAAGGGCAGTGCCTGAGAGCCGGACAGAGACAGCCACCCATGCCACAGCCAGCCTGGGACACAAGAAGGGAGACACCACCTCCACAGGGACAGCAAGATGGGAGATTCTGCTGGGTGGCAGAAGCCATGATCACTCAAAGCTCAGTCACCTCTTAAGGAGAGGTGAGCTATACATGGGACGACATTGGCTGGTGACTGGAAATGAAGCTGGGAGCAAGAACTTTTTTTTAGTATGTTAGAAAAAAAGACAGCATTATTTGTACATTGATGGAAAAGATCTACCAGTGAAGAAAAAGTTAATGGTGTGGGAGACAGAAGTCAGATGTTTGATTAAAAATATTCTAAGTCAGGAGAGCAAGAGCTGCATTATTAATGTCTCTTGGGTTGTCAGACCCTTCAAGACTCTAATGAAGTCAGTGAGTCTTCCTCTAGATGAGAAAGATGTCTCAAGTTTGAATTTCAGAGAGATCCAGACCCACTGAAGCTGACACACTTATCTCCGGGGAAAACTCCCAGCACCTTAAAAAGCACAATCACTTTGTTCCTCCAGGTATTTCATACACGTTTCCAAAGAGATGAAAATTTGAATAATTATCATATGTAACAAAGAAATGCTAAATAATTACCGCATAATGGCAAGTGAAACTATATTTACAGTTAATCTAAACATCAATAAGCTGTGCTCTACTTTCTGCTGACTTACCTTCTTGCAAGGTGGTAAAACATTTCTCTCCTCCACACCCAGCCTAGACTTCCTGTTGCCCACTCCCCCACTGCCCAGCACCCCCACATTTCTGCATTTTGAGCTTCCTGGTCCTCTTGTGTTCCCCTCACCTGCACTTCTCCAGCTCCACATACTCAAATATTACTCTACCCAAGACCCAGACAGAATTCTAACACCTCTGTTGTTTCTTCTCTGATATCACAGCCCATCATCTCCTTCCCTGGGACTCAGTGCTTCTTCAATACCACTCAAGCAGTTAATTCTGTGTTAATTTGCATCAACACAGTGTTTCTGCACTTTCTGAATTTCCCCAATACGGTGCTAGGAACAAAAGACAGAAATACTTCTTTGCATCACCACCTTCAGCTAGAACACCATTACAAATGTGGCATATATTACACAAGTGTATCTTAAATAAACTAATTAACCTCAGTAGCTTCTGAAAGGACTGGTTTGGTTTTACTATGTCAATGCCAATTATAGGCAAAATTTCAAAAAAAAAAAAAACCACGAAATGAAATGGAATTTTAATTCTGAAAATTGTACCATCTAAGAAGTGATAGAGCCCAATGCTGAGTAAAACTCTTATTACCAAAAATTGTGATCATGATTGATTAGGTTTTTTTTTTTCATGGACATAACAAACTGCCTTGATTTTACTTAAAATGGAATCATAACTGATTGGGGGTAAATAGCCAACTCTACTTGGGATTCCACTGTACCCTAGCATTTGTTTTACTCAGTTCTATACCTGTTATTCCAGCCCATAAAATCTCCCAAGGGCACAGTGGGTCCCAGGCAGCACCACCACTTGGCACAGTTCCTTGCTCACAACTCTCACCCCAACCCTGCATTCCACTAGTCCTGCCCTGACCCCACCCCCATGTCCTCCTGCAGCACCTGCCATGGCTTGACTCAGCTCTTCCCTTCTCAAGGCCACAAGAATGGGTGGTCATACCAATCATACTCAACATACTCACTTTAAACCACTCACACACTCACTTGACACACACTCACTTTAAACCAAGCTTGTTTGAGCCAGGGTTTAAATAAAATCATGGTTCTCAGAGTTTCAGGAAAGTGATAAGTCATCCTGTTGGAATATGAAAATTAACAGCACTGTGCACAAGCTTGCACACACAGGTCAAGTACCAATGCTTTTGTTGTTCAGAAACTTTGCATCGAGTCCCAGGACAGCTAAACTTAGCCTTGAACTAAGAGGCAGGGAGCAAATCATTAACACACTGAAACATCCAAAGTTAAGAATGTGTTTGACCAGGTCTAGACATTTAGACTGTCACTGACTAATATTCAAATGGTGAGAAGTTCCTGCCTAGCCTCCTCAGACCTCAGAGCCCCCATGTGGGAATGTGAAGATGCACCATGATGGACTGTTCAGGCCTCTGTCTTCCCGAGGCCTTGGGCACTGCTCATTTCTCAGCCTAGGTTCTTGTATCTAAGATGCAGCCCTGGGCTATGGTGCTGCTACCTGTGCAGGGCAGGCACCCTTTAACCTCCCACAGGCCCCCAGGTACTGCTGCTTCTCACCTGAGCCTCTTTCTTCAGTCCCCAGGGCAGTGTGGTGGCTGTTTTCAGAGCCCCTCCTTTCCAAACCAAGTCTGCTATTTAAGGAGTGTTCTCCATTGGGGTTCACAGAACCTCTCCATGCTGGCCTGGGTGGCTTCCTGGTTTCCTATAACCCAGCCAGTCACAGTCCTTTCCCAATCAGTCCTGTTCTTTTCTACTGGTGACATGGAGGAGAAGGAAGCCTTCCACAGCTGGCCTACTAACAGTAAGGCACAGCTGCATTCCCAGCCATGGACAAGCAACCAGCCACTCTGGCCCACTCCCAGCCCACCATCAGATTTGCTTCATTGCCACACCTAAAGGAAAGCAAACCTGATCCACAATGGCTCTTAAAGTAGGAATCTAAGGCAACCAGCTGATAAATATCCCAAACTCTTCTTCCTTGTATGTCGAGAAAAATAGCTACAGCTTTCTACCAGGTCCCAGAGTCAGACTGCCTGGATGCAAATGCCACTCACTCCTCTATTTGCTAACTGTGTGACCTAGGATGAGTTACTTAACCAGTCTGTGCCTCAGTTTACCCATCTGTAAAATGGGGACAATTACAGTACCTACCTACTTCCTGGTACTGACAGTACCATGAAATATTTTCAAGTATTAAAATGAGGTGATAGGAGTTCCCATTTTGGTACAGTGGAAACGAATCTGACTAGGAACCATGAGGTTGTGGGTTCCATCTCTGGCCTCTCTCAATGGATTAGGATCAGGCATTGCCATGAGCTGTGGTGTAGGTCCCAGAGGCAGCTCGGATCTGGTGTTTCAGTGTAGGCTGGCAGCTGTAGCTCCAATTGGACACCTAGCCTGGGAACCTCCAAATGCTGTGAGTATGACCTTAACAAAAAAAGCAAAAAAAAAAAAAAAAAAAAAAAAGAAGAGATACATGTCAAGTTCTTAGAACAGTCCTTGCAGAGAGTGCTCCTATAAGGCTAGCTAGTATTGCTGTTATTATTCTTATTACTCTTATTATTATTATTTGTTCAGCCCAGGGTAGGCAGGGATGTACTCAGGGTAGGCAGAGGCTTCCTCAGAAGACCCAGATATCAATTAGAACTTAGCAATGCCTGCCAACCATGCACTGTCACAAGCCCACACACCTGTGAAAGCCATTATAGTTTGTATAATATTTTTATACTCTCATTCCACTTTGTTCCTCACAGTTCTTGTGAGCTAGAAGATATATGTTATTATCCCTATTTGACAGGTGAAGAAATCAGGGTTCATAGAGGTCAAGTGCTGGCTTGGCCAAGGTCACACTGAAAGTTACCCTTAAGCCAAGTATGGCTCAACCCCTTTGACATCAGATTCCAGGCTCTCTGTTCCATGTGGGAAGGAATAGGTCCTCCTCCAACTCCAGGTCTTGGGTAAGCTCCATGCTCCCAGAGGGACCCCCAACAGACTGGAGCCCACAGAGTAGCTGACCTTTCTCCTGAGTTTGGTGATGAGTCACTCTCCATGGTGCATGGTGCAGCTTCAACAAACATTACTGAGCACAGCTCTAAATCACCAAGACCTGTCAGGCTTCCATTCCCAGAAGGTCAAAAGAGATGAATTCAGTATCACTGCTATGCTAAAGCACCCACCCCACACCCCACAGTTCTGAAGTTTGGTGCCTGGGATGTTCTGGCCTAAGACGATTTCTCTTGGGTCTTTTTAAAGTGAAATGTGCCAGTTAATAGAATCAAATTGCCTTTTCATGAAGTGATGCCAGCAAAGAGAAGGTTCTGTTTACTGTTTCGACAGAAGCATTTTAACTTTCAAAGCTCTTTCACAGCTGTTTTCTTTTATTAAAAGTTTATTGCTTTCAAATCCTTTGTGAAAGAGGTTTAAAAATAAAGTTGATCTTACCCCTTTATAACAGCAATAGACTTCACTTTCAGTTTTTTTAAAGCCTGAGTATATGTGATCATTACAGAAAATTCAGAAAAGATGGAAAAGTAGGAGGAAAATGAAAACAAATCCATGCTGCCCTCAGCCCTCTCCATGTGCCTGTCCAACCACATCAAGAAAACCAGGACTGGAGTTCCCATAGGGCTCAGTGGAAATGAATCCAACTAGTAACCATGAGGTTGTGGGTTGATCCCTGGCCTCACTCAGTGGGTCAAGGATCCAGTGTTGCCATAAGCTGTGGTGTAGGTTACAGACTTGGATCTGGCATTATTGTGGCTGTGGCATAGGGTGGCGACTATAGTTGCAATTTGAACCCTAGCCTGGGAATTTCCATATGCCATGGGTGTGGCCCTAAAAAAAAGGCAAAAAAAAAAAGGCAAAAGAAAAAAGAAAACCAGGACTCATCCTGTGGTAACTTATACTCCCAGGCTTCATTCTTGGAAAAGCTTCAGTTTTCTTGCTTTTCAGAACTGTGATCACACTGCACATCCATCTTTGCACCTGATTCTTGTCTTTTAACATGATGTGAAGCCCATATTGGATAAGGTGGAATATTATTTCCATTAAGATGTAGTATCATAACGTGTGACCATTCTCTAACTGTAAAGATACAGGTTGCTTATAATTTTTCAGCATGAGAAGTTATGGTCTCATCTCCTTCCAATTCTGTCATCACAATCCATATATGGCAGATGGGATGGCCGCTCTTATGCACTAGGACACCACGTGCACAGAAAATCAGCTGCATCAAGAGAAGTAAATCAATGAGACCTAGAGTTTGTCTCTTTCCCCTACACCCTGGCCTCCTTCTGATCTTGCTGAGAGGGTCATTGATTAGTTTAAAAATTGATGACCTGACTCCATGATAGAAAACACAATTAACCACCAATAACTGACCTTCATAACTAGGACAATCCCATTGGCAAATCTTCCACAAATTTCATATCAATTCCTACTGTTTCATTCTAATAACCGTAAGGGGAGTTGAGGCCATTTAAATTCATAAAGCAAGAAATATTGAAGATCTAGGAAATTCTGTACCTAAAGAAAAGCAGCAACAGGAGCTTTGAGAGTTGAGTGAAAAGACAACTTACTACTGGTCTTCCCCCATGTTGAAACATTTAAATGTAAACTGCTTCCTAAGTGATAGTCCCATAATTAAGAGGCCACTGTTCCCACAACTCTATTTTTAGCTCTATTCAAGTCCTTTTCCCTTTCTGCTTAGCATTACAGCCAATTACCTCCCTCATTTGCCCAATCGCTTAACATTTATCCTGCAAATATATACTGAATGCTTTCTCTGATGGTCACTGCCTTACAGAGGTTCACAAACTGCAGTCTCACTGGAAAGGTGGTCAAATATCATGGTTTATGGTCTGGGGCCTGGAGACAGAGCAGCTGGGTCCACAGCCTCACAGCCTTGTTCCAGGTGTGCAAACTTAGGCAAGTCGTGGACCTCTCTGTGCCTGTTTCCCCCTTTCTAAGCGGAAGATGGTGATAATCACTGTTTCCCAGGCTGTGTTCAGGCTTCAAGGCATTAATCCATGCAGAGTATTTGGAACATATCCTGGTGAATGTTTAACAGTCAAAATGTTACCCAATATCAAGGAGCACAAAATCCAGCTGAGAGGTTTCAGAATCATATCTTTTTTAAGTCTTATACTCCCCACGTCTGTAAGGAAATCCATTCTATCTTCGTAGGAATCATTCTCACTTCTCATGATGAACCCGCTTTCTCCAACTATAATTCTCCTAAGAGTACCTGAGGAATCCACCCAGCTTTCTTGGCACTAGGAAGACTCCCTGAACTTCTGCATTAGATTTCTCCCCTGAAGTCTGTTTATTTCCATGATCAAGACTGTGGTTTGGAACATGATTTATTCAGCACAATTGCAAAGTGAACACTTTCTTGACAAGATTCCTCACATATCTAACTGCAATGATAGCTGAGATGCTGAGAGGAGAATGCAGAGACAGAACAAGAAAGAGCTTCTCACCTATTGATCTCAAACTATTTTATTTTATTTTTCTTATTTTAGCTTCTCACCTATTGATCTCAAACTATTTTATTTTATTTTATTATTTTATTTTACTGTCTTTCGTCTCTTCAGGGCTGTACCTGTGGCATATGGAGGTTCCCAGGATAGAGGTCTAATCGGAGTTACAGCTGCTGGCCTATGCCACAGCCACAGCCACAGCAACACGAGATCTGAGCCACATCTGTGACCTACACCACAGCTCACAGCAACACCAGATTCTTAACCCACTGAGCAAGACCAGGGATTGAACCTGCAACCTCACAGTTCCTTTTTGGACTCTTTTCCACTGTACCACAATGGGAACGCCTATCTTTTTTTTTTTTTTTTTTTTTTTTTGTCTTTTTGCCATTTCTTGGGCCACTCCCATGGCATATTGAGTTTCCCAGGCTAGGGGTCTAATCGGAGCAGTAGCTGCCAGCCTATGCCAGAGCCACAGCAACCCAGGATCCGAGCCATGTCTGTGACCTACACCACAGCTCACAGCAACACCAGATCATTAACCCACTGAGCAAGGGCAGGGATCGAACCCGCAACCTCATGGTTCCTAGTCGGATTCGTTAACCACTGCACCACAACAGGAATTCTGGGAACTCCTATGTTGAACTTTAAAATTAATAATTAATTAATGTATTAAAATTTGTGTATGTATTAGATGAGAATAATTTTGACAAGGAAAAATTAAGCCAGAAATGAAAAAGATAAAACAGACAAGCTAACATACCAAAAAGGAGCCACTGCTAGATATAAAAGGCACCAGGACTAGGTATATTCAGCTGAGATCTATCTCTCTTTAAAAAAGGTAATTCGAATGATATCAAACTAAGGCCTTTGAAATATGTAGAAATGCTCCCAATTTGTTTTATGAAACTAGTACTGCTTTAACACCAAAATCCAGTAAGTATATATTATAGAAACAATGATCAAAATACGTAAATGAATACAGGGCAGCCAAATAAAAATGTGCATATATGGGAGGCTGGGAAGGATGGGGGATAACAGTGAAAAATCAAAATCTAAGTACACTCCAAGATACATTTATGCAATTATATAAAAATTATGTATGCATATATATGATAATAAATTATGTAATGCATAAATTATAAGTAATAAAAATTTTATAAAGTTTGTGACAGTCAATACACACACCTGAGTGCAATGCACAAAACATCCATACACATTAAAGGAGAATGTAAAACTTTTCACTGCAGGAGTTCCTGTTTTGGCTCAGTGGAATAAAAACCGGACATATTACCTGTGAAGATGCAGGTTCAATGCCTGGACTTGCTCAGTGGGTTTGGACCTAAGCTATAGCATAGGTCCCAGATACAGCTGGGATCTGGTGTTGCTATGTTGCTATGGCTGTGGCTTAGGCTGGCAGCTGCAGTTCTGATTTTATTTCTAGCCCAGGAAATGCATGTGCTGCATGTGTGGCCATAAAAAGACAACAACAACAACAACAACAAAAACTTTGGAGTTCCTGTCGTGGCACAGCAGAAACAAATCCAACGAGGAATCATGGGGTTGTGGGTTCAATTCCTGGCCTCAGTCAGTTGGTTAAGGATCTGGTATTTCCATGAGCTGTGGCATAGGTGGCAGATATGGCTCAGATCTGGCATTGCTGTGGCCATGGTGTAGGCTGGCAGATGTAGCTCGGATTAGACCCCCAGCCTGGGAACCTCCATATGCAATGGGTACAGACCTAAAAAGCAAAAAAAAAAAAAAAAAAAAAGAAAGAAAGAAATTCACTGCATTTAAAGACCAACTAATATGACTCTAGGCCAAAGTCTAGACTCTTAATGTTTGCAACCCCAACTCCATACCATCTACAATGTTGTTCATGAGAACCAGAGCCCTCATTCGCTTTGCATCTCACAGGATATTTTGTTAGATGGATAAGAAAATAATCCTACAGACATCCACAGACTGATATTCTCCAAGACTGAGAAAAAGCAAAGATAACCTTGTCCAAACATCTGTTCCACTAAATACTGGTCACATGCAATGCTTTGAGGGAAAGGGGTTCTGTGTTCAAAACAGTTCAGGATATTTCTCGTGGGAGATTCACAGTGCAGACAAGTGCACTAAAGACTCTGAAAAGTGTGTGATAAAAAAGTTCTAGACAACACTCAAGCTAGTTGACTGACACTTTCCTTCTTTTTTGCCTCCTACCAGTTATATCCCAACTGAAGAATGTTTTGGGGGAATTCTAGCTTAGATCATTTCAGCACTTAAAGTCATTGCCCTTGACCAATTTCAAACACCCAGAAAAACCAAAGAACAGATAGATGGACTGAATCCATTATGGAATCAGAAAATATACGCTTGGTCATTATACAGCTGACAAATTCTGCTCCTGTTTGTTAGTTTCACAGTTATCAGACTTATTCACGAGCTCTTCTGTTGATGCACATCACTGAGATAACATAAAGATGAACACTAGGAAACCTGGAAAGTGCTAGAACTAATGTAAAGGACCATCATTGTTATGCTGAGTGGCTCTTATGCCTTCTTGGGGCATTAAGTTAATTGAGGTAAAATAATACCAATAACTTGATTGTCTTCCTCCCACCCCCACTGCAGACATACAAGAAAAATGCTTGACCAGAAAAAGCTTTTTGATGCTTCATGGATACCGATATTTTTCTTACAGCTAGACAATAAAGACCTGCAAGTATCTATGTAGAAGGCCAAAGAAGCAGAATAAGTTGCCAATATTAATAATAACATATTACTACTGACTCAATTCATATTTACTGATGCTAGACTTAGGCATAAATTTTACTACAAAAGTCTATCTTCGTTAATATAAATACCACTATTTCAGGATTTTTAAATTCAGATTCTCATAGAAAGAATCTATTAGGACTGCATAATGATCAAATTGATTTTGATCTAAGATAAAAGATAAAAAAAAGAAATATTTCCTCTAAGTAATTTTCAAACCCCTGAGAAGCATCAAAATTCAAAAAGATAGACAATATGTTCACAGCAAATAATTTTCATGTAGTTTATGTGGCTTTACACATGTGGTCAAATCAAGATAGCATTTAGTTTCAAAAATTCTACAATTTAGACATTTCTATTCTAGACAACAAGTTCTCACATTTGGTATAAAATAGTCAGATTTTTCTATCTAGTTATTTATCTATCTCTCTACATATATATTTTTGTTGTTGTTGTTTGTCTTTTTAGGGCTGCACTCATATCATATGGCAGTTCCCAGGCTAGGGGTCCAATCAGAGCTATAGCTGGTGACTTATGCCACAGCCACAAGAATGCAGGATCTGAGCCACGTCTGTGACCTACACCTCAGCTCATGGCAACACTGGATCCTTAACCCCCTGTGCAAGGCCAGGGATCGAACCCACAACCTCATGGTTCCTAGTCAGATTCATTTCCACTGTGCCAAGATGGGAACTCCCAGATTTATCTATATTAAGTCTGAATTCATTCCATTAACAGAAATTCCTTTTCTATCTCCCAATGCCTTGGTTTAGTTAATCATAACAAAAACCATTAGGCATTATTTTTCAGTATAGGTAACGGCATTTCCTTTATCCTTCTAGTCTCTAGCAACAGTCTTGGGATGTCTGACCAGAACTAGGGAGTCCCCAAGAGGGAACCAGAATGCAGGAACTCTGTGCCCTTGGCCTACCCAACACAGATCCCACTCTTCTCCAGGAGAAGGCTGGGGCTGACTGACTACACACCAAGGTGCTTGTGGCAGTTCATTTTATGTGTCAAATTGACTGGGCCACACACAGGGTGCCCAGATTACCATCATTTCTGGATAAAACAGGCACCGGAATTGGTGGACTCAGTGAAGGAGGCTGCCTACCCCATCATGGGCAGTCACCATTCAATCCCCTAGGGGCCTGGAGAAAATAAAATGTAAGAACAGGGCAAGGGAGCATTTGTTCCCTTCCTGCCTATTTGGCCTGGGGCATTGGTCTCTTGCCCTTGGATGGGGATTACATCATCATTTATCCTGGTTCTCAGGTCTTTGGGTTCAGACTAAATTACGTCATGGGCTTTCCTGGGTCTCTAGCTTTCCAATTGCAAGTGGTAGAACTCTTCAACCTCCATAATCACGTGAACCAAATCTTCACAATAAATCCGTGTGTGTGTTTGTGTGTGTGTGTGTCCATGTGTGCATGCACACACATGTGTATAAAACCTGGGCAGCCCGGCCCCAGAATCTACATTCTCTCTCTCTTAATATTATTATTTTTTTTAGGCTGTGCCTGTGGCATGTGGACATTCCCAGGGCAGGGGTCCAACTTTTACCACAGCAGTGACCTGAGCCACTGTGTGACAACACTGGATCCTTAACCTACTGCACCACAAGGGAACTCCAGAGTCTATGTTCTTCATCCCCATTGTATCCTGCCTCATAAAATAAGGTCACCCCAAGGTATTCAACTTTCTTCAAGGAACTTGAAAAGGGCCCTCCTTTTAAAGATGTCACTTGAAAAAATCCAATCATTTTGCAAGAGGTATCCAAATGCTAGTCCAAACTCAAATCCAAGGCAAAGCTTTCACCCTACCAAGACAAAATAAGAAAAATAACTAATTGTGTGTGTGTGTGTGTCTGTCTGTGTGTGTGTGTGTGTGTGTGTGTGTGTTCATCAACTGCCTCTCTGGGTCTAAAGGACCATCCTCTGTTTTCAGTGTCAATATTTTCTTTCTCTTTGAAGTGCCAGTGATAGAAGGTATAGCTACTATTATGTTCATGCCCTTACCTGACAAAAGCAAAAGTTAGCAATCAAAAGTGGGCTTCCCAAATTCTTCATTTTACTAATCCATGAGTTCTCCAAGTCTGAAAATCAATGATCTGCCTTTTTTTGTTGGCTTTGTTTTGTTTGTCCTTTTAGGACTGCACCCACAGCACATGGAGGTTCCCAGGCTAGGGGTCGAATTGGAACTGTAGCTGCTGGCCTACACCACAACCACAGCAATGCCAGATCTGAGCTCATCTGGAATCTACATCACAGCTCACAGCAATGCTGGATCATTAACCCACTTGGTGAGGCCAGGGATAGAACCTGAGTCCCTATGGATACTAATAGGGTTCATTAACCACTGAGCCAGGATGGGAACTCCAATGATCTACCTTTTTTGAAGAAGCTCTGAGGTTTCTCTCCATAGGTAATTAACACTGAGAAGGCAATTCACACCCATTACTGCTGGTGTGGGGGAGGCAGGGAGGAAATGTGAGGAGAGCCTGACAATGGAGACACAGCCTCTACAGAACAGTCTTGACACTAAGGGATGGAAGGGGCTAGTGGGGATGATCATGGAAAAAACAACTGTGAAGACTTTTTAAAGGGTGGGAAACTCTCCTTGTCAGATGGCCCCTAAAGAAAGAACGGCTCTCCTGAAGCCAAGAGTTTATCCAGCTTATGATTTTTCCAGATCTCTTGCTCCAGTATAATTACATAGCCCATTAAAGTTAAAAACATATGCTATTATCCACAAGATAAACAACATATAATTCTATGTTCTAGCTTGAATTGTTAACGCAATTATTTTAAATAGAACCATTCCCAGTGAAATAGTAGCATGTTTTGTTGACTCTTTACACCAATAGCTAGAGAAATTAAATGTTTCTTGTGGCACACTGATTGGGTTGTTAATTACTTAAAAGGAGCCTGAAATCCTGCCTCTTTTTGGAAACAGAAATAATCAATGATAAATATGTGTCATAAAGAAATGAACATCTCTATTATAGAGACTTCATTAAAATTGATTTTCTCTCAAACTATATTGAACTATTGAACAATTTAATCCTAAATCTATTTTGGTACAATGAACTTATTGGCTAAATTTCCTGTGTGGTCAGAATACACATTTCTATTGAGATTTCTAAAACTTTAAGTGGTTACCTTTCATGCCAATCTACATCAGATAGCTGCCATTTTCAAAACTTCCAGTCTATTTAAGAATGAATTCCATGTAAACTGGTACAGCCACTATGGAGAACCGTTTAGAGATACCCTAGAAATCTATACATAGAACTTCCATATGACCCCACAATCCCACTCTTGGGCATATATCCAGACAAAACTCTCCTTAAAAGAGACACCTGCACCCGCATGTTCATTGCAGCACTCTTCACAATAGCCAGGACATGGAAACAACCCAAATGTCCATCGACAAAGGATTGGATTCGGAAGAAGTGGTATATATACACAATGGAATACTACTCAGCCATAAAAAGAATGACATAATGCCATTTGCAGCAACATGGATGGAACTAGAGAATCTCATCCTGAGTGAAATGAGCCAGAAAGACAAAGACAAATACCATATGATATCACTTATAACTGGAATCTAATATTCAGCACAAATGATCATCTCCTCAGAAAAGAAAATCATAGACTTGGAGAAAAGACTTGTGGCTGCCTGATGGGAGGGGGAGGGAATGGGAGGGATCTGGAGCTTGGGCTTATCAGACACAACTTAGAATAGATTTACAAGGAGATCCTGCTGAGTAGCATTGAGAACTTTGTCTAGATACTCATGTTGCAACAGAAGAAAGGGTGGGGGAAAAATGTAATTGTAATGTATACATGTAAGGATAACTTGATCCCCTTGCTGTACAGTGGGAATATAAAAACAAAAAAAAAAGTAAAAAAAAAAAATGAACTCCAGAATGTCTGCTCTGACTCAATGAGATCAGTGTCATCTTGGGAGCACTGGGACACAGCTTCAATCCCCAGCCCAGCCCAGCTTAATGTGGAGTAAGCATCTGGCATTGGTGCAGCCAAGGCTTAGGTCAAAACAGCAGCTCTGAGCTGATCCCTGGCCCAGGAACTCCATGTGCTGCGGGGTGGCCACGAAAGAATGAATCCCCTAAGAAAAACTGCTACACATGAAAAATACATCATTTAAATCAGTGCTGGAAGAAATATTAAAAAAAGAAATTTGATAATAAAAAGAAGGATTATTTAATAGCCTTAATTTCAACTTACAAGCAATGTAATAGTGCTGAATGATGGAAGTGATTTTATGATATCCAAGCAAGTAGAACCAAAAGAATAACTTTATTCTGTGACTCCAAAATTCAGAGAATGTCACAGCTCCTGGGCTTGCTTACAGCTGCTATATAAAGGACAAATAGAGAGACAGTTTTGCTTAAAAAGCAATGAACAGAATTGATTAACACAAAGTAGTTTCCAACATGTACTCACATCTGCTGTGATTTTTATCTAGCTCAATGAATTCAAAGATAAAATTAATGTATGACAAAGATGGTACTCAGGGGAAAGTAGCAGAAACATCACACACAGGCCAGGGCATCTGGATTCTTACCATCACTCTCCCACTCGCTCCCTTTTTTTTATTCTTTTTGGGGCTACATTCATGGCATACAGAAGTTCCCAGTTTAGGGATTGAAGTGGAAAGGGGTACAACACAGCCACAGCAATGCCATATCCAAGCCAAGTCTGCAGCATTCACACAGAGCATGACAATGCTGAATCCCTAACCCAATGACTGAGGCCAGGAATTGAACCCTTATCCTCATGCATACTAGTTGTGTTTATAACCACTGAGCCACAACTGGAACTCGAACTTTTTAAACGTTAAGCAAATCACTTTGTCTGACTGGGCCCCAGGTTCCTCCTCCGTAACACAGGAAGGTCAAACTTATCATCTAAAAGAGCCCATTCATCATGGCATGATTTAAGATAGGAAATTTTTTTTTTGTCTTTTTGCTTTTCTAGGGCCACACCCTCAGCATATGAAGTTTCCCAGGCTAGGGGTCTAACTGGAGCTGTAGCCACTGGCCTATACCAGAGCCACAGCAATGTGGGATCCAAGCCACATCTGTTACCTACAACACAGCTCATGGCAATGCCAGATCCTTAACCCATTGAGCGAGGCCAGGGATCGAACCCACAACCTAATGGTTCCAAATCAGATTTGCTCACCACTGACCCATTACAGGAACTCTGGAAATTATTTTTTAAATAATTTTATCATAGATTAATCTTGCCCAACAAAAAAAAATTTACTATGTCTTTTAGGTCTTTTTTTAATCCCGAGATTCTGCCCTTCATTCCCTTTGTGCCCTTACAGTGTGTCACCTGGGCCCTTGAACCTGTAGAATTCCTTTGGTCTGAATTGGGCCAATTCCTATTTATGGTTCAATTCAAAATGTTCCTCTGTCCTCTGCATTTCCTGCAAATGATATGTGCCTTCAGAAATGAAAACATTTGTGCCTTCACTTTATATATATCAGTATATATAGAGTGTGTGTATGTGTGTGTGTATGTGTGTGTGTATGTGTGTGTGTATATATCTATATATATATATATATTTTTGGGGGGGGCACACCTGAGGCATATGGAGGTTCCAAGGCTAGAGGTTGAATCAGAGCTTTAACCACCAGCCTACCCCACAGCCACAGCAATGCCAGATCCCAGCCACATCTGTGACCTACACCACAGATCATGGCAATGCTGGATCCCTAACCCACCAAGAAAGGCCAGGGTTCACACCCACATCCTCATGGATACTAGTCAGATTTGTTTCCACTGAGCCATGACAGGAACTCCAAGTCCTCACTTTTATTACCCGATAATGTGTATCCTTTTTTTTTCGCTACCCCAGTGGCATACAGAAATTCCCAGGCCAGGGACCAAAACCCATCCCACAACTGAAACCAGAGCCACTGCAGTGACAATGCCAGATTTTTTAATCTGCTAAGCCACAAGGGGATTCCATATCTTACAATTATTTTTTTTGGTCTTTTTAGAGCTGCACCCAAGGCATATGGAAGTTCTATGCTAGGTTTTTAATCAGAGCTTCAGCTGCCAGCCTACACTATAGTCACAGAAACACCAGATCTGAGCTGCATCTGTAAACTACACCAGAGCTCATGACAATGTCAGATTCTTAACCCACTACGTGAGGCCAGGGATTGAACCTACATCCTCATGATTATTAGCTGAGTTCATCACTGCTGAGCCACAATGGGAACTCCCCCTTATAATATTTTTAAATGAGAAGTAAATAACAACCAGAAAAAAAACATTTAAATGCAGTCTACATGGCCTATAACACCACTCCCCATCATTTACCTAGAGTGCTATCCCTTTCCAAGGATAAAGTGGTATGGCCAGATTCTCTACCAACACTAAGGACTGTTTTTACTAGAAAGTCAGTTGAAGCCTCCTGTGCATTAGACCTAGGGATTTTCTCCCTGGTCTGGTCTTTGGAAAAGTTTTCTTTTATCCCTCCACATGCATTGGTCTCCTCTCTAGACCCACAGCTCCCCTCCCTCAGGGCTATTACATAAGGTAGCCCCACCCCATGGAGGCTGCCATTAGCAACCATTCTAAGAGGCAGCCTTTCAGCAGAAATAGTTGAAATGGGCTACCTTAAAAGTTTAAATCCATCCCTCCTGGGGAAATGAGCTCCAGAAGGAGACTTTAAAAACAGCATCCAGCAGGAAAGGCAGAAAGGGAGAAATGCTTCCTAGCATTGTTGTCAAGGAATCAATTCTGCCACCAGCCATTACAGCTGTATCATCTGCAAAAATGAGTGTTCTCTAGGCACAGCAGATGTTCCAAAGCTGTGTCATTTGTAAATACAGATGAGAAATGTGAATTGAAGATGTGACCTTACTCAGTGTGCTATTTGAGGGTGACAGTAATTATGAATATTGACTATAATTTGAGCTGAGAATGCAAGGATCTTTCTTCAGTCTAAATATAGCTGCAGAAAACATATTTGCAAATAGTAAAATAATACTCACTGTTGCCTGCCACCACACAGTTGCAAAGTGAGCCAGTCTAATGCTGAGGCTCTCAGACAAACATGGTCAATTCCACATCTTTGCTTTAACAAAACAAAAAACAAAAAAAAAAACCCTGTCAATTCTTCAGCCACAGGAGAAATTAAAGAATTAAAGGCTTGATTGAATAGAGGTCAGGAAGTAAACAGAGTTTTTGTAAAAGAATGAGTGACCAGGAAGAGAAGGACAGAGGAGAGGGTTAAATTCTTTCTTCAAAGTTTCAGGGAATTAGGAATAATGGCTTCACATATCCCATCCCTCTAAGGAAGGTAAAAAGAAGAAAAACTGGTAGACATCTGAGCTTTGATTTCTTGCCTTGAGATGGCTAAGTGGTCACATCTTAAAGATGAGTTTCCCCAAACAGACTTGTAGTGGAGACCCAGAATGTTGTGAAGGATTCTGAGCATAGTCCTGGATAAGCAGGAAGCATGCTGAGATCAATTAGTAACATCTTCCATGGATACTATCTTGCAAAATGTAGATATTTAGCATCCTGGGCAAAGTGATCACTAAGGTTTTTTCCAGCATCTAGCCCAGCTCTAATCATTTTCAGAAGCAACCACAGCCAAGGGAAGTTAAGTGATTTGACCGAGGTCTAGGTCAACCTTGCTCTGACTAGCCCTAAGCAAATCTGAACTAGAGGCTGGTCTTGGATTTACTATCACTAGTGTTCTTTCCATCACCAGATAGATGCATCATGTTACTTTCCTGATGCATCAATGAAGAAACAGAGGAGAGAAAAAGAAGTGAGGAGAAGCAAAGAGAGGAAGTTATTAAAGAACCATTAAGGGACCAAATGAAAAGGAGGAAAATATCAGCAGGATTAACTGGGATGGGTGAGAGGACAGATGTGACTTCCAGTCTGCAGTGGGTATGAAAATGAGCTGTTTCTCCACCTAGTGAGTCAATTTCCTCCTCATCACTCACTGCAAGAAACTTCTTGTATCACCTCCCCGGCTCCTTCCCCCTGAGCATCAGGTTTACAGTCCCATCTGAGCAGACTGCTAGTCATGTGATTATGGCTTCCTGGCCACAGATGCTTGGACCAGGAACGGATACCTGGTCAGAGCTGAACTAACTTTCCCCAGGAGTCTGAAACTTGGAGCTGGAGACACTTGTCATTCCATATTGGGTGCTTGACAAGGGAAGTGATACAGAATAAAAAGCCATGTTTGATACACATGTGGTGCCAAACCAGAAAAAGGCTGGTTTGAAGAGAGAGAGAGAGAAAGAAACAGATGAAGCTGCAGGGGCAAGAGACCAAGTGACTTTAAGAAGAGACTGAGCGATGAGCTGCTCCAGGTCCAGATTTCAGGGAAACTCAGCTAGACTCCAGACCAAGTGTTCTTGGCTATGAGATACCCCTCCATGGTCTCCAAACTATAACATGTTTTTACTTCAACTATCTCAAGTGACTTCTGTTCTTTGCTAGCAAATATGACCCCAGGCAAGTCAACTGAACCTTGTTGCTTTCCATTTTCTATGAATACAGTAACTGCTGTGGAGGGGAGGAATGAGAAATCATATTCTTTTGGGGGGGTCAAATGTTCTCAAAAAAATCTGACATAATATGCTAACCTTTGCAATAATACACTGTCTTTTATTCACTAAATAAGGAAATAAATCAAATTAAACAAGTTGTGAACTATTAACATCTATTTTGATGATTAGCTCCCTAAAAGAATGAAAAACAAGTTTACATCACTTATTAATTACCAGGTATTTCATGTACAACAACCCTAGAGTTTGGGGGCTGCAAAATCCTGAAAACATGGCACCCATTTGCTAGTTAGGAGTTTACTGAAAAAATCCCAGATGGTAAAGCCTTTAAAATGGACTGTGGGAAAAAGCAGTATCTGTCTCCTAAGCAAGATTATAGGGCTGTAAAATTGGCTGGTGAAGAGTTCATAAAACTGTGATTAAATAAAGCATCAGTGAGTGCTTAGGCAAAGCCTGTTGCAAAACTATTCCAAAGCCTCCTTGTAGGAAAACAAAGTGCTATGAAGTCAGGAGCAATAAACTCTTTTTAAAAGACAAAACACATCTGTAAGGATTGGGTTTTTACTGAAGTCCTCCAAATACAGCACAGAAAATAAGAATGTGGAGGGAAAACTCTGCTGAGATGTCCCCAAGGCTAGCACAGGGCAGGGTATTCCTGTAAAGTTATGCAATTTGCAAAGAAATCCTCAGTCCACAGCTTCCATTACACATTCTAAGAAATGAATGCTCCAGACTAAAATTTTCATTGCATCTGAATTTTTAAGTGATTTTGCATAAAATACTACTCCAGTTTTGCTGAGTTTATTCTTGTTCTAGTTGACTCCAAAACCCTGTGGCATGTTTAGCGTCTAAAGAAATCAACCTCTAGTGCTTTTTCTGGTTGTAAATTTTAAAGCTACCCAGACATCTCAAAGGAGGTAGCTGGAATGGTGAGCAGCATTTGTGCATCCACAACACAACATGACTCAACCCTTTTAAGCAATTGACCCTTGTAACTGTTGCAAAGAGAGCTGTAACTGCATCTTTTTTTTTTTTTTTTAAATTTACCTCCCTGGAGTTTGGACCAGCCCAGAAGCCTTAGGTTGGGATATGAGTAAAATGATGTGGAATGGTCAGGGCAGTCTTGACTTTCATTTTCAGACAGTAGAGAGTTGTGTACAAGGTAAATAACCAATAGACAGTCCTCATGTTTTCCAGCTCAAAGACACCATTTGGAGCATCTGTCCACCATACATTCCCTCCTTTAACAAATGGCCCCTCCTGAAAACATGAGCTTGATTCACTATCATCCTCTACTGCTGACTGAGCCAAGAGTGGATACATGCCCCAGGGGGAGACAATCACTCTTGGCCTTGCAGAAATCAAGTTGTTCGTCCTTGGTCCACAGAGAGCATCAGTCATGTGGGGGGGACACTTGTCTCTGTGTTTTCAGATTGGCTATTTGTATCAACTTTAGGACCCAGAGAAACTTTTAAGATAAACATAAAGGAGAGGACCAGAGAGAAGCAGAAATAAGAGAACTGGAGGGGATAGGTAGGACAAGAGAGAGAAGGGTGGGCAGAGACCGACAGAGGAGGGAGAGAGAGATCTTGGATCTTCTGGTTTTTCTCTCACCAAGCCCAGCTGTACTCTCTCTTCTGGAGTTCCTTCCTGTGCCCGCTGTGGCGTTCCATCTCGGAGTCAGCTGGTGTGTTAACTAGCAACCAAAGACTCTGATCTTGAAATCTCATGTACACTTACAAGTCACCTCCACCCCCACCCCTCATGAGGAAAGATGCCCCCTCCATTATGACTCCACATCTCTACCAGAGGATTTTCTATTGAGTTGGAAGTGATTTGTTTTATTTTCATGTTACTTCTTCTTCTTCTTCTTTTTTTTTGTCTTTTTAGGGCCACAAATGCAACATATGGAGGTTCCCAGGCTAGGGGTAGAATTGGAGCTGTAGCTACCAGCCTACACCACAGCCACAGCAATGTGGGATCCAAGCCACCGCTGTGACCTACACCACAGCTCAGAGTAATGCCAGATCCTTAACCCACTGAGCAAGGCCAGGTATCAAAACTGAGCCCTCATGGATGCTAGTCAGATTTGTTTCTGCTGAGCCACAACAGGAACTCCATGTAACTCTGTTTTTGTAGTCTATTTGTGAAGTGTAAAGTACAGTCCCAAACACCTTATAACATCTAAAATTCCCCCTTTTTTGAAGACACCTGACAACATCCAACTATACATTTAGAGGTAACTTCCCAGCTAACACTTCTGGCTACTGTGTGGGGAAGGCCTGGGAGAAAGCCCTGCTGATGGTCTCTGCTTCTGTATCATGAGGTCAACTGCACCACACCATCCAGTGTGCACTGGGGGGAGGGGGCCAGAGCCAATGAGTGACACTGAGAAAGGGGACCAGAGCTCAGACTTCTCAGAACTGTGAAATTCTTCTCTTAGCTTTGTTCTCTCTCTTTGGTCTCAGTGGACATGACCATAAGCCTTAGACTCTGAAAGAGCCAGATGAAAAAATCCTAGTGCTGGACTCGCTGGCTGTGTGACCTCAGGCAAATCACTTTCCCACTCCCTCTGCCTCAGTATTCTTACCTAAGAACTACCTTCTTCACATAGTTGAGGTGAGGCTAAAAGAGACAAGGCATGCAGTTCCCATTGTGTCTCACTGGGTTAAGAACTCAACATAGTATCCATGGAGATGTGAGTTTGATCCCTGGACTCCCTCAGTGGGTTAAGAATCTGCATTGCCCAAAGCTGCAGTGTATGTTGCAGCTTGCAGTTTGAATCTGGTGTAGCTGTGGCATAGGCTGGAAGCTGCAGGTCCCTCTGAACCCCTAGCCTGAGAACTTCCATATGCTGCAGATGCAGCCCTTAAAAAAATCCAAATATTCTCCAGATAGCCATGCACTTAACAGCAATATATTGTCAAGATGATTGGAGAGAAATGGCTAACAAGCTTATAAAAAATGACCTCAGGCAAATTTCTTCCTTAGAATCAGCTCTCTGAATAATACTAGCAAACATTTATTGCATATATATATTCACCATGTGCCACTCTGGGCTGAGCCTTTTGGATGCATCAATCCATTCAGTCCTCACAGCAATGCTAAGGTAGATACTCTTAATATCCCCTTCTTAATGTGGGAAAGCTGAAGTTCAGAGAGCTGAGGTTATTAACCCAAGCTAGAGAGGGTAACAAAGCATTTGAACTTGTGCAGTCAGATTCCATTGCCTATATCCTTGACCTATGGCATTTTTGCAAGAAGATTACACCCACAGGCTCTATAGAACACTCCAACCCCAGCGTGCATTTTGGACTTAGACTTTACAGTCACTCATCCTGTGTGCCACGGCTTTGTGTTTTGTGGGATGGATGACCAGGGAGCTCAGTTTCACCTCAGCAACCATGAATTGCAATGTTGTGATGGACATATCCACCCAGTGCTCAATAACATGCATGACTGACCTCCTGATTAAGAAGGAATCCTCCAATAGCCCCCTCAAGTGTCTTCTAGTTGGAAATTATGTCCCTTCCTGAAAAGAAATTAATTTTATTGAAGGCTATCTATGTACTGTTATTTGACTGATATTATTTCACCAATCCTCCCAACAATACTCTAAGATTTTAGAGTCCCCAGGTATCACCCAGACTTTGATTGTAGAAAAGACAATCCAAGCAGGAAAGGCTCTACTTGACATAATAAATAGCCTAAGGAATTTGCTGAGGGGTCTAAAAAAACCCTTTAAAGACAGAACTTCTAGGAGAACACCCAAAATCACACCAAAGAATTGGGATATTGCACCAAAGAAGCCAGCACAGCCATGCCTGTGCTTGCCTGGAGAAAGAGTAATAGCAGAGGTGTGGCCTCTGCTTCCATGATATCTCGGTGGGTATCATGGAAGTGCCTCTGATTGGCTGAACCCTGTCTGTGCTGGAGCCATGGAAAAGTCAATTTTAGGTTTCTGGTTTCTCAGGAGCCTGGGAAAGCACAGACGGAAAGGAGGAAGAGGAAATGGAGTTTCCAGTGGTGACCTACATAGGTGGCACTTGAACTTGCTCTGTGTGACTCCCTAGCCCTTATTCTTTCCACAGTACCATGCTGCTCCCTCTTGCTTTCCCTCCTGTTTTTTTTTTTCTCCTGTCTTGGTGGTTCTCAAACCCAGCTTCTTGTCTGGCTAGAACCACCCTACATCTACTGAGATGACTCTCCAGGGCCTGAGTGATCCACACTTGGAGAAGCACCACAGTTAGTTAACTGTGAGGAACAGCAACTCTGGGAACCCTTGCAGTCACTTTATCTTGTTTCTTACTCCGCAGGAGTCTAGACTTTCACACTGCCATGTTTTAGGTGATTTTCCTCCCTCTCCTCTCTGGCTGCTCCCACGTCCTCTCCAGCATCCCCACACCTTTGTTCTCATGGCTACCTGCCCCCCTCATCTTTCTGGCCAGCACTTTAGAAGCCTGAGTCCAATATCAGTGTCCCTAAAATCTGGCTGCTTTCGAGACAAACCGTTCTGGGAATCCAGAAACAAGCATTCCTACGCTGTCCCAGCAAGTCCCTTTGATGTACACTAATGAAAGCGCCTTCTGAAATTTCATGGGCCAACAGCCATCAGCAATTTACTGTGAGGAATCAATTACCAAAGCCTCCCTCAAAGTCCAGTCTTACTTGATGCTGCATATAAAACTGCCCTGTATAGAACATGGTACCAGCACAGCAATTTCTGAAAGAGAGAAGCAGGTCCTCAAAGGTTTTACAAGAAGACAGAACTTCCTGGTGGGGGAGTCAATCCCACTCACCCCCAGTTTCTGAGGATGAACTGAGCAGTATTATTGATAGAAGCCTGGGATGGAAGAGGTGGCTACCTTCATTCCAAACACAAATCACACCGTGTCATGGCTGTAAATTCTAGCAGCAGCAGCGGGTGTGAGCCTCAGAAGAATAGCTTCTGCAATTAAAAACGTGACATTTTAATGGATTATGCAGATCAGCTAAGGCTCTGAATCATACACCTCCTGCCTTAGATGGGATCAAAAGCACAGGCCAAACAAGAGGAGAGAGTGTAAACACTATGGAAAGTTTTAATCACTCCTAGGACCCTTTTATACTTTACTGTGAAAACGAACATTAACCTTCACTTCCAGAGAGGCCCCTTCCTGCCCCCTAAGAAAGGCAACAGTTTATGTCTGTAATAACACAGAAGCTCCCCTGACTGTACTTCTTGAACATCACAAATGTTATCTGATGTGGCCCCATCACCACTGGTGATAAAATAAGTGGTCTTTTTTGGTAAAGGGGTGAGGAATGAAAATACAGAGGGAGCAGGTGACAGTCTCCTTACTAGAGGTAAAACAAACAGACAAAAACTAAAGGGGGGCCTGGAGCAGTGTATTGGTGTTTCCTGTTTGCAAATCATGTATGGTAGGTTTTTTTGTTGTTGTTTTGCTTTTTTAGGGCCTCACCTGCAGCATATGGAATTTTCTGGGCCAGGGGTCGAATCCGAGCCACAGCTGCTGGCCTCTGCTACAGTCACAGCAATGCGGGATCCGAGCCACATCTTTGACCTACATCATGGCTCATGGCAATGCTGGATCCTTAACCCACTGAGCAAGGCAAGGGATCAAACCCACAACCTCACAATTCCTAGTCAGATTGGTTTCTGCTGCACCACAACGGGAACTCTACCTTTCTTTTTAAAGCTAAGAAGAAAAAGCAGAGTCCCTGTGTGTAAAGACTCTGGGGAAGACAGATGTGCCAACAAATCAGTACAAGTACAAAGCAGAGAGTGTGGAAAGGGCTAGAAGACTGATGTAAACTTAGCAGGAATGGACTCTGCAGTGGGAAGGGGGTCACAGCGTGGTAGAAGCCATTGGTCTCGCTTCAAGAAAACAAGTCACTTCTTGAGTTGTCACTTAGGAGTTGAGTGTCCCCAAAGAAATGATAGAGTCAAAGAGCTGAAAGGAAGCCTTATGCCCCAGTCCTCTCAGGTTATGCACAAAACTGAGCCAGACAGGACAGGACTTGTCCAAGACCACACAGTGTATGGCCTCCCAAATTGTATATTGAATCCCTAACCCTCAGTGTGACTATACTTGGAGAGAAGGCCTTTCAAGAGGTAACTAAGTGGAAGGAGAGCCTTAGAATGGGCCCCTTATCCACAGGGTCCCTATAAGATGTGCACACACGTGGAAGAGGCTGTGAGGACAGCAAGTAGGTAGCCATCTGCAAGCCAAGGCGAGGAGCCTCAGGAAAAACTAAACCTGCTGACACCTTGACTTTGGACTTCCAGCCTCTAGAATTGTGACAAAATTCATACCTGTTCTTTGAGCCACCCAGTCTATGGTATGGCTGCCTAAGCTGAACATAACACACAGCAGAGAAATGGGCTGGCCTACAGCAAAAATGTGGGCTTCCATGTTCTTCAAACAGAGCTCTTTCCCTCCCTCATTCAGAACAGTGATCTCAAAGGGATTTGCAAGATGGTGGTGGGAAATGTTTGGGTGCCCAGGAGAGGTACCAATTTCTCATCTAACTGTGGCATGTGGCCTGCTTGTTGAATGACTAAATGAAAAGCAGGCTAAGTGCAAGTGTGGTGGAGGTGGGAGGGGAAGGATATGCTCACTATTTGGGTCATGGGGCTCGTCTCCTTGCCCCAAATCTGGGATGGGCAGAATGGGGACAACAAACCTGCCAAGAGACTCAAGTGTAATTCTTTAACTCTGATGCACTGTGTATTATGCCAGAAGCCAATAATTTTTCACCTTACCTCTTTCGTCTGCAAGAAGCAAAGCAGAGCAATTTATTTCTCGTCCTCTCCTTGCCTTTGCTCCCTTTGGTGGTTAGGAGTCTAATGGGCAGTGAAATGACAAAGATGGGGAAAGAGCAGAGAGCATGGGGTTCCTTGCTCAGGAAGCCACCCATGCCTTGAGAGTTAAGCTTCAATAGCATGCTGTCTGTGGTGGGTAACATGAACTGCTTTGCTCTATACCCAGTCCAACCTCTCCGTAGCATACAGAGGCCAGAAAGGCAAAAAAAACAATATTCCCTAGATGCCCTTGCAGCTGGACTTCTGTGTGTGAATTAGTTTCTAACAAGTAGATGCACTGGACAAGTTTTTTTTTTTTTCCTTTTCTTTTTGGCCATGCCCATGACATACAGAAGTTCTTGGGCCAGGGATCAAACCCACACTGCAGTGGAGAAAACACTGGATCCTTAACCCCAAGAGACACCATGGAATTCCCTGCACAAGATTTTGATCAGGAGCTCAGTCACATGGAGAGAAAGGTACGGTGCAGCACATCCACTCTGCTGCCAGGGGTCATAGCCACAGCAGCATGATTCTCAAACCATCAGCTAGGATAGCAGCTTCCTACTATGCAAAGACAAGATCTTCACAGTGATTGCAGATGTTATTTCTGAAGGTTCAGAAACTTGCTAGTAGTTGAGTACTTATTCTGTTCAAGGTATTTTATATGTATCCTATGATTCAATCCTCAAACATATCTTGTAAAGTCAGTATGAGCATCACCATTTCACAGATAATGACCTAGGTCACACATCTGGTAAGCTCCCACCAGGGGTCAGGCTGAGAGCTAAAAACTGTCTACACCATCATGGCTCACTGTCTACACTAGTGGGACAGTTCTGCTGACTTCACTGACAAAACTACTATTTCACTGTCTTCATCAACATGCTCTGCTCTCCCAGGAAACTCTTGGCCAGGAAGATAAAAGTTGCAAATGACATTGTTATTCACTCCAGAGACTTCCCAAAACCTACTTCAAACTGCCTGGTTTTACCAATATAGCATCAAATGGCTCCACGACCCCTCTTGGCTTACTGTGTTCACTAGTCTTAAACTATTATAGCTGATCCTCATCCAGTCCTAGTTAAGGCTTCTTCAAAGCCTCCTAAATGTCCCAACTTCACTCTCCTTGCTCTGAGAAGTTAAAACTCCATCTAGGTGGTGCTTGCTTGACTGAGGCAAGCAATAAACTCAGCCTGGTCTTAACTGCAGGGAATCTGGTGATATTGTGAGGAGCCAGCATTCAACAGGACCCAAATCTCCCTGTGTTCCTTCCACTATGCCTTGCTGTTTCCTACCTAAGATATTGCCACACCAGCAATTAGGTATTTTCCCTAGAAATCAAGCTGCTCAGGAACTTGGCACAGAAAATTGAGCAGGGGCAGACCCTATACCTTCCAAGAACCCACAACCCTTGGAGGCTCTTCCTAAGCATCACTCCCTGCATGTATGGGGGGCCTGGGGCTCCTCAACAAACTGGACTTTGGTGTCAGTAGGTCTTTTAAAATGGAACTCCAATATCAATTGAAGCCTAATTTCAGAAATCTGCCAACATTTTATGTTCTTTCAAAGGGGCAAAACCTGGGCATTTTCATAATTTGGATAGAGGAGAAATGGTGACAAAGCAACCCACTAGCATGACAAAATATTAGATGGTTATTAATGCCAGCACCTTGCAGACACATCATGTGCTTTGAATCAAATCTAAATGAACCGAGGCTGCATCTCAAGGAGAGTAAAATGAGGAGACAACGCTCATGATGCCACCTCTAGCCTTTGCTTTGTAGCTCACAAAGCACTTTCATGTGCACCACTCTCACTGAATATCACATCAGCCCAGCTTGTCCTTATTTTACAAATAGGAAAATTGAGTGCCCTCTCCCCTCTAATAAGTGGCAGGGCCAGGACGCATTCCAGTTTCCTAGCTTCAGATACAGAGCTCTTTCCAGGATTCATCCACCATTGGGCAGAGATGCAGAATGAATAAACATTACTAGAGTTAGACTGCCTGGGTTGGAATCCTGAGGCTGCCACTTTTAAGCTGATAATGATGAGTCAATTTCTAAACTCCCTCTGTCTCAATTTCCTCATCTGTAAATGGGACTAACAGAATTCACAGGGTTGTCATGTGGATAAATTAATGTGTCATACATCTAATACAGTTTACCCTGAATAATGCCTAACACATGGTAGGAGCTTAAATAGAAGCTATTATTACTGCAGAGGTTGAATATTAGAATCTTTCCCTTTGCCACTGAAATATTTTGTAGTCTTAGAATCATATTCCCAGATGCCAAAAATCAGGCCATAAAAATAAAGCCAGAACTGTAGCTACAGGTGGGAAGCATCAAAGTAAAGCCTCCTTTTCATAATCATTACAAATATTGCCACATTAACCTCCTAGAGAGCACCAACGCTGAAAGAAAGGAACTGTCTCCATTGCTTTGCTCAGACCTGAAATAACAGAGCATGAGCAGAGATAATAGGTGAAAACTCAATTTGATGGTCATGGGAATAGAAGACAGCCAGAGGGAGATGGGAAGTGAGTGCCAAGCAGGAGTGGGAAGTAGCCTGGATTTTCAATTGGCTAAAAATTTACTATTGATTTGGAATCCAGTGTGAATCAAGCATGGGGTATCAAGTTACAGGGAGAGGAGAGAAAGGTTGTGTTGGCAGCAGAATACTGAGCTGGTTGGCAAGGAGAGAAGAAGGACAAAGAGTTCACAGATGCAGAGTTTTCAACATTTACTGACTGAAAGCACAGATAACAGGCATTTTCTGGGGATTTCTCCTGACAACCAGCTAATGAACTTGACTGAACAGAACATTTGCTTCAGAGTTCTGTGCAGGAGGTGTTTTGTTCTTTGTAATTTAAGCACTTCTAAGGGAGGGATATAGGGATGTGAGGATGTTTAATAGAAGGGAAGAGCTCTGACTTCAGAGTCTTGTGCACTGTGGTAGGAACCTTGATTCTGCCACTCGTGATGAGCTGTTTTGGAGCAACTTAACACCTCTCTATGCCTTGGCTCAATAAGCTCTGATGATTCCTATTTGATGGGCTTGCTATGAAAATTAAATGAAATAACACATGTCAAGTGAGTGATTCACTCTGTGCTCTGCCCACAGGAGGCAGGCAAGAAATGACACAGTGATGGTAAGGATGAAAGGCAGCATAAAACATCTGAAATCAGAAATGAAAAAACTTACATAATTTGGGAGATTGCACAATAAAAACTCTTTAGACTGTTTGAAGGCAGAACGTTTGTGAATGTTGTTTGAGGTGAATAATGAAAGTGGGATGTACACTCTGTTGAGGGGACCTTGGGCAAGCCAAGACTCAGTGAGCACAAGTAAATAATTCAAGGGTTACATTCACAGGATTGAAAGGTGAGAGAAGCTTAGAATAAGCACTGAAATGACAACTGAAAATCAACCAGTTTTAGCTTTGCCATATTTGAAATTGTCAAATGACTTTTTAGTGATAGAGTGAATAATTCCCAGGGAAAGGAAATCTAAGAAATAAAGTTACAAACTCACCCAGAAACACGTCACTTTATATAACAGTGATATTACAGAAGGTGTAGGTTATCGATATAATTTTGGCAAACAGATTCATATAGTAAACATAGTAACTCACTTATTTACAAGAACCTTCAGATACATTCCTTTTTAATAGGAAAGAGGGAGATAACAAGATGGCGGAAGAGTAGGGGGACACGCTCGCCCTCTCCCACAAACACACACACAAAAAACACATCTACAGGATAAATGACTTGCACAGAACAGCAACCAATCGCTGGCAGAGGAACCTAAACTCCAATAACGGCAAGAAGTTCGTGACATTACTGGGCAGAACGGGAGAAAAGAGGAGAGTGAGAGAAGGTGAATCCGAGCGGGATGGGTGCTCCCGAAAGGGAACTGCAGAGGAGAAAGGGATCATGCACCCTGGAAAGCCACCTACTCATGGGAAAGATCAAATGAAGGGGAGGAATCTCCAGATGCAGAGAAGAATGTAGCAGTAAGTTGGAGTTCTGAAAAGCAGATCAAGAACTGAACGGAACATCTGAACTACGGGCACAGTCACCAAAAATTGAGACACCTGGGTGGGGGCTGGGCACCGAGACCTTGGCACCAGAGGTTAGTTCCCAGGAAAGGGCTGGTGGGGTGGGGTGGAGCAGAGACTGCTTGGGAGGTCTAGAAACCAGTCTTTCATGTTTAATGGGGCAGAGACTGCCTGGGAGACTAGAAAACAAAGCTGTCACAGGGGAAGGGAGCAATACTCTAGGGGTGGGGAAGTGGAAAGCCACATCAGAGGGAACCTGGGAGAAGAGCCTGGTCTGTGCCCGTGCTGGGGAGGGGAGAGAAGAAGGGGTGGGTCCCCATAGAATACTCCCCACACCACAGCAAGCTTACTGGCCCGCTAGCTGTCAGAACACTGTGCTTCCCAGTGCATCCCCTCCCCCCACCCCCACCACCCTGTATGCACTCGCTGGACCTGGGGCTGCCTGCTGTCAGGAAGGGCTGGCCTCAACAATTGCCTGAATCCTACCACCGCAGCGGCTATCCCTGCACAGGCCTACTTGCCCTTTGGAGGGGCTACACCCCTGCAGAGCAGCACCAAACACCACCAGCCCCTGAGAAAAGACCTGAAGCCCAGAAAAGCTACAACAAGGCTTACTGGGCCATGAAAATATCTGCCTAATTTTCGGACAGTCTTTCTGAGTGGGGCTGCCCTGGGAAGGAGCCTCTTGGGTTGGCAGTGGCCCAGCAAGCCACCCAAGCCCTCAGGGGGTGCCGAGCTCTTGCGGATCAGCTACATAGGACTGCCAGCACCAGTCAGGACCCCTGCAGCCAAGATATGCTACAACCAGCCTGGCCAGGCAGCAAAAAGATCTGCCTAATTCTCTGACGGTCTTTCTGCGTCGGGCTGACCTGGGGAGGAGCCTCTTGGGTTGGCAGTGGCCCAGCTAGCCGCCCAAGCCCTCAGGGGGTGCCAAGCTCTAGTGGATCAGCTGCATAGGACTGCCAGCTCCAGGCAGGAACTCCTGCAGTCCAGAAAAGCTGCAACAAGCCTGGCCGGTCGTCAAAAGATCTCAGATGGTCTTTCTGAGTCAGGCTGCCCTGGGGAGGAGCCTCCTGGCTTCACAGCAGCCCAATTAGCCACTCCAGCTCTTGTTAGGAGATGCACTTCCGCAGAACAACAGCACAGGACGTCCAGCTCTCGGCAGGAGACCCCAAACCCCAGAAAAGCTACAACAAGTCTGGCCGGGCCATGAAAAGATCTGCCTACTTCTCGGAGAGTCTTTCTGAGTCAGGCTGCCCTGGGGAGGAGCCTCTTGGGTTCAGAGTGGCCCAGATAGCTGCCGCAGCTCTTGGGGGGAGCCAAACTCTTGCAGAATGGCTGCGTAGGAATGCCAGCTCTCTGCAGGGCCCCATGCAGCCCAGAAAAGCTACAACAAGCTTGGCCAGACTGTGAAAAGATCTGCCTACATTCTCAGTTCGTCCTTCTAAGTTGGGCTGCCCTAGGGAAGAGCCTCCTGGGTTCTCAGTGACCCAGACAGCTGCTCCAGACCTCAGGGGGTGCTGCACTCCTGAGGAACAGCTTCCCAACACCAACAACCCTCTGCAAGAACCCCACAGCCTAAAAACACCAGAGCAAGCTCTGACTGACCGAGTGAAATCTGCTACCATCGTGGTGTGGACATCCCAGTCCTGTCTTCCCTCAGGAAGTCCTCCTTTGCTTCAAAGAGACCTTGTTAGCCCCATCAACACTCCAGAAAAGCAATACTGCCTCAAAAAAGACTGACCAACAACACCAGCCCTCAGGAAATATTCCACGGCAGTGACAAGGCAAACACTGCCTGGTCAAGGAGAGTACAACTCCCTCAGGAGAAAGAAAACAACAAGCAAGATGAAGAAGCTGAGAAACCACCCCCAGTCAAACCAACAGGAGAACTCACCTAACACAGTCAACAATGAAACAGATATCTGCAGTCTGACAGACCTAGAGTTCAAAAGAGAAATAGGGAAAATACTGAAGGAATTAAGAGAAGATATGAACAGTAACGCAGATACCCTCAGAAAGGAACTAGAAAATATAAGGAGGAGCCATGAAAAACTAGAACATTCATTTGCAGAGATGCAAACTGAACTAATGGCAGTAAAAACCAGCATGAATAATGCAGAACAAATCAGTGATATGGAATATAGAATAATGGAAATCACCCAATCAGGTCAGCAGACAGAAAACCAAATCAAAAAAACATGAAAGCAATATAAGAGACCTATGGGATAATATAAAGCAGGCCAATCTATGCATAATAGGAATTCCAGAAGGAGTAGAAAAAGATAAGGGAATGGAAAATATATTTGAAGAAATTATTGCTGGAAATGTCCCAAATCTAAAGGATACTGAGTTCACGAAACAGGAAGCACAGAGGGCCCCAAACAAATTGAACCCAAATAGACCCACACCAAGACACAATATAATAAAAATGGCAAAAGTTAGTGATAAAGGGAGGATCCTAAAGGCAGCAAGAGAAAAGCAGAATGTTACCCACAAGGGAACCCCCATAAGATTATCACCTGATTTCTCTACAGAAACGCTACAGGCCAGGAGGGAATGGCAAGAGATATTTAAAGTGCTAAAAGGAAAAAAATGCAACCTAGAATACTCTATCCAGCAAGAATATCATTTAAAATAGAAGGGGAAATAAAAAATTTTTCCAACAAACAAAAATACAGCAACACAAAACCCAGGCTAAAAGAAATACTGAAAGGGCTTCTCTAAACCAAAAAGAAAGGAAGGAATGGGAAGAAAACAGAAGTGAAAAAAGAAGAAGAAGAAGAGGAAGAACTAGGACTGAGGAAACCACAATCAGAGAGCAGTCACTCAAATAAGCCAGCATACAGATTTAATCATGAACATGCTTCAAACAAAATAAAATTAAAAAGAAAAAAATAAAAAAGAGTCATCAAAATCATAAAATGTGGGCAAGGGATGTTAGGAAATAAATAGACCCTTTTTGTTTGTTTGTATGTTTCTCTTCTTAATTTTAATATAGTAATGAAGTGTTTGAACTTATAGGACCATCAGGCTAAAACACACAATTATGGGAAGGGGTTGGCATACTTAAAAAACAGGGCAACCACAAGCCAAAACCTAACACTGCATTCGCAAAAAAGTGAAAAAAAAAACACTCAAACAGATAATAACAGGAGACTATCCAACCAAAAATAAAAAGAAAGAAAGGAAGAATGGAGAACCATAGAATCAACTGGAACACGAGGTTCAAAATGGCAATAAATAATCATCTATCAATTATCACCTTAAATATCAATGGACTGAATGCCCCAATCAAAAGACACAGAGTGGCTGAGTGGATAAAAAGGCAAAAACCTTCAATATGCTACCTACAAGAAACTCACCTTAGGATAAAGGATACATATAGATTGAAAGTGAAAGGGTGGGGAAAAATATTTCATGGCAATAAACGTGACAGAAAAGCAGGAGTCACAACACTCATATCAGACAAAATAGACTTTAAAACAAAAGACAGTAAGAAAGACAAAGAAGGACACTACTTAATGATTTAGGGATCCATCCAAGGAGAGGATGTTACTATCATCAACATATATGCCCCAAATATAGGAGCACCCAGATACATACAACAAATATTAACAGACATAAAGGGAGATATTGATGGGAATACAATCATAGTAGGAGACCTTAATACCCCCCTCACATCAATGGACAGATCCTCTAGACAGAAAACCAATAAAGCAACAGAGGTCCTAAAGGAAACAATAGAAAAGTTAGACTTCATTGATATCTTCAGGACACTACATCCAAAAAAATCAGAATACACATTCTTCTCAAATGCTCATGGAACAGTCTCAAGAATCAACCACATATTGGGACACAAAGCTCAATAAATTTAGGAGCATAGAAATTATCTCAAGTATCTTCTCTGACCACAATGCCATGAACTTAGAAATCAACCATGGGAAAAGCAAAGAGAAAAAACCTACTACATGGACACTAAACAACATGCTACTAAAAAACCAATGGGTCAATGAAGAAATCAAGAAGGAAATTTAAAAATACCTTGAAACAAACGATAATGAAGACACAACCTCTCAAAATCTTGGGAAGCTGCGAAAGCAGTGCTCAGAGGGAAATTTATAGCAATACAGGCCTTTCTCAAAAAAAGAAGAAAAATCCCAAATGGACAACTTAACCCTCCACCTAAACAAATTAGAAATAGAAGAACCAAAAAGACCTAAAGTCAGCAGAAGGAAGGAAATTATAAAGATCAAAGAAGAAGTCAATAAAATAGAGATTCAAAAAACAATAGAGAAAATTAATAAAACCAAGAGCTGGTTCTTTGAAACGGTGAACAAAATTGATAAACCCCTGGCCAGACTCACTAAAAAGAGGAGAGAAAGAACCCAAATCACCAAAATTATAAATGAAAAAGGAGAAATCACAACGGATACTGCAGAAATACAAAAAACCATAAGAGAATACTATGAACAACTATATGGCAACAAGTTTGACAATCTGGAAGAAATGGACAATTTTCTAGAATCTTACAGCCTGCCAAAACTGAATCAAGAAGAAACAGACCAACTGAACAGACCCATCACTAGAAATGAAATGGAAGAGGTCATAAAATCACTCCCTACAATTAAAAGCCGAGGACCAGATGGTTTTACAGGTGAATTCTATCAAACATATAAAGAGGAATTGGTGCCCATCCTCCTTAAACGCTTTCAAAAGGTTGAAGAAGAAGGAATACTCCCAAAGACATTCTATGATGCCACCATCACCCTCATTCCAAAACCAGACAGAGATACCACCACAAAAGAAAACTATCAGCCAATATCATTGATGAGTATAGATGCAAAAATTCTCAACCAAATCTTAGCCAACCGAATCCAACAACATATCAAAAAAATTATACACCATGACCAGGTAGGGTTCATCCCAGGTTCACAAGGATGGTTCAACATACGCAAAACAATCAGCATCATACACCACATTCACAAAAAAAAGTCAAAAATCATATGATCATCTCAATAGTTGCAGAAAAAGCATTTGACAAAGTCCAACATCCATTCATGATCAAGACCCTCGCCAAAGTGGGTACAGAGGGAACATTCCTGAATATAATCAAAGCCATTTATGATAAACCCACAATGAATATAATACTCAAGGGGGAAAAACTGAAAGCCTTCTCCCTCAAATCTGGAACAAGACAGGGATGCCCACTCTCACCACTGCTCTTCAACATCGTTTTGGAAGTCTTAGCCACAGCAATGGGACAAACAAAAGAAATAAAAGTCATCCATATAGGAAGAGAAGAGATAAAACTGTCACTGTATGCAGATGACATGATTCTATACCTAGAAAACCCTAAGGACTCAACCCCAAAACTCCTTGAACTGATTAATAAATTCAGCAAAGTGGCAGGATATAAGAGTAACATTCAGAAGTCAGTTGCATTTCTGTATACCAGCAATGAAACATTAGAAAAGGAATACAAAAGTATGATACCTTTTAAAATTGCACCAAACAAAATCAAATACCTCGGAATACACCTGACCAAGGAGGTAAAGGACCTATATGCCAAGAACTATAAAACTTTCATCAAAGAAATCAAAGAAGATATAAAGAAATGGAAAGATGTTCCAATTTCCTGGATTGGAAAAATCAATATTGTAAAAATGGCCATACTACCCATAGCAATCTACAGATTCATTGCAATCCCGATCAAATTACCCATGACATTTTTCACAGAACTAGAACAAACAATCCAAAATTTTATATGGAACCACAAAAGACCCAGAATCGCCAAAGCAATCCTGAGAAACAAAAACCAAGCGGGAGGCATAACTCTCCCAGACTTCAAGAAATACTACAAAGCCACAGTCATCAAAACAGTGTGGTACTGGTATCAAAACAGACAGACAGACCAATGGAACACAATAGAGAACCCGGAAATAAACCCTGACACCTATGGTCAATTAATCTTTGACAAGGGAGGCAAGAACATAACATGGGAAAAAGAAAGTCTATTCAGCAAGCATTGCTGGGAAACCTGGACAGCTGCATGCAAAGCAATGAGACTAGACCAAACCCTCACACCATGCACAAAAATAAACTCAAAATGGCTGAAAGACTTGAATATAGAACAGGACACCATCAAACTCCTAGAAGAGAACATAGGCAAAACACTCTCTGACATCAACATCATGAATATTTTCTCAGGTCAGTCTCCCAAAGCAATAGAAATTAGAGCAAAAATAAACCCATGGGTCCTAATCAAACTGAAAAGCTTTTTCACAGCAAAGGAAACCAAAAAGAAAACAAAAAGACAACTTACAGAATGAGAGAAAATAGTTTCAAATGATGCAACCGACAACAGCTTAATCTCTAGAATATATAAGCAACTTATACAACCCAACAGCAAGAAAGCCAATCACCCAATGGAAAAATGGGCAAAAGGCCTGAATAGACTGTTCTCCAAGGAGATATACAGATGGCCAGCAAACACATGAAAACATGCTCAACTTCGTTGATTATAAGAGAAATGCAAATCAAAACTACCATGAGATACCACCTCACACCAGTCAGAATGGCCATCATTAATAAATCCACAAAGAACAAGTGCTGGAGGGGCTGTGAAGAAAAGGGAACCCTCCTGCACTGTTGGTGGGAATGTAAACTGGTACAGCCACTATGGAGAACAGTTTGGAGATACCTTGGAAATCTATACATAGAACTTCCATATGACCCCACAATCAAACTCTTGGGCATCTATCCGGACAAAACTCTACTTAAAAGAAACACATGCACCCGCATGTTCATTGCAGCACTCTTCACAATAGCCAGGACATGGAAACAATCCAAATGTCCATCAACAGAGGATTGGATTCGGAAGAAGTGGTATATATACACAATGGAATACTACTCAGCCATAAAAAAGAATGACGTAATGCCATTTGCAGCAACATGGATGGAACTAGAGAATCTCATCCTGAGTGAAATGAGCCAGAAAGACAAAGACAAATACCATATGATATCACTTATAACTGGAATCTAATATCCAGCACAAATGAACATCTCCTCAGAAAAGAAACTCATGGACTTAGAGAAAAGATTTGTGGCTGCCTGATGGGAAAGCGAGGGAGTGGGAGGGATCAGGAGCTTGGGCTTATCAGACACAACTTAGAATAGATTTACAAGGAGATCCTGCTGAGTAGCATTGAGAACTTTGTCTAGATACTCATGTTGCAACAGAACAAAGGTGGGGGAAAAATGTAATTGTAATGTATACATGTAAGGATAATTTGATGCCCTTACTGTACACTTGGAAAATAAATATATATATATATATATATAAATAATAAATAAACAAATAAGAAAAGATATAAATATATGCTGTAATAAACTTCTCGGCTGAAATATGGCATTACATAATCATAATTCTGGTTTCTGTGCCATCGTCATTTCTGTGAATATACTTTATTGCTCCCTGGTGCTGGGTGGAATGAAGATACTGAGCTTATTTTCTTTTTAAAACATTGTAGCAACATCAAGAAATAGTTTTTTAAATATCCCAAGGAATGTAGAAGATGTAAGTGTTGACGGAAGGAGCAAAGATGTGCTCTGGGCTGGGATTCGTCTGGGCAGAATTGGGCCTCCATTGGAGTTTTAATTTGCTTGTTTTTGTTTCTTAAATAACCGATTTATTGAGATATAATTTGCATGTCATAAAATTCACACACTTAGAGTATATGAATCAGTGGCTTTTATGTGCTTACAGAATTGTCCAGCTATCAACACTAACTCATTTTACAATATTTTCATCATCTCCAAATAACCCCTGAACTCATTAGTAGTCATTCCCTATTCCCCCTTCCTCTGTTCCAGGCAACCACTGATCTTTTTTCCATTTCTGTCGATTTGCCTATTCTGGACATTTCATGTGAATGGAATCATACTCTCTGGGGCCTCTTGTATGTAGCTTCTCTTACTCAGCATGACATTTTTAGGATTTACGCATGTTGTAGTAAGTATCAGAAGTTTGTCCCTTTTTAAAATTGCTGAATAATATTCTCTATGTGTGTATAACCTTCTCTATCAATTCATCAGTTGATAGACACTTGGGTTGTTCCCATTTTTTGACTACTTTGAATAATACTGTTATGAACATTCATGTGCAAGTTTTTGTGTGGACATATGTTTTTAATTCTCTCTAGAGGTGGAACTGCTGGGTCATGTGGTAACTTTGGTTAACTCATTTAAAGAACTGCCAAACTGTTTTCCCCAAGTTTCCAAAAGCATTATTTCATCTTCTTGCCCACAGTGTATTGGAGTCTCAATGTCTCTACTTCCTCATCAACACTTGCTATTGTCTGTGTTTTTTATTTTAGCCATTCTAGTGGATGTGGATTGGTGTCTCATTGTGGTTTGGTTTGTATTACCCTAATGGTTGATGATATGGAGTGTCTCTTCTTATGCTTATTGACCATTTGTATGTCATCTTTGGAGAAATGTTAGTTCCAATCCTTTGCCCATTATCATTTTTAAACAGATTTTTTTAGAGCACTTTTAAGTTCACAGCAAAATTGAGTGGAAAGTAGGAGAGTTCCCACATAACCCCTGCTCCCGTTCTGGCATAGCCTCTCCATCTATCAACATCCTGCATCACAGTGGTACCTTTTTTACAATTGATGAATCTACATTAACACATCATTATCACCCAAAGACCATAATTTAAGATTCACTCTTGGGGTTGTACATTGTCTGTTTTTTCTTTTTTTATTTTGGTCTTATTAGGGCCACACCCATGGTATATGCAGGTTCCCAGGCTAGGTGTCCAATTGGAGGTACATCTGCCAGCCTATGCCAGAGCCACAGCAATGTAGGATCTGAGCCGAGTCTTTGCCCTGCACCACAGCTCATGACAATGCCAGATCCTTAACCCATGGAGCAAGGCCAGGGATTGAACTGGTGTCCTCATGGATGTTAGTCGGGTTCATTAACTGCTGAGCTACAACAGGAACTCCAACATTCTATGGGTTTTGACAGACATATAATGTATTCACTATTACAGTGTCTGTCATACAGAATTGTTTCACTGTCCTAAAAGCCCTTCATGCTCCACCCATTCATCCTTCTTGCCTTCCCTAACTCCTGGTAATCATTGATCTTTTTACTCTCCATAGTTTTTGCCTTTTCTGGAAAGTCATATAGTCACTAGATCTTCCAAAGTGGCTGTACCATTTTGCATTCCTACCAGCAACAAACAAGAGTTCCTATTGTTCCATATCCATGCTGACATTTGGTAATATCAATATTTTGGCATTCTAATAGTTATATCTGGTATATCATTGTTTCCTTCGCTCATTTTAAAATTGATTTGTCTTTTTATTGTTAAGTTTTGAGTTCTTTATGTATTCTGGATATAAGTTCCTTACTGAATATATATTTTGCAAATATTTTCTTCTATTCTGTGGGTTTTATCTCTTTCCTGATGGTATCCTCTGAAGCACAAATGTTTTTTCATTTTATATTATTTTTTCCCACTGTACAGCATGGGGATCCAGTTATTCTTACATGTATAAGTTTTTTCCCCGACCCTTTGTTCTGTTGCAATATGAGTATCCAGACATAGTTCTCAATGCTATTCAGCAGGATCTCCTTGGAAATCTATTCTAAGTTGTATCTGATAGCCCCCAGCTCCTGATCCCTTCCACTCCCTCCCTTTCCCATCAGGCAGCCACAAGTCTATTCTCCAAGTCCATGATTTTCTTTTCTGTGAAGCACAACTGTTTTTAATTTTAAGATGTTTATCTGTTTTTTCCTTTTGCGGTCTCTGCTTTTGGAGTCATATCTAAATAACCATTTCCTAACCCAAGTTTATGAAGATCTTGTCCTGGACACCATCAAACTCCTAGAAAAAACATAGGCAAAACACTCTCTGACATCAACATCATGAATATTTTCTCAGGTCAGTCTCCCAAAGCAATAGAAATTAGAGCAAAAATAAACCCAAGGGACCTCATCAAACTGAAAAGCTTTTGCACAGCAAAGGAAACCAAAAAGAAAACAAAAAGACAACTTACAGAATGGGAGAAAATAGTTTCAAATGATGCAACTGACAAGGGCTTAATCTCTAGAATATACAAGCAACTTATACAACTCAACAGCAAAAAAGCCAATCACCCAATGGAAAAATGGGCAAAAGACCTGAATAGACATTTCTCCAAGGAGGATATACAGATGGCCAACAAACACATGAAAAAATGCTCAACATCGCTGATTATAAGAGAAATGCAAATCAAAACTACCATGAGATACCACCTCACACCAGTCAGAATGGCCATCATTAATAAATCCACAAAGAACAAGTGCTGGAGGGGCTGTGGAGAAAAGGGAACCCTCCTGCACTGCTGGTGGGAATGTAAACTAGTACAGCCACTATGGAGAACAGTTTGATGATACCTTGGAAATCTATACATAGAACTTCCATATGACCCTGCAATCCCACTCTTGGGCATCTATCCGGACAAAACTCTACTTAAAAGAAACACATGCACCCGCATGTTCATTGCAGCCCTATTCACAATAGCCAGGACATGGAAACAATCCAAATGTCCATCGACAGATGATTGGATTCGGAAGTGGTGGTATATATACACAATGGAATACTACTCAGCCATAAAAAAGAATGACGTAATGCCATTTGCAGCAACATGGATGGAACTAGAGAATCTCATCCTGAGTGAAATGAGCCAGAAAGACAAAGACAAATACCATATGATATCACTTATAACTGGAATCTAATATCCAGCACAAATGAACATCTCCTCAGAAAAGAAACTCATGGACTTAGAGAAAAGATTTGTGGCTGCCTGATGGGAAAGCGAGGGAGTGGGAGGGATCGGGAGCTTGGGCTTATCAGACACAACCTAGAATAGATTTATAAGGAGATCCTGCTGAATAGCATTGAGAACTATGTCTAGATACTCATGTCGCAACAGAAGAAAGGGTGGGGGAAAAAACTGTAACTGCAATGTATACATCTAAGGATGACCTGACCCCCTTGCTGTACAGTGGGAAAATAATTAAAAAAAATAAAATAAAATAGGGGAAAAAAAAAGATCTTGTCCTATACTTTCTTTAAAGAGTTTTAAAAGTTGATGCTCTTACATTTAGGTTGATGATGTATTTTCAATGAACTTTTGTGTATGATGTTAGGTAGTGGTCCAACTTCATTCTTTTACATGTGGATATCCAGCGATCTCAATACCATTTGTTGAAATGGCAGTCTTTCCCCTTGGTGGTCTTGGAACCCTTGTAAAAAATTAATTGACCATAAATGTGGGAGTTTTTTTCTATACTCTACATCTTACTCCATTTATGTGTAAGTCTATCCTTATGCCATGATCACAGTCTTGATTATTGTAGTTTTGTGGTAAGTTTTGAAATTAAGAATTATGAGTCCTATGACAGAGAAAAATATGTTGTTTTGGCTATTCTGGATCCCCGAGTGGAGTTTTAAAGGCTAGAGTTGCATTTCCACTCAAGAGTCTGGCTGCAGGAAGAAGAGGGTTGGTGGCTGACCGAGAGGATAGTACCTGAGCCTAATGCTGCTGCAGTGTGATTTAGTGCTTTGTTCAGGTGTCCATGGTCACACGGGTGCTTCAATAGGTTTCTTACATTCAGAGTAAAATGACTTGGGACACCACTAATACTCCCCCAATGTTGCATGGCTTAAAGAAGCTGAAAGCCCTTTTCAAAACTTCTTTGAGCATCTCAGACTCATGATCCCAGGATCTCCCCTGTCCCAGGGTCCCATCTTAAGCTGGGCAGGCCACCTTGGAATCTTCCCCCATGGCACCTTTAATGGCAGACTTAGCCACCTCATTGGTTCTGTAAGTCATGCAATCATGCCAGGCATGTTGCAGCTTTGGTAGACATCATGAAAAGTGGAGGGTCCTTTGGAATCATTATGAGGATAGATAGCATTCTCCCATCTCAATCACCCTTTCCTCTCCATCTCCTCAGTCCCTTCATTCCAGATCTCTCCATCTGCTTTTCCAATGATTTATGCTCAGTTATACAGGACAGCTTTCCTCTTTCTTAGATGTCTCATTCCTGTTGTGAAGAGCATAACCTGAGGTCTGAACATTGAATTGAGATGTGTGTTTTTAGCAGAATTGTTGGGAGGGAAGACAAGCTAGTGCTGGTCCCATTTTTCTAGAGAATTAGACTGATTTTAAATAAGAAAAAAGAAGAAATGATAGGACTATCAGGACTAAGCAAGGGTGGGAGAAGAGAGCTGAGAACTCTACCCAAGGTCTCCATTTAGAAGTTGTAATATGTTTAGCAGGCAGGGACTTGTTCCAAAAGACTGGGCTACAAGAACCATCCTGTCAGCTTTTGATTTTCCTAAGTCAAATTAAATTTGGCCGCAGGCCTCCGCATATCTGGGTCAGAGGTAGGGTCTTATTAATGGGGTGTGTATGTGGTTTTGAACAGCTTTATTGATCCATAGTTCACATACCATGCAATTCACCCTTGAAAGTGTATAATTCAGTGACTTTATATATTCACAGAGTTATGCAAGCATCACAATTTTAGAATACTTGTGTTACTTTCAAAAGAAACCTTGTACTCTTTAGCTGTCACTCCCCACCCCCTTCCCCCAACCTTCACAGCCCTAGGCAACTGCCAGTCCACTCTCTGTTTCTATGGATTTGCCTCGGCTTCCGATAGAGGTGGCACATGGCCACCAGGAAACAGCCATAAGCACTCCAGGATATCATGTGGGAGGAGTTCCCCTTTGCTGCTAGTGAAAGGATGCAACAATAATCTACCATCACTACTTGTTTGCATTGAATTTTCCCACTTGTACTTATTTTAGCTTAATGTGTTTAGAATTATATTAAAGTTATTTTGGTTGCTTTTGCTGTGATGAACAGGAATGGTACATTTCTCTTTATTTTTCCTATGTAGATATCCTTTGGGTTAAGTGGACCATCTTCTCTGGCCCACTTAAGGAATTGAATTTGGACTTTTTGTATAGATTTATCTCAGTTCTTTCTATGCACTATTTTGGGTAGTGAAAGATTTATCAGTTCTGTTTGTCATATTTCTACATTACTTTTAATTTATTTTCCCACCTGTTGATTTTTCCTCTTTTATTTCTTAGTAGTAAGACCACGCTCTCATCTTCATTTTTCATTTCTAATATAATTCTGGTCGTTCTGATACATAATCTGTTGCCTGTTTGAAATTTATTTTGTATCATCAGGACCCAGGGTGAAAATAAATCATTTTTATTTGAGTTGACATTTAACAGTAGTTACTTTTTCACTTTTGTATTGTATCTAATATATACTTTGTTACAATCCTTCCATAGTTTGAATTATGTTTCTGAAGTGTATGGCAGCCCAGTGACACTTGTTTTTTAATACAACTCCTCCAGTTTTGATGGCGGCAGCTTTATAGTTTACAATCCAATAGGGTGGATTCACTATCATTTCTTTGAAGAACAAGTGTTATTCCTTATTTCTCTAGATGAGATTTACTCTGTATTTGCCCCATTCTAGAAAGTACTCCAATAGGTCTTAGAAGCTATTGGATTCATTTATGTCAACATAGGGCATATAGTCATCTTTACCATCTGAACCATCTCTATGCCCTTAATTGTCTCTTTTAAGCCTGTGGCCAAACCCCCTGTCCCCCATCATGCCCAGGCCTCTGCTTCCTCCTCTTTCTCTCAGAGGAAGTTGGAAATTTTCCTTTGGAGCAGGGAAGATCATTTGCTTTATTCAAATTTCATCAGTTTCTCAGTTTTCTTTAAGCATTCTACCTCTCAAGTTAAATGAATATAAAGGAATTTAACTTTTTATATTACTATTGCAAGTAGCATTCCCCCCCCCGATTTTTTATTTTTAAGCTGCCTGGTGCCAGTGTAAGCAAAAATTATTGATTTTTGAAGATTCGTATCTGTAATTTTGAGCAAGTCATTTTCTGGTTAATTTCCATGAATTTTCTAGGAATGCAAACATGTCATGTGGAAATATTGAAAATTTTTTTCCCCTTCACCATTTTTGCATGTTATTTTTTCTTGAATAGTTATCTGTGGACATTTCTAGAGCTAGGCTAAATAAAGTTAGGAATAATGGGACATTGCTATTTTGTTTCTAATGGGTATAAAACTAAGGCTTCACAAAAAAATATGCTTATCCTTTCCACTAGGCTAAGATAGAAATACTGTACCATTAAAAAAAAAGAAATTAAGTAAACATTAATATTAGGAGTTCCCATCATGGTGCACCAGAAACAAATCTGACTAGGAACCATGAGGTCATGGGTTTGATTCCTAGCCTTGCTCAGTTGGTTAGGGATCTGGCGTTGCCCTGAGCTGTGGTGTAGGTCACATATGATCCCCAGGTCCTGCATTTCTGTGGCTGTGGCATAGGTTAGCAGCTGTAGCTCTGATTGGACCCCTAGCCTGGGAACCTCCATATGCTGCAGGTGCAGCCATGAAAAGACAAAAAGAAAAAAAATAATGCTGAATGTCACTGAGTTCCTTGTTGGCATATATGTAATAATTACATGTATCTGAGGACTTTCTATGAATATGCTACATTGTAAAAATAAGTTTTAAAATTTTACTAGATTTCTATGACTGGCACAAACACTACTTGCTTGCTGGTGATTTTAAATTAGTGTTTCCCTGATCCTTTTGGAAGAGAGAGAAACCACCACCCAGCTTTCTCCCCCTCTTCTTCCTTTGCTTCCTCTCCCCATCCTCTCTGTTTCTCTCTTTCTCTCTCCTCCCTCCCCCTCTTCTCTCCTGCTCTTCCTTCCTCTTCTTTTCCTCCCTCCATTTGTCCTTCCTTCATCCCCTGCTTTTGATGGTGCCTTTGTCAGGTTTGGGAACCAAGGCCTTTATTTAATAAACTAACCTAGTTTATGAAGGTTAGTTCTAGAATATGAGCTCCTTTATAGAATAAGTGGGAGGGAGAAATTCTCCTTTGAGTTGAATAGTAGTAACAAATGTCTTATTTGAGGGGTGGGCAAGGGGACTGGAAATTGTGCGGGAGAATCCTACATGCTGGGTACCCTTTTGGAGATTGATATGCTAGACTTGACTGCAATGACCTTGCATGAGATGTGACTGTGGACTATTCAGGGGTTGGAGATATTCACCTAGAGAGATGCTGATCTAGAATGGTGGGCATAACACTTCCCGATGGTAAAAAAGACATTGTGAGGGTAGAACTGATTCCCTCTGGCATACAGCTTAGAAGAACAGGCAAGGAAGCAGGACAGCCACTTGTTTTCTCCCCGCAGACCTTCTCTCTGGTAGTTATCCACACAACTATTCACATGGCCATTTGGTCTTGGTCTTGGTCTTCAGGTCTGGCAAATATTGTTCTGGGTCAGGTACTGCCCATACTCTGAGGGCTGCATATGGCTTCATTTGGGGTAATCCTTCCTAGATCCTTTTCCTAAATGTGAAAGGTGGAATCCTAAGGTTATTCTGATTATTTCAGCCTTAACCTTTTTTTTTTTTTTTTTTTTTTTTGCTTTTTAAGGCTGCACCTGAGGCATATGGATGTTCCCAGGCTAGGGGTCAAATCGGAGCTACAGCTGCCAGCCTACACCATAGCCACAGCAATGCAGGATCTGACCCACATCTGAGACCCACACCACAGCTCATGGCAACACCGGATCCTTAACCTACTGATCAAGGCCAGAGAGTGAACTTGCATCCTCATGGATTCCAGTTGGGTTCATTAACCACTGAGCCTCAAAGGGAATGCTCAGCCTTAACTCTTAATTTTAGGGGCAGATTGTGGATTTTTGCTTTGAATTTCAAGTTTAGGAAGCTGTTAAGTGCAAGTTTCCAGACCAATCTTTGACTTTAGCCCTGAGCCTAACTCTGCAGCTTTGTTGATTGCTATCTGCTTAGAAATTGTCTTTCACTGGATGATTTTTGTCTTTATCACTGGCCTCTTACAATCTTGGTGTTGCTGCACTTGTTTATCTTTTTCCTCCTGGTGGCCCTGTCACAGGGTGTGGATCTTCATTCTGTTTCTAGTTATGGGTATTCCTTCTGTGTCAAAAGCAGTGTGGTGTGTTGATATGAGCAAGAGCTCTGCTGGTTCTAAGACCAGCTCCACCACTTAAAGTCAGAGTGACTCTGGCCAGTTGTTTCACTCTGGTATAACATGGCTTTTCCAACTATGTGATGAGAATCCTGACCATGCTCTCCATAGAGTTGTGAGATTGAGATTGTCCATACATATGGCTTTGTACAGAGCCTGAGAGCAGTGAGTTTTCTATAAACACTGACTGTAGCTTTGTTGTTACAATCTACTGGTGTGGTGAGGATACAAATTAGGTTTTCTGTAGTTCTGTGTGTTTTCTGTTAAAAATTCTGAATCCAGGGAGTTCCCTTTGTGGCTCAGCTAAAATGAATAGACTAGTATCCATGAGGATGTGGGTTCCATCCCTGGCCTCACTCTGTGGGTTAAGGATCCAGCATTGCCATGAGCTGTGGTGTAGGTTGCAGACATGGCTCGGAACTGGTGTGGCTGTGGTATAGGCCAGCAGGTGCAGCCCTGATTTGACCCCTAGCCTGGGAACCTCCATATGCTGTGGGTGTGGCCCTAAAAAGCAAAAAAAAAAAAGAAAAACCAAAACTTGATGCCAATTACAGTGTGTATGTGTTTTGCCCCCATACCACCAAGCAATTCTCTGACATTAGCTGAATGTCCTACAGTTCAACATAATTCAACACTGTTTACCCAGAGATAGTGTCAGACTTCACAGATTAAGGGCTCAGTCCCACAAGACTCTCCCTACTTCTGACCAGTCCTGGTTGTTACCTGTGCATCACAGATTCCCACCACCCCTTCTTGGACTTGATTAATTTGGTAAAGTGGCTTGCAGAACTCAGGAAACTACTCACTAGATTCCTTGTTTAACACAGACTATTAAAGGATACAAATCCACAGCCAAATGAAGAGATTCATAGAGTGAGGTCCTGAACAAAGGGGCTTCTGTGCTTGCAAAGTTTAGGGATAGTCCTGGGGGCACATGAAAGCATTCCGGTTCACCAAGCTGAAAGCTCTCTGAACCCTGTCTTTTGAGTTTTTATGGGGACTTTATTGAATAGGCATGATTGCATGATTGATTAAGTCACCTGTCATTGATGACTGATTCAACTTCCAGACCTTCTGCCCTCCCAGGAGGTCAGGGAGATGGGATTGAAGGTTCCAATCCTTTAATTGCACAGTTGGTTTTCCTGGCAGCCTCCATCCTTAGTCATTGAGAGCCAGAATCATTTCATAAACAAAACAAAAGCCAGATTTATTGTGAGCAGCACTTGGAGAATTCCAAGGGTTTTAGGAGCAGGAAGAGTAGATGAAGACCAAGAATATATTTCCTATTATAAATTACAGTATCACACTATTGTATCACTATCTTATCCCTCTCTTTTCAGTCCCACTCTAGAGTTTATCAGTCTATCATAATATCTTTATTCACTCTCCAATCTCACTTTGATAATTTATTTATTCCTGCATCTTTATTTAAAAAATAAATTAAAGGAGAGCTGATTTACAATGTTGTACCACTTTCTTCCTGCATCTTTAAAATAAGCAGTATTTTTCATCTCCCTGGGTCAGGAGCTTTGCTTATCCCATGACTTTGGCAGCTGCCCTTGGCCTAGCACAGACATGATTTCCTTCTTTGGCACTCACAGCTTCCTGAACCTTACAACCCAACTTGGGGCTTAACTTGCTATTGAAGCCTTGGTGCTTCCCATTCTCAGATAGGAGGTCCCCCCAACCCTGTCCCAACATAGCCTGTCCATTAGAAAACTTGGATCACAGGGAGATCATTTGGTCATCTTGCCAATTTGCGCTTTGGAGTCAGCAAAGCTTTTGAGGACCTGTGTCTTTCAAGATTGTTTTCAAATTGCACCTTGCTTGGTATTATTATTGTTTCTGTTGAATTAAGATATCTGGCACTTTTTATTTTGGCAAATTTGGTTCAGAGGGAATCCCTTGTGGATACTGCTACTTGACTCATTGAAAAAGATTTAACTACTTATGCATTTTCTTTATGGGTGAAATTATACTCCATATAATGAATTTAATTATGTCCATAATAAGTGATAGTATACTCAGAAGAATGTTTTATTAAAGGCTGATAAATGATCTTTGATAGGAGAGACAACATAACAGCTTTTTATTTTATCTTGTGAAAGACAAATTATCCTATGGATCATTGCTTATATCCGCAATTCTTTTAACATCTTTCAAATGTCAAGGTATTTCCAGATTAAAAAAAAAAAGAAGAATCTGTGAATAACTCAACCAAGAAGCTGCCTGAAAAACTCAATTTCTGCTGGTGATTAAATATGTCACAGAAACCTGGTTACTGATGATGGAGGTATTCTCAGCCTCGTTCAAGCCAAGACTTACTTCGGCCCATCCATTCCTAACACTTGTATTTATTGGAACCACTCCACTGTCATCAAACACTTTGTGAACACATGAAAGCAAGTGACTTCCGGCATTTTCAACAGAACATGACCATGGTGAATAGCAAGAAGTATTACATGGATCTCCCTAATAATTGATTATTCACTCAATCATAAATAAATTGTATTTCTTCCATCTGCCTTGGCCTGTAGGAGGCCCACTAATGGGAAAGAGATAACATCTAATAGTGAAAAGGCTGGTTGGTTTTCAAGATGTCAGAAGGTCGAGATCAGTTTCCAGTAAGGACAGAATCATTGAAGAAGGTTATTAACCATCTCTTTTCTCAGCCCCAGCTGTTGATCATCTGCAAGGCTCTTGCAGACCACAGAAACTGGTTTGGAAGGGCAGGGCTGCATGGTGGGAAGGGGATATGTACTGACCAAAAGGTTCAGCCCACTAAATGGAGGAAGTTTGCTAGACCATGACCTCTGGAGGTGGGGACTGTGGTCTCCTGATTTTGTATCCTTAGCAGCTAGCCCAAAGAAGATCTTGACTGTTCATTGAATGACTGAGTGAGAGCCATGGAGCTTTGGAGAATGGGATGTTCTATCAAAGCTCTAGCATTTCAGCTTTTGCCCTCTTGTCCTCAAAAGTCCATGAGCTGAAGCACTGGTTTATAACTATGGATGCAGTTTAGCATCACTTGGAAACTTAAAAAAACAGTGACACTTGGGTCCCACCCTCAGAGATTATGATGTAATAGATCTGGGATGGAGCCCAGACATCAGCATTTTTCAGAAAATTTCTCATGTGACACTAATGTCCAGACAGGGCTGAGGACCCCCAGACTAATGGAAAGACCAGTGTAATGGTCTGAAGTTGAAAACCCAAGGTGAGGTGTGTTAGAATCCAGTGTTGATCAGGGTTGGTTGGAAGCCTGCTGATAAATTAGAACTGTCCTACATGTAGTTGAAATCTTGGAAATTAAACTTAGGATCATCTATTAGAGGAAGATGATTTTCAGGGGGAAGAATGATAGAGTAATCCAAGAACAGGGCTTTAAAAGATTTGGATTCGGGTCCATCTTCTTACAACTAGCTGTGATCTTGGCCCAAGCACCTAACATCTCAGAATCTCAGCTTTCTTATTGGTGGAACAAAGACTTCAAATTTTAGAATCTTTCCAGTTCTAAATGTAGTTTGGTAAGTGTCCATTTTAGGTTGGGAACTCCAGCAGTGGTAAGTCCATGATATTTCTGGTGCTGAAACCCAGAGAGTGGGTTAGGAAAATGATACACCAATGTCACCATTATTGGTATTCCCATTTGCTCTAGTCTGTGGATAATTCCTGAATATGAGACAGTCTGTTAACAGGTATGTTCCCCCTCAATTTTCATGAAGAACAAATATTAAAAAATTGTAAGTTGTCAAAAATATTTATATTTATCAAATACTGTATATTTTAATGGGAAAGGAGGCCAAAGTGCTCAAAGCAGAATATTTTTTGGGTATTTGAAGCTTGTAATTCTTACGTCTGTTTAATCTTAATTGTTATCAACATTTATTAATTGCTTGCCATATAATCTAGATGCTGTTTTAGGAACTCTATGCTGTCTTCTCATTCAATACTCACAACAACCACATGAAGTAGATTCTACTATTATCCCAATTTTACAGATATGGAAATTGAGGCACATACATGGTAATTAATTTGCCTAAGGTTACTAACCAGGAAGTTATAAATCAGAGGTTTGAATTCAGGAAGACGAGTTCCTAACCACTAAGTTATTTTGCCTGTGGAATAACAGCTTTCATTTCTATGATGCATTCACTTGTAAAAGCCTGTCATACCGCCTGAGAGCCCTGTGAAGAGTTACTCTTATCCCCATTTTCTGGATCAGCTCAGAGAGTATGAATAATTTATTGAGATCATCCAATTTGTGTGCAGGAGTACTTGGAGTTGTACTTGGTCCTGACTCCAGATCTAATGTTCCTTTCATTCTCTCTAACCATTTGCTGGGCCCTTATGAATTTATTGTGCATTTCCACATTTACATGGTTCAGTCCTTACAATGACTCCATGAGGTAAATGTGAAAAATGTGAATGTTGTCCTGCCCAGCCATAATTAGGTGACACCCTAGATGCTATAACAGATCCATCCTCAAATTGCTGACTTAACAAAATATTAGTTTATTACTCACTCATATACAGCCCAGTCATTTATAAAGGTCACTTGCTCCCTACAGTCATCATTCAGGGGCCCAGGCTGATAGAGGTGCTGCCAGTCCTTATTCCATGATTTCCAAAGGGACTCCATCTAGCAGCATGCTGGGGAAAGAGCAGAGGAAGTGTTGATGGGCCAGGCCTGGAAGTACTATCTATCTCTTCCAACTTCCATTGGCTGAAAGTTCATGGCTGCTCCAAACGGAATGGAGCCTGGCAAAAAGTACTCAGATGTGCACTCAGGAATGAAGGAAAATGGGTTTGGAGAACAGCTGGCCAGATTCTGCTGCAACAGCTAAAAATAGTGAAAATATCTATCTACCAGGCACTTCATGAGCTAGACATTTTACAAACGTTATCTCAGTAAATTCCCATGACAGCCTTTGAGATAAATTAGTCCTTCTTACAGATGCAGATTTGAGAGACGTGAAGAGAAATCAAATGACCTGTCCATGATTATCCAGTGACCAAGCTTAAATGCAGACTCAGGTCTCCCTAACTTTGGAATCAGTATTTATAACCCCTCTATAAATATTAAATCTCCTGAGGGCAAGTCAGGAGAGTTGGGTTACAATCCCACTTTTACCATTAATAGTACAGCACAGGTCTTGAGTGATTAGGCAGCTAAGCCGTGGGGGGAGCATTGATTAGTTTCCCTCTATTATCCAATGCCCAGGCCAAGAGGGTCTGAGTCTGGTGTAGGAGTTGATGAACTATTTCATTTATGTCTAATTAGCCAGGCTTTTCTAAATCCTGCATCCATATACATTGAAGCATATGTAAACATCTTTTCCCCTGATTATTCCTGGCATATTCTACTTGCAGCTACAGGTAGGTACATCAGCAGGGACTCAGGTGCCTGTTTTCTCATTGACATTTAACACAGTGCTTTTCAAGCTCTTATGTGCCCATAAATTACCTGGGATTTTATTAAAATGCAGATTCTGTTTAAACAGGTCTGAGGTGGGGCCTGAGGGTCTGCATTTGTTTTTTGTTTTTTTTTTTGATTTTTTTTTGTTTTTTTGTTTTTTTGCTTTTTAGGGCTGCACTCGGTGGCATACAGAAGTTCCCAGGCTGTGCGCCTATGCCACAGCAATAGCCACACCAGATCTGAGCCATGTCTGTGACCCACACCACAGCTCATGGCAATGCCAGATCCTTAGCCCATTGAGCATGGCCAGGGATTATACTGGCATCCTCATGAATGCTAGTCAGAATTGTTTCCACTGAAGCACAATGGGAACTCCTGATTTTTTTTTTTCATTTCTAACAAGCCCAAGGTCATGCCCATCTTGCTTGTCCACACTACATTTTGAATAGTAAGGATCTGGTATTTGGATCACAGAATCAGCCTGTTCCTTCTTCACTGGGTTTTAGCACTTTGTTCCTATCTGTCATTTCACTGGTTATAGTGTACTGTTCCTAATGGGATATATGGCTGTCTCCTCAACTAGAATCTGAGTTTATTGAGGATGGAGGCCATTTATAATTAAACTTTTTTTTAGAAGGATTTTTAATTAATTAATTAATTAATTTATTTATTTTTTGTCTTTTTGCCATTTCTTGGGCCGCTGCTGCGGCATATGGAGGTTCCCAGGCTAGGGGTTGAATAGGAGCTGTAGCTGCCAGCCTATGCCAGAGCCACAGCAATGCGGCATCCGAGCCACGTCTGTGACCTACACCACAGCTCACAGCAATGCCATATCGTTAACCCACTGAGCAAGAGCAGGGATCGAACCTGCAACCTCATAGTTCCTAGTCGGATTCGTTAACCACTGCACCACGATGGGAACTCCTATACTTAAACTTTTTATGTAGCCTGATTCATAATAGTTGCTAACTCCATCTGTTTTGAATGGATGACTAATGATGGCTGTTGTGAGTATGGAGAGAGGCTTCATGGAATCCTGCCCTTGAGGTACTCTCAAGTGCATTCCTTCTCACCCTATAGGGTACCATGTGAAAACTGTTAGCCAGGCATCTGCAGGTCCTGAGGGGCTTTTGAGCCTTTTTGGTTCCTTCACTGTCCATATAACAATAAAAGAAGATGCAAGACCGAAGAGTAGAGAGATACATAGAGAAATTATCTGGTTAATGTTGATTTGAGGGGGTGGGTGTAGGAAGAGGGATCTGAAATACACAATCTATAATGTTCCAACCAGCTACAGTTGAGTAGTTATAGTTCCTATTTGGCTGTTTGCTTATGGGTACTAGGTTTTGAATCTGGAAGTGCCTTTGTAGCTCAAACTTTAAAAAAAAAGCACCATAAAATATATATCTTTCCCCCAGTAGACCCCCAGTCACATTTTATTTTTCTGTATAAGAATCTTGTTTTCTCTAACAAATCAGAATCTCTGAGGGCCATAGCCCTCTGAAAATAGGGTAGTGACAAACCACTTTGTAAAGACGCTCCTTCTGCCTAAGTGGTGGGCCCTTGAGATTATCTGAGGCTGCTGGTTCCTCCAGTTTTGACCAGTGACAGACCACTGACAAGAAAAAGAGAATACCACCATCAAGTACTAGAGGAGAGAGCTGGTTTTTGCCAGATGTTCAAATGGCTTGGAGATAAGATCTTTTTGTAGAAGGTGAGGGCATCAGAATAGGCAAGGAGAAGAAGAAGGTAAAGCTTCCAAAGGATTGTCAGGCTATGCTGTTTTGTGGGTCACTAGCCCTCTCAAAAAACTAATGGGAGGAGTTCCTGTCATGGCTCAGTGGTTAACAAATCTGAGAAGGAACCATGAAGTTTCAGGTTCGTTCCCTGGCCTTGCTCACTGGGTCAAGGATCTGGCGTTGCCATGAGCTGTGGTGTAGGCCACAGACTCGGCTCAGACCCCATGTTGCTGTGGCTCTGGAGTAGGCCGGCAGCAACAGCTCCACTCAGACCCCTCCATATACCACAAGTGTGGCCCTAAAAAAAATTAAATTAAAATTTAAAAAAATACATACAAAAAATAATCTGATGGGACCTGTGATGCCTCTGCCCAGGGAACACATACATGTGGAATTTTACTTGTGACTGCAGTGAGTTCAGGGTGTCTTTGGACCCCAGATTACTCCTTAGAGTGAAGAGATGACTCACTCTCTTTGTCTTTACAAAGGGACAGTTACAGGTAACATGGGGCAGGATTTAAAGAGGTTCTCTCTCTCTCTCATCTGTCCCCAAAGGGCATTTCACATGGGCTAGTCATGGATATGGTTCTACCTTTTGTTATTTAGGCTGTTCAGAGAAAGCTTCGCTTCTTTTCAAATGCTGAAACAATCTCAGAGGCATCAGAGATGTCAAGAGTGGTGATAATTGTGCTGTGTAGGTCACTGTGTTGGTTCTGCTTCTTTAGCAAGATTGGATTTTATTGACCCAGACACAGGTAAAATATTTCCTATCAAAAACTCTCTGTCCCATATACTCTATTCATTATTCGATCCACCTGCAGTACTGTCATGAGATGAATACCAAGTGCTCAGTGCTGTTTGGAGAAACAGTTTTCATCTTGGTTACTATGAGCATTTGAAGTAATGATGCAGAAGGCAGAGAGGGAGATGTTTGTTGTCAGGAAAACACAGTGTTTTTTTGTTTTTTTTTTTTTTTTTTAGTGGGAGTCCATTCAGGCATCATGATTTCTAATTTAAAGATAGAAAAAACAGGAATCCTCATTGTCTGACTTGCACCTCCAGGTCCTTAAAGTGATAAGAGAAAGTCTGGGCCCCTTCCTTGGCACATGGCTCATTGCAGCAAAGGTGTGTTTTTCATTTGAGCTGCAGCTGGGATGGTAAACTTGACCATGAACATTAATGTGATGCTAGGGGCATTGTTCATGTATCTATCTCTTTGAGTTCCTGTTGTTTTGAAAAGGGTGGTCCTGATAAAACATAAAATTCCAGGAGTTACTATTGTGGTGCAGTTGAAACAAATCTGACTAAAAACCATGAGGTTGTGTGTTCAATCCCCAGCCTCGCTCAGTGGGTTAAGGATGAGGTGTTGCTGTGGCTGTGATGTAGGCCGAGAGCTGTAGTTCCAATTAGACCCTTAGCCTGGGAACCTCAAAATGCTGCAGGTGCAGCCCTAAAAAGAAAAAAAAAAGAAAAAAAACACAAAATTTCAGAATCATGGAATCTGCACTCCATTGGCTTGTGTGGCAATTCAATTATGACTTTATATCTAAAAGTGAAATCACAGAGAATTGTCATTTTGATATTTTGGCTGCCCAACTTCCATTTGCTCTCTGAAAAGTACCCAGTCTTGTTTTGAGGAATTACTTTTTCCCCAATGACTCATAACCAGGTGCCCTGTTCTCCCCTAGCCCAGGGGCATGTTTGTGAATCAAAGGAAGTCAGTAGTACCCTCCCTTCTCTGGGATTTCAGTCTTGAGTAGTGTGGCTAAGGGACTGATGATGACTGGAGAGCAGTCATTTCTTATTTATTTATTTATTTATTTATTTATTTGTACATGATTTTTATTTTTTTCCATTATACTTGGTTTACGCTGTTCTGTTAATTTTCTACTGCACAGCAAAGTGGCCCAGTCACACATACATATATGCAAAGAGCAGTCATTTCTAACAGCAAGTCTCTAACAAAAGCAGCCCCATCCCAGGCCAGTTAAATCAGAGTCCCAGAGGATGAGGTGAAGATGTCAATATTCTTTAAAAGCTATTAAAATCTCCCCTGATGATTCTATTATGCAGCCTGGATGAGAACTTCTGCCAACGAGGCTGTGCTGGAGCCTCCAGATCTGCCTGGTTTCTGCACTTAATTTGATACCCTTCCTGATGAGTCTATGAGTTCTTAAAAGCCTTCCTTTAAGTCCTTGGATTAAATTCATCAGAGTTCATTTCATTCCCTGTAGCAAATGACCCCAATACTAAAATAAAAAACAATCATGGAGTTCCTTGGTGGCTCAGCAGGTTAAGGATCTGGCATTGCCACTGCTGTGGCTCAGGTCGCTGCTGTGGCCATAGTTTGATCCCTGACCTCAGAACTTTCACATGCTGTGGATGTGGCCAACAATAAATAGGTAAATAAAACAAAAAACAATTGCATGAAAATGCTTTACTCTGAACCCAATGCAAGTAAGTCACTTTGCCAAGAAACCCAAAACTAATAGATTTGACAGCTTAAAGCCAACAAATTTTATTTTCCTAATGGAAAAGCCTAATCCACTCATGAAAGATAAGCCCATTATTCCACCAACACAGACTGGGGATTTTCGTGGTATTAGGACAATTTTTTTAAGAATCCCTGGAAGACTTTAAGCAAAAAGACCCTGTGAGTACCAACATGTCCCCCTTTCCTTCTCTACCTGCTAGAGATAAATTAACATGTATCCAAATAGCTAGCTACTGCCAGCAACCATGTACAAATGAGGGATTTTGCAGGCATACTCTTCAAAGGAAGTTGGCATCAGGAGGGCTTTCTGGACCTTCCAAGAGGTTTAAGCATTTCAGATTTCCCAGGTGGCATCACAGGGTGGAAATTGTATCTTTGAGAATGAGAGGATGAGTGGTCAGGGAAAATGGAAACTTTTCCAAAAGCCAGATTTCATTTTGACTGTGTCCCAAATCCAGAAAAGAGCCACTTTGGCTTGATGCTTCTCCCCTGGGTACAGGGCTGAATTTCAGGCTTGAGAACAAGTGTGCAGAGGCATCCTATGAAGCTTTCCCATGAGAAGAAATAATTTGTAATTTGTGAATAATTTATTTGCATTTACAGTCACATGGTTTTTAATCATAGTCAAATATTGAAGCAAAGTGATCTTGATAGGAAATAAATGCATTCTTTATTAAGTGTGAAGAAAGTAGCACTATGCCTTATATAAAGATTCACACACATCCCGTCCTTAGGAATTGTTTTCAAGTATATTAACAGCAGTCCTAGGCACTTTCAGATATCACAAGTTGGAATGCAATTGTCACTTTTTTTTGTCTTTTGTCTTTTGGGGGCTGTACCCATGGCATATAGAGGTTCCCAGGCTGGGGGTAGAATCAGAGCTGTATCTGACAGCCTATGCCACAGCCAGAGCACCACAGGATCTGAGATGCATCTGTGGCCTATACTACAGCTCCTGGCAACACCAGATCCTTAATCCACTGATTGAGGCCGAGGATGGAACCCACATCCTCATGGATCCTAGTCAGGTTTGTTAACCACTGAGCATGACAGGGACTATGAAATTGTCACTTTAAAACTCTCAGTTCTCCTTTCACTTGTAGACAAACAGCCCCTGAAGTCATTGGACTCCTTTAATCATATCTGTGAAGTAGGGGCTCAGGATCCCAGAATCTCTGGTTTGGACAGCACTGGAGGGGGCATCAATGGCAGCTGTTGAGGCAGTGCACAAGCCCAAAGCACAACTTTTGAATTCTACTCCCAGACATGTTCTTCCCATTTCTGTACAGATGGCATCTTCAGTGTGGATGCTGTTTCAGCATCTCCATTGCCTTGGTGAGTTCAGCTTGATGGTCAGCTTCCATCTCCATGTTGTATTGCCTCATGGTCACTCAAGGGGGCACTACTGTCATAAAGTCATCTGATGTTACCACTTGTAAGAGCTGGGAGTATGGGGTGACTGTTTCCCTATCTCAGTCTTGGGAACTAGCTATTGACTGTTAGTGTGATGCTTTGTGAGTCCATTGCCTTGAGGCCCCAAACAAACAGGCACTTGAAATCAGACCAGAGACAAGGTGTGTGAATCTCAGGCTCTGGAGATATTTCAAACTGATATCTGTCAGTTCACATGCTCCAAATGTATGTTTATAACCATGTGTGTTAGATGTATGTACACATATACATGTGTCTGTTGGGAAGTTTGAAACTGGAAATAGAGGATATTGTAACCTCAAAAACAATAACTTTAGATAGGCTGAAAAATAGGTAAGAGGCATTTTCTTACATACCAGTAAATGAGTAGAAGTTGTCAGGAGTGATTCTTTTTTTTTTTTTTTTTTTTTTTTTTTTGTCTTTCTGCCTTTTCTTGAGCTGCTCCTGTGCCATATGGAGGTTCCCAGGCTAGGGGTCAAATCAGAGCTGTAGCCACTGGCCTATGTCAGAGCCACAGCAACACAGGATCTGAGCTGTGTCTGCAACCTACTCCACAGCTCATGGCAATGCCAGATCCTTAACCCACTGAGCAAGGCCAGGGAATGAACCCGCAACCCCATGGTTCCTAGTTGGATTTGTTAACCACTGCACCACAACAGGAACTCCAGGAGTGATTCTTATATTCAGTTACCATCAGCTTTGCCAGGCCACTGTAATAACTGCTGAACAAGTTCTCTTACTTCCACTCTTGCCTTCATCCTCTCCCACAGTGTAATCCATTCTTCACAATACAGCCAGACTGATCTTTTAAATATGGTAGGAAGATTATCTCACGCTCTCATTTAAAGCCTTTGATAGCTTCCTCACCCTCCCTCCATCTGTTCCTCCCTCTGTCATTTTCTCTCTCTGTTTTTGGCTGCACCCATGGCATGTGGAAGTTCCTGGGCCAGGGGTCAAAACCACACCACAGCAGCAACCCAGGATGCTTCAGTAACAATGCCAGATTTTCATCCTGCTGTGCCACAGGGGAACTTCTGCTTCCCACCTCAATAAAGTAAAACCCAAACTCCTTATGGTGACCATAAAGCCCTACAATCCAATGCCTGCCTTTTTTTCTAGTCCTACCTTGTAGAATTTTCCCTTTGCTTATCACATTCCAGCCACAGTGGCTCTCTTCCCACTCCTTAAACATGCCATCCTTGTTCCTCCTACAGACCCTTGCAGTTGGTGTTCTCTTTGCCCTAGATCTTTCCCCACATCTTCCCATGCAACTCTTTCTTATCACTCAGATCTTAGCTCCAGTGATACCTCTTCCAAGAAGCTTTGCCTGACTGCCCAGACTAAGGTAGCCTGGCTCTCTTCAGCTCCTTAGCCTACTTTCTGTACTTCATAGTACTTACTGCTTTTGTGTTCTGTTCAACTGCTTTCTCCCACTAGTACCTAAATGCCACATGAGGAGGGACTTAAGAAAATTCATTGTTGTATCTCTAGTACTTAGAATTTTGCCCAGCCCAAAGTGCATAATGGTAAACCCCAAAGTAAACTTTACTATGTGGCCTCAACATTCAAAGAGTTAACTTAAGGAGTTCCCACTGTGGCTCACTGATAAAGAGCCCAACTAGTATCCATGAGGATATGGGTGTGATCCCTGGCCCGGCTCAGTGCATTAAGGATCTGGTGTTGCTCTGAGCTGTGGTGTAGGCCACTGACTTGTCTCAGATCTGGTGATGCTGTGGCTGTGGTAGAGGCCGACAGCTGTATTTCCAATTCTACCCCTAGCATGGGAACTTCCAAGTGCCTCAGGTGTGACCCTTAAAAAAATAAAAAAGAAAGAGTACCTTAAATTGCCTCACTTCAGTGTGTAACTTTATTAATAAGCAAGTGATATGCTTTTTGAGAAAACTAAAAAAATCATTTTTGCAGCTCATATAAAGCCCAGTTATCTTGCAGCCACATTTAGGTAGGTATGATGTCACTTTCAGAGAAACATTACTCTGTCCAAAATAATCACAAAGGAATTAGAATCTTTACTGCAGTCTGAAAGCTGCAGTAAAGCAAAAACTCTGAAGCACTTCTCAGATATCATCTTTCTTCTTTTTGTTCTTCCCTAGTACTTCTAAGGGTGGAAGATTGAAATCTATTTATTAATACTTTCCCTTTTTTCTCACTATATATACAAAAATAAATTTTGATAATTAAAATGTAAAAGCACAATGTAACAAAACAGTATTCTGTCACTACAGACACATTTTATATTTACTTAAACTTTCTTCAAAAGTGCCAGTGAAGTTTGTGTTGAATAAGAATGTGCACTGAAAATAAAAGTTCAATAAAATTAAATAAGCAATTAAAATAATAGCTGTTGCACCACACTTGCCAGATCTTGATGTTTATTTGCGCTATGATGCCAGATGGACCTGGATTCAAATCCTAGTTCTGCCATTTGCTGTGTGATCTTGGACAAGTCATCTGAGTTCTCTGAGCCTTGATCTTCTCACCTATAAAATAGAGATTCTAATAATGGTCAGATTATGGCATCCTTTGTAAGAATTAAATGAGGTTATGTATGGCAGCTATTTAGCCCAGTTCTGGACTTCAATTACTTATTAAATAGATCCATAACATCTGGAAAATCATCAGTGAGGGTTCATTTTAACAACATAAATTACTCTTGTTAATAGGACTGGGAATGATGTCTAGGGACTTTCTGGGAAGCTTGTCACACCCTCTGTCTCCACCCCTCCCCACCAGGGCCCACCTCAGATTCCCTCTGTCCTTCCTCTTTTCAGTTTCTTCTGTCAGTCTGAACCCAATGGCTACATTGAGAGGAGATGTGTCATTGACGGCTTGTGTTCTAATTAGAATATGATGTGTGAGTTGCCTTACTCGGAATCCAGCTGGCTGGACTTTTACATCCTTCTCGTGTAGCCTATTCCCCAGCTTATGGTGGGGATGACTGATATATACTTCATCAAGTCTGGGTTGGCTTAAAGATCTGAGAACCAGCTTGGATAGCTCAACTGGAGTCATATGTAGAGCTTCCACAATTCTCCACTGCATGGTCTCACCATATTTCCAATTTATGATTCCTCATAGCATGGAGGTCTCAGGGCAGCTGAACTTCTTACATGGCAGCTGGTTTCCTGCCAGAGAGAAAGCAGATGCTGCCAGGACTGTTAAAGCCTGGACTCTGAGGTCCTGGCACATTTCTTTCATCACATGCTATTAGTGAAAGCAATTATAAAGCCAGCCCAGATTCAGGGGGAGAAGAGACTCCACATGTTGATGGAGTATGTGCATACAGGGAGGGGAGGAACAGTCAGCAGCTGTCTTTAGAGATGATCTGCCACAGTGAGAAAGTTCCCATTCTCTTCCTGCATAGGGGTGATGCGAGGGGATAGACCCTGACCACACAGTGCACTCCCTGCAAGACCACAACTCCTAGCTCCTTGTCTTTTTCTTACCTTAACCCATGAGCTAGAGAGGTATGAGGGCTGATTCTTCACCCTGATGTAAGCCCTGTGAGGGAAGGGAGGTGGATGACCCTAATCAGGTAGCTTTTTGAGCATAAATCTGAACACTTAGAGACTATTTTTCTCCTGAATCATTGCACTGAGCAATTAAAAGACAGACTCCCACTTGACATTCTGCTGAATGGAAAAAATCCTCCCCTCTTTCCCCCCATGTTAGCTTCTTGGTTATTTTCTCTATCCAGCATGTACCAGCCTTCTCTATCCAAATTCAGGAGCTGAGGAGATTCAATTTCTTATTAAATAGATCATAACATCTGAACTTTTATTACTCTTTTGACAAAACTCAGAAACAACTAATGTACTGGATGGCATTCCTCACTATTCAGACCTGTATTCAAATTCTCATAGGTATAACTAATGAGGGACAATTGCATCTTACATATTTGTGTATTGTGGTGGGGAATCTATAGTCCCTCTCCAGAATGTAAGCTTTATTGAAGACAGGGTCTGTGTCCTTACCTTATGGCTTATTTAGCACAGTGCTGGCACATAGCAGATACTCCAGATACTCAATAAGTAGTTGTCGATTGAAAGAGTGAAGAGATTGCTCTTGCAGAGGCTTACTGTTCCCTGAAACCAGAGTGAACCTGCACATATCTCCATTTTGGTTTTGATATATCTGACTTTTTTTTTTTTTTTTTTTTGGTTTGGCTTTCAAGTCCTCTGAAGTTTTGCTCTTACCCTTCACCACATATTCAACCCTGTGTCATAGTCATCTCCCTTTGCTGGTATCAGGTTACTCTCGCTAGCTTCCACATTCAGCACACTTATTTTTACCTTTGCTGTCTTACTCCTACCTCCCACTGTACCAACCATACACAGTTATTACCCCAGTTTCACAGATAGGAATACTGAGGCTTCCTATAAAGAGGAGTTTTAGACTGGATTTTCCAGGGTAATAGGAGATATCATCTCCATTTTATAGATTAGAAAAGAGGCTTACAGGGGTTAAGTGGTTTTCCAATGTGGAGTCAGAATTTTTTTTTTTTTTTTTGCTTTTTTAGGGCCACACCTGGGGCATGTGGAGGTTTCCAGGATAGGGGTCAAATCATAGTTGCAGCTGCCAGCATACACCACAGCCACAGCAATGCCTGATCCTTAATCCACTGAGTGAGGCCAGGGATCAAACCCAAATCCTCACAGATACTAGCTGGGTTCATTACCAATGAACCACAATAGGAACTCCCTGGAGTCAGAATTTAAATCTTGAGTTTTCTACCTCTAAATCTGGTTCTCTCATGGTGTTGATATGAGAATTAAATGAGACAAAGTATGTATAAACCCACCCTCCCAAACACAGTGACCGGAATGCAAAGGCACTGAAAACAGTTTCATGATAAAGAAGTCAAATTCATTCCCCATTCACAAAGCAAACAAATAAAAAGCAGACATGAATTGTTCTCCTTTAAAATTCAATGCAGTCCATTGAGAAATAAAGGAATTTATATGGGGGCCTTAACTCCAAACACCTGCCTGTCTCATGTTCTGAACCATGAAATGGAGCTTTCCAAATGCCTTCATGCCCGCAGGTTGCTGTCCGTGGTGCTGAACCGTCACTGTCTGCTCTCAGAATAATGTTCTAAATATCAGAATAGGAAATGGTAACAAAGAAGAGAAGGAGCAGGAATGCAGAACCAAAGCAAAGAGAGGTTATTGGAGAGGCTTATTTGCTTCCAGAGGTTTCTAGGGAGGAAAAAAGTGAGGTCTTTGCCCTTCTTTTCAAATATAGACATTATTCTTCATTCAAACTCAGGAGTAAAATAGCTTCAAATATGTTTGCAGATAAACCATCTGCTCTCCAGTCTCTTGCTACTGGTGCTATCACAAATCAGGAAGCAAACAGATTTGTATAACACAGTACCTCTCACTGTTCAAACTTGTTCTTTGTTCTCAGAAATTTAAATAGTTTATCTAATGCAGGACAGTTGTAACTGCAATTCAATTACTCTAGTAATGTTTATGGAGGCTTTTGTATTCCAGGGACTGTTCTTGGCAACCAGACAAGTAGTGAAAAAGAGGGATGAGGTCCCTGTTGTCATGGAGATAATATTTTTGTGCAAGAAGACTGAAGATAAACAAATAAATTAAATAATATGAGATTCTAATAAGTACTGTGAAGAAAATAATCAGCAGTTATAAGGAAAGAAAATTATCTTTTTTCATGGCAGTTGTATGTGTTGAGGGTAGTGTATATAACTGATAATGTTAATACATACTGGCATTTATTTATTGTTAGGTGATAGGTACTAGTCTGAATATCTTACCTGCACTAACTCATTTAATAATTACAACAACTCTATGATGTGGCTACTATTATTTCATTCTCATTTTATAGGTGAGATGGCTGAGGCACAGGAAGTTTAAGTACTTGCCCAAAGTCATGTAGTAAGTCAGGAGTAGAGCTGAGATTTGAGTCCAGATAGTCTGCTGTCAGAGTCTACCCTAGAATCTGAGATGCCTAGAAACCAGTGATGAGAATGAAAGGAAGATGACATGAGAAAAAATGGTAAGAGAAGCAACCTCCTTGAGCAGGTGCACACGCACACATGCACACACACACACAGACAGACAGACAGACTGAAACACACACAGAGACATGGAGTTTAGAGACTCAGGAGAGGGAGCTCTGTCTGAGAAGCTCATACAGAACATTGCATCTTGTTTTCGGAGAGCTCAACTTTCTGATATTCATGAATCAATCTTCATTTTCCCCTCTTGTTACACCAGTGATTCTATTGCTCAGATCTGATTCCTAATGAGATTCTGCTCTGCTCGATTTTGGATGGAGCTCCACTCCATCACTCATGAGAAGTCAGTTTTAATTGGGGATTTTTATATCCCTAACTCAGTCTCTGAGAGGAGCTTCAGAGACAGGGCAAAATGACTGAGTGTCAGTTTGGTTTATGAAAAGCTTTTGCATTGAAAGCTTTGAACACTTCTTTAGATCATCCATTCCTCCTTTGTGTGAAGGAAGCTTGGTGATATCTGAATCTAATTCTCCATAATCTGTCCTTAGGCACACTAGCTTTTTAGTAGTCCTTTTTAGTTTTTCAAGTTGACCATGTAAGCTTATTTCACTGGGTGTTTTTGTCATGGAATTTTAGTATTTCATTCATAATATCACATCAAAAAATGACATCTAATAGGAATATTGGTATATCCCACTTTAAATATTTTTTTCTGTTGAGTCAAGCACACATTTACTAAATATTTGGAATGTACAATGCACTATGCCCCATGTGAAGGGAAGCCTTCTACAAAGGGAAGGCTGAAGCTCTGTATTTGTTGAGTACTTTGCTCAGTCACATGGGTTGTTAACAGCAGAGCTGGAAATGGTACCATGTCCTGGCCACCTAATTCAAAACTCCTTTTTTAAAATCTATTTTGCTAATTTGAAAATTTAATGGTTAATTGTTTTTTTTTATTTTCCCACTGTACAGCAAGGGGATCAAGTTATCCTTACATGTATACATTACAATTACATTTTTCCCCCACCCTTTCTTCTGTGGCAACATGAGTATCTAGACAAAGTTCTCAATGCTACTCAGCAGGATCTCCTTGTAAATCTATGCTAAGTTGTGTCTGATAAGCCCAAGCTCCAGATCCCTCCCACTCCCTCCCTTTCCCATCAGGCAGCCACAAGTCTTTTCTCCAAGTCTATGATTTTCTTTTCTGAGGAGATATTCAATTGTGCTGGATATTAGATTCCAGTTATGAGTGATATCATATGGTATTTGTCTTTGTCTTTCTGGCTCACTTCACTCAGGATGAGATTCTCTAGTTCCATCCATGTTTCTGCCAATGGCATTATGTCATCCTTTTTTTATGGCTGAGTAGTATTCCATTGTGTATATATACCACTCTTCTGAATCCAATCCTCTGTTGATGGACATTTGGGTTGTTTCCATGTCCTGGCTATTGTGAAGAGTGCTGCAATGAACACGTGGGTGCATGTGTCTCTTTTAAGGAGAGTTTTGTCCAGATAGATGCCCAAGGGTGGGATTGTGGGGTCATATGGAAGTTCTATGTATATATTTCCAAGGTATGTCCAAACTGTTCTCCATAGTGCCTGTACCAGTTTACATTCCCACCAACAGTGCAGGAGGGTTCCCTTTTCTCCACAGCCCCTCCAGCACTTATTCTTTGTGGATTTATTAATGATGGCCATTCTGACTGGTGTTAGTTTTGATTTGCATTTCTCTTATAATCAACGAAGTTGACATGTTTTCATGTGTTTGCTGGCCATCTATATATCTTCTTTGGAGAAATGTCTATTCAGGTCTTTTGCCCATTTTTCCATTGGGTGATTGGCTTTTTTGCTGTTGGGTTGTATAAGTTGCTTATATATTCTAGAGATTAAGCCCTTGTCGGTTGCATCATTTGAAACTATTTTCTCCCATTCTGCAAGTTGTCTTTTTGTTTTCTTTTGGGTTTCCTTTGCTGTGCAAAAGCTTTTCAGTTTGATTAGTTCCCATGGGTTTATTTTTGCTCTTATTTCTATTGCTTTGGGAGACTGACTTGATGTTGATGTCAGAGAGTGTTTTGCCTATGTTTTCTTCTAGGAGTTTGATGGTGTCCTGTCATATATTTAAGTCTTTCAGCCATTTGGAGTTTACTTTTGTGCATGGTGTGAGGGTGTGTTCTAATCTCATTGCTTTGCATGCAGCTGTCCAGGTTTCCCAGCAATGCTTGCTGAATAGACTTTCTTCTTCCCATGTTATGTTCTTGCCTCCCTTGTCAAAGATTAATTGACCACAGGTGTCAGGGTTTATTTCCGGGTTCTCTATTGTGTTCCATTGGTCTGTCTGTCTGTTTTGATACCAGTACCACACTGTTTTGATGACTGTGGCTTTGTAGTATTTCTTGAAGTCTGGGAGGGTTATGCCTCCTGCTTGGATTTTGTTTCTCAGGATTGCTTTGGCGATTCTGGGTCTTTTGTGGTTCCATATAAAATTTTGGATTGTTTGTTCTAGTTCTGTGAAAAATGTCATGGGTAATTTGATCGGGATTGCAATGAATCTGTAGATTGCTATGGGTAGTATGGCCATTTTTACAATATTGATTTTTCCAATCCAGGAAATTGGAACATCTTTCCATTTCTTTATATCTTCTTTGATTTCTTTGATGAAAGTTTTATAGTTCTTGGCATATAGGTCCTTTACCTCCTTGGTCAGGTGTATTCCGAGGTATTTGATTTTGTTTGGTGCAATTTTAAAAGGTATCGTACTTTTGTATTCCTTTTCTAATGTTTCATTGCTGGTATACAGAAATGCAACTGACTTCTGAATGTTACTCTTATATCCTGCCACTTTGCTGAATTTATTAATCAGTTCAAGGAGTTTTGGGGTTGAGTCCTTAGGGTTTTCTAGGTATAGAATCATGTCATCTGCATACAGTGACAGTTTTATCTCTTCTCTTCCTATATGGATGACTTTTATTTCTTTTGTTTGTCCCATTGCTGTGGCTAAGACTTCCAAAACGATGTTGAAGAGCAGTGGTGAGAGTGGGCATCCCTGTCTTGTTCCAGATTTGAGGGAGAAGGCTTTCAGTTTTTCCCCCTTGAGTATTATATTTGCTGTGGGTTTATCATAAATGGCTTTGATTATATTCAGGAATGTTCCCTCTATACAGATACTTCTTAATGATATTCATCCAGCCCCCAAAGTTCTTTAATTAACTGTACTAACAGATGTCTCTGCCTTTACTGAACTAAAAGACTTTTCAATTAAATGCAAAGATTTTAAAATTGTCATTTAGCATAAGTGAATAATGGAAAGCATACAATTTAATTTGAATGAGTAGCTTTCCTTTTCCAGATTCATCCAAAGTATATAAGGAAGTATCTCATTATGATTTGATTCATATTAGGCAAAAATCTAAAAATATGTCACAGCCATAAGATGTATGTAAGGAGTATGACTCAGCTCCTTTGTGGGAGCCCTTTTTCTGTCTAACTGGGTTTGTGATCCTCACAGGTATATGAGTCTTATTGGAGCTTGGCAGCAAAGCATACTCTAATTGTATTAAGGAGGTATGGGCTTAATGAGCACCTGCTCTTTATCAGGCACTAGAAGGGACACCAAGATAAATTAGCTGTCCTTGGCCTTAAGAAGCCTCTCTTGTGTTGTTGTATGATAGTCATGGGCCATGAGATGAAACCTTATAAAGCAAGTAACAAAGCTTCCTTGGAAAAGACTACAACAGGAGATTCAAAAATTACATCTAAATAGATTTGAGTGATCTTAAATGTATCAACAGCTCTTTGGATAATTGGATGAATTGTTTTATTAACCCCATGTCCCTTTTTGCCTTGGCTGACAGGAAGCCCAGAGCCAAAGTTGTTGTGTAGATTTAGTAAAACTCTAGGCTATCTATCATGCATAGACAACTGCATGCTAACCATCCCCTGTGTTTGTCTTTGATATATGGTCCCAGCACCTGGTTTTGTAATTTATAGCTTTTGATTTTATTGTATTAAATATAATTTGTGGGGCACCTTGGATATTGTGTATAATAAGATCATGTAAACATTTAATTTGTCTAGAGAGTCATTGAAAAAGTGACTTGTTTTTTACTTGTATAGCATTGATATTAGGGGCTAGGTTAGATCGACTTAATTAGGACTTTTTGATTGTAAGTGATTGAATCCAAGCTCACAAGGCTTATGCAAAAAGAGGAAGTGATTGGATCATGTAACTGAGAGGTTTATGGCTTATTTACTTCAGAAACAGTTGGATCCAGGTGCTTACATGATTTCTTTCTTTTTTTTTTTTTGGTCTTTTACTTTAGGGCTGCACCTGCAGCATATGGAGGTTCCCATGCTAGGGATTGAATCAGAGCTGTGGCTGCCTGGCCTACATCACAGCCATAGCAACACCAGGTCTGAGCTGAACCTGTGACCCACACCACAGCTCGTGGCAACATTAGATCCTTAACCCACTGAGCGAGGCCAGGGATCGAACCTGTGTCCCCATGGATGCTAATCAGATTTGTTTCCACTGAGCCACAATGGGAACACCCTTGATTTCTTGATGATGTTCTCTCTTCATCTCTTAGCTTTCCTTGCTCTGTGCTGGCATCATCCTCAGGCCTCTGGCACATCCAGGTTTACCTCATTCCTATCACACACAGTCTTATGGAACCAGAGTGGCCTTTTGGGTGTCATTCCAGTCAATGTCCTGGGATTCATTTTCATCGAACCCTCTTGGATCTTTTTTTATTTTTTTATTTTTTTTGTCTTTTTGTCTTTTGTCTTTTGCTGTTGTTGTTGTTGTTGCTATATCTTGGGCCGCTCCCACGGCACATGGAGGTTCCCAGGCCAGGGGTTGAATCGGAGCTGTAGACACCGGCCTACGCCAGAGCCACAGCAACTCAGGATCCGAGCCGTGTCTGCAACCTACACCACAGCTCACGGCAACGCCGCCCTCTTGGATCTTATACCTATTTCTGGACCAGAAACTGTGGTAAGGATATGACATGTCCCTGTCAATGAAGTCTGGCTCAGATGCCCACTTCTGGAACCTGGATGGGGCAACCCCACCAAAGCTCATGAACTTGTAGGAGGGAAGAGGTGTTTTCCCTCTTATCAGGAAAATTGTGAGGCTGACATAGAAGAAGGGAGAACAGATACTAGGAATGAAAACAACAGCTTTACATTCCATCAGCATTATGGTTCCACTTAGCTAAATGAATCAGTAAGAGATGAGGTCACAACCCACAGTAGTCTAAGAGTAAATGGGATAATGGGACAGTGTCCCCTGCAGGGGCTGCTTCTACCAGGGGACAGGGCATGACTTTCAGGGAGCAGTGACATGATCTTGGTTTCAGGCCTGTGAACTTTTCTTTTTTACACAGTTATTGTTAAGCAACCCTCAAGAATGGTCACATTTTTCTTAGATACAAAAAACACAAATAAATGGAAAGACATTCCGTGCTCATGAATTAAAAGATTTATTATTATTGTGATGCCAGTACTACCAAGAATGATCCACAGATTCATTGCAATCTCATGATTCCTGGTCAGATTCTTTTCTGCTGTGCCATGATGGGAACTCTAAGATTCAATGCAATCTTTATCAAAACTGCAGTGACTTTATTTTTTGCAGAAACAGAAGAATCCACCTTAAAATTCACATGAAATCTCACAGAACCCCAAATAGCCAAAACAATTTTGTATGAGGAGAATAAAGTCACACTATCTGATTTCAAACTTAGTACAAAGCTATAGTAATCAAAACTATGTGGTAGTAGCATGAAGACAGACATATAGACTGATGGAAAGAATAGAGAGCTTAGAAATAAATCCTTATGTTTATGGTCAAATTACTTTAGATGAAATCATTTAGTAGGGGGAGGGACAGTCTTTTCAACCAATGGTATGAGGAAATGGATATCAACAGGCAAAATAACACCATATGCAAAAACTAACTCAAAATGGATCAAAGACCTAAACGTAGGAGCTAAAATTATAGAATGCTTAGGAGAAAACAGAGGAGAAAAGCTTCATGATACTGGATTCAGCCATGATTTGTTGGATATGATACCAAAAGTATAAGCAACAAAAGAAAAAATATATAAGTTGGACTTCATCAAAATTGAAAACTTTTGTGAATCAATGGACATAATCAAAAGGCAACCCACAGATTGGGAGGAAATATTTGCAAGTCATGTATCTCTAAGGGTTAATATTTAGAATACATAAAGAACTCCTACAACTCAGCAACAAAAAACCCCCAAACAACTCAATTAAGAAATGGGCAAAGGACTTGAATAGACATTTCTTCTTTATGTAACCAATAAGCACATAAATGATGCTCAGCAGGACTAATCACTACAAATAGAAACCATGAAATACCACATCACACCTATTAGGATGGCTATTTTTTTTTTTTAATATAGATAATAACAAGTGTTGGTAAGAGGAAATTGGAACTCTTGTGCATTGCTGGTGGGCATGTGAAATGGTGCAGCTACCATGGAAAATAGTATGGCAGTCCCTCAAAAACTGTAGAATTACCATATGATCCAGCAATTCTGTTTTTGGGTATATACCTAATAGAATTAAAAGCAAGGACTTGAACATATATTTGAACACTAATGGTCACAGCAGCATTGTTCACAGCAGCCAAAAGTGGAAGCAACTCAGGTGTCCATCCATGGATGAATGGATAAATCAATGTGGAATATACATATGATAGAATATTATTCATCCTTAAAAAGGAGGGAGAGTGTTCTCTTCATGGCTCCATGGTAACAAACCCCATGAGTACCCATGAAGACTCAGGTTGAATCCCTGGCCTCCCTCAGTGGATTAAGGTTCCAGCGTTGCTGTGAGCTGTGGTGTAGGCTGGAAGCTGCAGCTCTGATTTGACCCCTAGCCTGGGAATGTTCATATGCCACAGGTGCGGCCCTTAAAAAAATGGAGGGAGGGAGGAGTTCCCTTTGTGGCTCAGTGGTAACAAAACCAGTTAGTATCCATGAGGACTCTGATTTGATCCCTGGCTTTGCTCAGAGGGTCAGGGATCCAGCATTGCCCTGAGCCAAAGTGTAGGCTTGGATCCTGTGTTGCTGTGGCTGTGGCATAGGACAGCAGCTGTAGCTCCAATTAGACCTCTAGCCTGGGGACCTCAATATGCCATGGGTGCAGCCCTAAAAATCAACAAACAAATAAACAAACAGCTAGAAACTGTCTAACTTATAACTTAGCTGGTCAAGTGTAGCATGAGCAGAGGTACCATACTACAAAGCTCTTTGGGATCCAGTGAGATTCAGTTTTGTTGAAAAGCAAAAAATAGAATGTTCACAATAGAAATAAAGGTTGCAAAGTTATTTTAGTTAATCTTTTTGGGGTAACAGTATGGTGATATCTTTTGAATTATTCAGCATGAAGTGCCCTTCTTTTTGGTAGCTTGGGGAAAGAGGCATGAATACCTGTGGCTAAACCACATTCCGAAAATATTTCCAGAGAGGAAGTAGAGGATCAGAAATTTTGACTCTGTATATTGTCAATCATGGAACTCTGGGCTCTGCATTAGGGAGTTTATTTTTTTATTTTATTTTTTTACAAAATATTTTATATTTAATGAGAAAAAAGAAGCTTGTAGGCAGCACAGGAAGCATCCACAGCAGGTATATGATTGAAAACTAATAAAATAAGAGTAAGTTGTTGACTGATGTAGGTATTAATAGCATTTGACTTTTAGCCCTGGCCTTGATTACACAGGAGTTGGATCAGTCGTTACAATTGAGAAAACATATTTAACAAATCACTGTCAATTTTTATAATGTTTCAAGCCCATTCTTTGTTGATAGCCTCCACATTTATATAGTTAAGTCATTGTTGCTGTTTCTTATCTATGACCACATTATTTTTATATCCCTTCATTTGTGGACTCTTAAGATGTTGTGGAAGGTTCATTCCTGGACCCCAATACAGATTCCCTCCCTCTAGCTGCCTTTTCTAGCACCAATATGCTTTAGAAAAATAAAATGCACAAATAGCAAGCAATGACTGTGGCCAATTCCTCAAATATCCAGATTAATAACTGTATCATGCTAAAGAAAGGTGTGTGTAAATAGCTGGAGATGGTATATGGTCCAGAGTCCAGCATAAAGCATATTCCTTTCTGAGCATTCCTTCCATTCCCCTAACCCGAATACATGCATTAGACTGTAGCAAAACCCTTTAGAAACTCCTCTTAGCCAACTGCAAACTTATCTGTTGCCACAAGAGCAAAGGGGTAGGATGTCAACCCGTATTTCATGAGCTCTTTAGCCCCTTCAGTTGGTGACAGGACACAAAATGAAATATTCCTACGTATACACAGCAGTCTGACTCCACTTTTTATAAAACTGGAATAAAATGGGAAAAGTGCCATCTTTATTTATCCTAAATTAATTTTAAATGTCGGTTTGACACAAAAAGGTATATACATGACACAGCTACACAACCTTTTTTCAACAGGACAACAAGTGTCAAAACTCTGTGGATGTATAGGGTGAAACAAGATTGGTCAGGAAAAGAGAATTGTTCCTACAACTGGTAATCTGACACAATGTCCTACTGCCATTAAAAAAAAAAAAATCCATTTTCAGATTATTCAAGTTTGTTTTTTATGGTGTTTTATCCCTCTTGATTAAAAAAATCAGACTTTTGTAATTTGTGTGTGCTGAACTTCATCAAAAGGTTCATTCTCTGGATCAGAGTCAGTGGTGTCAGAATATCTATAATGATCAGGTTCATTGTCATAACATCCGGTGTTACAGAAGTTGAACTGCTAGCCTCTGGACTTTATGACTCCTTTACTGCTTTTGTGAAGTACAGCTTCACCTTAAAATTTGGAGAAAAGTGTCAGTTGGCCTTGTCTTTATTTGCTTTGTCAAGATCATTTTTTGTTAAAATGAGCACTAGATATTCCTTGTCATTATCTGTACGTTCTATACTGCAAATACTATCAATTTCTTGATCACATGGGCTTCCATTTTCTACTTTTTCTGAGGTTTCCTCTGGTCCTGGTATTAAGAATGTATTTACCCAAAAGTGAAAGATTTTTTCTTTTTTTAGCATCTTGTTCTGTTTGTGGAAGGACTCCACTTTGATGTCACCACACACAGGCAATGGCTGAGGGAACTCAAAGGACATGAACTTGTCTTCCCATCATGTGGGTCCTGAATTGGAGGTTGGCAGGCCACAAACTGAGGATTGCATGTTCCACCACTGAACACTGGAATAACTTCAAACAACATCTTGCGAAACAACAGTGCACTGGTCTATAATCCAGATGATTCTTTAACAGGTAGCTGTAATAATACACATAGTGACTCTGACTGGGAATAGTTACTCCCTTTTTGTCTCTGGTCCTTACTTCCCCATAGAAATCTTGTGCCTTTAAAAATTTGCCCGGATGAAACAAATATGCACAAATCATTACACCAGTTCATCCTTTTCCAGGTTTACAGTGAATTGCTGCAACATGATTGTCATCTTCACTTAGCCATTGGTCAAGATCTTCACAAAAAGGTTTGATAAATTCTAGCAGTGGTGGATTATGATCTTCAAAAGGATACTGTGCAACTCTGCAGTTAAATGTGGCGGTATCATAATGTCTTTCAGCACATACATTGTATATCTTGTAATGGTTTTTATGCTTTGACTCCAAAATCCTTACTACATCATCAATATTGTTCCTGTATATGCCTTAAAGTCTTTCTGCAGGAAACCCCAGAGCAATAATATTTGGATAAATATAGGTCAAGTCTAAGTCAAATCCATTCTCTTGATATCTCCTTTTGTTTCTGCTAACGATCTCTTGGATGATGGCTATCATGTCTGGGAGTCTGTGGCTGAAGAAAAAGGTGGAGAGAGATGGCAGAAGCTGCTGGTGGTGGGCCTTCTTCTGCAGGATGGAAATGGCTCTGGACTTGGTGGTAGCTGATGCCCCTCGCTCTGCTGCTGCTTGGCTCTGGACTGCAGCTGGGCAATGGCTGCTGCAGCGGCTGCTGGATGGTTGCAGTGACTGGGCCTGCTTCTCCTCAGCAGCCAGAGGTCTGGCAGTGGTGGCAGCAGAATAGGGAGAAGACAAATAATCCTCAGAAAGGCTGCCTCCTCCTTGGGTCTCTGGAGCCTGGGCCAGGGCTGGTGCGGTGGCAGCTGCGGAACGGAGGCTTTAAACCGGCCGGGATCCCTGGATGTGCAGCCGCCACCGCCATGTTGGAGGCAGGAAGAGGAGAGAGACCAACTCTCCAGTGTTCCCAGCCCTGGAAATAAGGACGGCGACTCCGACCCCCTCCCCGGAGCAGCTGCCGCCGCCGCCGCCGCTTCTCCCACACTCCACTCCAGGAGCGGGGAGGTGCCACCGCAGCTCCTCAGCCGGCTCCCACCGGAGCCCATGGCTTCCACCTTCCCTTTCAGGAGAAGCCGAGGAAGAGGCTGCACGGTTAGAAAAGACGAAGAGGAGGCGAGAAACACCTCCACTGCCGCTGCCGCTGCCGCCGCCAATGGCCATCCGGCTCCCCAAGGGTGCTGCCCCCGCAGCTGCTCACAGGCCTTGAGAGGAGCTCTGGGCCACAGCCGCCACTGTCTCTCATCTCCTTCGCCTGAGCTTGGTCGCGCCTCACAAACTTCCATCATGGCTGCAGCTTCCTAGAGGAGAGAACTCTGCATTAGGGAGTTTAAAAGGAACTTCCAGTCATGGGAAAAAGTCAGAAATAATGTCAAGAAGCTACTCTTGACAGTCTTCTTCACAGTTAGTTTTAAAAGGAGAGTTGCAGTGAGGATCCCCATTGTGGCTCAGCAGGTTAAGAACCCAACTAGTGTCCATGAGAATGTGGGTTCAATCCCTGGCCTCGATCAATAGGTGAAGGATACAGCATTGCCACAAGCTGCATTGCTGTGGCTGTGCCATAGGCCTGCAGCTGCAGCTCTGCTTCAACCCCTAGCCCAGAAACTTTCATTTGCTGCACCTGTAGCCCTGGAAAAAAAAAGGAAAAGAAAATGAAAAGAAAGTTGCAACGATATTTATGTCTGAATACACAAAGCTTTGGGACACACTGGTATCAGTCAGCTCCTGGCAAGAAGAGAGGACACATTCAAATTAAGGTAATTTGAGGCAAGTCCAGTGAAAGGGACTTTGCAAAGTACAGGTGGGCTCTAGGGAAACCACAGGGACAGTGCAGCTTCCAAGGCAGTGACGATTGGGGTTGATGGGGTGGGGGGAGAGCAGCCATGGGAAGCAGGAGGCCAGAGCTGTGCAGAAAGATCTGTGACCCCACCAGAGGGAGTCCCTGACACCAGCTCTCAGACCTCACTCCCTTCTTTCCCATGTCCCCCTGAGCTCCCTGAGCCTGAAGCAAGGGGCCCAAGGAGCCTTTGAGGTGGTCCACAAGGGTCTGTCTCTGGGGGCACTGAGTAGGATGAGCATGGGCTGGCAAGTGGATCTGGAGAGAGAAGGGGCAGGCACCCAGCCCAGAAGCTGACAAAGCTTCTGAGTGCCTGCTTACCCTGTCTGTTTTTCAAATCTCATCTGTGGGATATTTTTGTGTATACATTGACCCATAAAATCTGATTTTCTCCCAACTGAAAAACTGACTTAGACAAAATTCAAGAAGAAAACCACCCATCTCATAGTAATATTAACATATCCTACATGGAATTAATAGACCACAAGGAAATGTAATCGCCCTCTCAAGAAGCTGTTTTCTATTTCTGAATTCCCTGTGTCATCAGGTTCAGTCACCTTGTCTGTTACTAGGCTGGTGATTGACTGTGTGCATCCCTCATCCTTTCACCTTTAAAATTCCCCAAAATTTGCTTTCTTTGTCTGAGTAGTTGAGCCTTCCTTAAATTTACCTTCCTATGTCCTGTTGTGTATTGTTAGAACCATAAATGTAGCCTGAGGCTGTTTAGCTCTGGAAAAGATACACACAACTAGTGGTTAAAACCTGAAGCCAGGGGGAGTTCCCATCATGGCACAGCAGAAATGAACCTGACTGGGAATCATGAGTTTGAGTGTTCAATCCCTGTCCTTGCTCAATGGGTTAAGGATCCAGCATTGCTGTGGCTGTGGTGTAGGCTGGTGGCTTCAGCTTCGATTACACCTCTAGACTGGGAACCTGCACATGCCTCACATGTGGCCCTAGAAAGACAGAAAGACAAAAAACAAAAAACAAAAAAACAAAACAAAACAAAAAAAAACCAAAAAACCTGGGAGTTCCCATCATGGCACAGTGGTTAATGAATCCAACTAGGAACTATGAGGTTGCTGGTTCGATCCCTGGCCTTGCTCAGTGGGTTATGGATCTGGCATTGCTGTGAGCTGTGGTGTAGGTTGCAGATGTGGCTCAGATCTGGCATTGCTGTGGCTCTGGCATAGGCTGGTGGCTACAGCTCTGATTAGACGCCTACCCTGGGAACCTCCATATGCCATGGGAGCAGCCCCAGAAAAGGCAAAAAGACCAAAAGACCAAAAAAAAAAACCCTCAAAACCCTGAAGCCAGGTTACCTGGATTTGAATCGTGGCCCTGTCACTTCTTAGCTGTGTGACCTTGGGGAAAGTCCCTTGATCATGTTGGGCTTCACATTCCTCCTCTGTAAAAGGGAATCATAACAGGCTGTGCCTCCTGGGGTTGTGGTGAGGATTAAATGAGATGACATGCCCTTAGCACAATGCCTGGCACATCTGTTAAGTGACAACTGTTATTATTCTTGTCTCCTCCTTGCTCTTTTCCCACCTCCCTTTCATTCCTGCCCTCAACTTCTGCTTAAACTTCCTCCTCACGGTCTTCATGAAACAGATCCTCATCTTACTTGGGATGTCTCCCTCCCCTTTCCTCCTGTGTCTATTCAGATGGTGAGCATGTCCAATGCCTCCCAGACCGTCACCTTGGTGTACATGGTGGGCAATCATACTCCTTCCTCAATGGCACAGTGGCTAGCAGCCTCCTCCACCAGCTCTCAGCTGAGCTGGTGGGGTTCTACCTCACCTACCCACTGCTCACCATCGCTGAACGTGAGTATGTACCCATCCTGCAGAGACTCTGCCATCTTCTCCAGGGCCTTGTCTGTTTAGCAAAACTTAGTGCCAGGCCACATGCTAACTCTTTGGTCATAAAGAGTTTATTGTGACTGAAATATGTGATAAAAGGTGATTTAATTGATGAAAAGTTTATTGCACATTGAAAAAAGTACTATCAAGGTGCTTCTAACCTTCACTTTTCTCGTACCTCATTTAATCCTCACAACCATCCTGTAAGGTAAGTGTGAAATTAGCACCATTTTTCAGAAGAGAAAATTGAAGCTCCAAGAGGTTTAACAACATGCCCGCTCTGACACAGCTAGTAAGACATGGAACCTGGGGTTTGAATCCAAGCCATCTGCCTCTGAGCTTGTAATACTGCCTGATGAGCATCAGTCTTCATGGCAATCTGGGTTGCTATGGTTTCCCCCACTTCTGCCATCAGCAGATTTTCCCAAGCCTTCAGCCCTTGCCCTGCAATAGATGTCATAATGCCACTCATGTGCAGTCAGCATCATTCACTTGATAAAGTCCCTGTAGGCTTGTGGCCTCATCTTCCTATAAGGCTCCTGTAACATAATCCTCATTGCTATGCAGCAGGCATAAACTTTGAAGATGATGCAGCCTACATTTTGTACCCAAACACTTCTTTGGTAGCCAAAGGAAGTGAAAATCTGTGCACTTCAATTTAATCATTGGTACATTTCTCAAGGTCACTGGGCAAAGTTTTTTTTAAACATATGTTAGCAAATGTTTTTCAATTTCCTTCTATGGTTGCTTTTTGTATTGTAAATAAGTCAGATGATGTACGTGAATGTACTTACTAGCACATGTAGCCACTTGGAATTTTTTTAAATGTTTGTATAATGGCATGCTTTTGTGAATTTCCATGTTTTAATGAAAGATGACTCTACTTTATGGAAAAGATGATATAAACAAAGGCATTATGTTGCCTGGCAACATGTGAAGAATTTGTTTTCTTTCATCATCTTGGTATTCTGAGAATAGTAAAAATAACATGACTATGACTTATGAAGTACTTATTATGTGCCAGGTACTGTACTAAGGCCCTTACATGTATTAATTCTAATTGTCACCATACTGGTAAAAAAAAAAAATGGGACTGTTGGCTACTAAACTTAGTGTTTGACGTTAGAAAAATTCATTCAAGATATAATCATTCCTAAAAAATGGTAGTGATGGTTGGGTAACTTTTCAAGTGAAGAAAGCTTTAGTTAAGACATGTTCTAGCTGTAGGTATTGACAGTTAACGTGTTTCATTTAAGAAGGTTTTGATGGAGGAACTGAAAGCAGAAACCCAAAAGCCTTAGAAAACTCTTCTTTTGAACGTTAGCCCTTTACTGAGTATTATTGTTTTCTGAGCAGCCAGAGAGTTTCAACCTGTATGTCCTAGAGTTCCCAAGAATGACAAAGCAAGATTTAGCTGTTTGGTCTTTTGTCAGCTGTGTCCATTTACTGAACAATATTTACATACAGAACCTGTGAAAGTATGTTGATGTGTTTCTTGTTTGTTTCAGCGCTGGAATATCCCAACCTTGATATATCAGAAACAACCACAGACTATTGGGTAATTACAGGTAATCTCTTCTTTTGCTTCATATTTCACACTATCAGGTTGGTTTATTTATTTTATTTTTCATTTTATATATATTTTTTGTCTTTTTTCCTTTTCTAGGGCCGCTCCCATGGCATATGGAGGTTTCTAGGCTAGGGGTCTAATTGGAGCTGTAGCAGCCAGCCTACACCATAGCCACAGAAATGCGGGATCCAAGCCATGTCTGCAACCTACACCACAGATCACAGCACCCCCGGATCCTTAACCACTGAGCCATGATGGGGGTAGTCCCCAGGTTAGTTTATTTTTAAAACTCATTCAATGATAGGATTGTGTCTTTTCTTGGATCCTGTCTTATAAGCCAAGGAGTTACTTCCCTAGGACCAGAAGTAGGGGGAGTAAGCTGAGATGTGAAAAGACTTCACACTGAAGATGAGGGTTAAATAACCAACTCAAAACAGCTACCTTGACAGTCCCACCCAGATGCCTCCTCTTTGAAGAACTGGGTACCCAGCAAAAGGTACAGCCTTAAGCTGTGGATGTCAGGGCTTGTCCATATGCCTGGTTGTCTATCTGTTTAAAGATCACAGGCCTTTCTGTACTGCCCTACAAAACCCAAAGGAAAAATCAGAGGAATGCCAGGCACGCACTTTTCTCCCTCCCTGGGCATGCCCACGCTAATCCTGGTGGCACCCAGGCATGTCCTGACACTGAGGGCAGATAGAAGTAGAAGAGTGTTTGGGTGACATTTTCCTTTTTTTTTTTTTTCTTCCCTTGACATTACCCAGCTGAGATTTATGAAACAGCAAAAAAGTTCTTGTTTGTGCTTTTCAAAAGCCAGACAGTAGCTCTGAAAATTGGAGAAGCAAAGAGCAGAAAGAGAGGACAGCTGCTTGTAGGGGGCAAAGTGACCCACTGAGCTGGAAATGGGAGGGACAGGAGGGTGCTAGAGCTGCTGGTACAAAGTACCCCAGACTGGGGGGCTTCAATAACAGAAATTTATTTTCTCAGGCCTCTCCAGGCTGCAAGTTAAATGTCAATATGTCAGCAGGGTTGTTTGTTTCTAAGGTCTCTCTACTTGGCTTGTCGATGGCCATCTCCCCCCGGTGCCTTAATTTCCCCATCTTGTGGGACACTGTCTGTAGGATTAGGCCTCATCCTAATGACCTCAATTTATCTTTTTTTTTTTGGTCTTTTGTCTTTGTTTAGGGCTGAACCTGGGGCATATGGAGGTTCCTAGGCTAGGGGTCTAATCAGAGCTGTTGCTGCTGGCCTATGCCAGAGCCACAGCAATGCCAGATCTGAGCCATGTCTTTGACCTACACCACAGCTCACAACAATGCAGGATCCTCAACCAACTGAGTGAGGCCAGGGATTGAACCAGCAACCCCATGGTTCCTAGTTGGATTTGTTTCCGCTGTGCCACAGTGGGAACTCCATCTTAATTAACTCTTTAAAGGCCTATGTCCAAATACAGTCACATTCTGAGGTCTGGAGTTGGGGGGTGGGGTTAAGGCTTCAACATATGAGTGGTGGGAGGACACCTTTTCAGACCCTATCAAGAAGGGAGGGAGATTTTGCAAGTCCTGCAAGGTGTGTCTGGACATGCAGGCCCTCTCAAGCCTCCTTCTTCCCTTCCCTGTGTCCTCCCTCACTTGCTGCCCCAAACAAGCAGTGGATAGGCTGCTGCCTGGAATACTAACCAAGGCACTTGATGAAGCCTGCTGCCAACCTCTCCTGAACAGCAGAAAATTGCCTTTCTTTCTCCTCTGCAAGGCCATGGATTTTGGGAGATTATTTTACCTGCTAAGCAAGCCAACTAAAGAAATGTGTTTTAAAAGGAAAACAAACAAACAAACAAACAAACAAACAAACAAACAAAAAAAGACAATCCACCAGAGTTTAGGCCCATGAGAGACAGGGCTAACCCAGTGATACATTTTAGAAGCCAGCAGGTAATGTAACATTTCCAATATCATATTTCCTGCCCAGGGAATGCTGCTTTTCAACCTGCAGATGTTTCCTCCTTCTCTTAACTTTAAGATTTACATTTAAAATAGTAAGACATCCTGTCCTTGACAGCCTCCTGTTCCAGCCTTTCTCAAGTACCTGGGTCTTGCTCTGCCTCTGTTATAGTTACATTTTAAAAAAAAGTATGGTGTAAAAATCTCCATACCTGGTCTTGTTTTCAGGATTCTCCTGGGACTTGACCCCCTCCTACCCACTCCCCCATGCACCCCTCACTTGTTTTCACTGTTGCTGCTGTTGGTAATCAGAATACACATTGGTCCCCATCACTGTGTTTGGACCTGATTGGATCCATTGATTCACACTGGTGATGTGGAGAGGGGGCAGATCCAGGGCTCAGGATAAACCTCCTTCCTTCTCTTTGGCTCATGACCACCTCCTAGACCCTTGGGGGGTCACCACCAATTTTTATCATCATATCCAGAGGGGTAGGAAGGAGATGGGGAATTGAGAGATGAAGATGGCTTTGTTCAACCTGTTCAAATCTTCAGTCCCTCAAGTAACCACTCTGCCCAGACATGCATCCTGGGCATGCTTTCTTCTGCAGGTTGCTAACAGACAAGAGGATTAGAAGGAACTTTTCTTCCTGTAATTTGTATTATAAATGCTTGACATGTTTCCATCTGTTTTCCAACTCAACTTATATTCCATATGTTTTTGCACACTATCCACTCTTCTCTCTGAGTGTGGGGCCCTCTTTGGTGGAGAATCACTGGCTTGGGATGATACCTGCAGCCCCTCTTAACAGAGAACAGCCCAGGACCCACCCTGATGTCATGGATTCTATGGTAAAAGTGTATAAGTGAGGTGGAGTAGAGACATATAGATTTACGATTACTGCCTGACAGAGGCGAGAACCCCTCAGATTTATGCCTCTGTCTTAATTTCACTCACCAAAGTCAAATATCGCAGACCCAGCAATCAGAGGTTTTCTTCCAGTCTCACCTTTGCTACTTATCAACCTAGTGTGTACTTTAGCAGGTCAGCTCAGGCCCTCTGGGTGTCACACCTCACCTTTAAGACCAGGAGAAGATGTGAGCTATGCATTGAGGTTGCTTTGACTCCAAGTGTGTGGGATTTAATCCAAATAACATACCTTAGCTTGGGTCCAGGGGACTGAACCCGACCTGATCTTTGGACTCATAGAGCCCAGGCACCAAGAAGGAATAAGATACCAGTGGTGTGAAAGCTATTGAATCTTATGAAGAAAGCTCCCTTGAACCCAGCTGGGACTTTCACACCTCCACTGAGCTGAGTCAGTGGTGGTTAAGGGTGGGTGGCCATCCTAGCTGATGTGCTGAGGGGCTGCAGTCCTCCAGAGCCCTCATACCAGGATCCAAGCTCCCTCCTGCCACTTTTGTGTCATTGTGGGCACCCATCTTTTTTCACTGCCTGCCAGGTGGGCAGAGGGGGCCAGGAGCCTGAGGCCTGCCATGCTTCTCAGTGGAAAGGCGAGGCACTCCAGTCCCGGAATACAGCTCTATGTTTTCCATGTGATCCCATCCTCTGCTGAAGGTGTGTCCAGCAAAGCAGGAGGCACCTTTGAGAAACAACAGCTACTGTTTATGGGCCTCCTCTCAAGTGCTTCATAGCATGATGCTGGAAGCATTTTTATGTAGACATAAAGTATTCTGTGCTTCCCAACATACAATCAGGAGTAGCTGATGATAACTGTGTTTTCAGATGAGGAAGTGGGGCCCAGAGCAACTAAGCAAATTGTCAGAGAACACACAATAAGGGGGTGTCAGGATTCAAACCCAGCCAGCTGCCTCTGGAGAAGGACACAATCTCTTTGCAAATAGAAGCACATGGGAGTGGTTCAGTTGTGGGTTCCACATGACTCTGTGGGAGGTTCTTATGGCCTCCTGCACTTCCCTGGAGGGATTTCTTTTTTTCTCTTAATTTTTAAAATTTTGGTAAAGAACACATAACATGGGATTTAAAATTTTAAGCATTTTTTATTCTTTTTTTGGTCTCTTTAAGGCCACACCCACAACATGTAGAGGTTCCCAAGCTAGAGGTCAAATTGGAGCTGTAGCTGCTGACCTACACCACAGCCACAGCAATGTGCATCTGAGCTGCATCTGTGACCTACACCACAGCTCACAGCAATGCTGGGTCCTTAACCCACTGAGTGAGGGCAAAGATAGAACCCATGTCCTCATGGATACTAGCCAGGTTCATTAACCACTGATCCATGATGGGAACTCCCATTTTAAGCATTTTTAGGGGTAAAGTTCAGTGGCCTGATGTACATTCACAATGTGTGAATCCATAACAACTGTCTATTTCCAGGATGTTTTCATCCCCTGGAGACTTGGACCCTTCTCTTCCATGTCTGCCCTTGAATCGCCACTGGGATTCTTAGAAAGTGACCCATGATGACACTGTATCTTGAACTGTCCTATGTCTCCCCACCTCTCTCCATGGGTCAGGAGAGGCTAGCATAGAAGTAATCCTTTATCAGCTGGCAATGTCATTTTTATGGGCTCTCTTTCTGGGGTGAGGAGGTCTGTGGGCCCTTCCTCAGCTGACACAATGTCAGGTCAGAGGAGTCCCAGGGAGGCTTCTCTGGGACCAGCCACAGTGGGAAGTTCAGGGAAGTTTCATCTTTGGTTGGTTGGTTTTTGTTTTTGTTTTTCCTTTTGCTTTTTAGGACCACACTAATGATACATGGAAGTCCCTGGGCTAGGATGAATTGGTGCTGCAGCTGCCAGTCTACACCACAGCCACAGCATTGCCAGATCCAAGCTGTGTCTGTGATCTATACCATAGCTCATGGCCAGATCCTTAACCCACTGAGTGGGGCAGAGATTGAACTCACATGCTCATGGATACTAGTTATATTCATTTCTACTGAGCCATAATGGGAACTCCCTTTGTTTATAGTCCTGCTGACAGGTGAGCTGGGAGTCCCTAATGAGGGCACTGGAAAGAAAGCTGCTTTATACCCTCCATGGGGATTATTTAGCATGTGTGGCTTCAAAGAAGTAATTTCCGAGACTCCATTCCAAACCTTTGTAAGTTTTGATCTAGGAAAATGTGAATTGTTTTTAACATTTTTTCCCCATTTTTGGCCATCCTGCAGTATATTGCATTCCCAGGCCAAGGGTCAGATCTGAGCTGATCCAAGCTGCAGTCCTGACTTGATCCGCAGCTGCAGCAGCACCAGATCCTTAACCCACTGTGCTGGGCCAGGGATTGAACCTGTAACCCAGAGTAAGGTCAAGATGACCAAACCTGGGTGGTTGTGGTAGTTTCTGAGTCAGCAGGGTGTCTCCCCTCTGACCATCCCTCTGCCTTCTGTATCCACAGTGCTGCAGGTTGTGGACAATTCCCTGATGGGCCTGCACAATCAGAGCTTTGCCTGCATCATGGAGTGGTGCCTGGACCAGCTGTTCATGATATCCCAGCATCTGTCTTCAGATCATGTCCCCAAGACATCTTGGAAGTACAAACAACTCATCTTCTGGAATGGACTTCCCTGTGGGCATCAATGTCACACCTGTGAAGGAGACTCCAGGTCCCCCATTCACAGTGTCCAAGTTTGGCCTCTTGTCCTATTGGATGCGTCTGTAATTTCCTATAAAACTTTGTCTTAGACAGTGTGATGCCATGCCTGTGTGTTTGGGTTAAGTTACACCCTAGAGGTGGTCAATTAGCAATCAGGAGTTCATACCCCAGGGGCAGTCGGCTGGAGTTCATTGAGGATGCCCGCTTTCTAGAGGCAATTTCCAGAAGCATGTCTGTAATTTCACCCTTTCTCTGGAGGGCTTTGTTAGTTAGCCCAACAAATGCCAGAATTGGGTTCTCATTTGGTGAAATTAGGGGTGGTCCAGATACACAGATGGACTAGAACATGGTAAAGAAGGTCCTGCTCTTACTTGAACTTGATAAGGAATCTAGAGAGGGAGTACCCATTGTGGTGCAATGGTTAACAAACCCAACTAGGAACCATGAGGTTGAAGGTTTGATCCCTGGTCTTGATCAGTGGGTTAAGCATCCAGTGTTACCATAAGCTGTGGTGTAGGTCACAGACACAGCTTGGCTCAGATCCTGAGTTGCTGTGGCTCTGGTGTAGGCAGGTGGCTACAGCTCCGACTGGACCCCTAGCATTGTCATGAGGCAAAGCCATAGTTAATTGCAGTGCCAGGTTTGTGATTTCCCCTCTGTGGGCTCTCTACCAGCCCTGTAATTCACACATCTACAAAGTGCAGAACGGAAGTTGCTGGGATTCAGTTGAATGGGATTTGTCTCTGCTGAAGGGCAGAATCACCCTGCAATCCTGGTGTTATTTGGAAACCTAAGAAACCTAACACATTCTAAGTGTTTACAAGAGCCCTGTGAGATGTTCTTTCCTCACATTTTTTCCGAGTACTCTGTGTGCTTGGCCCCTTGCATTGCCTGGAAAGCCTGAGTGAAGTAAGTAGGGGTTGATTTCTGCAAATCCTTAATTGACTGAGGCTGTAGATCACCTTTTAACATCATCCTTGGAGAAATCTTGGGGAGAAGAAGTTGCTATTAAATTGCAATTGAGTGACATTATCAGATACTTGACTGTTCATTCACTTTGTACCTGGTTATATGAAGGCTCTCCTACCCCTTACCTCTTCTCCCAGTGGGGACAGAAGTCACATGCCCAAGGTCTGCCCGTGTTTCCCAGGAAAAATTCAGTCTACGTAGCTTACATTATCCTTCACCAGTAGAAGCCTTTCATCTGGGCTCAGATAATTCCAAGAGATTAGCCACCTTCATGAATATGGAGATTTAGATGTTGAGACTCTAAAGATACTTCTCTAGTGGATGTATTTAAAAATTGAGGCCAAGGAAGATATGCATATGGCCAGGAAGCAATTTTAAACATTTAACTCTCTTTGTCATCATAGTAATGCAAGTTTTGTTTTGTTGTGTTTTTTGTCTTTTTTTCTTTTTGCCTTTTCTAGGGCTGCTCCTGTGTCACCTGGAGGTTCCCAGGCTAGGGGTCTAATCAGAGCCATAGCTACCAGCCTACACCAGAGCCACAGCAGCATGGGATATGAGCTGCATTTGCAACTTACACCATAACTCATGACAACACCTGATCCTCGACCCACTGAGCAAGGCCAGGAATTGAACCTGCAACCTCATGGTTCCTTGTTGGATTTGTTAACCACTGTGCCATGACAGGAACTCCAAAGTAATGCAAGTTTTAACTATACTGTTTTCACCTACAGAAGATCAGTAAAAATGGTACTGTCCAGTGCCGATGAGGATAAAGTGAAGAGGACGCTCCCAAACACAGGAGGTGGTCATGACCTTTCTGGAGGGCATGTGGGCAATTTAGACTAGAACCTTTTAGATGGTCCTAACCTTACTGCCAGAAGTTCATTCTGAGGAGACACAAGTGAATGTAAAGATGAAAAGGCAAAAGTGGTGTTTCTCGGAGAGTGACCAGGAAATGGTCCTAAAGGTTCCCAGAGGCAAAGAGCTCTCTGGCCAGGTCAGTTTGGTCAAGGATGCATCCTGTAGAACCTCCTTGAAGATTCCCAAGGCATGTTGGCATACCAGAGACTCTCAAAAGACCTGCAAGTAAAAATAATCATCATCATCATCATCTCCTTAACTTTCTTCAATATACTGGCTTCTACATTTAAATGCAAGCAAGGCCCTTGTTTATAGTAATATCTGAATTTCTCCAAGATTTTATTATGAGCATTTTCAGACTCACAAAAAAGTAGACAAAATTTTGATGTAAACACCCATACACTTACCACCTCAGTTCTATAATTAACAGTGTATTATTTTACTGTTTTATATTTGATACCCCATATCATTTTCACACCATAGATCAGTTCAGAGTGTTATAGAACCTCATATAAATGGAATCCTACAGCATATTCCCTTTTGTATACAGCATTTTTGAGTCAGTGTTGTATTTTTGAGATTATTCTGTACTGTCGTGTCACTCAGTAGATTATTCTATTTTATTGCTGAATAATATTCCCATAGATGAATATACTACAATTTGTTTATCCATGCTTCTGTTGGTTGATACCTGGGTTTTCCCCAATTTTTAGTTATTATAAACAAAGTTTCTGTGAAGAGTCTTCTATGGCCATGCTTTCATTTCTCTTGGGTACGTGGGAGTGGAATTCTTGGTTCATAGGGTTGGTGTATGCTAATTCTCTGAGAAACTGCCAGATCTTTTCTCAAAGTTTATAGTTGACAATCCCTCCAACCAGATGTGGAGCCCGTTATTCCACTGCCTCATATGCTTATTGGCTATTCAAATATCTTCCGTTGTGAGAGTCTGGTCTTTTTTTTTATTTGTTTTGTTTGGCCGCAGCATGAAGCATCTTGATATGGGATATCAGTTTCCACACCAGGGACTGAACCCAGGCCACAGTGGCAATAGCACTGAATTCCAGCCACTAGACCACCAGAGAAGTCCCTGGTCATATTTTTTAACTGTTTCTTTTTTTAAATTGGGTTGTAATAAGTTGTCATCATTATATTCAAAATATATACACAGTATAAAAATATGTAGAGTTTAAAGAACGCTAATAAAAAGGAATCCACAAACTCAAAGGGTAAGAACATTATTGTTTCCTTACCCCAGAGGCCTTTTTTGGTGTCTCCTCTTAAGATACCTACTCCCTTCCTTTCCATCAGAGCTTAATGTGCTTCTGAATTTTGTATGAAATAATGTCTGTATTTTCTATATAGATTTTTACCATCTTCATGTGTACCCTTAAGCAGTATATCATTTGGTTTTACCTGTTTTTTCTTTTCTTTCATTTTTTTAGGGCCACGTATATGGCATATGTAAGTTCTCAGGCTAGGTGTCAAATCAGAGCTGCAGCTGCTGGCCTACACCACAGCCACAGCAACACCAGATCTGAGCTGCGTCTGTGACACCACAGCTCACAGAAACACTGGATCCTTAACCCACTGAGTGAGGCCAGGGGTCAAATCCGCATCCTCATGGATACCAGTTTGGTTTGTTTCTGCTGAACCACGACAGGAACTCCTGATTTTGGCTGTTTTTGAATTCTGTATTCTGTGATTTGTTTCTTTTGCTCCATATTGGGTTTTTGATTTCACTCATATTGATAGAAAGAGCCACAGTTCATTTTCACTCCTCTACAATATTTCATTGTGTGAGTGTACCATAACTCACTTATCCATCCTGCTGTTGGCAACTTTTGAATGTACAGAGTTTTCTCTATTATGGACAATATTGCTACACACATTTTTGTAGCATTTCCCCCTTTTTTACTTCTGTTTATTTTATTGAAGTATAGTTGATTTACAATATTGTAAATTTCTGTTGTACAGCAAAGTGAGTCAGTTACACATATATATTCTTTTTTATATTCTTTGCCATAATGGTTTATCAGGATATCAAATGGAATTCCCTGTGCTATACAGTAGGACTTTGTTTGTTTAACCATTCTATATATAGTAGTTTGAATATGCTAAACCCAAACCTTCATTCCACCCTTCCCCCGCCCCCTCCCACTTGGCAACCACAGGTCTCCTCTGTGTCTGTGAGTCTGTTTCTGTTTCATAGATAGCTTCATTTGTGTCATATTTTAGATTCCATATATCATTTATTAATATTAAACATTAATAATTAAACATCTTTTAATATCCTGTGAAACTCAATCTGTAATATATACTTAGGAAAATACCATAGTGTACTATCATGTTTATCAGTGGTTCATTATACTGGTGAGAAGTTGATAACAACCTAAATGTCAAAAATGAAGGGTTGGCTAAGTTTATGAGGCGTGCATAGAGTAGAACGTTACGTAGGTATTAAAATTTATGTTTTATGCACTTATAATGATTATCAATTGTTAGTTAAAAGCAGAAAAATGAGTAACGATTTAAGTGTTTAACCATTAAGGATTGGTTAAGTAAGTTTATGAGGCATGCCTTGGAATGTCATGTAGAAATTAGCATTTATGGAGTCCCCTCCTGGCTCAGTGGTTGATGAACCTGACTAGTATCCATGAGGACGTGGGTTTGATCCTTGGCCTCACTCTGAGGGTTATGGATCCTGTGTTGCCATGAGCTGTGGTGCAGGTCACAGATGTGGCACAGATCTGGCATTCCTGTGGCTGTGGCATAGGCTGGCAGCTGCAGCTCTGATTCAACCCCTAGGCTGGGAACCTCTATATGCCACGTTTGTGGTCCAAAAAAGAAAAAAAGAAAGAAATGAATATTTATGCTTTTGTTATTTTTAAGTCCATTATGGATGCAAGTAAAAATGACAATAGATAATAGTATAACATATGATAAATAATTTTGTAAAATAATACCTAAAAAGGATTGTGTAGAAAAAAAGAATAGAAGCAAATACTCCAAAAGGGTAATAGTAATTAGCTTGTGGTAGAGGAATTACAGAATCCTTTTTATTGAATTTCTCCCTGTTTTCTGTATTTCTGTAGTTATTATGTATAACTTGCACACTGAAAAAAAGCAAGAAATGTTATTTTAGAAAAAGAGCTTTGAGTTTCCAAGTACAGCTTTTTTCAGATATCTTTTGAATTGCAGACATATATGTTCATTTTTTTCCCTCTCTAGCAATTGCAGGAACTTGAAATTAGAATTCTTGTTTGAGAATAACCTAACATGCCCTGAATTAATGTGGAGGCCTGTTTTCAATTGGGGCCAGAGTTTTCTGGCTGGAAGACATCACATCACCATTTCAACATTTCCTTCTCCAGGCTCAAACGTTCTTCTTTCCCGATGTTTATATTTTCAAAACCTTTTTCTCCTTCATCCCTCCCCCTCTGGTGATAGCAAGGCCTCTTGAGATGTTGGTGATAGTGAGGTATGTGAAGGTTGGTGTCTAAAATACATGCTGTGGGTCCACTTAGCCACAGAAGGCTTCAGAGTCAGGAGAGAGCTGGCTAATTGCCAGGCTAATTGTATGATTGATGAAAGATGCCCTGTAAACATGGCCAGTCTTTTTCTGAAAGATGGTAAAGATGCAGCGGGTGCCAGGACCCAAGGACCCTGTGGAGCTGACATACGACATCCTCTACAATGGGAAGCCTTTGCTTGGGACTGCAGTGGCCAAGATCCTGAGTGCCATTGACTCCCAAAGGGTGGCCTTGACCCTGCATCATGTTGTCCTTCTGATGGTCATTCAGTTCATTATTTTTAATGCCATTAAGTGTTCCTTGTACATCCGAGTGATTCCCCCAAACTCATGTTAGTGGACCCAGAGCTAAACGTATCTCTGTTCTAAAAGGTTCTTAAATCAACCAGCTGTTTCCTGCATTGTTTGAAGTGATAGGTAAATCAACCAGCTGTTTCCTGCATTGTTTGAAGTGATACGTTTGGGGTAAGGCATATGTTTTAGATATTAGGATGATGATAATGTTGCTTTTCCCCAGGTGCTACCCACTTTCCCTCCCAGTATAATCTTTGGAACATGTAGAAAAAACACCACAGCTGATATTGTATTTGTCTGCCAGGGAATGAAGCACCACTTGATTCAGCGAGCTTTGTAGAGTCCTACAGGAGCTGTGTTCAGTGCTGGAGGACACACAGACGTGGGCAAGCACTGGTGCCTGCCTTTAAGGAGCAGAGAAGGTTGGAATTCCCATTGTGGGGCAGTGGTTAATGAATCTGACTAGGAACCATGAGGATGTGGGTTCGATGCCTGGCCTCACCCAGTGGGTCAAGGATCTGGCTTTGCCATGAGCTGTGGTGTAGGTCAAAGATGTGGCTCAGATCCCACCTGAGTTGCTGTGGCTCTGCTGCAGGCTGGTGGCTACAGCTCCAATTAGACGCCTAGCCTGGGAATCTCCATATGCTGCAGGAGTGGTCCTAGAAAAGGCAAAAAGATAAAAATAAATAAAAGAAGCAAGGAGCAGAAAAGGTATAATGCAGATATAAAGGAGTAGAATGCAGGATTGCATCAAGGAGGCCTTGTGATGCAGGGCTCAACAGAGGGACTGATCTCTCTGAAGGGATGTCCATCTGGGAAGGATGGACAGAGAAGTGATATGAAATGTAGCAGCTGCATTTTTGAAGACCCTCCCCTATGGCAGCTACTACGCTTATTGTTTTGCCTAGATTTTCTCAATTTCTCCTCTCACTGGGGCAATTTTATTGGGCTCCAAATTACAAGTGAGGAAACCTAAGCTCAGAAGAGTTAACCATCTTGTGAAACATTGCAGAATTAGTACTTAGGTCACCAAGATATGAACCTAGATCTAGCTGACATCAGAAGTGTGTTTAACTGACTTGCATGCTCCAGTTTCATCAGGGAGAGAGGGCTAGTGTATAGTTTAGGAAAAGGAAGCTTCAGGAGCAAACGGAGGGAGCAAAAAGTACCAGGGCGGCTGGAAAAACAAGGAGTTCAAGTGGCCTGGAGTACAAAAACCTGAAGATGAGTTGATGGGATTAGAAATCAGTATTGATGGAGTTCCTGTCATGGCTCAGTGGAAACAAATCCAGCTAGTATCCATGAGGATATATGTTTGATCCCTGGCTTCACTCAGTGGGTTAAGGATCCAGCATTGCCATGAGCTGTGGTGTAGTTTGCACACATATCTCGGATCCCATGTTGCTGTGGCTGTGGTGTAGGCTGGCAGCTTTAGTTCCAGTTCAACCCCTAGCCTGGGAATCTCTATATGCTTTAGGCCCAGTGCATCCATAAAAAGCAAAAAAAAGAAAAAAAAGAAAATAAAGAAATGATTATTGCCTGGGAGATTCGGCCCTTGGCTGGCGGAGGAAGGGGATTGCCCATAATGTGATTGGCTGTGGGAACTACTGGAGATGTCTATGCCAGGGAGTGGTGGTGTTGAAAGTACCCATTACCTAAAAGGTTAATCTATCATTGTCAGTGTCCAGGATGAGAGGAGGCTTAACTAAAGAGTAGGCTTTTCTGGTGGCCCAGGCATGGGGACCCAGATAAGGGCCACAAAGAAAGGGAGGGGAGAGGGGGTGATGGAGGTGAGAGCTTATGTGGTAGAAATGTTAGATTTGGCAGCACACTGAGAGTACTGGGACTGGAAGGTCATCTCCCATCAGTCTCATTGGTGTCCACACTCCTCAGGAGCCTAACACCTGACTCATAGCTTTCCTCTCTTCCTCTTGTCCTGCCCTCATCCAGGGTAAGTGTGACTTCCCTGGTGATGGTCTAGCCCATGTGTTGTTGGTACAGCTCACTTCTGCTCAACCAGCACATCCTCACAGACACAGCTTTGCCATCTTGGGAGTTGTAGGTTCCATCCCTGGCCCAGCACAGTGGGTTAAGGATCCAGCATTGCTGCAGCTGTAGTTTGTTTGCAGCTATGGGCCAGATCTTATCCCTGGCCTGGGAGCTCCATATGCCACAGGGCAGCCAAAAATGAGAAACAAAATCAGCAGCCACAGGCTTCTTCTTCTTCTTCTTTTTTTTTTTTTTTTTTTTTTTTTTTTGTTGGCTATAGCCATAGCATATGAAAGTTCCAGGGTTGGGGATTGAATCCAAGCCACAGCAGTGACCACACCAAATCCTTAACCATTAAGCCACCAGGGAACTCCCAGTCTTCTTAAAGTGGGTATTTCAAGACTTTCCCATCAGCTGCTCAGCAAACATTCAGGTCCCTTCACAGCCTGGTCTCCAGGCTTCTTCCTCAGTGTATATGGACTTCTCTTCTCTCCTTCAGACCTGGTGTTTCAGGAGGATTCATTCTTCACATTCCCTATTCCTCTTAAGCCTTTCCTGACCACTGAAGCATGACCTCTCCCCTATGTTCCCCGAGTTCCAGGGGCTTACATTGCCCTTATTTGCACATTTGGCAAATTAATTATTTTCTCTCTCTCCCCCCCCCTCATGAGCACTTTAAAAGCAGGTACACATCTCATTCCTCTTTGAATATCCAGCTCCAGCTACTGCCTGGCTCTGTCCTTCTGAAGGCAAAGTACACACCTTCACTAGATGCCTCTGCAAGGCCCTGAGTGAGGCATGGGTTTGGAAGGTGCCACCACAGAGCAGTTGAGAGCAGAGCCTTTGCCATAAGACAGGAGACAATTGCATGACCCTCTCTGACCTTCATTTTCCTCATCTGTAAAATGGTGATATAAAAAATGATGACCTAGAAGAGCTACTGGGAGGATCAAATGAGGTGGTTATTGCATGTGAAGTGTTTACTATACTCCTGGGGCACCTATGAAGCACATAGTAAGTGGTAACTGAATGCCTCTTTTATCCACAAGGTAGAGGGACTCAAGGAGAGAGAGAATGAAGATGGAAAGGTGACTTGAAGGTTAAGAGCCCATTTTATTCAGAGACTAGGGTGTTGCTAATGAAATGAGAGACAGGTTTGGAGATGATAGAAGGTAATTTGTTCAGTTTCGGCCATGTTGAGTTCAGGTGACAAGCTATTAAGGGGTGTTGTTGGGACTCCAAGCCTGGATCCCAGGAGAGAGGTTAAAGTTAACACTTCATATTTTGAGAATGTTGTAGATACGGGTTAGAATTAAAACCCTGGAGAAAACTCGAGTGCCTGAGGGAGGAAGTAGAGCTGTAGGGCAGCCCCTGGAAATGCCTCAATCCTTGGATCAGGTGAAGCTATTGTCAAGGCCAGTGAAGAAGGGGAGGCCCAGAGGTGTTTTAAATTTCTTTTTCTCCTACTAGGTATGAAATCAGCCTGTGATGTGAATCCGAGCTCAGCAGTTTGAATAGGGAGTCACAGTGTTGAACAGACAACTTGTTGCTCTGAATAGAGTGTCATGTGCTGTGTGTTGCAATGCCTTCTCAGTGGCTGGGTCAGGGAACATGCAATGCCCACTTGACCCACACCCTCTCTGGGTAATGGGCCTGAAATGACTTCTAAAGAAGTGGCTGCATTCCTGATGGAGGTTTCACCTGTTCCATTTGCTGGATCTGGCGTGAGAGGCCCCTCAGAGAGGTTATCCAGCTGATGGCAGAGGAGAAATTCTCCCTGGGCAGAAGAAGACCAGGGCAGGAAGTGGTTTACCTTAAATGGTCATCAGACATTTCTCTAAAAATATCACTTACAGAAAGCCATAGGGGAGTTCCCATTGTGGTGCAGCAGAAAGGAATCTGACTAGTATCCATTAGGATGAGGGTTTGATCCCTGGTCTCACTCAGTGGGTTAAGGATCTGGCATCGCCATGAACTGGGGTATAGGTCACAGATGTGGCTTGGATCCTGAGTTGCTGTGGCTGTAGTGTAGACCCACAGCTGTAGCTCCAACTAAACCCCTAGCCTGGGAACCTTCACATGCTGTGAGTGTAGCTCTAAAAAGACAAAAACAAAAAGTCCTAGGCTGACCTTTGGTGAAGGGAACTCATTCATTCCATCAACTAATATTTGTGGTTCACCTGTTATGTGCCTGGCGCTGTTCTAGGCACTGGAGAGGCAGTGGTGAATGAAGCTTATATTCATTCTTACAAAACCTCTGCTCTCATGGAGCTTACATTTCTGGGGGGCAGATTAAATAGACAAAATAACTAAGTAATACATTAGATGCTAATGATAATAAGTGCCATGGAGAAAAATTAAGCAGGGAAAGGGCTAGGGGACGCCAAGGAGGTAATGACTGTGACTGTAAGTCGTTGGGATGTAAAGAGGAGGATATTGAGAGAGTAGGGTTTGGGTGCCCACCTGAGGATGCCTTGGGACAACGTTCCAGGTAGAAGGGGCGGGTTTGAGAGCCAGTGAGGAGGTCCCAAAGGAGGAGAGCAGCAGCGATGAGGACAGAGGTGCAGAAAAGGGGCCACAACCACTGGAGCCCCATGGGCTGCACCCAAGTGGGATGTGGGGGTGGTGGTGTGATGGGTGTGAGCTCTCAGCAGCTGCTGGTTTCTCCCCTGCATCCACTCACAGCAATTATGAATGCTGATGTTGACATCCACAAGAACAAGCTGAGAACTTTTTTAGTGGATTCCTTCTCCTTTCAACATTTGCTCCACAGGAAAATAATTCCTTCTGTGTTTAGGTTATGTGGGCCCTTTGACTTCTTCTTTCCCTCTGACAAATACTTCATGTGTGTTTGTGTGTGTGTGTGTGTGTGTGTGTGTGTGTGTGTGTACATGCACACTCACACACTTCCATTCAGGTGCATCAAGTCAGAACTGACTTAAATTGTAGATTTCAGAGAAATGACCTTTTTTTTGCTAAAAAATTCTAACCTCCCTGGGGCTCAGTTTCTTCATCTGCAAAATGGTTATAAGACTAGCACCATGACAAAGAGCATATCCCCATGACTATTGCACAGTAGAAGCTCATCATGTGTTGTGTCATTTTCCTATCCTTCTGACATTCTCAGAAAGTAAAGAACCATTTGTTCCTTTTCACTTCTATGCATGACTTTGTAGTTTTAGGTCATTGTGCTCATGAATATTTTGGGTCTGGATGACTTCAGTGGACTTTACTATCACTTTGACTGTTAAATGAATTTATTAATGTACATAACATAGATTTATTCTCTCCCCATTTAAAGAGAGATGAAAAGGTTTTCCATACTGCACCAAAAAGGCACACATCCATCAAAATAATAAAGCTGAGTAGAATTAGAACATGCATAAATATTTCATTCTTGTTAATGAAAAAATATATATATATATATTTAGGGTATCAGGTTCTGATACACTGTACATCTTTCTCCTTCACGATAGAATAGCTGAGCCATAAAGAGGCATACTGATGTTTTTCACAGAAGCACTAAGCTTTAAAAAATGTTAATGGCCTAAAACTCACATATAAATACTGAATTACTAAAAGTAGTAGCAATTACATGTTTAATATCAACAGAAGCACATTATCTAATGTGCTGTTTTCAGACGTTAGTAACGTGGAATACAAGTTTTTCTTGTATTAATAGCACTCCAGAGACAAGTGGTGCCTGAGGAGAGGCAGGTCATGGCTAATGAGGTGCTGATTGAAGTCAGGGGGTGGTTGAAGTCAGAGAAAGGCCAGCTGGCTCCTCAGGCTGGTCGTCACTATGTGGCACTTACTGGTGGGGTCTTTATATTCCAGAGTTCAACCCTCAGCTTTGTGGGTCTAGCAGCCCCCAGAATTCAGCAGGATCAGGAGGACCAACTTATGCTGACCGGACATACAAGAGATTGATGTATAAACCAGATTGGAAGTCTCTAATTTAAAACACAGGCTGGGGGAGTTCTCTGATGGCCTAGTGGGTTAAGGCTCCTGTGTTGTCACTACTGTGGCTCCTGTCACTGATGTAGCACAGATTCAATCCCTGGCCAGGAATTTCCACAGGCTGTGGGTATGACAAAAGAGAAAAAGAGAGAGAGAGAGAGAGAGAGAGAGAGAGAGAGAGAGAGAGAGAGAGAGAGAGAGAGAGAGAGAGAGAGAGAGGGAGAGAAACCTGAAATAAACATTGCAACTCTCACTTAAAAAAAAATAAAATATAGACGGGAACTACTGAGGAGAGGGAATTTTTCCTTAGACTGGCTATTATTCTATCCTTTGTGGAAATCTGTATGGGAACCCAAATTGCAGCAGGAATACTGGTAGTTCAGCTATACATTCATTCAATTTTTAACTGAGCTCCTACTCTGTGCAAGGCCCTGTTATATGTCCTAGGGATGCTGCAGGAAACAAGAGACAAAAAGCCTGCTTGCTCTCTTCAAGTGTACATTCTAATGGAGGAGTGGGGGGTGGCAGATAGTGACCAAATCCATACATAACATGGCAGAGAGTGATTCATACATAAAAGCCTCATCACTCCATGTGTGGCCTGGGGCCTGCCTTGTGGTACCACCTGGGAGCTTCTTAGGCAAGTTACTGAGTCCAAGCTCATACTGTTGGCTGCAGGACAGGACAACAAACAGATGAGTTATTGGGACAAGAAATAGTGACTTTATTTTTATGTGGAAAACTAGCAGACTGAGAAGATGGTGGACTAGTGTCCCAAAGAACCACCTTGACTGAGTTAGAATTCAGGCTCCTTTTATACAAAAAGGGGAGGGAGTAAAGTCACATTTTTCCCGGTTCCAGTCAGCCTCTGGAGGGGGATGTTCATTCACAGGTGGGCCTGGTTGGATGTTTCCTGGGAGCTAAACAAATGTATTTTAGCTTAATACTCATTACCTGGAACACAAGAGTCCCAGAGAAGGACCATTATGTATAATGTAAGCTTATAGGCAACATCCCTTTAGTGATAAGCTTGAAATAGAATACAAAGTTTCAGAGTTCCCATCAGGGTGCATTGGTAACAAATATGACTAGGAACCAGGTTGTTGTGGGTTTGATCCCTGGCCTCACTCAGTGGGTTAAGGATCCAGCATTGCCATGAGTTGTGGTGTAGGTTGCAGACATGGCTTGGATCTGGCATGGCTGTGGCTGTGGTGTAGGCCAGCAGCTGTAGCTGTGATTCAGTCCCTAGCCTTGGAACCTCCATATGTCACAGGTGTGGCCCTAAAAAGCAAAAAGAATATGAAGTTCCTTCCCTAATGCTGGCAGACCCATCCCAACCCAAAGAATCAGAATCCACATTTAAACAAGATTCCCAGGTATTGGCCTGCACATTAATGTTTGAGAAGTACTGATTTCAAGAAAAACTAAGTAGCAAGAGGAGCATGGGGAGTGTTAGGGACAGGGAATTTATTTTTTTGCCTTACCTGCAGGATGTAGAATTTCCCAGGCCAGAGTTCAAATCTTAGCCACATCTGTGACATTGCTGACTCCTTAAACACTAGGCCACTAGGGACCTCTTTGTTATTTTTATAGAATACAGGGGAAGCTTCATAGATGTGGGGACACTTGATCAGAGCCCTGAAGGAGCAAGGGAGGGAGCCATGTGGATATCTAAGTGCAGAGTGTTCTAGGTGGAGGATTCAACTTGTGCAAAGGCCCTGAGGCAGGAATACGTCCAGCCTATTTGAGGAACAGTAGGAGGGAGGTGGACTGGAGCAGAGTTAAGAGAAGAGGTGTAAGGGCTGTACAGGGAGGTTGGGGGTGCAGATCACTTAAGGTCTTAGAGAAATTATAAGGACCCTGGCTTTTACTCTGAATGGGATGTGAGCCTGTGGAGGGTTTGAGCAGAGGAATGCTGGGATCTAAATTTTTAAAGAATCACTCCAGCTGCTGTGTTGCAAATAGACTATAAGAGATAAGGGAGGAGACTGTCAGTAATTCAGGTGAGAGATGTTGGCAGCTTGGACCACAGTGATAGAGTGACGTGAGATAATTTGAAGATGGAGGTGACAGGGTTTGTGGATAAATAGGATGTTGGCTGAGAGTAAACAAGAAGGGTCGACATTGATGGCCGTGTTTCTGACCTAAGCAACTGGAAAGAAGGAGTTGTCATTTATTGGCATGGAGAATATCACTAGAACAGGTTTTGTGGGGGAGATTGATAGTTGGGTTCTAGGTATATTAAGTTTCAGATATCTCAAGTATCCAACTGGAGTTTTGAGTGGGCAGTTGGATGTAGGAATCTGAAGTTCAGGGTAGTGATCCTGGTTGGAGATACATAAAGGAACATCAGCAGCATAGATGGTATTTAAAAAACCATGAGGCTATGAGATCATCTGGGAGTGGGAGAAAAGAGATCTTGCATGGTACTGACAGACAGTATCACTAAGCTCAAACAGCCAGTCACAGCCACCTGGCCTAGCAGACAGACCCTCTCTCTGGCCAGATGTCTGCCATACACAGCACCTCCTCTGGCGTGGATAAGTCCTTGGTTTTCTTTTATCTGGATATTCTACAGACTCCAGTTGTTTTAGTTACTGTTTTCTTTACTCCAGTTCTTTTGATTGGATTGAAGTATTTTCAAGGCTTCCCCACCAAGGATCATGGGAGGGGGGACGCCTTCATCTCATATTGAAGGCTTTCTCTTTTTCTACCCTTTTCCTAGCTAGCTTACCAAAAAGTTGAAAGAACTGTTCAATAACCACTATGCTCCTGCTACCTCAATTCTACAACACGCATTTTATTCTTTTTATTTTCACATACCTGCTCCTCTATCCAATCATCCATTAATCCATTAATATTTTTTGATGTATTTCAAAGTAAGTTGCTAACATCTGTAGAATTCCACCCAAAACACTTTAGCATGCATATCATGGCCTAGAGGGCAATATTCATGATGTTTTAGATAAAATTAACATGCCATGAAATGAACACTTCTTAACTCTACCATGTGATGAGTTTTGACAAATTCTTATACCCATGTAACCCCAACCCCCATCACAATATAGAACATGACCATCATCCTGCTGCCCTTTGCAAGTAAATTAATTACAGCCCCACCCCAACTGGAGGCACCTACTGTTCTAATAACACATTCTTCCTACTGATAGTCTCTTTGGTTACTTTGCTCTCCTCTGGCCCTGAGAACAGCCTGATCATTTTGATTAGAACCAGCCATTTCCAAGCCTCCCCAGCCAGCCCCTAGGGAGAAGGGCAGATCCCTCCACTCAGGTATGCTTCATTCATTGCCCACTCAGAGGGTGACTCCACTACAATATTTAGAGTCATCTCAGTGGCCTTTGCCTCCTGACTGCAGTACCACGCTAATCCTCAAATTTCTTCTCTTTTGACTCATGGACATCACCAGTGGGGAACATGGACACCAATCCATCTTCCTCATCCTCCTCTTTATCATAGGGAAGTCCATAGGGGACAGGTGGCTTTTGCCTTCCCCATGCTCCTCATCACATGCTTCCCCCTGGTTCTTCCCCACAGCCCTGTTTAAGAACCCACCCGACAACCTGTGGATCAATGCCGAGGTGCTGGTGCCCATCACTGTGGTCAGGATCATCATCATTATCATCACTGCCATGCTCTGCTAGAAGAACAAGAACGACCTGAAGCCAGACACCATGATGAACCTGCCTCAGAGAGCAAAGATACATGGTGGAAGCTGTGAGGAGGGGAAAGGAGGCCTGGCCCACAGGGGCTCTGCCTGCCTCTCCTCTCTTGACTTTTTTTTTTTAGTCTTTTTGGAGCTGCATCTGAGACATCTGGAGGTTTCCAGACTAGGGTTTGAATCAGAGCTGGAGCCACTGGCCTATGCCACAGCCACAGCAATGCCAGATCCAAGCCATGTCTTCAACCTACACCACCTTGCACAGCACTGACCTGGCATAGGTCTGTTTGAATGAGGGATGGATGAAGCACAGGCTCACACTCAGGGAAGAAAAAGTTAGATAACCAGTGGCAGTTATCAGGGCAAGGAGAGGGTCCCAGCATGGGGCCTCCCTCATCCCCCTTCACCAGGGCATGGAGGAGGATGAGGAAGAGGAGGCAGAGAGAGCACTAAGACTGAAGGAGCTGTTAGTGAGAATTCTGCAAGCCGCTGAGTATCAGCAGTGTTCTTTTGGCATCCACAGCCAACTGATGGAAAATGGAGAGGCGTTCCCCCTCTCTGCTTCCCAGAAGCACTTGGCCTTGTGTCTGGCTACTGGATACTGGATAAATACATGAATAGAGTCACCCTCCATCTCCACCCCTAGTGTTTTAGGGTCCTTAAGTTTTTTTTGCAAGTCATCTTAAATTTCATCCACCATACTTTCCTATCATGTTTCTTGCAAGCATATGCCTTTCTGTGCATCCATGGTGCTCTTCCTTCCAGGATTTGTACACGGGCCTTAACCACTGAAGCCAATTTTCTTGAGGCCAAGAACAGAAGAAAAGCATCTCAACCTTTTTTTTTTCTTTTTAGGGCCACACTTATGGCATATGGATGTTCCCAGGCTAGGAAGTGAATTGAAGTTGATGTTGCCAGCCTACACTACAGCCACAGCAATGCCAGTTGCAAGTTGTGTCTGCGACCTCTACCACCTCTCATGGCAATGATGGATCCTTAACCCACTGATCAAGGCCAGAGATTAAACCTTCATGGTTGCTAGTCAGGTTTGTTAACTGCTGAGCCACTATGGGAACTCCATATCTCAATACTTTTGAGGCACCTTTTCATCTAGAGTCTAACTATGCCATCAGCCCTATTTTTATTTTGACTTTTTTTAAAACCTACCATGGTAAATGCAAGATTTTAAGAAAGACTGTGTAAATCTAACATCTCCTTCTGTGCAATCAGAACTTCTGATCATCACTCTTTCCCCACTCAGGCTTGGTCCTATTAATTTTGTTCTCTGATTCTCGAAACTCAGGGTAAGGTCCTGGGGAAAGCAGCCACCCTATTCATCATATCTGTTCTCTAAAACAATTTTTTTAAATGGCAGCAGAGGGAGTTCCTGTTGTGGCACAGGACAAATGAATTTGACTGGGAACCACAAGGCTGCGGGTTCAATCCCTGGCCTCACTCAGTGGGTTAAGGATACAGCATTGCTGTGAGCTGTGGTGTAGGTTGCAGATGTGGCTTGGATCTGACATTTCTGAGACTGTGATATAGGCCAGCAGCTACAGCTCTAATTAAACCCCTAACCTGGGAACTTCCATATGCTGCAGGGGTGACCCTAAAAAAAAAAAAAAAAAAAAAAAAAAAAAAAAGCAGAAACTTTTTTTTTCAAATGATTGTTTATCTTTAGCCCCTGTATAGGAAACAGAAAGTAAGTGGTGGCCCAATAGTCCCACTCCCCCAGCTTCTCCTTTTGCTTCCAGGCTGAACCTGGAACCACCTGTGTTCTTGGAGAGATTGTTCTTGGGGGAATCACTTGTCAGATACTCTGCTCAGAGAAGGGGTTTTTCTGAAAACCCCCTTCTCTGAGCACATCTGGACATCTTCCTCCTCTCAGAATCTATCTGCCCCACTCATTCCCCCCCAGGCCTGCAGGTCAAGGAAACATCATGCCCCACCCCCACCCTGAGACTCAGGACTTGAACTAAGTTGTTGCTATTTGCAGTTCCTGGCTCTTCCCCACTGCTCTGTTGAGATCAGACCTCCACTCCCTGGGTGTTCAGGGCTTGGTGTGAATTTCTTTCAGTCCTTAGAACCCCACGTGGCAGGTGTGATTTTTCCCCATCTTACCAGTCCAGAGACTACATTTGGGGGAGATTAACAGGTTTAGAAACCTGCATAAAATCACAGAGTGATGATAAAGTAAGAAATTCAGCCCCAGGTTTTCTTATTGAAATCCAGATCAAGATCATTTGTCAGGTCTCTCACTATCTTCCTGGCACCTTGGGCCAACAAGGCCTGAAGTACAATCCTGATACCAGTTACCAGACTCAGCACAGACTCTGGAAGTGAAGGGCATGGTCCCAAACAAGCCTGCCCCCACTTCAGATACCAGCCAATGTTGCTGAAATCTTGGCTGCCTTTGTACACCAATGCTAAGTAGAAACTCAGAGACACAGTTGGAAGAAACAGAAAAAAATAGCTTTAATTACCAGGCAGAGAGGGACCACAGCAGACTAGTACCTGAAGGACTGTGCACCCCTCCCCCTTGGATGGGGTAGGGAGGAGTCCTAGTGTCAAGGAGCAGGCACAGTCACCTCATGGACATTTCCTTGATTGGCGGGTGGTGAGGTCATTGGGAGTCAGCATCATCAACCTCCTGGTTCCAACTGGTCTGGGGTCTGCGTGCTTGTGGGCAGCATCCAGTTGACTTCCTCCACCTGGTGGGGGCTTCAGTACTTGCAAAATAGCCCCAAGGACATGGCTTAGAATATTATCTATAGTCCTGGAGGAAGAACTAAATGTCCCTGACTTTGTTGAATGGCTAAACTATCATTATTCTATCTTGCTTGACAGCTTTCCTTTCTGTATTTTCTCACTTCTCTGATTAATTTATTCTTTGACTGAAGTTTTTCTCTAGATAAAAAAGGTGGAGTGAAGGACATGAGTGGGGTCTACTCTGGAAAGGCCTCCCAGGGTCCTGCGTGGTTACACCATCCAGGCCACCCACATTTCTTACCCACTGGCTGCAAACTAGAGGATTTCACTATCTGCTCAGGTCTGATAATTCACTAGAATGACTCACAGAACTCAGGAAAGTGCTATGCTCATGGTTATGGTTGTGTTCTAAAGAAATCAAGTGAGGACCAGTTGGAAAATAGACGAAGAGGTATTCCCATCTTGGCTCAGCAGGAATGACTCTGACTAGCATCCATGAGGAGTCAGGTTCAATCCCTGGCCTCTCTTTGTGGGTTAAGGGTCTAGTGTTGCCATGAACTCTGGTGTAGGTCTCAAACTTGTCTTGGATCCTGCATTGCTGTGGCTATGGTGTAGGCCAGCAGCTGCAGCTCCAATTCAACCCCTAGCCTGGGAACCTCCATGTGCCATGGCTCTGACCCTCAAAGGCAAAAAACAAAAACAGGAAAATAGACACAAACAGATGAAGAGGGTAAGGCATGAGAGGGTCCCCATGACCAAGTGCCCTTGTCATCAGGAAAAGTCACACTGCTGCTGTATCAGAGTATTTCATCAGCCAGGGACACTCACCTGAGATCCACGGGCCAGTGTCTTACTGGTGTTTCATCACCATAGGTATGGCTGATGGAACTGCTGGCCATGTGGCTGAACTCCACCTCCAATGCTCAACCCATCCACAGAGGTCAGAGGTTGAGCTGACATCACCCCATCCCACGTCCCAAACCTCTAATCACATGGTTGGTCTTCCTGATGTGGCCTGTCCATATTCCAAGTCATCTCATTAGCATGGAGTATCTGGGGCCCACTTATCACCAAGGACATTCTCAGAGTTTAGAGGGTTCCTGCTAGGAACTGGGGACAAAGGCCGGCTGGAGTCTTTATTATCCAGCAGGGCTCTGTTCCCTCTTTGCTTCCTGCCCGCCTGCCCCATTCCACTTAAGCTGCTTGGTCTTTAGACTCTTAGCAACAAGCTACCACAACTTGTCACCAGGTAACATGACCTGTTCCTGAGTTGGAAGTGACTTATATACCTATTGGCTTCCATCCTCTCTTTCTCCCACTGCCCCCCTGACCAAGGGGTAGCACTGTGAGTAGAGACAGGGGAAATATAGGGGTGTTCCTTGAGTCTCTGGAAAGGGAGCCCAGCCTCTCACTCAACAAACCCTGTGAGTTCCATCAAATCTGCTGCTCTTGGTTCTCAGCTTACCAATCGGGTCATTTACAAACTGCATTCAAATAGCCTTCTGGACTCTTCAAAGCACTTAGGAATCCTTTTGCCTCCCTGGGTGCCCCCCAGCTCTGAGAGATGGACAGGATTATTTCAAAACCCTCTTCTTTGGGATAAAATGGGAGTTTGGGATTGACATACACACACTGCTATATATGGAAGGATGAGTACCAAGGACCTGCTGCAAAGCACAGGGAAATCCACTCAATACCCTGTAGTGACCTATATGGGAAAAGAATATGACAAGGGATACATATATGTGTATGTATAACTGATGGATATTGCTGGACACCTGAAACTAACACAATATTTTAAATCAACTAGGAGTTCCCTTCAAGGCTCAGCACTTTAGAAACCTGACTAGTATCCATCATGATGTGGGTTGATCCCTGGCCTTGTTCAGTGGGTTAGGGATCTGGCATTGCCATGAGTTGTGGTGTAGGTCACAGGCATGGCTCAGATCCCATGTTTCTGTGGCTGTGGTATAGGCTGGTGGCTGCAGCTCTGATTCAACCCCTAGCCTGTGAACCTCCACATGCCACAGGTGTGGCCCTAAAAAAAAAAGTGAAAAAATGCAAATCAACTATACATTAATAAAATTTAATTAATAACCCCCCTCTGTTTATAGATAAGGGATCAAAGCTCTGGAATCTCTTGTAATTTCCTGAAGGTCCTGGGTCACTGCCGTGATGGACCCAGCTGTGATTGAGACCTAGACGCACCTGAGGAGCAATTGGCTAATGGGCCACTTTTTTTCTCTCACGCAGAGTTGAGGCCAGAGCTGGTGTTGTTCCTAGCCTATCCTGTCTGCCTGCTAATGGATCAGATTTTAGTCTCCATGAAAGGAATTAAATGGCACCTGGTTCATTTTCTTCCTATCCAACTTTGAAGTTATCCAACAGTCTCATCTGCATGGCCACTCAAGTTATGACTGTCTGGGCCAGCAGGATCCAAGAATCCTTACATGCAACCAGAATCATGTTTTTTGCAGATTGGTTGGTATCAAAGATTTTGAGTATCAAAATGAACCAAACATTTAGCCAGGCAAATGAGGCATAGGATTCTGGCTCACCTTTGTTAGCTGTTAACTAATAACACCTGAAGGTAGGAGCCCTCCCTGCAGCTTCCTGCTGAAATCATAGCAAAAGATGAAATTAGAAAATTAATTGGCACCTGGAGAAAATTAGCAAACTTCTGGATCCTGGAGCACAGAGTTCTAGGTTGATCTTCCAGTTGTAAGAAGCAGCAGACATGTGATAGCATGTAAGCCTCAGTTTTATCTGAGTCCCAAGTGCATATTTTCCTATTTCGTTTTGTTTTCTGGCCAATAATAATACAGACTGCATTTTTACATTTGAGAAAGGAAGACTTACTGGCTTCTATGTTAGAGAAGGCTGGGATTTTATAAATTTTGCAAGAAAAATAACTAATATCCAAAACCTGAGCCAACTTCTAAATAAACAGGTATCTGTTGATAGTTTTGTCTTTGCATTCATGTTAAATTAACTTAGTCCTCTATTCAGTAAACACCCTCTTCCATCGCAACTGTAAGACTGTAACATTTTATTTTATTTTATACCATATTATTTCTTTTTTGGCCACATCAAGGCCTATGGAAATTCTTGGGCCAGGAATCAGATCCGAGCCATAGCTGGTGACCTACATTGCAGCTGCAGAACCACCAGAACTTTAACCCATTGTTCTGGACCCCATGATTGAACCTGTGTCCCAGTGCTCCAGAGACATCACTGAACCCATTGTGCCACTTCTGTAACATGGAGCTCCTATAACATGACATTTTAAACCATAAATTAGGGTAGAAATCTGAAGCTAAAAAAGGGCCATCTTTTCAATGCCTTTTAGTAACTTTTTGGTGTTTTTTTTTTTTTTTTTTTTTTTTTGGAAGCAGAGCTGCTCATAAGCAGCCCAAGGCTAGCTGGGAATATCTTACATCATTGGTAGGTTTCCCTTTATCCTCCAGGTAGTGTGAAGGCCAAGATCAGAGGGGGGAAGAGTATTCATTTGGGTAACCAGGGGAATTTCATCAAACCACTTCCGATTCACCTCCTTTCCTCACTCACCCACTAACTCCTTTGACAGCATCTATATATATAAATCAGCATTTCAGAAATTAAGCAGTTTCAGATAGGATGTGACGGTTCATTATCAATGCTGACCAGATAGCCACTTTATCCTCGGCATCCATCTGTGGTGCTTCTCTCCTGGTGTTCTGGTGCCTGCCCAGAGTGAGCACCATTTATTTTCAGGATGCAGTCACCCCTCTTGAGGAGCAGAGCTATAAACCACACCAGCAGCATAGATGTCAACAGCCCTTAGTCGTTCACCACAGACTTTCACAGTCTTGGGCGCTCAGAGTTAATGCCATTCCTCGGGCAGGGAGATGACTTAGAGGAACCACTAAAGGAACGTTATGTTATTTGCAGGCACCTCTGTGGAATTTAATACCCATCAAAGCAGCACTCATCCTCAGTACATGGTCCTCTAGAAGAACCTCACTCTTTTGTTCTGCTTTGCATCTTTGAGACCAGGCGTGTCTGTAGAAAGATTGACACCCACCTTGAATGGCTGTGTGAGTGTTCATTAAAAAAAAATAATACTTGTTCTAGATTATAATTGTTCATTGCATAGAAGTTGGAAAGTACAGAAATGTGTAAAGAAGAAGGGAAAAATCATACATCAGCTTTCAGTGCCTAAATAATGCAGTTAATAAATTGGAATATTTCTTTTTTTTTCCATGCACTTACATCCTTTTTGTATATTCAAAAAATTCTTCATGCAGTATACACTTTTGTGTGTGTGTTTTTTTAGTTAACTATATATGTGGGGAATTGTCCCATAGTCATGAACATTTAATGACCAGGAAGTCTTCAAAGTCATTTTAATGGGTTCATTGTGTTTGATCCTACGACTAGATACTAGCAGTTATTTTGGTCCAGGCACCTAATCTACAGGTGCTCCTGAGAAAGTGCTGTGTGACCCACAGGTTTGCAGATCAGTGCGCTATGAAATTTTATACCTGGGTTCCCAATAGAATGCAAAGAGTGTGGATCCTTGCAGCAGCCTGAGGCCACAGCATTGCTATTGTGCTCATATAAACATCTACAAACATCGTGGGTTAGACACCAAGGAAGAGGTGGCTCTGATTCCAGAGTCCCAGCTGTAGTCACTGCCCTCTCTGCTAGGCTAAGGGCATTATCCACCCTAAAGACAGCGCTGCCCTTGCAGGACCACAGGATGCAGTAAAAGATAAGAAGTGCAGCCTTTTCAAGCTGCAGGTCCACCTCTAACTAGTTACCAATGAGGCACAAGCAGGGCCAACTCATCATCCCAGGTATCCCAGACATGCCTTGATGTGAGAGTTAACGTGTACACCAGATGTTACCACTCAGACACAGGATGCTGGTGACCTTGGTGGGACACTTTATCAGCCACAGAGGTCACATGGGGAAACCTGTGCTTTGTGAATGGGGCAAAAAGATCTCAAAACTGTCAATCAAAGACATGGCACAGGATTATCCCCAAAGACCAGTCCTTTGGCAAAATATATCTTATTTTCAGGGGTGACTTTACCCAGGCCTCATGCATTTTAGAATAGCTGCCCCTGGGGTGGTCCCTCCCTGTTGGAACCAAACTTAATGGACCAGAAGCAAGGTTTCCTGTGGAGACTGAGAAGACATTCCTGTGTCCTCCAAATGTAATTTGCTTTGACTCCCTAACTGCCTGCCTGGCTGATGAGAAGTTCAGATGTGTGTGTGTGTGTGTGTGTGTGTGTGTGTATGTGTGTGCATGTGATGGGGGAAGTGGGAGGCTCCTCCATGTCCATGTTCATTAGATCCCACGAGAATCCTGAGCTGCTGTGGTGTCAGGCAGGGAAAGCATGTGGCCACTGCTATGTGGCTGTTTTGGGCAGCTCTGGCTAGGGTCTCAGGTCCTTCACTTCCAGGAGGGCTCAGACTGTACCCCTCAATGCTGAGCAGGACTCCAGGTCTTTGAGTAGCACCTGTGGAGCTCCTGATCTCCTCCAGAGCCTATGTCTCCCAAACCCTAGCCCTCTCCTTACTGAGCTGACTTCTGTAACAAAAATAACTGATAATGAGTAGGTAGACAGACAATAACTGATAATACAGGGAGTGGGCTTCAGCCATGCAGGAGGCCAATCCACATGTTGTGGTTGTGGCCATCTGTGAGATGGATGTGAATACGCACATATGAGGCTGCCTTTTGCAGTTTCACTCTGAAGCCCTTTTGGCCAGTGTGGGAGGTTTTCATAAGGTCTTAGCCTGCTGTGCTCTGAGATTCTGAGATGGTTGTTAGAAGACAAAGCAAATCAGCTCTATGCATCAGGAGAGCAATGGACCCACAATTTTTACAGTCAGAGAAGCACAAACTCTATACAGTCCTGTTGAATGAATTCCTATCATCCTCCTAATTTAGAGGAAGTCCTTTTTGCTTTCCTAGTGGGAAATTTTGGTACGGGTCTGAGATATAGGTTTCCATCACATCAGGATGCAATTCAAGCAGAGGGCAAATAAGGGAAGCCCCTTTTGAAGTTTGCTTTTCTGACCTCCAAGTCAGAAGGAGCCTGGATCAGGAATCTGGACCAGGTGTTCTTATCTCTCATGTAGAGTTGCGGGAGCCTGCATGGTCATTTAAATGTTTTGATCTCAAATTTCTCAGCTATAAAATGAGGGGGAAATTATTTAGGTAACTTCAAAGAGTCCCTCCAGCAATAGCCATTCTGAAATTTCTGTTTCACTGAAAAGTTCCAGCTTCTACATCTTTGCATATTGTTTGGTAGTTTTCAACATAATTTTATAAAGATCCCATTTGATTTAAATTTTTTTTTGTAAGGGAGATAGGTGATTAAACTTTGTATTGAAAATACATTGCTGGGAGTGCCCATTGTGGCTCAGTGAGTTATAAACTGGACTAGTATCTATGAGGATGCAGGTTTGATCCCTGGCCTTCCTCTGTGAGCTAAGAATCCAGCTTTTCCATGAGCTATGGTGTAGCTCACATATGTGGGTCTGATCCAGTGTTGCTGCGGCTGTGACACAGGCCTCAGCTGCAACTCTGATTTGAGCCCTGGCCTGGGAACTTACATATGCCATGGGCATGGCCATAAAAAAATAAAAAATAAAAGTAATAAAGTAAAATAAAATATGTTGCTATTCAAATACGTGCTCCTGACACATTCAGACCTAGAACCTGCTGGCACAAATTCCCTAAGATGAGAAGTAATGTGGCTTTGACCAAAGATAGCTGAATACAAGGGGGATCAAAATGAAATAGTGGTTATCCAGACACATTTTTTATGGTGACTTTATAAAGTTGATGAAAGCAAGATTTTCCTTTAGCTAATCATCTTCAAAACAGAGAAACAAGCAGAACCCCCAAAACAGAGCCCTCCTCTCTTTATTCCTTGTTCCTTGCCTGGACTGAGGTTCACTTCTTCATAGGACTAAAGATCATATTGCTGGTAAAAGAAGATAGTCCTCTTGCACTGTCCTGACCTCACTCAGCCAGCAGCCTCTTCTCCATCTTCTGCTTCACTTAGTACCTGGCTCTTCCTCTCTGTCCCCAAATGCTGAAAAAGTCCCAAGGGCCTTTGAGAATGTAAGTGAAGATTAGTCCACACAGATGATCTGGACTCCAGATTGTGATTGAGCCACAGCAGGGGGGTGGAGGTGAATGGACTATGCAGTGTTTCTGAAAAGATTGTTTTCAAGTTACTTCTGCTAACATTGGATGTTCATAAAGTGACCGTGAAAATGAATTCCACCGAACTGCTATCCTGATCTCACGGTGTGGGTGCAAAGCGACCTCGAATGTTAAACACTCTGTAAATGGTGCAGTTCTCTATATGGGGAAACAGTTTTGATGTTGCTCTAAAGCTGTTGATGATAGAAAGGCAAGGGAAGTTGATTTTTGATTAACTCTTTAAATTTTTTTTAAAATTGAAGGATAGCTGATTTATAATGTGTGAGTTTCTGGTGACAGTAAAGTGATTCAGATATATATATATATATAACATATATATAGATATCAAACATATTAATATATGTATATTATACCTACATGATAAATATTGCTATATATGTGTTAGTTTCTGGTGACAGTAAAGTGATTCATATATATATGAATCACACACATACTGTTTCAGATTCTTTTATGTTGTAGGTTATTACAAGATATTGAATCTGGTTCCCTGTGCTATACTCTAGGTCCTTATTTTTTATCTATTTATTTATAATAGTATGTTTCTGTTAATCCCAAACTCCTATTTATTCTTGCCCCTACCTTTCCCTTTTGATAACTGTAAGTTGGTTTTCTATGTCTGTAAGTCTAATTCTGTTTTGTCAATACGTTCATTTGTATCATTGTAAAATTTTATGTGTTTTTTGTCTTTTTTGGGGCCCCACCTGTGGCATATGGAAGTTCCAAGGCTAGGGGTTGGGAACCTATACCACAGCCACAGCCATGCCAGATTTGAGCTGCATCTGTGACGTACACCATAGCTCATGGCAGTGCCAGAACCTTAACCCACTGAGCAAGGCCAGGGATCAAACCCAGGTCCTCATGGATACTAGTTGGGTTCGTTACTCTTAGCCATGACCAGAACTCTGTTCATATCAGTTTTTTAGATCCCACACATATGTTATCATATGGTATTTGTCTTTCTCTTTCTGACTTATTGTGTGATATCTCTAGTTGCATACATTTTGCTGAGAATGGCATTTTCTCATTCTTTTTTATGGCAGTGACATAGTATTCCAGTGTGTGTGTGTGTGTGTGTGTGTGTGTGTGTGTGTGTTTATGTACCACATCTTTATCTCTTCATCTGTCGATGGACATTTAGGTTGCTTCCATGTCTTGGCTATCATAAATAGTTCTGCTGTGAGCATAGGGGTGCATGTATCTTTTCAAATTACAGTTTTCTCCAGATATTTGCCCAGGAGTGGGATTGCTAGATCATATGTAATCATATTTTGAGTTTGGTAAGGACTCTCCCTACTGTTTTGCATAGTGGCTGCACCATTTTACATTTCCACCAACAGTATAGGAGGGTCCCATTTTTTCCACACCGTCGCCGTCATTTATTTTGTGTGGAATTGTTAATAATGGCTATTCTTACTGGAATGAGGTAATACTGCGCTGCAGTTTTGATTGCATTTTTCTAATAATTGGTGATGTGAAAGACATTTGATTTTTTTAAAACAACAACAACAACAAATAATCACAAGTATTTTGAAAATATGTTCTTGGAATTTTTAAAATTTAATCATGAGTTGTCTTCTGGGCCACTTCAGTCTGAGTGCTTGTGCTTTGAGTGGTTGCTACTGATTTTTACCAAAAAGAGAGTAGAAATTATGGGATTTGGAAGAGATCTTATAAATCATCTAGCTGTCTCATTCAGTGATAAGATGTTAAAATCTGGAAAGATGGAGTTACCCATCTAGGGTCACAGAACTAGCTTGACAGGGAATGTCGTTATACTCGATAAGACTTTGCGCTTGAAAAGAGCCACATTTTCAATGTATCAATGAGTTTTTACACTTATCCACAGCTTCTTCAAATCTTTTCTCAACTGATAATCCTAAAGTTTATATCAACTGTGAAATTTCCATGCCACCATCTTCCCTTCTCCTTCCCCATTGATGGAAGAAATCCTCAATTTTTTCTGATGGTTTTCTGGGCTTACTTTATTTTCAATAGATAAAGGTTTATTCTGTTTCCCCCTGTTATAATATCACAATCTGGAATAGTTTTATTATGTGGCTGGGCATGCTTTTATAGAGCAGTAGCATGAGACTGGAGTGAAATCGCATTATGAGTTCACATTGTTATCAGTTTTATTGGAGCTGAAACTGAGTGAAAGGATTTAGGAATAATTGGGTAATCAAAGTGAATTAAATAAAGAGGGGAAAAATATCAGTTCTGGCATCAAATGGGGAGTGCTATGACTGCCACATCTGTGGTCTTTATCCATTTTAATCAAGTCAAAATTATGCTATTAAGACTTATTCTTGCTGTGTTTACTTGCTCAGACATAGCAGACTTTATATTCATCTCTGGTTATTTCTTGAAACATTAAAACATTCTCCCTGTTTCTAGGGAAATGTTTCCTAGCCTGATTACTATCCAAATATGCCAAGTTGCTGTTGTATTTATATAAGTGTGTATGCAATGTTCTCCTGTAGATTCTGGATAATGGAATCCAGAATGCTGAGTTTTCAAGCCAGCTAGATAAATCCTGTGTTGCCCCAACTTGTTGTGTCTTCAGAAAACTAGGTTTAAGGGGTATCTTGTTAGTATAAATTTGCTGTGACAAATAGTATGGCATACTATTGGTATAGCAGGAATATCACTATAGTAACATAGTAACATAAATATTCCTCTAGTAATATAGTAAATATTACTATAGTAACTAGCCTAGTCTTACTGTAAAGAAAGTACAGTTTCTTTACTGTATTTCCCAGGAGATACCGTGCTTTCATTGAAAAATCTGTTTAGCCTAATAAATGGTAACAGTAGTCAGCTTCCCTTCCCCCCCCCAATACCTCTTAAATATGCCAAGTGATAATGCACTGAATTATGGAATGACATAGCACTAAATTCACAGACAAAACTAATTGAGAAACCTTTGATTTCCTTTGTTAGATTTTTTTGGTGGGTTGTCTCTTACTGGAAAATCCATCTGAAACCTGTTATTTGGCTCTGCATCCTGACTCCATAAATCTTAGAATCCTCAGTATTTTCTGCTTGGCTCTGGTTTGATGCATTGGTGCCCAGGAATGTTCACATCCTTGTGCCCGGATCAGGGGGTGCCTGATTGCTCACTCAGAGTGTGCCCTGGAGAGGTTTCCTCCAGGAACAGGCTGGGCTCCTGGCCTTAAAACCAAAGGCCAGAGCTGTCAGGGTACTGAAAGCAGACAGCCCTCCCATTTCTCCTCCAAGCTTGGGTCTTTGTTTGTTTTAATGATTTTTATTTTTTCCATTATAGCTGGTATACAGTGTCCTGTCAATTTTCTACTCTACAGCCAAGTGACCCAGTCACACATACATACATACATTCTCATTCTCACATTATCATGCTCCATCACAAGTGACTAGATAGAGTTCCCAGTGCCATATGCAGGATCTCCTTGCTTATCCATTCCAAAGGCAATAGTTGGCATCTATTCACCCCAGATTCCCAGTCAAGCTTGGCTCTTACTTTAAAGAAATCAGAGTTCGGTTCTCTGGGTGTTTGTGTGCTACTATTGACTGTTTTACGTCTTAACTGTTTGGCCAAGAGAAGGACTCTAGACAGATTTGATGTTGCTTCCTTGTTTAGCAGTCATTTTCAAAGATACTTAATTCTAGGGAAAGTTAGGATAAAAAATGAGCTGGAATGTTTGGGAATATTAAGGTGGCTCTAAGAAATTAGGAGATTGCCTCTTTATGAAGTTGTATGTATTCATTCTTTAAGGAGCTGTTTGAATATAATAACATAACAGCTTACATATATTTATGATGCACTTACCATGAGCTAACCATTTGTTTACTTTTATTTACATCTCACTTGACTTTCATAATAGCCCTAGATGTAGGCAGTATCTTTAGAAGACCCATTTTAGATCTAACACAACACAGAGAGGTTGAGAAACTTACCCAAGTTTACACAGCTAGGCAGTGGGAAAGTCAGGACTCAAAGCACACAGTCTCAGCCCTTAAGCACCCACTGGGTTATTTGCAGTAAATGTATATTTTCACACAGACCAACAGGGAAGTATATTTAAAGCAGTGGTTTTCAAATCTTTTTGATGGACCATGGAAAGAAGTACATTGCTGACTAGCATGTGTGCACAAAAAAAACTCATAAAACCACACAAAAGAGCACTCACCCTTGCCACAGAGGATGCCCTCTGACTTTTCCTTTCTATTTCATTTCTAAAAAGTGCTGCTGGGGACCCTGAAAATTGATTTTCTGACCTAATATAAGGCCACAGCTTGCAGATCAAACTTTCCAGGACCTGGATGTAGGCAGCTCAGCAGGAAGCCTGAGGTCATAGCATCCTCTGAGTCAGTGCCCCTTAGCTCCTCCCCGAAGTGATAGCACTGTTTGTGGATGGACTGAATATAGACACAGATTGTAATTTTCCTTTCCCCAACTCTACTATTTTCAGATATCCTCTCCCTTTATTCCTTTTCCTTTTTTGAAAACAAAAAGCTGTAATTTTACCAAAGCTGGTGATGATTTAGCGTGGAACAGAGACGGCCAAGAAACGCTGACTAATGATCTTGATGTGGAGACCCAGGTTACAAATGAATCTTTGTAAAGCACATCACTTTTTCCCATTTTATTTGTTTATTTATTTATTTTTTGGGGTGCACCTGCAGCATATGGAAGTTCCCAGGCTAGGGGTTGAATCAGAGCTACAGCTGCCGGCCTACAGCACAGCCACAGTGATACCAGAACCAAACTGTCTCTACAACCCCTGTGTCTATGACCCAAGCCGTGTCTATGACCCACACCAGAGCTCATGGCAACACCGGATCCCTAACCCACTGAGCAAGGCCAGGGATGGAACCTGTGTCCTCATGGATACTAGTCAGGTTCTGAACCTGATGGGCCACAATTGGAACTCCTCCCATTGATTCTGATGTTCATTTTCATAGTGTGCAATTGTTAAATTGATGTCTCCACTGCATTCTGACTCTGGGACCACCTCTTCTTCCAGTGAGGGCCTTCTTTGGCCCACTTTGGGTTTTCTTCTCCAGGTGGGTTCATTTGGAATGAGCTTCCCTACTCTTCCATCTCCATGAGAGTTGAGGCATTCCAGGCAGTCTAGGGGCCCAGTTCACTCAGTCTTTCTGGAATTTCTTGGAAATTTTTTGGCAGCCCTTAAACTGTCTATCATGGAGTAGGGGATCCTCTGAATGTTTGAGCCTGATGTTACCTTAGGACAGACCTGCAGAATAGAACTTCTCAACAGTCTCAGGCTCAGAAACAACACTACAGTATGACATCATCCTGAAGTCATGTCAGGAGCCTCCGGTGGGCTGACAAGTTACTGTGGACCAGCCCCAAAGTGTGGTTGGCTGCAAGGCAGCCAGAAACTTCTGGCATGTCAAGTAGTTCTATGTTATCAAGTCACCCACAGCCAGAACCATTGTGTTTTAAATACCAATATTAGAGAATTGACTCTTTGCCAAATAGGTTTTGCCTAATGTAATTTCTTTAATATTACCTCTTTCTGTCTCTTCTTCTTGTTGCTGATACCTTGTGACAGATACAATACCAGCTCACACCATTTCTGGAATGATAATATTAATGTGTGCACTCATTAAAGGAATAAATTGGGGTTCCCGATGTGGCTCAGCAGAAATTGAATCTGACTAGTATCCATGAGGACACGGGTTCTACCCCTGGCCTTGCTCAGTGAGTTAAGGATCTGGCATTGCCATAAGCTGTGGTGTCGGTGGCACTTGTAGCTCAGATCCAGTGTTGCTGTGGCTGTGGTGTAGGTTGGCAGCTGCAGCTCTGATTCTACCCCTAGCCTGGGAACGTCTATGTGCTGCAGGTGTGGCCCTAAAAAGAAAAAAAAAGTAGAAATAATAAAGAATAAGTTAAGATAGTAGTAAGAGCAAGGGGTTTTTGAGATGGTGGGGGAGGTTGAGGTGTGGTGTGTGTTGGCAGAAAGGAGATGGTCAAGGGGCCCCGAGTCATCAGCCTCTCAGGACCTTCCCAATGCTTTTTAGTTGGTGCTAATTTAACAAGCCCAGAGGATGAAACTTTTAGAATCTTTCCAAATAGGAAATATTTTTTGGAAGATTATTCTCTCATCCAAGAGAATAGTTCCCTTTCTGGTATGAAGGCTTGTTGAGGAATAGATATTTTAGTGGTTAGGTGGTTGGAAAGAAACTTGGTCTGTATTGCTGGTGATGAGAAAAAGATAGATTTCAGCCTAAGGCAGCTGGAATTGGATGTTCACTTTTAGTGGGGTCAAGAGGGACTTACTCAAGTTTTCTGCCTGCTTCTCTCTCTGTTCTTTTACCCTTGAGGGCAATACACACTCTGCTCTCCAGGACTAATTCCATTTCATGGCACTGATACCTGGGGTTAGGTTGTGACCTCCTCAAGAGCATATTTTTAAATTTTTTATCTTTAGGGCCACACCTGTGGCACATGGAAGGTCCAAGGCTAGGGACTGAATCAGAACTGTAGCCACTGGGCTACAACACAGCCATAGCAACACAGGATCCAAACCACATCTGTGACCTACACCCCAGCTCATGGCAACGCTGGATCTGTAACCCACTGAGTGAGGCCAGGGATTGAACTCACATCCTCATGGATACTAGTTGGGTTCTTAACCCACTGGGCCACACCAGAACTCCTCAAAGTGTCTTCCATCACCAGAAATGCTCTGCAGATCCCCACTATGGTCAGTGGATGTCTCGTGTCTGACTGCCTGGATTCTTGAACATTCTGTGGACAAGAAAGTTTCCCCAGCCCCTTGATGCTGAGAATGAGCATTGGGGGAACCATGAAGATCATTAACTATTTCGTCATTGCTATTGGCTCAGTCCTGTTTTAATGGATATGGGGTCTCAAGCGTATTTGCAGATCTTCTTTCCCTCAAAGAGACTGTGATGTCATGATGATTTGAGTCACAGACATGAAGTAGGACAGAAAAAAGCAAAGTGGGACAATGTGGTCAGGGGTAGGAGCACCAGATTGTGAGTGGGAGTCCCAGGCTTTGGTTCCAGCTCTGTGATTAGCCATAGGACTGGCCGGACTCACATTTGACCTCTACAGGCCTCCACTTCCTCCACTGGGAGACAAAGAGGTCAGACCAGGGACCTCTAAGCTGGACTCCAATGGTGTGAGACAGGGGTGCTGTGGGAGGAACTGACAGGGGTTCTCTCAGGAGAGGTGGGGGGAGGCTTAGGGCTTGCTCTAAATTCCAGTTAAAATCAGCCAGTGTGGCTGTTTCAACTTCAGCAGGGGCTCCCTTTCCTCACTAGCCCCGGGACCCTCTCACTAAGTTAATGCATAAAAAATCAATTATGTGTATCTATATTCTGTTTCTTCCCCAAAAATATTCATATAGCAGTTTACAGAGAGACGGAAAGCCAGCTCTAGTTCTAAATTGATTTGGCTACATTTGATACACTCTTCCTTTCGAGGATATTACTTTTCAGTTATAATAAGCCAAAAGATCGCTTTTCACACCTCTTTCATTTTTATGATTCTTTGAAAAGACTTCTTATGTTGCTCACAGTAAAACTGGCTGGTGTGTTTCAGCAACCTCAGAAGTCATCAAAGCAGAAGTGTCAGGACCTCATAAGGAGACTGAGGCGTGTGCATTTCTCTGTGTGTGAAGACAGGGATTCTCAGCCCCACTGAGGACTAGTGCATATTCCAAGCCTACCTTTGACTCATTCCTGGGCTCATAAACACTGGGCAGGAAAATCAATGCCAGTGACGGGGAGGCCAGCACGTAGGAGGGTGACACATGCTGAGAATGCACCAGAGGGGACTTTAGCTGGGACTCCACACCAGGCTGCTCAGAACACAGGGCCCAGTCACTGCCCCACCCACCCACCCCACAACCCCCTCTGCCTCAGCCTGCTGCCTCAGTGCGCTTCTTACCTGAACTCAAGGGTCCAGAGAGAAATAGCATCCTCTTGAGTATGGGGACAGTCACTGTTTACATCACATTTTTTTTCTTTTTATGGCCACACCTGCAGCATAGGGAGGTTCCCAGGCTAGGGGTCAAATCAGAGCTACAGCTACCAGCCTACACCACAGCCACAGCAACACCAGATCTAAGCTGCATCTGTGAGCTACACCACACCTACACTGGCCAAGGATCAAACCCGCATCCTCATGTATCCTAGTTGGGTTTGTTAACCACTGAGCCACAAAGGGAACTCCCTCACATCATATTTATAAAGTGTTTGGATAAGCAATGAGGTCCTAATGTACAGCACAGGTAGCTATGTCCAATCTCTTCAGCTAGAACATGATGGAAGATAGCATGAAAAAGAAAAGAATTTACATATAGGTATGACTGGATCACTTTGCTGTGCAACAGAAGTTGAACATTATCAATCAACTAAACTTTAATAAAAAATTAAAAAATATGGAGTGCCAACGTGGCTCAGTGGAAACGAATCTAACTAGCATCCATGAGGTTGTAGGTTTGATCCCTGGCCTCACTCAGAGGGTTAAGGATCCAGCATGGCCATGAGCTGTGGTGTAGGTTGAAGATGCGGCTTGGATCTGGCATTGGCGTGGCTGTGTCATAGGCCAGAGGCTACTGCTTAGATTTGACTCCTAGCCTGGGACCCTAGCAGGTGTGGCCCTGAAAAAAAGTTTTAAATATTTAATAGGTAAAAACAAGAAAAAAAACCCCTTTGCAATAATTGCTCAAGTACATATACCTAAAATATAAAGTGATTGGAAAGAGATTCAGGAATGAACAATATAAACATGTTAAAAAAATGCATGAATTAGGAAGACTGTATTAGTCTGGGTTCCCCAGAGAAAAGAAAACCAACAGGACATAGGCCACTTGCATGTGCTATAGGGAATGGACCAACACAATTACAGAGGCCAGGCAGTCCGAGATCTCCAGCCTGGAGACCCAAGAGAGCCAAGGATGTCAGTCCGGTCAAAGTCCAAAGGCCTGAGGACCAGGAAAGCCGATGGTGTAAGTCCCTCCTGAGTCTGAAGGCAGGAGAAGATCAAAGTGCCCTCTCAAAGACAGGAGAGAGCAAGAATTCTTTCTACTTCCCTTTTAGAGTCAGGCAGTCCATCGACTGATTGGGTGAGGCTCACCACATTAGGGAGGGCAATCCACTTTACTCCATCTGCCCACTCCCAAGTACATCTCATCCAGGAACACCCCCACCAACACAGCCAGACTAAAGCTTTGACCAAATATCTTCCCATGTCCTAGTCCATGGGACACATAAAATGAACCATCATGTATACAGATGTTGCACTCTGCAGTGAACTTTGTGGGAACTGTTAGGGGATCCTGCTTGCAAGGGCTTATTAAAATGGAATGTTCCCTTTTCATTTTTTTAAATGATTTTTATTTTTTCCATTATAGTTCATTTACAATGTTCTGTCAATTTTCTACTATACAGCCAAGTGACCCAGTCACACATACATATATACATTCTTTTTCTCACATTATCATGCTCCATCATAAGTGACTAGATATACTTCCCAGTGCTGTACAGCAGGACCTCATTGCTTATCCATTCCAAGGGCAATAGTTTGCATCTATGAACCCCAGATTCCCAGTCCACCACCCTCCCTTCCCCTCCCCCTTTGAGAACTAGAAGTCTATTCTCCAAGTCCATGGTTTTCTTTTCTGTGGAAACGTTTATTTGTGCTGTATGTTAGATTCCAGATATAAGTGATATCATATGGTATTTGTCTTTCTCTGTCTGACTTACTTCACTTAGTATGAGAGTCTCTAGTTCCAACCATGTTGCTGCGAATGACATTATTTTGTTCTTTTTTATGACTGAGTAGTATTCCATTGGTATATATACCACTTCTTCATTTATTCATCTCTTGGTTCATGGTTGTTTCCATGTCTTGGCTATTGCGAATGGTGCTGCAGTGAACATACAGTTGCATGTGTGTTTTTCAAGGAACGTTTTTTCTGGATATGTGCTGAAGAGTGGGATTGCTGGGTCCTATGGTAGTTCTATATTTAGTTTTCTGAGGTACTGCCATACTGTTTTCCATAGAGGTTGTATCAATTTATATTCCCACAGCAGTGTAAGAGGGTTCCCTTTTCTCCACACCATCTCTAGCATTTGTTACTTGTGAACTTATTAATGATGGCCATTCTGACTGGTGTGAGGTGGAATGTTCCCTTTCCCAGAAACATATTGGAAATAATTCTGGATAAATACATTTAGAATGGATAAGCAATGAGAGCAATGAGGTCCTGGTATACAGCACAGGGATCTATATCCAGTCTCTTGAGATAGAACATGATAGAAGGTAATATGAGAATAAGAATGTGTGTGTATATATATATATGGCTGGGTCACTGTGCTGTACAGCAGAAATTGGCAGAAATAAGAAAAGAATTCTCTTTTCTCCAAGCCATGGCTACTAAGCTCTAAAGCATATGTAGAATTTGAAGAATTGGAGTGAAAGCAATTGAGAGGAGTTCCTGCTGTGGCTTAGAGAGTTAAGAACCTGACATAGTGTCTGTGAGGATGCGGGTTCAATCCCTGGACTCGCTCACTGCATTAACAATCTAGCGTTGCCACAAGCTATAGGGTCGGTGGCTCAGAACCATGGCCATGCCCTGGCCGTGGTGTGGGCTGGCAGCTGCAGCTGTGATTCAGCCCTTGGCCTGGGAACTTCCATATGCTCCAGGTATGGCCTAAAAAGCAAAAAGAAAGACAGCAATCAGCACCTCAGGACTCTGGTTCCTAGGATAAGAGTATTTGAGCAGGACTCCAAGCTGGAAGAGGATGGCGGCGGCTGCACTGAAGAGGTTTTTGTCCCAAAGCCCTGGGGAGGCGGGTGACGCTGAGGCCAGAAAGCCTGGCGTGTGGGCACTGTTGGGAGCCAGGACCTGTGTGCTGCTCCAAGACTATGCAGAGGCCTGAAGGGACGAGGCAGCGGCAGCGCAGGAGCATGGCCCAGGCAGGAAGCCCTGTACGTGGGGCTGCTGGGCGGTGCGGCAGCCTGCGGCGACCTAGCGCCAAGCGGGGCAACTTTTGAGGAGGCACTGCGGCTGCGCCAGGGCCTCTCCTGCTGCTGGCGCTTGCCACACGCAGCTGGGACTCCAAAGCATTTGTGCGGCGGCTGCTCTGGCTGCGGGGTCGCGGCTGCCTGTGCCACGTGAACATGGGCCTCTGCTCACTGGTGTACGAGGCACCCTTTGACGCCCAGTTCAGCCCTACCAGACCCGCTGCTGCTACCTGCATCCCCACTGGGCGGACTTCCCTGACCTGATCTTGGATGTGGGCTTCCTGGCCCACTGGTGGGTGCTGGGGATCCGGATGCACGACTGTGACATCAAGGATGACGAGTTCCTGCACCTGCCAGCACATCTGCGTGTTGTCGGGCCCCACCAGCTGCACTCAGAGGCCAAGGAGCGGCTCTTCCATGAGAAGTACAGGCCTGTAGCACTCACCGTGGATCAGGTGGAGCAGGCACTGTGGGAGGAGCAGGTCCTGCAGAAGCAGAAGAAGGACCAGCTCGCCCTGAGCCAAGCCAACCCACTGGCGCCCCTGGAAGTCGCTAGATGAAACCCTGCCAACCCAGGATTGTGTGGTTGGTGAGAATCAGCCTCAAATGTAGAGCGATGGAAATAAATTGTGTACGGTGATCTCTCCGTGGGTTTTCAAAAATTGAGGGCCTCTCTCTCGCCTGCTCCTTTTGAGTTGATGCTAATTCAGAGCCTCCTTGGTCTCAGAGTTGGGAAGAGCAGAGCAACATGCCTTGTAACACTTATCACTGCCGGAAGTAGGGAGGAGCCTTAGATGGAAATAAGCCTTTGCACTGGGCTTATTTCCCCCTCCCCCCCCTACTAAAGTATCACAATTGTTAGGTGACTCCCAAGCTCTCCTAAGAACTTTTAGATTTTCATTTTAAAATTTGAACTGAAATGTTTATCCCCTGTTTCCATGACTAGCATGTTTTTTAAAAAGTAATTTTAAAATAATTATGGTTTCAGAGGAGACTGGAAAAATAGGCATCCTGTGTATCTTCACCCAGCCTCCCCCAAATCATAACTTATGTAATCATTCCCAACCCAGGAAGTTAATATTGGTATGATTATTTGGATTTTATGACAAAACATTTTGCAAAAACAACCTCCCCCACCCCTATTTTTTAGGGCTACACCCATGACAGATGGAAGTCTCACAGTCTAGGGATTGCTGCAGCCACAGCAATGCAGGATCCAAGCAGCATCTTGTGATCTCTACTGCAGCTTGCTGCAATGCCAGATCCTTTAACCCACTGAGTGAAGCCAGGGATTGAACTCTCATCATCATGGATACCAGTTAGATTCTTAACCCATTGAGCCACAACAGGAACCCTCAAAACAACCTGCTTTGGAAGTTCCCATGTGGCACAGTGGGTTAATGATCTGGCATTGCCATAGCTGTGACACATAACATTGGTGTGGATTTGATCCTTGGCCAGGGACCTTCCAGATTCCACAGGTGTGGCCAGAAAAACCACTCAAAACCAAGCTGCTTTTACCATGCATGTACGGATACTGATGTTAAATGACTTGGAGGGACAAAGCATTTTCTGATCTGGAAATCAATATGGAATCATAGCTTCTGGTTATGTTTTACTTCAATAACCCTGAAAACACAGAATTCTATGGAAAGGATATGTTGGTATTCAGAGCTGGGTTATGGTAATCATACTTTTAAAACTAAAATACTAAAAGGAATGTCACTACCTCTGTCACCTATGTGACCTATAGCTAGTTAATAAACCAAGACATGAAATAACCAAAAAGAAAAAAGGAAAATAAAGTTTATTTGGGCAGTCCGCATTATTTTCCATCCTCTTCCCTAACACCTAAAGCAGCCCACCTCCTTAATGGATGTGTTATCTGATGGGGCTGATCATCCACATTACAGAAAGACATTAAGAGAACAGACCTACAGAAAAAGGACCCGTGCTGGGAGCTGATCCACCAGGGGGTGATTTGAAAAGTGGAGTCTGAGACTGTGGCAGGCCCTAGAAAATTACTACCTTGCTCAATGGGATTAGTTGTCCAAAAGGAAGAATATTTTCTTCTTGTACCATCCCATTTTCTGATTGCTCTCTTTTTACTGCTTGTTATTATTTCTCTCTTCTGAGCCAGGGGCTGGCCTCCATGGCTGGCAGCATCCTGATCATCAGCACTGTCCTGGGCACAGGAAGAGATCCAACGGCCAGCTATGGTGTTGTGAAAGCAGAGAAAGGGGTTGGTTGCTCTTTTGAAAAGGAAGGGAGAGAGTAGGATGGACAGGAGTTGGGGGTTGATAGATGCAAACTATTACATTTACAATGGATAAGCAATGAGGTCCTACTGTACAGCACAGAGATCTTTATCCAGTTTCTTGAGATGAACATGATAGAAGATATTATGAGAATAAGAACATCTATCTATCTATCTATCTATCTATGTATCTATGTATGTATGTATGTATGTATGTATCTATCTATCTATCTATCTATCTATCTATCTATATGACTGGGTCACTGTGCTGTACAGCAGAAATTGGCAGAACTGAAAATCAGTTATACTTTAAAAAAATAAAAATTACAAAAAGAAAAGAAAAGAATAAGCAAAGAAGGAGTACAGATTTGGGCTTGTCAGGAAATTCTGCTGCTCTCCCATAGTCATTTCGATGACACTGTCATCATTTATTTATGAGAGCTGGAGGCAATTTTCTGATGGATTCAGGGCTGCATCTTCAGCACTTTCTTGAATGTCTGTCCTCCTCTGACAGAGAACATCTCTGGCTGGGGACAGAGAGATGTAACAAGAAGAGGGGTGGAGCCTGGGCCCCTGCAGTCAGCATGGCTCCTCTGTGAGCAGGGTGCAGCTGTCCAAGAGGTGCCTGTGTGCTGGTTGGAAAGGAACAGATGTCCTGGCCAAATCCTTAGCATCAACCTGCCTTGGGTGCTTCCCTGAGTGGAGAGGGAGGAGGAGGACTGGGTGTTTGAGGATATGGATTGGAAGGTTATAAAAATCTAAGAAACACAGTCTACTGAGGCTGAGAGAAGAGAGGAAGGTGAGAGGTCATTAGGAGAGAGTGTGTTTGTGATGGGGGAGAGTGTTCACACCCTCTTTGTCTGTGGCGCACATCAGCTTCTGGGAATATCAGAGCCATAGTTGTGAATCTTTGTTGGGATGAGGTAGGAATGGTAGCCTGATGAGCCCAGCAGAGCATGTGGCGCCATCTACTCATCCACCCACCCACCCTTCAGCCATTCATCTTCTGTCCATCTGTTCATCCATCCACCCTCTTATCCTCTGTCCATCCATCTATTCTCCATCCATCCATCTATCCATCTATCATTTTTCCATCCATCTATCCATCCATCCATCCATCCACCCTCTTATCCTCTATCCATCCATCTATCCTCTATCCATCCACCCTCCTATCCTCCATCTATCCAGCCACTCACACACTTATCCTCTTATCCACCAATCTACTGATCCTCTGTCCATCCATCCACCCTCCTATCCTCTCTGCATCCATCCATATTTATCCATCCATCCATCCATCTACATCCATCCATCCATCCTCTATCCATCCATCCACTCACCCACCCACTTATCTTCTATCCACCTACCCTTCCACCCACCTATCCTCTATCCATCCACCCAGCTGTCTCTCTATCCATCCATCCTTGAGATCCCACATTCTCAGATACTTGTCCTTGGGCAGGTGTGGGACCAGCTGCCTCAGAGTCAATGGGAGAGCTTTCTAAAATGTGGGGCTTCTGGGCCCCACCTCAGCTAGAGAGCCTGGACCAGTGGTTGTCCATGTACAAAGGTGTCCCTGTGCTCCTGAGGTGCAGCTGGAGGCCTGAGAAGCACTTATGATGAGCTTCCTGCCTCCTGCTTAGTCTATATCAGTCAGTTGTCTGTGTGGGTTCAAGAAAGATCATTCAAAAATACACATCTGACCCTGGTCATGTCTTTGTTCAAAGCTCTCAGTATTTGGCACAACCCCCACCCCGCCTCCTCATTGACTCCAAACCCTTAGCTCACACCTGCCCCCAGCCTGGCAGAGCTACCTCTTTCCTGAAAGGTGCTCAGCCCACTCCCATGCCCCCAACCTCTCCCCACAGTGCCTTCCGTCCCCCTGCCTGGCTGGTGTCTGCCCAGCTGTGAGGATTCACCTTCCAGAACCCTGTCCCCTCCTCTTACCCTTGGTTACCCTTCTGTGGCCACCCACTGCCTGATCAGTGTCCCCTGCCCAGTGCTGTTGGAACAGAGAGGCTCTGTTGGACATAGGGTGTATGTGTGACAGCTTTCTCCCACAGACTGCCTGAAGAGATCTGTGTGTTTCTGCTCATGCCCTGTCTAGGCTGGGGTGGATCAGAATGCATTTTCTGCTCATTCCACCTCAATACCATAATGCAAATACATTTGTAGGGGTCGCCCTGAGATGACCTGATTTGGAAAGAAATCCTTGACCTTCATAACTTGAAAGCAGCTGACACTCTCCAGTACCTTCCCTTGGAATACAAACATGAAGCCATCACTTAACAGATTGCCAGTGCTTTATTGCCCTCCCCCAGATGGGCATCCTTCACCCTCCATGGGGCTTGAATGCATTCTGTGCTGTTGGGCTGCTCATGGTGTGGCAGGCAGGTGACTGCAGGTAAGGGGGGGCCTGGGCAGTGTCTCCTTTGTCAAAGCATATTCTGTTTGATAAAACAGCAGACCCGCTCCCATTTAAAGGTGTAGGAGAGTCAGAGGTGTTCACTGTCTACTTCCCTGCTTCCCACCTTTGCTTTCCACCCAGTCTGTAGCCTGGTGTCCTCAGTGGACAGAGCACATTACAACTGCTGGACCTCCTGCCACCATGGTGTCACGTGCAGTGTGTGACTTGCAGTGCAGCAGTGCTGGCAGAATGTGGGGTCATGAGGTCAGCCGGGGAGAGTGGTGACTGAGCCCATGAACATTGGGGTGGGAAATCAACTGCCTTGCAAGCCCAGTGTGGTACAGGGGATCAGGTGTCTCATGAGCCCGGAATCTTGGCATCACCTGGAAACCAAGTAAATCTGCCATGAGCCCCAGGAATGCTGCCTCTGGGTCTGGACTGAGATTTTCTAAGGCAGCCATGTCCTGACCTGCTACCAGCAGCTGCACTGGGGGTGGGGTGGGTGGGCTCACCAACCATGTCCAGTTGGAGTCACGCATGTTTGTTCTTGGCATTTATTCAGTAAGGACTTGGTTGATTATATATTTTTTTGGCATTGGTCTTTTTAGAGCTGCACCCACAGCATATGGAGGTTCCCAGGCTAAGGGTCCAATCCAAGCTGTAGCTGCCAGCCTACACCACAGTCATAGCAATGTGGGATCCTTAACCCACTGAGTGAGGCAAGGGATCGAACCCATGTCCTCATGGATATTAGTCAGGCTAGTTAACCCCTGAGGCATGATGGGAACTCCTTGTTGGTTGATTTGTAAGAAAGTGGAGTAGAGGACTTGATGGTGTGCAGGGGCTTAAGGTTCTCTGGAATGCCTCCATCCTTTGCCTCGCATGGTACATTGGAGCCTTGTGCCCACAGTGGACCCCCTCCTTATCCTTGGCCTCCCCTGTCAGCTCTCGACATCCTCTTTGCTTCAAGATCACCTTAGAGTTCCCTAGTGGCACAGCAGGTTAGGGATCTGGCATTGTCACTGCTGTGGCTCAGGCTGCACCTGTGGCATGGTTTCAATCCTGGCCCAGGAACTTCCTTATGCTGCAGATGTGGTCAAAAAAAAAATTGGACCAGGATGTCTCATACTCTAGTGCCCTCTTTACTGTCTCTGGCAGCCCTGTGCTCTCAAGTCCACCACATCTCAGCCAGACATGGATCTCCAAGCCAAGCTCAGGGCCCACCTCCACTGAGTCCCACAAGCTGCATTCCATTGACGTCGTGGTCCCTACCATCCTGCTCCATGGCTCCACGCTGGGCTCCACACTTAGCTGGCCCTTGAGGGTCACCCCAGTAGGTCTCCCACTCCCTTTGCCAACTCTCTTTGTTCACTCATCAGACACCGAGGGAGCACATTCTGTGCAGGATTGTGATAGATTCTGTGGGTACAAAAGTAAAAAAGTCTGAGCACCAGTCCTGAGGGGCTCATAACCCAGAATGAGAGGTGGCCATTCTCCAAATGATTTTTTTAAGTATAGTTGGTTTACAATGTTGTGCCAGTTACTGCTGTACAGTAAAGTGACCCAGTCATTCTTTGACCCATACATTCTTTGTCTCATATTATCACCCATCATGTTCTATCCCAAGACACTGGATAAGTTCCCTGTTCTGTACAGCAGGACCTCATTGATTGTCCATCCTAAATTTAATAGTTTGCCTCTACTAACCCCAAACTCCCAGTCCCTCACACTCCCTCCTCCTCCCCCTTGGCAACCACAAGTCTGTTCTCTGTGCCTGTGAGTCTGTTTCTGTTTTGTAGATAGGTCCATTTGTGTTATATTTTATTTTATATCTGTGTGTGTGTATGTGTGTGTGTGTGTGTGTGTGTGTGTGTGCACACTATATTTTAGATTCTGCATGTAAGTGATAACATATGGTGTTTGTCTTTCTCTTTCTATCTTACTTCACTGAATATGAGAATCTCTAGTTGCATCCATGTTGTGCAAATGGCAATATTCTGTTCTTTTTTATGGCTGAGTAGTATTCCATTGTGTATATGTACCATATCATTATCCACTCACCTGTCAATGGACATTTAGGTTGTTTCCACGTCTTGGCTATTGTGAATAGTGCCACAATGAACATAGGGGTGCATGTGTCTTTTTGAATGAAAGTTTTATCTGGAAATGTGCTGAGGAGTAGGATTGCTGTGTCATATGGTAGTTCTATATTTAATTTTCTGAGGTACCTCCATACTGTTTTCCATAGTGGTTGTACCAATTTACACTCCCACCAACAATGCAAGAGGGTTCCCATCTTTCCACACCCTCTCCAGCATTTGTTATTTCTTAACTTATTAATGATGGCCATTCTGATTGGTGTGATGTGGTACCTCATTGTAGTTTTGATTGGCAATTCTCTAATAATTAGTGATGTTGAGCATTTTTTCATGTGCCTACTGGTCATCCATATAGGGCTGCGTTTGTGTTTCAGTGGTGGAGAAAGGAGTTGGGTGGGGGAGGGCAGGCTCAAGGAAGGCCCCTCAGAGGAGGAGGAACATGGACCATGCCTGGCAGCTGGGGGTGAGGGCAGTGGGCAGCATACCTCCTCCCTCGCATGCCTTAGAGTGCTCTCAGCCACCTGTTGCTCCCAAGACACTCCTGCTGTCTCCCAGCCCAGCCATCACTCATGCCATCCCCCAGTACCTTCTTCTGCAAAGTTGGTTCTATCCTTGGCATCTTACCCATCTCCCCCTTTCCTAGTATTTCACCTTCCTTGGATCCCTTCTGCACTTTCTATTTTGGCCATGACGTTTCCTGTTTTGTACCTTTTGTCATTTACTTTCCCCATCTCCCTACTCCTAGGATTTCCTTGAAGGACTGATGGGGCCATGGAACTTCAATCACTTATGGGCCCTTGACTAAGCAAAGGGCAAAAAAAGCAGAGCAACTGAGTGCACTGGGATGTTTATGACCTTGGCTCTTTTGTTGGTGTAGTTGAGTGGCCCACAGAGTTAGAAAGTGGACAATGTCTGCCGTGGATACTGGAAGACCCTTGGCATCTGAGGAGAACACTCAGAGGCACTTTTTCTTCTCTCTGTCCATGTAGGGTTCGATGACCTTCAGGTGTGCACTGACCCAGGCATCCCCAAGAATGGCTTCAGGATGCCCAGCGGAGGGGTTTTCTTTGAAAGCTCTGTCACTCAGTTGCACTGCCAAGACAGATTCATGCTGAAGGGCTCTACAATGAGATTGTGTATGAAACACCTGAAATGAACCCTCGGCTGAGTCCCAAGTGATAAGCCCATGTGTGTGCAGGAAGGTAAAGTGCTCCCCCACCCCCACTCTACCACATGGAAGCCACTCACATGATGGGCATGTGGCCACTGGGGTACAGGGCTGGGTGCCAGACTGGCTGGTACCTTGGGATGCACTCTGCTTCAAAGCTGATCCTGCAGCCTGATGGAGGAGCCTGTGTGTGAGGTCAGGGCTGGGGCAGGGGAGAAATGCATCTGGACATTACAAATAATCATCCTCCTTCTCTGTCTCAATTATCATCTGATTTATCACCATTTTTGTCAATGCAAGAGAGCAACTCAGATAACATTGGGGCTATTTATTAGTGCACTGCCAACTCAGCACTTATGTTCCTCAATAAAATGTGCAGGAAATATATTGGCCCCAAACTGTGTCTAATGATATGGAAGATGCATGTGTTAGAGGAATAAATCAATTACACCTTATCAAGTTCTGTGTTAGACATGATTCATTTAAGGAAAGAAAGAACTGTGGCAAGTAATGATTGATTGATAAGGTATATGTTTATTTCTAGCAATTATCCCTAAATTTATTGGTCATGACAAAATATTCATTTACTTCTACTAATTATCTCTAAGTATGTTGGTTGAAACAACTTTATATGTAGGTGTGTGTATCTATATGTGTGTGTGTATATATTTTGCTTGTTTGTGTTTACTCTTTGGATATACTTTTAGAGTTTAAAAGAAGTCACTGAGTTTAATTGCAATGCCAAATTGTTCATGACATATCTCTCATGATTGACAAGGCTGAAATAGGAAAAACTGTGAATCAGGAAATAATTCTAGCCCTGAACTGCCAATAGGCATAGAATTTATATTTCATCAATATCATTAGAAGGGGTTTCACTTTCTCTTAACACCATTATTGATTTGGAGGATGGAGCTTTTATAATAATGCTATGTGAACTCTTGTTCTGATTTAGTGTCTGTCTTCTTTATGACACTTTTAAGATAATTTGATTTGACATACATTTATCAAACATCAAATTTGCTCCTCCTTATGGAAATTATGAAGGATGGGTAATTTATGTGTTAACCCTTAAAGGACTTGATATCTTTGCTTTTATTTCCAAGGTATTTTTTAAAGTCAAAATTTATACAAAGAATTTAGGTTTTTAAAAATAAATTTACTTTTTCCTCTTACATGCAGTCCAAGCAAGCTATTATTTCCTTAAGTTATAGAAACTAAAATTTTATTTCATTTGCATCTTAAAACTTACTTGCTGAAACCTATGAACCAAGGTACCCACCCAGTGCCTAAAAGACAGATAAGCTCAAAAACATCAGAGAACAAAGGAAACCAATGAGCTTCCTCACTATTGCCCAAGATGAGGGTCTTCTGTTTCTTTGTCATCCTAGGGGGGAAAAAAAGGCTTAGGCCTATTTAGGTAAGCATCTTTCCACCTTTGTAGGTAACTATGTCTTGCATAGCAATTCCAAAAAGGGGAGTGCAAAACCACCTGGGAGTAGAGGCTTCTCTTGTACTGGTCTGTCAGCACAATTCTTAACACTTGGCTCCAGATGTGTGGGGAAGGCAGTAGAGAGTCAGCTTTTTGGATTAAGCAAGGTGCTTCTGATCGATGGCACAGGCCTCCTCATTTCCAGTCACAATGTTGTGCTGGAAGCATCATTTTAGGAAGTTTGGAATAACAGGTATTGCCTTTCTCAGCATGATGGTATAATTATTTTGAATCAAAATGGTGATTTTGGAGTTCCTGCTGTGACTCAGCAGGTTAAGAACCTGACTACTCACATCCATGAGGATGCAGGTTTGATCCCTGGCCTTGATCAATGAGTTAAGGATCCAGCATTGCTGTGAACTACAGTGTAGGTCGCAGATGCAGCTCAGATCTGGCATTGCTGTGGCTGTGGCTTAGATGGCAGCTCAGATTCAACCCCTTGGTGGGGACCTTCCATATGCTGCAAGTGCAGCCATAAAAAAGAAATAAAATGGTGACTTTGTTGGTCTTTGAAAAGTTTGTATAAAGACATTAATCTGTTACCCTTGCAGTGGAGAAAACCATCACAGTCTGAGCCTCTGGACGTGGCTCACAGGGGTGAGGGGAGGGTACTTGTCTACTCCACACGTGTTGTATAGTAGGGACAAAGCTAAATTCTTTTGTCCCCTGATTTATAAATTGTCTTTATTCCTTGATTAAGATTTATACTGGCCAAATGGTAAGGGCTGCTGAATTCATTTATTTCCCTTGTCAGGTAATTCTTGGAAGGCTAATGGATTTTTTTGGCATGGTGATAAGCCTGATAACAATAATAAATACTCACATCTTTATAGGTCACTAGAGTTTAAAAGTACAGTCAGATTCACTATCTCATTGAACCCTACAAGGCAAGTCCTATTGTCCTCATTTCCTGATTAGGAAACTGAGGCTCAGCGACATTCATCTTCTTTGTCCAAGTCACACAGCTGAGGAGTAAGCAGTGGATCTGTGACTAGTTCTCAGCCAGCACTTTTTCCTCTCCAGCATTAGGTCTGATTTTCTTCTTGGTGTCACAAAATCCCAATTGTCATCAGTTACACAACCCAGTGTTATGCCAAAAAGGATCATCAACATTCAGAGTTGAAGGGACTCCGTAATCAGATAATTCAGGCCCTTGTTTGCATTTAGTTTTTGTTTGATCAGTAGGGAAACTGAGTCTCAGAGAAGGTAAGAGCCTTCTCAGACTTAACTGGTGATTTAGGGACAAATCTGTTCTAGCTCAGGTCCTGTCAGTGTGACCTGGACTCCTTCCAGATTTCCCTGCTGTCAGGCAGTTCTGCCCGACACACGGATTTTATTATATTTTTACTTATTTATTTGTTTTTGTTTATGCCTGCAGCATACAGAAGGTTTCAGGCTAGGGATTGAACCCATGCCACAGCAGAGACAATGCTGGATCCTTACCCTACTGAGACTTCAGGGAACTTTGAGAGGTACAAATGTAAAAAAGAAAAAAGTTCATTTGCAATAAATGCTTTGACATTTTTCTTTTTATCACTGCAGCATATGGAATTTCCCAGGCTGGGGGACAAACCAGAGCTGTGGCTGCTGGCTACACCACAGCCACAGCCAAACTGGATCTGAGCCACATCTCGACCTATGTGCAGCTTGCATTAATACCAGATCCTTAACCCACTGAGCCAGGCCTTGGATTGAACCCACATCCTCACAGAGACAACCTCAGATGCTTAACTCACTGAGCCACAGTGGGAACTCCCTTCAAATGCTTTGATAGCAGGAATGTGCTCTCCAGAAGCAAGGTGGTATTAAGGCAGATGATTTTTTGTGCATTCACACAGATTCCCTTTCTTCTCCTCCTCACTTTGCACTGCTACATGAACCAGCCCTCTCTCCCTTCACTCCATTCCAAATAGTTTATTCCAAGTAATCTCACTTATAAGAGTTTGGACTTACAAATATTAATTTCCTGGTACCCAAAGCCTGCAGCTTAAGAGGTGCCACTATTATTCCAAGCAACTTCTGTTAAGACTAGAATCTACATATCCCTAAGCAGGGGTGAGGATGCTTATGGTCCAGGGAGCAGGGACATGACCAGTATGATGGAGAGGGGACCATGTAGTTGGAAAAGGATTGAAATATTCCCTGTGTGCACAGGGCTGCTGACATAGTAAGTACAGTGAACAAAGCCACCATCTTGGGCTCTTCCTTTCCAAGATCACTCAACTAGTGTCCTGGGGGCCACTTTCTCTGGGAAAATACAACCCCTTCCCCGCATTTTGGAAGAAAAGGTATACGTAAAATTAGATTAACTCTGTGTAAATTCACTTGACAACAAAACCAGGATTAGGACCTGCATCCTGGAGTTTCCATTGTGGTGCAGCAGAAACAAATCCAACTAGGAACCATGAGGTTGTGGGTTTGATCTCTGGCCTTACTTAGTGGGTTAAGGATCCAGCATTCTCATGAGCTGTGGTGTAGGTTGCAGAGTTGGCTTGGATCTGGCATTGCTGTGGCTCTGGAGTAGGTTGGAAGAAATGGCTCTGATTCAACCCCTAGCCTGGGAACCTCCATATGCCTTGGGTGTGGCCCTAAAAAGACAAAAAAGACAAGAAAAAAAAAAAGACCTGCATCCTGACTCCTAGTTCAGTGCTCTTTCCATCATACTGATGTTGTGCAAAACAAGCTGCAGGTCAGATTCACCTGGGGGACTTTTATTTATTTTTTTCAATTTTTTTTTCACATTTTAACAACATGAAGATTTTGTTATTATAAATTTCAAAACAAAATTGAGGAATTTCCACATAATATTTATAACCTTCAAAGTACAATATTAATACGTGTCCATTAGTTAGAAATAACAGCAGTATGTTAGGCTACAGAGTTTAGCATAAAACCAGTTTACAAATATGAAAAACAGTAATGGTTCAATATTCACCATTACACATGAATCCATTTCTTCCAGAAAAAAAATTTTAAAAAAATTAAAATTTCACTATGACGAAATATTAAAATAACACCCCAAACATGCCACAATCACTATTCACAAATAAAGTTAAAATGAAATATACAAAATTTCACTTAATACTGTCAAATAACAATAAACTACAAGATTTCCAGAACAGAAACGGTAGGGCCCCTGAATGTTTTACAGTGAATGTCAGGAAAAGGATTAAGTTATGACTTATTTTCATGATATATAAGCCCAAAATTTACATGACCATTTCAAAATATACCAATTAAGATTTATCATTTGTAAGATGCACTAAACAAACAGTCCTTAAAGGTGAACACAAATGCTTCATTAAAACACTGTAACAACACCAAGGTGTGTTTATGATGTTCAAAGATTCATAATTAAAACTGTAATATTTACTCTCTCTGGTAAACAGATAATACCCATAATGCTTTTCAAAAAATCCTCTAAGTCCTCATTGCTCTCTTTTGTATTTATCATGGCTCATTTCAAAGGCATATTACAGCTTTCAGCTGATTCCAAGTGAATATTATTAAAACACACACATACACACAGCTCCCAAATGAAATAACTTGTTCCCCAATGAAGTATCATCCTTTCGAATAAAACAACTGTATTTAAAACAGTCAAAAACAAGACTTCTCATGTTCAACTAGACTTGAAGAGCTTAGTTTTAATTAAATTCAAGCACAATGTATCACCAAGTGTATTAGTATACAAATATCCAATAATAGGCAGTAAATATTTCTAAAATGAGGAAAGTTAAAAATAAATACTTTTGGTGACTTAATTTACTGGTGTCTAATGCGAGATTCCCAAAATATCAGGTATTCACTTGCTTGAGTCAACTTCTGCATCACATGGTTTCCTAAACATAAGGTGCTTATCAATTTCTTAACTACTCTATTTGCCAATGTTCAGAAAAAAACACATAGCATGATCTTAAGAGTGTTCAAGATGGCTCACTTATTTTACTGTCAAGCAAAGCTAAATTTACATTCCAGGAAACACTGCAGTTTAATTTTAAAAACAAACAAACAAAAAATGCAGCAGTAAAACACTTTGTGAGGAGAAACAGATGCATTCACATATAATAAAGCCACTGCAACTTCTTCAGGCATTCAACTGTTGTGTTAAATAAACAGACAGGAGTTATTTAGCAGCAATGATTCTGCAATACATAATGCACTGTGTTTCTCAGTCCTGCACAAAAATTGCAGCTACAGTTACATCAATAGCTGTAACCTATTGGCTCTAACGGCAGAGAAGACCTTAAAACCAAATGTACCAAAAAATTGTCACACTGTGACAACAAATACAAAAACAATTTGTAGGTATGAAATAAAATGACTCCACTGTGAAGAGGACAGTGTAGACAAATGAACATTCCACGTCCACCAAAATAAATAACTGCCTTCAGATCTGAGTCCTTGATTGATAAGAAAGGCTGGGGGCTGGGCTTGAAACCATTTCATCAGACTTAAAAAGCATGCTCTGTCTTCTGTTATTCCCATGTCTTAAATAGAAAGTCATTTTATGAGGCAGTTCAAGGTTCAGGTTTATCCCACATACAGTATTTGGTGACTCTATGAAGCTAATGTTCCCACCAGCAAAAGCTAATACACCATGGCAAGAGTGATCAGCATTGTCTTAAATGACCCTCTTGTTGATGGGGTCAGTCTATAGCATCTGTGCTTCGAAGTGATGAACCTGATGACTAGGGAAGCACAAGATGCATCTTCTGCCTCAGGTGCCAGGGATAGCATGTACACTGATCAAGTCAGGTCACTTGTAAAAGGTCTTTGTGCCATTTGCAGCTTTCAGGATCCCTCCTTTGACTGAGTCAGATTTCTTTCTTAAGGATTACTGAGCTGCCCACATCAACAGAAAAGTGAGTGCATGCAATGCTAAATGTACACAGTTTTGGAATGCACTGTACATTGGCTTTTACATTGACAATTTTATTCATCAATTTATAAACCAAACACTTGATTCCACACAAAATTTTATGATTGACACATGAAATGGTTTATGACAAACACACCTTTCTCTGGATAGGAAGAATTTCAAAAACCCAGGTCCTTTTGCAACTGAATCTCTTTCAAACTGAATATTGACACACTTTCAGGTAAAGCATGTATTCTTCAAAAGTACACATGTTTCATGTCCTCTTCTGCTGAAACCCTTTTCTTAGATTCATACTGAAGAAATTTTGTTATCAATTCAATTCCTTCAGAGTCTAATCTGGGTGGATGGTTAATTAGAGGCTGTGGTTTATATTTTGGAAAGCTGTAGTTCTTGAACTCATCATTTGAAGAAACACCTGGCCAAGTTTCCTGAGATGGAGTTCCTAGCAGTCAGAAGATTAAGTGTAGTTCATCTTCCACAGTTGATCCTGGAAACAGAGGTCTTCCAGAAACCATTTCAAAGAAAATGCAACCAACACCCCACATGTCAATCTGTGTTGAGTACTCTGAGGAACCGAGAAGCACATCAGGTGGCTGGCACCACAGCATGACAACTTCATTTGAGTAGGTCTTTGTGGGAACTGACTTGGCTCTGGCTTGTCCAAAATCTGCTAGCTTTAATTCTCTTTCATTAATGAGGAGGTTCTGTGGTTTTAAGTCTTGGTACAAGAACTTTCTTCTGTGGCAATATGCCAAATCACATAGAATCTGGTATAGGAACAGCTTTACATTGGGCATACCCATGATGTTGCCACAGTCATCCATGTACTGTTTAGATCTTTATCCAGATACTCAAAGACGAGGGTCAAAGACTTATCTGTGTGAACAATGTCATGTAAGGTTACAATATTTGCATGTTTTAGATCCTTTAATAGTGAAACTTCTCTTATTGCTGTGTAGGGCGCACCTTCTTCATGTTCCAATTGGATCTCTTTCAATGCCACAAAATTCTCTGTCAATTTACTTCTTCCTTTATATACTGTTGCATATGTACCCTCTCCAAGCTTTTCTAACTTGATGTAGGTTTCCATTTTTCCAAACCCATTTTCTGATAAGGAAACTCTCCAAGACCTTTGGCTCATTGGTTGAGCAAATGGTGGACGGTTCATCTGCAACTTTTCAAGATGCCCATCAGGTATTCTGATATCTGCAGACAGTGATAACTGCTTATTTAAATCCTCCATGGAGATGCGTCTATGTATATGATTTCTAAGACAAACACCCATAGGTGACTGGACTTCATCAGATGATGTCCCTGAAGCTTGGTCACTCTCAACATCTGATCCCATTTTTAGATTTTCATGAACCATATCTAATCTGCTTCCATTTCTGGGCATTGCCATGAAGGAACCAACGCCTCCTCCAATAACGCTATGTGGTCTCTGAAGAGGGGCTTCCTGAAGGACCGCGTGTACTGGTGGAGGAAGGAATGCATACTGTGAGAGGTTGGAGGCCTGCCATTCTTCACAATAGGCTCATTATCCTTGCTGCTGTTTTCTTCAATAGTCATTTGTTCAGCCAATTCAGACAATGATTCATCAATAGTCTGGCTTCTTCGAAGGCTGAGGGATAGCCTTCTCTTAAATTTGTTCATCCTATCAAATTGAATGTGATTTAAAAAATTCTTAAGAAACTGCCAGAGCTAGCACCATTCTGATCAGTCAGCAGCAATCCTCCAGGAAAAGATTACAATTCACGGAAGGCAGCAAGTGTGGGGGCCACGTCCTGAGCCCAGGCAAAGCGAGGCAGTGTGCAGACTGAAAGAAGCTCTGCTGACACCCACAGAGACTGGATGCAGGTCTGGGTCCCAGTGGCCAGCAGACCTGAGGGGCCTCCGAGGCACAGGCCTCCACCGCAGCCACCACCTTCCAGTTCAAGCTGAGGGTCTGAGCCTCCAAGAGGGGCCACATGTTCCTCATGTGTTGCCAAGCCCCCCAGATAACATGGCTTTCAAGCTGCGGGGCCACGCAGGCCATGCACGTATCCCCTTTGAGGAGCAGAGCAGGAGCCAGGCAGCCTGGGAAGTGCTGAAACCCAGCTGAGGCTGCCTGGCTAGACGTGGGCTCCTTCTTTTCTGGTGCCAGATCATGAGGAGCTGAGGACACTGAGGGCAGCCACTCTTGCTCACTGCATGTGCCTCACTTTCTCACTCTGAGGCTGCAGATTGATGCCACCACCTGTCCCCCCTGGGGTGGCAGGGCTGGGGTACTTTTAGAAATAACGGTGCCAGGAGCTTTCTCCAAGACCTCCTATTTTAGTTGTTCTGGGCAGTGGGAATTCAACCATGGTATTTCTGAAAGCTTCCAGTGTCCTTGCAGTTACTGCTGCCAGCTGCACTTTGTCTCCACCTCATCATCTGCCTGTGGCCAAAGGTCACATAGAGCACAGGAGAGCAGTCCCTGTCTTTGCCCAAACCTGCCATGTCTCCATGCTGAACCCCTCTCTGCTCCAGTTCCTTGCAGAATGCACCAGGGGAGGAAATGAAATCATTCAGCAAGCATTATTTTTAAGTACTTCCTAAAATATTTTGATTCTCATAGACCTGACCAGGATGGCTATAAAATATGAGTAATATGATGGGAAGAAGATTCTTTAAGTTTCCTGGAGAGAAGGTGCAATGTGAGTTTCAGTGTGATTATTACATTATAAATTTTTAATTGAAAAATTCAACTTGACTCAGGAGCAAAAAAAGATGGCAGATAACTCTTTTATTCAGTGAAACTGGGGGTGGGGGCAGATATTTGTCAAAAGCAAGGCAGCCGTACTTCTTTTTTACAGTTCCTCCTATATTAAGGTGAGTTGTCTTCCAGCTCCAGAAACTGCACCAATACAGATGGATGCTTTAAAAATGTTTTATTCAGGATAGTTTTCTTCTCATATGCATTTTCTATCCTTTAAAATTTCTTTCTTCTTACCTTAGATGTGGGTTATCAGAAATAGCAGCCTGTGCCCACAGGGGCAAATATTTACATGTTTTTGCCTAACATACTCTTCTCATTTTCCATCCTCTAAGATGGGAAGGGGAAGGGAGTGCCTCTCCCTGTCTTCAGGAGCACTGCCATTTATTTGTGCTTCTGGTAACAGAAGTCACTGCTTTCCTCCTCTCCTTCCCTTGTGGCTTCTGTGTGAGTTTGGGTTTTTGTTCTTAAAATGATGTCTTTCACTTAACTCTGGTAAGACTTGAAAGGAAAAAAAAAAAAACGGAGGAAATAAGATCAGGTCAGATGGGGGCAGATGCAGTAAAGATAAATGACAGAAATGATCAGTTATCATTGTTGCAAGATGACAGCTGGACCACCTCAGACAAGGGTTCACAAGCCTGCACAACTGAGCCCCCTGTAGTGCAGAGGAAAATCCCAATCCTAGCAGCCTTTACCAGCTGCCTCCTGTCATCTCCCATGGTCTGTGAGTGCTGAGACTTGCCCTTTCTCTACAGGGACCATGGAGGTAGGGAGTTGAGTTGCTTTAAGTCACAGAATTATTAGGCAATGGCGGAACATCCCCACATTCCATATCCTTGTCGGATTGTGTACAAAGGTCACAAAATGAGTGTTAGAAAGGTGTTGCACCAAGCTGATCATGGAGATTCCCCCAGAAAGCAGTTTTTCACAAGCTCAGAACTAAAATGACCCAGAATTAGGTTGGCCACTTATGGAAAATGCAGGGTATCCTTCCAAACCTATCACAGATGAAGTTCTTTTTCCCTTAAGCCAGTCTTGAGCAGTTTAGGGCCGACTGTGGCTCCCCAGTCTGCATCTTGAGAGTCCTGTTAGAGTGAAGATCTTGGCATTCCTCTTGTGGCCCAGAGGGTTAAGAACCCAACTAGTATCCATGAAAACTCAGGCTTGATCCCTGGCCTCACTCAGTGTGTTAAGGGTCTATCATTTCTGTGAGCTGTGGCATAGTTTGCAGATGTGGCTTTGATCTGGCATTGCTGTGGTTGTGGTGAAGGCAAGCAGCTACAGCTCCAATCTGACCCCTAGCCTGGGAACTTCCATATGCCACAGGTGTGGCAGTAAAAATAATAAATAAATAAAATAATGCAGATCTTAGAAGGCCACCCTGGAGGCAGAATGAGAGGCTCAGCTACAGTGCTGCCTCCCAGCTGCTCAGATAAGAACTTGTTCTTTACTCCAGGTCATAGTCCTCAGGGCTGGGCCAGGGGGCTTGTTAACCCTGAGCCAACCTTTGTGTTTGAACTGCTGTCTTTCACCTAGTTGGTCACCTTGCATATCCATCCATCAGTGGTTCTCCATGTTTTACTTCATGGGAATTGCCCTAGGAGCGTGTTAAAAATGCACATTTCCAGGCCTACTCTGAGAGGTTTTTCTGCACTAGGAATCTGAATTTGGCAGGCACCTCCAGGAGATTCTCGTGCTGGCAGGCCTCAGAGCATGGCTTGTGATACTTGCCATAGGTGCGCCAAAGTGGAACATGAAGACAGAGGATAGAACCTTGGTAATGGCCTTCTCTGATTTTTCTTGTGGGCTCAATTCTGGCAACCAAATGCTTCTATCACCTCCTTGTTGAAAATGAAAGTTACTTTCCACAAGGTGGAAAGAGACCTCCATGTTTTCTTTTTTTAATAAAGTATTTAAAATTCTGTTTATTAAGAGAAAAGCAAGAAATTAGGTCATTTTGTCTCCTAGGGTGAAACCTTCTAAACCAAACCCAGTTTCTCCAACAACCTCTAAATTTACATATGAGGTCAAATAGCCATCTGGAAAATAATTTGGCATCTATGTTGATAAGATGGATTGGCCTGCCTCAGTCTTTATTTCTTTGTAGTGTTCTTGTCAGTTTTTACCATCAAGGTCATGCTACACTCATAAAATGAGGGATTGTTGTCTTTCTGAATAGAAGTCTTAAAAGAGTTTGAATAAGACAGGTGCTATTTCTTCCTTAAATATTTAGTGTAATTCATGGGAAGCCACCTAGAGTTTCCTTTGTGGGAAGGTTTTTTAGTTTTGAATTCAGTTTGTTCTATATTTTTTAGGATTATAACCACTTTCAGTTTTTTCTTGTGTCAGTTTTGGTAAATTATACAGTTATTGTTCAATTGTTTTAGGAATTCAGTTGAATCTAACATTTCTAATTTCTTGGTGTAAAGTTTTCCATAACTTTTTTTTAAATTTTTCAAATCAGGATTTGTAATGGTGTCCCTGCTTTATTCTTTTATGGTTGTGTGTGACCTCTCTTTTTTTATTTTTTTGATTTCAAAGAACCAGCTTTTGCATTTGTGGATTTTCTCTTATGTATGTTTCTTTTCCCATTTCATTAATGCTTTTGCTCTTTTCATTATTATTTACTTCCTTGTACTTTCTTTAGGTTCAGCTGCCATTTTTCTAACTTTTCTAGAGGAATTCTTAATTTGGGTACTTAATAATGGATTCTAAATTTTTGTGTTCCTAGTACTATACCTCAAAATACATAAAGCAAAAGTTCATGGAACTTTAAGGACAAGTCCACAATCACAATGAAAGTTTTTAATGTTTCTCTCTTAGAAATTTATAGAACAATCTACTATGTATAGAAAACAATGTTACTAGCAAACTCTAACCAACTGTGAGATATATACTCCTGATTTTCAGATATTTCTCTTTTTCTAATATGTGCATTTATGATTAGAGGGAAATTTAGAGCCATAGTTTTATCTGTGGGCATACATTTTAATATGTAGCATTTTCATTGTTATTTGATTCAAAGCATTTTTCTTTTTAACCATGATTTCTTTTGGGGCCCATGGATTATTTAGAAAGGTATTACTTAATTTCCAAACATTTGGGGATTTTACTAAATTTTCAAAGTCTCCCTTCTGTATCCACATGTTCTGCTAGGATTCCACTGAAGATTCAACCAACCTCAGATTGAAAATATTCACCCACACACAGAGAAAAATTCTAGAAAGTTCCAAAAAGCAAAATTGAATTTGCTGCACACTGGCAATGATTTACCTAGCATTTATATTATTATTTGCAACTATTTACATAGCACCTACATTGTATTAGGTACTACAAGTAATTGAGAGATGATTTAAAGTACAGGAGGATATGAATATGGTATGTGCAAATACATTGCCATTTTATGTAAGGGACTTCAGCATCCATAGATTTTGGCATCCATGGGGTGGGAGGAGTTCCTAATTGGAACGAGTACCCCGTGGATACTTAGGGATGACTGTATGTATTTCTATTTTCATTTCACCATGGCCAGGAAACATGCAGTATAATTTCAGTCTTTTGAAATGTATGGAGACTTTCTTTATGCCCCAGTATGGCCAATTTTTATAAATGTTCTATGTATGCTTAAAAGAAATGTATGAGAGTAGACAGCCAAGAATGCATGAAGAATTACTCTTCAAGTGTTAACTATAAGGAAATACTTTAGCAAAACACAGATGCTAGATGCCTTTGTCAACCACAAATAAATAAAATACAGCAATCTATAAGTCAAAGAAAAATGCTAAGTATAAGAAACATGCTTGCTTATAGTAACTTTACTGTGTCCCCCTCTCTGCCACATGGCTACTTCTCAGTGGTTTAAGCATGACCTGGAGATAGTTTCTTGTAAACATTGAGCTAAGAGCCATGACGTCTTGAACATCCTGTTCTTCAGGTTCCATGAGAGTCAATATCCTATAAAAAAGAAAGAAACAGCCTGAACTAGTCCTGTTCCCAAAGCAAAACTACCCATGTGTTGGTGGCTCTTTTGCTATAAAACACCCACTCTATCCAGTTGTATCCTTTCTGAAGAGCATCACTCTTGCCTCTGCTTTTCTCTGCCTTATGTTGCTTGTTTATTTTGACATCATTGGCCACTGTTGATTCCATTCAGCATCTTCACCCTGATCCTGAGTAGACAGTGGTGATCAGGACCATGTTCTCTGGGAACTACTTCAGGGAACAGTAGTGTGTGGAACAGCACCAACACAGAACAGTGATTCTGAGGGATGGTAGTAGATAATAAGTGAAAAAAAAAACATTCTGTGGTGCAAAGTTTGAGGATCCTCAAAACCCACCATCACCTCTGAAACCAACTGCAAGTATGGGAGCCCCCAGACTGTCACTTCTGATTCCAGCTACAAGTTTGGAAGTCTCCAAGCCCATCCTCAGGTTCAGCAGTTCCCTAGAAGCACTGATGAGACTCATGATTATGGTTTATTACAGTGAAAGGACACAGATTGAAATCAGCAAAAGAGAGAGACTGACATGGGTCCAAGAGTCACCAGCTTCCAGTTGTCCTCTGAATGGATTCATACACACAGTGACTTTTCTCCCAGCCACTATGTGTGTCAACACACATAGAGTACTGACATGCAGTGAGGCTTACCTGAGACTTGGTGTCCAATGTTTTATTTGGGGCATTGGCACATAGGCATTGTTGTGGCCACTTTTGTGTCTCCTATTCTTCCAAGAGTGGAGCCAATACTTCCTGAAGTCAGTGTTCCCTGGCCCAAATCCCATTGTTAGCATACACATCTGGCATGGCCTGGAAGCCCCAGATAAACAAAAATACTCATCTCAGGACATACCAAGGGCTTTGAGGGAACTTCCCAGGAGCTGAGGGCAAAGACAAAAACTCCCTCTGTGTAAGGCTAGCCCTTTGCTGCACATACTCACGCGACACCGAGCATGTCATGGCCCATACTTTAGAATCTCCAGGAGTTCCCGTCACTCTAAAATGAAAGAGGATCCATTGCCCTCCTCTTGAAGGCCCTGGATGATCTGGCTTTTCCATCTCCTCCTTTCTTACTCTCCTCCAGACACACTGATCTTCTTTTGTGATTTTAAAGACCCCAAGCTCTTTCCTGGCCTTCGTAGTTTCTGTTCCTTCCACCTGAAATACTCTTTTCCCTGATCCACACATGATTGAATTCTTCTTGTCATTAGGTCTCAGATTAATAAATGTCATTTCCTGAGAGGCTCCTTTCCTGTCCCTGGGTCAGTCCCTATCATATTACCTTGTTGTGTGTTCATCATCAAAGAGATCAATGCCTGTTATTTGTGAACTCACTCACCTGATAATCTGACTGTTAGCAGTCTCCCTCTATGCAAAAGCTATAAGCATGGGATTCTTGACTTTTTCTCCATCCCCAGCCCCTGCAATGCCATGGACCTAGAAGAGGTGCTCAGTAACTCAGTGAATGAATGAACCAGTGGGCAGATGCATAATGCTCTTCACAAATGCTGGCTTGAACAAGATCAGTAGAATTCTTTTTTTTTTTTTTTTTTTTTTTTTTTTGGATTTTTTAGGCCGCACCACTTGTGGCATATGGAAGTTCCCAAGCTAAGTTTTGACTTGGAGCTACAGCTGCCTGCCTTCACCACAGCCACAGCACTGCCAGATCTGAGCCACATCTGTGACCTATACCACAGTTCACAGCAACACTGGATCCTTAACCCACTGAGCAAGGCCAGGGTTTGAACCTGCATCCTCATGGATACTAGTTAGATTCATTTCCACTGAGCCACAGTGAGAACTCTGGTCAGTAGAATTCTTGACAGCAAGACTTTCAGAGCCTTTAGCATACCAATATGAATTGTGAATTTTAGTATCATGTATTCACATTCCTAGGAACAATTGGAGGGGAGCGTATTGATTTTGAAATTTGGCATTTTTGAGGAATCAGATTTCTTTTCATGCATAGCTAATATTTTAAAGAGTAGGATATCTAACAGATGGCACATATTCTTTAAAAAGTATTTAAGATTTCCTGTGGCTCAGCAGGATGAGAACTTTACATGACATCCCTGAGGATGTCATTTCAATCCCTGGTCTCATTCAGTGGGTTAAGAATCTAGCAATGCCGTAAGTTGCAGCATAGGTCACAGATGTGGCTCAGATCCCATGTTGCCCTGCCTGTGGTGTAGGCTGGCAGCTGTGGCTCTGATTTGATCCCCAGTCTCGGAACTTCCATTTACCATAGGTGTGGCCCTAAGAATAAAATAAATAAATAAACAAACAAATAAATGAGACCAAATAAAATGTCCTTTGCTCTTTCCTGCTCCATCCTTTAGGACTCTGTTCTCTGCAGCTAATCTGAGCAGTTGATTTGTATGTAGGTACAGATGCGTAGTACTGCCTTAGGGCCTCTGTTCCACTCATTTATTTTTTTTATTTTTTTTATTTTTTAATTTTTGGCTTTTGTCTCTCTAGGGCTGCACTCATGGCACATGGAGGTTCCCAGGCAAAGGGGCCAATCCAAGCTGTAGCTGCCAGCCTACACCACAGCCACAGCAACATTAGATCCAAACTGCATCCTCAACCCACAACACAACCCATGGCAATGCCAGATCCCTGACTCACTGAGCGAGGCTGGGGATCAAAGCCACAGCCTCATGGTCCCCAGTTGGACTCACCTCTGCTGTGCTCTGTCAGGAACTCCTCACTTGTTTATTTATTATATTAAATCCTCATTGTTACTAGAGACAGGATACAGAAACAACCCTAGTGGTAGGCTAGTGAAAGGGAATTTCTGGAATGGAGGCTTTTGATATGCCTCTAGTTAGAGCTCCAAACTGCACATTTATGCCCTGCAAACAAGAGCTGTTTTGACTGTTGACCTGAGTCTACCTGACAAAATCAGTTATGGTAAACTGTTTCTCATAGTCCTTGGTAACACTATTTCTGAAATTCCTTTTACAAATTATTTCTGGTGGCTGGATGCATTTGTGCTATAGAAAAATCATGTTATTTCTGTTTGAAACTTTAGAAGCAATGAATATTATAGGTGTATTTTCAGATACTAAGGATCCTGGTTTATTTATTTTCATGGATATAAGATTCAGAGTTGTTTACTGCTACTGATAACCTGGTTGAGACGTCTGCCTGTTTCAGCTGCTTTCTTCTTTCTTCATGACCCTCCTTACTGGGGGGATTTGGTTCCAGACATGGTGGGTTTAAAAATATATATCTAAAGTCTCTGGGTGGTATATTCTGCTGTCATGGTTTAGTTTAGGCTTTGTTAGGGCTGGTCTGTCTGAGTTTTGTTCTTAAATTCAAGGGCACAGGCCTTCCTGGCAGCTCTGCCTTGGTAGAGTGTGAACTCCAGCTTCTGACTCCTCAGGTGACATAGGGATCCTCTCACACAGAACACAGTAAATTGGTTCTTTTTTTTTTTTTTTGCATTTTAGGGCCATGACCACATATTGAGGTTCCTAGGCTAGGGGTCCAATTGGAGCTACAACTCCCATCTTACACCACAGCTACATCAACATCAGATCTGAGCCACATCTGAGATCTACACCACAGCTAATGGCAATGCAAGATCTTTAACCTGATGAACAAGGCTAGGTATCAAACCTGCAACCTCATGGATACTAGTCAGATTCATTTCTGCTTCACCATGATGGGAACTCTGCTACGCTAAGTCTTCCTTGAGTAGAGTACATAATTACTGGGATTGGGGGGGGGCTGTGGATTCCCTTTGAACACATAGCCCCCAACTTCTACTTATGGTCACATGAAGTATTTTGGATTTTTGTTCTTTTTAGGGCTCCACCTGTGACATATGGAAGTTCCCAGGCTAGGGGCCTACACCACAGTCACAGCAACACCAGATCTGAACCACATCTACAACCTACACTGCAACTCATGGCAATGCTGGATCCCTAATCCACTGAGTGAGGCCAGGGATCAAACCCACATCCTCATGGATACTAGTTGGGTTCATAACCCATTGAGCTGAAGCAGGAACTCTATGAAGTTCTAATGAGAAGTTTGACATGTTCTTCCTACAGAGCCCTATGCAGAGAAACCACCCTTGGAAACAAAGCTTGGATGCTTCTGCTCCTGGTCAGCCACAACCCATATGTCACAATCTAAATGGACATTTCTGTCCATTGAATTCACTGTCTCTTGCTGGCCACCCTCTGAGTATGTTAGTTAATTCATGAACAAGTTTTGAATCAGTCATTAAAATAGTTGTTTAGTCATATAAATGACTGCCACAGGCTCTATTTACAGCCCAGATTTTACAGGTAGGTGACTTGATAAATGCATTTTTATTTGCTGTGAGTAATTTCTGCGTAGTGATATTGAAAAAAATGTCATTCCCATTTTCCCCTAAGAAGAAAGCAGCAGTGGTATGCCAAGAGCTCTCAGTTTTCTGTGACTCCAGTCAGGATTATTCTGGCATTGTTTTGGGAGGGATTCAGCTATTCTGGTAGAGAAACTGTTGGTTAAAGAGGAACAGCTAGAAGACCTCTTTCCATAGCCTGAAATGCAAAAATGAGAGGTAAAATTGAAACCAGAACCCAGTTCACCATCCAAGACTCTGTTGACATCCATAGGCACATGGAAGGGCTGGTGATGGGTTTCCTCTGGGGACGGCTTAGCTGCCGGAGCCACCCTGAAAGCCTGTCAATCAGTCTCATGTGGGGGCTATGGGCTCACAGGTTTCCTGGGCAAAGGTCCACATGGATTTATTCTCTGCCAGGTATATACAAAGGTCTGGTGACACAGGCAGAGTGTCAGAGGCAGTGGCAACACAGTCCCTGCTCTCAAGCTAAGGGTGCTAATGAGGGCTGAGGTAAAGGCAGAGCTGGGCTTGCAGGGGCTTGGACCTGGAGGACCCATAGGAGATGGTGAATGGCCACCACCAATTCACTCCAGCTGTCAGGGCTCTCCTCTGCCTTGGGGGCCCTTTTCTGCCCCAGGCTTTCCTGTCACTGATGGCCTAGTTTCCAGAGGCCATTGTCAGAGTGCTCCCAGTAAACCCAGCCCCAGCCCCACATCAAAGCTCCTGGGACAGAGCTCCCACTGTGGCATGACAGGATTGGCAGCATCTTGGGACCACTGGGATTCAGGTTTGATCCCTGGCCTGGTGCAGTGGGTTAAGGATCTGGTGATGCTGCACCTGTGGCTCAGGTCATGACTGTGTCTCAGATCTGATCCCTGGCCAGGGAATTCCATATGCTGTGGGGCAGCCAAAAAAAAAAAAAATTCCTTGGACATGCTCTTTGTAAAGCCACCCAGATTCGACCCCCCACCCTGAATCATCCACCAGTCAGCCCCCTGAATCTAAGGGCTTAGTACCTTACAGCTGACTCTTCAAAGCTTAGAGGAACTTGAGAACCAGGCTTCCTATTAAGATGGTACCAGCCTCTTCTGGATTCCATAGCCTTTAGGGAATGGCTGAGAAACCCACTGAGAAATTTCTGTAGGTTTGTCTCATCCTCAAAGTGCTATTTTAAAATGTTTCCTTGCTTCAAAAAAAAAGTAAGAAGCAACAAACTGGGAACACATCTCATCTACCCGACTCTACAGGTAAGAATAGACAGTTCCTGTCATGGCTTAGTGGAAACAAATCAGACTAGGAACCATGAGGTTGTGGGTTTGGTCCCAAGCATCACTCAGTAGGTTAAGGAGCTGGTGTTGCCTTGAGCTGTGGTGGAGGTTGCAGACGTGGCTTGGATCCCTTGTTGCTGTGGCTGTGGTGTAGGCTGACAGCTGTAGCTCAGATTAGACTCCTAGCCTGGGAACCTCCATTTGCCATGGTGTGGCCCTAAAAAGAGAAAAAAAAAATAAAGGTAGAAATAAATGGCTCAGGCTTATAGCATATATGCACGTAAAATCAGAGACCTTCAACAGAATGTGCCCATAGGAGTTGGTGACACCAAGGCCGCTTGCACCACATGGGATTTTAAAGGTGGGTGTTTTGGGCAGGGATGGGGGCAGGGTGAACTGGATCCAACTTGGCAGAAGAGTGACTTGGCCTGTAGGGTAAACTGGAAGTAGAATTAGAATGAATCAATTGTAGAGTTACTTTTATCTTTTAACCATTTTGTTGTGTGGGCTCATCCTTCCCCCACCACCCTTTTCCTGACTCCTGCATTGCCTCTTGCCTCCCAGGCCCTGCGTTCTGTTCTGACCCCATCTTTGCTTCCTCTGAGCCTTTGAAATACTGGCATACTGGCAGTAGGATGTGCCACTCCATTTATTAACTTTTTAGACACATATAAGGAGGATGGGAAAGGCCAACAGCAGATACACTGATGGCTCAGCCCCCTGTGGTTCTACAAAGCACATTTTCTTATCATGCCCAGCCCTTTACCCCACAGGCAGAGGCATAGGAGACCAGCCAGGCAGGCTGCATCACACCATGCTTGCCCACTCTCATGGCCAAGCGTACAGACAGATAGAGATTTCAGGTGTAGCCCCATCCTCTATCTTTGTTCACTCATTTCTAAAATTATAAGCTCATCTGTAGGGTGTGACCTATCCCAGACAGGAAAGAGAGCTCCTTTTGGGTCTGGACCACCCCCCATTGGTCCCTCTCTCTGTTTTCCCATGAAACCAGTTCTTTTACTCAGCACTGTGACCCAAGCCTTGTGATACATAAGGAATCACTTCTCAGATTGCCATGTAGGTAGAGACCAGGTCTGAAAATAAGAGCTTTCTTGTGAAGCCATGAAGCACAAAATGGTTTAAACTCCAAAAATAATGTATCCCTTTACCCAAATGTAGATTGCCATATCCCACAAATTGAAGATGCTGAGATTCATAACAAGACATACAGACATGGAGACAAGTTAATAATCACTTGTCACAAAGGATTCAAGATCCGTTACCCTGACATGTACAATGTGGTTTTACTGTGTCATGATGATGGAACGTGGGACAATCTGCCCATTTGCCAAGGTACTAGGCGGAGGCTGTGCTTTTCTGCTCTTCTTTTGGCAGACGTGATTGTAGAGTGTGGACTCGCTTCTCCAGTAAGATGCCAGAGAGAAATGCAAAGCCACACACAACCCATGGTTCAGCCCTACTGCACTCTGATCGCCAAAGCTCTGTTCTCAGCATCTCCACATTGTCCCTTGGGTTCTTTGCAGCTCTGAAGATCCAGCTTTAAAGTTTAAATGGGAAATGTCTTATTCTCCAGCATGTCAGATGTCTCCATTCACTATGAAACCAAATGTAGTTGCTGAATTAGGAGCCTTGTAACTGGGCTGGGAAGGGTATGATGAACAATTATATATTTAATTGGAATAACAGAACCTTTATACCAATTTCCATAGTGGTGCAAATATATGTAAAGCCAATCTTACAGAGACTATTTTCTCTTACTAATGTTATCCTTTTTTATAATGCATGAGGAGCAGAAAAGTAATCAAATTCAAATTTCATCCAGACCATAAAGTGAATATTTATCCTCTTGCATTTTTTAAATTTGCCTGGTGGAACCAGAGGAAAATAAGCCCTCGAGATTGCACTAATTCCAATTTTATTTTATTTTATTTTTTTTGATGTGGGACATGGACCAAAGGACCAAAAAGTCCATGCATAATTCATAATGCAAGGGAGAGGGCGAGCAATCTTCTTTGCACCAAAAGCACTGGCATGTTAAAATCGGGATGTTGAGGCTGGGAAACAACTGGCAGACTCTGTTATTACTTTTCATGCCCCAGAGTTGGAAATAAATCATTTCCTTATGCGAGAGCTGAGGCATCATGGCCCCTTGAAGAAACAAAAGCTTCAGGATTAGGGGGCAGCGGCAGCCCAGGGTCTCATCTGCCTGCTTTCTCCCACCGCCCCCCATAAACCTCCTGTGTTGTTTAGCACATTGTGTGTTACATTTTTAAAGGAGATGCATGTTGTATTTACATTCTGGGAGACTGTTCACAGAATCAGCAGCCAGCTTTTAGGTGGGGTGCTTTATTCAAATGAACTTGCTGAACCACTGATTCCTTCCGGTCCTGCCCCACTATCTGAGTATCAGCCAGGAAAATTATTTTGGACTCCAGCCACTTCTTGCATTAATATTTCCCATTTATCTTTTGGTTCTCCCACTCTTTTGGTTTCCCTTTATGTCCTTAAACACAACATGCTTCTTTAGGAGTTATTTTTGCCCCCAATGATGTTTTTGAAATGCCTTGTGGCAATAGATGTCTTGGGGTGTCATTGTCCAGAGTTCGGAATTGGGCTTCTGCTGGATCTTTCTGGCCCCTGCTGACTCTCCCCCCTTACTAAATCCTGGTCAAAACACAGCTTGGATGTTTTCTGCAACAAGAGAAGAGCTGGCCAGCTGCTCTTGAGAGGTGTGCTTCTCCAAACAGCCATACACCCCAAAGCCCACCTTCATCCCTCCCCAGACCCCTCAAGCTCCACCAAGGAGGTGCCCCTGGTCTGGGCCCTAATCCTCTCCAACCCTAGCACCTTGCCATCTGCCTGCTCAGGCATCAAACACATGCAGGGGTTGCTTTAGACAGCCTGACACAGCTCTTGAGTCCCCAGGGGGGAATATAATTGGCCCTTGGAGTGACAGTTCATCCTGTAACTATTATTTGCACCTATAGATCCAGGGACTAAATTCTGAGGATCCTTCTCTCTATTATCTAGAAGTGCAAATAGAAATCACATTGAACTATTGAGTGGAAGCCAGTTTTCCCCTGTATTTTAGGACAGGCTGTCTCCAACCAAGGGTGAGCCTAGCTTTTCCTCTTGATTAGCTGCACATGTTACAGCCCCTTTCTGTCTCCTTTTGAGGGTGGGGGGCACTGTTCCAAGGCCATTTTCCCCCAGGGAACTTTGTGTTGTGGAGAGCCATGTTCCAATACCTCCTTCTCCCTGTGGGTCAGAATTAGTGTTTCTCTAGAGGATGCAGTTTATCTTTGTGGGTAGCTTAGGACTACCTTCCTTCCAAGGAGGTCCACTCATTGGAGCCCTGCCTAGGCTTCTAGCACATTTCCTTCTTCCTGTTAATTTGGTTACCATTTCTTCTCCATTATTGATCTAGTTTATTCCTGATGGCCAACCTCCCCCCACCCACACACACTTCACTTTTACCATGAACATTGTCAGTTTTCAGCTCTGGGGGAAAAGAAAAAGGCATTGTAGGACATTGGAACTGCTCAGAAAGATGGCTGGGCACCATGCCTTTCTTATCTGGCCCATCCTGAGGGATCTTCAGGGTCTGTGGGATCTGCAGGGCTCCAGGACACCAGTTTGGCACTTACACAGCCCCATGTATATACCCCTTGTGTTCTGCACAACTTACTGCCCTGGGCTTGCCCCAATACGGACACCATCTAACTCGGCACTGACCCAAATGATGTGCTAAACCCAGAGCTCTCCCAGGCTCATGATCTGTAACAGAGTCAGCTTAGAAGAAGAGCTGATTCTGCTGCAGCTTCTCCCATATACTTTGTACTTGGTGATTAGAAGGGAAAGTGGGTATTTCCATTATACATTATTTCCTTCACACACAATTTATTCTCCCCAGGAAGAGCAACAGCTCTGCTGGGTCATTATTCCCTCCAGTAAGACTGCCAAAGCCAGTATGCCATGCCGTGATCACAGTGGATACTGCACAGAGGGGGATGCCAAACAACTGGGAATGTTCCACTGGACTGCACAGGGAACAGGACAAAAAGGTGGTTGCTGTTTTGCAGAAGCTGGGGTCCAGGTCTCAGGCTCACTCAGAATGGTGTGCCTGGTGCAGACTCACAACAGCAGGGCTGCTCAAACACTGGGACCCAGGCCTGCAGTGAGAGCAGCAGCACCTGGAAGCCTTTGATGGTGCACATGCTTGGATCTCACCCAGACCTACTGAATCAGAAGCTCAGGGGGCTGCTTGGGGGGCAGTGGTGAGTTCTATAAGCCCTCTCTCTGGGTGACTCTCAGTGTGAGAACCACTTTGCTGCATGTTACTTGCCTCTTGCACCTAAAGCCCAACTAGATTTTCAAACCTTTAATCACATCATGTCAGGCAGGTGTTTGTTCTGTTATCTGCTGCCATGGAAGCCAGTTTGTATCCAGCCTGCTCATCTGCCCCACCACCACCGCCCCCACTGAAACAGCTGGAGTGTCTCTTTCCTCTCTGGCACCTCAGTGGTTCTCAGACCTGGTGGCACTGTAAGGTTACTTGGGGAGCTTAAGAATATGATAGGGGTGGGAGTTCCTTTTGTGGCTCAGAGGAAATAAAATGTGACTAACTTTCATAAGGATGCAGACTTGATCCCTGGCCTCATTCAGGGGGTTAAGGATCTGGCATTGCCATGAGCTGTGGTTTAGGTCACAGATGCAGCTCAGATCTGGTGTTGCTGTGGCTGCAGCTCTGATTCAAACCCTAGCCTGGGAACCTCCTTATGCCATGGGTGTGGTCCTAAAAAGACAAGATAATCATAATAATATTAATAATATTAATCATAATAAAAGATAGGGGTTGGGAGTTCCCTTTGCAGCTTAGCAGGTTACACACCCAAGTAATATCCAGGAGGATTGGGGGTTGATCCGTCACCTCTATCAATGGGTTAAGGATCTGGCATTGCTGTGAGCCACGGTGTAGTTCACAGGTGTGGCTCAGATCCCATGTGTCTGTAGCTATGGCTGTGGCTGTGGCTGTGATAGGCAGCTACAGCTCCAGTTCCCATCACCTAGCCTGGGAATGTACCTATGCTGCAGGTGCTGCCCTAAAAAGCAAAACAGAAAGAAAGAAAGAGAAATATAGGGGTTCCAGGAGATACACTGACCCAGGGAACAGGGCTGGGCATTGGTGTTTTTAAGAATTTCCAGGAGTTCCCATTGTGGCTCAGTGGGTTAGGAATGTGATAGTACCCTGAGGATGCAGGTTTCATCCCTGGCTTAATGGGTTGAGGAGCTCCATTGCCATGAGCTGTGGTCTAGGTCACAGATGCAGCTTGGATCCTGCATTGCTGTGGCTGTGGCATAGGCTGGAAGCTGTAGCTCTGATTCAACCCCTAGACTGGGAACTTTCATATGCCACAGGTGCAGCCCTAAAAAGAAACAAGAAGTTGCTAAGGTGATTCTGATATGTAGTCAGGCCTGGGCCCCCCTGGTAGTGGTGTCCTGATCTGCAACCCTCCATCACTACCTCCCTACTTGTCTGACCCTCTTGATGTCACTTGCAAATATAAAAGCAAATTGTTGCTTTATGAATAAAATAGGTTTGGACATTAGGAAGTCTGAGCATTTAAGAACAAGCTGGGCAGTCCTCAGAAGCCATACCCCATTTACAGTGGGGGACTCTGAAAGAAGTATAGTGCTTTGTCTTTCTGGTGTGCCAAGATACCCTCATGAGACTCTTCCCTTTTTTTCTCCTGCATCACAGGCTGACTGAGACCACTCACCTCTTCTAATGGCTATGTGAACATCTCTGAGTTCCAGACCTCCTTCCCAGTGGGCACTGTGACCTCCCATCAAGGCTTCCCTGGATTCAAACTTGAAGGGTCTGAGGATCTCAAGTGCTTATACAGCCTTATCTGGTCATCCAGCCTACCCTGGTGCCTTGCTCTGGAAGCTAACACATCTCATTCTTTTGGAAACTGAATTGTGGCTTATTAAATTGGATGTGTTGCTAGGAGATAAAGAGCTGAGAATTATGGTCAGCAATGACTTTCATTCCCTGAGTACACATTGCTTGCCTCTGTCTTGAGCAGAGGCAGCAAGCCTGGCCATCTGCTGTGAAGCAGTACTTACAACCAGACATAAAACTGTCCTTCCTTGGTTCTTAGGCTTACAGTGAATGAAAGAGAAGTGTTTCAAGCATCAAAGGTTGAACTGAAAAATCTTGCCAAGTTAAATGAAATGTCTTCAAAAATTAATTGTCTCTGCACCAAATGAAAACAGATTGTATCATGGCATCATTAATCTCACCCCTTGTTTTATTGTTGTGTCAATGCTTCTTCCTATTTCCACGCATTTTATGGCTTAGCTGTAAAAGTTTGCTATAAGCACACACTTGGAAGCCTGAAACAACTAGATCATTCTTTCCTGTTTTTGTTAAATGTATGTGATTCTTTTTGAGTATGGTACCCTGAGGAGCACTAATCAACAGTTTAAAGTCTCGTGGGGGTCAGAGTGTCCACTGCAGAATCAGGCCAGTGTCTGTGTGTAGAGTCTATAGAAAGTTCTCCTAGGCAAGTTGGGTATGCTGGAGTGGCCCTCGCTTCAGTTCAGGTCTTGAAGTTATGATCAAATGAAACAAACCCTGATTTTCTTCTTGGCATCTGAATACAGCAGACAGGAGGAACTGTATATGAGAGAAACAATGAAAGGAACCTTCAACCATAGCCCATTTGCAGATTTTCTTGGGAAACAGAACAAGACCCACTAGAATGTAGAAACCACCAAATTCCTACAAGCCCTGTCTGCATGCATGCATCTCAGTGAGGGGTGGGGTCAGAGTAGCAGGTGTGTTGTCAGGGGTGACAGCGAGAGGATCAGGGAAGGGGTCTCCTAAGGGAGACCATGGATTGGAGTGGGTTGGCTGGAGCCATGGAGCCCCCTTTGAGAGAAGGAGGGGAAGGAGGGGAAGAGAACGGAGCTTGGTGCCCGAAGAAGTGAGAATGGCAGCAGGGGCATGAGTGGCACTTGCTCTTCACCTGGGCTGGAGGGTGGAGCCCACCCATCCAGAAACCCCTAGAGAACCAGAGCCTACAGTCGAGATGTCACATAAAATACAGATCACCCAGTTAAATCTGAATTTCAGAAAAACCAACAAATATTTTTTTTCTTCTTTTTAGGGCTGCACCCACAGCATATGGAAGTTCCCAGGCTTGGGGTTGAATCAGAGTTGCAGCCATCAGCCTATGCCACAGCTGGCATAGTGCCAGCTCCAAGCCATATCTGCAACCTAGACCACAGCTCACAGCAGCACCAGATCCTTAACCCACTGAGGGAGGTCAAGGATTGAACCTTCATCCTCATGGATACTAGTCAGATTCATAACACACTGAACCATAATGGGAACTCTATAAACAAGTAACTTTTTATTATGAACATGTCTTAACTATTGGATGGGACTTAATGGTCAAAAATTATTCTTTGTTTATCTGAACTTTGGCCATATGTGAGTGTCCTGTGTTTTCTTTTCTTTTTGTTGGTCTTTTTTTGTCTTTTGGGGGCCACACTTGTGGCATATGGAGGTTCCCAGGTGAGGGGTCTAATCGGAGCTACAGCTGCTGGCCTATGCCAGAGTGAGAGCAATGCCAGATCCTAGCCATGTCTGAAACCTACACTACAGCTCACCACAATGCTGGATTGTTAATCTACTGAGCGAGGCCAGGGATCAAACCCACAACCTCATGGTTCCTAGTCGGATTCATTTCCACTGCACCATGATGGGAACTTCCATGGCCTGTATTTTCATTTACCAAATCTAGCAACCCTTGTCTGGAGGGCCCAGGGCACCCCACACCCTGCCCCATCTCCCCTAGGAACAGCTTTTCTGCTGTCCCGATGCCACTGGCAGGTGAGATGAGTGTAGCTGCTGATGAATGGGGGCTTTTCTGGTTCCTTGAGGTTTCTCCCTACTTAGACAACCAGAAATAGAGGATCAGTTAAAGGTCCTATCAATTTGAAAGGCCTACTTTAAAATCTTTTGGAATTGGTTTAAATGCCTTTTGTGGACTTATATTCTGATGAGCTTCATTTTGGGACTTCATAAGTGGTTTTCTTGGAGCTAAGGGGATATGATGGGAAGAGGGGTAAAACAAAACCTCACTTCAAGGAGAAACAAGCTAAGATTCTGGACAAGAGGCTGCAGCTGCTTCTAATTGGAAATGGGTCTCAAGCTTTGACATGAGTCCCTTTTGCTCTGCCAGCCTGGGCTGGGCCCCAGAGAGATGGTGAAACTCAGGCGATGGCTGCCTGTACTTAGACGGCCACCTGATACCTTCTTTCTTCGGTTTTTAAAAAATAATTTTTATGTCTTTACCTTCAAAATACATGTTCCTTGCAATTATCTGTTGCAATTAGTTTGTGAGAGCTTTAAATGGCATGATTTAAAAGGCATGATTCCAAACTGAGAGGCACAGAGAAGTCTGAAGGGGATTTTGTCTCAAAACTTGAGAGAAACTGGGGGTTCCCATTATGGCACAGCGGAAACCAATGGGACTTATATCCATGAGGATGCAGGTTCGCTCCCTGGCCTCACTCAGTGGGTCAGGGATCAATCTGGCATTGCTATGTGCTATGGTGTGGGTCACAGATGCCACTTGGATCCCACATTGCTGTGGCTGCAGTGTAGGCTGGCAGCAGGAGCTCAGATTTGACCCCTAGCCTGGGAATCTCCATATGGCATGAGTATGGCCCTAAAAAGAAAAAAAAATCTTGATAGAAACTGGGTTCAACTAAGCAGTGAGTTAAAAGAAGACATAAGGATTCTCAACAATGTATCCAGATGTGCTTGGGTGTTTGTATTTCTTTAACTCTTGAATTGTGTCTTTTTCAAAGGTGGTGCCTTACTTATGCAAGTAGACCATGAGTAGACCACACAGATACGCTGTCCACAAGGAAAGTACCTGCCCCTTTCCTGTGTCACCCACACTTCCCCTCCCCTCAATTTCCTGTCTTCCTGAGCATACAGTTTGACTTTTCTTGTTGGCAGGGTGACAGTTAGTGTGCTGTAATTTGGATCATGCTGCTATTCAGGGCTTTGAAATATATGAGGGTGTTCTGACCCCAGCAGTCAGATGGCTGGTGAATGGCCAGATGGTTGAGCTGTGGGAACCTTTCTCTCTCTCTCATGGCTACACCTGCTGCATTTGGAAGTTCCAGGGCTAGAGGTCCAATTGGAGCTTCAGCTGCTGGCCTATGCCACAAGCCACAGCAGCATGGGATCCTTAACCCACTGGGCAAGGCCAGGGATCAAATTCACATCCTCATGGATACACGTTGTGTTCTTAACCTGCTGAGCTACAGCAGGAAAGCTCTGGAAGCCTGTCTCTGTGAGCTTCCTATCCATCAGTCCATCAGCTGTCAGTATACCTGTCACTGCAGATTGTACCATGCCCCAATGCTTTTTCTCACCTGCTATGAGCCCCAGGTGATGGTTGGGGTGCTGCAGTGTACTGATTCAAGTGTGGGTTTACATCCGCACTTTCCTAATGTATCCTTTCAACCTGGGGCAAGTCACTTAACTTCTCTTGGCCTCCACATCCTCGTCTGTAAAATGGGAAGATGAGGATACTTACCTCATGGGGCTGTGAGTATCCAGTGTGGCAATGCATGTAATGCATTCAGTGATGTGCCCAGCACATAGTAGGTGGTCAATCAAGCATCTACCATTTTTACTGCTCTGAGAATTGTGAACAGAGGCATAATAAATGAGAATCTGGAGGTGACTGTATGAGTAAAGTGCTGGGCTTTTTGTTTTTTCGGTCTTTTTTTTGTATTTGAGGGCTGCACCCATGGCAAATGGAGGTTCTCAGGCTAGGGGTCTAATCAGAGCTATAGCTGCCAGCCTACACCACAGCCACAGCAACACGGGATGTGAGCTGTGTCTGTGACCTCTACCACAGTTCAGGGCAAGGCCAGATCCTCAACCCACTGAGAGGGGCCAGGGATCAAACCCGCATCCTCATGGATTCTAGTCAGGTTCAATAACCACTGAGCCACACTGGGAACTCCAGTGTCAGGCTTTTATGCATTACATCATGACATTATTTTGCCAGCTGCAGTTTTGGTTATTCACATACTTTTAAGTGTGTTTGTATAAGACAAATCCCCAAACATGGGAGGAAATACTGAACAATAGGAATAATTGCCATTAATCTTGAGAGCTTCCTGTGTGTCAGAATGTTTGACACAATATTTCATTTAGTCCCCTTGCTGCCTTTGTGAGCTGGAGACTATTTTTAACTGCATGTTACTGATGAGCAAACCCAAGTTTCTAAAGGGTCAGTAACTCACCCAGAGTCACAAGATAGTACATGGGGGAGTGGGGACTCAAACAGGTCTTTGCCATTTCAAAGCCCATTCTCTTCATCACCCAGATGCATTAGCTAGGGATGGATTATCTAATTTGCTTGGCTTTCTTCACCATTTTATACCTTTATGGCCATTTTTCAAAAAATGTAAAAGAGTTATTTCATAGGAAAGGATGTGTTCTTTGGGTCCAGTTTTCCTCCCAGTGGAAATCCCAGCTTCAGGGGGCCAGAGTCCAGAGGAGGCCCTGCTGCCCACTGGGTGGCAGAGAGCCCTGACCACTGTCCCCAAGGGCTCATTACTGCCCCCATCACAGTGGAGCCTCACCTCAGCCAGCTGGGCTGCTTGGGTATTGCATCTCCTTTCACAAGCCTGGAGACTGACACTTCGCAGGGTGATTTGACTTGTCTACACCTCCAACTTTTGGCCATGGCTTTTCCCACCACATTGTGCTTCCTCTCCCTGATGTAACAGTGCCAGCCTCACTGGCTCCAGTGTCAAGAGACACCTGTCACACTCAATGTCAACAGTCCTGTGATTGGGGCCTGGCTTCACGAAGGAGATTATAATTTGGCAGGGAGAGCTCTGGCAGCTGCACCATAGGTGGCAGGATTTCCAAGGCACAGGAGTGTGGGTGATGGGTTCAGGGGCCCGTGTTATTGCACCCATCCAACCAAGTGGCAGGACACCTATCTTATGTCTGTTTTCCCAATGCTGATTTGTGGGGATAAAACACATCAAATCACAGAATCTTGAACCAGAATGTCAGCTCCATCATTTTAAAATCCATGAATGTATAAATTTGAGCCTGCAAAGGGCCCAGTAGGTTTCTGTTTGGTGGGTCTCTTCTCACAGTAGGCCTGAGTGCTTTTCCTTATTTCTCTGTATCTTTTTTTTTTTATTATTACTTAATGCATTTTATTACATGCATAGTTGTAAAACAATCATCACAACCAAATTTTACAGCATTTCCACCCCAAACCCTCAGTGCCTTCCCCCCCCACCCCCAAACCCATCTCATTTGGAAAACATAAGTTTTTCAAAATCTGTGAGTCAGGATCCATTCTGCAAAGTAGTTCATTGTGTCCTTTTTTTAGATTCCATATGTAAGTGATAGCATTTGATGTTGGTGTCTCATTGTCTGACTGACTTCACTTAGCATGATAATCTCTAGGTCCAACTGTGTGGCTATAAATGCCGTTATTACTCTCTTTTTATTGCTGAGTAATATTCCATTCTGTATATGTACCATATCTTCTTGATCCACTCCTCTGTCAATGGACATTTAGGTTGTTTCCATGTCTTGGCTATTGCAAGTGCTGCTGCAATGAACGTTGGAGTATGTGTGTCTTTTTGAGTCATGGTTTTCTCTGGGTAGATGCCCAGGAGTGGGATATTTCTATGTATCTTAATGTTTTTGATTCTCAGGCCATCTTCATCTCTAAGGTTCTCAGCTCTCTCTCTTTCTCACACCAATCCCCACACAATTCAAGAATTTTTTTAAAGGGCTTTGATAGTGAATGTGGGCAGTTTCTAATTTGTAAGCACTAAGAACTTGGTCTAGGTTGTCAGCTGTGGTTACAGGACCCCTTCTAGGCACAGAGCAATACAAATGTTGGGCTCTGGGACAGAAAGGAAGAAATAGACATCCTTCCCTCCTTTGAAGAGCTTACACCCTTATGGGGAGAACAAGATGACAGATCCCAGAGATGAGCATCCTCCTGCATGGTGCCTGTGTCCACCCTTACCAAGGACCACATGCCTGCTTCTGCATCTGGATGATGTAGAGCGAAGGTTCTGGTAAATGGTATCACAATCAGGAAATGAAAAATTCTATCTAGGAATTTATGAGTTGTTGGTTTCTTTTCCCTGGAAACCAAACAGAAGCATGCTTGAGGTTTTTTTGCTTATTTTGTTTTTGCATTTGTTTGTTTGGTTTTTGTCTCTGCTTAGGAATTTGGGGAAAGAGAGTCTAACCATCTCACTCATTCAGGAGGACAGTGCATTTTGAGGCTCTGAAGAGCTCATTGGCCAAAGCAACAAGCCTCAGTCTGTGTGAGGCATGCCAGCCCAGTGGTGTGAAGGAGGATTATAGGAGGTTATTGAGGGGCATAAAATAATCATATGAGCCAAGCCTGCAACAAATGGTTATAGGTAGGGCTGCAAATACACACATCTCAGAAGCAGTACTAAATGCTCAGAGTCCCATTGATGCTATGATGTTGGGGCTGCAAAGGATTCTGGCTAGCCGCGGCTGCAGAAAAACATGGTCTGCATGGGGAAGGACCATCCAACAGCCTTAAGTATTAAGAACATACTGTTCACATTCAGGTTTTCGAATGCCCTGGAAGTAACACAGGTGCTGGGTGTCTATTGGCAGGAATTCCTGGGGGCAGGTTAACAATGGCTGAGATCACACCACTGCATCTTTCTGAGGGCTGGGAAGACAGCTGGTTGATGCCAGAGCTTGGGATTTTTTTTTTTTTTTTTTTTTGCGTTTTAGGGCTGCACTTGTGGCATATGGAAGTCTAGGGGCTGAGGAATTGGCTAGTAGCTTCCACTCTACACCACATTCACACTGACGTGGCATCTGAGCCACATCTGTGACCTGCACCACAGCTCATGGCAATGCCAGATCCTTAACCCACTGAGCAAGGCCAAGGATCAAACCCCAGTCCTCATGGATACCAGTTGAATTCATTTCTGCTGTGCCAAAGTGGGAACTCCTAGAGCTTGGACTTTTGAGTCCTTGCTTGGGAACTCCCCACATAAAGACCTATCTGTTTCCCAACCATTAAATTAGAGGGCTAGGTCCTTAAACCACACACCCTTCTTTCAGTATCCTCTAGGGGAAAATATGGGCTCAAATCTAGAAAAAAGGACAAGTTAAACATTTAATGGGATCAGAGTTTGAATAGAAAGATACCCAAATCAGTGGTATATGCTCTTTTAAATAAATGCCTCTTAGATTCACTTATGCATTCAGCAAACTCTTTTGTGTGCATGTGCTGAGCATTTTGCAAGGCATGGAGAACACAGAGGCAGATGTGACACAAGATCTCTGCCCCCAGGTTGGCTCATCCCACCTGTGGTCAGTGGAATTTCACTCTCTGCACAGGTGGGGCTCCATTTGCAACATTCCCTTTGTAAGTTTCTCTGGGCCCCTAGTGGTAGAGAAGCTTGTCACCTACTCTGAGGCCCCATTGAAGGGGTTCTCAAAGGGTCTCTGGTTTTGAAGGAACTGGGGGCATGGGGGTGGACATGGTGGGTCACCTTTTGCTCTGACTGGATTGGCTCTGCCACCTGATGCCTGGGCTCTGCCCTCAAGACAGCAGGGACTTGGACTTCCCAGGAAGACTGAGAGTGTGAACCCAGGGCCCCAGGAGGTTTTGCTGCACTTGTGTGTTTGCTTTCCCCAATCAGAGGACTAAATCTTCCCAGGAACTGTCGGAGCCTTCAGTTTTTTTCCCCATGTTATGGGTGATGGTTCCTTCATCACTCAGCTATCCATGGGCTTTTTCAGCCTTGTGGCAGGCATTGCTCCAAGGAACAAGCAAACCTGACCTCATTAGAAGCTGAACATCCAAAACTTTTTTTTTTTTTTTTTGTCTTTTGCTTTTTTAGGGCCGCACCTGAAGCACATGGAGGTTCCCAGGTTAGGAGGTCAAATAGGAAGCTATAGCTGCTGGCCTACACCAGAGCCACTGCAATGCCAGATCTGAGCCACATCTGTGACCTACACCACAGCTCATGGCAACACCAGATCCTTAACCCACTGAGTGAGGCCAGGGATCAAACCAACAACCTCATGGTTCCTAGTTGGATTTGTTTCTGCTGTGCAATGATGGGAACACACAGAACTTTTTGTTTTTAAATCCAGCCAGTCCCCAAACTCAGAAAGCCCACTGTGTTCCCACCCCCTGGCCCTTCCCACTCATTCCCAGCCCACATGGACACAGATGCAAGTTGAATCAGTTTTGATTTGCTAATAGGCAATACAGCCATGTGATTGCCTAAGAACCCTCTAGCCCCCAGGGGTCCTCTTAAATCTGCATCCTTATATAAGAAAAGAAGGAAAAATAAGAAACTTTGGCCAAATGTAAAATCACTTGAAATTTTCCAATTTGGGATCAGAACTCAAAGCCAGTTTGGACAGGGAGGGATCCCAGCCACCGAGCTGCCTTTGCAGTGTGACTTATTCCCAAGACAAAACTCATTCTGTTACAAGAGGAGCCCGTATCATCTCTCCATCCAGGAATCCTGCCTTGTGCAGAAGTGACTTGTGACCTCAAAGTGAATCCTGTGTAGGAACAGAAAAGACAGTGGAGAAATCCAGGCTTCCTCTGCTAAGAGCTGCCCTGCATTTTACCCTGGGTGAATAACACCCTGCAGTATCATCAAAGTCCACCCTGTGGCAAGGAGGTTCCCATTTTACAAAAGGAAAGTTCAAAGCACAGAAAGGAGGCCAGGCCTTGTCTGAAAAAGACTGCTGTGAATTATCGTTCATGGTGAGGACACGTGTCACTGTGCCATCCCTAAACTAGAGTCCGACACCTTCCCATGGAGCTGTGTGCCTCCTGCTGCCTTGCCAGCCTGACAAACAAGGGAGAGTTGGGTCTCTTGCACCTTCCTGCCCACCCATCCTCAGTCAGAAAGTGGCAAGTGGGATCCCTTAACTAGCTGGAAATTTCTGTGTTGAATGTTAAGTCGATCAAGGGAAATGACAGAACTGAGTCACAGCAGGATTTGTTGGTGTTGGTTTGGGATCACCTATCATGGAATTCAGAGCTTGGAGAGCCTTAGAGGGATTTCCCACTGTGGCACAGCAGAAACAAACTCTATTATCCATGAGGATGCAGGTTCCATCCCTGGCCTCGCTCAGCAGGTTAAGGATTTATTGTGGTGAGCTATGTTTTAGGTCGCAGACACGGCTCAGATCTGGTGTCACAGTGGCTGTGGTGTAGGAAGGCAGCTGCAGCTCTGATTTGACCCCTCGCCTGTGGGAACTTCCAAATGCCACAGGTGTTGCTCTAAGAAGCAAAACAAGACATAACAAAACAAAACAAAAAACAAAAAGAAAAAAGAACAAAAAAAAAAAAGAAAGAAAGAAATCCTTAGGCATCACTGGTTTGCCTTTCCCCACCTTCTGCACCCTGGAACCCCCTTTTCCGAAATGAATTGGTAGCATGGTTATGCAAGGCCTTGGGGCTGGAAGTACCAGCAATCTTCCCACCCTGGTACCCCAGCTCTGGCACCACCTTGCTGCCTCTACACTGGGGACCCAGGCCACTCACCTCCTCCTCTTCCCTCTGCATCTACATTCTTGAATTGAGAGAAGAACAATCATAAGTTCAAATTCCTAGGAGCAACTTCAAGCAGAGCCTTGTTCCTTCCTTCCCTGGCATGTGATATATGAGCTCATCAACCTGTAGCTATCATTGGAGTTCTTGCTGTGGTGCAACAGGATCATCAGCATTTTGGGAGACCTGGGAGGCAGGTTCAATCCCCAGCTTGGATCTGATCCCTGGACCAGGAACTCCATATGCCTTGGGCCAGCCAAAAAAAACAAAAAAAAACCTGTAGCCATCATAACTAAAATGTCCTCTGGTCCCTTCAAAAGTTTGAGATGCCCGCTTCATGCCAGACATTGCTCAGGAACATTTATTACATGACCTCTTGTCCTAACAAGCATCATGAGAAGTAAGTGTGGTGCTAACAGCAGAGGAAGAAGCTCAGAGAGCCTCCTGGCTCTTCCAAGGTCACCCTGCTCACCAGCAGCCTAGGCATGGGGCACTTGAGCCCACACCATCTACCTACACTGCTCATCTAGGTACTTCTAGGACCCAGACTACCTGTTGAAGATTAGGGCCTGGGCTCGAATCCTCACTGTGTTACTTGCTGGGTGGGCTGGGGGGTTCATTTCATCAGGATGGGAAGTGAGGGAACAGGAAGAGCTGCTTTCTGAGGGTCTTTCCTAGCTGACTCATTGCTTGACTGCTCTGAATCAGAACCCATGGTTCCAGAGAGGCCATCCCATCCTCCGATGGCTCTGGGAGCAAACAAAGGGCTGGGTGATAAAGAGTTCCTCCCCTGGATGACTGCTCACATTTTTCCTGAGACTCGTATTCACACCATCAACTCATCACCAATAGACTGGCCAGAGAGGAAATTGAGGCTGGCGGGTGGTCCTCTTGGCACTGAGTACTTCTCTTGTCTTTATGTAGCCTCAGAACAACTCTGGGTATTATTATGCCCTCTTCCCTGACAGACCTCAGCAGGTAAGTTGGGAATGTGGCCTCAGGGAGTAAGGTGCAGAGCCAGAAATCAAAAGGTTCTAGAGATCCAACCCTGACCTGACTCCTGGGCTGTGCTCCTTCTCCTTCCCTACTGGATCCTGTGAGAGAGGCCAGATCCATGCATTCTGCCTCTACTCAGCTGCCCATGAGCCACTTCTTTCTCTGTTAATGTTCCTTGTAACCTGGACTTTTATCATGTAAGAAGTTTGGGAAGGAAGAAGAAGATATGCTGTACAATTTGGCCCAAGCCATGCTGCCTATAATGATGGATAATGTGGGAATTTTGCTCCTCCCTCCTTCTGTCCCTCCCCTCCTTCCTCCCTGCCTCTCTCTCTCTCTCTTCCTTCCTTCCTTCCTCCCTCCTTCCCTCTCTTCTTTCCTTCCTCCTTTCCTCCCTTCCCCTCCCTCTCATACCAAGTGTACTCTGTGTCATGGGGTCATTGCTATCAGGAATTCACATGCTGCTCACCCCAACTGGAATGATAATAGCACTGACCATCTATTCACCCATGGCCACCCAGGACTCACACGGTTCAGAGGAGACCAGCCAGCCAGGGCCAGGTCTCCACCCACCTCACCTGGGTTCTCATGCTCCCTGCACCCTTGCCCGTGATCCTTCCAGTGCTTAATCCATATGAGACAGAATCTGCAGAAAATGAAGAAAAGAGCAATGAAAGACCTTTATCTCTCTCTGTGCTTAGTGTAGCAACAGGGCCTCTATCCACAGGAAGGGAGAGAAAGGGGGTTTGCTTTATCTGCTTATCTGATCCTATACCCTCCCCTCTTCTTCCCCAATGTAAGAGGATTATACAAGGTGCAGAAACCATTGATCATGTGGTTTGGCCCTGTCCTCAAGGCCCGGAGGCCCAGGAGTTCCCTGAGAAGCCAGGGAGGGGTGGTCCAAGGTAGCTTGGTTCCAGCTACCCCTACCCCAGTGGCTCTGTTTTATGTATTCACATCTTGCATTCCCAAGATTGTGTTCCTAAGATTGATTTGGACAGTGAGCTTACTGGTGTCAAGTACGAAACTTCTTTCTCTAGTTCTGCCTCTTTAGAAACTTGCAAAATGAAATGATTGGCCAGATCACATGGAAATTCTCCCATGTCCTCCAATGCCTGCCTTCAAGTGTGTGAGTGGATCGCCCATCAGGGACCCTGCTGCCATCTCTCAATGTCTCAGGGCATTTCCCATCTTATTCTCAAAAACAAAAGGCTCTCTGTTTCCCTGTGAAGACAGGTGTGTTCCCTGGGCCTGGGAAGGCAGAAGTCTCAGGCTCTTCCCTCTCACATCAGTGACACTAGCCAGGGAGAAGTCCTGCCTGCAACAATGCAGAGGGTGCTTTTCAAACTCAAAATGCGTGCTGCAACCTTGGCACCTCTATTACTGTATCACATCCTATAGGCAGTGATAATTCCTGTATCCGGTCCTGTTTGTCCAACAGCCACCTTGCCTGTGACACTAATGGGGCTTTTTATTATAGGGAAATGCAAGATAGCAAGCAACCTTGTTAATTTATTATTTTCAAGCAATAGTAAATTATTCTAATAGCACTTCCATGAACCGTGTGTACATTACAGCAGAGTGCTTATCAGAAAACAGCTGTTGCATGTCATTCCAGCATTTCTCAGGGATCCCCATGCTTAATTTCTCTTTTTATATACAATAAATAATTGCCACTGTCTCATCTTCCTCTTCTCAGGCACATGACTCTCTTGTGCTCAAGAATGGATTGTGCATGGCATTAAGAAGCTTCATTATTCTTTTTTTTTTCTTTTCTATATTGAATCCAGAGACACTGAACTTTCTGTCACAGGAAAACCAAGAGATTTTGTTCTTATTTTTCAAGGGGCACCAAGTTCCCGGGCTTCTGGACTATGACATCATAGGCTATTTTTCTCTTGAACTCTATGACCCCTGACCTGATAGAAAGCCCTGAACTCTCCCTCCTCCTCTGTCCCCAGGCCCTCTGTTCACCTTCATCCTTTGACAGGTCCCTTGCCTTCCTTTTAGCCTTTGTGGAATCACCTGACCACCATCAACCCTCTAGCTTCTTTGGTCTCCTGTAATTCTTTTTTTTTTTTTCACTTCAGTCAATTACAGATATTTTTGAATTGATGTCAAAGAAGGGAAGTGATTCCTCTTTCCCACCAAAGGGGAAAAGAGGTGGCAGAACTCTGGACCAAATCCCACCAAATCAAGGAAAGAAGAGTATTTCAAAGGGGGACTTGGCTAACCCCCTCTCCCACTGCATACTCACACTTAGGTCCCACCAGATTCGGACCCAGCCTCCCCCAAGCACCCCCACCCCCAACCCATCAGCTATCAGCTAGGGAAGGCAGCCTGTTGGGAACAGTGGATCTGGAGCCAGGCACCAACCCTCGTGTCTTTATGGAAAGACCTCAGGTGCAGGCATGCAGGGCTGGGTTGAATCATAGGTCACGGAGTAGGTTGGAAGCCCTGGTGCTGTGGCTTTGTCAAAGCCCCTTTCAGATTGTGTCACTGTGGATGCTGCATGTTTTCTGCCATCAAAGCCACTCATACAAAACAGGAATCCTACACACACGCTTCTCCTGGGGAAACTGTTCTGAATTCATTTGTATTCCACAACTTTCATGGCAGAGAGATCTTTTACCCCTTTTTTCACAGGCTGAGGCGGATTCATGGTTGGGGGGCAGGGGGTGGAGCAGTCCCTTTCTGCTGCTGCACTCATGGCTCTTACAAAAATGTATTTCTGCTTTGCCTTGTAGTGTCATGTTTTTGAAAATCTCACAGGAGTGCAAGCAGAAGTCTTTATTTTTTGATGTTGGATGTTTAAATGTCAGGTCAGGGAAAGGACTGCACAGCCAAGCCACCACAGAGCTGTGGCCAGTGGTTTGAGCAACTAGCTTGTGCCAAGAGGGGGACTTCATTACACTCAGAAAATAGATGGCCAGGGCAAATAGGAAAATGAGGGTGTTTGGCCTTCAACTGTATAATATCTTCTCCATTGCAGCTCCAGGCAGGATTTATTTCCTTCTTCCCTCTCTGGAAACTCATATGACTGGTATTTTGTGGTAATAAAACTGCTTGCAAACAGGTGCAACACAGAAAGTAATAAGTCGCTCCAGTCAGTCCTGGCATTTGCAGGCCAAGAGGCCCACAGAAGTATTTGGCAGGGGCATTTGGGGCTCATTCCTTTTCTTCACAAGCAGTGATGATTCCCCTTTTTCCTCAAAGTGAGTAGACATTGGGGATGATGGGCAGGTGAAATAGTCACACCTTTCCATGTCCAGCTGTGTGCCTTGTGCTGTTCATTCGTTTTGTTCATAGGACCTGTAACATAACACCCATATTCACTGTAATTTTCTTTTTTGTACAGGAGGGTTTTTTGTGGTTTGGGGTTTCATCATTGTAAAGAGCTGGTGCCTGACTCTAAATGTGCCCAGATGTCTTTAAATTTTATGCACTTGGTGGACATGGCCCTGCATCTGATTGTTCCACCTCCTCCTCCCAGCACCAGGGACTCCTGCAGAAAAGTCTGGGACTTTGCTCACATGCTGGCCTGTTTGTTCTTCGGTGGGTGAGAACCAAATTCATTTTATAACACCATCTCTCCCACTTCTGGGAAGGGAGGTAATTGGTCCAGGCTTTAAGGAGGTGGAAACAGCTGGAATTTTAAAAAGAAGCTGGGATATCCTACTGTGGTGCAGTGGGTTAAGAATCTGACTGCAGTGGCTTGGATGCTGCAGAGGTGTGGATTCTATCCCTGGCCTTGCAAGTGGTTTAAAAGATCCAGTGTTGCCACAACTATGGCTTGGATTTGATACCTGGCCGGGGAATTTCCCTATGCCAAAGGTGCAGCCATTAAAAAAAAAAAAAAGGAAGGAGTTCCCATCATAGCTCAGTGGAAATGAATCCAACTAGTATCCATGAGGATGTGGGATCGATCCCTGGTCTCACTCAGTGGGTGAAGGATCTGGCATTTCTGTGAACTGTGGTGTAGGTTGCAGACAAAGCTTGGATCTGACACATTGCTGTGGCTGTGGTGTAGGCCAGTAGCTGTAGCTCCAATTCAGTCCCTGGCCTGGGAATTTACATACACCACAGGGGCAGGGGTGGCCCTAAAAAGCAAAAAAAAAAAAAAAAAAAAAAAAAAACTACTACTACTACTAAGATGAAGCCAATTATATTGGAATTCAGATTTTAAAACTAGTCCCTACAATGGTGCAAACATTAATCTGTATTTTCACACCATAAAAATCTTAATCCCAAAATTTTTTTTTGAATTGGGAAGAAATGTAAATATATAGGAAGCTGAGAAGACAAGACTTCTATAGACAGCCATGACTAAAATAGCATGCAAGAGGAACATCCTGCTCATAGTAGTCAAACTTTAAATATCTGGTGGCCCGTTGAGTTAACTGTGAGTGACTCTCTCCTCAGCCTTGTTCCTTCTGCTGCTTCCCAATAGGAGAGCCTCCTACCTCCCCGAGGGGTCCTTAAGGTTGAAGGCATGGGCTGCAGTCATCTCACATCACCTTTACTCTGCTCTGTCCACTAAAGCGTATCTCAGGACATAACCACTCCCTTGTACAAATCTCTCTGTGTGTTTTACATCCCTTTGAGGAAATCTCTGTGTCTAGTTACTCCAGTGAGTCCTTCTGACATGAGCCAGGAGGCCTCCTGGTTCCTAGTTGTTTCCCTGTGCACCTGTCTTAAGGGCTTGGCCATTTTTTCCCCAGCCAGGGATAGACACAGGTGGTCCTCGATTCCCAGGGCTACCATCACCAAATACCACAAGTGGGTGACTTAAAACAAGAGAAATGTCCTCTCACAGTTCTGGAGGCTAGAAGTCCATGTGTCAACAGGATCATGTTCCTGAGACCCAGGGTAGAGCCCTTCCTTTTTTTTTTTTTTTTTTTTTGCTTTTTTTTTTTTTTTGCTTTTTGCTTTTTATGGGTTTTTAGGAAGTTCCCAGACTAGGGGTAGAATCGGAGCTGAAGCTGCAAGTCTATACCACAGCTACAGCAATGCAGGTTCCAAGCTGAGTCTGTGACCTACACCACAGCTCACAGCAGCACTGGATCCTAAACCCACTGAGTGAGGCCAGGGATCGAACCCTCATCCTCATGGCTGCTAGTTGGTCTCATTCCCCCTGAGCCACAATGTTCCTTTCTTTCTGAGTGGCCTTGGCCTTCCTTGGCTTATGGCTATACCCTCCCATTCTCTGTCTCTGTTGTCTTGTGTCATTGTCCCTATGAGACCTTATCTTCATGTGGCCATCTGCTTTCCATGTGGTTCTCCTCCTAGTAGAGGAACACCTGTCATGCTCTGTAATAACCTTATGGGAAGAGGCTCTGAAAAAGGATGGGTATATGTATGGGTATAACTGGTTCACTTTTCTGTACACCTGAGGCTAACACAACATTGTAAGTCACCTATATGCCAATATAAATTTTTTTTTTTAAATAGCAGAGTTCCCATCATGGCTTAGTGGTAACAAACCCGACTAGTATCCATGAGGATGCGGGTTCAATCTCTGGCCTCACTCAGTAGGTTAAGGATCCAGCATTGCTGGGAGCTGTGGTGTAGATCACCGATGTGGCTCAGAAGCAAGCTGCTGTGGCTGTGGTGTAGGCTGGCAGCTGCAGCTCTGATTTGGCCCCTAGCATGGGAACTTCCATATGGTGCAGGTGCAGGTCTAAAAAGACAAAAATAAATAAATAAATACTTATGTATTAATATTATTAATAAATACTAATAAACAAATAAGTAAATAAAAATGACTACCTATGATATTGGATGGAGGGCCTGCCCCACTGTGATATGATCTCGTCTCACCTTACTGACCTCTGCAGTTGCCAAAGGGAGCCATATGCTTGGATACCTGGTGTTAGGGCTTCAACACAACTTTGGGGCGACACAACCCAATCGGCACCACATGCTCTCATTGGCTTGGCATGAGAAGCAGCAGCTGTCCCTCCTGTCTTCCTTCCACCTCTTGCATCTGGTGTAATGGTCTGTCTTCAAGGCTTCCCAAACCCCAGTAGGCCAGCCTCCTTGGACTTTGCCCACAGCCCTGTCCTGAGCTGGCCTCTCCTCTGGCTTCACCCACAGCATCCTGATGATGCCTGAGGATGAACAGGAGGGAAATCGCACCTTCTTTCCCTCTAGAGGCTCCAAGGCTTTTCCAAATGCTGACCTCACTCCACAGCCCACATCCAAGAAGATCATGAAACCATTGCTTTCACATCTGGTCTTTGTGTGGCCTACTCTCCCCTGCCCCTGTGCACACTTAAAATCCCATGGCAAGACTCCATGGGAGAGCACAACCTCTGAATAAGTCTCGCTCAAGGTCAAATCCCAGCTCCTCTCTTTATTTGAACTTGGACAAGTAACATCACTTTCTTGAGCCTCGATTTCCCTTACAATGAGACAATAACAACATCTGTTGTGCAAAATTGTTAGGATCAAGGAGAATAGTGCCTGCCACTCTCACCATAAGAGCTCATTAAAAGTTGTCATTTTCATTTCTGCTTACATGTTATTTCATTGGCTCGTAATATAGCGACTATGTTTATACATAATATAGTTACTGATAAGAGTAGCTATCTATTTATTGGGCATATATTTTTGTGTCAGGCACTGTGCTTGCTGACTTACAGCTATTATTTTTAACTGTTATAAAAAGCTCTGCAGTATAGGTATTATCATTCCCATTTTATAGAAGATGGAAACTAATCTTACCTCAGAAAGAGGTTAAATAACATACCTAAGGTCACAGGGCTCCTAAGTGTGTGAGCCAAGATTTGAACCCAGGGAAGTGTAAGCTCTGTACTATACAAAGCTCCTTTAGTCCATGGATGAGTTATGTCTCCCCAGCCTTTTCTCACATTCTCACTCTCACACTCTCTCCTTTTCTCTTCTGGTGGCTGATTTTCCCCTCTTATCCTATTTTCACTGGAGACAGCAGTTTTCAAAAACATTCAGATGTCAGGAAAGCATTGTACTTTTCACAGACTAGCATTTTCTCTTTTAGCAGAACACTAAGAAATATGTATGTAAACCTTAGAAGCACTTTTGTGAGCAGGAAACCTGGCTGGTTATTTTCTATGTGCAATATAGGACCATAAACATACATGTAACTTATACAACACATGTGTGTGTAGTCACACTTAGTTAGGAACAGAGCATAACCAATTGCTTCCCATTTTGATGAACTTGCTGCTCAATTATTTATCCCATCATCTGCTAGGATTTGCTGATAGGAAGGAGAAGGCATGAGAAATTTAAGAAAAAAAATTATGAGAGGGAAAATCAAAGTTTGGAAAATCAACACATTCATGTATCAGTATGGTGCCTTGGTCCAGTTTGTGGGGAAGGAACTTAAAAATTGCCAGGATACACTGGCCACATTTTATATTCAGCATGATCTCTAATGGTGAGAAGGTTCACTGGTTGCAGGAAGAGGCAGGAGAGACTCACCCTAAGTGCTCCTTTAACTGTGAACTTTCTTTTTCTCTTTTCTTTTTCCTTTTTAGGGCCACACCCACAGCATATGGAAGTTCCCTGGTGAGGGGTCGAATCAGAACTGCACATACTAGTCTATGCCACAGCCACAGCAACTTGGGATCTGGCCCACACCACAGCTCAAGGCAACACCGGATCCTTAACCCACTGAGCCAGGCCAGAGATCAAAACTGTGTCCTCATGGATACTAGTTGGGTTCATTACCACTGAGCCACAATGAGAATTCCCTACCTGTGTGCTTTCTGTGTTAATTTGTGTTAACTTTAATCTTGGGCCCCTGATTTCTCTCCCTTCCAAAAAATTAAGCTGCCCAATGACCGTCAGGTGTCACAACTGTAGGAATCCTGTTTGGGAAGATGGTCGCAGACTTCCAAACATGGTAATGCTGCTGATGTCACGTGATTTCTTTTCACCATGTGGTGAGTGAGGCAGGACTGGTCTGGTGCTCTGGTCCCTACAAAGGAGGAAGCACACCTCATTAGTGCCCAGAAATACAGGTCAGCTTTAGAGTTCAGCACCAGCCAGCCTTTGCTGCCAAAAGCTGTCAGAGAAAATCAGTTTTATACCTGCTCCCTCAACTGTGAGTTCCTCTGTGGCTTCACCATGTCACCAAACCAGACACACTTTGGATTTATTACGTGAAATCCTTTTTTTTTTTTTTTTTGGACTGAAGTTTTACAGTCATTGGATGCCTCACCTATTTGGTCAGGGACACCCTAAGGTGGTGACTCTGAGCTAGAAGCAGATCAGAACCCCTCCCCCAGGGCTGCTGCATGATATTGATCTTAAATTTCACCTGTCAGCACATTTCTAAGCAAGTAAACACCAGGCTCCATCCAGCCTGGAAATAAGCAAAGCCTCAGCCTTGTCATCATTTGCTTCCCTAAGTGGACACATACATTGGCCTTCCATGTTGTTAGAGTAGCATAAAAGTGGAAAGTGTTATGTGCCATATATTCCCTGAGCCAAAAGAAAGCTTTGGACATAGCCTTGGAAATAGCTTGGGTTTTGGATTTGGAACATGCCATGCAGCTTCCTGGAACCATTAACCTAACTTAGATGACCCCAGGGCCATCTTCATGGTGCTGTGTCAGTTTTTTGTTTTTTTTTTGTTATGTTTTGTTTTGTTTTGTTTTGTTTTGCTTTTTTGTCATTTTGCCTTTTCTAGGGCTTCTCCCACAGCATATGGAAGTTCCCAAGCTTGGGGGTCCAATCAGAGCTGTAGCCGCCAGCCTATGCCAGAGCCATAGAAATGCATGATCTGAGCCTCATCTGCAACCTATACAACAGCTCACAGCAATGCCGGATCCTTAAATCACTGAGCAAGGCAAGGGATCAGACACACAACCTCATGGTTCCTAGTTGGATTCATTAACCACTGTGCCATGATGGGAACTCCCAGGTGCTGTGGCAGTTTTGATGAAAAGAAGCCAGCAGAACTCCTGCAGGCAGAGCCTTGGTGGTTCCCCATGTGTGCAGTGCAGTGCCTGTGCTCTTGGGAGGGGTGTGGGCCTCGTGCTGCTGGTCTGAAGGTGATGCCTTTGGATTCATTGCTGGATTTCCCACCACCTCCTTGTGTGCTGCCAGGCCAGCTGAGGGCCAGATTCAAGCCTTAAGAGAGTTTTTTCTCCTCCTCATCATTGTCCTCGTGGTCTGGGTCCATGCTTCTCAGACTGTACCTTGAAGCACCTGGGGATCTTGCTAAAATGAAGTTTCTGATTCAGTAGGACTGGGCTGTGGCTTGTGATTGTGAATTTCTAACAAGCCCCCAACTGATCCCAAAGCTGATGGTTCAGGGACTGCTGTGGAAGAGCAAGTGCTGAATGGAAGGTCAAAATTCCCACTGGAAACTCTGGCAACATAATTCTCACCCTGGCTCCCCTGGATGTTGACAGACCTGCATCCCAGCAGGGGGTGCACCAAGGGAGGCCAGTCTGTCTACTTATGTGCCTAGGATCACATCTTTCACCTTCATAATGACCTTGCATTCCTCCTCCCATTCCACATCACCTGCATTGTCGTCTGTGTTGGCTGCTCCCTAGAGGATGTGTAAATGAGGTCTAGGCTCCTGTAGGGGTGGGCAGGGTCTTCATTGCCCTCCCACTGCCCTTGGGCTGCTTTCCTTCAGCAAAGCTTCTCTAATGAGTCATTTACTGCTCCTCCCTGTGCCCCACTCCTCAGAACATGCTACCCCGTCTCCACTGGCCACTTGGGGCTCTGCTCAGATTGTGTCCTCAAGGTCACCATAACTCCCACAGGGCCAAATCCAGGTGGAACTGACAGAACTAATGGCCTGAACCCAGCCAGAACACTGACTGGGACTTGAACCCATGTGCTTGGACAAGAACCCAACCCAAAGCCAGATTGGGCCTTGAATCCATGGTTTTAAAAATTATAATCACTCATCCTGCGTCTGGACTCACTGACATTCAGGTTCTTCATGCCTCTATGTGGAAGGAATTCAGCCAGAGACAAAGTGATAGGCAAGAAACAGATTTATCAAGATAGGATGCTTGAGAGAGATGCAAGCTGGCAGGCAAGGAAGCTTCTGACAAAGGATCTCCAGTGGGCTACAGTTTTATCATCCAAGGGACATGGAGGTTTGGAAAAGACAGCCTCTTCCTTTCTTAGAGTAGCAGCTCCTCCTTAGTATCCCATTGGGTGTGTATTCAAATCAGCAGAAGGGTGGTCCTCAAACTCCTGCCCTGGGTCTGAATCTGAATGCAGACCTCCTCCCACCCCCAACCCAATGACCTGAGGCAGTTCTTACACCTCCACAAATCAAGCAAGCCTGCCTTGTGCTGATGGCTTTCATGAACTTACAGTGGTCCCTCAACCTCTCCCAGGTTTCCTGCCTTATCTGTGATCCCCCACTGGGGCTTCTACAACCACCTCTGCTACTCTATCCCTATCACAGGCTCCCTCTCCTGTCCCCATCTTTCTCAGCTTGTTGGGAACCACTGCCTCCTCCTCCAAACAGCTCATCTATTGGCTTCTGTGACACATCCCCATCAGCTTGGCCACAGCCTCTTTCAATCCATCCAATTTCTCAGCCTTTGGGTGGGGACCACTCCTCTTTTCTCTCTACCCTCTCCCCTTCTGTGAGTTTGCCCAGTGGTCCTAAGTCTTATCTTGAGGCTCATGACTCCTGAGTTCTTTATGGCACTTTCTGCAGGTGGTTGACACTTGGATGATGGTCTCACTGGAAGCTTGGACATGAGCAATGTAAAGCCAGATGCTCGGCACCCCTCTCTTCCCACAAAACAAACCAACAAAAACCTGATATGCTGAATGGCACCCCTATTTGCCCAGATACTAATGTCAGAAATCTTGGGGTCATCCTTGATTCTTTCCTTGGCCCCCTAATTCCGTCTCCTGGCAAGGCCTGTTGTAGAATCAGGGGGTTCTGAAAGAGGTCCCATCATGCTCCTCACTTGTCACTCACTGCCACTATCCTGCCAAGCCACCCCATGCCAACCTCATCACCTCTGCTCCCTGTTCTCGCAGCTGCTTATGAAAGTAGGTCTAGGCCACTATAAGTACTTGTCACTTAGGACAGAATCTCAGCTCCCTGCATGGGGCTCATGGAGCGGCATGTTCACCTCCCTGGCAGCCCCTCCTCCTCTGTGGGCAGCTGCTCCTCCCTCCTGACACAAGTCCCCTCCTGTCTTCATGCCCACAGCTTGCCCTCTTGTGTGTCATCCCCTCTGCCCAGGATGTACCCCCCAGCACACCCTGGCCTCCCTTTCTAGCCTGGGGCCCTTGCTCTGGTATCTGGGGCTCCTCAGTGTCTCCCTCATGGGGTGGACACATCAGCTGTCCCCAGCCCATCTCCATTGCAGGGGAAGCCAGGTAGCCTTGCCTTTTAGAAGCTTTTGCAGCCCTGGTTCTCTTGTCCACTGCCAGTGCCAGCTTACATTTCAGACCTTCTTGGCCATGAAAGAGCATCTGGCTCCTTTGGGTCCCAGGAGTCTTCCAGCCCCCAGGGCCAGGGGCAGGGGGTGGAAAGGCAGGTCACCATGTCACCTCCACGTGTGTGTGTGTGTGTTGGTGTCAATGTTTTATTCAGCAGAGAGAGAAGGCATATCCAGCCACATCAGTATTCACTTGTTTACTTATCATCTGACTTTAGCAAGCCCCATGGGATGGGATCCATGTAATAACGAGTTTCAGTGGCCATCCAAAAAATGTGTGCTAAATAAATGCAGAAACAAGGGAAAGAATAGAATAAGGATACTGGGACAGGAATGTGAGGAGCCTTTTCCTTCAGAAGGTCTGGAATGCAGCCTGTCTCAGGAAAACCAGTTCCTGGATCTTTGGCCAGGTGGGCGACCGAGTGCTAATAATGCCAGGCAGACGGAGGTGGTTGAGGTGTCATTTTGTTTTTCCATGTAGAAATGCATCTGGGGGAGTTCCTGTTGTGACTCAGAAGGTTATGAAACCAACTAATATCCATGAAGACATGGGCTTTATACCTGGCCCTTCTCAGTGGTTTAAGGATCCAGTGTTGCCATGAGCTGTGGTGTAAGTCACAGACAAGGCTCCAATCAAACATGGCTGTGTCTCTGGTGTAGGCTGGCAGCTGAAGCTCCAACTTGACCCCTAGGCTGGGAAATTCCATATGCTGTGGTGTGGCCTTAAAAAGCAAAGCAAAAAAAAAGGGGGGGTAGGATAAGCTTCCACTTCACAGAGGAGAAAATTAAGGCTTAAAGTAGTGAAGGAACCTCTGCTAGGTCACAAAGTGTGTTGCTGACAGAACCTAGTCCAGGAGCCAGGGCTCCTCCCTGCTGGTCAGGGCACCCAGGAGGCTGTGGCCTGGGCCTGCATGCAGAGCCACCAGAACAGCCTCATATGTGTCATTGGAGGGCATCTGAGAATCAGTCTAGTGACATTCAGAGCTCTGGACAGCCCCAAATGACTCCTGTAGCCACAGAGACATGCTCAGCAGAGCTGTTGTTTTCAGTGAAGATTTGGTCCATAGACATCTTCATTTTATTTACTAGGTGATCTGGCACATAATAGTGGGCATCCTTAATAGAGTAGCTTAACACTCTGTCTTAACTAGTCTTCCCCTTTGCATGTAAAATGAACCTCGCCTTTATGATGTGCTTCACTCTGCTGTGTGATGACAGCGCATGCTCAGAATCTCATGACAGGCTCTGTCTGACCTCCCCAGAAAGGACAGTGGGGACTGATGTTCGCTGGCTGGTAAATAAGCCAATGATGAATAGGTCTGATGATGAACGTATAAGTCCATCTCTGAGAGACATGTAATCTGGGCTTGACCTCAGGTTTGAGGGCTTGGCAAGGATGAGCATGTGGTTCTGAAACTCTTATCTTCCCCCACATCCCAAGTCTGCCCCTTCCCTCCAATGGTGAACCGAGTGATTTCATCTGCCACCCACGGCCTTGTGTGAGCTACAACCATGGAACCGTGGTGGAGTTTTACTGCAACCCCGGCTACAGCCTCACCAGTGATTACATGTACATCTCCTGCCAGTATGGGGAGTGGTTTCCTTCCTACCAAGTCTACTGCATCAAGTCAGGTGAGCATGTCCAGGCCACCCCCGGACTGTCCAGATCCAGACCACACTGAGTGGCCGGTGGCTGTACCCTGAGCCCTGTCCCTCTTCCCCCACACGCAGTGTTAGGAACAAGACCTGGAAACTCATCTTTGAGGATGCATGCAGCTGGTGATTTCAAGCCCTGTTCAACCTGCCTGGGCCCAGGTTAAAATGCTGACCCTCTGAACAGGATCCCTAAACCCCTATCACCCGTGAAAGGACCTGGTCTCTGTGCACTCTGCCTTCACCCCAACTTGTCCCCTCCACTGACAGGGACATAGGCCCCAGATGTGACCCAGTGATGCATATCTCCACCTTTTTCTTCCACTCAGGGGTGTGTTATCAGAACACAAATGATATTATTGTGGGTAAGACCAGATCTCTCTGCAAAAACATTAAGCTATTTGCAACCACCCATGCTTCATACTTAATAACTAATTCCTGGAGTTCGCACTGTGTTGCAATGAGACTTAAGGCATCTTAGAAGCACTGGGACACACGTTCAGTCCCTGGCCCCAGCACAGTGGGATAAGGATCTGGTGTTGCTTGTTGCCCCAGCTGTGGCTAAGGTAACAACTATGGCTTGGATCTGATTCCTGGCCCAGGAACTCCACATGCCTCTGGGTGGCCAAAAAAGAAAAACAAAAACAAATTACTAGCAAACCAACATTAGAACTGGTCTCCTCACACCAGGGGAGTGAGCACATGGAGACCAGGGAGCCAGAGCATGCCCCCTGCACCCCCCACCCCCAGCTCTGCCCACATTGGGCACATGCCTTTCCCCTGAAGGCAGCCTGCAGGAAGCACTTGTTAACAGGCATCTGGAGGCCTCCAAATGAGGACCAGCTCAGAGGAGCTGGGGAAGAGAAAGAAGTCAAGTCCAGCCAATGAGCACATGGGAAGCCATGCCAGTGGGGTCCAGGTGTCTCACATGCTGCTTTGTTTTCTCTCCTGGCAGAGCAAACATGGCCCAGCTCCCATGAGACCCTGCTGACCATGTGGAAGATCATGGCACTCACAGCCACCAGCATGCTGCTGGTGTTGCTGCTCGTCATCCTGTCCAGGAAGTTCCAGATGAAGTTCAAGGCCCACTTTCCCCCCAGGTCAGTGCCACAGCCCTGGGTGACCCTTGGCACCCTGAGCCACCCCAAGCCACAGAGAGTTGACATACAGCCTTGAAGAGGGAAGAGCTGAGCTCCTAAGGGGAAAAAGGGGAGAAAGAAAAAACACATTCCTGGGGTTTTTGGGGTGTCCAAGTTCAGAACATCAAGCTGGAGACAGACTCATTTTCCTCTTTCCACCCCTGCCACATGAGCCTCTGTCTGCCTCTTGCCCCAGGTATTTGGTCTTGAGCAGGTATCATTGGGGGGGAGCACAGTCAGGGCTGCACCCCCCCTACCCCCAGGGCACCCCCATTGTCCATGATGTGCAGGCCTGTTACCTACCTTGGAACTTCCAGGCCACAAGGAGGATAAGAAATACACAGAATGAATTAGGGACAAAATCCAAGGAGCGTGACTCAACAGGGGTTCCAAACCAGTGTGCATGGAGTTCCCGTTGTGGCTCAGCAGTTAACAAAACCAACTAGGTTCCATGGGGACATGGGTTCAATCCCTGACCTCACTCTGTGTGTCAAGGATCTGATGTTGCTGTGAGCTGTGGTGTAAGTCACAGACGCAGCTTGGATCTGGTGTTGCTGTGGCTGTGGTGTAGGCTGTTGGCTACAGCTCCAATTTGACCCCTAGCCTGGGAACCTCCATATGCCACAGGTGTGGCTCTAAAGCAAAAAGAAAAAAAAAGAAGAAGAAGAAACCCAGTGTGCAGAAATGTGGCAAGTCCCAGGCAGGGGGAGAGGCTCTGGATGGGGAGCTAGGGCAGGACTCAGGAGCTTCTGCCTGCAAGTAGGACCTATGGGGACCCATGGGCAGAGGGTGGGGGGTCCCCATGCTCCTGTGCTGCACAGGTGAGATGCGGTCAGTGTCTTCATCCTTCCTGTCATCACCACTTGTGAGGAGTTTGTCAAGGTCCCTTGGATGTGGCCTGGCCCCCTCAGTGCCCCTTCCCCTCTGGTGGCTTGTCTGGAACAAACCGCAGCAGCACCCTTCTAACCAAGAGCCACTCAGCACCACTGCTGGTGGATCACTGTTCCTGGAAGGAGAAGTCATTTAATAAGTACAGGGGAGGGAGTTCCTTTTGTGGTGCAGCAGAAATGAATCCGACTAGGAACCATGAGGTAGTGGGTTTGATTCCTGGCCTCACTCAGTGGGTGGTGCCGTGAGCTCTGTTGTAGGTCACAGATGTGGCTCAGATCTGGCATTGCTGTGGCTGTAACTCTGATTAAAACCCTAGGCTGGAAACTTCCATATGCTGTGGGTGTGGCCCTAAAAAGACAAAAAGACAAAAAAAGAAAGTACAGGGGTGGGAGTTTGAGTTTCTGTTGTGGCTCAGCATAACAAAGCAGACTAACCTGTATCCATGAGGTTACAGGTTCAATCCCTGGCCTCGCTCAGTGGGTTGAGGGTCTGGCATTGCTGTGAGCTGTGGTGGAGGTTGCAGATGCGGCTCAGATCCTGAGTTGATGTGGCTGTTGTATAGGTTGGCTGCTGCAGCTCTGATTTTACTCCTAGCCTGGAAACTTCCATAGGCTGCAGGTACAGCCCTAAAAGAAAAACTTCCCTAAAACTCTTTCACAAAATTTCATTTTTTTAAAACCCCTTGAGTCTTTCCATCTTGGGTTCCTCTCTGGTTGTAGGAAAGTTGGTCTCTGCAATGCAAATTGATAAGAAGATTCTCAGGGGCAGGTCCAGGAATGACTTTTTCCTCCAGGTCCCAGAGGGCTAGGTGCTGAAGAGATGCTGATGACAGACTGAGGAGTGGGGGGTGGGGAGGAGCTGCCACTTCAGAGGGTCTGGGTGCTGGACATTATTAAGGCAAAAGGGAGCACAGAGGCATTTGGGTGCTCACCCAGGGGGCCTGTAAGTGAAAGGGACGGTGAGGAGGGAGGGATGCCAGAGTGAGAAAGGAGGCCAGCATAAGGCCACGGAGGCAGGGAGGTGAGCAGCTTGGCTTGTCCAGGATCTACTAACAAGGGCTGTGAAAGAGCAGAGAAGACAGAATTGGAGCAAACTCTGCCTTTCCTCTGGGTTCCTGCCTTTGGGGGGGTGCATGGGCCCCACAGGCTCCCCCAGTCTCTGGGTGGCCTTAAGAAGGGTGGATCCAGCCCCCTCCACCAGAATCCCTAAACGAGATGCTCTAAAAGGCCAGTGGGGTGGGGGAGGCAGTGGGATGGTCTGGGAGCTTGGGGTTAACAGATGCAGACTCTTGCCTTTGGAATGGATTAGCAATGAGATCCTGCTGAGTCCTGGGAGATTGAGAATGTGAGAAAAAAGAATGTATATATGTATGTGTGACTGGGTCACCATGCTGTACAGTAGAAAGAAAAAAAAATAATGTATTGAGGGAAAAAAAGGGAAAAGCCAGTGGACTCAAACTCAAGCATCAGAGGGAGGTGGCCTGAGGCTTCCCTCCACCTCAGATGCCAGTGTCTGGAGTCTCGTTCCTCAGGTTTTGGAGCCCTGGTGCTGGCACACTGGGTGTGGGGCTGCCCCCCGGCTGGGTTATCTTTTCTTTCTGCTCTTTTACCTCTGGTCACCTCACTCAGAACCAGTTCCAAACAGAGGACTAAGGATCTGAGGTCCACTGGCCACTTACTATCCCCCCTGGTGCTTCTGGGGCCAGGAGAAGAGTGGTCCTTGGAGCTATGGCTTTGGCAACAGACATGCCCACACTCAGCCACTCAGTATTGCAGGTTCTGGGACAGGAGGCCCAGGGCGAGGCTGGGAGCCATGAGTGTAACCCACACTCCTGGGCAGCATGGGTGAAGCTTAGGTGCCCTCAGGGTCAGGAGGCGACCATGAGCCCAGAGACCTTGACCAGGTGCTCCGAGTTCCTTTTTGTTCCTGTTCTTGTTGTTTTTCTGTCTTGATGAAAAATGTGTGATTTTTATACTGTAGCAGAAAACAAACAAGAGGCAGAAGCAGCCCAGGGGTAACTGAAAAGGGACACTTGGGTTTCATAGTTTGCCAAGCTTTTCCATTTCCAGCAGCCCTCCAAGGGACACTACAGGGCCACTTTTGGATAATGTGTGGGAATGGGCCACATGGTCCCTTGCCCAGGACATTACAGCCATGAGGCCAAATTGGGGAGAAGGAAGCATGAGAAGACTGTGGGGGCCAGAGGAGGTGAGGAAGAGCAGAGGGAGGCCAGAGGGCAGGAGTGAGGAAAAGAAAACCCCTCCTGCCAGCAGCATGGGCCTGGGGGACCCCAGCTGCCATAGGGGACCTGCCAGGGAAGCTCAAGCTCCTGCACCACATCCCAGAAGGGCTCCTCTGGGGACCCAACTTGCAGTGGGGGATGATCCTGTGTCCCCTGACAGGTTGGCACTGCTTTCCTCCCCACAGGGGGCCTCCCAGGAGTTCCAGCAGCAACCCTGACTTTGTGGTGGTGGGTGGTGTGCCTGTCGTGCTCCCGTCCTATGATGAGGCTGGGAGTGGCAGCTTGAGTGCCTTAGGCCCTGGGTACCTGGCCTCCCTGGGCCAGGCTGCCCCTTACCCATGGACCACCAGAGCCCCCCAGTGTACCCCAGCTAAGGGGACACAGACACTGGCCCAGGGGAGTTGGAAACCTGTGACAGCATCTTAGACTCTTTGGAGCTTCTCCAGAGTCTAGTCAAAGCCCACATGTCAAGGGGGCACCCGCCCCACTTCTGACAATCCTGACATGGTTCCCAGCATGGCAGGGGAGGTGGCATCCACCAGCCTGGGCATCACCATCACCGATGGTAAGCATCTGCCCAGGAGCCTGAGCTGCCCCTGAACAGCCCCCTCCCTGACCTGAGCTCAGAGCCAGATCAGTGCTTCCACCTTGCATAAAGGCATCTTGCTCTCTCTGCTTGTGGAGGCCATGGGCAAGGCCACTTCAGGAAGGAATGAGCCTCCTCTTGCAAGCACCGAGCCCATTAACTGAAATTTCAGGAGGCACAAAAGAGCACCCAGCCACAGGCTGCAGTGGGAGACACTCGGCTCTCAGGTCATCCATGGGAGCCAGGAGGCTCTTCTCCTTTCTTACTTAATTAGGCAGGACTTCTGAGATGGGTGCTTAGGATCAGAAGACACACACCTGATAGAAGTGAAGCCCCAGATGCAGGCAGGAGGGCCCAGCCCTGGAGAGGTTCTGGATACAACAGGTGATGTGTACCAGGTATAAAATGAAAGATGTATATGTGCCTATCGCAAGGAAAGGCAGATGGCAGCTCATGGGAAAATAGTAAAAATGCATCAGGTGAATTAGGGCTCTGTTGCTGGGGGAGCGGGCACCGGCCCCACTTTGCCAAGCAAAGCACTGATTCCAGCTGATACTGACAGGAAGTAGCAACAATCATGAGTGGAAACAGGGTCTCTCCTGGTTACCCATAGCGTTCCTCTACTTCATACCATCCTTTTGGTTTGTATGACTGTTAGGGTGCATGGTTGAAGCCTTAGAATTTATTTTTGATGAGCTGGGTGTGAGATGTTCCAGTGGATAATGTTGTGCAGAGGGCTTGGTTTATGTGCTTAACTCTTTCTTCTTCTCGCTGATTTCAAGAATTTTTTTTTCCTTTTTTGGCCATTCTGGGTCCAGGGATGAGATTGGAGCCACACTGTGACCTACATTGCAGCTGTGGCAATGCTTGATCCGCCTGTAACCCACTGTGCTCCACAGGGATCAAACCTGCAGCCCGGAGCTCCAGAGATACTGCCCATCTGGGTGTGACTTAAATTTTTTTTAAAAATTGATTGATTGATTGTAGATATGTTACTAAAACTCCCAATTCCAGATCTTGGCAGTGTTTTTTGGTGGATTAACATAATAACCACCTCTTCTTTTACAGAGATCCCCCTAATGGAAGATGATCCATAACTGGGCAAAGTCTGGATGATTCTTCTGCCCCTTGGGGGATGTTAACATTGTACATGGACTGAGGCATTGGAAGGACAGAGCATGGGGGATGGGGGATGTTTTCTGATTTATCAACATGGGGACAGCTTAATCACATCATACATCCTCGGACTCAACAGTGAGGCTGGCAAACGGTGGGGGAAGGGCTTTTCCATGAAACTTGAGGATCTACAGGATGAGTGAGGAACAAAAGGATGAGGGGAAAGCCTGCATGGTCCTAGAGGAAGGTGTTCAGCCTGGCTCCCACATCCCCCATTGACTTATGTTATGAGTACTACCTGCGTCCTCTGAAAACATGTCACATTATGTAAATCACTTCTAAAATCTGCTTCAAGCTGTCTTCTGGACTCCAGATTATGGATCAGCCTCGGCAGGAGGAGCAGCAGAGTGCCCCCTGTGGGCTCCCAGAGGGAAAGATTCTCACATGTCTCTTGGATGGTCTTCTTGCACTGGACAGTTCTGTGCAATGCAAGACTAAAGTGGGATTTGGCAGTTCCAGTGAAAAAAGAAAGACTCGGGCAGACTCTGCCTCTGTAAATTCCTTCAAAAAGAAGAGTTCTTGTCCTCCGGACTGTCCTTTGCTGAGATATCATATTTGTATTCATGGTCTACCACAGGGATCCATGGCATTGGGTAAATCTTGCGACCTTACACATGATCAGAATATGTCCAAATACATCTCTTGGTGGAGAAGTTATCACAGTAATGTTTGTCGGGGCATTTTTAAAAGATCCTACTCAAAAGTTTATCTCAATCGTTTAGTCCCTGTCTAGTTACCTCTTAGGGTTGTTGCCCTTGCTTCCAAATCAGCCATATTTAATTTTTCAAAACAGAAATTGTTTCTGAAAGCACATTCCTCCTGCTCCAAATAAAATGTGAGGTGGGATTTTTTTTTCCTTTAATTTTGTCCTGGCAGGTCCACAGGCTGGCCACCCAGCCTAAAGAAAGATGATTTCTGCTTGTGCTCCTGGTGCCTCTGGCTGCCTCACCTCCCTGTCAACCCAGCTTCCCCTCTGCATGCTCTCCCGGTGCCCACTGGGTGTTGTTCCTAAGAAGATGATTGATAAAAAAGAATTCCCTGAGTCCTGAGGAGTCTCTTCAAATACATGCTGATCTGTGGAGTTGATTCCTTTTCTCCTCTGGGTTTTAGACAAATACAGACAAAACTCTGATTCATCAAATTGCTATGCTGATACAATAATCATGAGAGCTGGAAGCTTGACCAAATCCCCATTTTTTTCTCAACACAGACTTATTAAAAATTAAAAAGAAAATGACAGTTTGAAGCATGACTTTAATAGCAGAGTGGAGTTGGGCGGGCAGTGACAGTGATGTGGGGGGTGGAGACAGTGCAGGGCCAGAACCAGAGGCTGAAGGAGGGAGGGGACTAGACAGGCTGTGCCTCACCCAGTGCCATGGGCGGGGGTGCCACCATCAGCAGCAGCAGCAGCAGTGTGCTGAGCATATGGGTAAAGGTGTTTGGTAATAATAATGGTGTTTCACCATGAAAGCTGGATTTCATACATGTCCATGCTTAAACCCCATCTGGCCAGCTCAAAGAGAGCGTGGGTGGCTGGGTGTGGGGGTGGGGGGAGCCAGAGTTCACTGTAGTAGCTACCCCCACCCCCACCCTGGCCACAGCAGCCTTCCCAGGATCCCTGTTGGGCGGGTCTCAGCTCTCCTCCATGCCACACCTGTCCTACCCTGATCCCACGTAAGTGGAGGGTGTGTCTCAGAGACCACCAGGTAAGTGCCTTGTTTCCCACCCAAGAGGCCTACAGGGCTGTCTCTGGGTCTTGTCCTCTCCTTCCTGAGAATGTTCTTTCTCCAAAAGTAGAGATCAGAAGCGTCCAGCCTGCACACCTGCGAGACAGGTAACAACACAAGTGACACATACATACCACGTCCATGTCAACATTGTTCTAAGCACAGATGCTGGCGGAAAGGAAGCACCTGCTCAGGGATGGCATCAGACTCTGTCCAACCAAATTACCTGGGTCATCCCCTTGGTCCTTTAGTGTGTGGCCACATCTGAGTCTCACTCGCAAATACTGTTTCCCATGATTTTTTGTCATTGTAGTGAGTTTATGTGGCAAGAAAATGTCCTCATGATACCCAAGCATGTGGTGAATCTGACTGTTCATGTAAAAGTCCCGGAGGCCCTCTGGCTATGGACAGCACCAACCCCTCTCAGCCAGCCTCAGGAATTAGTAGGTAATAGAACAAACCTGGCTGGATTGTGAATTGGAATGCAGAAGGGTGCTGTGACAGAGCCACCTGCTCCCCCTAAAGCTCTTTCTGTTTGGGGAGAGGGTGGCACCCCCAGGACAGTGATCAGGAGCCAGTGCCAAGAACCAATGGTGTTGGAAGGTTTGCACAGGTGCGTGTATGAAGGAACTGCAGGGCAGTGGTTTTCCGGCTGACTGACTCCCCATTCTACACATGAGACGTATTCATACTTCACTTCCATGTAGCTTTTTTTCTTTACTATTCTTTCATTATTTATTTATTTATTTATTTTTGGCCACACCTTGGGACTGTGGAAATTCCCAGACTAGGGGTCGAACCCGCCCCACAGCAGCAAGCCAAGCCACTGCAGTGACAATACTGGGTCCTTAACCTGCTGTGCCACAGGGAAGCTCCCATGGAAGTTTTATTTCATTGCAAGGTTGCATCCCACTAATTACACCCATCTCAGCAGCTAGCTCATAGCCAGAGCTGCCTCCTATTCCAGCAGAAGGGTTTTGCCCCCAACCACACAGCAGCCCAGAACAGCTGGGAGTGACACACAAAGGCTCACAGGCCACAGCCTGCAGCCCAATCCCCCACACACAGCTGTGTGACACAGCCCTCCTACTAGACACCCAGGTCCCAAGCCATCCCCCAAGCCATACCCTGCAGAGCCAGTGTGCCATCCTGGGAGAACACAGGTTTTGGAATGGGCCATCACCTGCTTCAAAACATGCTTCTGGGAGTTCCTGTCATGGCTCAGCAGAAATGAATCTGACTAGTATCCATGAGGATTCAAGTTCGATCCCTGGCCTCACTCTGTGGGTTAAGGATCCAGCATTGCCATGAGCTGTGCTGTAAGTCACAGATGCAGCTCAGATCCTGAGTTGCTGTGGCTGTGGTATAGGCCAATTGCTACAGTTCAGATTTGACCCCAGGCCTGGCAACCTCCATATGTCATAGGTGTGGCCCTAAAACATACAAAAAAAAAAAAAAAAAAAACCTGCTTCTGCCACTAACCAGCTGTGGACTTGAGCTTCCCCCCCATGACCAACTTCAGTATGTCCATGAAGATTCTGGAGATGGTCTACCTCTACGTTCATGCTGGGCTGTGAGGATGACAGCTAAGGTGTGTCACAGCACACAAGAGGTGTTCAATAAATGTCCACTTCTCTCCCTTGTTGAGAGAGGGTATCATGTAAGTGATTAACTCAGGTGTGTGTCCATAGGTGTGTGCCTCTGCCTTGGTCCTTCAAATGTGCTTGCAGACAAAGATTGTCTGGGCTGCCCTAGAGTGATGGGATAAAATGTGCCCTTTCCTCTGGCCCCTCATCCTAGGAGCACCTGCCTGGCTTCTCTTTGTGGAGGGAAGTTGTCATCCTTAGCCTTTGGGGCATTTGCTCTCCTTCCCAGCACAGCCCCTCTCTGAGTGCTACAGAAAGTTCTGCTGGGGTGGGGAGTGGAGGTGAGAAGACAGGACAACCTTAGAAATTCCCCCAAGGACTCTGAAGGACTCAGGTCACCTACATGGGCAGTCCCAGAGATTAACACTAACCTGCTTCCCTAATTTTATTTTCTGTTTTCAAATTAGGGCATAAAAGTTAATGCCCATGCATTTCAAGGTGATAGAGAAGGAAGTGGGAGGCAAAGATGCTGCTCCAGCAGGCAGAACAGGCCCCCGGGAGCAGCAGTTGCTCAGCAGGATGGCTGATGCTGGGCACCACTGCACTGAAACCGTAAAAGTTGACACAGAGCATGTGGCATTGCCAGGCCATGTTCAGCTGCTGTGGCAGGTAGCATTCACCGGGCTGGAATCCTGTCCCTGGGCACCTGCAGTGTGCAGTGTTAAGTGGCCAGAGGCATGCCCAGCTTCTTGAGTACCAGCCGAACTGGCCCTGTTCAGGGCCTCATCTGTGTGTTCAGAGCATGCAGAACCCTGGTCCCAGGTCCTTCAAGACCCTGGGATAAAGAAATGTCAGCACCAGCAGATGCAAGAAGAGCTTGGGGTGGAGTTCCCACCATGGTGCCACAGGATCAGGATATTTGGAGTGCTGGGATGCAGGTTCAATCCCTGAGCCAGGCACAGTGGGTTAAGGATCCAGTGCTGCGTTAGCTTCAGCTTAGCTTGCAACTGTGGCTTGGTTCTGATCCGTGGCCTTGGAGCTCCCTATGCAACAGGGCAGCAAAAATGGACAAAAAATATAGCTTGGAGTGAGGGGGGATGGGGCTTGAAGGAAGGAAGCTGATAATGTCTGCTTAGAGCCCATAAGAAATATTTATAGACCCTGTTCAGTCAATAAATATTTATAAAGCACCTGCTATGGGCCAGGCTGAGTTTGCCATCTCTGATCCAGTGGAAATGAGGACTGGGGCAAACAGGCAGGACAAACCCAGAACTCTGAAGCTAAGGACAAGGTCTCCCAACCTGGGCTCTCAGAGGCTGCAGCAGACATAGCAGTGTGGTTGGAGCAATCTGAGTGGGGTGCATGGGCAGCTGAGGGCTGGGGATGGAGAGGTAACTCAGGGCTAGACCTGGAGGCTGGTGCCAGGTTGAGGATGGTGGTTCCCTGTGGGGAGTGGGAAGCAGAAAAGAGCTGGGCTGAGATGGGGGCACAGGAGAAGGTCTGCTCACCTGCAAAGCCTAGGAGTCAGGGACACCTTGATCCAGCTGAGGGCACCACTGTGTGTCTCAGAAACCTCTGAGCCCTGGTTGCTCAGTGGTCCTGTGAAGGGGGAACAGATGGCCTCAAAAAATTCCTCAGCTTTTACATGGTGAAATTCTCTTTCCTGGCTTTTTTATTTTTAGGGCTGCACCCATGGCATATGGAGGTTCCCAGGAGAGGGGTCAAATCCGAGCTACAGCTGATAGCCTAGACCACAGCTCATGGCAATGCCGGATCCTTAACCCACTGAGTGAGGCCAGGATCGAACCCAAAACTTCATGTTTCCTAGTTGGATTTGTTTCCACTGTGCCATGAGGGGAACTCCTCTTTCCTGGCTTTTTTAAAAGATCCAGTCAAACATCACCCAGCCCCATGCCTGAGGTCTCTCTTAGCAGCCCACTCCTGCCCCTCCCCTCCATGTCCACACTCCTCCCAGCTCCTCCTCCCAATGAGCATCTGGGGCTTAGGAGCAGATCCTACCCAACATCCCCTTAGGAGGGAGCTCCATGCTCTAAACACTCTGCCACCACATCAGTTGCGATGGGGGTGAGGGACAAGAGACACCACCAGCCTCAGCACTTCTGCCCTCCTGGGGCAGTTACCTGGACTCCTCAGCCATAAACAGGTGTTAAAGGTGCCCATCACAGAGTCCATTTGGCTAGGATGACTTCAAGCAACTAAATGCCCAAACAAATCTATCAGATTGATTTTGCTCACACAGTATTACTGGAGTATTTCCAGGTCTATGAAGCCTGCTTGCCCATTGTGTCTTTGGCCCAGGAGACAGGAAGGAAGCTGACAAGTGCCATGATGACACTGGTGTTGCCTGTTTTTAAACCCACCGTGGGCAGTGAGGATCTGCCCTTCCCCAGAGTTCTCACATTCCTATGACTTCACATCAGTGGGCTGGCCCTGTTTCCAGCTCATGCTCCAGGTCAGACACAGAGCTCTGTTTTTCAAAGAGGCTTTCTTTGTAGAGCTGTCATTGGTTTATAGAAAAGTTGTACAGAAAATACAGATTTCCCATATGACCCCCTCTCAGTGCAGTTTTGCCCATTAGTAACCTCTGCCTTAGTGAGGTACCCTGGCTACAATTGATGAGCCAGTACTTAGTGTTAACTAACCTCTACATCAAGGTTCACTGTTGGTGTCATCCATTCTCTGGGTTTAGACAACTGCACAATGACATGGGTCACAGAGTGCTGTGTCCCTGTCCTGAACATGCCCTGGGCTCCACCTGCTCACCCCTCTCTCCCCTTGAACACTTGGCAGCACCGATCTTTTTTTGGTTTTTGCTGTTGTTGTTACTGTTGTTGTTGTTTTTAGGGCCACACTTGTGGTGTATGAAGTTCCAGGCTAGGGGTCAAATCAGAGCTGTAGCTACCAGCCTACACCACAGCCACAGCAATGCCAGATCCTTAACCCACTGAGTGAGGTCAGGGATCAAACCCACATACTCATGGACACTAGTTGGATTCATTGCCACTGAGCCACAATGGGAATGCGCAGCCACTGACCTTTTGATGGTCTCCATTATGTTGCCTTTTCCTGAATGTCACATAGCTGGAATCAGACAGTATGTGGCATTATCTGAATGGCTCCTTTCCCTTAGCAATAAGCACATAGGAATCCTCTGTGTCTTTCAGAGCTCTGAGCTGTGCAAAGGGCAAGGAAAGCAGCCCGATTTTCACAAGTAGAAACTTCAAAGTCTTCACAGGCTTCTTGGCTTGCGGGCTGGAGAATGGGAGAGGCTGGGGCATCTCTTATGGGGTCCTCTCCCCAGGCCATTCAAGGACTCAGGAAAGAACATTCCACAGCTGCCCTTGAGACAACACTGGGGATTTGACAAACTTCTTCATTTGTTGTCCCTTCAGCTGGCCTCTACCAGTGATTCTGTTGCACATGTGAACACTCAGGCTCCACAGCCCCAGGACTTCTCTCTGTCCTCCATGCTTTGCCACACCTTCCATCTTCAGTCCCCAACACCTGCCAACATTGATGAAAAACTCTGAAGCATCACTAAGGTACACACAGATGGTCCCCCCTAAATGGATGACGTGGCCTGTACACACAGGAAATGATAAACCAGGGCAGCTGTGGGGTGTGACAATGGCACCACATCCCTGGTACCATGCCAGCACATGGAGGGATCCCCAACTCTGCCTGGGGGGCAGGGAAGGTTTCCCAGAGCTGTGTATGGGGAGCCCCTTGCTGTAAAGGGCCATCTTTTTGTGCATAAAATAGGTACACTTTCCCCACCATAGAGGACAATCTCAGTCTAAAGGGACTCAGTCCTGGAGTGCCTGCTGTGGTGCAATGGGATCAGCAGCATCTTAGGAGCACCAAGACACAGGTTCAATCCCTGGCCCAGATTGGTGGGTTGAGGTTCCAGAACTGCCAGAGCTGCAGCTTAGGTCACATCTGGGGCTTGGATTTTATCCCTGGCCTGGGAACTCCAGGTACCTCAGGGTGGCCAAAAAAATAAATGCATAGATAAATAAATAACGGAAGGGACTCAGTCTCAGGGGTCTGTTGGCCTTGACCCCTTTCACTGCTTCAGTTTCCCCAAGTGTAAAACATGGCAAATAACAGGACCTACTTCATAGGCTTGTCAGGAGCAACTGATGAATCTATGCACAGTGAGTAGGGGGGCCTAGAGCAGACTCCACAGTGTCAGCTGTTACTGCTATGGTTTCACCCACCCAATGCTATTGGTACCCCTCTGACACCCCAGATATAAAGGTAAATCTGCCTGCTCCAAGGTGCTTTGCTTTCTCTGCAAGCAGTTCACAGTGACATTTTCCTTATTGGTTATTGAACCATCTCCACTTTGCTCCTGAGACTTCCTCTGAGCTTGTGGTGGCTAAGTGGGCCCCCTGGGGCACAAGTACTCAACTCACCTGAAAGCAGCCTTCCTTGGTGGCATCAAGCTCACATTCCAAAGGTGTCCTTGCAAATGTCAGGAGGCATACAGCGGACATTTATAGTGTGGCCATCTATGAGTTTATCTCTACCTCCCATAGATCATCAGAAGGGCAAAGCCATGGAGAGGAATGAGGTCAGTCTGGCATAACTCATTCTTTGTTAACTCAGGATCAGTGATTTTTATTCACCATCACTTCTGTGTCTAAGTGCTGACAAGTCATCCTTGTAGTCACTGAACCAGATGCTTGTCTAACATCAACCCTTAATTCACAAGTCCCCTCATCCTAGCACCCGCTTCTCCATTTTGGCCAAACACTGTCTCCGATGAGCATCCCTGGCCTCTTGGGGGGCTCTGGCCTCCCCAGCCCCACATGGGCCCCTAACAATGGTTTCCAGATATCAGCTTCAGGTTTGCCCCATGCCTAGAGTGGGTGCCACATGCCTGGAGGGGACCCTGGCTTCTGCTTAAACTCCTGGGCATTGAAAGCCAACAGACCTGGGTTTACATGTCAGCTCAGTCACTTAAAGAAGTCAGGCAAGATCCTTGAGTCACTGCCTTCTTCCTGCCAGTTGGGGTACAGGTCAGAACCCACTGAGACTTGAAGCAAGTGTCCCTCACTGCCAAGTGAGGGCTGGAGTTGCAGACTTACATGTGACGTCTACTCATACCTCGGTCAGGGTCAGGGATTCCTTGTGACCAGCTATTTGAGATGATAACTCAGGCTCCCTATTTGACCTGTCCAGTCACCACTGTGGCACAGGTGTTGGGGTACCTCTTCCAAATCTCATGAGGTCAGAAGGCCATGCTCCTCCCTAGACCTTGGTTGACAGGTTGTCTCTCTGTAGCATTTGGAGTAGAATGGTTACTGTCTAAAAGATTTGTGTCTTTCTAGCCTGCCTCTCTCCCCAGCCTTTGGCTCGAGAGCAGGCTTTTCTTGTTTGTTTGTTTCTTTCTTTTGCCTGCACCTGTTGGTCACTTCTTCAGCTCCTTGTCTGGGATATGTGGAGCCTCCCCACCATATCATCTTCAGTTCTCACAGTTCCCAGCTCATCTACTTTCTTTCCTCCACATTTCACAGCCTTTTGTTTATATAAAAAAGTAGACTTTATATAAATGGTGTAAAGTTTCTAATCATCCTTAGTAAGGGGAAAAGAATAATAAATCTATTACATCTTCCCAGAAACAGAAGTAAACACAAACACATGAACTCCCATCGCCCCCAACTGAAATCTTTTTAATATTGGCTCTGAGACCATAATTTGCATTTATTAAACTGTTTCATCCTCCTTTGCATTCTTCTTACCTTGTCTTATTTTCCTGCTCCCCTACTCTTCTTGTTATTATGCTCTCTTTTCTACCCATCTCTTTTCTTTTTTTTTTTTTTTAATTTTAAGACAGAGGAAGTACTGACTGAACTTGGCAGAACCACTAGGCAATGATTTAAAATCCATCAATCCTTCTATCCTGCCTCAATCCCCCACACCTCCCAGACACATGCCATGGAGCCAGGCTAGGCTTGCTGAGAGCTTCAGGAATCCACCTGTCCCTGAGGGCCCACTGACATCCCGTGGCTCCTCTAGACATCCTCAGCTCATATTATCCTACAAGTGTATCTTCCAAGTGATCAAATTCTGTGACTAATTTCTTCTCTTGCCAGCTGGTGTGTGGTACTTTATGCCTTTCACATTTCATTCTTTGATGTTCTGATTTATTTCTTACACTTGCTCCTCATCCAGGCTGAGTCTGTGCTTGTGATAAGATCTTGATGGCACAACCTTGATGATAAAAGTCTCTGACACAAGCTTAGCACATTCCAGCCCACCTGAATGCCTGCCCCCTTTCTCTGGGCCTGCTTTAACCTCTTCAGTCCTGCTCAAACTATGCTCTAAGAGACAGTGCTTAAACACTCCACATCTAGCCCCATCATGCCTGCTGGATTTCTGAAGGTAAAACCAAATTCCTAATGGTCTTTATTTCTTGTAACAGTCTCAGGAAACAAATTCTTGCATCTGGGTAGCTCTGTGTCAAAGAATAAGTAGTTGCATTTCCCTAGCTAAAGAGCAAAACCACATTGGTATGCACTGTGCAAAAATAGATGTGGGCCCTAAGTCATAATTTGCACTTTTTCCTTGCAGAGCTGTTTTTCTGGGGATGTTTAAGTTCTCTGTGTGGAGAACTCTCAGTTAGTGTTGTGTAAATGGACTCTGGCTGAATCTGAGTAGCCCAGGCAGATTTCTTGGTATGGGTAGCCTGTGCTCTGGAATAGCTTTCTGTGCATCTGTAACTACTGGCCCCTCCTATGAAGGAAAAACTGGATTTAACATCAAGTCTCTGTCTGTAAGAGAATCCCAGAATTGCTGGTGAAAACATCAGTCCTATATCTAGAAGGGACTATAGTGGAAAATGTCACTCAAGGATTGTCCTTGGGAGTTCCTGTTGTGGCTCAGTGGTTAACAGGTTTGTGGTTCCAACTAGGAACCATGATGTTGTGGGTTTGATCCCTGGCCTTGCTCAGTGGGTTAAGGATATGGCATTGCTGTGAGCTGTGGTGTAGGTTGCAGATGCAGCTTGGATCCCACATTGCTGTGTCTCTGGTGCAGGCCAGTGGCTACAGCTCTGATTAGACCCCTAGCCTGGGAACCTCCATATAACATGGGAGTGGCCCTAGAAAAGGCAAAAAGACAAAAACATTAAAAGGATTGTCCTTAAGTGAGCAAGAGTCTGTCCCCAGTTAGACTAGGAGAAAAAATATAAGGCAATTATTTAAATAAGCGAAGGAAGGCCATGAGCAAGAAGACAAAATCTTCCTAAGAAAGAGGTTGGGCTCAATCTGAATCAAACTGATGGAAAGCTCCCAGGCCAAGAATGTTTTCCCCAGGTGGCTGTGTGGCCACTGGGGCAGGAGCCCCTGGTCTAGTTAGTCAGCTTAACCCACAGGATGCCACTTATCAGGGTTACATTGAGAGCTCCAGAGAAACCAACTCAGGCTGCACACTTCTCTTGACTTCATCTCATGTGGTTGTACAGCTTAGCTACCAAGATTTAAGGATGAAAATTGTGTTTGTGTGGGTGAGAGTTTGTGTAGCTGGCTTGGAAGTGCTTGGGCCAAGTGTGTTCAGAATACTCTGATCAGGAGTTCCCATTGTGGCTCAGTGGGTAATGAATCTGGCTACTATCCATGAGGAAGTGTGTTCAATCCCTGGCCTCGCTCAGCCAGTTAAGGATCCAGCATTGCCATGAACTGTGGTGTAGGTCATAGACGGAACTTGGATCCCATGTTGCTGTGGCTGTGGTGTAAACTGGAAGGTACAGCTCCAATTCAACCCCTAACCTTGGAACCTCCATATGTTGCCAGTGTGGCCCTAAAAATCAAGAAAAAAAAAGAGGGAGGGCTGAAATACAAGTGGATTTCATGGCCTTCTCCCTCTCTCTCTTTCTGTGTGTATATCTTACACACACACACACACACACACACAAATACACACACACACAAATACACACACACACTCAGACAAGTGCACATCCTAGGGCTTCTTGACTCCTCTCAGGGGTCACCTGTTTACCTGAGTTATCATTAACCTGCCTCTCCAACTTATCCCCATCCTGCACCCTCTCTCCCCACTGATGCCGTAGCCCTGGCTGCTCTTCATTTAATTTCATAGCCTGTCATAGTGCTGTGATTTCAAGGCAGAGGGAGGATGGAGTTATTTATAAAGACTTTCCCTTCTCTGAAGCTGCCCACCCTCCCCTCCAGTCTCCTCCTCTGGCTGGCAGGCCCCCAGTGACCCCACCATGCACATGGGACAGGAGCATGGAGAGTGTGTTCTGGGGCACCATGCTGTCAGAACCCTGAGACTGTAATTCTCCTCTTCTTGAGATTGACAACAAAGTGTTTATGAAAAATCCACCTGCCTGGAGGAGAGTCCACAGCCAAGGCTGTTCTAGCAGGGATCCATCTTTGCTGTGAGCTGTGGTGTAGGTTGCAGATGTGCTTTGGATCTGGTGATGCTGTGGCTGTGGCTTAGGCTGGCAGCTTCAGCTCTGATTTGACCCCTAGCCTGGGAACTTACATATACCATGAGTGCATCCCTAACAAGAAAAAAAAAAGAAAAAAAGAGAATAATAGAATGCTTTGGGGGGCGGTTGCTGGAATCTGGGTTATGCTGTACATTCTGACCTGATTGGCCCTCAGCTCTCTCAGTCTATGTTTCTCTTCTTGCACTTTGGCGTTCCTTGAGAGCACTCATGATATCCTCAGAATTGAGCATCAGCCTTCTCTATTCCTTCCCATTTTCTTCTTCCTTAAATCCCCAAGACATAGTGGTTGAAATTGTCATAATTGGAGGTCTGGGGATCAAGTGGAGTTCAAGTTTCAGCTCAGCTCCTTATCGGCTGTGTGACTTTGGGAAAGCCATCTCAACCCTCCCAACATTGTTAGAGCAGGTGTAACAACCATGTCTGCCATAAGGAGTCAAGGGTCTGAACAAAGCTGAGCTGGGTGCCCTGCGTGTTTGCAGTTGCCATGATCATAATTTGGGAAGCCAGATTCAATGACAGAGACATATCTATATACATGAGAGCTCTCCAGAGCACTGGGGGGCACCTCGGGCTGCAGTGCTCATCCATGGCTGTCTGCGGCTAACACACTTCCCTAAATGCCCTGGGCATGGCTGTTGAAGGTCAAGGACTTCACAGTGGGGCAGAGTGGGCAGGGGGACAGGGGCTAATGAGTGCTCTGGGCTTTGAAATCTCTCACCCATGCAATCATTGCAACATTCTCCTCTCTCTGAGCCTCTGTTTCCTCACCCATATGATGAGCATAATAACTTCCTACAAAGAATACCTGAGTGATGTTTACAGACCATGTATCTAAAATATGTAGTCCTACCTGCCTTGGAGGGGATGCTCAGACTTTTAAAATCACCTATGCTGTGACACTCCCATGCTTGCTTTGTGATATGCATCCATTGCAGTGGTTACCAGGTGTCTGTGGGAAGGGTGTGGGGGGCATTACAAAAACAGGGACATAATTCCTTTCCCTCAAATAGCTCATAGCAGCTCCAAGAAGCTTTCAAGTACCTGGTCTCAACTCTGAGGGCCACTCAGAGGCAGGGCAGGTGTGGCCAGTCCCTCTGAAGAGTTGGCAAGTCAGGGTCAGAGGTGACAAGATGTGCCTATGGCCACATGACCTGAGAGGCAGAGCCAGTCCCCATAACTGCTCTCCCCCCATCCCAGGCTCACTGTCAGAGCCACACCACAGCCCATCCCTGCAGCTCTGCAGAAACACCAATGCCCCCCGCCCCCATCCACCCAGAAAAGCAGTTTCACTATAGGATGTGGAAGGGGTCAAATGTATTTAGCCAGGAAAAAAATTAGTGCTTAATCACCAGTATGTTTTTTAAAAAGAAATCCTAGGAGTTCCCATTGTGGCTCATTGGTAACAACTCCAACTATTTTCCATGAGGATGCAGTTTGATCCCTGGCCTCCCTCAGTGGATTAAGGATCTGGCATTGTGGTGAGCTGTGTTATAGGTCACAGACCTGGATTGGATCCTGCATTGCTGTGGCTGTGGTGTAGGCCAGCAGCTACAGCTCTGATTTGACCCCTAGGCTGGAAAACTCCATACGCCTTGGCTGTGGCCCTGAAAAGCAAAAGGAAGGAAGGAAAGAAAGAAAGAGGGCAAGATCAAGAGAAAAAGAAAGGCAAGGAAAAGAAACCATAGACCAGGATAGAATAGGAAATTTTAGAATGCACTGCATGCTGTAAGAGCACATATTGTTTGGTGAAATTTTGTTTCATTTGTATGCATACTGAGTATTGATGCAAAATTTATTTTTCAGTTGCTGTTGAGAAAAGTCTGAAAAGCACTTCACTGGGTATTGAAATGTGCATGGGTTGCTGACAGCTATATTCAGAGCAAATATCCTTTGCCCAACCATTCCAATTATACGCCAGTGGGTACAACAATATTATTCTTCAACCAGGTACAACAATAGGGAGCAAATTTTTCTCTCCACCTTAATTTTTTTGATCTTTTTTTTGGGGGGCATCCCTGTGGCATATGGAGGTTCCCAGGCTAGGGGTTGAATCAAAGCTCTAGCCACCTGCCTACACTGCAGCCACAACAATTCAGGATCCAAGATTATTCTGCAACCTACACCACAGTTTGAGGCAATGCTGTATCCTTAGCCCACTGAACAAGGCCAGGGATTGAACCTGAGTCTTCATGGATGCTAGTCAGATTCATTTCTACTGAGCCACAGTGGAGACTCCACCACCTTACTTTCATCACATGGCAACCTCCATCCAGCTATGAAAATGCTAGGGTCACCTCACACCTTACAGGTGAGTCCAAATTCTCACTGACCCCTAGCCTTGCTTTATTTTCCCTGAGCCCTAGTGTCCATTCTCCTGCCAGGCTTGTCCATCTGTGTTAGAAGGAAGTGCCCTCATGGCTTCCATATCACTCTATCCTCTGGGCCCCACCAATGTTTCACTTCCCAATGAAGCTCTCACCCTCCTCACCCACAAACCATGGCAACTTGCCTTCCTGGCATGGCATTTTTCTGTGCAATAAGCCCAGGTGGAGGGCATCCGTGGTCACCTGTCATCTGGGTCAGTTGCTGAATTGCAGCATTAAACCCACACACACAATAGTTTTGAGATTCATATCTGTGTCCCATGCATGCATCAATAGTATGTCCTTTTTCAAATCACTGAGTACCCTTCCATGGTACACACCACAATGCATTTATCCATGGGCAGGGAGTTTGCCAAACTGAAAAGTCTGAGGGCAGAATTCCTACAAGACGTTCTCAGCTCAGGCACCAGCCACAAGTCTGGGAATCCCCACACCATCCTCACTTCAGAAACAAATTTGGGAGTCTCCACCACCACTCTCAGGTTCCATAATTTGCTAGAACAATTCACAGAACTCAGGAAAGTGCTCCATTTAGAATTATGTTTTTCCTATAGCAAAGGGATACAAATTAGAATCAACCAAGTGTTCCCACCACATAGTGCCAAATCTGGAAGGGTTTCCAACATGAAGTTTCCATATTCTCAGGATGTGTTTCCCGCTCCCCCCCTGGCATCAATGCATAGCAGAGTGCACAGAATACTGCTGATTCAGGAGGATCACTCATGCATTGTTTCCAGAGTTTATACTGGAGCTTGATCACCTATTGCCACATGGCTGATCATCTCCAGCCTCTCCCAGAGGCTGGAATTGATAGAGTGTGTTCCAAAGACCCATCCATCATAAATCATGTTGTGGGACTGTTGGGCAAACAGTCCCATGAAGCAGGCTATTCCAGGATCCTAAAGATCACCTCCCAGGAACTGAAAGTGGAAGGTCAGAACTTTCTTTGGATAATTCATCACTGTACAGCCTTTACGGGCTCGTAGACATTTGGGGCTCTTAGGAACTAAACTAATGATACCTGGAACAACAACACAACTGAATCTCAAAAAGGGAAGGAAGCATATCCTTGTGATTTCATCTACACAAAACTATACAAATGGCAAATTTAATCTGTGGTGATGGGAGGAGAGGCTACAGCCACAGCACTGTGTAGCTCAATTGCATTTTATTATGTGCAATTGATCTCAATAAAGGTGATTATTTTTGTTAAAACCAATGCCCATTTACTTTGCTGTTGGCAGTCATTTTGTGAAAGACTTTATGGTATCACTTTTATGGTCTGACAACACTGTAAGGTGAGCACAATGAACGCTAATTTAAAGAAGAAGAAACTGATACTTGGAGCTATAAAGCCCCTTGCCCAGGATCTTATCTGGTAAATGACAGAATCTGACTTTGAACCCAGGCCTACCAGGCACCAAAAGCAGTGTCCTTAACCCCTGCCAGCACCTCTCTAGGATGTGTTTGGCTTTTCTTTTTCTTTTTTCTTTTTAGGGCCACACTCATGCCACATGGAGGTTTCCAGGCTAGGGTTTGAACTGGAGCTGTAGCCACCAGCCTACACCACAGCCACAGCCACAGCAATGCCAGATCGAGCCATGTCTGTGACATACACCACTGTTTGAGGCAATGCTGGATCCTTAACCCACTGAGCTAGGCCAGGGGTTTAACCTGTGTCCGTATGGATGCTAGTCAGATTTGTTTCCACCAAGCGTTGATGGGAACACCCATGTTTGGCTTTTCATTTGTATTTTTCTGCTTTTCTATTCAAGTCCCAAAAGCTAGAGACAGTACCAACAGTGAAAGTAGGCATACACCATGGGGTATCCTGGGAGTTTTCAGACTTTTTCATATTCGTGTATCTTCAGACACAGTTGTGTGGTGTTATTTTTTTTTAATGGGGATCTTACTCTATAAACTGTAACAGGATTTTTTTCATTTAGTAACATTTTATGAGTTAGTATTGTTTAGATAGTGTTCATTGGTTGGCACTTTCAGATCAAGAAGAGAGATAAAGTTTTCCTTTTATAAAGTGTCAGCAGCAGGCTGTTTACCATAGACAGCAGTGCTGCAGGCACACCCACAGAGGTCTCTCCTCTTGTGATTTAGATATTGTATCCTCTCCAGGCAGACACTAGGAAGGTGAGTAACTTACAGGAGGCAGAGAGACAGCAATATGGCGAGAATGCCTGGCAGCCGGGACTGTAACACCAGCACGGGCCGCAGCGCCAGCACCGGCACCACTGCCGCTGCTGCCAAGGAGAACAATGGGGAGGAGGGTGAGGGCGAGCACGGTGCTGGGGGCCACAGCCACCGCCACTGCCACCTGCACTACTGCAGCGCTGGTGAGGAGGAGGAGGAAGAGGAAGAGGAGGAGGAGATCCAGGAGGTGCAGATAACAGGGGATGAGGAGGAGGAGGGTGGAGGTGGGGGTCTGGAGGAGGAGGAGGAGGAAGAGATGGGGCTGGACTGGGACCAGCCCTTGGAGCCTGAGGACTTGGCTGGGGAGGAGCTGGAGCCTGAGCTGGTCCATATGATCAATATGGACCAGAGCTCTATGCTGAAGCCCTAGGCGCCACTGCAACTGCTGGCGCCCCAGGCCCGTGGTGGGCCGCCCAGGGGATGGGACCCCAAGCGGGCCCAGCTGAGCAAGAACACTCGGCTGGCAACCCACTATGATTTGCACAACTTCCAGGAGTACCTGAGCAAGAAGGCGCAGAGCCCAGACTTGGAGACCATGGACAAGGGGGCTCTGTGCCATGTGCTCTGCTTGTTCTATGCATTCTATGCAGAGGCCCACTCCAAGAGTGGCCAGCTCTACAGCAAGCCGTTGCTCATCATCATCCACAGCTCCCTCAACCACTACCTCAATGAGTCCCCTTACTGCCGCACGCTCAACCTCACCAAGGACCCCAAGCTGTGCAGCGCCAACTTGACTGGCTGTGGTCATGTGCAAGCTCGAGGAACAGGGTGCCCCGCCAGAGGTGCAGAAGCAATCCATCACGGGGGCCGATCTGGGCAAGCTCTAAATCTCCAGCGTCTTCAGCACCAACATGCCCTTCAGGCTGCTCAACAAGGTCTGGTTCGAGACGTGCGTGAGCTCAAGGACTCCTTTGGGCTGGCGATGGATGAGGATGGTGGCAAGTTCGTCTACTTTAAGTACGTCGGGCCCTACCACAAATTGTGCTCATTGTCTTGGAGCAAGAAGCATGCCGAGAGCAGTGACGAGGAGAAATTGCCCCTCATGTATGAGACAGGAACCGAGTTCTGCCCTTACACAAGCTTCGTCAAGTACCTGTCGAAGCACAGACCCCTCTGCAAGGCATTCTTCCAGCTGCCCCGTGACCACTGCAGCGAGGGCGATATGACCTGGTACGAGGACAAAGACATCAGCAAGAACTTGCTGGGCACCAGGATGTAGATGCTCTCCAAGGTGGCCAAGCTCTCCAAGACCTACACCAACCACTGCATCGGGGCAGTCTCCATCACCATGCTCAACAGCATCATGGGCATCAGTAGTAAACTGGGCTCGCCCGCCCAGCAAGGCTGCTATACTGAGGCTCTGAATGGGGTGGCTTGCCACCACTCCCACCATACACCCACTCATTCCTCCCACCACCACTGCCCCCAGCCACCCTGGCTGGGGAACACCTATATCCTCCCCAGAGTCAGCCAGGTTGGGCCCAACGTGAAATCTAAGGCTGAGCACAAGCATGCTCTGTATGAGTCCGTGTTTGGGTCTGGGGAAATCTGTGGCCCCTCTTCTCCCAAAAGACTTTGTATCCACCCCTCAGAGCCTGTGGATGCGGTGGTTGTGGTTGCTGTGAAACATGACCCCCTGCCTCTTCTTCCAGAAGCCAATGGGCACAGAAGCACCAATTCTCCCACAATAGTTTCACCTGCTATTGTTTCCCCAACCCAGGTAACCAACCAAACTCTATGCATGAAATGTTTCTCTGGTACCACTTTGAGATTAACTTGTGCTAGCACAGGTCTGAGCTGGGGAAGTTTTTCACAGTAGCAAATATACTGAATCAGATTTGATTTCACCCTTGGAAGCTTAGCTCTCTTGATGCTTTTCAGGAAAGTTTACACCTAACCTTAAAGCCTGGAAGAGGGCAAGTAATCTAACCTTCACTGTGGCCCAGTAATGCTGAAAACTTCAAAGTTCACAGAACTTTGGGTCAGCCCAACCCTTGAAGCTTCTCCTGGTTGAGTGCCTGAGTTTATAAAGCAAAGAATGCAAGAATACTGTGCACATAAATGAAACAGCTCCTGAAATAAATTTGAATAAAGTAAGCACTAAAATAAAAATAATAATTTACAGGAAAATATCCTTTTACCAAGTACATTTGGCTCTGTTTTCAGAGTAGATATATATATATATATATTTAGGAAAAATCTAAAGGGTAAAATATGAAGTCTTGCACATTAACTTAAATATAATACACACTAATTTCTTTCTATCATCTACCTACCTATCATCTATCTATCTACATTCAGCATCACCATCGACAAGTAAATATCCCCAAGAACATCTACAAGGCAGCATGCCTCCCAGGATGTCAGTGTGCCATAGTTTATTTAGCCATTTTGTCTTTGTTAGGAGGCTCAGCTCCTCCCATCCTTTCAGAATTACACGTGCTGAACTCACATTCATACCTAAGTGCTGCAACTTATTCATTTATTTGGTTTTTTATTTATTTAGGTCTTTTTTGGCATATTTAAGTTCTGGGCCAGGGGTCCAATAGGAGCTGCAGCTGCCAGCCTATGCCAGAGCCACAGCAACACCATATCTGAGCTATGTCTAGGACCTAAACCACAGCTCATGGCAAGGCCAGATCCTCCACCCACTGAGTGAGGCCAGGGATCAACCTTGCAACCTCATGGCTCCTAGTTGGATCTGCTTCTGCTGTGCCACGATGGGAACTCCAACAACTACATACTTTTAAAATAAAAGACAATGCATTGGAAAACGCATTGGAAAAAAATGACCAAAGCATCTGAGCAGGCATTTCATTAATGATCAGGGGAAAGGAAATGAATATGAAACCACATCATTGGGGAACTCCCATCCCAGACAATCCTTTGCAAACCTCAGAACTTCTACAGTATTAAAAGAATACACACCAATCTCAAATATTTGGATATCCCACCAATTTTGCCTGTTGGCAGTAAGAAAAGGGCCAGTCAATCAGACTTCCTGAAACCAAACATGCTCCTAGGTGACTATGTGACAGGCCTCTGGTAGCAGCTTTAAATGCAACTTTCTAGCCCAAAGGGAGAACTCCCAGGACACCCCACTCATGTCCACACACAATACTTTTACTGCCATGATATGAGTCTACTCACATCACTGAACAAAGCAGGACCCTGTGCGGTCCTCCAAGGTACAAAAGCCCTGCTGTGTCCCCCATTGCTTTTTGTAGAAAAATGTTTTAGTCTTCTAGACATTCCCTAAGTTCAAAATGGCAGATTCAGGTGGTTACTAACTACAAAATGGAGGGAATGCAGAAACAAAGGAAAAGCAAATCCAACATAATCCTTTCCATGACTGTTATTTTAAAATAAGGCCTTGATTTAAGGCCCCCCCCCAACTGTAGTGGTCATGTCCTGTGGCTTCCATCAGCTGACTTGAAACTAATGATGCTGAGGGGGTTAAGAACTACAACTCCTGGGAGTTCCCTTTGTGGCTCAGTGGGTTAAGGACCTGACCAGTGTGCATGAGGATGTAGGTTTGATCCCTGGCCTCGCTCAGTGGGTTGAGGATGTGGTGTTGCCATGAGTTGTGGTGTAGGTGACAGATGCAGCTCGGATCTGGTGTTGCTGTGGCTATGGTGTAGGTCAGCTGCTACAGCTCTGATTTGACCCCTAGCCTGGGAACCTCTATATGCCATGGGTGCAGCCTGAAAAGGACAAAAAAAAGGAAGTCAATCAAAATTTACCAGCTATATCCTTAAAACTCAACACAGTTACAGAACCAGGGAAAATGATGAATGACGAGCCCATTATTAGCAGTACATAGACTACTTAGGAAACACATTTCTACCACTACTCAAATACACAGGCACATCCTAACACAAAACCACTGTTTAATCAATAATCCTTTATTATTTAACTTAGCCAGCACAGATGGGTGAAAAACTAGGCTAAAATAGCAAAGGCCTACACTTTGCAGTCAAACTCATGAGAAAGTGAGATGGCATTCATTATTATGGCAAGAAAAACACAGTTACTGCCTGATATGACCACCAGCCTGGGTGTTTCATCAAGAGATGTGTCAGCAACACACAGCCACCCATCCTACCCTTGGATCTACCAGCTTCCCTATAAAAACTGACCATAAATTCTTCAATGAAAAAGTCAGTCAAATACTAGTTTTCTCTCATAAGCAATCAAATCACAAATCAGCTACCATCTGAAATTTATGTTAAGCAAGTACAATTTCCTGCTTTTATGGCACACATATTTTAGATTGACAATCTTCTCCACATATAGTCAGGTAGGATTATAGAATTTCAAATACCAAATTAAAAAGCTGTTAATTCATGCTCTTTATGACTTCAGTTAAATATTCACCTATTTAGACTTCAGAGCTGCTAATGACACTAAATTCAATACCACATTGGTTGAGTCTTTTGATCAACTTTGTTCACTTTGTTCTGCAGAAGCCTGCTCCAGGAGTGAAGACTCCACCTCTGTAACACAATAACAACATAAAAGAGCACGCAAAACCTAATTCCAGCCCCTTCCTCTATTAGCATGGCTTGCTGGAGAACTAGCTGTTGAATCAATGCAGAGCTCACAAAAATATGATTCTTAACTCCATCAGGGACCAGTTTTGGTTCCACTCCTAAAATCAGCCAAATGGGAAAGTAGCTATTATTCCAGAGGAAACTAGTACCCAGCAAACCCATTGAGATTGTTCAGTGACCAGTGAAACCATTTCCATGATACTGGTGTGCTGCAGGGGGCACACGGAGGATCATCAGCCTGAGTAAGAGCTACTGTTTATAAACTCAGCCATCAGACTCAGGAGAATTAAGTAAACATATGGGCAAAATAAAATTTGATAGTCAATTATTAATAAAGCATAAATAAGACAAACTGGGAGTTCCCATCATGGCACAGTGGAAATGAATCCAACTAGGATGCATGAGGCTGCAGGTTTGATCCCTGGCCTCACTCAGAGAGTTAAGGATCTGGTTTGTTTTAGTCGTCGCCACAGCTGTCAGGCCTGGTGAATTCATGGGGACAGGGAGGGAATGGATCTCTGCAGCAAATGGGACTGAAGAACATACCTCCAATGGTTTCAGTGCTGTGTCTGTAGGAGCGGCCACCCGCCCTTATCCCTGCGCACAGGCACATGAACACTCAGAGCCACACTGTGTATGGAGGACCAGGGGCACTGGAGTGGAAGCTGGGCCATTACCTTTTCCAGTGTAAGTAAGCAACCCACTGGACCCTCAAATCGCCACCACATCCCCAAGCTTCAGGCTATTCTGGTACAGAGACACCTTTCCACCCTCAGGAAATTTGGGGTGCATGCCCTTCAAGTAGACCTGTTAAGATAGAACGGGAAGAATTTTATTTGGAATGTCCCTGGTTTCTGAGGCCCCTGTTGACTAGAACCTGCCTGGAGCTGGGCAGGAATGACACAGGTGCTCTTTTCCCAGTCCACATACTCTCCCCATGTCCCCAAATGACATGCATCTCCTGCTATCAAATACATCTTGGAAGTTTCTACAAATCCCAGAAAGAGGAGGGTGAGGGGCTCCTGGAGCTCCTTCCTACCCTCCTTACCTTGATGACACGATCCACGTAGCCTTGGTCCTCATCGCTGGTGATGGGAGTGTAGGGCCTGATGACAAGACTGCCGTTGATGCAGGCAGAGAGGTAGACATGTTTGCCTGGGGACCACATGCAGAGATACACAAGGGCTGCTGCGGACTGACTGCATTCCTGTTACCTTTCAAAATACTATGGGATGTTTTGAGAGGGCAAAAGTGCCTTGCTTCCTGCTGGCGTCCCAAGAAACTATTGGGTGGGGAGGACTGCCCCACTGATGCCCCAGCTGGAGCCCTTCCACCAAAAACTCCCCAGTGCAGGAACTTGTACCAATGACTGCCAGAGCCTTCGTAGTGATTGAGGGCCTGGGTGATGGGGAAAAGATTAGTATTTGCTCAGAGGAGATGTGAGCAAATCCTGCAGGATGGAGGGAGGCTGCTGAGTCTTACAAATGTCTGGGGGCACAGAAGCCATACCCTGGGGGCACCACACAACCTGGAGGACCCAGGCCAGGTGGGGAAAGAGGAGTGGAGTGAGCAAAACACTAACCAAGTGTCAGCTGCTGCAATGATTCTGGAGATGGTACTGATACTCATTTAGGGACTTAGGGTTGAGCTCTGTTGGCAGCAGAAGCACAGGCAAGAGTCAGAAATAGACCCCTAGAGCCTGGAGCCACACCTTTGCGAAGACGGCCATTTTTTTTCCATACAGTTTCCCAGACAGATCGACATTTGCTGGTGGTTTCTCCTGAGGTGTCTCTCCATGGCTTGTAGATGCCCATCTTCTATGTCTTCGCATGGTCTTCTGTCCACGCATGTTTTGACCTAAATTCCTTTTCTTATAAGGACAGCAGTCATATTGGATTTAGGCCCAACTCTATGACTTCATTTTATTTCTTTTTTTTCAAGAGAAATAATGAATGCAATATATTTTAAAAATCACAATTAATGCAAAAATTCATGACGATGAACACAATACAAAATTTTAAATAAATACAGGATCAGTATTAGTAATTTTGCCTTATGTCTTGTGCTCCAGTATTACTCAGTATGATAATGCTTATTTATAAGCTGAGAAAAAATAAATATCTGGGGTACATTTTATCTCTTTAAAGACTATCTCTGGAGGTCCTGTCCTGGCTCAATGTTTAGCAAATCCTACTAGGAACTATGAGGTTGTGGGTTTGATCTCTGGCCTCCATCAGTGGGTCAAGGATCCGTTGTTGCCATGAGCTGTGGTGTAGGTTGCAGATGTGGCTTGGATCCCATATTGCTGTGGCTGTGGTGTAGGCTGGCAGCTACAGCTCTGATTAGACCCGTAGCCTGGGAGCCTCCATGTGCTATGGGTGCAGCCCTAAAAAAGACAAAAAAAAAAAAAAAAGACTCTCCAATCCATCACATTCTAAGGTCTAGGGCTGGACGTCAACATATGAATTTGGGAGAATACAATTCAGTCTATAACAGGGAGGTGTTTTTTTTTTTTTTTTTTTTTGCCTTTTCTAGGGCTGCTTCCTGCTGAATATGGAGGTTCCCAGGCTAGGGGTCTAATTGGAGCTGCAGCCACCAGCTTACGCCAAAGCCACTGCAACTCAGGATCCAAGCCTTGTCTGTGACCAACACTGCAGCCCACAGCAACACCAGATCCTTAACCCACTGAGCAAGGCCAGGGATAGAATCCCCAACCTCATGGATCCTAATTGGATTCATTAATCACTGCACCACGATGGGAACTCCAGGTGGTGCTATTTTTTTTTTTTTTTTCTGCTGCACTTTCATCATGTTGAAGTTCCCCACCCAGGGATTGAACCTGTGCCAGAGTTGCTCCAGAGCCCACAGCACTGACAATACTGGATTATTAACCTGCTTAACCAACAGGGAACTTAAGGGGGTGCTAATTTAAATGTTATTCCTTTATTAAGATTTTGATTTCCAGTCGTTCTTTATTAGTCTATAGAAACAATTATTTCTGTGGGTTGACCTTGTATTCTGTGACTTTGCTAAACTCATTCATTAGTTCAAGAGATTTTTTTTGTAGATTTCTTGGAATTTTCTATATAGAAAATCATGTCATCTGGAAATAGGGATAGTTGTGGGATTTTTGTTTTCATTTTTGTTTGGCTGCACCCACAGCATGCCGAATTTCCCAGGCCAGGGATCCAACCAGAGCCACAGCAGTGACAACACTGAATTCTTAAGTGCTAGTCCACCAGGGAGCTCCAGGGGACAGCCGTGTTTCTTCCTTTTCAGTCCCTATGCCGTTTCTTTTTTCTTGCCTTATTGCACTACGACCTCCAGTGCAGTGTTGTGAAGGAGTGGTAAGAGTGGGCATCTTGCTTTGTGCCTAATGTTAAGAGAAAGAGCAGGAGTTCTTGTCGTGGCTCAGCAGCAATGAATCTGACTAGTATCCATGAGGACTCAGGTTCAATCACTGGCCTTGCTCAGTCGGTTAAGGATCCAGTGTTGCTGTGAGCTTTGGTGTAGGTTGAAGGTGAGGCTCAGATCCCTCATTGCTGTGGCTGTGGTGTAGGCCAGCAGCAGCAGCTCTGATTAGACCCCTAGCCTGGGAACCTCCACATGCCATGGATGTGGCCCTAAAAGGACCAAAGACCAAAAAAGAAAAAAAAAAAAAAGATGTCGCTCTAGTAGCTCTGCTTTCTGTCTTCTCTAGCATCAGCTCTTCATGCCTTACTAGGTCACTACCCCCTGCATTCTGTCTTTTTTTTTTTTAAGGGCTGCACGCATGGCATATGAAGGTTCCTAGGCTAGGCATCAAATCGGAGCTATAGCTGCTGGCCTACACCACAGCAACAGCAGGATCCAAGCCGCATTTATGACCTACACCACAGCTCATGGCAACCCCAGATCCTTAACCCACTGAGCCAGGGCAGGGATCGAACCTGTGTCCTCATGGATACTAGTCAGGTTCGTTTTCTCTGAGGCATGAAAGGAACTCCACCCCCTGCATTCTTCAAAAAGAAAGAAATCTTTTGTCTTCTCCATTTCCTCTGCTGCTCTTCACTATGCAAAATATAAAGAATGCATCATGTGGGGATTTTTCTGTCTTCCTTGGCAGCAAAACTCCTCCAAATCGTTGTTTCCAGTTTTTCTGCTTCCAATTTCTCCTCCTGCAGTGCTCTTAGACTCAATCTAATCAGATTTTTACCCCTTATCAGCCGCTAGGCAGATGTCAAGTTTTCACCAAGTCAACACACCCACACAGATCAGGAAGTAGGTGGTTGCCAGCTCCTCAGAAACTTCTGTACTCACACCCACTCCCCAACTCTCAGATGCAACCACTGTCGAGACTTCCAGCCACAAACTGGTTTTGCCTCTTTTAGGAATTTATATAAATGGGATTATATGGTATGTATTCCTTTGCATCTAACTTCTTTTGTGTTGTGATTATGAGATTTATCCATGTTGTGATCATAGATTGTTCATTTTTATTACTGATTATTATTCCCTTATATGACTACACCATTTATTTTATTTTATTTTATTTGCTTTATAGGGCAGCACCTGTGGTATATGGAGGTTCCAAGGCTAGGGGTTAAATCGGAGCTACAGCTGCCAGCATACACCATAGCCACAGTAACACCAGACCCCTGACACACCGAGTGAGGCCAGAGATTGAACCAGAGTCCCCCATAGATTCTGAAACTGGATGAGGCCCTGTGGGGCTCCTGGGTACAAGAAACTTTCTGTGTCACCCCCCCCTTTTTTTTCTTTCTAGGACTGCACCCAAGGCATATGGAGGGTTCCCAGGCTAGGGGTCGAATTGGAGCTACAGATGCCAGCCTATCCCACAGCCACAGCAACATGGGCTCCGAGCCATGTCTGTGACCTACACCACAGCTCACATCAATGAGAGATTCTTCACCCACTGAGTGAGGCCAGGGATTGAACCCACATCCTCATGGATCCTAGTTGGGTTTGTTAACCACTGAGCCATGAAGGGAACTCTGCAAACTTAAGGTTTCAGTGCAGTTAAAGATAGGGTGAATAGGGGTTCCCATTGTGGCTCAGTGTGTTAAGAACCTGACTACAATCCATGAGGACATGTGTTCAATCCCTGGCCTTGCTCAGTGGGTTAAGGATCTGGCATTGCCATGAGCTGTGGTGTAGGTCACAGATGGCGGCTCAGATCCCATGTTGTTGTGGCTGTGGTGTAGGCCAGCAGCTATAGCTCCGATTGGGCCCCTAGCTTGGGAACCTCCATATGCCATGAATGTGGCCCTAAAAAGCAAAAGAAAAAAAAAGGAAAGAAAGAAAAATAATGCACGTGTGCATTCATACCAAATTTCGCACACAGTTCTAGGAGATTCATAAATCCTAGAAACATCTATTCCTGAATCCCAGCTAGGACAACTTTGCTCCAGCAAGGACTTAACCTTGATGCATTGGAGGCTTGAGTCTTTCTATTGTCTAAATATGTCCCCCCAGGATCCACATGTTGGAATCTGTGCCCCCAGGGGTTTTAGGAGGTGGAGTCTTTGGGAGGTGATTAGGCCTTTAGGGAGGAGCCCTCAGGAATGGGATGAGTGTTCTCAGACAAGAAGCCAGACAGCTCACTCACCCCCTTGGGCAGGCACCTGTGAGGACAGCGTGGAAAGATGGAGTCTGTGAACTGAGAGGCTGGCTCTTGCCAAACACGGAATCCACCAGAACCTTGATCCAGGACTCTGGCCTCCAGAACCGTAAGAAACAAAGCTATGCTGTTCCTAAGCCACTCAATTGATGGCATTCTGCTATAGCATCTGGAAGAGGCTGAGACAGGTCTGTAGACATGAGCCAAAGTCAGTCTCTGCTCCATGATCATGGAGCTATCAAGACTGCTGCACTTCTTTCCCAGGAAGATCTTGGGGTGTTATCCTTGTGTGTAGCTAAGAATTGAGGCAGTTCAGGCAGATCCCTTCCCTCCCTCTGGCTTTAAGAAGCTGAAGGCTAGTGTCTGATTTGTGTCCTTTATCAGACTGTGGCCTCTGTCTTGAGCATCCTACAAAAGAAGAATTGGAGTGACCTTACATCTCAGCTTGTCTGGGACAATCCTGGTTTATGTCTGTGGTCTAGTGTAGTTTTTTGTTTGTATGATCTTTGTTATTTGTTTTTTTAGGGCTGCACTGGTGGCATCTGGAGGTTCCCAGGCTACAGGTCCAATCAGAGCTACAGCAGCCAGCCTACACCACAGCCATAGCAATGCCACATCTGCAACCTACACCACAGCTCATGGCAACACCAGAATCTTAACCCACTGAGCAAGGCCAGGGATTGAACCTGCAGTCTACACCACAGCCATAGCAATGCCACATCTGCAACCTACACCACAGCTCATGGCAACACCAGAATCTTCACCCACTGAGCAAGGCCAGGGATTGAACCTGAACTTATGGTTCCTAGTCTGATTTGTTTCTGCTGTGCCACAATAGGAACTCCTCCAGTGTAGTTTTTACTGGCGCTTCCTTCCCTTCTCAAAATGTCCCAGTGAGAACAACAAATTAATGGTCACCCAAGTCAGAGTGAGCAGGCCTCTATCAAAATTTCTAGCTTTATTTCTTGCTCACCACATAGACTCCATTTCCAAACCCTGTCCTTCCAGATTCCCACTGAGCTGTCTACAACTTCTCTTCCTCATACTTGCTGGTCCAGACTTTAATCTGCCTGATCAGTAGCCAGGACTCCTGGGGTGCTAGCACCAGCAGCCGGATGCAACTCAACTGCTCTGCGGAGGCTTCTTCATAAGATACTATCTGGTCCAAATGTCCATCTACCAGTGGTTGCAGCAGGGTATAGCGGGCACAGCCTTTGAAGCCCTCCAGGGTGTAAAAGCCCAGCTCCACCTGCCCTTGCTCCAGATGGTACTGCCTTGGTTTGTTGGAACCTGTCAGCACCTCGATCCGGATGACTTTGTGTGGCCTCTCCAAAAGGTGTAAGGTGGTTGCCTTTCATGGGATTGAAGGTGGAGTTGCACTCCTTGTTCAGTGTGTAAGCATACTGTGGTACATTGTCTGATATGGTCAGCATGTCTGTGATGATGCTGGCAGTGGGGTTGTCTGGTTCACCAAAGACCCTCTTCTTCTTTCCAGGAAAGCAGAAGTCCTCAAGCTCAGAATGCGTTTGGTGGAGGATCGAGGAACTAAAATGGATTGGCATGGGTTGGGCCAATAGAAGACGGAATTCAGAGAGAAGCAGGTGCATTGGAGTGTCCTTTTGGAAAAGGAGGAAGAGAGAGGTCAGGCGGGGGAGGTCGCTGGTGTGGAAGACTTTCCCGGAGAGGCTCAGGTTGGAGAAGTCCAGGATCACCCAAGGGAGGTTTTTCCAGGCTAATAACACCCAATAGATGGTTGAGATAAACTTGGAAATGAGAGAAACCTGGTCTTCCAGCAGCAGAAAGTATTCAGAGAAGTTGGTGGCCAAGTTCATGAGGAGGGCCAGATCCCTTTTCTGCTGGTTGTGAAGGCCTTTGCGGGGCGAAGGCGGATGAGCCTCATCCAGATCTTCTGGGAGAGGGGGGCCGCCGAGGTGGCCGTGGACTACGAGCAGCTGCTGGGCCTCAATGTGTCCTCTGAAGAGGTCTGAGATGTTGGCCGCAACCTGGCTGAGCCATTCCAGCTCAGAGTTGGACAGGCAGACCAGCACCACGATACACTCCAGCTCCGGTTCTGAGGAAGCCTGGAACAGAAGTTGCAGGGTGTTCAGCAGACGGGTCCCTTGGGGATGCTGCATTGAGGAGATGCCCACAGTCAGCAGCTCTGGGGAGTGTGGAGGGGAGTGAGAGTTGAGTTGCTCCCAGGCCCCTCTGCCCATGGCTGCCCCCGAGACCAGGACCTGGGCCAAACTCACAGTTCCCTTTTCTGGGAGAGCTCATCTCTGCACAGTAGTCAGGTGGTTTCTTTGATCACTACTTGGAAAGGCTGCTGGGGAGTCCTTGCAAGGACAAGGCTCCCTCTGAGGGGAAAGGCTGTCAGGTACCAAAGGGAAGTTTGCTGGCCTTAATCTCAGCATCATCTCAGTGACTGAGGAGCCACCAGGCCTGGATTGGAGGATCCAGGGCTGGACCCAAGGGTTGTGGCACTCTTGTGCCCATGATTCCTGTGCTCCCTGCCCTGAGCGAGTTTTGCTGAGGGGGCCACACCTGAGGCATATGGACATAGGCTAGGGGTCAAATCAAAGCTACCATGGTCAGCCTACACCACAGCCACAGCAATGCAGGATCCAAGCTGTGTTTGTGATCTACACCACAGCTCATGGCAATGCCGGATCCTTAACCCACTGAGCAAGGCCAGAGATGGACCCTGCATCCTCATGGATCCTAGTTGGGTTCATTAACCACTCAGCCACAATGGGAACTTGGATGAGTGCCTCCTTACCAGCCATTCTGAGCCTCTGGACATTTGTCATTTAAGGGGGTGGCAGCAGGAAGAAAATGCACTTGGGCTTATAACCTGCCCCGCATTCCAGTTCTGCAGGGTGGCCCTGCCTCTGAGCACCCATCTTTCTTGCCAGATCATTTCCCCTCTTCACCCCCTCTTTTTGGCCACCCCTAGGTATACAGAGTTCCCAGGCCAGGGATCAGATCACAGCCATGTGTGTGAGCTTCCTACGCCACAGCTGTAGCAGTGGGAGTCCTTTAAACCACTGGGCCGGGCCGGGGCCCAAACCTGCGTCCTAGTGCTGCAGACACCACCTATCCTGTTGTGCCACAGCTGGAGCTCTGCCCTTCCTCTTTCTTGGCAGAATAGTATCTTGTCTCACCTTCCCCCAGTCTGATCCCTGCCTCCCATGTACTCACTCTTTTCCTGGGGAGGGGCTCCCACCAGGAATCTGTACTCGGCATGTTGGAGTAAAGGGGAGGTTTTCTGCAAGTCCTTGAAGGTCTTCAGAAGGTTCTTGATTTCAGAGATGCTTTGCTTCTCATCTAGCTGCCCCAGTACCACCTTCTTTCCCTCCTGCTCAGAGTAAGATAAGCATCAGCTCTGAGATTTTTCCTTAGATCTCTGGAGTCGGTTGAGGGTCAGATTCCCTTTTGAGGCCATGCCAGGCAAGCCCCAGGATATAGTCAACCACTATCCCCCCCATCATGGGGGCACACAGGGCTTTTCAGAAGCGGTGGTGGGACCCAGAGTCAAGGGAGGGGCCCCTCGGATGTTGTGCAGAATGCTTATGGGAAAGTCCTGGGCTTGTGCAGAGTGAGAAGGGGCCCATGCCTGCCATGGCCCACATCTAACCCCCTTCCATTATCAGGCTGGCAGACATCACCTAACTCGGCGTGGACTGTGCTAGGTTCTGTGGCAGATGCTGAAAGCCAGTTCTGTCCCCAAGGAAGTTACACATGGTACCTCCATTCTAAAGTCCTTTCTTTGGCTCAATTCTGTGCACACATACACACATCTCTAACTCACCTGCCCACATCCACTTAGGCTGTGCTCTGGAGGAAAACCTGGACCCTGGGGCTTGCATGTGACCTGTGCTGGATTGGTGGTCTCCACGTGCAGGGGCTATAATTGGGGCATTTTTGGGGGGTTTCCTGCATGTGATGGATGGGAATTATGATGGCTCTGGCTCTGGAGAGGGATGTGACCTCACCTAGGCAGGCTGCCCATGGGCCAACCCCACCAAACAGCATGGCCTTGGCTGCTCTCTGCACATGGAAAATGCCCCCTTGTCTTCCTCACCTTTATTCAAACCCGACACATATTTCAAGGCTAGTTCACTATTATCTTTTCTCTAACCCTCTCCTGATTCTTCAACAGCATTCCTCTTAGAACTTCCATGGTGACTTTAGACTGTTTGTGTAACTGAAAATATACCCACCCCCCACCCCCAAAGGGTTAGGGTTAGGAGTCCAAGCTCCACCTCTGGAACTCACCATGGATAAACTGTACTTAGGATGCTCTGCATTTTTCTCTTGGAGGAAGCGGCTCAGGAGGATCAAGGACACAGCATCCAAGAAGCATTTTTATGGGCAGTGCCGCATGGTGCTGGGGCCCGAGAAGCTCTGTGGAGATGGCAGGCAGTGGGTCCTGGGTCCTGCGTCCTCCTGCCCCCTTCCCGCCTCCACCAATGCCACTTCCAGATGACTCCCTTCCCTTTCCCACCCACTTCAATCTCCTCATACATACATGCAGCAGCCTCCAGAGGGGAGACAAAAGTCCTGGAGTTTGGCTCTGTCCAGCTTCTGCCCTCCTCACCTCTCATCCAGGCTTCCAGGTGAGACTAGAGAAGTTTCTGTCATTTCTTCACTCTTGGAGCAGAGACCTGACCAGAAGGATGTGTTGCCAGGAAGAGGAAAGCAAGGCTTAGGGATGAATCAACCCTTCCCCAAACTACAAGCTCAAGCCAGTCCCCACCTGGGTGTAATTGGCCAATAAGTTGGGTCTCATAAGTTAGCTCCCCCCCTACATTTGTGGCTGATTCTTCCCAGGATCATGATTGGCAGATTGTGAAGTTTGGGATCAAATCAGAAGGGAAACTAGTTTGTACACAGCTTTCTTCCGTCCTGGAGTGGTGCAGAGGATGGAAAGCTAAAAGTGACTAGAACCTTCTCATCCTGTGAAAGTCTTTACCGTGTTTGGAAGGCTAGCTCCACTGGGGTCTTTGTGTCTCATAGAAAATGTGGCTTAAAAGTTTATCAGAGAGCAGGGATTCCTCTGAAATCAAGGAGAAAAGACCTCAATGCTGCAGGATAGGGGCCCAGTGGGCTCTTCAGAGGTAGCAGCACCTAGACACCCCTCCCAGGAGACCCTGCTTGGCAACCATCGTTCTCTTTGAATGGGGACTGCTCACCACACCAGCCTCATACCAAGCACCTGCTTCTGGATGAGGCAGGGATACAGTTGGAAAGCCAGCTTTCCAGCTTTTTCTCTCAAACCCAGAAGATTGGAAATGAATGATCAGTCTGACTCAAATGGATGAGGAGGGAGTGCCCCCATCCTGCCCTACCCTGCCCAGGCTGCAGTCACCCCAGCTGCTGGCTATGTCTTGTACTCACCCCAAATGTCTCCTCGAATCTCCAGTTCTTTCCAAGGCCCAGAATGGCTCAAAGGGCCTCTGAAGTTGACTTTTCTTCTCTCTTTTTTTGCCATTACTAAGAATATATTTCATTTCTTTCTCACTCTTCCATCCCCTCACCATGCTTAGCTGAGCATTACATGAACTGTAGTTGTAGCCTTTTACTAAGAAAAGAAGATGACCAGATGATATCCTATCTTGCCTCTTCAGCTTTTGAGATGCAAAAAATAGAATTTAGGATAAGATTTTACATAGGGTTTTTTCCTTTTAGGTTTTTTTTTTTTTTTTGGTCTTTTTAGGGCTGCACCTAAAATTAGGTATGGGGTTGAGTTTCATTTCTTTGCACTGATATGGTGGTTCCCAGGCTAGGGGCCGAATCAGAACTGTAGCTGCTGGTCTACATCCCAGCCACAGCAACACCAGATCTGAGCTGCATCTGTGACCTACACCACAGCTCATGGCAATGCCAGGTCCTTAACCCACTGAGCAAGGCCAGGGATCAAACCCACATCCTCATGGATCCTAGTTGGGTTCATTAACTGCTGAGCCACGAAGGGAACTCCTGGATTTCCACATTTTTAAAGGCTGCAGAATACTTTATTGTATGTGTTTATACATCACATTTTCTTTCTCTGTTCTTCTGCCAATAGACATTTAGATTGTTTCCACATCTGGGCATTCTGAACTCTGGTGCAGTGAACATAGGGGTACAGATATCCTTTTGAGATTCTGACTTCAATTCCTTTGGACACATACATCTTGAAAAGTGGAACTGCTAGATCATAACTTAGTCTTTTTTGTTAAGGCCTGCACTTGTAGTTCATGGAAGTTCCAAGGCTAGGGATCTATTTGGAGCGGCAGCTGCCGGCCTACACCACAGCCAAAGGAACTCAGGATCCAAGCTGTACCTGCAATCTATGCTGCAGCTTTCAGCAACACTGGATCTTAACCCACTGAGTGAGGCCAGGGATTGAACCCAAGTCCTCATGGATGCTAGTCAGGTTCTTAACCTGCAGAGCCACCGGGTCTTTATTTCACTCCTGTTAGTTCTAGTTTTAATTTTTTGAGGAACTTATGTAACGGCTGCACCAATTTATATTCCCACTAAGTGTACAGAGTTTCACTTTCCCCCACATCCTCACCACAAGAAATGAGGTGATATCTCATTGTGGTTTTGGTTTGAATTTCCCTGATGACTGGTGATGTTGAGAATCTTTTCATGTACCTGTTGGCCATATGTATGTCTTCTTTTGAGAAATGTCTTCTTTGATTTTTTTTTTCTTTTTAGGGCCAAACCCATGGTGTTTGGAAATTCCCAGGTTAGGGGTCAAATCTGAGCTGCAGCTGCAGTCCACAGCCACAGCACTGCAAGATCTGAGCTGTGTCTGCAACCTACACCACAGCTCACAGCAACGCTGGATCCTTAACCCACAGAGCAAGGCCAGATACTGAACCTGGAACCTCATGATTACTAGTTGGGTTTCATTATTGCTGAGCCACAATGGGAACTCCCTTTGTTCATTTTTAACTGTGTTATTTGGTTTTTTGCTATTGAGTTATATGACCTTCATACATATTTTGGATATTAACCCCTTGTCATTTAAATGGTTTGCAAATATCTTCTATTCAGTAGGCTGTCTCTTCATTTTGTTGATGGTTTCCTTTGCTGTGCTAAACATAGTGCTACTTTTATTTATTTTTTATTTTTTTATTTTTTATTTTTTAGGGCCACACTTGTGACATATGAGGTTCCCAGGCTTGGGGTTGAATCAGAGCTGTAGCTGCCGGCCTACACCACAGCCATGGCAATACAGGATCCAAGCCATCTCTGCGACCTACACCACAGCTCACGGCAATGCCAGATCCTTACCCCACTGAGTGAGGCCAGGGATGGAACCCACATCCTCATGGATACTAGTCAGATTAGTTTCCGCTGCACCACAATGAGAATTGCTCGTGTTACTTTTAAAATTTAGGTGTTTGTCTCAAATTCATATTTGCATATGGAATGAGGTAGGGGTTGAGTTTCACTTCTTTGCACTGATATCTATTTGTTTCAGCACCCCTTTCCCTTACTTTTTTTTTTTTGGTGGTTTGTCTTTTTTTTAGGGCCACACCTGCCACTTATGGAGATTCCCAGGCTAGGGGTCTAATCGGAGCTGTAGCCACCGGCCTACACTACAGCCAGAGCAACACCAGATCTGAGCCGTATCTCCAACCTATACCACAGCTCACCGAAACACTGGATCCTTACCTTGCTGAGCCAGGCCAGGGATCGAACCCACAACCTCATGGATGCTAGTCAGGTTCCTTAACCACTGAGCCATGACAGAAACTCCTCTCTTACCTTTTGATTTACTTGGCATCTTGTCAAAATCCAGCAACTGTCAGCATGAGGCTGTTTTTACTCTAAGCATTTCTGCACTCTATTTTTGCTACACTGTAAATAGTATCACATTGTGTCCCCTCCCCCAGCCCTGAGGTCATCATGATAGTCTCCTACTTATTCTTTCTTTTTTTTTTTTTTTGTCTTTTTGCCTTTTCTAGGGCTGCTTCCCAGGGCATATGGAGGTTCCCAGGCTAGGGGTCCAGTCAGAGCTGCAGCCACTGGCTACACCAGAGTCACAGCAACATGGGATCCAACTGCATCTGCAACCTGCACCCACAGCTCACAGCAATGTCAGATCCCCAACCCACCGAGCAAGGCCAGGGATCAAACCTGCAACCTCATGGTTCCTAGTTGGATTTGCTAACCACTGTGCCATGACAGGAACGCCATCTCCTACTTATTCTTGCAGTGGTGTAGGAGGGGTCTTTTAGGTGGGACTGTGTTAGGTTTCCAGTAATACTAGTTTTCTTATGTGGGTGACCATCCATCCTGGCCCTGTTTATTCAAGTGAACATCCTTCCCCACCCACTTGCAGAGTGCTGTCTCTATTATAAATCAGCTTTCTTGATACCTCTATTTCTTGGGGATGGTTTTCTTTCTTCCTTTTTTCTTTTTAGGCTGCACCCAAGTCACATGGATGTTCCCAGGCTAGGAGTCAAATCAGAGCTACAGCTGCCAGCCTATATCATAGCCACAGCAGTGCAGGATCCAAGCTGTGTCTGCAACCTACACCACAGGTCACAGCAATGCCAGATCCTTAACCCACTAAGCAAGGCCAGGGAGCGAACCCACATCCTCATGGATCCTAGTCAGGTTCATTAACTGCTGAGCTATGAAGGGAACTCCAGAGCTTTCTCTGTTTTTAATGGTGTTGTTTTGTTAGAATTCTTTGCATATTTTGAAACAAATCCTTTGTTGTGTATGTGTTTGCAAATAGTTTTCTCTCGGTTTGTGACTTGCTTTTTGATTTTCTGAGTAAGGCCTTTCACAGAGGAGAAATCTTTAATTTTACAAAATCCATTTGACCCCTAGCCCAGGAACTTCTGCAGCCCTAAAAAAACCAGACCAAACCAAATACTCTAGGAGTTCCCGTGGTGGCACCCACGGGGCAGGTGCGGTCCTGGAGGACCCTGCTTTGCACAGATGAAGGGAGTTGAGGCTCCTTGGGCCCATGGCTTCTGCTTTGCTGGGATGATTGGTGGCATCTCTGCTGTCAGAGCTCTGTCTTCTTCAGACTTCAGGGGCTTTCAGCTTTAGGACATCAAGGGGCAGTGTCTACACTGATGGGAGCCAGGTTTCCTGCCAATTGGGTGGCACAGGAGGAAAAGGTGAGCAGAAGCTTTTAGCTTCCCATGTGCACCAGAGGGGGGGTCCACCTTCAGAGGATGCAAGAGGGGCTCTGGGTTGAAAGCTGGGGTTTTTTGGTCCATTGTGTGTGTGGTATGGATGGTGTCCACTGTCTTTACATGGTATGTGGTGTTGAGTTTTCCCAGCAGCACTTCCTGTGGGGACGACGTGGCCTTGGCCCCTTTGTCGTGAACACACTGACCCGCTCAGTGTGGGTTGAATTCTGGGCTCTGTCCTCTTGCTCTGGGCCAGGCACCTGTTTTTGAGCCAGTTCCACACTCTGTTGGTGACTGTAGCTTCACAACATAGAGTGAAGTCAGACAGGGAGATGCCTCCGGCCTCTTGTCCTTTCTGAGGGTTGCTTTGGCTCCTTGAGGTCTTTTGTGGCTCCACACAAACTGTAGGAGGATTTGCTCTATTTCTGGGAAAAAGACTGTTGGAATTTGGGGAGGGGCTGGCATTCACATGTTCATTTCCTTGGGCAGAATGAACATTTGAACAATGTGAATTTTTCCAAGAGCACAAGGTATCTTTCCATTTATGTGTGTCATAGTTTTCAGGGGCTTCATCACTGTCTGAAAGTGTTTCAGTCTTTCATGTCCTTGGTTAAATGTATTCTTTTGTTCCTTTTTTCCCTTTTTTGGCTGCCCTGTGGCATGTGGAGCTCCTGGGCCAGGGATCAGATCTGAGCACAGTTGCAACCCATGCCACAGCTGTGGCAACACTGGATATATATATAATGATTTTTATTTATTTTTAGTATAGCTAGTTTGCAGTGTTCTGTCAATATTCTGCTGCACAGCATGGTGACCCAGTTACACATACACATTCTTTTTCCTCACGTTATCATGCTACATCATAAGTGACTGGATATAGTTCCCAGTGCTACACAGCAGGATTTCATTGCTTATCCATTCCAAAGGCAAGAGTCTGCATCTATTAACCCCAACACCCCATCCATCCCACTCCCTCCCCCTCCCCCCTGGCAACCACAAGTCTATTCTGCAAGTCCATGAATTTCTTTTCTGTGGAAAGATTCATTGGTGCCATATATCCTATTCCAGATACAAGTGATATCTTATGGTACTTGTTCTCTTTCTGACTTACTTCACTTAGTAGGAGAGTCTTTAGATCCAACTGTGTTGCTGCAAATGGCATTATTTTGTTCTTTTTCTGGCTGTGTAGAATTCCATTGTACATATTTACCACCTCTTCCTAATCCAATCATCTATTGCTGGACAGTTAGAATTTTTCCGTGTCTTGGCTATTGTGAATAGTGCTGCAATGAACATGTGGGTGCATGGGTCTTTGTCAAGAAAAGTTTTGTCCAGATATATGCCCAAGAGTGGGATTGCTGGGTCATATGGTAGTTCTATGTGGTTTTCTAAGGTACCTCCATACTGTTCTCCATAGTGGTTGCACCAACTTACATTCCCACCCACAGTGCAGGAGGGTTCCCTTTTCTCCACACCCCCTCCAGCATTTGTTATTTGTGGACTTATGAATGATAGCCATTCTGGCTGGTGCGAGGTGGTATCTCATGGTAGTTTTGATTTACATTTCTCTAATAACCAGGGATGTTGAGCATTTTCCCATGTGCCTGTTGGCCAACTGTATATCTTCCTTGGAGAAATGTCTATTCAGGTCATTTGTGCATTTTTCAATTGGGCTATTGGCTTTTTTGCTGTTGATTTGTATAAGTTGTTTGTATATTTTAGAGATTAAGCCCTTGTCAGTTGCATCATTTGAAACTATTTTCTCCCTTTCTGTAAGTTGTCTTTTTGGATTCCTTTGCTGTGTAAAACTTGTCTGTTTGATTAGGTCCCATTGGATTAGTTTGGCTTTTATTTCTGTTGCTTTGGGAGACTGACCTGAGAAAACATTTGTAAGGCTGATGTCAGAGAATGTTTTGCCTATGTTCTCTTCCAGACGTTTGATGGTGTCTTGTCATACATTTAAATCTTGAAGCCATCTTGAGTTTATTTTTGTGCATGGTGTGAGGGTGTGTTTTAGTTTCATTGATGTGTGTGCACCTGTCTGGGTTTCCCAGCAATACGTGCTGAAAAGATATCTTTTTCCCATTTTATATTCTTGCCTCCCTTGTCAAAGATTAATTGACCATAGGTGTCTGGGTTTATTTCTGGGTTCTCTCTTCTGTTGCATTGGTGTGTCTGTCTGTTTTGGAACCAGCACCACCTTTTCTTGTTTCCTGTGGCTTTGTAATATTGCCTGAAGTCTGGGGAGTTAAGCCTCCTGCTTGGTTTTTGGTCCTCAGGATTGCTTTAGCAATTTTGGGTCTTTTGTGGTTCCATATAAATCTTTGGATTGTCTGTTGTAGTTCTGTGAAAAATGTCATGTGTCATTTGATAGGGATTGCGTTGAATCTGTAGATTGCTTTGGGTAGTAAGTACATTTTTACAGTATTAATTCTTCCAACCCAGGAGCATGGACTCTCTTCCCATTTCTTTGAATCCTCTTTAATTTCCTTGATTAATGTTTTCTAGGTCTCAGCATATGTGTCTTTCACCTCCTTGGTCCGTGGTATTCCCATGCATTTGATTTTTGGGGTATTGTATTGTATTTTTGAAAGGTATTGTATTTTTGTGTTCCTTTTCTAATATTTCATTGGTAGTATCCGAAAATGAAACTGATTTCTGAATGTTCATCTTGTATCCTGCTACTTTGCTGAATTTGTTGATCAGTTCAAGCAGTTTCTGGGTTGAGTCCTTAGGGTTTTCTATATCCAGTATCATGTCTTTGTAGGCATACGGTGACAGCTTTACCTCTTCTCTTCCTAGTTGGATGCCTTTTATTTCTTTTGTTTGTCTGGTTGCTGTGGCTAGGAACTTCCCATACTTTGGTGAGTAACAGTGGCGAGAGTGGGCATCCTCATCTTGTTCCAGATTTGAGTGGGAAGGCTTTCATCTTTTCTCCATCGAGTATTACATTTGCTGTGAGTTTGTCATAAATGGCTTTCTTTATGTTACGATATGTTCCCTCTAGACACACTTTGGCAAGAATTTTTAGGGTGAGTGGATGTTGGACTTTGTCAAATGATTTTTCTGCATCTATTGAGATGATCATGTGGTTTTTGACTTTTCTTTTGTTAATGTGGTGTTTGATGTTGATTGATTTGCACATGTCGAACCATCCTTGTGAACCTGGAGTGAATCCATCCTGGTCGTGGTGTATGATCTTTTTGATATGTTGGATTCAGGTGGCCAAAATTTTGTTGAGAATTTTCAAGTCTATATTCATCAAAGATATTGGCCTATAGTTTTCTTTGTTGGTGGTATCTCTGTCTGGTTTTGGAATTAGGGTTATGGTGGCATCATAGAATGTCTTTGGGAGTGTTCCTTCTTCTGCAACCTTTTGAAAAAGTTTAAGGAGGGTGGGTGTAAGTTCCTCTTTGTATGTTTGGTAGAATTCTCCTGTGAAGCCATCTGGTCCTGGGAATTTTATTTGTAGGGAGTGTTTTTATGACACACTCAATTTCATTTCTAGTGATCAGGGTGCTCAGTTGATCTATTTCTTCTTGATCCAGTTTTGGAAGGCTGTATAAGTCTCTAGAAAGGTGTCTGTTTCTTCTAGTTTGTCAAACTTGTTGACATATAATTGTTGAGAGTATTCTCTCATGGTTTTTTTTTTTTTTTTTTTTTTGGTATTTTTGTAGTTTCCGTTGTGACGTCTCCGTTTTCATTTCTGACTTTATTTGGGTTTTTTCCTCTCCTCTTCTTGGTGAGTCTGGCAAGAGGTTTGTCAATTTTGTTGACTGTTTCAAAGAACCAGGTGTTAGTTTTATTGATTTTTTCTATTGTTTTTTGAATGTCTGTTTTATGGATTTTCTCTCTGATCATTATGATTTCCTTCCTCTGCTGACTTCAGGTTTTGCTTGTTGTTCTTTTTCTAATTCATTTAGGTGGTGGGTTAAGTTGTCAACATGAGATTTTTCTTCTTTTTTGAGGAAGGCCTGTATTTCTCTGAACTTCCCTCTGAGCACTGCTTTTGTGGCATCCCATAGATTTTGAGTAGCTATGTCTTCATTATCTTTTGTCTTGATGTATTTTTTTAATTTCCTCCTTCTTTTTATTTCTTCCTTTCTTTCTTTCATCCCTCCTTCCTTCCTTTCTCTTTCTTTCTTTCTTTCTTTCTTTCTTTCTTTCTTTCTTTCTTTCTTTCTTTCTTTCTTTCTTTCTTTCTTCCTTTCTTTCTTTCTTCTTTCTTTCTTTTTCTTTCTTTCTTTTTCTTTCTTTCTTTCTTTTTTGGTTTTTAGAGCCATATGTTGTGGCATATGCCAGCCTACACCACAGCCACAGCAATGCCAGATCCAAGCCACATCTGTGACCTACATCACAGCTCTCAGGAACACCTGATCCTTAACCTAATGAGTGAGGCCAGGGATTGAACCCAAGACCTCATTTTTCCTAGTAGGATTCATTTGCACTGCACCACAATGGAAACTCCTTAATTTCCTTCTTGATGTCCTCATTGACCCATAGGTTTTTTTAGTAGCATGTTGTTTCATCTCCATGTAGTAAGTTTTCTTCTCATTTCATTTCCTGTGGGTGACTTCTAGTTTCATGCCATTGTGGTCAGAGAAGATACTTGAAGTAATTCCTATACACTTAAATTTGTCGAGGTTAGCTTTGAGCCCCAGTATGTGATCGATCCTTGAGAATGTTCCATGTGCACTTGAGAAGAATGCATATTTTTCTGATTTTTTTGGATGTAATGTCCTGATAATGTTAAGTCCAATGTTTCTAAAGTGTGTCCTTTAGGATCTCTGTTGCCTTATTGATTTTCTCTCTAGAGGATTGTCATTGATGTGAGTGGGGTGTTAAAGTCTCCTGCTATGATAGTATTCCCATAAATTTCTCCTTTTATGTCTCTTAGTATTTGTTATAGGTATCGAGGTGCTCCTATATTAGGGGCATATATATAGAGGATTGTAATATCTTCTTCTTGAATGGATCCTTTTACCATTAAATGCTGTCCTTCTTTGTCTTTCTTTATGGCCTTCATTCTAAAGTTGATTTTGTCTGATATGAGTATTGCAACTCCTGCTCTCCTGTCTTGTCCATTGACATGAGATATCTTTTCCTGTCTCCTCACTTTCAAACTATATGTGCCCTTTTCCCTGTGGTGACTCTCTTGTAGACAGCAGATGGATGCTTTTTGCTTTTGTTAATCCAATCTACCACTCTGTGTCTTTTGATCAGAGAATTCAGTCCATTGACATTTAAGGTGATTCTTATTATTCCTATTCTTATTTAGACTTTTAGGGCCGCATCTGCAGCATATGGAGGTTCCCAGGCTAGGGGTCTAATTGGAGCTGTAGCTGCTGGCCTACACCACAGCTACAGCAAAGTGGGATCCAAGCAGTGTTTGTGACCTATACCACAGCTCACAGCAACGCTGGATCCTTAACCAACTGAGCAAGGCCATGGATAGAACCGGCAACCTCATGATTCCTAGTCAGATTCATTTCCACTGTACCATGACAGGAAATCCAAGGTGATTATTGATAGATAGGTATTTATTGCCATTTTCTACCTGGTTTTCCTGTCGCTTCTATGTTTCTCTTTTCTTCCCTTCCTTTTTTGGCTGCATGATTTCCATTTATTTTATGCTTGAGTACTTTTCTTTTCAGGTTTTGTGAATGTAATGTTCAGTTTTGATTTGGATTGCCCTGTTGTTTAAGTATGTTCTTAACCCCTTCCTATATCTGCTTGCTTTAGCCTGATGGTCACATAGCCTCGAACACCTCATTAAAATAAAAACAGAATCTATATTTTCTTAATTTCCTTCCCTACATTGTATGATTTTGAAGTCCTTTTTTTAACATCTTCATGTTTAGATCTATATGCTGACTTACTTAAGGGATTGCTTTCCAATTATGGTTCCTTCCATCCTATTTCTTCTTCCTTTTTTTTTTTTTTTTTTTTTTGTTTATTTAGAGATGCCCTTTCCGTATTTCTTTTTTTTTTTTTTTTTTTTTTGTCTTTTTGCCTTTTCTAGGGCTGCTCCCGTGGCATATGGAGATTCCCAGGCTAGGGGTCCAATCAGAGCTGTAGCTGCCAGCCTACGCCAGAGCCACAGCAACACGGGATCCGAGCTGCATCTGCAACCTACACCACAGCTCACGGCAATGCCGGATCCTTAACCCACTGAGCAAGGCCAGGGATCGAACCTGCAACCTCATGGTTCCTAGTCAGATTTGTTAACCACTGCACCAAAACGGGAACTCCTCCGTATTTCTATTTGAATGGGTTTAGTATTGCTGTAGTCTTTCAGCTTTTGTTTGCTGGAGAAATTCTGTATTTTCCCTTCTATTTTAAATGATATTCTTGCTGGATAGAGTATTCTAGGTTGCAGATTTTTTTCCTTTCAGCCCTTGAAATCTATCTTGCCACTCTGTTCTGGCCTGTAGGGTTTCTACAGAGAAAAATAGCTGATAGCCTTATGGCTTTGCTTATCATTAATGCTTTGCTTTTCTCTTGCTGCCTTTAGAATCCTCTCTTGATCTTTAACTTTTGCCATTTTTCTTATGTTTTGGCGTGGGCCTGTTTGAGTTCACCTTGTTTGGGGCCCTCTGTACTTCCTGTATCTTCATATCAGTTTCCTTTAGATTTGGAAAGTTTTCAGACATCATTTCTTCAAACACATTTTCAATCCCCCCTTTTTTTCTTCTCCTTCTAGAATTCCTATTATTTGTAGATTGGCCTGCTTTATATTATCCCACAGATATCTTATATTGCTTTCATGTTTTTTCATTTGGTTTCCTGTCTGCTGTCCTGATTGGGTGATTTCCATTATTCTGTCTTCCAAGTCACTAATTTCTCTGCATCATTCATTCTGCTTTTTAGTGCCTTTAGCTCAGTTTGCATCTCTGCACATGAATTTTCTAGTTTTTCATGGCTCCTTCTTATATTTTCTAGTTCCTTTCTAAAGGAATCTGCATATCCTCTCTTAATTCCTTGATCAGCATTAATTCCTTCAGTATTTTCACTATCTCCCTTTTGAACTCAATGTCTGTCAGACTTCAGAGGTCTGTTTCATTGTTGACTTCTTTAGGTGAATTCCTCTTTTCCTTTAACTGGGATTGGTTTCTGAGCGTCTTCATCTTGCTTATGTTTTTCTTTGTCTGTGAGTTTAGGGAAGCCAAACTGTAGTCTTGCAAGGCTACTTCTATGTATTTTTTTTTGGGGGGGGGGAGGGTGGCTATTTTTGGTGTGTGAGTTTGAATAGTTTCTGTCTCTTTCTTTGGTGTGAGCAGACTGTTATTTCCAGGACACTCAGTGTGTTTTCAGGGAGAAGGAGGAAGTGGGTAGGGCCAGCAGTCAGTGCCTGGTCATTGGGTTCAAAGCAGCAGCAAGGACCTGCAGGAATGTGGTACAGGCTACTCATAGTTGCAGGGTCCGTGTAAGTGGTAATGAGCTCTAGGCAGATCTACGAGGAGTCCAGAGCATTTGGCAGTAGCAGCAGCAGTGTTCAATTGCAATGCCCTCCTCTGAGGTGATTGGAACCACAGGTGAGGTGGTGCTTGTTCAGGGACCCCTAGTGGGAGCGGGCCATGACTGCCTCTGGAGTCAGAGATAACTGTGGTGGTTTGCCCCCACCACATGCAGACCATACAAGAAGCACCCTGTTCTGCCTATCCCCCACAGGAGGTGCTGCGCCAGCTGCTCCTAATTGTAGGGTCTTGGGAAGGGACAGATGACCATCTCTGGGTGCTGCCCAGAGCATTTGGCAATGGCAGCTGCAGGGCAGGTGTGTTCCCAGGGGAGTGAGAGCAAAAGTGTATGGTGCTTGGGTGCAGTGCCCTCTTCTTTTTGCCAACCCCTGAGGTGACTGCAGGTGGAGCCCACTCACATATCCCCAGTGGTGGCAGGCCATGCTTCTCTCTGGCCTCTGAGGCAACCGCTGAGGCCTGTCCCTGCTGCCTGTAGATGGTGCAAGAGGCACCACACAGCACTCAGGCCCTTGATGCTCTTAGGCCACACAAGAGGTGCCTGACCACTGGCAGCCTGCATAAGAAGTGCCCAGTCTCCCTTCGAGGAGCAAGAGGCTTCTCACCGCCTGCTGGGAACCTGCACAGAGCCACCTGGTCCTCTGAGCTTGGGGCATGGGCAGCTCTGGTGCCTGGAGCTTCCTTTGGGTCCACCCATCCCCCTCCCTTCCCCAGCAATAGTGCCTGGCCTCTCGTGTAGGTTGGCCCTTCTCCTGGATTCCCTCTGCCCTGGCATTCCTCTCCTCAGCCTGTGCTGCACAGCTCCTTAGCCCCTCAGGCTGTCCCCACATGCCAGCCTCAGTCCTCTCCCCAGGACTCCCCTCTGGAGCCGGAGTCTCAGCACCCAGCCCCTGTCTGTGCATCTCCGGCTGGGGTGTCCCGGCCAGTGGAGATTTCTCCATCTCAGCTTATTTCACTGTCAGTTAGCTGCCTTCCCAGGAGGTGGGATCCTTTTCTCCTTCAGAGCTCCCTCTCAGGAATGCTAGTCCCATCCTGATTCCTTTACCCTCTCTTTTTTTCTTTGGTTCTTCCCAGTTCTCTCAAGAGTTGCCCTTTTTGGAGGTTAAGGTTCCTCTGCCAGCATCCAGTGGATGTTCTGTGCGAGTCATTGTACGTGCAGATATGTTTTTCTGATGTGTTTTTGGGAGAGGGTGAGCGTGTCCTCTTATGCCTCTGCTGCCTTGCTCCAACACTGGATCCTTAACCCTCTGTGATGGAACGTGCCTCCCAGGGGTCCCAAGGCGCCACCGATCCCTTTGCACCCCAGTGTGAACTCCTTGTTCTTTTGGATGCAGTGGTGAATAGGGTTGTTTTCATTCTTTTCCTGATGGTTCAGTATGAATGTTTAGAAATGCAGTGCCAGGAGTTCCCATCGTGTTTCAGCAGAAATGAATCTGACTAGCACCCATGAGGACAAAGGTTTGATCCCTGGCTTCACTCAGTGGGTTAAGGATCCCATGTTGCCATGAGCTGTGGTGTCAGTCACAGACTCGGCTCGGATCCTGCATTGCTGTGGCTCTGGTGTAGGCTGGCAGCTACAGCTCCAATTAGACCCCTAACCTGGGAACCTCCACATGCCAAGGATACTGCCCTAAAAAGTCAAAAAAAAAAAAGGCAAGGCTCACAGATTTCAGCGAGTGGGGTGGTGTCGAGTGGGGAGAGAGCCCTGGGAGACCTTGAGATAGGCTTATCCCCAACTGCAGTGCTTATCAGTGTACTGAGAGGGAGAGGGTTAAGGAAGTCATGCTGGCAAATGCCCCAAGGCCAGTGGGGTCAGGGGGTCTGTACTAGGAAACAGTAGGAAAAGAGGAGCATTGGTGTCAGAGCACATGGCCACCAGATGGTGCCAAACACCAGCAGAGTCCCTCTGTAGCTCCCTGGCTGTGCCTTCAGGCTCAGAGATGGGGTTGGAGACAGGTGGGTTGAAGCTCATGGAGGTGCCCAGGGCCCTACACCTGGGTACATGGAGCCTCTGATCCTCTGGCCCACTTTGCCTCAACTCAGAGAGGGGACATAGTTCCCCTTTCACACCTGTGGTTCCATTCCTGTCTGGCTGGGCAGCCCAGTGGCTAGAGAGTTGGACAGGCTATCTGGGGGCTCTGAGTGCTCTTTGATGACTTGGAGGCAGCATTCTTGGTCCAGATGTACCGGCTTGAATCCTGCCTGTGCAGCTTTCTAGAATCAGGCTGGCATGGAATTTGGCTTCTGGTCATGAGCACAGTGTGTCTATGTGGTGGTATTTTGGGGGCAGGCTGCGCTCATCCCTGTGCCCTTTCTCTCCAGAGAGCTCCACACTCGCCTTCTTCCTTCTCCGTCTGAGCCTCTACCCCCTCTGTGGTACCCTCGTTAGAAGGAAGCTACCTGAATCCAGGTCATGTGGATACAAGCTGGGTGGTCCTTGATTTGTCTGGGTCCCAGGTCTGAAGGGTGCTGATGACTCAAAGCCTGCTCACTTGACTTAAAAAGAGGGGTTTCTGATTTCAGGGCGTAGGGTGGAGTCGGATTGGGTGAGAGGCCCAGCCAACTTTGCAACTGGTATTCATTTTGGGGCACTGAGAGGAGCAGGTAACTCATGCTGGCAGGTGCCCAAGGCCAGTGCAGACCAAGGTTCTGCTGTGGGAGGCGGAGGGAACTCTGCACGTCCAGTCTCTGTTGACCTAGGAGCCTGGGGGTCTATCACTGTACTTCGCACCTTATTGGAGTTTCCTTTCCCTTTGGCCAACAGCTCTTCTTTTAGCTCTCAGCCATGCTTCCTATCTTGCCCTGACTGCATTAGAGCAGTCCATGCTAGAAGTATCCTGCTGATAGCTGTCTGGTTCCCAGAACATGAAAGGCAGGTGTCTTGGTTCCCGTCTTGGGGCTCTTCAGGCAGCGTGGTTGGGAGCACATCTTTTTGGATGGACTGCATCCCCTTCAGATGCTGGGTGAGTGTCTGTGGAAATCTGGGGGAGATCCTGACCCAATCGTCCCAGCAGGGACCCCAGGAGCTGCGGGCCCCATGATCGTTCTGCCAACTTCAGAATGGCTTCCCCAGGAGAGATGCTTCACCAGGACGAAAAACACCTTGAGATAGCTCAGAGTTGTGACAGCTTTGGTCACTAGGGGTGACTTGAGCCCGGTGCTAAGGCCACTATGTCAACTGCCTCTCTTCCCTCTCTTTCTCTCTGAATTGTTTTGGTGTCTTTCTCTCACTCTTCTTTCCACTTTCTCCCCATTTTATGCTCAGCCCTCTCTATCTGTCTCTCTGTCTTCCTTTTGGTCTATACCTCTTCCGTTTTTGATGCTGGTGGACGGGTGGAAAAAGCCTCCTCTTTTTGTGGTCGCCCAGTAGAAGCACTGGAGCATGGGGGTAAGTGGGGTTGGGGCCGGGATGTGCGTTACAGCCTGGGGAAGTGTGCAACGTCTTTTCCCAGGGGTGAACCCAGTTTGGCCATCCCACGTCCTATCTGAATGACCAGGACTCAGCTTCCCACTAGGAGCATCTTCAGACACAGAATGCCAGGAGGCCCAGGAGAGCCCGAGGGGTTTGAGAAGCCAAGGCAAAGACAGCTGGTCTTTCCCTCTCTTTCTCTGTTGTTTCAGGTGCAACCCTGATCATGCAGAACCCAGAGTCCTGCAAGGCAGGGAGAGCAGAGCACAACTACGTGTGGACAATGGAAAGGTGTGACAACGCATTCTGGGGAGGGGAAAAGTGTTAACCTTGGGATTCACTCTCAGATTTTGGAATAGAGAAAATACTCTTGCCACCCAATTCTGCAGCACCGCATCTTCCTTCTGTGGACAAAGAAATGTTTCTCTTGGCCTTTGCCGAAAAATCTGCACGTTCATGCCTTCTCTCATGTTTCCTATCTCTGCCTTCCATACTTGGGTATGCCATTCTTTATCCTCCCAAGGGATCCATTAACACAAAACACACTTGCTTTGCAATCAAAGTGTACTTTATTAAAATTACTTTTACAGTTTTTATCTGTGTCTCATTCGGTGTCACTCTACATGATTTAAAAATACCAACTCCAGGCATGGGATGTAAAGAAACATGTTAGAGACATGAAGAGAGAAATGATGAGTTATGGATGTTCCAGCAGCCAGGGTCTGGGCATGCAAGGCTCGGCCAACCATGTCATCCTGAAAGAGGGAGCATGATAGAGTTCCCATGGTCAAAGGTACAACATGACAAGAGGCCACAGAATCCTTGGAAAGAAACTGGCTTGAGGGCAGTTGGTCAGGACTAAATCCACAGTCCCCTTCTTCAGTCAGGACTGATGTGGGTGACAGGACAGGGGGTGATCCTGGTGGTGGACACTAGGGTGACTGCCTGACTCCAGTGCATTAAGTTCTACCTCTGCTTAAGGGGGCTTTCCTATACCTGTGTTTATTTTATCGAAAACTAGTTTAAAAAAAAGCAAATGGATTATTTAATACAAAATCTTACATTCTACCAAAATCTTATATACCAAGGAGTAAACATGTATCAGAACTAAATACTAAATCTAGACAATAAAGAACTAAGCTTATACTAAAGTTGGCTCGTAATAGATGAAGAGTGAGGTCAATCTTGTTTCCTGGTCAAGATGGAAACTTTTGGACTCTTCCAGTCCCAGGCTGAGGCTTCAAGGTGTCCCAGCGGAGTCTGCAACACAAACACAGGGATGCCATCACCGAGGAGGTGCAGAGTCAAATGGAAGGAGGGCTCCCCAGGGTGGATGTGTGGGTCCATCAGGCTCCTCAGGGCCTGGACCTCCCCAGGGCTCAGATTCCCGTGGCACTGCTGTCTATGCTGTGCTTAGCTGAGGAGGTTTTCTGTTAGCAAAGAGGGAATACCATTGTCCTCCAGGAGCGAGTTCCCTGTGCATTGGGCTAGGCAGCCTTCAAGGAACTGATCCCTGCACAGTGAAACAGAAGCAGCGGAAAGGGGAGGCTCCAGGAGACAAGGATGTAGTCCCTCCCAGTGGGGCCCTGGGAGGAGCAGGATATCTGATAACCCAAGGGAAGGGATAACCAGCCCCTGCAGCCCACACTTTATACCACTAACCATGAGACCTGCGTGGCAGAAATGGACAGAGGCCTGAAGACCTCCCTTTACCCTGAGAATGTTTCTACCTCCCGGCCATTCTCGCTTGTGCTTTTCAAGGGGAGGGGGTGAAGAACTGGAGAAATCAGTCTTCCTGTTTTCAGACTATACTACAAAGCTACAGTCATTCAACTCTATGATCCTGGAACAAAAGCAGCAACACTGATCAGTCAGAAAGCCCAGAAGTAAACCCAAGCACCAAGGGTCAACTGCTCTATGGCAAAGGAGGCAAGAACATACACTGGAGGAAAGACAGTGTCTTCCATCAGTGGTGCTGGGAAAACCGGACAGGTACCTGTCAAAAGTGCAGTGAGAACATTCACTAACACCATACACAGAAATAAACTCCAAATGGCTGGGCGACCTCCATGTAAGGCCAGATACTAGAAAACCCCTAGAGAACCACAGGCATAATGCTCTTGGACATAAATCACATCAAGATCTTGTTTGATATGCCTCCTAGAATAATGACAATAAAAACACAACTAAATCAGGAGGAACTAATTAAGCTCAAAAGCGTTTGCACAGCAAAGGAGACCTTTTTTTAAAAAAGAAAAACTCCACAGAATGGGAGAGAATATTTGTACATGATGCACCCACCAATGGCTTTACCTTCAAAATAGAGAAACAACACATACAACTCAACCACCACCACAAAAACCAAACAACTCAATGCAAAAAGAGCCGCAAGACCTAAAGAGACATTTCTCCAGACGAGGCTTAGGGATGGCCAATAGGCACATGAAGAGATGCTCAACCTTGCTTGGTACGAGAGGACTGCACATCAAAACTGCAGCGAGGGACCACCCCACACCTGTTAGAATGGCCGTCATTAAGAAGTTGATAGATAACAAATGCTGGAGGGGGTGTGGAGAAAGGGGAACCCTCCTACACTGTTGGTGGCAGTGGAAATCAGTGTGACCACTCTGGAAAAGAGTATGGAGGTTCCTCAGAAACCTCAATACAGTACTACCCTGTATGATCCAGCAATCCCACACCTGGGCATCTATCCAGACAAAACTTTCATTCAAAAAGACACATGCTCCTGTGGAGTTCCCATCGTGGCTCAGTGGTTAACGAATCCGACTAGGAAACATGAGGTTGCGGGTTCAATCCCTGGCCTTGCTCAGTGGGTTAAGGATCCGGCGTTGCCATGAGCTGTGGTGTAGGTTGCAGACACAGCTCGGATCCCGCATTGCTGTGGCTGTGGTGTAGGCCAGCAGCTCCAGATCCGATTTGACCCCTAGCCTGGGAACCTCCATATTCCACGGGAGCGGCCCAAGAAATGGTAAAAACACAAAAAAAAGGAAAACAAAAAAAAACCCAAACCCCCCTCAAAAAACACATGCCCCTGTATGTTCATGGCACAATTCACAAGAGCCAAGGCATGGAAGCAATCTAAATGTCCACCAACAGATGGATGGATGAAGACGATGGGGTACACATATACAATGTCGTACCACTCAGCTGTGTACAAGAAAGAAACAATGCCATTGGCAGCAACAGCGATGCCACTAAAGTTATCGTGGTACGTGGCACAAGTCAGAAAGACAATGACAAATACCACATGACATCACTTCCATGCAGAAGCCAAGATAGGGCACAAAGGAACATATCTCCAGAACAGAAACAGACTCACAGATCTAGAGGACAGACGTGTGGGGAGCCAAGAGGGAAGGGAGAGGAAGTGGGATGGACTGGGAATTTGGGGCTGGTCGATACAAATGCTTACATTTAGGATGGATAAGCAATGAGGTCCTACGCTGTAGCACAGGGAACTGTATTCAGTCTCTTTGGAGAGAACACAATGGAACATAAGAAGAGAAAAATAATGTATAAATAGGTGTGACTGGGTCCCTTTGCTGTACAGCAGAAATAGGTACAAAATGGCAATCAACTATACCTCACTTCTTCAAAAAATACTTCATGTATATATAGGAGTCATACTCAGCCATAAGAAAGAATGAAGCCATGCAATTTTCAGCAACATGGACAGACCTGGAGATTATCATACCACGTGAAGTAAGTTAGACAAAGATGAAAGTTCTAACACTTCTATGCTGAATCTGAAACATGACTACAATCCAGCTGTTTTACAAAACTGAAACAACGCACAGACATGGGAAGCAAACTTCCATTAGCAAAGGGGAAAGGGAAGGGAAGGGAAGGGATCAATTGGGAGTGTGAGATTAATAGAGAAGCAACAAGGATTCACTGTGTAGCACATGGAACTCTATGCAATATCTTCTCATAACTTGTGAAGAAAAAGAATTTGAAGTTGTACACCTGAAACTAACACAATACAGTAAATAATCTATAGCGAAAGAAATTCAATAAATATTTTTCAGTATTAAGAGTTTCAAAAAATCATGAAGATGTGGTAGTAGAAATATAAATTTATCTTTTTATTCTATTGCTGCATGAAAAGTATATAGAAGAAAGGTATTCTCTTTTTCTTTTTTCAGCCACACCTGCAGCATATGGACGTTTATGGGTTTGGGGTCAGGGACAAGCTGCCTCTGCAGGCCTAAAACAGATGCCACAAGGTGGGATTTGAATCGCCTTTGCAATGTATGCCACAGCTTGCAGCAATGCCAGATTCTTCAACTGACTGAGTGAGGCCAGGGATTGAACCTGCATCTTCATGGACACCATGTCCTGTTTTTAACCCACTGAGCCACAGCAGGAACTCTGAGAGGACAATGCTTTTGAAAGTGTACTAAAACAAGTTACATTCATGTTATTAGATGACACAGTGAAAAGTCACTGAAAGGAATACAACAAATTTGAATCCTAGCCTTTCACTTTTCCCAAGAGAACACAGAATTGAATTGCCTCAGGGGTTGCTGCATTTGAACTTGTCATCTATGTCAAAGAATTTACAGAAGTTCCAACCTCAGTTTGAGAATGGGTGGCATGGAATGGCCCAGACCATCCCTGGGCCTTACAGAGACTGAGGGAAGACCCAGACCCTGGAAATTCCCACTCAGGTCGGGATCCTGCCATGTCTTCTGTGTGATGCCACGAGCACTAAGCATCCACAAGGATGCAGGGCTGGGCCAGGTGAGCCACCCTTCGTACATGAGCACTGAGGGATAGATGCCTTCATCTTGATTGTTTTCTGGAGCCCCGACATGAGGGAGGCCTTAGAGAGGCTGACACAAACTCAGAGGGAAAGGACCCTGTGTCACGTCTCTCAGGCTGAGATTGGTTCAGTACAGACCCGACGTGAATGCTCACCATCTGCCTCCATTTGGCCTGAGCCTCGGGGACCTGTGAGGGAGGAGACCAGGGCCAGGCTAGGAAGGGACACAGGGTCAACATGACTGGGATTTGGGGATCAGGGGATAGCTGTCTGATGGGAGGAGGGGGATCCAAAAGGAGCTGTGACCACCTGGTCCTGTTGCCAGAGGCTCTGTCCTGGGACATGGTGAATCCCAGGAGACGAGGTCACAGAGCCAGGAGAGAAAGTGTCTGAAGCAAGGCCAGCAGCTCTTTCACACAGTCCCCCAAATTCCTGCTGGCCAGGGGTGGTCTCTTTGGGCAGCTGGACATGGACCTCTCCCAGAGGGGAGGAGAGTCATGACAGCAGCCTGGGGTCAGCTGTGCAGGTGGACAGGACTCAAGGGTACTAGATCCTATGCAGCAACCCCAGATGACTTCTCCTTTATTTTATTTGATAGTATTTTTGTCTTTTCTTTATTCTAGGGCAACTCTGGCAGGATATGGAAGTTCCCAGGCTAGGGACGAAATGGGAGCTGCAGCTGCCAGTCTAAACCACAGCCACAGAAATACAGGAGGCAAGCTGTATCTGCGACAAACACTATAGTTCACAAGAATGCTGGATATTAAACACACCGAGTGAGGCAAGGGGTTGAACCCGCAATCTCATGGTTCCTAGTTGGATTCGTTAACTACGGGAACTCCAAGTATGCCTACTTTAACTCATCCAACTCTGGGAACATCCCTTCCCACAGGACACACCGTGAGGACACAACAGGACAGGGAGGCCAGAAATCCCAAACATGCAGAGCCAGAGAGCTGCCTTCTCACCCACCACCTGACACTCACTCGACCAACTTGGTCTCCAGGGTCAAGGGCCTGGGAGAGGTTTGGGTGCCACCACTTCAGGTCCCTCAAGGCCAATAAAGGAAACCAAGTCAACAGCTCTTGTGCACTGGGCCCTCACGGTGCAAATCACAAAGCAAACTTGCACGATGGGCAGAGACCAAAGCAGGAAGGAGCAGCTTTGGCAGAGAAAATCGATTCTCCCTCTCAAAGGAAGGAGAGAGGAATACAAACACAGCACAACAAAGACCAGGGACCCATGTCTTCTTCGTGGTATCGATTTCACAGGGGAAAACACCACAGCAGAGTGCCACTCATTAGGCCACCCACCCACCCACCCGCCAAGTCCTATCCCCCACTTCCTCCCTCTTCCAGCAGCAGGTGGAACCCAGGTCCTCCCAGGAACCGTCTCCCACTAGATCCCAGCTGCGTGCTCTTCCCTACCTGCAGCCTCCTCATCCTGGCGGCTGCTCATGCTCTCCACCACTGAGTCTGTAGAAACACACCATCGGGGAAATCAAGGAGTTAGAAAGAGTGGCCCTCCCGTTTCTCCGGCTTCCCTGAGGTGACTACGGGTACAGAGCATCACCCTGGTTTTTCCTCCAGGCTCCCACACCTTCCCTCTGCTCCATGGACTGAGACCCTTCCACACAAGCTGAGCACAGATGCCAACATTCAGGCATCTCATATCTGCTCCCTCTCCTTATTAAAGTAGGTGGTGAACATCTGTACACCAATTTCTCTCTGTTTTTAAGTTTCAGACTCACCTGCCCCACACTCCAAGCAGCAGGCATCACCCAAGTTTCCCGGGAACCCTCGCCCAGTGGCTCCTACCTGAGAGATGTTCTTACCTGTATCATTTTCATCGTGGTTGCTGTCACTCAGACTCTCCATGTTACACACTGCAGAGACACAGACATAAGGAATCAAGGTGTTAGAGCCTGTCCCCCACACATATCCCCTACTTAGGGTTGTTTTGGGCCACACAGCGCCACCATGGCTTGTCCTCTGTGTGCTCAGAACTTCCCTCTGCTCTACGGCCTCAGAAGCTTCCATAAAACATTGGCCACAGTGGCAAACCTTCAGAGATCGTGGGCTGCTGAGGGATGGAGCCTTACACATCTCCCTTCTACGAGTCCATCTGGAGGCCTCAGCTCCAGGGTGACACACCTGAAATTCCAGCTGCATGGACACACTTGTGTGGTGGCCCCTGGGAGTGAACCATAGGCTGCTTTATTCTGTTCACTGCAAGAGGCAGACCTAACTACTGACTGAACTCAATTAAGCAGAAATGGCTCCTTCTGGCCAGTGGCTGGCACACTGTGGACAGCAGCTCTACAGAAACACTGAGGAGAAAGGGACCACTGCCCGTGAGGTTCACCTCCAAAACATATATAAAGAAAACTCATACACCTCCACAACAACAACAACAAAGAAACCACCAAGGAGTTCCCGTCGGGGCACAGCAGAAACGAATCCGACTAGGAGACACGAGCTTGCGGGGTTGATGCCTGGCCTCACTGAGTGGTTTAAGGATCCAGCGTTGCTGCGAGCTCTGGTGTCGGCCGCAAATACGAGTGGAGAAAAGGCCACCCACCCCCAGCATTGCCGGTGTGAACGTACACTGGTACAACCACTATGGAAGACACCATGGAGGGTCCTGCGAAAACTGAACACAGCAGGGCATGCGACCTAGCAAGCCGAGCACCCTGGGAAATATCAGGACAAATGTATCCAGGAAAAAGACATATGCCCCTCTATGTTTATGGCAGCACTGTTCACAACAGCCAAGACAGGGAAGCCATCTCATGTCCACAGACAGATGAATGGCTCATGACGATGTGGTCCACATAGATGATGGAATTCACGACTCAGCCAGAAAATCGAAGAAGAAACCAATGCCACTCAAAACAATAGGGATGGATCGAGAGATTCTCGTGCAAAGTGAAGTACGTGACAAAGAGAAAGACGGATACCACCTGATCTCACTTAGAGGTGGAATCTAAAGCACGGCACAAAGGAACCTGTCCACAAAACCCACGGACGCAGAGAACAGACTTGTGGTTGTGAAGGGCTTGGACTGGGAGTTTGGGGGCAGTTGATGCCAACTACGGCATTGAGAATGGAGAGACAACAAGGTCCTCCTGTTGCAGCACACGGAGAATGAGATCCAACCTCCTGAAATCGACCTGATCTCAGACGGACAATAATATCAAAAAAGGAACATACGTTAATGGACACACACGACTGGGGAATGTCGCTCCACAGCAGAGAGTGAAACAACACTGTACCTCCATTAAAATAGAAACAAACAGAAAGGACAGTGTCTAACAATCCACTGAATGGAAAGACAACCTACAGAAGAGGATATTTGTAAATCTTATATTTGAAACAGGGGCTCATATTCGGAATATATGGGAAACAACTACAAATCAATTGAATCAAAAGGCAAATACCTCAGTTGTAGATGAGTGGAAGCCTGGGAGAGACCCTCTGTCGAAGAAGACCACAGAGAGCAGCATACAGAGGGAACGTTTCCCAATGTTGCCTATCACAATGCAAAGGCAAAGCAAAGGCACCACGAGGTATCACCTCCCACCTGGTAGGACACGGAGTGTTTTCAAACCTGAACAGATGTTTGGGAAGATGTGACTGCCTTGGACTTCTGGACACTGTAGCAGGGAATGTCAACGGGGCCAGCCAGATCGGGAAACACCACGGCAGGACCCTGCAATCCCACTGCTGCATGGCCATGTAAAGGAAGAACCATCAGTGTCGGGTAAAGAGACCTGCCATCCCAGGATCACGGCAGCACCATACACAAGAGCCCAACAGAAACAGAGCCGCAGTGTCCACGGGCACACAGACTGAGAAAGACAACGGGGTGGATACAGACCATAGCAAGGTATTCCGTTGTCACAGAAGAAGGAAACCCTACCCATTGCAGCAAAGCACAGAGAACTGGAGGACATTACTGACTGATTCACTTTTGGGCTTGAGGGCTGCCCCCGCAGCAGATGGAAATTGCCAGGCGAGGCAGCAAATCAGAGCTGTGGCCACCGGCCGACAGCACAGCCACAGCCAAGCTGGATACCAGCCGCATCTGGGACCTCTGACGCAGCTCACCAGAATGCGGGTTTCCTCACCCACTGAGCAAGGCCAAGGGTCGAACCCATGTCCTCATAGGTACTGGTCAGGTTCAGGACCTCTGAGCCTCGAGAGGAACTCGCTGGAGGACATCACTTCAAGTGAAGCCAGTCAGACACAGAAGGACAAAGACTCTCTGATGTCATGCAGATGAGGTGTCTGAAAGACCACTCCTGTGCAGAGGCTGGAAGGGTGGCTGCCCCGAGTGGGTAGGAGGTGCGGGGGGAGCACAGCGTTCACAACACTCCCTCGGGACACTTACAACCTGAAGAGGCTCGAGTTGATGGCACATGTTTGAAACAACAGCATGAAAGTCTGCACCAAGCAGAGGGGGAAGAAAAGAGGAAATGAAAGACCAAGAGGAAGGAAAGCCTTTTCCCCAAACCTTGCTCCCAGCGGGTGCAGGGAGAATGAGGGAATGGACAGTTAGCCTGCGGTCATCATGAGACTGTTCAACGAGAAACTGGACAGGTATGTGGTGCTAAGTCACAAATGACTCCCCACAAAACACACCCACTCACACTGGTTCACAATCACACCAACAGGCCATCACATGCACACCCCCCCAATGTTCCCGGACACCTACCCACACCATACAAAGAGCCTCCTTTCGTCCAGGGACCCGAGGACTTGGGATGGCCCTTTTGTGGGAAGTCAGTCTCTTTCACCCCATCCTTCACCCCCATTCCCAGGAGGAACCCAGAATCAGGGTGTCTCTGCAACCAAAGGGGCAGGAAAGCACCCCCCACCCTTCCTCAACACCTGGACTTCTCCTCAGCAGAGCCGGGTTCCAGAATACTTAACGGCTTTCATCGTCCATCCCGTCCACCTGTGATGAGAGAAAAGAAAACACTGTGAGTGTCACAGCATCCTCTGCACTTGGCCACAGGTCTTCCTGTGGTTGGGGGCTGCAGGCACACAGACAGAAGGCAGAGTTGAGTCCGCATCCCCAAAAGAAGACAGCAAAGACACCTGTGGAAAAGGCACCAGCTTTTCATGGAAGACCTCCCAAGTCCACGTTCATTTAAAAAACATTCAGGCTTCTTTGGAGTTCCCGTCGTGGCGCAGTGGATAACGAATCCGGCCAGGAACCATGAGGTTGCGGGTTCGATCCCTGGCCTTGCTCAGTGGGTTAAGGATCCGGCATTGCCGTGAGCTGAGGTGTAGGTTGCAGACGTGGCTCGTATCCCGCGTTGCTGTGGCTCTGGTGCAGGCCGGTGGCTACAGCTCCGGTTTGACCCTGAGCCGGGGAACCTCCATATGTCACGGGAGTGGCCCTAGAAAAGGCAAAAAGACAACAAAACCAAACAAAGCATTCAGGCTTCTTCAAAGACAAATGCTCCCTATGTACACTTGGGAACTGATGTGGTCCCTTTTGCCAATGCCCCTTGGAAGGAGTTATTGGTTGGTACCAAACTTTGACTCAACATTCCTCCACAGAGGAATGTGCATATATCCTCTATAATGGACTTTCTCAGATTTCCTTTTCTGAAGTAGGCACATCCAAGAAGAAAGGAGGCACCTTTTTAAATCTCAGATCAAGAAAGGTGAGCTTACCTTGGGGGCAAGCTGGTCTTCCTGCTCAACCAGGTCGCTGGCTGGGGACTCCTCGTCATTTTCAAGGGATGGGCCCGCCTCCTCCTCTGCCTCGTCAATGCAGGCAGCCTCCTCCTGCACCTTCTCAGTTCCCGGCCCCACCTCCTCCTCATTTGCCCCAGCCAGGGCCTCCTCCTCAGTCTTCTCACTCCCGCAGGCCTCCACAACATCATCGAGGGTTGCTAGGGGGACACACAGTCACTGTCAGCAAGGCGGTGGTGCTGCTCAGGAGGTACTCTGGGCACCTCACCTGACTGGACATGGGCTGGGAGTCAAGGGGTGGGGGTGGGATGAAGCATGGATGGAGCTTCTCTTGGCCCATCCTCCCGGGTAAACGTTTTGAAGGAAGGCAGAGAGCACCTTGAAAGACCTGAGAAAGGGAGCCTCTGCCTCTCTTGCTAAAGGGAACCTCTCCGTGGCATATTCTCCATCTGAGAAATGGCCAACACGAGCATGCAGGCTCTGTTGCCATGACAGGGTCTCGTGAATCCTCCTGCCCATTTTCCTCTCCAGCTACATTCCTCCATCTTCTGAAAGGGCAGGAGATCATTTCAGCTTCCCTACTCTTCCCACAGGGTGCTCCTGTGTTCACACTCCATCCTCTGGGATGTTTCGCCTCTTTTCTTTTCTTAGATACATAATGCTTCTCTTTGGAATACTTTGGCAATAGGAAACTCACGGGGCGAGCAGGCCTTCCCAATGCTATGTACTTTGCACCACTGTCCATAACAACCTTTCTCATCATAACTCATAGGACCTCTGCACCCATTCAGGAATGACTCCCCCTTCAGCCCTGCTGCCAGGTCTTAGTCATTTCTACTTTCCATCTCTGACACTCTGCCGAGTCTGGTTACCGCCTATATGTTGAGTTGCACGATATTTCTTTCTCTGTGCTGCCTGATTTCACCATTTTTTTTCTATTAACACTTGTAGCTTTTTAAGGCCACACGCATGCCATATGGATTCCCAGGCTAGGGGTCTAATAGGAGCTGTAGCTGCCATTTTATGTCAGAGCCACAGCCACCTGCATCTGCCACCTACACCACAGCTCACGGCATTACTGGATCCTGAACTCATTGAGTGAGGCCAGCGATCGAACCCGCAATCTCATGGTTCCTAGTTGGATTCGTTAACCTTGGGAACTCCAAGTATGCCTCCTTTAACACATCTAACTCTGGGAACATCCCTTCCCTCAGGACACACCGTGAGGACACAACAGGACAGGGAGGCCAGAAATCCCAAACATGCAGAATGAGAGAGCTGCCTTCTCACCCACCACCTGACACTCACTCGACCAACTTGGTCTCCAGGGTCAAGGGCCTAGGAGAGCTTTGGGTGCCACCACTTCAGGTCCCTCAAGGTCAATAAAGGAAACCAAGTCAACAGCTCTTGTGCACTGGGCCCTCACGGTGCAAATCACAAAGCAAACTTGCACGATGGGCAGAGACCAAAGCAGGAAGGAGCAGCTTTGGCAGAGAAAATCGATTCTCCCTCTCAAAGGAAGGAGAGAGGAATACAAACACAGCACAACAAAGACCAGGGACCCATGTCTTCTTCGTGGTATCGATTTCACAGGGGAAAACACCACAGCAGAGTGCCACTCATTAGGCCACCCACCCACCCACCCGCCAAGTCCTATCCCCCACTTCCTCCCTCTTCCAGCAGCAGGTGGAACCCAGGTCCTCCCAGGAACCGTCTCCCACTAGATCCCAGCTGCGTGCTCTTCCCTACCTGCAGCCTCCTCATCCTGGCGGCTGCTCATGCTCTCCACCACTGAGTCTGTAGAAACACACCATCGGGGAAATCAAGGAGTTAGAAAGAGTGGCCCTCCCGTTTCTCCGGCTTCCCTGAGGTGACTACGGGTACAGAGCATCACCCTGGTTTTTCCTCCAGGCTCCCACACCTTCCCTCTGCTCCATGGACTGAGACCCTTCCACACAAGCTGAGCACAGATGCCAACATTCAGGCATCTCATATCTGCTCCCTCTCCTTATTAAAGTAGGTGGTGAACATCTGTACACCAATTTCTCTCTGTTTTTAAGTTTCAGACTCACCTGCCCCACACTCCAAGCAGCAGGCATCACCCAAGTTTCCCGGGAACCCTCGCCCAGTGGCTCCTACCTGAGAGATGTTCTTACCTGTATCATTTTCATCGTGGTTGCTGTCACTCAGACTCTCCATGTTACACACTGCAGAGACACAGACATAAGGAATCAAGGTGTTAGAGCCTGTCCCCCACACATATCCCCTACTTAGGGTTGTCTTGGGCCACGCAGCACCACCATAGCTTGTCCTCGGTGTGCTCAGAACTTCCCTCTGCTCTACGGCCTCAGAAGCTTCCATAAAACATTGGCCACAGTGGCAAACCTTCAGAGATCGTGGGCTGCTGAGGGATGGAGCCTTACACATCTCCCTTCTACGAGTCCATCTGGAGGCCTCAGCTCCAGGGTGACACACCTGAAATTCCAGCTGCATGGACACACTTGTGTGGTGGCCCCTGGGAGTGAACCATAGGCTGCTTTATTCTGTTCACTGCAAGAGGCAGACCTAACTACTGACTGAACTCAATTAAGCAGAAATGGCTCCTTCTGGCCAGTGGCTGGCACACTGTGGACAGCAGCTCTACAGAAACACTGAGGAGAAAGGGACCACTGCCCGTGAGGTTCACCTCCAAAACATATATAAAGAAAACTCATACACCTCCACAACAACAACAACAAAGAAACCACCAAGGAGTTCCCGTCGGGGCACAGCAGAAACGAATCCGACTAGGAGACACGAGCTTGCGGGGTTGATGCCTGGCCTCACTGAGTGGTTTAAGGATCCAGCGTTGCTGCAAGCTCTGGTGTCGGCCGCAAATACGAGTGGAGAAAAGGCCACCCACCCCCAGCATTGCCGGTGTGAACGTACACTGGTACAACCACTATGGAAGACACCATGGAGGGTCCTGCGAAAACTGAACACAGCAGGGCATGCGACCTAGCAAGCCGAGCACCCTGGGAAATATCAGGACAAATGTATCCAGGAAAAAGACATATGCCCCTCTATGTTTATGGCAGCACTGTTCACAACAGCCAAGACAGGGAAGCCATCTCATGTCCACAGACAGATGAATGGCTCATGACGATGTGGTCCACATAGATGATGGAATTCACGACTCAGCCAGAAAATCGAAGAAGAAACCAATGCCACTCAAAACAATAGGGATGGATCGAGAGATTCTCGTGCAAAGTGAAGTACGTGACAAAGAGAAAGACGGATACCACCTGATCTCACTTAGAGGTGGAATCTAAAGCACGGCACAAAGGAACCTGTCCACAAAACCCACGGACGCAGAGAACAGACTTGTGGTTGTGAAGGGCTTGGACTGGGAGTTTGGGGGCAGTTGATGCCAACTACGGCATTGAGAATGGAGAGACAACAAGGTCCTCCTGTTGCAGCACACGGAGAATGAGATCCAACCTCCTGAAATCGACCTGATCTCAGACGGACAATAATATCAAAAAAGGAACAGGAATTCCCGTCGTGGTGCAGTGGTTAACGAATCCGACTAGGAACCATGAGGTTGCGGGTTCGGTCCCTGCCCCTTGCTCAGTGGGTTAACGATCCGGCGTTGCCGTGAGCTGTGGTGTAGGTTGCAGACTCGGCTCGGATCCCGCGTTGCTGTGGCTCTGGCGTAGGCCAGTGGCTACAGCTCCAATTAGACCCCTAGCCTGGGAACCTCCATATGCCGCGGGAGCGGCCCAAGAAATAGCAACAACAACAACAACAACAACAACAAAAGACAAAAGACAAAAAAAAAAAAAAAAAAAAAAAAAAAAGGAACATACGTTAATGGACACACACGACTGGGGAATGTCGCTCCACAGCAGAGAGTGAAACAACACTGTACCTCCATTAAAATAGAAACAAACAGAAAGGACAGTGTCTAACAATCCACTGAATGGAAAGACAACCTACAGAAGAGGATATTTGTAAATCTTATATTTGAAACAGGGGCTCATATTCGGAATATATGGGAAACAACTACAAATCAATTGAATCAAAAGGCAAATACCTCAGTGGTAGATGAGTGGAAGCCTGGGAGAGACCCTCTGTCGAAGAAGACCACAGAGAGCAGCATACAGAGGGAACATTTCCCAATGTTGCCTATCACAATGCAAAGGCAAAGCAAAGGCACCACGAGGTATCACCTCCCACCTGGTAGGACACGGAGTGTTTTCAAACCTGAACAGATGTTTGGGAAGATGTGACTGCCTGGGACTTCTGGACACTGTAGCAGGGAATGTCAACGGGGCCAGCCAGATCGGGAAACACCACGGCAGGACCCTGCAATCCCACTGCTGCATGGCCATGTAAAGGAAGAACCATCAGTGTCGGGTAAAGAGACCTGCCATCCCAGGATCACGGCAGCACCATACACAAGAGCCCAACAGAAACAGAGCCGCAGTGTCCACGGGCACACAGACTGAGAAAGACAACGGGGTGGATACAGACCATAGCAAGGTATTCCGTTGTCACAGAAGAAGGAAACCCTACCCATTGCAGCAATGCACAGAGAACTGGAGGACATTACTGACTGATTCACTTTTGGGCTTGAGGGCTGCCCCCGCAGCAGATGGAAATTGCCAGGCGAGGCAGCAAATCAGAGCTGTGGCCACCGGCCGACAGCACAGCCACAGCCAAGCTGGATACCAGCCGCATCTGGGACCTCTGCCGCAGCTCACCACAATGCGGGTTTCCTCACCCACTGAGCAAGGCCAAGGGTCGAACCCATGTCCTCATAGGTACTGGTCAGGTTCAGGACCTCTGAGCCTCGAGAGGAACTCGCTGGAGGACATCACTTCAAGTGAAGCCAGTCAGACACAGAAGGACAAAGACTCTCTGATGTCATGCAGATGAGGTGTCTGAAAGACCACTCCTGTGCAGAGGCTGGAAGGGTGGCTGCCCCGAGTGGGTAGGAGGTGCGGGGGGAGCACAGCGTTCACAACACTCCCTCGGGACACTTACAACCTGAAGAGGCTCGAGTTCATGGCACATGTTTGAAACAACAGCATGAAAGTCTGCACCAAGCAGAGGGGGAAGAAAAGAGGAAATGAAAGACCAAGAGGAAGGAAAGCCTTTTCCCCAAACCTTGCTCCCAGCGGGTGCAGGGAGAATGAGGGAATGGACAGTTAGCCTGCGGTCATCATGAGACTGTTCAACGAGAAACTGGACAGGTATGTGGTGCTAAGTCACAAATGACTCCCCACAAAACACACCCACTCACACTGGTTCACAATCACACCAACAGGCCATCACATGCACACCCCCCCAATGTTCCCGGACACCTACCCACACCATACAAAGAGCCTCCTTTCGTCCAGGGACCCGAGGACTTGGGATGGCCCTTTTGTGGGAAGTCAGTCTCTTTCACCCCATCCTTCACCCCCATTCCCAGGAGGAACCCAGAATCAGGGTGTCTCTGCAACCAAAGGGGCAGGAAAGCACCCCCCACCCTTCCTCAACACCTGGACTTCTCCTCAGCAGAGCCGGGTTCCAGAATACTTAACGGCTTTCATCGTCCATCCCGTCCACCTGTGATGAGAGAAAAGAAAACACTGTGAGTGTCACAGCATCCTCTGCACTTGGCCACAGGTCTTCCTGTGGTTGGGGGCTGCAGGCACACAGACAGAAGGCAGAGTTGAGTCCGCATCCCCAAAAGAAGACAGCAAAGACACCTGTGGAAAAGGCACCAGCTTTTCATGGAAGACCTCCCAAGTCCACGTTCATTTAAAAAACATTCAGGCTTCTTTGGAGTTCCCGTCGTGGCGCAGTGGTTAACGAATCCGGCCAGGAACCATGAGGTTGCGGGTTCGATCCCTGGCCTTGCTCAGTGGGTTAAGGATCCGGCATTGCCGTGAGCTGAGGTGTAGGTTGCAGACGTGGCTCGTATCCCGCGTTGCTGTGGCTCTGGTGCAGGCCGGTGGCTACAGCTCCGGTTTGACCCTGAGCCGGGGAACCTCCATATGTCACGGGAGTGGCCCTAGAAAAGGCAAAAAGACAACAAAACCAAACAAAGCATTCAGGCTTCTTCAAAGACAAATGCTCCCTATGTACACTTGGGAACTGATGTGGTCCCTTTTGCCAATGCCCCTTGGAAGGAGTTATTGGTTGGTATCAAACTTTGACTCAACATTCCTCCACAGAGGAATGTGCATATATCCTCTATAATGGACTTTCTCAGATTTCCTTTTCTGAAGTAGGCACATCCAAGAAGAAAGGAGGCACCTTTTTAAATCTCAGATCAAGAAAGGTGAGCTTACCTTGGGGGCAAGCTGGTCTTCCTGCTCAACCAGGTCGCTGGCTGGGGACTCCTCGTCATTTTCAAGGGATGGGCCCGCCTCCTCCTCTGCCTCGTCAATGCAGGCAGCCTCCTCCTGCACCTTCTCAGTTCCCGGCCCCACCTCCTCCTCATTTGCCCCAGCCAGGGCCTCCTCCTCAGTCTTCTCACTCCCGCAGGCCTCCACAACATCATCGAGGGTTGCTAGGGGGACACACAGTCACTGTCAGCAAGGCGGTGGTGCTGCTCAGGAGGTACTCTGGGCACCTCACCTGACTGGACATGGGCTGGGAGTCAAGGGGTGGGGGTGGGATGAAGCATGGATGGAGCTTCTCTTGGCCCATCCTCCCGGGTAAACGTTTTGAAGGAAGGCAGAGAGCACCTTGAAAGACCTGAGAAAGGGAGCCTCTGCCTCTCTTGCTAAAGGGAACCTCTCCGTGGCATATTCTCCATCTGAGAAATGGCCAACACGAGCATGCAGGCTCTGTTGCCATGACAGGGTCTCGTGAATCCTCCTGCCCATTTTCCTCTCCAGCTACATTCCTCCATCTTCTGAAAGGGCAGGAGATCATTTCAGCTTCCCTACTCTTCCCACAGGTTGCTCCTGTGTTCACACTCCATCCTCTGGGATGTTTCGCCTCTTTTCTTTTCTTAGATACATAATGCTTCTCTTTGGAATACTTTGGCAATAGGAAACTCACGGGGCGAGCAGGCCTTCCCAATGCTATGTACTTTGCACCACTGTCCATAACAACCTTTCTCATCATAACTCATAGGACCTCTGCACCCATTCAGGAATGACTCCCCCTTCAGCCCTGCTGCCAGGTCTTAGTCATTTCTACTTTCCATCTCTGACACTCTGCCGAGTCTGGTTACCGCCTATATGTTGAGTTGCACGATATTTCTTTCTCTGTGCTGCCTGATTTCACCATTTTTTTTCTATTAACACTTGTAGCTTTTTAAGGCCACACGCATGCCATATGGATTCCCAGGCTAGGGGTCTAATAGGAGCTGTAGCTGCCATTTTATGTCAGAGCCACAGCCACCTGCATCTGCCACCTACACCACAGCTCACGGCATTACTGGATCCTGAACTCATTGAGTGAGGCCAGCGATCGAACCCGCAATCTCATGGTTCCTAGTTGGATTCGTTAACCTTGGGAACTCCAAGTATGCCTCCTTTAACACATCTAACTCTGGGAACATCCCTTCCCTCAGGACACACCGTGAGGACACAACAGGACAGGGAGGCCAGAAATCCCAAACATGCAGAATGAGAGAGCTGCCTTCTCACCCACCACCTGACACTCACTCGACCAACTTGGTCTCCAGGGTCAAGGGCCTAGGAGAGCTTTGGGTGCCACCACTTCAGGTCCCTCAAGGTCAATAAAGGAAACCAAGTCAACAGCTCTTGTGCACTGGGCCCTCACGGTGCAAATCACAAAGCAAACTTGCACAACGGGCAGAGACCAAAGCAGGAAGGAGCAGCTTTGGCAGAGAAAATCGATTCTCCCTCTCAAAGGAAGGAGAGAGGAATACAAACACAGCACAACAAAGACCAGGGACCCATGTCTTCTTCGTGGTATCGATTTCACAGGGGAAAACACCACAGCAGAGTGCCACTCATTAGGCCACCCACCCACCCACCCGCCAAGTCCTATCCCCCACTTCCTCCCTCTTCCAGCAGCAGGTGGAACCCAGGTCCTCCCAGGAACCGTCTCCCACTAGATCCCAGCTGCGTGCTCTTCCCTACCTGCAGCCTCCTCATCCTGGCGGCTGCTCATGCTCTCCACCACTGAGTCTGTAGAAACACACCATCGGGGAAATCAAGGAGTTAGAAAGAGTGGCCCTCCCGTTTCTCCGGCTTCCCTGAGGTGACTACGGGTACAGAGCATCACCCTGGTTTTTCCTCCAGGCTCCCACACCTTCCCTCTGCTCCATGGACTGAGACCCTTCCACACAAGCTGAGCACAGATGCCAACATTCAGGCATCTCATATCTGCTCCCTCTCCTTATTAAAGTAGGTGGTGAACATCTGTACACCAATTTCTCTCTGTTTTTAAGTTTCAGACTCACCTGCCCCACACTCCAAGCAGCAGGCATCACCCAAGTTTCCCGGGAACCCTCGCCCAGTGGCTCCTACCTGAGAGATGTTCTTACCTGTATCATTTTCATCGTGGTTGCTGTCACTCAGACTCTCCATGTTACACACTGCAGAGACACAGACATAAGGAATCAAGGTGTTAGAGCCTGTCCCCCACACATATCCCCTACTTAGGGTTGTCTTGGGCCACGCAGCACCACCATAGCTTGTCCTCGGTGTGCTCAGAACTTCCCTCTGCTCTACGGCCTCAGAAGCTTCCATAAAACATTGGCCACAGTGGCAAACCTTCAGAGATCGTGGGCTGCTGAGGGATGGAGCCTTACACATCTCCCTTCTACGAGTCCATCTGGAGGCCTCAGCTCCAGGGTGACACACCTGAAATTCCAGCTGCATGGACACACTTGTGTGGTGGCCCCTGGGAGTGAACCATAGGCTGCTTTATTCTGTTCACTGCAAGAGGCAGACCTAACTACTGACTGAACTCAATTAAGCAGAAATGGCTCCTTCTGGCCAGTGGCTGGCACACTGTGGACAGCAGCTCTACAGAAACACTGAGGAGAAAGGGACCACTGCCCGTGAGGTTCACCTCCAAAACATATATAAAGAAAACTCATACACCTCCACAACAACAACAACAAAGAAACCACCAAGGAGTTCCCGTCGGGGCACAGCAGAAACGAATCCGACTAGGAGACACGAGCTTGCGGGGTTGATGCCTGGCCTCACTGAGTGGTTTAAGGATCCAGCGTTGCTGCAAGCTCTGGTGTCGGCCGCAAATACGAGTGGAGAAAAGGCCACCCACCCCCAGCATTGCCGGTGTGAACGTACACTGGTACAACCACTATGGAAGACACCATGGAGGGTCCTGCGAAAACTGAACACAGCAGGGCATGCGACCTAGCAAGCCGAGCACCCTGGGAAATATCAGGACAAATGTATCCAGGAAAAAGACATATGCCCCTCTATGTTTATGGCAGCACTGTTCACAACAGCCAAGACAGGGAAGCCATCTCATGTCCACAGACAGATGAATGGCTCATGACGATGTGGTCCACATAGATGATGGAATTCACGACTCAGCCAGAAAATCGAAGAAGAAACCAATGCCACTCAAAACAATAGGGATGGATCGAGAGATTCTCGTGCAAAGTGAAGTACGTGACAAAGAGAAAGACGGATACCACCTGATCTCACTTAGAGGTGGAATCTAAAGCACGGCACAAAGGAACCTGTCCACAAAACCCACGGACGCAGAGAACAGACTTGTGGTTGTGAAGGGCTTGGACTGGGAGTTTGGGGGCAGTTGATGCCAACTACGGCATTGAGAATGGAGAGACAACAAGGTCCTCCTGTTGCAGCACACGGAGAATGAGATCCAACCTCCTGAAATCGACCTGATCTCAGACGGACAATAATATCAAAAAAGGAACAGGAATTCCCGTCGTGGTGCAGTGGTTAACGAATCCGACTAGGAACCATGAGGTTGCGGGTTCGGTCCCTGCCCCTTGCTCAGTGGGTTAACGATCCGGCGTTGCCGTGAGCTGTGGTGTAGGTTGCAGACTCGGCTCGGATCCCGCGTTGCTGTGGCTCTGGCGTAGGCCAGTGGCTACAGCTCCAATTAGACCCCTAGCCTGGGAACCTCCATATGCCGCGGGAGCGGCCCAAGAAATAGCAACAACAACAACAACAACAACAACAAAAGACAAAAGACAAAAAAAAAAAAAAAAAAAAAAAAAAAGGAACATACGTTAATGGACACACACGACTGGGGAATGTCGCTCCACAGCAGAGAGTGAAACAACACTGTACCTCCATTAAAATAGAAACAAACAGAAAGGACAGTGTCTAACAATCCACTGAATGGAAAGACAACCTACAGAAGAGGATATTTGTAAATCTTATATTTGAAACAGGGGCTCATATTCGGAATATATGGGAAACAACTACAAATCAATTGAATCAAAAGGCAAATACCTCAGTTGTAGATGAGTGGAAGCCTGGGAGAGACCCTCTGTTGAAGAAGACCACAGAGAGCAGCATACAGAGGGAACATTTCCCAATGTTGCCTATCACAATGCAAAGGCAAAGCAAAGGCACCACGAGGTATCACCTCCCACCTGGTAGGACACGGAGTGTTTTCAAACCTGAACAGATGTTTGGGAAGATGTGACTGCCTGGGACTTCTGGACACTGTAGCAGGGAATGTCAACGGGGCCAGCCAGATCGGGAAACACCACGGCAGGACCCTGCAATCCCACTGCTGCATGGCCATGTAAAGGAAGAACCATCAGTGTCGGGTAAAGAGACCTGCCATCCCAGGATCACGGCAGCACCATACACAAGAGCCCAACAGAAACAGAGCCGCAGTGTCCACGGGCACACAGACTGAGAAAGACAACGGGGTGGATACAGACCATAGCAAGGTATTCCGTTGTCACAGAAGAAGGAAACCCTACCCATTGCAGCAATGCACAGAGAACTGGAGGACATTACTGACTGATTCACTTTTGGGCTTGAGGGCTGCCCCCGCAGCAGATGGAAATTGCCAGGCGAGGCAGCAAATCAGAGCTGTGGCCACCGGCCGACACCACAGCCACAGCCAAGCTGGATACCAGCCGCATCTGGGACCTCTGCTGCAGCTCACCACAATGCGGATTTCCTCACCCACTGAGCAAGGCCAAGGGTCGAACCCATGTCCTCATAGGTACTGGTCAGGTTCAGGACCTCTGAGCCTCGAGAGGAACTCGCTGGAGGACATCACTTCAAGTGAAGCCAGTCAGACACAGAAGGACAAAGACTCTCTGATGTCATGCAGATGAGGTGTCTGAAAGACCACTCCTGTGCAGAGGCTGGAAGGGTGGCTGCCCCGAGTGGGTAGGAGGTGCGGGGGGAGCACAGCGTTCACAACTCTCCTCGGGACACTTACAACCTGAAGAGGCTCGAGTTGATGGCACATGTTTGAAACAACAGCATGAAAGTCTGCACCAAGCAGAGGGGGAAGAAAAGAGGAAATGAAAGACCAAGAGGAAGGAAAGCCTTTTCCCCAAACCTTGCTCCCAGCGGGTGCAGGGAGAATAAGGGAATGGACAGTTAGCCTGCGGTCATCATGAGACTGTTCAACGAGAAACTGGACAGGTATGTGGTGCTAAGTCACAAATGACTCCCCACAAAACACACCCACTCACACTGGTTCACAATCACACCAACAGGCCATCACATGCACACCCCCCCAATGTTCCCGGACACCTACCCACACCATACAAAGAGCCTCCTTTCGTCCAGGGACCCGAGGACTTGGGATGGCCCTTTTGTGGGAAGTCAGTCTCTTTCACCCCATCCTTCACCCCCATTCCCAGGAGGAACCCAGAATCAGGGTGTCTCTGCAACCAAAGGGGCAGGAAAGCACCCCCCACCCTTCCTCAACACCTGGACTTCTCCTCAGCAGAGCCGGGTTCCAGAATACTTAACGGCTTTCATCGTCCATCCCGTCCACCTGTGATGAGAGAAAAGAAAACACTGTGAGTGTCACAGCATCCTCTGCACTTGGCCACAGGTCTTCCTGTGGTTGGGGGCTGCAGGCACACAGACAGAAGGCAGAGTTGAGTCCGCATCCCCAAAAGAAGACAGCAAAGACACCTGTGGAAAAGGCACCAGCTTTTTATGGAAGACCTCCCAAGTCCACGTTCATTTAAAAAACATTCAGGCTTCTTTGGAGTTCCCGTCGTGGCGCAGTGGATAACGAATCCGGCCAGGAACCATGAGGTTGCGGGTTCGATCCCTGGCCTTGCTCAGTGGGTTAAGGATCCGGCATTGCCGTGAGCTGAGGTGTAGGTTGCAGACGTGGCTCGTATCCCGCGTTGCTGTGGCTCTGGTGCAGGCCGGTGGCTACAGCTCCGGTTTGACCCTGAGCCGGGGAACCTCCATATGTCACGGGAGTGGCCCTAGAAAAGGCAAAAAGACAACAAAACCAAACAAAGCATTCAGGCTTCTTCAAAGACAAATGCTCCCTATGTACACTTGGGAACTGATGTGGTCCCTTTTGCCAATGCCCCTTGGAAGGAGTTATTGGTTGGTATCAAACTTTGACTCAACATTCCTCCACAGAGGAATGTGCATATATCCTCTATAATGGACTTTCTCAGATTTCCTTTTCTGAAGTAGGCACATCCAAGAAGAAAGGAGGCACCTTTTTAAATCTCAGATCAAGAAAGGTGAGCTTACCTTGGGGGCAAGCTGGTCTTCCTGCTCAACCAGGTCGCTGGCTGGGGACTCCTCGTCATTTTCAAGGGATGGGCCCGCCTCCTCCTCTGCCTCGTCAATGCAGGCAGCCTCCTCCTGCACCTTCTCAGTTCCCGGCCCCACCTCCTCCTCATTTGCCCCAGCCAGGGCCTCCTCCTCAGTCTTCTCACTCCCGCAGGCCTCCACAACATCATCGAGGGTTGCTAGGGGGACACACAGTCACTGTCAGCAAGGCGGTGGTGCTGCTCAGGAGGTACTCTGGGCACCTCACCTGACTGGACATGGGCTGGGAGTCAAGGGGTGGGGGTGGGATGAAGCATGGATGGAGCTTCTCTTGGCCCATCCTCCCGGGTAAACGTTTTGAAGGAAGGCAGAGAGCACCTTGAAAGACCTGAGAAAGGGAGCCTCTGCCTCTCTTGCTAAAGGGAACCTCTCCGTGGCATATTCTCCATCTGAGAAATGGCCAACACGAGCATGCAGGCTCTGCTGCCATGACAGAGTCTCGTGAATCCTCCTGCCCATTTTCCTCTCCAGCTACATTCCTCCATCTTCTGAAAGGGCAGGAGATCATTTCAGCTTCCCTACTCTTCCCACAGGGTGCTCCTGTGTTCACACTCCATCCTCTGGGATGTTTCGCCTCTTTTCTTTTCTTAGATACATAATGCTTCTCTTTGGAATACTTTGGCAATAGGAAACTCACGGGGCGAGCAGGCCTTCCCAATGCTATGTACTTTGCACCACTGTCCATAACAACCTTTCTCATCATAACTCATAGGACCTCTGCACCCATTCAGGAATGACTCCCCCTTCAGCCCTGCTGCCAGGTCTTAGTCATTTCTACTTTCCATCTCTGACACTCTGCCGAGTCTGGTTACCGCCTATATGTTGAGTTGCACGATATTTCTTTCTCTGTGCTGCCTGATTTCACCATTTTTTTTCTATTAATACTTGTAGCTTTTTAAGGCCACACGCATGCCATATGGATTCCCAGGCTAGGGGTCTAATAGGAGCTGTAGCTGCCATTTTATGTCAGAGCCACAGCAAGGCAGGATCCCAGCTGCATCTGCCACCTACCCCACAGCTCATGGCATCACCAGATCCTTATCCCACTGTTTGTGGCCATGGGGCAAATTCACAATCTCATTCTTCCTAATTGGTTTCACTGCTGCCATGCCTTGATGGGAACTCCTCACTATTGGTCAACAGTGTTTACTATTTTTTTTTCTTTTTGGATCATCCTTGTGGTATCCTATTTAAAAATGTAATTTTTTTCTGGTAGAAGAGTGTTCTCTTCTGGTCACAAATCGAATTTGATCTGTCCCCTGATCTCTCTCATTTGTGATTGGTTTCATCTCTTTGTTGTTGGGAATAACGTGCTACTACAAATGGGAGTGTACACGTTCTCTATGGTAACATATTGGGGCCTCCTAATATTTTGCATGTGTCCAACCTTAACTGCTGTCACAGCACAAAAAGTGAATCTGAATGTAAATGGGAAACTTTTCATTAATTAAATTTGTAGAATCTTTTGCTGCTCAGTGTACCATGAGTTCCCCATTCAGTGCTGGACGTTGTCATTAGTGAAAATTGGAGGAATGGGTTAGAGGAGCTTTCTGTAATATGCACCATTTCTTCTTAATATAATCTTGTTCTAAATCATTTCTAGTATTGTTTTCAAATTGGGAAATGTGGTTCCATGCAGGGATCTATTACAACTGGAAATGTTAAATATCAGCAAATGTCATAAAATGAGTGAGGTCACCTTCGCTATTAACCAGGAACCAAATGTCGATTTTAAATGAATCATTATTTCCATAGTTGGGAAATTACCAACTGAGTTATTCAATTTATCTTTGCTTTTTTGTCATTTTTCCTTTTCTAGGCCTGCTTCCCTCAGCATATGGAGATTCCGAGGATACGGGTCTAATCAGAGTTGTAGTGGCCTACAGTGACCACTGCCACTGCAACTCAGGATCCAAGCCGCATCTTCAACCTACACCACGGCTCACGGCAACCCTGGATCCTTAACCCGCTGAGCAAGGCCATAGATCAAACTCACAACCTCATGGTTCCTAGTCGGATTTATTAAGCACTGCGCCACGACGGGATCTCCGAGTTATTTCATTTGAATTTGCACCATGGAATAAAAGAAAGATATGGCTTATCATTTGTAGAGTTTGTTCTGAAATTTGGAACACTGAATGAGCTAGAATCATTGTTCAGGCCTGGATGTATTGAGTCAGGTTCCACAGTACCTTCATCTGGCTCATTGGCAGGGTACACCCTGTTGTGTGGCCACCATGGGATTATTCCAGCCAAGGTGGTAAAGAACAAAATTGCCCTCAGACTCCTGAAGCAAGATCCTAGGTTTCCAAAGCAAGATTCTGGAAAATACACGACAACAGAGAGAACGAGTGACATCCTGATTGCAGAAGATAACAGGGAAATGACTAATAATTGACTCCCAGGCCAAGCCCTCAAAGCCCATAACACCCAGCCACACAGAAGAGCCAGCAGAATCCAAGTTCTACTTAGAAAGATCTTGCTCTTTGGGGTGCACTTCAAAACATTACCTCCCCACACAGGTTTCGTGTGAAAATGCCTCTTGGTAGCGGAGACAACCTAGATAATGACCATGCAGAATGGTCTGATGTCAATCCCATTGGTTGACTGATTGATTGTCACCACTCCCAGGGGATGCAGTGGTTCCCAACCCAGGCACTTGAATCTGCACCACAGAAGGGATCGAACACTCGATCCTTAGCCTCTAGGACACTAGGGAACTCCTCACATCCCCTGTAGAAGAAACACATGCCACAAAAGGAGATGTACATCTGTCTGTGCCTCAGTTCCCTGTTCTGGGCATCCAACTCTGGGAACGCCCCTTCCCTCAGGACACACCGTGAGGACACAACAGGACAGGGAGGCCAGAAATCCCAAACATGCAGAGCCAGAGAGCTGCCTTCTCACCCACCACCTGACACTCACTCGACCAACTTGGTCTCCAGGGTCAAGGGCCTGGGAGAGCTTTGGCTGCCACCACTTCAGGTCCCTCAAGGTCAATAAAGGAAACCAAGTCAACAGCTCTTGTGCACTGGGCCCTCACGGTGCCAATCACAAAGCAAACTTGCACAACGGGCAGAGACCAAAGCAGGAAGGAGCAGCTTTGGGAGGGAAAATCGATTCTCCCTCTCAAAGAAAAGGAGAGAGGAATACAAACACAGCACAACAAAGACCAGGGACCCAAGTCTTCTTCGTGGTATCCATTTCACAGGGGAAAACACCACAGCAGAGTGCCACTCATTAGGCCACCCACCCACCCACCCGCCAAGTCCTATCCCCCACTTCCTCCCTCTTCCAGCAGCAGGTGGAACCCAGGTGCTCCCAGGAACCCTCTCCCACTAGATCCCAGCTGCGTGCTCTTCCCTACCTGCAGCCTCCTCATCCTGGCGGCTGCTCATGCTCTCCACCACTGACTCTGTAGAAACACACCACGGGGGGAATTGAGTTAGAAAGAGTGACCCTCCCATTCCTCCTGCTTCCCTGAGGTGACTGCACGTCACAGTGCATCACCCTGATTTTTCCTCCAGGTGCCCAGACCTTCCCTCTGCTCCATGGACTGAGACCTTCCACACAAGGTGAGCACAGATGCCAACATTCGAAGGAGAGCAACGTGCTGAAGGAATGACCTTTCAACTTCTTCCTTCTATGGCCCTTTATAGCTCCTACCTCTAAACTGACACACCTGAAATTCCACCTCAACACACACTGAAAAGGGGATAGCTGAGTAAGCAATTGAAAGGTGCTGTGTTTTATATGAATGGATTGCACTATTTATTACAGAATTCCATGAAGTATAAAGAGGTGATCTGCCAGTGACTGCCACACCAAGCATCGTGTTCAGGGTGGAGATTCAACGATGAGCAAGATATGACCTCCCCTCCCCAGACATGCTTTACTGCAGACCAGTTGGCTGGTCTGACCTGATCATTCATTTGTATGTATCTCCTGTGCTCATGCACCTGTGCGAGGAATTCTGGGAGGCCTGCAGACACCCAAAGAGAGATGGCAACGGTGACATTCTAGACCGCTTTCTAGCAGAACCCACGGGTAAGCAGAGGTGCTGTGTATGGCCCACAACACCTGTGCTACCATAATCAGAGCTCAGTGCAGAGGCAGTGAGGGACATGCCACTGTTTTCACGAGCCAGTCCTTCTCATGGTGCTGCTGGTGCAGCTGGAAGGCAGGCTCAGGGCTCTAAGAAAGGAAACAACTTTTACAGTGAAAACTACAAAACATTGCTGAAAGAATTGAATAAGTCACAAAGAATTCAAATGACATGCCATGTTCACAGAGGGGAAGAAAGAGTGCCCATTGTGGCCCCTCAGGAATGAACCCAACTAATATCCATGATGAAGCAGGTTCAATCCCTGGCTTCACTCAGTGGGTTAAGGGTCCAGCGTTGCGTTGAGCTGTGGTATAGGTCACATACGTGTGCTGTAGGTGTGGATGTGGCTCTGGCGTAGTTTGGCATAAATAGCTCAGATTTGACCCCTCACCTGGGAACTTCATTATGTCATGGGCATGGCCTGAAAAATACAGAAAAATAAAAAGAAATAGATTTGAAGACGGAATATCATTGACATTTCATACTACATGAAAAAACAGCAGGTACACTACAACACCTATCAAAATCTCAATATCATTTCTTTTGGTCTTTTTAGGGCCTTGCTTGAAGCATTTGGAGGTTCCTAGGCTAGGAGCTGAATCAGAGCTACAGCTGCTTGCCTATGCCACAGCAGCAGCAACTTGGGATCTGAGCCATGTCTGCAACCTACACCGTGGCTCAGGGAAAATACAGATCCTTTACCCACTAAGCAAGGCAAAGGGTTGAACCCACGTCCTCATAGATACTGGTCAGGTTCAGGATCTCTGAGCCTCGACAGGAACTTGCTGAAGGACATCACTTCAAGTGAAGCCAGTCAGACACAGAAGGACAAAGACTCTCTGATGTCATGCAGATGAGGTGTCTGAAAGACCACTCCTGTGCAGAGGCTGGAAGGGTGGCTGCCCCGAATGGGTAGGAGGTGCGGGGGGAGCACAGCGTTCACAACACTCCTCGGGACACTTACAACCTGAAGAGGCTCGAGTTCATGGCACATGTTTGAAACAACAGCATGAAAGTCTGCACCAAGCAGAGGGGGAAGAAAAGAGGAAATGAAAGACCAACAGAGGAAGGAAAGCCTTTTCCCCAAACCTTGCTCCCAGCGGGTGCATGGAGAATGAGGGAATGGACAGTTAGCCTACAGTCATCATGAGACTGTTCAACGAGAAACTGGACAGGTATGTGGTGCTAAGTCACACATGACTCCCCACAAAACACACCCACTCACACTGGTTCACAATCACACCAACAGGCCATCACACGCACACCCCCCAATGTTCCTGGACACCTACCCACACCATACAAAGAGCCTCCTTTCGTCCAGGGACCCTAGAATTTGGGATGGCCCTTTTGTGGGAGGTCAGTCTCTTTCACTCCATCCTTCACCCCCATTCCCAGGAGGAACCCAGAATCAGGGTGTCTCTGCAACCAAAGGGGCAGGAAAGCACCCCCCACCCTTCCTCAACACCTGGACTTCTCCTCAGCAGAGCCGGGTTCCAGAATACTTACGGCTTGCATCGTCCATCCCATCCACCTGTGATGAGAGAAAAGAAAACACTGTGAGTGTCACAGCATCCTCTGCACTGTGGCCACAGGTCTTCCTGTGGTTGGGGGCTGCAGGCACACAGACAGAAGGCAGAGTTGAGTCCGTTTCCCCAAAGAAGACAGCGAAGTTACCTTTGGAAAAGGCACCAGCTTTTCATGGAAGATCTCCCAAGGCCATGTTCATTTAAAAAAATTTTGGTCTTCTTCAAAGAAAAATGCTCCCTACCATACACTGCGGAACTGATAGGGTCACTTTTGCCAATGCCCCTTCGAAGGAGTTATCGGTTGGTACCAAACTTTGACTCAACATTCCTTCATATAGGAATCTGCATATATCTTCTATAATGGACTTTCTCCGATTTCCATTTCTGAAGTAGGTAAATCCAAGAAGAAAGGAGGCACCTTTTTAAATCTCAGATCACGAAAAGTGAGCTTACCTTGGGGGCAGGCTGGGCTTCTTCCTCACCCCTGTCACTGGCTGGGGATTCCGTCTCATCATTCCCACTTGTTGTGGCCTCCTCCTCCACCTTGTTATTGGGCGAGCCTTCTTCCTCCTCATTTTCCCTGGATGGGGCCCCCTCCTCGGTCTTCTCACTCCCACTGGCCTCCAGAACATTGTCGTGGGTTTCTAGGGGGACACACAGTCACTGTCAGCAAGGCGGTGATGCTGATCAGGAGGTACTCCGGGTGCCACACCTGACTGGACATGGGCTGGGAGTCAAGGGGTGGGGGTGGGATGAAGCATGGATGGAGCTTCTCTTGGCCCATCCTCCCGGGTAAACGTTTTGAAGGAAGGCAGAGAGCACCTTGAAAGACCTGAGAAAGGGAGCCTCTGCCTCTCTTGCTAAAGGGAACCTCTCCGTGGCATATTCTCCATCTGAGAAATGGCCAACACGAGCATGCAGGCTCTGTTGCCATGACAGAGTCTCGTGAATCCTCCTGTCCATTTTCCTGTCCCGCCACATTTCTCCATCTTCTGAAACGGCAGGAGATCATTTCAGCTTCCCTACTCTTCCCACAGGGTGCTCCTGTGTTCACACTCCATCCTCTGGGATGTTTCGCCTCTTTTCTTTTCTTAGATACATAATGCTTCTCTTTGGAATACTTTGGCAATAGGAAACTCACGGGGAGAGCATGCTTTCACAAGCCATGTACTTTGCCCTACTGTCCATAACAACCTTTCTCATCATAACTCATAGGACCTCTGCACCCATTCAGGAATGACTCCCCCTTCAGCCCTGCTGCCAAGTCTTAGCCCTCTCTACTTTCCACCTTTGACAATCTGCCTAATCTACTTACCGCCTATATGTTGAATTGTTCAATATTTCTTTTCCTGTGTCTGTTTGACATGACTATTGTTAAAAAGGTGTTTCATTTTGGGTAATCCATGTAGTAACATATTTAACATATTTGCAATTTTTTCTCCGGTAGAATTTTATTCCTATGTGGATTCATACTACCTTTGGTTTATCCACGGATCTCTGTTAACATTTGGGGTTGGTTTCATTGAATGACTACCTGCATAAGCTTGAGTCACGGTGCTGGTTGGATCGAAAGAGGGGGTTTGAATAGCTCCACAGCAAGAGAGTATGGAAGAGCATCATGGGAAGGAAGATTTCCAGGTCATGTAGCGTCTCTCTCATCATCTCCTCTCATCCCCAAGGTGGCCCGGTTGCAGGCGAAGGGGGTGCAACCCAGAGAGTGTAAGCCTGATCTGACAGTAGAGGGCATTGAACTTTAGACTAACTTGCCAAGAATCACGGCAATGTTGAAGGATGGATGTGGGCCAAGAATGTAGTTGGTACCTTGAGGACAGAAATCCCTGAATCCTGAAGGCCAGACACTTGCTCAGGGCCAAGACCATGCCCTGGACCCTTGAATCAAGAGATCTTCTCACTCTCCCACAAGTCCTCCCATCCCAAGGTTTTAGTGGGCGAGCTCTGATGCCTTCCCTGCAGGAGATGCTGAACCAAGACATCAGTCCAAACCCTTATCCAGCCCTTTGTCTCCATGCTTTAATCCCTGATCTGAATCCGACATTTTCCTCCAAACAAAGCCCCTCTGAAGGACCAAGGCTTTGCCCTGGCTCCGTGGATGCTCCAACCCAGGCATTCTCCCCCAAATCTTCATGTCATCCACTGCATCACATTACTCTTTCATGACAACCAGCTGACAACCTCCAGCGACTAGGGGTCTGTTTCACTCCCAAGATGGCTCAGAGCTCAGAACAGTCTCGACCAGATGCCACAAGAGGCCTCTGCCAAGAATGAGCTTCCCTTCAGCTGATCGTGCCTGGATAAGAGGTTCCTGGGAATTCACTCGGGAGGAGACCATCTGGGCCAGTGCTTTGACTGTTTAGTAAATTAAAGTCTCTGACTGTCAATGTCTCACACAATTTTCTTTAAAAAATTGTTGTGATGAAAATACTGTTGATTGACAATGTTGTACCCCTTGCTGCTGTACAGCAATAGGAGTCTGAGCTCCTCCTCTGCAGCCTGGACCAAGGTCTGGCTGAGAATGAGCAGGAGCTCAAGTCATTCTTTACCCAAACCCAATCTGTACCCTGGAAACTCCTCATCCTTCTTCAGACCCTGCAGTGGCAGGGATAGAGTCTTCTATCCTCTTAAAGGGACCCTTTAGAGACTCTCAGCTTGAAGACCTGACCCTAAGTCTCCCTCTGTGGATCACCAGTCGGACCCTCCTTCCCTCAGTTACCAAATGTTCACCCCATGAACCTACTGGCACTGTGTGTTCTCAGCACACTACCAGCGAACAGCCAACTACCCAGTGAGCTTATCATCATCAACCCATGGAAATCCTACTTGAAAATCCAACTTTCATTCCTTACAATCAATTTCTACATTTAAAATGCAATTATTGGGAGTTCCCGTTGTTGAGCAGTGGTTAACGAATCCGACTAGGAACCATGAGGTTGCAGGTTTGGTCCCTGCCCTTGCTCAGTGGGTTAAAGATCCGGCGTTGCTCTGAGCTGTGGTGTAGGTTGCAGATGTGGATTGGATCCCGAGTTGCTGTGGCTCTGGTGTAGGCTGGCGGCTACTGCTCCGATTTGACCCCTAGCCTGGGAAACTCCATATGCCGTGGCAGCAGCCCAGAAATATCAAAAGGGACAAAAATAAAATAAAATGCAATTATTTGGCTTCAGACATTGATATGTGCATTTAGAAGAGTGGAGCTATAAATGCCCATTTCCATCATGTGTATTGAAGAATGGAATCAGGGTCCCTCTGCACTGAATAAAGGCAGAGTAGGGTATTACCGGGGTTAGTGTGATGGGAGAAGGTTTGTACATGGGAAATAGGAAGGGGTATTTTATAGATTAAGAAAAAATTTGAGGGGGAGAGGACAAGATGGCGGAGGAGTAGGGGGACACGCTCGCCCTCTCCCACAAACACAACAAAAAAAGCACATCTACAGAAGAAATGACTCGCACAGAACAACAACCAATCGCTGGCAGAGGAACCTAAACTCCAATAACGGCAAGAAATTCGTGACATTATTGGGCAGAACGGGAGAAAAGAGGAGAGTGAGAGAAGGTGAATCCGAGCGGGACGGGCGCTCCCGAAAGGGAACTGCGGAGGAGAAAGGGATCCCGCACCCTGGAAAGTCACCTACCGGGGGAAAGACCAAACGAACCGGAGGAATCTCCAGATGCAGAGAAGAGTGTAGCAGTAAGTCGGAGTACGGAAAAACGATCAAGAACCCAACGGACCATCTGAACTACGGGCACAGTCACCAAAAATTGAGACGCCTGGGTGGGGGCTGGGCACCGAATCCTCGGCTCCAGAGGTTAGTCCCCGGGAAAGGGCCGGGGGACGCCTGGGTGGGGGCTGGGCACCGAGACCTCAGCTCTGAAGGTTGGTCCCCGAGAGGGGGCCGGGGGACGCCTGGGTTGGGGCTGGGCACCGAGACCTCGCCTCCGAAGGTTAGTCCCCAAGAAAGGGCCGGGGGACGCCTGGGGGGGGGGCTGGGCACCGAGACCTTGGCTCCAGAGATTAGTCCCCGGGCTAGGGGGGCAGGGAAGAGCGGAAACTGCTTGGGAGGTCTCTAAACCATTTGACGGGGCAGAGACTGCCTGGGAGACTAGAAAACAAAGCTGTCGCAGAGGAAGGGAGCAATACTCTAGGGGCGGGGAAGTGAAAGCCGCCTCAGAGGGAACCTGGGAGAAGAGCCTGGTCTGCGCCCGTGCTGGGGAGGGGAGAGAAGAAGGGGTGGGTCCCCATAGAATACCCCCCACGCCACAACAAGCTTACAGGCCCGCCTGCTAGCAGAAAGCTGTGCTTCCCAGTGCATTCCCTCCCCCCACCCCTGCCACCCCCTAAGCTCTCGCCGAACCTGGGGCTGCCTGCCATCCAGGAGGGCTGGCCTCAACAATTGCCTGAAGCCTACCACCGCAGGGGCTCTCCCTGCACAGGCCTGCTTGCCCTTTGGAGGGGCTACACTTCCACAGAGCAGCACCAAACACCACCAGCCCCCTAAAAAAGGCCTGCAGCCCAGAAAAGCTAGAACAAGCCTAGCCAGGCCGTGAATAGATCGACCTAATTCTCCGACGGTTTTTCTGAGACGGGCTCCATCGGGGAGGAGCCTCTTGAGTCTCCAAGGGCCCTGCTACACGCCCAAGACCCCAGGGGGTGCTAAGACCTAGTGGACCAGCTGCATAGGACTGCCAGCTCCAGGCAGGATCCCCTGCAGCCCAGAAAAGCTGCAACAAGCCTGGCCGAATCGGGAAAAGATCTCAGACGGTCTTTCTGAGTCGGGCTGTCCTGGGGAGGAGCCTCTTGAGTCTCCAAGGGCCCTGCTACCCGCCCAAGACCCCAAGGGGTGCTGAGACCTAGTGGACCAGCTGCATAGGACTGCCAGCTCCAGGCAGGACCCCCTGCAGCCCAGAAAAGCTGCAACAAGCCTGGCCGAATCGGGAAAAGATCTCAGACGGTCTTTCTGAGTCGGGCTGTTCTGGGGAGGAGCCTCTTGAGTCTCCTAAGGCCCTGCTACACGCCCAAGACCCCAAGGGGTGCTGAGACCTAGTGGACCAGCTGCATAGGACTGCCAGCTCCAGGCAGGACCCCCTGCAGCCCAGAAAAGCTGCAACAAGCCTGGCCGAATCGGGAAAAGATCTCAGACGGTCTTTCTGAGTCGGGCTGCCCTGGGGAGGAGCCTCTTGAGCCTCCAAGGGCCCTGCTACCCGCCCAAGACCCCAGGGGGTGCTGAGACCTAGTGGACCAGCTGCATAGGACTGCCAGCTCCAGGCAGGACCCCCTGCAGCCCAGAAAAGCTGCAACAAGCCTGGCCGAATCGAGAAAAGATCTCAGACGGTCTTTCTGAGTCGGGCTGCCCTGGGGAGGAGCCTCTTGAGCCTCCAAGGGCCCTGCTACCCGCCCAAGACCCCAAGGGGTGCTGAGACCTAGTGGACCAGCTGCATAGGACTGCCAGCTCCAGGCAGGACCCCCTGCAGCCCAGAAAAGCTGCAACAAGCCTGGCCGACTTGGGAAAAGATCTCAGACGGTCTTTCTGAGTCGGGCTGTTCTGGGGAGGAGCCTCTTGAGTCTCCTAAGGCCCTGCTACACGCCCAAGACCCCAAGGGGTGCTGAGACCTAGTGGACCAGCTGCATAGGACTGCCAGCTCCAGGCAGGACCCCCTGCAGCCCAGAAAAGCTGCAACAAGCCTGGGGGAATCGGGAAAAGATCTCAGACGGTCTTTCTGAGTCGGGCTGCCCTGGGGAGGAACCTCTTGAGTCTCCAAGGGCCCTGCTACCCGCCCAAGACCCCAGGGGGTGCTGAGAACCAAGTGAAATCTGCTACCATCGTGGGGTTGACCTCCCAGTCCTGTCTGCCCTCAGGAAGTCCTCCTTTGCTTCAAAGAAACACTGTTAGCCCCATCAACACTCCAGAAAAGCCACACTGCCTCAAAAAAAGATTGACCAACAACGACAGCCCTCAGGAAATATTCCAGGGCAGTGACAAGGCAAACACTACCCGATAACGGAGAGTACAACTCCCTCAGGAGAAAGAAGACAACAAGCAAGATGAAGAAGCTGAGAAACCACCCCCAGTCAAACCAACAGGAGAACTCACCTAAAACAGTCAACAATGAAACTGATCTCTGCAGTCTGACAGACCTGGAGTTCAAAAGAGAAATAGTGAAAATACTGAAGGAATTAAGAGAAGATATGAACAGCAATGCAGATACCCTCAGAAAGGAGCTAGAAAATATAAGGAGGAGCCAAGAAAAACTAGAACATTCATTTGCAGAGATGCAAACTGAACTAGGGGCAGTAAAAACCAGAATGAATAATGCAGAAGAACGAATCAGTGATATGGAAGATAGAATAATGGAAATCACTCAATCTGGTCAACAGACAGAAAACCGAATCAAAAAACTGGAAAGCAATATAAGAGACCTATGGGATAATATAAAACGGGCCAATCTACGCATAATAGGAATTCCAGAAGGAGTAGAAAAAGATAAAGGAATGGAAAATATATTTGAAGAAATTATCGCTGGAAACTTCCCAAATCTAAAGGATACTGGATTCAAGATACAAGAAGCACAGAGGGCCCCAAATAAACTGAACCCAAACAGACCCACACCAAGACACATCATAATAAAAATGGCAAAAGTTAGTGATAAAGAGAGGATCCTAAAGGCAGCAAGAGAAAAACAGAATGTTACCTACAAGGGAACCCCCATAAGAATATCAGCTGATTTCTCTACAGAAACACTACAGGCCAGGAGGGAATGGCAAGAGATATTTAAAGTGCTCAAAGGAAAAAATATGCAACCTAGAATACTTTATCCAGCAAGAATATCATTTAAAATAGAAGGGGAAATAAAAATTTTTCCCAATAAACAAAAACTTAAAGAATACAGCAACACAAAACCCAGGTTAAAGGAAATATTGAAAGGGCTTCTCTAAACCAAAAAGAAAGGAAGGAAAGGGAAGAAAAAAGAAAAGAAAAAAAAAAAAAGAAGAAGAAGAAGAAGAGGAAGAACTAGGACTGAGGAAGCTACAATCAGAGAGCAGTCACTCAAATAAGCCAGCATACAGATTTAATCATGAACATGCTTCAAACAAAATAAAATTAAAAAGAAAAAAATAAAAGAGTCATCAAAACCATAAAATGTGGGCAAGGGATGTTAGGAGGTAAATAATCCTTTTTGTTTGTATGTATGTCTCTCTTCTTAATTTTAATATAATAATGAAGTGTTTGAACTTACAGGACCATCAGGCTAAAACACACAATTATGGGAAGGGGTTAGCATACTTAAAAAACAGGGCAACCACAAGCCAAAACCAAATATTGCCTTTGCAAAAAATGAAAAAAAAAAAAAAACTCAAGCAGATAATAACAGGAGACCATCCAACCAAAAAAAAAAAAAAAAAAAAAAAGAAGAATGGAGAACCATAGAATCAACTGGAACACGAGGATCAAATGGCAATAAATAATCATCTATCAATTATCACCTTAAATGTCAATGGACTGAATGCCCCAATCAAAAGACACAGAATGGCTGAGTGGATAAAACAGCAAAAACCTTCAATGTGCTGCCTACAAGAAACTCACCTTAGGACAAAAGATACATATAGATTGAAAGTGAAAGGCTGGGGAAAAGTATTTCATGCCAATAGACATGACAGAAAAGCAGGAGTTGCAACACTCATATCAGACAAAATAGACTTTAAAACAAAAGACATAAAGAAAGACAAAGAAGGACACTACTTAATGATTAAGGGATCCATCCAAGGAGAGGATGTTACTATCATCAACATATATGCCCCAAACATAGGAGCACCCAGATACATACAACAAATATTAACAGACATAAAGGGAGATATTGATGAGAATACAATCATAGTAGGAGACCTAAACACCCCCCTCACATCAATGGACAGATCCTCTAGACAGAAAACCAATAAAGCAACAGAGATCCTAAAGGAAACAATAGAAAAGTTAGACTTCATTGATATCTTCAGGACACTACATCCAAAAAAAGCAGAATACACATTCTTCTCAAATGCTCATGGAACATTCTCAAGAATCGACCACATATTGGGACATAAAGCGAATCTCAATAAATTTAGGAGCATAGAAATTATCTCAAGTATCTTCTCTGACCACAATGCCATGAAATTAGAAATCAACCATGGGAAAAGGAAAGAGAAAAAACCTACTCCATGGAGACTAAACAACATGCTACTAAAAAACCAATGGGTCAATGAGGAAATCAAGAAGGAAATTAAAAACTACCTTGAAACAAATGATAATGAAGACAAAACCTCTCAAAATCTATGGGATGCTGCGAAAGCAGTGCTCAGAGGGAAATTTATAGCAATCCAGGCCTTTCTCAAAAAAGAAGAAAGATCCCAAATGGACAACTTAACCCTCCACCTAAATGAATTAGAAAAAGAAGAACAAAGAAGTCCTAAAGTCAGCTGAAGGAAGGAAATTGTAAAGATCAAAGAAGAAATCAATAAAATAGAAACTCAAAAAACAATAGAGAAAATTAATAAAACCAAGAGCTGGTTCTTTGAAAAGGTGAACAAAATTGATAAACCCCTGGCCAGACTCACTAAAAAGAGGAGAGAAAGAACCCAAATCACCAAAATTATAAATGAAAAAGGAGAAATCACAACGGATACAGCAGAAATACAAAAAACCATAAGAGAATACTATGAACAACTATATGGCAATAAGTTTGACAATCTGGAAGAAATGGACAATTTTCTAGAATCTTACAGCCTGCCAAAACTGAATCAAGCAGAAACAGACCAACTGAACAGACCAATCACTAGAAATGAAATTGAAGAGGTCATAAAATCACTCCCTACAAATAAAAGCCCAGGACCAGATGGCTTCACAGGTGAATTCTATCAAACATATAAAGAGGAATTGGTGCCCATCCTCCTTAAACTCTTTCAAAAGGTTGAAGAAGAAGGAATACTCCCAAAGACATTCTATGAGGCCATCATCACCCTCATTCCAAAACCAGGCAGAGATACCACCAAAAAAGAAAACTATCGGCCAATATCATTGATGAATATAGATGCAAAAATTCTCAACCAAATCTTAGCCAACCGAATCCAACAACATATCAAAAAAATTATACACCATGACCAGGTTGGGTTCATCCCAGGTTCACAAGGATGGTTCAACATACGCAAATCAATCAACATCATACACCACATTAACAAAAAAAAAGTCAAAAATCATATGATCATCTCAATAGATGCAGACAAAGCATTTGACAAAGTTCAACATCCATTCATGATCAAGACCCTCGCCAAAGTGGGTATAGAGGGAACATTCCTGAATATAATCAAAGCCATTTATGATAAACCCACAGCAAATATAATCCTCAGTGGGGAAAAACTGAAAGCCTTCTCACTCAAATCTGGAACAAGACAGGGATGCCCACTCTCACCACTGCTCTTCAACATCGTTTTGGAAGTCTTAGCCACAGCAATTAGACAAACAAAAGAAATCAAAGGCATCCATATAGGAAGAGAAGAGATCAAACTGTCACTGTATGCAGATGACATGATTCTATACCTAGAAAACCCTAAGGACTCAACCCCAAAACTCCTTGAACTGATTAATAAATTCAGCAAAGTGGCAGGATATAAGATTAACATTCAGAAGTCAGTTGCATTTCTGTATACCAGCAATGAAGCATTAGAAAAGGAATACAAAAATACGATACCTTTTAAAATTGTACCTCACAAAATCAAATACCTTGGAATACACCTAACCAAAGAGGTAAAGGACCTATATGCCAAGAACTATAAAACCTTAATCAAAGAAATCAAAGAAGATGTAAAAAAATGGAAAGATATTCCATGTTCCTGGATTGGAAAAATCAATATTGTGAAAATGGCCATCCTACCCAAAGCAATCTACAGATTCAATGCAATCTCTATCAAATTACCCATGACATTGTTCACAGAACTAGAACAAACAATCCAAACATTTATATGGAACCACAAAAGACCCAGAATCGCCAAAGCAATCCTGAGAAACAAAAACCAAGCAGGAGGCATAACTCTCCCAGACTTCAAGAAATACTACAAAGCCACAGTCATCAAAACAGTGTGGTACTGGTATCAAAACAGACAGACAGACCAATGGAACAGAATAGAGAATCCGGAAATAAACCCTGACACCTATGGTCAATTAATCTTTGACAAGGGAGGCAGGAACATCAAATGGGAAAAGGAAAGTCTATTCAGCAAGCATTGCTGGGAAACCTGGACAGCTGTATGCAAAGCAATGAAACTAGACCACACCCTCACACCATGCACAAAAATAAACTCCAAATGGCTGAAAGTCTTAAATATACGACAGGACACCATCAAACTCCTAGAAGAAAACATAGGCAAAACACTCTCTGACATCAACATCATGAATATTTTCTCAGGTCAGTCTCCCAAAGCAATAGGAATCAGAGCCAAAATAAACCCATGGGACCTCATCAAACTGAAAAGCTTTTGCACAGCAAAGGAAACCCAAAAGAAAACAAAAAGACAACTTACAGAATGGGAGAAAATAGTTGCAAATGATGCAACTGACAAGGGCTTAATCTCTAGAATATATAAGCAACTTATACAACTCAACAGCAAAAAAACCAATCAATCAATGGAAAAATGGGCAAAAGACCTGAATAGACATTTCTCCAAGGAAGATATACAGATGGCCAACAAACACATGAAAAAATGCTCAACATCGCTGATTATAAGAGAAATGCAAATCAAAACTACCATGAGATACCACCTCACACCAGTCAGAATGGCCATCATTAATAAAACCACAAAGAACAAGTGCTGGAGGGGCTGTGGAGAAAAGGGAACCCTCCTGCACTGTTGGTGGGAATGTAAACTGGTACAGCCACTATGGAGAACAGTTTGGAGATACCTTAGAAATCTATACATAGAACTTCCATATGACCCTGCAATCCCACTCTTGGGCATCTATCCGGACAAAGCTCTACTTAAAAGAGACACATGCACCCGCATGTTCATTGCAGCACTCTTCACAATAGCCAGGACATGGAAACAACCCAAATGTCCATCGACAGAGGATTGGATTCGGAAGATGTGGTATATATACACGATGGAATACTACTCAGCCATAAAAAAGGATGACATAATGCCATTTGCAGCAACATGGATGGAACTCGAGAATCTCATACTGAGTGAAATGAGCCAGAAAGACAAAGACAAATACCATATGATATCACTTATAACTGGAATCTAATATCCAGCACAAATGAACATCTCCTCAGAAAAGAAAATCAATCATGGACTTGGAGAAGAGACTTGTGGTTGCCTGATGGGAGGGGGAGGGAGTGGGAGGGATCGGGAGCTTGGGCTTATCAGTCACAACGTAGAATAGATTTACAAGGAGATCCCGCTGAATAGCATTGAGAACTATGTCTAGATACTCATGTTGCAACAGAAGAAATGGTGGGGGAAAAACTGTAATTGTAATGTATACATGTAAGGATAACCTGACCCCTTGCTGTACAGTGGGAAAATAAAATTTAATAAAAAAAAAAGAAAAAAAAAAGAAAAAATTTGAGGCGCCCAACCAGGAAGAAATAATTAAAAATCTTAAGCGTAATACAAAATGGCTGTATAAGAGATTTATATCTCTATACACAAACTGAAATGGTGGAAATAAAAAAAAAATCAGAGAACATTTTCCTTCAGGGTAAACTATGCCATCTGATGGAACAGCCTTTAGATCAGTATCAACATACCTCCCCAACAACAGCTCAGGTTGCCCATCGTCCAACTCTTGAGGGGTGAAGGGGAAAGCCTCCCAGTTGTGGCCCAACACACACCTCTCCACTCACAGAGTGGCAGTTGGACCGCAGGACCCCGTGGGTATCATCCTATTGCTGTGGCAACCAGTCAAGGCCTGGAAGTTTCAGAGGGAAGGCAACTCTGCCCCCTCTGGGCCCACCTGCTCTGTCTAGACTAATTTGTCTTTCTACGGACAGGGATGGCAGTTCAGGGTCAACATGTTGTCTCAAAAAATGCATCCCAGAACCACACAGTGTTACTCTCTGCTTGATAACACAAGACAGGTGAGAGAAAAAGACCCACATTCCAAATAGACCAGACACAGACAATAGTTAAAGAGTGAGGAAGTACCAAACAGGAGAAGGCCTTTCCATGGGAAGGGGGCTTTATGGCTCAGGGAGAATGTCTCCTGTCACGTTCCCTGATCTGCACATCATGCCACTTTAGAGGAAGAGGGTTCAAAACAGGGGCTCGAACCCCTATCTTCCAGTGGACAGCACTGAAACTTAGAGCATCTTCTCAAGAGTCGCGCCAATCATGTGTGAGCAGATCTGGGACAAGAGTGCAGTTGGTTCCCTCAGGTCACACATCCCCCTGAACCACTGAAGCCTGCTTGGCGCTGAGATTATGTCCTGGACTCTTGCTTGAATCCAGAACTCCACTTTTTCCCTTTCTCTCTCTCTCTCTCTCTCTCTCTCTCTCTCTCTCTCTCTCTCTCTCTCTCTCTCTCTCCCTCTCTCTTTTGAATCCTGTTGCCCCCAAGATGTCCTGGGGTGATCCTGGAGTACATGTCAGAGCCAGGAGAGCAGTCCAATTCTTTACCCAAAATTTGCCTCTATCTTCTGACCCCCAATCCAAAATACAAACATTCATCCAAAAAGAGCTCCTCTGGAGGACTAGAGAAACCCCAACTTGGCCCATCCTCCCCCAATCTTCCCTTGTCAGCCCTTCACAGTGACCAGCTGACCACCTCATGTGAACAGCGGTCTGCTTGGATCCCCAATTTGACTCAGAGATCAAAACACCTTCAACCAAGTTCACATGACGGCTCTAGCAAGAATCAGCTTTCCTGCAGCAGACCACACCTGGACAATCAAGTCCTGTGGATTCACTGGGGAGGTGGCCATCCGGACGAGTGCCTGGTGGGGGGCGGCATTAGGAAAGGAAATCTGTGACTCTCCATGTCTCACTGACGTTGCATCAGAGCACCGGTCTGAGCAGCCTTGACCAAGGTCTGGCTGACAATGGGCCAGAGTGCAAGTCTTCTGTCACCCAAACCCAGTCTATACTCTGGACACTCCTCATCCTTCTCTAGACCTGAGAGTGGCAGGGACAGTGCTCCTCCTAGAGAGACCCCCTCCAGACCTCAGCTTGAAGACCCCACCCCGGGTCTCTCTGAGGATCACCAGAGAGACCTTTCTTCCTTTCCTCACCCAATGTTCACCCCACTAACCTGCTGGCACTGGCCCTTGTCACCACACTACCAGCTAGCACCCAAAGAGCCAGTGGGCTAGTCCTCATCAACCCGGGGAAATCCAACCTGAAAAATCCCCATTTCTTGCTCTGTCGAAATTCCTCTGCCTTTGGACTGCTAGCATGTGGATTCAGACATCGACATGTACACTGAGAAGAGTGGAGCTGTAATGTCCCCCTTTTGAATGTCTACTGCAGGGCTGACAGCGAGGGCCTCGTGCTTTGAAAAAGGCAGAGGGGCATGTTTGCCGTCTCTGTGCTCCGGGAGAACGTGTTTCAAACTGCCACGAGACACGAGTCTTTTCTCACATTTAGGAAAATACTTGAGGCAGTTGGCTCACTCGGAGCATTAAGATATACCTTAGTCATACAGCAAGCCTGTATAACAGACCTATGGCTTGAGAGACTGATGAGACTGGTGGCAATGGAGATAAAGATGGAGATACTATGTTTAGTCAAAACGAACCACCCATCTGAGGAAACAGCCTTTAGATCAGTAGCAACATACCTCCGCAACAACAGCTAAGGTTGCCCATCGTCTGGCACTTGAGCAGCGAAGGGGAGAGCCTCCCAGCTGTGGCCAACACACACTTCTCTTCTCACAGACTGGCAGTTGAACCACAAGGCTCCGTGGGCAGCATTCCATTGCCGTGGAAACTGGTCAGAGGCCTGGAACTTTCAGAGGGAAGGCAACTCTGCCCCCTCTGGGTCCACCTGCTCTATATAGCCTAGTGGCCGTTTCCCTGGACAGGGTCAACATTTTATTTCAAAAACTGCATCCTACAATCAAACAGTATTACTCTCTGTTTTGAAAAGACATTATTGGAGAGAAAAAGACCTCCCCAAATATAATGGGTCTTCAACGTTTAGGGGAATTGCAAAATCCTACCATGGTGAGATTTAAAAGGGCTCCCATTTTTTGATGGAAATACCATTTCCACTCATTTCTGGTAGTTGAGGCACCAGACATTTTTACACTCCATAGGTAACATTTGTCCAGAAGAAAAGGAGTAGTTATAGAAATTAAATTGTAAAATGCCACACACTAAGCATATGCTCATCAGGTTGTAAAAGTCTTCACTCATTGACCGTGTGTAGAATTTTTCTCTGGATGCAACAATCTGTACACTTCATTATCTTTCCACTGGTTCTTCATTAACAGTGTCCCTGTCATTGTATACGTACAAAACTTACTATGCCTTGAACAGTTAGGAAACAAGGACTCACCCTACTTTCAACAGTGGGTTGCCTTAAACCACATATCTCATAATTTTCTAAGCAACAAACTTTAGCTAACTCAAAGTTCTAGGATTAAATGTGTTCTTCTCAAAATTCAACCCCCCATCACACCAGTTCCTGGGACAGTGTCATGAAATCTGGCTCGAGAGCAAACTGAGCACCAGCCCACATGGAACATGACACAATTCCCGGAGAAAACTGAGAGCACTGCAATATTTCAAGCCAAGCAGGGAGGGTGTAAGGTATGGGAGGCTGTGAGAGACAACTCTGCTATGGCTGATTCTCCCCAAATATCTAAAATTGAGAGACGGAATGCATCGCTTTTCTGATAGGACAACAAGGGAGATGGAGTCCTCTTTTCCTTCCTGTATCTATGAGTCTGTTACTCTTTGGTGTGTTTGATCATTGGTTTTGGGTATTAGACTGCACAAATCAGGGACATCACATATTATCCTGATTTGTCTGACTGTGGCCTTCAGCATAATACTTTCTAGGCCCACCCAAGGTGCAGCAAATGGCAAGAGGTCACTCTCTTTTCTGGCCAAATACCACTGCACTGCATATGGACACCACATCATCTTGACTCATCTCTAAGTGGACACAGGCTGATGCCATAACCTGGCTGGTCTACACATTATCACTCGCTGTTGTGAAAAGAAGTTATGTGAGAGAAAAAGTCTAAGGAACACTTCAGTGGACAGAGCTGCTCCTATCTTTTCAAATTAGGATGTTCGTTTTCATCAGAAGCCCTAGCAATGGATTTGCTAAATCTTATGGGAGTTTTAGTTCAGTTTTTTTGGATGAAATTCCACAATTAAGACACACTACTGATGCTCTCATCAAACTACATCCTACCTCATTTTACCTCATGTTGTAGTTCATGGCACTATTCCTTTTCTTTTCTTTACTACTGGATTCTATACAGGTGGAAAACTTCTCAGGGAACATGTTTTTAAACATGACCCTTAGGCATACTTTGCTGTAAGTAGGAATGAATTCTTCAAAGGGACACACATTTAACTTAAATTTATTTAAAAAGCAAACATCAGGAGTTCCCATCATGGCTCAGTGGTTAACGAATCCGACTAGGAACCATGAGGTTATGGGTTCGACCCCTGGCCTTGCTCAGTGCGTTAATGATCTGGCATTGTCATGAGCTGTCGTGTAGGTTGCAGATTCACCTCGGATCCCGTGTTGCTGTGGCTCTGGCGTAGGCCAGGGGCTACAGCTCTGATAAGACCACTAGCCTGTGAACCTCCATATGCTGTGGATTCGGCCCAAAGAAATAGCATAAAGACAAAAAAGAAATCCTATTTTTCACCTTCATATTCAGTCCCACAGAGGAAAACATGAACACACAGCCACCCAACTCTCTGAGAAAAGGAAGCTCTCCTGCTCAGAACTGGAGCTCACTCCCAGGTGCACCTCCATATCTAGGAGGGAAATGGGCTCTGAGAAACAGCCTCCCCTTCCTGCTGACTGAGAGGAACCCCATTCCCACACTTCTACTTGGCAAGGGCTGGTGTGTGTATAAGTATGGCAGTTGTGGACATGCTGCTCAGCTGTGGCTGTAGCAACACTGTCTGAAGCAAGGGAAAGGGAGGAAAGCAACCCAGAGAGGCTGCAAAGACTTCCTGAGGACCAGGGCCCTAGATCACCCCCCTTAATCCACATGGGAGAAAAGCCAGCTCTGGAACAATGGAGGAACTATGTTCGAAATTAAACATCAGGACATAAGGGCTTTCAAGCAGAGAGAACATGAAAAAATCAGGGCTTCACACCCACCGCAGCCAGGCACCTTGTGTCCCAGACAGGCGCTTCCCCACCTCCCAGCAAAGAGAATCACAGCTGGGCCCCCACCACAACAGGAGGATTCACACAGACCACAGAGGAGACACCCCTTGAGTGCCTGGCTCTTGTGGCCAAGTGGGATGGCACCTCTGAGCCCTACAGGACAGCTCCCAAGCATATCCTCTCCTTCAAGACTGGGAGAGATGGCTAATGGACCTAATGTGTAGAAACACACACAAAAAGTTAGGCAAAATGAAACACAGGGATATCTTTCAAAAAAAAAACAAACAAAAAAAAAAACACAAGGCAAAATCACAGAAAAAGAACAAAATGAAGTGGAAATAAGCCATCTACCTGATGGAAATAAGCCATCGACCTGAGAAAGAGTCAGAAGTCATGGACATAAAGATGCTTACTGAACTCAGAAGAAGGAATGAACACAAAGAGATCTTCAATGAAGAGATGGGAAGCAGAGGAAAGAACCAAAGAGAAGTTATTAATGAACTGAAAAACACACTCGAGGGCTTTGACAGCAGACTGGATGAAGGAGAATTAATCAGAGACCTGCCCGACCAAACAATGGAACTCAATCAGACAGAGAGGCAAAATGAAAAAAGAATTTTTAAAAAATTAGGCTACTTTAAAGGACCTATGGGATACCATCAAGCAGAATAACATTTGCATTACAGGGGTGGTTCCAGAAGAAGAGAAAGAGAACAGAACAGAAAAATTAATGGAAGAAATAATGCCTAAAATCTTCCATCATCTGGGAAGGGAAACAGAACTTGCTTGGCTGTGGTGTAGGCTGGCAGCTCTAGCTCTGATTAGACCCCTAACCTGGGAACCTCTGTATGATGTTGGTGCAGCCATAAACACAACAATGACCACAACAACAACAAAAAAAAATGAAGGGTAAAAACCATATGATTATTTCAATACATGAAAAAAAAATTGAAAAAATTCAACATCCGTCTATGTTAAAGTCTCTCAACAAAGTGAGTATAAAGGGAATGGACCTCAACATTATAAAGCCCATCAATTTCAAACCCACAGATAACATTCCACTTAACTGTGACAAGCTGAACGCTTTTTCTCCTCTAAGATGATGAACAAGAGAAGGATGCCCACTCTTGCCCCTTTTATTCCACATAGGATTTGAAGTCCTACTAACAGTTAGACAAGAAACAGAAATAAAAGGCATCCAAATCATAAATGGAAAAAGTAAAACTGTCCTTTTTGCAGATTACATGATACTGTAATAGAAAATCCTACATTCTCCAGCAAAAAAATGGTTCAAATGAATACACTCAGTCACATTTCAGTTTACATAATCAATGTACATATCAGTGGCATTTCTATACAATGATAATGAAACATCAAAAAGAGAAACAGGAGTTTCTGTCATGGCTCAATGGTTAACAAACCCAACAGTACCCATGAGGACACAGGTTCAATCCCTGGTATGCTAAGTGGGTGAAGGATCTTGTGTTGCCATGAGCTGTGGTGTAGTTGCAGATGGCACTCAGATCCCACATGGCTGTGGTGTAGGCCAGGGGCTACAGCTCTGATTCAACCCCTAACCTGGAAACTTCTAGATGCCACAAGTGCAGCCCTAAAAACAAAGCAAAACAAAACAAAAAACCCAAGAAGAGAAACAGACAAGGAGTTCCCATTGTGGCTCAGTGGTTAACACATCTGGCTAGGGACCATAATGTTGTGGGGTCAATCCCCAGCCTCGCTCAGTGGGTTGAGGATCCTGCATTGCTGTGGCTCTGGTGTAGGCCAACAGCTACAAATTCGATTAGAACCCTAGCCTCGGAACCTCCATACACTGCAAGAGTGACCCTAGAAAAGACAAAAAGACAAAAAAAAGGAGAGATAAATGGACAAGATGGAAGAGTAGGAGGACTCAAGCTCCCCTCCTCTCATGAAAACACCAAAGTTACAACAAAGTGCTGAATAACCATCAACAAAATAGACTGGAAACTACAAAGAATAAGATATCCTACACCCAAAGGCCACTGAGACAGCAGGAGGTGATTATTCATGATATAAGCAATCCCATACCCCCTGCATGGGCAGCCCACAAACTGGAAAAGAACTCTATTTCAGAGGCTTTCCCACAGGAGACTTCTGAACCCCACAGCAGGTGCCTAAGCCAGGGAGTCTGGCACGGGAAGGAGGAGCCCCTGGGACACTTGGCATTGAAGGCCAGTGAGGCTGTGTGCAAGAGCTCCACAGGACTGGGGGAGACAGAAACTCCACTCCTGGAGGGTGCACACAGGCTTTCATGTGCACTGGGTCCCAGGGCTAAGCAGGCACTCAAGAAGAATCTGGGTCAGAATGACCTGGCCAATCATGGAGGGTCTCCTGGGAAAGGAGGGGGTGACTGGGACACACTGTGTGTGTGGGGGGGGACAGTCTAGGCAGAGGTCCAAGGAATAGTTGTTGGCATGAGCTCCCCTGGAGGTGGCCGTTTTGGAACAATCTGGTCCCACAAACTAGGGCTGAGAAGCCCCAGGCCAAATAACAAACAGTCTGGGAACACAGACCCACTGATCAACAAACAGGTACCTAAAGTGCCCCATATCATACCCACAGACAAAGGTCTACCCCCTAGAGGGATAAGGCTGAGCTCCACCTACCAGTGGGCAGGCACCTGTCCCTCCCATCAGGAAGCTGGCCACAAGCCCCTCTATCCATTTCACCTACAAGGAGCCAGACACTAGAAGCAAGACAGGCTACACACTTCCGGCCTACAAAAAGGAGATGATGCAAAAAGCATACAAAATGAAAAGGCAGAGACATATGAACCAGATAAAAACAAGACAACTCCCCCACCTCCATGCAAAATGACTTTATAATAATGATAGTGAAGAGGATCCAAGAGCTTGGACAAAAACTGGAGGCAAAGATCAATACATTACAAGAAAGACTGAACAAAGACATAGAAGATTTAAAACAGAAACAAACCAAAAAATCATATTTATGATTGCCTCAAAAATAAAGTACCTAAAGAGAGAGGACAAGATGGCGGAGGAGTAGGAAGACACGCTCGCCCTCTCCCACAAACACAACAAAAAAAGCACATCTACAGAATAAATGACTCGCACAGAACAGCAACCAATCGCTGGCAGAGGAACCTAAACTCCAATAACGGCAAGAAATTCGTGACATTATTGGGCAGAACAGGAGAAAAGAGGAGAGTGAGAGAAGGCGAATCCGAGCGAGACGGGGGCTCCCGAAAGGGAACTGTGGAGGAGAAAGGGATCCCGCACCCTGGAAAGTCACCTACCGGGCGAAGATCAAATGAACCAGAGGAATCTCCAGATGCAGAGAAGAGTGTAGCAGTAAGTTGGAGTACGGAAAAGCCGATCAAGAACCCAACGGACCATCTGAACTACGGGCAGAGTCACCAAAAATTGAGACGCCTGGGTGGGGGCTGGGCACCGAGACCTCGCCTCTGAAGGTTAGTCCCCGAGAGGGGGCCGGGGGACGCCTGGGTGAGGGCTGAACACCGAGACCTCGCCGCCGAAGGTTAGTCCCCGAGAGGGCGCTGGGGGACGCCGGGTGGGGGCTGGGCACCGAGACCTTGCCGCCGAAGGTTAGTCCCTGAGAGGGAGCCAGGGGACGCCTGGGTGGGGGCTGAACACCGAGACCTCGCCTCTGAAGGTTAGTCCCCGAGAGGGGGCCGGGGGACGCGTGGGTGGGGGCTGGGCACTGAGACCTCACCGCCGAAGGTTAATCCCTGAGAAAGGGCCGGGGGACACCTGGGGGGGGCGCTGGGCACCGAGACCTCGCTGCCGAAGGTTAATCCCTGAGAAAGGGCCGGGGGACGCCTGGGGGGGGCGCTGGGCACAGAGACCTCGCTGCCGAAGGTTAGTCCCCGAGAGGGGGCCGGGGGACGCCTGGGTGGGGGCTGGGCACCGAGACCTCGCTGCCGAAGGTTAGTCCCCGAGAGGGGGCTGGGGGACGCCTGGGTGGGGGCTGGGCACCGAGACCTCGCCGCAGAAGGTTAGTCCCCGAGAAAGGGCCGGGGGGCGCCTGGGAGGGGGACTGGGCACCGAGACCTCGGCTCCAGAGATTAGTCCCCGGGCTAGGGGGGCGGGGCAGAGCGGAAACTGCTTGGGAGGTCTAGAAACCAGTTGAAGGGGCAGAGACTGCCTGGGAGACTAGAAAACAAAGCTGTTGCAGAGGAAGGGAGCAATACTCCAGGAGTGGGGAAGGGGAAAGCCACATCAGAGGGAACCTGGGAGAAGAGCCTGGTCTGCGCCCGTGCTGGGGAGGGGAGAGAAGAAGGGGTGGGTCCCCATAGAATACCCCCCACACCACAGCAAGCTTACAGGCCCGCTAGCAACCTGAAAACTCTGCTTCCCAGTGCATCCCCTCCCCCCACCCCCACCACGCCCTACGCTCTCAGGGACCTGGGGCTGCCTGCCATCCAGGAGGGCTGGCCTCAACAATTGCCTGAAGCCTACCACCGCAGGGGCTGTCCCTGCACAGGCCTGCTTGCCCTTTGGAGGGGCTACACTTCCGCAGAGCAGCACCAAACAGCACCAGCACCCGAGAAAAGGCCTGCAGCCTAGAAAAGCTAGAACAAGCTTAGCCAGGCTATGAATAGATCGGCCTAATTCTCGGACGGTTTTTCTGAGTCAGGTTGCCCTGGGGAGGAGCCTCTTCGGTTTCCAACGGCCCTGCTACCCGCCCAAGCCCCCAGGGGATGCTCTAGTGGACCAGCTGCATAGGACTGCCAGCTCCAGGCAGGACCCCCTGCAGCCCAGAAAAGCTGCAACAAGCTCAGCCAGACTGTGAAAAGATCCACCTACATTCTCAGGCTGTCCCTCTGAGTTGGGCTGCCCTAGGGAAGAGCCTCTCAGGTTCTCAGTGCCCCAGATAGCTGCTCCAGCCCCCAGGGGGTGATGCACCCCTAAAAAGCAGCTGCCCAACACCGCCAACCCCCTGCAGGAACCCCACAGCCTAAAAACACCAGAGCAAGCTCTGCATGGCCAAGTGAAATCTGCTACCATCGCGGTGTGGACCTCTCAGTCCTGTCTGCCCTCAGGAAGTCCTCCTTTGCTTCAAAGAAACACTGTTAGCCCCATCAACACTCCAGAAAAGCCACACTGCCTCAAAAAAGATTGACCAACAACGCCAGCCCTCAGGAAATATTCCACGGCAGTGACAAGGCAAACACTGCCCGATCATGGAGAGTACAACTCCCTCAGGAGAAAGAAAACAACAAGCAAGATGAAGAAGCTGAGAAACCACTCCCAGTGAAACCAACAGGAGAACTCACCTAAAACTGTCAACAATGAAACAGATCTCTGCAGTCTGACAGACCTGGAGTTCAAAAGAGAAATAGTGAAAATACTGAAGGAATTAAGAGAAGATATGAACAGTAATGCAGATACCCTCAGAAAGGAACTAGAAAATATAAGGAGGAGCCAAGAAAAACTAGAACATTCATTTGCAGAGATGCAAACTGAACTAGGGGCAGTAAAAACCAGAATGAATAATGCAGAAGAACAAATCAGTGATATGGAAGATAGAATAATGGAAATCACTCAATCAGGTCAGCAGACAGAAAACCGAATCAAAAAACTGGGAAGCAATATAAGAGACCTATGGGATAATATAAAGCGGGCCAATCTACGCATAATAGGAATTCCAGAAGGAGTAGAAAAAGATAAGGGAATGGAAAATATATTTGAAGAAATTATTGCTGGAAACTTCCCAAATCTAAAGGATACTGGGTTCAAGATACAAGAAGCACAGAGGGCCCCAAATAAACTGAACCCAAACAGACCCACACCAAGACACATCATAATAAAAATGGCAAAAGTTAATGATAAAGAGAGGATCCTCAAGGCAGCAAGGGAAAAACAGAATGTTACCTACAAGGGAACCCCCATAAGAATATCAGCTGATTTCTCTACAGAAACACTACAGGCCAGGAGGGAATGGCAAGAGATATTTAAAGTGCTCAAAGGAAAAAAAATGCAACCTAGAATACTCTATCCAGCAAGAATATCATTTAAAATAGAAGGGGAAATAAAAATTTTTCCCAACAAACAAAAACTTAAAGAATACAGCAACACAAAACCCAGGTTAAAGGAAATATTGAAAGGGCTTCTCTAAACCAAAAAGAAAGGAAGGAAAGGGAAGAAAAAAGAAAAGAAAAAAAAAAGAAGAAGAAGAAGAGGAAGAACTAGGACTGAGGAAACTGCAATCAGAGAGAAGTCACTCAAATAAGCCAGCATACAGATTTAATCATGAACATGCTTCAAACAAAATAAAATTAAAAAGAAAAAAATAAAAAAGAGTCATCAAAACCATAAAATGTGGGCAAGGGATGTCAGGAGGTAAATAACCTTTTTGTTTATATGTATGTCTCTCTTCTTAATTTTAATATAGTAATGAAGTGTTTGAACTTACAGGACCATCAGGCTAAAACACACATTTATGGGAAGGGGTTAGCATACTTAAAAAACAGGGCAATCACAAGCCAAAACCAAATATTGCATTTGCAAAAAAAAAAAAAAAAACCACTCAAGCAGATAATAACAGGAGACCATCCAACCAAAAAAAAAAAAAAATGGAGAACCATAGAATCAACTGGAACACGAGGTTCAAATGGCAATAAATAATCATCTATCAATTACCACCTTAAATGTCAATGGACTGAATGCCCCAATCAAAAGACACAGAGTGGCTGAGTGGATAAAAAGGCAAAAACCTTCAATATGCTGCCTACAAGAAACTCACCTTAGGACAAAAGATACATATAGATTGAAAGTGAAAGGCTGGGGAAAAGTATTTCACGCCAATAGACATGACAGAAAAGTAGGAGTCGCAACGCTCATATCAGACAAAATAGACTTTAAAACAAAAGACATAAAGAAAGACAAAGAAGGACACTACTTAATGATTAAGGGATCCATCCAAGGAGAGGATGTTACTACTGTCAACATATATGCCCCAAATACAGGAGCACCCAGATACACACAACAAATATTAACAGACATAAAGGGAGATATTGATGAGAATACAATCATAGTAGGAGACCTAAATACCCCCCTCACATCAATGGACAGATCCTCTAGACAGAAAACCAATAAAGCAACAGAGATCCTAAAGGAAACAATAGAAAAGTTAGACTTCATTGATATCTTCAGGACACTACATCCAAAAAAAGCAGAATACACATTCTTCTCAAATGCTCATGGAACATTCTCAAGAATCGACCACATATTGGGACATAAAGCGAATCTCAATAAATTTAGGAGCGTAGAAATTATCTCAAGTATCTTCTCTGACCACAATGCCATGAAATTAGAAATCAACCATGGGAAAAGCAAAGAGAAAAAACCTACTCCATGGAGACTAAACAACATGCTACTAAAAAACCAATGGGTCAATGAGGAAATCAAGAAGGAAATTAAAAACTACCTTGAAACAAATGATAATGAAGACACAACCTCTCAAAATCTATGGGATGCTGCGAAAGCAGTGCTCAGAGGGAAATTTATAGCAATCCAGGCCTTTCTCAAAAAAGAAGAAAGATCCCAAATTGACAACTTAACCCTCCACCTAAACAAATTAGAAATAGAAGAACCAAAAAGACCTAAAGTCAGCAGAAGGAAGGAAATTATAAAGATCAAAGAAGAAGTCAATAAAATAGAGATTCAAAAAACAATAGAGAAAATTAATAAAACCAAGAGCTGGTTCTTTGAAAAGGTGAACAAAATTGACAAACCCCTGGCCAGACTCACTAAAAAGAGGAGAGAAAGAACCCAAATACACAAAATTATAAATGGAAAAGGAGAAATCACAACGGATACAGCAGAAATACAAAAAACCATAAGAGAATACTATGAACAACTGTATTGCAACAAGTTTGACAATCTGGAAGAAATGGACAATTTTCTAGAATCTTACAGCTTGCCAAAACTGAATCAAGCAGAAACAGACCAACTGAACAGACCGATCACTAGAAATGAAATTGAAGAGGTCATAAAATCACTCCCTACAAATAAAAGTCCAGGACCAGATGGCTTCACAGGTGAATTTTATCAAACATATAAAGAGGAATTGGTGCCCATCCTCCTTAAACTCTTTCAAAAGGTTGAAGAAGAAGGAATACTCCCAAAGACATTCTATGAGGCCATCATCACCCTCATTCCAAAACCAGACAGAGATACCACCAAAAAAGAAAACTATCGGCCAATATCATTGATGAATATAGATGCAAAAATTCTCAACCAAATCTTAGCCAACCGAATCCAACAACATATCAAAAAAATTATACACCATGACCAGGTAGGGTTCACCCCAGGTTCACAAGGATGGTTCAACATATGCAAATCAATCAATCTCATACACCACATTCACAAAAGAAAAGTCAAAAATCATATGATCATCTCAATAGACGTAGAAAAAGCATTTGACAAAGTCCAACATCCATTCATGATCAAGACCCTCGCCAAAGTGGGTATAGAGGGAACATTCCTGAATATAATCAAAGCCATTTATGAGAAACCCACAGCAAATATAACACTCAATGGGGAAAAACTGAAAGCCTTCTCACTCAAATCTGGAACAAGACAGGGATGCCCACTCTCACCACTGCTCTTCAACATAGTTTTGGAAGTCTTAGCCACAGCAATGAGACAAACAAAAGAAATAAAAGGCATCCATATAGGAAGAGAAGAGATCAAACTGTCACTGTATGCAGATGATATGATACTATACCTAGAAAACCCTAAGGACTCAACCCCAAAACTCATTGAACTGATTAATAAATTCAGCAAAGTGGCAGGATATAAGATTAACATTCAGAAGTCAGTTGCATTTCTGTATACCAGCAATGAAACATTAGAAAAGGAATACAAAAAAATGATACCTTTTAAAATTGTACCTCACAAAATCTAATACCTCGGAATACACCTGACCAAAGAGGTAAAGGACCTATATGCCGAGAAGTATAAAACTTTAATCAAAGAAATCAAAGAAGATGTAAAGAAATGGAAAGATATTCCATGTTCCTGAATTGGAAAAATCAATATTGTGAAAATGGCCATCCTACCCAAAGCAATCTACAGATTCAAAGCAATCCCTATCAAATTACCCATGACATTGTTCACAGAACTAGAACAAACAATCCAAAAATGTATATGGAACAGCTAAAGACCAAGAATCCCTAAAGCAATCCTGAGAAACAAAAACCAAGCAGGAGGCATAACTCTCCCAGACTTCAAGAAATACTACAAAGCCACAGTCATCAAAACAGTGTGGTACTGGTATCAAAACAGACAGACAGACCAATGGAACAGGATAGAGAATCCGGAAATAAACCCTGACACCTATGGTCAATTAATCTTTGACAAGGGAGGCAGGAACATCAAATGGGAAAAGGAAAGTCTATTCAGCAAGCATTGCTGGGAAACCTGGACAGCTGTATGCAAAGCAATGAAACTAGAACACACCCTCACACCATGCACAAAAATAAACTCCAAATGGCTGAAAGACTTAAATATATGACAGGACACCATCAGACTCCTAGAAGAAAACATAGGCAAAACACTCTCTGACATCAACATCATGAATATTTTCTCAGGTCAGTCTCCCAAAGCAATAGGAATCAGAGCCAAAATAAACCCATGGGACCTCATCAAACTGAAAAGCTTTTGCACAGCAAAGGAAACCCAAAAGAAAACAAAAAGACAACTTGCAGAATGGGAGAAGATAGTTTCAAATGATGCAACTGACAAGGGCTTAATCTCTAGAATATACAAGCAACTTATACAACTCAACAGCAAAAAAACCAATCAATCAATGGAAAAATGGGCAAAAGACCTGAATAGACATTTCTCCAAAGAAGATATACAGATGGCCAACAAACACATGAAAAAATGCTCAACATCGCTGATTATAAGAGAAATGCAAATCAAAACTACCATGAGATACCACCTCACACCAGTCAGAATGGCCATCATTAATAAAACCACAAAGAACAAGTGCTGGAGGGGCTGTGAAGAAAAGGGAACCCTCCTGCACTGCTGGTGGGAATGTAAACTGGTACAGCCACTATGGAGAACCGTTTGGAGATACCTTAGAAATCTATACATAGAACTTCCATATGACCCTGCAATCCCACTCTTGGGCATCTATCCGGACAAAGCTCTACTTAAAAGAGACACATGCACCCGCATGTTCATTGCAGCCCTATTCACAATAGCCAGGACATGGAAACAACCCAAATGTCCATCGACAGAGGATTGGATTCGGAAGAAGTGGTATATATACACAATGGAATACTACTCAGCCATAAAAAAGGATGACATAATGCCATTTGCAGCAACATGGATGGAACTCGAGAATCTCATACTGAGTGAAATGAGCCAGAAAGACAAAGACAAATACCATATGATATCACTTATAACTGGAATCTAATATCCAGCACAAATGAACATCTCCTCAGAAAAGAAAATCATGGACTTGGAGAAGAGACTTGTGGTTGCCTGATGGGAGGGGGAGGGAGTGGGAGGGATCGGGAGCTTGGGCTTATCAGACACAACCTAGAATAGATTTATAAGGAGATCCTGCTGAATAGCATTGAGAACTATGTCTAGATACTCATGTCGCAACAGAAGAAAGGGTGGGGGAAAAAACTGTAACTGCAATGTATACATCTAAGGATGACCTGACCCCCTTGCTGTACAGTGGGAAAATAATAAAAAAATAAAAAAATAAAAATAAAGTACCTAGATATAAATTTAACCAGACAAGGTAAAGACTTGTATACTGAAAATTATATGATGTTGAGGAAAGAAATTAAAGGCACAAATTAATGGAAAGATATTTCATGTTTATGAGTGAATTCATATCATTCAAATGTCCAGATTACCAAAAGCAACGGAGACTCAGTGCACTCTCTACCAGAATCCCAATTGCACATTGCACAGACCTAGGAGAAACACTTCTAAAATTTGTATGGAACCACAATAGATCCCCATTAGCTACAATCATCTTGAGAAAGAACAGAAAAGCTGGAAGTATTACATTTTCTGATTTAAAACTATACTACAAAGCTATAGATAGCAAAACAGATCAGGACTGGCACAAAAACAAAACAGACAGACCAGTGAAACAACACTGACAGCCCAGAAGTAAAACCAACACAGACACAGACAAGTCATTTCCAACAAAGGAACAAAGAGCATACAATGGACAAGGGACAGTTTCTTCAATCAATGGTGCTGGAAGAACTGCACAGGCGCATGCAAAGAATGGACCTAAACCACTACCTTACACCACGTGCCAAAATTAAAATGGACTAAAGACTTGAATGAAAGAACTGAAACCATAAAATATCTAGGAGAAAACATAGGTGGTAATCACATGGACATCTGTCTCACTGATTATACTTGGATCTGACTTAAAAGGCAAGTGACAGAGAGGGAAAATGAAACAAGTGGAACTACATCAAACTAAAAAGATTCTGCAGTGAAAGAAACTATCATCAAAGTGAAAAGGGAACCTACTGTATGGGAAGGTATTCACGGATCTTACATCTGATAAGGGGGTAAGAGCCAAAATACATTAAAAAAACAAAAACAAAAGCTCCTTCAACTCCACATCAAAAACCCCTAAACAACCCAGTAAAAAACCAGACAGAGGGGAAATCCAGTGTGGCCTAGTGGGTTAAAGATCTGCCATTGTCACTACAGTGGCATGGGGTGATTCTGGTTCAGTCCCTGCCCTGGGAGCCTCTATATGCCTTGGGCATGGCACAAAACAAACAAAAAAATATGGGCAGAGGATCTGAATAGACATTTTCCCAAAGAAAACAGAAAATAGCCAACAGGCATATGAAAAGATGTTCAACCACACTAATGGAAATACAAACCAATACTATTTCACCTCATCCCTTAGAGAATGGTTATTATACACACACACACACACACACACACACACACACACACACACACACAAGCAATAAATGTTGGAGAGGATGTGGACAAAAAGGAATGTTATTGATGCAGCCACTGTGGAAAACAGCACGAGGATTCCTCAAAAAGTTAAAATCAGAACTATGGTTTACCCAGCAATTCCACTTCTGGGGATTTATCTAAAGAAGCTGAAAACACTCACTTGAAATTTTTATGCACCTCTATGTTCATGACCTCATGAGTCAAAATCACCAGGACAGGAAAACCACCCATGCACCTATGCAAGGATCAGCAAAGAAAGATGTCGTATATATCCATCTGAATTTCAGAGAAACATGGAATAGTTTTGAGTAGGTCTCAATTATCACATGAGGCATCCTTATACTTAAAATGTATCTGTCGTTTATCTGAAATGCCAATGTAACTGGGCCTATCTTATTATTTGCTAAACATGGGGACAGTCAAATGAAATCAGATGAGAATGGTCAGGGCAGAGGTCATCACAGGATGTATCATCATCATTTGTGACTTACATTTTGGTTGAATCCATGTTTTGTCTGCAGATTAGATCCTAAGTTGCTTGAAGACAGGCACCAGGTCTGCATTGCCCACTCCACCTCGGGCCAACAGGCACACAAAAGGCATGTTAGTAAATGACCACAGGAACTGAGTCAAAGGGTTTTATCTTCCCAAAGAGTAAAACCATTCTGTTTGGGAAATCATTGTTAACAGCTATTTTCTTTTTTAAACACTGCAGCCAAGAATCCAGTCTGGAGGTTTTGGAGGCAAATCAGTAATAAAGACATGTATTGTTTATGGTGCAGTAACTGTCTATGTTAGTGATGTCATGGGCACATTTTGTCTTTGAAAGTCAGATATAATTTTTATTCACAAAAAGATAGTCGAAACTAATGGGAAGTATTCAATACAAAGATCTCAGCTTTTTCAGAAATGCAATTTTATTTTCACATTAAAAATTATCATTGATTTGTAACATGCTAATTTGTGTTATACAGCAAAGCAACTGAGACAGTCACATATATACATTCTTCCAAAAAAACTTTCTTTATAGTCTATCCCAGGAAGTTGGATATAGTCCCCTGTTCTATGCAGTAGGACCTCATTGTCTATCCATTCTAAATGTCATAGTTTGGATCTACTATCCCCAACTCCCAGTCCAACCCTCTTCCTCCCTCCTCCTCCTTGGCAACCACACATCTATCCTCTACGTCTGTGTGTTTCTGTGTTGTAGGTAGGTTCATCTGTGCCCTGTTTTAGGTTCCATATATACATGATATGACATGGTTGTCTTTCTCTTTCTGACATAATTCACTGAGCATGATCACCTCTATGTCCATCCATGTTGCTACAAATGGCATTCATTCAATCTTTTTCATGGCTGAGTAGTGGTCCATTGTATATATGTACATTTTCTTTATCCATTCATCTGTCTATGGCTAGGCTGTTTCCAAGGTTTGGTTATTGTGGAAAGTGCTGCCATGAACATCAGAGTGCATGTCTCCCTCTGAATCACTGTTTTGTCCAGGTAAATGGCAGTGGGCATGTTTTTGGTATCTGGGCTACTTCCTAAGACACCCCCCCCATGTGTGGCATACTCTTGCTGGGATCAGACACTGAAGCAGTTACTTACAGCTGGGTAGTCAGACTATTGACTATGAAAACACTTCTCTACAGGAGTTCCTCTGGGGCTCAGTAGGTTAAGGATGCAGCATTATCCCTGCTGTGACATGGGTTCCATCGCTGGGCTGGGAACTCCCTCATGTCATGGGCATGGCCAAGAAAGAAAGAAAGAAGGAAAGAAAGAAAGAAAAACAACACTTCCCTACAACGAATCCTGCCCACACTTAAGTTCCTCTGCAGCCTCGTTTGGAACTCTCCCCCATTGTCTGCTACAGTCAGCTCCAAGCAGGAACAGGGTGAGGTCTACCACTGTAGAGCTGGTGTAACCCCATGGCAAGATAACTTTTCTCACATCCTCTCCTGGGTTCAGCTCTTAAGGCCAGCTCCCACTGCTCCTACTATGCACATCCAACCTCCCCCACCCCCACTGGTGGCAACTTTCCAACAATGTAGAAGGGAATATGTTGACATGATAGACTGATCATGAAAATACTGTAAAAACATGAGAGAAAGATGCAGAGGAGGCAGTCAAGCAAGAATAATTTTTAAAAATGTGCTCACTTCTTCCCCTTTAACTCCTGAAATTGAGTCTGAATTTTCATTCCAGCTCATCTCTGGACCCAGAATATACTCTGTGGTCTGACCTGACTAAGCTTTACTCCAATTTTTCTTTTTCTTTTTTTTTTTTAAGGCCACACCTGCAGCATACAGAAGTTCCCAGGCTGGGGCCAAATTGGAGCTACAGCTGTACACCACAGTCACAGCAACTTGGGAAACAAGCCTCATATCTGAGAACTACACCACAGCTCAAGGCAACACAGGATTCCATGACCCATGGAGGCCAGGGATTGAACACTCATCATCATGGATACTACTCATTGGAATTGTTTCTGATGTGCCAGAATCGACCCATCCACAACAGGAACTTCCTGATTTATTTCCTTAACTACAGTACTCCTAAGAAGACAGCAACCAGGTTTAGAGTGTTATTAGGACTAGAAGCTTCCCCCAAGTGGCCTTCAAAGTCAGAAATGTCTTTTAAGTATATGCACCATAGGTCTATTTTCATGGCTGGTTATAAAGTTTTCCCAGGCTTCTGCCAGAAATTAAGCGAGGCATTAGGTAAAGTGATCATGGCAGATTTTGGTCAATAATATACTGAAACAGGGACATGTCAAGCATGAAATGATTCACCCTGGATTTGTACAGAAGTGGCTGGGCAGTTTAAAGAGGAAATATGTGTGTGTGTGCATGTGTGCATGTGTGTGTGTGTGTGTGTGTGTGTGTGTGTGTGTGTGTGTGTGTGAACCTCAATAGATTCAGGTAGTGAAAATTTTTTAAAAATTGGGAAGGGAAAGTTGGAGACTTACATGGGGACACTAAGCAGAATTTATGGAAGTTAGGCTCCACCCTCTCCTAGAGACATTAAGGAGAAGAAACTCTCTTCTGGCATTGGCTGAACGAATGCTCAATTCCTTGGCATCCTGAGCTTTGTCAGGCAGGCATTCCAAATGGAGCTGGAGAGGGATGCAGACTGGATGTTCAAAACCATTTTAGTGCTTGTTGAAGTCTTTAGAGGCCAAGGTTGAGGACTAGTTGAGAAGAGGGCAGAGGCACCTGTCCAGCCTGGCCAAGGAAAGGCTCTCTGTCATGTCCCTGTTAATTTAGTAAGTGCCCCTTCCCTTTCCCAAAGGATACTGGGAGAATAAAAGGAACATGTTCCTAAGCTGCACAGTTTGTGCATGTGCAGCCCACATGCAGCTGCCTGTAATGAGGCAGGTTAACAGCACAACCCAAGGGCTAGGGACCAACTCCAGTTGGGGATTGTTTTAGGTTTAGAAACCTCAAACCAAACACACAGTGGTGGCACTGTTGGAGCTTAAGTGCCAGGACTTCAGGCTGCAGTCTGGAGAGATTCATGACTCCCTCCCAGAGACAGGAACTCAAAGCAATTCCCAGGTGCAGCACCCCTGTGGCAGCAGAGGCAGCTCGGCTCTTGCCCTTCCCCAAAGAAGCCCAGGACTCCATGGTTGAGAGACTGGGCCAGAGGGAATGTTGCATCTAGCCCACAGCCCAGGCCAGTTGCAGGAGGCACTGGGAGGTAGTGTCATTGGCTTGAGGCCCTGACATCACTTCCTCTGGGTGGGGCCTCCCCCATCCCATGCAAATTGAAAGGTCTGGCTGTGGTCTGTGAAGTGCTGCTTTGTGCAGGCTGCCTGTTCCTGGAGTTCCACACCTCAGTTTGGCCTGCACCAGACTTGCTCCAGGCTTTGGATCCCCCATCCAGCTGCACTCAGCCAGACAGATGGCCTTTCCCGGAAAGTGAGAGGGGTAGGCTGTGCAGGGCCCTTGGTATGGCTACTGGTAGCCACTCTTTTTTGTCTTTTTGCCTTTTCCAGGGCCACACCTGCAGCATATGGAGGTTCCCAGGCTAGGGCTCAAATCAGAGCTGCAGCTGCCAACCTATGCCACAGTCACAGCAATGCCAAATCCAAGTCAATACTGCAACCTACACCACAGCTCACAGCAATGCGAGACCTTTAACCCACTGAGCGAGGCCAGGGATTGATCCCACATCCTCATGGATCTTAGTCTGGTTTGTTAACTGCTGAGCCACGAAGGGAACTCCAAGCTATCCCTATTTTTAATGGAGTTGTATTGTTAGAATTCTTTGTGTATTTTGAAGCAGATCCTTTGTTTGATATGTGTTTGCAAAGAGTTTTCTCTCAGTTTGTGACATATTTGGTTTTCTGAATGAGGCCTTTCACAGAGTAGAAATATTAATTTTACCAAGTCCATTTGACCCCTAGCCCAGGAACTTCCTGCAGCCCCCAAAAAAATCCAAACCAAACACTTAGGAGTTCCTGTGGTGGCACACATGGTGCAGGTGTGGTCCTGGAGGACCCTGTGTTGTGCAGCTTAAGGGAGTTGAGGCACCTCAGGGCCATGGCTTCTGCTCCACTGGGATGATTGATGGCATCTCTGCTGTTGGAGCTCTGTCTCATTTGGAGTTGAGGGGCAGAGGGACTCATATCAAAACTTCAGAATAACTGGAAACCAAAAATCTACAATTGATACACAAACAAAGAAAAATCAACTCAAATACAACACTAAAGACAGTCATCAAACCACAAGGGGAGAGGACAAGAGAAGAAGGGAAGAAAAAAGAGCAACAAAAACAAATTCAAAGCAATTAATAAAACAGCAATAAGAACATAAATATCAATAATTACCTTACATGTTAATGGAACAAACGCCCCAACCAAAACACATAGACTGGCCGAATGGATACAAATACAAGACCCATATATATGCTGCCTTCAAGAGACCCACTTCACTTCTAGGGACACACAGAAATTGAAAGTGAGAGGATGGAAGAAAATATTCCATGCAAAGGGGAATCAAAAGAAAGCTGGAGGAGCAATACTCATATCAGACAAAATAGACTTTAAAATAAAGACTATTTTAAAGGACAAAGAAGGACATTACATAATGATCAAAGGATCAATGCAAGAAGAAGATGCAACAATTTTAAATATCTACGCACCCAACACAGGTTCACCACCATATAAAAGGCAACTGCTAACAACCTTAAATGGAGAAATCAACAATAGCACAATTATAGTGGGGGACTTTAACCCCACATTTACAACAATGGACAGATCAACAAGACATAAAATCAATAAGGAACCACAAGCCTTGAATGAAGCATTAAACCAGATAGACTTAATAGATATTTATAGGACATTCCATCCAAAAGCAAGAGAATACACATTCTTCTCAAGTGCACATGGAACATTCTCTAAGATTGATCACATCCTGGGCTACAAATCAAACCTCGGTAACTTTAAGAAAATTGAAATCATATCAAGCATCTTTTCCAACCACAACGCTATATGACTGGAAATCAACAACAAGAAAATAAAACTGCAAAAAACACAAACACGTGGAGACTCAACAACATGCTACTCCACAACCAATGGATCACTGAAGAAATCAAAGAGGAAATTAAAAAATACATAGAAGCAAATGACAATGAAGGTACGACGCTCCAAAACCTATGGGATGCAGCAAGAGCCATTATAAGAGGTAAGTTTATAGCAATACAAGCCCACCTCAGGAACCAAGAAAAAGCACAAATAAACAAGCTAACTTTACATCTAAAGCAGCTCGAGAGAGAAGAACAGACAAGACCTAAAGTTGGTAGAAGGAAAGATATCATAAAGATCAGAGCAGAAATCAATGAAATAGAAACCAAGAAAACCATAGAAAAGATCAATCACATGCAAAGCTGGTTCTTTGAAAAGAACCAACAAAATTGATAAAGCCCTAGCCAGACTTATCAAGAAAAAAAGAGAGAGGACTCAAATCAATAAAACTAGAAAAGAAAAAGGAGAAGTAACAATGGACATCACAGAAATAGAGAGGCTCGTATGAGACTACTATATGCAATTATATGCCAATAAAATGGAAAACCTAGAAGAATGGACACTTTCTTAGAAAAGTACAATCTTCCAAGACTAAACCAAGATGAAATAGAACAGATGAACAGACCCATCAAAAGAACTGAAATCGAAACTGTGATTAAAATCTTCCAACAAACAAAAGTCCAGGGCCAGATGGCTTCACAGGCAAATTCTATCAAACATTTAGAGAAGAGCTAACACCGCTCCTTCTGAAACTACTTCAAAAAATTGCAGAGGAAGGGATACTCTCAAACTCATTCTATGAGGCCACCATCACCCTGATACCAAAACCAAAGATTCCACAAAAAAAGAAAACTATAGGCCAATTCCACTGATGAACATTGATGCAGAAATCCTCAACAAAATACTAGCAAACTGCATCCAACAATACATTGAAAGGATTGTACATCATGACCAAGTGGGATTTATCCCAGGGTTGCAAGGGTTCCTCAATATCCACAACTCCGTCAGGGTGATACACCACATTAACAAACTGAAGAATAAAAACCATGTGATCCTCTCAATAGATGCGGGGAAAGCCTTTGACAAAAGTCAACACGTATTTCTAACAAAAACCCTTCAGAAAGTGGGCATAACAGGAACCTACCTCAATGTGATAAAGGCCATATATGACAAACCCACAGCAAACATCATTCTCAATGGTGAAAAACTGAAAAAATCCCCACTGAGATCAGGAACAAGAGAAGGATGTCCAATCTCACCACTACTCTTCAACATAGTTCTGGAAGCCCTAGCCATGGCAATCAGAGAAGTAAAAGAAATAAAAGGAATCCAAATTGGAAAGCAAGAATTTGAACTATCCCTATTTGCAGATGATGTGATACTATACCTAGAGAATCCTAAAGACTCTTAACAGAAAGCTGTTAGAGCTCATCCATGAATCTGGCAAAGTCACAGGATACAAAATCAATAAATAGAAATCAATGGCATTTCTATAAACCAACAATGAAAGAGCAGAAATGGAAATTAGTGAAGCAACCCTGTTTACCATCACATCCAAAAGAATAAAATACCTAGGAGTAAACTACCTAAAGAAACAAAAGACCTATACTCTGAAAACTATAAGCCACTGATGAAAGAAATCAAAGATGACATAAAAAGATGGAAAGATATACCACGCTCGTGGATTGGAGGAGTCAATATTATCAAAATGACTATACTACCCAAGGCAATCCACAGATTCAATGCGATCTCTATCAAATTACCAAGGACAATTTTCACAGAACTCGAACAAAATATTTTACAGCTTGCTTGGAAGCACAAAAGACCCAGAATAGCCAAAGACCTCCTGAAAAAGGAAAATGGAGCCGGAGGAATCAGGCTCCCAGACTTCAGACTATACTACAAAGCAACAGTCGCCAAAACTGCACAGTACTGGCACAAAGACAGAAATACAGATCAGTGGAACAGGATAGAAAGCCCAGAATTCAACCCACACACCTACAGCCAACTCATCTGTGACAAAGGAGGCAAGAATATACAATGGAGAAAGGACAGCTTGTTCAATTAGTGGTGCTGGGAAAGCTGGACAGCCACATGGAAAAGAATGAAATGAGAACACTCCCTAACACCAGACACAAAAATAAACTCCAAATGGAGTCAAGACCTAAATAGAAGGCCAGACACTATAAAACTCTCAGAGGAAAACACAGGCCAAACACTCTCTGACATAAACCACAGCAACATCTTCTCAGATCCACCTCTTAGAGTAATGACAGTAAAAACAAAAATAAACAAACGGGACCTAATCAAACTTCAAAGTTTCTGCACAGCAAAGGAAACCCTAAACAACATAAAAAGACAACCCACAGAATGGGAGAAAATCTTTGCAAGTGAATCAACTGACAAGGGATTCATCTCCAAAATTTATAAACACCTTCTGCAGCTCCATACCAACAAAACAAAACAAAAAAAGCCAACCAACCAAACAAACAAAAACCAACCCCATCAAAAAATGGGCAGAAGATCTAAACAGGTGGTTCTCCAAAGAAGACATATAGATGGCCAAAAAACACATGAAAACATGTTCAACATCACTCATTCTTAGAGAAATGCACATCAAACCCACCATGAGGTACCACCTGACGCCAGCCAGAATGGCCATCATCCAAAAGTTTACAAACAATAAGTGCTTGAGAGGGTGTGGAGAAAAAGGAACCCTAGCACACTGTTGGTGGGATTGTAGATTGGTGCAACCGCTGTGGAAAACAGTATGGAGATGCCTCAGAAAACGAAACATAGAACTACCATTGGATCCAGCCATCCCACTCCGGGGCATCTATCCAGAGAAAACCATGCCTCGCAAAGACACATGTACTCTGATGTTCATTGCAGCACTCTTTGCAATAGCCAAGACATGGAAACAACCTAAATGTCCATCAACGGAGGAGTGGATCAAGAAGATGTGGTACATATACACAATGGAATACTACTCAGCCATTGAAAGGAACGCAATACCGGCATTTTTAGCAACATGGATGGGCATAGGAATTATCACGCTAAGTGAAGTCACTCAGACAATGAGACACCAACATCCAGTGCTTTCACTGACACGTGGAATCTGAAAAAAGGACAGACTGAACTTCTTCGAAGTACAGATACTGACTCACAGACTTTGAAAAACTTATGGTTCCCAAAGGAGACATTTTGGGGGGTGGAGGGATGTGCTTGGGCTGTGGGATGGAAATCCTGTGAAATTGGATTGTTAGATCATCATACAACTATGGATGTGATGAATTCACTGAGTAATGAAAAAAATAAGTCTTTTTGAGGCAATGTATGGCCAATCCATAGTTCCACCTGGCTTACATATCTCAGACTCCATCCTCCCTCTGGAGCTATATTATTGTATTCTAACACACATGAGAAAAGCTCTATGGCCACATGTGGAAATAAATTTGCCCACTCAACTTTCCCATCCTTCTCTTCCACCCCTTCAAGAGGGGACTCAGTATATCTTTCCAACACGCTACCTGGGGTTTAACCCCCAAGTGGCAGGGACCCTACACTGTACTTCTACTCACACCCACTGCTGCTACATTAAAGGATATTACTCCCTGGGTCCATCTGACATGGCTGAAAAACGCTTTTATGAACACTCCTAATGAGGTTTATCAGGTTTCTCCTATAGGACCCACAACTTTGAAGGTCACCGGACACACTTCACTACCTTCCATCCCTGAGAATGAATGAACCAGATCTCACCAAGGTTTTGCCTGTTTTTTATCTCAGCTCCTTGAAGAAATGTGGATCAGCCCCCATCCCCTGTTGGGAATGTCCTTTAGTGGCCTATTTGTTCTGGTCTCCAATTTGTGGTTACAAGGAACCTTTCACAACTTCCTTCCTCCTGAGATAAAACTCTTCACTTTCTTCCTTTTCCTCATTGTCAGCTATAGTTATGGTCACTCTTCGAGCAATTGCCTTGTTTTGGATCCTTGTCCTCTCCTCCAGGCCACAAAACTCAAATGAAGCCCAGCCTCACCTAAACCCAGCCCCCACTGATCTAAAGTATCTTTTCAAAACCCTTAATCTAACTCACTCTTTACTCAATACTTCCAATCCTGCCCTGGCTCCAGATTGCTGGATTTGTTCCTCCTCTACCTGTGCGGGTAATAAGGATAAGCAGCTCCTTATTTTTATGAAGTAAAAGGCACCACCAGCTCCAGACCGCATTGTCCAGGATTTTCTTGTAACTTTAGCAAAACGTTTTGGAAGGGCCACCGGGCAGACCACACACTGGGACAAGCAGTCACAACGCTGCCCACAGGCTGTATGTGGGCTGCCAGCAGCCGGCCAGCCTGCGGTTCCAGGCCAATCCTCCCCCCTCACCACCCCCCCCCCACACACGTGAAAACCCCGCCCTGCACAAAGTGGCCTCTGGGCCTGCACCTGCACCATGATGGCCATCCAGAGCGAGTTCTTGGTGATGCTCTTTTTGCATTTCTTGCAGGAGGCATGCCCACTCTTAGTGTAGTGGACCTCATCTGACAACTCCACCATCCTTCTCCCAGTAAGGCTGCAGCTTCCAAAGGCTGACGCTGTGACCTGCAGACATGCTGCTCCCTCCACCAAGTTCAAATGTTTCCTCCCAGCAAGGCCCTGGGTGCCCAGAACCAGCCCGCTAAGCACAGCACGTGCTGACCGCTGGCTGCTGCAGCAATAGCCGCCGCCGCCGCAACCCGCCGCCCCCAACCGCCGGCCGCCACCGCCGCCGCCACCCCTAACCCCTAACCGCCAGCCGCCGCCCCCGCCGCCACCGCCACCAACCGCCACCAACCGCCACCAACCGCCAACCGCCAGCCGCCGCCGCCGCTGCCCCTGCCGCCGCCGCCCCTGTCGCCCCTGCCGCCCCTAACCGCCGCCGCAGCCCCCAACCGCCGGCCACCGCCGCTCCCGCCCACCCCAGCGCCCAGAACCATTGGAACCGCCACCGTAGCTGCTCTATGTGCCCGTTGCTGCCTCTGCCGGCCACCACCCCCCCTCGCCCGCCACCACCCCCCACCCCCGCAGCTGCCACCCCAACCCACCACCCCCCGCCGCCGCCATGGGCGCCCGGAGAGCCCAGAACCCCGGCTGCTGCCCTGAGCACCCGGAAGCGCCGCCACCCGCTGCTGCAGCCGCCGCCGCCCACCACCCACAGCCACCTCCAGCGCCCAGAACCGCCGCTGCCGCCCTGAGTGCCCAAAACTGCTGGAACCGCCACTACAGCTGCTCTGAGTGGTCAGAACCGTCACAGCCCCCACTCACCAACCACCGCCACCACTTCCGCTCCAAGTACTCAGAACTGCCTCGCTACCCCTGCCGACCCCACCATCACCTACCCCCGCCTGCCGCCTCCCCCCACTCACTGCCTCTGCTCCTAGTGCTCAGAACCGCTGCCACCCACCCCTTCTGCCAGCTGCCCTGCTGCCCTGAGCACCCAGAACCGCTGCCTTCGCCACCCCCACCCGCAGCCTCTGCTCCCAGTGCTCAGAACTGCTGCTGCCCGCCCTGACACCACCTGACCTGCTGCCCTGAGCGCCCAGAAACATGCTGACAAGCACAGCTCCTGGTAGATTGCTGATGCCTGATGGGGGGCATGGCCAACCACCCGCGTTCACAGGGTGGGGCTGCGGGTGCGCAGGCTCCCTGCCAGCTGTGGGGTGGCATTTCCCAAGTATCTGAGGCTTCAAGAGCAAGGAGCTGGTGGGGGTTCAGGCTGGCTGGAAGCATGCTGGTAGCTCTTTCGGGGGCCAGGTGCAAAGCTCTTACCCATTTGTCCCCAGGAACACTTACCTCCTCTCACAACTAAATCTACAAATGAAAAAGAGACCATGACCTATATGCACCAAGGAGAACCTGCTTTGAATTCCTGGGCTGATTTAGAATCTGTACACAATACCTGATGAGGTTTGTAGCTGTTGAAAATAGCACTAGAAATCTCTAAATAAAAAGTTCTTGGAGAATTCTTAACAACACTTCCTATAAAGAGCCAGATTAAAAACAAATCTTACACACCTTTATATTTCAGTTTATTTTCATTTAAAATGAATTAATTGTGTCCAGGAAGGCTAAATGCTTAGTAGACAAGAAAGAAAAAAATACTGTTGTCCTACTACCACTTCATTCATCATCATCATCATCTGCAAATTTGTTGTTTTTATCATCCCCTTCCTTAACTTTCTTGCCTTCTTTGTCTTTCTCCTCTCCCTTTTTTTTCTTGTTTGGATCAGCCTTGACAGCATCCTTTTTCCCCGCTGCACCACATTAGCTTCCCTTGGCTCAGGATACAGCAGGATACTTTTGGTAATATTCCTCCCGCTGAACACCCTTCTTTTCAGGCTACCTTCCATCTGCAGTACTGTCATTCACATCTTTCCCAATTTCCCAATTTCACAGGATTTCCATCCCACAGCCCAAGCACATCCCTCCACCCCCCAAAATGTCTCCTTTGGGAACCATAAGTTTTTCAAAGTCTGTGAGTCAGTATCTGTACTTCGAAGAAGTTCAGTCTGTCCTTTTTTCAGATTCCACGTGTCAGTGAAAGCACTGGATGTTGGTGTCTCATTGTCTGAGTGACTTCACTTAGCGTGATAATTCCTATGCCCATCCATGTTGCTAAAAATGCCGGTATTGCGTTCCTTTCAATGGCTGAGTAGTATTCCATTGTGTATATGTACCACATCTTCTTGATCCACTCCTCCGTTGATGGACATTTAGGTTGTTTCCATGTCTTGGCTATTGCAAAGAGTGCTGCAATGAACATCAGAGTACATGTGTCTTTGCGAGGCATGGTTTTCTCTGGATAGATGCCCCGGAGTGGGATGGCTGGATCCAATGGTAGTTCTATGTTTCGTTTTCTGAGGCATCTCCATACTGTTTTCCACAGCGGTTGCACCAATCTACAATCCCACCAACAGTGTGCTAGGGTTCCTTTTTCTCCACACCCTCTCAAGCACTTATTGTTTGTAAACTTTTGGATGATGGCCATTCTGGCTGGCGTCAGGTGGTACCTCATGGTGGGTTTGATGTGCATTTCTCTAAGAATGAGTGATGTTGAACATGTTTTCATGTGTTTTTTGGCCATCTATATGTCTTCTTTGGAGAACCACCTGTTTAGATCTTCTGCCCATTTTTTGATGGGGTTGGTTTTTGTTTGTTTGGTTGGTTGGCTTTTTTTGTTTTGTTTTGTTGGTATGGAGCTGCAGAAGGTGTTTATAAATTTTGGAGATGAATCCCTTGTCAGTTGATTCACTTGCAAAGATTTTCTCCCATTCTGTGGGTTGTCTTTTTATGTTGTTTAGGGTTTCCTTTGCTGTGCAGAAACTTTGAAGTTTGATTAGGTCCCGTTTGTTTATTTTTGTTTTTACTGTCATTACTCTAAGAGGTGGATCTGAGAAGATGTTGCTGTGGTTTATGTCAGAGAGTGTTTGGCCTGTGTTTTCCTCTGAGAGTTTTATAGTGTCTGGCCTTCTATTTAGGTCTTGACTCCATTTGGAGTTTATTTTTGTGTCTGGTGTTAGGGAGTGTTCTCATTTCATTCTTTTCCATGTGGCTGTCCAGCTTTCCCAGCACCACTAATTGAACAAGCTGTCCTTTCTCCATTGTATATTCTTGCCTCCTTTGTCACAGATGAGTTGGCTGTAGGTGTGTGGGTTGAATTCTGGGCTTTCTATCCTGTTCCACTGATCTGTATTTCTGTCTTTGTGCCAGTACTGTGCAGTTTTGGCGACTGTTGCTTTGTAGTATAGTCTGAAGTCTGGGAGCCTGATTCCTCCGGCTCCATTTTCCTTTTTCAGGAGGTCTTTGGCTATTCTGGGTCTTTTGTGCTTCCAAGCAAGCTGTAAAATATTTTGTTCGAGTTCTGTGAAAATTGTCCTTGGTAATTTGATAGAGATCGCATTGAATCTGTGGATTGCCTTGGGTAGTATAGTCATTTTGATAATATTGACTCCTCCAATCCACGAGCGTGGTATATCTTTCCATCTTTTTATGTCATCTTTGATTTCTTTCATCAGTGGCTTATAGTTTTCAGAGTATAGGTCTTTTGTTTCTTTAGGTAGTTTACTCCTAGGTATTTTATTCTTTTGGATGTGATGGTAAACAGGGTTGCTTCACTAATTTCCATTTCTGCTCTTTCATTGTTGGTTTATAGAAATGCCATTGATTTCTATTTATTGATTTTGTATCCTGTGACTTTGCCAGATTCATGGATGAGCTCTAACAGCTTTCTGTTAAGAGTCTTTAGGATTCTCTAGGTATAGTATCACATCATCTGCAAATAGGGATAGTTCAAATTCTTGCTTTCCAATTTGGATTCCTTTTATTTCTTTTACTTCTCTGATTGCCATGGCTAGGGCTTCCAGAACTATGTTGAAGAGTAGTGGTGAGATTGGACATCCTTCTCTTGTTCCTGATCTCAGTGGGGATTTTTTCAGTTTTTCACCATTGAGAATGATGTTTGCTGTGGGTTTGTCATATATGGCCTTTATCACATTGAGGTAGGTTCCTGTTATGCCCACTTTCTGAAGGGTTTTTGTTAGAAATACGTGTTGACTTTTGTCAAAGGCTTTCCCCGCATCTATTGAGAGGATCACATGGTTTTTATTCTTCAGTTTGTTAATGTGGTGTATCACCCTGACGGAGTTGTGGATATTGAGGAACCCTTGCAACCCTGGGATAAATCCCACTTGGTCATGATGTACAATCCTTTCAATGTATTGTTGGATGCAGTTTGCTAGTATTTTGTTGAGGATTTCTGCATCAATGTTCATCAGTGGAATTGGCCTATAGTTTTCTTTTTTTGTGGAATCTTTGGTTTTGGTATCAGGGTGATGGTGGCCTCATAGAATGAGTTTGAGAGTATCCCTTCCTCTGCAATTTTTTGAAGTAGTTTCAGAAGGAGCGGTGTTAGCTCTTCTCTAAATGTTTGATAGAATTTGCCTGTGAAGCCATCTGGCCCTGGACTTTTGTTTGTTGGAAGATTTTAATCACAGTTTCGATTTCAGTTCTTTTGATGGGTCTGTTCATCTGTTCTATTTCATCTTGGTTTAGTCTTGGAAGATTGTACTTTTCTAAGAAAGTGTCCATTCTTCTAGGTTTTCCATTTTATTGGCATATAATTGCATATAGTAGTCTCATACGAGCCTCTCTATTTCTGTGATGTCCATTGTTACTTCTCCTTTTTCTTTTCTAGTTTTATTGATTTGAGTCCTCTCTCTTTTTTTCTTGATAAGTCTGGCTAGGGCTTTATCAATTTTGTTGGTTCTTTTCAAAGAACCAGCTTTGCATGTGATTGATCTTTTCTATGGTTTTCTTGGTTTCTATTTCATTGATTTCTGCTCTGATCTTTATGATATCTTTCCTTCTACCAACTTTAGGTCTTGTCTGTTCTTCTCTCTCGAGCTGCTTTAGATGTAAAGTTAGCTTGTTTATTTGTGCTTTTTCTTGGTTCCTGAGGTGGGCTTGTATTGCTATAAACTTACCTCTTATAATGGCTCTTGCTGCATCCCATAGGTTTTGGAGCGTCGTACCTTCATTGTCATTTGCTTCTATGTATTTTTTAATTTCCTCTTTGATTTCTTCAGTGATCCATTGGTTGTGGAGTAGCATGTTGTTGAGTCTCCACGTGTTTGTGTTTTTTGCAGTTTTATTTTCTTGTTGTTGATTTCCAGTCATATAGCGTTGTGGTTGGAAAAGATGCTTGATATGATTTCAATTTTCTTAAAGTTACCGAGGTTTGATTTGTAGCCCAGGATGTGATCAATCTTAGAGAATGTTCCATGTGCACTTGAGAAGAATGTGTATTCTCTTGCTTTTGGATGGAATGTCCTATAAATATCTATTAAGTCTATCTGGTTTAATGCTTCATTCAAGGCTTGTGGTTCCTTATTGATTTTATGTCTTGTTGATCTGTCCATTGTTGTAAATGTGGGGTTAAAGTCCCCCACTATAATTGTGCTATTGTTGATTTCTCCATTTAAGGTTGTTAGCAGTTGCCTTTTATATGGTGGTGAACCTGTGTTGGGTGCGTAGATATTTAAAATTGTTGCATCTTCTTCTTGCATTGATCCTTTGATCATTATGTAATGTCCTTCTTTGTCCTTTAAAATAGTCTTTATTTTAAAGTCTATTTTGTCTGATATGAGTATTGCTCCTCCAGCTTTCTTTTGATTCCCCTTTGCATGGAATATTTTCTTCCATCCTCTCACTTTCAATTTCTGTGTGTCCCTAGAAGTGAAGTGGGTCTCTTGAAGGCAGCATATATATGGGTCTTGTATTTGTATCCATTCGGCCAGTCTATGTGTTTTGGTTGGGGCGTTTGTTCCATTAACATGTAAGGTAATTATTGATATTTATGTTCTTATTGCTGTTTTATTAATTGCTTTGAATTTGTTTTTGTTGCTCTTTTTTCTTCCCTTCTTCTCTTGTCCTCTCCCCTTGTGGTTTGATGACTGTCTTTAGTGTTGTATTTGAGTTGATTTTTCTTTGTTTGTGTATCAATTGTAGATTTTTGGTTTCCAGTTATTCTGAAGTTTTGATATGAGTCCCTCTGCCCCTCAACTCCAAATGAGACAGAGCTCCAACAGCAGAGATGCCATCAATCATCCCAGTGGAGCAGAAGCCATGGCCCTGAGGTGCCTCAACTCCCTTAAGCTGCACAACACAGGGTCCTCCAGGACCACACCTGCACCATGTGTGCCACCACAGGAACTCCTAAGTGTTTGGTTTGGATTTTTTTGGGGGCTGCAGGAAGTTCCTGGGCTAGGGGTCAAATGGACTTGGTAAAATTAATATTTCTACTCTGTGAAAGGCCTCATTCAGAAAACCAAATATGTCACAAACTGAGAGAAAACTCTTTGCAAACACATATCAAACAAAGGATCTGCTTCAAAATACACAAAGAATTCTAACAATACAACTCCATTAAAAATAGGGATAGCTTGGAGTTCCCTTCGTGGCTCAGCAGTTAACAAACCAGACTAAGATCCATGAGGATGTGGGATCAATCCCTGGCCTCGCTCAGTGGGTTAAAGGTCTCGCATTGCTGTGAGCTGTGGTGTAGGTTGCAGTATTGACTTGGATTTGGCATTGCTGTGACTGTGGCATAGGTTGGCAGCTGCAGCTCTGATTTGAGCCCTAGCCTGGGAACCTCCATATGCTGCAGGTGTGGCCCTGGAAAAGGCAAAAAGACAAAAAAGAGTGGCTACCAGTAGCCATACCAAGGGCCCTGCACAGCCTACCCCTCTCACTTTCCGGGAAAGGCCATCTGTCTGGCTGAGTGCAGCTGGATGGGGGATCCAAAGCCTGGAGCAAGTCTGGTGCAGGCCAAACTGAGGTGTGGAACTCCAGGAACAGGCAGCCTGCACAAAGCAGCACTTCACAGACCACAGCCAGACCTTTCAATTTGCATGGGATGGGGGAGGCCCCACCCAGAGGAAGTGATGTCAGGGCCTCAAGCCAATGACACTACCTCCCAGTGCCTCCTGCAACTGGCCTGGGCTGTGGGCTAGATGCAACATTCCCTCTGGCCCAGTCTCTCAACCATGGAGTCCTGGGCTTCTTTGGGGAAGGGCAAGAGCCGAGCTGCCTCTGCTGCCACAGGGGTGCTGCACCTGGGAATTGCTTTGAGTTCCTGTCTCTGGGAGGGAGTCATGAATCTCTCCAGACTGCAGCCTGAAGTCCTGGCACTTAAGCTCCAACAGTGCCACCACTGTGTGTTTGGTTTGAGGTTTCTAAACCTAAAACAATCCCCAACTGGAGTTGGTCCCTAGCCCTTGGGTTGTGCTGTTAACCTGCCTCATTACAGGCAGCTGCATGTGGGCTGCACATGCACAAACTGTGCAGCTTAGGAACATGTTCCTTTTATTCTCCCAGTATCCTTTGGGAAAGGGAAGGGGCACTTACTAAATTAACAGGGACATGACAGAGAGCCTTTCCTTGGCCAGGCTGGACAGGTGCCTCTGCCCTCTTCTCAACTAGTCCTCAACCTTGGCCTCTAAAGACTTCAACAAGCACTAAAATGGTTTTGAACATCCAGTCTGCATCCCTCTCCAGCTCCATTTGGAATGCCTGCCTGACAAAGCTCAGGATGCCAAGGAATTGAGCATTCGTTCAGCCAATGCCAGAAGAGAGTTTCTTCTCCTTAATGTCTCTAGGAGAGGGTGGAGCCTAACTTCCATAAATTCTGCTTAGTGTCCCCATGTAAGTCTCCAACTTTCCCTTCCCAATTTTTAAAAAATTTTCACTACCTGAATCTATTGAGGTTCACACACACACACACACACACACACACACACACACACACACACACACATGCACACATGCACACACACACATATTTCCTCTTTAAACTGCCCAGCCACTTCTGTACAAATCCAGGGTGAATCATTTCATGCTTGACATGTCCCTGTTTCAGTATATTATTGACCAAAATCTGCCATGATCACTTTACCTAATGCCTCGCTTAATTTCTGGCAGAAGCCTGGGAAAACTTTATAACCAGCCATGAAAATAGACCTATGGTGCATATACTTAAAAGACATTTCTGACTTTGAAGGCCACTTGGGGGAAGCTTCTAGTCCTAATAACACTCTAAACCTGGTTGCTGTCTTCTTAGGAGTACTGTAGTTAAGGAAATAAATCAGGAAGTTCCTGTTGTGGATGGGTCGATTCTGGCACATCAGAAACAATTCCAATGAGTAGTATCCATGATGATGAGTGTTCAATCCCTGGCCTCCATGGGTCATGGAATCCTGTGTTGCCTTGAGCTGTGGTGTAGTTCTCAGATATGAGGCTTGGTTCCCAAGTTGCTGTGACTGTGGTGTACAGCTGTAGCTCCAATTTGGCCCCAGCCTGGGAACTTCTGTATGCTGCAGGTGTGGCCTTAAAAAAAAAAAAGAAAAAGAAAAATTGGAGTAAAGCTTAGTCAGGTCAGACCACAGAGTATATTCTGGGTCCAGAGATGAGCTGGAATGAAAATTCAGACTCAATTTCAGGAGTTAAAGGGGAAGAAGTGAGCACATTTTTAAAAATTATTCTTGCTTGACTGCCTCCTCTGCATCTTTCTCTCATGTTTTTACAGTATTTTCATGATCAGTCTATCATGTCAACATATTCCCTTCTACATTGTTGGAAAGTTGCCACCAGTGGGGGTGGGGGAGGTTGGATGTGCATAGTAGGAGCAGTGGGAGCTGGCCTTAAGAGCTGAACCCAGGAGAGGATGTGAGAAAAGTTATCTTGCCATGGGGTTACACCAGCTCTACAGTGGTAGACCTCACCCTGTTCCTGCTTGGAGCTGACTGTAGCAGACAATGGGGGAGAGTTCCAAACGAGGCTGCAGAGGAACTTAAGTGTGGGCAGGATTCGTTGTAGGGAAGTGTTGTTTTTCTTTCTTTCTTTCCTTCTTTCTTTCTTTCTTGGCCATGCCCATGACATGAGGGAGTTCCCAGCCCAGCGATGGAACCCATGTCACAGCAGGGATAATGCTGCATCCTTAACCTACTGAGCCCCAGAGGAACTCCTGTAGAGAAGTGTTTTCATAGTCAATAGTCTGACTACCCAGCTGTAAGTAACTGCTTCAGTGTCTGATCCCAGCAAGAGTATGCCACACATGGGGGGGGGTGTCTTAGGAAGTAGCCCAGATACCAAAAACATGCCCACTGCCATTTACCTGGACAAAACAGTGATTCAGAGGGAGACATGCACTCTGATGTTCATGGCAGCACTTTCCACAATAACCAAACCTTGGAAACAGCCTAGCCATAGACAGATGAATGGATAAAGAAAATGTACATATATACAATGGACCACTACTCAGCCATGAAAAAGATTGAATGAATGCCATTTGTAGCAACATGGATGGACATAGAGGTGATCATGCTCAGTGAATTATGTCAGAAAGAGAAAGACAACCATGTCATATCATGTATATATGGAACCTAAAACAGGGCACAGATGAACCTACCTACAACACAGAAACACACAGACGTAGAGGATAGATGTGTGGTTGCCAAGGAGGAGGAGGGAGGAAGAGGGTTGGACTGGGAGTTGGGGATAGTAGATCCAAACTATGACATTTAGAATGGATAGACAATGAGGTCCTACTGCATAGAACAGGGGACTATATCCAACTTCCTGGGATAGACTATAAAGAAAGTTTTTTTGGAAGAATGTATATATGTGACTGTCTCAGTTGCTTTGCTGTATAACACAAATTAGCATGTTACAAATCAATGATAATTTTTAATGTGAAAATAAAATTGCATTTCTGAAAAAGCTGAGATCTTTGTATTGAATACTTCCCATTAGTTTCGACTATCTTTTTGTGAATAAAAATTATATCTGACTTTCAAAGACAAAATGTGCCCATGACATCACTAACATAGACAGTTACTGCACCATAAACAATACATGTCTTTATTACTGATTTGCCTCCAAAACCTCCAGACTGGATTCTTGGCTGCAGTGTTTAAAAAAGAAAATAGCTGTTAACAATGATTTCCCAAACAGAATGGTTTTACTCTTTGGGAAGATAAAACCCTTTGACTCAGTTCCTGTGGTCATTTACTAACATGCCTTTTGTGTGCCTGTTGGCCCGAGGTGGAGTGGGCAATGCAGACCTGGTGCCTGTCTTCAAGCAACTTAGGATCTAATCTGCAGACAAAACATGGATTCAACCAAAATGTAAGTCACAAATGATGATGATACATCCTGTGATGACCTCTGCCCTGACCATTCTCATCTGATTTCATTTGACTGTCCCCATGTTTAGCAAATAATAAGATAGGCCCAGTTACATTGGCATTTCAGATAAACGACAGATACATTTTAAGTATAAGGATGCCTCATGTGATAATTGAGACCTACTCAAAACTATTCCATGTTTCTCTGAAATTCAGATGGATATATACGACATCTTTCTTTGCTGATCCTTGCATAGGTGCATGGGTGGTTTTCCTGTCCTGGTGATTTTGACTCATGAGGTCATGAACATAGAGGTGCATAAAAATTTCAAGTGAGTGTTTTCAGCTTCTTTAGATAAATCCCCAGAAGTGGAATTGCTGGGTAAACCATAGTTCTGATTTTAACTTTTTGAGGAATCCTCGTGCTGTTTTCCACAGTGGCTGCATCAATAACATTCCTTTTTGTCCACATCCTCTCCAACATTTATTGCTTGTGTGTGTGTGTGTGTGTGTGTGTGTGTGTGTGTGTGTATAATAACCATTCTCTAAGGGATGAGGTGAAATAGTATTGGTTTGTATTTCCATTAGTGTGGTTGAACATCTTTTCATATGCCTGTTGGCTATTTTCTGTTTTCTTTGGGAAAATGTCTATTCAGATCCTCTGCCCATATTTTTTTGTTTGTTTTGTGCCATGCCCAAGGCATATAGAGGCTCCCAGGGCAGGGACTGAACCAGAATCACCCCATGCCACTGTAGTGACAATGGCAGATCTTTAACCCACTAGGCCACACTGGATTTCCCCTCTGTCTGGTTTTTTACTGGGTTGTTTAGGGGTTTTTGATGTGGAGTTGAAGGAGCTTTTGTTTTTGTTTTTTTAATGTATTTTGGCTCTTACCCCCTTATCAGATGTAAGATCCGTGAATACCTTCCCATACAGTAGGTTCCCTTTTCACTTTGATGATAGTTTCTTTCACTGCAGAATCTTTTTAGTTTGATGTAGTTCCACTTGTTTCATTTTCCCTCTCTGTCACTTGCCTTTTAAGTCAGATCCAAGTATAATCAGTGAGACAGATGTCCATGTGATTACCACCTATGTTTTCTCCTAGATATTTTATGGTTTCAGTTCTTTCATTCAAGTCTTTAGTCCATTTTAATTTTGGCACGTGGTGTAAGGTAGTAGTTTAGGTCCATTCTTTGCATGCGCCTGTGCAGTTCTTCCAGCACCATTGATTGAAGAAACTGTCCCTTGTCCATTGTATGCTCTTTGTTCCTTTGTTGGAAATGACTTGTCTGTGTCTGTGTTGGTTTTACTTCTGGGCTGTCAGTGTTGTTTCACTGGTCTGTCTGTTTTGTTTTTGTGCCAGTCCTGATCTGTTTTGCTATCTATAGCTTTGTAGTATAGTTTTAAATCAGAAAATGTAATACTTCCAGCTTTTCTGTTCTTTCTCAAGATGATTGTAGCTAATGGGGATCTATTGTGGTTCCATACAAATTTTAGAAGTGTTTCTCCTAGGTCTGTGCAATGTGCAATTGGGATTCTGGTAGAGAGTGCACTGAGTCTCCGTTGCTTTTGGTAATCTGGACATTTGAATGATATGAATTCACTCATAAACATGAAATATCTTTCCATTAATTTGTGCCTTTAATTTCTTTCCTCAACATCATATAATTTTCAGTATACAAGTCTTTACCTTGTCTGGTTAAATTTATATCTAGGTACTTTATTTTTATTTTTTTATTATTTTCCCACTGTACAGCAAGGGGGTCAGGTCATCCTTAGATGTATACATTGCAGTTACAGTTTTTTCCCCCACCCTTTCTTCTGTTGCGACATGAGTATCTAGACATAGTTCTCAATGCTATTCAGCAGGATCTCCTTATAAATCTATTCTAGGTTGTGTCTGATAAGCCCAAGCTCCCGATCCCTCCCACTCCCTCCCCCTCCCATCAGGCAACCACAAGTCTCTTCTCCAAGTCCATGATTTTCTTTTCTGAGGAGATGTTCATTTGTGCTGGATATTAGATTCCAGTTATAAGTGATATCATATGGTATTTGTCTTTGTCTTTCTGGCTCATTTCACTCAGTATGAGATTCTCGAGTTCCATCCATGTTGCTGCAAATGGCATTATGTCATCCTTTTTTATGGCTGAGTAGTATTCCATTGTGTATATATACCACTTCTTCCGAATCCAATCCTCTGTCGATGGACATTTGGGTTGTTTCCATGTCCTGGCTATTGTGAAGAGTGCTGCAATGAACATGCGGGTGCATGTGTCTCTTTTAAGTAGAGCTTTGTCCGGATAGATGCCCAAGAGTGGGATTGCAGGGTCATATGGAAGTTCTATGTATAGATTTCTAAGGTATCTCCAAACGGTTCTCCATAGTGGCTGTACCAGTTTACATTCCCACCAGCAGTGCAGGAGGGTTCCCTTTTCTTCACAGCCCCTCCAGCACTTGTTCTTTGTGGTTTTATTAATGATGGCCATTCTGACTGGTGTGAGGTGGTATCTCATGGTAGTTTTGATTTGCATTTCTCTTATAATCAGCGATGTTGAGCATTTTTTCATGTGTTTGTTGGCCATCTGTATATCTTCTTTGGAGAAATGTCTATTCAGGTCTTTTGCCCATTTTTCCATTGATTGATTGGTTTTTTTGCTGTTGAGTTGTATAAGTTGCTTGTATATTCTAGAGATTAAGCCCTTGTCAGTTGCATCATTTGAAACTATCTTCTCCCATTCTGCAAGTTGTCTTTTTGTTTTCTTTTGGGTTTCCTTTGCTGTGCAAAAGCTTTTCAGTTTGATGAGGTCCCATGGGTTTATTTTGGCTCTGATTCCTATTGCTTTGGGAGACTGACCTGAGAAAATATTCATGATGTTGATGTCAGAGAGTGTTTTGCCTATGTTTTCTTCTAGGAGTCTGATGGTGTCCTGTCGTATATTTAAGTCTTTCAGCCATTTGGAGTTTATTTTTGTGCATGGTGTGAGGGTGTGTTCTAGTTTCATTGCTTTGCATACAGCTGTCCAGGTTTCCCAGCAATGCTTGCTGAATAGACTTTCCTTTTCCCATTTGATGTTCCTGCCTCCCTTGTCAAAGATTAATTGACCATAGGTGTCAGGGTTTATTTCCGGATTCTCTATTCTGTTCCATTGGTCTGTCTGTCTGTTTTGATACCAGTACCACACTGTTTTGATGACTGTGGCTTTGTAGTATTTCTTGAAGTCTGGGAGAGTTATGCCTCCTGCTTGGTTTTTGTTTCTCAGGATTTCTTTGGGGATTCTTGGTCTTTAGCTGTTCCATATACATTTTTGGATTGTTTGTTCTAGTTCTGTGAACAATGTCATGGGTAATTTGATAGGGATTGCTTTGAATCTGTAGATTGCTTTGGGTAGGATGGCCATTTTCACAATATTGATTTTTCCAATCCAGGAACATGGAATATCTTTCCATTTCTTTATATCTTCTTTGATTTCTTTGATTAAAGTTTTATACTTCTCGGCATATAGGTCCTTTACCTCTTTGGTCAGGTGTATTCCGAGGTATTTGATTTTGTGAGGTACAATTTTAAAAGGTATCATTTTTTTGTATTCCTTTTCTAATGTTTCATTGCTGGTATACAGAAATGCAACTGACTTCTGAATGTTAATCTTATATCCTGCCTCTTTGCTGAATTTATTAATCAGTTCAAGGAGTTTTGGGGTTGAGTCCTTAGGGTTTTCTAGGTATAGTATCATATCATCTGCATACAGTGACAGTTTGATCTCTTCTCTTCCTATATGGATGCCTTTTATTTCTTTTGTTTGTCTCATTGCTGTGGCTAAGACTTCCAAAACTATGTTGAAGAGCAGTGGTGAGAGTGGGCATCCCTGTCTTGTTCCAGATTTGAGTGAGAAGGCTTTCAGTTTTTCCCCATTGAGTGTTATATTTGCTGTGGGTTTCTCATAAATGGCTTTGATTATATTCAGGAATGTTCCCTCTATACCCACTTTGGCGAGGGTCTTGATCATGAATGGATGTTGGACTTTGTCAAATGCTTTTTCTACGTCTATTGAGATGATCATATGATTTTTGACTTTTCTTTTGTGAATGTGGTGTATGAGATTGATTGATTTGCATATGTTGAACCATCCTTGTGAACCTGGGGTGAACCCTACCTGGTCATGGTGTATAATTTTTTTGATATGTTGTTGGATTCGGTTGGCTAAGATTTGGTTGAGAATTTTTGCATCTATATTCATCAATGATATTGGCCGATAGTTTTCTTTTTTGGTGGTATCTCTGTCTGGTTTTGGAATGAGGGTGATGATGGCCTCATAGAATGTCTTTGGGAGTATTCCTTCTTCTTCAACCTTTTGAAAGAGTTTAAGGAGGATGGGCACCAATTCCTCTTTATATGTTTGATAAAATTCACCTGTGAAGCCATCTGGTCCTGGACTTTTATTTGTAGGGAGTGATTTTATGACCTCTTCAATTTCATTTCTAGTGATCGGTCTGTTCAGTTGGTCTGTTTCTGCTTGATTCAGTTTTGGCAAGCTGTAAGATTCTAGAAAATTGTCCATTTCTTCCAGATTGTCAAACTTGTTGCAATACAGTTGTTCATAGTATTCTCTTATGGTTTTTTGTATTTCTGCTGTATCCGTTGTGATTTCTCCTTTTTCATTTATAATTTTGTGTATTTGGGTTCTTTCTCTCCTCTTTTTAGTGAGTCTGGCCAGGGGTTTGTCAATTTTGTTCACCTTTTCAAAGAACCAGCTCTTGGTTTTATTAATTTTCTCTATTGTTTTTTGAATCTCTATTTTATTGACTTCTTCTTTGATCTTTATAATTTCCTTCCTTCTGCTGACTTTAGGTCTTTTTGGTTCTTCTATTTCTAATTTGTTTAGGTGGAGGGTTAAGTTGTCAATTTGGGATCTTTCTTCTTTTTTGAGAAAGGCCTGGATTGCTATAAATTTCCCTCTGAGCACTGCTTTCGCAGCATCCCATAGATTTTGAGAGGTTGTGTCTTCATTATCATTTGTTTCAAGGTAGTTTTTAATTTCCTTCTTGATTTCCTCATTGACCCATTGGTTTTTTAGTAGCATGTTGTTTAGTCTCCATGGAGTAGGTTTTTTCTCTTTGCTTTTCCCATGGTTGGTTTCTAATTTCATGGCATTGTGGTCAGAGAAGATACTTGAGATAATTTCTATGCTCCTAAATTTATTGAGATTCGCTTTATGTCCCAATATGTGGTCGATTCTTGAGAATGTTCCATGAGCATTTGAGAAGAATGTGTATTCTGCTTTTTTTGGATGTAGTGTCCTGAAGATATCAATGAAGTCTAACTTTTCTATTGTTTCCTTTAGGATCTCTGTTGCTTTATTGGTTTTCTGTCTAGAGGATCTGTCCATTGATGTGAGGGGGGTATTTAGGTCTCCTACTATGATTGTATTCTCATCAATATCTCCCTTTATGTCTGTTAATATTTGTTGTGTGTATCTGGGTGCTCCTGTATTTGGGGCATATATGTTGACAGTAGTAACATCCTCTCCTTGGATGGATCCCTTAATCATTAAGTAGTGTCCTTCTTTGTCTTTCTTTATGTCTTTTGTTTTAAAGTCTATTTTGTCTGATATGAGCGTTGCGACTCCTGCTTTTCTGTCAAGTCTATTGGCGTGAAATACTTTTCCCCAGCCTTTCACTTTCAATCTATATGTATCTTTTGTCCTAAGGTGAGTTTCTTGTAGGCAGCATATTGAAGGTTTTTGCCTTTTTATCCACTCAGCCACTCTGTGTCTTTTGATTGGGGCATTCAGTCCATTGACATTTAAGGTGATAATTGATAGATGATTATTTATTGCCATTTGAACCTCGTGTTCCAGTTGATTCTATGGTTCTCCATTTTTTTTTTTTTTGGTTGGATGGTCTCCTGTTATTATCTGCTTGAGTGGTTTTTTTTTTCATTTTTTGCAAATGCAATATTTGGTTTTGGCTTGTGATTGCCCTGTTTTTTAAGTATGCTAACCCCTTCCCATAAATGTGTGTTTTAGCCTGATGGTCCTGTAAGTTCAAACACTTCATTACTATATTAAAATTAAGAAGAGAGACATACATATAAACAAAAAGGTTATTTACCTCCTGACATCCCTTGCCCACATTTTATGGTTTTGATGACTCTTTTTTATTTTTTTCTTTTTAATTTTATTTTGTTTGAAGCATGTTCATGATTAAATCTGTATGCTGGCTTATTTGAGTGACTTCTCTCTGATTGCAGTTTCCTCAGTCCTAGTTCTTCCTCTTCTTCTTCTTCTTTTTTTTTTCTTTTCTTTTTTCTTCCCTTTCCTTCCTTTCTTTTTGGTTTAGAGAAGCCCTTTCAATATTTCCTTTAACCTGGGTTTTGTGTTGCTGTATTCTTTAAGTTTTTGTTTGTTGGGAAAAATTTTTATTTCCCCTTCTATTTTAAATGATATTCTTGCTGGATAGAGTATTCTAGGTTGCATTTTTTTTCCTTTGAGCACTTTAAATATCTCTTGCCATTCCCTCCTGGCCTGTAGTGTTTCTGTAGAGAAATCAGCTGATATTCTTATGGGGGTTCCCTTGTAGGTAACATTCTGTTTTTCCCTTGCTGCCTTGAGGATCCTCTCTTTATCATTAACTTTTGCCATTTTTATTATGATGTGTCTTGGTGTGAGTCTGTTTGGGTTCAGTTTATTTGGGGCCCTCTGTGCTTCTTGTATCTTGAACCCAGTATCCTTTAGATTTGGGAAGTTTCCAGCAATAATTTCTTCAAATATATTTTCCATTCCCTTATCTTTTTCTACTCCTTCTGGAATTCCTATTATGCGTAGATTGGCCCGCTTTATATTATCCCATAGGTCTCTTATATTGCTTCCCAGTTTTTTGATTCGGTTTTCTGTCTGCTGACCTGATTGAGTGATTTCCATTATTCTATCTTCCATATCACTGATTCGTTCTTCTGCATTATTCATTCTGGTTTTTACTGCCCCTAGTTCAGTTTGCATCTCTGCAAATGAATGTTCTAGTTTTTCTTGGCTCCTCCTTATATTTTCTAGTTCCTTTCTGAGGGTATCTGCATTACTGTTCATATCTTCTCTTAATTCCTTCAGTATTTTCACTATTTCTCTTTTGAACTCCAGGTCTGTCAGACTGCAGAGATCTGTTTCATTGTTGACAGTTTTAGGTGAGTTCTCCTGTTGGTTTCACTGGGAGTGGTTTCTCAGCTTCTTCATCTTGCTTGTTGTTTTCTTTCTCCTGAGGGAGTTGTACTCTCCATGATCGGGCAGTGTTTGCCTTGTCACTGCCGTGGAATATTTCCTGAGGGCTGGCGTTGTTGGTCAATCTTTTTTGAGGCAGTGTGGCTTTTCTGGAGTGTTGATGGGGCTAACAGTGTTTCTTTGAAGCAAAGGAGGACTTCCTGAGGGCAGACAGGACTGAGAGGTCCACACCGCGATGGTAGCAGATTTCACTTGGCCATGCAGAGCTTGCTCTGGTGTTTTTAGGCTGTGGGGTTCCTGCAGAGGGTTGGCGGTGTTGGGCAGCTGCTTTTTAGGGGTGCATCACCCCCTGGGGGCTGGAGCAGCTATCTGGGGCACTGAGAACCTGAGAGGCTCTTCCCTAGGGCAGCCCAACTCAGAGGGACAGCCTGAGAATGTAGGTGGATCTTTTCACAGTCTGGCTGAGCTTGTTGCAGCTTTTCTGGGCTGCAGGGGGTCCTGCCTGGAGCTGGCAGTCCTATGCAGCTGGTCCACTAGAGCATCCCCTGGGGGCTTGGGCGGGTAGCAGGGCCGTTGGAAACCGAAGAGGCTCCTCCCCAGGGCAACCTGACTCAGAAAAACCGTCCGAGAATTAGGCCGATCTATTCATAGCCTGGCTAAGCTTGTTCTAGCTTTTCTAGGCTGCAGGCCTTTTCTCGGGTGCTGGTGCTGTTTGGTGCTGCTCTGCGGAAGTGTAGCCCCTCCAAAGGGCAAGCAGGCCTGTGCAGGGACAGCCCCTGCGGTGGTAGGCTTCAGGCAATTGTTGAGGCCAGCCCTCCTGGATGGCAGGCAGCCCCAGGTCCCTGAGAGCGTAGGGCGTGGTGGGGGTGGGGGGAGGGGATGCACTGGGAAGCAGAGTTTTCAGGTTGCTAGCGGGCCTGTAAGCTTGCTGTGGTGTGGGGGGTATTCTATGGGGACCCACCCCTTCTTCTCTCCCCTCCCCAGCACGGGCGCAGACCAGGCTCTTCTCCCAGGTTCCCTCTGATGTGGCTTTCCCCTTCCCCACTCCTGGAGTATTGCTCCCTTCCTCTGCAACAGCTTTGTTTTCTAGTCTCCCAGGCAGTCTCTGCCCCTTCAACTGGTTTCTAGACCTCCCAAGCAGTTTCCGCTCTGCCCCGCCCCCCTAGCCCGGGGACTAATCTCTGGAGCCGAGGTCTCGGTGCCCAGTCCCCCTCCCAGGCGCCCCCCGGCCCTTTCTCGGGGACTAACCTTCTGCGGCGAGGTCTCGGTGCCCAGCCCCCACCCAGGCGTCCCCCGGCCCCCTCTCGGGGACTAACCTTCGGCAGCGAGGTCTCGGTGCCCAGCCCCCACCCAGGCGTCCCCCGGCCCCCTCTCGGGGACTAACCTTCGGCAGCGAGGTCTCTGTGCCCAGCGCCCCCCCCAGGCATCCCCCGGCCCTTTCTCAGGGATTAACCTTCGGCAGCGAGGTCTCGGTGCCCAGCGCCCCCCCCAGGTGTCCCCCGGCCCTTTCTCAGGGATTAACCTTCGGCGGTGAGGTCTCGGTGCCCAGCCCCCACCCAGGCGTCTCAATTTTTGGTGACTCTGCCCGTAGTTCAGATGGTCCGTTGGGTTCTTGATCGGCTTTTCCGTACTCCAACTTACTGCTACACTCTTCTCTGCATCTGGAGATTCCTCTGGTTCATTTGATCTTCGCCCGGTAGGTGACTTTCCAGGGTGCGGGATCCCTTTCTCCTCCACAGTTCCCTTTCGGGAGCCCCCGTCTCGCTCGGATTCGCCTTCTCTCACTCTCCTCTTTTCTCCTGTTCTGCCCAATAATGTCACGAATTTCTTGCCGTTATTGGAGTTTAGGTTCCTCTGCCAGCGATTGGTTGCTGTTCTGTGCGAGTCATTTATTCTGTAGATGTGCTTTTTTTGTTGTGTTTGTGGGAGAGGGCGAGCGTGTCTTCCTACTCCTCCGCCATCTTGTCCTCTCTCTTTAGGTACTTTATTTTTGAGGCAATCATAAATATGATTTTTTGGTTTGTTTCTGTTTTAAATCTTCTATGTCTTTGTTCAGTCTTTCTTGTAATGTATTGATCTTTGCCTCCAGTTTTTGTCCAAGCTCTTGGATCCTCTTCACTATCATTATTATAAAGTCATTTTGCATGGAGGTGGGGGAGTTGTCTTGTTTTTATCTGGTTCATATGTCTCTGCCTTTTCATTTTGTATGCTTTTTGCATCATCTCCTTTTTGTAGGCCGGAAGTGTGTAGCCTGTCTTGCTTCTAGTGTCTGGCTCCTTGTAGGTGAAATGGATAGAGGGGCTTGTGGCCAGCTTCCTGATGGGAGGGACAGGTGCCTGCCCACTGGTAGGTGGAGCTCAGCCTTATCCCTCTAGGGGGTAGACCTTTGTCTGTGGGTATGATATGGGGCACTTTAGGTACCTGTTTGTTGATCAGTGGGTCTGTGTTCCCAGACTGTTTGTTATTTGGCCTGGGGCTTCTCAGCCCTAGTTTGTGGGACCAGATTGTTCCAAAACGGCCACCTCCAGGGGAGCTCATGCCAACAACTATTCCTTGGACCTCTGCCTAGACTGTCCCCCCCCACACACACAGTGTGTCCCAGTCACCCCCTCCTTTCCCAGGAGACCCTCCATGATTGGCCAGGTCATTCTGACCCAGATTCTTCTTGAGTGCCTGCTTAGCCCTGGGACCCAGTGCACATGAAAGCCTGTGTGCACCCTCCAGGAGTGGAGTTTCTGTCTCCCCCAGTCCTGTGGAGCTCTTGCACACAGCCTCACTGGCCTTCAATGCCAAGTGTCCCAGGGGCTCCTCCTTCCCGTGCCAGACTCCCTGGCTTAGGCACCTGCTGTGGGGTTCAGAAGTCTCCTGTGGGAAAGCCTCTGAAATAGAGTTCTTTTCCAGTTTGTGGGCTGCCCATGCAGGGGGTATGGGATTGCTTATATCATGAATAATCACCTCCTGCTGTCTCAGTGGCCTTTGGGTGTAGGATATCTTATTCTTTGTAGTTTCCAGTCTATTTTGTTGATGGTTATTCAGCACTTTGTTGTAACTTTGGTGTTTTCATGAGAGGAGGGGAGCTTGAGTCCTCCTACTCTTCCATCTTGTCCATTTATCTCTCCTTTTTTTTGTCTTTTTGTCTTTTCTAGGGTCACTCTTGCAGTGTATGGAGGTTCCGAGGCTAGGGTTCTAATCGAATTTGTAGCTGTTGGCCTACACCAGAGCCACAGCAATGCAGGATCCTCAACCCACTGAGCGAGGCTGGGGATTGACCCCACAACATTATGGTCCCTAGCCAGATGTGTTAACCACTGAGCCACAATGGGAACTCCTTGTCTGTTTCTCTTCTTGGGTTTTTTGTTTTGTTTTGCTTTGTTTTTAGGGCTGCACTTGTGGCATCTAGAAGTTTCCAGGTTAGGGGTTGAATCAGAGCTGTAGCCCCTGGCCTACACCACAGCCATGTGGGATCTGAGTGCCATCTGCAACTACACCACAGCTCATGGCAACACAAGATCCTTCACCCACTTAGCATACCAGGGATTGAACCTGTGTCCTCATGGGTACTGTTGGGTTTGTTAACCATTGAGCCATGACAGAAACTCCTGTTTCTCTTTTTGATGTTTCATTATCATTGTATAGAAATGCCACTGATATGTACATTGATTATGTAAACTGAAATGTGACTGAGTGTATTCATTTGAACCATTTTTTTGCTGGAGAATGTAGGATTTTCTATTACAGTATCATGTAATCTGCAAAAAGGACAGTTTTACTTTTTCCATTTATGATTTGGATGCCTTTTATTTCTGTTTCTTGTCTAACTGTTAGTAGGACTTCAAATCCTATGTGGAATAAAAGGGGCAAGAGTGGGCATCCTTCTCTTGTTCATCATCTTAGAGGAGAAAAAGCGTTCAGCTTGTCACAGTTAAGTGGAATGTTATCTGTGGGTTTGAAATTGATGGGCTTTATAATGTTGAGGTCCATTCCCTTTATACTCACTTTGTTGAGAGACTTTAACATAGACGGATGTTGAATTTTTTCAATTTTTTTTTCATGTATTGAAATAATCATATGGTTTTTACCCTTCATTTTTTTTTGTTGTTGTTGTGGTCATTGTTGTGTTTATGGCTGCACCAACATCATACAGAGGTTCCCAGGTTAGGGGTCTAATCAGAGCTAGAGCTGCCAGCCTACACCACAGCCAAGCAAGTTCTGTTTCCCTTCCCAGATGATGGAAGATTTTAGGCATTATTTCTTCCATTAATTTTTCTGTTCTGTTCTCTTTCTCTTCTTCTGGAACCACCCCTGTAATGCAAATGTTATTCTGCTTGATGGTATCCCATAGGTCCTTTAAAGTAGCCTAATTTTTTAAAAATTCTTTTTTCATTTTGCCTCTCTGTCTGATTGAGTTCCATTGTTTGGTCGGGCAGGTCTCTGATTAATTCTCCTTCATCCAGTCTGCTGTCAAAGCCCTCGAGTGTGTTTTTCAGTTCATTAATAACTTCTCTTTGGTTCTTTCCTCTGCTTCCCATCTCTTCATTGAAGATCTCTTTGTGTTCATTCCTTCTTCTGAGTTCAGTAAGCATCTTTATGTCCATGACTTCTGACTCTTTCTCAGGTCGATGGCTTATTTCCATCAGGTAGATGGCTTATTTCCACTTCATTTTGTTCTTTTTCTGTGATTTTGCCTTGTGTTTTTTTTTTGTTTGTTTGTTTTTTTGAAAGATATCCCTGTGTTTCATTTTGCCTAACTTTTTGTGTGTGTTTCTACACATTAGGTCCATTAGCCATCTCTCCCAGTCTTGAAGGAGAGGATATGCTTGGGAGCTGTCCTGTAGGGCTCAGAGGTGCCATCCCACTTGGCCACAAGAGCCAGGCACTCAAGGGGTGTCTCCTCTGTGGTCTGTGTGAATCCTCCTGTTGTGGTGGGGGCCCAGCTGTGATTCTCTTTGCTGGGAGGTGGGGAAGCGCCTGTCTGGGACACAAGGTGCCTGGCTGCGGTGGGTGTGAAGCCCTGATTTTTTCATGTTCTCTCTGCTTGAAAGCCCTTATGTCCTGATGTTTAATTTCGAACATAGTTCCTCCATTGTTCCAGAGCTGGCTTTTCTCCCATGTGGATTAAGGGGGGTGATCTAGGGCCCTGGTCCTCAGGAAGTCTTTGCAGCCTCTCTGGGTTGCTTTCCTCCCTTTCCCTTGCTTCAGACAGTGTTGCTACAGCCACAGCTGAGCAGCATGTCCACAACTGCCATACTTATACACACACCAGCCCTTGCCAAGTAGAAGTGTGGGAATGGGGTTCCTCTCAGTCAGCAGGAAGGGGAGGCTGTTTCTCAGAGCCCATTTCCCTCCTAGATATGGAGGTGCACCTGGGAGTGAGCTCCAGTTCTGAGCAGGAGAGCTTCCTTTTCTCAGAAGGTTGGGTGGCTGTGTGTTCATGTTTTCCTCTGTGGGACTGAATATGAAGGTGAAAAATAGGATTTCTTTTTTGTCTTTATGCTATTTCTTTGGGCCGAATCCACAGCATATGGAGGTTCACAGGCTAGTGGTCTTATCAGAGCTGTAGCCCCTGGCCTACGCCAGAGCCACAGCAACACGGGATCCGAGGTGAATCTGCAACCTACACGACAGCTCATGACAATGCCAGATCATTAACGCACTGAGCAAGGCCAGGGGTCGAACCCATAACCTCATGGTTCCTAGTCGGATTCGTTAACCACTGAGCCATGATGGGAACTCCTGATGTTTGCTTTTTAAATAAATTTAAGTTAAATGTGTGTCCCTTTGAAGAATTCATTCCTACTTACAGCAAAGTATGCCTAAGGGTCATGTTTAAAAACATGTTCCCTGAGAAGTTTTCCACCTGTATAGAATCCAGTAGTAAAGAAAAGAAAAGGAATAGTGCCATGAACTACAACATGAGGTAAAATGAGGTAGGATGTAGTTTGATGAGAGCATCAGTAGTGTGTCTTAATTGTGGAATTTCATCCAAAAAAACTGAACTAAAACTCCCATAAGATTTAGCAAATCCATTGCTAGGGCTTCTGATGAAAACGAACATCCTAATTTGAAAAGATAGGAGCAGCTCTGTCCACTGAAGTGTTCCTTAGACTTTTTCTCTCACATAACTTCTTTTCACAACAGCGAGTGATAATGTGTAGACCAGCCAGGTTATGGCATCAGCCTGTGTCCACTTAGAGATGAGTCAAGATGATGTGGTGTCCATATGCAGTGCAGTGGTATTTGGCCAGAAAAGAGAGTGACCTCTTGCCATTTGCTGCACCTTGGGTGGGCCTAGAAAGTATTATGCTGAAGGCCACAGTCAGACAAATCAGGATAATATGTGATGTCCCTGATTTGTGCAGTCTAATACCCAAAACCAATGATCAAACACACCAAAGAGTAACAGACTCATAGATACAGGAAGGAAAAGAGGACTCCATCTCCCTTGTTGTCCTATTAGAAAAGCGATGCATTCCGTCTCTCAATTTTAGATATTTGGGGAGAATCAGCCATAGCAGAGTTGTCTCTCACAGCCTCCCATACCTTACACCCTCCCTGCTTGGCTTGAAATATTGCAGTGCTCTCAGTTTTCTCCGGGAATTGTGTCATGTTCCATGTGGGCTGGTGCTCAGTTTGCTCTCGAGCCAGATTTCATGACACTGTCCCAGGAACTGGTGTGATGGGGGGTTGAATTTTGAGAAGAATACGTTTAATCCTAGAACTTTGAGTTAGCTAAAGTTTGTTGCTTAGAAAATTATGAGATATGTGGTTTAAGGCAACCCACTGTTGAAAGTAGGGTGAGTCCTTGTTTCCTAACTGTTCAAGGCATAGTAAGTTTTGTACGTATACAATGACAGGGACACTGTTAATGAAGAACCAGTGGAAAGATAATGAAGTGTACAGATTGTTGCATCCAGAGAAGAATTCTACACACGGTCAATGAGTGAAGACTTTTACAACCTGATGAGCATATGCTTAGTGTGTGGCATTTTACAATTTAATTTCTATAACTACTCCTTTTCTTCTGGACAAATGTTACCTATGGAGTGTAAAAATGTCTGGTGCCTCAACTACCAGAAATGAGTGGAAATGGTATTTCCATCAAAAAATGGGAGCCCTTTTAAATCTCACCATGGTAGGATTTTGCAATTCCCCTAAACGTTGAAGACCCATTATATTTGGGGAGGTCTTTTTCTCTCCAATAATGTCTTTTCAAAACAGAGAGTAATACTGTTTGATTGTAGGATGCAGTTTTTGAAATAAAATGTTGACCCTGTCCAGGGAAACGGCCACTAGGCTATATAGAGCAGGTGGACCCAGAGGGGGCAGAGTTGCCTTCCCTCTGAAAGTTCCAGGCCTCTGACCAGTTTCCACGGCAATGGAATGCTGCCCACGGAGCCTTGTGGTTCAACTGCCAGTCTGTGAGAAGAGAAGTGTGTGTTGGCCACAGCTGGGAGGCTCTCCCCTTCGCTGCTCAAGTGCCAGACGATGGGCAACCTTAGCTGTTGTTGCGGAGGTATGTTGCTACTGATCTAAAGGCTGTTTCCTCAGATGGGTGGTTCGTTTTGACTAAACATAGTATCTCCATCTTTATCTCCATTGCCACCAGTCTCATCAGTCTCTCAAGCCATAGGTCTGTTATACAGGCTTGCTGTATGACTAAGGTATATCTTAATGCTCCGAGTGAGCCAACTGCCTCAAGTATTTTCCTAAATGTGAGAAAAGACTCGTGTCTCGTGGCAGTTTGAAACACGTTCTCCCGGAGCACAGAGACGGCAAACATGCCCCTCTGCCTTTTTCAAAGCACGAGGCCCTCGCTGTCAGCCCTGCAGTAGACATTCAAAAGGGGGACATTACAGCTCCACTCTTCTCAGTGTACATGTCGATGTCTGAATCCACATGCTAGCAGTCCAAAGGCAGAGGAATTTCGACAGAGCAAGAAATGGGGATTTTTCAGGTTGGATTTCCCCGGGTTGATGAGGACTAGCCCACTGGCTCTTTGGGTGCTAGCTGGTAGTGTGGTGACAAGGGCCAGTGCCAGCAGGTTGGTGGGGTGAACATTGGGTGAGGAAAGGAAGAAAGGTCTCTCTGGTGATCCTCAGAGAGACCCGGGGTGGGGTCTTCAAGCTGAGGTCTGGAGGGGGTCTCTCTAGGAGGAGCACTGTCCCTGCCACTCTCAGGTCTAGAGAAGGATGAGGAGTGTCCAGAGTATAGACTGGGTTTGGGTGACAGAAGACTTGCACTCTGGCCCATTGTCAGTCAGACCTTGGTCAAGGCTGCTCAGACCGGTGCTCTGATGCAATGTCAGTGAGACATGGAGAGTCACAAATTTCCTTTCCTAATGCCGCCCCCCACCAGGCACTCGTCCGGATGGCCACCTCCCCAGTGAATCCACAGGACTTGATTGTCCAGGTGTGGTCTGCTGCAGGAAAGCTGATTCTTGCTAGAGCTGTCATGTGAACTTGGTTGAAGGTGTTTTGATCTCTGAGTCAAATTGGGGATCCAAGCAGACTGCTGTTCACATGAGGTGGTCAGCTGGTCACTGTGAAGGGCTGACAAGGGAAGATTGGGGGAGGATGGGCCAAGTTGGGGTTTCTCTAGTCCTCCAGAGGAGCTCTTTTTGGATGAATGTTTGTATTTTGGATTGGGGGTCAGAAGATAGAGGCAAAATGTTGGGTAAAGAATTGGACTGCTCTCCTGGCTCTGACATGTACTCCAGGATCACCCCAGGACATCTTGGGGGCAACAGGATTCAAAAGAGAGAGAGAGAGAGAGAGAGAGAGAGAGAGAGAGAGAGAGAGAGAGAGAGAGAGAGAGAGAGAGAGACAGGGAGAGAGAGAAAGGGAAAAAGTGGAGTTCTGGATTCAAGCAAGAGTCCAGGACATAATCTCAGCGCCAAGCAGGCTTCAGTGGTTCAGGGGGATGTGTGACCTGAGGGAACCAACTGCACTCTTGTCCCAGATCTGCTCACACATGATTGGCGCGACTCTTGAGAAGATGCTCTAAGTTTCAGTGCTGTCCACTGGAAGATAGGGGTTCAAGCCCCTGTTTTGAACCCTCTTCCTCTAAAGTGGCATGATGTGCAGATCAGGGAACGTGACAGGAGACATTCTCCCTGAGCCATAAAGCCCCCTTCCCATGGAAAGGCCTTCTCCTGTTTGGTACTTCCTCACTCTTTAACTATTGTCTGTGTCTGGTCTATTTGGAATGTGGGTCTTTTTCTCTCACCTGTCTTGTGTTATCAAGCAGAGAGTAACACTGTGTGGTTCTGGGATGCATTTTTTGAGACAACATGTTGACCCTGAACTGCCATCCCTGTCCGTAGAAAGACAAATTAGTCTAGACAGAGCAGGTGGGCCCAGAGGGGGCAGAGTTGCCTTCCCTCTGAAACTTCCAGGCCTTGACTGGTTGCCACAGCAATAGGATGATACCCACGGGGTCCTGCGGTCCAACTGCCACTCTGTGAGTGGAGAGGTGTGTGTTGGGTCACAACTGGGAGGCTTTCCCCTTCACCCCTCAAGAGTTGGACGATGGGCAACCTGAGCTGTTGTTGGGGAGGTATGTTGATACTGATCTAAAGGCTGTTCCATCAGATGGCATAGTTTACCCTGAAGGAAAATGTTCTCTGATTTTTTTTCATTTCCACCATTTCAGTTTGTGTACAGAGATATAAATCTCTTATACAGCCATTTTGTATTACGCTTAAGATTTTTAATTATTTCTTCCTGGTTGGGCGCCTCAAATTTTTTCTTAATCTATAAAATACCCCTTCCTATTTCCCATGTACAAACCTTCTCCCATCACACTAACCCCGGTAATACCCTACTCTGCCTTTATTCAGTGCAGAGGGACCCTGATTCCATTCTTCAATACACATGATGGAAATGGGCATTTATAGCTCCACTCTTCTAAATGCACATATCAATGTCTGAAGACAAATAATTGCATTTTATTTTATTTTTGTCCCTTTTGATATTTCTGGGCTGCTGCCACGGCATATGGAGTTTCCTAGGCTAGGGGTCAAATAGGAGCAGTAGCCGTCAGCCTACACCAGAGCCACAGCAACTCGGGATCCAATCCACATCTGCAACCTACACCACAGCTCAGAGCAACGCCGGATCTTTAACCCACTGAGCAAGGGCAGGGACCAAACCTGCAACCTCATGGTTCCTAGTCGGATTCGTTAACCACTGCTCAACAACGGGAACTCCCAATAATTGCATTTTAAATGTAGAAATTGATTGTAAGGAATGAAAGTTGGATTTTCAAGTAGGATTTCCATGGGTTGATGATGATAAGCTCACTGGGTAGTTGGCTGTTCGCTGGTAGTGTGCTGAGAACACACAGTGCCAGTAGGTTCATGGGGTGAACATTTGGTAACTGAGGGAAGGAGGGTCCGACTGGTGATCCACAGAGGGAGACTTAGGGTCAGGTCTTCAAGCTGAGAGTCTCTAAAGGGTCCCTTTAAGAGGATAGAAGACTCTATCCCTGCCACTGCAGGGTCTGAAGAAGGATGAGGAGTTTCCAGGGTACAGATTGGGTTTGGGTAAAGAATGACTTGAGCTCCTGCTCATTCTCAGCCAGACCTTGGTCCAGGCTGCAGAGGAGGAGCTCAGACTCCTATTGCTGTACAGCAGCAAGGGGTACAACATTGTCAATCAACAGTATTTTCATCACAACAATTTTTTAAAGAAAATTGTGTGAGACATTGACAGTCAGAGACTTTAATTTACTAAACAGTCAAAGCACTGGCCCAGATGGTCTCCTCCCGAGTGAATTCCCAGGAACCTCTTATCCAGGCACGATCAGCTGAAGGGAAGCTCATTCTTGGCAGAGGCCTCTTGTGGCATCTGGTCGAGACTGTTCTGAGCTCTGAGCCATCTTGGGAGTGAAACAGACCCCTAGTCGCTGGAGGTTGTCAGCTGGTTGTCATGAAAGAGTAATGTGATGCAGTGGATGACATGAAGATTTGGGGGAGAATGCCTGGGTTGGAGCATCCACGGAGCCAGGGCAAAGCCTTGGTCCTTCAGAGGGGCTTTGTTTGGAGGAAAATGTCGGATTCAGATCAGGGATTAAAGCATGGAGACAAAGGGCTGGATAAGGGTTTGGACTGATGTCTTGGTTCAGCATCTCCTGCAGGGAAGGCATCAGAGCTCGCCCACTAAAACCTTGGGATGGGAGGACTTGTGGGAGAGTGAGAAGATCTCTTGATTCAAGGGTCCAGGGCATGGTCTTGGCCCTGAGCAAGTGTCTGGCCTTCAGGATTCAGGGATTTCTGTCCTCAAGGAACCAAATACATTCTTGGCCCACATCCATCCTTCAACATTGCCGTGATTCTTGGCAAGTTAGTCTAAAGTTCAATGCCCTCTACTGTCAGATCAGGCTTACACTCTCTGGGTTGCACCCCCTTCGCCTGCAACCGGGCCACCTTGGGGATGAGAGGAGATGATGAGAGAGACGCTACATGACCTGGAAATCTTCCTTCCCATGATGCTCTTCCACACTCTCTTGCTGTGGAGCTATTCAAACCCCCTCTTTCGATCCAACCAGCACCGTGACTCAAGCTTATGCAGGTAGTCATTCAATGAAACAAATCCCAAACGTTAACAAGAGATCCGTGGATAAATGAAAGGCAGTACGAATCCACATAGGAATAAAATTCTACCAGAAAAAATTGTAAATATGTTAAATATGTTACTACATGGATGATCCAAAATGAAACACCTTTTTAACAATAGTCAAGTCAAACAGACACAGGAAAAGAAATATTGAACAATTCAACATATAGGCGGTAAGTAGATTAGGCAGATTGTCAAAGGTGGAAAGTAGAGAGGGCTAAGACTTGGCAGCAGGGCTGAAGGGGGAGTCATTCCTGAATGGGTGCAGAGGTCCTATGAGTTATGATGAGAAAGGTTGTTATGGACAGTAGGGCAAAGTACATGGCTTGTGAAAGCATGCTCTCCCCGTGAGTTTCCTATTGCCAAAGTATTCCAAAGAGAAGCATTATGTATCTAAGAAAAGAAAAGAGGCGAAACATCCCAGAGGATGGAGTGTGAACACAGGAGCACCCTGTGGGAAGAGTAGGGAAGCTGAAATGATCTCCTGCCCTTTCAGAAAATGGAGGAATGTGGCTGGAGAGGAAAATGGGCAGGAGGATTCACGAGACTCTGTCATGGCAGCAGAGCCTGAATGCTCGTGTTGGCCATTTCTCAGATGGAGAATATGCCACGGAGAGGTTCCCTTTAGCAAGAGAGGCAGAGGCTCCCTTTCTCAGGTCTTTCAAGGTGCTCTCTGCCTTCCTTCAAAACGTTTACCCGGGAGGATCGGCCAAGAGAAGCTCCATCCATGCTTCATCCCACCCCCACCCCTTGACTCCCAGCCCATGTCCAGTCAGGTGTGGCACCCGGAGTACCTCCTGATCAGCATCACCGCCTTGCTGACAGTGACTGTGTGTCCCCCTAGAAACCCACGACAATGTTCTGGAGGCCAGTGGGAGTGAGAAGACCGAGGAGGGGGCCCCAGCCAGGGAAAATGAGGAGGAAGAAGGCTCACCCAATAACAAGGTGGAGGAGGAGGCCACAACAAGTGGGAATGATGAGACGGAATCCCCAGCCAGTGACAGGGGTGAGGAAGAAGCCAAGCCTGGCCCAAGGTAAGCTCACTTTTCGTGATCTGAGATTTAAAAAGGTGCCTCCTTTCTTCTTGGATTTACCTACTTCAGAAATGGAAATCGGAGAAAGTCCATTATAGAGGATATATGCAGATTCCTATTTGAAGGAATGTTGAGTCAAAGTTTGGTACCAACCAGTAACTCCTTGCAAGGGGCATTGGCAAAAGTGACCGTATCAGTTCCGCAGTGTATGGTAGGGAGCATTTTTCTTTGAAGAAGACCAAAATTTTTTTAAATGAACATGGCCTTGGGAGATCTTCCATGAAAAGCTGGTGCCTTTTCCAAAGGTATCTTCGCTGTCTTCTTTGGGGAAACGGACTCAACTCTGCCTTCTTTCTGTGTGCCTGCAGTCCCCAACCACAGGAAGACCTGTGGCCACAGTGCAGAGGATGCTGTGACACTCACAGTGTTTTCTTTTCTCTCATCACAGGTGGATGGGATGGACGATGCAAGCCGTAAGTATTCTGGAACCCGGCTCTGCTGAGGAGAAGTCCAGGTGTTGAGGAAGGGTGGGGGGTGCTTTCCTGCCCCTTTGGTTGCAGAGACACCCTGATTCTGGGTTCCTCCTGGGAATGGGAGTGAAGGATGGGGTGAAAGAGACTGACTTCCCACAAAAGGGCCATCCCAAGTCCTCGGGTCCCTGGACGAAAGGAGGCTCTTTGTATGGTGGGGGTAGGTGTCCAGGAACATTGGTGGGTGTGAGTGTGATGGCCTGTTGGTGTGATTGTGAACCAGTGTGAGTGGGTGTGTTTTGTGGGGAGTCATGTGTGACTTAGCACCACATACCTGTCCAGTTTCTCGTTGAACAGTCTCATGATGACCACAGGCTAACTGTCCATTCCCTCATTCTCCCTGCACCCGCTGGGAGCAAGGTTTGGGGAAAAGGCTTTCCTTCCTCTGTTGGTCTTTCATTTCCTCTTTTCTTCCCCCTCTGCTTGGTGCAGACTTTCATGCTGTTGTTTCAAACATGTGCCATGAACTCGAGCCTCTTCAGGTTGTAAGTGTCCCAAGGAGTGTTGTGAACGCTGTGCTCCCCCCGCACCTCCTACCAACTCAGGGCAGCCACCCTTCCAGCCTCTGCTCAGGAGTGGTCTTTCAGACACCTCATCTGCATGACATCAGAGAGTCTTTGTCCTTCTGTGTCTGACTGGCTTCACTTGAAGTGATGTCCTTCAGCAAGTTCCTGTCGAGGCTCAGGGGTCATGAACCTGACCAGTATCTATGAGGACGTGGGTTCAACCCTTTGCCTTGCTTAGTGGTTTAAAGATCTGACTTTTCCCTGAGCCACGGTGTAGGTTGCAGACATGGCTCAGATCCCAAGTTGCTGCTGCTGTGGCATAGGCAAGCAGCTGTAGCTCTGCTTCAGCTCCTAGCCTAGGAACCTCCAAATGCCGCAAGCAAGGCCCTAAAAAGACCAAAAGAAATGATATTGAGATTTTGATAGGTGTTGTAGTGTACCTGCTGTTTTTTCATGTAGTATGAAATGTCAATGATATTCCGTCTTCAAATCTATTTCTTTTTATTTTTCTGTATTTTTCAGGCCATGCCCATGACATAATGAAGTTCCCAGGTGAGGGGTCAAATCTGAGCTATTTATGCCAAACTACGCCAGAGCCACATCCACACCTACAGCACACGTATGTGACCTATACCACAGCTCAACGCAACGCGGGACCCTTAACCCACTGAGTGAAGCCAGGGATTGAACCTGCTTCATCATGGATATTAGTTGGGTTCATTCCTGAGGGGCCACAATGGGCACTCCTTCTTCCCCTCTGTGAACATGGCATGTCATTTGAATTCTTTGTGACTTATTCAATTCTTTCAGCAATGTTTTGTAGTTTTCACTGTAAAAGTTGTTTCCTTTCTTAGAGCCCTGAGCCTGCCTTCCAGCTGCACCAGCAGCACCATGAGAAGGACTGGCTCGTGAAAACAGTGGCATGTCCCTCACTGCCTCTGCACTGAGCTCTGATTATGGTAGCACAGGTGTTGTGGGCCATACACAGCACCTCTGCTTACCCGTGGGTTCTGCTAGAAAGCGGTCTAGAATGTCACCGTTGCCATCTCTCTTTGGGTGTCTGCAGGCCTCCCAGAATTCCTCGCACAGGTGCATGAGCACAGGAGATACATACAAATGAATGATCAGGTCAGACCAGCCAACTGGTCTGCAGTAAAGCATGTCTGGGGAGGGGAGGTCATATCTTGCTCATCGTTGAATCTCCACCCTGAACACGATGCTTGGTGTGGCAGTCACTGGCAGATCACCTCTTTATACTTCATGGAATTCTGTAATAAATAGTTCAATCCATTCATATAAAACACAGCACCTTTCAATTGCTTACTCAGCTATCCCCTTTTCAGTGTGTGTAGAGGTGGAATTTCAGGTGTGTCAGTTTAGAGGTAGGAGCTATAAAGGGCCATAGAAGGAAGAAGTTGAAAGGTCATTCCTTCAGCACGTTGCTGTCCTTCGAATGTTGGCATCTGTGCTCACCTTGTGTGGAAGTTCTCAGTCCATGGAGCAGAGGGAAGGTCTGGGAGCCTGTAGGAAAAACCAGGGTGATGCTCTGTGACGTGCAGTCACCTCAGGGAAGCAGGAGGAATGGGAGGGTCACTCTTTCTAACTCAATTCCCCGCGTGGTGTGTTTCTACAGAGTCAGTGGTGGAGAGCATGAGCAGCCGCCAGGATGAGGAGGCTGCAGGTAGGGAAGAGCACGCAATGGGATCAAGTGGGAGAGGGTTCCTGGGAGCACCAGGGTCCACCTGCTGCTGGGAGAGGGAGGAAGTGGGGGATAGGACTTGGCGGGTGGGTGGGTGGGTGGCCTAATGAGTGGCACTCTGCTGTGGTGTTTTCCCCTGTGAAATCGATACCACGAAGAAGACTTGGGTCCCTGGTCTTTGTTGTGCTGTGTTTGTATTCCTCTCTCCTTTTCTTTGAGAGGGAGAATCGATTTTCCCTCCCAAAGCTGCTCCTTCCTGCTTTGGTCTCTGCCCATTGTGCAAGTTTGCTTTGTGATTTGCACCGTGAGGGCCCAGTGCACAAGAGCTGTTGACTTGGTTTCCTTTATTGGCCTTGAGGGACCTGAAGTGGTGGCACCCAAAGCTCTCCCAGGCCCTTGATCCTGGAGACCAAGTTGGTCGAGTGAGTGTCAGGTGGTGGGTGAGAAGGCAGCTCTCTGGCTCTGCATGTTTGGGATTTCTGGCCTCCCTGTCCTATTGTGTCCTCACGGTGTGTCCTGAGGGAAGGGGCGTTCCCAGAGTTGGATGCCCAGAACAGGGAACTGAGGCACAGACAGATGTACATCTCCTTTTGTGGCATGTGTTTCTTCTACAGGGGATGTGAGGAGTTCCCTAGTGTCCTAGAGGCTAAGGATCGAGTGTTCGATCCCTTCTGTGGTGCAGATTCAAGTGCCTGGGTTGGGAACCACTGCATCCCCTGGGAGTGGTGACAATCAATCAGTCAACCAATGGGATTGACATCAGACCATTCTGCATGGTCATTATCTAGGTTGTCTCCGCTACCAAGAGGCATTTTCACACGAAACCTGTGTGGGGAGGTAATGTTTTGAAGTGCACCCCAAAGAGCAAGATCTTTCTAAGTAGAACTTGGATTCTGCTGGCTCTTCTGTGTGGCTGGGTGTTATGGGCTTTGAGGGCTTGGCCTGGGAGTCAATTATTAGTCATTTCCCTGTTATCTTCTGCAATCAGGATGTCACTCGTTCTCTCTGTTGTCATGTATTTTCCAGAATCTTGCTTTGGAAACCTAGGATCTTGCTTCAGGAGTCTGAGGGCAATTTTGTTCTTTACCACCTTGGCTGGAATAATCCTATGGTGGCCACACAACAGGGTGTACCCTGCCAATGAGCCAGATGAAGGTACTGAGGAACCTGACTCAATACATCCAGGCCTGAACAATGATTCTAGCTCATTCAGTGTTCCAAATTTCAGAACAAACTCTACAAATGATAAGCCATATCTTTCTTTTATTCCATGATGCAAATTCAAATGAAATAACTCGGAGATCCCGTCGTGGCCCAGTGCTTAATAAATCCGACTAGGAACCATGAGGTTGTGAGTTTGATCTATGGCCTTGCTCAGCGGGTTAAGGATCCAGGGTTGCCGTGAGCCGTGGTGTAGGTTGAAGATGCGGCTCGGATCCTGAGTTGCAGTGGCAGTGGTCACTGTAGGCCACTACAACTCTGATTAGACCCGTATCCTCGGAATCTCCATATGCTGAGGGAAGCAGGCCTAGAAAAGGAAAAATGACAAAAAAGCAAAAGATAAATTGAATAACTCAGTTGGTAATTTCCCAACTATGGAAATAATGATTCATTTAAAATCGACATTTGGTTCCTGGTTAATAGCAAAGGTGACCTCACTCATTTTATGACATTTGCTGATATTTAACATTTCCAGTTGTAATAGATCCCTGCATGGAACCACATTTCCCAATTTGAAAACAATACTAGAAATGATTTAGAACAAGATTATATTAAGAAGAAATGGTGCATATTACAGAAAGCTCCTCTAACCCATTCCTCCAATTTTCACTAATGACAACGTCCAGCACTGAATGGGGAACTCATGGTACACTGAGCAGCAAAAGATTCTACAAATTTAATTAATGAAAAGTTTCCCATTTACATTCAGATTCACTTTTTGTGCTGTGACAGCAGTTGAGGTTGGACACATGCAAAATATTAGGAGGCCCCAATATGTTACCATAGAGAACGTGTACACTCCCATTTGTAGTAGCACGTTATTCCCAACAACAAAGAGATGAAACCAATCACAAATGAGAGAGATCAGGAGACAGATCAAATTCGATTTGTGACCAGAAGAGAACACTCTTCTACCAGAAAAAAATTAAATTTTTAAATAGGATACCACAAGGATGATCCAAAAAAAAAAAAAAAAATAGAAAACACTGTTGACCAATAGTGAGGAGTTCCCATCAAGGCATGGCAGCAGTGAAACCAATTAGGAAGAATGAGATTGTGAATTTGCCCCATGGCCACAAACAGTGGGATAAGGATCTGGTGATGCCATGAGCTGTGGTGTAGGTGGCAGATGCAGCTGGGATCCTGCCTTGCTGTGGCTCTGACATAAAATGCCAGCTACAGCTCCTATTAGACCCCTAGCCTGGGAACCTCCATATGGCATGCGTGTGGCCGTAAAAAGCAACAAGTTTTAATAGAAAAAAAAATAGAGAAATCAGGCAGCACAGAGAAGGAAATTTCATGCAACTCAACGTATAGGCGGTAACCAGACTCGGCAGAGTGTCAGAGATGGAAAGTAGAAATGGCTAAGACCTGGCAGCAGGGCTGAAGGGGGAGTCATTCCTGAATGGGTGCAGAGGTCCTATGAGTTATGATGTGAAAGGTTGTTATGGACAGTGGTGCAAAGTACATAGCATTGGGAAGGCCTGCTCTCCCCATGAGTTTCCTATTGCCAAAGTATTCCAAAGAGAAGCATTATGTATCTAAGAAAAGAAAAGAGGTGAAACATCCCAGAGGATGGAGTGTGAACACAGGAGCACCCTGTGGGAAGAGTAGGGAAGCTGAAATGATCTCCTGCCCTTTCAGAAGATGGAGGAATGTGGCTGGAGAGGAAAATGGGCAGGAGGATTCACGAGACTCTGTCATGGCAACAGAGCCTGCATGCTCGTGTTGGCCATTTCTCAGATGGAGAATATGCCACGGAGAGGTTCCCTTTAGCAAGAGAGGCAGAGGCTCCCTTTCTCAGGTCTTTCAAGGTGCTCTCTGCCTTCCTTCAAAACGTTTACCCGGGAGGATGAGCCAAGAGAAGCTCCATTCGTGCTTCATCCCACCCCCACCCCTTGACTCCCAGCCCATGTCCAGTCAGGTGAGGTGCCCAGAGTACCTCCTGAGCAGCACCACCGCCTTGCTGACAGTGACTGTGTGTCCCCCTAGCAACCCTCGATGATGTTGTGGAGGCCGGCGGGAGTGAGAAAACCGAGGAGGAGGCCCTGGCTGGGGCAAATGAGGAGGAGGCGGGGCCGGGAACTGAGAAGGTGCAGGAGGAGGCTGCCTGCATTGACGAGGCAGAGGAGGAGGCGGGCCCATCCCTTGAAAATGACGAGGAGTTCCCAGCCAGCGACCTGGTTGAGCAGGACGACCAGCTTGCCCCCAAGGTAAGCTCACCTTTCTTGATCGGAGATTTAAAAAGGTGCCTCCATTCTTCTTGGATGTGCCTACTTCAGAAATGGAAATCTGAGAAAGTCCATTATAGAGGATATACGCAGATTCCTATTTGAAGGAATGTTGAGTCAAAGTTTGGTACCAACCAATAACTCCTTCCAAGGGGCATTGGCAAAAGGAACCACATCAGTTCCCATGTGTACATAGGGAGCATTTGTCTTTGAAGAAGCCTGAATGCTTTGTTTGGTTTTGTTGTCTTTTTGCCTTTTCTAGGGCCACTCCCGTGACATATGGAGGTTCCCCGGCTCAGGGTCAAATTGGAGCTGTAGCCACCGGCCTGCACCAGAGCCACAGCAAGGCGGGATCCGAGCCACGTCTGCAACCTACACCTCAGCTCACGGCAATGCTGGATCCTTAACCCACTGAGCAAGGCCAGGGATCGAACCCGCAACCTCATGGTTCCTGGTCGGATTCGTTAACCACTGCGCCACGACGGGAACTCCAAAGAAGCCTGAATGTTTTTTAAATGAACGTGGACTTGGAAGGTCTTCCATGAAAAGCTGGTGCCTTTTCCACAGGTGTCTTTGCTGTCTTCTTTTGGGGAAACGGACTCAACTCTGCTTTCTGTCTGTGTGCCTGCGGTCCGCAAACACAGGAAGACCTGTGGCCACAGTGCAGAGGATGCTGTGACACTCATAGGGTTTTCTTTTCTCTCATCACAGGTGGACGGGATGGACGATGAAAGCCGTAAGTATTCTGGAACCCGGCTCTGCTGAGGAGAAGTCCAGGTGTTGAGGAAGGGCGGGGGGTGCTTTCCTGCCCCTTTGGTTGCAGAGACACCCTGATTCTGGGTTCCTCCTGGGAATGGGGGTGAAGGATGGGGTGAAAGAGATTGACTTCCCACAAAAGGGCCATCCCAAGTCCTAGGGTCCCTGGATGAAAGGAGGCTCTTTGTATGGTGGGGGTAGGTGTCCGGGAACATTGGGGGGTGTGCGTGTGAGGGCCTGTTGGTGTGATTGTGAACCAGTGTGAGTGGGTGTGTTTTGTGGGGAGTCACTTGTGCCTTAGCACCACATAGCTGTCCAGTTTCTCGTTGAACAGTCTCATGATGACTGCAGGCTAACTGTCCATTCCCTCGTTCTCCCTGCACCCGCTGGGAGCAAGGTTTGGGGAAAAGGCTTTCCTTCCTCTGTTGGTCTTTCGTTTCCTCTTTTCTTCCCCCTCTGCTTGGTGCAGACTTTCATGCTGTTGTTTCAAACATGTGCCATGAACTCGAGCCTCTTGAGGTTGTAAGTGTCCCGAGGAGTGTTGTGAACGCTGTGCTCCCCCCGCACCTCCTACCCACTCGGGGCAGCCACCCTTCCAGCCTCTGCTCAGGAGTGGTCTTTCAGACACCTCATGTGCATGACATCAGAGAGTCTTTGTCCTTCTGTGTCTGACTGGCTTCACTTGAAGTGATGTCCTCCAGCGAGTTCCTGTTGAGGCTCAGAGCTCATGAACCTGACCAGTATCTATGAGGACACGGGTTCGGCCCTTGGCCTTGCTCAGTGGGTGAAGAATCCCGCATTGCGGTGAGCTGCGGCAGAGGTCCCAGACACAGCTGGTATCCAGCTTGGCTGTGGCTGTGGTGTCGGCCGGTGGCCACAGCTCTGATTTGCCGCCTCGCCTGGCAATTTCCATCTGCTGCGGGGGCAGCCCTCAAGCCCAAAAGTGAATCAGTCAATAATGTCCTGGAGTTCTCTGTGCATTGCTGCAATGGGTAGGGTTTCCTTCTTCTGTGACAACGGAATACCTTGCTATGGTCTGTATCCACCCCGTTGTCTTTCTCAGTCTGTGTGCCCGTGGACACTGGGGCTCTGTTTCTGTTGGGCTCTTGTGTATGGCGCTGCCGTGATCCTGGGATGGCAGGTCTCTTTACCCGACACTGATGGTTCTTCCTTTACATGGCCATGCAGCAGTGGGATTGCAGGGTCCTGCCGTGGTATTTCCCGTCCTGGCTGGCCCCGTTGACATTCCCTGCTACAGTGTCCAGAAGTCCCAGGCAGTCACATCTTCCCAAACATCTGTTCAGGTTTGAAAACACTCCGTGTCCTACCAGGTGGGAGGTGATACCTCGTGGTGCCTTTGCTTTGCCTTTCCATTGTGATAGGCGACTTTGGGAAACATGCCCTCTGTGTGCTGCTCTCTGTGGTCTTCTTGGACGGTGGGTCTCTCCCAGGCTTCCACTCATCTACAACTGAGGTATTTGCCTTTTGATTCAATTGATTTGTAGTTGTTTCCCATATATTCCAAATATGAGCCCCTGTTTCAAATACAAGATTTACAAATATCCTCTTCTGTAGGTTGTCTTTCCATTCAGTGGATTGTTAGACACTGTCCTTTCTGTTTGTTTCTATTTTAATGGAGGTACAGTGTTGTTTCACTCTCTGCTCTGGAGCGACATTCCCCAGTTGTGTGTGTCCATTAACGTATGTTCCTTTTTTGATATTATTGCCATCTGAGATCAGGTCGATTTCAGGAGATTGGATCTCGTTCTCCGTGTGCTGCAACAGGAGGACCTTGTTGTCTCTCCATTCTCAATGCCGTAGTTGGCATCAACTGCCCCCAAACTCCCAGTCCGTGCCCTTCACAACCACAAGTCTGTTCTCTGCATCCGTGGGTTCTGTGGACAGGTTCCTTTGTGCTGTGCTTTGGATTCCACCTCTAAGTGAGATCAGGTGGTATCCGTCTTTCTCTTTGTCACGTACTTCACTTTGCACGAGAATCTCTCGATCCATCCCTATTGTTTTGAGTGGCATTGGTTTCTTCTTCGATTTTCTGGCTGAGTCGTGAATTCCATCATCTATGTGGACCACATCGTCATGAGCCATTCATCTGTCTGTGGACATGAGATGGCTTCCCTGTCTTGGCTGTTGTGAACAGTGCTGCCATAAACATAGAGGGGCATATGTCTTTTTCCTGGATACATTTGTCCTGATATTTCCCAGGGTGCTCGGCTTGCTAGGTCGCATGCCCTGCTGTGTTCAGTTTTCGCAGGACCCTCCATGGTGTCTTCCACAGTGGTTGTACCAGTGTACGTTCGCATCGGCAATGCTGGGGCGGGGGAGCCTTTTCTCCACCCGTATCTGCGACCGACACCAGAGCTCTCGGCCACGCTGGATCCTTAACCCCCTCAGCGAGGCCAGGGATCAACCCCGCAAGCTCGTGGTTCCTAGTCGGATTCGTTTCCGCTGTGCCCTGACGGGAACTCCTGGGTGGTTTCTTTGCTGTTGTTGTTGTGGAGGTGTATGAGTTTTCTTTATATATGTTTTGGAGGTGAACCTCACGGGCAGTCGTCCCTTTCTCCTCAGTGCTTCTGTAGAGCTGCTGTCCACAGTGTGCCAGCCACTGGCCAGAAGGAGCCATTTCTGCTTAATTGAGTTCAGTCAGTAGTTAGGTCTGCCTCTTGCAGTGAACAGAATAAAGCAGCCTATGGTTCACTCCCAGGGGCCACCACACAAGTGTGTCCATGCAGCTGGAATTTCAGGTGTGTCACCCTGGAGCTGAGGCCTCCAGATGGACTCGTAGAAGGGAGATGTGTAAGGCTCCATCCCTCAGCAGCCCACGATCTCTGAAGGTTTGCCACTGTGGCCAATGTTTTATGGAAGCTTCTGAGGCCGTAGAGCAGAGGGAAGTTCTGAGCACACGGAGGACAAGCCAGGGTGGTGCTGTGTGGCCGCAAACAACCCTAAGTAGGGGATACGTGTGGGGGACAGGCTCTAACACCTTGATTCCTTATGTCTGTGTCTCTGCAGTATGTTTCATGGAGAGTCTGAGTGACAGCAACCATGATGAAAGTGATACAGGTAAGAACAGCTCTCAGGTAGGAGCCACTGGGAGAGGGATCCCGGGACACTTGGGTGACGCCTGCTGCTTGGAGTGTGGGGCAGGTGAGTCTGAAACTTAAAAACAGAAAGAAATTGATGTAAAGATGTTCACCGCCTACTTTAATAAGGAGAGGGAGCAGATATGAGATGCCTGAATGTTGGCATCTGTGCTCACCTTGTGTGGAAGGGTCTCAGTGCATGGAGCAGAAGGAAGGTCTGGGCACCTGGAGGAAAAACCAGGGTGATGCTCTGTACCCGTAGTCACCTCAGGGAAGCTGGAGAAACGGGAGGGCCACTCTTTCTAACTCCTTGATTCCCCTGATGGTGTGTTTCTACAGACTCAGTGGTGGAGAGCCTGAGCAGCCGCCAGGATGAGGAGGCTGCAGGTAGGGAAGAGCACGCAGCTGGGATCCAGTGGGAGAGGGTTCCTGGGAGCACCTGGGTTCCGCCTGCTGCCGGGAGAGGGAGGAAGTGGGGGATAGGACTTGGCGGGTGGGTGGGTGGGTGGCCTAATGAGTGGCACTCTGCTGTGGTGTTTTCCCCTGTGAAATGGATACCACGAAGAAGACTTGGGTCCCTGGTCTTTGTTGTGCTGTGTTTGTATTCCTCTCTCCTTTTCTTTGAGAGGGAGAATCGATTTTCCCTCCCAAAGCTGCTCCTTCCTGCTTTGGTCTCTGCCCGTTGTGCAAGTTTGCTTTGTGATTGGCACCGTGAGGGCCCAGTGCACAAGAGCTGTTGACTTGGTTTCCTTTATTGGCCTTGAGGGACCTGAAGTGGTGGCACCTGAAGTGGTGGCACCTTGACCCTGGAGACCAAGTTGGTCGAGTGAGTGTCAGGTGGTGGGTGAGAAGGCAGCTCTCTGGCTCTGCATGTTTGGGATTTCTGGCCTCCCTGTCCTATTGTGTCCTCACGGTGTGTCCTGAGGGAAGGGATGTTCGCAGAGTTGGATGAGTTAAAGGAGGCATACTTGGAGTTCCAGTGGTTAAGGAATCCAACTAGGAACCATGAGATTGCGGGTTCGATCCCTTGCCTCACTCGGTGTCTTGAATATCCAGCATTTTTGTGAGCTATGGTGTTTGTCGCAGATACAGCTTGCATCCTGTATTTCGTGGCTGTGGTTTCGACTGGCAGCTGCAGCTCCCATTTTGTCCCTAGCCTGGGAACCTCCATATCCTGTCAGAGTTGCCCTAGAATAAAGAAAAAGACAAAAATAGTATAAAATAAAATAAAGGAGAAATCATCTGGGGTTGCTGCATAGGATCCAGTACCCTTGAGTCCTGTCCACCTGCACAGCTGACCCCAGGCTGCTGTCATGACTCTCCTCCCCTCTGGGAGAGGTCCATGTCCAGCTGCCCAAAGAGACCACCCCTGGCCAGCAGGAATTTGGGGGACTGTGTGAAGGAGCTGCTGGCCTTGCTTCAGACCCTTTCTCTCCTGGCCCTGTGACCTCATCTCCTGGGATTGACCATGTCCCAGACAGAGCCTCTGGCAGCAGGACCAGGTGGTCACAGCTCCTGTTGGATCCCCCTCTTCCCATCAGACTGCTATCCCCTGATCCCCAAATCCCAGTCATGTTGACCCTGTGTCTCTTCCTAGCCTGGCCCTGGTCTCCTCCCTCCCAGGTCCCCGAGGCTCAGGCCAAATGGAGGCAGGTGGTGAGCATTCACATCGGGTCTGTACTGAACCAACCTCAGCCTGAGAGAAGTGACACAGGGTCCTTTCCCTCTGAGTTTGTGTCAGCCTCTCTAAGGCCTCCCTCATGTCGGGGCTCCAGAAAACAATCAAGATGAAGGCATCTATCCCTCAGTGCTCATGTACGAAGAGTGGCTCACCTGGCCCAGCCCTGCATCCTTGTGGATGCTTAGTGCTCCTGGCATCACACAGAAGACATGGCAGGATCCCGACCTGAGTGGGAATTTCCAGGGTCTGGGTCTTCCCTCAGTCTCTGTAAGGCCCAGGGATGGCCTGGGCCATCCCATGCCACCCATTCTCAAACTGAGGTTGGAACTTCTGTAAATTCTTTGACATAGATGACAAGTTCAAATGCAGCAACCCCTGAGGCAATTCAGTTCTGTGTTCTCTTGGGAAAAGTGAAAGGCTAGGATTCAAATTTGTTGTATTCCTTTCAGTGACTTTTCACTGTGTCATCTAATAACATGAATGTAACTTGTTTTAGTACACTTTCAAAAGCATTGTCTTCTCAGAGTTCCTGCTGTGGCTCAGTGGGTTAAAAACAGAACATGGTGTCCATGAAGATGCAGGTTCAATCCCTGGCCTCGCTCAGTCAGTTGAAGAATCTGGCATTGCTGCAAGCTGTGGCATACATTGCAAAGGCGATTCAAATCCCACCTTGTGGCATCTGTTTTAGGCCTGCAGAGGCAGCTTGTCCCTGACCCCTAGCCCATGAACGTCCATATGCTGCAGGTGTGGCTGAAAAAAGAAAAAGAGAATACCTTTCTTCTATATACTTTTCATGCAGCAATAGAATAAAAAGATAAATTTATATTTCTACTACCACATCTTCATGATTTTTTGAAACTCTTAATACTGAAAAATATTTATTGAATTTCTTTCGCTATAGATTATTTACTGTATTGTGTTAGTTTCAGGTGTACAGCTTCAAATTCTTTTTCTTTACAGGTTATGAGAAGATATTGCATAGAGTTCCATGTGCTACACAGTGAATCCTTGTTGCTTCTCTATTAATCTCACACTCCCAATTGATCCCTTCCCTTCCTTTCCCTTTCCCCTTTGCTAATGGAAGTTTGCTTCCCATGTCTGTGCGTTGTTTCAGTTTTGTAAAAAAGCTGGATTGTAGTCATGTTTCAGATTCAGCATAGAAGTGTTAGAACTTTCATCTTTGTCTAACTTACTTCACGTAGTATGATAATCTCTAGGTCTGTCCATGTTGCTGCAAATTGCATGGCTTCATTCTTTCTTATGGCTGAGTGTGACTCCTATATATACATGAAGTATTTTTTGAAGAAGTGAGGTATTTTTGTACCTATTTCTGCTGTACAGCAAAGGGACCCAGTCACACCTATTTATACATTATTTTTCTCTTCTTATGTTCCATTGTGTTCTCTCCAAAGAGACTGAATACAGTTCCCTGTGCTACAGCGTAGGACCTCATTGCTTATCCATCCTAAATGTAAGCGTTTGCATCGACCAACCCCAAATTCCCAGTCCATCCCACTTCCTCTCCCCTCCCCCTTGGCTCCCCACACGTCTGTCCTCTAGATCTGTGAGTCTGTTTCTGTTCTGGAGATATGTTCCTTTGTGCCCTATCTTGGCTTCTGCATGGAAGTGATGTCATGTGGTATTTGTCATTGTCTTTCTGACTTGTGCCACATACCATGATAACTTTAGTGGCATCGCTGTTGCTGCCAATGGCATTGTTTCTTTCTTGTACACAGCTGAGTGGTACGACATTGTATATGTGTACCCCATCGTCTTCATCCATCCATCTGTTGGTGGACATTTAGATTGCTTCCATGCCTTGGCTCTTGTGAATTGTGCCATGAACATACAGGGGCATGTGTTTTTTGAGGGGGGTTTGGGTTTTTTTTTTGTTTGTTTTTCATTTTTTTTGTGTTTTTACCACTTCTTCGGCCGCTCCCGTGGAATATGGAGGTTCCCAGGCTAGGGGTCAAATCGGATCTGGAGCTGCTGGCCTACACCACAGCCACAGCAATGCAGGATCCGAGCTGTGTCTGCAAACTACACCACAGCTCATGGCAACGCCGGATCCTTAACCCACTGAGCAAGGCCAGGGATTGAACCCGCAACCTCATGTTTCCTAGTTGGATTCGTTAACCACTGAGCCACGGTGGGAACTCCACAGGAGCATGTGTCTTTTTGAATAAAAGTTTTGTCTGGATAGATGCCCAGGTGTGGGATTGCTGGATCATATATGGTAGTACTGTATTGAGGTTTCTGAGGAACCCCCATACTCTTTTCCAGAGTGGTCACACTGATTTCCACTGCCACCAACAGTGTAGGAGGGTTCCCCTTTCTCCACACCCCCTCCAGCATTTGTTATCTATCAACTTCTTAATGACGGCCATTCTAACAGGTGTGGGGTGGTCCCTCGCTGCAGTTTTGATGTGCAGTCCTCTCGTACCAAGCAAGGTTGAGCATCTCTTCATGTGCCTATTGGCCATCCCTAAGCCTCGTCTGGAGAAATGTCTCTTTAGGTCTTGCGGCTCTTTTTGCATTGAGTTGTTTGGTTTTTGTGGTGGTGGTTGAGTTGTATGTGTTGTTTCTCTATTTTGAAGGTAAAGCCATTGGTGGGTGCATCGTGTACAAATATTCTCTCCCATTCTGTGGAGTTTTTCTTTTTTAAAAAAAGGTCTCCTTTGCTGTGCAAACGCTTTTGAGCTTAATTAGTTCCTCCTGATTTAGTTGTGTTTTTATTGTCATTATTCTAGGAGGCATATCAAACAAGATCTTGATGTGATTTATGTCCAAGAGCATTATGCCTGTGGTTCTCTAGGGGTTTTCTAGTATCTGGCCTTACATGGAGGTCGCCCAGCCATTTGGAGTTTATTTCTGTGTATGGTGTTAGTGAATGTTCTCACTGCACTTTTGACAGGTACCTGTCCGGTTTTCCCAGCACCACTGATGGAAGACACTGTCTTTCCTCCAGTGTATGTTCTTGCCTCCTTTGCCATAGAGCAGTTGACCCTTGGTGCTTGGGTTTACTTCTGGGCTTTCTGACTGATCAGTGTTGCTGCTTTTGTTCCAGGATCATAGAGTTGAATGACTGTAGCTTTGTAGTATAGTCTGAAAACAGGAAGACTGATTTCTCCAGTTCTTCCCCCCCTCCCCTTGAAAAGCACAAGCGAGAATGGCCAGGAGGTAGAAAGCATTCTCAGGGTAAAAGGAGGTCTTCAGGCCTCTGTCCATTTCTGCCACGCAGGTCTCATGGTTAGTGGTATAAAGTGTGGGCTGCAGGGGCTGGTTACCCCTTCCCTTGGGTTATCAGATATCCTGCTCCTCCCAGGGCCCCACTGGGAGGGACTACATCCTTGTCTCCTGGAGCCTCCCCTTTCCGCTGCTTCTGTTTCACTGTGCAGGGATCAGTTCCTTGAAGGCTGCCCAGCCCAATGCACAGGGAACTCGCTCCTGGAGGACAATGGTATTCCCACTTTGCTAACAGAAAACCTCCTCAGCTAAGCACAGCATAGACAGCAGTGCCACGGGAATCTGAGCCCTGGGGAGGTCCAGGCCCTGAGGAGCCTGATGGACCCACACATCCACCCAGGGGAGCCCTCCTTTCATTTGACTCTGCACCTCCTCGGTGATGGCATCCCTGTGTTTGTGTTGCAGACTCCGCTGGGACACCTTGAAGCCTCAGCCTGGGACTGGAAGAGTCCAAAAGTTTCCATCTTGACCAGGAAACAAGATTGACCTCACTCTTCATCTATTACGAGCCAACTTTAGTATAAGCTTAGTTCTTTATTGTCTAGATTTAGTATTTAGTTCTGATACATGTTTACTCCTTGGTATATAAGATTTTGGTAGAATGTAAGATTTTGTATTAAATAATCCATTTGCTTTTTTTTAAACTAGTTTTCGATAAAATAAACACAGGTATAGGAAAGCCCCCTTAAGCAGAGGTAGAACTTAATGCACTGGAGTCAGGCAGTCACCCTAGTGTCCACCACCAGGATCCCCCCCTGTCCTGTCACCTGCATCAGTCCTGACTGAAGAAGGGGACTGTGGATTTAGTCCTGACCAACTGCCCTCAAGCCAGTTTCTTTCCAAGGATTCTGTGGCCTCATGTCGGTTTGTACCTTTGACCATGGGAACTCTGTCACGCTCCCTCTTTCAGGATGACATGGTTGGCCGAGCCTTGCATGCCAAGACCCTGGCTGCTGGAACATCCATATCTCACCTTTTCCCTCCTCATGTCTCTGACATGTTTCTTTATATCCCATGCCTGGAGTTGGTATTTTTAAAACATGTAGAGTGACACCGAATGAGACACAGATAAAAACTGTAAAAGTAATTTTAATAAAGTACACTTTGATTGCAATGCAAGTGTGTTTTGTGTTAATGGATCCCTTGGGAGGATAAAGAATGGCATACCCAAGTATGGAAGGCAGAGATAGGAAACATGAGAGAAGGCATGAACGTGCAGATTTTTCGGCAAAGGCCAAGAGAAACATTTCTTTGTCCACAGAAGGAAGATGCGGTGCTGCAGAATTGGGTGGCAAGAGTATTTTCTCTATTCCAAAATCTGAGAGTGAATCCCAAGGTTAACACTTTTCCCCTCCCCAGAATGCGTTGTCACACCTTTCCATTGTCCACACGTAGTTGTGCTCTGCTCTCCCTGCCTTGCAGGACTCTGGGTTCTGCATGATCAGGGTTGCACCTGAAACAACAGAGAAAGAGAGGGAAAGACCAGCTGTCTTTGCCTTGGCTTCTCAAACCCCTCGGGCTCTCCTGGGCCTCCTGGCTTTCTGTCTCTAAAGATTCTCCTCGTGGGAAGCTGAGTCCTGATCATTCAGATGGGACGTGGTACGGCCAAACTGGGTTCACCCCTGGGAAACTTCCCCAGGCTGTAACGCACATCCCGGCCCCAACCCCACCTACCCCCATGCTCCAGTGCTTCTACTGGGCGACCACAAAAAGAGGAGGCTTTTTCCGCCCATCCACCAGCATCAAAAACGGAGGAGACAGAGACCAAAAGGAGGACAGAGAGACAGATAGAGAGAGAGAGAGACAGGGCTGAGCATAAAATGGGGAGAAAGTGGAAAGAAGAGTGAGAGAAAGACACCAAAACAATTCAGAGAGAAAGACAGGGAAGAGAGACAGTTGACACAGTGGCCTTAGCACCGGGCTCAAGTCACCCCTAGTGACCAAAGCTGTCACAACTCTGAGCTATCTCAAGGTGTTTTTCGTCCTGGTGAAGCATCTCTCCTGGGGAAGCCATTCTGAAGTTGGCAGAACGATCATGGGGCCCGCAGCTCCTGGGGTCCCTGCTGGGCCGATCAGGTCAGGTTCTCCCCCAGATTTCCACAGACACTCACCCAGAATCTGAAGGGGATGCAGTCAATCCAAAAAGATGTGCTCCCAACCATGCTGCCTGAAGAGCCCCAAGACGGGAACCAAGACACCTGCCTTTCATGTTCTGGGAACCAGACAGCTATCAGCAGGATATTCCTAGCATGGACTGCTCTAATGCAGTCAGGGCAATGCAGGAAGCATGGCTGAGAGCTAAAAGAAGAGCTGTTGGCCAAAGGGAAAGGAAACTCCAATAAGGTGCGAAGTACAGTGATAGACCCCCAGGCTCCAAGATCAACAGAGACTGGACGTGCAGAGTTCCCTCCACCTCCCACAGCAGAACCTTGGTCTGCACTGGCTTTGGGCACCTGCCAGCGTGAGTTACCTGCTCCTCTCAGTGCCCTGAAATGAATATCAGTTGCAAAGTTGGCTGGGGCTCTCACCCAACTAGACACCACCCTACGCCCTGAAATCAGCAACCCCACTTTTTATGTCAAGTGAGCAGGCTTTGAGTCATCAGCACCCTTCAGACCTGGGACCAAGACTGAAATCAAGGACCACCCAGCTTGTATCCACATGACCTGGATTCAGGTAGCTTCCTTCTAACGAGGGTACCACAGAGGGGGTAGAGGCTCAGACGGAGAAGGAAGAAGGAGAGTGTGGAGCTCTCTGGAGAGAAAGGGCACAGGGATGAGCACAGCCTGCCCCCAAAATATCACCACACGGACACACTGTGCTCATGACCAGAAGCCAAATTCCATGCCAGCCTGATTCTAGAAAGCTGCACAGGCAGGATTCAAGCCAGGTACATCTGGACCAAGAATGCTGCCTCCAAATCATCAAAGGGCACTCAGAGCCCCCAGATAGCCTGTCCAACTCTCTAGCCACTGGGCTGCCCAGCCAGACAGGAATGGAACCACAGGTGTGAAAGGGGAACTATGTCCCCTCTCTGAGTTGAGGCAAAGAGGGCCAGAGGATCAGAGGCTCCATGTACCCAGGTGTAGGGCCCTGGGCACCTCCATGAGGTTCAACCCACCTGTCTCCAACCCCACCTCTGAGCCTGAAGGCACAGCCAGGGAGCTGCAGAGGCACTCTGCTGGTGTCTGGCACCATCTGGTGGCCATGTGCTCTGACACCAATGCTCTGCTTTTCCTACTGTTTCCTAATACAGCCCCCCTGTCCCCACTGGCCTGGGGCACTTGCCAGCATGACTTCCTTAACCCTCTCCCTCTCAGTGCACTGAAAGGCACTGCAGTCAGGGATAAGCCTATATCAAATTTTCCCAGGGCTCTCTCCCCACTCTACACCATCCCACTCCCTGAAATCTGTGACCCTGCCTTTTTTTTTTTTTTTACTTTTTAATTCAGTTCCTGTGGCATATGGAGGTTCCCAGGCTAAGGGTCAAATCAGAGCCATAGCCATTAGCCTATGCCACAGCCACCGCATTGCCAGATCCAAGACACATCTGTGACTGACATCACAGCTCATGGCAATGCAGGATCCTTAACCCACTGAGCAAGACCAGGGATTGAACCTGCACTTTCATAGATACTAGTCAAATTTTTTCTGCTGCACCACGACAGGAACTTCCCAGGAATATGTTTTTAAAAGCAGCATATGCACTAAAAATGACAGATAACAGTGCACAAATATTGATACAGTCCTATTGATGGTGTGCTGGCCTCCCATGAGCCTCAGAAGGAATGTCACGTTTGCTGAAGATAAGAGTTCAGTGAGGCTTCTGTGCTGGTACCTGATCTCTCCGAAGTCTCCATATTTTTGAAACCAAAACACCTCTAACTCAAACCCAGCCTAACTAAACCCTGATTGGGACTTGGACCCACCGTTTTTCAATCAGAATCAATCAGTCACCTGGTGTCTGGACTTACTGAGGCTCAGGTTCTTTGTGATTCAGCACAGAAGGAATTCAGCAAGAAACAAAGGGATAGGCAAGAAATAGATTTAGTAAGATAGGACACTTGTGAGAGATACAAGTGGGCAGGTAAGGAGGCTCTGCCCCAAGAATGAGGGGGGCTACAGTTTTATAATCCGTGGGGAGGGAGAAAAGACTGCTGTCTCCTCATTCTTTGAGGAGACATCAGGCTGACATCACTAGCTCCTCCTTCATATCATGTAAGAGAGTATTTGAGCCTATGAGGTCAAACTAGGCCCTTATTCAAATCAGCAGAAGGGTGGTAATAGATGCTAGAGTATGTTGCATCATCTCAGGTTTCCATAAAATAAGGGTCTCTGGTTGTGGGATGTCATCTTTCCCTTACTTCCTGTCCTTAGTCCTAAGGATCATTATTTTTCTGAACTTGAATGCAGGCCTCATTTTATCATTCACTTAATGACCTGAGGCACATTTCATGCTGTTATTTATGGTTTTAGACTTAAGCAAGGCTGCTTTGTTCCATGACCTTCTGATGGCTTTGTCAAGTGGTTACTAACTTCCCAAGGTCTCCCAAAGTGCTCTAGGTTTCCCTCTCTATGGTCCACTTCTGGGATTTCTCCAGCTGCCTGTGTAATTATCCAACTCTACCCCCATCTTTTTCAGTGTTGAAGGGGGAAGAGCTGTTTTGCTTTTTCCTGTTTTGCTTTTTCCAGTTGGCAGTGAGCTGTGGTGTAGGTCACAGACGTGGCTCAGATCCTGTGTTGCTGTGGCTGTGGTGTAGGCCAACAGCTCCAGCTCCAATTCGACTCCTAGCCTGGGAAAATCCACATGCCACAGGTGCGGCTCCAAAAAGACAAAAACATTTTTTTTTGCAAAAGATATTTTGGGGAGAAGATTTCATGAGCCCAATTTCTTACATCCTCTCATATGTGGAGAAGAGATGAAGTGAGACATCTGCTCCTTGTCGCTAAAGCAGCAACCTTCTGCCAAAATGCGTGCTTGGTTGTGTGTCTCCCCCTTTGCTAAAATCACATATGTCCAGACCTCCCCCCTCCCTCTTTAGAACATTCCTCAGAGCTCTCTGAGGGTGTCTCCCACCCTGCAGCCCTCATTTACCCCCAGTCAAACTTACCTCTCAAGTTGTGCATTTTTTCTGGTCAACAATACCTACATATTTTTATCTTTAACAGAGGATTTGTGCTCTGATTGTTAGGAAACATATTCTTTTCACTTACAACATAACTTCAACACTTTTCCATGCCACTATACATGGACCTATCTCATTCTTGCCAACTGCAGCATTTCTATTGAGTGGGCAGGATAGCATCATTTATTCAGCACATCCTCTAATGAAGCACATTTCAGTTGTTTCAGTTTCTTATGACAAACAATGCTGCAATAAGCCTTCTTGGGCAAATACTTTTGCAAATGTGCATATGCGTATGTTTGTTGTTGTTGCTTTGTATTTTTAGGGCCATACCTACAGCATATGGAAGTTCCTGGGCTAGGGGTGGAATTAGAGCTGTAGCTGCCAGCTTATGCCACAGCCACAACAATGACAGATCGAGCCATGCCTCTGACCTATACCACAGCTCATGGCAATGCCAGACCCTTAACCCACAGAGCAAGGCCAGGGATCGAACTTGAATCCTCATGGATACCGTCTGGGTTCTTAACTCCCTGAGCCACCACGGGAATGCCAATGTATAATTATTTTTTATTGATGGTCTACTGCACTTGAATGTAAATTCCATGAAGGCAGGGCCTTTGGTTTCTTTATGGCCGTCCCTTCAGTATTCGATCCCCAGTGCCTTGCACGTACCAGGTGTCCATAAATTCATGAACACAGAGAGAGGTAGGAGGTTGATGGGCCTCTGGGATGAGAACAGCTGGAACTTGTTAGGCCAAGTAAATTGGGGCTTCTTTCTCTTGACACATCAAGGACAAAGGTAATTGCAGGAGCTGAGCTCGGTTGGAGTAGAGAGAGATGATGACCGATCACTCTTGGGCTCAAAGAGACCTCTCTAATTACACACGCACAGTAAGACTCCTAGGGGTCAAAAAGGGAGGGGGGCGCCAAGCCATAAGTCCTGGTACCTTCCCTGCACATTTTGCTCTGGAATCAGTCTTTGCCAAAAGATGCACACGCATATGGGGGATGGTCCTGTGTCCAGTCAGGTGTGAGAAATAAAATGAGATAATTGGCTAAAAGTAAACAATGACCTGCAAGACCAGTGCTAGAGAAGTGATTTAAATCCCCTCACCCAGGGTGACGCCCCCACCTTCACTCCTCTGTAGGGTGTGCATTCCTTCTTTGCTTCCCACTTGAATCAACTCCTTCTCTGTGTGCTCTCCCACATGCTGTCTTGTGATTCTAACAATAAACTTTATACCTGTTTTTTACAGTCTTTGCCTCCTTCAAACAGTCTTGCTTTCAACAGGGGGCAAGAATCAGGGCAATTCTGCTTTCAGCCTCTAGCTGGTCTTGGTGGCTAGGATTCCTGGTTTTCATCGAGGCTGTCCAGCTTCAATTCCTAAGCAGAAAATGAAGATCCTGCTCCAAGCCATCACTCACGGCTGCTTCTCTGAGATTAGTTTCTGGACTTGGTCCACGTGATACACCTGCTGAATGTTTATTGGGTGAATAAACAGGTGCATGCCCCTCTCTCCATCTATTTCTATCCAGGCTGTACTTATTGAGGTCCAAGCCAAGTTCCCTTGGAAGAGTCCTTCTTCAGTGAACTGTACCAGGTGCTCTACACACTCTGCAGGGCTTCCTGGCAGAGTGTTGGGCATCACCAACAGCGTGTAAACCAGAATGAGTTTCTCTTGTCTCTTCTGCCCCAGAGATAGTTCCTCTCCTCACTTGCCGCATGTACTGCCATTAAATCATTTATCCCCCATTTAGGAAATCATGGGATTCCCCCGATCTCTTTCAGGATTTATCTGGCAATGCCTGATGAAGAGCATGAAATGAGATGACATACTTACATGCTTCTGATTCAAAGGCAGGCAAACACTTTTAAAATTACATTTAAAATTTTAGAATCATTTTAGATTTACAGAAAAGTTAAACAGCGTACAGAGCATTCGCTATACCCCTCACCTACTGTTCCCTACCGTTACCATCCCACTCTCCTTTGGTACTTTTGTCAGAACTAAGAAACTGATATTGGTACCTTGTGATGACTTAAACACACTTGATCTGGATTTCACTATTTATTTATTTACGTGGGTCCCATCCAGGATACCACATTACATTTACTCATCGTGTCCTTTTAGGCTCCTTTTGTGTCTCCTACAGCATTTGTTTTTCATGACCTTGACAGCTGGAGGAGTATTCAGCAGGTAGTTCCTAGAATATTCCACATCATTAAAATGACCTAATGGGTTTGGGGGAGGACGACGACAGAGACAAAGCATCATTCTTGTTGTGAGCCACACTGGGAAGCCCCAAGTATCCTTCTTATCACATATCAGGGATGTGGACTTTCAACTTGTCTTACCAATGATATTAACCTTGATCACTAGGCCAAGCAGTGGAGGAGGCACCTGAGGCAGAGGGTGGGGCAGAGTGGGGTCCAGGGAGGGCGCCCACCCCACCGTCCAACTCACCAGCGGTCCCAAGGCACCCCTTAAACAACCTGCTCAGAAATTTTTAAAAAGGGTTCTCAGTGAGGGCAGCGCTCTCAGTAAGCAGAATTGATTCCCCAACTCTGTGCAGCGCCCCCCTCTTGCACCAGCCTGGAGCCGGCAGAGCTCTGCCTGAGCAGCGACCAGGCCAGGCAGCCCGCCCTCAGCTCCCGCTAGCCCCTAACGCAGGGCAGCCCACAGGAGTCAGGACCAGGCAGGCAGCAACATGGGGAAGAGCCCCTAAGAGGCAGCTCAGCAGCCTCACAGGCGTGAGAGGCGTGGCCAGTGAAGCTGCGTGAGTTCCAGGGGCGGGGAGGCATGGGCGGGGCTTTGGGAGCCCAGCGCGCAGCTGCAGCACTGGCGGCAGTGTGCGCGGCGGAGGCGGGCGGCGGCGGGCGGCGGCGGGCGGCGGCGGGCGGCGGCGGGCGGCGGCGGGCGGCGGCGGGCGGCGGCGGCGGCTCCCCTTGCGTGGGGCACAACGGAGGTGGAGGCGGCGGGCAGCCCTTGCGTGGGGGGGGGGAGGAGGAGGAGGCGGAGGCGGAGGCGGAGGCGGCGGAGGCGGAGGCGGAGGAGGCGGAGGCGGCGGCGGCGGCGGCGGCGGCGGCGGCGGCGGCGGCGGCGGAGTAGGCCCTTGTGTGGGCAACAAAGGAGGAGGCGGCGGAGGAGGCGGCGGAGGAGGCGGCGGAGGAGGCGGCGGAGGCGGCGGCGGCGGAGGCGGCGGCGGCGGAGGTGGACGAGGAGGAGGCCCTTGTGTGGGCAACAAAGGAGGAGGCAGTGGCGGCGGCAGTGGTGGCGGCAGCGGCCCCCCCTTGTGTGGGGCACAACGGAGGCAGAGGCTGCAGAGGCGGCGGAGGCGGTGGCGTCGGTGGAGGCAGCGGCGGCGGAGGCGGCGGCCCCTTGTGTGGGCTGCAGCAGAGGCAGTTAGTGCCTCCGGTTCTGCGGCAGCCACCTGAGGTGCAGGAATCCAGGACGCAGTAGGTCCCTGGCATAGCTTATGTGCCACGATCATGGCGGCGGGTCATGGCGGCGACTCAGCAGAGGCCTTTCCGCTCGGTGGTGTTCGTTGTGTCTGGCTTCCCCCGGCAAGTTCGTGACCGAGGAGGTGGCTTGGAACCAGGTATCCCCAGAGTGGAGCACCCGCCTGCCCTGGGCTGTGGCAGGCCGTTGCGTGGAGAAGCTGCAGCGAGTGCTGGAGCGGGTGGCCATGAAGCTGGGTAAAGGGCACGCGCGGGGGTGGGGGGCTGGGGCACGGGGCTCCTCCTGCTGCTAGCGCCACTCGCCACTCCCTCACCCTCACCGGAGCCCCCTTCTCAGGGCTGAGGGTTCTAGTCACATGAAATGAGCATTTCGCTCGCCCTCCTGCTCCCCAAGCCCTGCTGGAGGCCAGGAGGAGGAGAGCGAAGCTTCAGATCTTGTCGGAGCTTTGTTTCATTCCCTAAACTAGAAAGAAAGAATTAGCTCCTTGGATTTCTCCTTTGGCAGGAGGATCCTCGCAGGGGAAATAATCAGGAACTTGAATGTCTCCTTCTCTGCCCCGTCCCCTTCTAGAGCCCGGGGGCTCCTGGTGGTCTTTTGGTGTTTCTGTGGATACACAAGCAGAGAGAGCACTGGTGTCCCGGGATGGTTTGTGCTCTCCCTTTGCCTTGTGTTTTGGAGATGGAAGAGAAAGCTTAAGAGTTTCATGGATAACATTGCTGTGGCATTGATTTTTTGCTCGTGAGAATTCTTCAGCGGTCCCAGTCTTCATCCAGAACCATTTTTAGATGTTTTTGGCTTGGAAGTTTACTTATTCTTGCTTCATTCATTCCACATGTTTTTAATTGAGTGGTATTTGTTTATGGCAGATCCCAGTCTCAGTGCTGGGGAGAGAGATGTGGGGGAGAGAGAGACACAGAGACCCCACCCTCGAGATCAGAGTTGGGGGGGGGAGGCAGAGACCTCTGATTTAGGAGTGAGTGGTCTTGAAACTTGGCTGTTAATTTTCCACCGATTGTCCCCTCCTGCAGACAAAGAGCCCCTGGCAGAGTTCTGGTCATCCTTTGTGTTTCTCTTTAACCTGCATCTCACTTAGAATTGCATCCAGGGTCCTGTTTATGGTGGGAATTGTCACCTGTTTGGTTGTACAGAAGCTACCGTGTAGCCTAGACTCACCTACAACTCTTCCTGCTGCCCCTAGGAAATACAGAATCTAGACCAAAGAGCTTTTTGGTCTTTCTTTACTTTTCCAAGAGAGGGACTTTCACTCTTAAAAGAGACTCTTGCATTTCTTTTTCCTGTTCAACAAGTGTGTTATCTAGTTATCTGTTTGTGGTGCTCAGGTCAGTTTTTGGCAGGGAGTACACCTTGAGCCCTGAAGCCTGCCTTCCTTAGGGTATGGATTCAGTTTATTTCCATTATCTGCTTAATCAGGAACCTGCGTGGTGGTGCCTAGACGGCTTTTCACCTCAGTCCTTGTTTGCCGTATGGAGGTTGTTGTTAACAACTATCCTCTCCCTCATACTCTTCTTGTCAGACGTAATTGTTGAATAGTTGATGAGAATATACTTTTATAATATAATTTTTTGTGGATTGGAAGTCCGCGCAGTCATCGACAAAGCATCTGAACAGTTGTAAAATGTTCACTTTGCGGCATTTTCGCGTTCCTAATGTCCTTTTAAAGGTTAGTGATGGTTTTCGTAGTGATTCTTAGCATCAGCTCTGTTTTCCTCATGGTAGTTTCCTTTTTTCTACTAAGAACAGTTTTATCTTTTGTTTTAGAGGGAGAGTCAGCTTTCAGTATATGCAGTGAGTTTGCCATCCCTGGTTACTATGAAAAGAAGATTGAGGAGGTTTCACTGCTATATCCAGATTTGCTTAAAACAGTCTATTTCTGATTTTATGAAGACCGAGACTGCAGTCTGAAGTTAATTTGTGCTATCACTAATCCAGCCTCCCTTGATGAAATGGCTGAACAGGCAGTGGCGGTCCTCAATTGTGTCAGACCAGTAAGTAATCACCACTTCTTTGTATTGGAACAAGGAATCTATTCATGTCTAGCAGAATGTGGTAGTTCCTGTTCCAGAAAAGCATAAGGACAGGGGGCAGAAGACCTGATTCAGGGCCTTAACCCAATATGGGACGTGTTTCCTTCTCATAAGGAGCAAATGGATATAACCAAAGTCTCCTGAGAGAGAGACTCCGGGGGTGTGCTGGTTGAATTTAATGGTGACAGCAGTAATGGCCAAACTTTGTTTTTTGTACTGCATGCCCCTTAAGTAAAACAGTTTGACCCTGTACCCCGAATATACTTTTTATTTGTCTTTGCATTACATTTGGGATTACTGTACCAGGACAGATGTTAAGTACATGTACAAAGAAAGAGATTCAAAAAGGATCCATTCCTTGATTGTTTATTGGTTGTTATACCTATATGGCAATAGTCTGGAGACGTCATGGGAATAAAACAAAATCACTCGTGTAGCTTGCTGTCTGTTGAGGGAGACCAATAAGGTTATGACAGTCGGTAAATGACCAGTGCTCTGAACTCTAGAACAGGGAGAGCAGATAAGGAGATGGGCACATCAGTCTCTATTAGACGGGTGGTCAGGGAAGGTCTATGTGAAGTCCTGAATTTATACCAGGAGCCACAGGTAAGGCAGCCTCACTGGTAAGCAGATCTGGAGATAGAAGTTGAAAGTCACCAGGAGACCTGTTGGAGTTGAAATGGAGGGAGTAGGTAAGAATTTTCAGGGAGAAGGGTGGGCGGCAGCTGTGGGGGCAGTTGTCCACGTCAGAATCCCCTGTGAGGCTCCTGGGACACAGGTGTCTGGAGTCTCCCCCAGACAACTTTTTACTGGAGGGGGTTAGGGTGGGACTGAGTAACTGGCATGTTTAACAAGAGGCCCAGGTGATTTGAACCCAGTGGACGTCTGACCAGCCTGAGACATTTGGAGGTAGAATAACCAAGAGGAAGGCCAAAATCTCTAAATGTGTTTCAGACGGTGAGGTGTCAAAATCACCCGATCTGATCCATTGAGTACACAAGGAAAATAGAGCTTTGGCTGGTCTTCATTTTAATCTCAACTGTATTTCCATTTTATCTATGTTTAAGCTGTGTGTTGTATCAGCAGAGTTGTTCATGTAAGTGATTTGTAAACCGATTCATGTAGCTGGTAGATGAGGGAGTTAGGGAGTGAACTTGGGTCTTACTGCCTTGAAAGCCCTTGTTTATTCCTTGGCACTGCATTGCTTCAGCAGTTTGACATGGTTGGTATAGGAGGGACCAGAACTGAAACACATCTGCTCTTCTTGAGGACGAGGGGGCTATGGAGTCAGGTGGAGAGGAGGCTGTTTGACCTCCTGGAATGGGTCCTTGCAGTGCCCTTTCTTTTCTTTGCAGTGTCCCTGTACTTGTTTCTTTTTTTTGCTTTTTTGTTTTGGGCTGGCCCTGCATGTGGAAGTTCCCAGACCAGGGGTGGAATCAGAGTTGCAGCTGCCGGCACAGCAACGCTGGATCCTTAACCCACTGAGCAAGGTCAGGGATCAAACCCACAACCTCATGGCTCCCAGTCGGATTCATTAACTACGAGCTCCGATGAGAACTCCCCTTTTAGCTGTTTCTTTTGAAGGCTAGAAGAAACGAATGATCTCCTTTCTCCATCTTATTCTTTGAGGAGTGAGAGAAGCAGAGGAGTTTGTGCTACTCCTTACCCTGCCCTCACAAAGGGAAAAATGCCTCATGCTTCCTTTGAAATGGGACCGACTCTCATATATTCACTATTATTATGTTATATAATAACTTTATTTTTAATAACTTGAGTTTGAGCAAGAAAAAACTTGGGAGATTCAGAATCGATTATGATACATACCAGAGTTCCCATTGTGGCTCAGCGGGTTAGGGACCCAACTAGTATCCCTAAGAATGTGTGTTCCATCCATCCTTGGCCTCGCTCAGTGGGTTAAGGATCTGGTGTTGCCACAAGCCATGGTGTAAGTCGTGGATGTGACTCACATCTGGGCTGGCAGCTGCAGTCCGCCCCAAAAAAATAGTACAGACTCAAAATATCTACTCTGGCCAATATTAAATGTATCCCCTCCAAGCCTTCCCTGGTCCGGTTTGTCTTTATTTTGGCGGGTAGTGCTATTAGTTGTAGGTCTCCATGAGCAGCTACTCAGGAAGTCCAGTGATTTCTGTCTTTGAAGTATGTCTCATCCTTAGTCCAGCCTTCCTCTTCCTTTGTCTCTTACCTGCCAGGAGTTTGGGTTTCTAATACCACACGTTGAGTGATGTGTCTGTGCTGTTATCTTCAACCACCATCCCATTGAAAATCCTCCAGGAGAGCCCAGTCCTGCCGAAAAGATCACATTCAGTCTTGAGAGCATGATACACAGGGTCGTTCCGGATCTGGCCCACGCTCCACTCTGGCCTACTCTCTGGTTCGGGTATCCTGACCAGACCAGCCCTCTTTTTTTTTTTTTTTTGCACTTTTACAAACAGTTTTTCCTTTATTTGGATTTTCTTTTCCCTGGAAAATCCTACTGTTCTTCTGAATTCAACTCCCATCATCTCTTCTCTAAAACGTCGGTGCGTTTTCAGTTGGAGGTAAGCAAACATTCCTCTGTCATTCCATCATGTCTTTATTTATACTGTGAGGGTCAGTGTGCTTCAGTTATTTTCTCATTTTCAGTTTAGGCTGCTTTCTTTTTTTTATTTATTTGTTTTATTCCCACTGTACAGCAAAGGGATCAAGTTATCCTTACATGTATACATTTTTTCCCCCACCCTTTGTTCGGTTGCAATATGAGTATCTAGACATAGTTCTCAATGCTACTCAGCAGGATCTCCTTGTAAATCTATTCTAGGTTGTATCTGATAAGCCCAAGCTCCCGATCCCTCCCACTCCGTCCCTCTCCCATCAGGCAGCCACAAGTCTATTTTCCAAGTCCGTGATTTTCTTTTTTGTAGAGATGTACATTTGTGCTGGATATTAGGTTGCAATTTTAAGTGATATCATACGGTATTTGTCTTTATCTTTCTGACTCATTTCACACAGTATGAGAGTCTCTAGTTCCATCCATGTTGCTGCAAATGGCATTATGTCATTCTTTTTATGGCTGAGTAGGATTCCATTCTGTATATGTACACCACATATTCCGAATCCGATCATCCGTTGATGGACATGTGGGTTGTTGTTTCCATGTCCTGGCTATTGTGAATAGTGCTGCAATGAACATGTGGGTGCATGTGTCTCTTTTAAGGAGAGTTTTGTGCAGACATATGCCCAAGAGTGGGATTGCAGGGTCATATGGAAGTTCTATGGATAGATTTCTAAGGTATCTCCAAACTGTTCTCCATAGTGGCTGTACCAGTTTACATTCCCACCAACAGTGCAGGAGGGTTCCCTTTTCTCCACAACCTCTCCAACACTTGTTATTTGTGGATTTCTTAATGATAGCCATTCTGAATGGTGTGAGGTGGTATCTCATGGTAGTTTGGATTTGCATTTCTCTTATAATCAGCGATGTTGAGGATTTTCTCATGTGTTTGCTGGCTATCTGTATATCTTCCTTGGAGAAATGTCTATTCAGGTCTTTTGCCCATTTTTCCATTGGTTGATTGGCTTTTTTGCTGTTGGGTTGTATAAGTTGCTTATTTATTCTAGAGATTAAGCCCTTGTCAGTTGCATCATTTGAAACTATTTTCTCTCATTCTGCAAGTTGTCTTTTTGTTTTCATTTGGGTTTCCTTTGCTGTGCAAAAGCTTTTCAGTTTGATGAGGTCCCATGGGTTTATTTTTGCTCTTATTTCTATTGCTTTGAGAGACTGACCTGAGAAGATATTCATGATGTTGATGTCAGAGAGTGTTTTGCTTATGTTCTCTTCTAGGAGTTTGATGGTGTCCAGTCTTCTACTTAAGTCTTTCAGCCATTTTGAGTTTTATTTTTGTGCATGGTGTGAGGGTGTGGTCTAGTTTCCTTGCTTTGCATGCAGCTCTCCAGGTTTCCCAGCAATGCTTGCTGAATAGAGTTTCTTTTTCCCGTTTTATGTTCTTGCCTCCCTTGTCAAAGATTAATTGACCATAGGTGTCTGGGTTTCTTTCTGGGTTCTCTATCCTGTTCCATTGGTCTGTCTGCCTGTTTGATACCAGTACCACACTGTTTTGATGACTGTGGCTTTGTAGTATTTCTTGAAGTCTGGGAGAGTTATGCCTCCTGCTTGGTTTTTGTTTCTCAGGATTGCTTTGGGGATTCTTGGTCTTTAGCTGTTCCATATACATTTTTGGATTGTTTGTTCTAGTTCTGTGAACAATGTCATGGGTAATTTGATAGGGATTGCATTGAATCTGTAGATTGCTTTGGGTAGGATGGCCATTTTTACAATATTGATTTTCCCAATCCAGGAGCATGGAATATCTTTCCATTTCATTACATCTACTTTGATGTCTTTGATTAATGTTTTATAGTTCTTGGCATATAGGTCCTTTACCTCTTTGGTCAGGTGTATTCCGAGGTATTTGATTTTGTGAGGTGCAATTTTAAAAGGTATCGTGTTTTTGTATTCCATTTCTAATATTTCATTGCTGGCATACAGAAATGCAGCTGACTTCTGAATGTTAATCTCATATCCTGCTACTTTGCTGAATTTATTAATCAGTTCAAGTAGTTTTGGGGTTGAGTCCTTAGGGTTTTCTATGTATAGGATCATGGCATCTGTGAACAGTGACAGTTTGATCTCTTCTCTTCCTATATGGATGCCGTTTACTTCTTTTGTTTGTCTCATTGCTGTGGCTAGGACTTCCAAAACTACGTTGAAGAGCAGTGGTGAGAGTGGGCATCCCTGTCTTGTTCCAGATTTGAGTGAGAAGGCTTTCAGTTTTTCCCCCTTGAGTATTATATTCATTGTGGGTTTCTCATAAATGGCTTTGATTATATTCAGGAATGTTCCCTCTATACCCACTTTGGCGAGGGTCTTGATCATGAATGGATGTTGGACTTTGTCAAATGCTTTTTCTACGTCTATTGAGATGATCATATGATTTTTGACTTTTCTTTTGTGAATGTGGTGTATGAGATTGATTGATTTGCATATGTTGAACCATCCTTGTGAACCTGGGGTGAACCCTACCTGGTCATGGTGTATAATTTTTTTGATATGTTGTTGGATTCGGTTGGCTAAGATTTGGTTGAGAATTTTTGCATCTATATTCATCAAAGATATTGGCCGATAGTTTTCTCTTTTGGTGGTATCTCTGTCTGGTTTTGGAATGAGGGTGATGGTGGCATCATAGAATGTCTTTGGGAGTATTCCTTCTTCTTCAACCTTTGAAAGAGTTTAAGGAGGATGGGCACCAATTCCTCTTTATATGTTTGATAGATTTCGCCTGTGAAGCCATCTGGTCCTGGACTTTTATTTGTAGGGAGTGATTTTATGACCTCTTCAATTTCACTTCTAGTGATGGGTCTGTTCAGTTGGTCTGTTTCTACCTGATTCAGTTTTGGCAGGCAGTAAGATTCTAGAAAATTGTCCATTTCTTCCAGATTGTCAAACTTGTTGCCGTATACTTGTTCATAGTATTCTCTTATGGTTTTTTGTATTTCTGCTGTATCCATTGTGATTTCTCCTTTTCCATTTATAATTTTGTGTATTTGGGTTCTTTCTCTCCTCTTTTTAGTGAGTCTGGCCAGGGGTTTGTCAATTTTGTTCACCGTTTCAAAGAACCAGCTCTTAGTTTTATTAATTTTCTCTATTGTTTTTTGAGTCTCTATTTTATTGATTTCTTCTTTGATCTTTATAATTTCCTTCCTTCTGATGACTTTAGGTCTTTTTGTTCTTCTTTTTCTAATTCCTTTAGGTGGAGGGTTAAGTTGTCAATTTGGGATCTTCCTTCTTTTTTGAGAAAGGCCTGTATTGCTATAAATTTCCCTCTGAGGACTTCCCGTCGTGGCGCAGTGGTTAACGAATCCGACTAGGAACCATGAGGTTGCGGGTTCAATCCCTGCCCTTGCTCAGTGGGTTAACGATCCGGCGTTGCCGTGAGCTGTGGTGTAGGTGGCAGACGCAGCTGCGATCCCACGTGGCTGTGGCTCTGGCGTAGGCCAGTGGCTACAGCTCCGATTCAACCCCTAGCCTGGGAACCTCCATATGCCACGGGAGCGGCCCAAGAAATAGCAACAACAATAACAACAAAAAGACAAAGGCAAAAGACAAAAAAAAAAAAATTTCCCTCTGAGCACTGCTTTCGCAGCGTCCCATACATTTTGAAAGGTTGTGTCTTCATTATCATTTGTTTCAAGGTATGTTTTAATTTCCTTCTTGATTTCCTCATTAACCCATTGGTTTTGTTTTGTTTTGTTTTGTTTTGTTTTGTCTTTTTGCTATTTCTTGGGCCGCTCCCACAGCACATGGAGGTTCCCAGGCTAGGGGACGAATCAGAGCTGTAGCCTCCGGCCTACACGAGAGCCACAGCAATGCAGGATCCGAGCCGCGTCTGCAACCTACACCGGAGCTCATGGCAACGCCGGATCGTTAACCCACTGAGCAAGGGCAGGGACTGAACCCGCAACCTCATGGTTCCTAGTCGGATTCGTTAACCACTGCACCACGACGGGAACTCCCCCATTGGTTTTTTAGTAGCGTGTTGTTTAGTCTCCATGTAGTAGGTTTTTTCTCTTTGCTTTTCCCATGGTTGGTTTCTAATTTCATGGCATTGTGGTCAGAGAAGATACTTGAGATAATTTCTATGCTCCTAAATTTATTGAGATTCGCTTTGTGTCCCAATATGTGGTCGATTCTTGAGAATGTTCCATGAGCATTTGAGAAGAATGTGTATTCTGCTTTTTTTGGATGTAGTGTCCTGAAGATATCAATGAAGTCTAACTTTTCTATTGTTTCCTTTAGGATCTCTATTGCTTTATTGGTTTTCTGTCTAGAGGATCTGTCCATTGATGTGAGGGGGGTATTAAGGTCTCCTACTATGATTGTATTCTCATCAATATCTCCCTTTATGTCTGCTAATATTTGTTGTATGTATCTGGGTGCTCCTGTATTTGGGGCATATATGTTGACGATAGTAACATCCTCTCCTTGGATGGATCCCTAAATCATTAAGTAGTGTCCTTCTTTGTCTTTCTTTATGTCTTTTGTTTTAAAGTCTATTTTGTCTGATATGAGTGTTGCGGCTCCTGCTTTTCTGTCATGTCTATTGCCATGAAATATTTTCCCCACCCTCTCACTTTCAATCTATATGTATCTTTTGTCCTAAGGTGAGTTTCTTGTAGGCAGCATATTGAAGGTTTTGCCATTTTATCCACTCAGCCACTCTGTGTCTTTTGATTGGGGCATTCAGTCCATTGACATTTAAGGTGATAATTGATAGATGATTATTTATTGCCATTCGAACCTCGTGTTCCAGTTGATTCTATGGTTCTCCATTCTTCCTTTCTTTTTTTTTTTTTTTTTTTTTTTTGTTGATGGTCTCCTGTTATTATCTGCTTGAGTGTATTTTTTTTTTCATTTTTCGCAAATGCAATATTTGGTTTTGGCTTGTGGTTGCCCTGTTTTTTAAGTATGCTAACCCCTTCCCATAATTGTGTGTTTTAGCCTGATGGTCCTGTAAGTTCAAACACTTCATTACTATATTAAAATTAAGAAGAGAGACATACATACAAACAAAAAGGGTTATTTACCTCCTAACATCCCTTGCCCACATTTTATGGTTTTGATGACTCTTTTATTTTTTTCTTTTTAATTTTATTTTGTTTGAAGCATGTTCATGATTAAATCTGTATGCTGGCTTATTTGAGTGACTGCTCTCTGATTGCGGTTTCCTCAGTCCTAGTTCTTCCTCTTCTTCTTTTTTTTTTCTTTTCTTTTTTCTTCCCTTTCCTTCCTTTCTTTTTGGTTTAGAGAAGCTCTTTCAAAATTTCCTTTAACCTGGGTTTTGTGTTGCTGTATTCTTTAAGTTTTTGTTTGTTGGGAAAAATTTTTATTTCCCCTTCTATTTTAAATGATATTCTTGCTGGATAGAGTATTCTAGGTTGCATATTTTTTCCTTTGAGCACTTTAAATATCTCTTGCCATTCCCTCCTGGCCTGTAGTGTTTCTGTAGAGATATCAGCTGATATTCTTATGGGGGTTCCCTTGTAGGTAACATTCTGTTTTTCTCTTGCTGCCTTTAGGATCCTCTCTTTATCACTAACTTTTGCCATTTTTATTATGATGTGTCTTGGTGTGGGTCTGTTTGGGGTCAACTTGTTTGGGGCCCTCTGTGCTTCTTGTATCTTGAACCCAGTATCCTTTAGATTTGGGAAGTTTCCATCGATAATTTCTTCAAATATATTTTCCATTCCCTTATCTTTTTCTACTCCTTCTGGAATTCCTATTATGCATAGATTGGCCCACTTTATGTTATCCCATCGGTCTCTTATATTGCGTTCCAGTTTTTTGATTCGGTTTTCTGTCTGTTGACCGGATTGAGTGATTTCCATTATTCTATCTTCCATATCACTGATTTGTTTTTCTGCATTATTCATTCTGGTTTTTACTGCCGTTAGTTCAGTTTGCATCTCTGCAAATGAATGTTCTAGTTTTTCTTGGCTCCTCCTTATATTTTCTAGCTCCTTTCTGAGGGAATCTGCGTTACTGTTCATATCTTCTCTTAATTCCTTCAGTGTTTTCACTATTTATCTTTTGAACTCCAGGTCTGTCAGACTGCAGGGATCTGTTTCATTGTTGACTGTTTGAGGTGAGTTCTCCTGTTGGTTTGACTGGAGGTGGTTCCTCAGCTTCTTCATCTTGCTTGTTGTTTTCTTTCTCCTGAGGGAGTTGTACTCTCCGTGATAGGGCAGTGTTTGCCTTGTCACTGCCGTGGAATATTTCCTGAGGGCTGGTGTTGTTAGTCAATCTTTTTTGAGGCAGTGTGGCTTTTATGGAGTGTTGGTGGAGCTAACAGTGTTTCTTTGAAGCAAAGGAGGGCTTCCTGAGGGCAGACAGGACTGGGAGGTCAACACCACGATGGTAGCAGATTTCACTTGGTCATTCAGAGCTTGCTCTGGTGTTTTTAGGCTGTGGGGTTCTTGCAGGGCGTTGGTGGTGTTGGGCAGCTGTTCCTAAGGAGTGCAGCACCCCCTGGGGGCTGGAGCAGCTATCTGAGTCACTGAGAAGCTAAGAGGCTCTTGCCTAGGGCAGCCCAACTCAGAAGGACAGCCTGAGAATGTCGGCGGATCTTTTCACAGTCTGGCCAAGCTTGTTGCAGCTTTTCTGGGCTGCAGGGGCTCTTCCGGGGGTCTGGTGATGCTGAGCAGCTATTCCACAAGAGTGGGGCACCCCTGGGGGCTTGGGCGTGTAACAGGGCCGCTGGAAACCCAAGAGTCTCCTCCCCAGGGCAGCCCGACTCAGAAAGACCTTCTGAGATCTTTTCCCGGCTCGGCCAAGCTTTTTGCAGCTTTTCTGGGCTGCAGGGGCTCTTCCAGGGGTCTGGTGGTGCTAGGCAGCTATTCCACGAGAGTGGGGCACCCCTGGGGGCTTGGGCGGGTAGCAGGGCCCTTGGAGACCCAAGAGGCTCCTCCCCAGGGCAGCCTCACTCAGAAAAACCGTCTTAGATCTTTTCCCGACTCGGCCAGGCTTGTTGCAGCTTTTCTGGGCTGTAGGGGGTCCTGCCTGGAGCTGGTAGTCCTATGCAGCTGATCCTCTAGAGTTTGGCACCCCCTGGGGGTTTGGGCAGGTAGCAGGGCCACTGGAAATCCAAGAGTCTCCTCCCCAGGGCAGCCTGACTCAGAAAAACCATCTGAGAATTAGGCAGATATACTCACGGCCTGGCTAGGCTTGTTCTAGCTTTTCTGGGCTGCAGGCCTTTTCTCGGGGGCTGGTGGTGTTTGGTGCTGCTCTGCAGAAGTGTAGCCCCTCCAAAGGGCAAGCAGGCCTGTGCAGGGTCAGCCCCTGTGGTGGTAGGCTTCAGGCAGTTGTTGAGGCCAGCCCTCCTGGATGGCAGGCAGCCCCAGGTCCAGCGAGAGCATAGGGGGTGGTGGGGGTGGTGGGGGATGCACTGGGAAGCACAGCTTTCAGCTAGATAGCGAGCCTGTAAGCTTGCTGTGGTGTGGGGGGTATTCTATGGGGACCCACCCCTTCTTCTCTCCCCTCCCCAGCACGGGCGCAGACCAGGCTCTTCTCCCAGGTTCCCTCTGATGCGGCTTTCCACTTCCCCACCCCTAGAGTATTGCTCCCTTTCTCTGCGACAGTTTTGTTTTCTACTCTCCCAGGCAGTCTCTGCCCCATCAAATGGTTTCTAGACCTCCCAAGCAGTTTCCGCTCTGCCCCGCCCCCCCCCCCAGCCCTGGGACTAACCTCTGGAGCTGAGGTCTCTGTGCCCAGCCACCACCCAGGCGTCCCCTGGCCCTTTCTCGGGGACTAACCTTCGGAGGCCAGGTCTTGGTTCCCAGCCCCTACCCAGGTGTCCCCTGGCCCTTACTCGGGGACTAACCTCTGGAGCCGAGGACTCGGTGCCCAGCCCCCACCCAGGCATCTCAATTTTTGGTGACTGTGCCCATAGTTCAGATGGTCCGTTCGGTTCTTGATCAGCTTTTCTGTACTCTGACTGACTGCTATACCCTTCTCTGCATCTGGAGATTCCTCCGGTTCGTTTGATCTTTCCCCCGTGTAGGTGACGTTCCAGGGTGTGGGATCCCTTTCTCCTCCGCAGTTCCCTTTCGGGAGCGCCCATCCCGCTCAGATTCACCTTCTCTCACTCTCCTCTTTTCTCCCTATCTGCCCAGTAATGTCACGAACTTCTTGCCGTGTTTGGAGTTTAAGTTCCTCTGCCAGCGATTGGTTGTTGTTCTGTGCGAGTCATTTATTCTGTAGATGTGCTTTTTTTGTTGTGTTTGTGGGAGAGGGCGACTGTGTCCCCCTACTCCTCTGCCATCTTGTCCTCTCTCCCCCATAATTTCTACTAATCTGTCCTCCACCTCGTTTATTCATTCTTCTGCCTCCTGTATCCTGCTGTTAGCTGCTCCTAGTGAATTTTTTATTTCAGTTGTTGTATTTTGCATCTCTTCTTGTTTGAGTTTTATATCTTGTATCTCTTTGCTCAGTGTTTCCTGTTAACTACCCATCTTTGCCTCCAGTTTATTTCCAATGTCTTGCATCATCTTCAGCATCAACAGTCTAAAGTTTTTTCCTGGAGGCTGAGACTCTCCTCATCACTTAGCTGATGTTCTAGGGGTTTTCCTTTCTCCCTCATCAGAGTTATAGTTCTCTGTCTTTTCATTTTTATAGGTTTTTGGTGCAGTGACCTGTTTACAGGGAATAGAATTGTAGCCTCTGTTCCTTCTGGTGTCTGCCCCCCTTGTGGCTGAGGTTGGTATGGAGCCTTGCTGTAGGCTTCCTGATGGGAAGGGCTTATGCCTGCCCACTGGTTTGTGGGGCTGATTCTCTCGTCCCTCTAGTGGGTGGGGCTTTGTCTCTGGATGGGATTAGAGGTGTCTGTGTGCCTGAGGGCTCTGTAGGCAGCCTGTTTACTGAGGGATGGGGCTGTGATCCTACCTGGATTGTTGTTTGCCCTGGGGCTTCTCAGCACTGACTGGTGGGGCCAGATTTTGCCAAAATGGCCACCCTCCAGAGAAAGGCATGCTGCTGAATATTCCTGAGAGCTTTGTTCCCAATGTCCCTCCCTCGCAACAAGCCACATTCACCCCTGTTTTCCCAGGATGTTCTCCAAGAACTGCATTCAGTTTTGACCAGATTCCTATGGAGACTTTGCTTTGCCCTGGGACTCAGTGCACATGAATGTCTGTGTGCGCCTCTTAAGAATGGGGTCTCCTTTTCCCCCATTCCCGTGGAGCTCCTGCACACATGCCCCACTGGCCTTCAATGCCAGATGCTCTGGGGCTCTTTCTCCCAGTGCCAGATCCCTGCATGTGAAGGTTTGATGTGCGGCTCAGAACTCTCACTCCTGTAGGTCTCTGTGAACCAGTTAGTTTCCAGTCTGGGGGGCTTCCCACCTGGGAGGTATGGGGTTGTTTGTATCACAAAATCATCCCTCCTACCTCTTGATGTGGCCTGCTCTTTCTCTTCCGGAGTAGGATATCTTTTTGAAGGTTTCTGGTCCATTTGGGTGAAGATTGCTCAGCCTTTAGTCGTGACTTTTGTTGTTTTTAGGAGAGAAGTTGAGCTCCAGTCCTCTTCCGCCATCTTAATCCCATCTCCTACATCCAACTTTCAAAAAGCTGAAATGTGCCCATGACATCACTACCATGGACACTTACTGCACCACAGACAATGCATGTCTGTATTACTAATTTGCCTCCAAAAACTCCAGACTGGATTCTTGGCTGCATTGTTGAAAGAAAGAAAATAGCCGTTAACAGTGATTTCCCAAACAGAATGGTTTTACTCTTTGGGAAGATAAAACCCTTTGACTCAGTTCCTGTGGTGATTTACTAACATGCCTTTGATGTGCCTGTTGGTCCTAGGTGGAGTGGGGAACACACACATCGTTCCTGTCTTCAAGCAACCTAGGATCTATTCTGCAGTCAAAACATGGATCCATCCAAAAGGTAAGTCACAAATAATGATGGTGTGTTGTGAATTTCTGCAAGGAGTGGAAGAGCCCACAGAGTTCTCGGCTTAAGACTCAGTTGTCTTCCCAGCTCTCTGAAGTCTTTCCTCACAGCAGCCCAGACACCCTGTGATGACCTCTGCCCTGACCATTCTCATTCACGTTCATTGGACTGTCCCCAGGTTTAACAGATAAGAACAAGATAGGCCCAGTTACATTGGCATTTCAGATAAACAACAGATACATTTTAAGTATACGGATGCCTCATGCAATATTTGAGACCTACGCAAAAGTATTCCATGTTTCCCTGAAATGCAGATGGATATATACCACATCTTTCTTGGCTCATCCTTCTGTAGATGCTTGGGTCGTTCTCCTGTCCTGGTGATTGTAACTCTGTTGTGATGAAATAGAGGTGCATATGATCGTCAAGCGAGTGTTTTCGATAAATTGCCAGAAGTGGAATTGCTGGGTCATACCATACTTCCGATTTTAATTTTTTTTTTTTTTTTTTGCTATTTCTTGGGCTGCTTCCGTGGCATATGGAGGTTCCCAGGCTAGGGGTCCAATCGGAGCTGTAGCCACCGGCCTACACCAGAGCTACAGCAATGCGGGATCCGAGCCACGTCTGCAAACTACACCATAGCTCACGGCAACGCCGGATCATTAACCCACTGAGCAAGGGCAGGGATCGAACCCGCAACCTCATGGTCCCTAGTCAGATTTGTTAACCACTGCACCATGACGGGAACTCCTGATTTTAATTTTTTGAGCAATCTCATGCTGTTTTCCACTGTGGCTGCACCAATAATGTTCCTTTTTCTCCACATGCTCTCCAACATTTATTGCTTGTGTGTGTGTGTGTGTTTATAATAACCATTCTCTAAGGGATGAGGTTGAAACATTATTGTGGTTTTGGTTTGTAGTTCCACTAGTGTGGTTGAACCTCTTGTCATAAGCCTGTTGGCCATTTTCTGTTTTCTTTGGAAAATGTCTATTCAGATCCTCTGCCCCAGTTTTTTGTTTGTTTTGTGCCACACCCAAGGCACACAGAAGTTCCCAGGTAAGGGACGGAACCAGCAGCGCCCCATGACAACGTAGGAACAATAGCAGATTTTTTTGTATTTTTGCCAGGTTGTTAGGCCGCTCTTGTGGCATATGGAGGATCCCAGGCTAGGGGTCGAATCGGAGCTGTAGCCACTGGCCTACACCACAGCCACAGCAACGCCAGATCCTTAACCCACTGAGCAAAGCCAGGGATCAAACCCACGACCTCATGGTTCCTAGTCAGATCCGTTAACCACTGCGCCACAATGGGAACTCAATTCCGCTGGTTTAATTTTCCCTTTCTATCACTTGCCTTTGAGGTCAGAACCAAGTGTAAGCAGACAGATGTCCGTGTGCTTACCACCTATGTTTTCTCCTAGACATTGTATGGTTTCATTTCTTCCATTTGAGTCTTTAGTCCATTTTAATTTGGGGATGTGTTGTAAGGTAGGGGTCTAGTTCCATTCTTTGCATGTGCCTGTGCAGTTCTTCCAGCACCGTTGATTGAAGAAATCGTCCCTTGTCCATTGTATGCTCTCTGGTCCTTTGTTGGAAATGAATTGTCTGTGTCTGTGTTGGTTTTACTTCTGGGCTGTCAGTGTTGTTTCACTGGTCTGTCTGTTTTGTTTTTGTGCCAGTCCTGATCTGTTTTGCTATCTATAGCTTTGTAGTGTAGTTTGAAATCAGGAAATGTAATCCTTCCAGCGTTGCTGCTCTTTCTCAAGATGGTTGTAGCTGATGGGGATCTATTGTGGTTCCATACAAATTTTAGAAGTGTTTCTCCTAGGTCTGTGCAATGTGCAATTGAGATTTTGGTAGAGAGTGCATTGAGTCTCTGTTGCTTTTGGTAATCTGGACATTTGAATGATGTGAATTCACTCATAAACATGAAATATCTTTCCATTAATTTGTGCCTTTAATTTCTTTCCTCAACAGCATATAGTTTAGAGTGTACAAGTCTTTACCTTGCCTGGTTAAATTTATCTCTAGGTACTTTATTTTTTTCTTTTACTTTTATTTTATTTATTTTTTCTATTTATTTATTTTTTTTGGTCTTTTTTGCTATCTCTTTGGGCCGCTCCCACGGCATATGGAGGTTCCCAGGCTAGGGGTCGAATCGGAACTGTAGCCACCGGCCTATGCCAGAGCCACAGCAATGCGGGATCTGAGCCGCAGCTGCAGCCTACACCACAGCTCACTGTAATGCCAGATCATTAACCCACTGAGCAAGGGCAGGGACCAAACCTGCAACCTCATGGTTCCTAGTCAGATTCCTTAACCACTGGGCCTTGACGGGAACTCCTAGGTACTTTATTTTTGATGCAATCATAAATATGATTTTTTGGTTTGTTTTTGTTTTAAATCTTCTATGTCTTTGTTCAGTCTTTCTTGTAATGTGTTGATCTTTGCCTCCAGTTTTTGTCCGAGCTCTTGGATCCTCTTCACAATCATTATTCTAAAGTCATTTTGCATGGAGGTGGGTGTGGGGGTTGTCTTGTTCCTTCATCTGGTTCATATTTCTCTGCCTTCTCATTTTGTATGCTTTTTGCATGATCTCCTTTTTGTAGGTTAGAGGTGTGTAGCCTGTCTTGCTTCTAGTGTCTGCCTCCTTGTAGGTGAAATAGAGGAGCTTGTGGCCAGCTTCCTGGTGGGAGGGACCTGCCCACTGGTAGGTGGAGCTGAGCCTTGTCCCTCTAGGGGGTGGACCTTTGTCTGTGGGTGTGATGTGGAGCACTTTAGGTACCTGTTTGTTGATCAGTGGGTCTGTGTTCCCAGCCTGTTTGTTGTTTGGCCTGGGGCTTCTCAGCCTTAATTTGTGGGACCAGATTGTTCCAAAAGGGCCACCTCCAGGGGAGCTCATGCCAACAACTATTCCTGGGACCTCTGCCTAGACTGTCCTGCCCTACAGTGTTTCCCAGTCACCCCCTCCTTTCCCAGGAGACCCTCCATGATTGGCCAGGTCATTCTGACCCAGATTCTTCTTGAGTGCCTGCTTAGCCCTGGGACCCAGTGCACATGAAAGCCTGTGTGCACCCTCCAGGAGTGGAGTTTCTGTCTCCCCCAGTCCTGTGGAGCTCTTGCACACAAGCCTCACTGGCCTTCAATGTCATGTGTCCCAGGGGCTCCTCCTTCCCGTGCCAGACTCCCTGGCTTAGGCACCTGCTGTGGGGTTCAGAAGTCTCCTGTGGGAAAGCCTCTGAAATAGAGTTCTTTTCCAGTTTGTGGGCTGCCCATGCAGGGGGTATGGGATTACTTCTACCATGAATGAGCACCTCCTGCTGTCTCAGTGTGGCTCCTTATTGCCTTGGGGTGTAGGATATCTTGTTCTTAGTAGTTTCCAGTCTATTTTGTTGATGGTCATTCAGCACGTAGTTGTAATTTTGGTGTTTTCATGAGAGGAGGGGAGCTTGAGTCCTCCTACTCTGCCATCTTATCTATTTCTTTTTTTTTTTTTTGTCTTTTAATCTGTTCTATGGAGGTTCCCAGGCTAGGGGTCTAATCAGAGCTGTAGCTGTGGGCCTACACCAGAGCCACAGCAATGCAGGATCCTCAACCCACTGAGTGAGGCTGGGAATCAAACCCACAACAGCACGTCCCTAGTCAGATGCGTTAACCACTGAGCCACAACAGGAACTCCTTCTTGTCTGTTTCTCTTCTTGGGTTTTTGTTTTGTTTTGCTTTGTTTTTAGGGCTGCACTTGCAGCATGTACAAGTTTCCAGGTTAGGGGTTGAATCAGAGCTGTAGCTACCAGCCTACACCACAGCCACATGGGGTCTGAGCCGCATCTGCAACTACACCACAGCTCATGGCAACACAGGATCCTTCACCCACTGAGCATGGCCAGGGATTGAACCTGTGTCCTCATGGGTATTGTTGTGTTTGTTAACCATTGAGCCATGACAGAAACCCCTGTTTCTCTTTTTGATGTTTTGTTATTATTGTATAGAAATGCCACTGATATATACGTTGATTATGTAAACTGAAACATAACTGAATGTATTTATTCAAACAGTTTTTTGCTAGAGTATGTAGGATTTTCTATTACAGTATCATGTAATCTGCAAAAAGGACAGTTTTACTTTTTCCATTTATGATTCAGATTCCTTTTATTTCTTTTTCTTGTCTAATTGTTAGTAGGACTTCAAATCCTATGTGGAATAAAAGGGGCAAGAGTGGGCATCCTTCTCTTGTTCATCATCTTAGAGGAGAAAAAGCGTTCAGCTTGTCACAGTTGAATGGAATGTTAGCTGTAGGTTTGCAGTTGATGGCCTTTATTAAGTTGAGGTCCATTCCCTTTATACTTGCTTTGTTGAGACATAAGCGGATGTAGAAGTTTATCTCATGGGTTTCTTTGCATCTATGGAAATAATCATATGGTTTTTACCCTTTTTGTTTTTCGGTTTTAGTTTTAGGGATGCACCCACATCATACAGAGGTTCTCAGGTTAGGGGTCTAATCGGAGGTAGAGCTGCAGGCCTACACCACAGCCAAGCAAGTTCTGTTTCCCTTCCCAGATGATGGAAGATTTTAGGCATTATTTCTTCCATTAATTTTTCTGTTCTGTTCTCTTTCTCTTCTTCTGGAACCACCCCTGTAATGCAAATGTTATTCTGCTTGATGGTATCCCATAGGTCCTTTAAAGTAGCCTAATTTTTTAAAAATTCTTTTTTCATTTTGCCTCTCTGTCTGATTGAGTTCCATTGTTTGGTCGGGCAAACAATGAATTTTGCTTTTTAAATAAATTTAAGTTAAATATGTGTCCCTTTGAAGAATTCATTCCTACTTACAGCAAAGTATGCCTAAGGGTCATGTTTAAAAACATGTTCCCTGAGAAGTTTTCTACCTGTATAGAATCCAGTAGTAAAGAAAAGAAAAGGAATAGTGCCATGAACTACATCATGAGGTAAAATGAGGTAGGATGTAGTTTGATGAGAGCATCAGTAGTGTGTCTTAATTGTGGAATTTCATCCAAAAAAACTGAACTAAAACTCCCATAAGATTTAGCAAATCCATTGCTAGGGCTTCTGATGAAAACGAACATCCTAATTTGAAAAGATAGGAGCAGCTCTGTCCACTGAAGTGTTCCTTAGACTTTTTCTCTCACATAACTTCTTTTCACAACAGCGAGTGATAATGTGTAGACCAGCCAGGTTATGGCATCAGCCTGTGTCCACTTAGAGATGAGTCAAGATGATGTGGTGTCCATATGCAGTGCAGTGGTATTTGGCCAGAAAAGAGAGTGACCTCTTGCCATTTGCTGCACCTTGGGTGGGCCTAGAAAGTATTATGCTGAAGGCCACAGTCAGACAAATCAGGATAATATGTGATGTCCCTGATTTGTGCAGTCTAATACCCAAAACCAATGATCAAACACACCAAAGAGTAACAGACTCATAGATACAGGAAGGAAAAGAGGACTCCATCTCCCTTGTTGTCCTATCAGAAAAGCGATGCATTCCGTCTCTCAATTTTAGATATTTGGGGAGAATCAGCCATAGCAGAGTTGTCTCTCACAGCCTCCCATACCTTACACCCTCCCTGCTTGGCTTGAAATATTGCAGTGCTCTCAGTTTTCTCCGGGAATTGTGTCATGTTCCATGTGGGCTGGTGCTCAGTTTGCTCTCGAGCCAGATTTCATGACACTGTCCCAGGAACTGGTGTGATGAGGGGTTGAATTTTGAGAAGAATACGTTTAATCCTAGAACTTTGAGTTAGCTAAAGTTTGTTGCTTAGAAAATTATGAGATATGTGGTTTAAGGCAACCCACTGTTGAAAGTAGGGTGAGTCCTTGTTTCCTAACTGTTCAAGGCATAGTAAGTTTTGTACGTATACAATGACAGGGACACTGTTAATGAAGAGCCAGTGGAAAGATAATGAAGTGTACAGATTGTTGCATCCAGAGAAAAATTCTACACACGGTCAATGAGTGAAGACTTTTACAACCTGATGAGCATATGCTTAGTGTGTGGCATTTTACAATTTAATTTCTATAACTACTCCTTTTCTTCTGGACAAATGTTACCTATGGAGTGTAAAAATGTCTGGTGCCTCAACTACCAGAAATGAGTGGAAATGGTATTTCCATCAAAAAATGGGAGCCCTTTTAAATCTCACCATGGTAGGATTTTGCAATTCCCCTAAACGTTGAAGACCCATTATATTTGGGGAGGTCTTTTTCTCTCCAATAATGTCTTTTCAAAACAGAGAGTAATACTGTTTGATTGTAGGATGCAGTTTTTGAAATAAAATGTTGACCCTGTCCAGGGAAACGGCCACTAGGCTATATAGAGCAGGTGGACCCAGAGGGGGCAGAGTTGCCTTCCCTCTGAAAGTTCCAGGCCTCTGACCAGTTTCCACGGCAATGGAATGCTGCCCACGGAGCCTTGTGGTTCAACTGCCAGTCTGTGAGAAGAGAAGTGTGTGTTGGCCACAGCTGGGAGGCTCTCCCCTTCGCTGCTCAAGTGCCAGACGATGGGCAACCTTAGCTGTTGTTGCGGAGGTATGTTGCTACTGATCTAAAGGCTGTTTCCTCAGATGGGTGGTTCGTTTTGACTAAACATAGTATCTCCATCTTTATCTCCATTGCCACCAGTCTCATCAGTCTCTCAAGCCATAGGTCTGTTATACAGGCTTGCTGTATGACTAAGGTATATCTTAATGCTCCGAGTGAGCCAACTGCCTCAAGTATTTTCCTAAATGTGAGAAAAGACTCGTGTCTCGTGGCAGTTTGAAACACGTTCTCCCGGAGCACAGAGACAGCAAACATGCCCCTCTGCCTTTTTCAAAGCACGAGGCCCTCGCTGTCAGCCCTGCAGTAGACATTCAAAAGGGGGACATTACAGCTCCACTCTTCTCAGTGTACATGTCGATGTCTGAATCCACATGCTAGCAGTCCAAAGGCAGAGGAATTTCGACAGAGCAAGAAATGGGGATTTTTCAGGTTGGATTTCCCCAGGTTGATGAGGACTAGCCCACTGGCTCTTTGGGTGCTAGCTGGTAGTGTGGTGACAAGGGCCAGTGCCAGCAGGTTAGTGGGGTGAACATTGGGTGAGGAAAGGAAGAAAGGTCTCTCTGGTGATCCTCAGAGAGACCCGGGGTGGGGTCTTCAAGCTGAGGTCTGGAGGGGGTCTCTCTAGGAGGAGCACTGTCCCTGCCACTCTCAGGTCTAGAGAAGGATGAGGAGTGTCCAGAGTATAGACTGGGTTTGGGTGACAGAAGACTTGCACTCTGGCCCATTGTCAGCCAGACCTTGGTCAAGGCTGCTCAGACCGGTGCTCTGATGCAATGTCAGTGAGACATGGAGAGTCACAGATTTCCTTTCCTAATGCCGCCCCCCACCAGGCACTCGTCCGGATGGCCACCTCCCCAGTGAATCCACAGGACTTGATCGTCCAGGTGTGGTCTGCTGCAGGAAAGCTGATTCTTGCTAGAGCCGTCATGTGAACTTGGTTGAAGGTGTTTTGATCTCTGAGTCAAATTGGGGATCCAAGCAGACTGCTGTTCACATGAGGTGGTCAGCTGGTCACTGTGAAGGGCTGACAAGGGAAGATTGGGGGAGGATGGGCCAAGTTGGGGTTTCTCTAGTCCTCCAGAGGAGCTCTTTTTGGATGAATGTTTGTATTTTGGATTGGGGGTCAGAAGATAGAGGCAAAATGTTGGGTAAAGAATTGGACTGCTCTCCTGGCTCTGACATGTACTCCAGGATCACCCCAGGACATCTTGGGGGCAACAGGCTTTAAAAGTGAGAGAGAGAGAGAGAGAGAAAGTGGAGTTCTGGATTCAAGCAAGAGTCCAGGGCATGATCTCAGCCAGCGCCAAGCAGGCTTCAGTGGTTCAGGGGGATGTGTGACCTGAGGGAACCAACTGCACTCTTGTCCCAGATCTGCTCACACATGATTGGCGCGACTCTTGAGAAGATGCTCTAAGTTTCAGTGCTGTCCACTGGAAGATAGGGGTTCGAGCCCCTGTTTTGAACCCTCTTCCTCTAAAGTGGCATGATGTGCAGATCAGGGAACGTGACAGGAGACATTCTCCCTGAGCCATAAAGCCCCCTTCCCATGGAAAGGCCTTCTCCTGTTTGGTTCTTCCTCACTCTTTAATTATTGTCTGTGTCTGGTCTATTTGGAATGTGGGTCTTTTTCTCTCACCTGTCTTGTGTTATCAAGCAGAGAGTAACACTGTGTGGTTCTGGGATGCATTTTTTGAGACAACATGTTGGCCCTGTACTGCCATCCCTGTCTGTAGAGAGACACATTAGTCTAGACAGAGCAGGTGGGCCCAGAGGGGGCAGAGTTGCCTTCCCTCTGAAAGTTCCAGGCCTTGACTGGTTGCCACAGCAATAGGATGATACCCACGGGGTCCTGCGGTCCAACTGCCACTCTGTGAGTGGAGAGGTGTGTGTTGGGCCACAACTGGGAGGCTCTCCCCTTCACCCCTCAAGAGTTGGACGATGGGCAACCTGAGCTGTTGTTGGGGAGGTATGTTGATACTGATCTAAAGGCTGTTCCATCAGATGGCATAGTTTACCCTGAAGGAAAATGTTCTCTGATTTTTTTTTCATTTCCACCATTTCAGTTTGTGTACAGAGATATATATCTCTTATACAGCCATTTTGTATTACTCTTAAGATTTTTAATTATTTCTTCCTGGTAGGGCGCCTCAAATTTTTTCTTAATTTATAAAATACCCCTTCCTATTTCCCATGTACAAACCTTCTCCCATCACACTAACCCCGGTAATACCCTACTCTGCCTTTATTCAGTGCAGAGGGACCCTGATTCCATTCTTCAATACACATGATGGAAATGGGCATTTATAGCTCCACACTTCTAAATGCACATATCAATGTCTGAAGCCAAATAATTGCATTTTTTTTTGTCCCTTTTGCTATTTCTTGGGCTGCTGCCACGGCATATGGAGGTTCCCAGGCTACGGGTTGAATTGGAGCAGTAGCTCCCAGCCTACACCAGAGCCACAGCAACTCGGGATCCAATCCATATCTGCAACCTACACCACAGCTCAGAGCATCGCCGGATCTTTAACCCACTGAGCAAGGGCAGGGACCAAACCTGCAACCTCGTGGTTCCTAGTCGGATTCGTTAACCACTGCTCAACAACGGGAACTCCCAATAATTGCATTTTAAATGTAGAAATTGATTGTAAGGAATGAAAGTTGGATTTTCAAGTAGGATTTCCATGGGTTGATGATGATAAGCTCACTGTAGTTGGCAGTTAGCTGGTAGTGTGCTGAGAACACACAGTGCAGGTAGGTTCGTGGGGTGAACATTTGGTAACTGAGGGAAGGAGGGTCCGACTGGTGATCCACAGAGGGAGACTTAGGGTCAGGTCTTCAAGCTGAGAGTCTCTAAAGGGTCCCTTTAAGAGGATAGAAGACTCTATCCCTGCCACTGCAGGGTCTGAAGAAGGATGAGGAGTTTCCAGGGTACAGATTGGGTTTGGGTGAAGAATGACTTGAGCTCCTGCTCATTCTCGGCCAGACCTTGGTCCAGGCTGCAGAGGAGGAGCTCAGACTCCTATTGCTGTACAGCAGCAAGGGGTACAACATTGTCAATCAACAGTATTTTCATCACAACAATTTTTTAAAGAAAATTGTGTGAGACATTGACAGTCAGAGTCTTTAATTTACTAAACAGTCAAAGCACTGGCCCAGATGGTCTCCTCCCGAGTGAATTCCCAGGAACCTCTTATCCAGGCACGATCAGCTGAAGGGAAGCTCATTCTTGGCAGAGGCCTCTTGTGGCATCTGGTCGAGACTGTTCTGAGCTCTGAGCCATCTTGGGAGTGAAACAGACCCCTAGTCGCTGGAGGTTGTCAGCTGGTTGTTGTGAAAGAGTAATGTGATGCAGTGGATGACATGAAGATTTGGGGGAGAATGCCTGGGTTGGAGCATCCACGGAGCCAGGGCAAAGCCTTGGTCCTTCAGAGGGGCTTTGTTTGGAGGAAAATGTCGGATTCAGATCAGGGATTAAAGCATGGAGACAAAGGGCTGGATAAGGGTTTGGACTGATGTCTTGGTTCAGCATCTCCTGCAGGGAAGGCATCAGAGCTCGCCCACTAAAACCTTGGGATGGGAGGACTTGTGGGAGAGTGAGAAGATCTCTTGATTCAAGGGTCCAGGGCATGGTCTTGGCCCTGAGCAAGTGTCTGGCCTTCAGGATTCAGGGATTTCTGTCCTCAAGGAACCAAATACATTCTTGGCCCACATCCATCCTTCAACATTGCCGTGATTCTTGGCAAGTTAGTCTAAAGTTCAATGCCCTCTACTGTCAGATCAGGCTTACACTCTCTGGGTTGCACCCCCTTCGCCTGCAACCGGGCCACCTTGGGGATGAGAGGAGATGATGAGAGAGACGCTACATGACCTGGAAATCTTCCTTCCCATGATGCTCTTCCATACTCTCTTGCTGTGGAGCTATTCAAACCCCCTCTTTCGATCCAACCAGCACCGTGACTCAAGCTTATGCAGGTAGTCATTCAATGAAACCAATCCCAAATGTTAACAGAGATGCGTGGATAAACCAAAGGCAGTATGAATCCACATAGGAATAAAATTCTACCAGAAAAAATTGTAAATATGTTAAATATGTTACTACATGGATTACCCAAAATGAAACACCCTTTTAACAATAGTCAAGTCAAACAGACACAGGAAAAGAAATATTGAACAATTCAACATATAGGCGGTAAGTAGATTAGGCAGATTGTCAAAGGTGGAAAGTAGAGAGGGCTAGGACTTGGCAGCAGGGCTGAAGGGGGAGTCATTCCTGAATGGGTGCAGAGGTCCTATGAGTTATGATGAGAAAGGTTGTTATGGACAGTAGGGCAAAGTACATGGCTTGTGAAGGCATGCCTTCTCCCTGAATTTCCTATTGCAAAAGTATTCCAAAGAGAAGCATTATGTATCTAAGAAAAGAAAAGAGGCGAAACATCCCAGAGGATGGAGTGTGAACACAGGAGCACCCTGTGGGAAGAGTAGGGAAGCTGAAATGATCTCCTGCCATTTCAGAAGATGGAGGAATGCGGTGGGACAGGAAAATGGGCAGGAGGATTCACGAGACTCTGTCATGGCAGCAGAACCTGCATGCTCGTGTTGGCCATTTCTCAGATGGAGAATATGCCACGGAGAGGTTCCCTTTAGCAAGAGAGGCAGAGGCTCCCTTTCTCAGGTCTTTCAAGGTGCTCTCTGCCGTCCTTCAAAACGTTTACCCGGGAGGATGGGCCAAGAGAAGCTCCATTCATGCTTCATCCCACCCCCACCCCTTGACTCCCAGCCCATGTCCAGTCAGGTGAGGTGCCCAGAGTACCTCCTGAGCAGCACCACCGCCTTGCTGACAGTGACTGTGTGTCCCCCTAGAAACACACGACAATGTTCTGGAGGCCAGTGGGAGTGAGAAGACTGAGGAGGAGGCCCCAGCCAGAGAAAATGAGGAGGAGGAAGACTCGCCCAATAACAAGGTGGAGGAGGAGGCCACAACAAGTGGAAATAACAAGGAGGAGTCCCCAGCCAGCGACAGGGCCGAGCAAGAAGCCCAGCCTGCCCCCAAGGTAAGCTCACTTTTCGTGATCTGAGATTTAAAAAGGTGCCTCCTTTCTTCTTGGATGTGCCTACTTCAGAAAAGGAAATTGGAGAAAGTCCATTATAGAGGATATATGCAGATTCCTATTTGAAGGAATGTTGAGTCAAAGTTTGGTACCAACCAATAACTCCTTCGAAGGGGCATTGGCAAAAGTGACCCTATCAGTTCCGCAGTGTATGGTAGGGAGCATTTTTCTTTGAAGAAGACCAAAATTTTTTTAAATGAACATGGCCTTGAGGGATCTTCCTTGAAAAGCTGGTGCCTTTTCCAAAGGTGTCTTTGCTGTCTTCTTTTGGGGAAACGGACTCAACTCTGCCTTCTGGCTGTGTGCCTGCGGTCCCCAACCACAGGAAGACCTGTGGCCACAGTGCAGAGGATGCTGTGACACTCACAGTGTTTTCTTTTCTCTCATCACAGGTGGATGGGATGGATGATGAAAGCCGTAAGTATTCTGGAACCCGGCTCTGCTGAGGAGAAGTCCAGGTGTTGAGGAAGGGCGGGGGGTGCTTTCCTACCCCTTTGGTTGCAGAGACACCCTGATTCTGGGTTCCTCCTGGGAAAGGGGGTGAAGGATGGGGTGAAAGAGACTGACTTCCCACAAAAGGGCCATCCCAAGTCCTCGGGTCCCTGGAGGAAAGGAGGCTCTTTGTATGGTGGGGGTAGGTGTCCGGGAACATTGGGGGGTGTGCGTGTGAGGGCCTGTTGGTGTGATTGTGAACCAGTGTGAGTGGGTGTGTTTTGTGGGGAGTCACTTGTGCCTTAGCACCACATACCTGTCCAGTTTTTCGTTGAACAGTCTCATGATGACCGCAGGCTAACTGTCCATTCCCTTATTCTCCCTGCACCCGCAGGGAGCAAGGTTTGGGAAAAAGGTATTCCCTCCTCTGTTGGTCTTTCTTTTCCTCTTTTCTTCCCCCTCTGCTTGGTGCAGACTTTCATGCTATTGTTTCAAACATGTGCCATGAACTCGAGCCTCTTGAGGTTGTAAGTGTCCCAAGGAGTGTTGTGAACGCTGGGCTCCCCCCGCACCTCCTACCAACTCGGGGCAGCCACCCTTCCAGCCTCTGCTCAGGAGTGGTCTTTCACTCACCTCATCTGCATGACATCAGAGAGTCTTTGTCCTTCTGTGTCTGACTGGCTTCACTTGAAGTGATGTCCTCCAGCGAGTTCCTGTCGAGGCTCAGAGGTCCTGAACCTGACCAGTACCTATGAGGACATGGGTTCAACCCTTGGCTTTGCTCAGTGGGTAAAGGATCTGTATTTTCCCTGAGCCACGGTGTAGGTTGCAGACATGGCTCAGATCCCAAGTTGCTGCTGCTGTGGCATAGGCAAGCAGCTGTAGCTCTGATTCAGCTCCTAGCCTAGGAACCTCCAAATGCCTCAAGCGAGGCCCTAAAAAGACCAAAAGAAATGATATTGAGATTTTGATAGGTGTTGTAGTGTACCTGCTGTTTTTTCATGTAGTATGAAATGTCAATGATATTCCGTCTTCAAATCTATTTCTTTTTATTTTTCTGTATTTTTCAGGCCATGCCCATGACATAATGAAGTTCCCAGGTGAGGGGTCAAATCTGAGCTATTTATGCCAAACTACGCCAGAGCCACATCCACACCTACAGCACATGTCTGTGACCTACACCACAGCTCAAAGCAACGCTGGACCCTTCAAGCCAGGGATTGAACCTGCTTCATCGTGGATATTAGTTGGGTTCATTCCTGATGAGCCACAATGGGCACTCCTTCTTCCCCTCTGTGAACATGGAATGTCATTTGAATTCTTTGTGACTTATTCAATTCTTTCAGCAATGTTTTGTAGTTTTCACTGTAAAAGTTGTTTCCTTTCTTAGAGCCCTGAGCCTGCCTTCCAGCTGCACCAGCAGCACCATGAGAAATACTGGCTCGTGAATACAGTGGCATGTCCCTCACTGCCTCTGCACTGAGCTCTGATTATGGCAGCACAGGTGTTGTGGGCCATACACAGCACCTCTCCTTACCCATGGGTTCTGCTAGGAATCGGTCTAGAATGTCACCATTGCCATCTCTCTTTGGGTGTCTGCAGGGCCTCCCAGAATTCCTCGCACAGGTGCATGAGCACAGGAGATACATACAAATGAATGATCAGGTCAGACCAGCCAACTGGTCTGCAGTAAAGCGTGTCCGGGGAGGGGAGGTCATATCTTGCTCATCGTTGAATCTCCACCCTGAACACGATGCCTGGTGTGGCAGTCACTGGCAGATCACCTCTTTATACTTCATGGAATTCCATAATAAATAGTGCAATCCATTCATATAAAACACAGCACCGTTCAATTGCTTACTCAGCTATCCCCTTTTCAGTGTGTGTAGAGGTGGAATTTCAGGTGTGTCAGTTTAGAGGTAGGAGCTATAAAGGGCCATAGAAGGAAGAAGTTGAAAGGTCATTCCTTCAGCACGTTGCTGTCCTTCGAATGTTGGCATCTGTGCTCACCTTGTGTGGAAGGTCTCAGTCCATGGAGCAGAGGGAAGGTCTGGGAGCCTGGAGGAAAAACCAGGGTGATGCTCTGTGACGTGCAGTCACCTCAGGGAAGCAGGAGGAATGGGAGGGTCACTCCTTCTAACTCAATTCCCCCCGTGGTGTGTTTCTACAGAGTCAGTGGTGGAGAGCATGAGCAGCCGCCAGGATGAGGAGGCTGCAGGTAGGGAAGAGCACGCAATGGGATCAAGTGGGAGAGGGTTCCTGGGAGCACCAGGGTCCACCTGCTGCCGGGAGAGGGAGGAAGTGGGGGATAGGACTTGGCGGGTGGGTGGGTGGGTGGCCTAATGAGTGGCACTCTGCTGTGGTGTTTTCCCCTGTGAAATCGATACCACGAAGAAGACTTGGGTCCCTGGTCTTTGTTGTGCTGTGTTTGTATTCCTCTCTCCTTTTCTTTGAGAGGAAGAATCGATTTTCCCTCCCAAAGCTGCTCCTTCCTGCTTTGGTCTCTGCCCATTGTGCAAGTTTGCTTTGTGATTTGCACCGTGAGGGCCCAGTGCACAAGAGCTGTTGACTTGGTTTCCTTTATTGGCCTTGAGGGACCTGAAGTGGTGGCACCCAAAGCTCTCCCAGGCCCTTGACCCTGGAGACCAAGTTGGTCGAGTGAGTGTCAGGTGGTGGGTGAGAAGGCAGCTCTCTGGCTCTGCATGTTTGGGATTTCTGGCCTCCCTGTCCTGTTGTGTCCTCATGGTGTGTCCTGAGGGAAGGGGCGTTCCCAGAGTTGGATGCCCAGAACAGGGAACTGAGGCACAGACAGTTGTACATCTCCTTTTGTGGCATGTGTTTCTTCTACAGGGGATGTGAGGAGTTCCCTAGTGTCCTAGAGGCTAAGGATCGAGTGTTCGATCCCTTCTGTGGTGCAGATTCAAGTGCCTGGGTTGGGAACCACTGCATCCCCTGGGAGTGGTGACAATCAATCAGTCAACCAATGGGATTGACATCAGACCATTCTGCATGGTCATTATCTAGGTTGTCTCCGCTACCAAGAGGCATTTTCACACGAAACCTGTGTGGGGAGGTAATGTTTTGAAGTGCACCCCAAAGAGCAAGATCTTTCTAAGTAGAACTTGGATTCTGCTGGCTCTTCTGTGTGGCTGGGTGTTATGGGCTTTGAGGGCTTGGCCTGGGAGTCAATTATTAGTCATTTCCCTGTTATCTTCTGCAATCAGGATGTCACTCGTTCTCTCTGTTGTCATGTATTTTCCAGAATCTTGCTTTGGAAACCTAGGATCTTGCTTCAGGATTCTGAGGGCAATTTTGTTCTTTACCACCTTGGCTGGAATAATCCCATGGTGGCCACACAACAGGGTGCACCCTGCCAATGAGCCAGATGAAGGTACTGAGGAACCTGACTCAATACATCCAGGCCTGAACAATGATTCTAGTTCATTCAGTGTTCCAAATTTCAGAACAAACTCTACAAATGATAAGCCATATCTTTCTTTTATTCCATGATGCAAATTCAAATGAAATAACTCGGAGTTCCCGTCGTGGCGCAGTGCTTAATAAATCCGACTAGGAACCATGAGGTTGTGAGTTTGATCTATGGCCTTGCTCAGCGGGTTAAGGATCCAGGGTTGCCGTGAGCCGTGGTGTAGGTTGAAGATGCGGCTTGGATCCTGAGTTGCAGTGGCAGTGGTCACTGTAGGCCACTACAACTCTGATTAGACCCGTATCCTCGGAATCTCCATATGCTGAGGGAAGCAGGCCTAAAAAAGGCAAAATGACAAAAAAGGAAAAAATAAATTGAATAACTCAGTTGGTAATTTCCCAACTATGGAAATAATGATTCATTTAAAATCGACATTTGGTTCCTGGTTAATAGCAAAGGTGACCTCACTCATTTTATGACATTTACTGCTATTTAATATTTCCAGTTGTAATAGATCCCTGCATGGAACCACATTTCCCAATTTGAAAACAATGCTAGAAATGATTTAGAACAAGATTATATTAACAAGAAATGGTGGATATTACAGAAAGCTCCTCTAACCCATTCCTCCAATTTTCACTAATGACAACGTCCATCACTGAATGGGGAACTCATTTTGTACACTGAGCAGCAAAAGATTCCTACAATTTTAATTAATGAAAAGTTCCCCATTTACATTCAGATTCAGTTTTTTTTCTGTGCCAGTAGTTGAGGTTGGACACATGCAAAATATTAGGAGGCCCCAGTATGTTACCATAGAGAACATGTACACTCCCATTTGTAGTAGCACGTTATTCCCAACAGCAAAGAGATGAAACCAATCACAAATGACAAGAGATCAGGAGACAGATCAAATGCGATATGTGACCAGAAGAGAACAGTATTCTACCTGAAACAAAATTAAAATTTTAAATAGGATACAAAAAGGATTATCCAAAAAAAAAAAAGTAAACACTGTTTGACCAAATGTGAGGAGTTCCCATCATGGCGTGCCAGCAGTGAAACTGATTAGGAAGCATGAGATTGTGAATATGCCCCATGGCCACAAACAGTGAGATATGGATCCGAAGATGCCATGAGCTGTGGTGTAGGTGGCAGATGCAGCTGGGATCCTGCCTTGCTGTGGCTCTGACATAAAATGGCAGCTACATCTCCTCTTAGACCCCTAGCCTGGGAACCTCCATATGGCATGCGTGTGGCCCTAAAAAGCAACAAGTTTTAATAGAAAAAAAATAGAGAAATCAGGCAGCACAGAGAAGGAAATATCGTGCAACTCAACGTATAGGCGGTAACCAGACTCAGCAGAGTGTCAGAGATGGAAAGTAGAAATGGCTAAGACCTGGCAGCAGGGCTGAAGGGGGAGTCATTCCTGAATGGGTGCAGAGGTCCTATGAGTTAACGATGAGAAAGGTTGTTATGGACAGTGGTGCAAAGTACATAGCATTGGGAAGGCCTGCTCTCCCCATGAGTTTCCTATTGCCAAAGTATTCCAAAGAGAAGCATTATGTATCTAAGAAAAGAAAAGAGGCGAAACATCCCAGAGGATGGAGTGTGAACACAGGAGCACCCTGTGGGAAGAGTAGGGAAGCTGAAATGATCTCCTGCCATTTCAGAAGATGGAGGAATGCGGTGGGACAGGAAAATGGGCAGGAGGATTCACGAGACTCTGTCATGGCAGCAGAACCTGCATGCTCGTGTTGGCCATTTCTCAGATGGAGAATATGCCACGGAGAGGTTCCCTTTAGCAAGAGAGGCAGAGGCTCCCTTTCTCAGGTCTTTCAAGGTGCTCTCTGCCGTCCTTCAAAACGTTTACCCGGGAGGATGGGCCAAGAGAAGCTCCATCCATGCTTCATCCCACCCCCACCCCTTGACTCCCAGCCCATGTCCAGTCAGGTGAGGTGCCCAGAGTACCTCCTGAGCAGCACCACCGCCTTGCTGACAGTGACTGTGTGTCCCCCTAGCAACCCTCGATGATGTTGTGGAGGCCGGCGGGAGTGAGAAGACCGAGGAGGAGGCCCTGGCTGGGGCAAATGAGGAGGAGGTGGGGCCGGGAACTGAGAAGGTGCAGGAGGAGGCTGCCTGCATTGACGAGGCAGAGGAGGAGGCGGGCCCATCCCTTGAAAATGACGAGGAGTCCCCAGCCAGCGACCTGGTTGAGCAGGACGACCAGCTTGTCCCCAAGGTAAGCTCACCTTTCTTGATCTGAGATTTAAAAAGGTGCCTCCTTTCTTCTTGGATGTGCCTACTTCAGAAAAGGAAATCTGAGAAAGTCCATTATAGAGGATATATGCAGATTCCTATTTGAAGGAATGTTGAGTCAAAGTTTGGTACCAACCAATAACTCCTTCCAAGGGGCATTGGCAAAAGAGATCACATCAGTTCCCAAGTGTACATAGGGAGCATTTGTCTATGAAGAAGTCTGAATGTTTTGTTTTGTTTGGTTTTGTTGTCTTTTTGCCTTTTCTAGGGCCACTCCCGTGGCATATGGAGGTTCCCCGGCTCAGGGTCAAATCGGAGCTGTAGCCACCGGCCTGCACCAGAGCCACAGCAACGCGGGATCCGAGCCACGTCTGCAACCTACACCTCAGCTCACGGCAATGCTGGATCCTTAACCCACTGAGCAAGGCCAGGGATCGAACCCGCAACCTCATGGTTCCTGGCCGGATTCGTTATCCACTGCGCCACGACGGGAACTCCAAAGAAGCCTGAATGTTTTTTAAATGAACGTGGACTTGGGAGGTCTTCCATGAAAAGCTGGTGCCTTTTCCAAATGTGACTTTGCTGTCTTCTTTTGGGGAAACGGACTCAACTCTGCCTTCTGTCTGTGTGCCTGTGGTCCGCAACCACAGGAAGACCTGTGGCCACAGTGCAGAGGATGCTGTGACACTTATAGGGTTTTCTTTTCTCTCATCACAGGTGGACGGGATGGACGATGAAAGCCGTAAGTATTCTGGAACCCGGCTCTGCTGAGGAGAAGTCCAGGTGTTGAGGAAGGGTGGGGGGTGCTTTCCTGCCCCTTTGGTTGCAGAGACACCCTGATTCTGGGTTCCTCCTGGGAATGGGGGTGAAGGATGGGGTGAAAGAGACTGACTTCCCACAAAGGGGAATTTCCCATGGGCTAGTCATGGATATGGTTCTACCTTTTGTTATTTAGGCTGTTCAGCGAAAGCTTGGCTTCTTTTCAAATGCTGAAACAATCTCAGAGGCATCAGAGATGTCAAGAGTGGTGATAATTGTGCTGTTTAGGTCACTGTGTTGGTTCTGCTTCTTTAGCAAGATTGGATTTTATTGACCCAGACACAGGTAAAATATTTCCTATCAAAAACTCTCTGTCCCATATACTGTATTCATTATTCGATCCACCCACAGTACTGTCATGAGATGAATACCAAGTGCTCAGCGCTGTTTGGAGAAACAGTTTTCATCTTGGTTACTATGAGCATTTGAAGTAATGATGCTGAAGGCAGAGAGGGAGATGTTTGTTGTCAGGAAAACACAGTGGTTTTTTTTTTTTTTTTTTTTTTTTTTTAGTGGGAGTCCATGCAGTCATCATGATTTCTAATTTAAAGATAGAAAAAACAGGAATCCTCATTGTCTGACTTGCACCTCCAGGTCCTGAAAGTGATAAGAGAAAGTCTGGGCCCCTTCCTTGGCACATGGCTCATTGCAGCAAAGGTGTGTTTTTCATTTGAGCTGCAGCTGGGATGGTAAACTTGACCATGAACATTAATGTGATGCTAGGGGCATTGTTCATGTATCTATCTCTTTGAGTTCCTGTTGTTTTGAAAAGGGGGGTCCTGATAAAACATAAAATTCCAGGAGTTACTGTTGTGGTGCAGTTGAAACAAATCTGACTAAAAACCATGAGGTTGTGGGTTCAATCCCCAGCCTCACTCAGTGGGTTAAGGATGAGGTGTTGCTGTGGCTGTGATGTAGGCCGAGAGCTGTAGTTCCAATTAGACCCTTAGCCTGGGAACCTCAAAATGCTGCAGGTGCAGCCCTAAAAAGAAAAAAACAAAGAAAAAAACACAAAATTCCAGAATCATGGAATCTGCACTCCATTGGCTTGTGTGGCAATTCAATTATGACTTTATATCTAAAAGTGAAATCATAGAGAATTGTCATTTTGATATTTTGGCTGCCCAACTTCCATTTGCTCTCTGAAAAGTACCCAGTCTTGTTTTGGGGAATTACTTTTTCCCCAATGACTCATAACCAGGTGCCCTGTTCTCCCCTAGCCCAGGGGCATGTGTGTGAATCAAAGGAAGTCAGTAGTACCCTCCCTTCTCTGGGATTTCAGTCTTGAGTAGTGTGGCTAAGGGACTGATGATGACTGGAGAGCAGTCATTTCTTATTTATTTATTTATTTATCTGTACATGATTTTTATTTTTTCCATTATACTTGGTTTACACTGTTCTATTAATTTTCTACTGTACAGCAATGTGGCCCAGTCACACATACATATATGCAAAGAGCAGTCATTTCTAACAGCAAGTCTCTAACAAAAGCAGCCCCATCCCAGGCCAGTTAAATCAGAGTCCCAGAGGATGAGGTGAAGACGTCAATATTCTTTAAAATCTTTGAAAACCTCCCCTGATGATTCTATTATGCAGCCTGGATGAGAACTTCTGCCAATGAGGCTGTGATGGAGCCTCCAGATCTGCCTGGTTTCTACACTTAATTTGATACCCTTCCTGATGAGTCTATGAGTTCTTAAAAGCCTTCCTTTAAGTCCTTGGATTAAATTCATCAGAGTTCATTTCATTCCCCGTAGCAAATGACCCCAATACTAAAATAAAAAACAATCATGGAGTTCCTTGGTGGCTCAGCAGGTTAAGGATCTGGCATTGCCACTGCTGTGGCTCAGGTCGCTGCTGTGGCCATAGTTTGATCCCTGACCTCAGAACTTTCACATGCTGTGGATGTGGCCAACAATAAATAGGTAAATAAAATAAAAAACAATTGCATGAAAATGCTTTACTCTGAACCCAATGCAAGTAAGTCACTTTGCCAAGAAACCCAAAACTAATAGATTTGACAGCTTAAAGCCAACAAATTTTATTTTCCTAATGGAAAAGCCTAATCCACTCATGAAAGAAAAGCCCATTATTCCACCAACACAGACTGGGGATTTGCATGGTATTAGGACAATTTTTTTAAGAATCCCTGGAAGACTTTAAGCAAAAAGACCCTGTGAGTACCAACATGTCCCCCTTTCCTTCTCTACCTGCTAGAGATAAATTAACATGTATCCAAACAGCTAGTTACTGCCAGCAACCATGTACAAATGAGGGATTTTGCAGGCATACTCTTCAAAGGAAGTTGGCATCAGGAGGGCTTTCTGGACCTTCCAAGAGATTTAAGCGTTTCAGATTTCCCAGGTGGCATCACAGGAGTGGAAATTGTATCTTTGAGAATGAGAGGATGAGTGGTCAGGGAAAATGGAAACTTTTCCAAAAGCCAGATTTCATTTTGATTGTGTCCCAAATCCAGAAAAGAGCCACTTTGGCTTGATGCTTCTCCCCTGGGTACAGGGCTGAATTTCAGGCTTGAGAACAAGTGTGCAGAGGCATCCTATGAAGCTTTCCCATGAGAAGAAATAATTTGTAATTTGTGAATAATTTATTTGCATTTACAGTCACATGGTTTTTAATCATAGTCAAATATTGAAGCAAAGTGATCTTGATAGGAAATAAATGCATTCTTTATTAAGTGTGAAGAAAGTAGCACTATGCCTTATATAAAGATTCACACACATCCTGTCCTTAGGAATTGTTTTCAAGTATATTAACAGCAGTCCTAGGCACTTTCAGATATCACAAGTTGGAATGCAATTGTCATTTTTTTTGTCTTTTGTCTTTTGGGGGCTGTACCCATGGCATATAGAGGTTCCCAGGCTGGGGGTAGAATCAGAGCTGTATCTGACAGCCTATGCCACAGCCAGAGCACCACAGGAACTGAGATGCATCTGTGGCCTATACTACAGCTCCTGGCAACACCAGATCCTTAATCCACTGATTGAGGCCGAGGATGGAACCCACATCCTCATGGATCCTAGTCAGGTTTGTTAACCACTGAGCATGCCAGGGACTATGAAATTGTCACTTTAAAACTCTCAGTTCTCCTTTCACTTGTAGACAAACAGCCCCTGAAGTCATTGGACTCCTTTAATCATATCTGTGAAGTAGGGGCTCAAGATCCCAGGATCTCTGGTTTGGACAGCACTGGATGGGGCATCAATGGCAGCTGTTGAGGCAGTGCACAAGCCCAAAGCACAACTTTTGAATTCTACTCCCAGACATGTTCTTCCCATTTCTGTACAGATGGCATCTTCAGTGTGGAGGCCGTTTCAGCATCTCCATTGCCTTGGTGAGTTCAGCTTGATGGTCAGCTTCCATCTCCATGTTGTATTGCCTCATGGTCACTCAAGGGGGCACCACTGTCATAAAGTCATCTGATGTTACCACTTGTAAGAGCTGGGAGTATGGGGTGACTGTTTCCTTATCTCAGTCTTGGGAACTAGCTATTGACTGTTAGTGTGATGCTTTGTGAGTCCATTGCCTTGAGGCCCCAAACAAACAGGCACTTGAAATCAGACCAGAGACAAGGTGTGTGAATCTCAGGCTCTGGAGATGTTTCAAACTGATATCTGTCAGTTCACATGCTCCAAATGTATGTTTATAACCATGTGTGTGAGATGTATGTACACATATACATGTGTCTGTTGGGAAGTAGGAAACTGGAAATAGAGGATATTGTAACCTCAAAAAAAAAATAACTTTAGATAGGCTGAAAAATAGGTAAGAGGCATTTTCTTACATACCAGTAAATGAGTAGAAGTTGTCAGGAGTGATTCTTTTTTTTTTTTTTTTTTTTTTTTGTCTTTCTGCCTTTTCTTGAGCTGCTCCTGTGCCATATGGAGGTTCCCAGGCTAGGGGTCAAATCAGAGCTGTAGCCATTGGCCTATGTCAGAGCCACAGCAACACAGGATCTGAGCTGTGTCTGCAACCTACTCCACAGCTCATGGCAATGCCAGATCCTTAACCCACTGAGCAAGGCCAGGGAATGAACCCGCAACCCCATAGTTCCTAGTTGGATTTGTTAACCACTGCACCACAACAGGAACTCCAGGAGTGATTCTTATATTCAGTTACCATCAGCTTTGCCAGGCCACTGTAATAACTGCTGAACAAGTTCTCTTACTTCCACTCTTGCCTTCATCCTCTCCCACAGTGTAATCCATTCTTCACAATACAGCCAGACTGATCTTTTAAATATGGTAGGAAGATTATCTCACGCTCTCATTTAAAGCCTTTGATAGCTTCCTCACCCTCCCTCCATCTGTTCCTCCCTCTGTCATTTTCTCTCTCTGTTTTTGGCTGCACCCATGGCATGTGGAAGTTCCTGGGCCAGGGGTCAAAACCACACCACAGCAGCAACCCAGGGTGCTTCAGTAACAATGCCAGATTTTCATCCTGCTGTGCCACAGGGGAACTTCTGCTTTACACCTCAATAAAGTAAAACCCAAACTTCTTATGGTGACCATAAAGCCCTACAATCCAATGCCTGCCTTTTTTTCTAGTCCTACCTTGTATAATTTTCCCTTTGCTTATCACATTCCAGCCACAGTGGCTCTCTTCCCACTCCTTAAACATGCCATCCTTGTTCCTCCTACAGACCCTTGCAGTTGGTGTTCTCTTTGCCCTAGATCTTTCCCCACATCTTCCCATGCAACTCTTTCTTATCACTCAGATCTTAGCTCCAGTGATACCTCTTCCAAGAAGCTTTGCCTGACTGCCCAGACTAAGGTAGCCTGGCTCTCTTCAGCTCCTCAGCCTACTTTCTGTACTTCATAGTACTTACAGCTTTTGTGTTCTGTTCAACTGCTTTCTCCCACTAGTACCTAAATGCCACATGAGGAGGGACTTAAAAAATTCATTGTTGTATCTCTAGTATTTAGAATTTTGCCCAGCCCAAAGTGCGTAATGGTAAACCCCAAAGTAAACTTTACTATGTGGCCTCAACATTCAAAGAGTTAACTTAAGGAGTTCCCACTGTGGCTCACTGATAAAGAGCCCAACTAGTATCCATGAGGATATGGGTGTGATCCCTGGCCCGGCTCAGTGCATTAAGGATCTAGTGTTGCTCTGAGCTGTGGTGTAGGCCACTGACTTGTCTCAGATCTGGTGATGCTGTGGCTGTGGTAGAGGCCGGCAGCTGTATTTCCAATTCTACCCCTAGCATGGGAACTTCCAAGTGCCTCAGGTGTGACCCTTAAAAAAATAAAAAAGAAAGGGTACCTTAAATTGCCTCACTTCAGTGTGTAACTTTATTAATAAGCAAGTGATATGCTTTTTGAGAAAACTAAAAAAATCATTTTTGCAGCTCATATAAAGCCCAGTTATCTTGCAGCCACATTTAGGTAGGTATGATGTCACTTTCAGAGAAACATTACTCTGTCCAAAATAATCACAAAGGAATTAGAATCTTTACTGCAGTCTGAAAGCTGCAGTAAAGCAAAAACTCTGAAGCACTTCTCAGATATCATCTTTCTTCTTTTTGTTCTTCCCTAGTACTTCTAAGGGTGGAAGATTGAAATCTATTTATTAATACTTTCCCTTTTTTCTCACTATATATACAAAAATAAATTTTGATAATTAAAATGTAAAAGCACAATGTAACAAGACAGTATTCTGTCACTACAGACACATTTTATATTTACTTAAACTTTCTTCAAAAGTGCCAGTGAAGTTTGTGTTGAATAAGAATGTGCACTGAAAATAAAAGTCCAATAAAACTTAAATAAGCAATTAAAATAATAGCTGTTGCACCACACTTGCCAGATCTTGATGTTTATTTGCGCTATGATGCCAGATTGACCTGGATTCAAATCCTAGTTCTGCCATTTGCTGTGTGATCTTGGACAAGTCATCTGAGTTCTCTGAGCCTTGATCTTCTCACCTATAAAATAGAGATTCTAATAATGGTCAGATTATAGCATCCTTTGTAAGAATTAAATGAGGTTATGTATGGCAGCTATTTAGCCCAGTTCTGGACTTCAATTACTTATTAAATAGATCCATAACATCTGGAAAATCATCAGTGAGGGTTCATTTTAACAACATAAATTACTCTTGTTAATAGGACTGGGAATGATGTCTAGGGACTTTCTGGGAAGCTTGTCACACCCTCTGTCTCCACCCCTCCCCACCAGGGCCCACCTCAGATTCCCTCTGCCCTTCCTCTTTTCAGTTTCTTCTGTCAGTCTGAACCCAATGGCTACATTGAGAGGAGATGTGTCATGGACGGCTTGTGTTCTAATTAGAATATGATGTGTGAGTTACCTTACTCAGAATCCAGCTGGCTGGACCTTTACATCCTTCTCATGTAGCCTATTTCCCAGCTTATGGTGGGGATGACTCATATATACTTCATCAAGTCTGGGTTGGCTTAAAGATCTGAGAACCAGCTTGGATAGCTCAACTGGAGTCATATGTAGAGCTTCCACAATTCTCCACTGCATGGTCTCACCATATTTCCAATTTATGATTCCTCATAGCATGGAGGTCTCAGGGCAGCTGAACTTCTTACATGGCAGCTGGTTTCCTCCCAGAGAGAAAGCAGATGCTTCCAGGACTGTTAAAGCCTGGACTCTGAGGTCCTGGCACATTTCTTTCATCACATGCTATTAGTGAAAGCAATTATAAAGCCAGCCCAGATTCAGGGGGAGAAGAGACTCCACATGTTGATGGAGTATGTGCATACAGGGAGGGGAGGAACAGCCAGCAGCTGTCTTTAGAGATGATCTGCCACAGTGAGAAAGTTCCCATTCTCTTCCTGCATAGGGGTGATGCGAGGGGATAGACCCTGACTACACAGTGCACTCCCTGCAAGACCACAACTCCTAGCTCCTTGTCTTTTTCTTACCTTAACCCATGAGCTAGAGAGGTATGAGGGCTGATTCTTCACCCTGATGTAAGCCCTGTGAGGGAAGGGAGGTGGATGACCCTAATCAGGTAGCTTTTTGAGCATAAATCTGAACACTTAGAGACTATTTTTCTCCTGAATCATTGCACTGAGCAATTAAAAGACAGACTCCCACTTGACATTCTGCTGAATGGAAAAAATCCTCCCCTCTTTCCCCCCATGTTAGCTTCTTGGTTATTTTCTCTATCCAGCATGTACCAGCCTTCTCTATCCAAATTCAGGAGGTGAGGAGATTCAATTTCTTATTAAATAGATCATAACATCTGAACTTTTATTACTCTTTTGACAAAACTCAGAAACAACTAATGTACTGGATGGCATTCCTCACTATTCAGACCTGTATTCAAATTCTCATAGGTATAACTAATGAGGGACAATTGCATCTTACATATTTGTGTATTGTGGTGGGGAATCTATAGTCCCTCTCCAGAATGTAAGCTTTATTGAAGACAGGGTCTGTGTCCTTACCTTATGGCTTATTTAGCACAGTGCTGGCACATAGCAGATACTCCAGATACTCAATGAGTAGTTGTCGATTGAAAGAGTGAAGAGATTGCTCTATGCAGAGGCTTACTGTTCCCTGAAACCAGAGTGAACCTACACATATCTCCATTTTGGTTTTGATATATCTGACTTTTTTTTTTTTTTTTTGGTTTGGATTTCAAATCCTCTGAAGTTTTGCTCTTACCCTTCACCACATATTCAACCCTGTGTCATAGTCCTCTCCCTTTGCTGGTATCAGGTTACTCTCGCTAGCTTCCACATTCAGCACACTTATTTTTACCTTTGCTGTCTTACTCCTATCTCCCACTGTACCAACCATACACAGTTATTACCCCAGTTTCACAGATAGGAATACTGAGGCTTCTTATAAAGAGGAGTTTTAGACTGGATTTTCCAGGGTAATAGGAGATATCATCTCCATTTTATAGATTAGAAAAGAGGCTTACAGGGGTTAAGTGGTTTTCCAATGTGGAGTCAGAATTTTTTTTTTTTTTTTTTTTTTTTTGCTTTTTTAGGGCCACCCCTGGGGCATGTGGAGGTTTCCAGGATAGGGGTCAAATCATAGTTGCAGCTGCCAGCATACACCACAGCCACAGCAATGCCTGATCCTTAATCCACTGAGTGAGACCAGGGATCAAACCCAAATCCTCACAGATACTAGCTGGGTTCATTACCAATGAACCACAATAGGAACTCCCTGGAGTCAGAATTTAAATCTTGAGTTTTCTACCTCTAAATCTGGTTCTCTCATGGTGTTGATATGAGAATTAAATGAGATAAAGTATGTATAAACCCACCCTCCCAAACACAGTGACAGGAATGCAAAGGCACTGAAAACAGTTTCATGATAAAGAAGTCAAATTCATTCCCCATTCACAAAGCAAACAAATAAAAAGCAGACATGAATTGTTCTCCTTTAAAATTCAATGCAGTCCATTGAGAAATAAAAGAATTTATATGGGGGTCTTAACTCCAAACACCTGCCTGTCTCATGTTCTGAACCATGAAATGGAGCTTTCCAAAAGCCTTCAGGCCGCAGGTTGCTGTCGTGGTGCTGAACCGTCACTGTCTGCTCTCAGAATAATGTTCTAAATATCAGAATAGGAAATGGTAACAAAGAAGAGAAGGAGCAGGAATGCAGAACCAAAGCAAAGAGAGGTTATTGGAGAGGCTTATTTGCTTCCAGAGGTTTCTAGGGAGGAAAAAAGTGAGGTCTTTGCCCTTCTTTTCAAATATAGACATTATTCTTCATTCAAACTCAGGAGTAAAATAGCTTCAAATATGTTTGCAGATAAACCATCTGCTCTCCAGTCTCTTGCTACTGGTGCTATCACAAATCAGGAAGCAAACAGATTTGTATAACACAGTACTTCTCACTGTTCAAACTTGTTCTTTGTTCTCAGAAATTTAAATAGTTTATCTAATGCAGGACAGTTGTAACTGCAATTCAATTACTCTAGTGATGTTTATGGAGGCTTTTGTACTCCAGGGACTGTTCTTGGCAACCAGACAAGTAGTGGAAAAGAGGGATGAGGTCCCTGTTGTCATGGAGATAATATTTTTGTGCAAGAAGACTGAAGATAAACAAATAAATTAAATAATATGAGATTCTAATAAGTACTGTGAAGAAAATAATCAGCAGTTATAAGGAAAGAAAATTATCTTTTTTCATGGCAGTTGTATGTGTTGAGGGTAGTGTATATAACTGATAATGCTAATACATACTGGCATTTATTTATTGTTAGGTGATAGGTACTAGTCTGAATATCTTACCTGCACTAACTCATTTAATAACTACAACAACTCTATGATGTGGCTACTATTATTTCATTCTCATTTTATAGGTGAGATGGCTGAGGCACAGGAAGTTTAAGGCACAGCCCAGACAACATTTTAGTCTTGTGAGATGCTGAGCAAAGGACTCAGCCCAAAGTCATGTAGTAAGTCAGGAGTAGAGCTGAGATTTGAGTCCAGATAGTCTGCTGTCAGAGTCTACCCTAGAATCTGAGATGCCTAGAAACCAGTGATGAGAATGAAAGGAAGATGACATGAGAAAAAATGGTAAGAGAAGCAACCTCCTTGAGCAGGTGCACACGCACATATGCACGCACACACACACACACACACACACACACACACACACACACACACACACACACACAGACTGAAACACACACAGAGACACGGAGTTTAGAGACTCAGGAGAGGGAGCACTGTCTGAGAAGCTCATACACAACATTGCATCTTGTTTTCTGAGAGCTCAACTTTCTGATATTCATGAATCAATCTTCATTTTCCCCTCTTGTTACACCAGTGATTCTATTGCTCAGACCTGATTCCTAATGAGATTCTGCTCTGCTCGATTTTGGATGGAGCTCCACTCCATCACTCATGAGAAGTCAGTTTTAATTGGGGATTTTTATATCCCTAACTCAGTCTCTGAGAGGAGCTTCAGAGACAGGGCAAAATGACTGAGTGTCAGTTTGGTTTATGAAAAGCTTTTGCATTGAAAGCTTTGAACACTTCTTTAGATCATCCATTCCTCCTTTGTGTGAAGGAAGCTTGGTGATATCTGAATCTAATTCTCCATAATCTGTCCTTAGGCACACTAGCTTTTTAGTAGTCCTTTTTAGTTTTTCAAGTTGACCATGTAAGCTTACTTCACTGGGTGTCTTTGTCATGGAATTTTAGTATTTCATTCATAATATCACGTCAAAAAATGACATCTAATAGGAATATTGGTATATCCCACTTTAAATATTTTTTTTTCTGTTGAGTCAAGCACACATTTACTAAATATTTGGAATGTACAATGCACTATGCCCCATGTGAAGGGAAGCCTTCTACAACTGAGAAGGCTGAAGCTCTGTATTTGTTGAGTACTTTGCTCAGTCACATGGGTTGTTAACAGCAGAGCTGGAAATGGTACCATGTCCTGGCCACCTAATTCAAAACTCCTTTTTTTTAATCTATTTTGTTAATTTGAAAATTTAATGGTTAATTGTTTTTTTTTTATTTTCCCACTGTACAGCAAGGGGATCAAGTTATCCTTACATGTATACATTACAATTACATTTTTCCCCACCCTTTCTTCTGTTGCAACATGAGTATCTAGACAAAGTTCTCAATGCTATTCAGCAGGATCTCCTTGTAAATCTATTCTAAATTGTGTCTGATAAGCCCAAGCTCCCGATCCCTCCCACTCCCTCCCTCTCCCATCAGGCAGCCACAAGTCTTTTCTCCAAGTCTATGATTTTCTTTTCTGAGGAGATGTTCATTTGTGCTGGATATTAGATTCCAGTTATAAGTGATATCATATGGTATTTGTCTTTGTCTTTCTGGCTCATTTCACTCAGGATGAGATTCTCGAGTTCCATCCATGTTGCTGCCAATGGCATTATGTCATCCTTTTTTATGGTTGAGTAGTATTCCATTGTGTATATATACCACTCTTCTGAATCCAATCCTCTGTCGATGGACATTTGGGTTGTTTCCATGTCCTGGCTATTGTGAAGAGTGCTGCAATGAACACGTGGGTGCATGTGTCTCTTTTAAGGAGAGTTTTGTCTGGATATATGCCCAAGAGTGGGATTGTGGGGTCATATGGAAGTTCTATGTATGGACTTCCAAGGTATGTCCAAACGGTTCTCCATAGTGGCTGTACCAGTTTACATTCCCACCTGCAGTGCAGGAGGGTTCCCTTTTCTCCACAGCCCCTCCAGCACTTGTTATTTGTGGATTTATTAATGATGGCCATTCTGACTGGTGTTAGTTTTGATTTGCATTTCTCTTATAATCAACGATGTTGAGCATGTTTTCATGTGTTTGCTGGCCATCTATATATCTTCTTTGGAGAACAGTCTATTCAGGTCTTTTGTCCCTTTTTCCATTGGGTGATTGGCTTTCTTGCTGTTGGGTTGTATAAGTTGCTTATATATTCTAGAGATTAAGCCCTTGTTGGTTGCATCATTTGAAACTATTTGCTCCCATTCTGCAAGTTGTCTTTTTGTTTTCTTTTGGGTTTCCTTTGCTGTGCAAAAGCTTTTCAGTTTGATTAGGTCCCATAGGTTTATTTTTACTCTTATTTCTATTGCTTTGGGAGACTGACTTGATGTTGATGTCAGAGAGTGTTTTGCCTATGTTCTCTTCTAGGAGTTTGATGGTGTCCTGTTGTATATTCAAGTCTTTCAGCCATTTTGAGTTTATTTTTGTGCATGGTGTGAGGGTTTGGTCTAGTCTCATTGCTTTGCATGCAGCTGTCCAGGATTCCCAGCAATGCTTGCTGAATAGACTTTCTTTTTCCCATTTTATGTTCTTGCCTCTCTTGTCAAAGATTAATTGACCATAGGTGTCAGGGTTTACTTCTGGGTTCTCTATTCTGTTCCATTTGTCTGTCTTTCTGTTTTGATACCAGTACCACACTGATTTGATGACTGTGGCTTTGTAGTATTTCTTGAAGTCTGGGAGGGTTATGCCTCCCGCTTGGTTTTTGTTTGTCAGGATTGCTTTGGCGATTCTGGGTCTTTTGTGGTTCCATATAAAATTTTGGATTGTTTGTTCTAGTTCTGTGAATAATGTCATGGGTAATTTGATCGGGATTGCAATGAATCTGTAGATTGCTATGGGTAGTATGGCCATTTTTACAATATTGATTTTTCCAAACCAGGAAATTGGAACATCCTTCCATTTCTTTATATCTTCTTTGATTTCTTTGATTAAAGTTTTATAGTTCTTGGCATATAGGTCCTTTACCTCCTTGGTCAGGTGTAGTCCGAGGTATTTGATTTTGTTAGGTGCAATTTTAAAAGGTATCGTACTTTTGTATTCCTTTTCTAATATTTCATTGCTGGTATACCAAAATGCAACTGACTTCTGAATGTTAATCGTATATCCTGCTACTTTGCTGAATTTATTAATCAGTTCAAGGAGTTTTGGGGTTGAGTCCTTAGGGTTTTCTATGTATAGGATCATGGCATCTGTGAACAGTGACAGTTTGATCTCTTCTCTTCCTATATGGATGCCGTTTACTTCTTTTGTTTGTCTCATTGCTGTGGCTAGGACTTCCAAAACGATGTTGAAGAGCAGTGGTGAGAGTGGGCATCCCTGTCTTGTTCCAGATTTGAGGGAGAAGGCTTTCAGTTTTTCCCCCTTGGGTATTATATTCATTGTGGGTTTATCATAAATGGCTTTGAGTATATTCAGGAATGTTCCCTCTATACCCACTTTGGCGAGGGTCTTGATCATGAATGGATGTTGGACTTTGTCAAATGCTTTGTCTGCATCTATTGAGATGATCATATGATTTTTGACCTTTTTTTTTTTTGTGAATGTGGTGTATGATGCTGATTGATTTGCGTATATTGAACCATCCTTGTGAACCTGGGGTGAACCCTACCTGGTCATGGTGTATAATTTTTTTGATATGTTGTTGGATTCGGTTGGCTAAGATTTGGTTGAGAATTTTTGCATCTATATTCATCAAAGATATTGGCCGATAGTTTTCTCTTTTGGTGGTATCTCTGTCTGGTTTTGGAATGAGGGTGATGGTGGCATCATAGAATGTCTTTGGGAGTATTCCTTCTTCTTCAACCTTTGAAAGAGTTTAAGGAGGATGGGCACCAATTCCTCTTTATATGTTTGATAGAATTCGCCTGTAAAGCCATCTGGTCCTCGACTTTTATTTGTAGGGAGTGATTTTATGACCTCTTCCATTTCATTTCTAGTGATGGGTCTGTTCAGTTGGTCTGTTTCTGCTTGATTCAGTTTTGGCAGGCTGTAAGATTCTAGAAAATTGTCCATTTCTTCCAGATTGTCAAACTTGTTGCCATATAGTTGTTGATAGTATTCTCTTATGGTTTTTTGGATTTCTTCTGTATCTGTTGTGATTTCTCCTTTTCCATTTATAATTTTGTGTATTTGGGTTCTTTCTCTCCTCTTTTTAGTGAGTCTGGCCAGGGGTTTGTCAATTTTGTTCACCTTTTCAAAGAACCAGCTCTTGGTTTTATTAATTTTCTCTATTGTTTTTTGAATCTCTATTTTATTGACTTCTTCTTTGATCTTTATAATTTCCTTCCTTCTGCTGACTTTAGGTCTTTTTGGTTCTTCTATTTCTAATTTGTTTAGGTGGAGGGTTAAGTTGTCCATTTGGGATCTTTCTTCTTTTTTGAGAAAGGCCTGTATTGCTATAAATTTCCCTCTGAGCACTGCTTTCGCAGCTTCCCATAGATTTTGAGAGGTTGTGTCTTCATTATCATTTGTTTCAAGGTAGTTTTTAATTTCCTTCTTGATTTCTTCATTGACCCATTGGTTTTTTAGTAGCATGTTGTTTAGTCTCCATGGAGTAGGTTTTTTCTCTTTGCTTTTCCCATGGTTGATTTCTAATTTCATGGCATTGTGGTCAGAGAAGATACTTGAGATAATTTCTTTGCTCCTAAATTTATTGAGATTCGCTTTATGTCCCAATATGTGGTCGATTCTTGAGAATGTTCCATGAGCATTTGAGAAGAATGTGTATTCTGATTTTTTTGGATGTAGTGTCCTGAAGATATCAATGAAGTCTAACTTTTCTATTGTTTCCTTTAGGACTTCTGTTGCTTTATTGGTTTTCTGTCTAGAGGATCTGTCCATTGATGTGAGGGGGGTATTAAGGTCTCCTACTATCATTGTATTCCCATCAATATCTCCCTTTATGTCTGCTAATATTTGTTGTATGTATCTGGGTGCTCCTATATTTGGGGCATATATGTTGACAATAGTAACATCCTCTCCTTGGATGGATCCCTTAATCATTAAGTAGTGTCCTTCTTTGTCTTTCTTAATGACTTTTGTTTTAAAGTCTATTTTGTCTGATAGGAGCGTTGGGACTCCAGCTTTTCTGTCACGTTTATTGCCATGAAATATTTTTTCCCACCCTTTCACTTTCAATCTATATGTATCCTTTATCCTAAGGTGAGGTTCTTGTAGGCAGCATATTGAAAGTTTTTGCCTTTTTATCCACTAAGTCACTCTGTGTTTTTTGATTGGGGCATTCAGTCCATTGACATTTAAGGTGATAATTGATAGATGATTATTTATTGCCATTTTGAACCTCGTGTTCCAGTTGATTCTTTGGTTCTCCATTCTTCCTTTCTTTCTTTTTTATTTTTGGTTGGATAGTCTCCTGTTATTATCTGTTTGAGTGTGTTTTTTTTTTTCATTTTTTGCGAATGCAGTGTTAGGTTTTGGCTTGTGGTTGCCCTGTTTTTTAAGTATGCTAACCCCTTCCCATAATTGTGTGTTTTAGCCTGATGGTCCTATAAGTTCAAACACTTCATTACTATATTAAAATTAAGAAGAGAAACATACAAACAAACAAAAAGGGTCTATTTATTTCCTAACATCCCTTGCCCACATTTTATGATTTTGATGACTCTTTTTTATTTTTTTATTTTTAATTTTATTTTGTTTGAAGCATGTTCATGATTAAATCTGTATGCTGGCTTATTTGAGTGACTGCTCTCTGATTGCAGTTTCCTCAGTCCTAGTTCTTCCTTTTCTTCTTCATCTTTTTTCACTTCTGTTTTCTTCCCATTCCTTCCTTTCTTTTTGGTTTAGAGAAGCCCTTTCAGTATTTCTTTTAGCTTGGGTTTTGTGTTGCTGTATTTTTGTTTGTTGGAAAAAAATTTTATTTCCCCTTCTATTTTAAATGATATTCTTGCTGGATAGAGTGTTCTAGGTTGCATTTTTTTTCCTTTTAGCACTTTAAATATCTCTTGCCATTCCCTCCTGGCCTGTAGCATTTCTGTAGAGAAATCAACTGATAATCTTATGGGGGTTCCCTTGTGGGTAACATTCTGCTTTTCTCTTGCTGCCTTTAGGATCCTCCCTTTATCACTAACTTTAGCCATTTTTATTATAGTGTGTCTTGGTGTGGGTCTATTTGGGTTCAATTTGTTTGGGGTCCTCTGTGCTTCCTGTTTCGTGAACTCAGTATCCTTTAGATTTGGGATATTTCCAGCAATAATTTCTTCAAATATATTTTCCATCCCCTTATCTTTTTCTACTCCTTCTGGAATTCCTATTATGCGTAAATTGGCCTGCTTTATATTATGCCATAGGTCTCTTATATTGCTTTCATGTTTTTATGATTTGGTTTTCTGTCTGCTGACCTGATCGGGTGATTTCCATTATTCTATCTTCCATATCACTGATTTGTTCTGCATTATTCATGCTGGTTTTTACTGCCCTTATTTCAGTTTGCATTTCTGCATATGAATGTTCTAGTTTTTCATGGCTCCTCCTTATATTTTCTAGTTCCTTTCTGAGGGTATCTCCATTACTGTTCATAATTTCTCTTAATTCCTTCAGTATTTTCCCTATTTCTCTTTTGAACTCTAGGTCTGTCAGACTGCACATATCTGTTTCATTGTTGACAGTTTGAGGTGAGTTCTCCTGTTGGTTAGACTGGGAGTGGTTTCTCAGCTTCTTCATCTTGCTTGTTGTTTTCTTTCTCCTGAGGGAGTTGTACTCTCCTTGACCAGGCAGTGTTTGCCTTGTCACTGCTGTGGAATGTTTCCTGAGGGCTGGTGTTGTTGGTCAGTCTTTTTTGAGGCAGTGTGGCTTTTCTGGAGTGTTGATGGGGCTAACAGGGTCTCTTTGAAGCAAAGGGGGCTTTCTGAAGGCAGACAGGACTGGGATGTCCACACCACGATGGTAGCAGATTTCACTCGGTCAGTCAGAGCTTGCTCTGGTGTTTTTAGGCTGTGGGGTTCTTGCAGAGGGTTGTTGGTGTTGGGAAGCTGTTCCTCAGGAGTGCATCACCCCCTGAGGTCTGGAGCTGCTGTCTGGGTCACTGAGAACCTGGGAGGCTCTTCCCTAGGGCAGCCCAACTCAGAAGGACGGCCTGAGAATGTAGGCAGATCTTTTCACAGTCTGGCCAAGCTTGTTGTAGCTTTTCTGGGCTGCATGGGGTCCTGCAGAGAGCTGGCATTCCTATGCAGCCGTTCTGCAAGAGTTTGGCTCCCCCCAAAAGCTGCGGCAGCTATCTGGGCCACTGTGAACCCAAGAGGCTCCTCCCCAGGGCAGTCTGACTCAGAAAGACTCTCGAAGAACTAGGCAGATCTTTTCATGGCCCGGCCAGACTTGTTGTAGCTTTTCTGGGGTTTGGGGGCTCCTGCCGAGAGCTGGACGTCCTGTGCTGTTGTTCTGCGGAAGTGCATCTCCTAACAAGAGCTGGAGTGGCTAATTGGGCTGCTGTGAAGCCGGGAGGCTCCTCCCGGGCAGCCTGACTCAGAAAGACCATCTGAGATCTTTTGACGACCGGCCAGGCTTGTTGCAGCTTTTCTGGACTGCAGGAGTTCCTGCCTGGAGCTGGCAGTCCTATGCAGCTGATCCACTAGAGCTTGGCACCCCCTGAGGGCTTGGGCGGCTAGCTGGGCCACTGCCAACCCAGGAGGCTCCTCCCCAGGTCAGCCCGACTCAGAAAGACCGTCAGAGAATTAGGCAGATCTTTTTGCGGCCTGGCCAGGCTGGTTGTAGCATATCTTGGCTGCAGGGGGTCCTGACTGGTGCTGGAAGTCCTATGCAGCTGATCCGTAAGAGCTCGGCACCCCCTGAGGGCTTGGGTGGCTTGCTGGGCCAATGCCAACCCAAGAGGCTCCTTCCCAGGGTAGCCCGACTCAGAAAGACTGTCCGAAAATTAGGCAGATATTTTCATGGCCCAGTGAGCCTTGTTGTAGTTTTTCTGGGCTTCAGGCCTTTTCTCAGGGGCTGGTGGTGTTTGGTGCTGCTCTGCAGAAGTGTAGCCCCTCCAAAGGGCAAGCAGGCCTGTGCAGGGACAGCCCCTTCAGTGGTAGGCTTCAGGCAGTTGTTGAGGCCAGCCCTCCTGGATGGCCGGCAGCCCCAGTTCCAGCGAGTGCATACAGGGTGGTGGGGGTGGGGGGAGGGGATGCATTGGGAAGCACAGTGTTCTGACAGCTAGCGGGCCAGTAAGCTTGCTGTGGTGTGGGGAGTATTCTATGGGGACCCACCCCTTCTTCTCTCCCCTCCCCAGCACGGGTGCAGACCAGGCTCTTCTCCCAGGTTCCCTCTGATGTGGCTTTCCACTTCCCCACCCCTAGAGTATTGCTCCCTTCCCCTGTGACACCTTTGTTTTCTAGTCTCCCAGGCAGTCTCTGCCCCATTAAACTTGAAAGACTGGTTTCTAGACCTCCCAAGCAGTCTCTGCTCCACCCCACCCCACCAGCCCTTTCCCGGGGACTAACCTCTGGAGCCGAGGTCTCGGTGCCCAGCCCCCACCCAGGCATCTCAATTTTTGGTGACTGTGCCCATAGTTCAGATGGTCCGTTCGGTTCTTGATCGGCTTTTCCGTACTCTGACTTACTGCTATACTCTTCTCTGCATCTGGAGATTCCTCTGGTTCGTTTGATCTTTCCCCCGTGGAGGTGACTTTCCAGCGTGCGGGATCCCTTTCTCCTCTGCAGTTCCCTTTCGGGAGCACCCATCCCGCTCGGATTCACCTTCTCTCACTCTCCTCTTTTCTCCCGTTCTGCCCAGTAATGTCACGAACTTCTTGCCGTTATTGGAGTTTAGGTTCCTCTGCCAGCGATTGGTTGCTGTTCTGTGCAAGTCATTTATCCTGTAGATGTGTTTTTTGTGTGTGTGTTTGTGGGAGAGGGCGAGCGTGTCCCCCTACTCTTCCGCCATCTTGTTATCTCCCTCTTTCCTATTAAAAAGGAATGTATCTGAAGGTTCTTGTAAATAAGTGAGTTACTATGTTTACTATATGAATCTGTTTGCCAAAATTATATCGATAACCTACACCTTCTGTAATATCACTGTTATATAAAGTGACGTGTTTCTGGGTGAGTTTGTAACTTTATTTCTTAGATTTCCTTTCCCTGGGAATTATTCACTCTATCACTAAAAAGTCATTTGACAATTTCAAATATGGCAAAGCTAAAACTGGTTGATTTTCAGTTGTCATTTCAGTGCTTATTCTAAGCTTCTCTCACCTTTCAATCCTGTGAATGTAACCCTTGAATTATTTACTTGTGCTCACTGAGTCTTGGCTTGCCCAAGGTCCCCTCAACAGAGTGTACATCCCACTTTCATTATTCACCTCAAACAACATTCACAAACGTTCTGCCTTCAAACAGTCTAAAGAGTTTTTATTGTGCAATCTCCCAAATTATGTAAGTTTTTTCATTTCTAATTTCAGATGTTTTATGCTGCCTTTCGTCCTTACCATCACTGTGTCATTTCTTGCCTGCCTCCTGTGGGCAGAGCACAGAGTGAATCACTCACTTGACATGTGTTATTTCATTTAATTTTCATAGCAAGCCCATCACATAGGAATCATCAGAGCTTATTGAGCCAAGGCATAGAGAGGTGTTAAGTTGCTCCAAAACAGCTCATCATGAGTGGCAGAATCAAGGTTCCTACCACAGTGCACAAGACTCTGAAGTCAGAGCTCTTCCCTTCTATTAAACATCCTCACATCCCTATATCCCTCCCTTAGAAGTGCTTAAATTACAAAGAACAAAACACCTCCTGCACAGAACTCTGAAGCAAATGTTCTGCTCAGTCAAGTTCATTAGCTGGTTGTCAGGAGAAATCCCCAGAAAATGCCTGTTATCTGTGCTTTCAGTCAGTAAATGTTGAAAACTCTGCATCTGTGAACGCTTTGTCCTTCTTCTCTCCTTGCCAACCAGCTCAGTATTCTGCTGCCAACACAACCTTTCTCTCCTCTCCCTGTAACTTGATACCCCATGCTTGATTCACACTGGATTCCAAATCAATAGTAAATTTTTAGCCAATTGAAAATCCAGGCTACTTCCCACTCCTGCTTGGCACTCACTTCCCATCTCCCTCTGGCTGTCTTCTATTCCCATGACCATCAAATTGAGTTTTCACCTATTATCTCTGCTCATGCTCTGTTATTTCAGGTCTGAGCAAAGCAATGGAGACAGTTCCTTTCTTTCAGCGTTGGTGCTCTCTAGGAGGTTAATGTGGCAATATTTGTAATGATTATGAAAAGGAGGCTTTACTTTGATGCTTCCCACCTGTAGCTACAGTTCTGGCTTTATTTTTATGGCCTGATTTTTGGCATCTGGGAATATGATTCTAAGACTACAAAATATTTCAGTTGCAAAGGGAAAGATTCTAATATTCAACCTCTGCAGTAATAATAGCTTCTATTTAAGCTCCTACCATGTGTTAGGCATTATTCAGGGTAAACTGTATTAGATGTATGACACATTAATTTATCCACATGACAACCCTGTGAATTCTGTTGGTCCCATTTACAGATGAGGAAATTGAGACAGAGGGAGTTAAGAAATTGACTCATCATTATCAGCTTAAAAGTGGCAGCCTCAGGATTCCAACCCAGGCAGTCTAACTCTAGTAATGTTTATTCATTCTGCATCTCTGCCCAATGGTGGATGAATCCTGGAAAGAGCTCTGTATCTGAAGCTAGGAAACTGGAATGCGTCCTGGCCCTGCCACTTATTAGAGGGGAGAGGGCACTCAATTTTCCTATTTGTAAAATAAGGACAAGCTGGGCTGATGTGATATTCAGTGAGAGTGGTGCACATGAAAGTGCTTTGTGAGCTACAAAGCAAAGGCTAGAGGTGGCATCATGAGCGTTGTCTCCTCATATTACTCTCCTTGAGATGCAGCCTCGGTTCATTTAGATTTGATTCAAAGCACATGATGTGTCTGCAAGGTGCTGGCATTAATAACCATCTAATATTTTGTCAAGCTAGTGGGTTGCTTTATCACCATTTCTGCTCTATCCAAATTATGAAAATGCCCAGGTTTTGCCCCTTTGAAAGAACATAAAATATTGGCAGATTTCTGAAATTAGGCTTCAATTGATATTGGAGTTCCATTTTAAAAGACCTACTGACACCAAAGTCCAGTTTGTTGAGGAGCCCCAGGCCCCCCATACATGCAGGGAGTGATGCTTCGGAAGAGCCTCCAAGGGTTGTGGGTTCTTGGAAGGTATAGGGTCTGCCCCTGCTCAATTTTCTGTGCCAAGTTCCTGAGTAGCTTGATTTCTAGGGAAAATACCTAATTGCTGGTGTGGCAGTATCTTAGGTAGGAAACAGCAAGGCATAGTGGAAGGAACACAGGGAGATTTGGGTCCTGTTGAATGCTGGCTCCTCACAATATCACCAGATTCCCTGCAGTTAAGACCAGGCTGAGTTTATTGCTTGCCTCAGTCAAGCAAGCACCACCTAGATGGAGTTTTAACTTCTCAGAGCAAGGAGAGTGAAGTTGGGACATTTAGGAGGCTTTGAAGAAGCCTTAACTAGGACTGGATGAGGATCAGCTATAATAGTTTAAGACTAGTGAACACAGTAAGCCAAGAGGGGTCGTGGAGCCATTTGACGCTATATTGGTAAAACCAGGCAGTTTGAAGTAGGTTTTGGGAAGTCTCTGGAGTGAATAACAATGTCATTTACAACTTTTATCTTCCTGGCCAAGAGTTTCCTGGGAGAGCAGAGCATGTTGATGAAGACAGTGAAATAGTAGTTTTGTCAGTGAAGTCAGCAGAACTGTCCCACTAGTGTAGACAGTGAGCCATGATGGTGTAGACAGTTTTTAGCTCTCAGCCTGACCCCTGGTGGGAGCTTACCAGATGTGTGACCTAGGTCATTATCTGTGAAATGGTGATGCTCATACTGACTTTACAAGATATGTTTGAGGATTGAATCATAGGATACATATAAAATACCTTGAACAGAATAAGTACTCAACTACTAGCAAGTTTCTGAACTTTCAGAAATAACATCTGCAATCACTGTGAAGAACTTGTCTTTGCATAGTAGGAAGCTGCTATCCTAGCTGATGGTTTGAGAATCATGCTGCTGTAGCCATGACCCCTGGCAGCAGAGTGGATGTGCTGCACCGTACCTTTCTCTCCATGTGACTGAGCTCCTGATCAAAATCTTGTGCAGGGAATTCCATGGTGTCTCTTGGGGTTAAGGATCCAGTGTTTTCTCCACTGCAGTGTGGGTTTGATCCCTGGCCCAAGAACTTCTGTATGTCATGGGCATGGCCAAAAAGAAAAGGAAAAAAAAAAAAAAACTTGTCCAGGGCATCTACTTGTTAGAAACTAATTCACACACAGAAGTCCAGCTGCAAGGGCATCTAGGGAATATTGTTTTCTTGCCTTTCTGGCCTCTGTATGCTATGGAGAGGTTGGACTGGGTATAGAGCAAAGCAGTTCATGTTACCCACCACAGACAGCATGCTATTGAAGCTTAACTCTCAAGGCATGGGTGGCTTCCTGAGCAAGGAACCCCATGCTCTCTGCTCTTTCCCCATCTTTGTCATTTCACTGCCCATTAGACTGCTAACCACCAAAGGGAGCAAAGGCAAGGAGAGGACAAGAAATAAATTGCTCTGCTTTGCTTCTTGCAGACGAAAGAGGTAAGGTGAAAAATTATTGGCTTCTGGCATAATACACAGTGCATCAGAGTTAAAGAATTACACTTGAGTCTCTTGGCAGGTTTGTTGTCCCCATTCTGCCCATCCCAGATTTGGGGCAAGGAGATGAGCCCCATGACCCAAATAGTGAGCATATCCTTCCCCTCCCACCTCTACCACACCTGCACTTAGACTGCTTTTCATTTAGTCATTCAACAAGCAGGCCACATGCCACAGTTAGATGAGAAATTGGTACCTCTCCTGGGCACCCAAACATTTCCCACCACCATCTTGCAAATCCCTTTGAGATCACTGTTCTGAATGACGGAGGGAAAGAGCTCTGTTTGAAGAACATGGAAGCCCGCATTTTTGCTGTAGGCCAGCCCGTTTCTCTGCTGTGTGTTATGTTCAGCTTAGGCAGCCATACCATAGACTGGGTGGCTCAAAGAACAGGTATGAATTTTCTCACAATTCTAGAGGCTGGAAGTCCAAAATCAAGGTGTCAGCAGGTTAATTTTTTCCTGAGGCTCCTCTCCTTGGCTTGCAGATGGCTACCTACTTGCTGTCCTCACAGCCTCTTCCACGTGTGTGCACATCTTATAGGGACCCTGTGGATAAGGGGCCCATTCTAAGGCTCTCCTTCCACTTAGTTACCTCTTGAAAGGGCTTCTCTCCAAGTATAGTCACACTGAGGGTTAGGGATTCAATATACAATTTGGGAGGCCATACACTGTGTGGTCTTGGACAAGTCCTGTCCTGTCTGGCTCAGTTTTGTGCATAACCTGAGAGGACTGGGGCATAAGGCTCCCTTTCAGCTCTTTGACTCTATCATTTCTTTGGGGATACTCAACTCCTAAGTGACAACTCAAGAAGTGACTTGTTTTCTTGAAGCGAGACCAATGGCTTCTACCACGCTGTGACCCCCTTCCCACTGCAGAGTCCATTCCTGCTAAGTTTACATCAGTCTTCTAGCCCTTTCCACACTCTCTGCTTTGTACTTGTACTGATTTGTTGGCACATCTGTCTTCCCCAGAGTCTTTACACACAGGGACTCTGCTTTTTCTTCTTAGCTTTAAAAAGAAAGGTAGAGTTCCCGTTGTGGTGCAGCAGAAACCAATCTGACTAGGAATTGTGAGGTTGTGGGTTTGATCCCTTGCCTTGCTCAGTGGGTTAAGGATCCAGCATTGCCATGAGCCATGATGTAGGTCAAAGATGTGGCTCGGATCCCGCATTGCTGTGACTGTAGCAGAGGCCAGCAGCTGTGGCTCGGATTCGACCCCTGGCCCAGAAAATTCCATATGCTGCAGGTGAGGCCCTAAAAAAGCAAAACAACAACAAAAAAACCCTACCATACATGATTTGCAAACAGGAAACACCAATACACTGCTCCAGGCCCCCCTTTAGTTTTTGTCTGTTTGTTTTACCTCTAGTAAGGAGACTGTCACCTGCTCCCTCTGTATTTTCATTCCTCACCCCTTTACCAAAAAAGACCACTTATTTTATCACCAGTGGTGATGGGGCCACATCAGATAACATTTGTGATGTTCAAGAAGTACAGTCAGGGGAGCTTCTGTGTTATTACAGACATAATCTGTTGCCTTTGTTAGGGGGCAGGAAGGGGCCTCTCTGGAAGTGAAGGTTAATGTTCATTTTCACAGTAAAGTATAAAAGGGTCCTAGGAGTGATTAAAACTTTCCATAGTGTTTACACTCTCTCCTCTTGTTTGGCCTGTGCTTTTGATCCCATCTAAGGCAGGAGGTGTATGATTCAGAGCCTTAGCTGATCTGCATAATCCATTAAAATGTCACTTTTTTAATTGCAGAAGCTATTCTTCTGAAGCTCACACCCGCTGCTGCTGCTAGAATTTACAGCCATGACACGGTGTGATTTGTGTTTGGAACGAAGGTAGCCACCTCTTCTATCCCAGGCTTCTATCAATAATACTGCTCAGTTCATCCTCAGAAACTGGGGGTGAGTGGGATTGACTCCCCCACCAGGAAGTTCTGTCTTCTTGTAAAACCTTTGAGGACCTGCTTCTCTCTTTCAGAAATTGCTGTGCTGGTACCATGTTCTATACAGGGCAGAGTTTTATATGCAGCATCAAGTAAGACTGGACTTTGAGGGAGGCTTTGGTAATTGATTCCTCATAGTAAATTGCTGATGGCTGTTGGCCCATGAAATTTCAGAAGGCGCTTTCATTAGTGTACATCAAAGTGACTTGCTGGGACAGCGTAGGAATGCTTGTTTCTGGATTCCCAGAACTGTTTGTCTCGAAAGCAGCCAGATTTTAGGGACACTGATATTGGACTCAGGCTTCTAAAGTGCTGGCCAGAAAGATGAGGGGGGCAGGTAGCCATGAGAACAAAGGTGTGGGGATGCTGGAAAGGACGTGGGAGCAGCCAGAGAGGAGAGGGAGGAAAATCACCTAAAACATGGCAGTGTGAAAGTCTAGACTCCTGCGGAGTAAGAAACAAGATAAAGTGACTGCAAGGGTTCCCAGAGTTGCTGTTCCTCACAGTTAACTAACTGTGGTGCTTCTCCAAGTGTGGATCACTCAGGCCCTGGAGAGTCATCTCAGTAGGTGTAGGGTGGTTCTAGCCAGACAAGAAGCTGGGTTTGAGAACCACCAAGACAGGAGAAAAAAAAACAGGAGGGAAAGCAAGAGGGAGCAGCATGGTACTGTGGAAAGAATAAGGGCTAGGGAGTCACACACAGCAAGTTCAAGTGCCACCTATGTAGGTCACCACTGGAAACTCCATTTCCTCTTCCTCCTTTCTATCTGTGCTTTCCCAGGCTCCTGAGAAACCAGAAACCTAAAATTGACTTTTCCATGGCTCCAGCACAGACAGGGTTCAGCCAATCAGAGGCACTTCCATGATACCCACCGAGATATCATGGAAGCAGAGGCCACACCGCTGCTATTACTCTTTCTCCAGGCAAGCACAGGCATGGCTGTGCTGGCTTCTTTGGTGCAATATCCCAATTCTTTGGTGTGATTTTGGGTGTTCTCCTAGAAGTTCTGTCTTTAAAGGGTTTTTTTAGACCCCTCAGCAAATTCCTTAGGCTATTTATTATGTCAAGTAGAGCCTTTCCTACTTGGATTGTCTTTTCTACAATCAAAGTCTGGGTGATACCTGGGGACTCTAAAATCTTAGAGTATTGTTGGGAGGATTGGTGAAATAATATCAGTCAAATAACAGTACATAGATAGCCTTCAATAAAATTAATTTCTTTTCTGGAAGGGACATAATTTCCAACTAGAAGACACTTGAGGGGGCTATTGGAGGATTCCTTCTTAATCAGGAGGTCAGTCATGAATGTTATTGAGCACTGGGTGGATATGTCCATCACAACATTGCAATTCATGGTTGCTGAGGTGAAACTGAGCTCCCTGGTCATCCATCCCACAAAACACAAAGCCGTGGCACACAGGATGAGTGACTGTAAAGTCTAAGTCCAAAATGCACGCTGGGGTTGGAGTGTTCTATAGAGCCTGTGGGTGTAATCTTCTTGCATAGATGCCATAGGTCAAGGCTATAGGCAATGGAATCTGACTGCACAAGTTCAAATGCTTTGTTACCCTCTCTAGCTTGGGTTAATAACCTCAGCTCTCTGAACTTCAGCTTTCCCACATTAAGAAGGGGATATTAAGAGTATCTACCTTAGCATTGCTGTGAGGACTGAATGGATTGATGCATCCAAAAGGCTCAGCCCAGAGTGGCACATGGTGAATATATATATGCAATAAATGTTAGCTAGTATTATTCAGAGAGCTGATTCTAAGGAAGACATTTGCCTGAGGTCTTTTTTTATAAGCTTGTTAGCCATTTCTCTCCAATCATCTTGACAATATATTGCTGTTAAGTGCATGGCTATCTGGAGAATATTTGGATTTTTTTCAAGGGCTGCATCTGCAGCATATGGAAGTTCTCAGGCTAGGGGTTCAGAGGGAGCTGCAGCTTCCAGCCTATGCCACAGCTACACCAGATCCAAACTGCAAGCTGCAACCTACACTGCAGCTTTGGGCAATGCAGATTCTTAACCCACTGAGGGAGTCCAGGGATCAAACCCACATCTCCATGGATACTATGTTGAGTTCTTAACCCAGTGAGACACAATGGGAACTGCATGCCTTGTCTCTTTTAGCCTCACCTCAACTATGTGAAGAAGGTAGTTCTTAGGTAAGAATACTGAGGCAGAGAGAGTGGGAAAGTGATTTGCCTGAGGTCACACAGCCAGCGAGTCCAGCACTAGGATTTTTTCATCTGGCTCTTTCAGAGTCTAAGGCTTATGGTCATGTCCACGGAGACCAAAGAGAGAGAGCAAAGCTAAGAGAAGAATTTCACAGTGCTGAGAATTCTGAGCTCTGGTCCCCTTTCTCAGTGTCACTCATTGGCTCTGGCCCCCTCCCCCCAGTGCACACTGGATGGTGTGGTGCAGTTGACCTCATGATACAGAAGCAGAGACCATCAGCAGGGCTTTCTCCCAGGCCTTCCCCACACAGTAGCCAGAAGTGTTAGCTGGGAAGTTACCTCTAAATGTATAGTTGGATGTTGTCAGGTGTCTTCAAAAAAGGGGGAATTTTAGATGTTATAAGGTGTTTGGGACTGTACTTTACACTTCACAAATAGACTACAAAAACAGAGTTACATGGAGTTCCTGTTGTGGCTCAGCAGAAACAAATCTGACTAGCATCCATGAGGGCTCAGTTTTGATACCTGGCCTTGCTCAGTGGGTTAAGGATCTGGCATTACTCTGAGCTGTGGTGTAGGTCACAGCGGTGGCTTGGATCCCACATTGCTGTGGCTGTGGTGTAGGCTGGTAGCTACAGCTCCAATTCTACCCCTAGCCTGGGAACCTCCATATGTTGCATTTGTGGCCCTAAAAAGACAAAAAAAAAAAAAAGAAGAAGAAGAAGAAGTAACATGAAAATAAAACAAATCACTTCCAACTCAATAGAAAATCCTCTGGTAGAGATGTGGAGTCATAATGGAGGGGGCATCTTTCCTCATGAGGGGTGGGGGTGGAGGTGACTTGTAAGTGTACATGAGATTTCAAGATCAGAGTCTTTGGTTGCTAGTTAACACACCAGCTGACTCCGAGATGGAACGCCGCAGGGGGCACAGGAAGGAACTCCAGAAGAGAGAGTACAGCTGGGCTTGGTGAGAGAAAAACCAGAAGATCCAAGATCTCTCTCTCCCTCCTCTGTCGGTCTCTGCCCACCCTTCTCTCTCTTGTCCTACCTATCCCCTCCAGTTCTCTTATTTCTGCTTCTCTCTGGTCCTCTCCTTTATGTTTATCTTAAAAGTTTCTCTGGGTCCTAAAGTTGATATAAATAGCCAATCTGAAAACACAGAGACAAGTGTCCCCCCCACATGACTGATGCTCTCTGTGGACCAAGGACGAACAACTTGATTTCTGCAAGGCCAAGAGTGATTGTCTCCCCCTGGGACATGTATCCACTCTTGGCTCAGTCAGCAGTAGAGGATGATAGTGAATCAAGCTCATGTTTTCAGGAGGGGCCATTTGTTAAAGGAGGGAATGTATGGTGGACAGATGCTCCAAATGGTGTCTTTGAGCTGGAAAACATGAGGACTGTCTATTGGTTATTTACCTTGTACACAACTCGCTACTGTCTGAAAATGAAAGTCAAGACTGCCCTGACCATTCCACATCATTTTACTCATATCCCAACCTAAGGCTTCTGGGCTGGTCCAAACTCCAGGGAGGTAAATTAAAAAAAAAAAAAAAAAGATGCAGTTACAGCTCTCTTTGCAACAGTTACAAGGGTTAATTGCTTAAAAGGGTTGAGTCATGTTGTGTTGTGGATGCACAAATGCTGCTCACCATTCCAGGTACCTCTTTTGAGATGTCTGGGTAGGTTTAAGATTTACAACCAGAAAAAGCACTAGAGGTTGATTTCTTTAGACGCTAAACATGCCACAGGGTTTCGGAGTCAACTAGAGCAAGAATAAACTCAGCAAAACTGGAGTAGTATTTTATGCAAAATCACTTAAAAATTCAGATGCAATGAAAATTTTAGTCTGGAGCATTCATTTCTTAGAATGTGTAATGGAAGCTGTGGACTGATGATTTCTTTGCAAATTGCATAACTTTACAGGAATACCCTGCCCTGTGCTAGCCTTGGGGACATCTCAGCAGAGTTTTCCCTCCACATTCTTATTTTCTGTGCTGTATTTGGAGGACTTCAGTAAAAACACAATCCTTACAGATGTGTTTTGTCTTTTAAAAAGAGTTTATTGCTCCTGACTTCATAGCACTTTCTTTTCCTACAAGGAGGCTTTGGAATAGTTTTGCAACAGGCTTTGCCTAAGCACTCACTGATGCTTTATTTAATCACAGTTTTATAAACTCTTCACCAGCCACTTTTACAGCCCTATAATCTTGCTTAGGAGACAGATGCTGCTTTTTCCCACAGTCCATTTTAAAGGCTTTACCATCTGGGATTTTTTCAGTAAACTCCTAACTAGCAAATGGGTGCCATGTTTTCAGGATTTTGCAGCCCCCAAACTCTAGGGTTGTTGTACATGAAATACCTGGTAATAAATAAGTGATGTAAACTTGTTTTTCATTCATTTAGGGAGCTAATCATCAAAACAGATGTTAATAGTTCATAACTTGTTTAATTTGATTTATTTCCTTACTTAGTGAATAAAAGACAGTGTATTATTGCAAAGGTTAGCATATTATGTCAGATTTTTTTGAGAACATTTGACCCCCCCAAAAGAATATGATTTCTCATTCCTCCCCTCCACAGCAGTTACTGTATTCATAGAAAATGGAAAGCAACAAGGTTCAGTTGACTTGCCTGCGGTCATATTTGCTAGCCCAGAACAGAAGTCACTTGAGCTAGTTGAAGTAAAAACATGTTATAGTTTGGAGACCATGGAGTGGTATCTCATAGCCAAGAACACTTGGTCTGGAGTCTAGCTGAGTTTCCCTGAAATCTGGACCTGGAGCAGCTCATCGCTCGGTCTCTTCTTAAAGTCACTTGGTCTCTTGCCCCTGTAGCTTCATCTGTTTCTTTCTCTCTCTCTCTTCAAACCAGCCTTTTTCTGGTTTGGCACCACATGTGTATCAAACATGGCTTTTTATTCTGTATCACTTCTCTTGTCAAGCACCCAATATGGAATGACAAGTGTCTCCAGCTCCAAGTTTCAGACTCCTGGGGAAAGTTAGTTCAGCTCTGACCAGGTATCCATTCCTGGTCCAAGCATCTGTGGCCAGGAAGCCATAATCACATGACTAGCGGTCTGCTCAGATGGGACTGTAAACCTGATGCTCAGGGGGATGGAGCAGGGGAGGTGATACAAGAAGTTTCTTGCAGTGAGTGGTGAGGAGGAAATTGACTCACTAGGTGGAGAAACAGCTCATTTTCATACCCACTGCAGACTGGAAGTCACATCTGTCCTCTCACCCATCCCAGTTAATCCTGCTGATCTTTTCCTCCTTTTCATTTGGTCCCTTAATGGTTCTTTAATGACTTCCTCTCTTTGCTTCTCCTCACTTCTTTTTCTCTCCTCTGTTTCTTCATTGATGCATCAGGAAAGTAACATGATGCATCTATCTGGTGATGGAAAGAACACTAGTGATAGTAAATCCAAGACCAGCCTCTAGTTCAGATTTGCTTAGGGCTAGTCAGAGCAAGGTTGACCTAGACCTCGGTCAAATCACTTAACTTCCCTTGGCTGTGGTTTCTTCTGAAAATGATTAGAGCTGGGCTAGATGCTGGAAAAAACCTTAATGATCACTTTGTCCAGGATGCTAAATATCTACATTTTGCAAGAGTAGTATCCATGGAAGATGTTACTAATTGATCTCAGCATGCTTCCTGCTTATCCAGGACTATGCTCAGAATCCTTCACAACATTCTGGGTCTCCACTACAAGTCTGTTTGGGGAAACTCATCTTTAAGATGTGACCACTTAGCCATCTCAAGGCAAGAAATCAAAGCTCAGATGTCTACCAGTTTTTCTTCCTTTTACCTTCCTTAGAGGGATGGGATATGTGAAGCCATTATTCCTAATTCCCTGAAACTTTGAAGAAAGAATTTAATCCTCTCCTCTGTCCTTCTCTTCCTGGTCACTCATTCTTTTACAGAAACTCTGTTTACTTCCTGACCTCTATTCAATCAAGCCTTTAATTCTTTAATTTCTCCTGTGGCTGAAGAATTGACAGGGTTTTTTTTTGTTTGTTTTTTGTTTTGTTAAAGCAAAGATGTGGAATTGACCATGTTTGTCTGAGAGCCTCAGCATTAGACTGGCTCACTTTGCAACTGTGAGGTGGCAGGCAACAGTGAGTATTATTTTACTATTTGCAAATATGTTTTCTGCAGCTATATTTAGACTGAAGAAAGATCCTTGCATTCTCAGCTCAAATTATAGTCAATGTTCATAATTACTGTCACCCTCAAATAGCACACTGAGTAAGGTCACATCTTCAATTCACATTTCTCATCTGTATTTACAAATGACACAGCTTTGGAACATGTGCTGTGCCTAGAGAACACTCATTTTTGCAGATGATACAGCTGTAATGGCTGGTGGCAGAATTGATTCCTTGAAAACAATGCTAGGAAGCATTTCTCCCTTTCTGCCTTTCCTGCTGGATGCTGTTTTTAAAGTCTCCTTCTGGAGCTCATTTCCCCAGGAGGGATGGATTTAAACTTTTAAGGTAGGCCATTTCAACTATTTCTGCTGAAAGGCTGCCTCTTAGAATGGTTGCTAATGGCAGCCTCCATGGGGTGGGGCCACCTTATGTAATAGCCCTGAGGGAGGGCAGCTGTGGGTCTAGAGAGGAGACCAATGCATGTGGAGGGATAAAAGAAAACTTTTCCAAAGACCAGACCAGGGAGAAAATCCCTAGGTCTAATGCACAGGAGGCTTCAACTGACTTTCTAGTAAAAACAGTCCTTAGTGTTGGTAGAGAATCTGGCCATACCACTTTATCCTTGGGAAGGGATAGCACTCTAGGTAAATGATGGGGAGTGGTGTTATAGGCCATGTAGACTGCATTTAAATGTTTTTTTCTGGTTGTTATTTACTTCTCATTTAAAAATATTATAAGGGGGAGTTCCCATTGTGGCTCAGCAGTGATGAACTCAGCTAATAACCATGAGGATGTAGGTTCAATCCCTGGCCTCATAGTGGGTTAAGAATCTGACATTGCCATGAGCTCTGGTGTAGTTTACAGATGCAGCTCAGATCTGGAGTTTCTGTGACTGTAGTGTAGGCTGGCAGCTGATTAAAAACCTAGCATGGAACTTCCATATGCCTTGGGTGCAGCTCTAAAAAGACCAAAAAAAAAATAATTGTAAGATATGGAATCCCCTTGTGGCTTAGCAGATTAAAAAATCTGGCATTGTCACTGCGGTGGCTCTGGGTTCAGTTGTGCGATGGGTTTTGGTCCCTGGCCTGGGAATTTCTGTATGCCACTGGGGTAGCGAAATAAAAAGGATTCACATTATCGGGTAATAAAAGTGAGGACTTGGAGTTCCTGTCATGGCTCAGTGGAAACAAATCTGACTAGTATCCATGAGGATGTGGGTGTGAACCCTGGCCTTTCTTGGTGGGTTAGGGATCCAGCATTGCCATGATCTGTGGTGTAGGTCACAGATGTGGCTGGGATCTGGCATTGCTGTGGCTGTGATGTAGGCTGGTCGCTAAAGCTCTGATTCAACTTCTAGCCTTGGAACCTCCATATGCCTCAGGTGTGCCCCTAAAAAAAAAAAAATATATATATATATATACACACACACACACATACACACAATCTATATATACTGATATATATAAAGTGAAGGCACAAATGTTTTCATTTCTGAAGGCACATATCATTTGCAGGAAATGCAGAGGACAGAGGAACATTTTGAATTGAACCATAAATAGGAATTGGCCCAATTCAGACCAAAGGAATTCTCCAGGTTCAAGGGCCCAGGTGACACACTCTAAGGGCACAAAGGGAATGAAGGGCAGAATCTCGGGATTAAAAAAAGACCTAAAAAACATAGTAAATTTTTTGTTGTTGGGCAAGATTAATCTATGATAAAATTATTTAAAAAATAATTTCCAGAGTTCCTGTAGTGGGTCAGTGGTGAGCAAATCTGATTTGGAACCATTAGGTTGTGGGTTTGATCCCTGGCCTCACTCAGTGGGTTAAGGATCTGGCATTGCCATGAGCTGTGTTGTAGGTAACAGATGTGGCTTGGATCCCACATTGCTGTGGCTCTGGTATAGGCCAGTGGCTACAGCTCCAGTTAGACCCCTAGCCTGGGAAACTTCATATGCTGAGGGTGTGGCCCTAGAAAAGGCAAAAAGACAAAAAAAATATTTCCTATCTTAAATCATGCCATGATGAATGGGCTCTTTTAGATGATAAGTTTGACCTTCCTGTGTTATGGAGGAGGAACCTGGGGCCCAGTCAGACAAAGTGATTTGCTTAACGTTTAAAAGGTTCGAGTTCCGGTTGTGGCTCAGTGGTTATAAACACAACTAGTATGCATGAGGATAAGGGTTCAATTCCTGGCCTCAGTCATTGGGTTAGGGATTCAGCATTGTCATGCTCTGTGTGAATGCTGCAGACTTGGCTTGGATATGGCATTGCTGTGGCTGTGTTGTACACCTTTCCACTTCAGTCCCTAAACTGGGAACTTCTGTATGCCATGAATGTAGCCCCAAAAAGAATTAAAAAAAAGGGAGCGAGTGGGAGAGTTATGGTAAGAATCCAGATGCTCTGGCCTGTGTGTGATGTTTCTGCTACTTTCCCCTGAGTACCATCTTTGTCATACATTAATTTTATCTTTGAATTCATTGAGCTAGATAAAAATCACAGCAGATGTGAGTACATGTTGGAAACTACTTTGTGTTAATCAATTCTGTTCATTGCTTTTCAAGCAAAACTGTCTCTCTATTTGTCCTTTATATAGCAGCTGTAAGCAAGCCCAGGAGCCGTGACATTCTCTGAATTTTGGAGTCACAGAATAAAGTTATTCTTTTGGTTCTACTTGCTTGGATATCATAAAATCACTTCCATCATTCAGCACTATTAAATTGCTTGTAAGTTGAAATTAAGGCTATTAAATAATCCTTCTTTTTATTATCAAATTTCTTTTTTTAATATTTCTTCCAGCACTGATTTAAATGATGTATTTTTCATGTGTAGCACTTTTTCTTAGGGGATTCATTCTTTCGTGGCCACCCCGCAGCACATGGAGTTCCTGGGCCAGGGATCAGCTCAAAGCTGCAGTTTTGACCTAAGCCTTGGCTGCACCAATGCCAGATGCTTACTCCACATTAAGCTGTGCGGGGCTGGGGATTGAACCTGTGTCCCAGTGCTCCCAAGATGACCCTGATCTCATTGAGTCAGAGCAGACATTCTGGAATTCTTTTTTTTTTTTTTTACTTTTTTTTGTTTTTATTTTCCCACTGTACAGCAAGGGGATCAAGTTATCCTTACATGTATACATTACAATTACATTTTTCCCCACCCTTTCTTCTGTTGCAACATGAGTATCTAGACAAAGTTCTCAATGCTACTCATCAGGATCTCCTTGTAAATCTATGCTAAGTTGTGTCTGAAAAGCCTAAGCTCCCGATCCCTCCCACTCCCTCCCCCTCCCCTCAGGCAGCCACAAGTCCCTTCTCCAAGTCCATGAGTTTCTTTTCTGAGGAGATGATCATTTGTGCTGGATATTAGATTCCAGTTATGTGATATCATATGGTATTTGTCTTTGTCTTTCTGGCTCATTTCACTCAGTATGAGATTCTCTAGTTCCATCCATGTTGCTGCCAATGGCATTATGTCATTCTTTTTATGGCTGAGTAGTATTCCATTATGTATATATACTACATCTTCTGAATCCAATCATCTGTTGATGGACATTTGGGTTGTTTCCATGTCCTGGCTATTGTGAAGAGTGCTGCAATGAACATGCGGGTGCAGGTGTCTCTTTTAAGTAGAGTTTTGTGCAGACATATGCCCAAGAGTGGGATTGTGGTGTCATATGGAAGTTCTATGTATAGATTTCTAGGGTATCTCCAATCTGTTCTCCATAGTGGCTGTACCAGTTTACATGGAATTCATTCTTAAATAGACTGGAAGTTTTGAAAATGGCAGCTATCTGATGTAGATTGGCATGAAAGGTAACCACTTAAAGTTTTAGAAATCGCAATAGAAATGTGTATTCTGACCACACAGGAAATTTAGTCAATAAGTTCATTGTACCAAAATAGATTTAGGATGAAATTGTTCAATACTTCAATATAGTTTGAGAGAAAATCAATTTTAATGAAGTCTCTATAATAGAGATGTTCATTTCTTTATGACACATATTTATCATTGATTATTTCTGTTTCCAAAAAGAGGCAGGATTTCAGGCTCCTTTTAAGTAATTAACAACCCAATCAGTGTGCCACAAGAAACATTTAATTTCTCTAGCTATTGGTGTAAAAAGTCAACAAAACATGCTACTATTTCACTGGGAATGGTTCTATTTAAAATAATTGTGTTAACAATTCAAGCTAGAACATAGAATTATATGTTGTTTATCTTGTGGATAATAGCATATGTTTTTAACTTTAATAGGCTATGTAATTATACTGGAGCAAGAGATCTGGAAAAATCATAAGCTGGATAAACTCTTGGCTTCAGGAGAGCCGTTCTTTCTTTAGGGGCCATCTGACAAGGAGAGTTTCCCACCCTTTAAAAAGTCTTCACAGTTGTTTTTTCCATGATCATCCCCACTAGCCCCTTCCATCCCTTAGTGTCAAGACTGTTCTCTAGAGGCTGTGTCTCCATTGTCAGGCTCTCCTCACATTTCCTCCCTGCCTCCCCCACACCAGCAGTAACGGGTGTGAATTGCCTTCTCAGTGGTAATTACCTATGGAGAGAAACCTCAGAGCTTCTTCAAAAAAGGTAGATCCTTGGAGTTCCCATCCTGGCTCAGTGGTTAATGAACCCTTATTAGTATCCATAAGGACTCAGGTTCTATCCCTGGCCTCACCAAGTGGGTTAATGATCCAGCATTGCTGTGAGCTGTGATGTAGATTCCAGATGAGCTCAGATCTGGCATTGCTGTGGTTGTGGTGTAGGCCAGCAGCTACAGTTCCAATTCGACCCCTAGCCTGGGAACCTCCATGTGCTGTGGGTGCAGTCCTAAAAGGACAAACAAAACAAAGCCAACAAAAAAAGGCAGATCATTGATTTTCAGACTTGGAGAACTCATGGATTAGTAAAATGAAGAATTTGGGAAGCCCACTTTTGATTGCTAACTTTTGCTTTTGTCAGGTAAGGGCATGAACATAATAGTAGCTATACCTTCTATCACTGGCACTTCAAAGAGAAAGAAAATATTGACACTGAAAACAGAGGATGGTCCTTTAGACCCAGAGAGGCAGTTGGTGAACACACACACACACACACACACACACACACACACACACACACACACACACAATTAGTTATTTTTCTTATTTTGTCTTGGTAGGGTGAAAGCTTTGCCTTGGATTTGAGTTTGGACTAGCATTTGGATACCTCTTGCAAAATGATTGGATTTTTTCAAGTGACATCTTTAAAAGGAGGGCCCTTTTCAAGTTCCTTGAAGAAAGTTGAATACCTTGGGGTGACCTTATTTTATGAGGCAGGATACAATGGGGATGAAGAACATAGACTCTGGAGTTCGCTTGTGGTGCAGCAGGTTAAGGATCCAGCGTTGTCACACAGTGGCTCAGGTCACTGCTGTGGTAAAAGTTGGACCCCTGCCCTGGGAATGTCCACATGCCACAGGCACAGCCTAAAAAAAATAATAATATTAAGAGAGAGAGAATGTAGATTCTGGGGCCAGGCTGCCCAGGTTTTATACACATGTGTGTGCGTGCACACATGGACACACACACACAAACACACACATGGATTTATTGTGAAGATTTGCTTCATGTGATTATGGAGGTTGAAGAGTTCTACCACTTGCAATTGGAAAGCTAGAGACCCAGGAAAGCCCATGACGTAATTTAGTCTGAACCCAAAGACCTGAGAACCAGGATAAATGATGATGTAATCCCCATCCAAGGGCAGGAGACCAATGCCCCAGGCCAAATAGGCAGGAAGGGAACAAATCCTCCCTTGCCCTGTTCTTACATTTTATTTTCTCCAGGCCCCTAGGGGATTGAATGGTGACTGCCCATGATGGGGTAGGCAGCCTCCTTCACTGAGTCCACCAATTCCGGTGCCTGTTTTATCCAGAAATGATGGTAATCTGGGCACCCTGTGTGTGGCCCAGTCAATTTGACACATAAAATGAACTGCCACAAGCACCTTGGTGTGTAGTCAGTCAGCCCCAGCCTTCTCCTGGAGAAGAGTGGGATCTGTGTTGGGTAGGCCAAGGGCACAGAGTTCCTGCATTCTGGTTCCCTCTTGGGGACTCCCTAGTTCTGGTCAGACATCTCAAGACTGTTGCTAGAGACTAGAAGGATAAAGGAAATGCCGTTACCTATACTGAAAAATAATGCCTAAGGGGTTTTGTTATGATTAACTAAACCAAGGCATTGGGAGATAGAAAAGGAATTTCTGTTAATGGAATGAATTCAGACTTAATATAGATAAATCTGGGAGTTCCCATCTTGGCACAGTGGAAATGAATCTGACTAGGAACCATGAGGTTGTGGGTTCGATCCCTGGCCTTGCACAGGGGGTTAAGGATCCAGTGTTGCCATGAGCTGAGGTGTAGGTCACAGACGTGGCTCAGATCCTGCATTCTTGTGGCTGTGGCATAAGTCACCAGCTATAGCTCTGATTGGACCCCTAGCCTGGGAACTGCCATATGATATGAGTGCAGCCCTAAAAAGACAAACAACAACAACAAAAATATATATGTAGAGAGATAGATAAATAACTAGATAGAAAAATCTGACTATTTTATACCAAATGTGAGAACTTGTTGTCTAGAATAGAAATGTCTAAATTGTAGAATTTTTGAAAATAAATGCTATCTTGATTTGACCACATGTGTAAAGCCACATAAACTACATGAAAATTATTTGCTGTGAACATATTATCTATCTTTTTGAATTTTGATGCTTCTCAGGGGTTTGAAAATTACTTAGAGTAAATATTTCTTTTTTTATCTTTTATCTTAGATCAAAATCAATTTGGTCATTATGCAGTCCTAATAGATTCTTTCTATGAGAATCTGAATTTAAAAATCCTGAAATAGTGGTATTTATATTAATGAAGATAGACTTTTGTAGTAAAATTTATGCCTAAGTCTGGCATCAGTAAATATGAATTAAGAGTCAGTAGTAATATGTTATTATTATTATTGGCAACTTATTCTGCTTCTTTGGCCTTCTATATAGATACTTGCAGGTCTTTAGTGTCTAGCTGTAAGAAAAATATCGGTATCCATGAAGCATCAAAAAGCTTTTTCTGGTCAAGCATTTTTCTTGTATGTCTGCAGTGGGGGTGGGAGGAAGACAATCAAGTTATTGGTATTATTTTACCTCAATTAACTTAATGCCCCAAGAAGGCATTAGAGCCACTCAGCATAACAATGATGGTCCTTTACATTAGTTCTAGCACTTTCCAGGTTTCCTAGTGTTCATCTTTATGTTATCTCAGTGATGTGCATCAACAGAAGAGCTCGTGAATAAGTCTGATAACTGTGAAACTAACAAACAGGAGCAGAATTTGTCAGCTGTATAATGACCAAGCGTATATTTTCTGATTCCATAATGGATTCAGTCCATCTATCTGTTCTTTGGTTTTTCTGGGTGTTTGAAATTGGTCAAGGGCAATGACTTTAAGTGCTGAAATGATCTAAGCTAGAATTCCCCCAAAACATTCTTCAGTTGGGATATAACTGGTAGGAGGCAAAAAAGAAGGAAAGTGTCAGTCAACTAGCTTGAGTGTTGTCTAGAACTTTTTTATCACACACTTTTCAGAGTCTTTAGTGCACTTGTCTGCACTGTGAATCTCCCACGAGAAATATCCTGAACTGTTTTGAACACAGAACCCCTTTCCCTCAAATCATTGCATGTGACCAGTATTTAGTGGAACAGATGTTTGGACAAGGTTATCTTTGCTTTTTCTCAGTCTTGGAGAATATCAGTCTGTGGATGTCTGTAGGATTATTTTCTTATCCATCTAACAAAATATCCTGTGAGATGCAAAGCGAATGAGGGCTCTAGTTCTCATGAACAACATTGTAGATGGTATGGAGTTGGGGCTGCAAACATTAAGAGTCTAGACTTTGGCCTAGAGTCATATTAGTTGGTCTTTAAATGCAGTGAATTTCTTTCTTTCTTTCTTTCTTTTTTTTTTTTTTTTTTTGCTTTTTAGGTCTGTACCCATTGCATATGGAGGTTCCCAGGCTGGGGGTCTAATCCGAGCTACATCTGCCAGCCTACACCATAGCCACAGCAATGCCAGATCCGAGCCATATCTGCCACCTATGCCACAGCTCATGGAAATACCAGATCCTTAACCAACTGACTGAGGCCAGGAATTGAACCCCCAACCCCATGATTCCTCGTTGGATTTGTTTCTGCTGTGCCACGACAGGAACTCCAAAGTTTTTGTTGTTGTTGTTGTTGTTGTCTTTTTATGGCCACACATGCAGCATATGCATTTCCTGGGCTAGAAATAAAATCAGAACTGCAGCTGCCAGCCTAAGCCACAGCCATAGCAACATAGCAACACCAGATCCCAGCTGTATCTGGGACCTACGCTATAGCTTAGGTCCAAACCCACTGAGCAAGTCTAGGCATTGAACCTGCATCTTCACAGGTAATATGTCAGGTTTTTATTCCACTGAGCCAAAACAGGAACTCCTGCAGTGAAAAGTGTTACATTCTCCTTTAATGTGTATCGATGTTTTGTGCATTGCACTCAGGTGTGTGTATTGACTGTCACAAACTTTATAAAATTTTTATTACTTATAATTTATGCATTACATAATTTATTGTATATATGCATACATAATTTTTATATAATTGCACAAATGTATCTTGGAGTGTACTTAGATTTTGATTTTTCACTGTTATCCCCCATCCTTCCCAGCCTCCCATATATGCACATTTTTATTTGGTTGCCCTGTATTCATTTACGTATTTTGATCATTGTTTCTATAATATATACTTACTGGATTTTGGTGTTAAAGCAGTACTAGTTTCATAAAACAAATTGGGAACATTTCTACGTATTTCAAAGGCCTTAGTTTGATATCATTAGAATTACCTTTTTTAAAAAGAGATAGATCTCAGCTGAATATACCTAGTCCTGGTGCCTTTTATATCTAGCAGTGGCTCCTTTTTGGTATGTTAGCTTGTCTGTTTTATCTTTTTCATTTCTGGCTTAATTTTTCCTTGTCAAAATTATTCTCATCTAATACATACACAAATTTTAATACATTAATTAATTATTAATTTTAAAGTTCAACATAGGAGTTCCCAGAATTCCTGTCGTGGTGCAGTGGTTAACGAATCCGACTAGGAACCATGAGGTTGCGGGTTCGATCCCTGCCCTTGCTCAGCGGGTTAATGATCTGGTGTTGCTGTGAGCTGTGGTGTAGGTCACAGACATGGCTCGGATCCTGGGTTGCTGTGGCTCTGGCATAGGCTGGCAGCTTCTGCTCCGATTTGACCCCTAGCCTGGGAAACTCCATATGCCATGGGAGTGGCCCAAGAAATGGCAAAAAGACAAAAAAAAAAAAAAGATAGGAGTTCCCATTGTGGTACAGTGGAAAAGAATCCAACAAGGAACTGTGAGGTTGCAGGTTCAATCCCTGGTCTTGCTCAGTGGGTTAAGAATCTGGTGTTGCTGTGAGCTGTGGTGTAGGTCACAGATGTGGCTCAGATCTCGTGTTGCTGTGGCTGTGGCTGTGGCATAGGGCAGCAGCTGTAACTCCAATTAGACCTCTATCCTGGGAACCTCCATATGCCACAGGTACAGCCCTGAAGAGACAAAAGACAGTAAAATAAAATAATAAAATAAAATAAAATAGTTTGAGATCAATAGGTGAGAAGCTAAAATAAAAAAAAAATAAAATAAAATAGTTTGAGATCAATAGGTGAGAAGCTCTTTCTTGTTCTGTCTCTGCATTCTCCTCTCAGCATCTCAGCTATCGTTGCAGTTAGATATGTGAGGAATCTTGTCAAGAAAGTGTTCACTTTGCAATTGTGCTGAATAAATCATGTTCCAAACCACAGTCTTGATCATGGAAATAAACAGACTTCAGGGGAGAAATCTAATGCAGAAGTTCAGGGAGTCTTCCTAGTGCCAAGAAAGCTGGGTGGATTCCTCAGGTACTCTTAGGAGAATTATAGTTGGAGAAAGCGGGTTCATCATGAGAAGTGAGAATGATTCCTACAAAGATAGAATGGATTTCCTCACAGACGTGGGGAGTATAAGACTTAAAAAAGATATGATTCTGAAACCTCTCAGCTGGATTTTGTGCTCCTTGATATTGGGTAACATTTTGACTGTTAAACATACACCAGGATATGTTCCAAATACTCTGCATGGATTAATGCCTTGAAGCCTGAACACAGCCTGTGGAACAGTGATTATCACCATCTTCCGCTTAGAAAGGGGGAAACAGGCACAGAGAGGTCCACGACTTGCCTAAGTTTGCACACCTGGAACAAGGCTGTGAGGCTGTGGACCCAGCTGCTCTGTCTCCAGGCCCCAGACCATAAACCATGATATTTGACCACCTTTCCAGTGAGACTGCAGTTTGTGAACCTCTGTAAGGCAGTGACCATCAGATAAAGCATTCAGAATATATTTGCAGGATAAATGTTAAGCGATTGGGCAAATGAGGGAGGTAATTGGCTGTAATGCTAAGCAGAAAGGGAAAAGGACTTGAATAGAGCTAAAAATAGAGTTGTGGGAACAGTGGCCTCTTAATTATGGGACTATCACTTAGGAAGCAGTTTACATTTAAATGTTTCAACATGGGGGAAGACCAGTAGTAAGTTGTCTTTTCACTCAACTCTCAAAGCTCCTGTTGCTGCTTTTCTTTAGGTACAGAATTTCCTAGATCTTCAATATTTCTTGCTTTATGAATTTAAATGGCCTCAACTCCCCTTAGGGTTATTAGAATGAAACAGTAGGAATTGATATGAAATTTGTGGAAGATTTGCCAATGGGATTGTCCTAGTTATGAAGGTCAGTTATTGGTGGTTAATTGTGTTTTCTCTCATGGAGTCAGGTCATCAATTTTTAAACTTATCAGTGACCCTCTCAGCAAGATCAGAAGGAGGCCAGGGTGTAGGGGAAAGAGACAAACTCTAGGTCTCATTGATTTACTTCTCTTGATGCAGCTGATTTTCTGTGCACCTGGTGTCCTAGTGCATAAGAGGGGCCATCCCATCTGCCATATATGGATTGTGATGACAGAATTGGAAGGAGATGAGACCATAACTTGTCATGCTGAAAAATTATAAGCAACCTGTATCTTTACAGTTAGAGAATGGTTACATGTTATGATACTACATCTTAATGGAAATAATATTCCACCTTATCCAATATGGGCTTCACATCATGTTAAAAGACAAGAATCAGGTGCAAAGATGGATGTGCAGTGTGATCACAGTTCTGAAAAGCAAGAAAATTGAAGCTTTCCCAAGAATGAAGCCTGGGAGTATAAGTTACCACAGGATGAGTCCTGGTTTTCTTTTTTCTTTTGCCTTTTTTTTTAGGGCCACACCCATGGCATATGAAAATTCCCAGGCTAGGGTTCAAATTGCAACTATAGTCGCCACCCTATGCCACAGCCACAATAATGCCAGATCCAAGTCTGTAACCTACACCACAGCTTATGGCAACACTGGATCCTTGACCCACTGAGTGAGGCCAGGGATCAACCCACAACCTCATGGTTACTAGTTGGATTCATTTCCACTGAGCCCTATGGGAACTCCAGTCCTGGTTTTCTTGATGTGGTTGGACAGGCACATGGAGAGGGCTGAGGGCAGCATGGATTTGTTTTCATTTTCCTCCTACTTTTCCATCTTTTCTGAATTTTCTGTAATGATCACATATACTCAGGCTTTAAAAAAACTGAAAGTGAAGTCTATTGCTGTTATACAGGGGTAAGATCAACTTTATTTTTAAACCTCTTTCACAAAGGATTTGAAAGCAATAAACTTTTAATAAAAGAAAACAGCTGTGAAAGAGCTTTGAAAGTTAAAATGCTTCTGTCGAAACAGTAAACAGAACCTTCTCTTTGCTGGCATCACTTCATGAAAAGGCAATTTGATTCTATTAACTGGCACATTTCACTTTAAAAAGACCCAAGAGAAATCGTCTTAGGCCAGAACATCCCAGGCACCAAACTTCAGAACTGTGGGGTGTGGGGTGGGTGCTTTAGCATAGCAGTGATACTGAATTCATCTCTTTTGACCTTCTGGGAATGGAAGCCTGACAGGTCTTGGTGATTTAGAGCTGTGCTCAGTAATGTTTGTTGAAGCTGCACCATGCACCATGGAGAGTGACTCATCACCAAACTCAGGAGAAAGGTCAGCTACTCTGTGGGCTCCAGTCTGTTGGGGGTCCCTCTGGGAGCATGGAGCTTACCCCAGACCTGGAGTTGGAGGAGGACCTATTCCTTCCCACATGGAACAGAGAGCCTGGAATCTGATGTCAAAGGGGTTGAGCCATACTTGGCTTAAGGGTAACTTTCAGTGTGACCTTGGCCAAGCCAGCACTTGACCTCTATGAACCCTGATTTCTTTACCTGTCAAATAGGGGTAATAACATATATCTTCTAGCTCACAAGAACTGTGAGGAACAAAGTGGAATGAGAGTATAAAAATATTATACAAACTATAATGGCTTTCACAGGTGTGTGGGCTTGTGACAGTGCATGGTCGGCAGGCATTGCTAAGTTCTAATTGCTATCTGGGTCTTCTGAGGAAGCCTCTGCCTACCCTGAGTACATCCCTGCCTACCCTGGGATGAACAAATAATAATAATAAGAGTAATAATAATAATAACAGCAATACTAGCTAGCCTTATAGGAGCACTCTCTGCCAAGACTGTTCTAAGAACATGACATGTATCTCCTCTTTTTTTTTTTTTTTTTTTGCTTTTTTTGTTAAGGTCATACTCACAGCATTTGGAGGTTCCCAGGCTAGGTGTCCAATTGGAGCTACAGTTGCCAGCCTACACTGAAACACCAGATCCAAGCTGCCTCTGGGACCTACACCACAGCTCATGGCAATGCCTGATCCTAATCCATTGAGAGAGGCCAGAGATGGAACCCACAACCTCATGGTTCCTAGTCAGATTCGTTTCCACTGTACCAAAATGGGAACTCCTATCACCTCATTTTAATACTTGAAAATATTTCATGGTACTGTCAGTACCAGGACGTAGGTAGGTACTGTAATTGTCCCCATTTTACAGATGGGTAAACTGAGGCACAGACTGGTTAAGTAACTCATCCTAGGTCACACAGTTAGCAAATAGAGGAGTGAGTGGCATTTGCATCCAGGCAGTCTGACTCTGGGACCTGGTAGAAAGCTGTAGCTATTTTTCTCGACATACAAGGAAGAAGAGTTTGGGATATTTATCAGCTGGTTGCCTTAGATTCCTACTTTAAGAGCCATTGTGGATCAGGTTTGCTTTCCTTTAGGTGTGGCAATGAAGCAAATCTGCTGGTGGGCTGGGAGTGGGCCAGAGTGGCTGGTTGCTTGTCCATGGCTGGGAATGCAGCTGTGCCTTACTGTTAGTAGGCCAGCCGTGGAAGGCTTCCTTCTTCTCCATGTCTCCAGTAGAAAAGAACAGGACTGATTGGGAAAGGACTGTGACTGGCTGGGTTATAGGAAACCAGGAAGCCACCCAGGCCAGCATGGAGAGGTTCTGTGAACCCCAATGGAGAACACTCCTTAAATAGTGTTCTTGGTTTGGAAAGGAGGGGCTCTGAAAACAGCCACCACACTGCCCTGGGGACTGAAGAAAGAGGCTCAGGTGAGAAGCAGCAGTACCTGGGGGCCTGTGGGAGGTTAAAGGGTGCCTTCCCTGCACAGGTAGCAGCATCATAGCCCAGGGCTGCATCTTAGATACAAGAACCTAGGCTGAGAAATGAGCAGTGCCCAGGGCCTCGGGAAGACAGAGGCCTGAACATTCCATCATGGTGCATCTTCACATTCCCACATGGGGGCTCTGAGGTCTGAGGAGGCGAGGCAGGAACTTCTCACCATTTTAATATTAGTCAGTGACAGTCTAAATGTCTAGACCTGGTCAAACACATTCTTAACTTTGGATGTTTCAGTGTGTTAATGATTTGCTCCCTGCCTCTTAGTTCAAGGCTAAGTTTAGCTGTCCTGGGACTCGATGCAAAGTTTCTGAACAACAAAAGCATTGGTACTTGACCTGTGTGTGCAAGCTTGTGCACAGTGCTGTTAATTTTCATATTCCAACAGGATGACTTTCCTGAAACTCTGAGAACCATGATTTTATTTAAACCCTGGCTCAAACAAGCTTGGTTTAAAGTGAGTGTGTGTCAGTCATCTGTTGAGTATGATTGGTATGACCACCCATTCTTGTGGCCTTGAGAAGGGAAGAGCTGAGTCAAGCCATGGCTGGTGGTGCTGCAGGAGGACATGGGGGTGGGGTCAGGGCAGGACTAGTGGAATGCGGGGTTGGGGTGAGAGTTGTGAGCAAGGAACTGTGCCAAGTGGTGGTGCTGCCTGGGACCCACTGTGCCCTTGGGAGATTTTATGGGCTGGAATAACAGGTATAGAACTGAGTAAAACAAATGCTAGGGTACAGTGGAATCCCAAGTAGAGTTGGCTATTTACCCCCAATCAGTTATGATTCCATTTTAAGTAAAATCAAGGCAGTTTGTTATGTCCATGAAAAAAAAAAAATACCTAATCAATCATGATCACAATTTTTGGTAATAAGAGTTTTACTCAGCATTGGGCTCTATCACTTCTTAGATGGTACAATTTTCAGAATTAAAATTCCATTTCATTTCGTGTTTTTTTTTGAAATTTTGCCTATAATTGGCATTGACATAGTAAAACCAATCCAGTCCTTTCAGAAGCTACTGAGGTTAATTAGTTTATTTAAGATACACTTGTGTAATATATGCCACATTTGTAATGGTGTTCCAGCTGAAGGTGATGATGCAAAGAAGTATTTCTGTTTTTTGTTCCTAGCACTGTATTGGGGAAATTCAGAAAGTGCAGAAACACTGTGTTGATGCAAATTAACACAGAATTAACTGCTTGAGTGGTATTGAAGAAGCACTGAGTCCCAGGGAAGGAGATGATGGGCTGTGATATCAGAGAAGAAACAACAGAGGTGTTAGAATTCTGTCTGGGTCTTGGGTAGAGTAATATTTGAGTATGTGGAGCTGGAGAAGTGCAGGTGAGGGGAACACAAGAGGACCAGGAAGCTCAAAATGCAGAAATGTGGGGGTGCTGGGCAGTGGGGGAGTGGGCAACAGGAAGTCTAGGCTGGGTGTGGAGGAGAGAAATGTTTTACCACCTTGCAAGAAGGTAAGTCAGCAGAAAGTAGAGCACAGCTTATTGATGTTTAGATTAACTGTAAATATAGTTTCACTTGCCATTATGCGGTAATTATTTAGCATTTCTTTGTTACATATGATAATTATTCAAATTTTCATCTCTTTGGAAACGTGTATGAAATACCTGAAGGAACAAAGTGATTGTGCTTTTTAAGATGCTGGGAGTTTTCCCCGGACATAAGTGGGTCAGCTTCAGTGGGTCTGGATCTCTCTGAAATTCAAACTTGAGACATCTTTCTCATCTAGAGGAAGACTCACTGACTTCATTAGAGTCTTGAAGGGTCTGACAACCCAAGAGACATTAATAATGCAGCTCTTGCTCCACTGACTTAGAATATTTTTAATCAAACATCTGACTTCTGTCTCCCACACCATTAACTTTTTCTTCACTGGTAGATCTTTTCCATCAATGTACAAATAATGCTGTCTTTTTTTCTAACATACTAAAAAAAAGTTCTTGCTCCCAGCTTCATTTCCAGTCACCAGCCAGTGTTGTCCCGTGTATAGCTCACCTCTCCTTAAGAGGTGACTGAGCTTTGAGTGATCATGGCTTCTGCCACCCAGCAGAATCTCCCATCTTGCTGTCCCTGTGGGGGTGGTGTCTCCCTTCTTGTGTCCCAGGCTGGCTGTGGCATGGGTGGCTGTCTCTGTCCGGCTCTCAGCACTGCCCTTGGCTAGCTTCCCTCTCACCTCTCTGCCTTCTACTCTGTCTTCTTTGCTGAGTCCTTCTCTCATCTCCAACCTCTAAACTGGGAATGCACCAGCATCTGGGATTTGGACCTCTTTTCCCTCTGCACTTACTGCCCTAATGACCTCATCTAGTCCCATGCCAGTAGGTGACCACCTGCTTGCTGATGAGCAGAAGCTGTTGTCAGTTCTTAGAATGTAATGTAGTCATCCAGCCTCCCCATCTTCCCCACCAAAGCTCCCTCCTGAGTTTACCCCATGGATGAGCCTTGCTATCAGCCTTGATCCCTAGATTTCCTTCATCCCACATCTTATAATTCCCCACATCCCTGTCACCATATTCTCGTGTGTGTACCATTAAAAAATATCCAAAATCTAATCACAGAGACCATTTCCACTGCTGCAGCTCCAATCCCAAGTCCCCTTTGCATCTATCCTGTATTATTGCAAACGCCTCCAGTGAGGGATCTTCCTGTTACTGCCTGTGATTTAATTCCATCATTCTTTTATTTATTTATTTATTTATTTATTTATTTATTTATTCATTTTGTCTTTTTCCCATTTCTTGGGCCGCTCCTGTGGCATATGGAGATTCCCAGGCTAGGGGTCGAATCGGGGCTGTACTCACCGGCCTAAGCCAGAGCCACAGCAACGCAGGATCCGAGCCGTGTCTGCAACCTACACCACAGCTCACGGCAATGCCGGATCCTTAACCCACTGAGCAAGGCCAGGGATCGAACCCGCAACCTCATGGTTCCTAGTCGGATTCATTAACCACTGCGCCACGACAGGAACTCCTAATTCCATCATTCTTAATTCTGTAAACAGACTGTTTATATCAAAATAGAGGTCATACTGTATCACATTCTGGATGAACATCCTCCACTGACTTTTCATCTCAATCAGGATAAAAGCTAAATCACAAGAAATGGCCCACTAGATTCATCCCCTGGACCCTGTTCCTGTCCTGGGCTACCCTCCCCTCACTCCCTCTAGATATGTACTGATAGATACTGGCTCTTTGCTGTTCTTGCATTGTGTAGGCAAGTTCTTGCTTCCCAGGCTTCTGCTGTTCTCTCTGCCTGCACAACTCTTTCCCTGTTACCTGTGAGGCTCATTCCCTCGTCAGTTTGGGACCTCACTCAGGTGTCAGCTTAGGCTTTCTGGAGTCACTGAGTCTAAAACTGCAGCTCTCCCCACTCCATCCCAGTTCTTTCTCCTTCATGATTCTTTCCTTGTGAGCCCTGTTACCATTTCCCATCCCATGCATTTCACTCTTCTGTTTATTTTCTGCTATCTTCCACTAGAATGTAAAGGCAAGGGTTCTGTTTGCCTTGTTCACTGCTCTGTACGCAGCACATAGAAGTGGAGCAGCTGGTTCTTGTTATACACTCAGTCAATATTTACTGAATGAACAAGTCAGCTTAAAAAATAGTCCCCAGATTAAAAGTAGTTCAGCGATTCTGAGCACCCTCAGATCACGTAACAAACACTCAAATATTTCAATAAATAACCTACATGGAACTAAAAGACTAGAGATATGACAATATATAGTGAAATTACAGCACATGTAGAACTTGCTTCTTTGAGGAAATGCTTGGTTTTGACCATATCCTCAATTTTTGTTCTTGTCTCTTTAGTGCCATTACCATGGCATCTGGAAGTTCCCAGGCTGGGGGTCAAATTGGAGGCACAGTTGTGGGCCTACACCACATTGACAGCAACACCAGATCCAAGCTGCATCTGTGACCTACACTGCAGCTCATGGCAATGCCAGGTGCTAAACCCACTGAGTGAGGCTAGGGATCAAACCCACATCCTCATGATACTACTCAGGTTCATTACCACTGAGCCATGATGGGTACTCCTTTTTACTAAATTTTATAAGTGTAGAATACTGAAAAATAATACTTGAAATCATATATGATCATTATTTGAGTATGTAATAACATGAATTTTTAAAGAATATTTTTTGTCATTAAAAATGTTGGTCACCTATATGCCGAGAACTATAAAACTTTAATCAAAGAAATCAAAGAAGATGGAAAGAAATGGAAAGATAGTCCAAGATCCTGGATTGGAAAAATCAATATTGTAAAAATGGCCATACTACCCAAAGCAATCTACAGATTCAATGCAATCCCTATCAAATTACCCATGACATTGTTCACAGAACTAGAACAAACAATGCAAACATTTATGTGGAACCACAAAAGACCCAGAATCGCCAAAGCAATCCTGAGAAACAAAATCCAAGCAGGAGGCATAACTCTCCCAGACTTCAAGAAATACTACAAAGCCACAGTCATCAAAACAGTGTGGTACTGGTATCAAAACAGACAGACAGACCAATGGAACAGAATAGAGAAGCCGGAAAGAAACCCTGACACCTATAGTCAACTAATCTTTGACAAGGGAGGCAAGAATATAAGATGGGAAAAAGAAAGTCTATTCAGCAAGCATTGCTGGGAAACCTGGACAGCTGCATTCAAAGCAATGAAACTAGACCACACCCTCACACCATGCACAAAAGTAAACTCCAAATGGCTGAAAGACTTAAATATACGACAGGACACCATCAAACTCCTAGAAGAAAACATAGGCAAAACACTCCCTGACATCAACATCATGAATATTTTCTCAGGTCAGTCTCCCAAAGCAATAGAAACAAGAGCAAAAATAAACCCATGGGACCTAATCAAAGTGAAAAGCTTTTGCACAGCAAAGGAAACTCAAAAGAAAACAAAAAGACAACTTTCACAATGGGAGAAAATACTTTCAAATGATGCAACCGACAAGGGCTTAATCTCTAGAATATATAAGCAACCTATACAACTCAACAGAAAGAAAGCCAATAACCCAATGGAAAAATGGGCAAAAGACCTGAATAGACTGTTCTCCAAAGAAGATATATAGATGGCCAGCAAACACATGACAAAATGCTCAACATCGTTGATGATAAGAGAAATGCAAATCCAAGCTACCGTGAGATACCTCCTCACACCAGTCAGAATGGCCATCATTAATAAATCCACAAAGAACAAGTGCTGGAGGGGCTGTGGAGAAAAGGGAACCCTCTTGCACTGTTGGTGGGAATGTAAACTGGTACAGCCACTATGGAGAACCGTTTGGAGATACCCTAGAAATCTATACATAGAACTTCCATATGACCCCACAATCCCACTCTTGGGCATATATCCAGACAAAACTCTCCTTAAAAGAGACACCTGCACCCGCATGTTCATTGCAGCACTCTTCACAATAGCCAGGACATGGAAACAACCCAAATGTCCATCGACAGATGATTGGATTCAGAAGATGTAGTATATATACATAATGCCATTTGCAGCAACATGGATGGAACTAGAGAATCTCATCCTGAGTGAAATGAGCCAGAAAGACAAAGACAAATACCATATGATATCACATAACTGGAATCTAATATCCAGCACAAACGAACATGTCCTCAGAAAAGAAACTCATGGACTTGGAGAAAAGACATGTGGCTGCCCAATGGGAGAGTGAGGGAGTGGAAGGGATCGGTAACTTGGGCTTATCAGACACAACTTAGCATAGATTTACAAGGAGATCCTGCTGAGTAGCATTGAGAACTTTGTCTAGATACTCATGTTGCAACAGAAGAAAGGGTGGGGAAAAATGTAATTGTAATGTATACATGTAAGGATAACTTGATCCCCTTGCTGTACAGTGGGAAAATAAAAAATAAAAAATAAATAAAAATAATTTAAAAAAATAAAAATGTTGGTCACTTAATACAAAGTAGAAATTTTCTTTTTTGTTGTTTTTAAAACTACTTATTTTGAAATAATTTAGATTTATAAAAGAGTTACAAAGATTGTACCTACTCTCCCATTCATGATCCTTGTTTTATAAGTTTATAAGCCTCAAAAAGCACAACATGGATACTAAGTCAGCCTCCTAATAATAGCTTTTTTAAGGTTATTGTTTTTTCTAATAATTTTTTTTTTCTGTACCTGCAGCATATCGAAGTTCCCAGGCCAGGGATCAAATCCAGGCCACAGCTGTGGCAACACCAGATCCTTAACCCACTATACCACAGTGGGAACTCCTCTCACTATTTTTACTAACCACCCTAAAACCATGAAATAACTTTTCAAATTTCTGTATTTATTTACTGTCGTGACTACGACAGTAAATAATGCATAACTATTTTAAATAACTGTAGTCATAATGTGCATTTCATTTTGTTTCTAAATTATGTTACCCATGTTTACTTGTTTCATTAGAGTCTCCACCACTGTTTTTTTTAAATGACTAATCATAGACTACATTGCTGATGTACAGTGTTAATAAACTCTTCTCCTCCTGTTGCTGGTTGCTGTCCAGTACAATAGCAGTTAAGAATGGAAAAGAAAATACAAGTGTAAGCAGAAGGATTTACCTTCCTGTAAGTGTAGGATAAAAAGTAAGTATTTGTCCAAGATTGCTCTGAAGTATTATCCTCAGTGGCTGTAGAGAGTAGGGATCCAAGGAAGAAAACAGAGGATCAGGAAGAGGACTTTCTGTTGGAAGGAGGGGTCCTCTTGAAATGCCGGGTTTAGTTTTAGAGGAAGCCTCCCTGAGCAGACACTGGCCTGTGTCCTGAGATTTGGGTTGATCACAGGAACCTGGCACAGCCACTCCCCCCGACCCCACTCAGCATCCTCATTTTGATGAAAGTTTTGGACCGATAGACAGTTGCAGGGTCACTCCCAACTTTGAGACAATTGCTGTGTCTTTTGTTTCATTTGAACTCCATTACTATTTCTTCTGGCTGTTTTCTAGCAACATTTTATAAAGACTTTGGTTTCCTAAAAATGAAGAGAGGCTAAAATTCCCAGTCCTGAATTAATGGGATATTAAACTTTCTTTAATACTGAGACATTTGACATAGGACATGCAGAGCTGCCCTTTCATCTTCTCTTTCTCGGCCAGAAGCAACTTCTTATAGACCAAAATTTAGAACAAAGAAGATTGGATTTAAGGCCAAACTTTGAAAAAGCACTTCGGAATTTTCTTTAATACACTTTTGGGTCTTAGTGTCACTACTAGCTACCAGCAATCCCAGAAAATCATTTGGAAAAAAAAAAAAAAAAAAAAAAAAAAACACAATGCAATACAAATACAGTAACGTCATATCAGTATATACATAAAATAAATGTGATAAATATAATCTGGGGGAGGTGATATCCTATAGAAAAAAGAGCAGGCTTTGGAATTAGTTTGTGTTCACTTATCACTTTCACTGCTCTACTAGCTGTGTAACTTTAGGCAAATTAAAATGAAAAGCTTGAATTTGGAGTATGATTTACTTTCTTTCTATGTAAAATTGGAACAGTAATACTGAGATGGCAGAGTTGTCATAAAGATTAGAGAATGTAAAGTACTAAATACACAGCCTGATAGTCAGTGAACACTAACCTTTATCAGTTTTAATTAATGCTTATTGTTGTCATAATATATACTTAGTTAATACTTTTTCAAAAGCTTGCCTCTGTTAAATACTTACTTTATATTCCTGTCCTATAATTAGGAGTGTGTGTGTGAGAGAGAGAGAGAGAGAAAGATGGAAAGAGAGAAAGAGAGGGAGAGGGACACCATGGAAGTTTTAACTTTTTGGCAGCTTAAATGATTTGGCAAAACTTAAAAATTATTTTTAAAATTCTTACTCTAGAGCTTAAGCATATTCAAGTCTCAGATGGAATAATGTTTAAAGACATGTTTCTTCCCTATAAATGCCTGTCTTGTGCCGCTCTTGTAAAAACATTTGTTATATTCAGACAGTAGTTCAATAAATTTACTAGAAGTAGGAGTGAAGTTCCCAGGGGCTCAGCAGGTTAAGAACCTGGGATGGTGTCCTTGAGGATGTGGGTTCGATCTCTGGCTTAGCTCAGTGGGTTAAGGATCTGGCATTGCCGAAAGCTACAGCATAGATCAGAGATGTGGCTCAGATGGGTTTGGCTGTGGCTGTGGCTGTGGCATAGGCCTGCAGCTGCAGCTCCAATTCAACCCCTGGCCTGGGAACTTCCATATGCTGCAAGTGTGGCCATGAATAAAAGGGAAAAAATTACTAGAAGTACATTTTTTAGGAGAGTTTGTCATATTATGTAAAATGTTTTGTGATGGGAATCAAGAAAGCTAATTTTCTTCTCCTTAAAGATTATTGATTATGTTTTATAATGTTAACATTATATTTTTCATACTGTATACACATTTATCATTTTCTAGTGCCCAAGCTAGAAGAGTTTCCCTGGGTATTTAACTGGAGGAAGGTGCTTATCATCTTCAGTGGCCTCTTTGGGGAAATTTTTGGTTCGGAGAGCTAAAGAAAGTAAATATACAATGTTGACCTGACTAGTACTTTTTAAAGAAGGCCTAGAAAGTTCTTTATTCAAATACTTGTAGAGGGAACAGTGACCACATAGACATATCGCCAGTTTCAAAGCTAAGAAGAAAATATGGATGAAAATGACTTTTTTGTTTATCAAGAAAGACGTTCATCAGGAAGGCAAAACAGGAAAAGATGAAAAATCAGAAGCAAATTTTTAAGACCAATACTTTGAATATGTATTTTGTTTTTTATTTATTTTATTTGTTGTAGTTGATTTACAATGTTCTGTCAATTTTTGATGCACAACAATGTGACCCAACCATGTGTGCATATATATATATATATACATATACATATATATATACATATACATATATATACATATACACACATGCATATATATAACAACCCCTCCAGCATTTGTTATTTGTGGACATCTTAATGATGGCCATTCTGACTGGTGTGAGGTGGTATCTCATGGTAGTTTGGATTTGCATTTCTCTTATAATCAACGATGTTGAGCATTTTGTCATGTGTTTGCTGGCCATCTGTATATCTTCTTTGGAGAACAGTCTATTCAGGTCTTTTGCCCATTTTTCCATTGGGTTATTGGCTTTCTTTCTGTTGAGTTGTATAGGTTGCTTATATATTCTAGAGATTAAGCCCTTGTCGGTTGCATCATTTGAAAGTATTTTCTCCCATTGTGAAAGTTGTCTTTTTGTTTTCTTTTGGGTTTCCTTTGCTTTGCAAAAGCTTTTCAGTTTGATTAGGTCCCATGGGTTTATTTTTGCTCTTGTTTCTATTGCCTTGGGAGACTGACCTGAGAAAATATTCATGAGGTTGAGGTCAGAGAGTATTTTGCCTATGCTCCCTTCTAGGATATGTATTTTGTAATAGGAGAAGAAAGATTTGTTATCGTCAAGAGCAAATACATTTTGAACATTTAAAAATGGAAATGTTATTGATGCCAAATGATGTGCTATCAGAGGACCCATTGTATGCTGGAATTGATTCAAACCCTAGTAAGATAACTATGTTTTCCGATGAATGCCTTTCATTCTGGGTCTTGAGAAGCAGGTATATGGCTTTGTCTCCTCTCTTGCATTTTGTACCTGGTAATAGCACAGTAGAAGTCTGCACTTAGAATTTCTCAGTTCATAACATATGTTAGTCACTTGTTACCTAAAGCATTTTCAGTATATTTTTTAAAACGTCCTGTCACTAACCAAGACATTACATTCAATCATAATTGCTCTCCCTTATGGTTTGATTACATTATTGCTAAAAAGAGTAGGTTTTCTGTATTTGTAAAATTGATTTCTTAGTTCTTCTAAGTTGCACTTAAACTGTTCATTTGGTCCAGGGACACCTCATCCATTAAAAATGATGAAATTTGTACAGTTTTATTTCAAATACTTTATGATACATTTTAAAGACAAACTCAACCACTGGTTCTTAAACTTGAGCTGTATCAGAATCACCCAGAGGGCTTGATTAAACAAGGACTAATGGACCCTTCCCCCATCATTTCTGACTTAGAAGCTCTGAGGTGGGTCCCCAGAATTTCCAAGAAACTTCCAACAGGTCTAGGGTGGTACTTATGCTGGTGTTCCAGGGATTGTACTTTGAGAACCACTACCCTTAGCTAATAACAGAAGGGTTTTACTTCATCCTCCAAACAATCAAAAATTAATGATGTTTGAATTACATGCATTAAGGGTACGTTTATGACTCTTTTGTAACCAGGTTATATACCGTATGTTCTGCATAGTTGGAACTAATTTCTTCTGTTATTTAAACAATGAAATAACTCTTTTGTAAATTAGAGAGGAATTATTTGTGTAAAATAATTCCCTTTATTTTTTTTTTTTTTGTCTTTTTGCCTTTTCTAGGGCTGCTCCCGTGGCATATGGAGGTTCCCAGGCTAGGGGTCGAATCGGAGCTGTAGCCACTGGCCTGTGCCAGAGCCACAGCAACTTAGGATCTGAGCTGCATCTGCAACCTACACCACAGCTCATGGCAACACCAGATCATTAACCCACTGAGCAAGGCCAGGGATCGAACCCACAACCACATGGTTCCTAGTCAGATTCATTAACCACTGTGCCACAACAGGAACTCCATCCCCTTATATTTTTAAGTAGCATTCTTTCTGAGACTAATAGAAAAAATCATTTTGAAAGGTAAGAACAGGAGTTCCTGTCGTGGCACAGTGGTTAACGAATCTGACTAGGAGCCATGAGGTTTCGGGTTCGACCCCTGGCCTTGCTCAGTGGGTTAAGGATCCGGGGGTGCCGTGAGCTGTGGTGTAGGTCACAGACACGGCTCAGATCCCGCGTTTCTGTGGCTCTGGTGTAGGCCGGTGGCTACAGCTCTGATTAGACCCCTAGCGTGGGAATCTCCATATGCCACAGGAGTGGCCCTAGAAAAGGCTAATAGACAAAAACAAATAAATAAATTTTAAAAAATAATAAATAAAATAAAAGTAAGAACAGACTAGTAATCTCCTAGATCTGACAAAATGAGATAAACAACAGTGCTATAGAATCTTACTTACACTACTTCCTTTAAAAGGTAATATTGTGGGTATTAAAGACTGTTTGCTAGTATATTATTTATATTACATTTTCAACTTTTTTTTTTTCAACTTTGTTTTTATGCAATTTAAGATATTAAAAATACTTTAAAACTAGATACTTAATATATTTTATGCTTGTGCTTTAATTAGAAACAGATTGATAAGGCTAATGATATAGTAATGTTAAAACTCATGTTTCTGCAGAAATCATATTTTATTTTCTAAAGCAATAAAAGTAGCTTTTAACATAGATGGAGAGGAGTTCCTGTTGTGGCTCAGATCTGGCAATGCTGTGGCTTTGGTGTAGGCTGGCGGCTATAGCTCCAATTAGACCCCTAGCCTGGGAACCTCCATATGCCGCAGGTGTGGCCCTAGAAAAAGGCAAAAAGACAAAAATAAAAATAAAATAAAATAGATGCAGAAATATGAAAGGCAAAGTACTGCTGAAAATTGACCTAATATTTAAGAGATAAACAATGTGTTGACTGTCAACAGATTGATCCGTATTTAGTGTATTAAATTTCCACCTGAGTTATAAAAGATTCAGTATATTATCCTTTGGGGCATGTACAAAGAGTAAATCCCATTCTTTCTAAGAGCAGGAACAGTTTGAGGTAACAAATTCATTTTTATTGCAGTTATAGTTGAAAACTGTATCTTAAATCAGTTGATCATTGCCTCTCTCACTGCTGTGTAAATATAGGCTTCCACTTCTCTGACTTTACACATTTTTTCTTTGCCTATGTGGAGCACTTATCTATGCAATTATTAACTTAATAAAAAAGTTACCAACTTTGTGGCCTTGAACATATTTTCTTAGATCTTGTTAACTGAGTAACACTCTGGTTAAAAACAAAATGCATACCTCAACTTGAGAGATTTACCTTTGTAGGAAAAAAAAGAATGTATTTGCTTGCATTTTAAGTTTTCATCTGCTTGCTTTCCTGTATTACTTTGCACTTTGTCCAGCAAGGTGATCTTTTAATGCATCTCTTATATCCTGTTCTTATTCTGTAAAGTGTAGGTTACAATTCAGATCACTCAGAGAACTTTGGGATGTGTTTTGTTAAACTGTGGCCTTTCCCTTGTGCCCTTCTCCCCTCCTCATTTCAGTCCAAAGATGGTGGCAGCCGAAGGAGTTGATGTGGATGTGGCGCCTAGACAGGTGAGGGAGGGGGGCTGACTTGAGAGGAGGCAAGTCTTAACAGTAGACTGGGGGCGGGGATGGAACGAGGTCATGACCACACAGGGCCCAGCAGGCAGAAGGGCCCTGCATTTGGCTGACCGCTCTGCTGTCGCCATCTCAAAACTCTTAATAATTTCAAAGTGGGGTCCCTGCATTTTTACTTTGCACCAGATCTCCCCAGTTATGTCACTGCTCCTATAACAGAAAACTGGAGAAAAAGAAGCAGAGATCTCCTATTTCTCCTTGGTGCATTCCTTTACCCAGTGCCAGGATGGGGATTATCTCTAAAAGGATGACTTAATAGATACTGACAAGCTGTGGGAAATTAGCCTGATTTGAAAGCTATGGTGTGTGTATGCACACATGTACTCCAGCCACTGAACAACGCATTGGATAGAGGGAGGTAGGTGTTTGTTAAAATGATTTTATGGAATTATCAAAGATAGTCAGACTTCCAATAGAGATTTTACTAAGTAAATATATAATATACGCAGTTTGAAAGTATAATATATTACATAATTTTATTCCTTAATTAACCTACTGCACATTTATGCAAACAACAGTCTTTTCCTTCACCTGTACAGCCTGATACTTCATACTCAGTGTAGTACTTTATTATTTGGTAATTTTTTGTTCTTAATATTGTTATGATCTCTAACATTGTAATAGTTTCTTGCCTTTACAGTGCTTATAAAGTTTATTTTTAAAAGACTTTGGAAATTAGAATTTAGAAATTCAAAATTCTAAACTTTGTGATATTAAGGAGCCATGTCAGTTTCTTTGTGTTATCTGATAGCTACATAGCACTTCTTATTTAAGATGGAGAGATACTGTTTTGTATCACACCTACAGTTTTTTTTCCAGATCTCTCCCTTGTTAAGGTTTGCTAATTTAATTTTATTGGGTAATTAGACTAAAACCAAACTACATTTTTTTCACTTGAGTATTGTGTTCTTCTAATAAACTGTGGAATAACTGGTGTGGGAGGGGATTGTCGAAATTCATAAGGTATGTTGCATACGTAAGTGAATCAATATAAGATTATCTGAAATGTGAATATCATTTCACAGATGTCCATCAGAATTCATTATATATAAAATCACATGGAAAATCCCACTGGAGCTCAGTGGAAATGAATCTGATGAGTATCTTTAAGGATTCAGGTTCAATCCCTAGCCTTGCTCAGTGGATTAAGGATCCAGCATTGCTGTAAACTGTGCTTTAGGTTGTAGAAATGGCTAGGATTGAGTGTGGCTGTGGTGTAGGCCAAGTACTACAGCTCCAGTTGGACCCCTAGCCTGGGAACCTCCATATGCTGTGAGTAGAGCCCTAAAAGACTAAATAAATAAATAAATAAATAAAAGCACATGATATATGAATAAGATCATTACTTAGGCAGAAAATCATGGAAAAGATAGGCATGGGAAGAAGTAACTAACATCACTACTGTCTCTCTGCAGATTTACTGAAAGTATGTGCCCACTTTTATAAAGTGTCTAATTACATAAATAAGTACTAACTTTTTAAAACTGGACGAGGGGGTACCAAGATTTTTGTTATAAGATGACTCTGCTAGTGGAATTTATGTTCTACACTGGATAAAATACATTTCTTAAAGACTTCTTCCTTTAAAATTATAAAGATGCAATGACACAAATTTGTTTTCAGTCAAAATATATTAGCACTTGGGAAAGCTTTTCCTGAGCTGTAAATTATCCAGAAACAGCTGTCAGGTAGCATCAGGATGAAGGTTCAAGCGGAGAGTAGGCACTTGGCTTGGTGATAACGGTGATGAGGGGGGTGCAGGTGGGGGGGCAGATGGGGGCAAGGGAGACGGGGACCCTGTTGTGTAGAGCTCCTGTGTGGGGGTTGGATGCCTGCCCTGGCCTGGGAGGGGGTTGCCTGCGTGCCTGGGGAAGGGAGCCCAGATCCAATGCTGAGGGACAACACAGCGAGGTTGGAGAACTGAAGTGAGGATGTGAGCAGGGCTCCAGCGGACAGGTTCAAGGTAGGGTTTTTTTTCTTTTTGAGAAGGGAAGAGGGTGCCTAGGATGCTTGGGAAAAGGGGATGGAAGGTCCCAGGAAGTGTTTGGGGGAAAGGTGCTTGGTTGGGGAGGGACTGGCTTCAGTGTAGGGCAGGTATGAGGGTTGAGTGCAGGAGGGTTAGCTGCCAGGAGGGGAAGGGAGCACGCAGGGACTGTGGAGGGCCACCGCAAGCGTGGGGGAGGGAGGTGAGGATGGCAGCGGAGCCCCAGGTTGAGAAGTTGAAGTGAGGGTTAGTTTTGAGAGGCAGGAAGAGGGTGGATGGGATCACTTGGAAAAGTGGAGGCGAGGTCCTAGGAAGGGTTGGGCCTGTGCGGGTGCGGGGAGCGTGGAGGTGGGCGGGCACCCCTTGCCCCCAGAGCGTGCGTGGGGGTTGCGTGGGTGCAGGGGAAGGGAGGCCGGAGGGAATGGAGAGGGACACGGAGAGCCTGGGGCCCTTCGGGGAGGTTGTGAGGGGCATTCTAGGGGATAGGTTCAAGGTAGGTTTTTGTGGCGGCTGCGGTGGTGGTGGTGGTGGTGGTGGTTTTTGTTGTGGGTTTTTGGTTTTTGTTTGGTTTTTGTGAAGGGGGAAGAGGGCGGAGGATGAGGACCCCTTAGCAAATGGGAGCGGAAGGATGTCAGGAAAGGAGCCCAGAGGGGTTCCTGTGGGAATGGGCCAGGGCAGCTGGGAGGGGCTTGTGGGTAGTGCCTGAACAGAGGGGAAGGGAGAGCTGAAGGGAGTGCTGAGGGCCAGGGCGAGCAGGGGGGGACTGAGGTAAGGCTGTCAGTGGAGTTTCAGGTTGCTGTGTTCGAATTTTTTTTTTTTTTTTTTTTGTTATGTAGGTTGAAGATGGTGGATACACTGGCTCAGAAAATGTGAGGTAGTATCTCAGGAATGGAGCGATGAGTGTCTATTGAGTTAAGGTAATGTCTCTGCTTGCCCCGTGTTGTTTGTAGTCCCTTCACAGTGGTGAAGAGAGAGCTGAAGTTAATCCTCAGTGACACCATGATTATCAGGACCTGAGGTAAGGCTTTTAGTGGAGTTCTAGTTGACAGCTTCAAATTTTTTTTTTTTTTTTGAGAAGGTGGAAATTGGTGGATATGATCCATCTGCATCTCTCGATGTATTTATTTTTATATTGCATCTTCTGTCTTTTAAGAATCTTATAATAGTAATCAAATACCTCTCTGAACCAGTTGAAGATGTTTACTTTGAGCTGCATTGCATTAAAATTTTATTTTTTTATATATAGGAAATTTATAATGGACATGTGTAATTGCTTCACTTTGCTGTACATTTGAAACTAATAGAAGTTATAAGTCCAATAAATTCTAATTATTTCTTTAGTTTGTTTTTGCATTCTATTAAATGAAATGAAACAAACAAAAATGTTGTATGTAGCATGTGTAAATTTTATGGAGTGTTCTAAGCACCAGTTTCTTTTTCACCAGTAGGTGTTAAAAATGATAACTTATTTTTCATTTGGAAAAACACTGATGTTCTGTAGATTATTTTGGACTAAATTATAACTTAACTAGAGAGAAAAAATATATATAGTTGTTATACTATATGTCAGTTCCTTCCAAATGGTAGTAAACCTAATGGTATCTTCTCTCTGAATGAATTAAAATATTTCCTGGAGCAATAATGTTTTCAATATCCCAGAAGCTGCTTTAATGTGTCTCAGCAAGCATAATATAGTGGCAATATAAATGATGCAGACTTTGCCATCATAATAAGTAATAACCCACATTAATTCTTTGTGAACATTTTATACTATCAAACTGGAAACTAAAATGAAGAGATCATATCTGTTATGTGGAAAGAAGGTCTTGTTTTGCACCAACTATTTAATAAGAACCGCTAGAAGACCTAGAAAATGTAAAGTGCATGTATCTGAGATCATTAGAAACTAAAAGGTCAAGGATTTGTGTGGCTCATATTTTGAAAATGGAAGTCAGATAGCTAAACTTGAATCTGAGGTCCTTTTTTTGCTAAAGATATGGGCAGATACTAAAAACCACGTATGTAAGGCTGGTGTTACTGAGGCTATAAGGTAGGCCAGCAGCTTTAGCTCCAATTCAGCAGTGCACCTGGGAACCTCCATATGCTACTGGCAAAGCCATTAAAAAACAGATCTTAATATACATGAGAAGATGCCTAATATTACTAATTTTTAGAGAAGTGCAAATCAAAAGTATAATAGGAATCACCTACCAATGCTCAGAATAGCCATCATCAAAAATTCTACAGAAAAATAAATGCTGAGAAGATGAGAAAGGGGAACACTCCTATGCTGTTGGTGGGAATGTAAATTGTTGGAACCACTATGGAGAATAGTATCAAGCTTCCTTAAAAAAACAAATACGACTACCTTATGATTCAGTAATCCCACTCCTGGGCATATATCCTGAGAAATCTATCATTGTAAAAATACACACAACTCAATGTTCCTTGTAGCACTATTTAAAATAGGAAGAAATGAAAGCATATTAAATATCTAAAGACAGGAATGGAATAATAAGATGCAGTACATATATACAATCATCCATAAAAAGAATGAGTAGTGTCATTTCCAACAAAATGGATGGACCTAGAGATTATCATACTAAGTAGGTGAAAGACAAAAATCATAAGATATCAGTTATAGGTGGAAAGTAAAAAAAATGATGCGTTTGAACTTATTTACAAAACAGAAACAGACTCACAAACTTAAAAAAATATGGTTAAAGAAGGGAACAGTAGGAAAGAGTTTGATTGGATGTTTGGGTTTGGCATATGCACAATATTGTTTAGGGAATGGATGGTCAATGGGGACCAGCTGTATAGCAGAGGGAACACTACCCAATATTCTGTGAGGACCTATATGGGACAAAATGTGAAATATATGGAACAAAATGTGAAAAAGAATGGATTGTGTATATGTATAACTGAATCACTTTGTTGTGTAGGAGAAATTATCAAAACGTAAATTATCTACACTTCAATACAATTTAAAAATTGAAAAAAAAGAACCTCAATAATAGTCTGAATCATCTAATTTCTTAATAAATAACTATGGCCAGTGTTCAAGAAATATACTGACAAATATTTATGATTAATCTTTTTAAATTTAATTTTATTGGAATATTCAGTTTAATTATGAATTCAATCGCTTGACTGAACTTTGCACTTTAGAATGATGGATTTTCACTTAACACTTTTGGATTTGGTAGATAGATAATGATTGTCATCTTAATGACTTCCCCTTCAAATCTCTTTATTCAAATACTTTACATCCTATTTCTCCTTATTATATTATTGTATTAGTTGATGTAAGAAAACATGGGTAATAACTTTGAAAGGGGAAATCTGGATTTTTAGCTTCAGTGGGGATAACTGTGGTATTTTCCCATAAAAAATTGTTCATTAAAAAATGATCACCCATGGAGTTCCCTGGTGGCACAGTGGGTTAATTATCTGGTGTGGTCACTGCTGTGGTTAAGGTTTGCTCCTTGGCCCCAGAACTTCCGCACTCATAGGTATGTCTAAAAAAATAAAAACGCTTGGCTTGAAAAAAATTATCCCCACCTGAATGTCAGGGTCCTGATAGGAACAGATATCACCCGTCAAAGTAAAAACTTAATGTTATTTACAAAGAGTTCTTAAGACTAAAGAATTTTTCTAAATTGAGCTATCATAGTGGATGTGAAATAGTATCGCATTGTGGTTTTGATTTGCATTTTCCTAATGTCTGATGCTGTTGAACTATTTTTCATGTGATTTTTGGTTATTTTCTTCAGAGAATATATGTTCAAGTCCTTTCCTAGTGTAAAATAAATTGAGTTTTCCTTTATCATATATATGGTTTTTAACTATTTTCTCATTGTTTGTGTTGTCTTCATTTTCTTAACTGTGTCCGTTGAAGCACAGCAGTGTCAGTTTTTTTTAACTCAATCGATTTTATTAAATTTATAGTTGTAAAAGGATCATCAAAACTGAACTTTTTATTGTTTCCATCCCAAACCACCAGGCCATCCCCCCACTCCCAAACCAGTCTCCTTTGGGATACATAATTCTTTCAAAGTCTGTGAGTCAGTATCTGTTCTGCAAAGATGATGATTTTATCCTTTTTTTTTAGATGACACATATAAGTGATAGCATATGATGTTGGTGTCTCACTGTCTAACTTCACTTAGCATGATACTATCTAGGTCTATCTAATGTTGCAAATGACATTATTTCTTTCCTTTTAATGACTAAGTAATAGTCCATTTTGTATCTATACCACATCTTTAGTTTTAATGACACTCAGTTCATCTAATTTTCCTTTTGTTGTTTATATTTTCGGTGTCATATTTTTTTAAAACTTGCCTAATCCAAGATTACTAATATTTACTCCTGTATTTTATACCAAGAAGCAATGGTTTTGGCTCATGTATTTTGACTTTGATACATATGGAATTAATTTTACATATGATGTAAGGTAGCTGTCTTAGTCTTTTCAGGTTTCTATAACAAAATACCACAGACTGGGTGGTTTATAAACAACAGAAATCTATTCCTCACTGTCTGGGAGGCTGGGACTCTGAGATTCAGGTATAAGCAGGGTTGAGTGAGGAATGTCTTCCACATTGCAGACTTTGTTTCTTTCCTCACAGGGCAGAAGGTATTTGTGAGCCCTGTGGACTTTCTCTCATAAGAGCAATCATCCCATCTATGAGGGCTCCATCTTCATGACCTCCTGATCTTTCACAGGCCCCGTATACTAACGCCATCACTTCTGTGCATTAGGATTTCAACATATGGATTCTGAGGAGACACAAACATTTACGTCATAGCAGTGGGACTCCAGTTTTATTCTTTATCTGTGGCTAATTGTTCCAGCACCACTTGTAGAAAAGACTCTTCTTTCCCCTATCGACTTATCTTGGCACACTTGTCAAAAGTGAATTCATCAGGAAGTTCCTGTGGTGGCTCATTGGGGTTTTGAACCTGACTAGTATCCGTAAGGATGTGGGTTCAATTCCTGGCTTCACTCTGTGGATTAAGGATTCATCATCGGTGGTAGCTGTGGTGTGTTGTAGGTTGCAGATGCAGCTCAGATGCTTACCTTAATCCCCCAGGCTCCCTGTTTCCCTCAGCTTTCTCTTCTGCTCTCCTCTCCCCAGCACACAGGCAGGCCCCACGCAGGCAACCCACAGGCACACACAGCATGCAAGCCCGGCCACGCCCCCCACGGCCTTCCCAGCACTACCGCTTCCCCCTCCCCCCATTCTCTACCTTGAATGTAACTTCAACGTGTCAACTAGAGCTAGAGTGTCCATCCTTACCTTAATCCTCAAGGCTCCGAGTTTCCCTCAGCTTTCTCCTCTGCTCTCCTTTCCCTGGCACACTCGCGGGCGCCAAGCATGAAACACCCACGCAGGCACAGCAGGCAAGCCGGGCCCCGCCCCCCACGGCCCTCCCAGCACTACCACTTCCCCCTCGCTTTTTAAGACCTTGCTTCAACTCTGCAAAGGGATCCCCTCCACCCTCTTCCAATTCTCTACTCTGAAGCTAACTGCAACCTGGCAGCTGCAGCTCGCCCATATCATCACCTTAATCTTCCAGGCTCCCTTTTTCCCTCAGCTTTCTCTTCTTCTCTCCTCTCCCCAGCACACAGGCACGCCCCACGCAGGCAACCCCCACACCCGCACTGCACGCATCCCGGTCCCTGACCGCCAAGGCCCTCCCCGCACTCCCGCCTCACCCCCTCCCTTTCTGACATCTTTCCTCAGCTCCTCAAGGGATCCCCTCCACCCTCTTCCCCTCCTCTACACTCTAACTTCAACCTGGCAGCTGGAGCTAGAGTGCACATCCTTACCTTAATCCCAGAGTCTCCAGGTGTCCCTCAGTTTAGTCTTCTGCTCTCCTGTCCCAGCACACACGCAGGCCCCACGCACGCATCCCCTACGCTAGCACTGCGCTCAATCTGGTCTTCGCCCCCCTCGGTGCTCCCAAGGTTATAGATATTCTGCATACTCTAAACACTCTACTTAGTAGATTTTATTTTTTTCATTTTATATCGAAATTTTACAGTACTTAAATTACATTAGTACAGCTTAGTCAAGTGGATGCAGGATAAAACCATTTAATGTTTAATAATTTAATTCCTCTTGTTTAGAATATTTTCACTCTTTTTACAGTACTGACTAAAACATTTTAAGAAATGGTATCACTCTGAAGATTGATTTATTAGAGTAATTAAAATTTAGGAAAGGATGAAAATTGTCAAACTGATATTTCAGAACTTGACTGAAAATTTGCTGAAGAAGGAACTGGACTGTCCCCAGAGTTGAAACATAATGAAGAATGTGTGAGTAAGAAGAATATACAAGCAAGCCTTCATCAAAAAAACCTAGATTGTCAAGAGCTTTAGTCAAGGTTATCTGCATCTGAAACTTTCACTCCAGAGAATATAGGCAGAGTTGGGTGAAAAGGGAAAAGCTACTCAAATGCTCAAAGAAGAATTATCAGAAGTGGAGACCATGTACCAGCATCTTAAGGCAGATTTTAAACAGCTGTAACAACAGAGAGAAGAAAAGGAGCAGCATGGGTTACAACTTCAAAGTGAAATTAATCCAATAAGAGCTGTTATTTTTATTTATGGTAATTCCCCATATGGTTTCTTCTTAGTGTGTTTGATGGTTGTTTGATGAAAATATAGTTCATTAAAAAATTAATTTGTAGTTTTCATGACCTGTAGTATTGCATCAAATCTTAATTTTTTAAATTTCAATTTCCTTTCAAATGAATATTGTGAAGTATTTATGAATTAATACATATAAATTGCTTAAAGTGGTACTGGGCCCATGGTAAGTACTCAGTAGGTATTAGCTATTTAAATAAATCAAATTTGTGATAATTCTTTGTAACGTCTGAATCTTTTTTATTTTCTCATCACTAAAATTTCAAATTACTACTATTATTATTATTATTAATTTTTAGGGCCACACCTGAGGCATATGGAGGTTCCCAGGCTAGAAGTCAAGTCAGAGCTACAACTGCCAACTGACACCACAGCCATAGCAATGCAGTATCCCAGGCGTGTCTGTGACCTACACCATAGCTCACGGCAACACCAGATCCTTAACCCACTGAGCGAGGCCACGGATCGAACCTGCAACCTCGTGGTTTCTGGTCAGATTTGTTTCTGCTGAGCCACGATGGGAACACCAGCAAAATATAAATATTATTAAACCAATAATATAAAAATTAGATTTTTTTTTTGCTTTTTATTTTCTTAGGGCCATACCTGCAGCATAACAAAGCTCCCACATTAGGGGTCAAATCGGAGCTGTGGCTGCTGGCCTATACCACAGCCACAGCAATACAGGATCCTATCTACATTTGTGACCTATAGCACAGCAATGCTGGATCCTTAACCCACCGATCAAGGCTAGGGATCAAACCCTCACTCTCATGGATACTAGTCGGGTTCATTAGCACTGAGCCACAATGGGAACTCCCTAAAAATTAGGGTTTCTTATTTTTTTTTTTATTTTTGGTTTGTTTGCCATCTCTTGGGCCACTCCAGTGGCATATGGAAGTTCCCAGGCTAGGGGTCAAATCAGAGCTGTAGCCACTGACCTACACCACAATGCAGGATCTGAGCCTCGTCTGCAACCTACACAACAGCTCGTGGCAATTTCGGATCCTTAACCCACTGAGCAAGGCCAGGGATCAAACCTGCCACCTCATGGTTCCTAGCCAGATTCATTAACCACAGCCACAATGGGAACTCCCAAAATTAGGTATTTTAAGAGAAGAAAACAAATTAGTCCTAACAACTATTTTTTATAGATAAATAATATGTATCAGTTGAAGTTTAAACAAAATTTTGTCTTTTCCACTAACTCAAATTTTCTTTTTGCTTCCTTTTTTTGTTTTATTTATTTATTTGTTTGTGTTTCTTGGGTGCTGTACCCATGACATATGGAAGTTTCCTGTCTAGTGACCGAATCAGAGCTGCAGCTGGCAGAATACGCCACAGCTACCGCAGCATCAGATCCAAGCTGTGTCTGACCTACACCACTCCTCATGGCAGTGCCGGATCTTTAACTCATTCAGTGAAGCCAGGGATTGAACCCTCATCCTCATGGATACAAGTTGGTTTCCTTACCACTGAGCCATGATGGGAACTCCGACACTAACTCAATTTTTGAATTCCGTGTTCCAATTATTTTTATAGGTAACATTAAAAGTGGTAGAAAAATGGTAGTTTGAAGGAGACCGAAGTCCTCAGCCACCTTTTTGATAATATTCAACTCTTTTCACTTAAAGATCGGTGAGGTTTGCTTTGTGGCATGACTCCTCTGTCTTCATAGCTTGCGATACTCTTCCTATTTTTCTTCTCCTTATAAATATTACTTATTTTACCTGTCACTTTTCCAGATATCTTTTTCTGCATATTGCCACTTCTCACCCCCACCCCCTCCAGAGATTTCTTAAGCATGTACACATCTTGATTGCTTTCCTAACTATAGTATGGTATATTATCATAACTTATGTATCTTTCCTCACTAGACTCTGAACTCTTTGGGTGCAGAGACTATGTCTTTACTCAGTTTCTATCCCAGCTCTCTGGCATTTTGCTTGTTGATCAGCAAATGTTTTAGCGAGTAAGTAAGAAAGAAAGAAATGTAGGCATTCAAAATGGAAGGAAACAGAGGCTTGGGCATATCTGTGAATAACTTAAATATAACTTAGATACTTAACTTTCAGTTCAGATAAATAAATTGGGCATTTCCTGTTTCTAAAAGATACCATGCCTTATTTATTAGGAGATAGAGAGATGAAAAAGGAAACAGTACCTGCCTTAAATAATTATGTAAATCTTTGCGTTGCTACTGTGGCTCAGCAGTTAAGGAGCCTGGCTGACATCCATGAGGGCAGAGGTTCGATCCCTGACTGCGCTCAGTGGGTTAAGACTCTGGTGTTGCTGTGAGCTGTGGTGCAGGTCACAGATGTGGCTCAGATCCCTCATTGCTGTGGCCCTGGCATAGGCTGGCAGTTACAGCTCCAATTGGACCCCTAGCCTGGGAACCTCCATATGCCACAGGTGCAGCTGTAAAAAGAGAGAATGACAAAAAAATATGTAAATCTCATTGAGGATGAGGCAAGTACTATCCTCTATCAAAGAATATGAGTTTACTGTAGAAATTTGGAAAAGTTCCTCTCCTGTTTTCTTACCCTCCCCTTCACAGTACTTCATATTGTGTAATTATTTTATTCTGTTATGTGATGAAGAAAAACTGAGAGAGAGGTGGGGCTTGAAATTGTGACTATTGGATGTGTTTGGATAGGTACCAGTTTGAAGGCATGAGGGTCTTCAGGCAGAATAGTGAACTAGGGCAAGGGAGTGTTATAAGAAGTATTGCAAGAAAATGCTCTGATAGGGTGTGTGTAATGGCACTGGACTATTTTGATTGCAAAGCGCATTTAGAACTGTATTATGTAGGATCTTGAGCAGCAGGGGGAGGAATTTGGGTTTCATTTGGTTGTCAGTAGGTATAGAGGCATCAGGAATTTTTGAGGACCTATTCTGTATTTTTATACAAAGAAAAATGCACACATAATATTTTGGTTTAGTCACAATTCTGTACAAAGTGAGGAGGTCATACTGAAGACCTTGAAGTGATACCACTTACCTTCTTCCCTTCAGCATGCTGTCTGCATTCTTCTATTAATGTATAACTCAAATCTGTGCACTTCCTTCATCAGTGCTGCTGCCACCCTTAATTGAAGCTGCTGCCATTGCTTACCTGGGCCCCTGTATTAGCTTTTTACAAGTTTTCTTCTAGGGACTTCCTTAGTCTCTTCTCCATAAAGAAGCCAGAAGCATCCTTTTAAAAATGGGAAGGATGTCAATTTATTCCTCAGCTTAACACCCCTTGGTGGCTTTGAATTGAATCCAGCTGTCTTACTTGGTCATGGAAGCATCTGCATGTAGTGTGGCCCACACTGTGTATTCAAGCTCATCTCTTACCATGTGAAACCATGCTAATCTCCTTTCAGTTCTTCGCACACATGAATACTTCAAAGTGCTTTCCTGCCTTTTACTTGGCCTGTGTTTTTTTGTTTGTTTTTTCTTAGTGTGCTGTATTTTTTTTCTTTTTTCCCCATTTAAAAAATTTTATTGAAGTAGAGCTGACTTACCAGTTGTGATCATTTCTGCTGTACAAGAAAGTGATTCAGTTACACATATACCCACATCCATTCTTTTTCAGATTCTTTCCCCATGTAGATTATCACAGAATATTGATTGTGTAGAGTTCCCTGTGCTGTAGAGCAGGTCCCCATTGGCCAGGCATTCAAAATACAGTGTGCATGTGCCAATTTCAAATCCCCAGTTGATGCCATCCCCCATCCCACCTGTCTTCGTTGGTAACCATAAGTTTGTTTAGAAAGTCTATGAGTCTGTTTCTGTCCTGCAATAAGTACATTTGTATCTTTTTTAGATTCCACATATAAGTGATATCATGTGATGTCTTTCACTAACTTCAGTTAGTATCTATAGGCCCCATCCATGTTGCTGCAAGTGGTATTATTTTATTCCTTTTTATGGCTGAGTATTTTCCATTGTGTGTGTGTGTGTACACACACCACATCTTGTTTATACAGCATATATATGGGTCTTGTTTTTGTATCCATTCAGCCAGTCTATGTCTTTTGGTTGGAGCTTTTAGTCCATTTACATTTAAGGTCATTATTGATATGTATGTTCTTATTGCCTTTTGTTAATTGTTTTGGATTTGTTTTTGTTGATTTTCTTTGGCCCTTTATCTCTTGGCCTTTTTTCTTGCATTTTGTTCTCTTGTGGTTTGATGACTATCTTTAGTGTTGTGTTTGAATTGCATCTATTGTAGATTTTTGGTTTGTGGTAACCATGAGGTTTTGATATAGGAGTCTATATATACACACGAGATTGCTTTAAGTTGCTGGTCTCTTAATTGCAAATGCATTTCCAGGAGCCTGTATTTGTACCTTCCTATTCTCACAATTGCTGCTTTTGGTGGCATATTTATATGTGGATGATTTCCTGCCTTTACTGATGTTTGCCTTTACTGGTGAGCCTCCTCATTTGTAATTTTCTTCTTTCTAGTTGTGGCCTTTTCTTTCTGCCTAGAGAGGTCCCTTTAATACTTGTTGTAATGCTGGTTTGGTGGCACTAAATTCTCTTAGTCTTTGCTTGTCTGTAAAGGTTTTGACTTCTCCTTCAAATCTGAAAGAAAGCCTTGCTGGGTAGAGTAATCTTTGTTGCGTATTTTTTGCTTTCATCACTTTAAATATATCATGCCACTCCCTTCTGGCCCACAGAGTTTCTGCTGAAAAATCAGCTGATAACCTTATGGGGGTTCCCTTGTATGTTATTTGTTGCTTTCAATATTTGCTCTTTGACTTTAATGTTGGACAGTTGGATTAATATGTGTCTTGGTGTGTTTCTCCTTGGGTTTATTCTATATGGTACTCGTTGTGCTTCCTGGATTCGAGTGAGTGATTCCTTTCCCATGTTAGGGAGGTTTTCAGCTATTATTTCTTCAAATATTTTCTCTGGCCCTTTCTCTCTCTCTTCTCCGTCTCAAACCCCTATAATGCAAATGTTGGGGCATTTAAAGTTGTCCCTGAATTCTTTGAGACTGTCCTCAATTCTTTTCATTCTTTTTTCTTTATTCTGTTCCACATCAGTGATTTCTACCAGTCTGTCTTCCACCTCGCTTATTTGTTCTTCTGCCTCCTGTATCATGCTATTGTTTTCTTCTAGTGAATTTTGTATTTCAGCTGTTGTGTTGATCATCTCTGCTTGTTGAATATTTAAATCTTCTATTCCTTTCTTGAATGTTTCTTCTAATTCATCGACCTTTGCCTCTATTTTTTTCCCCAAATCTTGGATCATCCTTACTAGAATTACTCTAAAGTATTTTTCAGACAGGTTTCCTATCTCCACTTCATTTAGCTGTTCTTCTGGGGTTTTGTCTTGTTCCTTCATCAGACTCATGTTTCTCTGACTTTTCATTTTGTAGAACATTTTGTGTGGTCTCTTTCCTGCAGGTTAGAGGGTTGTAGCCTCTCTTTCTTGTGGAGTCTGCCTGTTTGTGGGTGAAGTTGATTGATACAGGGGCTTCCTGATGGCAGGGACTGGTGACTGCCCCCTGGTAGGTGGAGCTGGTTCTTATCCCTCTGGTGGGTGGGGCTTTGCCTCTGGGTGTGATTGGGGGCAGCCTATTTGCTGATGTGTGGAGCTGTGTTCCCACCCTGTTTGTTGTCTGGCCTGGGGCCTCTCAGCCCTGATGGGTATGGCCAAATTTTTCCAAAGTGGCAGCCTCAGGGGAGCTCACACAGATGATTATTTCTGGGACCCCTGTCTCCAATGTCCTGCCCCCACATTGAGTCATGACTACACCTGCTCTCCAAAGAGATCCTCCAAGAACTCCCAGTGGGCTTGATCCATATTCCTATAGAGTCCCTGCTTTGTCCTGTGATCCAGTGCACATGAAACCCTGTGTGTCTCCCTGAGTCCTGTGGAGCTCCTGTGCTTAAGCCTCACTAGCCTTCAATGCCAAGTGCTCCAGGGCATCCTCCTCCCAATGCCAGACCCCCCAGGCATGGGAACCCAATGTGGAGCTCCAAATTTTCCCTCCTGTAGAAGAGCCTCTGCAATGTAGTTATTTTCCAGTCTGTGGGTCACCCACTGACTAGATTGTTTATATCATGAAAGCACCCCTCCTACTATCTTGATGTGACTTCTTTTGCGTCTTTGGATATAGGATGTCTTTTTTGGTACCTTCCAGTCTATTTTGTGGATGGGTCTTCAACAGTTAGTTGTAATTTTGGTGTTTTTGTGAGAGGAGGTGATCTTGAGTCCTTTTACTCTGGAATCTTGTCTCTGTCAAATATGTTCAGTTTCCCATGTTCCCTTGCAGTCCTGTCCACACATAACAAAGTCAGGGTGGTCTTTAGCAGGATGCTATTGTTGGCTCTGAATTAGTGACCAATAAATTTTTCTTCTTCCCCCTTGTGTAATGGTGAAAATCTGAATGTTCTCTCCCATGAGATCAAGGATCTCCACTTTTCGCTACTTCTATTCAACAGTATCCTGGAGGGTCTAGCCAAGTGCAATAACTATTTATATCTTGTCCTCTGTGCCGAGTCTAGTCTCACTGGCTCATGGGCACCCAATGACTTAGTGTTCTGTTGACTTCAGTTCTTCTTAAGGCTTACTCAGGTGTTGTTTCCTCAATAAAGCCTTCTAGGACCACTTTATTTATTTATTGTAGGGCCACACCTGTGGCATATGGAGGTTCCCAGGCTAGGGGTTGAATTGGAGCTGCAGCTGCTGTCCTGCACCCCAGCCAGATCCAGCTCCTGGCCAGATCCAGCCAAGCAACACCAAATCTGAGCTGCGTCTGTGACCTACACCACAGCTCATGGCAACACTGCATCCTTAACCCACTGAGCAAGGCCAGGGATCAGACGTGCATCCTCATGGATGCTAGTCAGATTCACTTCCATTGAGCCACGACAGGAACTCCATGGACCTCTCTATTTAAATAGCTTGTTTTCCATTTACTCTGGAAATGCTTATTTTAGCAAGTGTCTTCTTTCTTCTTTATAGTACTTTATGTTGTATAATTAGTTGTTTACTTGCATATTGTCTACCATTCCCACTGGAGTGTGAGCTCTTTAATTTGAGGATTTTTTTTTTAATTCTGCACTCTATCAACCTCTATACTTAGGGCTTTCAGTAAATACTGTTTGGAAAAATGAAAGTGAACCTCACCTTAAACCTTCTTTCAATGTCCTTAAGGACTGTGAGGATGAACTGAATTTGTTTTGTTCTCTCCTGATTCCTTAGCTTCCATTTCAGTCCTGCCAAAAACAGATATTTGGCAATTGTCAACAAAGGACTTGAAAAATGAAGTAGCCTGTGTTCTTCATATTCTTGTGTTCGTGAACACACTAAAATAGCCACAGATGTATAGATTGTGATCTTATGTAATTGAAAAATTAGATGTCATTAGTTTAATTTGTTAATTTTTAAAAATTTTAAACAGTTTTAAAAATACTGGCTGTATTGCCTGTGTTGTACAATATTTCCTTGAGCCTATATTATACCCACTAATTTGTATCTCCCATTCCCCCACCTCTATATCCAACTTAATTTTTAAAAATGATCTAACATGCCATCTCAAATAGCATAGTGTTTTGTAAGTGTGGATTTAAGAACCCTGCCTGAGTTCCAGTTCTGTGGCCTACAAGCTGTGTAAGCTTTGACAAGTTATTTAGTTTGTATCTCAGTTTGCTCATCTATCAAATGAAGAAAATTATGGGTTATTCTTATTATTGTGGACATAGGGTTATTATAAGGATTAAATTAGTTAATATTCATGAAGCATTTAGAAGAGGCCTGGCACTTGGTAAACATTATTTAATTATAATGAGTAAAGAATTATGTATATAATTTTACGTACTGAATTTCTTAGAGAACATATGTCTATGGAAATATCTCAAAATGTAACTTTGGGAAAGACCATTCTATTAATAATACAAACATATATTATTTTTATTTTTAATTTATTCTTTTTCCTTAACATAATTACTCTAAGATGGTATAGATGTTATTGCTTAAGTGACTTTGGCCTGCTTGCACCCTTGGGCAGCTTTGATTTGAGATTCAATTCTTAAAAATTAGGGATTTATTAGGAATTATATAGCAATGAATGACAAAGTTATTTATTACATATCTGTCTAGATATAAATATATTTATTATAACCCCTTTTATAAATCTTCACTTCTCGGCAGCAGTTGCCTTTAATTTGGTGATTCTTTATTCTGTCTGTACATGAGAATCACCTGGGAGACTTAAGAAATTACAAATATCAAGGGCTTATCCTTGATTCAGTAAAATCATTATCTCTGACATAGGCCTATTGGTGTTTTTGAATGTTTCCTCTGTAATTGTACTTTGTAATTGAAACTGAGAATTGGCTGCTTTTTATTTTTATTTTTTTTTAAATTTTTATTTATTTTTTGTCTTTTGCCTTTTTAGGGCCACACCTGTGGCGTATGGAAGTTCCCAGGCTAGGGGTTGAATCAGAGCTACAGCTGCTGACCTAAGCCACAGCCATAGCAATGCGGGATCCTTAACCCACTGAGCAAGGCTAGGGATCTAACCTGAATCCTCATGGATCCTATTTGGGTTCCTTAACCTCTGAGCCACAAACAGAACTCCTAAAGTGTTACTTTTTGGCAAGTGATTACTGAACTTTCCTGAAATTAAGGTCATATGATTCTTGATATGAAAATATGGATTTCTGGGCTTCAGCTCAAATGTACTAAATCTAAACTTCTAGGGGAGAAGTCTGATGATTATCTCTGTGTTAATAATGATATTGGGAGAGTCTGATCCAGCAAGTTCAGGAACTAAATGGGTAATGCCTGTTTACAAGAGATGAAGCACTTAGATGCTTGAAATAGGAGTTTACTTTGAAGGCTTTCATATATTTCAGGATTGGATCCAGTTCTTGTAATGAGTAGAAGAGGGTTTGGGTAGCTATTACAGTGCTAATTCGCTGCATTTTAAGAAGAAGAAAAAGGAGAAATTCATCAGTGTGCTGGCTAAGGACAAGAGTAAAATTAATGCCTTCGCTTTGTTACTGATTGCTGTTTTAGCTAGATGAAAGTATGTTTTACATTAGAAATACACTTTAGTTTTCTTTATTAAGGATAGGATATATTTTGATACACAAGTTGTTCCATAGCACAGGAAAATAGTAGGTGTCCACTTTTCTGATATAACTTTATTTTTCCTTGCCAGCTATGAATTTTTATGGAGAAATATGCAAATATAGAGCATGTAATTGTATATGTGACACAAAGGATATAGAGTCTTAGTATTTTGAGAGTTAACATGAATAGATTTGATTGAAAGCAATTGTAGAGTACCTGTTACTAATAATCAGTTTTGCTGAGGCATGTGCTGAGTTTCAATTTAATGTGTTAAGAGGCTGGAGTGTAGAAGCACTCTCAGTGTATAAGCCTTGCCAAATGTCTTGCATTCTTATCTCCATGCCTGTTTTTTATTCTACACTCCCAGCACTTGCGCAGTAATTCTTCTAAAATTATTATAGAAGTTCCTGCTGTGGCACAGTGGGTTAAGAATACAACTTCAGTGGTTTAGGTCACGGCAGAGGTGCGGATTTGATCCCTGCTCCAGTGCAGTGGGTTAAGGATCTGGCATTGCCAGCTGCAGCTTGGACTCAATCCTTGGCCTGGGAGCTTACATATGCCATGGGTGCAGCCATAAAAAAATATAGATATGTAAATAAGTAAAATTAATACTACCTTAAAATTTTTTTTTTAAATAGATCCACTACTGGCCAATCCCACAAGAGAAAGTGGCTGTAATTTCTGGTAGATTCAGAGAAAATTAGGAATTTGAAAAAGTGCTAATTCTTAGCTCCAAGACAAAGTTCTCCTTTAGTTTTAGCTTGCTAGCAATTTTAAAGTTAATGAAGGAGAATCACCTACTATTTTAAGAAAATATTCTTTCCTCTGTCTTATTTAGAAATTGTGTGCCATGTCAAGGACTTGGAATGTGTTGTGCTCTATTCAGTATCCAAATGTAAGACGTCAGTGTTGGTAGTTCATAACTATGGAAAGACAAAAAGAACCACTGGAATTAAAAAATACAGTGGAGGTAGTTCCCATTGTGGCTCAGTGGTATTGAATCCAACTACTATCCATGAGGATGCTGTGTTTGATTCCTGGCCTCACTCAGTGGATTAAAGATCCAGCGTTGCCATAAACTGTGGTGTAGGTTGCAGACATGGCTCGGATCTGGCATTGCTGTGGCTGTGGTGTAGGCCAGCATCTGCAGCTCTGATTCAACCCCTAGCCTGGGAGATTCCATATGCTGTGGGTGTGGCCCTAAAAAGCAAAAAACAGACAGAAAAAAACTAAAGTGGAGTAGGACTGAGTGTGCCTTAAGTGTCTTAATTTTTAAGTTTAATTATTTTAAGTTCCTTAAGTGATTACAACATTTATGTCTTAACAAGAGCCTCAAGTTTCTTTTTTTTAAAGGGAGCAAAATACCTAAAAACTGATGTTCGATTATAGCTTTATGTAATTCATCATCAGTTATATGATTAAAAGTCAGTTGGATTTCAGTTTCCTCCAAAGTATCATGAAAATTAATATGTTTATGTTGGTGAAAAATAAAACACTGGAAAGTAGGTAGTGGTATTAATGGTGGTGAGTATACGTGTGTTTATACATATGTACGTACTTTTTGCCTCTTCTACAGTTACATAGCAAACTTCTGGAGACAGAGCGCCATCTAGGGGAAGCTCATGGTATGCTGAAAGAACAGGCAGCTTTCAAGTGGAAAGTTGATGGATAAAGAACAAGTGGTTGATCTACACCTCAAACTTTCTCGTTTAGAAAAAGTTTGTATTTAAATGAGTTTTTTTAGTACATTTATTGTTAGATTTGAGGCGTCTTAAATATTTTTGTGTTCAGTCTTTATTTTCAAGTGCTTAGTTGGGTTTTTTAAAAACATTAAGTTGTGTCTCCCCAATAATAACATCCTGCTTATTAACTACATTAAGTCATTTTGTTGTGTTTGTATTCCTTAAAGCTCTCATTGAAAATTACAAAAAGGGGAGTTCCTGTCTTGGTGCAGTGGAAATGAATCCAACTAGGAACCATCAGGTTGCAGGTTCCATCCCTGGCCTTGCTCAGTGGGTTAAGGATCCGGCGTTGCCATGAGCTGTGGTGTAGGTCACAGATATGGCTCGGACTGGTGTGGCTGTGGCTGTGGCATAGGCCACCAGCTGTAGCTCCAATTTGACCCCTAGCCTGGGAACCTCCATATGCCATGGGTGTGCCCCCCCCCCAAAAAAAGACCAAAAAAAACAATAAAGGAAAGAAAATTACAAAGAGGACTACTCTTAAAATTTAGGCAGGAAAAATTCTGAGGGTGATTCTATCAGGCTGCTTGAGTCTTCTCACCCAGTAAGGAAATATCTTATCCCACTAATAGAAAACCAAAGTGAGTTTCTAATGAAACTGAAAAATGAACAGATGGTGAGGGCATTGATGACGTGTAGTTGGTGCATATGAACTTTGAATTTGCATTTAAGGATTTTTTTTAATTAAGCATGAGATTGAATACTATCCTAATTTAAGCTGTAGTTGCTGAAAATGGTAACTGTTGTTTGGTTAAACTCAAAGATATCTACATCAGATTATGTCTTTTATTAGAAGTAAAACAAATACTGATACTGTTATTTAGATTATTGTTACAACAATCTGTATGTAATCAATTCCTTGTTCATATTAGTACATAAAAACAATAATAAACTAAATGCTAATCTGGAGAAGAGAATTTTATTCTTCTCAGGGTAAGACTCTATACCTGGAATAATTTCTTAATCATAGGATTAAGATTTTATAAGTAATAAGTAATGTTGCTTTTAAAATTGATTTTATAGTCTGAATTTAGTTTTCTTTTCAAACTTTAGAATTGTGAGATTTGAAGTGATATCAGATATTTATAAATGATAGCATTATACCTTTGTCATTTTTTTTAAGCAGAAGGAAAATGTAACAAATTCCACAGAATTGCAGCATCAGTTAGATAAAACAAAGCAACAGCATCAAGAACAACAAGCTCTTCAGCAAAACACTACGGCAAAACTTTGAGAAGCTCAGGTTAATTCTATTTGAATTTTTATCCTTTCAAAGAAAAATTAACCAAATAATTATCCTTGTGTTGTGAAATTAGTTAATGCAGAGTACTTGATTATAAAGGGTTTTGATAAATTTCATTATCTGGAAAATTAGAAAATCTTTTCCTTTTGGTTACTATGTTGAAAATTTTTTCTAAAACATTAAATGTTTATTATAAACAGATTTATTATATTTCTTTAAAATATTTAAATTCTTATTTATACGTAAAAATTAGTGTTATTTATTTAAAATACCTTTATGAAAAATTGAAAATGTAGATAAAATTTCTTGGTTTAGTTAGCAAGAAATAACATTTCCTTCATTAGAACTTACTGTTTATTGGTCATATCCTTCCCTGCTTCAGAACTATCGTATGAACATTGGAGTTTTGGGTATAGAAGATATAAGAGATTGAGTTAAATTTGTATCAGTTCTATAGTATAGCTCAGATGATTGGAAGAAGTTAAATTTTTGTAAGGGTAAGGTGGTACCCAAATGTTTAAAATGAATTTGACCTTGACATTATATTTACTCCTTCAGTCTTTTGTTAATTCGTTGAATATTATCGAATACCATGTGTCAGGCCCTGTGGTAAGCACAGAAAATCAAGCTGCATAAGATGTCATGCCTGCCATCTAGGAAAGGCAGTCTAATGACATGCACACAGAAGCAGTACGGGAGTTTAGGGAAGTAATAAGTAACGGGCCTCTTTTTCCCTTCTGAGTTTGGATAGTGGCATGGTAATCAGATGGATAGAGATGAGAATATTCACTTATTTGTTCTTTGATTTCATTCAGTCCAACAAATATGTATTACTGTCTACTCTCAGCCAAGGAAGTGATTTTGTGGATATGGCCTCAGAGACAGCAAACAAAAATGTCTGCTCTCATGGAGCTTAGTGAAGAAGACAAACAATAGCCCAGGTAAATAGGCAAAATGTGTAGTATGTCAGATGGCCGTAAATGCTATGGCAGTGAGAAAAGGGAAGAGGAAGTACCTGGGGAATTGAGGTGGGACTGCAGCGATAGGGTTTCCAGGGAAGGCCTCCCTAAGAAGATGAAAGGCCTGAAGGAAAGGAGGGTGTGAGCCACGTGGATATCAGAAGAGCATTAGTTCATTAACAGGCTCCGAGGCAGGAGCATGTCTAAGGAACATCAGGAATCCAGTGCATGGAGTGAGAGAGATGAGAGAGGTAGAAGTGGTGCAGAGATCCCAAGGGATCAGAACATGTTGAACCTCACAGGTAGTTTTAAGGATTTTACTGTGGATGAGATGAGAAATTTTGGGAGGGTTCTGAGCAATGGAATAGCATGATCTGACTTGTAATTTCACAGGATTCCTCTGGCCCCTGCATTGAGAATAGACTGTAGAGGCTCATGAGTAGAATAAAAGAAATTAACGAAGAGACTGCTGTAGTAATCCAGATGAGAAATGGATAAGAGTGGAAATGATACAGGTAGTGATAAACAGTCAGATTCTAAATATACTTTAAAGGTAAAGCTGACAGATGTACTGATAGATTGATATGGGGTATTGAGAGAGAAGTCAAGGATGATTCCAAGGATTTCCAATGGAGTGGTCAGAAAGATGGAGGTCAAGCAAGGTGAAGACTGGGAATCCTATTGGATTTGACAACATGAGGTCATGGATGACACTGATCGATAGGAGCAATTTTTAAAGAAAAGGAGGGGCCAAAGCCTAATGGAGAGCGTCAGAGAAAAGGGGAGGAGAAAAATTGATACAGTGAATATAGATGACTCTAGTTTTACCATAAAGAGTAGCAAAGAAAAGGGTATGTAAAGCTGAGGTAGAGGATTTGGCACTGGTCTGCAATCAAGGGGTATTTCTCATAATGTACCCCAGAATGAAATTTGTTCGTTCAGTCCCAGACGAACCTGGAAATGACAGCCGTTTACTTTCTGTTAGGCAGTTTGTCTCATAAACTAAAGGGAGAGTGAAGGGCTGAGTTAGACAGTCTTAGTTCTTTATTCCAATCTCTCCAAAGAGTGAAGTTCTTATTCCCTGATGAGGAAGAAGAAAAGGATGGCACAGAGGCCAGGCAAAGTCTCCATTATGAAATAGCTTAGAAACAAATTAGAGAAATGCAGTGAGTGTAGTTCTGATGTACATATGTACATACAATTATTGTGATAGTGTAGAGGATCGTTGTTTAACTCAGATAGAATCTGGAAAAAAGTTACTGAAAATTTCCATAGAAAGGGCAGTCTTTGCAAAGGTGTGTAGATGTTTCTGTGTTGCATAGGTGGTAATAGTAGTATACTCCAAGTAGAAGTTACAAGGAAAAGACTGCTGAAGCTGATATGACCTAAACGGTTCGGTTTTGCTGGAGCTTAAAGGATAATATAGAGATGAGTTAGAGAAGAGGCCAGAGTATTAGACATGGGTAAGTTTATGGAAGGCCTTTCTTGAAGATAGAAGAGTGTTGATGGTCTTAAGATGTGACCTTTAGATAGGTTATTCTTGTGGATATAGGAAAGATGGATTTTGGAGAAAATATTCTGAGACAGGATCAGTTAAAGACTAATATATGTGGTGATTTAGATGAAAAACAATCATGTCCTTAGTTTATGTGATTGTTGAAAAAAGCATCATGGGGACCAGTATGAATAATATTTTGGAGATAAATAGGACTTACTGAATTAATAGCTGTAGGGAATCAGAGAGAAAGGGAATGACTTCCAGACTGGTAACATTGGGTGCATGGTGCATGGAAGTATCATCACCTGTGTTAGTGTATGTGAGAAAGATGGCTGTTTTATAGGACAATATGATGAGTTCTGTTTTGGACATGTCTTGAGCCACCTATGGGATATACTAGTTGAAAGCTTGAAGGAGATATAGTGTCTGTGAGAGATATCTGTATATATGGGGTAAATGGAATATTACATGTGATGTGAGAGTATAGTGAGAAAAGTGGACAACTGGTAACACAAGAATTTTGGGAAACAGTAGCATTTAGGGGATGGACGAGTGGAGGAAGAAGAGCCCAGAGAAAGAGAGAATGATCAGAGTAATCAAGGAGAACTTGCAGAGGGAAAGCCCAAGGACTAGGGAGAGTCAAAAGTTGGGAGTAATCAGCAACTTCAGATGTGGGTGTGTGGTGAGGATGCCCAGTATGATAAATGAAAGATATCCATTAGACTAGGCAGTTGAGAATGAGTGACCTTGTTAAACATAATTTCAATGAAGTGATAGACAAGAATGTCTGATTTTTTGATTGATGAGAGTAAGTGAGAGGTGAAGGAGTTGGGAAAGTAAATATGCATTACTTTTGAAATTTAAATGTGAATTGTATAAAGACTGGGCAGAAACTGAAGTGGGACTTGGTTTAAGAAATGTTTTTGAGAACCAGAGATACCCGAATATGTTTATAGTCTAGAACTAAGGAAATGGCAGAGAGGTAATAATTGAGGATATTGGAGAATGGGAGGTGACTAAAGAAATAAGGTATTGATGAGTTATGATGTCACTGATACAGTGGGTAATGGTAAGTTTGAACTTAGCCTGTGAAAGATATCCTTTGAAGCATGAGGAAATGTGTATTTGAATAAATTTAAAATTATGTATGTGTATATATAATTTCATAGGTAAGGGGAATAAAAACTATAGTTGATCATTCCTGAAGATTTGCTCCTCTCCCCTTTTTGGATAAAGTTTGACTAGTATAGCTAGCTGAATGTTAGATAGGCGGAGATTAAGAATTTGGAGATTAAGTTTTTACGTGGTTTTTCAGGGGAATGTTTGAAGATGACAACCCCATTCAAGTGACAGGATTGAAAAGGTGATTCTGAGTATATAATAGAGGACGGAATCTAGAAATTTGTGGTGGCACCAATCTGTGGAAGTTTGTGATTTTGCTCTAAAAGTGTTTAGAAATGTAGGTGTGGAGAAAGCAGATTGCAGCACTGATCTAGGATTGGACTTTTATGGGGCAGCTGTGTTGGAAATTTGGGGGTAGAAGGAAATGGAGAATGTAGATGAAAAACAGTTAAGCTTTGTTCACATCCATACATGAGGTTCAGCAAGGGAAGCTAGGCATATGCTAAAAAAGCTAGCGGAAGATTGAGGTCAGTGTCTCTGACACTGGAGAGCAGAAACGAGGTCATGAACTTGAAAAATGGTCAGGAAGGTATGGTCACAGAGTAGGATAGATTGACGTTTTTTATCTGGAAAAATTTCAAGTGACTGTAAGATCCTGCATGTGAGTGATTGAATGGAATGCATAGAGGTCCAGGAAATTAAGATGATGTAAAGGTTGAGGCTGTACTCTTAATTCTCTATGTATTTTGTACTTCCCAGGAAATTGGCAGAAATTGGGATTGAAAGAAAGACTAAATCAGGTCTCAAATCTTCAGTGAATGAGGTAGGGATATATAGATAGCAACACAGGACAGAGCGTAGAATAAATGAATGACGTACTTCCCAAAGCATCATTAAGCTTTTACTTGAGGTTGAGAATAATGATGATAAAAAAAATATCTAGAAAAAGTGAACCCCTCCGGCTTGCCCAACAGAACGGTCCTTATGTATCAGAAGGGGCTGTTGGGGAATCAGTACCTGTAAAGGGAGAACCAAATTTCAGGTAGACTTGGCAATAGAGTGCTAGTTCTGGAAAAAGCTCAGGCCTGCACTATGGTCCCAGAAGATTAGTGCAATGTGCAGAAAGGGGTCATTAGTGGCAGGAACAGAGGATGACCACAGAGTAAACCTGGTTGCTTTTCATTGTTTTGTGATGGAAGCATAGATGAGAAACATGTTTGAAAGTAACTGTTTTCACCTATTTTAATATTGGCACACATTGTTGAGGGTATTATGTGGTTGCTGACTCTGTCTCGGCAAGGTGGGATGGGCTACTGTAACATTTGCAGAAGGCCTGTTAGGGTCTTGTTCTGGGTGGAGGCTCTCTGGCTCTCCTAGAATGATGGAGAGAGAGGCAAAGGCTGTGGGTCAGGTAGCCCCAAAACATGCAAGGGTGTGGTTCCAGAGGTGGGCTGTTTGTACATGTGCTGGGTAACATGAAGGCCCTTGGTAAAGTAGAAAAGAAGGAAAGCTTGATGGAGCAATAGAAGGGTCCTCCTGGGTTACTGGAAAGCACCTTCATGAGTGTATGTCTGTTAGACTGCAGCCCTTGTTTTTCCATTCATTCAATAAATATCTTAGAGCTCATGTGTCTTGGATACATAAGTGAATAAAACAGGCAAAAATCCTCATCTTCATGGAGTGTATGTTCTTGTGAGGGGGTGGAGGGAGGCAGATACACATGGAAAATAAGTAAATTATTTAGTATGTTAGAAGGGATAAGTGCTATGGGAAGAAAAAAAACTCTTCAGGAGAGGGAGCATTGGTAAAGGAGCATTTGTGTTTCTTTCTTAGGGCTGCACTCATGACATATGGAAGTTCCCAGGCTAGGGGTCAGAATGAGAGCCATAGCTGCTGCCACAGCCAAAGAAACACAGGATGTGAGCCTTGTCTGCGACCTACACCACAGCTCATGGCAACACTGGGTCCTGAACCCACTGAGTGAGGCCAGGGATTGAACCTGCATCCTCATGGATATTAGTCAGATTCACTTCCACTGTACCACAGTGGGACCTCCAAGGCTGCGATTGTAAATGTACTGATCAGGGTAGATGTGATTGAGAAGCTGACATTTGAGCAGATATTTGAAGGCCAGGGGATGAGCCACGTGACTCTGTAGGGAAGGTGCCAGGTAGAAGAAACAGTGCAAAGGCTCTGAGGTGGGATTGTGCCTGGTGTGATCAGAAATAATGAGGAGTCCCATGCGTCTGAAATGGATTAAACAGGATTACAGTAGGTGGTGAGGTTAGAGTGTTAGAGTAAGCATGTGGTTAATCGAAGGGATTTTTGGTTAAATTCTAGTTTGTTAGTAACGTAGATTTAGGAGTTCTTGTGTGGAGCAACAGACTAAGGATCTGGTGTTGTCACTGCAGTGGCTTGGGTTGCTGCTGTGGCTTGGGTTTGATCCTTGGCTGGAAAACTTCCACATGCTGTGAGGATAGCTCTCCCCCATATATAAATATATGTAAAATATAGCGTTATGTTGTTAACTATATTGTCATAATTATTTACTTATATTTGCCATATTAAAATGTAATGATTAGTAAACATGTAAGACTAAAGGTATGAATCTTAAAATTTATTATGAGTCATTTTGTTTGAGGAATAATGAGGAATAACTTTAAGTTCTCTATTTTTAACGTAGTAATTTTCAATTCTTTACAGAATGATTGGGAAAAAGTGCTTCGTCAATTTGGTGATAAGGACCAAAAGATCCAGAACCTTGAAGCCTTATTACAGGAGAGTAAAGAAAATATTTCTTTCCTAGAAAAGGAAAGAGAAGATTTTATGCAAATACTCAGGCTGGTGAAGGAGAGACCGCTGTTCTTAATCAGTTGCAGGAAGAAAACCATATATTACAGGAACAAGTAAGCTTGTCTAGTGTATTCTGTTTCTAAAATTTATTTTTATCTCTCTAAATCTTACAAAGTGCTTTATGTAAATGGTTCTGTTAATTTTAGTGCTTGTAAAATTATTATGTATTTCTGAAAAAAACCGTCTCATTTACCTTAGAGGTGGGGTGCTATTGCAGTGAAAATAAGTTATTTACCATGATTTGATAAAGGAAATCTCAGTTCACACCCCAGGATGTAACTTATTACCTGTGTGACCATAAGCAAATCATTTAACCATGTTAACTCATTGGAAAAGTATAGTTAGTTCATACTGGGAAGTTAGACTTACTTCTTGGCATTTTGTGATGTTTTGAAAAGGAAAAGTAAGGAACAAAATATAAACTATAGCAGGTGTTAGTTATTTCTGTGTATTGCTTACTATCCAGACGTAGTGGTTACACATATATTTGATAATGTACATGTCTTTGGGATATATAGTTAATAACAATTTTGAAAAGCAGACTTCTTATTTTAACATTTGTATGTTAGTTTAAGTGAAACATAAAATTTATTAGCTCAATATGTTTTCAAACTGTAAAGCATTTAGTGTCACTTTTGGGGAAGAATTGCCCAATAGGTGAATCATAATTATCTAAATGAAAAAGTTTTAAAAGTATCAGTAGGCCATATCACTTTTCTAATTTAGGTATTAGAATATAACACAAAACTTTTTTCTGCATTTCAAAGTTAGCCTTGGCTACCAGTTTTATGAGGAATTCTTTAGCCTAGTTTTTAGTTGGAAGTTGCATACAACGTAACATTGCATGTTATACAAATGTCAGAAAATCCTATACAATTTTTTAAAAAGAGTAGGTAAAAATAAATCTATGTCCTTCTGCTTCTAGCTGTGATGGAATAACTGGCAAGCTATTTAGTCCTCCCACTTTAAACAGCCAGAAAAGTGGGAAAAACTATAAAATAACTGTTTTCAGACATTTTACAAGAAATACTATAGGGGAGTTCCCCTCGTGGCTCAGCAGGAATGAACCTGACTAGTATCCATGAGGATGCTGGTTCGATCCCTGGCCTCGCTTGGTGGGTTAAGGATCCAGGTGTTCACCATGCGCTGTGGTGTAGATCACAGAAGTGGCTCAGATCCTGAGTTGCTGTGGCTATGCTGTGGAGGCTATAGCTGCAATTCAGCCCCTAGTCTGGGAACTTGCATATGCTGCAGGAGTGGCCCTAAAAAGCAAAAACAAACAAACAAAAAAAAAAAACAAAAAAAAAATCACTATCGGGCTTTCATCTCAGAGAAGAAAAGCAGGTGAAATGAACATCTCCAACTTTTGACCTGGAGACATTTTCCAGCCTGGTGCAGGTGGGGGAATCCACAGAGAGCACAGTGGTCTCACTGAACTAAGGAATGAGAGGTTTAAGTTGAGGGAGGTTGAACTCAAATTTGCAGGGTAGAAGGGGAACAATGAGAGTACGGAACAATATAGAGAAAATTCTCCAGAAACCTACATAGGGATCCACTTAAGCCTTTAGCTGAATGCTGAGCTTTACACTTATAAGGAGGAATTCCATGAGGTCAGCAGTGGAACAAATTATTAGGAGCTGCAGCTGAAAAATGATCAGAACTCACAGAGCTGGGATATGTTCAAGTTCCAGCCAGTCAGAGAAGAAAGACATGGTTGAACACTTGAGGGCATTCAGTAAAAACCCCAGAAATGTCACACCTTAAGAATAAAGCTAAACTAGCCCTAGAGTAAATGCTAGCATACACCTCACCTAACAAACATAGGAACAAGCCTGGAAAGAATCCAGCTGGACCACCAAGTGTATTAACTGCCTGCTGGGGCAAAATTCAACCTTCATTGAAAGAAGACAACCAAATCTAGCCTCATCACAAACATCAAAAAATTACTAGACATACAGAGAAGTGGAAAACATGAGCTATAAGCAAAAGAAAAATGATTCAATGGAAATAGAACCTAAAATGAGAGAGGATAGTCATCAGACAAGCACTTTCACACAGCTTTTCAAATATATTTATGGATACGAACAGCTCATACAACTGAACAACAACAAAACAGCCCACCCCAATTGAAAAATGGGCAGAAGGCCTAAATAGACATTTCCCCAAAGAAGATGTATGGATGGGCAGTAGGCACATTGAAAAGATGCTCAGCATCACTAATGGTTAGAGAAATGCAGATCAAAACTACAGTGAGGTACTACCTCACACCAGTGAGAATGGCCATCATTAATAATTCTACAAATAACACATGTGGAGAGGGTGTGGAGAAAAGGGACCCCTCCTGTACTGTCAGTGGAAATGTCAATCACTACAACCACTATGGAAGGAACAACAGTATGGAGGGTCCTCAAGAAACTAAATATAGAACTATCATGTGGTCCATGTTTATTTGTTTTTGGAAAGATGGGAACAGTTTTTCTCAAAAAGTTGAGATAATCTGTCAGAGTAATTTAACATTCTCATGTTGCTTAAATTTGGGTTTCTTCGTTCTTACTATATCATTCATGACCTTTATAATTAGAGTGTTGCCTATATGGTAGGTAACTCAACTAAAGGCCCAGGAGAATTTGCATGACCAGGTGCAAGAGCAGAAGGCACTTCTTAGAGCTGCACAAGACTGTCCTCTCCCTAGAAGCCAGCATCAATGAATTAAATAATCAATTAAATGAAAGAAAGGAGAAGGTCTCCCAGCTTGACATACAGGTAATATTGAATTATGTGACTTAATATGAAGTTTGTATGAAGAAAGCATGTTTTAGGATCACATTTTGAACTGTTTCTCCCCCCTCCCTACCCTGCTCTCCTGCCTTACTTATTAATGGAAAAACAAATAAGAATAGGAATTAAATTAAGGTTCTGTTTTGAAAGTTTGTTGAACTTTTCTGTTTGCCTCTCTCTCTCTCTCATTCTCTCCTTCCCCCTCCCTCTTCCTCTTTCTCTCCTCTTGAAACCACCAAGTCTTTTCACTTTTCTGTTTTCATGAATCCCTTTTTGTTGTTTTTGAAGTTTAAAGCAATTTGATATTATACCATTAGATCTCTGTTAAATTTCTTTGAATTATTTTGAATTTGATTTTTAAATTTTACTTTAAAGTTTTGATTAAAAAAGCCCTTATATGATACCATTATGTATATTAGCATATTTTCTTTCAGAAGCCAATATGGGAATCTTGCTCAGTGAGTCCATCGAGGAGTGGGAATTAAGATGTATTTCTTTCTCCATTCTCATCATTGGTTTCTTACTCTATACTGTAGTAAAGAAAGTTACTAGAAACATTGCTAACACTTAAATTTTTTTAGAAGAATAATTCCATTGAAAATCAGAAATAATACAATAAGTTATTCAAATTTGGAAAAAAAAGAGGATACCCATTTCATTTTTCAAAAAATATAATTTGTTGGATGAGTATCAAATAATTCAGTATGTGGATGCCCAGTGGAGAGGGAAGAGTGCTTTGGTGTTATATAGGGATTTATTTTTATCTTTTATCCAAATATTAGGAATCTTTTCCCTTACTCATCCTTGTTTGGGGAATTATCACATACTTATTTTCTTAATGCCTGAATCTTTATGTTTTCTGACATAAGATTTAAATTTTTTAAATTATTTAGTGACAGAAGTCATGTGCACTCAGGCAAGGGGGAAATCAAGAATTAAATATAAACTAAATGCTGTGTAAATTTTGTTACAGATTAAAGCCAAAACTGAATTATTACTATCAGCAGAAGCAGCAAAATCTGCTCAAAGAGCAGATCTTCAAAATCATTTGGACACAGCTCAAAATGCATTGCAAGATAAACAGCAGGTAAGGGAACTTGATACGATTTTTTACCATAACCTAAAGTTTTGGTAGATAAAATAACTGAAAATGTGTAAAAATGATACTCAGTTTTATATAATATTGAAATTGACGTATTCTCCTTAATTTCTCCCTGAGTTCAGAGCTAGTTGAGTGGCAGATGCAGGAGTCAGACAGATGGAGATAAAAATAGTATCTTTGTTTTTGATAAAGCTCTACTTGTGTGCAGCTACAGTTGGGCTTTTTAATATTGTATTTCTCCCATTAATTAGACCTTGGCACAAAGCTAAAATATTTACTCCTGAGGGCCAATGATTGGGAAAGAAAGCTAGACTTCCACACCTGTTTTTAGTAGGTAATCGAGCTATGATCCAGGTATGTTTCCTACCTGGAAGCAGGAAAAGAGCATTGTGTGTTCCATCTCAGTAATTAAAGTTACTCTCTTTTCTTGGGGGTAGGAGTAAGTGGGCCAGGAAGGGATACATCAGTTAATCTTCTCAATAGTTCCACAGAATAATAGCTGCTTACTTTAGGGTCAAGGTCAGAATGCTGGTAGATGTTTCTTTCCTTTCACCAGGTAGGAATTTAAAAAATTTACTTCTTAAGAAATAATACTCGTTGTCAGTCCAAATTTTTTTAACAACATAGTAGTATATCAAGTTAACAAAACCATTTTCTATATTTACCCTAAGCTCTTAGATTGCATGTTTACTTTAAATTTTGATACATATTGTTTCAGACCTCTACAAACACTCAACCAGTGTGTGTCTGTGTGTGTTTCTGTGTGTGTGTAAGCAAGAAGAGAGAGAGAGACCACACCCATTGGTCTTTTTTTCTTTTACGCACATTGTAGCCGTATATGATGTTGATCTTCAAATTGCTTTTTACTTACATTATTGCCAAAGACATCTGGAAAGTATTTTCTAAGCTCAATAATCAGTGTCAAAAGCTATAGTGGAAAATGTATTCATAAGAGTAACCACGGAAAAGTTTAAAATTTTCCTGCTGAAAATATTACTACTAACAAAATTCTACAGCAAGTAGCTAAAAGAGTAAAACATTTTCAGAAGTACGTGATGAAGGGTTAATATTTTTGATGTTTAAAGCACTTTCACATAAGAAATAAGTGAACCTACAAAAGGATACAATCAAACCTAAATTAGCAAACCCTCAAGTTCATTAAGAATCAGTTTCAAATTAAGATAAAAATAAAATATGCCCTTACCAATGTAAACTGTGTGTATGTAACACCAGAAGTGTTGATGTGGTGTAGTAAAGCCACTTTCATGCACTGCTTGTGGTAGAAGACACTAGTTTAACCTTTTGATATCGGTAGGGGAAGCTGGTTGGTAGTACATTTATTTTAAGAACTGTAGGATTTTTCTTATTCTTTTTTTTTATACTTTTTTATTTTCCCACTGTCCAGCAAGGGGGTCAGGTTATCCTTACATGTAAACATTGCAGTTACATTTCCCCCCACCCTTTGTTCTGTTGCAACATGAGTATCTAGACAAAGTTCTCAATGCTATTCAGCAGGATCTCCTTGTAAATCTATTCTAAGTTGTGTCTGATAAGCCCAAGCTCCCGATCCCTCCCACTCCGTCCCCCTCCCATCAGGCAGCCACAAGTCTTTTCTCCAAGTCCATGAGTTTCTTTTCTGAGGAGATGTTCATTTGTGCTGGATATTAGATTCCAGTTATAAGTGATATCATATGGTTTTGTCTTTGTCCTTCTGGCTCATTTCACTCAGGATGAGACTCTCTAGTTCCATCCATGTTGCTGCAAATGGCATTATGTCGTTTGTTTTTATGGCTGAGTAGTATTCCATTGTGTATATATACTACATCTTCTGAATCCAATCATCTGTCGATGGACATTTGGGTTGTTTCCATGTCCTGGCTATTGTGAAGAGTGCTGCAATGAACATGCAGGTGCAGGTGTCTCTTTTAAGTAGAGTTTTGTACGGATATATGCCCAAGAGTGGGATTGTGGGGTCATATGGAAGTTCTTTTTTTTTTTTTTTCTTAAGTTTTTTTCCCACTGTACAGCAAGGGGGTCAGGTTATCCTTACATGTATACATTGCAATTACAGTTTTTCCCCCACCCTTTCTTCTGTTGCAACATGAGTATCTAGACATAGTTCTCAATGCTATTCAGCAGGATCTCCTTGTAAATCTATTCTAGGTTGTGTCTGATAAGCCCAAGCTCCCGATCCCTCCCACTCCCTCCCCCTCCCCTCAGGCAGCCACAAGTCCCTTCTCCAATTCCCTGATTTTCTTTTCTGAGGAGATGTTCATTTGTGCTGGATATTAGATTCCAGTTATAAGTGATATCATATGGTATTTGTCTTTGTCTTTCTGGCTCACTTCACTCAGGATTAGATTCTCTAGTTCCATCCATGTTGCTGCAAATGGCATGATGTCATCCTTTTTATGGCTGAGTAGTATTCCATTGTGTATATATACCACTTCTTCCGAATCCAATCATCTGTCGATGGACATTTGGATTGTTTCCATGTCCTGGCTATTGTGAATAGTGCTGCAATGAACACGTGGGTGCAAGTGTCTCTTTTAAGTAGAGCTTTGTCCGGATAGATGCCCAAGAGTGGGATTGCAGGGTCATATGGAAGTTCTATGTATAGATTTCTAAGGTATCTCCAGACTGTTCTCCATAGTGGCTGTACCAGTTTACATTCCCACCAGCAGTGCAGGAGGGTTCCCTTTTCTCCACAGCCCCTCCAGCACTGTTCTTTGTGGTTTTATTAATGATGGCCATTCTGACTGGTGTCAGGTGATATCTCATGGTAGTTTTGATTTGTATTTCTCTTATAATCAACGATGTTGAGCATTTTTTCATGTGTTTGTTGGCCATCTGTGTATCTTCTTTGGAGAAATGTGTATTCAGGTCTTTTGCCCATTTTTCCATTGATTGATTGGTTTTTTTGCTGTTGGGTTGTATAAGTTGCTTATATATTCTAGAGATTAAGCCCTTGTCAGTTGCATCATTTGAAACTATCTTCTCCCATTCTGTAAGTTGTCTTTTTGTTTTCTTTTGGTTTCCTTTGCTGTGCAAAAGCTTTTCAGTTTGATTAGGTCCCATGGGTTTATTTTTGCTCTAATTCCTATTGCTTTGTGGGACTGACCTGAGAAAACATTCATGATGTTGATGTCAGAGAGTGTTTTGCCTATGTTTTCTTCTAGGAGTTTGATGGTGTCCTGTCGTATATATTTAAGTCTTTCAGCAATTTTGAGTTTATTTTTGTGCATGGTGTGAGGGTGTGTTCTAGTTTCATTGCTTTGCATGCAGCTGGCCAGGTTTCCCATCAATGCTTGCTGAATAGACTTTCTTTTTCCCATTTTATGTTCTTGCCTCCCTTGTCAAAGATTAATTGACCATAGGTGTCAGGGTTTATGTCCGGGTTCTCTATTCTGTTCCATTGGTCTGTCTGTCTGTTTTGATACCAGTACCACACTGTTTTGATGACTGTGGCTTTGTAGTATTTCTTGATGTCTGGGAGAGTTATGCCTCCTGCTTGGTTTTTGTTTCTCAGGATTGCTTTGGCGATTCTGGGTCTTTTGTGGTTCCATATAAATGTTTGGATTGTTTGTTCTAGTTCTGTGAAAAATGTCATGGGTAATTTGATAGGGATTGCAATGAATCTGTAGATTGCTTTGGGTAGGATGGCCATTTTCACAATATTGATTTTTCCAATCCAGGAACATGGAATATATTTCCATTTCTTTACATCTTCTTTGATTTCTTTGATTAAGGTTTTATAGTTCTTGGCATATAGGTCCTTTACCTCCTTGGTCAGGTGTATTCCGAGGTATTTGATTTTGTGAGGTGCAATTTTAAATGGTATCGTACTTTTGTATTCCTATTCTAATATTTCATTGCTGGTATACAGAAATGCAACTGACTTCTGAATGTTAATCTTATATCCTGCCACTTTGCTGAATTTATTAATCAGTTCAAGGAGTTTTGGGGTTGAGTCCTTAGGGTTTTCTAGGTATAGAATCATGTCATCTGCATACAGTGACAGTTTTAACACTTCTCTTCCTATATGGATGCCTTTGATTTCTTTTGTTTGTCTAATTGCTGTGGCTAAGACTTCCAAAACGATGTTGAATAGCAGTGGTGAGAGTGGGCATCCCTGTCTTGTTCCAGATTTGAGTGAGAAGGCTTTCAGTTTTTCCCCATTGTGTATTATGTTTGCTGTGGGTTTATCATAAATGGCTTTGATTATATTCAGGAATGTTCCCTCTATACCCACTTTGGCGAGGGTCTTGATCATGAATGGATGTTGAACTTTGTCAAATGCTTTTTCTGCATCTATTGAGATGATCATATGATTTTTGACTTTTTTTTTGTGAATGTGGTGTATGATGCTGATTGATTTGCGTATGTTGAACCATCCTTGTGAACCTGGGATGAACCCAACCTGTTCATGGTGTATAATTTTTTTGGTATGTTGTTGGATTCGGTTGGCTAAGATTTGGTTGAGAATTTTGCATCTATATTCATCAATGATATTGGCCGATAGTTTTCTTTTTTGGTGGTATCTCTGTCTGGTTTTTGGAATGAGGGTGATGGTGGCATCATAGAATGTCTTTGGCAGTATTCGTTCTTCTTCAACCTTTTGAAAGCGTTTAAGGAGGATGGGCACCAATTCCTCTTTATATGTTTGATAAAATTCACCTGTGAAGCCATCTGGTCCTGGGCTTTTATTTGTAGGGAGTGATTTTATGACCTCTTCAATTTCATTTCTAGTGATTGGTCTGTTCAGTTGGTCTGTTTCTGCTTGATTCAGTTTTGGCAGGCTGTAAGATTCTAGAAAATTGTCCATTTCTTCCAGATTGTCAAACTTGTTGCCATATAGTTGTTCATAGTATTCTCTTATGGTTTTTTGTATTTCTGCAGTATCCGTTGTGATTTCTCCTTTTTCATTTATAATTTTGTTTATTTGGGTTCTTTCTCTTCTCTTTTTAGTGAGTCTGGCCAGGGGTTTGTCAATTTTGTTCACCTTTTCAAAGAACCAGCTCTTGGTTTTATTAATTTTCTCTATTGTTTTTTGAATCTCTATTTTATTGATTTCTTCATTGATCTTTATAATTTCCTTCCTTCTGCTGACTTTAGGACTTTTTTGTTCTTCTTTTTCTAATTCGTTTAGGTGGAGGGTTAAGTTGTCCATTTGGGATCTTTCTTCTTTTTTGAGAAAGGCCTGTATTGCTATAAATTTCCCTCTGAGCACTGCTTTCGCAGCATCCCATAGATTTTGAGAGGTTGTGTCTTCATTATCATTTGTTTCAAGGTAGTTTTTAATTTCCTTCTTGATTTCCTCATTGACCCATTGGTTTTTAAGTAGCATGTTGTTTAGTGTCCATGGAGTAGGTTTTTTATCTTTGCTTTTCCCATGGTTGATTTCTAATTTCATGGCATTGTGGTCAGAGAAGATACTTGAGATAATTTCTATGCTCCTAAATTTATTGAGATTCGCTTTATGTCCCAATATGTGATCGATTCTTGAGAATGTTCCATGAGCATTTGAGAAGAATGTGTATTCTGCTTTTTTTGGATGTAGTGTCCTGAAGATATCAATGAAGTCTAACTTTTCTATTGTTTCCTTTAGGATCTCTGTTGCTTTATTGGTTTTCTGTCTAGAGGATCTGTCCATTGATGTGAGGGGGGTGTTTAGGTCTCCTACTATGATTGTATTCTCATCAATATCTCCCTTTATGTCTGTTAATATTTGTTGTATGTATCTGGGTGCTTCTATGTTTGGGGCATATATGTTGATGATAGTAACATCCTCTCCTTGGATGGATCCCTTAATCATTAAGTAGTGTCCTTCTTTGTCTTTCTTTATGTCTTTTGTTTTAAAGTCTATTTTGTCTGATATGAGCGTTGCGACTCCTGCTTTTCTGTCTTGTCTATTGGCGTGAAATACTTTTCCCCAGCCTTTCACTTTCAATCTATATGTATCTTTTGTCCTAAGGTGAGTTTCTTGTAGGCAGCATATTGAAGGTTTTTGCCTTTTTATCCACTCAGCCACTCTGTGTCTTTTGATTGGGGCATTCAGTCCATTGACATTTAAGGTCATAATTGATAGATGATTATTTATTGCCATTTGAACCTCGTGTTCCAGTTGATTCTATGGTTCTCCATTCTTCCTTTCTTTTTTTTTGGTTTTTTTTTTTGGTTGGATGGTCTCCTGTTATTATCTGCTTGAGTGTATTTTTTTTTTTCATTTTTCGCAAATGCAATATTTGGTTTTGGCTTGTGGTTGCCCTGTTTTTTAAGTATGCTAACCCCTTCCCATAATTGTGTGTTTTAGCCTGATGGTCCTGTAAGTTCAAACACTTCATTACTATATTAAAAATTAAGAAGAGAGACATACATACAAACAAAAAGGGTTATTTACCTCCTAACATCCCTTGCCCACATTTTATGGTTTTGATGACTCTTTTATTTTTTTCTTTTTAATTTTATTTTGTTTGAAGCATGTTCATGATTAAATCTGTATGCTGGCTTATTTGAGTGACTGCTCTCTGATGGCATTTTCCTCAGTCCTAGTTCTTCCTCTTCTTCTTCTTTTTTTTTCTTTTCTTTTTTCTTCCCTTTCCTTCCTTTCTTTTTGGTTTAGAGAAGCCCTTTCAATATTTCCTTTAACCTGGGTTTCGTGTTGCTGTATTCTTTAAGTTTTTGTTTGTTGGGAAAAATTTTTATTTCCCCTTCTATTTTAAATGATATTCTTGCTGGATAGAGTATTCTAGGTTGCATATTTTTTCCTTTGAGCACTTTAAATATCTCTTGCCATTCCCTCCTGGCCTGTAGTGTTTCTGTAGAGATATAAGCTGATATTCTTATGGGGGTTCCCTTGTGGGTAACATTCTGTTTTTCTCTTGCTGCCTTTAGGATCCTCTCTTTATCACTAACTTTTGCCATTTTTATTATGCTGTGTGTTGGTGTAGGTCTGTTTGGGTTCAGTTTGTTTGGGGCCCTCTGTGCTTCTTGTATCTTGAACCCAGTATCCTTTAGATTTGGGAAGTTTCCAGCGATAATTTCTTCAAATATATTTTCCATCCCCTTATCTTTTTCTACTCCTTCTGGAATTCCTATTATGCGTAGATTGGCCCGCTTTATATTATCCCATAGGTCTCTTATATTGCTTTCCAGTTTTTTGATTTGGTTTTCTGTCTGTTGACCGGATTGATTGATTTCCATTATTCTATCTTCCATATCACTGATTTGTTCTTCTGCATTATTCATTCTGGTTTTTTCTGCCCCTAGTTCAGTTTGCATCTCTGCAAATGAATGTTCTAGTTTTTCTTGGCTCCTCCTTATATTTTCTAGTTCCTTTCTGAGGGTATCTGCATTACTGTTCATATCTTCTCTTAATTCCTTCAGTATTTTCAGTATTTCTCTTTTGAACTCCAGGTCTGTCAGTCTGCAGAGATCTGTTTCATTGTTGACTGTTTGAGGTGAGTACTCCTGTTGGTTTGACTGGGGGTGGTTTCTCAGCTTCTTCATCTTGCTTGTTGTTTTCTTTCTCCTGAGGGAGTTGTACTCTCCGTGATCGGGCAGTGTTTGCCTTGTCACTACCGTGGAATATTTCCTGAGGGCTGGCGTTGTTGGTCAATCTTTTTTGAGGCAGTGTGGCTTTTCTGGAGTGTTGATGGGGCTAACAGTGTTTCTTTGAAGCAATGGAGGACTTCCTGAGGGCAGACAGGACTGGGAGGTCCACCCCACGATGGTCGCGGATTTCACTTGGTCATGCAGAGCTTGCTCTGGTGTTTTTAGGCTGTGGGGTTCTTGCAGGGAGTTGGCGGTGTTGGGCAGCTGCTCTTCAGGGGTGCATCACCCCCTGGGGGCTGGAGAAGCTATCTGGGTCACTGAGAACCTGAGAGGCTCTTCCCTAGGGCAGCCCAACTCAGAAGGACAGCCTGAGAATATCGGCGAATCTTTTCACAGTCTGGCTGAGCTTGTTGCAGCTTTTCTGGGCCGCAGGGGCTCTTCCAGGGGGCTGGTGGTGCTGAGCAGTTATTTCACTGGAGTGGGGCATCCCCTGGGAGCTTGGGCGGGTAGCAGGGCCCTTGGAGACCCAAGAGGCTCCTCCCCAGGGCAGCCCAACTCAGAAAAACCGTCTGAGATCTTTTCCCAACTCGCCCAGTCTTGTTGCAGCTTTTCTGTGCTGCAGAGGGTGCTGCCTGGAGCTGGCAGTCCTATGCAGCTGGTCCACTAGGTCTCAGCACCCCCTGGGGGCTTGGGCGGGTAGCAGGGCCCTTGGAGACCCAAGAGGCTCCTCCCCAGGGCAGCCCGAGTCAGAAAAACCGTTTGAGATCTTTTCCCAATTCGGCCAGGCTTGTTGCAGCTTTTCTGGGCTGCAGGGGGTCCTGCTTGGAGCTGGCAGTCCTATGCAGCGGGTCCCCTAGCTCTCAGCACCCCCTGGAGGCCTGGGCGGGTAGCAAGGCCCTTGGGACCCAAGAGGCTCCTCCCCGGGGCAGCCCGTCTCAGAAAAACCGTCAGAGAATTAGGCCGATCTATTCACAGTCTGGCTAGGCTTGTTCTAGCTTTTCTGGGCTGCAGGCCTTTTCTAGGGGGCTGGTGGTGTTTGGTGCTGCTCTGCAGAAGTGTAGCCCCTCCAAAGGGCAAGCAGGCCTGTGCAGGGACAGCCCCTGTGGTGGTAGGCTTCAGGCAATTGTTGAGACCAGCCCTCCTGGATGGCAGGTTGCCCCAGGTCCAGCGAGAGCATAGGGGGTGGTGGGGGTGGGGGGGATGCACTGGGAAGCGCAGCTTTCTGCTAGCTAGCGGGCCTGTAAGCTTGCTGTGGTGTGGGGGGTATTCTATGGGGACCCACCCCTTCTTCTCTCCCCTCCCCAGCACAGGCGCAGACCAGGCTCTTCTCCCAGGTTCCCTCTGAGGCGGCTTTCCACTTCCCTGCCCTTAGAGTATTGCTCCCTTCCTCTGCGACAGCTTTGTTTTCTAGTCTCCCAGGCAGTCTCTGCCCCTTCAAATGGTTTAGAGACCTCCCAAGCAGTTTCCGCTCTGCCCCGCCCCCCTAGCCTGGGGACTAATCTCCGGAGCCGAGGTCTCGGTACCCAGCCCCCACCCAGGCATCCCCCGGCCCCCTCTCAGGGACTAACCTTCAGAGGCGAGGTCTCGGTGCCCAGCCCCCAACCAGGCGTCTCAATTTTTGGTGACTTTGCCCGTAGTTCAGATGGTCCGTTGGGTTCTTGATTGGTTTTTCCGTACTCCAACTTACTGCTACACTCTTCTCTGCATTTGGAGATTCCTCCGGTTCGTTTGATCTTTCCCCCGTGTAGGTGACTTTCCAGGGTGCGGGATCCCTTTCTCCTCCGCAGTTTCCTGGGAGCGCCCATCCCGCTCGGATTCACCTTCTCTTACTCTCCTCTTTTCTCCCGTTCTGCCCAATAATTTCACGAACTTCTTGCCGTTATTGGAGTTTAGGTTCCTCTGCCAGCGATTGGTTGCTGTTCTGTGCAAGTCATTTATTCTGTAGATGTGCTTTTTTTGTTGTGTTTGTGGGAGAGGGCGAGCGTGTCCCCCTACTCCTCCGCCATCTTGTCTATCTTTCATGGAAGTTCTATGGATAGATTTCTAAGGTATCTCCAGACTGTTCTCCATAGTGGCTGTACCAGTTTACATTGCCACCATCAGTGCAGGAGGGTTCCCTTTTCTCCACAGCCCCTCCAGCACTGTTCTTTGTGGTTTTATTAATGATGGCCATTCTGACAGGTGTGAGGTGGTATCTCATGGTAGTTTTGATTTGCATTTCTCTTATAATCAGAGATGTTGAGCATTTTTTCATGTGTTTGTTGGCCATCTGTATATACTCTTTGGAGAACAGTCTATTCAGGTCTTTACCCCATTTTTCCATTGGGTGATTGGCTTTTTTGCTCTTGGGTTGTATAAGTTGCTTATATATTCTAGAGATTAAGCCTTTGTCGGTTGCATCATTTGAAACTATTTTCTCCCATTCTGTAAGTTGTCTTTTTGTTTTCCTTTTGGTTTCCTTTGCTGTGCAAAAGCTTTTCAGTTTGATTAGGTCCCATGGGTTTATTTTTGCTCTAATTCCTATTGCTTTGTGGGACTGACCTGAGAAAACATTCATGATGTTGATGTCAGAGAGTGTTTTGCCTATGTTTTCTTCTAGGAGTTTGATGGTGTCCTGTCCTATATTTAAGTCTTTCAGCCATTTTGAGTTTATTTTTGTGCATGGTATGAGGGTGTGTTCTAGTTTCATTGCTTTGCATGCAGCTGGCCAGGTTTCCCATCAATGCTTGCTGAATAGACTTTCCTTTTCCCATTTTATGTTCTTGCCTCCCTTGTCAAAGATTAATTGACCATAGGTGTCAGGGTTTATGTCCGGGTTCTCTATTCTGTTCCATTTGTCTGTCTGTCTGTTCCTCTGGGGGCTTGGGTAGGTAGCAGGGCCACTGCAAACCCAAGAGGCTCCTCCCCAGGGCAGCCTAACTCAGAAAGATCGTCTGAGATCTTTTCCCAGCTCAGCCAAGCTTGTTGCTGCTTTTCTGGGCTGGCAGGGTGTCCTGCCTGGAGATGGCACTCCTATTCAGCAGATCCACTAGGTCTCGGCACCCCCTGGGGGCTTTGGCTGGTAGCAGGGCCGCTGAAAACCCAAGAGGCTCCTCCCCGGGGCAGCCTGACACAGAAAAACCGTCCAAGAATTAGGCAGATATATTCACAGCCTGGCTAGGCTTGTTCTAGCTTTTCTGGGCTGGAGGCCTTTTCTTGGGAGCTGGTGGTGTTTGGTGCTGCTCTGCAGAAGTGTAGCCCCTCCAAAGGGCAAGCAGGCCTGTGCAAGGATAGCCCCTGCAGTGGTAGGCTTCAGGCAGTTGTTGAGGCCAGCCCTCCTGGATGGCAGGCACCCCAGGTCCGAGAGAGCGTAGAGGGTGGCGGGGGTGGGAGGAGGGGATGCACTGGGAAGCACAGCTTTCTGCTAGCTAGTGGGCCTGTAAGCTTGCTGTGGCATGGGGACTATTCTATGGGGACCCACCCCTTGTCTCCCCTCCCCAGCACGGGCGCAGACCAGGCTCTTCTCCCAGGTTCCCTCTGATGCGGTTTTCCACTTCCCCACCCCTAGAGTATTGCTCCCTTCCCCTGTGACAGCTTTGCTTTCCAGTCTCCCAGGCAGCCTCTGCCCAGTCAAACTTGAGAGACCGGTTTCTAGACCTCCCAAGCAGTCTCTGCTCCGCCCCGCCCCCCAGCCCATTCTTGGGGACTAACCTCTGGACCTGAGGTCTCGGTGCCCAGCCCCCACCCAGGCATCTCAATTTTTGGTGACTTTGCCCGTAGTTCAGATGGTCTCTTCTGTTCTTGATCAGCTTTTCATTACTCCAGCTTACTGCTACACTCTTCTCTGCATCTGGAGATTCCTCCGGTTCGTTTGATCTTTCCCCCGAGTAGGTGACTTTCCAGGATGTGGGATCCCTTTCTCCTCCGCAGTTCCCTTTCAGGAGCGCCCGTCCAGCTCGGATTCACCTTCTCTCACTCTCCTCTTTTCTCCCGATGTGCCCAGTAATGTCACGAACTTCTTGCCGTTATTGGAGTTTAGGTTCCTCTGCCAGCGATTGGTTGCTGTTTGTGCGAGTTATTTATTCTGTAGATGTGCTTTTTTTGTTGTGTTTGTGGGAGAGGGCGAGCGTGTCCCCATACTCCTCCGCCATCTTGTCCTCCCGTATCAGATTTTTCTTATTCTTTAGCTCACCTTTAGTCCTTTACCCTAAGGAATAATCATACTTTGCATCTCTGCAGAAAGTTTTGTAGCAACCTAAGACTGTAAAATAAGACTTTGGCTAAAAAATGGTCTGTATCAATAAAACTGGAATTTATGTAGTGATGTATAATGATATTTTAGAAAATAATGTCAGGTTCATGATGCATTGTTATGGAAAAACAAAGGTTACAATAAAACACTATGTAAAGCAAGACCTGTTATTTTAAACATACAAATCAGAAAATAGAGGCTAGCATACAGAGAAGACTAGAAAGAAATTTAGCAAAATATTAATAGTGATTATCTATGGGTAGTGGATTTCCTAGTATTTTTTTTGTTTTTTTTTTCCCTGTGCAACTAGATATTCCAAATGAACATTATGTTATCATTATAATTAATAAATTATTTAAAAATGCTGCCTTGAACATTGATAATATTTAGTTGTGACATTGTTATTTTACTGTTAGCTTATTTAATATTCTCCTGTATCTTTTGGCTCCTAAAGGAACTCTTCCTTGAGAAAGTTAATTGAACTATTAGGTATGTAAACTTAGTATCTCAGGCTGTGTATAACTTCAGTTCAGGTCCTTTATATTGGTGGGTAAATTTAACCTTTGATAGACTTATCTATTGTCTTACTCAAAGTAGTTTCTTCAATAAAATTAGAATTTTCTATTTTACTTTAACCGATCATTTGGGAACTAGAGTAAAGTAATCCTTACTGAAATTATCTGTAATTTTACTTTTCTAAAAGGAGTTGAATAAAGTCACTACTCAACTGGCTCAGGTCACTACACATTTGCAGGATAAGCAAGAATATGGCAGTCAGGTGAAAAGTCATCTTAAAGAATATAAAGAGAAACATCTCTCTTTAGAACAGAAAACTGAAGAATTAGAAGGTCAAATTAAGCTTTGTATAAAAGAAACTGAATTTCGCCATATTTTCTGTTCCTGTAGCAATGTAATTGATGACTCAGATGGAATCTAAGATTTCAAACTTTCAAACAAAGGTTAAGCTGTGATGTAAAAGTTTTAAAAATTAAAAAAAAAAAGAAAGATTTCTCATCATGGCGCAGGGGTTAACGAATCCGACGAGGAACCAAGAGGTTGCGGGTTCGGTCCCTGCCCTTGCTCAGTGGTTAAGGATCCGGCGTTGCCATGAGTTGTGGTGTAGGTCACAGATGCAGCTCGGATTCCATGCTGCTGTGGCTCTGGCGTACGTAGGCCAGCAGCTACAGCTCCGATCAGACCCCTAGCGTGGGAACCTCCATATGCCGCGGGAGCTGCCCAAGAAATAGCAAAGAGACAAAAATAAATTAAATAAATAAATAAATAAATAAATAAATATAAATGGAGTTCCCATCGTGGCGCAGCAGAAATGAGTCCAACTAGGAACTATGAAGTTTCAGGTTCAATCCCTGGCCTTGCTCAGTGGGTTAAGGATCTGGCGTTGCCATGAGCTGTGGCGTAGGTTGCAGATTTGGCTTAGATTTGATGTTGCTGTAGGCTGTGACATTGCTAGGTGTAGGCTATAGCTCTGATTTGACCCCTAGCCTGGGAACCAAAAAAAATTACCTGTGATTTTTCTTGTTTGGTTTTTGAATTCCATCTTTACTTTTAACTTCTTTGTTAAAGGAGGGCTTTTGCAAATAGCAGTTAACATATATACTGGTTCCATGGTATGTGTAAATATTTCAGAGAGACAGCCAACCAGGGATCTACTCTGTAATTATGAGGAACTTATTTTTTGTTTTGCTATATCATTCCTGTCTCTTTCCCTCTTTATTCCAGTATAATACTCAGGGATGGCATATTTCTTCCTATTTTAAACTTTACATTTATACTCCTTGGGTTTTGTTTCTAATTTAATATTATTTAAATTTATTATAATTTACACTATGGTAAACTTCTTTCTTTAATACAACTCCAGATGAAAGTTTGGAGCTAAAGAGATTAAGTGGCTACACATATGAGAGAAGGATTTGACCTGAGTCCCTTGTCCTTTAAATTAAAACTGCTGTAAGTTAAAAATTTCTCAAGTTACTATATATATAAGTTATACCTCCACTGTCAGATAAAGCACTTCTGTACAACTGTAGAATCCTGGGCTTTGAATTTGTATACATCCACATCCACATCAGTATAACGTGGAAGAAGAAAATTACATTTTCAGATCTTCTCTGCATTCCTTTTTTTATTTTCTTTATGGTCAATAACATGGCATGACAAATTACTCGACATAATGGTTGAAAAAAACAAAAAACTAATTTTTTAGATGAAGGCATCTCATGAGAAGTCTATTTAAGTATCTTTTAAAAGTAGTTATTTAGAACCAATAATATTTATTGTAACCTATCACAACATTGGATATTAGATATTTTTTCTAATCATTGTTTTAGGACGTATTCCATCTGTTACATAGAATTAACATAGTTACATTGAGTGTCAAATATAAGCATTGAGTAAGAAATACAGGTACCTAGATTGGCTTATAAAATATTTAGGGCACAAAATTTTTTACTGCTATACAAGAAAATGCCTTGCTCATAGATTTTTGAACTATGTACTTAACAGTTTGACTTTTTTTGGCTTCACCTATGGAATGTGGAAGGGTCTCAGCCAGGGATCAAACTTGCACCACCGCAGCAACCTGAGCTGCAGCAGTGACAATGCCGGATCCTTAATCTGCTGAGCCATTAGGGAACTCCTGACTTTTGTGAATTTGTAAAAGTACCCACAGTTATATCTACATGAATGAGACAAAAATCACACTGTGAAGAACAATGATCTCTAGATGAAGAGATTAAAGAAGCAAAATCAGAAGTTTAATTGGTTTTATGTTTAGGGTCAATAGGTGTTAATGAGAAGGATGACATGACAACTGCATTTTAGTTGTGAATAGTTCTAATTATGTCAGTATTATTAACTGTGATTATAAAGGAGTACATATTTTAAGTGGGCCCATGTGTGAACCTGTTACTTAGTTTTTTCGGACTTTAGTTAATAAATTTTACGCAGGTAACAAATATAATTATTTTAAGTTTTTCTCTTAGAGTTAATTTTGAAAATTAAAAACTCAGTGACTGCTTCTCCTATAGGAAGCCTGCTGCTAGGTTTTCTTAAATATTCCATGATAAATGGCAGCTTTATTCAGTGAAAGCTTCAGAGTGTATTTTTTATTATAACAGATATTTTTGGCTATTTTTGTGTGCTATGTCAACACCAGTTTGAATGTAAACAAAAGTGTTATAATGTTATAATAGATAATTGACATTAAAGTTGTTATTATATTTCTTCAATAGAAATTGGAGGCTGATTCACTTGAAGTTAAAGCAAGCAAGGAGCAAGCTTTGCAGGATCTACAACAGCAAAGACAACTGAACACAGATTTAGAGCTTAGAGCTACAGAATTGAGTAAACAAGTTGAAATGGAGAAAGAAACATAAGCTTAATGACTTAAGGGGGAGCATTGTAAACTAAGAATTAACATATTTTTAAGATTTCAATTTTATCATCACATCTTTAAGGATTTACTTGATTCTATAAACTGCTTATATTAATATGAATAAAAATAAATCCATATAATATGGTTAAATAGGAGGGCTTGTTACCAGTCACATTTCAGCAGACTTTGTCTTTAAATGCCAAATATTCCATTCCGACTGTGTTGACGGACTTGATCTGTGGCAAGAGCATGAAGATTTTTGACTCTCAGTAGTAAAGATGGAAGTTGGGTGCGTGGGAAAGTTACCTTTCAGAGAAATGAAATAAAACCCATCAATAATTAAGTTGTTTTACACCTTCATGGTTGCATCCTTGTTTTGGGAGGGATGACAAAATTTTTTTGTTCTCATATCTAGTACATTGGGTCCTGATACTGTGAATTTGAGGATATACAGGTGCAAATGGCATTTCTTCTCACTGATAACATCATAGTTTCCAGTGCTGACGTTTGGAGAGTACACCTGATCCTTTGTATCACCCACTAACTTGGTTGTCACCTCTGGAAGCCAGTCATGTGTCTTTGAAGGTGACCTCTGAGTTGCTTCTTGTTCTCTTTCCCAAGGACACTTATGGGATCAGTGGTTCTTTCCACTTCTACTAAGGTTTTTTTTGTTTGTTTTTTTGTTTTTTCCCTTTATACTTTATGTGAACATTTCCTATGTTGGGTCCTGCCTTTCTAGAGTACTACCTAAGAAAGGCAAGCTAGGTAAACATATCTAGAGTTTGACTAAACCCTCAACCTTGGTTGAAAGGCTCAGCCCACATAACAGGGCACAGGGCCCCCCTTTCTCAATGGCCACTGATGCTATTCAAGCCCACCAACTTCCATCTTATATTTTCATTTCTCTGCAGTTTAATATATTTTCAAATATCTTTTGTGATTTCTTCTTTGATCATGGTTAGTTAGAAGTATTTTGTTTACTTGTCAAATATTTGGGATTCTTGTAGATATCTTACTGTTACTGGTTTCTCATTTAATTCCACTGAGGTCAGAGAACATACTCAGACTTTTCAAACTGTTTTATTTAGGGCCCAGTATATGGCGTATCTTGGTTAATTTTCCATGGGTACACATATGTGTTGTTGGGTAAAGTATTCCATAAATATCAATTAGGTTGAGGTAGTTGATAATATTGTTCTAATCTTCCATATCCTTGCCATATTTTCCCCTCTGGTCATTTCTATCAGTTTCTGAGAAAGGGGTGTTAAGGTTTCCCAGATCATGTGTGTTTTTGTTTTCATTTTGATTTGTTTTGTTTTTTTATTACTAAGTGACTTTAAAAAAACAGCTAAGTTTTGCAGTCACTATGAAGGCCTTTATTTCTATTGCTGTCTTTGATTCACATAGTCATATGATTTTATAATAATTATTTGTGGGAAAGTTAAATAGCATAGTGAATAAATATATCAAGTCCTAATTTCAAGGTTGCTTGACATGGATTTTAATTATATTAAAATGTTAAAGTAATAATTAGTACAATGACTTTTCTGTTTAGACCTTTAAAAATCAGTGCGGTACAGGATCCTATGAATGTAGTTCACTTTTCTAGCTACTTTTTAGAAAGTAAAAGTAAGTTTCTGGGACTAAAAGTTAGAAATTTTCAAGGTATATGTGCAGCTCTGGTATTGTATTAATACCTAACTTCAATTATGTGGCTGATATAGCTTTTAATAATCTCTCTTTAACATATTGTTCAATTTATAGTAAGTACATTGATGGTAAAATACACTAGAAAGAGGATATATTCTAGAAATACTACTTTGCATCTGGTTTTATTTTCTCTTTAGAAACTTGTTGATCTTTAATATGTGCTTTTCCTTTGATATGCATATAAACATAATTGTATTCATTTTATGAAAAGAGAAGTCTTTAACTCTTACAGCAATATGTTCATTTCCTTATTCTTATAAATTTTTACTGATTTAGCTACAGAAAGCATTTTTTAAGGGTCAAATAATAACAAATCTCTTACATAATCTGCTAGGTTCTAAGATTACAATAAATCTTTTGTCCTTCCTCTATCTGAAATGAGATATTCTTCTATTTTTTTCCTACTTACCTTATGTGTTTTGAAGTTTAAGTCGTTTCAAAGATATAGTGTGTTTTATGTTTTCAAGGAAGGAGGCAAATTTCTGTATGCTCAGGGGCTAATAGGTTCTTTAGAGTACAGGGAAAACTTTTCTGGCTGTCATAGGCTAGGTTTGCTCTATGCACAGTTTTCTTTGGGGATTAAGTCAGGGGCGTTAGATGGTCTTGACTTTACCACTAATTTATTTACTTGAGGTAAATCTTCTTTATCTGTTAAATAGGCAGAACAGATGTTCTACGGCATTTTTTTGGTTGTGTGGTTTTATTATTTTTTGACTAAATTTTTTTTGCTTTTTTTAAAAAAAAATTACAGTTAATTTATAATGTTGTACCAACTTCTGCTGTACAGAAAAGTGACCCAGTCATATACATGTATATATACATACACACACACACACATATATACATATTACTTTTCTTATATTATCTTCCAAGATATAGTTCCCTGAGACTTGATATAGTTCCTGTGTTATACAATAGGACCTCATTGCTTATCCATTCTAAATGTAATAGTTTGCTTCTACTAACCTCAAACTCCCAGTCTGTCCCATTTCCCCTTGGCAACCACAAATCTGTAAGTCTGGGAGTCTGTTACTCTTTTGTAGATAGATTTTTTTGAGGGGGGAGGGGCTGCCCATGGAGCTGCTGGGCCAGAGATCAGATTTAAGCTGCAGATGAGACCTATGCCTCAGCTGCACCAATGCTGGATCCTTTAACCCACTGTGCTGGGCCAAGGATTGAACCTGCATCCTACCAATTCCATTGCGCCACAGTGGGAACTCCTGTGCCGTATTTCAGATTCTGCGTTTAAATGAAATAGGGTATTTGTCTTCCTCTTTTTTCTTAATTTCACTTGGTATGAGAATCTCTTGTTCCATACGTGTTGCTACAAATGGCATTACTTCATTCATTTTTATGGCTGAGTAGTATTCCATTGTATATATGTACCGTATCTTCTTAATCCATTAATCTGTAGATGGACATTTAAGTTGTTTCCATGTCATGGCTATCGTGAATAGTGCTGCAGTGAACATGGGAGTGCGTTTATCTTTTTGAATGAAAGTTTTGTCTCGATATATGGCCAGGAATAGGACTGCTCGGTCATATGGTAGTTCTGTATTTAGTTTTCTGAGGAATCTCCATATTATTGAACCTCCATGGTGGTTGTACCAATTTACATTCTCAACAACAGTGTAGGAAGGTGCCCTTTTCTCCACACCCTCTCCAGCCTTTGCTATTTGTAGACTTACTAATGATGGCCATTCTGACTGGTGTGAGGTGGTACTGGCTTGATAAATTAAATTATTATTTTTACTTCTTAAGGATACAAAAAAGTTTAAAAAAATAATAATTTATTTTGAATGGTAAATTAAAGGTGATAAATTATGCATTATTAAATTTTTTCTTAAATAGCATATCCAGTACAAAGTTGGATCTACAGAAGAAATCTGAAGCACTTGAAAATATTAAGCAAGTGCTTACCAAGCAAGAAGAAGGAAATAAAAATCCTTAAACAAGAAAATAGAAAATTTAAGTCAAAATGCAAAAATGCAGCAGAAAGAATTGAATAACAAAATTCAAGCAGCAGTGACAGAACTACACAAAGTGAAGATGGAGAAAGAAACTCTAGTAACAGAGCTTTCTGGAGCAAAAGAGGAATGATCAAAAGTTTCTGATTCTTTGAAGAACTCCAGAAGTGAATTTGAAAAGGAAAGTCAGAAGGGAAAAGCTGCTATATTAGATATGGTTAGTTGTTTATATTTACTTTTTTTTTAAGCAGAAGTGATAATATTTAAAATGTACTGATTCTTCTGCCTAATTCATATTTGACATTTTCTTTTTTGCTTTATAGGGCCACACCCATGGCATGTGAAAATTCCCACAGGAGGGGTTGGATTGGAGCCACAGCTGCAGGCCTACAACACAGCCACAGCAATGTGGGATCTGAGCTGCATCTGTGACCTACACAACAGCTCATGGCAATGCCAGATCCTTAACCCCAGGCAAAGGCGAGGGATCAAACCCATACCGTCATGGTTACTAGTTGGATTCATTTCTGCCAAGCCACAATGGAAACTCCTAAAAAAAAGATTTTCATGTTACTTTTATGTTCCTTTCTCTTTGGAGAAAACATCTATCTGTACACATTCCCTCTTAAAGTATATGTGATTATTTTTATTTATCATTTCAACACTTTCTTTTTAAGAATTTCCTTGCTTCCTTTTTTTTGAAGCATATTATTCTACGTTTAAAATAGCATAATTTGGAATTACCTGGTGGCTCAGGGAGTTAAGGATCCAGCATTGTCATTGCTGTGGCTTGGGTCATTGCCGTGGTGTGCATGGGTTTGATCCCTGGCCAGAGAACTTTTGTACGCCACAGATGTGATCAAAAAAACCAAACAGTATCCACAACCACATAAGTTAATTAATTTAATTAATTCTGTGACAAAAAATGTGGCTTCCAAACCAGAGTTTTCTAAAATCTTGTCCAAATACTATCTAAATTATTTATTGTGACTCTTGGTTGATGATTGAAACACTTAGCCTTTTCCTGTTCCTCCTTCCTTACTGCTATAATACTTGCCTGTTTTTATTAATGAAATGGGATTGTTTTGTCCCATCTTCAATGATCAGCAATTCTGGTTTATTTCCTTCTAAGGACCTTATAAGCTTGTAAACCAAAAGTCTTATTTTACTACAGATATTTTCGGCATAATATAGTTTCCATTTTTTTAGGAGAAAACCTGCAAAGATTTAAAGCATCACCTTCAAGTACAGATAGAATGCACACATAAGGAACAGAATGACCTGAAAAACTCACTTGAAAAAGAGGAGCTAAGATTTTCTTTTTCTGTAACAAAATATGTTATAGCATAATAAGGTATTTATATTTTCAAAATATTTTCAGTGATAATTAGGTCAAAAGAAGGTTTATTTCATTTGTATTCTACCCACTACTAAAAAGATTTAACCTAGTTTTTGATAAGAGGCCTAAAATAAAAGTAGTTAATTAAAGATGGAAAATTGAGTAATCTAACTATAGAGTTATAATTAGATAATCTAGATTAAGGAAGACTACTATGGATAAAAAAAAAGTCTTGATAGGCTTTCCATAGAAATGAAATTTTAAGGGCAATTTCATGGACACTGATATTAATATATTTGATAATGTTTGTTTAACAATGAAGAGATTTGTTGGCGTTCCTGTCATGGCTCAATGGTTAACAAACCCGACTAGTGTCTATGAGGATGCAGGTTTGATCCCTGGCCTCGCTTCGTGGGTTAAGGATCCAGCGTTGCCATGAGCTGTGGTGTAGGTTGCAGATACAGCTTGGATCTGCTGTTGCTGTAGCTGTGGTGGAGACAGGCATTTACAGCTCCGATTTGACCCCTAGCCTGGGAATCTCCATGTGCCATAAGTGCGGCCCTAAAAAGACAAAAAAAAAAGATTTTCTGTGGTTAATACTTCTGTTGTTCTCCATCAAAAGAAGCAAGAGTATAATATACATTAAGCGAGTATAATAATATGTTGCTATTTTTTCTGAAGGCATACCTCCAGCAGCCAGAGTCCAGGCATGTAGCTTTCTAGAGATCTGATTTGATAAAGTAGTGAAACCTGGTCCTGACACATCTGTAGTGTTGTGTTCTGGTTGTTGATTGAAAGAAGACACCTGTGTTTTAGATGCCAACATGTAACTGGCAAAATTATGGTGGTTTAGTGTATAAGTTCTGAATCCAGATTGTCCAGATTTATATCCTGGTTGTGCCACTTAATAGCTATGCTGTCTTGCCTTGTCTTAGGCTGACAACTTGATCTCTCTGTGTTCCAGTTTTCTCAGTAGAAGATAAGGCTAATAAGAGAATGTTCACTATAGAATTATTTTGAGAAATAAATTGGTTAATATATTTCAAAGTGCTTAGAAAACCAACTTAACAAAATAAATGGTCAAATGTTAGCTATTACTTTGTCATTGGTTATCATAACCAGTGGTACTTGTTAATCATTATTGTTATACTGCCTGATTCCTGCTTTGCACAAAATATTTCCCTTTGTGTTGGAGATAAGCTGAAGCACTGAATTTTTTTCAAAAGTTACTCAGAATACGGTCAAATTGCTCAAATTATGTTCATAGTGAAATATGCATAAAACATGAAACATGACCTTAGCTAGAAATGTCGGAGAATGTGTAGTTCTCCTTGGCCACAGAGGAACCTCTCTTAGCTTCTATATGATGTCTAATTTTGAACAGAACTATATCCTAGTAGATTGTAAAAAGAAGGTATTAACAAAATATTCCTCAGATCTCTAAATGACAAATTGTGTGCGGTATAGTTTAGTTTCATCAAATACTAAACATATTTGCCAAAATTATTTTGGTTTTATTGCAGTTAATATGAAGCTATCCTTTCTGATTGTGGCTAATGGGCTCAGGTAGCATGTGAATATCCTTGAAAGGCAGTAGACATTTCAGCAATCTAGAGATTAATGCTGTTTTTCCCTATGTTATGATGCAAAGGAATAGTCCATTTCCAAGCTCTATCCAAATATATAAGTTAAAAAGGAAAGGAGGATTAAACAAATATTGAAGATTAATTCAGCATGCCAGCTAATAGTGAATAGTGTCAGTTATGAAAGCTCTGTGAGGACAGGGATTTTTCTTTTGTGGTTTACTAGTGGATTGTTTATGGCCATCAGACCCAGTAGTTTCTACTTAGAGTAGTGCTTAGCTTGAAGTAGGGTGAATGGATAAAAGAATGCTAAACAGATTTTATTTTCTTTTAGACTTCTCATCAGTTGAAATTGGAGTGCAATTCAATGCAGGGACAACTAATGCAGGCCCAGAAGAGTTTAAAACAAAAGGAAAAAGAAGAACAACGACTTCAGGGTAACAGAAATGAGTTAAAGCAACTGACTGAACAGAAGAAAAAGCAAATTGAAACACTCCAAGGAGAGATTAAAAGGTAGTGATATTTGTTTTCTTTTTATGGGAAGATGGTGATATTTGTTTTCTTTTTATGGGAAGCAAAATTGTGCATTGAAAATAGTAACATGATAATTAACACAGATGAGGTGCAACAAAGAAAAATTTATACATGCTCAAATTTTTTGAAATTAAAATACACAACTGTACTTCTATGATTGACTAAGTCCAGATTTCCATTCACTATAATCATGTTGTTCGATAATTCTTATAACACTAATCATTTGTTTGATAGACAAAACTTTTTGTAAAATAAGATACAACAACATTGAGAAAAATTTATCAACATTTCTAGTGTATTAGAAAATTTTAAAGGAGTTTAGCAATAAATTATTCTTATTAAGGGAAATAATCAAGATAAAAAATCACAATGTGAGATATATTTATATCTACTATAACGTATATAATATAGGTTTCATATGGTTATAATTGTTTGATACTTTTAAGTTAAATCATAATGGTTTTTATTTCCAAACCTATGATAAGTTATTATTAAGCATCTGTTCTTCATTCTTAAATATGTTTTAATATTTGTCCAGACCAAGAGTTGATAAAAGTGGAATGAACTTAGTGTTTGAACAAAATGAGGTTTTCCTCATGGTTGTTCTATATTAATTCATGCAGGGAGAAGGGAGATATAAAATCCTTAATATGTAGAACCAAATACTTCATAGCATTAAGAGCTGGCTTGTCATATTACTAGAGGAAAAAAAATAACCCCACAAATACATTCTTCTATGTTGACCTCTGTTTTACAACCATTATTATGGCTGCTTTACAAAAGAGTAATTTTCTAATGACCCTTTGTTCTTTTTTTGTGTGTTATCATATGTAATCAGAAGTCAGGATATAATTATCACAATATGTATTTTGGTTTATGATTTGATATCTTGAGTTCATTTGTTTTTTCAAAATCCATTAGCCTCAAGAGTTCCCATTGTGACTCAGGGGTTAAAGAATCTGACTAGGAACCATGAGGTTTCAAGTTCGATCCCTGGCCTTGCTCAGTGGGTTAAGGATCTGGCAGTTGTGGTGAGCTATGGTGTAGGTTGTAGACGAGGCTCAGATCTGGCATGGCTGTGGCTGTGGCATAGGCTGGCAGTTGCAGCTCCGATTAGACCCCTAGTCTGGGAACCTCAATATGCCTTGGGTGCAGTGCTAGAAAAAGACAAAAACAAACAAACTAAAGAAATCCATTAGTCTCATATTAAAGTATTCCTTAGATCATTTTTATAGCACCTGATTTAATAAGTAAAAAGTCTTAACAACTATTAGCACATTTTCTTTTTTTTAAATTACTAGCTACAACAAGATTTCTTCCAGATTTATGGTTAATGTATATTTCTTCTACTTTGCATGGCTTTACTAGATACCACCTTAAGGATTATGAGATTTAGAGGAAGTGTTGTTATCAGTAGTTGTCTTACATGGGTCTGTTAAAACAAATATACCATAGACTAGGTGGCTTAAAACAATAAGCATTGATTTCTCAGAGTTCTGGAGACTGGGAAACTTAGAATAAAGGTACTTGGCATAGCTAGTGTCTGATGAGGGTCCACTCTGGCTTGTAGACAGCTGTATCCTTATATGACTGAGAACAGTTATCTCATTCCTTCTTAGAAGGGCACTAATCCCATTCACACGGATTCCACCCCCATCATCTAATGATCTCCCAAAGATCCACTTCTACATACCATTACATTGGGGATCTAGGCTTAAACGTGCATTTTGGAGACATTCATTCACAGTAAGTAGTTCACTTATGCTAGTGCATGGATGCCAGAAAAAGGGACACAATTTTTAACCCTGAGGGAGTGCTGGGTGGATATCCAGTCTCTAAATTAGTTTTGGAATTTGGAGTAACTAGAGAATCATTGAGAGGCAAGAGTAGTTTGGCTTTATTGAGGAGCAGCATAATATCCTGGAAAGAAGGTAAATTTTAGAGTCAGGCAGATCTGAATTTAAATTTCATGTTATACATATTAGGTTTATGGTCACAGGGAAGTGATTCATCTTTCTGAATTAATATAATGGGGTCATAGAGTTGTTGTCTACTCTGCCAGTGTCATGTTGCAAACAAAATAGTTGTGGGATAGTATATGGAAGTAGGCAAACTGTGATCCAAGACTGTCAGTGCGCACGGCAAACCACACAGTGATGGTCTGTGGAAACTTATTAGTGGGCCACAGGGAAATAGGAAAAACAGGGATAAAGTTTAGGGTATAGATGTGTATGTGTACATACACTATATATAAGACACACATGCATATACTTCCTTTTTTTTAATGTGATTGTTTGGGAACCACTGAACAAGGATCCAGCACGGCTGTAAGTTATCGGTTCCTACAGCAACTTTATTTGAAACCTAATGTGGGAATACAGATTGAATAGGATATGGCCCCTATTCTTAAGTAGCTTATAATTTAATGAGGAAGCTGGTATGTAAGGACAAAGAAAATTGTAATAAAAAAAGAGAAAAAAATAGAGCTCAGTAGAAGTTTTGGCTGGCTTTTTAGAGGAGCTGGCATTTCAACTGGATCTTTAAAGATGATTATAATTTTGAAAAGTTAAAAAAAGGAAGAAGGAGTTCCCATTGTGGCTAAGTGGTAACGCACCTGACCAGTACCCATGAGAATTCAGGTTTGATCCCTGGCCCTGCTCAGTGGGTTAAGGATCCAGCATTGCCAGAAGCTGTGGCACAGATGCGGCTTGCATCTGGTGTTGCCATGCCTGTGGTGTAGGCTGGCAGCCTCAGCTCCGAATTGTCCCTTAGCCTGGGAACTTCTATATGCCATGGGTTCTGCCCTAAATAAATGAAGAAAGCAGATATTTCAAGGAGGAAGCAATACTAGCAAAGTTTTTGAAACTTAAAAAGATGTCATTATAGGAGGTTCGCTATTGGAATACATGGTAAGTGGAGAAGTGAGGGGAGATAAGGCTACAGAATTGGGTGAAGTAAGATCAGAGTAGATGGATAACTGTTTCTACATTAAATACTTGATATTGGAAGGTTAAAGGTTTTTAAGAAGGGGGAAATGTGATCAGACCTGTTTTAGTACAAAAACTGATCACTGTGTGAAGGGTAAATTGCAAATGACGGACCCTCCAGTATTCTCCTTTGGAATGTTGGATTTAATTCCGTTAAAATAATCATCAAACTGTTACATTGATCTGTTGTTTTTTTTTAACCTACCCAGTAATAAATTTGAATTTCCAAAATCAGAGAACTGTGTTTTCTAACAAATAAGCTATCAGTGATTTAAAAAGAATGAATGGATGAATCAATGAATGAGCCTGTCATTTGGAGTTGATAAAATGAAGGTCCAAATATAAGCCCCAGAGGGCAATGATGATCATTGTTAAGACTTTGTAGAGTACTTTGGTGAATAAAGAGAAAGAAATCTGGATTTGTGGGGGGGTGATGTTAAAGTAGTAGTCTACCAAAAAAAAATGCAGTATAGTCTTCAACATGAAAAATGATGTCATAATGAAGAATCATTGGAGGGGATATGGGATGTTATCTGATAATGTATGGGTGATCAATGCCCTTCCCCCCCTTAGGCATCCCCTTCCCCACCATCTCCCAGCAATCTGCTTCCTAACTCAGTTGCACCTATCTCTTTTTATTTTTTTTTTTTTTTGGCTGCACCCATGGCACTCAGAAGTTCCTGGGCCAGGCACTGAATCTGAGCTGCAGCTGCAACCTATGCCACAGCTGTGGCAATGCGAGATTGCTTCACCCACAGCAGCACAGTGGGACTCCTCTATCTCCTTTTCTTATTTCCCAACTTCCATAATCTTTGTCCAGGTTTTGTCTTATATGGACTATTATAAGATCCTCTTAGTGGAGTTTTGGGCTCTATTTGTCCACTTCCCATCTATTTGTCATTCATTCATTCAAGAAATATTACTAGGTATGTATTTTATGCCATGGGCACATTTCTGGGTGTTGGAGATGTGGCTGTGAGCATACAAGTAACCTGTTCTCATGGATTTACACCTTCTTGAGGGGGGAAGAGGCTTCACAAAAGACAGTGATGGATTTAGCCCTGCTAAAAGGCTGGGTGATCAAAGAAGCTTCTCTGAAGAGGTTTGAGCTGGTACATGAAATACATGAGCCATACATACAGTGCTCAGGAGAACAAGTACAGAGATCTTTGGCTACAGCAAGCTTGGTGTTTTCTAAAAACAAGTATAGTAGGAGAGAGGAAGAGTAATATGAGCTGAGCTCAGCGAAGCAGACAAAGCATAAGCATGCAAACTTGTAGATTATAACAGAATGATATGTTTTATTTGAAGGACAATTAGAATCAATTGGGAAATTTTGAGCAGAAAATGATGGGATATGACTAAAGGGAGATAAAGGAGCAAGCAAGGAGGGCACTGAAAAACTATTGCAGTAGTCCAGAAAGTCCATGATGATGGCATGAACTAAAGTGTTACAAGTGAATGATTTGGAAGTGTCTTTTGGAAGTTAAATCATCAGGGCTTGCTGATAGATTGGATGGTGAGAGATGCTGGAAAGAAGAGTCAGGAATAACTCTAGGTTTCTGGCTTGTGACGGTGGACAGATGGCCATATTTATTGGGGGAAATAGTAGCTTTTTGAGGAGGAAGATTGTTGTCAGGAATCAAGAATTCTGCTTGAGGTAGATATCTATCACTCAGTCAAGGGAAGATGTCTGGGAAGTCCTTTGATATAATGAGCTCAAAGTTCAGGCAGAGGTTGGAGCTAGAGACTTAAATTCAGAAGTCAACTGTAAATAAAGTACTTAAAGCTATGAGTCTAGTTAGGATATTCTAAAGAGAGACTGTTTATAGAATAAAAGAAGCCTAGGGATGGAACCCTGGGGTCTTGTACTACAGAGCGATCAAAGGCAGTAGTAAGAGATTTTAGGAAGGAAGAATAACCAGTGAGGTAATAGGTTAACGTAAAACACAAGATGTTTTGGAAACCAGGTTCAAGAAATGTTTCTAGCAGGGACCATCATCAGCTATTTTAAGGACTGCTGGAATGTTCAGTAAGATGTGGACAAGAACATGAATATTGGATTGTGGAACAAAAAGGTTGCTGATAAATTCAACAGCAGGTTCATGGAAGTAGTAAGTTTATTTTAAAAGCCAAGTGCTTCTTCTCATACTATACATACATATCTTTTAATTACATCATAATTTGTGCACATCTCTTGAATCTTCTTAAAGACTGAAAACAAGTTTAGAGGAGTTGGACCTTTGCAGGATTTTCATTTCTTTTTCTGCCTTGATGTTAATAAACATGCCCTTAGAAATTTCTTGGGTCATTCTTGAATTTTAGGGAGCAGAAACAATACACTTGAGCTCAGTAATGGCTTTGAAATTCTTTCATGCAGAAAATTCCTCTAGTTCAACCTTAACTTTCAGCATCTTCTAAAGCATGCATAGCACTCTATCTTCCATCAGAAAGTAGTTGTTACTCTCAGTCTCCTGAGACCTTGGTACTTGACACTTACCAGTGAAAATATTTTTTTCTTTACTTAATTCTTTTTTTAATTGGGACTTGTCAGATTTTGTAATTCTTTAATTTTGTATTTCTAAGTAAGATACTCTTTATTACAGTAGAATTTTAAGACATAACTTTAGTTTGTTCTCAGGAATCTTAGTTATTGGATTTCATTCTGTATTTGTAACTGGATTTTTGTATGCATACTGTTTTAAATAACTTGTATGTTTCAGATAGAACTTGAGAATAAACTACAGCAGCAGTCAACACAAGCAGCACAGGAACTTGCAGCAGAGAAAGAGAAAATATCAGTGTTACAAAATGCCTATGAAAAAAATCAGGAAAATCTAAAGCAGCTTCAGTCTGATTTCTATGGGAAGGAATCTGAACTTCTTGCCACAGGCAAGATCTCAAGGTATCATAAAAACTCACTATGTTATTGATAAATATTAAATGATTGATCTGAACCCAGATGGGCAGGGAATGTTAATATTTGTGGAATATCATACTTGTTTTCTTTTGAATTATTTTTGGAGAAATATGCTTTTTAAAAAATAAGTTGTGGGAATTCGTGTCGTGGCTCAGTGGTAACAAACCCAACTAGTATCCATGAAGGTGAGGTTTTGATCCCTGGCCTTTCTTAGTGGGTTAAGGTTCCAGTGTTGCCATGAGCTGTGGTGTAGGTCGCAGATGCAGCTTGGGTCCCGTGTTGCTGTGGTGTAGGCTGGCAACTGTAGCCCTGATTTGTCCCTTAGCCTGTGAACTTCCATATCCATGGGTGCAGCCCTAAAAAGGCAAGGAAGAAAAGGAAGGAAGAAAGGAAAAGAGAAAAGAAAAAGAATTCTACTGCAGTGCTTTGGGGAGGCATGGGTTTGATCCCTGGCCTGGAGCAGGGGGTTCAAGGACAGCTGCCACTCAGATTCAATCCCTGGCTTGGGACCTTCCATATGCCATGGGTGTGGCCATTTAAAAACAACCACAAAACCCCATACAAATGTATCTTTTAATAGTGAAATAATTTGGAAATATGTCAACTGTCGTATTAGCTTATCAAAGGACTTTGCTGCCTATGTAAAAAAAATAACTTATAAAGGACTGCTGTTAGAAAATCCAAGGAGTTTTCAATGTAAACCACTTGTGAAAATGGAAGCAATTTTATTGTTGCTTCTCAAGAAAGACTGACTTTAATTTTATGGATTTGTTAACTTCCCAAGACTATTGGAATGCATAATGGTTAAAATCGGGAGATTATAACTCAAAGTAAATTTAACCTTAATTATCTAAACATATCTGGATACCTTGTCCTTGGCAATACTATTTGATTAGATAAAGTATCATTAAAATGAATGATATACAAAAAAGGTAAATAATTTTTATGTAGCATTAAGTTATCAGTTCTCTACAGGAGATGGAACATTTCTATTCTCTCAAAGAAGACTTAGCCAGTCCTCTTTTTTGTCGTGGTGAAATATTATGCTTTTTGATCCTTTAATGTGTATGGTTTTTTGTTTGTTTGTTTCTTTGTATAAAGTGCCTTATTGACAAATTTTGTCAAATCACAGAATATTTATAATATACATAAATATACTATGTTTTATTCATAAGCTGTTTTAGGGAAGGCTTTATGAAGGAGGTAGGACTTGACCAGGTCCTGAAGGATCTAAGAATTTGAATACCCAGAGTCCTGAGAGAGATCCGTTCACTCAGGGGCACATTTGAGAAAAGGTGCTGCAGCAGGAACCAGCAAAGCTGGGAGTCAACATAATTGTCTTGCCAGAGTGATGGTTGGTGTCTGGAAGTTTAAGATGCCTAGCAGGGATGACTGGAGTTTATATTTGGGGGAGAGGAGAAGAGTCTTCTAAGCAGAGGAATAAAATGAAAAAAAAATTTGTAGGCAACTTAAAGACAGCTTAGTTTGGACCTGAGGTAAATTAGTGCCATGGAGATTAAAGAGGCTGTCTCCCTTCCTCCTCCATAAACTCCAGCAGTCTAGGTGTGAATTGATTATGACTGGGGTTAAAAAGGTTGGAACAGAAGAGATTAATGGGAGAGAGACAATGAAACAAAAAGGATGAATAACATACAGGTAGAGAGGAGGTGAAGGAATTGTTGGTGACATGATCTGACAAAGAAACAGGAGATTGGGTAAAAGAATTTTCATAGGGCCAACAATAGATATTTTATATATATCAAGTTCAAAATCAACAAGTTGTTTTAAGGAAAAAAATACCACCTCGACATTTAGAAAGCATCTTACTTGCTGTATTCTCTAAGTAGCTTTAAATTACTATTTTTTTTCCCTTTAGAACACTATTGAAAGTTGGGGAGGGTTGGTGGAAGAGTTTGGACTTTATCCTAAAAGAAGGAGGATTTGCAAGGATTTGTATTTTATTTAGGCCAATAACTGGCAGCAGGATAAGGATGGATTGTAGGGGAACCTGGGTGAATGTGGGGATGAGACAGAGGAGACTGTGCCATAGTCCAAGTGAAGATGATGGTGGCTTGAGCTGGTAGGAGGAAGGATGGGAAATGCAGATGAACTGGAAGGACTATTTGGTGACAGAGAAGATGATATCTAAAGACTGACTGTAAAAGATCTACAGAAATCACACTTTTTCTTCATATGTATGTTATTTACCCATGAGAAAAATAACAAGTCTTAGATCTTTTAAATCAGTATTTTTTCATTAAGCCAACTATTTTTGTCTAAAATGCTATGTCTTGTTCTAATTTTATACCTGAAAGAATGCAAATGTAAATATGGGAAGAAGAGAAAGACAGAGGGCTAAGGCTGCCATGGAGTTTTACAACTGCTGAGAGGCCATGAATAGATCTTTCTTCCAAAGCTTCCTTCTGCCTGTGAGACTGAAGCCCTGCTTGGCTGGTGACAGGCCTAATGTTTGCACAATAACAGAACTGTGACTGGATCTCAGCTCTTCTGATTCATGATTCTTTTACCATCATTTCACTAAATTTTTTTTTAATAGAAGTATTGACATTTAATTCCTTCCAAAGTGAGAAGTTATCTGAACTACTTAATAAAAGGAATTCCTAGGAACATTCAAATCAAATTTATAGGTCAGAATAAAGGATGGTTATTGGCCATTCTTTTGCTTCCGTGATTTTTTCAATTTTATGATTCTTATTTTTTCCATTATAGTTGGTTTAGTGTTCTGTCAATTTCTCCCACACAGCATCGTATTTGTTAAATGATCTTGTGTACAAGAGAGAAAAGGAAGAAGTTCAGAACCATGTAACATGACACCCAAGTCAGGGGTGCCATCTGTGGGCATGTGGTATATCTAGACACCAGTGAAAGGCAAGTCCGGCTGGCTTGATCTATGCCTTTAGCCCCATCTGCAGGATTATTAATGAAATACTAAAGTTTGTGACTGGGTATTCCAAATTGGCCATGCTGTATGTTATTCTTCCTTGTCAAGAAAGTTCATAGAAATGGAATTTAACTATAGATTTTGCACCCTGAATGAAGTGAGAATTCTAGGATAGTAAGTTTAAAATTAAATATAAACCTTGTTAGCCTAATACTATTCCTTATATCATTTCATCAGATATCAAGAATAAGTAACAACTAAAATTTCTAAAATTTTATTTTGAAAAAAGAAAAATTTTTGGACCAAAAAAAGCTACCACAGAATAATGCAGAAATTCCTTTGTGGCTACACTACTATGTGTTTAGGGTATTCCAGGATCAGGTTTGGTATTTGTTCTACTCAGGAATTTGCTTATTCTGGTGGGAGTCAGTGGGTTAAAGTAGCCCCAGTAAAACCACTAAATGAGAGAAGGAGTTCTCCAACGTAAAAAGATCCTGAGCAGATGAAAATATCCTGGCCTGCAGCCAGGAAAAGGAATATATAGCAGTGTATTGCTGAATGACACAAATGAATATTTAGAGGCAAAGTCGAACAGTATGTCTTGGCATCTTCAGAAAATAGTAGCACAGATTTTGAGCTTGATTTTAAAAGATTTAGTCATTAGGTTTTTGTGAGAGTTTACAATGTTATAGGCAGCTATTTAAACCACAGGCATTTTGGAGTTTGTATATTATCTTGCTCAAGGGCATAACATACTCTCTTTTTAGAGTGTACTGCTTTCTACTGTGCATATGTTAACTGTTATGTTTCTATAGAAATTTACTAAACAATGACATATAATAATCTGGGGAAATTTTTTATAAGTCTGTGAAAGAGAAGCTTTCTCTAGCATAGGAGGGCTTGATTTCAAACAGGAATCAAATTGGAAACCAAAATAAATTGTTTCGAGAACTGAAGACTGCCAGGACTTCTTTGGAGCAAGATTCAGCCAAGAAAGAAGAGCAGTTGAAGGAGCAGTAGAAACCACTACAAGATGTTCAGAAAGAAAAGGTATTTTATTTTCTAACTAAATCTAGAATCTTCAGAGTTACAATGGCCATAGAGATCATCTAGTCAAACCTCTTAACCAGTAAAGGCGTCACCTTATATTCAACAGCTAAAATGGGCATCAAGTTTATAAATAAGAGACTCTTGGTGACTGTAATTCTAATCCTAGGAGGTTATTCTTTACAGCTTCCTTGCCATTTCTTATTGCTCTTTTTAGTTATACAAAGGAGTCTGCTTTTTTATATCATAGACCCTTGGTTATTCAAAAAAAGATACTATAGCTCCTCAATTATTTCTCATATAACATGTTATCCTCTGGATATAGAAATCAGATATGAAAGGTCTAGGAATAATTGAGTGTGTTAAGAATTCTTAATATTAATAACCAGCTTTTTTTCTAAGAGGAAGTGTGGGTTTATTTTATATAAATGATGCTAAGTTATAAAGTTGCAAGTACTGGTTATATGACCAGTACACATAATGATCAGTTATATTTCTATATAAAAGATAAATGCAGATTCTAAGAAACATTTGATTTTTGGTTTCATAACTGAGATCATGTATTTCCATCAGTGGATAGAATATTCTTAAGTGTACAATTTATGAAGATATTTGTGTGTGTGTGTGTGTGTGTGTGTGTGTGTGTGTAGATATATATATCTCTTCATTGTGCAGTTCCTGGAAATTATCTTCAACTAAAAACTAGGGGGATGTTTTTGTGGGGATGGGACCGGTGAAGCTGGAATGAAATTTATGACTTATGGCACAAGTTTAGAAAATTCTGACAGAACTATAGTTTACAGGCCTTTAATTACAAGGGCATGAGATCATGCAGCTCTTGTTTTAGTTTTGGTTCTACTTCTAATAGATTATTGAACTTTTCTAAGCCTTTGTCCCTTTACCTATAAAATGAGGATTAAAAGGAGCTATGTGGTATAGAGATTAGATTAGACATATAGTTCTCCTCTTTAGGTGCCTTATGTAAAGATAGTGAGAGTAATAATATTAATAAGCATAAGAAGGTGTTTTAGCTCAAGTTTGGCCAGACACTATTTACTTTATAGTATTAACTATTTAGTCCTTATAACATTATTATTGTTCATATTGTATAAACAAGGACACAGGAACAAGAGAAGGTAGGTAATTTGCTCAAGTTAACTTAGGTTAAAGGGGCAGAGACAGTCATAAACAGTAGCAGTCATTTTTGTTAATTTTCAGTTAAGTAGTTAAAATTATTTTTTAATAAGTTATTTTTCTATAGTCACTGAAAAAAAAGAACTAGTAAATGAAAAATCTAAATTGGCAGAGATTGAGGAAATTAAATGTGGACAAGAAAAATAAATTGCTAAATTGAGTGAAGAACTCAAGTCTCACAAGCAAGAAAGCATAAAGATATGTGAAGATAATCATTGTTTTTCCTCTGTATTTTTTAGTGCTTGTTAAAAAAAACTGTATATATATATACACACACACATTTATTTATTAAGAACATACTTTGTGGGAGTCCCCACCATAGCCCAGTGGGTTAGGAATCAAACTGCAATGGCTCGGGTTGCTGCAGAGGTGTCAGGTTTGATTCCAAGTGCAGTGGGAATTGCCTTGGCTTAGGTCACAACTGCAGCTCAGATTCAATCCCTGGCCTGGGAACTTCCATATGATGTGGGTGCAGCCATAAAAAGAAAAAAAACATACTTTATGCCAGGAACCATTGTTTTGTTATTTTTGACACATATTCTTGCTCTCAGTGCTTTTGTGTTGCAGAATATCTATACATATATTGAAACTGTTACTTCTGTTTTCAGATGACTAAATAATGAGAAGTAACCCTAAAAATTTAGATTTTATTGAGATGCTAATCAAGAAAGCTATCAATTAAAAGAATTATGTGAGTTCCCATCATGGCTCAGTGGTTAACAAATCCAACTAGGAACCACGAGTTTGTGGGTTTAATCCCTGGCCTCGATCCGTCATTGCCGTGAGCTGTGGTGTAGGTCACAGATGTGCCTCAGATCCTGTGTTGCTGTGGCTGTGGTGCAGGTGGGTGGCTACAGCTCTGATTAGACCCCTGGCCTGGGAACCTCCATATGCTGCAGGAGTGGCCTTAGAAAAGGCAAAAAGACAAAAATAAAAGAGTTATAGATAGCAAACTTCAAAATATCTAAGTTTAGAATTAAGATTTTAAGAGATTCTGTTTTTATAATTGTTTTTCTTCCTAAAATACTTAAATCTCTTTTTTTTTGTTTGTTTGGGGCAAGGAATAGCAAATTTGTTAGGACTGAGAAGATTGTGTAGTAGTGCCCCAAAGAACCATTTCACTGAAGGTGGAATTTAGGCTTCTTTTACACTAAAAGGGAAGGGAGTGTGGCTGGCTGTTGCAACCTTCATAGTATAAGAATCGTTCTTGTAACTGTCCACGTAGGTCTGGTCAGAATTTTCCTGTAAACCTCCAACAAGACAACTGTTATTTTCTGTTCTGTAACTTTTGATCTGTATGAATGGAAACTTATACCCATAAAAGTCAGGGCCCTGAGAATAGGCTATCATTTATATTTCAGGCTGAGGGCAACATTCTTTTACAAAAGTCTAGGGTTACATGACTGAACACAGGCAGCATACCACCAAGGGTTAGAGCTAAAGGAATAGATCTGATATGGACTCAGCTATGTTCGCTGTTTTTTAATGTTGTTTTTTTTTTTTACTCTAAACGATGGTATATTTTGGCCTTAAGTTTTAACAGGAAGCAACAAATCTCAAGGATGCCAGACAGCTTCTGATTCAGCAGAAATTAGAGCTTCAAGTGAAAGTAGATTTCCTGAAAGCAACCTGTGAAGAAGAGAAGAAAAAAGAGCAAATGTTAAAAAAAACTTTAATCAAAGAAATCAAAGAAGATGTAAAGAAATGGAAAGATATTCCATGTTCCTGGATTGGAAAAATCAATATTGTAAAAATGGCAATACTACCCAAAGTAATCTACAGATTCAATGCAATCCCTATCAAATTACCCATGACATTTTTCATGGAACTAGAACAAACAATCCAAACATTTATACGGAACAACAAAGACCCAGAATAGCCAAAGAAATCCTGAGGGAAAAAAAAAAAAAAAAAAAAAAAACATGCAGGAGGCATAACTCTCCCAGACTTCAAGAAATACTACAAAGCCACAGTCATCAAAACAGTGTGGTACTGGTGTCAAAACAGACAGACAGACCAATGGAACAGAATAGAGAACCCGGAAATAAACCCTGACACCTATGGTCAATTAATCTTTGACAAAGGAGGCAAGAACATAAAATGGGAAAAAGTCTATTCAGCAAGCATGATGGGAAACCTGGACAGCTGCATTCAAAGCAAAGAAACTAGAACACACCCTCACACCATGCACAAAAATAAACTCAAAATGGCTGAAAGACTTAAATATACGACAGGACACCATCAAACTCCTAGAAGAAAACATAGGCAAAACACTCTCTGACATCAACCTCATGAATATTTTCTCAGGTCAGTCTCCCAAAGCAATAGAAACAAGAGCAAAAATAAACCCATGGGACCTAATCAAACTGAAAAGCTTTTGCACAGCAAAGGAAACCCAAAAGAAAACAAAAAGACAACTTGCAGAATGGGAGAAGATAGTTTCAAATGATGCAACTGACAAGGGCTTAATCTCTAGAATATATAAGCAACTTATACAACCCAACAGCAAAAAAGCCAATCAATCAATGGAAAAATGGGCAAAAGACCTGAATAGACTGTTCTCCAAAGAGTATATACAGATGGCCAGCAAACACATGAAAACATGCTCAACATCGTTGATGATAAGAGAAAGGCAAATCAAAACTACCATGAGATACCATGTCACACCAGTCAGAATGGTCATCATCAATAAGTCCACAAAGAACAAGTGCTGGAGGGGCTGTGGAGAAAAGGGAACCCTCCTGCACTCTTGGTGGGAATGTAAGCTGGTACAGCCACTATGGAGAACAGTTTGGAGATACCTTAGAATCTATACATAGAACTTCCATATGACCCCACAATCCCACTCTTGGGCATATATCCAGACAAAACTCTACTTGAAAGACACACATGCACCCGCATGTTCATTGCAGCACTCTTCACAATAGCCAGGACATGGAAACAACCCAAATATCCATCGACAGATGATTGGATTCGGAAGAAGTGGTATATATACACAATGGAATACTACTCAGCCATAAAAAAGGATGACATCATGCCATTTGCAGCAACATGGATGGAACTAGAGAATCTCATCCTGAGTGAAGTGAGCCAGAAAGACAAAGACAAATACCATATGATATCACTTATAACTGGAATCTAATATCCAGCACAAATGAACATCTCCTCAGAAAAGGAAATCATGGACTTGGAAAAGGGACTTGTGGCTGCCTGCTGGGAGGGGGAGGAAGTGGGAGGGATCGGGAGCTTGGGCTTATTAGACACAACTTAGAACAGATTTACAAGGAGATCCTGCTGAATAGCATTGAGAACTTTGTCTAGATACTCATGTTTCCACAGAAGAAAGGGTGGGGAAAAAATGTAATTGTAATGTATACATGTAAGGATAACTTGATCCCCTTGCCGTACAGTGAGAAAAAAAGCAGATGAAAAAGGAAGAAGTTGAACTGAGGAAAGAATTTATGGAGAAGGGAGCTAAACTGGTCAGTAAGTTAATGGTGGGAGGTGTGTTTTTTTAATTTTTTTTTTAAGGTACAGTTCATTCATAATCATGTGCCAATTGCTGCTGTACAGCAAAGTGACCCAGTCATCCATATATACACATTCCTCTTCCTGTAGTATCATCCATCATGTTCTATCCCAAGATTCGATATAGTTCCCTTTGCTGTACAGTACAATGGGAGGTTTTGTAATTGATTTTGTAAATTAATTCAGTGAGAGAGGATTTTTCTACTTAAAAGTTATAATTCAAGTGCTCAAACTGACACTTTAAAGACTGATCTGATTGACTTAAATAGCTGACATGTGATAGGAAATATAACTTTTGGCTTATGTAAGTGAAAGTTCAGTAGAACATAATTAAAAAAAAAAAAACCTTTTAGTGCCAGTAAAACAAACTAACCTCTAACTATGTAGTCTGTGGTATATGGCATGAACGTTAGTTATATTGAACTCATTTTTTTGGTCACAGTGAATGCTGATAAGGGGAAGTGGAGATTTCAGTTGGGAATTGTGATGACCAATTGTGTGACCAAAAGTCTACTTTGCCCTCCCTAACTTGCGTGTGCCAAATGGGAAGCATCTGGCTTTCCTCTAGTGAATGAGGTCCAAATAGCCCCAGATAACTTGACTGTGGAATGTTTTCATTGAATTGCAATTTCAGGTTCACACAGTGATTTGAAGTATTGTGTTTTTGGCATGTTGATGGAGACCAAGGGATGCATGTGTAATTTAAGACATAAGAAAAGTCCAGCTTTATCTCCAGGGCACCTTGCTATCCCTGATTATGGTTATTCTTCTGCTGTAGTGGAAAATGGAAAATCTTAAATTGATTTACTTCAGCTTGATTTTATAAGAAACCTGCTGAACATCATTTCAGCATTGTGGCCTTTAAGCCAGTTCAAAATACACAGATATTTGTGGAATCCATTCTACTAGTGTCTTCTTTCCCAAAGAAGTAGTAGTAGTATGCAGCTGGTATTTTAAATTCGACAAATTCATTTACACTATTTTTGTAATAGATTTTTTTTACTCACCGTTTTTCCTATTCTCAGCATTCTGAAAGAAAAGAAAAAGAAGTAGCAGTGCAGAAGCATGAGGAAAACTAGGCTAAACATACCATGCAGATAGCTGCATTAAATGAAAACCTGGGCACTGTAAAGAAGGAGTGGCAGTCCAGTCAGCAGTGAGTCAGTGAGCTCAAGAAGCAGATGGGGGAGTTCCCATCGTGGCTCAGTGGTTAACAAATCTGACTAGGAACCATGAGGTTGTGGGTTCGATCCCTGGCCTTGCTCAGTGGGTTAAGCATCCGGCGTTGCCATGAGCTGTGGTATAGGCCGCAGATGCGGCTGAGATCCCCCGTTGCTGTGGCTTTGGCCCTCCATATGCTGCGAGGTGTGGCTCTAGAAAAGAAAAAAAAAAAAAAGCAGATGGATGACTTACAGGGAAAAATCACGGTATTGGAAGCAACAGTTCAGAATAATCAAGATGAAAGAAGGGCACTACCAGAAAGGTGACTGATGTCTAATAAAAATTATTTCCATTCTAAGGGATAAAGACATATTGCACATTGAAAAAAACTGAAGTCTTGAGAAAAGTGCTCCAACAGGTATTTAAGTAGCCATTTAGAAACTGCTCATTACAACAGATGGTTGAAATTCATGTATTATGCTTCAGACTGCTAAAGTAGTTCATTATCTGTGTTGGGGGGTCTTTAATTATTTTTTTAATGTTTTTGTGATTTGTTCTAGGTGTCTTAAAGGAGAAGGTAAAATAGAAAAGCTTCAAACCAAAGTACTAGAGTTGCAAAGAAAGCTGGATAATAAAACTGCAGCAGTGCAGGAGCTGGGCAAAGAGAATCAGTCCCTTCAGGTAAGTCGCCTGGTGATGTGCAGCAGTTTTTTAGTCTAGAATTTACGTCTTAGTAAAAAGCATATTTTGATCATTAAAAAAACCTCATATATACATACTTTTAAATGGCTGCTGTCTGTGTAATAATATTGTAGGTGTTATGGGTAATTAAATACAAGATTTAAAGACTTCAGGGATTCCAAGGAGTATAGAGACATGTCATTCATGAATTGTCAGTATTAGGAGAAGTCAAGAACACAAAGGCATGAATGAGTTGCTGTGTGTTAAAGAAGTGATCTGAATATATATGCTTGGAGTCTCAAGGAAGGATTGCTCCCTAGGGTTAGAATAAATGGGAAATTACCAAAGGTTAGAAATTTCCAGTGCTTTTGAGAGATAAAATTTGCTTTGCTTTATTGTCATTCAGACTTAAGATTGTAGCACTTTTTGATAATGGAAGATGACCAAATTATTTCTGATTTTCAAAATGTTATCCATTTTAAAACTTGGGCACCAATCATTCTTAAAAGTGTGGAATATTATAATGTGCTGAAACTTTTTTAAATAGATCAGACCTACACAAACACTGAACAGAAAGTGGGCTAACGACAATGAAGTACAGAGCTGCAGCACCTGTGGGAAAGGCTTTTCAGTCACAGTGAGATGGGATTTTATTCCACAGTTGACTGTTTTAACCATCAGAATTGTCCTGCATTTGATAGACTTTAAAAGTTTTGCCATTTATTAACTTTAACTTATAACTACGTAGAACAATTAAATTTATGCAGTCTAGTTTCTGATTAGCATATATTTTAACTTTAAATTCATTTGTTGCCTTCCTGCTGATTCACTTTCTAGAATAATCATTTTCTGAACCACAGCATCATTATTAAACTCATACATTTTATCATCATTGAGTTATTTTAAAGGAAGAAAAAGCAGACATTAAAAAAATCATTTTAAATAATACCATCATGTGATGTTTCAAATTTATATTCTGATTGTAGAAATGATGCCTGAAATATTTGGCAAGTAGAAATAGTTTTTCACCTGATAGGACTGTTTTATTAACACTTTAAAAATGCCTCGCATGTTTTTTTGAAAATTCTAAGATCAATCTCATATTGAAATTTTTAGTGTAGTATATAACTAGTAAGCATTCAAATTAATCAAAGGATTAAATCAGCATTGAGATTTGTTATTAAATAAACCTTGAAATAGTATACTTTCAAAGTGCAGTTGGCCTATTCTTGTAGTCTCATAATTTTAGTATAGTTCTTATGCTTGAAAATGTTTATTTTTTTTTTTTGTCATTTACAGCATCACTGCAGACAATGTGGAAATATCTTCTGTGCTGAGTGTTCAGCCAAAAATGCCTTAACTCCTTCTTCTAAGAAGCCTGTTTGTATCTTTGATGCATGTTTCAGTGACTTCCAAGGATAATGGGTTGTCACAACTTCAGAGTAATAATACACTAACATTCAATTTTTAATAAATGCACTTCATAGAGGTCTTGGACTACTACTATTTGATTTGGACAGTGGTTGCAGTACTAAACCAAATTAGAATTCATATCTTTTGGAATGTTATCAAGTAAAACTCTTCTATTTTTGTGAGACGTGGGCTCATCTTTCATTACATTTTTCTGTTTGACCCTGGAACAGCTTACACGCCAAGTTTAGAATTAGCCAATGAAATATAAATAAACTTTGGATGGAAAATAGGAATGTATTTTTTAATTATAATTTCATTGTTCACAAATGACACAACTACATTTCCATAGCTTACTTCCCCCAAATTTACAGAAAGGTACGTGAGTACTGTTACCATATAATATGTGCCGCACAATGACACATATTTTCTTTGTGAAGTTTGGCATAGAACTATAAAGCTTTCTTTTTTCTTATATAATCTGTATGCTGCCTTATTTGAGTGACTGCTCTCTAATTGCATTTTCCTCAGTCCTAGTTCTTCCTCTTCTTCTTTTTTTTCTCTTCTTTTTTCTTCCCTTTCCTTCCTTTCTTTTTGGTTTAGAGAAGCTCTTTCAAAATTTCCTTTAACCTGGGTTTTGTGTTGCTGTATTCTTTAAGTTTTCATTTGTTGGGAAAAATTTTTATTTCCCCTTCTATTTTAAATGATATTCTTGCTGGATAGAGTATTCTAGGTTGCATATTTTTTCCTTTGAGCACTTTAAATATCTCTTGCCATTCCCTCCTGGCCTGTAGTGTTTCTGTAGAGATATCAGCTGACATTCTTATGGGGGTTCCCTTGTGGGTAACATTCTGCTTTTCTCTTGCTGCCTTTAGGATCCTCTCTTTATCATTAACTTTTGCCATTTTTATTATGCTGTGTGTTGGTGTGGGTCTGTTTGGGTTCAGTTTGTTTGGGGCCCTCTGTGCTTCTTGTATCTTGAACCCAGTATCCTTTAGATTTGGGAAGTTTCCATCGATAATTTCTTCAAATATATTTCCCATCCCCTTATCTTTTTCTACTCCTTCTGGAATTCCTATTATGCGTAGATTGGCCCACTTTATATTATCCCATAGGTCTCTTATATTGCTTTCCAGTTTTTTGATTCAGTTTTCTGTCTGTTGACCGGATTGAGTGATTTCCATTATTCTATCTTCCATATCACTGATTTGTTCTTCTGCATTATTCATTCTGGTTTTTACTGCCATTAGTTCAGTTTGCATCTCTGCAAATGAATGTTCTAGTTTTTCTTGGCTCCTCCTTATATTTTCTAGTTCCTTTCTGAGGGTATCTGCGTTACTGTTCATATCTTCTCTTAATTCCTTCAGTATTTTCTCTATTTCTCTTTTGAACTCCAGGTCTGTCAGTCTGCAGAGATCTGTTTCATTGTTGACTGTGTTAGGTGAGTTCTCCTGTTGGTTTGACTGGGGGTGGTTTCTCAGCTTCTTCATCTTGCTTGTTGTTTTCTTTTTCCTGGTGGAGTTGTACCCTCAGTGGCCGGGCAGTGTTTGCCTTGTCACTACCGTGGAATATTTTCTGAGGGCTGGTGATGGTATGCAGCTGATCCTCTAGAGCTTGGCACCCCCTGGGGGCTTGGGCGGGGAGCAAGGCCGCTGGAAATCCAAAAGGCTCCTTCCCAGGGCAATGCCACTCGGAAAAACCATCTGAGAATTAGTCAGATTTATTCACGGCCTGGCTAGGCTTGTTCTAGCTTTTCTGGGCTGCAGGCCTTTTCTCGGGGGCTGGTGGTGATTGGTGCTGCTCTGTGGAAGTGTAGCCCCTCCAAAGGGCAAGCAGGCCTGTGCAGGGACAGCCCCTGTGGTGGTAGGCTTCAGGCAATTGTTGAGGCCAGCCCTCCTGGATGGCAGGTTGCCCCAGGTCCAGCGAGAGCATATGGGGTGGTGGGGGTGGGGAGGATGCACTGGGAAGCGCAGCTTTCTGCTAGCTAGTGGGCCTGTAAGCTTACTGTGGTGTGGGGGGTATTCTGTGGGGACCCACCCCTTCTTCTCTCCCCTCCCCAGCACGGGTGCAGACCAGGCTCTTCTCCCAGGTTCCCTCTGACGTGGCTTTCCACTTCCCCGCCCCTAGAATATTGCTCCCTTCCCCTGCGACAGTTTTGTTTTCTAGTCTCCCAGGCAGTCTCTGCCCTGTCAAAAAGTTTCTAGACTTCCAAGCAGTTTCCGCTCTGCCCTGCCCCCCCAGCCCTGGGACTAACCTCTGGAGCCGAGGTCTTGGTGCCCAGCCCCTACCCAGGCGTCCTCCGGCCCTTTCCCGGGGACTAACCTCTGGAGCCGACGACTCGGTGCCCAGCCCCCACCTAGGCATCTCAATTTTTGGTGACTGTGCCCGTAGCTCAGATGGTCCGTTCGGTTCTTGATCGGCTTTTCCGTACTCTGACTTACTGCTATACTCTTCTTTTCATCTGGAGACTCCTCTGGTTGGTTTGATCTTTCCCCCGTGTAGGTGACTTTCCAGCGTGCGGGATCCTTTTCTCCTCCTCAGTTCCCTTTCGGGAGCGCCCATCCTGCTCGGATTCACCTTCTCTCACTCTCCTCTTTTCTCCCGATCTGCCCAGTAATGTCACGAACTTCTTGCCGTTACTGGAGTTTAGGTTCCTCTGCCAGCGATTGGTTGCTGTTCTGTGCAAGTCATTTATTCTGTAGATGTGCTTTTTTTGTTGTGTTTGTGGGAGAGGGTGAGCGTGTCCCCCTACTCCTCTGCCATCTTGTCCTCTCTCCCCCATAATTTCTACTAATCTGTCCTCCACCTCGTTTATTCATTCTTCTGCCTCCTGTATCCTGCTGTTAGCTGCTCCTAGTGAATTTTTTATTTCAGTTGTTGTATTTTGCATCTCTTCTTGTTTGAGTTTTATATCTTGTATCTCTTTGCTCAGTGTTTCCTGTTAACTACCCATCTTTGCCTCCAGTTTATTTCCAATGTCTTGCATCATCTTCAGCATCAACAGTCTAAAGTTTTTTCCTGGAGGCTGAGACTCTCCTCATCACTTAGCTGATGTTCTGGGGGTTTTCCTTTCTCCCTCATCAGAGTTATAGTTCTCTGTCTTTTCATTTTTATAGGTTTTTGGTGCAGTGACCTTTTGACAGGGAATAGAATTGTAGCCTCTGTTCCTTCTGGTGTCTGCCCCCCTTGTGGCTGAGGTTGGTATGGAGCCCTGCTGTAGGCTTCCTGATGGGAAGGGCTGATGCCTGCCCACTGGTTTGTGGGGCTGATTCTCGTCCCTCTAGTGGGTGGGGCTTTGTCTCTGGATGGGATTAGAGGTGTCTGTGTGCCTGAGGGTTCTTTAGGCAGCCTGTTTACTGAGGGATGGGGCTGTGATCCTTCCTGGATTGTTGTTTGCCCTGGGGCTTCTCAGCACTGACTGGTGGGGCCAGATTTTCCCAAAATGGCCACCTCCAGAGAAAGGCATGCTGCTGAATATTCCTGAGAGCTTTGTTCCCAATGTCCCTCCCTCACAACAAGCCACATTCACCCCTGTTTTCCCAGGATGTTCTCCAAGAACTGCATTCAGTTTAGACCAGTTTCCTATGGAGACTTTGCTTTGCCCTGGGACTCGGCGCACGTGAAAGTCTGTGTGCACCTTTTAAGAGTGGGGTCTCCTTTTCCCCCAGTCCCGTGGAGTTCCTGCACACATGCCCCACTGGCCTTCAATGCCAGATGCTCTGGGGCTCTTTCTCCCAGTGCCAGATCCCTGCATGTGAAGGTTTGATGTGCGGCTCAGAACTCTCACTCCTGTAGGTCTCTGTGAACCAGTTAGTTTCCAGTCTGGGGGGCTTCCCACCTGGGAGGTATGGGGTTGTTTGTATCACAAAATCATCCCTCCTACCTCTTGATGTGGCCTGCTCTTTCTCTTCCGGAGTAGGATATCTTTTTGAAGGTTTCTGGTCCATTTGGGTGAAGATTGCTCAGCCTTTAGTCGTGACTTTTGTTGTTTTTAGGAGAGAAGTTGAGCTCCAGTCCTCTTCCGCCATCTTAATCCCATCTCCTACATCCAACTTTCAAAAAGCTGAAATGTGCCCATGACATCACTACCATGGACACTTACTGCACCACAGACAATGCATGTCTGTATTACTAATTTGCCTCCAAAAACTCCAGACTGGATTCTTGGCTGCATTGTTGAAAGAAAGAAAATAGCCGTTAACAGTGATTTCCCAAACAGAATGGTTTTACTCTTTGGGAAGATAAAACCCTTTGACTCAGTTCCTGTGGTGATTTACTAACATGCCTTTGATGTGCCTGTTGGTCCTAGGTGGAGTGGGGAACACACACATCGTTCCTGTCTTCAAGCAACTTAGGCTCTATTCTGCAGTCAAAACATGGATCCATCCAAAAGGTAAGTCACAAATAATGATGGTGTGTTGTGAATTTCTGCAAGGAGTGGAAGAGCCCACAGAGTTCTCAGCTTAAGACTCAGTTGTCTTCCCAGCTCTCTGAAGTCTTTCCTCACAGCAGCCCAGACAGCCTGTGATGACCTCTGCCCTGACCATTCTCATTCACGTTCATTGGACTGTCCCCAGGTTTAACAGATAAGAACAAGATAGGCCCAGTTACATTGGCATTTCAGATAAACAACAGATACATTTTAAGTATACGGATGCCTCATGCAATATTTGAGACCTACTCAAAAGTATTCCATGTTTCCCTGAAATGCAGATGGATATATACCACATCTTTCTTGGCTCATCCTTCTGTAGATGCTTGGGTTGTTCTCCTGTCCTGGTGATTGTAACTCTGTTGTGATGAAATAGAGGTGCGTATGATCGTCAAGCGAGTGTTTTCGATAAATTGCCAGAAGTGGAATTGCTGGGTCACACTGTAGTTCTGATTTTAATTTTTTGAGCAATCTCATGCTGTTTTCCACTGTGGCTGCACCAGTAATGTTCCTTTTTCTCCGCATGCTCTCCAACATTTATTGCTTGTGTGTGTGTGTGTGTGTGTATTTATAATAACCATTCTCTAAGGGATGAGGTTGAAACATTATTGTGGTTTTGGTTTGTAGTTCCATTAGTGTGGTTGAACCTCTTGTCATAAGCCTGTTGGCCATTTTCTGTTTTCTTTGGAAAATGTCTATTCAGATCCTCTGCCCCAGTTTTTTGTTTGTTTGTTTTTTGTTTGTTTTGTGCCACACCCAAGGCACACAGAAGTTCCCAGGTAAGGGACGGAACCAGCAGCACCCCATGACACCGTAGTAACAATAGCAGATTTTTTGTATTTTTGCCACATTCTTGGGCCGCTCTTGGGGCATATGGAGGTTCCCAGGCTAGGGGTCGAATCAGAGCTCTAGCCGCTGGCCCACACCACAGCCACAGCAACGCCAGATCTGAGCCGTGTCTGCGACCTACACCACAGCTCACAGCAACGCCAGATCCTTAACCCACTGAGCAAGGCCAGGGATCAAACCCACGACCTCATGGTTCCTAGTCAGATCCGTTAACCACTGCGCCACAATGGGAACTCCATTCCGCTGGTTTAATTTTCCCTTTCTATCACTTGCCTTTGAGGTCAGAGCCAAGTGTAAGCAGACAGATGTCCTTGTGCTTACCACCTATGTTTTCTCCTAGACATTGTATGGTTTCATTTCTTCCATTTGAGTCTTTAGTCCATTTTAATTTGGGGATGTGTTGTAAGGTAGGGGTCTCGTTCCATTCCTTGCATGTGCCTGTGCAGTTCTTCCAGCACCATTGATTGAAGAAACTGTCCCTTGTCCATTGTATGCTCTCTGGTCCTTTGTTGGAAATGAATTGTCTGTGTCTGTGTTGGTTTTACTTCTGAGCAGTCAGTGTTGTTTCACTGGTCTGTCTGTTTTGTTTTTGTGCCAGTCCTGATCTGTTTTGTTATCTATAGCTTTGTAGTGTAGTTTGAGATCAGGAAATGTAATCCTTCCAGCGTTGCTGCTCTTTCTCAAGATGGTTGTAGCTGATGGGGATCTATTGTGGTTCCATACAAATTTTAGAAGGGTTTCTCCTAGGTCTGTGCAATGTGCAGTTGGGATTTTGGTGGAGAGTGCATTGAGTCTCTGTTGCTTTTGGTAATCTGGACATTTGAATGATGTGAATTCACTCATAAACATGAAATATCTTTCCATTAATTTGTGCCTTTAATTTCTTTCCTCAACAGCATATAGTTTAGAGTGTACAAGTCTTTACCTTGCCTGGTTAAATTTATCTCTAGGTACTTTATTTTTTTCTTTTACTTTTATTTTATTTATTTTTTTCTATTTATTTATATATTTATTTATTTATTTTGTCTTTTTGCTATCTCTTTGGGCCGCTCCCACGGCATATGGAGGTTCCCAGGCTAGGGGTCGAATCAGAACTGTAGCCACCGGCGTATGCCAGAGCCACAGCAATGCGGGATTTGAGCCGTGGCTGCAACCTACACCACAGCTCATGGCAACGCCAGATCGTTAACCCACTGAGCAAGAGCAGGGACCAAACCTGCAACCTCATGGTTCCTAGTCAGATTCCTTAACCACTGGGCCTTGACGGGAACTCCTAGGTACTTTATTTTTGATGCAATCATAAATATGATTTTTTGGTTTGTTTCTGTTTTAAATCTTCTATGTCTTTGTTTAGTCTTTCTTGTAATGTGTTGATCTTTGCCTCCAGTTTTTGTCTGAGCTCTTGGATCCTCTTCACAATCATTATTCTAAAGTCATTTTGCATGGAGGTGGGTGTGGGGGTTGTCTTGTTCCTTCATCTGGTTCATATTTCTCTGCCTTCTCATTTTGTATGCTTTTTGCATGATCTCCTTTTTGTAGGTTAGAGGTGTGTAGCCTGTCTTGCTTCTAGTGTCTGCCTCCTTGTAGGTGAAATAGAGGAGCTTGTGGCCAGCTTCCTGATGGGAGGGACCTGCCCACTGGTAGGTGGAGCTGAGCCTTGTCCCTCTAGGGGGTGGACCTTTGTCTGTGGGTGTGATGTGGAGCACTTTAGGTACCTGTTTGTTGATCAGTGGGTCTGTGTTCCCAGCCTGTTTGTTGTTTGGCCTGGGGCTTCTCAGCCCTAATTTGTGGGACCAGATTGTTCCAAAAGGGCCACCTCCAGGGGAGCTCATGCCAACAACTATTCCTGGGACCTCTGCCTAGACTGTCCTGCCCTACAGTGTTTCCCAGTCACCCCCTCCTTTCCCAGGAGACCCTCCATGATTGGCCAGGTCATTCTGACCCAGATTCTTCTTGAGTGCCTGCTTAGCCCTGGGACCCAGTGCACATGAAAGCCTGTGTGCACCCTCCAGGAGTGGAGTTTCTGTCTCCCCCAGTCCTGTGGAGCTCTTGCACACAGCCTCACTGGCCTTCAATGTCATGTGTCCCAGGGGCTCCTCCTTCCCGTGCCAGACTCCCTGGCTTAGGCACCTGCTGTGGGGTTCAGAAGTCTCCTGTGGGAAAGCCTCTGAAATAGAGTTCTTTTCCAGTTTGTGGGCTGCCCATGCAGGGGGTATGGGATTACTTCTACCATGAATGAGCACCTCCTGCTGTCTCAGTGTGGCTCCTTATTGCCTTTGGGTGTAGGATATCTTGTTCTTGGTAGTTTCCAGTCTATTTTGTTGATGGTCATTCAGCACATAGTTGTAATTTTGGTGTTTTCATGAGAGGAGGGGAGCTTCAGTCCTCCTACTCTGCCATCTTGTCTATTTCTTTTTTTTTTTTTTTTTTGCCTTTTTATCTGTTCTATGGAGGTTCCCAGGCTAGGGGTCTAATCAGAGCTGTAGCTGTGGGCCTACACCAGAGCCACAGCAATTCAGGATCCTCAACCCACTGAGCGAGGCTAGGGATCGAACCCACAACAGCATGGTCCCTAGTCAGATGCGTTAACAACTGAGCCACAACAGGAACTCCGTGTCTGTTTCTCTTCTTGGGGTTTTGTTTTGTTTTGCTTTGTTTTTAGGGCTGCACTTGCAGCATGTACAAGTTTCCAGGTTAGGGGTTGAATCAGAGCTGTAGCTACCAGCCTACACCACAGCCACATGGGGTCTGAACCACATCTGCAACTACACCACAGCTCATGGAAATACAGGATCCTTCACCCACTGAGCAAGGCCAGGGATTGAACCTGTGTCCTCATGGGTACTGTTGTGTTTTTAAACCATTGAGCCATGACAGAAACGCCTGTTTCTCTTTTTGATGTTTTGTTATTATTGTATAGAAATGCCACTGATATGTACGTTGATTATGTAAACTGAAACATAACTGAATGTATTCATTCAAACATTTTTTTGCTAGAGTATGTAGGATTTTCTATTACAGTATCATGTAATCTGCAAAAAAGACACTTTTACTTTTTTCATTTATGATTCAGATTCCTTTTATTTCTTTTTCTTGTCTAATTGTTAATAGGACTTCAAATCCTATGTGGAATAAAAGGGGCAAGAGTGGGCATCCTTCTCTTGTTCATCATCTTAGAGGAGAAAAAGCATTCAGCTTGTCACAGTTGTGTGGAATGTTAGCTGTAGGTTTGCAGTTGATGGCCTTTATTAAGTTGAGGTCCATTCCCTTTATACTTGCTTTGTTGAAACTTTAACCTAAGTGGATGTAGAAGTTTATCTCATGGGTTTCTTTGCATCTATGGAAATAATCATATGGTTTTTACCCTTTTTGTTTTTCGGTTTTAGTTTTAGGGATGTGCCCACATCATACAGAGGTTCCCAGGTTAGGGGTCTAATCAGAGCTAGAGCTGCAGGCCTATACCACAGCCAAGCAAGTTCTGTTTCCCTTCCCAGATGATGGAAGATTTTAGGCATTATTTCTTCCATTAATTTTTCTGTTCTGTTCTCTTTCTCTTCTTCTGGAACCACCCCTGTAATGCAAATGTTATTCTGCTTGATGGTATCCCATAGGTCCTTTAAAGTAGCCTAATTTTTTAAAAATTCTTTTTTCATTTTGCCTCTCTATCTGATTGAGTTCCATTGTTTTGTCAGGCAGGTCTCTGATTAATTCTCCTTCATCCAGTCTGCTGTCAGATCCCTCGAGTGTGTTTTTCAGTTCATTAATAACTTCTCTTTGGTTCTTTCCCCTGCTTCCCATCTCTTCATTGAAGATCTCTTTGTGTTCATTCCTTCTTCTGAGTTCAGTAAGCATCTTTATGTCCATGACTTCTGACTCTTTCTCAGGTCGATGGCTTATTTCCACTTCATTTTGTTCTTATTCTGTGATTTTGCCTTGTGTTTGTTTTGGTTTTTTTTAGAAAGATATCCCTGTGTTTCATTTTGCCTAATTTTCTGTGTGTGTTTCCACGCATGAGGTCCATTAGCCATCTCTCCCTGTCTTGAAGGAGAGAATATACTTGGGAGCTGTCCTGTAGGGCCCAGAGGCGCCATCCCACTTGGCCACAAGAGCCAGGCACTCAAGGGGTGTCTCCTCTGTGGTCTGTGTGAACCCTCCTGTTGTGGTGGGGGCCCAGCTGTGATTCTCTTTGCTGGACAGTGGGGAAGCACCGGTCTGGGACACAAGGTGCCTAGCTGCGGTGGGTGCGAAGCCCTGATTTTTTCATGTTCTCTCCGCTTGAAAGCCCTTGTGTCCTGATGTTTAATTTGGAACATAGTTCCTCCATTGTTCCAGAGGTGGGTTTTCTCCCATGTGGACTAAGGGGGGCGATCTAGGGCCCTGGTCCTCAGGAAGGCTTTGCAGCCTCTCTGGGTTGCGTTCTTCCCTTTCCCTTGCTTCAGACAGTGTTGTTACAGCCACAGCTGAGCAGCATGTCCACAACTGCCATACTTATACACACACCAGCCCTTGCCAAGCAGAAGTGTGGGAATGGGGTTCCTCTCAGTCAGAAGGAAGGGGAGGCTGTTTCTCAGAGTCCATTTCCCTTCCAGCCATGGAGATGCACCTGCGAATGAGCTCCAGTGCTGAGCAGGTCAATTTCCTTTTCTCAGAGAGTCGGGGGGCTGTGTGTTCATGTTTTCCTCTGTGGGACTGAATATGAAGGTGAAAAATAGGATTTCTTTTTTGTCTTTATGCTATTTCTTTGGGCCACTCCCACAGCATATGGAGGTTCACAGGCTAGGGGTCTCATCAGAGCTGTAGCCCCTGGCCTATGCCAGAGCCACAGCAACATGGGATCCGAGGCGCATCTGCAACCTACACCACAGCTCATGACAACGCCAGATCATTAACCCACTGAGCAAGGCCAGGGACCATACCCACAACCTCATGGTTCCTAGTCGGATTCTTTAACCACTGAGCCATGACGGGAACTCCTGAAGTTTGCTTTTTAAATAAATTTAAGTTAAATATGTGTCCCTTTGAAGAATTCATTCCTACTTACAGCAAAGTATGCCTAAGGGTCATGTTTAAAAACATGTTCCCTGAGAAGGTTTCTACCTGTATAGAATCCAGTAGTAAAGAAAAGAAAAGGAATACCGCCATGAACTACAACATGAGGTAAAATGAGGTAGGATGTATTGTTTGATGAGAACCTCAGTAGTGTATCTTAATTGTGGAATTTCATCCAAAAAAACTGAGCTAAAATTCCCATAAGATTCAACAAATCCATTGCTAGGGCTTCTGATGAAAACGAACATCCTAATTTGAAAAGATAGGAGCAGCTCTGTCCACTGAAGTGTCCCTTAGTCTTTTTCTCTCACATAACTTCTTTTCACAACAGCGAGTGATAATGTGTAGACCAGCCAGGTCATGGCAGCAGCCTGTGTCCACTGAGGGATGAGTCAAGATGATGTGGTGTCCATATGCAGTGCAGTGGTATTCGGCCAGAAAAGAGAGTGACCTCTTGCCATTTGCTGCAGCTTGGGTGAGCCTAGAAAGTATTATGCGGAAGGCCACAGTCAGACAAATCAGGATACTATGTGATGTCCCTGATTTGTGCAGTCTAATACCCAAAACCAATGATCAAACACACCAAAGAGTAACAGACTCATAGATACAGGGAGGAAAAGAGGACTCCATCTCCCTTGTTGTCCTTTCAGAAAAGTGATGCATTTGGTCTCTCAATTTTAGATATTTGGGGAGAATCAGCCATGGCAGAGTTGTCTCTCACAGCCTCCCATACCTTACACCCTCCCTGCTTGGCTTGAAATATTGCAGTGCTCTCAGTTTTCTCCAGGAATTGTCTCATGTTCCATGTGGGCTGGTGCTCAGTTTGCTCTCGAGCCAGATTTCATGACACTGTCCCAGGAACTGGTGTGATGAGGGGTTGAATTTTGAGAAGAATACGTTTAATCCTAGAACTTTGAGTTAGCTAAAGTTTGTTGCTTAGAAAATTATGAGATATGTGGTTTAAGGCAACCCACTGTTGAAAGTAGGGTGAGTCCTTGTTTCCTAACTGTTCAAGGCATAGTAAGTTTTGTACGTATACAATGAAAGGGACACTGTTAATGAAGAACCAGTGGAAAGATAATGAAGTGTACAGATTTTTGCATCCAGAGAAGAATTCTACACACGGTCATTGAGTGAAGACTTTTACAACCTGATGAGCATATGCTTAGTGTGTGGCATTTTACAATTTAATTTCTATAACTACTCCTTTTCTTCTGGACAAATGTTACCTATGGAGTGTAAAAATGTCTGGTGCCTCAACTACCAGAAATGAGTGGAAATGGTATTTCCATCAAAAAATGGGAGCCCTTTTAAATCTCACCATGGTAGGATTTTGCAATTCCCCTAAACGTTGAAGACCCATTATATTTGGGGAAGTCTTTTTCTCTCCAATAATGTCTTTTCAAAACAGAGAGTAATACTGTTTGATTGTAGGATGCAGTTTTTGAAATAAAATGTTGACCCTGTCCAGGGAAACGGCCACTAGGCTATATAGAGCAGGTGGACCCAGAGGGGGCAGAGTTGCCTTCCCTCTGAAAGTTCCAGGCCTCTGACCAGTTTCCACGGCAATGGAATGCTGCCCACGGAGCCTCGTGGTTCAACTGCCAGTCTGTGAGAAGAGACGTGTGTGTTGGCCACAGCTGGGAGGCTCTCCCCTTCACTGCTCAAGTGTCAGACGATGGGCAACCTTAGCTGTTGTTGCGGAGGTATGTTGCTACTGTTCTAAAGGCTGTTTCCTCAGATGGGTGGTTCATTTTGACTAAACATAGTATCTCCATCTTTATCTCCATTGCCACCAGTCTCATCAGTCTCTCAAGCCATAGGTCTGTTATACAGGCTTGCTGTATGACTAAGGTATATCTTAATGCTCCGAGTGAGCCAACTGCCTCAAGTATTTTCCTAAATGTGAGAAAAGACTCGTGTCTCGTGGCAGTTTGAAACACGTTCTCCCGGAGCACAGAGACGGCAAACATGCCCCTCTGCCTTTGTCGAAGCACGAGGCCCTCGCTGTCAGCCCTGCAGTAGACATTCAAAAGAGGGACGTTACAGCGCCACTCTTCTCAGTGTACATGTCGATGTCTTAATGCACATGCTAGCAGTCCAAAGGCAGAGGAATTTCGATGGAGCAAGAAACGGGGATTTTTCAGGTTGGATTTCCCCGGGTTGATGAGGACTAGCCCACTGGCTCTTTGGGTGTTAGCTGGTAGTGTGGTGACAAGGGCCAATGCCAGCAGGTTAGTGGGGTGAACATTGGGTAAGGAAAGGAAGGAAGGTCTCTCTGGTGATCCTCAGAGAGACCCAGGGTGGGGTCTTCAAGCTGAGGTCTGGAGGGGGTCTCTCTAGGAGGAGCACTGTCCCTGCCACTCTCAGGTCTAGAGAAGGATGAGGAGTGTCCAGAGTATAGACTGGGTTTGGGTGACAGAAGACTTGCACTCTGGCCCATTGTCAGCCAGACCTTGGTCAAGGTTGCTCAGACTGGTGCTCTGATGCAACGTCAGTGAGACATGGAGAGTCACAGATTTCCTTTCCTAACCCCTCCCCCCACCAGGCACTCATCCGGATGACCACCTCCCCAGTGAGTCCACAGGACTTGATCATCCAGGTGTGGTCTGCCGCAGGAAAGCTGATTCTTGTTAGAGCCGTCATGTGAACTTGAAGGTGTTTTGATCCCTGAGTCAAATTGGGGATCCAAGCAGACCGCTGTTCACATGAGGTGGTCAGCTGGTCACTGTGAAGGGCTGCCAAGGGAAGATTGGGGGAGGATGGGCCGAGTTGGGGTTTGTCTAGTCCTCCAGAGGAGCTCTTTTTGGATGAATGTTTGTATTTTGGGTTGGGGGTCAGAAGATAGAGGCAAAATGTTGGGTAAAGAATTGGACTGTTCTCCTGGCTCTGATATGTTCTCCAGGATCACCCCAGGACATCTTGGGGGCAGCAGGATTCAACAGAGAGAGAGAGAGAGAGAGAGAGAAAGTGGAGTTCTGGATTCAAGCAAGAGTCCAGGGCATGATCTCAGCCAGCGCCAAGCAGGCTTCAGTGGTTCAGGGGGATGTGTGACCTGAGGGAACCAACTGCACTCTTGTCCCAGATCTGCTCACACATGATTGGCACGACTCTTGAGAAGATGCTCTAAGTTTCAGTGCTGTCCACTGGAAGATAGGGGTTCGAGCCCCTGTTTTGAACCCTCTTCCTCTAAAGTGGCATGATGTGCAGATCAGGGAACGTGACAGGAGACATTCTCCCTGAGCCATAAAGCCCCCTTCCCATGGAAAGGCCTTCTCCTGTTTGGTTCTTCCTCACTCTTTAATTATTGTCTGTATCTGGTCTATTTGGAATGTGGGTCTTTTTCTCTCACCTGTCTTGTGTTATCAAGCAGAGAGTAACACTGTGGTTCTGGGATGCATTTTTTGAGACAACATGTTGACCCTGTACTGCCATCCCTGTCCGTAGAGAGACACATTAGTCTAGACAGAGCAGGTGGGCCCAGGGGGGCAGAGTTGCCTTCCCTCTGAAAGTTCCAGGCCTTGACTGGTTGCCACAGCAATAGGATGATACCCACGGGGTCCTGCGGTCCAACTGCCACTCTGTGAGTGGAGAGGTGTGTGTTGGGCCACAACTGGGAGGCTCTCCCCTTCACCCCTCAAGAGTTGGACGATGGGCAACCTGAGCTGTTGTTGGGGAGGTATGTTGATACTGATCTAAAGGCTGTTCCATCAGATGGCATAGTTTACCCTGAAGGAAAATGTTCTATGATTTTTTTTTTCATTTCCACCATTTCAATTTGTGTACAGAGATGTAAATCTCTTATACAGCCATTTTGTATTACTCTTAAGATTTTTAATTATTTCTTCCTGGTTGGGTGCCTCAGATTTTTTCTTAATTTATAAAATACTATTTCCTATTTCCCATGTACAAACCTTCTCCCATCACACTAACCCTGGTAATACCCTACTCTGCCTTTATTCAGTGCAGAGGGACCCTGATTCCATTCTTCAATACACATGATGGAAATGGGCATTTATAGCTCCACTCTTCTGAATGCACATATTAACGTCTGAAGCCAAATAATTGCAATTTTTTTGGTCCCTTTTGCTATTTCTTGGGCTGCTGCCACGGCATATGGAGGTTCCCAGGCTAGGGGTCGAATCGGAGCTGTAGCCGCCAGCCTACACCAGAGCCACAGCAACTCGGGATCCAATCCATATCTACAACCTACACCACAGCTCAGAGCAATGCCGGATCTTTAACCCACTGAGCAAGGGCAGGGACCAAACCTGCAACCTCATGGTTCCTAGTCGGATTCGTTAACCACTGCTCAACAACGGGAACTCCCAATAATTGCATTTTAAATGTAGAAATTGATTGTAAGGAATGAAACTTGGATTTTCAAGTAGGATTTCCATGGGTTGATGATGATAAGCTCACTGGGTAGTTGGCTGTTCGCTGGTAGTGTGCTGAGAACACACAGTGCTGGTAGGTTCGTGGGGTGACCATTTGGTAACTGAGGGAAGGAGGGTCCGACTGGTGATCCACAGAGGGAGACTTAGGGTCAGGTCTTCAAGCTGAGAGTCTCTAAAGGGTCCCTTTAAGAGGATAGAAGACTATCCCTGCCACTGCAGGGTGTGAAGAAGGATGAGGAGTTTCCAGGGTACAGATTGGGTTTGGGTGAAGAATGACTTGAGCTCCTGCTCATTCTCAGCCAGACCTTGGTCCAGGCTGCAGAGGAGGAGCTCAGACTCCTATTGCTGTACAGCAGCAAGGGGTACAACATTGTCAATCAACAGTATTTTCATCACAACAATTTTTTAAAGAAAATTGTGTGAGACATTGACAGTCAGAGACTTTAATTTACTAAACAGTCAGAGCACTGGCCCAGATGGTCTCCTCCCGAGTGAATTCCCAGGAACCTCTTATCCAGGCATGATCAGCTGAAGGGAAGCTCATTCTTGGCATCCGGTCGAGACTGTTCTGAGCTCTGAGCCATCTTGGGAGTGAAACAGACCCCTAGTCGCTGGAGGTTGTCAGCTGGTTGTCATGAAAGTGTAATGTGATGCAGTGGATGACATGAAGATTTGGGGGAGAATGCCTGGGTTGGAGTATCCACGGAGTCAGGGCAAAGCCTTGGTCCTTCAGAGGGGCTTTGTTTGGAGGAAAATGTTGGATTCAGATCAGGGATTAAAGCATGGAGACAAAGGGCTGGATAAGGGTTTGGACTAATGTCTTGGTTCAGCATCTCCTGCAGGGAAGGCATCAGAGCTTGCCCACTAAAACCTTGGGATGGGAGGACTTGTGGGAGAGTGAGAAGATCTCTTGATTCAAGGGTCCAGGGCATGGTCTTGGCCCTGAGCAGGTGTCCGGCCTTCAGGGTTCAGGGATTTCTGTCCTCAAGGAACCAACTACATTCTTGGCCCACATCCATCCTTCAACATTGCCGTGATTCTTGGCAAGTTAGTCTAAAGTTCAATGCCCTCTACTGTCAAATCAGGCTTACACTCTCTGGGTTGCACCCCCTTCGCCTGCAACCGGGCCACCTTGGGGATGAGAGGAGATGAGGAGAGAGACGCTACATGACCTGGAAAGCTTCCTTCCCATGATGTTCTTCCATACTCTCTTGCTGTGGAGCTATTCAAACCCCCTCTTTTGATCCAACCAGCCCCAAGACTCAAGCTTATGCAGGTAGTCATTCAATGAAACCAATCCCAAATGTTAACAAGAGATCCGTGGATAAACCAAAGGCAGTATGAATCCACATAGGAATAAAATTCTACCGGAGAAAAAATTGTGATTATGTTAAATATGTTGCTACATGGATGATCCAAAATGAAACACACTTTTAACAATAGTGAAGTCAGACAGACACAGGAAAAGAAATATTGAACAATTCAACATATAGGCGGTAAGTAGATTAGGCAGATTGTCAAAGGTGGAAAGTAGAGAGGGATAAGACTTGGCAGCAGGGCTGAAGGGGGAGTCATTCCTGAATGGGTGCAGAGGTCCTATGAGTTATGACGAGAAAGTTTGTTATGGACAGTGGTGCAAAGTACATGGCTTGTGAAGGCATGCCCGACCCCTGAATTTCCTATTGCCAAAGTATTCCAAAGAGAAGCATTATGTATCTAAGAAAAGAAAAGAGGCGAAACATCCCAGAGGATGGCGTGTGAACACAGGAGCACCCTGTGGGAAGAGTAGGGAAGCTGAAATGATCTGCCATTTCAGAAGATGCAGGAATGTGGCTGGAGAGGAAAATGGGCAGGAGGATTCACGAGACTCTGTCATGGCAGCAGAGCCTGCATGCTCGTGTTGGCCATTTCTCAGATGGAGAATATGCCATGGAGAGGTTCCCTTTAGCAAGAGAGGCAGAGGCTCCCTTTTTCAGGTCTTTCAAGGTGCTCTCTGCCGTCCTTCAAAACGTTTACCCGGGAGGATGGGCCAAGAGAAGCTCCATCTGTGCTTCATCCCACCCCCACCCCTTGACTCCCAGCCCATGTCCAGTCAGGTGTGGCACCCAGAGTACCTCCTGATCAGCATCACTGCCTTGCTGACAGTGACTGTGTGTCCCCCTAGAAACCCAGGACAATGTTGTGGGGGCCAGTGGGAGTGAGAAGACCGAGGAGGAGGCCCCAGCCAGGGAAAATGAGGAGGAGGAAGGCTCACCCAATAACAAGGTGGAGGAGGAGGCCACAACAAGTGGAAATAGCGAGGAGGAGTCCACAGCCAGCGACAGGGCCGAGCAAGAAGCCCAGCCTGCCCCCAAGGTAAGCTCACTTTTCCTGATCGGAGATTTAAAAAGGTGCCTCCTTTCTTCTTGGATGTGCCTACTTCAGAAATGGAAATCGGAGAAAGTCCATTATAGAGGATATATGCAGATTCCTATTTGAAGGGATGTTGAGTCAAAGTTTGGTACCAACCAATAACTCCTTGCAAGGGGCATTGGCAAAAGTGACCCTATCAGTTCTGCAGTGTATGGTAGGGAGCATTTTTCTTTGAAGACCAAAATTTTTTTAAAATGAACATGGCAATGAGAGATCTTCCTTGAAAAGCTGGTGCCTTTTCCACAGGTGTCTTTGCTGTCTTCTTTTGGGGAAACGGACTCAACTCTGCCTTCTGTCTGTGTGCCTGCGGTCCGCAACCACAGGAAGACCTGTGGCCACAGTGCAGAGGATGCTGTGACACTCACAGTGTTTTCTTTTCTCTCATCACAGGTGGACGGGATGGACGATGAAAGCCGTAAGTATTCTGGAACCCGGCTCTGCTGAGGAGAAGTCCAGGTGTTGAGGAAGGGCGGGGGGTGCTTTCCTGCCCCTTTGGTTGCAGAGACACCCTGATTCTGGGTTCCTCCTGGGAAAGGGGGTGAAGGATGGGGTGAAAGAGACTGACTTCCCACAAAAGGGCCATCCCAAGTCCTCGGGTCCCTGGAGGAAAGGAGGCTCTTTGTATGGTGGGGGTAGGTGTCCGGGAACATTGGGGGGTGTGTGTGTGAGGGACTGTTGGTGTGATTGTGAACCAGTGTGAGTGGGTGTGTTTTGTGGGGAGTCACTTGTGCCTTAGCACCACATAGCTGTCCAGTTTCTCGTTGAACAGTCTCATGATGACCGCAGGCTAACTGTCCATTCCCTCATTCTCCCTGCACCCGCTGGGAGCAAGGTTTGGGGAAAAGGCTTTCCTTCCTCTGTTGGTCTTTCGTTTCCTCTTTTCTTCCCCCTCTGCTTGGTGCAGACTTTCATGCTGTTGTTTCAAACATGTGCCATGAACTCGAGCCTCTTGAGGTTGTAAGTGTCCCGAGGGAGTGTTGTGAACGCTGTGCTCCCCCCGCACCTCCTGCCCACTCGGGGCAGCCACCCTTCCAGCCTCTGCTCAGGAGTGGTCTTTCAGACACCTCATGTGCATGACATCAGAGAGTCTTTGTCCTTCTGTGTCTGACTGGCTTCACTTGAAGTGATGTCCTCCAGCGAGTTCCTGTTGAGGCTCAGAGCTCATGAACCTGACCAGTACCTATGAGGACACGGGTTCGACCCTTGGCCTTGCTCAGTGGGTTAAGGATCTGACTTTTCCCTGAGCCACGGTGTAGGTTGCAGACATGGCTCAGATCCCAAGTTGCTGTTGCTGTAGCATAGGCAAGCAGCTGTAGCTCTGATTCAGCTCCTAGCCTAGGAACCTCCAAATGCCTCAAGCGAGGCCCTAAAAAGACCAAAAGAAATGATACTGAGAGTTTGATATGTGTTGTAGTGTACCTGCTGTTTTTTCATGTAGTATGAAATGTCAATGATACTCCGTCTTCCAATCTATTTTTTTCTTATTTTTCTGTATTTTTCAGGCCTTGCTCATGACATAATGAAGTTCCCAGGTGAGGGGTCAAATCTGAGCTATTTATGCCAAACTACACCAGAGCCACATCCACACCTACAGCACACGTCTGTGACCTACACCACAGCTCAAATCAACACTGGACCCTTAACCCACTGAGTGAAGCCAGGGATTGAACCTGCTTCATCGTGGATATTAGTTGGGTTCATTCCTGATGAGCCACAATGGGCACTCCTTCTTCCCCTCTGTGAACATGGAATGTCATTTGAATTCTTTGTGACTTATTCAATTCTTTCAGCAATGTTTTGTAGTTTTCATTGTAAAAGTTGTTTCCTTTCTTAGAGCCCTGAGCCTGCTTTCCAGCTACTCCAGCAGCACCATGAGAAGGACGGGCTCGTGAAAACATTGGCGTGTCCCTCACTGCCTCTGCACTGAGCTCTGATTATGGCAGCACAGGTGTTGTGGGCCATACACAGCACCTCTGCTTACCCGTGGGTTCTGCTAGGAATTGGTCTAGAATGTCACCGTTGCCATCTCTCTTTGGGTGTCTGCAGGGCCTCCCAGAATTCCTGGAACAGGTTCATGAGCACAGGAGATACATACAGATGAATGATCAGGTCAGACCAGCCAACTGGTCTGCAGTAAAGCATGTCCGGGGAGGGGAGGTCATATCTTGCTCATCTTTGAATCTCCACCCTGAACACGATGCCTGGTGTGGCAGTCACTGGCAGATCACCTCTTTATACTTCATGGAATTCTGTAATAAATAGTGCAATCCATTCATATAAAACACAGCACCGTTCAATTGCTTACTCAGCTATCCCCTTTTCAGTGTGTGTAGAGGTGGAATTTCAGGTGTGTCAGTTTAGAGGTAGGAGCTATAAAGGGCCATAGAAGGAAGAAGTTGAAAGGTCATTCCTTCAGCACGTTGCTGTCCTTCGAATGTTGGCATCTGTGCTCACCTTGTGTGGAAGGGTCTCAGTCCATGGAGCAGAGGGAAGGTCTGGGAGCCTGGAGGAAAAACCAGGGTGATGCTCTGTAACCTGCAGTCACCTCAGGGAAGCAGGAGGAATGGGAGGGTCACTCTTTCTAACTCAGTTCCCCGCGTGGTGTGTTTCTACAGAGTCAGTGGTGGAGAGCATGAGCAGCCGCCAGGATGAGGAGGCTGCAGGTAGGGAAGAGCACGCAGCTGGGATCCAGTGGGAGAGGGTTCCTGGGAGCACCTGGGTTCCGCCTGCTGCCGGGAGAGGGAGGAAGTGGGGGATAGGACTTGGCGGGTGGGTGGGTGGGTGGCCTAATGAGTGGCACTCTGCTGTGGTGTTTTCCCCTGTGAAATCGATACCACGAAGAAGACTTGGGTCCCTGGTCTTTGTTGTGCTGTGTTTGTATTCCTCTCTCCTTTTCTTTGAGAGGGAGAATCGATTTTCCCTCCCAAAGCTGCTCCTTCCTGCTTTGGTCTCTGCCCGTTGTGCAAGTTTGCTTTGTGATTGGCACCGTGAGGGCCCAGTGCACAAGAGCTGTTGACTTGGTTTCCTTTATTGGCCTTGAGGGACCTGAAGTGGTGGCACCTGAAGTGGTGGCACCTTGACCCTGGAGACCAAGTTGGTCGAGTGAGTGTCAGGTGGTGGGTGAGAAGGCAGCTCTCTGGCTCTGCATGTTTGGGATTTCTGGCCTCCCTGTCCTATTGTGTCCTCACGGTGTGTCCTGAGGGAAGGGATGTTCGCAGAGTTGGATGAGTTAAAGAAGGCATACTTGGAGTTCCAGTGGTTAAGGAATCCAACTAGGAACCATGAGATTGCGGGTACGATCGCTGGCCTCACTCAATGAGTTAAGGATCCAGTAATGCCGTGAGCTGTGGTGTAGGTGGCAGATGCAGCTGGGATCCTGCCTTGCTGTGGCTCTGACATAAAATGGCAGCTACGGCTCCTATTAGACCCCTAGCCTGGGAACCTCCATATGGCATGTGTGTGGCCCTAAAAAGGAACAAGTATCAATAGAAAAAAAAATAGAGAAATCAGGCAGCACAGAGAAGGAAATATCGTGCAACTCAACATATAGGCGGTAACCAGACTCGGCAGAGTGTCAGAGATGGGAAGTAGAAATGGCCAAGACCTGGCAGCAGGGCTGAAGGGGGAGTCATTCCTGAATGGGTGCAGAGGTCCTATGAGTTATGATGAGAAAAGTTGTTATGGACAGTGGTGCAAAGTACATAGCATTGGGAAGGCCTGCTCTCCCCGTGAGTTTCCTATTGCCAAAGTATTCCAAAGAGAAGCATTATGTATCTAAGAAAAGAAAAGAGGCGAAACATCCCAGAGGATGGCGTGTGAACACAGGAGCACCCTGTGGGAAGAGTAGGGAAGCTGAAATGATCTCCTGCCCTTTCAGAAGATGGAGGAATGTGGCTGGAGAGGAAAATGGGCAGGAGGATTCACGAGACTCTGTCATGGCAGCAGAGCCTGCATGCTTGTGTTGGCCATTTCTCAGATGGAGAATATGCCACGGAGAGGTTCCCTTTAGCAAGAGAGGCAGAGGCTCCCTTTTTCAGGTCTTTCAAGGTGCTCTCTGCCGTCCTTCAAAACGTTTACCTGGGAGGATGGGCCAAGAGAAGCTCCATCCGTGCTTCATCCCACCCCCACCCCTTGACTCCCAGCCCATGTCCAGTCAGGTGAGGTGCCCAGAGTACCTCCTGAGCAGCACCACCGCCTTGCTGACAGTGACTGTGTGTCCCCCTAGCAACCCTCGATGATGTTGTGGAGGCCGGCGGGAGTGAGAAGACCGAGGAGGAGGCCCTGGCTGGGGCAAATGAGGAGGAGGTGGGGCCGGGAACTGAGAAGGTGCAGGAGGAGGCTGCCTGCATTGACGAGGCAGAGGAGGAGGCGGGCCCATCCCTTGAAAATGACGAGGAGTCCCCAGCCAGCGACCTGGTTGAGCAGGACGACCAGCTTGCCCCCAAGGTAAGCTCACCTTTCTTGATCGGAGATTTAAAAAGGTGCCTCCTTTCTTCTTGGATGTGCCTACTTCGGAAAAGGAAATCTGAGCAAGTCCATTATAGAGGATATATGCACATTCCTCTGTGGAGGAATGTTGAGTCAAAGTTTGATACCAACCAATAACTCCTTCCAAGGGGCATTGGCAAAAGGGACCACATCAGTTCCCAAGTGTACATAGGGAGCATTTGTCTTTGAAGAAGCCTGAATGTTTTGTTTTGTTTTGTTTTGTTTTGTTGTCTTTTTGCCTTTTCTAGGGCCACTCCTGTGGCATATGGAGGTTCCCAGGCTCAGGGTCAAACCGGAGCTGTAGCCACCGGCCTGCGCCAGAGCCACAGCAATGCGGGATCTGAGCAACGTCTGCAGCCTACACCTCAGCTCACAGCAATGCCGGATCCTTAACCCACTGAGCAAGGCCAGGGATCAAACCCGCAACCTCATGGTTCCTGGTCGGATTCGTTAACCACTGCGCCACGACGGGAACTCCAAAGAAGCCTGAATGTTTTTTAAATGAACGTGGACTTGGGAGGTCTTCCATGAAAAGCTGGTGCCTTTTCCACAGGTGTCTTTGCTGTCTTCTTTTGGGGAAACGGACTCAACTCTGCCTTCTGTCTGTGTGCCTGCGGTCCGCAACCACAGGAAGACCTGTGGCCACAGTGCAGAGGATGCTGTGACACTCACAGTGTTTTCTTTTCTCTCATCACAGGTGGACGGGATGGACGATGAAAGCCGTAAGTATTCTGGAACCCGGCTCTGCTGAGGAGAAGTCCAGGTGTTGAGGAAGGGCGGGGGGTGCTTTCCTGCCCCTTTGGTTGCAGAGACACCCTGATTCTGGGTTCCTCCTGGGAAAGGGGGTGAAGGATGGGGTGAAAGAGACTGACTTCCCACAAAAGGGCCATCCCAAGTCCTCGGGTCCCTGGAGGAAAGGAGGCTCTTTGTATGGTGGGGGTAGGTGTTGAGGAATATTGGGGGGTGTGCGTGTGAAGGCCTGTTGGTGTGATTGTGAACCAGTGTGAGTGGGTGTGTTTTGTGGGGAGTCACTTGTGCCTTAGCACCACATAGCTGTCCAGTTTCTCGTTGAACAGTCTCATGATGACTGCAGGCTAACTGTCCATTCCCTCATTCTCCCTGCACCCGCTGGGAGCAAGGTTTGGGAAAAGGCTTTCCTTCCTCTGTTGGTCTTTCGTTTCCTCTTTTCTTCCCCCTCTGCTTGGTGCGGACTTTCATGCTGTTGTTTCAAACATGTGCCATGAACTCGAGCCTCTTGAGGTTGTAAGTGTCCCGAGGGAGTGTTGTGAACGCTGTGCTCCCCCCGCACCTCCTGCCCACTCGGGGCAGCCACCCTTCCAGCCTCTGCTCAGGAGTGGTCTTTCAGACACCTCATGTGCATGACATCAGAGAGTCTTTGTCCTTCTGTGTCTGACTGGCTTCACTTGAAGTGATGTCCTCCAGCGAGTTCCTGTTGAGGCTCAGAGCTCATGAACCTGACCAGTACCTATGAGGACACGGGTTCGACCCTTGGCCTTGCTCAGTGGGTGAAGAATCCCGCATTGCGGTGAGCTGCGGCAGAGGTCCCAGACGCGGCTGGTATCCAGCTTGGCTGTGGCTGTGGTGTCGGCCGGTGGCCACAGCTCTGATTTGCCGCCTCGCCTGGGAATTTCCATCTGCTGCAGGGGCAGCCCTCAAGCCCAAAAGTGAATCAGTCAATAATGTTCTCGAGTTCTCTGTGCATTGCTGCAAGGGGTAGGGTTTCCTTCTTCTGTGACAACGGAATACCTTGCTATGGTCTGTATCCACCCCGTTGTCTTTCTCAGTCTGTGTGCCCGTGGACACTGGGGCTCTGTTTCTGTTGGGCTCTTGTGTATGGCGCTGCCGTGATCCTGGGATGGCAGGTCTCTTTACCCGACACTGATGGTTCTTCCTTTACATGGCCATGCAGCAGTGGGATTGCAGGGTCCTGCCGTGGTATTTCCCGTCCTGGCTGGCCCCGTTGACATTCCCTGCTACAGTGTCCAGAAGTCCCAGGCAGTCACATCTTCCCAAACATCTGTTCAGGTTTGAAAACACTCCGTGTCCTACCAGGTGGGAGGTGATACCTCGTGGTGCCTTTGCTTTGCCTTTCCATTGTGATAGGCGACTTTGGGAAACATGCCCTCTGTGTGCTGCTCTCTGTGGTCTTCTTGGACGGTGGGTCTCTCCCAGGCTTCCACTCATCTACAACTGAGGTATTTGCCTTTTGATTCAATTGATTTGTAGTTGTTTCCCATATATTCCAAATATGAGCCCCTGTTTCAAATATAAGATTTACAAATATCCTCTTCTGTAGGTTGTCTTTCCATTCAGTGGATTGTTAGACACTGTCCTTTCTGTTTGTTTCTATTTTAATGGAGGTACAGTGTTGTTTCACTCTCTGCTCTGGAGCGACATTCCCCAGTCGTGTGTGTCCATTAACGTATGTTCCTTTTTTGATATTATTGCCGTCTGAGATCAGGTCGATTTCAGGAGATTGGATCTCGTTCTCCGTGTGCTGCAACAGGAGGACCTTGTTGTCTCTCCATTCTCAATGCCGTAGTTGGCATCAACTGCCCCCAAACTCCCAGTCCGTGCCCTTCACAACCACAAGTCTGTTCTCTGCATCCGTGGGTTCTGTGGACAGGTTCCTTTGTGCCGTGCTTTAGATTCCACCTCTAAGTGAGATCAGGTGGTATCCGTCTTTCTCTTTGTCACGTACTTCACTTTGCACGAGAATCTCTCGATCCATCCCTATTGTTTTGAGTGGCATTGGTTTCTTCTTCGATTTTCTGGCTGAGTCGTGAATTCCGTCATCTATGTGGACCACATCGTCATGAGCCATTCGTCTGTCTGTGGACATGAGGTGGCTTCCCTGTCTTGGCTGTTGTGAACAGTGCTGCCATAAACATAGAGGGGCATATGTCTTTTTCCTGGATACATTTGTCCTGATATTTCCCAGGGTGCTCGGCTTGCTAGGTCGCATGCCGTGCTGTGTTCAGTTTTCGCAGGACCCTCCATGGTGTCTTCCATAGTGGTTGTACCAGTGTACGTTCGCATCGGCAATGCTGGGGCGGGGGAGCCTTTTCTCCACCCGTATCTGCGACCGACACCAGAGCTCTCGGCAACGCTGGATCCTTAACCCCCTCAGCAAGGCCAGGGATCAACCCCGCAAGCTCGTGGTTCCTAGTCGGATTCGTTTCCGCTGTGCCCTGACGGGAACTCCTGGGTGGTTTCTTTGCTGTTGTTGTTGTGGAGGTGTATGAGTTTTCTTTATATATGTTTTGGAGGTGAACCTCACGGGCAGTGGTCCCTTTCTCCTCAGTGTTTCTGTAGAGCTGCTGTCCACAGTGTGCCAGCCACTGGCCAGAAGGAGCCATTTCTGCTTAATTGAGTTCAGTCAGTAGTTAGGTCTGCCTCTTGCAGTGAACAGAATAAAGCAGCCTATGGTTCACTCCCAGGGGCCACCACACAAGTGTGTCCATGCAGCTGGAATTTCAGGTGTGTCACCCTGGAGCTGAGGCCTCCAGATGGACTCGTAGAAGGGATATGTGTAAGGCTCCATCCCTCATCAGCCCACGATCTCTGAAGGTTTGCCACTGTGGCCAATGTTTTATGGAAGCTTCTGAGGCCGTAGAGCAGAGGGAAGATCTGAGCACACGGAGGACAAGCCATGGTGGTGCTGTGTGGCCGCAAACAACCCTAAGTAGGGGATACTTGTGGGGGACAGGCTCTAACACCTTGATTCCTTATGTCTGTGTCTCTGCAGTATGTTTCATGGAGAGTCTGAGTGACAGCAACCATGATGAAAGTAACACAGGTAAGAACAGCTCTCAGGTAGGAGCCAATGGGAGAGGGTTCCCGGGACACTTGGGTGACGCCTGCTGCTTGGAGTGTGGGGCAGGTGAGTCTGAAACTTAAAAACAGAAAGAAATTGATGTAAAGATGTTCACCGCCTACTTTAATAAGGAGAGGGAGCAGATATGAGATGCCTGAATGTTGGCATCTGTGCTCAGCTTGTGTGGAAGGGTCTCAGTCCATGGAGCAGAGGGAAGGTCTGGGCACCTGGAAGAAAAACCAGGGTGATGCTCTGTACCCATAGTCACCTCAGGGAAGCCGGAGAAACGGGAGGGCCACTCTTTCTAACTCCTTGATTCCCCTGATGGTGTGTTTCTACAGAGTCAGTGGTGGAGAGCATGAGCAGCCGCCAGGATGAGGAGGCTGCAGGTAGGGAAGAGCACGCAGCTGGGATCCAGTGGGAGAGGGTTCCTGGGAGCACCTGGGTTCCGCCTGCTGCCGGGAGAGGGAGGAAGTGGGGGATAGGACTTGGCGGGTGGGTGGGTGGGTGGCCTAATGAGTGGCACTCTGCTGTGGTGTTTTCCCCTGTGAAATCGATACCACGAAGAAGACTTGGGTCCCTGGTCTTTGTTGTGCTGTGTTTGTATTCCTCTCTCCTGTTCTTTGAGAGGGAGAATCGATTTTCCCTCCCAAAGCTGCTCCTTCCTGCTTTGGTCTCTGCCCGTTGTGCAAGTTTGCTTTGTGATTGGCACCGTGAGGGCCCAGTGCACAAGAGCTGTTGACTTGGTTTCCTTTATTGGCCTTGAGGGACCTGAAGTGGTGGCACCTGAAGTGGTGGCACCTTGACCCTGGAGACCAAGTTGGTCGAGTGAGTGTCAGGTGGTGGGTGAGAAGGCAGCTCTCTGGCTCTGCATGTTTGGGATTTCTGGCCTCCCTGTCCTATTGTGTCCTCACGGTGTGTCCTGAGGGAAGGGATGTTCACAGAGTTGGATGAGTTAAAGGAGGCATACTTGGAGTTCCAGTGGTTAAGGAATCCAACTAGGAACCATGAGATTGTGGGTTCGATCCCTTGCCTCACTCGGTGTCTTGAATATCCAGCATTCTTGTGAGCTATGGTGTTTGTCGCAGATTCAGCTTGCATCCTGTATTTCGTGGCTGTGGTTTCGACTGGCAGCTGCAGCTCCCATTTTGTCCCTATCCTGGGAACCTCCATATCCTGTCAGAGTTGCCCTAGAATATGGAAAAAGACAAAAATAGTATAAAATAAAATAAAGGAGAAGTCATCTGGGGTTGCTGCATAGGATCCAGTACCCTTGAGTCCTGTCCACCTGCACAGCTGACCCCAGGCTGCTGTCATGACTCTCCTCCCCTCTGGGAGAGGTCCATGTCCAGCTGCCCAAAGAGACCACCCCTGGCCAGCAGGAATTTGGGGGACTGTGTGTAGGAGCTGCTGGCCTTGCTTCAGACACTTTCTCTCCTGGCCCTGTGACCTCATCTCCTGGGATTGACCATGTCCTAGACAGAGCCTCTGGCAGCAGGACCAGGTGGTCACAGCTCCTGTTGGATCCCCCTCTTCCCATCAGACTGCTATCCCCTGATCCCCAAATCCCAGTCATGTTGACCCTGTGTCCCTTCCTAGCCTGGCCCTGGTCTCCTCCCTCACAGGTCCCCGAGGCTCAGGCCAAATGGAGGCAGGTGGTGAGCATTCACATCGGGTCTGTACTGAACCAATCTCAGCCTGAGAGAAGTGACACAGGGTCCTTTCCCTCTGAGTTTGTGTCAGCCTCTCTAAGGCCTCCCTCATGTCGGGGCTCCAGAAAACAATCAAGATGAAGGCATCTATCCCTCAGTGCTCATGTACGAAGAGTGGCTCACCTGGCCCAGCCCTGCATCCTTGTGGATGCTTAGTGCTCCTGGCATCACACAGAAGACACGGCAGGATCCCAACCTGAGTGGGAATTTCCAGGGTCTGGGTCTTCCCTCAGTCTCTGTAAGGCCCAGGGATGGCCTGGGCCAACCCATGGCACCCATTCTCAAACTGAGGTTGGAACTTCTGTAAATTCTTTGACATAGATGACGAGTTCAAATGCAGCAACCCCTGAGGCAATTCAATTCTGTGTTCTCTTGGGAAAAGTGAAAGGCTAGGATTCAAATTTGTTGTATTCCTTTCAGTGACTTTTCACTGTGTCATCTAATAACATGAATGTAACTTGTTTTAGTACACTTTCAAAAGCATTGTCCTCTCAGAGTTCCTGCTGTGGCTCAGTGGGTTAAAAACAGGACATGGTGTCCATGAAGATGCAGGTTCAATCCCTGGCCTCACTCAGTCAGTTGAAGAATCTGGCATTGCTGCAAGCTGTGGCATACATTGCAAAGGCGATTCAAATCCCACCTTGTGGCATCTGTTTTAGGCCTGCAGAGGCAGCTTGTCCCTGGCCCCTAGCCCATGAGCGTCCATATGCTGCAGGTGTGGCTGAAAAAAGAAAAAGAGAATTCCTTTCTTCTATATACTTTTCATGCAGCAATAGAATAAAAAGATAAATTTACATTTCTACTACCACATCTTCATGATTTTTTGAAACTCTTAATACTGAAAAATATTTATTGAATTTCTTTCGCTATAGATTATTTACTGTATTGTGTTAGTTTCAGGTGTACAGCTTCAAATTCTTTTTCTTTACAGGTTATGAGAAGATATTGCATAGAGTTCCATGTGCTACACAGTGAATCCTTGTTGCTTCTCTATTAATCTCACACTCCCAATTGATCCCTTCCCTTCCCTTCCCTTTCCCCTTTGCTAATGGAAGTTTGCTTCCCATGTCTGTGCGTTGTTTCAGTTTTGTAAAAAAGCTGGATTGTAGTCATGTTTCAGATTCAGCATAGAAGTGTTAGAACTTTCATCTTTGTCTAACTTACTTCACGTGGTATGATAATCTCCAGGTCTGTCCATGTTGCTGAAAATTGCATGGCTTCATTCTTTCTTATGGCTGAGTGTGACTCCTATATATACATGAAGTATTTTTTGAAGAAGTGAGGTATTTTTGTACCTATTTCTGCTGTACAGCAAAGGGACCCAGTCACACCTATTTATACATTATTTTTCTCTTCTTATGTTCCATTGTGTTCTCTCCAAAGAGACTGAATACAGTTCCCTGTGCTACAGCGTAGGGCCTCATTGCTTATCCATCCTAAATGTAAGCGTTTGCATCGACCAACCCCAAATTCCCAGTCCATCCCACTTCCTCTCCCCTCCCCCTTGGCTCCCCACACGTCTGTCCTCTAGATCTGTGAGTCTGTTTCTGTTCTGGAGATATGTTCCTTTGTGCCCTATCTTGGCTTCTGCATGGAAGTGATGTCATGTGGTATTTGTCATTGTCTTTCTGACTTGTGCCACAGACCATGATAACTTTGGTGGCATCGCTGTTGCTGCCAATGGCATTGTTTCTTTCTTGTACAAAGCTGAGTGGTACGACATTGTATATGTGTACCCCATCGTCTTCATCCATCCATCTGTCGTTGGACATTTAGATTGCTCCCATGCCTTGGCTCTTGTGAATTGTGCCATGAACATACAGGGGCATGTGTTTTTTGAGGGGGGGTTGGTTTTTTTTTTTGTTTGTTTTTCATTTTTTTTGTGTTTTTACCACTTCTTGGGCCGCTCCCGTGGAATATGGAGGTTCCCAGGCTAGGGGTCAAATCGGATCTGGAGCTGCTGGCCTACACCACAGCCACAGCAATGCGGGATCCGAGCTGTGTCTGCAAACTACACCACAGCTCATGGCAACGCCGGATCCTTAACCCACTGAGCAAGGCCATGGATTGAACCCGCAACCTCATGGTTCCTAGTCAGATTCGTTAACCACTGAGCCACGATGGGAACTCCACAGGAGCATGTGTCTTTTTGAGTGAAAGTTTTGTCTGGGTAGATGCCCAGGTGTGGGATCGCTGGATCATATAGGGTAGTACTGTATTGACTGAGGAACCCCCATACTCTTTTCCAGAGTGGTCACACTGATTTCCACTGCCACCAACAGTGTAGGAGGGTTCCCCTTTCTCCACACCCCCTCCAGCATTTGTTATCTATCAACTTCTTAATGACGGCCATTCTAACAGGTGTGGGGTGGTCCCTCGCTGCAGTTTTGATGTGTAGTCCCCTCGTACCAAGCAAGGTTGAGCATCTCTTCATGTGCCTATTGGCCATCCCTAAGCCTCATCTGGAGAAATGTCTCTTTAGGTCTTCCGGCTCTTTTTGCATTGAGTTGTTTGGTTTTTGTGGTGGTGGTTGAGTTGTATGTGTTGTTTCTCTATTTTGAAGGTAAAGCCATTGGTGGGTGAATCATGTACAAATATTCTCTCCTAGAATAGATTTACAAGGAGATCCTGCTGAATAGCATTGAGAACTATGTCTAGATACTCATGTTGCAACAGAAGAAAGGGTGGGGGAAAAACTGTAATTGCAATGTATACATGTAAGGATAACCTGACCCCCTTGCTGTACAGTGGGAAAATAAAAAAAAAATATTCTCTCCCATTCTGTGGAGTTTTTCTTTTTTAAAAAAAGGTCTCCTTTGCTGTGCAAACGCTTTTGAGCTTAATTAGTTCCTACTGATTTAGTTGTGTTTTTATTGTCATTATTCTAGGAGGCATATCAAACAAGATCTTGATGCGATTTATGTCCAAGAGCATTCTGCCTGTTGTTCTCTAGGGGTTTTCTAGTATCTGGCCTTACATGGAGGTCGCCCAGCCATTTGGAGTTTATTTCTGTGTATGGTGTTAGTGAATGTTCTCACTGCACTTTTGACAGGTACCTGTCCGGTTTTCCCAGCACCACTGATGGAAGACACTGTCTTTCCTCCAGTGTATGTTCTTGCCTCCTTTGCCATAGAGCAGTTGACCCTTGGTGCTTGGGTTTATTTCTGGGCTTTCTGACTGATCAGTGTTGCTGCTTTTTCGCCAGGATCATAGAGTTGAATGACTGTAGCTTTGTAGTATAGTCTGAATACAGGAAGACTGATTTCTCCACTTCTTCCCCCCCCCCTTGAAAAGCACAAGCGAGAATGGCCAGGAGGTAGAAAGCATTCTCAGGGTAAAAGGAGGTCTTCAGGCCTCTGTCCATTTCTGCCACGCAGGTCTCATGGTTAGTGGTATAAAGTATGGGCTGAAGGGGCTGGTTACCCCTTCCCTTGGGTTATCAGATGTCCTGCTCCTCCCAGGGCCCCACTGGGAGGGACTACATCCTTGTCTCCCGGAGCCTCCCCTTTCCGCTGCATCTGTTTCACTGTGCAGGGATCAGTCCCTTGAAGGCTGCCCAGCCCAATGCACAGGGAACTCGCTCCTGGAGGACAATTGTATTCCCTCTTTGCTAACAGAAAACCTCCTCAGCTAAGCACAGCATAGACGGCAGTGCCACGGGGATCTGAGCCCTGGGGAGTTCCAGGCCCTGAGGAGCCTGACGGACCCACACATCCACCCAGGGGAGCCCTCCTTCCATCTGACTCTGCACCTCCTCGGTGATGGCATCCCTGTGTTTGTGTTGCAGACTCCTCTGGGACACCTTGAAGCCTCAGCCTGGGACTGGAAGAGTCCAAAAGTTTCCATCGTGACCAGGATACAAGATTGACCTCACTCTTCATCTATTACGAGCCAACTTTAGTATAAGCTTAGTTCTTTATTGTCTAGATTTAGTATTAAGTTCTGATACATGTTTACTACTTGGTATATAAGATTTTGGTAGAATGTAAGATTGTGTATTAAATAATTGTTACCTATCCATTTGCTTTTTTTAAAACTAGTTTTCGATAAAATAAACACAGGTATAGGAAAGCCCCCTTAAGCAGAGGTAGAACTTAATGCACTGGAGTCAGGCAGTCACCCTAGTGTCCACCCCCTGTCCTGTCACCCGCATCAGTCCTGACTGAAGAAGGGGACTGTGGATTTAGTCCTGACCAACTGCCCTCAAGCCAGTTTCTTTCCAAGGATTCTGTGGCCTCATGTCGGTTTGTACCTTTGACCATGGGAACTCTGTCACGCTCCCTCTTTCAGGATGACATGGTTGGCCGAGCCTTGCATGCCCAGACCCTGGCTGCTGGAACATCCATATCTCACCTTTTCCCTCCTCATGTCTCTGACATGTTTCTTTATATCCCATGCCTGGAGTTGGTATTTTTAAAACATGTAGAGTGACACCGAATGAGACACAGATAAAAACTGTAAAAGTAATTTTAATAAAGTACACTTTGATTGCAAAGCAAGTGTGTTTTGTGTTAATGGATCCCTTGGGAGGATAAAGAATGGCATACCCAAGTATGGAAGGCAGAGATAGGAAACATGAGAGAAGGCATGAACGTGCAGATTTTTCGGCAAAGGCCAAGAGAAACATTTCTTTGTCCACAGAAGGAAGATGCGGTGCTGCAGAATTGGGTGGCAAGAGTATTTTCTCTATTCCAAAATCTGAGAGTGAATCCCAAGGTTAACACTTTTCCCCTCCCCAGAATGCGTTGTCACACCTTTCCATTGTCCACGCATCGTCGTGCTCTGCTCTCCCTGCCTTGCAGGACTCTGGGTTCTGCATGATCAGGGTTGCACCTGAAACAACAAAGAAAGAGAGGGAAAGACCAGCTGTCTTTGCCTTGGCTTCTCAAACCCCTCGGGCTCTCCTGGGCTTCCTGGCTTTCCGTGTCTAAAGATGCTCCTAGTGGGAAGCTGAGTCCTGGGCATTCAGATAGGACGTGGGATGGCCAAACTGGGTTCACCCCTGGGAACAGACTTTGCACACTTCCCCAGGTTGTAATGCACATCCCGGCCCCAACCCCACCTACCCCCATGCTCCAGTGCTTCTACTGGGCGACCACAAAAAGAGGAGGCTTTTTCCACCGTCCACCAGCAACAAAAACAGAGGAGACAGAGACCAAAAGGAAGACAGACAGGGAGAGAGAGAGAGAGAGATGGCTGAGCATAAAATGGGGAGAAAGTGGAAAGAAGAGTGAGAGAAAGACACCAAAAATTCAGAGAGAAAGACAGGGAAGAGAGGCAGTTGACATAGTGGCCTTAGCATCGGGCTCAAGTCACCCCTAGTGACCAAAGCTGTCACAACTCTGAGCTATCTCAAGGTGTTTTTCGTCCTGGTGAAGCATCTCCCCTGGGGAAGCCATTCTGAAGTTGGCAGAGGGGTTGAGGGGCCTGCAGCTCCTGGGGTCCCTGCTGGGCCGATCAGGTCAGGTTCTCCCCCAGATTTCCACAGACACTCACCCAGCATCTGAAGGGGATGCAGTCCATCCAAAAAGATGTGCTCCCAACCATGCTGCCTGAAGAGCCCCAAAACGGGAACCAAGACACCTGCCTTTCATGTTCTGGGAACCAGACAGCTATCAGCAGGATACTCCTAGCATGGACTGTTCTAATGCAGTCAGGTCAAGCCAGGAAGCATGGCTGAGAGCTAAAAGAAGAGCTGTTGGCCAAAGGGAAAGGAAACTCCAATAAGGTGCGAAGTACAGTGATAGACCCCCAGGCTCCAAGATCAACAGAGACTGGACGTGCAGAGTTCCCTCCGCCTCCCACAGCAGAACCTTGGTCTGCACTGACCTTGGGCACCTGCCAGCGTGAGTTACCTGCTCCTCTCAGTGCCCCAAAATGAATACCAGTTGCAAAGTTGGCTGGGCCTCTCACCCAACCCGACACCACCCTATGCCCTGAAATCAGCAACCCCTCTTTTTAAATCAAGTGAGCAGGCTTTGAGTCATCAGCACCCTTCAGACCTGAGATCCAGACAAATCAAGGACCACCCAGCTTGTATCCACATGACCTGGATTCAGGTAGCTTCCTTCTAACGAGGGTGCCACAGAGGAGGAAGAGGCTCAGATGGAGAAGGAAGAAGGTGAGTGTGGAGCTCTCTGGAGAGAAAGGGCACAGGGATGAGCGCAGCCTGCCCCCAAAATACCACCACACAGACACACTGTGCTCATGACCAGAAGCCAAACTCCATGCCAGCCTGATTCTAGGAAGCTGCACCGCCAGGATTCAAGCCAGGTACATCTGGACCAAGAATGCTGCCTCCAAGTCATCAAAGGGCACTCAGAGCCCCCTGATAGCCTGTCCAACTCTCTAGGCACTGGGCTGCCCAACCAGACAGGAATGGAACCACAGGTGTGAAAGGGGAACTATGTCCCCTCTCTGAGTTGAGGCAAAGAGGGCCAGAGTATCAGAGGATGCATGTACCCAGGTGCAAGACCCTGGGCACTTCCATGAGGTTCAACCCACCTGTCTCCAACACCATCTCTGAGCCTGAAGGCACAGCCAGGGAGCTGCAGAGGGACTCTGCTGGTGACTGGCACCATCTGGTGGCCATGTGCTCTGAGACCAATGCTCCACTTTTCCTACTGTTTCCTAATACAGACCCCCTGTCCCCACTGGCCTTGGGGCATTTGCCAGCATGACTTCCTTAACCCTCTCCCTCTCAGTACACTGATAAGCACTGCAGGTGGGGATAAGCCTATCTCAAGGTCTCCCAGGGCTCTCTCCCCACTCGAAACCACCCCACTCGCTGAAATCTGTGAGCCTTGCCTTTTTTTGTGTGTGTGTCTTTTTAGGGCAGTATCCTTGGCATGTGGAGGTTCCCAAGTTAGGGGTCTAATTGGAGCTGTAGCTGCCAGCCTACACCAGAGCCACAGCAATGCAGGATCCGAGCCGAGTCTGTGACTGACACCACAGCTCATGGCAACATGGGATCCTTAACCCACTGAGTGAAGCCAGGGAGCAAACCTTTGTCCTCATGGGTGCTAGTCAGATTCATTTCTGCTGAAACACGACGGGAACTCCTGGCACTGCATTTCTAAACATTCATACTGAACCATCAGGAAAAGAACGAAAACAACCCTATTCACCACTGCATCCAAAAGAACAAGGAGTTCACACTGGGGTGCAAAGGGATCGGTGGCGCCTTGGGACCCCTGGGAGGCACGTTCCATCACAGAGGGTTAAGGATCCAGTGTTGGAGTAAGGCAGCAGAGGCATAAGAGGACACGCTCACCCTCTCCCACAAACACATCAGAAAAACACATCTGCACGTACAATGACTCGCACAGAACATCCACTGCCTGCTGGCAGAGGAACCTAAACCTCCAAAAAGGGCAACTCTTGAGAGAACTGGGAAGAACCAAAGACAAAAAGAGAGGGTAAAGGAATCAGGGCGGGACTAGCATTCCTGAGAGGGAGCTCTGAAGGAGAAAAGGATCCCACCTCCTGGGAAGGCAGCTAACTGACAGGGAGATAAGCTGAGATGGAGGAATCTCAAAGTCACCACGAAAAGCACAGCAGCTGGACTGAGGAAGGCAAAGCAGAGTGAGAGCTGCATCTGAACCACTGGCCGGGACACCCCAGCCGGAGATGCGCAGACAGGGGCTGGGTGCTGAGACTCTGGCTCCAGAGGGGAGTCCTGGGGAGAGGACTGAGGCTGGCATGTGGGGACAGCCTGAGGGGCTAAGGAGCTGTGCAGCACAGGCTGAGGAGAGGAATGCCAGGGCAGAGGGAATCCAGGAGAAGGGCCAACCCACACGAGAGGCCAGGCACCATTGCTGGGGAAGGGAGGGGGATGGGTGGACCCAAAGGAAGCTCCAGGCACCAGAGCTGCCCATGCCCCAGGCTCAGAGGACCAGGTGGCTCTGTGCAGGTTCCCAGCAGGCGGTGAGAAGCCTCTTGCTCCTCGAAGGGAGACTGGGCACTTCTTATGCAGGCTGCCAGTGGTCAGGCACCTCTTGTGTGGCCTAAGAGCATCAAGGGGCTGAGTGCTGTGTGGTGCCTCTTGCACCATCTACAGGCAGCAGGGACAGGCCTCAGCAGTTGCCTCAGAGGCCAGAGAGAAGCATGGCCTGCCACCACTGGGGACATGTGAGTGGGCTCCACCTGCAGTCACCTCAGGGGTTGGCAAAAAGAAGAGGGCACTGCACCCAAGCACCATACACTTTTGCTCTCACTCCCCTGGGAACACACCTGCCCTGCAGCTGCCATTGCCAAATGCTCTGGGCAGCACCCAGAGATGGTCATCTGTCCCTTCCCAAGACCCTACAACTAGGAGCAGCTGGCGCAGCACCTCCTGTGGGGGATAGGCAGAACAGGGTGCTTCTTGTATGGTCTGCATGTGGTGGGGGCAAACCACCACAGTTATCTCTGACTCCAGAGGCAGTCATGGCCCGCTCCCACTAGGGGTCCCTGAACAAGCACCACCTCACCTGTGGTTCCAATCACCTCAGAGGAGGGCATTGCAATTGAACACTGCTGCTGCTACTGCCAAATGCTCTGGACTCCTCGTAGATCTGCCTAGAGCTCATTACCACTTACTCGGACCCTGCAACTATGAGTAGCCTGTACCACATTCCTGCAGGTCCTTGCTGCTGTTTTGAACCCAATGACCAGGCACTGACTGCTGGCCCTACCCACTTCCTCCTTCTCCCTGAAAACACACTGAGTGTCCTGGAAATAACAGTCTGCTCACACCAAAGAAAGAGACAGAAACTATTCAAACTCGCACACCAAAAATAGCCACCCTCCCCCCCCCCCAAAAAAAAATACATAGAAGTAGCCTTGCAAGACTACAGTTTGGCTTCCCTAAACTCACAGACAAAGAAAAACATAAGCAAGATGAAGACGCTCAGAAACCAATCCCAGTTAAAGGAAAAGAGGAATTCACCTAAAGAAGTCAACAATGAAACAGACCTCTGAAGTCTGACAGACATTGAGTTCAAAAGGGAGATAGTGAAAATACTGAAGGAATTAATGCTGATCAAGGAATTAAGAGAGGATATGAATAGTAATGCAGATTCCTTTAGAAAGGAACTAGAAAATATAAGAAGGAGCCATGAAAAACTAGAAAATTCATCTGCAGAGATGCAAACTGAGCTAAAGGCACTAAAAAGCAGAATGAATGATGCAGAGAAATGAGTGACTTGGAAGACAGAATAATGGAAATCACCCAATCAGGACAGCAGACAGGAAACCAAATGAAAAAACATGAAAGCAATATAAGATATCTGTGGGATAATATAAAGCAGGCCAATCTACAAATAATAGGAATTCTAGAAGGAGAAGAAAAAAAGGGGGGATTGAAAATGTGTTTGAAGAAATGATGTCTGAAAACTTTCCAAATCTAAAGGAAACTGATATGAAGATACAGGAAGTACAGAGGGCCCCAAACAAGGTGAACTCAAACAGGCCCACGCCAAAACATAAGAAAAATGGCAAAAGTTAAAGATCAAGAGAGGATTCTAAAGGCAGCAAGAGAAAAGCAAAGCATTAATGATAAGCAAAGCCATAAGGCTATCAGCTATTTTTCTCTGTAGAAACCCTACAGGCCAGAACAGAGTGGCAAGATAGATTTCAAGGGCTGAAAGGAAAAAAATCTGCAACCTAGAATACTCTATCCAGCAAGAATATCATTTAAAATAGAAGGGAAAATACAGAATTTCTCCAGCAAACAAAAGCTGAAAGACTACAGCAATACTAAACCCATTCAAACAGAAATACGGAGGAGTTCCCATTTTGGTGCAGTGGTTAACAAATCTGACTAGGAACCATGAGGTTGCAGGTTCGATCCCTGGCCTTGCTCAGTGGGTTAAGGATCCGGCATTGCCGTGAGCTGTGGTGTAGGTTGCAGATGCAGCTCGGATCCCGTGTTGCTGTGGCTCTGGCGTAGGCTGGCAGCTACAGCTCTGATTGGACCCCTAGCCTGGGAATCTCCATATGCCCTGGGAGCAGCCCTAGAAAAGGCAAAAAGACAATAAAAAAAAAAGAAATACGGAAAGGGCATCTCTAAATAAAAAAAAATAAATAAAGGAAGAAGAAATAGGATGGAAGGAACCATAATTGGAAAGCAATCCCTTAAGTAAGTCAGCATATAGATCTAAACATGAAGATGTTAAAAAAAGGACTTCAAAATCATACAATGTAGGGAAGGAAATTAAGAAAATATAGATTCTGTTTTTATTTTAATGAGGTGTTCGAGGCTATGTGACCATCAGGCTAAAGCAAGCAGATATAGGAAGGGGTTAAGAACATACTTAAACAACAGGGCAATCCAAATCAAAACTGAACATTACATTCACAAAACCTGAAAAGAAAAGTACTCAAGCATAAAATAAATGGAAATCATGCAGCCAAAAAAGGAAGGGAAGAAAAGAGAAACATAGAATCAACAGGAAAACCAGGTAGAAAATGGCAATAAATACCTATCTATCAATAATCACCTTGGATTTCCTGTCATGGTACAGTGGAAATGAATCTGACTAGGAATCATGAGGTTGCCGGTTCTATCCATGGCCTTGCTCAGTTGGTTAAGGATCCAGCGTTGCTGTGAGCTGTGGTATAGGTCACAAACACTGCTTGGATCCCACTTTGCTGTAGCTGTGGTGTAGGACAGCAGCTACAGCTCCAATTAGACCCCTAGCCTGGGAACCTCCATATGCTGCAGATGCGGCCCTAAAAGTCTAAATAAGAATAGGAATAATAAGAATCACCTTAAATGTCAATGGACTGAATTCTCTGATCAAAAGACACAGAGTGGTAGGTTGGATTAAAAAAAGCAAAAAGCATCCATCTGCTGTCTACAAGAGACTCACCGCAGGGAAAAGGGCACATATAGTTTGAAAGTGAGGGGACAGGAAAAGATATCTCATGTCAATGGACAAGACAGGAGAGCAGGAGTTGCAATACTCATATCAGACAAAATCAACTTTAGAATGAAGGCCATAAAGAAAGACAAAGAAGGACAGCATTTAATGGTAAAAGGATCCATTCAAGAAGAAGATATTACAGTCCTCTATATATATGCCCCTAATATAGGAGCATCTCGATACCTATAACAAATACTAAGAGACATAAAAGGAGAAATTTATGGGAATACAATCATAGCAGGAGACTTTAACACCCCACTCACATCAATGACAATCCTCTAGAGAGAAAATCAATAAGGCAACAGAGATCCTAAAGGACACACTTTAGAAACATTGGACTTAACATTATCAGGGCATTACATCCAAAAAAATCAGAAAAATATGCATTCTTCTCAAGTGCACATGGAACATTCTCAAGGATCGATCACATACTGGGGCACAAAGCTAACCTCGACAAATTTAAGAGTATAGGAATTACTTCAAGTATCTTCTCTGACCACAATGGCATGAAACTAGAAGTCACCCACAGGAAAAGAAATGAGAAAAAAACTTACTACATGGAGATGAAACAACATGCTACTAAAAAAACCTATGGGTCAATGAGGACATCAAGGAGGAAATTAAGGAGTTTCCATTGTGGTGCAGTGCAAATGAATCCTACTAGGAAAAATGAGTCTTGGGTTCAATCCCTGGCCTCACTCATTAGGTTAAGGATCAGGTGTTCCTGAGAGCTGTGATGTAGGTCACAGATGTGGCTTGGATCTGGCATTGCTGTGGCTGTGGTGTAGGCTGGCATATGCCACAACATATGGCTCTAAAAACCAAAAAAGAAAGAAAGAAAGAAAGAAAGAAAGAAAGAAAGAAAGAAAGAAAGAAAGAAAGAAAGAAAGAAAGAAAGAAAGAAAGAAAAAGAAGGAGGAAATTAAAAAATACATCAAGACAAATGATAATGAAGACATAGCTACTCAAAATCTATGGGATGCCACAAAAGCAGTGCTCAGAGGGAAGTTCAGAGAAATACAGGACTTCCTCAAAAAAGAAGAAAAATCTCATGTTGACAACTTAACCCACCACCTAAATGAATTAGAAAAAGAACAACAAGCAAAACCTAAAGTCAGCAGAGGAAGGAAATCATAATGATCAGAGAGAAAATCCATAAAACAGACATTCAAAAAACAATAGAAAAAATCAATAAAACTAACACCTGGTTCTTTGAAACAGTCAACAAAATTGACAAACCTCTTGCCAGACTCACCAAGAAGAGGAGAGGAAAAAACCCAAATAAAGTCAGAAATGAAAAAGGAGACATCACAACGGAAACTACAAAAATACCAAAAAAAAAACAAAACAAACCATGAGAGAATACTCTCAACAATTATATGTCAACAAGTTTGACAACCTAGAAGAAACAGACACCTTTCTAGAGACTTATACAGCCTTCCAAAACTGGATCAAAAAGAAATAGATCAACTGAGCACCCTGATCACTAGAAATGAAATTGAGTGTGTCATAAAAACACTCCCTACAAATAAAAATCCCAGGACCAGATGGCTTCACAGGAGAATTCTACCAAACATACAAAGAGGAACTTACACCCACCCTCCTTAAACTTTTTCAAAAGGTTGCAGAAGAAGGAACACTCCCAAAGACATTCTATGATGCCACCATAACCCTAATTCCAAAACCAGACAGAGATACCACCAACAAAGAAAACTATAGGCCAATACCTTTGATGAATATAGACTTTAAAGTTCTCAACAAAATTTTGGCCACCTGAATCCAACATATCAAAAAGATCATACACCACGACCAGGATGGATTCACTCCAGGTTCACAAGGATGGTTCGACATGTGCAAATCAATCAACATCAAACACCACATTAACAAAAGAAAAGTCAAAAACCACATGATCATCTCAATAGATGCAGAAAAATCATTTGACAAAGTCCAACATCCACTCACCCTAAAAATTCTTGCCAAAGTGTGTCTAGAGGGAACATACCGTAACATAAAAAAGCCATTTATGACAAACTCACAGCAAATGTAATACTCGATGGAGAAAAGATGAAAGCCTTCCCACTCAAATCTGGAACAAGATGAGGATGCCCACTCTCGCCACTGTTACTCACCAAAGTATGGGAAGTTCCTAGCCACAGCAACCAGACAAACAAAAGAAATAAAAGGCATCCAACTAGGAAGAGAAGAGGTAAAGCTGTCACCGTATGCCTACAAAGACATGATACTGGATATAGAAAACCCTAAGGACTCAACCCAGAAACTACTTGAACTGATCAACAAATTCAGCAAAGTAGCAGGATACAAGATGAACATTCAGAAATCAGTTTCATTTTCGGATACTACCAATGAAATATTAGAAAAGGAACACAAAAATACAATACCTTTCAAAAATACAATACAATACCCCAAAAATCAAATGCATGGGAATACCACGGACCAAGGAGGTGAAAGACACATATGCTGAGACCTAGAAAACATTAATCAAGGAAATTAAAGAGGATTCAAAGAAATGGGAAGAGAGTCCATGCTCCTGGGTTGGAAGAATTAATACTGTAAAAATGTACTTACTACCCAAAGCAATCTACAGATTCAACGCAATCCCTATCAAATGACCCATGACATTTTTCACAGAACTACAACAGACAATCCAAAGATTTATATGGAACCACAAAAGACCCAAAATTGCTAAAGCAATCCTGAGGACCAAAAACCAAGCAGGAGGCTTAACTCCCCAGACTTCAGGCAATATTACAAAGCCACAGGAAACAAGAAAAGGTGGTGCTGGTTCCAAAACAGACAGACACACCAATGGGACAGAAGAGAGAACCCAGAAATAAACCCAGACACCTATGGTCAATTAATCTTTGACAAAGGAGGCAAGAATATAAAATGGGAAAAAGACATCTTTTCAGCACGTATTGCTGGGAAACCCAGACAGGTGCACACACATCAATGAAACTAAAACACATCCTCACACCATGCACAAAAATACACTAAAGATGGCTTCAAGACTTAAATGTATGACAAGACACAATCAAACTTCTGGAAGAGAACATAGGCAAAACATTCTCTGACATCAGCCTTACAAATGTTTTCTCAGGTCAGTCTCCTAAAGCAACAGAAATAAAAGCCAAACTAATCCAATGGGACCTAATCAAACAGACAAGTTTTACACAGCAAAGGAAACCAAGAAGACAACTTACAGAAAGGGAGAAAATAGTTTCAAATGATGCAACTGACAAGGGCTTAATCTCTAAAATATACAAACAACTTATACAAATCAACAGCAAAAAAGCCAACAGCCCAATTGAAAAATGCACAAATGACCTGAATAGACATTTCTCCAAGGAAGATATACAGTTGGCCAACAGGCACATGGGAAAATGCTCAACATCCCTGGTTATTAGAGAAATGCAAATCAAAACTACCATGAGATACCACCTCGCACCAGCCAGAATGGCTATCATTCATAAGTCCACAAATAACAAATGCTGGAGGGGGTGTGGAGAAAAGGGAACCCTCCTGCACTGTGGGTGGGAATGTAAGTTGGTGCAACCACTATGGAGAACAGTATGGAGGTACCTTAGAAAACCACATAGAACTACCATATGACCCAGCAATCCCACTCTTGGGCATATATCTGGACAAAACTTTTCTTGACAAAGACCCATGCACCCACATGTTCATTGCAGCACTATTCACAATAGCCAAGACACGGAAAAATTCTAACTGTCCAGCAACAGATGATTGGATTAGGAAGAGGTGGTAAATATGTACAATGGAATTCTACACAGCCATAAAAAGAACAAAATAATGCCATTTGCAGCAACACAGTTGGAACTAAAGACTCTCCTACTAAGTGAAGTAAGTCAGAAAGAGAACAAGTACCATAAGATATCACTTGTATCTGGAATCGGATATATGGCACCAATGAATCTTTCCACAGAAAAGAAACTCATGGACTTGCAGAATAGACTTGTGGTTGCCAGGGGGGAGGGGGAGGGAGTGGGATGGATGGGGTGCTTGGGGTTAATAGATGCAGACTCTTGCCTTTGGAATGGATAAGCAATGAAATCCTGCTGTGTAGCACTGGGAACTATATCCAGTCACTTATGATGTAGCATGATAACGTGAGGAAAAAGAATGTGTGTGTGTAACTGGGTCACCATGCTGTGCAGCAGAATATTGACAGAACACTGCAAACTAGCTATACTAAAAACAAATAAAAATCATTATATATATATCCAGTGTTGCCACAGCTGTGGCATGGGTTGCAACTGTGCTCAGATCTGATCCCTGGCCCAGGAGCTCCACATGCCACAGGGCAGCCAAAAAAGGGAAAAAAGGAACAAAAGAATACATTTAACCAAGGACATGAAAGACTGAAACACTTTCAGACAGTGATGAAGCCCCTGAAAACTATGACACACATAAATGGAAAGATACCTTGTGCTCTTGGAAAAATTCACATTGTTCAAATGTTCATTCTGCCCAAGGAAATGAACATGTGAATGCCAGCCTCCCCAAATTCCAACAGTCCTTTTCCCAGAAATAGAGCAAATCCTCCTACAGTTTGTGTGGAGCCACAAAAGACCTCAAGGAGCCAAAGCAACCCTCAGAAAGGACAAGAGGCCGGAGGCATCTCCCTGCCTGACTTCACTCTATGTTGTGAAGCTACAGTCACCAACAGAGTGTGGAACTGGCTCAAAAACAGGTGCCTGGCCCAGAGCAAGAGGACAGAGCCCAGAATTCAACCCACACTGAGCGGGTCAGTGTGTTCACGACAAAGGGGCCAAGGCCACGTCGTCCCCACAGGAAGTGCTGCTGGGAAAACTCAACACCACATACCATGTAAAGACAGTGGACACCATCCATACCACACACACAATGGACCAAAAAACCCCAGCTTTCAACCCAGAGCCCCTCCTGCATCCTCTGAAGGTGGACCCCCCTCTGGTGCACATGGGAAGCTGAAAGCTTCTGCTCACCTTTTCCTCCTGTGCCACCCAATTGGCAGGAAACCTGGCTCCCATCAGTGTAGACACTGCCCCTTGATGTCCTAAAGCTGAAAGCCCCTGAAGTCTGAAGAAGACAGAGCTCTGACAGCAGAGATGCCACCAATCATCCCAGCAAAGCAGAAGCCATGGGCCCAAGGAGCCTCAACTCCCTTCATCTGTGCAGAGCAGGGTCCTCCAGGACCACACCTGCCCCGTGGGTGCCACCACGGGAACTCCTAGAGTATTTGGTTTGGTCTGGTTTTTTTAGGGCTGCAGAAGTTCCTGGGCTAGGGGTCAAATGGATTTTGTAAAATTAAAGATTTCTCCTCTGTGAAAGGCCTTACTCAGAAAATCAAAAAGCAAGTCACAAACCGAGAGAAAACTATTTGCAAACACATACACAACAAAGGATTTGTTTCAAAATATGCAAAGAATTCTAACAAAACAACACCATTAAAAACAGAGAAAGCTCTGGAGTTCCCTTCATAGCTCAGCAGTTAACGAACCTGACTAGGATCCATGAGGATGTGGGTTCACTCCCTGGCCTTGCTTAGTGGGTTAAGGATCTGGCATTGCTGTGACCTGTGGTGTAGGTTGCAGACACAGCTTGGATCCTGCACTACTGTGGCTATGATATAGGCTGGCAGCTGTAGCTCTGATTTGACTCCTAGCCTGGGAACATCCATGTGACTTGGGTGCAGCCTAAAAAGAAAAAAGAAAGAAAGAAAACCATCCCCAAGAAATAGAGGTATCAAGAAAGCTGATTTATAATAGAGACAGCACTCTGCAAGTGGGTGGGGAAGGATGTTCACTTGAATAAACAGGGCCAGGATGGATGGTCACCCACATAAGAAGACTAGTATTACTGGAAACCTAACACAGTCCCACCTAAAAGACCCCTCCTACACCACTGCAAGAATAAGTAGGAGATGGAGTTCCTGTCATGGCACAGTGGTTTGCAAATCCAACTAGGAACCATGAGGTTGTAGGTTTGATCCCTGGCCTTGCTCAGTGGGTTGGGGATCTGACATTGCTGTGAGCTGTGGGTGCAGGTTGCAGATGCAGCTTGGATCCCATGTTGTTGTGACTCTGGTGTAGCCAGTGGCTGCAGCTCTGACTGGACCCCTAGCCTGGGAACCTCCATATGCCCTGGGAAGCAGCCCTAGAAAAGGCAAAAAGACAAAAAAAAAAAAAAAAGAAGGAATAATAGGAGACTATCATGATGACCTCAGGGCTGGGGGAGGGGACACAATGTGATACTATTTACAGTGTAGCAAAAATAGATTGCAGAAATGCTTAGAGTAAAAACAGCCTCATGCTGACAGTTGCTGGATTTTGACAAGATGCCAAGTAAATCAAAAGGTAAGAGAGGAGTTTCTGTCATGACTCAGTGGTTAAGGAACCTGACTAGCATCCATGAGGTTGTGGGTTCGATCCCTGGCCTGGCTCAGCAAGGTAAGAATCCAGTGTTTCGGTGAGCTGTGGTAAAGGTTGGAGATACGGCTCAGATCTGGTGTTGCTCTGGCTGTAGTGTAGGCCGGTGGCTACAGCTCCGATTAGACCCCTAGCCTGGGAATCTCCATAAGTGGCAGGTGTGGCCCTAAAAAAAAGACAAACCACCAAAAAAAAAAAAAAAGTAAGGGAAAGGGGTGCTGAAACAAATAGATATCAGTGCAAAGAAGTGAAACTCAACCCCTACCTCATTCCATATGCAAATATGAATTTGAGACAAACACCTAAATTTTAAAAGTAACACGAGGAATTCTCATTGTGGTGCAGCGGAAACTAATCTGACTAGTATCCATGAGGATGTGGGTTCCATCCCTGGCCTCACTCAGTGGGGTAAGGATCTGGCATTGCCGTGAGCTGTGGTGTAGGTCGCAGAGACGGCTTGGATCCTGTATTGCCATGGCTGTGGTGTAGGCCGGCAGCTACAGCTCTGATTCAACCCCAAGCCTGGGAACCTCATATGTCACAAGTGTGGCCCTAAAAAATAAAAAATAAAAAAATAAAAAAAAAATAAAAGTAGCACTATGTTTAGCACAGCAAAGGAAACCATCAACAGAATGAAGAGACAGCCTACTGAATAGAAGATATTTGCAAACCATTTAAATGACAAGGGGTTAATATCCAAAATATGTATGAAGTTCATATAACTCAATATCAAAAAACCAAATAACACAGTTAAAAATGAACAAAGGGAGTTCCCATAGTGGCTCAGCAATAACGAAACCCAACTAGTAATCATGAGGTTGCAGGTTCAATATCTGGCCTTGCTCTGTGGGTTAAGGATCCAGCGTTGCTGTGAGCTGTGGTGTAGGTTGCAGACACAGCTCAGATCTTGCAGTGCTGTGGCTGTGGACTGCAGCTGCAGCTCAGATTTGACCCCTAAGCTGGGAACTTCCAAACACCATGGGTTTGGCCCTAAAAAGAAAAAAAAAATCAAAGAAGACATTTCTCAAAAGAAGACATACAATATGGCCAACAGGTACATGAAAAGATTCTCAACATCACCAGTCATCAGGGAAATTCAAACCAAAACCACAATGAGATATCACCTCATTTCTTGTGGTGAGGATGTGGGGGAAAGTGAAACTCTGTACACTTAGTGGGAATATAAATTGGTGCAGCCGTTACATAAGTTCCTCAAAAAATTAAAACTAGAACTAACAGGAGTGAAATAAAGACCCAGTGGCTCTGCAGGTTAAGAACCTGACTAGCATCCATGAGGACTTGGGTTCAATCCCTGGCCTCACTCAGTGGGTTAAGATCCAGTGTTGCTGAAAGCTGCAGCATAGATTGCAGGTACAGCTTGGATCCTGAGTTCCTTTGGCTGTGGTGTAGGCCAGCAGCTGCAGCTCCAAATAGATCCCTAGCCTTGGAACTTCCATGAACTACAAGTGCAGGCCTTAACAAAAAAGACTAAGTTATGATCTAGCAGTTCCACTTTTCAAGATGTATGTGTCCAAAGGAATTGAAGTCAGAATCTCAAAAGGATATCTGTACCCCTATGTTCACTGCACCAGAGTTCAGAATGCCCAGATGTGGAGACAATCTAAATGTCTATTGGCAGAAGAACAGAGAAAGAAAATGTGATGTATAAACACATACAATAAAGTATTCTGCAGCCTTTAAAAATGTGGAAATCCAGGAGTTCCCATCGTGGCTCAGCAGTTAATGAACCCAACTAGGATCCATGAGGATGTGGGTTTGATCCCTGGCCTTGCTCAGTGGGTTAAGGACCTGGCATTGCCATGAGCTGTGGTGTAGGTCACAGATGCAGCTCAGATCTGGTGTTGCTGTGGCTGGGATGTAGACCAGCAGCTACAGTTCTGATTCGGCCCCTAGCCTGGGAACCACCATATCAGTGCAAAGAAATGAAACTCAACCCCATACCTAATTTTAGGTGCAGCCCTAAAAAGACCAAAAAAAAAAAAAAAACCTGAAAGGAAAAAACCCTATGTAAAATCTTATCCTAAATTCTATTTTTTGCATCTCAAAAGCTGAAGAGGCAAGATAGGATATCATCTGGTCATCTTCTTTTCTTAGTGAAAGGCTACAACTACAGTTCACGTAATGCTCAGCTAAGCATGGTGAGGGGATGGAAGCGTGAGAAAGAAATGAAATATATTCTTCGTAATGGAAAAAAAAAAGAGAGAAGAAAAGTCAACTTCAGAGGCCCTTTGAGCCATTCTGGGCCTTGGAAAGAACTGGAGATTCGAGGAGCCATTTGGGGTGTGTACAAGACATAGCCAGCAGCTGGGGTGACTGCAGCCTGGGCAGGGTAGGGCAGGATGGGGGCACTCCATCCTCATCCATTTGAGTCAGACTGATCATTCATTTCCAATCTTCTGGGTTTGAGAGAAAAGACTGGAAAGCTGGCTTTCCAACTGTATCCCTGCCTCATCCAGAAGCAGGAGCTTGTTATGAGGCTGGTGTGGTGAGCAGTCCCCATTCAAAGAGAACAATGGTTGCCAAGCAGGGTCTCCTGGGAGGGGTGTCTAGGTGCTGCTACCTCTGAAGAGCCCACTGGGCCCCTATCCTGCAGCATTGAGGTCTTTTCTCCTTGATTTCAGAGGAATCCCTGCTCTCTGATAAACCTTTAAGCCACATTTTCTATGAGACACAAAGACCCCAGTGGAGCTAGCCTTCCAAACACGGTAAAGACTTTCACAGGATGAGAAGGTTCTAGTCACTTTTAGCTTTCCATCCTCTGCACCACTCCAGGACGGAAGAAAGCTGTGTACAAACTAGTTTCCCTTGGTCCTTCTGATTTGATCCCAAACTTCAGAATCTGCCAATCATGATCCTGGGAAGAATCAGCCACAAATGTAAGGGGGGAGCTAACATATGAGACCCAACTTATTGGCCAATTACACCCAGGTGGGGACTGGCTTGAGCTTGCAGTTTGGGGAAGGGCTGATTCATCCCTAAGCCTTGCTTTCCTCTTCCTGGCAACACATCCTTCTGGTCGGGTCTCTGCTCCAAGAGTGAAGAAATGACAGAAACTTCTCTAGTCTCACCTGGAAGCCTGGATGAGAGGTGAGGAAGGCAGAAGCTGGACAGAACCAAACTCCAGGACTTCTGTCTCCCCTCTGGCGGCTGCTGCATGTATGTATGAGGAGATTGAAGTGGGCAGGAAAGGGCAGGGAGTCATCTGGCAGTGGTGTTGGGGGAGGGGCGAAGGGGGCAGGAGGACCCAGGACCCACTGCCTGCCATCTCCACAGAGCTTCTCAGGCCCCAGCACCATGCAGAACTGCCTGTGGAAATGCTTCTTGGTTGCTGTGTCCTTGATCCTCCTGAGCTGCTTCCTCCAAGAGAAAAATGCAGAGCATCCTAAGTACAGTTTATCCATGGTTAGTTCCAGAGGTGGAGCTTGGACTCCTAACCCTAACCCTTTGGGGGTGGTGGGTGGGTATATTTTCAGTTACACAAACAGTCTAAAGTCACCATGGAAGTTCTAAGAGGAACGCTGTTGAAGAATCAGGAGAGGGTTAGAGAAAAGATAATGGCGAACTAGCCTTGAAATATGTGTTGGGTTTGAATAAAGGTGAGGAACACAATGGGGCATTTTCCCTGTGCAGAGAGCAGCCAAGGCCATGCTGTTTGGTGGGGTTGGCCCATGGGCAGCCTGCCTAGGTGAGGTCACATCCCTCTCCAGAGCCAGAGCCATCATAACTCCCACCTATCACATGGAGGAAACCCCCCCCAAATGCCATTTACCCTGTGCAGAGAGTGGCCAAGGGTGTGCTGTTTGGTGGGGTCAGCGCATGGGAAGCCTGCCTAGGTGAGTTCACATCCCTCTCTCCAGAGCCAGAGCCATCATAACTCCCACCCATCACATGCAGGAAACCCCCCAAAAATGCCCTGATTACAGCCCCTGCACGTGGAGACCACCAATCCAGCACAGGTCACATGCAAGCCCCAGGGTCCAGGTTTTCCTCCAGAGCACAGCCTAAGTGGATGTGGGCAGTGAGTCAGAGATGTGTGTATGTGTGCTCAGAATTGAGCCAAAGAAAGGACTTTAGAATGGAGGTACCACGTGTAACTTCCTTGGGGACAGAACTGGCTTTCGGCATCTGCCGCAGAACCTAGCACAGTCCACGCCGAGTTAGGTGATGTCTGCCAGCCTGATAATGGAAGGGGGTTAGATGTGGGCCATGGCAGGCATGGGCCCCTTCTCACTCTGCACAAGCCCAGGACTTTCCCATAAGCATTCCGCACAACACCCGAGGGGCCCCTCCCCTGACTCCAGGTCCCACCACCACTTCTGAAAAGCCCTGTGTGCCCCCATGATGGGGAGGATAGTGGTTGACTATATCCTGGGGCTTGCCTGGCATGGCCTCAAAAGGGGATCTGACCCTCAACCGACCCCAGAGATCTAAGGAAAAATCTCAGAGCTGATGCTTATCTTACTCTGAGCAGGAGGAAAAGAAGGTGGTACTGGGGCAGCTAGATGAGAAGCAAAGCATCTCTGAAATCAAGAACCTTCTGAAGACCTTCAAGGACTTGCAGAAAACCTCCCCTTTACTCCAACACGCCGAGTACAGATTCCTGGTGGGAGCCCCTCCCCAGGAAAAGAGTGAGTACACGGAAGGCAGGGATCAGACTGGGGGAGGTCAGACAACATGCTATTCCAAGAAAGAGAAAGGGCAGAGCTCCTGCTGTGGCACAACAGGATAGGTGGTGTCTGCAGCACTAGGATGCAGGTTTGAGTCCCGGCCCGACCCAGTGGTTTAAAGGATTCCTGCACTGCTGCAGCTGTGGTGTAGGAAGCTCACACACGTGGCTGGGATCTGATCCCTGGCCCAGGAACTCTGTATGCCTAGGGGTGGCCAAAAAGAGGGGGTGAAGAGGGGAAATGATCTGGCAAGAAAGATGGGTGCTCAGAGGCAGGGCCATGCTGCAGAACTGGAATGTGGGGCAGGTTATAAGCCCAAGTGCATTTTCTTCCTGCTGCCACCCCCTTGAATGACAAATGTCCAGAGGCTCAGAATGGCCGGTAAGGAGGCACTCATCCAAGTTCCCATTGTTACTGAGTGGTTAAAGAACCCAACTAGGATCCATGAGGATGCAGGGTCCATCTCTGGCCTTGCTCAGTGGATTGAGGATCTGGCATTGCCATGAGCTGTGGTGTAGGTCACAAACACAACTTGGATCCTGCATTGCTGTGGCTGTGGTATAGGCTGGCAGTGGTAGCTTTGATTTGACCCCTAGCCTGTGTCCATATGCCTCAGGTGTGGCCCCCTCAGTGAAACTCGCTCAGGGCAGGGAGCACAGGAACCATGGGCACAAGAGTGCCACAACCCTTGGGTCCAGCCCTGGATCCTCCAATCCAGGCCTGGTGGCTCCTCAGTCACTGAGATGATGCTGAGATCAAGGCCAGCAAACTTCCCTTTGGTACCTGACAGCCTTTCCCCTCAGAGGGAGCCTTGTCCTCGCAAGGACTCCCCAGCAGCCTTTCCAAGTAGTGATCAAAGAAACCACCTGACTACTGTGCAGAGATGAGCTCTCCCAGAAAAGGGAACTGTGAGTTTGGCCCAGGTCCTGGCCTTGGGGGCAGCCATGAGCAGAGGGGCCTGGGAGCAACTTACCTCTCACTCCCCTCCACACTCCCCAGAGCTGCTGACTGTGGGCATCTCCTCAACGCAGCATCCCCAAGGGACCCGTCTGCTGAACACCCTGCAGCTTCTGTTCCAGGCTTCCTCAGAACCGGAGCTGGAGTGTATCGTGGTGCTGGTCTGCCTGTCCAACTCTGAGCCGGAATGGCTCAGCCAGGTTGCGGCCAACATCTCAGACCTCTTCAGAGGACACATTGAGGCCCAGCAGCTGCTCGTAGTCCACGGCCACCTTGGCGGCCCCCCTCTCCCAGAAGATCTGGGTGAGGCTAATCCGCCCTCGCCCCGCAAAGGCCTTCACAACCAGCAGAAAAGGGATCTGGCCCTCCTCATGAACTTGGCCACCAACTTCTCTGAATACTTTCTGCTGCTGGAAGACCAGGTTTCTCTCATTTCCAAGTTTATCTCAACTATCTATTGGGTGTTATTAGCCTGGAAAAACCTCCCTTGGGTGATCCTGGACTTCTCCAACCTGAGCCTCTCCGGGAAAGTCTTCCACACCAGCGACCTCCCCCGCCTGAACTCTCTCTTCCTCCTTTTCCAAAAGGACACTCCAATGCACCTGCTTCTCTCTGAATTCCGTCTTCTTTTGGCCCAACCCATGCCAATCCATTTTAGTTCCTTTGTCCTCGACCAAACACATTCTGAGCTTGAGGACTTCTGCTTTCCTGGAAAGAAGAAGAGGGTCTTTGGTGAACCAGACAACCCCACTGCCAGCATCATCACAGACATGCTGACCATATCAGACAATGTACCACAGTATGCTTACACGCTGAACAAGGAGTGCAACTCCACCTTCAATCCCATGAAAGGCAACCACCTTACAGTGATTTTGGAGAGGCCACACAAAGTCATCCGGATCGAGGTGCTGACAGGTTCCAACAAACCAAGGCAGTACCATCTGGAGCAAAGGCAGGTGGAGCTGGGCTTTTACACCCTGGAGGGTTTCAAAGGCTGTGCCCGCTATACCCTGCTGCAACCACTGGTAGATGGACATTTGGACCAGATAGTATCTTATGAAGAAGCCTCCGCAGAGCAGTTGAGTTGCATCCGGCTGCTGGTGCTAGCACCCCAGGAGTCCTGGCTCCTGATCAGGCAGATTAAAGTCTGGACCAGCAAGTATGAGGAAGAGAAGTTGTAGACAGCTCAGTGGGAATCTGGAAGGACAGGGTTTGGAAATGGAGTCTATGTGGTGAGCAAGAAATAAGGCTAGAAATTTTGATCGAGGGCTGCTCACTCTGACTTGGGTGACCATTAATTTGTTGTTCTCACTGGGACATTTTGAGAAGGGAAGGAAGCTCCAGTAAAAACTACACTGGAGGAGTTCCTATTGTGGCACAGCAGAAACAAATGAGACTAGGAACCATGAGTTCAGGTTCAATCCCTGGCCTTGCTCAGTGGGTGAAGATTCTGGTGTTGCCATGAGCTGTGGTGTAGGTTGCAGATGTGGCATTGCTATGGCTGTGGTGTAGACTGCAGGTTCAATCCCTGGCCTTGCTCAGTGGGTTAAGATTCTGGTGTTGCCATGAGCTGTGGTGTAGGTTGCAGATGTGACATTACTATGGCTGTGGTGTAAGCTGGCTGCTGTAGCTCTGATTGGACCTGTAGCCTGGGAACCTCCAGATGCCACCAGTGCAGCCCTAAGAAAACAAATAACAAAGATCATACAAACAAAAAACTACACTAGACCACAGACATAAACCAGGATTGTCCCAGACAAGCTGAGATGTAAGGTCACTCCAATTCTTCTTTTGTAGGATGCTCAAGACAGAGGCCACAGTCTGATAAAGGACACAAATCAGACACTAGCCTTCAGCTTCTTAAAGCCAGAGGGAGGGAAGGGATCTGCCTGAACTGCCTCAATTCTTAGCTACACACAAGGATAACACCCCAAGATCTTCCTGGGAAAGAAGTGCAGCAGTCTTGATAGCTCCATGATCATGGAGCAGAGACTGACTTTGGCTCATGTCTACAGCCCTGTCTCAGCCTCTTCCAGATGCTATAACAGAATGCCATCAATTGAGTGGCTTAGGAACAGCATAGCTTTGTTTCTTACGGTTCTGGAGGCCAGAGTCCTGGATCAAGGTTCTGGTGGATTCCGTGTTTGGCAAGAGCCAGCCTCTCAGTTCACAGACTCCATCTTTCCACGCTGTCCTCACAGGTGCCTGCCCAAGGGGGTGAGTGAGCTGTCTGGCTTCTTGTCTGAGAACACTCATCCCATTCCTGAGGGCTCCTCCCTAAAGGCCTAATCACCTCCCAAAGACTCCACCTCCTAAAACCCCTGGGGGCACAGATTCCAACATGTGGATCCTGGGGGGACATATTTAGACAATAGAAAGACTCAAGCCTCCAATGCATCAAGGTTAAGACCTTGCTGGAGCAAAGTTGTCTTAGCTGGGATTCAGGAATAGATGTTTCTAGGATTTATGAATCTCCTAGAACTGTGTGCGAAATTTGGTATGAATGCACATGTGCATTATTTTTCTTTCTTTCCTTTTTTTTTCTTTTGCTTTTTAGGGCCACATTCATGGCATATGGAGGTTCCCAGGCTAGGGGCCCAATCGGAGCTATAGCTGCTGGCCTACACCACAGCCACAACAACATGGTATCTGAGCCGCCATCTGTGACCTACACCACAGCTCATGGCAATGCCAGATCCTTAACCCACTGAGCAAGGCCAGGGATTGAACACATGTCCTCATGGATTGTAGTCAGGTTCTTAACACACTGAGCCACAATGGGAACCCCTATTCACCCTATCTTTAACTGCACTGAAACCTTAAGTTTGCAGAGTTCCCTTCATGGCTCAGTGGTTAACAAACCCAACTAGGATCCATGAGGATGTGGGTTCAATCCCTGGCCTCACTCAGTGGGTGAAGAATCTCTCATTGATGTGAGCTGTGGTGTAGGTCACAGACATGGCTCGGATCCCATGTTGCTGTGGCTGTGGGATAGGCTGGCATCTGTAGCTCCAATTCGACCCCTAGCCTGGGAACCCTCCATATGCCTTGGGTGCAGTCCTAGAAAGAAAAAAAAGGGGGGGGGGTGACACAGAAAGTTTCTTGTACCCAGGAGCCCCACAGGGCCTCGTCCAGTTTCAGAATCTATGGGGGACTCTGGTTCAATCTCTGGCCTCACTCGGTGGGTCAGGGGTCTGGTGTTACTGTGGCTATGGTGTATGCTGGCAGCTGTAGCTCCGATTTAACCCCTAGCCTTGGAACCTCCATATACCACAGGTGCTGCCCTATAAAGCAAATAAAATAAAATAAAATAAATGGTGTAGTCATATAAGGGAATAATAATCAGTAATAAAAATGAACAAACTATGATCACAACATGGATAAATCTCATAATCACAACACAAAAGAAGTTAGATGCAAAGGAATACATACCATATAATCCCATTTATATAAATTCCTAAAAGAGGCAAAACCAGTTTGTGGCTGGAAGTCTGGACAGTGGTTGCATCTGAGAGTTGGGGAGTGGGTGTGAGTACAGAAGTTTCTGAGGAGCTGGCAACCACCTACTGCCTGATCCGTGTGGGTGTGTTGACTTGGTGAAAACTTGACATCTGCCTAGCGGCTGATAAGGGGTAAAAATCTGATTAGATTGAGTCTAAGAGCACTGCAGGAGGAGAAATTGGAAGCAGAAAAACTGGAAACAGCGATTTGGAGGAGTTTTGCTGCCAAGGAAGACAGAAAAATCCCCACATAATGCATTCTTTATATTTTTGCATAGTGAAGAGCAGCAGAGGAAATGGAGAAGACAAAAGATTTCTTTCTTTTTGAAGAATGCAGGGGGTGGAGTTCCTTTCATGCCTCAGAGAAAACGAACCTGACTAGTATCCATGAGGACACAGGTTCGATCCCTGCCCTGGCTCAGTGGGTTAAGGATCTGGGGTTGCCATGAGCTGTGGTGTAGGTCATAAATGTGGCTTGGATCCTGCTGTTGCTGTGGTGTAGGCCAGCAGCTATAGCTCCGATTTGATGCCTAGCCTAGGAACCTTCATATGCCATGCGTGCAGCCCTTAAAAAAAAAAAAAAAGACAGAATGCAGGGGGTAGTGACCTAGTAAGGCATGAAGAGCTGATGCTAGAGAAGACAGAAAGCAGAGCTACTAGAGCGACATCTTTTTTTTTTTCTTTTTTGGTCTTTTGTCCTTTTAGGGCCACATCCATGGCATGTGGAGGTTCCCAGGCTAGGGGTCTAATCAGAGCTGCTGCTGCTGGCCTACACCACAGCCACAGCAATGAGGGATCTGAGCCTCACCTTCAACCTACACCAAAGCTCACAGCAACACTGGATCCTTAACCGACTGTGCAAGGCCAGTGATTGAACCTGAGTCCTCATGGCTACTAGTCAGATTCATTGCTGCTGAGCCACGACAAGAACTCCTGCTCTTTCTCTTAACATTAGGCACAAAGCAAGATGCCCACTCTTACCACTCCTTCACAACACTGCACTGGAGGTCGTAGTGCAATAAGGCAAGAAAAAAGAAACAGCATAGGGACTGAAAAGGAAGAAACATGGCTGTCCCCTGGAGCTCCCTGGTGGACTAGCACTTAAGGATTCAGTGTTGTCACTGCTGTGGCTCTGGTTGGATCCCTGGCCTGGGAAATTCTGCATGCTGTGGGTGCAGCCAAACAAAAATGAAAACAAAAATCCCACAACTATCCCTATTTCCAGATGACATGATTTTCTATATAGAAAATTCCAAGAAATCTACAAAAAAAATCCCTTGAACTAATGAATGAGTTTAGCAAAGTCACAGAATACAAGGTCAACCCACAGAAATAATTGTTTCTATAGACTAATAAAGAACGACTGGAAATCAAAATCTTAATAAAGGAATAACATTTAAATTAGCACCCCCTTAAGTTCCCTGTTGGTTAAGCAGGTTAATAATCCAGCATTGTCAGTGCTGTGGGCTCTGGAGCAACTCTGGCACAGGTTCAATCCCTGGGTGGGGAACTTCAACATGATGAAAGTGCAGCAGAAAAAAAAAATAGCACCACCTGGAGTTCCCATCGTGGTGCAGTGGTTAATGAATCCAATTAGGATCCATGAGGTTGGGGATTCTATCCCTGGCCTTGCTCAGTGGGTTAAGGATCTGGTGTTGCTGTGGGCTGCAGTGATGGTCACAGACAAGGCTTGGATCCTGAGTTGCAGTGGCTTTGGCGTAAGCTGGTGGCTGCAGCTCCAATTAGACCCCTAGCCTGGGAACCTCCATATGCAGCAGGAAGCAGCCCTAGAAAAGGCAAAAAAAAAAAAAAAAAAAAAAAAAAAAAAAAAAAAAAAAACCTCCCTGTTATAGACTGAATTGTATTCTCCCAAATTCATATGTTGAAGTCCAGCCCTAGACCTTAGAATGTGATGGATTGCAGAGTCTTTTTTTTTTTTTGTCTTTTCTAGGGCTGCACCCATAGCACATGGAGGCTCCCAGGCTACGGGTCTAATCAGAGCTGTAGCTGCCAGCCTACACCACAGCCACAGCAATATGGGATCCAAGCCACATCTGCAACCTACACCACAGCTCATGGCAACAACGGATCCTTGACCCACTGATGGAGGCCAGAGATCAAACCCACTACCTCATAGTTCCTAGTAGGATTTGCTAAACATTGAGCCAGGACAGGACCTCCAGAGATAGTCTTTAAAGAGATAAAATGTACCCCAGATATTTATTTTTTCTCAGCTTATAAATAAGCATTATCATACTGAGTAATACTGGAGCACAAGACATAAGGCAAAATTACTAATACTGATCCTGTATTTATTTAAAATTTTGTATTGTGTTCATCGTCATGAATTTTTGCATTAATTGTGATTTTTAAAATATATTGCATTCATTATTTCTCTTGAAAAAAAAGAAATAAAATGAAGTCATAGAGTTGGGCCTAAATCCAATATGACTGGTGTCCTTATAAGAAAAGGAATTTAGGTCAAAACATGCGTGGACAGAAGACCATGCGAAGACATAGAAGATGGGCATCTACAAGCCATGGAGAGACACCTCGGGAGAAACCACCAGCAAATGTCGATCTGGCTGGGAAACTGTATGGAAAAAAAATGGCCGTCTTCGCAAAGGTGTGGCTCCAGGCTCTAGGGGTCTATTTCTGACTCTTGCCTGTGCTTCTGCTGCCAACAGAGCTCAACTCTAAGTTCCTAAATGAGCATCAGTACCATCTCCAGAATCATTGCAGCAGCTGACACTTGGTTAGTGTTTTGCTCACTCCACTCCCCTTTCCACACCTGGCTTGGGTCCTCCAGGTTGTGTGGTGCCCCCAGGGTATGGCTTCTGTGCCCCCAGACATTTGTAAGACTCAGCAGCCTCCCTCCATCCTGCAGGATTTGCTCACATCTCCTCTGAGCAAATACTAATCTTTTCCCCATCACCCAGGCCCTCAATCACTACGAAGGCTCTGGCAGTCATTGGCACAAGTTCCTGCACTGGGGAGTTTTTGGTGGAAGGGCTCCAGCTGGGGCATCAGTGAGGCAGTCCTCCCCACCCAATAGTTTCTTGGGACACCAGCAGGAAGCAAGGCACTTTTGCCCTCTCAAAACATCCCATAGTATTTTGAAAGGTAACAGGAATGCAGCCAGTCCACAGCAGCCCTTTTGTATCTGTGCACGTGGTCCCCAGGCAAACATGTCTACCTCTCTGCCTGCATCAACGGCAGTCTTGTCATCAGGCCCTACACTCCCATCACCAGCGATGAGGACCAAGGCTACGTGGATCGTGTCATCAAGGTAAGGAGGGTAGGAAGAAGCTCCAGGAGCCCCTCACCCTCCTCTCTCTGGGATTTGTAGAAACTTCCAAGATGTATTTGATAGCAGGAGATGCATGTCATTTGGGGACATGGGGAGAGTATGTGGACTGGGAAAAGAGCACCTGTGTCATTCCTGCCCAGCTCCAGGCAGGTTCTAGTCAACAGGGGCCTCAGAAACCAGGGACATTCCAAATAAAATTCTTCCCGTTCTATCTTAACAGGTCTACTTGAAGGACATGCACCCCAAATTTCCTGAGGGTGGAAAGGTGTCTCTGTACCAGAATAGCCTGAAGCTTGGGGATGTGGTGGAGATTTGAGGGTCCAGTGGGTTGCTTACTTACACTGGGAAAGGTAATGGCCCAGCTTCCACTCCAGTGCCCCTGGTCCTCCATACACAGTGTGGCTCTGAGTGTTCATGTGCCTGTGCGCAGGGATAAGGGCGGGTGGCCGCTCCTACAGACACAGCACTGAAACCATTGGAGGTATGTTCTTCAGTCCCATTTGCTGCAGAGATCCATTCCCTCCCTGTCCCCATGAATTCACCAGGCCTGACAGCTGTGGCGATGACTAAAACAAACCAGATCCTTAACTCTCTGAGTGAGGCCAGGGATCAAACCTGCAGCCTCATGCATCCTAGTTGGATTCATTTCCACTGTGCCATGATGGGAACTCCCAGTTTGTCTTATGCTTTATTAATAATTGACTATCAAATTTTATTTTGCCCATATGTTTACTTAATTCTCCTGAGTCTGATGGCTGAGTTTATAAACAGTAGCTCTTACTCAGGCTGATGATCCTCCGTGTGCCCCCTGCAGCACACCAGTATCATGGAAATGGTTTCACTGGTCACTGAACAATCTCAATGGGTTTGCTGGGTACTAGTTTCCTCTGGAATAATAGCTACTTTCCCATTTGGCTGATTTTAGGAGTGGAACCAAAACTGGTCCCTGATGGAGTTAAGAATCATATTTTTGTGAGCTCTGCATTGATTCAACAGCTAGTTCTCCAGCAAGCCATGCTAATAGAGGAAGGGGCTGGAATTAGGTTTTGCGTGCTCTTTTATGTTGTTATTGTGTTACAGAGGTGGAGTCTTCACTCCTGGAGCAGGCTTCTGCAGAACAAAGTGAACAAAGTTGATCAAAAGACTCAACCAATGTGGTATTGAATTTAGTGTCATTAGCAGCTCTGAAGTCTAAATAGGTGAATATTTAACTGAAGTCATAAAGAGCATGAATTAACAGCTTTTTAATTTGGTATTTGAAATTCTATAATCCTACCTGACTATATGTGGAGAAGATTGTCAATCTAAAATATGTGTGCCATAAAAGCAGGAAATTGTACTTGCTTAACATAAATTTCAGATGGTAGCTGATTTGTGATTTGATTGCTTATGAGAGAAAACTAGTATTTGACTGACTTTTTCATTGAAGAATTTATGGTCAGTTTTTATAGGGAAGCTGGTAGATCCAAGGGTAGGATGGGTGGCTGTGTGTTGCTGACACATCTCTTGATGAAACACCCAGGCTGGTGGTCATATCAGGCAGTAACTGTGTTTTTCTTGCCATAATAATGAATGCCATCTCACTTTCCCATGAGTTTGACTGCAAAGTGTAGGCCTTTGCTATTTTAGCCTAGTTTTTCACCCATCTGTGCTGGCTAAGTTAAATAATAAAGGATTATTGATTAAACAGTGCTTTTGTGTTAGGATGTGCCTGTGTATTTGAGTAGTGGTAGAAATGTGTTTCCTAAGTAGTCTATGTACTGCTAATAATGGGCTCGTCATTCATCATTTTCCCTGGTTCTGTAACTGTGTTGAGTTTTAAGGATATAGCTGGTAAATTTTGATTGACTTCCTTTTTTTTTTGTCCTTTTCAGGCTGCACCCATGGCATATAGAGGTTCCCAGGCTAGGGGTCAAATCAGAGCTGTAGCAGCTGACCTACACCACAGCCACAGCAACACCAGATCCGAGCTGCATCTGTGACCTACACCACAACTCATGGCAACACCACATCCTCAACCCACTGAGCGAGGCCAGGGATCAAACCTACATCCTCATGCACACTGGTCAGGTCCTTAACCCACTGAGCCACAAAGGGAACTCCCAGGAGTTTTAGTTCTTAACCCTCTCAGCATCATTAGTTTCAAGTCAGCTGATGGAAGCCACAGGACATGACCACTACAGTTCGGGGGTCTTAAATCAAGGCCTTATTTTAAAATAACAGTCATGGAAAGGATTATGTTGGATTTGCTTTTCCTTTGTTTCTGCATTCCCTCCATTTTGTAGTTAGTAACCACCTGAATCTGCCATTTTGAACTTAGGGAATGTCTAGAAGACTAAAACATTTTTCTACAAAAAGCAATGGGGGACACAGCAGGGCTTTTGTACCTTGGAGGACCGCACAGGGTCCTGCTTTGTTCAGTGATGTGAGTAGACTCATATCATGGCAGTAAAAGTATTGTGTGTGGACATGAGTGGGGTGTCCTGGGAGTTCTCCCTTTGGGCTAGAAAGTTGCATTTGAAAGCTGCTACCAGAGGCCTGTCACATAGTCACCTAGGAGCATGTTTGGTTTCAGGAAGTCTGATTGAATGGCCCTTTTCTTACTGCCAACAGGCAAAATTGGTGGGATATCCAAATATTTGAGATTGGTGTGTATTCTTTTAATACTGTAGAAGTTCTGAGGTTTGCAAAGGATTGTCTGGGGTGGGAGTTCCCCAATGATGTGGTTTCATATTCATTTCCTTTCCCCTGATCATTAATGAAATGCCTGCTCAGATGCTTTGGTCATTTTTTTTCCAATGCGTTTTCCAATGCATTGTCTTTTATTTTAAAAGTATGTAGTTGTTGGAGTTCCCATCGTGGCACAGCAGAAGCAGATCCAACTAGGAGCCATGAGGTTGCAAGGTTGATCCCTGGCCTCACTCAGTGGGTGGAGGATCTGGCCTTGCCATGAGCTGTGGTGTAGGTCCTAGACATAGCTCAGATATGGTGTTGCTGTGGCTCTGGCATAGGCTGGCAGCTGCAGCTCCTATTGGACCCCTGGCCCAGAACTTAAATATGCCAAAAAAGACCTAAATAAATAAAAAACCAAATAAATGAATAAGTTGCAGCACTTAGGTATGAATGTGAGTTCAGCATGTGTAATTCTGAAAGGATGGGAGGAGCTGAGCCTCCTAACAAAGACAAAATGGCTAAATAAACTATGACACACCTACATCCTGAGAGGCATGCTGCCTTATAGATGTTCTTGGGGATATTTACTTGTCGATGGTGATGCTGAATGTAGATAGATAGATGATAGATAGGTAGATGATAGAAAGAAATTAGTGTGTATTATATTTAAGTTAATGTGCAAGACTTCATATTTTACCCTTTAGATTTTTCCTAAAAATATATATATATATATCTACTCTGAAAACAGAGCCAAATGTACTTGGTAAAAGGATATTTTCCTGTAAATTATTATTTTTATTTTAGTGCTTCCTTTATTCAAATTTATTTCAGGAGCTGTTTCATTTATGTGCACAGTATTCTTGCATTCTTTGCTTTATAAACTCAGGCACTCAACCAGGAGAAGCTTCAAGGGCTGGGCTGACCCAAAGTTCTGTGAACTTTGAAGTTTTCAGCATTACTGGGCCACAGTGAAGGTTAGATTACTTGCCCTCTTCCAGGCTTTAAGGTTAGGTGTAAACTTTCCTGAAAAGCATCAAGAGAGCTAAGCTTCCAAGGGTGAAATCAAATCTGATTCAGTATATTTGCTACTGTGAAAAACTTCCCCAGCTCAGACCTGTGCTAGCACAAGTTAATCTCAAAGTGGTACCAGAGAAACATTTCATGCATAGAGTTTGGTTGGTTACCTGGGTTGGGGAAACAATAGCAGGTGAAACTATTGTGGGAGAATTGGTGCTTCTGTGCCCATTGGCTTCTGGAAGAAGAGGCAGGGGGTCATGTTTCACAGCAACCACAACCACCGCATCCACAGGCTCTGAGGGGTGGATACAAAGTCTTTTGGGAGAAGAGGGGCCACAGATTTCCCCAGACCCAAACACGGACTCATACAGAGCATGCTTGTGCTCAGCCTTAGATTTCACGTTGGGCCAAACCTGGCTGACTCTGGGGAGGATATAGGTGTTCCTCAGCCAGGGTGGCTGGGGGCAGTGGTGGTGGGAGGAATGAGTGGGGGTATGGTGGGAGTGGTGGCAAGCCACCCCATTCAGAGCCTCAGTATAGCAGCCTTGCAGGGCGGGCAAGCCCAGTTTACTACTGATGCCCATGATGCTGTTGAGCATGGTGATGGAGACTGCCCCAATGCAGTGGTTGGTGTAGGTCTTGGAGAGCTTGGCCACCTTGGAGAGCATCTACATCCTGGTGCCCAGCAAGTTCTTGCTGATGTCTTTGTCCTTGTACCAGGTCATATCGCCCTCGCTGCAGTGGTCACGGGGCAGCTGGAAGAATGCCTTGCAGAGGGGTCTGTGCTTCGACAGGTACTTGACGAAGCTTGTGTAAGGGCAGAACTCGGTTCCTGTCTCATACATGAGGGGCAATTTCTCCTCGTCACTGCTCTCAGCATGCTTCTTGCTCCAAGACAATGAGCACAATTTGTGGTAGGGCCCGAAGTACTTAAAGTAGACGAACTTGCCACCATCCTCATCCATCGCCAGCCCAAAGGAGTCCTTGAGCTCACGCTGGTTCTCACGGCCTCACGTGCAGAAGTACATGCACGTCTCGAACCAGACCTTGTTGAGCAGCCTGAAGGACATGTTGGTGCTGAAGACGCTGGAGATTTAGAGCTTGCCCAGGTCGGCCCTTGTGATGGATTGCTTCTGCACCTCTGGCGGGGCACCCTGTTCCTCGAGCTTGCACATGACCACAGCCAGTCAAGTTGGCGCTGCACAGCTTGGGGTCCTTGGTGAGGTCGAGCGTGCGGCAGTAAGGGGACTCATTGAGGTAGTGGTTGAGGGAGCTGTGGATGATGATGAGCAACGGCTTGCTGTAGAGCTGGCCACTCTTGGAGTGGGCCTCTGCATAGAATGCATAGAACAAGCACAGCACGTGGCACAGAGCCCCCTTGTCCATGGTCTCCAAGTCTGGGCTCTGCGCCTTCTTGCTCAGGTACTCCTGGAAGATGCGCAAATCATAGTGGGTTGCCAGCCGGGTGTTCTTGCTCAGCTGGGCCCGCTCGGGGTCCCATCCCCTGGGCGGCCCACCACGGGCCTGGGGCGCCAGCAGTTGCAGTGGCGCCTAGGGCTTCAGCATAGAGCTCTGGTCCATATTGATCATATGGACCAGCTCAGGCTCCAGCTCCTCCCCAGCCAAGTCCTCAGGCTCCAAGGGCTGGTCCCAGTCCAGCCCCATCTCTTCCGCCTCCTCCTCCTCCAGACCCCCACCTCCACCCTCCTCCTCCTCATCCCCTGTTATCTGCACCTCCTGGATCTCCTTCTCCTCTTCCTCTTCCTCCTCCTCCTCACCAGTGCTGCAGTAGTGCAGGTGGCAGTGGCGGCGGCTGTGGCCCCCAGCACCGTGCTCGCCCTCACCCTCCTCCCCATTGTTCTCCTTGGCAGCAGCGGCAGTGGCAGCGGTGCTGGCGCTGTGGCCCGTGCTGGTGTTACAGTCCCGGCTGCCAGGCATTCTCGCCATATTGCTGTCTCTCTGCCTCCTGTAAGTTACTCACCTTCCTAGTGTCTGCCTGGAGAGGATACAACATCTAAATCACAAGAGGAGAGACCTCTGTGGGTGTGCCTGCAGCACTGCTGTCTATGGTAAACAGCTTGCTGCTGACACTTTATAAAAGGAAAACTTTATCTCTCTTCTTGATCTGAAAGTGCCAACCAATGAACACTATCTAAACAATACTAACTCATAAAATGTTACTAAATGAAAAAAAATCCTGTTACAGTTTATAGAGTAAGATCCCCATTAAAAAAAAATAACACCACACAACTGTGTCTGAAGATACACGAATATGAAAAAGTCTGAAAACTCCCAGGATACCTCATGGTGTATGCCTACTTTCACTGTTGGTACTGTCTCTAGCTTTTGGGACTTGTATAGAAAAGCAGAAAAATACAAATGAAAAGCCAAACATGGGTGTTCCCATCAACGCTTGGTGGAAATAAATCTGACTAGCATCCATGCAGACACAGGTTAAACCCCTGGCCTAGCTCAGTGGGTTAAGGATCCAGCATTGCCTCAAACAGTGGTGTATGTCACAGACATGGCTTGATCTGGCATTGCTATGGCTGTGGCTGTGGTGTAGGCTGGTGGCTACAGCTCCAGTTCAAACCCTAGCCTGGAAACCTCCATGTGGCATGAGTGTGGCCCTAAAAAGAAAAAAGAAAGAAAAAAAGAAAAGCCAAACACAGCCTAGAGAGGTGCTGAGCATAGAATAATGGTGCTCACTGGCAGGGGTTCAGGACACTGCTTTTGGTGCCTGGTAGGCCTGGGTTCAAAGTCAGATTCTGTCATTTACCAGATAAGATCCTGGGCAAGGGGCTTTATAGCTCCAAGTCTCAGTTTCTTCTTCTTTAAATTAGGGTTCATTGTGCTCACCTTACAGTGTTATCAGACCATAAAAGTGATACCATAAAGTCTTTCACAAAATGACTGCCAACAGCAAAGTAAATGGGCATTGGTTTTAACAAAAATAATCACCTTTATTGAGATCAATTGCACATAATAAAATGCAATTGAGCTACACAGTGCTGTGGCTGTAGCCTCTCCTCCCATCACCACAGATTAAATTTGCCATTTCTATAGTTTTGTGTAGATGAAATCACAAGGATATGCTTCCTTCCCTTTTTGAGATTCAGTTGGGTTGTTGTTCCAGGTATCATTAGTTTGGTTCCTAAGAGCCCCAAATGTCTACAAGCAGGTAAAGGCTGTACAGTGATGAATTATCCAAAGAAAGTTCTAACCTTCCACTTTCAGTTCCTGGGAGGTGATCTTTAGGATCCTGGAGTAGCCTGCTTCATGGGACTGTTTGCCCAACAGTCCCACAACGTGATTTATGATGGATGGGTCTTTGGAACACACTCTATCAATTCCAGCCTCTGGGAGAGGCTGGAGATGATCAGCCATGTGACAATAGGTGATCAAGCTCCAGTATAAACTCTGGAAACAGTGCATGAGTGATCCTCCTGAATCAGCAGTATTCTGTACACTCTGCTATGCATTGATGCCAGGAGGGGGGTGGGTAACACATCCTGAGAAAATGGAAACTTCATGTTGGAAACCCTTCCAGATTTGGCCCTATGTGGTGGGAACACTTGGTTGATTCTAATTTGTATCCCTTTGCTATAGGAAAAACATAATTCTAAATGGAGCACTTTCCTGAGTTCTGTGAATTGTTCTAGCAAATTATGGAACCTGAGAGTGGTGGTGGAGACTCCCAAATTTGTTTCTGAAGTGAGGAGGGTGTGGGGATTCCCAGACTTGTGGCTGGTGCCTGAGCTGAGAACGTCTTGTAGGAATTCTGCCCTCAGACTTTTCAGTTTGGCAAACTCCCTGCCCATGGATAAATGTACTGTGGTATGTACCATGGAAGGGTACTCAGTGATTTGAAAAAGGACATACTATTGATGCATGCATGGGACACAGAAATGAATCTCAAAACGATTGTGTGTGTGGGTTTAATGCTGCAATTCAGCAACTGACCCAGATAACAGGTGACCACGGATGCCCTCCACCTGGGCTTATTGCACAGAAAAATGCCATGCCAGGAAGGCAAGTTGCCATGGTTTGTGGGTGAGAGGGTGAGAGCTTCATTGGGAAGTGAAACATTGGTGGGGCCCAGAGGATAGAGTGATATGGAAGCCATGAGGGCACTTCCTTCTAACACAGATGGACAAGCCTGGCAGGAAAATGGACACTAGGGCTCAGGGAAAATAAAGCAAGGCTAGGGGTCAGTGAGAATTTGGACTCACCTGTAAGGTGTGAGGTGACCCTAGCATTTTCAGAGCTGGATGTGGGTTGCCATGTGATGAAAGTAAGGTGGTGGAGTCTCCACTGTGGCTCAGTAGAAATGAATCTGACTAGCATCCATGAAGACTCAGGTTCAATCCCTGGCCTTGTTCAGTGGGCTAAGGATACAGCATTGCCTCAAACTGTGGTGTAGGTTGCAGAATAATCTTGGATCCTGAATTGTTGTGGCTGCAGTGTAGGCAGGTGGCTAGAGCTTTGATTCAACCCCTAGCCTGGGAACCTCCATATGCCACAGGGATGCCCCCCAAAAAAAGATCAAAAAAAAGTAAGGTGGAGAGAAAAATTTGCTCCCTATTGTTGTACCAGGTTGAAGACTAATATTGTTGTACCCACTGGAGAATAATTGGAATGGTTGGGCAAAGGATATTTGCTCTGAATATAGCTGTCAGCAACCCATGCACATTTCAATACCCAGTGAAGTGCTTTTCAGACTTTTCTCAACAGCAACTGAAAAATAAATTTTGCATCAATACTCAGTATGCATACAAATGAAACAAAATTTCACCAAACAATATGTGCTCTTACAGCATGCAGTGCATTCTAAAATTTCCTATTCTATCCTGGTCTATGGTTTCTTTTCCTTGCCATTCTTTCTTTCTTTCTTTTTCTCTTGATCTTGCCCTCTTTCTTTCTTTCCTTCCTTCCTTTTGCTTTTCAGGGCCACAGCCAAGGCGTATGGAGTTTTCCAGCCTAGGGGTCAAATCAGAGCTGTAGCTGCTGGCCTACACCACAGCCACAGCAATGCAGGATCCAATCCAGGTCTGTGACCTATAACACAGCTCACCACAATGCCAGATCCTTAATCCACTGAGGGAGGCCAGGGATCAAACTGCATCCTCATGGAAAATAGTTGGAGTTGTTACCAATGAGCCACAATGGGAACTCCTAGGATTTCTTTTTAAAAAACATACTGGTGATTAAGCACTAATTTTTTTCCTGGCTAAATACATTTGACCCCTTCCACATCCTATAGTGAAACTGCTTTTCTGGGTGGATGGGGGCGGGGGGCATTGGTGTTTCTGCAGAGCTGCAGGGATGGGCTGTGGTGTGGCTCTGACAGTGAGCCTGGGATGGGGGGAGAGCAGTTATGAGGACTGGCTCTGCCTCTCAGGTCATGTGGCCACAGGCACATCTTGTCACCTCTGACCCTGACTTGCCAACTCTTCAGAGGGACTGGCCACACCTGCCCTGCCTCTGAGTGGCCCTCAGAGTTGAGACCAGGTACTTGAAAGCTTCTTGGAGCTGCTATGAGCTATTTGAGGGAAAGGAATTATGTCCCTGTTTTTGTAATGCGCCCCACACCCTTCCCACAGATACCTGGTAACCACTGCAGTGGATGCATATCACAAAGCAAGCATGGGAGTGTCACAGCATAGGTGATTTTAAAAGTCTGAGCATCCCCTCCAAGGCAGGTAGGACTACATATTTTAGATACATGGTCTGTAAACATCACTCAGGTATTCTTTGTAGGAAGTTATTATGCTCATCATATGGGTGAGGAAACAGAGGCTCAGAGAGAGGAGAATGTTGCAATGATTGCATGGGTGAGAGATTTCAAAGCCCAGAGCACTCATTAGCCCCTGTCCCCCTGCCCACTCTGCCCCACTGTGAAGTCCTTGACCTTCAACAGCCAGGCCCAGGGCATTTAGGGAAGTGTGTTAGCTGCAGACAGCCATGGATGAACACTGCAGCCCGAGGTGCCCCTCAGTGCTCTGGAGAGCTCTCATGTATATAGATATGTCTCTGTCATTGAATCTGGTTTCCCAAATTATGATCATGGCAACTGCAAACACGCAGGACACCCAGCTCAGCTTTGTTCAGATGCTTGACTCCTTATGGCAGACATGGTTGTTACACCTGCTCTAACAAAGTTGGGAGGGTTGAGATGGCTTTCCCAAAGTCACACAGCCGATAAGGAGCTGAGGTGAAACTTGAACTCCACTTGATCCCCAGACCTCCAATTATGACAATTTCAACCACTATGTCTTGGAGATTTAAGGAACAAGAAAATGGGAAGGAATAGAGAAGGCTGATGCTCAATTCTGAGGATATCATGAGTGCTCTCAAGGAAAGCCAAAGTGCAAAAAGAGAAACATAGACTGAGAGAGCTGAGGGCCAATCAGGTCAGAGTGTACAGCATAACCCAGATTCCAGCAACCGCCCCCCAAAGCATTCTATTATTCTCTTTTTTTCTTTTTTTTTTCTTGTTAGGGCTGCACTCATGGCATATGCAAGTTCCCAGGCTAGGGGTCAAATCAGAGCTGAAGCTGCCAGCCTAAGCCACAGCCATAGCATCACCAGATCCAAAGCACATCTGCAACCTACACCACAGCTCACAGCAATGATGGATCCCTGCTAGAACAGCCTTGGCTGTGGACTCTCCTCCAGGCAGGTGGATTTTTCATAAACAGTTTGTTGTCAATCTCAAGAAGAGGAGAATTACAGTCTCAGGGCTCTGACAGCATGGTACCCCAGAACACACTCTCCATGCTCCTGTCCCATGTGCATGGTGGGGTCACTGGGGGCCTGCCAGCCAGAGGAGGAGACTGGAGGGGAGGGTGGGCAGCTTCAGAGAAGGGAAAGTCTTTATAAATAACTCCATCCTCCCTCTGCCTTGAAATCACAGCACTATGACAGGCTATGAAATTAAATGAAGAGCAGCCAGGGCTACGGCATCAGTGGGGAGAGAGGGTGCAGGATGGGGATAAGCTGGAGAGGCAGGTTAATGATAACTCAGGTAAACAGGTGACCCCTGAGAGGAGTCAAGAAGCCCTGGGATGTGCACTTGTCTGAGTGTGTGTGTGTATTTGTGTGTGTGTGTGTGTGTGTGTGTGTGTGTGTGTGTGTAAGATATACACACAGAAAGAGAGAGAGGGAGAAGGCCATGAAATCCACTTGTATTTCATCCCTCCCTCTTTTTTTTTTTTGATTTTTAGGGCCACACTGGCAACATATGGAGGTTCCAAGGTTAGGGGTCGAATTGGAGCTGTACCTTCCAGTCTACACCACAGCCACAGCAACATGGGATCCAAGCTCCGTCTATGACCTACACCACAGTTCATGGCAATGCTGGATCCTTAACTGGCTGAGCGAGGCCAGGGATTGAACACACTTCCTCATGGATAGTAGTCAGATTCATTACCCACTGAGCCACAATGGGAACTCCTGATCAGAGTATTCTGAACACACTTGGCCCAAGCACTTCCAAGCCAGCTACACAAACTCTCACGCACACAAACACAATTTTCATCCTTAAATCTTGGTAGCTAAGCTGTACAACCACATGTGATGAAGTCAAGAGAAGTGTGCAACCTGAGTTGGTTTCTCTGGAGCTCTCAATGTGACCCTGATAAGTGGCATCCTGTGGGTTAAGCTGACTAGACCAGGGGCTCCTGCCCCAGTGGCCACACAGCCACCTGGGGAAAACATTCTTGGCCTGGGAGCTTTCCATCAGTTTGATTCAGATTGAGCCCAACCTCTTTCTTAGGAAGATTTTGTCTTCTTGCTCATGGCCTTCCTTCCCTTATTTAAATAATTGCCTTATATTTTTTTCTCCTAGTCTAACTGGGGACAGACTCTTGCTCACTTAAGGACAATCCTTTTAATGTTTTTGTCTTTTTGCCTTTTCTAGGGCCACTCCCATGGTATATGGAGGTTCCCAGGCTAGGGGTCTAATCAGAGCTGTAGCCACTGGCCTGCACCAGAGACACAGCAATGTGGGATCCAAGCTGCATCTGCAACCTACAGCACAGCTCACAGCAATGCCATATCCTTAACCCACTGAGCAAGGCCAGGGATCAAACCCACAACCTCATGGTTCCTAGTTGGAACCACAAACCTGTTAACCACTGAGCCACAACAGGAACTCCCAAGGGCAATCCTTGAGTGACATTTTCCACTGTAGTCCCTTCTAGATATAGGACTGATGTTTTCACCAGCTCTTCTGGGATTCTCTTACAGAGAGAGACTTGATGTTAAATCCAGTTTTTCCTTCATAGGAGGGGCCAGTAGTTACAGATGCACAGAAAGCTATTCCAGAGCACAGGCTACCCATACCAAGAAATCTGCCTGGGCTACTCAGATTCAGCCAGAGTCCATTTACACAACACTAACTGAGAGTTCTCCACACAGAGAACTTAAACATCCCCAGAAAAACAGCTCTGCAAGGAGAAAGTGCAAATTATGACTTAGGGCCCACATCTATTTTTGCACAGTGCATACCAATGTGGTTTTGCTCTTTAGCTAGGGCAATGCAACTACTAATTCCTTGACACAGAGCTACCCAGATGCAAGAATTTGTTTCCTGAGACTGTTACAAGAAATAAAGACCATTAGGAATTTGGTTTTCCCTTCAGAAATCCAGCAGGCATGATGGGGCTAGATGTGGAGTGTTTAAGCACTGTCTCTTAGAGCATAGTATGAGCAGGACTGAAGAGGTTAAAGCAGGCCCAGAGAAAGGGGGCAGGCATTCAGGTGGGCTGGTATGTGCTAAGCTTGTGTCAGAGACTTTTATCATCAAGATTGTGCCATCAAGATCTTATCACAAGCACAGACTCAGCTTGGATGAGGAGCAAGTGTAAGAAATAAATCAGAACATCAAAGAATGAAATGTGAAAGGCATAAAGTACCACACACCAGCTGGCAAGAGAAGAAATTAGTCACAGAATTTGATCACTTGGAAGATACACTTGTAGGATAATATGAGCTGAGGATGTCTAGAGGAGCCACGGGATGTCAGTGGGCCCTCAGGGACAGGTGGATTCCTGAAGCTCTCAGCAAGCCTAGCCTGGCTCCATGGCATGTGTCTGGGAGGTGTGGGGGATTGAGGCAGGATAGAAGGATTGATGGATTTTAAATCATTGCCTAGTGGTTCTGCCAAGTTCAGTCAGTACTTCCTCTGTCTTAAAATTAAAAAAAAAAAAAAGAAAAGAGATGGGTAGAAAAGAGAGCATAATAACAAGAAGAGTAGGGGAGCAGAAAAATAAGACAAGGTAGGAAGAATGCAAAGGAGGATGAAACAGTTTAATAAATGCAAATTATGGTCTCAGAGCCAATATTAAAAAGATTTCAGTTGGCGGCGATGGGAGTTCATGTGTTTGTGTTTACTTCTGTTTCTGGGAAGATGTAATAGATTTATTATTCTTTTCCCCTTACTAAGGATGATTAGAAACTTTACACCATTTATATAAAGTCTACTTTTTTATATAAACAAAAGGCTGTGAAATGTGGAGGAAAGAAAGTAGATGAGCTGGGAACTGTGAGAACTGAGGATGATATGGTGGGGAGGCTCCACATATCCCAGACAAGGAGCTGAAGAAGCGACCAACAGGTGCAGACAAAATAAAGAAACAAACAAACAAGAAAAGCCTGCTCTCGAGCCAAAGGCTGGGGAGAGAGGCAGGCTAGAAAGACACAAATCTTTTAGACAGTAACCATTCTACTCCAAATGCTACAGAGAGACAACCTGTCAACCAAGGTCTAGGGAGGAGCATGGCCTTCTGACCTCATGAGATTTGGAAGAGGTACCCCAACACCTGTGCCACAGTGGTGACTGGACAGGTCAAATAGGGAGCCTGAGTTATCATCTCAAATAGCTGGTCACAAGGAATCCCTGACCCTGACTGAGGTATGAGTAGACGTCACATGTAAGTCTACAACTCCAGCCCTCACTTGGCAGTGAGGGACACTTGCTTCAAGTCTCAGTGGGGTCTGACCTGTACCCCAACTGGCAGGAAGAAGGCAGTGACTCAAGGATCTTGCCTGACTTCTTTAAGTGACTGAGCTGACATGTAAACCCAGGTCTGTTGGCTTTCAATGCCCAGGAGTTTAAGCAGAAGCCAGGGTCCCCTCCAGGCATGTGGCACCCACTCTAGGCATGGGGCAAACCTGAAGCTGATATCTGGAAACCATTGTTAGGGGCCCATGTGGGGCTGGGGAGGCCAGAGCCCCCCAAGAGGCCAGGGATGCTCATCGGAGACAGTGTTTGGCCAAAATGGAGAAGCGGGTGCTAGGATGAGGGGACTTATGAATTAAGGGTTGATGTTAGACAAGCATCTGATTCAGTGACTACAAGGATGGCTTGTCAGCACTTAGACACAGAAGTGGTGGTGAATAAAAATCACTGATCCTGAGTTAACAAAGAATGAGTTATGCCAGACTGACCTCATTCCTCTCCATGGCTTTGCCCTTCTGATGATCTATGGGAGGTAGAGGGGAACTCATAGATGGCCACACTATAAATGTCTGCTGTATGCCTCCTGACATTTGCAAGGACACCTTTGGAATGTGAGCTTGATGCCACCAAGGAAGGCTGCTTTCAGGTGAGTTGAGTACTTGTGCCCCAGGGGGCCCACTTAGCCACCACAAGCTCAGAGGGAGTCTCAGGAGCAAAGTGGAGATGGTTCAATAACCAATAAGGAAAATGTCACTGTGAACTGCTTGAAGAGAAAGCAAAGCACCTTGGAGCAGGCAGATTTACCTTTATATCTGGGGTGTCAGAGGGGTACCAATAGCATTGGGTGGGTGAAACCATAGCAGTAACAGCTGACACTGTGTAGTCTGCTCTAGGCCTCCCTACTCACTGTGCATAGATTCATCAGTTGCTCCTGACAAGCCTATGAAGTAGGTCCTGTTATTTGCCATGTTTTACACTTGGGGAAACTGAAGCAGTGAAAGGGGTCAAGGCCAACAGAACCCTGAGACTGAGTCCCTTCCATTATTTATTTAGCTATGCATTTATTTTTTTGGCCACCCCGAGGTACCTGGAGTTCCCAGGCCAGGGATAAAATCCAAGCCCCAGATGTGACCTAAGCTGCAGCTCTGGCAGTTCTGGAACCTCAACCCACCAATCTGGGCCAGGGATTGAACCTGTGTCTTGGTGTTCCTAAGATGCTGCTGATCCCATTGCACCACAGCAGGCACTCCAGGACTGAGTCCCTTTAGACTGAGATTGCCCTCTATGGTGGGGAAAGTGTACCTATTTTATGCACAAAAAGATGGCCCTTTACAGCAAGGGGCTCCCCATACACAGCTCTGGGAAACCCTCCATGCCCCCCAGGCAGAGTTGGGGATCCCTCCATGTGCTGGCATGGTACCAGGGATGTGGTGCCATTGTCACACCCCACAGCTGCCCTGGTTTATCATTTCCTGTGTGTACAGGCCACGGCATCCATTTAGGGGGGACCGTCTGTGTGTACCTTAGTGATGCTTCAGAGTTTTTCATCAATGTTGGCAGGTGTTGGGGACTGAAGATGGAAGGTGTGGCAAAGCATGGAGGACAGAGAGAAGTCCTGGGGCTGTGGAGCCTGAGTGTTCACATGTGCAACAGAATCACTGGTAGAGGCCAGCTGAAGGGACAACAAATGAAGAAGTTTGTCAAATCCCCAGTGTTGTCTCAAGGGCAGCTGTGGAATGTTCTTTCCTGAGTCCTTGAATGGCCTGGGGAGAGGACCCCATAAGAGATGCCCCGGCCTCTCCCATTCTCCAGCCCACAAGCCAAGAAGCCTGCGAAGACTTTGAAGTTTCTACTTGTGAAAATCTGGCTGCTTTCCTTGTCCTTTGCACAGCTCAGAGCTCTGAAAGACACAGAGGATTCCTATGTGCTTATTGCTAAGGGAAAGGAGCCATTCAGATAATGCCACATACTGTCTGATTCCAGCTATGTGACATTCAGGAAAAGGCAACATAATGGAGACCATCAAAAGGTCAGTGGCTGCGCATTCCCATTGTGGCTCAGTGGCAACGAATCCAACTAGTGTCCATGAGGATATGGGTTTGATCCCTGACCTCACTCAGTGGGTTAAGGATCTGGCATTGCTGTGGCTGTGGTGTAGGCTGGTAGCTACAGCTCTGATTTGACCCCTAGCCTGGAACTTCATACACCACAAGTGTGGCCCTAAAAACAACAACAGTAACAAAAACAGCAAAAACCAAAAAAGATTGGTGCTGCCAAGTGTTCAAGGGGAGAGAGGGGTGAGCAGGTGGAGCCCAGGGCATGTTCAGGACAGGGACACAGCACTCTATGACCCATGTCATTGTGCAGTTGTCTAAACCCAGAGAATGGATGACACCAACAGTGAACCTTGATGTAGAGGTTAGTTAACACTAAGTACTGGCTCATCAATTGTAGCCAGGGTACCTCACTAAGGCAGAGGTTACTAATGGGCAAAACTGCACTGAGAGGGGGTCATATGGGAAATCTGTATTTTCTGTACAACTTTTCTATAAACCAATGACAGCTCTACAAAGAAAGCCTCTTTGAAAAACAGAGCTCTGTGTCTGACCTGGAGCATGAGCTGGAAACAGGGCCAGCCCACTGATGTGAAGTCATAGGAATGTGAGAACTCTGGGGAAGGGCAGATCCTCACTGCCCACGGTGGGTTTAAAAACAGGCAGCACCAATGTCATCATGGCACTTGTCAGCTTCCTTGCTGTCTCCTGGGCCAAAGACACAATGGGCAAGCAGGCTTCATAGACCTGGAAATGCTCCAGTAATACTGTGTGAGCAAAATCAATCTGATAGATTTGTTTGGGCATTTAGTTGCTTGAAGTCATCCTAGCCAAATGGACTCTGTGATGGGCACCTTTAACACCTGTTTATGGCTGAGGAGTCCAGGTAACTGCCCCAGGAGGGCAGAAGTGCTGAGGCTGGTGGTGTCTCTTGTCCCTCACCCCCATCGCAACTGATGCGGTGGCAGAGTGTTTAGAGCATGGAGCTCCCTCCTAAGGGGATGTTGGGCAGGATCTGCTCCTAAGCCCCAGATGCTCATTGGGAGGAGGAGCTGGGAGGAGTGTGGACATGGAGGGGAGGGACATGGAGGGGAGGGGCAGGGCTGCTAAGAGAGACCTCAGGCATGGGGCTGGGTGATGTTTGACTGGATCTTTTAGAAAAGCCAGGAAAGAGGAGTTCCCCTCATGGCACAGTGGAAACAAATCCAACTAGGAAACATGAGGTTTTGGGTTCGACCGTGGCCTCACTCAGTGGGTTAAGGATCCGGCATTGCCATGAGCTGTGGTCTAGGCTATCAGCTGTAGCTCTGATTTGACCCCTCTTCTGGGAATCTCCATATGCCATGGGTGCAGCCCTAAAAATAAAAAAGCCAGGAAAGAGAATTTCACCATGTAAAAGCTGAGGAATTCTTTGAGGCCATCTGTTCCCCCTTCACAGGACCACTGAGCAACCAGGGCTCAGAGGTTTCTGAGACACACAGTGGTGCCCTCAGCTGGATCAAGGTGTCCCTGACTCCTAGGCTTTGCAGGTGAGCAGACCTTCTCCTGTGCCCCCATCTCAGCCCAGCTCTTTTCTGCTTCCCACTCCCCACAGGGAACCACCATCCTCAACCTGGCACCAGCCTCCAGGTCTAGCCCTGAGTTACCTCTCCATCCCCAGCCCTCAGCTGCCCATGCACCCCACTCAGATTGCTCCAACCACACTGCTATGTCTGCTGCAGCCTCTGAGAGCCCAGGTTGGGAGACCTTGTCCTTAGCTTCAGAGTTCTGGGTTTGTCCTGCCTGTTTGCCCCAGTCCTCATTTCCACTGGATCAGAGATGGCAAACTCAGCCTGGCCCATAGCAGGTGCTTTATAAATATTTATTGACTGAACAGGGTCTATAAATATTTCTTATGGGCTCTAAGCAGACATTATCAGCTTCCTTCCTTCAAGCCCCATCCCATACCCCCTCACTCCAAGCTATATTTTTTCTCCATTTTTGCTGCCCTGTTGCATAGGGAGCTCCCAGGCCACGGATCAGAACCAAGCCACAGTTGCAAGCTAAGCTGAAGCTAAGGCAGCACTGGATCATTAACCCACTGTGCCTGGCTCAGGGATTGAACCTGCATCCCAGCACTCCAAAGATCCTGATCCTGTGGCACCATGGTGGGAACTCCACCCCAAGCTCTTCTTGCATCTGCTGGTGCTGACGTTTCTTTATCCCAGGGTCTTGAAGGACCTGGGACCAGGGTTCTGCATGCTCTGAACACACAGATGAGGCCCTGAACAGGGCCAGTTCGGCTGGTACTCAAGAAGCTGGGCATGCCTCTGGCCACTTAACACTGCACACTGCAGGTGCCCAGGGACAGGTTTCCAGCCCGGTGAATGCTACCTGCCACAGCAGCTGAACATGGCCTGGCAATGCCACATGCTCTGTGTCAACTTTTACGGTTTCAGTGCAATGGTGCCCAGCATCAGCCATCCTGCTGAGCAACTGCTGCTCCCGGGGGCCTGTTCTGCCTGCTGGAGCAGCATCTTTGCCTCCCACTTCCTTCTCTATCACCTTGAAATCCATGGGCATTAACTTTTATGCTCTAATTTGAAAACAGAAAATAAAATTAGGGAAGCAGGTTAGTGTTAATCTCTGGGACTGCCCATGCAGGTGACCTGAGTCCTTCAGAGTCCTTGGGGGAATTTCTAAGGTTGTCCTGTCTTCTCACCTCCACTCCCCACCCCAGCAGAACTTTCTGTAGCACTCAGAGAGGGGCTGTGCTGGGAAGGAGAGCAAATGCCCCAAAGGCTAAGGATGACAACTTCCCTCCACAAAGAGAAGCCAGGCAGGTGCTCCTAGGATGAGGGGCCAGAGGAAAGGGCACATTTTATCCCATCACTCTAGGGCAGCCCAGACAATCTTTGTCTGCAAGCACATTTGAAGGACCAAGGCAGAGGCACACACCTATGGACACACACCTGAGTTAATCACCTACATGATACCCTCTCTCAACAAGGGAGAGAAGTGGACATTTATTGAACACCTCTTGTGTGCTGTGACACACCTTAGCTGTCATCCTCACAGCCCAGCATGAAGGTAGAGGTAGACCATCTCCAGAATCTTCATGGACATACTGAAGTTGGTCATGGTGGGAGGAAGCTCAAGTCCACAGCTAGTTAGTGGCAGAAGCAGGGTTTTTTTTTTTTTTTTTTGTATGTTTTAGGGCCACACCTATGACATATGGAGGTTGCCAGGCCTGGGGTCAAATCTGAACTGTAGCAATTGGCCTATACCACAGCCACAGCAACTCAGGATCTGAGCTGCATCTGTGACTTACAGCACAGCTCATGGCAATGCTGGATCCTTAACCCACAGAGTGAGGCCAGGGATCGAACTTGAATCCTCATGGATACTAGTCAGATTCATTTCTGCTGAGCCATGACGGGAACTCCCAGAAGCATGTTTTGAAGCAGGTGATGGCCCATTCCAAAGCCTGTGTTCTCCCAGGATGGCACACTGGCTCTGCAGGGGATGGCTTGGGGGATGGCTTGGGACCTGGGTGTCTAGTAGGAGGGCTGTGTCACACAGCTGTGTGTGGGGGATTGGGCTGCAGGCTGTGGCCTGTGAGCCTTTGTGTGTCACTCCCAGCTGTTCTGGGCTGCTGTGTGGTTGGGGGCAAAACCCTTCTGCTGGAATAGGAGGCAGCTCTGGCTATGAGCTAGCTGCTGAGATGGGTGTAATTGGTGGGATGCAACCTTGCAATGAAATAAAACTTCCATGGGAGCTTCCCTGTGGCACAGCAGGTTAAGGACCCAGTATTGTCACTGCAGTGGCTTGGCTTGCTGCTGTGGGGCGGGTTCGACCCCTAGTCTGGGAATTTCCACAGTCCCAAGGTGTGGCCAAAAATAAATAAATAAATAAATAATGAAAGAATAGTAAAGAAAAAAAGCTACATGGAAGTGAAGTATGAATACGTCTCATGTGTAGAATGGGGAGTCAGTCAGCCGGAAAACCACTGCCCTGCAGTTCCTTCATACACGCACCTGTGCAAACCTGCCAACACCATGGGTTCTTGGCACTGGCTCCTGATCACTGGCCTGGGGGTGCCACCCTCTCCCCAAACAGAAAGAGCTTTAGGGGGAGCAGGTGGCTCTGTCACAGCACCCTTCTGCATTCCAATTCACAATCCAGCCAGGTTTGTTCTATTACCTACTAATTCCTGAGGCTGGCTGAGAGGGATTGGTGCTGTCCATAGCCAGAGGGCCTCCGGGACTTTTACATGAACAGTCAGATTCACCACATGCTTGGGTATCATGAGGACATTTTCTTGCCACATAAACTCACTACAATGACAAAAAATCATGGGAAACAGTATTTGCGAGTGAGACTCAGATGTCTCACACACTAAAGGACCAAGGGGATGACCCAGGTAATTTGGTTGGACAACGTCTGATGCCGTCCCTGACCAGGTGCTTCCTTCCCGCCAGCATCTGTGCTTAGAACGATGTTGACATGGAGTGGTATGTATGTGTCACTTGTGTTGTTACCTGTCTCGCAGGTGTGCAGGCTGGAGATGCACGGCTGTGCTCTGCTCACAGGCTGCACGCTTCTGATCTCTACTTTTGGAGAAAGAACATTCTCAGGAAGGAGAGGACAAGACCCAGAGACAGCCCTGTAGGCCTCTTGGGTGGGAAACAAGGCACTTACCTGGTGGTCTCTGAGACACACCCTCCACTTACGTGGGATCAGGGTAGGACAGGTGTGGCATGGAGAAGAGCTGAGACCCGCCCAACAGGGATCCTGGGAAGGCTGCTGTGGCCAGGGTGGGGGTGGGGGTAGCTACTACAGTGAACTCTGGCTCCCCCCACCCCCACACCCAGCCACCCATGCTCTCTTTGAGCTGGCCAGATGGGGTTTAAGCATGGACATGTATGAAATCCAGCTTTCATGGTGAAACACCATTATTATTACCACACACCTTTACCCACATGCTCAGCATACTGCTGCTGCTGCTGCTGATGGTGGCACCCCCGCCCATGGCACTGGGTGAGGCACAGCCTGTCTAGTCCCCTCCCTCCTTCAGCCTCTGGTTCTGGCCCTGCACTGTCTCCACCCCCCACATCACTGTCACTGCCCGCCCAACTCCACTCTGCTATTAAAGTCATGCTTCAAACTGTCATTTTCTTTTTAATTTTTAATAAGTCTGTGTTGAGAAAAAAAAAATGGGGATTTGGTCAAGCTTCCAGCTCTCATGATTGTATCAGCATAGCAATTTGATGAATCAGAGTTTTGTCTGTATTTGTCTAAAACCCAGAGGAGAAAAGGAATCAGCATGTATTTGAAGAGACTCCTCAGGACTCAGGGAATTCTTTTTTATCAATCATCTTCTTAGGAACAACACCCAGTGGGCACCGGGAGAGCATGCAGAGGGGAAGCTGGGTTGACAGGGAAGTGAGGCAGCCAGAGGCACCGGGAGCACAAGCAGAAATCATCTTTCTTTAGGCTGGGTGGCCAGCCTGTGGACCTGCCAGGACAAAATTAAAGGAAAAAAAAATCCCACCTCACATTTTATTTGGAACAGGAGGAATGTGCTTTCAGAAACAATTTCTGTTTTGAAAAATTAAATATGGCTGATTTGGAAGCAAGGGCAACAACCCTAAGAGGTAACTAGACAGGGACTAAACGATTGAGATAAACTTTTGAGTAGGATCTTTTAAGAATGCCCCGACAAACATTACTGTGATAACTTCTCCACCACGAGATGTATTTGGACATATTCTGATCATGTGTAAGGTCGCAAGATTTACCCAATGCCATGGATCCCTGTGGTAGACTATGAATACAAATATGATATCTCAGCAAAGGACAGTCCAGAGGACAAGAACTCTTCTTTTTGAAGGAATTTACAGAGGCAGAGTCTGCCCGAGTCTTTCTTTTTTCACTGGAACTGCCAAATCCCACTTTAGTCTTGCATTGCACAGAACTGTCCAGTGCAAGAAGACCATCCAAGAGACATGTGAGAATCTTTCCCTCTGGGAGCCCACAGGGGGCACTCTGCTGCTCCTCCTGCCGAGGCTGATCCATAATCTGGAGTCCAGAAGACAGCTTGAAGCAGATTTTAGAAGTGATTTACATAATGTGACATGTTTTCAGAGGACGCAGGTAGTACTCATAACATAAGTCAATGGGGGATGTGGGAGCCAGGCTGAACACCTTCCTCTAGGACCATGCAGGGTTTCCCCTCATCCTTTTGTTCCTCACTCATCCTGTAGATCCTCAAGTTTCATGGAAAAGCCCTTCCCCCACCGTTTGCCAGCCTCACTGTTAAGTCCGAGGACGTATGATGTGATAAAGCTGTCCCCATGTTGATAAATCAGAAAACATCCCCCATCCCCCATGCTCTGTCCTTCCAATGCCTCAGTCCATGTACAATGTTAACATCCCCCAAGGGGCAGAAGAATCATCCAGACTTTGCCCAGTTATGGATCATCTTCCATTGGGGGGATCTCTGTAAAAGAAGAGGTGGTTATTATGTTAATCCACCAAAAAACACTGCCAAGATCTGGAATTGGGAGTTTTAGTAACATATCTACAATCAATCTCTGGAGCTCCGGGCTACAGGTTTGATCCCTGTGGAGCACAGTGGGTTACAGGCGGATCAAGCATTGCCACAGCTGCAATGTAGGTCACAGTGTGGCTCCAATCTCATCCCTGGACCCAGAATGGCCAAAAAAGGAAAAAAAAATTCTTGAAATCAGCGAGAAGAAGAAAGAGTTAAGCACATAAACCAAGCCCTTTGCACAACATTATCCACTGGAACATCTCACACCCAGCTCATCAAAAATAAATTCTAAGGCTTCAACCATGCACCCTAACAGTCATACAAACCAAAAGGATGGTATGAAGTAGAGGAACGCTATGGGTAACCAGGAGAGACCCTGTTTCCACTCATGATTGATGCTACTTCCTGTCAGTATCAGCTGGAATCAGTGCTTTGCTTTGCAAAGTGGGGCCGGTGCCTGCTCCCCCAGCAACAGAGCCCTAATTCACCTGATGCATTTTTACTATTTTCCCATGAGCTGCCATCTGCCTTTCCTTGCGATAGGCACATATACATCTTTCATTTTATACCTGGTACACATCACCTGTTGTATCCAGAACCTCTCCAGGGCTGGGCCCTCCTGCCTGCATCTGGGGCTTCACTTCTATCAGGTGTGTGTCTTCTGATCCTAAGCACCCCTCTCAGAAGCCCTGCCTAATTAAGCAAGAAAGGAGAAGAGCCTCCTGGCTCCCATGGATACCCTGAGAGCCGAGTGTCTCCCACTGAAGCCTGTGGCTGGGTGCTCTTTTGTGCCTCCTGAAATTTCAGTTAATGGGCTCAGTGCTTGCAAGAGGAGGCTCATTCCTTCCTGTAAGTGGCCTTGCCCATGGCCTCCACAAGCAGAGAGAGCAAGATGCCTTTATGCGAAGGTGGAAGCACTGATCTGGCTCTGAGCTCAGGTCAGGGAGGGGGCTGTTCAGGGGCAGCTCAGGCTCCTGGGCAGATGCTTACCATCAGTGATGGTGATGCCCGGGCTGGTGGATGCCACCTCCCCTGCCATGCTGGGAACCATGTCAGGATTGTCAGAAGTGGGGCGGGTGCCCCCTTGACATGTGGGCTTTGACTAGACTCTGGAGAAGCTCCAAAGAGCCTAAGATGCTGTCACAGGTTTCCAACTCCCCTGGGCCAGTGTCTGTGTCCCCTGAGCTGGGGTACACTGGGGGGCTCTGGTGGTCTATGGGTAAGGGGCAGCCTGGCCCAGGGAGGCCAGGTACCCAGGGCCTAAGGCACTCAAGCTGCCACTCACAGCCTCATCATAGGACAGGAGCATGACAGGCACACCATCCACCACCACAAAGTCAGGGTTGCTGCTGGAACTCCTGGGAGGCCCCCTGTGGGGAGGAAAGCAGTGCCAACCTGTCAGGGGACACAGGATCATCCCCCACTGCAAGTTGGGTCCCCAGAGGAGCCCTTCTGGGATGTGGTGCAGGAGCTTTAGCTTCCCTGGCAGGTCCCCTATGGCAGCTTGGGTCCCCCAGGCCCATGCTGCTGGCAGGAGGGGTTTTCTTTTCCTCACTCCTGCCCTCTGGCCTCCCTCTGCTCTTCCTCACCTCCTCTGGTCCCCACAGTCTCCTCATGCTTCCTTCTCCCCAATTTGGCCTCATGGCTGTAATGTCCTGGGCAAGGGACCATGTGGCCCATTCCCACACATTATCCAAAAGTGGCCCTGTAGTGTCCCTTGGAGGGCTGCTGGAAATGGAAAAGCTTGGCAAACTATGAAACCCAAGTGTCCCTTTTCAGTTACCCCTGGAATGCTTCTGCCTCTTGTTTGTTTTCTGCCACAGTATAAAATCACACATTTTTCATCAAGACAGAAAAACAACAAGAACAGGAACAAAAAGGAACTCGGAGCACCTGGTCAAGGTCTCTGGGCTCACGGTCGCCTCCTGACCCTGAGGGCACCTAAGCTTCACCCATGCTGCCCAGGAGTGTGGGTTACACTCATGGCTCCCAGCCTTGCCCTGGGCCTCCTGTCCCCAGAACCTGCAACACTGAGTGGCTGAGTGTGGGCATGTCTGTTGCCAAAGCCATAGCTTCAAGGACCACTCTTCTCCTGGCCCCAGAAGCACCAGGGGGGATAGTAAGTGGCCAGTGGAACTCAGATCCTTAGTCCTCTGGTTGGAACTGGTTCTGAGTGAGGTGACCAGAGGTAAAAGAGCAGAAAGAAAAGATAACCCAGCCGGGAGGCAGCCCCACACCCAGTGTGCCAGCACCAGGGGCTCCAAAACCTGAGGAACGAGACTCCAGACACTGGCATCTGAGGTGGAGGGAAGCCTCAGGCCACCTCCCTCTGATGCTTGAGTTTGAGTCCACTGGCTTTTCCCTTTTTTTCCCTCAATACATTATTTTTTTTCTTTCTCCTGTACAGCATGGTGACCCAGTCACACATACATATATACATTCTTTTTTCTCACATTCTCAATCTCCCAGGACTCAGCAGGATCTCATTGCTAATCCATTCCAAAGGCAAGAGTCTGCATCTGTTAACCCCAAGCTCCCAGACCATCCCACTGCCTCCCCCACCCCACTGGCCTTTTAGAGCATCTCCTTTAGGGATTCTGGTGGAGAGGGCTGGATCCACCCTTCTTAAGGCCACCCAGAGACTGGGGGAGGCTGTGGGGCCCATGCACCCCCCCAAAGGCAGGAACCCAGAGGAAAGGCAGAGTTTGCTCCAATTCTGTCTTCTCTGCTCTTTCACAGCCCTTGTTAGTATATCCTGGACAAGCCAAGCTGCTCACCTCCCTGCCTCCGTGGCCTTATGCTGGCCTCCTTTCTCACTCTGGCATCCCTCCCTCCTCACCGTCCCTTTCACTTACAGGCCCCCTGGGTGAGCACCCCAATGCCTCTGTTCTCTCTTTTGCCTTAATAATGTCCAGCACCCAGACCCTCTGAAGTGGCAGCTCCTCCCCACCCTCCACTCCTCAGTCTGTCATCAGCATCTCTTCAGCACCTAGCCCTCTGGGACCTGGAGGAAAAAGTCATTCCTGGACCTGCCCCTGAGAATCTTCTTATCAATTTGCATTGCAGAGACCAACTTTCCTACAACCAGAGAGGAACCCAAGATGGAAAGACTCAAGGGGTTTTAAAAAAATGAAACTTTGTGAAAGAGTTTTAGGGAATTTTTTCTTTTAGGGCTGTACCTGCAGCCTATGGAAGTTTCCAGGCTAGGAGTAAAGTCAGAGCTGCAGCTGCCAACCTATACAACAGCCACATCAACTCAGGATCTGAGCCGCATCTGCAACCTCCACCACAGCTCACAGCAATGCCAGACCCTCAACCCACTGAGCGAGGCCAGGGATTGAACCTGTAACCTCATGGATACAGGTTAGTCTGCTTTGTTATGCTGAGCCACAACAGAAACTCAAACTCCCACCCCTGTACTTTCTTTTTTTGTCTTTTTGTCTTTTTAGGGCCACACCCACGGCATATGGAAGTTTCCAGCCTAGGGTTTTAATCAGAGTTACAGCCACAGCAATGCCAGATCTGAGCCACATCTGAGACCTACAACAGAGCTCACGGCACCACCCACTGAGTGAGGCCAGGAATCAAACCCACTACCTCATGGTTCCTAGTCGGATTCATTTCTGCTGCACCACAAAAGGAACTCCCTCCCCTGTACTTATTAAATGACTTCTCCTTCCAGGAACAGTGATCCACCAGCAGTGGTGCTGAGTGGCTCTTGGTTAGAAAGGTGCTGCTGCGGTTTGTTCCAGACAAGCCACCAGAGGGGAAGGGGCACTGAGGGGGCCAGGCCACATCCAAGGGACCTTGACAAACTCCTCTCAAGTGGTGATGACAGGAAGGATGAAGACACTGACCGCATCTCACCTGTGCAGCACAGGAGCATGGGGACCCCCCACCCTCTGTCTATGGGTCCCCATAGGTCCTACTTGCAGGCAGAAGCTCCTGAGTCCTGCCCTAGCTCCCCATCCAGAGCCTCTCCCCCTGCCTGGGACTTGCCACATTTCTGCACACTGGGTTTCTTCTTCTTCTTTTTTTTTCTTTTTTCTTTAGAGCCACACCTGTGGCATATGGAGGTTCCCAGGCTAGGGGTCAAATTGGAGCTGTAGCCACCAGCTTACACCACAGCCACAGCAACACCAGATCCAAGCTGCGTCTGTGACCTACACCACAGGTCACAGCAACATCAGATCCTTGACACACAGAGTGAGGTCAGGGATTGAACCCATGTCCCCATGGAACCTAGTTGGTTTTGTTAACTGCTGAGCCACAACGGGAACTCCATGCACACTGGTTTGGAACCCCTGTTGAGTCACGCTCCTTGGATTTTGTCCCTAATTCATTCTGTGTATTTCTTATCCTCCTTGTGGCCTGGAAGTTCCAAGGTAGGTAACAGGCCTGCACATCGTGGACAATGGGGGTGCCCTGGGGGTGGGGGGGGTGCAGCCCTGACTGTGCTCCCCCCCAATGATACCTGCTCAAGACCAAATACCTGGGGCAAGAGGCAGACAGGGGCTCATGGGGCAGGGGTGAAAAGAGGAAAATGAGTCTGTCTCCAGCTTGATGTTCTGAACTTGGACACCCCAAACCCCCCAGGAATGTGTTTTTTCTTTCTCCCCTTTTTCCCCTTAGGAGCTCAGCTCTTCCCTCTTCAAGGCTGAATGTCCACTCTCTGTGGCTTGGGGTGGCTCAGGGTGCAAAGGGTCACCCAGGGCTGTGGCACTGACCTGGGGGGAAAGTGGGCCTTGAACTTCATCTGGAACTTCCTGGACAGGATGACGAGCAGCAACACCAGCAGCATGCTGGTGGCTGTGAGTGCCATGATCTTCCACATGGTCAGCAGGGTCTCATGGGAGCTGGGCCATGTTTGCTCTGCCAGGAGAGAAAACAAAGCAGCATGTGAGACACCTGGACCCCACTGGCATGGCTTCCCATGTGCTCATTGGCTGGACTTGACTTCTTTCTCTTCCCCAGCTCCTCTGAGCTGGTCCTCATTTGGAGGCCTCCAGATGCCTGTTAACAAGTGCTTCCTGCAGGCTGCCTTCAGGGGAAAGGCATGTGCCCAATGTGGGCTGAGCTGGGGGTGGGGGGTGCAGGGGGCATGCTCTGGCTCCCTGGTCTCCATGTGCTCACTCCCCTGGTGTGAGGAGACCAGTTCTAATGTTGGTTTGCTAGTAATTTGTTTTTCTTTTTTTTTTTGGCCACCCAGAGGCATATGGAGTTCCTGGGCCAGGAATCAGATCCAAGCCATAGTTGTTACCTTAGCCACAGCTGGGGCAACAAGCAACACCAGATCCTTATCCCACTGTGCTGGGGCCAGGGACTGAACGTGTGTCCCAGTGCTTCTAAGATGCCTTAAGTCTCATTGCAACACAGTGCGAACTCCAGGAATTAGTTATTAAGTATGAAGCATGGGTGGTTGCAAATAGCTTAATGTTTTTGCAGAGAGATCTGGTCTTACCCACAATAATATCATTTGTGTTCTGATAACACACCCCTGAGTGGAAGAAAAAGGTGGAGATATGCATCACTGGGTCACATCTGGGGCCTATGTCCCTGTCAGTGGAGGGGACAAGTTGGGGTGAAGGCAGAGTGCACAGAGACCAGGTCCTTTCACGGGTGCTAGGGGTTAAGGGATCCTGTTCAGAGGGTCAGCATTTTAACCTGGGCCCAGGCAGGTTGAACAGGGCTTGAAATCACCAGCTGCATGCATCCTCAAAGATGAGTTTCCAAGTCTTGTTCCTAACACTGCATGTGGGGGACAGGGCTCAGGGTACAGCCACCGGCCACTCAGTGTGGTCTGGATCTGGACAGTCCGGGGGTGGCCTGGACATGCTCACCTGACTTGATGCAGTAGACTTGGTAGGAAGGAAACCACTCCCCATACTGGCAGGAGATGTACATGTAATCACTGGTGAGGCTGTAGCCGGGGTTGCAGTAAAACTCCACCACGGTTCCATGGTTGTAGCTCACACAAGGCCGTGGGTGGCAGATGAAATCACTCAGTTCACCATTGGAGGGAAGGGGCAGACTTGGGATGTGGGGAAAAATAAGAGTTTCAGAACCACATGCTCATCCTTGCCAAGCCCTCAAACCTGAGGTCAAGCCCAGATTACACCTCTCTCAGAGATGGGCTTATACGTTCATCATCAGACCTATTCATCATTGGCTTATTTACCAGCCAGCGAACATCAGCCCCCACTGTCCTTTCTGGGGAGGCCAGACAGAGCCTGTGATGAGATTCTGAGCATGCACTGTCATCACACAGCAGACTGAAGCACATCATAAAGGCGAGGTTCATTTTACATGCAAAGGGGAAGACTAGTTAAGACAGAGTGTTAAGCTACTCTATTAAGGATGCCCACTATTATGTGCCAGACCACCTAGTAAATAAAATGAAGATGTCTATGGACCAAATCTTCACTGAAAACAACAGCTCTGCTGAGCATGTCTCTGTGGCTACAGGAGTCATTTGGGGCTGTCCAGAGCTCTGAATGTCACTAGACTGATTCTCAGATGCCCTCCAATGACACATATGAGACTATCCTGGTGGCTCTGCATGCAGGCCCAGGCCACAGCCTCCTGGGTGCCCTGACCAGCAGGGAGGAGCCCTGGGTCCTGGACTAGGTTCTGTCAGCAACACACTTTGTGACCTAGCAGAGTTTACTTCAGCACTTTAAGCCTTAATTTTCTCCTCTGTAAAGTGGAAGCTTATCCTACCCCCATTTTTTTGCGCTTTGCTTTTTAAGGCCACACCACAGCATATGGAAGTTCCCAGTCTAGGGGTCAAGTTGGAGCTTCAGCTGCCAGCCTACACCACAGACACAGCCATGTTTGATTGGAGCCTTGTCTGTGACTTACACCACAGCTCATGGCAACACTGGATCCTTAAACCACTGAGAAGGGCCAGGTATAAAGCCCATGTCTTCATGGATATTAGTTGGTTTCATAACCTGAGTCACAAAAGGAACTCCCCCAGATGCATTTCTACATAGAAAAACAAAATGACACCTCAACCACCTCTGTCTGCCTGGCATTATTAGCACTCGGTCGCCCACCTGGCCAAAGATCCAGGAACTGGTTTTCCTGAGACAGGCTGCATTCCAGACCTTCTGAAGGAAAAGGCTCCTCACATTCCTGTCCCAGTATCCTTATTCTATTCTTTCCCTTGTTTCTGCATTTATTTAACACACATTTTTTTGGATGGCCACTGAAACTCGTTATTACATGGATCCCATCCCATGGGGCTTGCTAAAGTCAGATGATAAGTAAACAAGTGAATACTGATGTGGCTGGATATGCCTTCTCTCTCTGCTGAATAAAACATTGACACCAACACACACACACACATGGAGGTGACATGGTGACCTGCCTTTCCACCCCCTGCCCCTGTCCCCGGGGGCTGGAAGGCTCCTGGGACCCAAAGGAGCCAGATGCCAAGAGACAGAATTAGGGGGACAAGGAAAGAATCAAGGATGACCCCAAGATTTCTGACATTAGTATCTGGCCAAGAAGGTCTGAAATGTAAGCTGGCACTGGCAGTGGACAAGAGAACCAGGGATGCAAAAGCTTCTAAAAGGCAAGGCTACCTGGCTTCCCCTGCAATGGAGATGGGCTGGGGACAGCTGATGTGTCCACCCCATGAGGGAGACACTGAGGAGCCCCAGATACCAGAGCAAGGGCCCCAGGCTAGAAAGGGAGGCCAGGGTGTGCTGGGGGGTACATCCTGGGCAGAGGGGATGACACACAAGAGGGCAAGCTGTGGGCATGAAGACAGGAGGGGACTTCTGTCAGGAGGGAGGAGCAGCTGCCCACAGAGGAGGAGGGGCTGCCAGGGAGGTGAACATGCCGCTCCATGAGCCCCATGCAGGGAGCTGAGATTCTGTCCCAAGTGACAAGGACTTATAGTGGCCTAGACCTACTTTCATAAGCAGCTGCGAGAACAGGGAGCAGAGGTGATGAGGTTGGCATAGGGTGGTTTGGCAGGATAGTGGCAGTGAGTGACAAGTGAGGAGCATGATGGGACCTCTTTCAGAACCCCCTGATTCTACAACAGGCCTTGCCAAGAGACAGAATTAGGGGGCCAAGGAAAGAATCAAGGATGACCCCAAGATTTCTGACATTAGTATCTGGGCAAATAGGGGTGCCATTCACCATATCAGGTTTTTGTTGGTTTGTTTTGTGGGAAGAGAGGGGTGCCAAGCATCTGGCTTTACATTGCTCATGTCCAAGCTTCCAGTGAGACCATCATCCAAGTGTCAACCACCTGCAGAAAGTGCCATAAAGAACTCAGGAGTCATGAGCCTCAAGATAAGACTTAGGACCACTGAGCAAACTCACAGAAGGGGAGAGGGTAGAGAGAAAAGAGGAGTGGTCCCCACCCAAAGGCTGAGAAATTGGATGGATTGAAAGAGGCTGTGGCCAAGCTGATGGGGATGTGTCACAGAAGCCAATAGATGAGCTGTTTGGAGAAGGAGGCAGTGGTTCCCAACAAGCTGAGAAAGATGGGGACAGGAGAGGGAGCCTGTGATAGGGATAGAGTAGCAGAGGTGGTTGTAGAAGCCCCAGTGGGGGATCACAGATAAGGCAGGAAACCTGGGAGAGGTTGAGGGACCACTGTAAGTTCATGAAAGCCATCAGCACAAGTCAGGCTTGCTTGACTTGTGGAGGTGTAAGAACTGCCTCAGGTCATTGTGTTGGGGTGGGAGGAGGTCTGTATTCAGATTCAGACCCAGGGCAGGAGTTTGAAGACCACCCTTCTGCTGATTTGAATACACACCCAATGGGATACTAAGGAGGAGCTTCTACTCTAAGAAAGGAAGAGGCTGTCTTTTCCAAACCTCCATGTCCCTTGGATGATAAAACTGTAGCCCACTGGAGATCCTTTGTCAGAAGCTTCCTTGCCTGCCAGCTTGCATCTCTCTCAAGCATCCTATCTTGATAAATCTGTTTCTTGCCTATCACTTTGTCTCTGGCTGAATTCCTTCCACATAGAGGCATGAAGAACCTGAATGTCAGTGAGTCCAGACACAGGATGAGTGATTATAATTTTTAAAACCATGGATTCAAGGCCCAATCTGGCTTTGGGTTGGGTTCATGTCCCAGCACATGGGTTCAAGTCCCAGTCAGTGTTCTGGCTGGGTTCAGGCCATTAGTTCTGTCAGTTCCACCTGGATTTGGCCCTGTGGGAGTTATGGTGACCTTGAGGACACAATCTGAGCAGAGCCCCAAGTGGCCAGTGGAGAAGGGGTAGCATGTTCTGAGGAGTGGGGCACAGGGAGGAGCAGTAAATGACTCATTAGAGAAGCTTTGCTGAAGGAAAGCAGCCCAAGGGCAGTGGGAGGGCCAGGAAGACCCTGCCCACCCCTACAGGAGCCTAGACCTCATTTACACATCCTCTAGGGAGCAGCCAACACAGACGACAATGCAGGTGATGTGGAATGGGAGGAGGAATGCAAGGTCATTATGAAGGTGAAAGATGTGATCCTAGGCACATAAGTAGACAGACTGGCCTCCCTTGGTGCACCCCCTGCTGGGATGCAGGACGGTCAACATCCAGGGGAGCCAGGGTGAGAATTATGTTGCCAGAGTTTCCAGTGGGAATTTTGACCTTCCATTCAGCACTTGCTCTTCCACAGCAGTCCCTGAACCATCAGCTTTGGGATCAGTTGGGGGCTTGTTCGAAATTCACAATCACAAGCCACAGCCCAGACCTACTGAATCAGAAACTTCATTTTAGCAAGATCCCCAGGTGCTTCAAGGTACAGTCTGAGAAGCATGGACCCAGACCACGAGGACAATGAGGAGGAGGAGAGAAAACTCTCTTAAGGCTTGAATCTGGCCCTCAGCTGGCTTGGCAGCACACAAGGAGGTGGTGGGAAATCCAGCAATGAATCCAAAGGCATCACCTTCAGACCAGCAGCACGAGGCCCACACCCCTCCCAAGAGCACAGGCACTGCACTGCACACATGGGGAACCACCAAGGCTCTGCCTGCAGGAGTTCTGCTGGGTTCTTTTCATCAAAACTGCCACGGCACCTGGGAGTTCCCATCATGGCACAGTGGTTAATGAATCCAACTAGGAACCATGAGGTTGTGTGTCTGATCCCTGGCCTTGCTCCGTGATTTAAGGATCCTGCATTGCTGTGAGCTGTTGTATAGGTTGCCGATGAGGCTCAGATCATGCATTTCTATGGCTCTGGCATAGGCTGGCGGCTACAGCTCTGATTGGACCCCCAAGCTTGGGAACTTCCATATGCTGTGGGAGAAGCCCTAGAAAAGGCAAAATGACAAAAAAAAAAAAAACAAACAAACAAAAAAAACTGCCGCAGCACCATGAAGATGGCCCTGGGGTCATCTAAGTTAGGGTAATGGTTCCAGGAAGCTGCATGGCATGTTCCAAATCCAAAACCCAAGCTATTTCCAAGGCTATGTCCAAAGCTTGCTTTTGGCTCAGGGAATATATGGCACATAACACTTTCCACTTTTAGGCTCCTCTAACAACATGGAAGGCCAATGTATGTGTCCACTTAGGGAAGCAAATGATGACAAGGCTGAGGCTTTGCTTATTTCCAGGCTGGATGGAGCCTGGTGTTTACTTGCTTAGAAATGTGCTGACAGGTGAAATTTAAGATCAATATCATGCAGCAGCCCTGGGGGAGGGGTTCTGATCTGCTTCTAGCTCAGAGTCACCACCTTAGGGTGTCCCTGACCAAATAGGTGAGGCATCCAATGACTGTAAAACTTCAGTCCAAAAAAAAAAAATGGATTTCACGTAATAAATCCAAAGTGTGTCTGGTTTGGTGACATGGTGAAGCCACAGAGGAACTCACAGTTGAGGGAGCAGGTATAAAACTGATTTTCTCTGACAGCTTTTTGCAGCAAAGGCTGGCTGGTGCTGAACTCTAAAGCTGACCTGTATTTCTGGGCACTGATGAGGTGTGCTTCCTCCTTTGTAGGGACCAGAGCACCAGACCAGTCCTGCCTCACTCACCACATGGTGAAAAGAAATCACGTGACATCTGCAGCATTACCATGTTTGGAAGTCTGCGACCATCTTCCCAAACAGGATTCCTACAGTTGTGACACCTGACGGTCATTGGGCAGCTTAATTTTTTGGAAGGGAGAGAAATCAGGGGCCCAAGATTAAACTTAACACAAATTAACACAGAAAGCACACAGGTAGGGAATTCTCATTGTGGCTCAGCGGTAATGAACCCAACTAGTATCCATGAGGACACAGTTTTGATCTCTGGCCTGGCTCAGTGGGTTAAGGATCCGGTGTTGCCTTGAGCTGTGGTGTGGGCCAGATCCCAAGTTGCTGTGGCTGTGGCATAGACTAGTATGTGCAGTTCTGATTCGACCCCTCACCAGGGAACTTCCATATGCTGTGGGTGTGGCCCTAAAAAGGAGAAAGAAAAGAGAAAAAGAAAGTTCACAGTAAAGGAGCACTTAGGGTGAGTCTCTCCTGCCTCTTCCTGCAACCAGTGAACCTTCTCACCATTAGAGATCATGCTGAATATAAAATGTGGCCAGTGTATCCTGGCAATTTTTAAGTTCCTTCCCCACAAACTGGACCAAGGCACCATACTGGTACATGAATGTGTTGATTTTCCAAACTTTGATTTTCCCTCTCATAATTTTTTTTCTTAAATTTCTCATGCCTTCTCCTTCCTATCAGCAAATCCTAGAAGATGATGGGATAAACAATTGAGCAGCAAGTTCATCAAAATGGGAAGCAATTGGTTATGCTCTGTTCCTAACTAAGTGTGACTACACACACATGTGTTGTATAAGTTACATGTATGTTTATGGTTCTATATTGCACATAGAAAATAACCAGCCAAATTTCCTGCTCACAAAAGTGCTTCTAAGGTTTACATACATATTTCTTAGTGTTCTGCTAAAAGAGAAAATGCTAGTCTGTGAAAAGTACAATGCTTTCCTGACATCTGAATGTTTTTGAAAACTGCTGTCTCCAGTGAAAATAGGATAAAAGGGGAAAATCAGCCACCAGAAGAGAAAAGGAGAGAGTGTGAGAGTGAGAATGTGAGAAAAGGCTGGGGAGACATAACTCATCCATGGACTAAAGGAGCTTTGTATAGTACAGAGCTTACACTTCCCTGGGTTCAAATCTTGGCTCACACACTTAGGAGCCCTGTGACCTTAGGTATGTTATTTAACCTCTTTCTGAGTTAAGATTAGTTTCCATCTTCTATAAAATGGGAATGATAATACCTATACTGCAGAGCTTTTTATAACAGTTAAAAATAATAGCTGTAAGTCAGCAAGCACAGTGCCTGACACAAAAATATATGCCCAATAAATAGATAGCTACTCTTATCAGTAACCATATTATGTATAAACATAGTCGCTATATTACGAGCCAATGAAATAACATGTAAGCAGAAATGAAAATGACAACTTTTAATGAGCTCTTATGGTGAGAGCGGCAGGCACTATTCCCCTTGATCCTAACAATTTTGCACAACAGATGTTGTTATTGTCTCATTGTAAGGGAATTGAGGCTCAAGAAAGTGATGTTACTTGTCCAAGTTCAAATAAAGAGAAGAGCTGGGATTTGACCTTGAGCGAGACTTATTCAGAGGTTGTGCTCTCCCATGGAGTCTTGCCATGGGATTTTAAGTGTGCACAGGGGCAGGGGAGAGTAGGCCACACAAAGACCAGATGTGAAAGCAATGGTTTCATGATCTTCTTGGATGTGGGCTGTGGAGTGAGGTCAGCATTTGGAAACGCCTTGGAGCCTCTAGAGGGAAAGAAGGTGCGATTTCCCTCCTGTTCATCCTCAGGCATCATCAGGATGCTGTGGGTGAAGCCAGAGGAGAGGCCAGCTCAGGACAGGGCTGTGGGCAAAGTCCAAGGAGGCTGGCCTACTGGGGTTTGGGAAGCCTTGAAGACAGACCATTACACCAGATGCAAGAGGTGGAAGGAAGACAGGAGGGACAGCTGCTGCTTCTCATGCCAAGCCAATGAGAGCATGTGGTGCCGATTGGGTTGTGTCGCCCCAAAGTTGTGTTGAAGCCCTAACACCAGGTATCCATGCATATGGCTCCCTTTGGCAACTGCAGAGGTCAGTAAGGTGAGACGAGATCATATCACAGTGGGGCAGGCCCTCCATCCAATATCATAGGTAGTCATTTTTATTTACTTATTTGTTTATTAGTATTTATTAATAATATTAATACATAAGTATTTATTTATTTATTTTTGTCTTTTTAGACCTGCACCTGCACCATATGGAAGTTCCCATGCTAGGGGCCAAATCAGAGCTGCAGCTGCCAGCCTACACCACAGCCACAGCAGCTTGCTTCTGAGCCACATCGGTGATCTACACCACAGCTCCCAGCAATGCTGGATCCTTAACCTACTGAGTGAGGCCAGAGATTGAACCCACATCCTCATGGATACTAGTTGGGTTTGTTACCACTAAGCCATGATGGGAACTCTGCTATTTAAAAAAAAAATTGTATTGGCATATAGGTGACTTACAATGTTGTGTTAGTCTCAGGTGTACAGAAAAGTGAACCAGTTATACCCATACATATACCCATCCTTTTTCAGAGCCTCTTCCCATAAGGTTATTACAGAGCATGACAGGTGTTCCTCTACTAGGAGGAGAACCACATGGAAAGCAGATGGCCACATGAAGATAAGGTCTCATAGGGACAATGACACAAGACAACAGAGACAGAGAATGGGAGGGTATAGCCATAAGCCAAGGAAGGCCAAGGCCACTCAGAAAGAAAGGAACATTGTGGCTCAGGGGGAATGAGACCAACTAGCATCCATGAGGATGAGGGTTCGATCCCTTGCCTCACTCACTGGGTTTAGGATCCAGTGCTGCTGTGAGCTGTGGTGTAGGTCACAGACTCAGCTTGGAACCTGCATTGCCTCCAGAACTGTGAGAGGACATTTCTCTTGTTTTAAGTCACCCACTTGTGGTATTTGTTGATGGTAGCCCTGGGAATCGAGGACCACCTGTGTCTATCCCTGGCTGGGGAAAAAATGGCCAAGCCCTTAAGACAGGTGCACAGGGAAACAACTAGGAACCAGGAGGCCTCCTGGCTCATGTCAGAAGGACTCACTGGAGTAACTAGACACAGAGATTTCCTCAAAGGGATGTAAAACACACAGAGAGTTTTGTACAAGGGAGTGGTTATGTCCTGAGATACGCTTTAGTGGACAGAGCAGAGTAAAGGTGATGTGAGATGACTGCAGCCCATGCCTTCAACCTTAAGGACCCCTCGGGGAGGTAGGAGGCTCTCCTATTGGGAAGCAGCAGAAGGAACAAGGCTGAGGAGAGAGTCAATCACAGTTAACTCAACGGGCCACAAGATATTTAAAGGTTGACTACTATGAGCAGGATGTTCCTCTTGCATGCTATTTTAGTCATGGCTGTCTATAGAAGTCTTGTCTTCTCAGCTTCCTATATATTTACATTTCTTCCCAATTCAAAAAAAAATTTTGGGATTAAGATTTTTATGGTGTGAAAATACAGATTAATGTTTGCACCATTGTAGGGACTAGTTTTAAAATCTGAATTCCAATATAACTGGCTTCATCTTAGTAGTAGTAGTATTTTTTTTTTTTTTTTTTGCTTTTTAGGGCCACACCTGCCCCTGTGGTGTATGTAAATTCCCAGGCCAGGGACTGAATTGGAGCTACAGCTACTGGCCTACACCACAGCCACAGCAATGTGTCAGATCCAAGCTTTGTCTGCAACCTACACCACAGTTCACAGCAATGCCAGATCCCTCACCCACTGAGTGAGACCAGGGATCGATCCCACATCCTCATGGATACTAGTTGGATCCATTTCCACTGAGCTATGATGGGAACTCCTTCTTTTTTTTTTTTTTTTTTTTTAATGGCTGCACCTGTGGCATAGGGAAATTCCCCGGCCAGGTATCAAATCCAAGCCATTGTTGTGGCAACAGTGGATCTTTTAAACCACTCTGCAAGGCCAGAGATAGAATCCACACCTCTGCGGCAACCAAGCCACTGCAGTCAGATTCTTAACCCACTGCACCACAGTAGGATATCCCAGCTTCTTTTTAAAATTCCAGCTGTTTCCACCTCCTTAAAGCCTGGACCAATTACCTCCCTTCCCAGAAGTGGGAGAGATGGTGTTATAAAATGAATTTGGTTCTCACCCACCGAAGAACAAACAGGCCAGCATGTGAGCAAAGTCCCAGACTTTTCTGCAGGAGTCCCTGGTGCTGGGAGGAGGAGGTGGAACAATCAGATGCAGGGCCATGTCCACCAAGTGCATAAAATTTAAAGACATCTGGGCACATTTAGAGTCAGGCACCAGCTCTTTACAATGATGAAACCCCAAACCACAAAAAACCCTCCTGTACAAAAAAGAAAATTACAGTGAATATGGGTGTTATGTTACAGGTCCTATGAACAAAACGAATGAACGGCACAAGGCACACAGCTGGACATGGAAAGGTGTGACTATTTCACCTGCCCATCATCCCCAATGTCTACTCACTTTGAGGATAAAGGGGAATCGTCACTGCTTGTGAAGAAAAGGAATGAGCCCCAAATGCCCCTGCCAAATACTTCTGTGGGCCTCTTGGCCTGCAAATGCCAGGACTGACTGGAGCGACTTATTACCTTCTGTGTTGCACCTGTTTGCAAGCAGTTTTATTACCACAAAATACCAGTCATATGAGTTTCCAGAGAGGGAAGAAGGAAATAAATCCTGCCTGGAGCTGCAATGGAGAAGATATTATACAGTTGAAGGCCAAACACCCTCATTTTCCTATTTGCCCTGGCCATCTATTTTCTGAGTGTAATGAAGTCCCCCTCTTGGCACAAGCTAGTTGCTCAAACCACTGGCCACAGCTCTGTGGTGGCTTGGCTGTGCAGTCCTTTCCCTGACCTGACATTTAAACATCCAACATCAAAAAATAAAGACTTCTGCTTGCACTCCTGTGAGATTTTCAAAAACATGACACCACAAGGCAAAGCAGAAATACATTTTTGTAAGAGCCATGAGTGCAGCAGCAGAAAGGGACTGCTCCACCCCCTGCCCCCCAACCATGAATCCACCTCAGCCTGTGAAAAAAGGGGTAAAAGATCTCTCTGCCATGAAAGTTGTGGAATACAAATGAATTCAGAACAGTTTCCCCAGGAGAAGCGTGTGTGTAGGATTCCTGTTTTGTATGAGTGGCTTTGATGGCAGAAAACATGCAGCATCCACAGTGACACAATCTGAAAGGGGCTTTGACAAAGCCACAGCACCAGGGCTTCCAACCTACTCCGTGACCTATGATTCAACCCAGCCCTGCATGCCTGCACCTGAGATCTTTCCATAAAGACACGAGGGTTGGTGCCTGGCTCCAGATCCACTGTTCCCAACAGGCTGCCTTCCCTAGCTGATAGCTGATGGGTTGGGGGTGGGGGTGCTTGGGGGAGGCTGGGTCCGAATCTGGTGGGACCTAAGTGTGAGTATGCAGTGGGAGAGGGGGTTAGCCAAGTCCCCCTTTGAAATACTCTTCTTTCCTTGATTTGGTGGGATTTGGTCCAGAGTTCTGCCACCTCTTTTCCCCTTTGGTGGGAAAGAGGAATCACTTCCCTTCTTTGACATCAATTCAAAAATATCTGTAATTGACTGAAGTGAAAAAAAAAGAATTACAGGAGACCAAAGAAGCTAGAGTGTTGATGGTGGTCAGGTGATTCCACAAAGGCTAAAAGGAAGGCAAGGGACCTGTCAAAGGATGACGGTGAACAGAGGGCCTGGCGACAGAGGAGGAGGGAGAGTTCAGGGCTTTCCATCAGGTCAGGGGTTATAGAGTTCAAGAGAAAAATAGCCTATGATGTCATAGTCCAGAAGCCCAGGAACTTGGTTCCCCTTGAAAAATAAGAACAAAATCTCTTGGTTTTCCTGTGACAGAAAGTTCAGTGTCTCTGGATTCAATATAGAAGAGAAAAAAAAGAATAATGAAGCTTCTTAATGCCATGCACAATCCATTCTTGAGCACAAGAGAGTCATGTGTCTGAGAAGAGGAAGATGAGACAGTGGCAATTATTTATTGTATATAAAAAGAGAAATTAAGCATGGGGATCCCCGAGAAATGCTGGCATGACAGGCAACAGCTGTTTTCTGGTAAGCACTCTGCTGTAATGTACACACGGTTCATGGAAGTGCTATTAGAATAATTTACTATTGCTTGAAAATAATAAATTAACAAGGTTGCTTGCTATCTTGCATTTCCCTATAATAAAAAGCCCCATTAGTGTCACAGGCAAGGTGGCTGTTGGACAAACAGGACCGGATACAGGAATTATCACTGCCTATAGGATGTGATACAGTAATAGAGGTGCCAAGGTTGTAGCACGCATTTTGAGTTTGAAAAGCACCCTCTGCATTGTTGCAGGCAGGACTTCTCCCTGGCTAGTGTCACTGATGTGAGAGGGAAGAGCCTGAGACTTCTGCCTTCCCAGGCCCAGGGAACACACCTGTCTTCACAGGGAAACAGAGAGCCTTTTGTTTTTGAGAATAAGATGGGAAATGCCCTGAGACATTGAGAGATGGCAGCAGGGTCCCTGATGGGCGATCCACTCACACACTTGAAGGCAGGCATTGGAGGACATGGGAGAATTTCCATGTGATCTGGCCAATCATTTCATTTTGCAAGTTTCTAAAGAGGCAGAACTAGAGAAAGGAGTTTCGTACTTGACACCAGCAAGCTCACTGTCCAAATCAATCTTAGGAACACAATCTTGGGAATGCAAGATGTGAATACATAAAACAGAGCCACTGGGGTAGGGGTAGCTGGAACCAAGCTACCTTGGACCACCCCTCCCTGGCTTCTCAGGGAACTCCTGGGCCTCAGGGCCTTGAGGACAGGGCCAAACCACATGATCAATGGTTTCTGCACCTTGTATAATCCTCTTACATTGGGGAAGAAGAGGGGAGGGTATAGGATCAGATAAGCAGATAAAGCAAACCCCCTTTCTCTCCCTTCCTGTGGATAGAGGCCCTGTTGCTACACTAAGCACAGAGAGAGATAAAGGTCTTTCATTGCTCTTTTCTTCATTTTCTGCAGATTCTGTCTCATATGGATTGAGCACTGGAAGGATCATGGGCAAGGGTGCAGGGAGCATGAGAACCCAGGTGAGGTGGGTGGAGACCTGGCCCTGGCTGGCTGGTCTCCTCTGAACCGTGTGAGTCCTGGGTGGCCATGGGTGAATAGATGGTCAGTGCTATTATCATTCCAGTTGGGGTGAGCAGCATGTGAATTCCTGATAGCAATGACCCCATGACACAGAGTACACTTGGTATGAGAGGGAGGGGAAGGGAGGAAAGGAGGAAGGAAAGAAGAGAGGGAAGGATGGAAGAAGGAAGGAAGGAAGAGAAAGAGAGAGAGGCAGGGAGGAAGGAGGGGAGGGACAGAAGGAGGGAGGAGCAAAATTCCCACATGATCCATCATTATAGGCAGCATGGCTTGGGCCAAATTGTATAGCATATCTTCTTCTTCCTTCCCAAACTTCTTACATGATAAAAGTCCAGGTTACAAGGAACATTAGCAGAGAAAGAAGTGGCTCATGGGCAGCTGAGTAGAGGCAGAATGCATGGATCTGGCCTCTCTCACAGGATCCAGTAGGGAAGGAGAAGGAGCACAGCCCAGGAGTCAGGTCAGGATTGGATCTCTAGAACCTTTTGATTTCTGGCTCTGCAACTTACTCCCTGAGGCCACATTCCCAACTTACTTGCTGAAGTCTGTCAGGGAAGAGGGCATAATAATACCCCGAGTTGTTCTGAGGCTACATAAAGACAAGAGAAGTACTCAGTGCCAAGAGGACCACCCGCCAGCATCAATTTCCTCTCTGGCCAGTCTATTGGTGATGAGTTGATGGTGTGAATACGAGTCTCAGGAAAAATGTGAGCAGTCATCCAGGGGAGGAACTCTTTATCACCCAGCCCTTTGTTTGCTCCCAGAGCCATCGGAGGATGGGATGGCCTCTCTGGAACCATGGGTTCTGATTCAGAGCAGTCAAGCAATGAGTCAGCTAGGAAAGACCCTCAGAAAGCAGCTCTTCCTGTTCCCTCACTTCCCATCCTGATGAAATGAACCCCCCAGCCCACCCAGCAAGTAACACAGTGAGGATTCGAGCCCAGGCCCTAATCTTCAACAGGTAGTCTGGGTCCTAGAAGTACCTAGATGAGCAGTGTAGGTAGATGGTGTGGGCTCAAGTGCCCCATGCCTAGGCTGCTGGTGAGCAGGGTGACCTTGGAAGAGCCAGGAGGCTCTCTGAGCTTCTTTCTCTGCTGTTAGCACCACACTTACTTCTCATGATGCTTGTTAGGACAAGAGGTCATGTAATAAATGTTCCTGAGCAATGTCTGGCATGAAGCGGGCATCTCAAACTTTTGAAGGGACCAGAGGACATTTTAGTTATGATGGCTACAGGTTTTTTTTTGTTTTTTTTGGCTGGCCCAAGGCATATGGAGTTCCTGGGCCAGGGATCAGATCCAAGCTGGGGATTGAACCTGCCTCCCAGGGCTCCCAAAATGCTGATGATCCTATTGCACCACAGCAGGAACTCCAATGATAGCTACAGGTTGATGAGCTCATATATCACATGCCAGGGAAGGAAGGAACAAGGCTCTGCTTGAAGTTGCTCCTAGGAATTTGAACTTCTGATTGTTCTTCTCTCAATTCAAGAATGTAGATGCAGAGGGAAGAGGAGGAGGTGAGTGGCCTGGGTCCCCCATGTAGAGGCAGAAAGGTGGTGCCTGAGCTGGGGTACCAGGGTGGGAAGATTGCTGGTACCTCCAGCCCCGAGGCCTTGCATAACCATGCTACCAATTCATTTCTGAAAAGGGGGTTCCAGGGTGCAGAAGGTGGGGAAAGGCAAACCAGTGATGACTAAGGATTTCTTTCTTTTTTTTTTTTTGTTTGTTCTTTTTTCTTTTTGTTTTTTGTTTTGTTTTGTTATGTCTTGTTTTGCTTCTTAGAGCAACACCTGTGGCATTTGGAAGTTCCCACAGGCGAGGGGTCAAATCAGAGCTGCAGCTGCCTTCCTACACCACAGCCACTGTGACACCAGATCTGAGCCGTGTCTGCGACCTAAAACATAGCTCACCACAATACATCCTTAACCTGCTGAGCGAGGCCAGGGATGGAACCTGCATCCTCATGGATACTAGAGTTTGTTTCTGCTGTGCCACAGTGGGAAATCGCTCTAAGGCTCTCCAAGCTCTGAATTCCATGATAGGTGATCCCAAACCAACACCAACAAATCCTGCTGTGACTCAGTTCTGTCATTTCCCTTGATCGACTTAACATTCAACACAGAAATTTCCAGCTAGTTAAGGGATCCCACTTGCCACTTTCTGACTGAGGATGGGTGGGCAGGAAGGTGCAAGAGACCCAACTCTCCCTTGTTTGTCAGGCTGGCAAGGCAGCAGGAGGCACACAGCTCCATGGGAAGGTGTCGGACTCTAGTTTAGGGATGGCACAGTGACACGTGTCCTCACCATGAACGATAATTCACAGCAGTCTTTTTCAGACAAGGCCTGGCCTCCTTTCTGTGCTTTGAACTTTCCTTTTGTAAAATGGGAACCTCCTTGCCACAGGGTGGACTTTGATGATACTGCAGGGTGTTATTCACCCAGGGTAAAATGCAGGGCAGCTCTTAGCAGAGGAAGCCTGGATTTCTCCACTGTCTTTTCTGTTCCTACACAGGATTCACTTTGAGGTCACAAGTCACTTCTGCACAAGGCAGGCTTCCTGGATGGAGAGATGATACGGGCTCCTCTTGTAACAGAATGAGTTTTGTCTTGGGAATAAGTCACACTGCAAAGGCAGCTCGGTGGCTGGGATCCCTCCCTGTCCAAACTGGCTTTGAGTTCTCATCCCAAATTGGAAAATTTCAAGTGATTTTACATTTGGCCAAAGTTTCTTATTTTTCCTTCTTTTCTTATATAAGGATGCAGATTTAAGAGGACCCCTGGGGGCTAGAGGGTTCTTAGGCAATCACATGGCTGTATTGCCTATTATCAAATCGAAACTGATTCAACTTGCATCTGTGTCCATGTGGGCTGGGAATGAATGGGAAGGGCCAGGGGGTGGGAATACAGTGGGCTTTCTGAGTTTGGGGACTGGCTGGATTTAAAAACAAAAAGTTCTGTGTGTTCCCATCATTGCACAGCAGAAACAAATCCAACTAGGAACCATGAGGTTGTTGGTTTGATCCCTGGCCTCACTCAGTGGGTTAAGGATCTGGTGTTGCCATGAGCTGTGGTGTAGGTCACAGATGTGGCTCAGATCTGGCATTGCAGTGGCTCTGGTGTAGGCCAGCAGCTATAGCTTCCTATTTGACCTCCTAACCTGGGAACCTCCATGTGCTTCAGGTGCGGCCCTAAAAAAGCAAAAGACAAAAAAAAAGTTTTGGATGTTCAGCTTCTAATGAGGTCAGGTTTGCTTGTTCCTGGGAGCAATGCCTGCCACAAGGCTGAAAAAGCCCATGGATAGCTGAGTGCTGAAGGAACCATCACCCATAACATGGGGAAAAAAACTGAAGGCTCCTACAGTTCCTGGGAAGATTTAGTCCTCTGATTGGGGAAAGCAAACACACAAGTGCAGCAAAACCTCCTGGCGCCCTGGGTTCACACTCTCAGTCTTCCTGGGAAGTCCAAGTCCCTGCTGTCTTGGGGGCAGAGCCCAGGCATCAGGTGGCAGAGCCAATCCAGTCAGAGCAAAAGGTGACCCACCATGCCCACCCCCATGCCCCCAGTTCCTTCAAAACCAGAGACCCTTTGAGAACCCCTTCAATGGGGCCTCAGAGTAGGTGACAAGCTTCTCTACCACTAGGGGCCCAGAGAAACTTACAAAGGGAATGTTGCAAATGGAGCCCCACCTGTGCAGAGAGTGAAATTCCACTGACCGCAGGTGGGATGAGCCAACCTGGGGGCAGAGATCTTGTGTCACATCTGCCTCTGTGTTCTCCATGCCTTGCAAAATGCTCAGCACATGCACACAAAAGAGTTTGCTGAATGCATAAGTGAATCTAAGAGGCATTTATTTAAAAGAGCATATAACACTGATTTGGGTATCTTTCTATTCAAACTCTGATCCCATTAAATGTTTAACTTGTCCTTTTTTCTAGATTTGAGCCCATATTTTCCCCTAGAGGATACTGAAAGAAGGATGTGTGGTTTAAGGACCTAGCCCTCTAATTTAATGGTTGGGAAACAGATAGGTCTTTATGTGGGGAGTTCCCAACCAAGGACTCAAAAGTCCAAGCTCTAGGAGTTCCCACTTTGGCACAGCAGAAATGAATTCAACTGGTATCCATGAGGACTGGGGTTTGATCCTTGGCCTTGCTCAGTGGGTTAAGGATCTGGCATTGCCATGAGCTGTGGTGCAGGTCACAGATGTGGCTCAGATGCCACGTCAGTGTGAATGTGGTGTAGAGTGGAAGCTACTAGCCAATTCCTCAGCCCCTAGATTTCCATATGCCACAGGTGCAGCCCTAAAATGCAAAAAAAAAAAACAATTCCAAGCTCTGGCATCAACCACCTGTCTTCCCAGCCCTCAGAAAGATGCAGTGGCATGATCTCAGCCATTGTTAACCTGCCCCCAGGAATTCCTGCCAATAGACACCCAGCACCTGTGTTACTTCCAGGGCATTCGAAAACCTGAATGTGAACAGTATGTTCTGAATACTTAAGGCTGTTGGATGGTCCTTCCCCGTGCAGACCATGTTTTTCTGCAGCCACGGCTAGCCAGCATCCTCTGCAGCCCCAACATCACAGCATCAATGGGACTCTGAGCATTTAGTACTGCTTCTGAGATGTGTGTATTTGCAGCCCTACCTATAACCATTTGTTGCAGGCTTGGCTCATATGCTTATTTTTATGCCCCTCAATAACCTCCTATAATCCACCTTCACACCACTGGGCTGGCATGCCTCACACAGACTGAGGCTTGTTGCTTTGGCCAATGAGCTCTTCAGAGCCTCAAAATGCACTGTCCTCCTGAATGAGTGAGACGGTTAGACTCTCTTTCCCCAAATTCCTAAGCAGAGACAAAAACCAAACAAACAAATGCAAAAACAAAACAAGCAAAAAAACCTCAAGCATGCTTCTGTTTGGTTTCCAGGGAAAAGAAACCAACAACTCATAAATTCCTAGATAGAATTTTTCATTTCCTGATTGTGATACCATTTACCAGAACCTTCGCTCTACATCATCCAGATGCAGAAGCAGGCATGTGGTCCTTGGTAAGGGTGGACACAGGCACCATGCAGGAGGATGCTCATCTCTGGGATCTGTCATCTTGTTCTCCCCATAAGGGTGTAAGCTCTTCAAAGGAGGGAAGGATGTCTATTTCTTTCTTTCTGTCCCAGAGCCCAACATTTGTATTGCTCTGTGCCTAGAAGGGGTCCTGTAACCACAGCTGACAACCTAGACCAAGTTCTTAGTGCTTACAAATTAGAAACTGCCCACATTCACTATCAAAGCCCTTTAAAAAAATTCTTGAATTGTGTGGGGATTGGTGTGAGAAAGAGAGAGAGCTGAGAACCTTAGAGATGAAGATGGCCTGAGAATCAAAAACATTAAGATACATAGAAATATCCCACTCCTGGGCATCTACCCAGAGAAAACCATGACTCAAAAAGACACACATACTCCAACGTTCATTGCAGCAGCACTTGCAATAGCCAAGACATGGAAGCAACCTAAATGTCCATTGACAGAGGAGTGGATCAAGAAGATATGGTACATATACAGAATGGAATACTACTCAGCAATTAAAAAGAGAGTAATAACGGCATTTATAGCCACACAGTTGGACCTAGAGATTATCATGCTAAGTGAAGTCAGTCAGACAATGAGACACCAACATCAAATGCTATCACTTACATATGGAATCTAAAAAAAAGGACACAATGAACTACTTTGCAGAATGGATCCTGACTCACAGATTTTGAAAAACTTATGTTTTCCAAATGAGATGGGTTTGGGGGTGGGGGGGGAATGCACTGAGGGTTTGGGATGGAAATGCTGTAAAATTTGGTTGTGATGATTGTTTTACAACTATGCATGTAATAAAATGCATTATGTAATAAAAAAAAGATACAGAGAAATAAGGAAAAGCACTCAGGCCTACTGTGAGAACAGACCCACCAAACAGAAACCTACTGGGCCCTTTGCAGGCTCAAATTTATACATTCATGGATTTTAAAATGATGGAGCTGACATTCTGGTTCAAGATTCTGTGATTTGATGTGTTTTATCCCCACAAATCAGCATTGGGAAAACAGACATAAGATAGGTGTCCTGCCACTTGGTTGGATGGGTGCAATAACACGGGCCCCTGAACCCATCACCCACACTCCTGTGCCTTGGAAATCCTGCCACCTATGGTGCAGCTGCCAGAGCTCTCCCTGCCAAATTATAATCTCCTTTGTGAAGCCAGGCCCCAATCACAGGACTGTTGACATTGAGTGTGACAGGTGTCTCTTGACACTGGAGCCAGTGAGGCTGACACTGTTACATCAGGGAGAGGAAGCACAATGTGGTGGGAAAAGCCATGGCCAAAAGTTGGAGGTGTAGACAAGTCATATCACCCTGCAAAGTGTCAGTCTCCAGGCTTGTGAAAGGAGATGCAATACCCAAGCAGCCCAGCTGGCTGAGGTGAGGCTCCACTGTGATGGGGGCAGTAATGAGCCCTTGGGGACAGTGGTCAGGGCTCTCTGCCACCCAGTGGGCAGCAGGGCCTCCTCTGGACTCTGGCCCCCTGAAGCTGGGATTTCCACTGGGAGGAAAACTGGACCCAAAGAACACATCCTTTCTTATGAAATAACTCTTTTACATTTTTTGAAAAATGGCCATAAAGGTATCAAATGGTGAAGAAAGCCAAGCAAATTAGATAATCCATCCCTAGCTAATGCATCTGGGTGATGAAGAGAATGGGCTTTGAAATGGCAAAGACCTGTTTGAGTCCCCACTCCCCCATGTACTATCTTGTGACTCTGGGTGAGTTACTGACCCTTTAGAAACTTGGGTTTGCTCATCAGTAACATGCAGTTAAAAATAGTCTCCAGCTCACAAAGGCAGCAAGGGGACTAAATGAAATATTGTGTCAAACATTCTGACACACAGGAAGCTCTCAAGATTAATGGCAATTATTCCTATTGTTCAGTATTTCCTCCCATGTTTGGGGATTTGTCTTATACAAACACACTTAAAAGTATGTGAATAACCAAAACTGCAGCTGGCAAAATAATGTCATGATGTAATGCATAAAAGCCTGACACTGGAGTTCCCAGTGTGGCTCAGTGGTTATTGAACCTGACTAGAATCCATGAGGATGTGGGTTTGATCCCTGGCCCCTCTCAGTGGGTTGAGGATCTGGCCTTGCCCTGAACTGTGGTATAGGTCACAGACACAGCTCACATCCCGTGTTGCTGTGGCTGTGGTGTAGGCTGGCAGCTATAGCTCTGATTAGACCCCTAGCCTGAGAACCTCCATTTGCCATGGTTGCAGCCCTCAAAAACAAAAAAAGACCAAAAAAACAAAAAGCCCAGCACTTTACTCATACAGTCACCTCCAGATTCTCATTTATTATGAGTCTGTTCACAATTCTCAGAGCAGTAAAAATGGTAGATGCTTGATTGACCACCTACTATGTGCTGGGCACATCACTGAATGCATTACATGCATTGCCACACTGGATACTCACATCCCCATGAGGTAAGTATCCTCATCTTCCCATTTTACAGACGAGGATGTGGAGGCCAAGAGAAGTTAAGTGACTTGCCCCAGGTTGAAAGGATACAGTAGGAAAGTGCGGATGCAAACCCACACTTGAATCAGTACACTGCAGCACCCCAACCATCACCTGGGGCTCATAGCAGGTGAGAAAAAGCATTGGGGCATGGTACAACCTGCAGTGACAGGTATACTGACAGCTGATGGGCTGATGGATAGAAAGCTCACAGAGACAGGCTTCCAGAGCTTTCCTGCTGTGGCTCAGCAGGTTAAGAACACAACGTGTATCCATGAGGATGTGAATTTGATCCCTGGCCTTGCCCAGTGGGTTAAGGATCCCATGCTGCTGTGGCTTGTGGCATAGGCCAGCAGCTGAAGCTCCAATTGGACCTCTAGCCCTGGAACTTCCAAATGCAGCAGGTGTAGCCATGAGAGAGAGAGAAAGGTTCCCACAGCTCAACCATCTGGCCATTCACCAGCCATCTGACTGCTGGGGTCAGAACACCCTCATATATTTCAAAGCCCTGAATAGCAACATGATCCAAATTACAGCACACTAACTGTCACCCTGCCAACAAGAAAAGTCAAACTGTATGCTCAGGAAGACAGGAAATTGAGGGGAGGGGAAGTGTGGGTGACACAGGAAAGGGGCAGGTACTTTCCTTGTGGACAGCGTATCTGTGTGGTCTACTCATGGTCTACCTGCATAAGTAAGGCACCACCTTTGAAAAAGACACAATTCAAGAGTGAAAGAAATACAAACACCCAAGCACATCTGGATACATTTTTGAGAATCCTTATGTCTTCTTTTAACTCACTGCTTAGTTGAACCCAGTTTCTATCAAGATTTTTTTTTCTTCTTAGGGCCATACTCATGCCATATGGAGATTCCCAGGCTAGGGGTCAAATCTGAGCTCCTGCTGCCAGCCTACACTGCAGCCACAGCAATGTGGGATCCAAGTGGCATCTGTGACCCACACCATAGCACATAGCAATGCCAAATTGATCCCTGACCCACTGAGTGAGGCCAGGGAGCGAACCTGCATCCTCATGGATATAAGTCCCATTCGTTTCCGCTGTGCCATAATGGGAACCCCCAGTTTCTCTCAAGTTTTGAGACAAAATCCCCTTCAGACCTCTCTGTGCCTCTCAGTTTAGAATCATGCCTTTGGTAGCATTTAAAGCTCTCACAAACTAATTGCAACAGATAATTGCAAGGAACATGTATTTTGAAGGTAAAGACATAAAAATTATTTTTTAAAAACCGAAGAAAGAAGGTATCAGGTGGCCATCTAAGTATAGGCAGCCATCGCCTGAGTTTCACCATCTCTCTGGGGCCCAGACCAGGCTGGCAGAGCAAAAGGGACTCATGTCAAAGCTTGAGACCCATTTCCAATTAGAAGCAGCTGCAGCCTCTTGTCCAGAATCTTAGCTTGTTTCTCCTTGAAGTGAGGTTTTGTTTTACCCCTCTTCCCATCATATCCCCTTAGCTCCAAGAAAACCACTTATGAAGTCCCAAAATGAAGCTCATCAGAATATAAGTCCACAAAAGGCATTTAAACCAATTCCAAAAGATTTTAAAGTAGGCCTTTCAAATTGATAGGACCTTTAACTGATCCTCTATTTCTGGTTGTCTAAGTAGGGAGAAACCTCAAGGAACCAGAAAAGCCCCCATTCATCAGCAGCTACACTCATCTCACCTGCCAGTGGCATCAGGACAGCAGAAAAGCTGTTCCTAGGGGAGATGGGGCAGGGTGTGGGGTGCCCTGGGCCCTCCAGACAAGGGTTGCTAGATTTGGTAAATGAAAATACAGGCCATGGAAGTTCCCATCATGGAGCAGTGGAAATGAATCTGACTAGGAACCATGAGGTTGTGGGTTTGATCCCTGGCCTCGCTCAGTAGATTAACAATCCAGCATTGTGGTGAGCTGTAGTGTAGGTTTCAGACATGGCTAGGATCTGGCATTGCTCTCACTCTGGCATAGGCCAGCAGCTGTAGCTCCGATTAGACCCCTCACCTGGGAACCTCCATATGCCACAAGTGTGGCCCCCAAAAGACAAAAAAAGACCAACAAAAAGAAAAAAAAAACACAGGACACTCACATATGGCCAAAGTTCAGATAAACAAAGAATAATTTTTGACCATTAAGTCCCATCCAATAGTTAAGACATGTTCATAATAAAAAGTTACTTGTTTATAGAGTTCCCATTATGGTTCAGTGTGTTATGAATCTGACTAGTATCCATGAGGATGAAGGTTCAATCCTTGACCTCCCTCAGTGGGTTAAGGATCTGGTGCTGCTGTGAGCTGTGGTCTAGGTTGCAGATATGGCTTGGAGCTGGCACTATGCCAGCTGTGGCATAGGCTGATGGCTGCAACTCTGATTCAACCCCAAGCCTGGGAACTTCCATATGCTGTGGGTGCAGCCCTAAAAAGAAGAAAAAAAAATATTTGTTGGTTTTTCTGAAATTCAGATTTAACTGGGTGATCTGTATTTTATGTGACATCTCGACTGTAGGCTCTGGTTCTCTAGGGGTTTCTGGATGGGTGGGCTCCACCCTCCAGCCCAGGTGAAGAGCAAGTGCCACTCATGCCCCTGCTGCCATTCTCACTTCTTCGGGCACCAAGCTCCGTTCTCTTCCCCTCCTTCCCCTCCTTCTCTCAAAGGGGGCTCCATGGCTCCAGCCAACCCACTCCAATCCATGGTCTCCCTTAGGAGACCCCTTCCCTGATCCTCTCGCTGTCACCCCTGACAACACACCTGCTACTCTGACCCCACCCCTCACTGAGATGCATGCATGCAGACAGGGCTTGTAGGAATTTGGTGGTTTCTACATTCTAGTGGGTCTTGTTCTGTTTCCCAAGAAAATCTGCAAATGGGCTATGGTTGAAGGTTCCTTTCATTGTTTCTCTCATATACAGTTCCTCCTGTCTGCTATATTCAGATGCCAAGAAGAAAATCAGGGTTTGTTTCATTTGATCATAACTTCAAGACCTGAACTGAAGCGAGGGCCACTCCAGCACACCCAACTTGCCTAGAAGAACTTTCTATAGACTCTACACACAGACACTGGCCTGATTCTGCAGTGGACACTCTGACCCCCACGAGACTTTAAACTGTTGATTAGTGCTCCTCAGGGTACCATACTCAAAAAGAATCACATACACTTAACAAAAACAGGAAAGAACGATCTCTTTGTTTCAGGCTTCCAAGTGTGTGCTTATAGCAAACTTTTACAGCTAAGCCATAAAATGCATGGAAATAGGAAGAAGCATTGACACAACAATAAAACAAGGGGTGAGATTAATGATGCCATAATACAATCCGTTTTCATTTGCTGCAGAGACAATTAATTTTTGAAGACATTTCATTTAACTTGGCAAGATTTTTCAGTTTAACCTTTGATGCTTGAAACTCTTTCATTCACTGTAAGCCTAAGAACCAAGGAAGGCCAGTTTTATGTCTGGTTGTAAGTACTGCTTCACAGCAGATGGCCAGGCTTGCTGCCTCTGCTCAAGACAGAGGCAAGCAATGTGTACTCAGGGAATGAAAGTCATTGCTGACCATAATTCTCAGCTCTTTATCTCCTAGCAAAACATCCAATTTAATTAGCCACAATTCAGTTTCCAAAAGAATGAGATGTGTTAGCTTCCAGAGCAAGGCACCAGGGTAGGCTGGATGACCAGATAAGGCTGTATAAGCACTTGAGATCCTCAGACCCTTCAAGTTTGAATCCAGGGAAGCCTTGATGGGAGGTCACAGTGCCCACTGGGAAGGAGGTCTGGAACTCAGAGATGTTCACATAGCCATTAGAAGAGGTGAGTGGTCTCAGTCAGCCTGTGATGCAGGAGAAAAAAAGGGAAGAGTCTCATGAGGGTATCTTGGCACACCAGAAAGACAAAGTACTATACTTCTTTCAGAGTCCCCCACTGTAAATGGGGTATGGCTTCTGAGGACTGCCCAGCTTGTTCTTAAATGCTCAGACTTCCTAATGTCCAAACCTATTTTATTCATAAAGCAACAATTTGCTTTTATATTTGCAATTGACATCAAGAGGGTCAGACAAGTAGGGAGGTAGTGATGGAGGGTTGCAGATCAGGACACCACTACCAGGGGGGCCCAGGCCTGACTACATATCAGAATCACCTTAGCAACTTCTTGTTTCTTTTTAGGGCTGCACCTGTGGCATATGGAAGTTCCCAGGCTAGGGGTTGAATCAGAGCTACAGCTTCCAGCCTATGCCACAGCCACAGCAATGCAGGATCCAAGCTGCATCTGTGACCTAGACCACAGCTCATGGCAATGGAGCTCCTCAACCCATTAAGCCAGGGATGAAACCTGCATCCTCAGGGTACTAGTCACATTCCTAACCCACTGAGCCACAATGGGAACTCCCGGAAATTCTTAAAAACACCAATGCCCAGCCCTGTTCCCTGGGCCAGTGTATATCCTGGAACCCCTATATTTCTCTTTCTTTCTTTCTTTTTTGCTTTTTAGGGCAGAACCTGCACCATAGGTACATTCCCAGGCTAGGTGTTGGGAACTGGAGCTGTAGCTGCCTATCACAGCCACAGCCACAGCCATAGCTACAGACACATGGGATCTGAGCCACACCTGTGAACTACACCATGGCTCACAGCAATGCCAGATCCTTAACCCACTGATAGAGGTGAGGGATCAACCCCCAATCCTCCTGGATATTACTTGGGTTTGTAACCTGCTAAGCTGCAAAGGGAACTCCCAACCCCTATCTTTTATTATGATTAATATTATTAATATTATTACAATTATCTCGTCTTTTTAGGACCACACCCATGGCATAAGGAGGTTCCCAGGCTAGGGGTCGAATCAGAGCTGCAGCCACAGCAACACCAGATCTGAGCTGCATCTGTGACCTAAACCACAGCTCATGGCAATGCCAGATCCTTAACCCCCTGAATGAGGCCAGGGATCAAATCTGCATCCTTATGAAAGTTAGTCACATTTTAATTCCTCTGAGCCACAAAAGGAACTCCCACCCCTGTCATATTCTTAAGCTCCCCAAGTAACCTTACAGTGCCACCAGGTCTGAGAACCACTGAGGTGCCAGAGAGGAAAGAGACACTCCAGCTGTTTCAGTGGGGGCAGTGGTGGTGGGGCAGATGAACAGGCTGGATACAAACTGGCTTCCATGGCAGCAGATAACAGAACAAACACCTGTCTGACATGATGTGATTAAAGGTTTGAAAATCTAGTTGGGCTTTAGGTGCAAGAGGCAAGTAACATGCAGCAAAGTGGTTCTCACACTGAGAGTCACCCAGAGAGAGGGCTTATAGAACTCACCACTGCCCCCCAAGCAGCCCCCTGAGCTTCTGATTCAGTTGGTCTGGGTGAGATCCAAGCATGTGCACCATCAAAGGCTTCCAGGTGCTGCTGCTCTCACTGCAGGCCTGGGTCCCAGTGTTTGAGCAGCCCTGCTGTTGTGAGTCTGCACCAGGCACACCATTCTGAGTGAGCCTGAGACCTGGACCCCAGCTTCTGCAAAACAGCAACCACCTTTTTGTCCTGTTCCCTGTGCAGTCCAGTGGAACATTCCCAGTTGTTTGGCATCCCCCTCTGTGCAGTATCCACTGTGATCACGGCATGTCTTACTGGCTTTGGCAGTCTTACTGGAGGGAATAATGACCCAGCAGAGCTGTTGCTCTTCCTGGGGAGAATAAATTGTGTGTGAATGAAATAATGTATAATGGAAATACCCACTTTCCCTTCTAATCACCAAGTACAAAGTATATGGGAGAAGCTGCAACAGAATCAGCTCTTCTTCTAAGCTGACTCTGTTACAGATCATGAGCCTGGGAGAGCTCTGGGTTTAGCACATCATTTGGGTCAGTGCCGAGTTAGATGGTGTCCGTATTGGGGCAAGCCCAGGGCAGTAAGTTGTGCAGAACACAAGGGGTATATACATGGGGCTGTGTAAGTGCCAAACTGGTGTCCTGGAGCCCTGCAGATCCCACAGACCCTGAAGATCCCTCAGGATGGGCCAGATAAGAAAGGCATGGTGCCCAGCCATCTTTCTGAGCAGTTCCAATGTCCTACAATGCCTTTTTCTTTTCCCCCAGAGCTGAAAACTGACAATGTTCATGGTAAAAGTGAAGTGTGTGTGGGTGGGGGGAGGTTGGCCATCAGGAATAAACTAGATCAATAATGGAGAAGAAATGGTAACCAAATTAACAGGAAGAAGGAAATGTGCTAGAAGCCTAGGCAGGGCTCCAATGAGTGGACCTCCTTGGAAGGAAGGTAGTCCTAAGCTACCCACAAAGATAAACTGCATCCTCTAGAGAAACACTAATTCTGACCCACAGGGAGAAGGAGGCATTGGAATGTGGCTCTCCACAACACAAAGTTCCCTGGGGGAAATGGCCTTGGAACAGTGCCCCCCACCCTCAAAAGGAGACAGAAAGGGGCTGTAACATGTGCAGCTAATCAAGAGGAAAAGCTAGGCTCACCCTTGGTTGGAGACAGCCTGTCCTAAAATACAGGGGAAAGTGGCTTCCACTCAATAGTTCAATGCGATTTCTATTTGCACTTCTAGATAATAGAGAGAAGGCTCCTCAGAATTTAGCCCCTGGACCTATAGGTGCAAATAATAGTTACAGGATGAACTGTCACTCCAAGGGCCAATTATATTCCCCCCTGGGGACTCAAGAGCTGTGTCAGGCTGTCTAAAGCAACCCCTGCATGTGTTTGATGCCTGAGCAGGCAGATGGCAAGGTGCTAGGGTTGGAGAGGATTAGGGCCCAGACCAGGGGCACCTCCTTGGTGGAGCTTGAGGGGTCTGGGGAGGGATGAAGGTGGGCTTTGGGGTGTATGGCTGTTTGGAGAAGCACACCTCTCAAGAGCAGCTGGCCAGCTCTTCTCTTGTTGCAGAAAACATCCAAGCTGTGTTTTGACCAGGGTTTAGTAAAGGGGGAGAGTCAGGAGGGGCCAGAAAGATCCAGCAGAAGCCCAACTCCGAACTCTGGACAATGACACCCCAAGACATCTATTGCCACAAGGCATTTCAAAAACATCATTGGGGGCAAAAATAACTCCTAAAGAAGCATGTTGTGTTTAAGGACATAAAGGGAAACCAAAAGAGTGGGAGAACCAAAAGATAAATGGGAAATATTAATGCAAGAAGTGGCTGGAGTCCAAAATAATTTTCCTGGCTGATACTCAGATAGTGGGGCAGGACCGGAAGGAATCAGTGGTTCAGCAAGTTCATTTGAATAAAGCACCCCACCTAAAAGCTGGCTGCTGATTCTGTGAACAGTCTCCCAGAATGTAAATACAACATGCATCTCCTTTAAAAATGTAACACACAATGTGCTAAACAACACAGGAGGTTTATGGGGGGCGGTGGGAGAAAGCAGGCAGATGAGACCCTGGGCTGCCACTGCCCCCTAATCCTGAAGCTTTTGTTTCTTCAAGGGGCCATGATGCCTCAGCTCTCGCATAAGGAAATGATTTATTTCCAACTCTGGGCATGAAAAGTAATAACAGAGTCTGCCAGTTGTTTCCCAGTGTCAACATCCTGATTTGAACATGCCAGTGCTTTTGGTGCAAAGAAGATTGCTCGCCCTCTCCCTTGCATTATGAATTATGCATGGACTTTTTGGTCCTTTGGTCCATGTCCCACATCAAAAAAAAAATAAAATAAAATTGGAATTAGTGCAATCTCGAGGGCTTATTTTCACAAACAGGGTCCTCTGGTTCCACCAGGCAAATTTAAAAAATGCACGAGGATAAATATTCACTTTATGGTCTGGATGAAATTTGAATTTGATTACTTTTCTGCTCCTCATGCATTATAAAAAAGGATAACATTATTAAGAGAAAATAGTCTCTGTAAGATTGGCTTTACATATATTTGCACCACTATGGAAATTGGTATAAAGTCTCTGTTATTCCAATTAAATATATAATTGTTCATCATACCCTTCCCAGCCCAGTTACAAGGCTCCTAATTCAGCAACTACATTTGGTTTCATAGTGAATGGAGACATCTGACATGCTGGAGAATAAGGCATTTCCCATTTAAACTTTAAAGCTGGATCTTCAGAGCTGGAAAGAACCCAAGGGAACAATATGGAGATGCTGAGAACAGAGCTTTGGCGATCAGAGTGCAATAGGGCTGAACCATGGGTTGTGTGTGGCTTTGCATTTCTCTCTGGCATCTTACTGGAGAAGCGAGTCCACACTCTACAATCACGACTGCCAAAAGAAGAGCAGAAAAGCACAGCCTCCGCCCAGTACCTTGGCAAAGGGGCAGATTGTCCCACGTTCCATCATCATGACCCAATAAAACCACATTGTACATGTCAGGGTAACGGATCTTGAATCCGTTGTGACAAGTGATTATTAATTTGTCTCCATGTCTGTATGTCTTGTTATGAATCTCAGCATCTTCAATTTGTGGGATATGGCAATCTACATTTGGGTAAAGGGATACATTATTTTTGGAGTTTAAACCATTTTGTGCTTCATGGCTTCACAAGAAAGCTCTTATTTTCAGACCTGGTCTCTACCTACATGGCAATCTGAGAAGTGATTCCTTATGTATCACAAGGCTTGGGTCACAGTGCTGAGTAAAAGAACTGGTTTCATGGGAAAACAGAGAGAGGGACCAATGGGGGGTGGTCCAGACCCAAAAGGAGCTCTCTTTCCTGCCTGGGATAGGTCACACCCTACAGATGAGCTTATAATTTTAGAAATGAGTGAACAAAGATAGAGGATGGGGCTTCACCTGAAATCTCTATCTGTCTGTACGCTTGGCCATGAGTGTGGGCAAGCATGGTGTGATGCAGCCTGCCTGGCTGGTCTCCTATGCCTCTGCCTGTGGGGTAAAGGGCTGGGCATGATAAGAAAATGTGCTTTGTAGAACCACAGGGGGCTGAGCCATCAGTGTATCTGCTGTTGGCCTTTCCCATCCTCCTTATATGTGTCTAAAAAGATAATAAATGGAGTGGCACATCCTACTGCCAGTATGCCAGTATTTCAAAGGCTCAGAGGAAGCAAAGATGGGGTCAGAACAGAACGCAGGGCCTGGGAGGCAAGAGGCAATGCAGGAGTCAGGAAAAGGGTGGTGGGGGAAGGATGAGCCCACACAACAAAATGGTTAAAAGATAAAAGTAACTCTACAATTGATTCATTCTAATTCTACTTCCAGTTTACCCTACAGGCCAAGTCACTCTTCTGCCAAGTTGGATCCAGTTCACCCTGCCCCCATCCCTGCCCAAAACACCCACCTTTAAAATCCCATGTGGTGCAAGCGGCCTTGGTGTCACCAACTCCTATGGGCACATTCTGTTGAAGGTCTCTGATTTTACGTGCATATATGCTATAAGCCTGAGCCATTTATTTCTACCTTTATTTTATTTTTTCTCTTTTTAGGGCCACACCATGGCAAATGGAGGTTCCCAGGCTAGGAGTCTAATCTGAGCTACAGCTCTCAGCCTACACCACAGCCACAGCAACATGGGATCCAAGCCACGTCTGCAACCTCCACCACAGCTCAAGGCAACACCAGCTCCTTAACCTACTGAGTGATGCTTGGGACCAAACCCACAACCTCATGGTTCCTAGTCTGATTTGTTTCCACTAAGCCATGACAGGAACTGCCTATTCTTACCTGTAGAGTCGGGTAGATGAGATGTGTTCCCAGTTTGTTGCTTCTTACTTTTTTTTCTTGAAGCAAGGAAACATTTTAAAACAGCACTTTGAGGATCAGAGAAACCTACAGAAATTTCTCAGTGGGTTTCTCAGCCATTCCCTAAAGGCTATGGAATCCAGAACAGGCTGGTACCATCTTAATAGGAAGCCTGGTTCTCAAGTTCCTCTAAGTTTGAAGAGTCAGCTGTAAGGTGCTAAGCTCTTAGATTCAGGGGGCTGACTGGTGGATGATTCAGGGTGGGGGGTCGAATCTGGGTGGCTTTACAAAGAGCATGTCCAAGGAATTTTTTTTTTGGCCGCCCCACAGCATATGGAATTCCCAGGCCAGGGATCAGATCTGAGACACAGTTGTGACCTGAGCCACAGGTGCAGCATCACCGGATCCTTAACCCACTGCACCAGGCCAGGGATCAAACCTGAATCCCAGTGGTCCCAAGATGCTGCCAATCCTGTCATGCCACAGTGGGAGCTCTGTCCCAGGAGCTTTGATGTGGGACTTGGGATGGGTTTACTGGGAGCACTCTGACAATGGCCTCTGGAAACTAGGCCATCAGTGACAGGAAAGCCTGGGGCAGAAAAGGGCCCCCCAGGCAGAGGAGAGCCCTGACAGCTGGAGTGAATTGGTGGTGACCATTCACCATCTCCTATGGGTTCTCCAGGTCCAAACCCCTGCAAGCCCAGCTCTGCCTTTATCTCAGCCCTCATTAGCACCCTTAGCTTGAGAGCAGGGACTGTGTTGCCACTGCCTCTGACACTCTGCCTGTGTCACCAGACCTTTGCATATACCTGGCAGAGAATAAATCCATGTGGACCTTTGCCCAGGAAACCTGTGAGCCCATAGCCCCCACATGAGACTGATTGACAGGCTTTCAGGGTGGCTCCGGCAGCTAAGCCGTCCCCAGAGGAAACCCATCATCAGCCCTTCCATGTGCCTATGGATGTCAACAGAGTCTTGGATGGTGAACTGGGTTCTGGTTTCAATTTTACCTCTCATTTTTGCATTTCAGGCTATGGAAAGAAGTCTTCTAGCTGTTCCTCTTTAACCAACAGTTTCTCTACCAGAATAGCTGAATCCCTCCCAAAACAATGCCAGAATAATCCTGACTGGAGTCACAGAAAACTGAGAGCTCTTGGCATACCACTGCTGCTTTCTTCTTAGGGGAAAATGGGAATGACATTTTTTTCAATATCACTACGCAGAAATTACTCACAGCAAATAAAAATGCATTTATCAAGTCACCTATCTGTAAAATCCGGGCTGTAAATAGAGCCTGTGGCAGTCATTTATATGACTAAACAACTATTTTCATGACTGATTCAAAACTTGTTCATGAATTAACTAACATACTCAGAGGGTGGCCAGCAAGAGGCAGTGAATTCAATGGACAGAAATGTCCATTTAGATTGTGACATATGGGTTGTGGCTGACCAGGAGCAGAAGCATCCAAGCTTTGTTTCCAAGGGTGGTTTCTCTGCATAGGGCTCTGTAGGAAGAACATGTCAAACTTCTCACTAGAACTTCATAGAGTTCCTGCTTCAGCTCAATGGGTTATGAACCCAACTAGTATCCATGAGGATGTGGGTTTGGTCCCTGGCCTCACTCAGTGGATTAGGGATCCAGCATTTCCATGAGTTGCAGTGTAGGTTGTAGATGTGGTTCAGATCTGGTGTTGCTGTGACTGTGGTGTAGGCCCCTAGCCTGGGAACTTCCATATGCCACAGGTGGAGCCCTAAAAAGAACAAAAATCCAAAATACTTCATGTGACCATAAGTAGAAGTTGGGGGCTATGTGTTCAAAGGGAATCCACAGCCCCCCCCATCCCAGTAATTATGTACTCTACTCAAGGAAGACTTAGTGTAGCAGAGTTCCCATCATGGTGAAGCAGAAATGAATCTGACTAGTATCCATGTAGTTGCAGGTTTGATACCTAGCCTTGCTCATCAGGTTAAAGATCTTGCATTGCCATTAGCTGTGGTGTAGATCTCAGATGTGGCTCAGATCTGATGTTGATGTAGCTGTGGTGTAAGATGGGAGTTGTAGCTCCAATTGGACCCCTAGCCTAGGAACCTCAATATGTGGTAATGGCCCTAAAATGCAAAAAAAAAAAGAACCAATTTACTGTGTTCTGTGTGAGAGGATCCCTATGTCACCTGAGGAGTCAGAAGCTGGAGTTCACACTCTACCAAGGCCGAGCTGCCAGGAAGGCCTGTGCCCTTGAATTTAAGAACAAAACTCAGACAGACCAGCTCTAACAAAGCCTAAACTAAACCATGAAAGCAGAATATACCACCCAGAGACTTTACATATATTTTTTAAACCCACCATGTCTGGCACCAAATCCCCCCAGTAAGGAGGGTCATGAAGAAAGAAGAAAGCAGCCGAAACAGGCAGACGTCTCAACCAGGTTATCAGTAGCAGTAAACAACTCTGAATCTTATATCCATGAAAATAAATAAACCAGGATCCTTAGTATCTGAAAATACACCTATAATATTCATTGCTTCTAAAGTTTCAAACAGAAATAACATGATTTTTCTATAGCACAAATGCATCCAGCCACCAGAAATAATTTGTAAAAGGAATTTCAGAAATAGTGTTACCAAGGACTATGAGAAACAGTTTACCATAACTGATTTTGTCAGGTAGACTCAGGTCAACAGTCAAAACAGCTCTTGTTTGCAGGGCATAAATGTGCAGTTTGGAGCTCTAACTAGAGGCATATCAAAAGCCTCCATTCCAGAAATGCCCTTTCACTAGCCTACCACTAGGGTTGTTTCTGTATCCTGCCTCTAGTAACAATGAGGATTTAATATAATAAATAAACAAGTGAGGAGTTCCTGACAGAGCACAGCAGAGGTGAGTCCAACTGGGGACCATGAGGCTGTGGCTGTGATCCCCAGCCTTGCTCAGTGAGTCAGGGATCTGGCATTGCCATGGATTGTGTTGTGGGTTGAGGATGCAGCTTGGATCTAATGTTGCTGTGGCTGTGGTGTAGGCTGGCAGCTACAGCTTGGATTGGCCCCTTTGCCTGGGAACCTCCATGTGCCATGAGTGCAGCCCTAGAGAGACAAAATCCAAAAATTAAAAAATTAAAAAAATAAAAAAAATAAATGAGTGGAACAGAGGCCCTAAGGCAGTACTACGCATCTGTACCTACATACAAATCAACTGCTCAGATTAGCTGCAGAGAACAGAGTCCTAAAGGATGGAGCAGGAAAGAGCAAAGGACATTTTATTTGGTCTCATTTATTTGTTTATTTGTTTATTTATTTATTTATTTTATTCTTAGGGCCACACCTGTGGTAAATGGAAGTTCCGAGACTGGGGATCGAATCAGAGCCACAGCTGCCAGCATACACCACAGGCAGGGCAACATGGGATCTGAGCCACATCTGTGACCTATGCTGCAACTTACGGCATTGCTAGATTCTTAACCCACTGAATGAGACCACGGATTGAAACGACATCCTCAGGGATGCCATGTAAAGTTCTCATCCTGCTGAGCCACAGGAAATCTTAAATACTTTTTAAAGAATATGTACCATCTGTTAGATATCCTACTCTTTAAAATATTAGCTATGCATGAAAAGAAATCTGATTCCTTAAAAATGCCAAATTTCAAAATCAATACGCTCCCCTCCAATTGTTCCTAGGAATGTGAATACATGATACTAAAATTCACAATTCATATTGGTATGCTAAAGGCTCTGAAAGTCTTGCTGTCAAGAATTCTACTGACCAGAGTTCTCACTGTGGCTCAGTGGAAATGAATCTAACTAGTATCCATGAGGATGCAGGTTCAAACCCTGGCCTTGCTCAGTGGGTTAAGGATCCAGTGTTGCTGTGAACTGTGGTATAGGTCACAGATGTGGCTCAGATCTGGCAGTGCTGTGGCTGCGGTGAAGGCAGGCAGCTGTAGCTCCAAGTCAAAACTTAGCTTGGGAACTTCCATATGCCACAAGTGGTGCGGCCTAAAAAATCCAAAAAAAAAAAAAAAAAAAAAAAAAAAGAATTCTACTGATCTTGTTCAAGCCAGCATTTGTGAAGAGCATTATGCATCTGCCCACTGGTTCATTCATTCACTGAGTTACTGAGCACCTCTTCTAGGTCCAGGGCATTGCAGCGGCTGGGGATGGAGAAAAAGTCAAGAATCCCATGCTTATAGCTTTTGCATAGAGGGAGACTGCCAACAGTCAGAATATCAGGTGAGTGAGTTCACAAATAACAGGCATTGATCTCTTTGATGATGAACACACAACAAGGTAATATGATAGGGACTGACCCAGGGACAGGAAAGGAGCCTCTCAGGAAATGACATTTATTAATCTGAGACCTAATGACAAGAAGAATCCAATCATGTGTGGATCAGGGAAAAGAGTATTTCAGGTGGAAGGAACAGAAACTACGAAGGCCAGGAAAGAGCTTGGGGTCTTTAAAATCACAAAAGAAGATCAGTGTGTCTGGAGGAGAGTAAGAAAGGAGGAGATGGAAAAGCCAGATCATCCAGGGCCTTCAAGAGGAGGGCAATGGATCCTCTTTCATTTTAGAGTGACGGGAGCTCCTGGAGATTCTAAAGTATGGGCCATGACATGCTCGGTGTCGCGTGAGTATGTGCAGCAAAGGGCTAGCCTTACACAGAGGGAGTTTTTGTCTTTGCCCTCAGCTCCTGGGAAGTTCCCTCAAAGCCCTTGGTATGTCCTGAGATGAGTATCTTTGTTTATCTGGGGCTTCCAGGCCATGCCAGATGTGTATGCTAACAATGGGATTTGGGCCAGGGAACACTGACTTCAGGAAGTATTGGCTCCACTCTTGGAAGAATAGGAGACACAAAAGTGGCCACAACAATGCCTATGTGCCAATGCCCCAAATAAAACATTGGACACCAAGTCTCAGGTGAGCCTCACTGCATGTCAGTACTCCATGCATGTTGACACACGTAGCGGCTGGGAGAAAAGTCACTGTGTGTATGAATCCATTCAGAGGACAACTGGAAGCTCATGCCTGGTGACTCTTGGACCCATGTCAGTCTCTCTCTTTTGCTGATTTCAATCTGTGTTCTTTCACTGTAATAAACCATAATCATGAGTCTCATCAGTGCTTCTAGGGAACTGCTGAACCTGAGGATGGGCTTGGAGACTTCCAAACTTGTAGCTGGAATCAGAAGTGACAGTCTGGGGGCTCCCATACTTGCAGTTGGTTTCAGAGGTGATGGCGGGTTTTGAGGATCCTCAAACTTTGCACCACAGAATGTTTTTTTTTTTTCTCACTTATTATCTACTACCATCCCTCAGAATCACTGTTCTGTGTTGGTGCTGTTCCACACACTACTGTTCCCTGAAGTAGTACCCAGAGAACATGGTCCTGATCACCACTGTCTACTCAGGATCAGGGTGAAGATGCTGAATGGAATCAACTGTGGCCAATGACGTCAAAATAAACAAGCAACATAAGGCAGAGAAAAGCAGAGGCAAGAGTGATGCTCTTCAGAAAGGATACAACTGGACAGAGTGGGTGCTTTATGGCAAAAGAGCCACCAACACATGGGTAGTTTTGCTTTGGGAACAGGACTAGTTCAGGCTGTTTCTTTCTTTTTTATAGGATATTGACTCTCATGGAACCTGAAGAACAGGATGTTCAAGACGTCATGGCTCTTAGCTCAATGTTTACAAGAAACTATCTCCAGGTCATGCTTAAACCACTGAGAAGTAGCCATGTGGCAGAGAGGGGGACACAGTAAAGTTACTATAAGCAAGCATGTTTCTTGTACTTAGCATTTTTCTTTGACTTATAGATTGCTATATTTTATTTATTTGTGGTTGACAAAGGCATCTAGCATCTGTGTTTTGCTAAAGTATTTCCTTATAGTTAACACTTGAAGAGTAATTCTTCATGCATTCTTGGCTGTCTACTCTCATACATTTCTTTTAAGCATACATAGAACATTTATAAAAATTGGCCATACTGGGGCATAAAGAAAGTCTCCATACATTTCAAAAGACTGAAATTATACTGCATGTTTCCTGGCCATGGTGAAATGAAAATAGAAATACATACAGTCATCCCTAAGTATCCACGGGGTACTCGTTCCAATTAGGAACTCCTCCCACCCCATGGATGCCAAAATCTATAGATGCTGAAGTCCCTTACATAAAATGGCAAAGTATTTGCACATACCATATTCATATCCTCCTGTACTTTAAATCATCTCTCAATTACTTGTAGTACCTAATACAATGTAGGTGCTATGTAAATAGTTGCAAATAATAATATAAATGCTAGGTAAATCATTGCCAGTGTGCAGCAAATTCAATTTTGCTTTTTGGAACTTTCTAGAATTTTTCTCTGTGTGTGGGTGAATATTTTCAATCTGAGGTTGGTTGAATCTTCAGTGGAATCCTAGCAGAACATGTGGATACAGAAGGGAGACTTTGAAAATTTAGTAAAATCCCCAAATGTTTGGAAATTAAGTAATACCTTTCTAAATAATCCATGGGCCCCAAAAGAAATCATGGTTAAAAAGAAAAATGCTTTGAATCAAATAACAATGAAAATGCTACATATTAAAATGTATGCCCACAGATAAAACTATGGCTCTAAATTTCCCTCTAATCATAAATGCACATATTAGAAAAAGAGAAATATCTGAAAATCAGGAGTATATATCTCACAGTTGGTTAGAGTTTGCTAGTAACATTGTTTTCTATACATAGTAGATTGTTCTATAAATTTCTAAGAGAGAAACATTAAAAACTTTCATTGTGATTGTGGACTTGTCCTTAAAGTTCCATGAACTTTTGCTTTATGTATTTTGAGGTATAGTACTAGGAACACAAAAATTTAGAATCCATTATTCAGTACCCAAATTAAGAATTCCTCTAGAAAAGTTAGAAAAATGGCAGCTGAACCTAAAGAAAGTACAAGGAAGTAAATAATAATGAAAAGAGCAAAAGCATTAATGAAATGGGAAAAGAAACATACATAAGAGAAAATCCACAAATGCAAAAGCTGGTTCTTTGAAATCAAAAAAATAAAAAAAGAGAGGTCACACACAACCATAAAAGAATAAAGCAGGGACACCATTACAAATCCTGATTTGAAAAATTTAAAAAAAAGTTATGGAAAACTTTACACCAAGAAATTAGAAATGTTAGATTCAACTGAATTCCTAAAACAATTGAACAATAACTGTATAATTTACCAAAACTGACACAAGAAAAAACTGAAAGTGGTTATAATCCTAAAAAATATAGAACAAACTGAATTCAAAACTAAAAAACCTTCCCACAAAGGAAACTCTAGGTGGCTTCCCATGAATTACACTAAATATTTAAGGAAGAAATAGCACCTGTCTTATTCAAACTCTTTTAAGACTTCTATTCAGAAAGACAACAATCCCTCATTTTATGAGTGTAGCATGACCTTGATGGTAAAAACTGACAAGAACACTACAAAGAAATAAAGACTGAGGCAGGCCAATCCATCTTATCAACATAGATGCCAAATTATTTTCCAGATGGCTATTTGACCTCATATGTAAATTTAGAGGTTTTTGGAGAAACTGGGTTTGGTTTAGAAGGTTTCACCCTAGGAGACAAAATGACCTAATTTCTTGCTTTTCTCTTAATAAACAGAATTTTAACTACTTTATTAAAAAAAGAAAACATGGAGGTCTCTTTCCACCTTGTGGAAAGTAACTTTCATTTTCAACAAGGAGGTGATAGAAGCATTTGGTTGCCAGAATTGAGCCCACAAGAAAAATCAGAGAAGGCCATTACCAAGGTTCTATCCTCTGTCTTCATGTTCCACTTTGGCGCACCTATGGCAAGTATCACAAGTCATGCTCTGAGGCCTGCCAGCACGAGAATCTCCTGGAGGTGCCTGCCAAATTCAGATTCCTAGTGCAGAAAAACCTCTCAGAGTAGGCCTGGAAATGTGCATTTTTAACATGCTCCTAGGGCAATTCCCATGAAGTAAAACATGGAGAACCACTGCTGGATGGATATGCAAGGTGACCAACTAGGTGAAAGACAGCAGTTCAAACACAAAGGTTGGCTCAGGGTTAACAAGCCCCCTGGCCCAGCCCTGAGGACTATGACCTGGAGTAAAGAACAAGTTCTTATCTGAGCAGCTGGGAGGCAGCACTGTAGCTGAGCCTCTCATTCTGCCTCCAGGGTGGCCTTCTGAGATCTGCATTATTTTATTTATTTATTATTTTTACTGCCACACCTGTGGCATATGGAAGTTCCCAGGCTAGGGGTCAGATTGGAGCTGTAGCTGCTTGCCTTCACCACAACCACAGCAATGCCAGATCAAAGCCACATCTGCAAACTATGCCACAGCTCACAGAAATGATAGACCCTTAACACACTGAGTGAGGCCAGGGATCAAGCCTGAGTTTTCATGGATACTAGTTGGGTTCTTAACCCTCTGGGCCACAAGAGGAATGCCAAGATCTTCACTCTAACAGGACTCTCAAGATGCAGACTGGGAGAGAGGACAAGATGGCGGAGGAGTAGGGGGACACGCTCGCCCTCTCCCACAAACACAACAAAAAAAGCACATCTACAGAAGAAATGACTCGCACAGAACAGCAACCAATCGCTGGCAGAGGAACCTAAACTCCAATAACGGCAAGAAGTTCGTGACATTACTGGGCAGATCGGGAGAAAAGAGGAGAGTGAGAGAAGGTGAATCCCAGTGGGACGGGCGCTCCCGAAAGGGAACTGCGGAGGAGAAAGGGATCCCGCACCCTGGAAAGTCACCTACCGGGCGAAAGATCAAATGAACCGGAGGAATCCCCAGATGCAGAGAAGAGTGTAGCAGTAAGTCGGAGTATGGAAAAACGGATCAAGAACCCAACGGACCATCTGAACTACGGGCACAGTCACCAAAAATTGAGACGCCTGGTTGGGGGCTGGGCACCGAGACCTCGCCTCTGAAGGTTGGTCCCCGAGAGGGGGCCGGGGGACGCCTGGGTGGGGGCTGGGCACCGAGACCTCTGCTCCAGAGATTAGTCCCCGGGCTAGGGGGGCGGGGAAGAGCGGAAACTGCTTGGGAGGTCTCTAAACCATTTGACGGGGCAGAGACTGCCTGGGAGAATAGAAAACAAAGCTGTCGCAGAGGAAGGGAGCAATACTCTAGGGGCGGGGAAGTGGAAAACCGCATCAGAGGGAACCTGGGAGAAGAGCCTGGTCTGCGCCCGTGCTGGGGAGGGGAGAGAAGAAGGGGTGGGTTCCCATAGAATACCCCTCACGCCACAGCAAGCTTACAGGCCCGCTAGTCAGCAGAAAGCTGTGCTTCCCAGTGCATTCCCTCCCCCCACCCCCGCCACCCCCTACGCTCTCCCGGAACCTGGGGCTGCCTGCCATCCAGGAGGACTGGCCTCAACAATTGCCTGAAGCCTACCACCGCAGGGGCTCTCCCTGCACAGGCCTGCTTGCCCTTTGGAGGGGCTACACTTCCACAGAGCAGCACCAAACACCACCAGCCCCCTAGAAAAGGCCTGCAGCCCAGAAAAGCTAGAACAAGCCTAGCCAGGCCGTGAATAGATCGGCCTAATTCTCTGACGGTTTTTCTGAGTCGGGTTGCCCCGGGGAGGAGCCTCTTGGGTCTCCAAGGGCCTTGCTACCCGCCCAAGACCCCAGTGGGTGCTAAGACCTAGTGGACCAGCTGCATAGGACTGCCAGCTCCAGGCAGGACCCCCTGCAGCCCAGAAAAGCTGCAACAAGCCTGGCCGAGTTGGGAAAAGATCTCAGACGGTCTTTCTGAATCGGGCTGCCCTGGGGAGGAGCCTCTTGAGTCTCCAAGGGCCCTGCTACCCGCCCAAGCCCCCAGGGAATGCTGAGACCTAGTGGACCAGCTGCATAGGACTGCCAGCTCCAGGCAGGACCCCCTGCAGCCCAGAAAAGCTGCAACAAGCCTGGCCGAATTGGGAAAAGATCTCAGACGGTCTTTCTGAATCGGGCTGCCCTGGGGAGGAGCCTCTTGAGTCTCCAAGGGCCCTGCTACCCGCCCAAGACCCCAGGGGGTGCTGAGAACCAAGTGAAATCTACTACGATCGTGGGGTGGACCTCCCAGTCCTGTCTGCCCTCAGGAAGTCCTCCTTTGCTTCAAAGAAACACTGTTAGTCCCATTAACACTCCAGAAAAGCCACACTGCCTCAAAAAAGATTGACCAACAACGCCAGCCCTCAGGAAACATTCCACGGCAGTGACAAGGCAAACACTGCCCGGCCACTGAGGGTACAACTCCACCAGGAAAAAGAAAACAACAAGCAAGATGAAGAAGCTGAGAAACCACCCCCAGTCAAACCAACAGGAGAACTCACCTAAAACAGTCAACAATGAAACAGATCTCTGCAGTCTGACAGACCTGGAATTCAAAAGAGAAATACTGAAAATACTGAAGGAATTAAGAGAAGATATGAACAGTAATGCAGATACCCTCAGAAAGGAGCTAGAAAATATAAGGAGGAGCCAAGAAAAACTAGAACATTCATTTGCAGAGACGCAAACTGAACTAGGGGCAGTAAAAACCAGAATGAATAATGCAGAAGAACAAATCAGTGATATGGAAGATAGAATAATGGAAATCACTCAATCCGGTCAACAGACAGAAAACCGAATCAAAAAACTGGAAAGCAATATAAGAGACCTATGGGATAATATAAAGCGGGCCAATCTACGCATAATAGGAATTCCAGAAGGAGTAGAAAAAGATAAGGGAATGGACAATATATTTGAAGAAATTATCGCTGGAAACTTCCCAAATCTAAAGGATACTGGATTCAAGATACAAGAAGCACAGAGGGCCCCAAACAAACTGAACCCAAACAGACCCACACCAACACACATCATAATAAAGATGGCAAAAGTTAGTGATAAAGAGAGGATCCTAAAGGCAGCAAGAGAAAAACAGAATGTTACCTACAAGGGAACCCCCATAAGAATATCAGCTGATTTCTCTACAGAAACACTAGAGGCCAGGAGGGAATGGCAAGAGATATTTAAAGTGCTAAAAGGAAAAAATATGCAACCTAGAATACTTTATCCAGCAGGAATATCATTTAAAATAGAAGGGGAAATAAAAATTTTTCCCAACAAACAAAAACTTAAAGAATACAGCAACACGAAACCCAGGTTAAAGGAAATATTGAAAGGGCTTCTCTAAACCAAAAAGAAAGGAAGGAAAGGGAAGAAAAAAGAAAAGAAAAAAAAAGAAGAAGAAGAAGAGGAAGAACTAGGACTGAGGAAACCGCAATCAGAGAGCAGTCACTCAAATAAGCCAGCATACAGATTTAATCATGAACATGCTTCAAACAAAATATATTTAAAAAGAAAAAAATAAAAGAGTCATCAAAACCATAAAATGTGGGCAAGGGATGTTAGGAGGTAAATAATCCTTTTTGTTTGTATGTATGTCTCTCTTCTTAATTTTAGTATAATAATGAAGTGTTTGAACTTACAGGACCATCAGGCTAAAACACACAATTATGGGAAGGGGTTAGCATACTTAAAAAACAGGACAACCACAAGCCAAAACCAAATATTGCCTTTGCAAAAAATGAAAAAAAAAATACACTCAAGCAGATAATAACAGGAGACCAACCGACCAAAAAAAAAAAAAAAAAAAAAAGAATGGAGAACCATAGAATCAACTGGAACACGAGGATCAAATGGCAATAAATAATCATCTATCAATTATCACCTTAAATGTCAATGGACTGAATGCCCCAATCAAAAGACACAGAGTGGCTGAGTGGATAAAAAGGCAAAAACCTTCAATATGCTGCCTACAAGAAACTCACCTTAGGACAAAAGATACATATAGATTGAAAGTGAAAGGCTGCGGAAAAGTATTTCACGCCAATAGACACGACAGAAAAGCAGGAGTCGCAACACTCATATCAGACAAAATAGACTTTAAAACAAAAGACATAAAGAAAGACAAAGAAGGACACTATTTAATGATTAAGGGATCCATCCAAGGAGAGGATGTTACTATCATCAACATATATGCCCCAAACATAGGAGCACCCAGATACATACAACAAATATTAACAGACATAAAGGGAGATATTGATGAGAATATAATCATAGTAGGAGACCTAAATACCCCCCTCACATCAATGGACAGATCCTCTAGACAGAAAACCAATAAAGCAACAGAGATCCTAAAGGAAACAATAGAAAAGTTAGACTTCATTGATATCTTCAGGACACTACATCCAAAAAAATCAGAATACACATTCTTCTCAAATGCTCATGGAACATTCTCAAGAATCGACCACATATTGGGACATAAAGCGAATCTCAATAAATTTAGGAGCATAGAAATTATCTCAGGTATCTTCTCTGACCACAATGCCATGAAATTAGAAATCAACCACGGGAAAAGCAAAGAGAAAAAACCTACTCCATGGAGACTAAACAACATGCTACTAAAAAACCAATGGGTCAATGAGGAAATCAAGAAGGAAATTAAAAACTACCTTGAAACAAATGATAATGAAGACACAACCTCTCAAAATCTATGGGATGCTGCGAAAACAGTGCTCAGAGGGAAATTTATAGCAATACAGGCCTTTCTCAAAAAAGAAGAAAGATCCCAAATGGACAACTTAACCCTCCACCTAAATGAATTAGAAAAAGAAGAACAAAAAAGTCCTAAAGTCAGCAGAAGGAAGGAAATTATAAAGATCAAAGAAGAAATCAATAAAATAGAGACTCAAAAAACAATAGAGAAAATTAATAAAACCAAGAGCTGGTTCTTTGAAAAGGTGAACAAAATTGATAAACCCCTGGCCAGACTCACTAAAAAGAGGAGAGAAAGAACCCAAATCACCAAAATTATAAATGAAAAAGGAGGAATCACAACGGATACTGCAGAAATACAAAAAACCATAAGAGAATACTATGAACAACTATATGGCAATAAGTTTGACAATCTGGAAGAAATGGCCAATTTTCTAGAATCTTACAGCTTGCCAAAACTGAATCAAGCAGAAACAGACCAACTGAACAGACCCATCACTAGAAATGAAATTGAAGAGGTCATAAAATCACTCCCTACAAATAAAAGCCCATGACCAGATGGCTTCACAGGTGAATTTTATCAAACATATAAAGAGGAATTGGTGCCCATCCTCCTTAAACTCTTTCAAAAGGTTGAAGAAGAACGAATACTCCCAAAGACATTTTATGAGGCCACCATCACCCTTATTCCAAAACCAGGCAGAGATACCACCAAAAAAGAAAACTATCGCCCAATATCTTTGATGAATATAGATGCAAAAATTCTCAACAAAATCTTAGCCAACCGAATCCAACAACATATCAAAAAAATTATACACCATGACCAGGTAGGGTTCATCCCACGTGCACAAGGATGGTTCAACATACGCAAATCAATCAGCATCATACACCACATTCACAAAAAAAAAGTCAAAAATCATATGATCATCTCAATAGACGCAGAAAAAGCATTTGACAAAGTTCAACATCCACTCATGATCAAGACCCTCGCCAAAGTGGGTATAGAAGGAACATTCCTGAATATAATCAAAGCCATTTATGATAAACCCACAGCAAATATAATCCTCAATGGGGAAAAACTGAAAGCCTTCTCACTCAAATCTGGAACAAGACAGGGATGCCCACTCTCACCACTGCTCTTCAACATTGTTTTGGAAGTCTTAGCCACAGCAATTAGACAAACAAAAGAAATAAAAGGCATCCATATAGGAAGAGAAGTGTTAAAACTGTCACTGTATGCAGATGACATGATTCTATACCTAGAAAACCCTAAGGACTCAACCCCAAAACTCCTTGAACTAATTAATAAATTCAGCAAAGTGGCAGGATATAAGATTAACATTCAGAACTCAGTTGCATTTCTGTATACCAGCAACGAAACATTAGAAAAGGAATACAAAAATACGATACCTTTTAAAATTGCACCTCACAAAATCAAATACCTCGGAATACACCTGACCAAAGAGGTAAAGGACCTATATGCCGAGAACTATAAAACCTTAATCAAAGAAATCAAAGAAGATGTAAAGAAATGGAAAGATGTTCCAATGTCCTGGATTGGAAAAATCAATACTGTGAAAATGGCCATCCTACCCAAAGCAATCTACAGATTCAATGCAATCCCTATCAAATTACTCATGACATTTTTCACAGAACTAGAACAAACAATCCAAACATTTGTATGGAACCACAAAAGACCCAGAATCGCCAAAGCAATCCTGAGAAACAAAAACCAAGCAGGAGGCATAACTCTCCCAGACTTCAAGAAATACTACAAAGCCACAGTCATCAAAACAGTGTGGTACTGGTATCAAAACAGACAGACAGACCAATGGAACAGAATAGAGAATCCGGAAATTAACCCTGACACCTATGGTCAATTAATCTTTGACAAGGGAGGCAAGAACATAAAATGGGAAAAAGAAAGTCTATTGAGCAAGCATTGCTGGGAAACCTGGACAGCTGCATGCAAAGCAATGAAACTAGAACACACCCTCACACCATGCACAAAAATAAACTCCAAACGGCTGAAAGACTTAAATATATGACAGGACACCATCAAACTCCTAGAAGACAACATAGGCAAAACACTCTCTGACATCAACATCATGAATATTTTCTCAGGTCAGTCTCCCAAAGCAATAGAAACTAGAGCTAAAATAAACCCATGGGACCTCATCAAACTGAAAAGCTTTTGCACAGCAAAGGAAACCCAAAAGAAAACAAAAAGACAGCTTACAGAATGGGAGGAAATAGTTTCAAATGATGCAACGGACAAGGGCTTAATCTCTAGAATATATAAGCAACTTATACAACTCAACAGCAAAAAAGCCAATCAATCAATGGAAAAATGGGCAAAAGACCTGAATAGACATTTCTCCAAAGAAGATACACAGATGGCCAGCAAACACATGAAAACATGCTCAACATCGTTGATTATAAGAGAAATGCAAATCCAAGCTACCGTGAGATACCACCTCACACCAGTCAGAATGGCCATCATTAATAAATCCACAAATAACAAGTGCTGGAGGGGCTGTGGAGAAAAGGGAACCCTCCTGCACTGTTGGTGGGAATGTAAACTGGTACAGCCACTATGGAGAACAGTCTGGAGATACCTTAGAAATCTATACATAGAACTTCCATATGACCCTGCAATCCCACTCTTGGGCATCTATCCAGACAAAGCTCTCCTTAAAAGAGACACATGCACCCGCATGTTCATTGCAGCCCTATTCACAATAGCCAGGACATGGAAACAATCCAAATGTCCATCGACAGATGATTGGATTCGGAAGTGGTGGTATATATACACAATGGAATACTACTCAGCCATAAAAAGGATGACATCATGCCATTTGCAGCAACATGGATGGAACTAGAGAATCTCATCCTGAGTGAAATGAGCCAGAAAGACAAAGACAAATACCATATGATATCACTTATAACTGGAATCTAATATCCAGCACAAATGAACATCTCCTCAGAAGAGAAAATCATGGACTTGGAGAAGAGACTTGTGGTTGCCTGATGGGAGGGGGAGGGTGTGGGAGGGATCGGGAGCTTGGGCTTATCAGACACAACCTAGAATAGATTTACAAGGAGATCCCGCTGAATAGCATTGAGAACTATGTCTAGATACTCATGTTGCAACAGAAGAAATGGTGGGGGAAAAACTGTAATTGTAATGTATACATGTAAGGATAACCTGACCCCCTTGCTGTACAGTGGGAAAATAAAAGAAAAAAAACGAAAAAAAAAAGATGCAGACTGGGGAGCCACAGTTGGCCCTAAACTGCTCAAGACTGGCTTAAGGGAAAAAGAACTTCATCTGTGATAGGTTTGGAAGGATACCCTGCATTTTCCATAAGTGGCCAACCTAATTCTGGGTCATTTTAGTTCTGAGCTTGTGAAAAACTGCTTTCTGGGGGAATCTCCATGATCAGCTTGGTGCAACACCTTTCTAACACTCATTTTGTGACCTTTGTACATAATCCGACAAGGATATGGAATGTGGGGATGTTCCGCCATTGCCTAATAATTCTGTGACTTAAAGCAACTCAACTCCCTACCTCCATGGTCCCTGTAGAGAAAGGGCAAGTCTCAGCACTCACAGACCATGGGAGATGACAGGAGGCAGCTGGTAAAGGCTGCTAGGATTGGGATTTTCCTCTGCACTACAGGGGGCTCAGCTATGCAGGCTTGTGAACCCTTGTCTGAGGTGGTCCAGCTGTCATCTTGCAACAATGATAACTGATCATTTCTGTCATTTATCTTTACTGCATCTGCCCCCATCTGACCTGATCTTATTTCCTCTGTTTTTTTTTTTTTTTCCTTTCAAGTCTTACCAGAGTTAAGTGAAAGACATCATTTTAAGAACAAAAACCCAAACTCACACAGAAGCCACAAGGGAAGGAGAGGAGGAAAGCAGTGACTTCTGTTACCAGAAGCACAAATAAATGGCAGTGCTCCTGAAGACAGGGAGAGGCACTCCCTTCCCCTTCCCATCTTAGAGGATGGAAAATGAGAAGAGTATGTTAGGCAAAAACATGTAAATATTTGCCCCTGTGGGCACAGGCTGCTATTTCTGATAACCCACATCTAAGGTAAGAAGAAAGAAATTTTAAAGGATAGAAAATGCATATGAGAAGAAAACGATCCTGAATAAAACATTTTTAAAGCATCCATCTGTATTGGTGCAGTTTCTGGAGCTGGAAGTCAACTCACCTTAATATAGGAGGAACTGTAAAAAAGAAGTACGGCTGCCTTGCTTTTGACAAATATCTGCCCCCACCCCCAGTTTCACTGAATAAAAGAGTTATCTGCCATCTTTTTTTGCTCCTGAGTCAAGTTGAATTTTTCAATTAAAAATTTATAATGTAATAATCACACTGAAACTCACATTGCACCTTCTCTCCAGGAAACTTAAAGAATCTTCTTCCCATCAAATTACTCATATTTTATAGCCATCCTGCTCAGGTCTATGAGAATCAAAATATTTTAGGAAGTACTTAAAAATAATGCTTGCTGAATGATTTCCTTTCCTCCCCTGGTGTATTCTGCAAGGAACTGGAGCAGAGAGGGGTTCACCATGGAGACATGGCAGGTTTGGGCAAAGATAGGGACTGCTCTCCTGTGCTCTATGTGACCTTTGGCCACAGGCAGATGATGAGGTGGAGACAAAGTGCAGCTGGCAGCAGTAACTGCAAGGACACTAGAAGCTTTCAGAAATACCATGGTTGAATTCCCACTGCCCAGAAGAACTAAAATAGGAGCTCTTGGAGAAAGCTCCTGGCACCGTTATTTCTAAAAGTCCCCCAGCCCCGCCACCCCAGGGGAGACAGGTGGTGGCATCAATCTGCAGCCTCAGAGTGAGAAAGTGAGGCACATGCAGTGAGCAAGAGTGGCCGCCCTCAGTGTCCTCAGCTCCTCATGATCTGGCACTGGAGAAGAAGGAGCCCACATCCAGCCAGGCAGCCTCAGCTGGGTTTCAGCACTTCCCAGGCTGCCTAGCTCCTGCTCTGCTCCTCAAAGGGGATCAGTGCATGGCCTGCGTGGCCCCGCAGCTTGAAAGCCATGTTATCTGGGGGGCTTGGCAACACATGAGGGACACGTGGCCCCTCTTGGAGGCTCGGACCCTCATCTTGAGCTGGAAGGTGGTGGCTGTGGTGGGGGCCTGTGCCTCGGAGGCCCCTCGTTTCTGCTGGCCACAGGGACCCAGACCTGCATCCAGTCTCTGTGCGTGTCAGCAGAGCTGCTTTCAGTCTGCACACCGCCTCGCTTTGCCTGGGCTCAGGACGTGGCCCCCACACTTGCTACCTTCCATGAATTGTAATCTTTTCCTGGAGGATTGCTGCTGACTGATCAGAATGGTGGTAGCTCTGGCAGTTTCTTAAGAATATTTTAAATCACATTCAATTTGATAGGATGAACAAATTTAAGAGAAGGCTATCCCTCAGCCTTCGAGGAAGCCAGACTATTGATGAATCATTGTCTGAATTGGCTGAACAAATGACTATTGAAGAAAACAGCAGCAAGGATAATGAGCCTATTGTGAAGAATTGCAGGCCTCCAACCTCTCACAGTATGCATTCCTTCCTCCACCAGTACACGCGGTCCTTCAGGAAGCCCCTCTTCAGAGACCACATAGCGTTATTGGAGGAGGCGTTGGTTCCTTCATGGCAATGCCCAGAAATGGAAGCAGATTAGATATGGTTCATGAAAATCTAAAAATGGGATCAGATGTTGAGAGTGACCAAGCTTCAGGGACATCATCTGATGAAGTCCAGTCACCTATGGGTGTTTGTCTTAGAAATCATATACATAGACGCATCTCCATGGAGGATTTAAATAAGCAGTTATCACTGTCTGCAGATATCAGAATACCTGATGGGCATCTTGAAAAGTTGCAGATGAACCGTCCACCATTTGCTCAACCAATGAGCCAAAGGTCTTGGAGAGTTTCCTTATCAGAAAATGGGTTTGGAAAAATGGAAACCTACATCAAGTTAGAAAAGCTTGGAGAGGGTACATATGCAACAGTATATAAAGGAAGAAGTAAACTGACAGAGAATTTTGTGGCATTGAAAGAGATCTAATTGGAACATGAAGAAGGTGCGCCCTACACAGCAATAAGAGAAGTTTCACTATTAAAGGATCTAAAACATGCAAATATTGTAACCTTACATGACATTGTTCAAACAGATAAGTCTTTGACCCTCGTCTTTGAGTATCTGGATAAAGATCTAAACAGTACATGGATGACTGTGGCAACATCATGGGTATGCCCAATGTAAAGCTGTTCCTATACCAGATTCTATGTGATTTGGCATATTGCCACAGAAGAAAGTTCTTGTACCAAGACTTAAAACCACAGAACCTCCTCATTAATGAAAGAGAATTAAAGCTAGCAGATTTTGGACAAGCCAGAGCCAAGTCAGTTCCCACAAAGACCTACTCAAATGAAGTTGTCATGCTGTGGTGCCAGCCACCTGATGTGCTTCTCGGTTCCTCAGAGTACTCAACACAGATTGACATGTGGGGTGTTGGTTGCATTTTCTTTGAAATGGTTTCTGGAAGACCTCTGTTTCCAGGATCAACTGTGGAAGATGAACTACACTTAATCTTCTGACTGCTAGGAACTCCATCTCAGGAAACTTGGCCAGGTGTTTCTTCAAATGATGAGTTCAAGAACTACAACTTTCCAAAATATAAACCACAGCCTCTAATTAACCATCCACCCAGATTAGACTCTGAAGGAATTGAATTAACAAAATTTCTTCAGTATGAATCTAAGAAAAGGGTTTCAGCAGAAGAGGACATGAAACATGTGTACTTTTGAAGAATACATGCTTTACCTGAAAGTGTGTCAATATTCAGTTTGAAAGAGATTCAGTTGCAAAAGGACCTGGGTTTTTGAAATTCTTCCTATCCAGAGAAAGGTGTGTTTGTCATAAACCATTTCATGTGTCAATCATAAAATTTTGTGTGGAATCAAGTGTTTGGTTTATAAATTGATGAATAAAATTGTCAATGTAAAAACCAATGTACAGTGCATTCCAAAACTGTGTACATTTAGCATTGCATGTACTCACTTTTCTGTTGATGTGGGCAGCTCAGTAATCCTTAAGAAAGAAATTTGACTCAGTCAAAGGAGGGATCCTGAAAGCTGCAAATGGCACAAAGACCTTTTACAAGTGACCTGACTTGATCAGTGTACATGCTATCCCTGGCACCTGAGGCAGAAGATGCATCTTGTGCTTCCCTAGTCATCAGGTTCATCACTTCGAAGCACAGATGCTATCGACTGACCCCATCAACAAGAGGGTCATTTAAGACAATGCTGATCACTCTTGCCATGGTGTATTAGCTTTTGCTGGTGGGAACATTAGCTTCATAGAGTCACCAAATACTGTATGTGGGATAAACCTGAACCTTGAACTGCCTCATAACATGACTTTCTATTTTAGGACATGGGAATAACAGAAGACAGAGCATGCTTTTTAAGTCTGATGAAATGGTTTCAAGCCCAGCTCCCAGCCTTTCTTATCAATCAAGGACTCAGATCTGAAGGCAGTTATTTATTTTGGTGGACTTGGAATCTTCATTTGTCTACACTGTCCTCTTCACAGTGGAGTCATTTTATTTCATACCTACAAATTGTTTTTGTATTTGTTGTCACAGTGTGACAATTTTTTGGTACATTTGGTTTTAAGGTCTTCTCTGCCGTTAGAGCCAATAGGTTACAGCTATTGATGTAACTGTAGCTGCAATTTTTGTGCAGGACTGAGAAACACAGTGCATTATGTATTGCAGAATCATTGCTGCTAAATAACTCCTGTCTGTTTATTTAACACAACAGTTGAATGCCTGAAGAAGTTGCAGTGGCTTTATTATATGTGAATGCATCTGTTTCTCCTCACAAAGTGTTTTACTGCTGCATTTTTTGTTTGTTTTTAAAATTAAACTGCAGTGTTTCCTGGAATGTAAATTTAGCTTTGCTTGACAGTAAAATAAGTGAGCCATCTTGAACACTCTTAAGATCATGCTATGTGTTTTTTTCTGAACATTGGCAAATAGAGTAGCTAAGAAATTGATAAGCACCTTATGTTTAGGAAACCATGTGATGCAGAAGTTGACTCAAGCAAGTGAATACCTGATATTTTGGGAATCTCGCATTAGACACCAGTAAATTAAGTCACCAAAAGTATTTATTTTTAACTTTCCTCATTTTAGAAATATTTACTGCCTATTATTGGATATTTGTATACTAATACACTTGGTGATACATTGTGCTTTAATTTAATTAAAACTAAACTCTTCAAGTCTAGTTGAACATGAGAAGTCTTGGTTTTGACTGTTTTAAATACAGTTCTTTTATTCGAAAGGATGATACTTCATTGGGGAACAAGTTATTTCATTAGGGAGCTGTGTGTATGTGTGTGTTTTAATAATATTCACTTGGAATCAGCTGAAAGCTGTAATATGCCTTTGAAATGAGCCATGATAAATACAAAAGAGAGCAATGAGGACTTAGAGGATTTTTTGAAAAGCATTATGGGTATTATCTGTTTACCAGAGAGAGTAAATATTACAGTTTTAATTATGAATCTTTGAACATCATAAACACAACTTGGTGTTGTTACAGTGTTTTAATGAAGCATTTGTGTTCACCTTTAAGGACTGTTTGTTTAGTGCATCTTACAAATGATAAATCTTAATTGGTATATTTTGAAATGGTCATGTAAATTTTGGGCTTATATATCATGAAAATAAGTCATAACTTAATCCTTTTCCTGACATTCACTGTAAAACATTCAGGGGCCCTACCGTTTCTGTTCTGGAAATCTTGTAGTTTATTGTTATTTGACAGTATTAAGTGAAATTTTGTATATTTCATTTTAACTTTATTTGTGAATAGTGATTGTGGCATGTTTGGGGTGTTATTTTAATATTTCGTCATAGTGAAATTTTAATTTTTTTAAAATTTTTTTTCTGGAAGAAATGGATTCATGTGTAATGGTGAATATTGAACCATTACTGTTTTTCATATTTGTAAACTGGTTTTATGCTAAACTCTGTAGCCTAACATACTGCTGTTATTTCTAACTAATGGACATGTATTAATATTGTACTTTGAAGGTTATAAATATTATGTGGAAATTCCTCAATTTTGTTTTGAAATTTATAATAACAAAATCTTCATGTTGTTAAAATGTGAAAAAAAATTGAAAAAAATAAATAAAAGTCCCCCAGGTGAATCTGACCTGCAGCTTGTTTTGCACAACATCAGTATGATGGAAAGAGCACTGAACTAGGAGTCAGGATGCAGGTCTTTTTTTTTTCTTGTCTTTTTTGTCTTTTTAGGGCCACACCCAAGGCATATGGAGGTTCCCAGGCTAGGGGTTGAATCAGAGCCATTTCTTCCAACCTACTCCAGAGCCACAGCAATGCCAGATCCAAGCCAACTCTGCAACCTACACCACAGCTCATGAGAATGCTGGATCCTTAACCCACAAAGTAAGGCCAGAGATCAAACCCACAACCTCATGGTTCCTAGTTGGATTTGTTTCTGCTGCACCACGATGGAAACTCCAGGATGCAGGTCCTAATCCTGGTTTTGTTGTCAAGTGAATTTACACAGAGTTAATCTAATTTTACCTATACCTTTTCTTCCAAAATGCGGGGAAGGGGTTGTATTTTCCCAGAGAAAGTGGCCCCCAGGACACTAGTTGAGTGATCTTGGAAAGGAAGAGCCCAAGATGGTGGCTTTGTTCACTGTACTTACTATGTCAGCAGCCCTGTGCACACAGGGAATATTTCAATCCTTTTCCAACTACATGGTCCCCTCTCCATCATACTGGTCATGTCCCTGCTCCCTGGACCATAAGCATCCTCACCCCTGCTTAGGGATATGTAGATTCTAGTCTTAACAGAAGTTGCTTGGAATAATAGTGGCACCTCTTAAGCTGCAGGCTTTGGGTACCAGGAAATTAATATTTGTAAGTCCAAACTCTTATAAGTGAGATTACTTGGAATAAACTATTTGGAATGGAGTGAAGGGAGAGAGGGCTGGTTCATGTAGCAGTGCAAAGTGAGGAGGAGAAGAAAGGGAATCTGTGTGAATGCACAAAAAATCATCTGCCTTAATACCACCTTGCTTCTGGAGAGCACATTCCTGCTATCAAAGCATTTGAAGGGAGTTCCCATTGTGGCTCAGTGAGTTAAGCATCTGAGGTTGTCTCTGTGAGGATGTGGGTTCAATCCAAGGCCTGGCTCAGTGGGTTAAGGATCTGGTATTACTGCAAGCTGCATATAGGTCGAGATGTGGCTCAGATTCAGTTTGGCTGTGGCTGTGGTGTAGCCAGCAGCCACAGCTCTGGTTTGTCCCCCAGCCTGGGAAATTCCATATGCTGCAGTGATAAAAAGAAAAATGTCAAAGCATTTATTGCAAATGAACTTTTTTCTTTTTTACATTTGTACCTCTCAAAGTTCCCTGAAGTCTCAGTAGGGTAAGGATCCAGCATTGTCTCTGCTGTGGCATGGGTTCAATCCCTAGCTTGAAACCTTCTGTATGCTGCAGGCATAAACAAAAACAAATAAATAAGTAAAAATATAATAAAATCCGTGTGTCGGGCAGAACTGCCTGACAGCAGGGAAATCTGGAAGGAGTCCAGGTCACACTGACAGGACCTGAGCTAGAACAGATTTGTCCCTAAATCACCAGTTAAGTCTGAGAGGGCTCTTAACTTCTCTGAGACTCAGTTTCCCTACTGATCAAACAAAAACTAAATGCAAACAAGGGCCTGAATTATCTGATTACGGAGTCCCTTCAACTCTGAATGTTGATGATCCTTTTTGGCATAACACTGGGTTGTGTAACTGATGACAATTGGGATTTTGTGACACCAAGAAGAAAATCAGACCTAATGCTGGAGAGGAAAAAGTGCTGGCTGAGAACTAGTCACAGATCCACTGCTTACTCCTCAGCTGTGTGACTTGGACAAAGAAGATGAATGTCGCTGAGCCTCAGTTTCCTAATCAGGAAATGAGGACAATAGGACTTGCCTTGTAGGGTTCAATGAGATAGTGAATCTGACTGTACTTTTAAACTCTAGTGACCTATAAAGATGTGAGTATTTATTATTGTTATCAGGCTTATCACCATGCCAAAAAAATCCATTAGCCTTCCAAGAATTACCTGACAAGGGAAATAAATGAATTCAGCAGCCCTTACCATTTGGCCAGTATAAATCTTAATCAAGGAATAAAGACAATTTATAAATCAGGGGACAAAAGAATTTAGCTTTGTCCCTACTATACAACACGTGTGGAGTAGACAAGTACCCTCCCCTCACCCCTGTGAGCCACGTCCAGAGGCTCAGACTGTGATGGTTTTCTCCACTGCAAGGGTAACAGATTAATGTCTTTATACAAACTTTTCAAAGACCAAAAAGTCACCATTTTATTTCTTTTTTATGGCTGCACTTGCAGCATATGGAAGGTCCCCACCAAGGGGTTGAATCTGAGCTGCCATCTAAGCCACAGCCATAGCAATGCCAGATCTGAGCTGCATCTGCGACCTACACTGTAGTTCACGGCAATGCTGGATCCTTAACTCATTGATCAAGGCCAGGGATCAAACCTGCATCCTCATGGATGTGAGTAGTCAGGTTCTTAACCTGCTGTGACTCCAAAATCACCATTTTGATTCAAAATAATTATACCATCATGCTGAGAAAGGCAATACGTGTTATTCCAAACTTCCTAAAATGATGCTTCCAGCACAACATTGTGACTGGAAATGAGGAGGCCTGTGCCATCAATCAGAAGCACCTTGCTTAATCCAAAAAGCTGACTCTCTACTGCCTTCCCCACACATCTAGAGCCAAGTGTTAAGAATTGTGCTGACAGACCAGTACAAGAGAATCCTCTACTCCCAGGTGGTTTTGCACTCCCCTTTTTGGAATTGCTATGCAATACATAGTTACCTACAAAGGTGGAAAGATGCTTACCTAAATAGGCCTAAGCCTTTTTTTCCCCCCTAGGATGACAAAGAAACAGAAGACCCTCATCTTGGGCAATAGTGAGGAAGCTCATTGGTTTCCTTTGTTCTCTGATGTTTTTGAGCTTATCTGTCTTTTAGGCACTGGGTGGGTACCTTGGTTCATAGGTTTCAGCAAGTAAGTTTTAAGATGCAAATGAAATAAAATTTTAGTTTCTATAACTTAAGGAAATAATAGCTTGCTTGGACTGCATGTAAGAGGAAAAAGTAAATTTATTTTTAAAAACCTAAATTCTTTGTATAAATTTTGACTGTAAAAAATACCTTGGAAATAAAAGCAAAGATATCAAGTCCTTTAAGGGTTAACACATAAATTACCCATCCTTCATAATTTCCATAAGGAGGAGCAAATTTGATGTTTGATAAATGTATGTCAAATCAAATTATCTTAAAAGTGTCATAAAGAAGACAGACACTAAATCAGAACAAGAGTTCACATAGCATTATTATAAAAGCTCCATCCTCCAAATCAAAAATGGTGTTAAGAGAAAGTGAAACCCCTTCTAATGATATTGATGAAATATAAATTCTATGCCTATTGGCAGTTCAGGGCTAGAATTATTTCCTGATTCACAGTTTTTCCTATTTCAGCCTTGTCAATCATGAGAGATATGTCATGAACAATTTGGCATTGCAATTAATCTCAGTGACTTCTTTTAAACTCTAAAAGTATATCCAAAGAGTAAACACAAACAAGCAAAATATATACACACACACATATAGATACACACACCTACATATAAAGTTGTTTCAACCAACAGACTTAGAGATAATTAGTAGAAGTAAATGAATATTTTGTCATGACCAATAAGTTTAGGGATAATTGCTAGAAATAAACATATACCTTATCAATCAATCATTTCTTGCCACAGTTCTTTCTTTCCTTAAATGAATCATGTCTAACACAGAACTTGATAAGGTGTAATTGATTTATTCCTCTAACACATGCATCTTCCATATCATTAGACACAGTTTGGGGCCAATATATTTCCTGCACATTTTATTGAGGAACATAAGTGCTGAGTTGGCAGTGCACTAGTAAATAGCCCCAATGTTATCTGAGTTGCTCTCTTGCATTGACAAAAATGGTGATAAATCAGATGATAATTGAGACAGAGAAGGAGGATGATTATTTGTAATGTCCAGATGCATTTCTCCCCTGCCCCAGCCCTGACCTCACACACAGGCTCCTCCATCAGGCTGCAGGATCAGCTTTGAAGCAGAGTGCATCCCAAGGTGCCAGCCAGTCTGGCACCCAGCCCTGTACCCCAGTGGCCACATGCCCATCATGTGAGTGGCTTCCACGTGGTAGGGTGGGGGTAGGGGAGCACTTTACCTTCCTGCACACACATGGGCTTATCACTTGGGACTCAGCCGAGGGTTCATTTCAGGTGTTTCATACACAATCTCATTGTAGAGACCTTCAGCATGAATCTGTCTTGGCAGTGCAACTGAGTGACAGAGCTTTCAAAGAAAACCCCTCCGCTGGGCATCCTGAGGCCATTCTTGGGGATGCCTGGGTCAGTGCACACCTGAAAGTCATCGAACCCTACATGGACAGAGAGAAGAAAAAGTGCCTCTGAGTGTTCTCCTCAGATGCCAAGGGTCTTCCAGTATCCACGGCAGACATTGTCCACTTTCTAACTCTGTGGGCCACTCAGCTACACCAACAAAAGAGCCAAGGTCATAAACATCCCAGTGCACTCAGTTGCTCTGCTTTTTTTGCCCTTTGCTTAGTCAAGGGCCCATAAGTGATTGAAGTTCCATGGCCCCATCAGTCCTTCAAGGAAATCCTAGGAGTAGGGAGATGGGGAACGTAAATGACAAAAGGTACAAAACAGGAAACGTCATGGCCAAAATAGAAAGTGCAGAAGGGATCCAAGGAAGGTGAAATACTAGGAAAGGGGGAGATGGGTAAGATGCCAAGGATAGAACCAACTTTGCAGAAGAAGGTACTGGGGGATGGCATGAGTGATGGCTGGGCTGGGAGACAGCAGGAGTGTCTTGGGAGCAACAGGTGGCTGAGAGCACTCTAAGGCATGCGAGGGAGGAGGTATGCTGCCCACTGCCCTCACCCCCAGCTGCCAGGCCTGGTCCATGTTCCTCCTCCTCTGAGGGGCCTTCCTTGAGCCTTCCCTCCCCCACCCAACTCCTTTCTCCACCACTGAAACACAAACGCAGCCCTATATGGATGATCAGTAGGCACATGAAAAAATGCTCAACATCGCTAATTATTAGAGAAATGCCAATCAAAACTACAATGAGGTACCACATCACACCAATCAGAATGGCCATCATTAATAAGTTAAGAAATAACAAATGCTGGAGAGGGTGTGGAAAGATGGGAACCCTCTTGCATTGTTGGTGGGAGTGTAAATTGGTACAACCACTATGGAAAACAGTATGGAGGTACCTCAGAAAATTAAATATAGAACTACCATATGACACAGCAATCCTACTCCTCAGCACATTTCCAGATAAAACTTTCATTCAAAAAGACACATGCACCCCTATGTTCATTGTGGCACTATTCACAATAGCCAAGACATGGAAACAACCTAAATGTCCATCGACAGGTGAGTGGATAATGATATGGTACATATACACAATGGAATACTACTCAGCCATAAAAAAGAACAGAATATTGCCATTTGCACAACATGGATGCAACTAGAGATTCTCATATTCAGTGAAGTAAGATAGAAAGAGAAAGACAAACACCATATGTTATCACTTACATGCAGAATCTAAAATATAGTGTGCACACACACACACACACACATACACACACACAGATATAAAATAAAATATAACACAAATGGACCTATCTACAAAACAGAAACAGACTCACAGGCACAGAGAACAGACTTGTGGTTGCCAAGGGGGAGGAGGAGGGAGTGTGAGGGACTGGGAGTTTGGGGTTAGTAGAGGCAAACTATTAAATTTAGGATGGACAATCAATGAGGTCCTGCTGTACAGAACAGGGAACTCTATCCAGTGTCTTGGGATAGAACATGATGGGTGATAATATGAGACAAAGAATGTATGGGTCAAAGAATGACTGGGTCACTTTACTGTACAGCAGAAACTGGCACAACATTGTAAACCAACTATACTTAAAAAAAATCATTTGGAGAATGGCCACCTCTCATTCTGGGTTATGAGCCCCTCAGGACTGGTGCTCAGACTTTTTTACTTTTGTACCCACAGAATCTATCACAATCCTGCGCAGAATGTGCTCCCTCGGTGTCTGATGAGTGAACAAAGAGAGTTGGCAAAGGGAGTGGGAGACCTACTGGGGTGACCCTCAAGGGCCAGCTAAGTGTGGAGCCCAGCGTGGAGCCATGGAGCAGGATGGTAGGGACCACGACGTCAATGGAATGCAGCTTGTGGGACTCAGTGGAGGTGGGCCCTGAGCTTGGCTTGGAGATCCATGTCTGGCTGAGATGTGGTGGACTTGAGAGCACAGGGCTGCCAGAGACAGTAAAGAGGGCACTAGAGTATGAGACATCCTGGTCCAATTTTTTTTTTTTACCACATCTGCAGCATAAGGAAGTTCCTGGGCCAGGATTGAAACCATGCCACAGGTGCAGCCTGAGCCACAGCAGTGACAATGCCAGATCCCTAACCTGCTGTGCCACTAGGGAACTCTAAGGTGATCTTGAAGCAAAGAGGATGTCGAGAGCTGACAGGGGAGGCCAAGGATAAGGAGGGGGTCCACTGTGGGCACAAGGCTCCAATGTACCATGCGAGGCAAAGGATGGAGGCATTCCAGAGAACCTTAAGCCCCTGCACACCATCAAGTCCTCTACTCCACTTTCTTACAAATCAACCAACAAGGAGTTCCCATCATGCCTCAGGGGTTAACTAGCCTGACTAATATCCATGAGGACATGGGTTCGATCCCTTGCCTCACTCAGTGGGTTAAGGATCCCACATTGCTATGACTGTGGTGTAGGCTGGCGGCTACAGCTTGGATTGGACCCTTAGCCTGGGAACCTCCATATGCTGTGGGTGCAGCTCTAAAAAGACCAATGCCAAAAAAATATATAATCAACAATGTCCTTACTGAATAAATGCCAAGAACAAACATGCGTGTCTCCAACTGGACGTGGTTGGTGAGCCCACCCACCCCACCCCCAGTGCAGCTGCTGGTAGCAGGTCAGGACATGGTTGCTTAGAAAATCTCAGTCCAGACCCAGAGGCAGCATTCCTGGGGCTCATGGCAGATTTACTTGGTTTCCAGGTGATGCCAAGATTCCGGGCTCATGAGACACCTGATCCCCTGTACCACACTGGGCTTGCAAGGCAGTTGATTTCCCACCCCAACATTCATGGGCTCACTCACCACTCTCCCCGGCTGACCTCATGACCCCACATTCTGCCAGCACTGCTGCACTGCAAGTCACACACTGCACGTGACACCATGGTGGCAGGAGGTCCAGCAGTTGTAATGTGCTCTGTCCACTGAGGACACCAGGCTACAGACTGGGTGGAAAGCAAAGGTGGGAAGCAGGGAAGTAGACAGTGAACACCTCTGACTCTCCTACACCTTTAAATGGGAGCAGGTCTGCTGTTTTCTCAAACAGAATATGCTTTGACAAAGGAGACACTGCCCAGGCCCCCCCTTACCTGCAGTCACCTGCCTGCCACACCATGAGCAGCCCAACAGCACAGAATGCATTCAAGCCCCATGGAGGGTGAAGGATGCCCATCTGGGGGAGGGCAATAAAGCACTGGCAATCTGTTAAGTGATGGCTTCATGTTTGTATTCCAAGGGAAGGTACTGGAGAGTGTCAGCTGCTTTCAAGTTATGAAGGTCAAGGATTTCTTTCCAAATCAGGTCATCTCAGGGCGACCCCTACAAATGTATTTGCATTATGGTATTGAGGTGGAATGAGCAGAAAATGCATTCTGATCCACCCCAGCCTAGACAGGGCATGAGCAGAAACACACAGATCTCTTCAGGCAGTCTGTGGGAGAAAGCTGTCACACATACACCCTATGTCCAACAGAGCCTCTCTGTTCCAATAGCACTGGGCAGGGGACACTGATCAGGCAGTGGGTGGCCACAGAAGGGTAACCAAGGGTAAGAGGAGGGGACAGGGTTCTGGAAGGTGAATCCTCACAGCTGGGCAGACACCAGCCAGGCAGGGGGACGGAAGGCACTGTGGGGAGAGGTTGGGGGCATGGGAGTGGGCTGAGCACCTTTCAGGAAAGAGGTAGCTCTGCCAGGCTGGGGGCAGGTGTGAGCTAAGGGTTTGGAGTCAATGAGGAGGCGGGGTGGGGGTTGTGCCAAATACTGAGAGCTTTGAACAAAGACATGACCAGGGTCAGATGTGTATTTTTGAATGATCTTTCTTGAACCCACACAGACAACTGACTGATATAGACTAAGCAGGAGGCAGGAAGCTCATCATAAGTGCTTCTCAGGCCTCCAGCTGCACCTCAGGAGCACAGGGACACCTTTGTACATGGACAACCACTGGTCCAGGCTCTCTAGCTGAGGTGGGGCCCAGAAGCCCCACATTTTAGAAAGCTCTCCCATTGACTCTGAGGCAGCTGGTCCCACACCTGCCCAAGGACAAGTATCTGAGAATGTGGGATCTCAAGGATGGATGGATAGAGAGACAGCTGGGTGGATGGATAGAGGATAGGTTGGTGGAAGGGTAGGTGGATAGAAGATAAGTGGGTGGGTGAGTGGATGGATGGATAGAGGATGGATGGATGGATGTAGATGGATGGATGGATGGATAAATATGGATGGATGCAGAGAGGATAGGAGGGTGGATGGATGGACAGAGGATCAGTAGATAGATGGATAAGAGGATAAGTGTGTGAGTGGCTGGATAGATGGAGGATAGGAGGGTGGATGGATAGAGGATAGATGGATGGATAGAGGATAAGAGGGTGGATGGATGGATGGATAGATGGATGGAAAAATGATAGATGGATAGATGGATGGATGGAGAATAGATGGATGGACAGAGGATAAGAGGGTGGATGGATGAACAGATGGACAGAAGATGAATGGCTGAAGGGTGGGTGGGTGGATGAGTAGATGGCGCCACATGCTCTGCTGGGGTCATCAGGCTACCATTCCTACCTCATCCCAACAAAGATTCACAACTATGGCTCTGATATTCCCAGAAGCTGATGTGCGCCACAGACAAAGAGGGTGTGAACACTCTCCCCCATCACAAACACACTCTCTCCTAATGACCTCTCACCTTCCTCTCTTCTCTCAGCCTCAGTAGACTGTGTTTCTTAGATTTTTATAACCTTCCAATCCATATCCTCAAACACCCAGTCCTCCTCCTCCCTCTCCACTCAGGGAAGCACCCAAGGCAGGTTGATGCTAAGGATTTGGCCAGGACATCTGTTCCTTTCCAACCAGCACACAGGCACCTCTTGGACAGCTGCACCCTGCTCACAGAGGAGCCATGCTGACTGCAGGGGCCCAGGCTCCACCCCTCTTCTTGTTACATCTCTCTGTCCCCAGCGAGAGATGTTCTCTGTCAGAGGAGGGCAGACATTCAAGAAAGTGCTGAAGATGCAGCCCTGAATCCATCAGAAAATTGCCTCCAGCTCTCATAAATAAATGATGACAGTGTCATCGAAATGACTATGGGAGAGCAGCAGAATTTCCTGACAAGCCCAAATCTGTACTCCTTCTTTGCTTATTCTTTTCTTTTCTTTTTGTAATTTTTATTTTTTTAAAGTATAACTGATTTTCAGTTCTGCCAATTTCTGCTGTACAGCACAGTGACCCAGTCATATAGATAGATAGATAGATAGATAGATAGATAGATAGATAGATAGATGTTCTTATTCTCATAATATCTTCTATCATGTTCATCTCAAGAAACTGGATAAAGAGCTCTGTGCTGTACAGTAGGACCTCATTGCTTATCCATTGTAAATGTAATAGTTTGCATCTATCAACCCCCAACTCCTGTCCATCCTACTCTCTCCCTTCCTTTTCAAAAGAGCAACCAACCCCTTTCTCTGCTTTCACAACACCATAGCTGGCCGTTGGATCTCTTCCTGTGCCCAGGACAGTGCTGATGATCAGGATGCTGCCAGCCATGGAGGCCAGCCCCTGGCTCAGAAGAGAGAAATAATAACAAGCAGTAAAAAGAGAGCAATCAGAAAATGGGATGGTACAAGAAGAAAATATTCTTCCTTTTGGACAACTAATCCCATTGAGCAAGGTAGTAATTTTCTAGGGCCTGCCACAGTCTCAGACTCCACTTTTCAAATCACCCCCTGGTGGATCAGCTCCCAGCACGGGTCCTTTTTCTGTAGGTCTGTTCTCCTAAGGTCTTTCTGTAATGTGGATGATCAGCCCCATCAGATAACACATCCATTAAGGAGGTGGGCTGCTTTAGGTGTTAGGGAAGAGGAGGAAAATAATGCGGACTGCCCAAATAAACTTTATTTTCCTTTTTTCTTTTTGGTTATTTCATGTCTTGGTTTATTAACTAGCTATAGGTCACATAGGTGACAGAGGTAGTGACATTCCTTTTAGTATTTTAGTTTTAAAAGTATGATTACCATAACCCAGCTCTGAATACCAACATATCCTTTCCCTAGAATTCTGTGTTTTCAGGGTTATTGAAGTAAAACATAACCAGAAGCTATGATTCCATATTGATTTCCAGATCAGAAAATGCTTTGTCCCTCCAAGTCATTTAACATCAGTATCCGTACATGCATGGTAAAAGCAGCTTGGTTTTGAGTGGTTTTTCTGGCCACACCTGTGGAATCTGGAAGGTCCCTGGCCAAGGATCAAATCCACACCAATGTTATGTGTCACAGCTATGGCAATGCCAGATCATTAACCCACTGTGCCACATGGGAACTTCCAAAGCAGGTTGTTTTGAGGGTTCCTGTTGTGGCTCAATGGGTTAAGAATCTAACTGGTATCCATGATGATGAGAGTTCAATCACTGGCTTCACTCAGTGGGTAAAAGGATCTGGCATTGCAGCAAGCTGCAGTAGAGATCACAAGATGCTACTTGGATCCTGCATTGCTGTGGCTGCAGCAATCCCTAGACTGTGAGACTTCCATCTGTCATGGGTGTAGCCCTAAAAAATAGGGGTGGGGGAGGTTGTTTTTGCAAAATGTTTTGTCATAAAATCCAAATAATCATACCAATATTAACTTCCTGGTTTGGGAATGATTACATAAGTTATGATTTGGGGGCAGCTGGGTGAAGATACACAGGATGCCTATTTTTCCAGTCTCCTCTGAAACCATAATTATTTTAAAATTACTTTTTAAAAAACATGCTAGTCATGGAAACAGGGGATAAACATTTCAGTTCAAATTTTAAAATGAAAATCTAAAAGTTCTTAGGAGAGCTTGGGAGTCACCTAACAATTGTGATACTTTAGTGGGGGGGGAGGGGGAAATAAGCCCAGTGGAAAGGCTTATTTGCATCTAAGGCTCCTCCCTACTTCCGGCAGTGATAAGTGTTACAAGGCATGTTGCTCTGCTCTTCCCAACTCTGAGACCAAGGAGGCTCTGAATTAGCATCAACTCAAAAGGAGCAGGCGAGAGAGAGGCCCTCAATTTTTGAAAACCCACGGAGAGATCACCGTACACAATTTATTTCCATCGCTCTACATTTGAGGCTGATTCTCACCAACCACACAATCCTGGGTTGGCAGGGTTTCATCTAGTGACTTCCAGGGGCGCCAGTGGGTTGGCTTGGCTCAGGGCGAGCTGGTCCTTCTTCTGCTTCTGCAGGACCTGCTCCTCCCACAGTGCCTGCTCCACCTGATCCACGGTGAGTACTACAGGCCTGTACTTCTCATGGAAGAGCCGCTCCTTGGCCTCTGAGTGCAGCTGGTGGGGCCTGACAACACGCAGATGTGCTGGCAGGTGCAGGAACTCGTCATCCTTGATGTCACAGTCGTGCATCCGGATCCCCAGCACCCACCAGTGGCCCAGGAAGCCCACAACCAAGATCAGGTCAGGGAAGTCCGCCCAGTGGGAATGCAGGTAGCAGCAGCGGGTCTGGTAGGGCTGAACTGGGCGTCAAAGGGTGCCTCGTACACCAGTGAGCAGAGGCCCATGTTCACGTGGCACAGGCAGCCGCGACCCCGCAGCCAGAGCAGCCGCCGCACAAATGCTTTGGAGTCCCAGCTGCGTGTGGCAAGCGCCAGCAGCAGGAGAGGCCCTGGCGCAGCCGCAGTGCCTCCTCAAAAGTTGCCCCGCTTGGCGCTAGGTCGCCGCAGGCTGCCGCACCGCCCAGCAGCCCCACGTACAGGGCTTCCTGCCTGGCCCATGCTCCTGCGCTGCCGCTGCCTCGTCCCTTCAGGCCTCTGCATAGTCTTGGAGCAGCACACAGGTCCTGGCTCCCAACAGTGCCCACACGCCAGGCTTTCTGGCCTCAGCGTCACCCGCCTCTCCAGGGCTTTGGGACAAAAACCTTTTCAGTGCAGCCGCCGCCATCCTCTTCCAGCTTGGAGTCCTGCTCAAATACTCTTATCCTAGGAACCAGAGTCCTGAGGTGCTGATTGCTGTCTTTCTTTTTGCTTTTTAGGCCATACCTGGAGCATATGGGAGTTCCCAGGCCAAGGGCTGAATCACAGCCGCAGCTGCCAGCCCACACCACGGCCAGGGCATGGCCATGGTTCTGAGCCACCGACCCTATAGCTTGTGGCAACGCTAGATTGTTAATGCAGTGAGCGAGTCCAGGGATTGAACCCGCATCCTCACAGACACTATGTCAGGTTCTTAACTCTCTAAGCCACAGCAGGAACTCCTCTCAATTGCTTTCACTCCAATTCTTCAAATTCTACATATGCTTTAGAGCTTAGTAGCCATGGCTTGGAGAAAAGAGAATTCTTTTCTTATTTCTGCCAATTTCTGCTGTACAGCACAGTGACCCAGCCATATATATATATACACACACATTCTTATTCTCATATTACCTTCTATCATGTTCTATCTCAAGAGACTGGATATAGATCCCTGTGCTGTACACCAGGACCTCATTGCTCTCATTGCTTATCCATTCTAAATGTATTTATCCAGAATTATTTCCAATATGTTTCTGGGAAAGGGAACATTCCACCTCACACCAGTCAGAATGGCCATCATTAATAAGTTCACAAGTAACAAATGCTAGAGATGGTATGGGGAAAAGGGAACCCTCTTACACTGCTGTGGGAATATAAATTGATACAACCTCTATGGAAAACAGTATGGCAGTACCTCAGAAAACTAAATATAGAACTACCATAGGACCCAGCAATCCCACTCTTCAGCACATATCCAGAAAAAACGTTCCTTGAAAAACACACATGCAACTGTATGTTCACTGCAGCACCCTTCGCAATAGCCAAGACATGGAAACTACCATCAAGAGATGAATAAATGAAGAAGTGGTATATATACCAATGGAATACTACTCAGTCATAAAAAAAGAACAAAATAATGCCATTCGCAGCAACATGGTTGGAACTAGAGACTCTCATACTAAGTGAAGTAAGTCAGACAGAGAAAGACAAATACCATATGATATCACTTATATCTGGAATCTAACATACAGCACAAATAAATGTTTCCACAGAAAAGAAAACCATGGACTTGAAGAATAGACTTCTAGTTCTCAAAGGGGGAGGGGAAGGGAGGGTGGTGGACTGGGAATCTGGGGTTCATAGATGCAAACTATTGCCCTTGGAATGGATAAGCAATGAGGTCCTGCTGTACAGCACTGGGAAGTATATCTAGTCACTTATGATGGAGCATGATAATGTGAGAAAAAGAATGTATATATGTATGTGTGACTAGGTCACTTGGCTGTATAGTAGAAAATTGACAGAACATTGTAAATGAACTATAATGGAAAAAATAAAAATCATTTAAAAAATGAAAAGGGAACATTCCATTTTAATAAGCCCTTGCAAGCAGGATCCCCTAACAGTTCCCACAAAGTTCACTGCAGAGTGCAACATCTGTATACATGATGGTTCATTTTATGTGTCCCATGGACTAGGACATGGGAAGATATTTGGTCAAAGCTTCAGTCTGGCTGTGTTGGTGGGGGTGTTCCTGGATGAGATGTACTTGGGAGTGGGCAGATGGAGTAAAGTGGATTGCCCTCCCTAATGTGGTGAGCCTCACCCAATCAGTCGATGGACTGCCTGACTCTAAAAGGGAAGTAGAAAGAATTCTTGCTCTCTCCTGTCTTTGAGAGGGCACATTGATCTTCTCCTGCCTTCAGACTCAGGAGGGACTTACACCATCGGCTTTCCTGGTCCTCAGGCCTTTGGACTTTGACTGGACTGACATCCTTGGCTCTCTTGGGTCTCCAGGCTGGAGATCTCGGACTGCCTGGCCTCTGTAATTGTGTTGGCCCATTCCCTATAGCACATGCAAGTGGCCTATGTCCTGTTGGTTTTGTTTTCTCTGGGGAACCCAGACTAATACAGTCTTCCTAATTCATGCATTTTTTTAACATGTTTATATTGTTCATTCCTGAATCTCTTTCCAATCACTTTATATTTTAGGTATATGTACTTGAGCAATTATTACAAAGGGTTTTTTTTTCTTGTTTTTACCTATTAAATATTTAAAATTTTTTTTCAGGGCCACACCTGCTAGGGTCCCAGGCTAGGAGTCAGATCTAAGCAGTAGCCTCTGGCCTATGACACAGCCACGCCAATGCCAGATCCAAGCCGCATCTTCAACCTACACCACAGCTCATGGCCATGCTGGATCCTTAACCCTCTGAGTGAGGCCAGGGATCAAACCTACAACCTCATGGATGCTAGTTAGATTCGTTTCCACTGAGCCACATTGGCACTCCATATTTTTTAATTTTTTATTAAAGTTTAGTTGATTGATAATGTTCAACTTCTGTTGCACAGCAAAGTGACCCAGTCATAGCTACATGTAAATTCTTTTCTTTTTCATGCTATCTTCCATCATGTTCTAGCTGAAGAGATTGGACATAGCTACCTGTGCTGTACATTAGGACCTCATTGCTTATCCAAACACTTTATAAATATGATGTGAGGGAGTTCCCTTTGTGGCTCAGTGGTTAACAAACCCAACTAGGATACATGAGGATGCGGGTTTGATCCTTGGCCAGTGTAGGTGTGGTGTAGCTCGCAGATGCAGCTTAGATCTGGTGTTGCTGTGGCTGTGGTGTAGGCTGGTAGCTGTAGCTCTGATTTGACCCCTAGCCTGGGAACCTCCCTATGCTGCAGGTGTGGCCATAAAAAGAAAAAAAAATGTGATGTAAACAGTGACTGTCCCCATACTCGAGAGGATGCTATTTCTCTCTGGACCCTTGAGTTCAGATAAGAAGCACACTGAGGCAGCTGGCTGAGGCAGAGGGGGTTGTGGGGTGGGTGGGTGGGGCAGTGACTGGGCCCTGTGTTCTGAGCAGCCTGGTGTGGAGTCCCAGCTAAAGTCCCCTCTGGTGCGTTCTCAGCATGTGTCACCCTCCTACGTGCTGGCCTCCCCATCACTGGCATTGATTTTCCTGCCCAGTGTTTATGAGCCCAGGAATGAGTCAAAGGTAGGCTTGGAATATGCACTAGTCCTCAGTGGGGCTGAGAATCCCTGTCTTCACACACAGAAAAATGCACACGCCTCAGTCTCCTTATGAGGTCCTGACACTTCTGCTTTGGTGACTTCTGAGGTTGCTGAAACACACCAGCCAGTTTTACTGTGAGCAACATAAGAAGTCTTTGCAAAGAATCATAAAAGTGAAAGAGGTGTGAAAAGCGATCTTTTGGCTTATTATAACTGAAAAGTAATATCCTCGAAAGGAAGAGTGTATCAAATGTAGCCAAATCAATTTAGAACTAGGGCTGGCTTTCCGTCTCTCTGTAAACTGCTATATGAATATTTTGGGGGAAGAAACAGAATATAGATACACATAATTGATTTTTTATGCATTAACTTAGTGAGAGGGTCCTGGGGCTAGTGAGGAAAGGGAGCCCCTGCTGAAGTTGAAACAGCCACACTGGCTGATTTTAACTGGAATTTAGAGCAAGCCCTAAGCCTCCCCCCACCTCTCCTGAGAGAACCCCTGTCACTTCTTCCCACAGCACCCGTGTCTCACACCATTGGAGTCCAGCTTAGAGGTCCCTGGTCTGACCTCTTTGTCTCCCAGTGGAGGAAGTGGAGGCCTATAGAGGTCAAATGTGAGTCCGGCCAGTCCTATGGCTAATCACAGAGCTGGAACCAAAGCCTGGGACTCCCACTCACAATCTGGTGCTCCTACCCCTGACCACATTGTCCCACTTTCCTTTTTTCTGTCCTAGTTCATGTCTGTGACTCAAATCATCATGACATCACAGTCTCTTTAGGGAAAGAAGATCTGCAAATACACTTGAGACCCCATATCCATTAAAACAGGACTGAGCCAATAGCAATGACGAAATAGTTAATGATCTTCATGGTTCCCCCAATGCTCTTTCTCATCATCAAGGGGCTGGGGAAACTTTCTTGTCCACAGAATGTTCAAGAATCCAGGCAGTCAGACACGAGACATCCACTGACCATAGTGGGGATCTGCAGAGCATTTCTGGCGATGGAAGACACTTTGAGGAGTTCCGGTGTGGCCCAGTGGGTTAAGAACCCAACTAGTATCCATGAGGATGTGAGTTCAATCCCTGGCCTCACTCAGTGGGTTACAGATCCAGCGTTGCCATGAGCTGGGGTGTAGGTCACAGATGTGGTTTGGATCCTGTGTTGCTATGGCTGTGTTGTAGCCCAGTGGCTACAGTTCTGATTCAGTCCCTAGCCTTGGACCTTCCATGTGCCACAGGTGTGGCCCTAAAGATAAAAAATTTAAAAATATGCTCTTGAGGAGATCACAACCTAACCCCAGGTATCAGTGCCATGAAATGGAATTAGTCCTGGAGAGCAGAGTGTGTATTGCCCTCAAGGGTAAAAGAACAGAGAGAGAAGCAGGCAGAAAACTTGAGTAAGTCCCTCTTGACCCCACTAGAAGTGAACATCCAATTCCAGCTGCCTTAGGCTGAAATCTATCTTTTTCTCATCACCAGCAATACAGACCAAGTTTCTTTCCAACCACCTAACCACTAAAATATCTCTATTCCTCAACAAGCCTTCATACCAGAAAGGGAACTATTCTCTTGGATGAGAGAATAATCTTCCAAAAAATATTTCCTATTTGTAAAGATTCTAAAAGTTTCATCCTCTGGGCTTGTTAAATTAGCACCAACTAAAAAGCATTGGGAAGGTCCTGAGAGGCTGATGACTCGGGGCCCCTTGACCATCTCCTTTCTGCCAACACACACCACACCTCAACCTCCCCCACCATCTCAAAAACCCCTTGCTCTTACTACTATCTTAATTTATTCTTTATTATTTCTATTTTTTTTTCTTTTTAGGGCCACACCTGCAGCACATAGACGTTCCCAGGCTAGGGGTAGAATCAGAGCTGCAGCTGCCAACCTACACCACAGCCACAGCAACACTGGATCTGAGCTACAAGTGCCACCGACACCACAGCTTATGGCAATGCCAGATCCTTAACTCACTGAGCAAGGCCAGGGGTAGAACCCGTGTCCTCATGGATACCAGTCAGATTCAATTTCTGCTGAGCCACATCGGGAACCCAAAATTATTCCTTTAATGAGTGCACACATTAATATTATCATTCCAGAAATGGTGTGAGCTGGTATTGTATCTGTCACAAGGTATCAGCAACAAGAAGAAGAGACAGAAAGAGGTAATATTAAAGAAATTACATTAGGCAAAACCTATTTGGCAAAGAGTTAATTCTCTAATATTGGTATTTAAAACACAATGGTTCTGGCTGTGGGTGACTTGATAACATAGAACTACTTGACATGCCAGAAGTTTCTGGCTGCCTTGCAGCCAACCACACTTTGGGGCTGGTCCACAGTAACTTGTCAGCCCACCGGAGGCTCCTGACATGACTTCAGGATGATGTCATACTGTAGTGTTGCTTCTGAGCCTGAGACTGTTGAGAAGTTCTATTCTGCAGGTCTGTCCTAAGGTAACATCAGGCTCAAACATTCAGAGGATCCCCTCCTCCATGACAGACAGTTTAAGGGCTGCCAAAAAATTTCCAAGAAATTCCAGAAAGACTGAGTGAACTGGGCCCCTAGACTGCCTGGAATGCCTCAACTCTCATGGAGATGGAAGAGTAGGGAAGCTCATTCCAAATGAACCCACCTGGAGAAGAAAACCCAAAGTGGGCCAAAGAAGGCCCTCACTGGAAGAAGAGGTGGTCCCAGAGTCAGAATGCAGTGGAGACATCAATTTAACAATTGCACACTATGAAAATGACCATCAGAATCAATGGGAGGAGTTCCAGTTGTGGCCCATCAGGTTCAGAACCTGACTAGTATCCATGAGGACACAGGTTCCATCCCTGGCCTTGCTCAGTGGGTTAGGGATCCGGTGTTGCCATGAGCTCTGGAGTGGGTCATAGACACAGCTTGGGTCATAGACACAGGGGTTGTAGAGACAGTTTGGTTCTGGTATCACTGTGGCTGTGCTGTAGGCCGGCAGCTGTAGCTCTGATTCAACCCCTAGCCTGGGAACTTCCATATGCTGCAGGTGCACCCCAAAAAATAAATAAATAAATAAATAAACAAATAAAATGGGAAAAAGTGATGTGCTTTACAAAGATTCATTTGTAACCTGGGTCTCCACATCAAGATCATTAGTCAGCGTTTCTTGGCCGTCTCTGTTCCACGCTAAATCATCACCAGCTTTGGTAAAATTACAGCTTTTTGTTTTCAAAAAAGGAAAAGGAATAAAGGGAGAGGATATCTGAAAATAGTAGAGTTGGGGAAAGGAAAATTACAATCTGTGTCTATATTCAGTCCATCCACAAACAGTGCTATCACTTCGGGGAGGAGCTAAGGGGCACTGACTCAGAGGATGCTATGACCTCAGGCTTCCTGCTGAGCTGCCTACATCCAGGTCCTGGAATGTTTGATCTGCAAGCTGTGGCCTTATATTAGGTCAGAAAATCAATTTTCAGGGTCCCCAGCAGCACTTTTTAGAAATGAAATAGAAAGGAAAAGTCAGAGGGCATCCTCTGTGGCAAGGGTGAGTGCTCTTTTGTGTGGTTTTATGAGTTTTTTTTGTGCACACATGCTAGTCAGCAATGTACTCCTTTCCATGGTCCATCAAAAAGATTTGAAAACCACTGCTTTAAATATACTTCCCTGTTGGTCTGTGTGAAAATATACATTTACTGCAAATAACCCAGTGGGTGCTTAAGGGCTGAGACTGTGTGCTTTGAGTCCTGACTTTCCCACTGCCTAGCTGTGTAAACTTGGGTAAGTTTCTCAACCTCTCTGTGTTGTGTTAGATCTAAAATGGGTCTTCTAAAGATACTGCCTACATCTAGGGCTATTATGAAAGTCAAGTGAGATGTAAATAAAAGTAAACAAATGGTTAGCTCATGGTAAGTGCATCATAAATATATGTAAGCTGTTATGTTATTATATTCAAACAGCTCCTTAAAGAATGAATACATACAACTTCATAAAGAGGCAATCTCCTAATTTCTTAGAGCCACCTTAATATTCCCAAACATTCCAGCTCATTTTTTATCCTAACTTTCCCTAGAATTAAGTATCTTTGAAAATGACTGCTAAACAAGGAAGCAACATCAAATCTGTCTAGAGTCCTTCTCTTGGCCAAACAGTTAAGACGTAAAACAGTCAATAGTAGCACACAAACACCCAGAGAACCGAACTCTGATTTCTTTAAAGTAAGAGCCAAGCTTGACTGGGAATCTGGGGTGAATAGATGCCAACTATTGCCTTTGGAATGGATAAGCAAGGAGATCCTGCATATGGCACTGGGAACTCTATCTAGTCACTTGTGATGGAGCATGATAATGTGAGAATGAGAATGTATGTATGTATGTGTGACTGGGTCACTTGGCTGTAGAGTAGAAAATTGACAGGACACTGTATACCAGCTATAATGTAAAAAATTAAAATCATTAAAACAAACAAAGACCCAAGCTTGGAGGAGAAATGGGAGGGCTGTCTGCTTTCAGTACCCTGACAGCTCTGGCCTTTGTTTTAAGGCCAGGAGCCCAGCCTGTTCCTGGAGGAAACCTCTCCAGAGCACACTCTGAGTGAGCAATCAGGCACCCCCTGATCCGGGCACAAGGATGTGATCATTCCTGGGCACCAATGCATCAAACCAGAGCCAAGCAGAAAATACTGAGGATTCTAAGATTTATGGAGTCAGGATGCAGAGCCAAATAACAGGTTTCAGATGGATTTTCCAGTAAGAGACAACCCACCAAAAAAATCCAACAAAGGAAATCAAAGGTTTCTCAATTAGTTTTGTCTGTGAATTTAGTGCTATGTCATTCCATAATTCAGTGCATTATCACTTGGCATATTTAAGAGGTATCGGGGGGGGAAGGGAAGCTGACTACTGTTACCATTTATTAGGCTAAACAGATTTTTCAACGAAAGCACGGTATCTCCTGGGAAATAGAGTAAAGAAACTGTACTTTCTTTACAGTAAGACTAGGCTAGTTACTATAGTAATATTTACTATATTACTAGAGGAATATTTATGTTACTATGTTACTATAGTGATATTCCTGCTATACCAATAGTATGCCATACTATTTGTCACAGCAAATTTATACTAACAAGATACCCCTTAAACCTAGTTTTCTGAAGACACAACAAGTTGGGGCAACACAGGATTTATCTAGCTGGCTTGAAAACTCAGCATTCTGGATTCCATTATCCAGAATCTACAGGAGAACATTGCATACACACTTATAAATACAGCAGCAACTTGGCATATTTGGATAGTAATCAGGCTAGGAAACATTTCCCTAGAAACAGGGAGAATGTTTTAATGTTTCAAGAAATAACCAGAGATGAATATAAAGTCTGCTATGTCTGAGCAAGTAAACACAGCAAGAATAAGTCTTAATAGCATAATTTTGACTTGATTAAAATGGATAAAGACCACAGATGTGGCAGTCATAGCACTCCCCATTTGATGCCAGAACTGATATTTTTCCCCTCTTTATTTAATTCACTTTGATTACCCAATTATTCCTAAATCCTTTCACTCAGTTTCAGCTCCAATAAAACTGATAACAATGTGAACTCATAATGCGATTTCACTCCAGTCTCATGCTACTGCTCTATAAAAGCATGCCCAGCCACATAATAAAACTATTCCAGATTGTGATATTATAACAGGGGGAAACAGAATAAACCTTTATCTATTGAAAATAAAGTAAGCCCAGAAAACCATCATAAAAAAATTGAGGATTTCTTCCATCAATGGGGAAGGAGAAGGGAAGATGGTGGCATGGAAATTTCACAGTTGATATAAACTTTAGGATTATCAGTTGAGAAAAGATTTGAAGAAGCTGTGGATAAGTGTAAAAACTCATTGATACATTGAAAATGTAGCTCTTTTCAAGCACAAAGTCTTATCGAGTATAACGACATTCCCTGTCAAGCTAGTTCTGTGACCCTAGATGGGTAACTCCATCTTTCCAGATTTTAACATCTTATCACTGAATGAGACAGCTAGATGATTTATCAGATATCTTCCAAATCCCATAATTTCTACTCTCTTTTTGATAAAAATCAGTAGCAACCACTCAAAGCACAAGCACTCAGACTGAAGTCGCCCAGAAGACAACTCATGATTAAATTTTAAAAATTCCAAGAACATATTTTCAAAATACTTGTGATTATTTGTTGTTGTTGTTGTTTTAAAAAAATCAAATGTCTTTCACATCACCAATTATTAGAAAAATGCAATCAAAACTGCAGCGCAGTATTACCTCATTCCAGTAAGAATAGCCATTATTAACAATTCCACACAAAATAAATGACGGCGACGGTGTGGAAAAAATAGGACCCTCCTATACTGTTGGTGGAAATGTAAAATGGTGCAGCCACTATGCAAAACAGTAGGGAGAGTCCTTACCAAACTCAAAATATGATTACATATGATCTAGCAATCCCACTCCTGGGCAAATATCTGGAGAAAACTGTAATTTGAAAAGATACATGCACCCCTATGCTCACAGCAGAACTATTTATAATAGCCAAGACATGGAAGCAACCTAAATGTCCATCGACAGATGAAGAGATAAAGATGTGGTACATAAACACACACACACACACACACACACACACACTGGAATACTATGTCACTGCCATAAAAAAGAACGAGAAAATGCCATTCTCAGCAAAATGTATGCAACTAGAGATATCACACAATAAGTCAGAAAGAGAAAGACAAATACCATATGATAACATATGTGTGGGATCTAAAAAACTGATATGAACAGAGTTCTGGTCATGGCTAAGAGTAACGAACCCAACTAGTATCCATGAGGACCTGGGTTTGATCCCTGGCCTTGCTCAGTGGGTTAAGGTTCTGGCACTACCACGAGGTATGGTGTACGTCACAGATGCAGCTCAAATCTGGCATGGCTGTGGCTGTGGTATAGTTTCCCAACCCTTAGCCTTGGAACTTCCATATGCCACAGGTGGGGCCCCAAAAAAGACAAAAAATACGTAAAATTTTACAATGATACAAATGAACGTATTGACAAAACAGAATTAGACTTACAGACATAGAAAACCAACTTACAGTTATCAAAAGGGAAAGGTAGGGGCAAGAATAAATAGGAGTTTGGGATTAACAGAAACATACTATTATAAATAAATAGATAAAAAATAAGGACCTAGAGTATAGCACAGGGAACTAGATTCAATATCTTGTAATAACCTACAACATAAAAGAATCTGAAACAGTATGTGTGTGATTCATATATATATGAATCACTTTACTGTCACCAGAAACTAACACATATATAGCAATATTTATCATGTAGGTATAATATACATATATTAACATGTTTGATATTTATATATATAATGTTTTATATATATATCTATATATATCTATATATATCTGAATCACTTTACTGTCACCAGAAACTCACACATTATAAATCAGCTATCCTTCAATTTTAAAAAAATTTTAAAGAGTTAATCAAAAATCAACTTCCCTTGCCTTTCTATCATCAACAGCTTTAGAGCAACATCAAAACTGTTTCCCCATATAGAGAACTGCACCATTTACAGAGTGTTTAACATTCGAGGTCGCTTTGCACCCACACCATGAGATCAGGAGAGCAGTTCGGTGGAATTCATTTTCACGGTCACTTTATGAACATCCAATGTTAGCAGAAGTAACTTGAAAACAATCTTTTCAGAAACACTGCATAGTCCATTCCCCTTCACCCCCCTGCTGTGGCTCAATCACAAACTGGAGTCCAGATCATCTGTGTGGACTAATCTTCACTTACATTCTCAAAGGCCCTTGGGAGTTTTTCAGCATTTGGGGACAGAGAGGAAGAGCCAGGTACTAAGTGAAGCAGAAGATGGAGAAGAGGCTGCTGGCTGAGTGAGGTCAGGACAGTGCAAGAGGACTATCTTCTTTTACCAGCAATATGATCTTTAGTCCTATGAAGAAGTGAACCTCAGTCCAGGCAAGGAACAAGGAATAAAGAGAGGAGGGCTCTGTTTTGGGGGTTTTGCTTGTTTCTCTGTTTTGAAGATGATTAGCTAAAGGAAAATCTTGCTTTCATCAACTTTATAAAGTCACCATAAAAAATGTGTCTGGATAACCACTATTTCATTTTGATCCCCCTTGTATTCAGCTATCTTTGGTCAAAGCCACATTACTTCTCATCTTAGGGAATTTGTGCCAGCAGGTTCTAGGTCTGAATGTGTCAGGAGCACGTATTTGAATAGCGACATATTTTATTTTACTTTATTACTTTTATTTTTTATTTTTTTATGGCCATGCCCATGGCATATGTAAGTTCCCAGGCCAGGGCTCAAATCAGAGTTGCAGCTGAGGCCTGTGTCACAGCCGCAGCAACACTGGATCAGACCCACATATGTGAGCTACACCATAGCTCATGGAAAAGCTGGATCTTTAGCTCACAGAGGAAGGCCAGGGATCAAACCTGCATCCTCATAGATACTAGTCCAGTTTATAACTCACTGAGCCACAATGGGCACTCCCAGCAATGTATTTTCAATACAAAGTTTAATCACCTATCTCCCTTACAAAAAAAATTTAGATCAAATGGGATCTTTATAAAATTATGTTGAAAACTACCAAACAATATGCAAAGATGTAGAAGCTGGAACTTTTCAGTGAAACAGAAATTTCAGAATGGCTATTGCTGGAGGGACTCTTTGAAGTTACCTAAATAATTTCCCCCTCATTTTATAGCTGAGAAATTTGAGATCAAAACATTTAAATGACCATGCAGGCTCCCGCAACTCTACATGAGAGATAAGAACACCTGGTCCAGATTCCTGATCCAGGCTCCTTCTGACTTGGAGGTCAGAAAAGCAAACTTCAAAAGGGGCTTCCCTTATTTGCCCTCTGCTTGAATTGCATCCTGATGTGATGGAAACCTATACCTCAGACCCATACCAACATTTCCCACTAGGAAAACAAAAAGGACTTCCTCTAAATTAGGAGGATGATATGAATTCATTCAACAGGACTGTATAGAGTTTGTGCTTCTCTGACTGTAAAAATTGTGGGTCCATTGCTCTCCTGATGCATAGAGCTGATTTGTTTTCTCTTCTAACAACCATCTCAGAATCTCAGAGCACAGCAGGCTAAGACCTTATGAAAACCTCCCAAACTGGCCAAAAGGGCTTCAGAGTGAAACTGAAAAAGGCAGCCTCATATGTGTGTATTCACATCCATCTCACAGATGGCCACAACCACAACATGTGGATTGGCCTCCTGCATGGCTGAAGCCCACTCCATGTATACCTTGTCTGTCTACCTACTCATTATCAGTTATTTTTGTTACAGAAGGCAGCTCAGTAAGGAAAGGGCTAGGGTTTGGGAGACATAGGCTCTGGAGGAGATCAGGGGCTCCACAGGTGCTACTCAAAGACCTGGAGTCCTGCTCAGCATTGAGGGGTACAGTCTGAGCCCTCCTGGAAGTGAAGGACCTGAGACCCTAGCCAGAGCTGCCAAAAACAGCCACATAGCAGTGGCCACATTCTTTCCCTGCCTGACACCACAGCAGCTCAGGATTCTCGTGGGATCTAATGAACATGGACATGGAGGAGCCTCCCACTTCCCCCATCACATGCACACATACACACACACACACACACACACACACGTCTGAACTTCTCATCAGCCAGGCAGGCAGTTAGGGAGTCAAAACAAATTACATTTGGAGGACACAGGAATGTCTTCTCAGTCTCCACAGGAAACCTTTTTCTGGTCCATTAAGTTTGGTGCCAACAGGGAGGGACCACCCCAGGGGCAGCTATTCTAAAATGCATGAGGCCTGGGTAAAGTCACCCCTGAAAATAAGATATATTTTGCCAAAGGACTGGTCTTTGGGGATAATCCTGTGCCATGTCTTTGATTGACAGTTTTGAGATCTTTTTGCCCCATTCACAAAGCACAGGTTTCCCCATGTGACCTCTGTGGCTGATAAAGTGTCCCACCAAGGTCACCAGCATCCTGTGTCTGAGTGGTAACATCTGGTGTACACGTTAACTCTCACATCAAGGCATGTCTGGGATACCTGGGATGATGTGTTGGCTCCGCTTGTGGCTCATTGGTAACTAGTTAGAGGTGGACCTGCAGCTTGAAAAGGCTGCACTTCTTATCTTTTACTGCATCCTGTGGTCCTGCAAGGGCAGCCCTGTATTTAGGGTGGATAATGCCCTTAGCCTAGCAGAGAGGGCAGTGACTACAGCTGGGACTCTGGAATCAGAGCCACCTCTGCCTTGGTGTCTAACCCACGGTGTTTGTAGATGTTCATATGAGCACAATAGCGATGTTGTGGCCTCGGGCTGCTGCAAGGATCCACACTCTTTGCATTCTATTGGGAACCCAGGTATAAAATTTCATAGCGCACTGATCTGCAAACCTGTGGGTCACACAGCACTTTCTCAGGAGCACCTGTAGATTAGGTGCCTGGACCAAAATAACTGCTAGTATCTAGTCGTAGGATCAAACACAATGAACCCATTAAAATGACTTTGAAGACTTCCTGGTCATTAAATGTTCATGACTATGGGACAATTCCCCACATAAATAGTTAACTAAAAAAACACACACAAAAAAGTGTATACTGCATGAAGAATTTTTTGAATATACAAAAAGGATGTAAGTGCATGGAAAAAAAAAAGAAATATTCCAATTTATTAACTGCATTATTTAGGCACTGAAAGCTGATGTATGATTTTTCTCTTCTTCTTTACACATTTCTGTACTTTCCAACTTCTATGCAATGAACAATTATAATCTAGAACAAGTATTATTTTTTTTAATGAACACTCACACAGCCATTCAAGGTGGGTGTCGATCTTTCTACAGACACGCCTGGTCTCAAAGATGCAAAGCAGAACAAAAGAGTGAGGTTCTTCTAGAGGACCATGTACTGAGGATGAGTGCTGCTTTGATGGGTATTAAATTCCACAGAGGTGCCTGCAAATAACATAACGTTCCTTTAGTGGTTCCTCTAAATCATCTCCCTGCCCGAGGAATGGCATTAACTCTGAGCGCCCAAGACTGTGAAAGTCTGCGGTGAACGACTAAGGGCTGTTGACATCTATGCTGCTGGTGTGGTTTATAGCTCTGCTCCTCAAGAGGGGTGACTGCATCCTGAAAATAAATGGTGCTCACTCTGGGCAGGCACCAGAACACCAGGAGAGAAGCACCACAGATGGATGCCGAGGACAAAGTGGCTATCTGGTCAGCATTGATAATGAACCATCACATCCTATGTGAAACTGCTTAATTTATGAAATGCTGATTTATATATATAGATGCTGTCAAAGGAGTTAGTGGGTGAGTGAGGAAAGGAGGTGAATCTGAAGTGGTTTGATGAAATTCCCCTGGTTACCCAAATGAATACTCTTCCCCCCTCTGATCTTGGCCTTCACACTACCTGGAGGACAAAGGGAAACCTACCAATGATGTAAGATATTCCCAGCTAGCCTTGGGCTGCTTATGAGCAGCTCTGCTTCCAAAAAAAAAAAAAAAAAAAAAAAACACCAAAAAGTTACTAAAAGGCATTGAAAAGATGGCCCTTTTTTAGCTTCAGATTTCTACCCTAATTTATGGTTTAAAATGTCATGTTATAGGAGCTCCATGTTACAGAAGTGGCACAATGGGTTCAGTGATGTCTCTGGAGCACTGGGACACAAGTTCAATCATGGGGTCCAGAACAATGGGTTAAAGTTCTGGTGGTTCTGCAGCTGCAATGTAGGTCACCAGCTATGGCTCGGATCTGATTCCTGGCCCAAGAATTTCCATAGGCCTTGATGTGGCCAAAAAAGAAATAATATGGTATAAAATAAAATAAAATGTTACAGTCTTACAGTTGTGCTGGAAGAGGGTGTTTACTGAATAGAGGACTAAGTTAATTTAACATGAATGAAAAGAAAAAACTATCAACAGATACCTGTTTATTTAGAAGTTGGCTCGGGTTTTGGATATTAGTTATTTTTCTTGCAAAATTTATAAAATCCCAGCCTTCTCTAACATAGAAGCCAGTAAGTCTTCCTTTCTCAAATGTAAAAATGCAGTCTGTATTATTATTGGCCAGAAAACAAAACAAAATAGGAAAATATGCACTTGGGACTCAGATAAAACTGAGGCTTACATGTCTGCTGCTTCTTACAACTGGAAGATCAACCTAGAACTCTGTGCTCCAGGATCCAGAAGTTTGCTAATTTTCTCCAGGTGCCAATTAATTTTCTAATTTCATCTTTTGCTATGATTTCAGCAGGAAGCTGCAGGGAGGGCTCCTACCTTCAGGTGTTATTAGTTAACAGCTAACAAAGGTGAGCCAGAATCCTATGCCTCATTTGCCTGGCTAAATGTTTGGTTCATTTTGATACTCAAAATCTGTGATACCAACCAATCTGCAAAAAACATGATTCTGGTTGCATGTAAGGAGTCTTGGATCCTGCTGGCCCAGACAGTCATAACTTGAGTGGCCATGCAGATGAGACTGTTGGATAACTTCAAAGTTGGATAGGAAGAAAATGAACCAGGTGCCATTTAATTCCTTTCATGGAGACTAAAATCTGTCCCATTAGCAGGCAGACAGGATAGGCTAGGAACAACAGCAGCTCTGGCCTCAACTCTGCGTGAGAGAGAAAAAGTGGCCCATTAGCCAATTGCTCCTCAGGTGCGTCTAGGTCTCAATCACAGCTGGGTCCATCACGGCAGTGACCCAGGACCTTCAGGAAATTACAAGAGATTCCAGAGCTTTGATCCCTTATCTATAAACAGAGGGGGGTTATTAATTAAATTTTATTAATGTATAGTTGATTTGCATTTTTTCACTTTTTTTTTTTTTTTAGGGCCACACCTGTGGCATGTGGAGGTTCACAGGCTAGGGGTTGAATCAGAGCTGCAGCCACCAGCCTATACCACAGCCACAGAAACATGGGATCTGAGCCATGCCTGTGACCTACACCACAACTCATGGCGCTGCCAGATCCCTAACCCACTGAGCAAGGCCAGGGATCAACCCACATCATGATGGATACTAGTCAGGTTTCTAAAGTGCTGAGCCTTGAAGGGAACTCCTAGTTGATTTAAAATATTGTGTTAGTTTCAGGTGTCCAGCAATGTCCATCAGTTATACATATACATATATCTATCCCTTGTCATATTCTTTTCCCATATAGGTCACTACAGGGTATTGAGTGGATTTCCCTGTGCTTTGCAGCAGGTCCTTGGTACTCATCCTTCCATATATAGCAGTGTGTGTATGTCAATCCCAAACTCCCATTTTATCCCAAAGAAGAGGGTTTTGAAATAATCCTGTCCATCTCTCAGAGCTGGGGGGCACCCAGGGAGGCAAAAGGATTCCTAAGTGCTTTGAAGAGTCCAGAAGGCTGTTTGAATGCAGTTTGTAAATGACCCGATTGGTAAGCTGAGAACCAAGAGCAGCAGATTTGATGGAACTCACAGGGTTTGTTGAGTGAGAGGCTGGGCTCCCTTTCCAGAGACTCAAGGAAAACCCCTATATTTCCCCTGTCTCTACTCACAGTGCTACCCCTTGGTCAGGGGGGCAGTGGGAGAAAGAGAGGATGGAAGCCAATAGGTATATAAGTCACTTCCAACTCAGGAACAGGTCATGTTACCTGGTGACAAGTTGTGGTGGCTTGTTGCTAAGAGTCTAAAGACCAAGCAGCTTAAGTGGAATGGGGCAGGCGGGCAGGAAGCAAAGAGGGAACAGAGCCCTGCTGGATAGTAAAGACTCCAGCAGGCCTTTGTCCCCAGTTCCTAGCAGGAACCCTCTAAACTCTGAGAATGTCCTTGGTGATAAGTGGGCCCCAGATACTCCATGCTAATGAGATGACTTGGAATATGGACAGGCCACATCAGGAAGACCAACCATGTGATTAGAGGTTTGGGACGTGGGATGGGGTGATGTCAGCTCAACCTCTGACCTCTGTGGATGGGTTGAGCATTGGAGATGGAGTTCAGCCACATGGCCAGCAATTCCATCAGCCATACCTATGGTGACGAAACACCAATAAGACACTGGCCCATGGATCTCAGGTGAGTGTCCCTGGCTGATGAAATACTCTGATACAGCAGGAGTGTGACTTTTCCTGATGACAAGGGCACTTGGTCATGGGGACCCTCTCATGCCTTACCCTCTTCATCTGTTTGTGTCTATTTTCCTGTTTTTGTTTTTTGCCTTTGAGGGTCAGAGCCATGGCACATGGAGGTTCCCAGGCTAGGGGTTGAATTGGAGCTGCAGCTGCTGGCCTACACCATAGCCACAGCAATGCAGGATCCAAGACAAGTCTGAGACCTACACCAGAGTTCATGGCAACACTAGACCCTTAACCCACAAAGAGAGGCCAGGGATTGAACCTGACTCCTCATGGATGCTAGTCAGAGTCATTCCTGCTGAGCCAAGATGGGAATACCTCTTTGTCTATTTTCCAACTGGTCCTCACTTGATTTCTTTAGAACACAACCATAACCATGAGCATAGCACTTTCCTGAGTTCTGTGAGTCATTCTAGTGAATTATCAGACCTGAGCAGATAGTGAAATCCTCTAGTTTGCAGCCAGTGGGTAAGCAATGTGGGTGGCCTGGATGGTGTAACCACGCAGGACCCTGGGAGGCCTTTCCACAGTAGACCCCACTCATGTCCTTCACTCCACCTTTTTTATCTAGAGAAAAACTTCAGTCAAAGAATAAATTAATCAGAGAAGTGAGAAAATACAGAAAGGAAAGCTGTCAAGCAAGATAGAATAATGATAGTTTAGCCATTCAACAAAGTGAGGGACATTTAGTTCTTCCTCCAGGACTATAGATAATATTCGAAGCCATGTCCTTGGGGCTATTTTGCAAGTACTGAAGCCCCCACCAGGTGGAGGAAGTCAACTGGATGCTGCCCACAAGCACGCAGACCCCAGACCAGTTGGAACCAGGAGGTTGATGATGCTGACTCCCAATGACCTCACCACCCGCCAATCAAGGAAATGTCCATGAGGTGACTGTGCCTGCTCCTTGACACTAGGACTCCTCCCTACCCCATCCAAGGGGGAGGTGTGCACAGTCCTTCAGGTACTAGTCTGCTGTGGTCCCTCTCTGCCTGGTAATTAAAGCTATTTTTTTTCTGTTTCTTCCAACTGAGTTTCTACTTAGCATTGGTGTACAAAGGCAGCCAAGATTTCAGCAACAGTGGCTGGTATCTGAAGTGGGGGCAGGCTTGTTTGGGACCATGCCCTTCACTTCCAGAGACTGTGCTGAGTCTGGTAACTGGTATCAGGATTGTACTTCAGGCCTTGTTGGCCCAAGGTGCCAGGAAGATAGTGAGAGACCTGACAAATGATCTTGATCTGGATTTCAATAAGAAAACCTGGGGCTGAATTTCTTACTTTATCATCACTCTGTGATTTTATGCAGGTTTCTAAACCTGTTAATCTCCCCCAAATGTAGTCTCTGGACTGGTAAGATGGGGAAAAATCACACCTGCCACGTGGGGTTCTAAGGACTGAAAGAAATTCACACCAAGCCCTGAACACCCAGGGAGTGGAGGTCTGATCTCAACAGAGCAGTGGGGAAGAGCCAGGAACTGCAAATAGCAACAACTTAGTTCAAGTCCTGAGTCTCAGGGTGGGGGGTGGGGCATGATGTTGCCTTGACCTGCAGGTCTGGGGGGGAATGAGTGGGGCAGATAGATTCTGAGAGGAGGAAGATGTCCAGATGTGCTCAGAGAAGGGGGTTTTCAGAAAAACCCCTTCTCTGAGCAGAGTATCTGACAAGTGATTCCCCCAAGAACAATCTCTCCAAGAACACAGGTGGTTCCAGGTTCAGCCTGGAAGCAAAAGGAGAAGCTGGGGGAGTGGGACTATTGGGCCACCACTTACTATCTGTTTCCTATAAAGGGGCTAAAGATAAACAATCATATAAAAAAAAAAGTTTCTGCTGCTTTTTTTTTTTTTTTTTTTTTTTTTTAGGGTCACCCCTGCAGCATATGGAGGTTCCCAGGTTAGGGGTTTAATTAGAGCTGTAGCTGCTGGCTTATATCACAGTCTCAGAAATGTCAGATCCAAGCCACATCTCCAACCTACACCACAGCTCACAGCAATGCTGTATCCTTAACCCACTGAGTGAGCCCAGGGATTGAAACCGCAACCTTGTGGTTCCTAGTCAGATTCATTTGTCCTGTGCCACAACAGGAACTCCCTCTGCTGCCATTTAAAAAAATTGTTTTAGAAAACAGATATGATGAATAGGGTGGCTGCTTTTCCCAGGACCTTACCCTGAGTTTCGAGAATCAGAGAACAAAATTAATAGGACCAAGCCTGAGCGGGGAGAGAGTGCTGATCAGAAGTTCTGATTGCACAGAAGGAGATGTTAGATTTACACAGTCTTTCTTAAAATCTTGCATTTACCATGGTAGGTTTTAAAAAAAGTCAAAATAAAAATAGGGCTGATGGCATAGTTAGACTCTAGATGAAAAGGTGCCTCAAAAGTATTGAGATATGGGGTTCCCATAGTGGCTCAGCAGTTAACAAACCTGACTAGCAACCATGAAGGTTTAATCTCTGGCCTTGATCAGTGGGTTAAGGATCCATCATTGCCATGAGAGGTGGTAGAGGTCGCAGACACAACTTGCAACTGGCATTGCTGTGGCTGTAGTGTAGGCTGGCAACATCAACTTCAATTCACTTCCTAGCCTGGGAACATCCATATGCCATAAGTGTGGCCCTAAAAAGGAAAAAAAAAAGGTTGAGATGCTTTTCTTCTGTTCTTGGCCTCAAGGAAATTGGCTTCAGTGGTTAAGGCCCGTGTACAAATCCTGGAAGGAAGAGCACCATGGATGCACAGAAAGGCATATGCTTGCAAGAAACATGATAGGAAAGTATGGTGGATGAAATTTAAGATGACTTGCAAAAAAAACTTAAGGACCCTAAAACACTAGGGGTGGAGATGGAGGGTGACTCTATTCATGTATTTATCCAGTATCCAGTAGCCAGACACAAGGCCAAGTGCTTCTGGGAAGCAGAGAGGGGGAACGCCTCTCCATTTTCCATCAGTTGGCTGTGGATGCCAAAAGAACACTGCTGATACTCAGCGGCTTGCAGAATTCTCACTAGCAGCTCCTTCAGTCTTAGTGCTCTCTCTGCCTCCTCTTCCTCATCCTCCTCCATGCCCTGGTGAAGGGGGATGAGGGAGGCCCCATGCTGGGACCCTCTCCTTGCCCTGATAACTGCCAGTGGTTATCTAACTTTTTCTTCCCTGAGTGTGAGCCTGTGCTTCATGCATCCCTCATTCAAACAGACCTATGACAGCTCAGTGCTGTGCAAGGTGGTGTAGGTTGAAGACATGGCTTGGATCTGGCATTGCTGTGGCTGTGGCATAGGCCAGTGGCTCCAGCTCTGATTCAACCCCTAGTCTGGAAACCTCCAGATGTCTCAGGTGCAGCCCCAAAAAGACTAAAAAAAAAAAAGTCAAGAGAGGAGAGGCAGGCAGAGCCCCTGTGGGCCAGGCCTCCTTTCCCCTCCTCACAGCTTCCACCATGTATCTTTGCTCTCTGAGGCAGGTTCATCATGGTGTCTGGCTTCAGGTCGTTCTTGTTCTTCTAGCAGAGCATGGCAGTGATGATAATGATGATGATCCTGACCATAGTGATGGGCACCAGCACCTCGGCATTGATCCACAGGTTGTCGCGGGTGGGTTCTTAAACAGGGCTGTGGGGAAGAACCAGGGGGAAGCATGTGATGAGGAGCATGGGGAAGGCAAAAGCCACCTGTCCCCTATGGAATTCCCTATGATTAAGAGGAGGATGAGGAAGATGGATTGGTGTCCATGTTCCCCACTGGTGATGTCCATGAGTCAAAAGAGAAGAAATTTGAGGATTAGCGTGGTACTGCAGTCAGGAGGCAAAGGCCACTGAGATGACTCTAAATATTGTAGTGGAGTCACCCTCTGAGTGGGCAATGAATGAAGCATACCTGAGTGGAGGGATCTGCCCTGCTCCCTAGGGGCTGCCTGGGGAGGCTTGGAAATGGCTGGTTCTAATCAAAATGATCAGGCTGTTCTCAGGGCCAGAGGAGAGCAAAGTAACCAAAGAGACTATCAGTAGGAAGAATGTGTTATTAGAACAGTAGGTGCCTCCAGTTGGGGTGGGGCTGTAATTAATTTACTTGCAAAGGGCAGCAGGATGATGGTCATGTTCTATATTGTGATGGGGGTTGGGGTTACATGGGTATAAGAATTTGTCAAAACTCATCACATGGTAGAGTTAAGAAGTGTGCATTTCATGGCATGTTAATTTTATCTAAAACATCATGAATATTGCCCTCTAGGCCATGATATGCATGCTAAAGTGTTTTGGGTTGAATTCTACAGATGTTAGCAACTTACTTTGAAATACATCAAAAAATATTAATGGATTAATGGATGATTGGATAGAGGAGCAGGTATGTGAAAATAAAAAGAATAAAATGCGTGTTGTAGAATTGAGGTAGCAGGAGCATAGTGGTTATTGAACAGTTCTTTCAACTTTTTGGTAAGCTAGCTAGGAAAAGGGTAGAAAAAGAGAAAGCCTTCAATATGAGATGAAGGAGTTCCCCCCTCCCATGATCCTTGGTGGGGAAGCCTTGAAAATACTTCAATCCAATCAAAAGAACTGGAGTAAAGAAAACAGTAACTAAAACAACTGGAGTCTGTAGAATATCCAGATAAAAGAAAACCAAGGACTTATCCACGCCAGAGGAGGTGCTGTGTATGGCACACATCTGGCCAGAGAGAGGGTCTGTCTGCTAGGCCAGGTGGCTGTGACTGGCTGTTTGAGCTTAGTGATACTGTCTGTCAGTACCATGCAAGATCTCTTTTCTCCCACTCCCAGATGATCTCATAGCCTCATGGTTTTTTAAATACCATCTATGCTGCTGATGTTCCTTTATGTATCTCCAACCAGGATCACTACCCTGAACTTCAGATTCCTACATCCAACTGCCCACTCAAAACTCCAGTTGGATACTTGAGATATCTGAAACTTAATATACCTAGAACCCAACTATCAATCTCCCCCACAAAACCTGTTCTAGTGATATTCTCCATGCCAATAAATGACAACTCCTTCTTTCCAGTTGCTTAGGTCAGAAACACGGCCATCAATGTCGACCCTTCTTGTTTACTCTCAGCCAACATCCTATTTATCCACAAACCCTGTCACCTCCATCTTCAAATTATCTCACGTCGCTCTATCACTGTGGTCCAAGCTGCCAACATCTCTCACCTGAATTACTGCCAGTCTCCTCCCTTATCTCTTATAGTCTATTTGCAACACAGCAGCTGGAGTGATTCTTTAAAAATTTAGATCCCAGCATTCCTCTGCTCAAACCCTCCACAGGCTCACATCCCATTCAGAGTAAAAGCCAGGGTCCTTATAATTTCTCTAAGACCTTAAGTGATCTGCTCCTCCAACCTCCCTGTACAGCCCTTATACCTCTTCTCTTAACTCTGCTCCAGTCCACCTCCCTCCTACTGTTCCTCAAATAGGCTGGACATATTCCTGCCTCAGGGCCTTTGCACAAGTTGAGTCCTCCACCTAGAACACTCTGCACTTAGATATCCACATGGCTCCCTCCCTTGCTCCTTCAGGGCTCTGATCAAGTGTCCCCACATCTATGAAGCTTCCCCTGTATTCTATAAAAATAACAAAGAGGTCCCTAGTGGCCTAGTGTTTAAGGAGTCAGCAATGTCACAGATGTGGCTAAGATTTGAACTCTGGCCTGGGAAATTCTACATCCTGCAGGTAAGGCAAAAAAATAAATTCCCTGTCCCTAACACTCCCCATGCTCCTCTTGCTACTTAGTTTTTCTTGAAATCAGTACTTCTCAAACATTAATGTGCAGGCCAATACCTGGGAATCTTGTTTAAATGTGGATACTGATTCTTTGGGTTGGGATGGGTCTGCCAGCATTAGGGAAGGAACTTCATATTCTTTTGGCTTTTTAGGGCCACACCTGTGGCATATGGAGGTTCCAAGGCTAGGGACTGAATCACAGCTACAGCTGCTGGCCTACACCACAGCCACAGCCACGCCAGATCCAAGCCATGTCTGCAACCTACACCACAACTCATGGCAATGCTGGATCCTTAACCCACTGAGTGAGGCCAGGGATCAAACCCACAACAACCTGGTTCCTAGTCATATTTGTTACCAATGCACCCTGATGGGAACTCTGAAACTTTGTATTCTATTTCAAGCTTATCACTAAAGGGATGTTGCCTATAAGCTTACATTATACATAATGGTCCTTCTCTGGGACTCTTGTGTCCCAGGTAATGAGTATTAAGCTAAAATACATTTGTTTAGCTCTCAGGAAACATCCAACCAGGCCCACCTGTGAATGAACATCCCCCTCCAGAGGCTGACTGGAACCGGGAAAAATGTGACTTTACTCCCTCCCCTTTTTGTATAAAAGGAGCCTGAATTCTAACTCAGTCAAGGTGGTTCTTTGGGACACTAGTCCACCATCTTCTCAGTCTGCTAGTTTTCCACATAAAAATAAAGTCACTATTTCTTGTCCCAATAACTCATCTGTTTGTTGTCCTGTCCTGCAGCCAACAGTATGAGCTTGGACTCAGTAACTTGCCTAAGAAGCTCCCAGGTGGTACCACAAGGCAGGCCCCAGGCCACACATGGAGTGATGAGGCTTTTATGTATGAATCACTCTCTGCCATGTTATGTATGGATTTGGTCACTATCTGCCACCCCCCACTCCTCCATTAGAATGTACACTTGAAGAGAGCAAGAAGGCTTTTTGTCTCTTGTTTCCTGCAGCATCCCTAGGACATATAACAGGGCCTTCCACAGAGTAAGAGCTCAGTTAAAAATTGAATGAATGTATAGCTGAACTACCAGTATTCCTGCTGCAATTTGGGTTCCCATACAGATTTCCACAAAGGATAGAATAATAGCCAGTCTAAGGAAAAATTCCCTCTCCTCAGTAGTTCCCGTCTATATTTTATTTTTTTTTAAGTGAGAGTTGCAATGTTTATTTCAGGTTTCTCTCTCTCTCTCTCTCTCTCTCTCTCTCTCTCTCTCTCTCTCTCTCTCTCTCTCTCTCTCTCTCTCTTTTTCTCTTTTGCCATACCCACAGCCTGTGGAAATTCCTGGCCAGGGATTGAATCTGTGCTACATCAGTGACAGGAGCCACAGTAGTGACAACACAGGAGCCTTAACCCACTAGGCCATCAGAGAACTCCCCCAGCCTGTGTTTTAAATTAGAGACTTCCAATCTGGTTTATACATCAATCTCTTGTATGTCCGGTCAGCATAAGTTGGTCCTCCCGATCCTGCTGAATTCTGGGAGCTGCTAGACCCACAAAGCTGAGGGTTGAACTCTGGAATATAAAGACCCCACCAGTAAGTGCCACATAGTGACGACCAGCCTGAGGAGCCAGCTGGCCTTTCTCTGACTTCAACCACCCCCTGACTTCAATCAGCACCTCATTAGCCATGATCTGCCTCTCCTCAGGCACCACTTGTCTCTGGAGTGCTATTAATACAAAAAAAAAAAAGAAAAACTTGTATTCCACGTTTTTTGTCACATTATTAACGTCTGAAAACAGCACATTAGATAATGTGCTTCTGTTGATATTAAATATGTAATTGCTACTACTTTTAGTAATTCAGTATTTATATGTGAGTTTTAGGCCATTAACATTTTTTAAAGCTTAGTGCTTCTGTGAAAAACATCAGTATGCCTCTTTATGGCTCGGCTATCCTATCATGAAGGAGAAAGATGTACAGTGTATCAGAACCTGATACCCTAAATATATATATATATATTTTTTTCATTAACAAGAATGAAATATTTATGCATGTTCTAATTCTACTCAGCTTTATTATTTTGATGGATGTGTGCCTTTTTGGTGCAGTATGGAAAACCTTTTCATCTCTCTTTAAATGGGGAGAGAATAAATCTATGTTATATACATTAATAAATTCATTTAACAGTCAAAGTGATAGTAAAGTCCACTGAAGTCATCCAGACCCAAAATATTCATGAGCACGATGACCTAAAACTACAAAGTCATGCATAGAAGTGAAAAAGAACAAATGGTTCTTTACTTTCTGAGAATGTCAGAAGGATAGGAAAATGACACAACACATGATGAGCTTCTACGGTGCAATAGGCATGGGGATATGCTCTTTGTCATGGTGCTAGTCTTATAACCATTTTGCAGATGAAGAAACTGAGCCCCAGGGAGGTTAGAATTTTTTAGCAAAAAAAAGGTCATTTCTCTGAAATCTACAACTTAAGTCAGTTCTGACTTGATGCACCTGAATGGAAGTGTGTGACTGTGCATGTACACACACACACACACACACACACACACACAAACACACATGAAGTATTTGTCAGAGGGAAAGAAGAAGTCAAAGGGCCCACATAACCTAAACACAGAAGGAATTATTTTCCTGTGGAGCAAATGTTGAAAGGAGAAGGAATCCACTAAAAAAGTTCTCAGCTTGTTTTTGTGGATGTCAACATCAGCATTCATAATTGCTGTGAGTGGATGCAGGGGAGAAACCAGCAGCAGCTGAGAGCTCACACCCATCACACCACCACCCCCACATCCCACTTGGGTGCAGCCCATGAGGCTCCAGTGGTTGTGGCCCCTTTTCTGCACCTCTGTCCTCATCGCTGCTGCTCTCCTCCTTTGGGACCTCCTCACTGGCTCTCAAACCCTCCCCTTCTACCTGGAACCTTGTCCCAAGGCATCCTCAGGTGGGCACCCAAACCCTACTCTCTCAATATCCTCCTCTTTACATCCCAACGACTTAGAGTCACAGTCATTACCTCCTTGGCGTCCCCTAGCCCTTTCCCTGCTTAATTTTTCTCCATGGCACTTATTATCATTAGCATCTAATGTATTACTTAGTTATTTTGTCTATTTAATCTGCCCCCCAGAAATGTAAGCTCCATGAGAGCAGAGGTTTTGTATGAATATAAGCTTCATTCACCACTGCCTCTCCAATGCCTAGAACAGCGCCAGGCACATAACAGGTGAACCACAAATATTAGTTGATGGAATGAATGAGTTCCCTTCACCAAAGGGTCAGCCTAGGACTTTTTGTTTTTGTCTTTTTAGAGCTGCACTCACAGCATGTGGAGGTTCCCAGGCTAGGGGTTTAGTTGGAGCTACAGCTGTGGGTCTACACTACAGCCACAGCAACTCAGGATCCAAGCCACATCTGTGACCTATACCCCAGTTCATGGTGATGCCAGATCCTTAACCCACTGAGTGAGACCAGGGATCAAACCCTCATCCTAATGGATACTAGTCAGATTCCTTTCTGCTGCACCACAATGGGAACTCCCCTATGGCTTTCTGTAAGTGATACTTTTAGAGAAATGTCTGATGACCATTTAAGGTAAACCACTTCCTGCCCTGGTCTTCTTCTGCCCAGGGAGAATTTCTCCTCTGCCATCAGCTGGATAACCTCTCTGAGGGGCCTCTCACGCCAGATCCAGCAAATGGAACAGGTGAAACCTCCATCAGGAATGCAGCCACTTCTTTAGAAGTCATTTCAGGCCCATTACCCAGAGAGGGTGTGGGTCAAGTGGGCATTGCATGTTCCCTGACCCACCCACTGAGAAGGCATTGCAACACACAGCACATGACACTCTATTCAGAGCAACAAATTGTCTGTTCAACACTGTGACTCTCTATTCAAACTGCTGAGCTCGGATTCACATCACAGGCTTATTTCAAACCTAGTAGGAGAAAAAGAAATTTAAAACACCTCTGGGCCTCCCCTTCTTCACTGGCTTTGACAATAGCTTCACCTGATCCCAGGATTGAGGCATTTCCAGGGGCTGCCCTACAGCTCTACTTCCTCCCTCAGGCACTTGAGTTTTCTCCAGGGTTTTAATTCTAACCTGTATCTACAACATTCTCAAAATATGAAGTGTTAACTTTAACCTCTCTCCTGGGATCCAGGCTTGGAGTCCCAACAACACCCCTTAATAGCTTGTCACCGGAACTCAACATGGCCGAAACTGAACAAATTACCTTCTATCCTCTCCAAACCTGTCTCTCATTTCATTAGCAACACCCTAGTCTCTGAATAAAATGGGCTCTTAACCTTCAAGTCACCTTTCCATCTTCATTCTCTCTCTCCTTGAGTCCCTCTACCTTGTGGATAAAAGAGGAATTCATTTACCACTTACTATGTGCTTCATAGGTGCCCCAGGAGTATAGTAAACACTTCACATGCAATAACCACCTCATTTGATCCTTCCAGTAGCTCTTCTAGGTCAGAATTTTTTATATCACCATTTTACAGATGAGGAAAATGAAGGTCAGAGAGGGTCATGCAATTGTCTCCTGTCTTATGGCAAAGGCTCTGCTCTCAACTGCTCTGTGGTGGCACCTTCCAAACCCATGCCTCACTCAGGGCCTTGCAGAGGCATCTAGTGAAGGTGTGTAATTTGCCTTCAGAAGGACAGAGCCAGGCAGTAGCTGGAGCTGGATATTCAAAGAGGAATGAGATGTGTACCTGCTTTTAAAGTGCTCATGAGGGGGGGGGGAGAGAGAGAGAAAATAATTCATTTGCCCAATGTGCAAATAAGGGCAATGGAAGCCCCTGGAACTCGGGGAACATAGGGGAGGGGTCATGCTTCAGTGGTCAGGAAAGGCTTAAGAGGAATAGGGAATGTGAAGAATGAATCCTCCTGAAACAGCAGGTCTGAAGGAGAGAAGAGAAGGCCATATACACTGAGGAAGAAGCCTGGAGACCAGGCTGTGAAGGGACCTGAATGTTTGCTGAGCAGCTGATGGGAAAGTCTTGAAATACCCACTTTAAGAAGACTGGGAGTTCCCTGGTGGCTTAATGGTTAAGGATTTGGTGTGGTCCCTGCTGTGGCTTGGATTCAATCCCCAACCCTGGAACTTTCACATGCTATGGCTATAGCCAACAAAAAAAAAAAAAAAAAAAAAAAAAAGAAGAAGAAGAAGAAGAAGCCTGTGGCTGCTGATTTTGTTTCTCATTTTTGGCTGCCCTGTGGCATATGGAGCTCCCAGGCCAGCGATAAGATCTGGCCCATAGCTGCAAACAAACCACAGCTGCAGCAATGCTGGATCCTTAACCCACTGTGCTGGGCCAGGGATGGAACCTACAACTCCCAAGATGGCAAAGCTGTGTCTGTGAGGATGTGCTGGTTGAGCAGAAGTGAGCTGTACCAACAACACACGGGCTAGACCATCACCAGGGAAGTCACACTTACCCTGGATGAGGGCAGGACAAGAGGAAGAGAGGAAAGCTATGAGTCAGGTGTTAGGCTCCTGAGGAGTGTGGACACCAATGAGACTGATGGGAGATGACCTTCCAGTCCCAGTACTCTCAGTGTGCTGCCAAATCTAACATTTCTACCACATAGGTTCTCACCTCCATCACCCCCTCTCCCCTCCCTTTCTTTGTGGCCCTTATCTGGGTCCCCATGCCTGGGCCACCAGAAAAGCCTACTCTTTAGTTAAGCCTCCTCTCATCCTGGACACTGACAATGACAGATTAACCTTTTAGGTAATGGGTACTTTCACCACCACCACTCCCTGGCATAGACATCTCCAGTAGTTCCCACAGCCAATCACATTATGGGCAATCCCCTTCCTCCGCCAGCCAAGGGCCGAATCTCCCAGGCAATAATCATTTCTTTATTTTCTTTTTGCTTTTTTTTTTTTTTTTTTTTTTTTTGCTTTTTACGGATGCACTGGGCCTAAAGCATATAGAGATTCCCAGGCTAGGGGTTGAACTGGAACAAAAGCTGCCAGCCTACACCACAGCCACAGCAACATGGGATCCGAGATATGTGTGCAAACTTCACCACAGCTCATGGCAATGCTGGATCCTTAACCCACTGAGTGAAGCCAGGGATCAAACATATATCCTCATGGATACTAGCTGGATTTGTTTCCACTGAGCCATGACAGGAACTCCAGCAATACTGATTTCTAATCCCATCAACTCATCTTCAGGTTTCTGTACTCCAGGCCACTTGAACTCCTTGTTTTTCCAGCCGCCCTGGTACTTTTTGCTCCCTCCGTTTGCTCCTGAAGCTTCCTTTTCCTAAACTATACACTAGCCCTCTCTCCCTGCTGAAACTGGAGCATGCAAGACAGTTAAACACACTTCTGATGTCAGCTAGATCTAGGTTCATATCTTGGTGACCTAAGTACTAATTCAGCAATGCTTTGCAAGATGGTTAACTCTTCTGAGCTTAGGTTTCCTCATTTGTAATTTGGAGCCCAATAAAATTGCCCCAGTGAGAGGAGAAATTGAGAAAATCTAGGCAAAACAATAAGCGTAGTAGCTGCCATAGGGGAGGGTCTTCAAAAATGCAGCTGCTACATTTCATATCACTTCTCTGTCCATCCTTCCCAGATGGATGTCCCTTCAGAGAGATCAGTCCCTCTGTTGAGCCCTGCATCACAAGGCCTCCTTGATGCAATCCTGCATTCTACTCCTTTATATCTGCATTATACCTTTTCTGCTCCTTGCTTCTTTTATTTATTTTTGTCTTTTTGCCTTTTCTAGGACCACTCCTGCAGCATATGGAGATTCCCAGGCTAGGCGTCTAATTGGAGCTGTAGCCACCAGCCTGCAGCAGAGCCACAGCAACTCAGGTGGGATCTGAGCCACATCTTTGACCTATACCACAGCTCATGGCAAAGCCAGATCCTTGACCCACTGAGTGAGGCCAGGCATCAAACCCACATCCTCATGGTTCCTAGTCAGATTCATTAACCACTGCCCCACAATGGGAATTCCAACCTTCTCTGCTCCTTAAAGGCAGGCACCAGTGCTTGCCCACGTCTGTGTGTCCTCCAGCACTGAACACAGCTCCTGTAGGACTCTACAAAGCTCGCTGAATCAAGTGGTGCTTTATTCCCTGGCAGACAAATACAATGTCAGATGTGATGATTTTTCAACCTGTTCCAAAGTTTATACTGAGAGGGAAAGTGGGTAGCACCTGGGGAAAAGCAACATTATCATCATCCTAATATCCAAAACATATGCCTTACCCCAAACTTATCACTTCAAACAATGCAGGAAACAGCTGGTTGGTTTACCTATCACTTCAAACAATGCAGGAAACAACTGGTTGATTTAAGAACCTTTTAGAACAGAGATACGTTTAGCTCTGGGTCCACTAACATGAGTTTGGGGGAATCACTCGGATGTACAAGGAACACTTAATGGCATTAAAAATAATGAACTGAATGACCATCAGAAGGACAACATGATGCAGGGTCAAGGCCACCCTTTGGGAGTCAATGGCACTCAGGATCTTGGCCACTGCAGTCCCAAGCAAAGGCTTCCCATTGTAGAGGATGTAGTATGTCAGCTCCACAGGGTCCTTGGGTCCTGGCACCCGCTGCATCTTTACCATCTTTCAGAAAAAGACTGGCCATGTTTACAGGGCATCTTTCATCAATCATACAATTAGCCTGGCAATTGGCCAGCTCTCTCCTGACTTTGAAGCCTTCTGTGGCTAAGTGGACCCACAGCATGTATTTTAGACACCAACCTTCACATACCTCCCTATCACCAACATCTCAAGAGGCCCTGCTATCACCAGAGGGGGAGGGAGGAAGGAGAAAAAGGTTTTGAAAATATAAACATCGGGAAAGAAGAACGTTTGAGCCTGGAGAAGGAAACGCTGAAATGGTGATGTGATGTCTTCCAGCCAGAAAACTCTGGCCCCAATTGAAAACAGGCCTCCACATTAATTCAGGGCATGTTATGTTATTCTCAAAGAATTCTAATTTCAAGTTCCTGAAATTGCCAGAGAGGGAAAAAAATGAACATATATGTCTGTAATTCAAAAGATGTCTGAAAAAAGCTGTACTTGGAAACTCAAAGCTCTTTTTCTAAAATAACATTTTTTGCTTTTTCTCAGTGTGCAAATCATACATAATAACTACAGAAAATGTGAAAATACAGAAAAGCAGGGAGAAATTCAATAAAAAGGATTCTGTAACCCCTCTACCACAAGCTAATTACTATTACCCTTTTGGAGTATTTGCTTCTATTCTTTTTTTCTACGCAATCCTTTTTAGGTGTTATTTTACAAAATTATTTATCATATGTTATACTATTATCTATTGTCATTTTTACTTGCATCCATAATGGACTTAAAAATAACAAAAGCATAAATATTCATTTCTTTCTTTCTTTCTTTTTTGGACCACAAACGTGGCATATAGAGGTTCCCAGGCTAGGGGTTGAATCAGAGCTGCAGCTGCCAGCCTACGCCACAGCCACAGGAATGCCAGATCTGTGCCACATCTGTGACCTGCACCACAGCTCATGGAAACACAGGATCCATAACCCTCAGAGTGAGGCCAAGGATCAAACCCACGTCCTCATGGATACTAGTCAGGTTCATCAACCACTGAGCCAGGAGGGGAACACCATAAATGCTAATTTCTACATGACATTCCAAGGCATGCCTCATAAACTTACTTAACCAATCCTTAATGGTTAAACACTTAAATCGTTACTCATTTTTCTGCTTTTAACTAACAATTGATAATCATTATAAGTGCATAAAACATAAATTTTAATACCTACGTAACGTTCTACTCTATGCACGCCTCATAAACTTAGCCAACCCTTCATTTTTGACATTTAGGTTGTTATCAACTTCTCACCAGTATAATGAACCACTGATAAACATGATAGTACACTATGGTATTTTCCTAAGTATATATTACAGATTGAGTTTCACAGGATATTAAAAGATGTTTAATTATTAATGTTTAATATTAATAAATGATATATGGAATCTAAAATATGACACAAATGAAGCTATCTATGAAACAGAAACAGATTCACAGACACAGAGGAGACCTGTGGTTGCCAAGTGGGAGGGGGCGGGGGAAGGGTGGAATGAAGGTTTGGGTTTAGCATATTCAAACTACTATATATAGAATGGTTAAACAAACAAAGTCCTACTGTATAGCACAGGGAATTCTATTTGATATCCTGATAAACCATTATGGCAAAGAATATAAAAAAGAATATATATGTGTAACTGACTCACTTTGCTGTACAACAGAAATTTACAATATTGTAAATCAACTATACTTCAATAAAATAAACAGAAGTAAAAATGGGAAAATGCTACAAAAATGTGTGTAGCAATATTGTCCATAATAGAGAAAAATCTGTACATTCAAAAGTTGCCAACAGCAGGATGGATAAGTGAGTTATGGTACACTCACACAATGAAATATTGCAGAGGAGTGAAAATGAACTGTGGCTCTTTCTATCAATATGAGTGAAATCAAAAACCCAATATGGAGCAAAAGAAACAAATCACAGAATACAGAATTCAAAAACAGCCAAAATCAGGAGTTCCTGTCTTGGTTCAGCAGAAACAAACCGAACTGGTATCCATGAGGATGAGGATTTGACACTTGGCCTCACTCAGTGGGTTAAGGATCCAGTGTTGCTGTGAGCTGTGGTGTCACAGATGCAGCTCAGATCTGGTGTTGCTCTTGCTGTGGCTGTGGTGTAGGCCAGCAGCTGCAGCTCTGATTTGACACCTAGCCTGAGAACTTACATATGCCATATACGTGGCCCTAAAAAAATGAAAGAAAAGAAAAAACAGGTAAAACCAAATGATATACTGCTTAAGGGTACACATGAAGATGGTAAAAATCTATATAGAAAATACAGACATTATTTCATACAAAATTCAGAAGCACATTAAGCTCTGATGGAAAGGAAGGGAGTAGGTATCTTAAGAGGAGACACAAAAAAAGGCCTCTGGGGTAAGGAAACAATAATGTTCTTACCCTTTGAGTTTGTGGATTCCTTTTTATTAGCATTCTTTAAAATCTACACATTTTTATACTGTGTATATATTTTGAATATAATGATTACAACTTACTACAACCCAATTAAAAAAAAGAAACAGTTAAAAATATGACCAGGGACTTCTCTGGCGGTCTAGTGGCTGGAATTCAGTGCTATTGCCACTGTGGCCTGGGTTCTGTCCCTGGTTTGGAAACTGATATCCCATATCAAGATGCTTCATGCTGTGGCCAAACAAAACAAATCAAAAAAAGACCAGACTCTCACAACAGAAGATATTTGAATAGCCAATAAGCATATGAGGCAGTGGAATAACGGGCTCCACATCTGGTTGGAGGGATTGTCAACTATAAACTTTGAGAAAAGATCTGGCAGTTTCTCAGAGAATTAGCATACACCAACCCTATGAACCAAGAATTCCACTCCCACATACCCAGGAGAAATGAAAGCATGGCCATAGAAGACTCTTCACAGAAACTTTGTTTATAATAACTCAAAATTGGGGAAAACCCAGGTATCCACCAACAGAAGCATGGATAAACAAATTGTAGTATATTCATCTATGGGAATATTATTCAGCAATAAAATAGAATAATCTACTGAATGACACGACAGTACAGAATAATCTCAAAAACACAACACTGACTCAAAAATGCTGTATACAAAAGGGAATATGCTGTAGGATTCCACTTATATGAGGTTCTATAACACTCTGAACTGATCTATGGTATGAAAATGATATGGGGTATCAAATATAAAACAGTAACATAATACACTGTTAATTATAGAACTGAGGTGGTAAGTGTATGGGTGTTTACATCATAATTTTGTCTACTTTTTTGTGAGTCTGAAAATGCTCATAATAAAATCTTGGAGAAATTCAGATATTACTATAAACAAGGACCTTGTTTGCATTTAAATGTAGAAGCCAGTATATTGAAGAAAGTTAAGGAGATGATGATGATGATTATTATTTTTACTTGCAGGTCTTTTGAGAGTCTCTGGTATGCCAACATGCCTTGGGAATCTTCAAGGAGGTTCTACAGGATGCATCCTTGACCAAACTGACCTGGCCAGAGAGCTCTTTGCCTCTGGGAACCTTTACGACCATTTCCTGGTCACTCTCTGAGAAACACCGCTTTTGCCTTTTCATCTTTATATTCACTTGTGTCTCCTCAGAATGAACTTCTGGCAGTAAGGTTGGGACCATCTAAAAGGTTCTAGTCTAAATTGCCCGCATGCCCTCCAGAAAGGTCATGACCACCTCCTGTGTTTGGGAGCGTCCTCTTCACTTTATCCTCATCGGCACTGGACAGTACCATTTTTACTGATCTTCTGTAGGTGAAAACAGTATAGTTAAAACTTGCATTACTTGGGAGTTCCTGTCATGGCACAGTGGTTAACAAATCCGACTAGGAACCATGAGGTTGCAGGTTCAATCCCTGGCCTTGCTCAGTGGGTCGAGGATCAGGTGTTGTCGTGAGCTATGGTGTAAGTTGCAGATGCAGCTCATATCCCATGCTGCTGTGGCTCTGGTGTAGGCTGGTAGCTATGGCTCTGATTAGACCCCTAGCCTGGGAACCTCCAGGTGACACAGGAGCAGCCCTAGAAAAGGCAAAAAGAAAAAAAAGACAAAAAACACAACAAAACAAAACTTGCATTACTATGATGACAAAGAGAGTTAAATGTTTAAAATTGCTTCCTGGCCGTATGCATATCTTCCTTGGCCTCAATTTTTAAATACATCCACTAGAGAAGTATCTTTAGAGTCTCAACATCTAAATCTCCATATTCATGAAGGTGGCTAATCTCTTAGAATTATCTGAGCCCAGATGAAAGGCTTCTACTGGTGAAGGATAATGTAAGCTACGTAGACTGAATTTTTCCTGGGAAACATGGGCAGACCTTGGGCATGTGACTTCTGTCCCCACTGGGAGAAGAGGTAAGGGGTAGGAGAGCCTTCATATAACCAGGTACAAAGTGAATGAACAGTCAAGTATCTGATAATGTCACTCAATTGCAATTTAATAGCAACTTCTTCTCCCCAAGATTTCTCCAAGGATGATGTTAGAAGGTGATCTACAGCCTCAGTCAATTAAGGATTTGTAGAAATCAACCCCTACTTACTTCACTCAGGCTTTCCAGGCAATGCAAGGGGCCAAACACACAGAGTACTCAGAAAAAAAGTGAGGAAAGAACATCTCACAGGTCTCTTGTAGACACTTAGAATGTGTTAGGTTTCTTAGTTTTCCAAATAACACCAGGATTGCAGGGTGATTCTGCCCTTCAGCGGAGACAAATCCCATTCGACTGAATCCCAGCAACTTCCGTTCTGCACTTTGTAGATGTGTGAATTACAGGGCTGGTAGAGGGGAAATCACAAACCTAGCACTGCAATTAACTATGGCTTTGCCTCATGACAATGCTAGGGGTCCAGTCAGAGCTGTAGCCACCTGCCTACACCAGAGCCACAGCAACTCAGGATCTGAGCCAAGCTGTGTCTGTGACCTACACCACAGCTTATGGTAACACTGGATCCTTAACCCACTGATCAAGACCAGGGATCAAACCTTCAACCTCATGGTTCCTAGTTGGGTTTGTTAACCATTGCGTCACAATGGGTACTCCCTCTCTAGATTCCTTATCAAGTTCAAGTAAGAGCAGGAGCTTCTTTACCATGTTCTAGCCCATCTGTGTATCTGGACCACCCCTAATTTCACCAAATGAGAACCTAATTCTGGCATTTGTTGGGCTAAATAACAAAGCCCTCCGGAGAAAGGGTGAAATTACAGACATGCTTCTGGAAATTGCCTCTAGAAAGCGGGCATCCTCAATGAACTCCAGCTGACTGCCCCTGGGGTATGAACTCCTGATTGCTAATTGACCACCTCTAGGGTGTAACTTAACCCAAACACACAGGCATGGCATCACACTGGCTAAGACAAAGTTTTATAGGAAATTACAGACGCATCCAATAGGACAAGAGGCCAAATTTGGACACTGTGAATGGGGGACCTGGAGTCTCCTTCACGGGTGTGACATTGATGCCCACAGGGAAGTCCATTCCAGAAGATGAGTTGTTTGTACTTCCAAGATGTCCTGGGGACATGATCTGAAGACAGATGCTGGGATATCATGAACAGCTGGTCCAGGCACCACTCCATGATGCGGGCAAAGCTCTGATTGTGCAGGCCCATCAGGGAATTGTCCACAACCTGCAGCACTGTGGATACAGAAGGCAGAGGGGTGGTCAGAGGGGAGACACCCTGCTGACTCAGAAACTACCACAACCACCCAGGTTTGGTCATCTTGACCTTACTCTGGGTTACAGGTTCAATCCCTGGCCCAGCACAGTGGGTTAAGGATCTGGTGCTGCTGCAGCTGCGGATCAAGTCAGGACTGCAGCTTGGATCAGCTCAGATCTGACCCTTGGCCTGGGAATGCAATATACTGCAGGATGGCCAAAAATGGGGAAAAAATGTTAAAAACAATTCACATTTTCCTAGATCAAAACTTACAAAGGTTTGGAATGGAGTCTCGGAAATTACTTCTTTGAAGACACACATGCTAAATAATCCCCATGGAGGTTATAAAGCAGCTTTCTTTCCAGTGCCCTCATTAGGGACTCCCAGCTCACCTGTCAGCAGGACTATAAACAAAGGGAGTTCCCATTATGGCACAGTAGAAATGAACATAACTAGTATCCATGAGCATGTGAGTTCAATCTCTGCCCCACTCAGTGGGTTAAGGATCTGGCCATGAGCTATGGTATAGATCACAGACACAGCTTGGATCTGGCATTGCTGTGGCTGTGGTGTAGACTGGCAGCTGCAGCACCAATTCATCCTAGCCCAGGGACTTCCATGTATCATTAGTGTGGTCCTAAAAAGCAAAAGCGAAAACAAAAACAAAAAACCAGCCAACCAAAGATGAAACTTCCCTGAACTTCCCACTGTGGCTGGTCCCAGAGAAGCCTCCCTGTGACTCCTCTGACCTGACATTGTGTCAGCTGAGGAAGGGCCCACAGACCTCCTCACCCCAGAAAGAGAGCCCATAAAAATGACATTGCCAGCTGCTAAAGGATTACTTCTATGCTAGCCTCTCCTGACCCATGGAGAGAGGTGGGGAGACATAGGACAGTCCAAGATACAGTGTCATCATGGGTCACTTTCTAAGAATCCCAGTGGCGATTCAAGGGCAGACATGGAAGAGAAGGGTCCAAGTCTCCAGGGGATGAAAACATCCTGGAAATAGACAGTTGTTATGGATTCACACATTGTGAATGTACATCAGGCCACTGAACTGTACCCCTAAAAATGCTTAAAATGGGAGTTCCCATCATGGATCAGTGGTTAATGAAACTGGCTAGTATCCATGAGGATGTGGGTTCTATCTTTGCCCTCACTCAGTGGGTTAAGGATCCAGCATTGCTGTGAGCTGTGGTGTAGGTCACAGATGCAGCTCAGATGCACATTGTTGTGGCTGTGGTGTAGGTCAGCAGCTACAGCTCCAATTTGACCTCTAGCTTGGGAACCTCTACATGTTGTGGGTGTGGCCTTAAAGAGACCAAAAAAAGAATAAAAAATGCTTAAAATTTTAAATCCCATGTTATGTGTTCTTTACCAAAATTTTAAAAATTAAGAGAAAAAAAGAAATCCCTCCAGGGAAGTGCAGGAGGCCATAAGAACCTCCCACAGAGTCATGTGGAACCCACAACTGGACCACTCCCATGTGCTTCTATTTGCAAAGAGATTGTGACCTTCTCCAGAGGCAGCTGGCTGGGTTTGAATCCTGACACCCCTTTATTGTGTGTTCTCTGACAAGTTGCTTAGTTGCTCTGGGCCCCACTTCCTCATCTGAAAACACAGTTATCATCAGCTACTCCTGATTGTATGTTGGGAAGCACAGAATACTTTATGTCTACATAAAAATGCTTCCAGCCTCATGCTATGAAGCACTTGAGAGGAGGCCCATAAACAGTAGCTGTTGTTTCTCAAAGGTGCCTCCTGCTTTGCTGGACACACCTTCAGCAGAGGATGGGATCACATGGAAAACATAGAGCTGTATTCCGGGACTGGAGTGCCTCGCCTTTCCACTGAGAAGCATGGCAGGCCTCAGGCTCCTGGCCCCCTCTGCCCACCTGGCAGGCAGTGGAAAAAGATGGGTGCCCACAATGACACAAAAGCGGCAGGAGGGGGCTTGGATCCTGGTATGAGGGCTCTGGAGGACTGCAGCCCCTCAGCACATCAGCTAGGATGGCCACCCACCCTTAACCACCACTGACTCAGCTCAGTGGAGGTGTGAAAGTCCCAGCTGGGTTCAAGGGAGCTTTCTCCATAAGATTCAATAGCTTTCACACCACTGGTATCTTATTCCTTCTTGGTTACTGGGCTCTATGAGTCCAAAGATCAGGTCGGGTTCAGTCCCCTGGACCCAAGCTAAGGTATGTTATTTGGATTGAATCCCACACACTTGGAGTCAAAGCAACCTCAATGCATAGCTCACATCTTCTCCTGGTCTTAAAGGTGAGGTGTGACACCCAGAGGGCCTGAGCTGACCTGCTAAAGTACACACTAGGTTGATAAGTAGCAAAGGTGAGATTGGAAGAAAACCTCTGATTGCTGGGTCTGGGATATTTGACTTTGGTGAGTGAAATTAAGACAGAGGCATAAATCTGAGGGGTTCTCGCCTCTGTCAGGCAGTAATCTTAAATCTATATGTCTCTACTCCACCTCACTTATACACTTTTACCATAGAATCCATGACATCAGGGTGGGTCCTGGGCTGTTCTCTGTAAAGAGGGGCTGTAGGAATCACCCCAAGCCAGTGATTCTCCACCAAAGAGGGCCCCACACTCAGAGAGAAGAGTGGATAGTGTGCAAAAACATATGGAATATAAGTTGAGTTGGAAAACAGATGGAAACACGTCAAGCTTTTATAATACAAATTACAGGAAGAAAAGTTGCTTCTAATCCTCTTGGCTGTTAGCAACCTGCAGAAGAAAGCATGCCCAGGATGCATGTCTGGGCAGAGTGGTTACTTGAGGGACTGAGGGTTTGAACAGGTTGAACAAAGCTATCTTCATCTCTCAATTCCCCATCTCCTTCCTACCCCTCTGGAGATGATGATAAAAATTGGTGGTGACCCCCAAGGGTCTAGGAGGTGGTCATGAGGCAAAGAGAAGGAAGGAGGTTTATCCTGAGCCCTGGATCTGCCCCCTCTCCCCATCACCAGTGTGAATCAATGGATCCTATCTGGTCCAAACACAGTGATGGGGACCAATGGGTATTCTTATTACCAACAGCAGCAACAGTGAAAACAAGTGAGGGGTGCATGGGGGAGTGGGTAGGAGGGGGTCAAGTCCCAGGAGAATCCTGAAAACAAGACCAGGTATGGAGATTTTTACACCATACTTTTTTTTAATGTAACTAAAACAGAGGCAGAGCAAGACCCAGGTACTTGAGAAAGGCTGGAACAGGAGGCTGTCAAGGACAGGATGTCTTACTATTTTAAATGTAAATCTTAAAGTTAAGAGAAGGGGAAACATCTGCAGGTTGAAAAGCAGCATTCCCTGGGCAGGAAATGTGATATTGTAAATGTTACATTACCTGCTGGCTTCTAAAATGTATCACTGGGTTAGCCCTGTCTCTCATGGGCCTAAACTCTGGTGGATTGTCTTTGTTTGTTTGTTTGTTTGTTTGTTTTCCTTTTAAAACACATTTCTTTAGTTGGCTTTCTTAGCAGGTAAAATAATCTCTCAAAATCCATGGCCTTGCAGAGGAGAAAGACAGGCAATTTTCTGCTGTTCAGGAGAGGTTGGCAGCAGGCTTCATCAAGTGCCTTGGTTAGTATTCCAGGCAGCAGCCTGTCCACTGCTTGTTTGGGGCAGCAAGTGAGGGAGGATACAGGGAAGGGAAGAGGGAGGCTTGAGAGGGCCTGCATGTCCAGACACACCTTGCAGGACTTGCATAATCTCCCTCCCTTCTTGATAGGGTCTGAAAAGGTGTCCTCCCACCACTCATATGTTGAAGCCTTAACCCCACCCCCCAACTCCAGACCTCAGAATGTGACTGTATTTGGACATAGGCCTTTAAAGAGTTAATTAAGATGGAGTTCCCACTGTGGCACAGCGGAAACAAATCCAACTAGGAACCATGGGGTTGCTGGTTCAATCCCTGGCCTCACTCAGTTGGTTGAGGATCCTGCATTGCTGTGAGCTGTGGTGTAGGTCGAAGACATGGCTCAGATCTGGCATTGCTGTGGCTCTGGCATAGGCCAGCAGCAACAGCTCTGATTAGACCCCTAGCCTAGGAACCTCCATATGCCCCAGGTTCAGCCCTAAACAAAGACAAAAGACCAAAAAAAAAAAGATAAAGTGAGGTCATTAGGATGAGGCCTAATCCTACAGACAGTGTCCCACAAGATGGGGAAATTAAGGCACAGGGGGGAGATGGCCATCGACAAGCCAAGTAGAAAGACCTTAGAAACAAACAACCCTGCTGACATATTGACATTTAACTTGCAGCCTGGAGAGGCGTGAGAAAATAAATTTCTGTTGTTGAAGCCCCCTAGTCTGGGGTACTTTGTAACAGCAGCTCTAGCACCCTCCTGTCCCTCCCATTTCCAGCTCAGTGGGTCACTTTGCCCCCTACAAGCGGCTGTCCTTTCTTTCTGCTCGTTGCTTCTCCAATTTTCAGAGCTACTGTCTGGCTTTTGAAAAGCACAAACAAGAACTTTTTTGCTGTTGCATAAATCTCAGCTGGGAAATGTCAAGGGGAAAAGAAAAAAAGGAAAATGTCACCCAAACACTCTTCTACTTCTATCTGCCCGCAGTGTCAGGACATGCCCGGGTGCCACCAGGATTAGTGTGGGCATGCCCAGGGAGGGAGAAAAGTGCGTGCCTGGCATTCCTCTGATTTTTCCTTTGGGTTTTGTAGGGCAGTACAGAAAGGCCTGTGATCTTTAAACAGATAGACAACCAGGCATATGGACAAGCCCTGACATCCACAGCTTAAGGCTGTACCTTTTGCTGGGTACCCAGTTCTTCAAAGAGGAGGCATCTGGGTGGGACTGTCAAGGTAGCTGTTTTGAGTTGGTTATTTAACCCTCATCTTCAGTGTGAAGTCTTTTCACATCTCAGCTTACTCCCCCTACTTCTGGTCCTAGGGAAGTAACTCCTTGGCTTATAAGACAGGATCCAAGAAAAGACACAATCCTATCATTGAATGAGTTTTAAAAATAAACTAACCTGGGGACTTCCCCCATCATGGCTCAGTGGTTAAGGAATCCAACTAGGAACCAAGAGGTTGCAGGCTCAATCCCTGGCCTTGCTCAGTGGTTAAGGATCCGGCATTGCTGTGAGCTGTGGTGTAGGTTGCAGATGTGTCTCAGATCCCACATTGCTGTGGCTATGGTGTAGGCTGGCTGCTACAGCTCCAATTAGACCCCTAGCCTAGAAACCTCCATATGCCATGGGAGCGGCCCTAGAAAAGGAAAAAAGACAAAAAAAATATATATATAAAATGAAAAATAAAATAAATAAACCAACCTGATAATGTGAAATATGAAGCAAAAGAAGAGATTACCTGTAATTACCCAATAGTCTGTGATTGTTTCTGATATATCAAGGTTGGGATATTCCAGCGCTGAAACAAACAAGAAACACATCAACATACTTTCACAGGTTCTGTATATAAATATTGTTCAGTAAATGGACACAGCTGACAAAAGACCAAACAGCTAAATCTTGCTTTGTCATTCTTGGGAGCTCTAGGACATACAGGTTGAAACTCTCTGGCTGCTCAGAAAACAATAATACTCAGTAAAGGGCTAACGTTCAAAAGAAGAGTTTTCTAAGGCTTTTGGGTTTCTGCTTTCAGTTCCTCCATCAAAACCTTCTTAAATGAAACACGTTAACTGTCAATACCTACAGCTAGAACATGTCTTAACTAAAGCTTTCTTCACTTGAAAAGTTACCCAACCATCACTACCATTTTTTCGGAATGATTATATCTTGAATGAATTTTTCTAACATCAAAGACTAAGTTTAGTAGCCAACAGTCCCATTTTTTTTTTTTACCAGTATGGTAACAATTAGAATTAATACATGTAAGGGCCTTAGTACAGTACCTGGCACATAATAAGTACTTCATAAGTCATAGTCATGTTATTATTACTATTCTCAGAATACCAAGATGATGAAAGAAAACAAATTCTTCACATGTTGCCAGGCCTTTTTTTTATATCATCTTTTCCATAAAGTAGAGTCATCTTTCATTAAAACATGGAAATTCACAAAAGCATGCCATTATACAAACATTTAAAAAAATTCCAAGTGGCTACATGTGCTAGTAAGTACATTCACGTACATCATCTGACTTATTTACAATACAAAAAGCAACCATAGAAGGAAATTGAAAAACATTTGCTAACATATGTTTAAAAAAAAAAACTTTGCCCAGTGACCTTCAGAAATGTACCAATGATTAAATTGAAGTGCACAGATTTTCACCTCCTTTGGCTACCAAAGAAGTGTTTGGGTACAAAATGTAGGCTGCATCATCTTCAAAGTTTATGCCTGCTGCATAGCAATGAGGATTATGTTACAGGAGCCTTATAGGAAGATGAGGCCACAAGCCTACAGGGACTTTATCAAGTGAATGATGCTGACTGCACATGAGTGGCATTATGACATCTATTGCAGGGCAAGGGCTGAAGGCTTGGGAAAATCTGCTGATGGCAGAAGTTGGGGAAACCATAGCAACCCAGATTGCCATGAAGACCTGATGCTCATCAGGCAGTATTACAAGCTCAGAGGCAGATGGCTTGGATTCAAACCCCAGGTTCCATGTCTTACTAGCTGTGTCAGAGCAGGCATGTTGTTAAACCTCTTGGAGCTTCAATTTTCTCTTCTGAAAAATGGTGCTAATTTCACACTTACCTTACAGGATGGTTGTGAGGATTAAATGAGGTACGAGATAAGTGAAGGTTAGAAGCACCTCGATAGTACTTTTTTCAATGTGCAATAAACTTTTCATCAATTAAATCACCTTTTATCACATATTTCAGTCACAATAAACTCTTTATGACCAAAGAGTTAACATGTGGCCTGGCACTAAGTTTTGCTAAACAGTCAAGGCCCTGGAGAAGATGGCAGAGTCCCTGCAGGATGGGTACATACTCACGTTCAGCGATGGTGAGCAGTGGGTAGGTGAGGTAGAACCCCACCAGCTCAGCTGAGAGCTGGTGGAGGAGGCTGCTAGCCACTGTGCCATTGAGGAAGGAGTTTGATTGCCCACCATGTACACCAAGGTGACGGTCTGGGAGGCGTTGGACATGCTCGCCATCTGAATAGACACAGGAGGAAAGAGGAGGGAGACATCCCATGTAAGAGGAGGATCTGTTTCATGAAGAACGTGAGGAGGAAATTTAAGCAGAAGTCGAGGGCAGGAATGAAAGGGAGGTGGGAAAAGAGCAAGGAGGAGACAAGAATAATAACAGTTGTCACTTAACAGATGTGCCAGGCATTGTGCTAAGGGCATGTCATCTCATTTAATCCTCACCACAACCCCAGGAGGCACAGCCTGTTATGATTCCCTTTTACAGAGGAGGAATGTGAAGCCCAACATGATCAAGGGACTTTCCCCAAGGTCACACAGCTAAGAAGTGACAGGGCCACGATTCAAATCCAGGTAACCTGGCTTCAGGGTTTTGAGGGTTTTTTTTTTGTCTTTTTGTCTTTTTGCCTTTTCTGGGGCTGCTCCCATGGCATATGGAGGTTCCCAGGGTAGGCGTCTAATCAGAGCTGTAGCCACCAGCCTATGCCAGAGCCACAGCAATGCCAGATCTGAGCCACATCTGCAACCTACACCACAGCTCACAGCAATGCCAGATCCATAACCCACTGAGCAAGGCCAGGGATCGAACCAGCAACCTCATGGTTCCTAGTTGGATTCATTAACCACTGTGCCATGATGGGAACTCCCAGATTTTTTGTTTTTTTTGTTTTGTTTTGTTTTGTTTTTTGTTTTTGTTTTTTTGTCTTTCTGTCTTTCTAGGGCCACATGTGAGGCATGTGCAGGTTCCCAGTCTAGGGGTGTAATCGAAGCTGAAGCCACCAGCCTACACCACAGCCACAGCAATGCTGGATCCTTAACCCATTGAGCAAGGACAGGGATTGAACACTCAAACTCATGATTCCCAGTCAGGTTCATTTCTGCTGTGCCATGATGGGAACTCCCCCTGGCTTCAGGTTTTAACCACTAGTTGTGTGTATCTTTTCCAGAGCTAAACAGCCTCAGGCTACATTTATGGTTCTAACAATACACAACAGGACATAGGAAGGTAAATTTAAGGAAGGCTCAACTACTCAGACAAAGAAAGCAAACTTTTGGGGAATTTTAAAGGTGAAAGGATGAGGGATGCACACAGTCAATCACCAGCCTAGTAACAGACAAGGTGACTGAACCTGATGACACAGGGAATTCAGAAATAGAAAACAGCTTCTTGAGAGGGCGATTACATTTCCTTGTGGTCTATTAATTCCATGTAGGATATGTTAATATTACTATGAGATGGGTGGTTTTCTTCTTGAATTTTGTCTAAGTCAGTTTTTCAGTTGGGAGAAAATGAGATTTTATGGGTCAATGTATACACAAAAATATCCCACAGATGAGATTTGAAAAACATTCAGGGTAAGCAGGCACTCAGAAGCTTTGTCAGCTTCTGGGCTGGGTGCCTGCCCCTTCTCTCTCCAGATCCACTTGCCAGCCCATGCTCATCCTACTCAGTGCCCCCAGAGACAGACCCTTGTGGACCACCTCAAAGGCTCCTTGGGCCCCTTGCTTCAGGCTCAGGGAGCTCAGGGGGACATGGGAAAGAAGAAGGGAGTGAGGTCTGAGAGCTGGTGTCAGGGACTCCCTCTGGTGGGGTCACAGATCTTTCTGCACAGCTCTGGCCTCCTGCTTCCCATGGCTGCTCCCCCCCCCCCCACCCCGTCAACACCACTTGTCACTACCTTGGAAGCTGCACTGTCCCTGTGGTTTCCCTAGAGCCCACCTGTACTTTGCAAAGTCCCTTTCACTGGACTTGCCTCAAATTACCTTAATTTGAATGTGTCCTCTCTTCTTGCCAGGAGCTGACTGATACCAGTGTGTCCCAGAGCTTTGTGTACTCAGACATAAATATCATTGCAACTTTCTTTTCATTTTCTTTTCCTTTTTTTTCCAGGGCTACAGGTGCAGCAAATGAAAGTTTCTGGGCTGGGGGTTGAAGCAGAGCTGCAGCTGCAGGCCTATGGCACAGCCACAGCAATGCAGCTTGTGGCAATGCTGTATCCTTCACCTATTGATCGAGGCCAGGGATTGAACCCACATTCTCATGGACACTAGTTGGGTTCTTAATCTGCTGAGCCACAATGGGGATCCTCACTGCAACTCTCCTTTTAAACCTAACTGTGAAGAAGGCTGTCAAGAGTAGCTTCTTGACATTATTTCTGACTTTTTCCCATGACTGGAAGTTGCTTTTAAACTCCCTAATGCAGAGTTCTCTCCTCTAGGAAGCTGCAGCCATGATGGAAGTTTGAGAGTTGGGCCACTGTGAGGCGCGACCAAGCTCAGGCGAAGGAGATGAGAGACAGTGGCGGCTGTGGCCCAGAGCTCCTCTCAAGGCCTGTGAGCAGCTGCGGGGGCAGCGCCCTTGGGGAGCCGGATGGCCATTGGCGGCGGCAGCAGCAGCGGCAGCGGCAGCGGCAGCGGCGGTGTTTCTCGCCTCCTCTTCGTCTTTTCTAACCCTGCAGCCTCTTCCTTGGCTTCTCCTGAAAGGGAAGGTGGAAGCCATGGGCTCCGGTGGGAGCCGGCTGAGGAGCTGCGGTGGCACCTCCCCGCTCCTGGAGTGGAGTGTGGGAGAAGCGGCGGCGGCAGCAGCAGCTGCTCTGGGGAGGGGGTTGGAGTCGCCGTCCTTATTTCCAGGGCTGGGAAAACTGGAGAGTTGGTCTCTCTCCTCTTCCTGCCTCCAACATGGCGGTGGCGGCTGCACATCCAGGGATCCGGGCCGGTTTAAAGCCTCTGTTCCGCAGCTGCCAGCGCACCAGCCCTGGCCCAGGCTCCAGAGACCCAAGGAGGAGGCAGCCTTTCTGAGGATTATTTGTCTTCTCCCTATTCTGCTGCCACCACTGCCAGACCTCTGGCTGCTGAGGAGAAGCAGGCCCAGTCGCTGCAACCATCCAGCAGCCGCTGCAGCAGCCATTGCCCAGCTGCAGTCCAGAGCCAAGCAGCAGCAGAGCGAGGGGCATCAGCTACCGCCAAGTCCAGAGCCATTTCCATCCTGCAGAAGAAGGCCCACCACCAGCAGCTTCTGCCATCTCTCTCCTCCTTTTTCTTCAGCCACAGACTCCCAGACATGATAGCCATCATCAAAGAGATCGTTAGCAGAAACAAAAGGAGATATCAAGAGAATGGATTTGACTTAGACTTGACCTATATTTATCCAAATATTATTGCTCTGGGGTTTCCTGTAGAAAGACTTTAAGGCATATATAGGAACAATATTGATGATGTAGTAAGGATTTTGGATTCAAAGCATAAAAACCATTACAAGATATACAATCTATGTGCTGAAAGACATTATGATACCGCCACATTTAACTGCAGAGTTGCACAGTATCCTTTTGAAGATCATAATCCACCACTGCTAGAATTTATCAAACCTTTTTGTGAAGATCTTGACCAATGGCTAAGTGAAGATGACAATCATGTTGCAGCAATTCACTGTAAACCTGGAAAAGGATGAACTGGTGTAATGATTTGTGCATATTTGTTTCATCCGGGCAAATTTTTAAAGGCACAAGATTTCTATGGGGAAGTAAGGACCAGAGACAAAAAGGGAGTAACTATTCCCAGTCAGAGTCACTATGTGTATTATTACAGCTACCTGTTAAAGAATCATCTGGATTATAGACCAGTGCACTGTTGTTTCGCAAGATGTTGTTTGAAACTATTCCAGTGTTCAGTGGTGGAACATGCAATCCTCAGTTTGTGGTCTGCCAGCCTCCAATTCAGGACCCACATGATGGGAAGACAAGTTCATGTACTTTGAGTTCCCTCAGCCATTGCCTGTGTGTGGTGACATCAAAGTGGAGTTCTTCCACAAACAGAACAAGATGCTAAAAAAAGAAAAAATCTTTCACTTTTGTGTAAATACATTCTTCATACCAGGACCAGAGGAAACCTCAGAAAAAGTAGAAAATGGAAGCCCATGTGATCAAGAAATTGATAGTATTTGCAGTATAGAACGTACAGATAATGACAAGGAATATCTAGTGCTCATTTTAACAAAAAATGATCTTGACAAAGCAAATAAAGACAAGGCCAACTGACACTTTTCTCCAAATTTTAAGGTGAAGCTGTACTTCACAAAAGCAGTAAAGGAGTCATAAAGTCCAGAGGCTAGCAGTTCAACTTCTGTAACACCGGATGTTATGACAATGAACCTGATCATTATAGATATTCTGACACCACTGACTCTGATCCAGAGAATGAACCTTTTGATGAAGTTCAGCACACACAAATTACAAAAGTCTGATTTTTTTTATCAAGAGGGATAAAACACCATAAAAAACAAACTTGAATAATCTGAAAATGGATGTTTTTTTTTTTTTAAATGGCAGTAGGACATTGTGTCAGATTACCAGTTGTAGGAACAATTCTCTTTTCCTGACCAATCTTGTTTCACCCTATACATCCACAGAGTTTTGACACTTGTTGTCCTGTTGAAAAAAGGTTGTGTAGCTGTGTCATGTATATACCTTTTTGTGTCAAAACGACATTTAAAATTAATTTAGGATAAATAAAGATGGCACTTTTCCCATTTTATTCCAGTTTTATAAAAAGTGGAGTCAGACTGATGTGTATACGGAGGAATATTTCATTTTGTGTCCTGTCACCAACTGAAGGGGCTAAAGAGCTCATGAAATACGGGTTGACATCCTACCCCTTTGCTCTTGTGGCAACAGATAAGTTTGCAGTTGGCTAAGAGGAGTTTCTAAAGGGCTTTGCTACAGTCTAATGCATGTATTCGGGTTAGGGGAATGGAAGGAATGCTCAGAAAGGAATATGCTTTATGCTGGACTCTGGACCATATACCATCTCCAGCTATTTACACACACCTTTCTTTAGCATGATACAGTTATTAATCTGGATATTTGAGGAATTGGCCACAGTCACTGCTTGCTATTTGTGCATTTTATTTTTTTAAAGCATATTGGTGCTAGAAAAGGCAGCTAGAGGGAGGGAATCTGTATTGGGGTCCAGGAATGAACCTTCCACAACATCTTAAGAGTCCACAAATGAAGGGACATAAAAATAATGTGGTCATAGATAAGAAACAGCAACAATGACTTAACTATATAAATGTGGAGGCTATCAACAAAGAATGGGCTTGAAACATTATAAAAATTGACAGTGATTTGTTAAATATGTTTTCTCAATTGTAACGACTGATCCAACTCCTGTGTAATCAAGGCCAGGGCTAAAAGTCAAATGCTATTAATACCTACATCAGTCAACAACTTACTCTTATTTCATTAGTTTTCAATCATATACCTGCTGTGGATGCTTCCTGTGCTGCCTACAAGCTTCTTTTTTCTCATTAAATATAAAATATTTTGTAAAAAAATAAAATAAAAAAATAAACTCCCTAATGCAGAGCCCAAAGTTCCATGATTGACAATATACAGAGTCAAAATTTCTGATCCTCTACTTCCTCTCTGGAAATATTTTCGGAATGTGGTTTAGCCACAGGTATTCATGCTTCTTTCCCCAAGCTACCAAAAAGAAGGGCACTTCATGCTGAATACTTCAAAAGATATCACCATACTGTTACCCCAAAAAGATTAACTAAAATAACTTTGCAACCTTTATTTCTATTGTGAACATTCTATTTTTTGCTTTTCAACAAAACTAAATCTCACTGGATCCCAAAGAGCTTTGGAGTATGGTACACTTGACCAGCTAAGTTATAAGTTAGACACTTTCTAGCTGTTTGTTTACTTGTTTGTTGATTTTTAGGGCTGCACCCATGGCATACTGAGGTCCCCAGGCTAGAGGTCTAATTGGAGCTACAGCTGCTGTCCTATGCCACAGCCACAGCAACACAGGATCCAAGCCTACACTTTGGCTCAGGGAAATGCTGGATCCCTGACCCTCTGAGCAAAGCCAGGGATCAAATCAGAGTCCTCATGGATACTAACTGGTTTTGTTACCACTGAGCCACAAAGGGAACTCCTCCCTCCCTCCATTTTTTTAAGGGCCGCACCTGTGGCATATGAACATTCCCAGGCTAGGGGTCAAATCAGAGCTGCAGCTTCCGGCCTACACCACAGCTCACAGCAATGCTTCCTTAATCCACTGAGGAAGGCCAGGGATTCAACCTGAGTCTTCATGGGTACTCATGGGGTTTGTTACCATGGAGCCATGATGGGAACACCCTCCCTCCTTTTTAAGGATGAATAATATTCCATCATATGTGTATTCCACATTGATTTATCCATTCATCCATGGATGGACACCTGAGTTGCTTCCACTTTTGGCTGCTGTGAACAATGCTGCTGTGACCATTAGTGTTCAAATATATGTTCAAGTCCTTGCTTTTAATTCTATTAGGTATATACCCAAAAACAGAATTGCTGGATCATATGGTAATTCTACAGTTTTTGAGGGACTGCCATACTATTTTCCATGGTAGCTGCACCATTTGACATGCCCACCAGCAATGCACAAGAGTTCCAATTTCCTCTTACCAACACTTGTTATTATCTATATTAAAAAAAAATAGCCATCCTAATAGGTGTGATGTGGTATTTCATGGTTTCTATTTGTAGTGATTAGTCCTGCTGAGCATCATTTATGTGCTTATTGGTTACATAAAGAAGAAATGTCTATTCAAGTCCTTTACCCATTTCTTAATTGAGTTGTTTGGGTTTTTTTTGTTGCTGAGTTGTAGGAGTTCTTTATGTATTCTAAATATTAACCCTTAGAGATACATGACTTGCAAATATTTCCTCCCAATCTGTGGGTTGCCTTTTGATTATGTCCTTTGATTCACAAAAGTTTTCAATTTTGATGAAGTCCAACTTATATATTTTTTCTTTTGTTGCTTATACTTTTGGTATCATATCCAACAAATCATGGCTGAATCCAGTATCATGAAGCTTTTCTCCTCTGTTTTCTCCTAAGCATTCTATAATTTTAGCTCCTACGTTTAGGTCTTTGATCCATTTTGAGTTAGTTTTTGCATATGGTGTTATTTTGCCTGTTGATATCCATTTCCTCATACCATTGGTTGAAAAGACTGTCCCTCCCCCTACTAAATGATTTCATCTAAAGTAATTTGACCATAAACATAAGGATTTATTTCTAAGCTCTCTATTCTGTTCCATCAGTCTATATGTCTGTCTTCATGCTACTACCACATAGTTTTGATTACTATAGCTTTGTACTAAGTTTGAAATCAGATAGTGTGACTTTATTCTCCTCATACAAGATTGTTTTGGCTATTTGGGGTTCTGTGAGATTTCATGTGAATTTTAAGGTGGATTCTTCTGTTTCTGCAAAAAATAAAGTCACTGCAATTTTGATAAAGATTGCATTGAATCTTAGAGTTCCCATCATGGCACAGCAGAAAAGAATCTGACTAGGAATCATGAGATTGCAATGAATCTGTGGATCATTCTTGGTAGTACTGGCATCACAATAATAATAAATCTTTTAATTCATGAGCACAGAATGTCTTTCCATTTATTTGTGTTTTTTGTATCTAAGAAAAATGTGACCATTCTTGAGGGTTGCTTAACAACAACTGTGTAAAAAAGAAAAAGTTCACAGGCCTGAAACCAAGATCATGTCACTGCTCCCTGAAAGTCATGCCCTGTCCCCTGGTAGAAGCAGCCCCTGCAGGGGACATTGTCCCATTACCCCATTTACTCTTAGACTACTGTGGGTTCTGACCTCATCTCTTACTGATTCATTTAGCTAAGTAGAACCATAATGCTGATGGAATGTAAAGCTGTTGTTTTCATTCCTAGTATCTATTCTCCCTTCTTCTATGTCAGCCTCACAATTTTCCTGGTAAGAGGGAAAAGACCTCTTCCCTCCTACAAGTTCATGAGCTTTGGTGGCGTTGCCCCATCCAGGTTCCAGAAGTGGGCATCTGAGCCAGACTTCATTGACAGGGACATGTCATATCCTTACCACAGTTTCTGGTCCAGAAATAGGCATAAGATCCAAGAGGGTTCGATGAAAATGAATCCCAGGACATTGACTGGAATGACACCCAAAAGGCCACTCTGGTTCCATAAGACTGTGTGTGATAGGAATGAGGTAAACCTGGATGTGCCAGAGGCCTGAGGATGATGCCAGCCCAGAGCAAGGAAAGCTAAGAGATGAAGAGAGAAAATCATCAAGAAATCAAGGGTGTTCCCATTGTGGCTCAGTGGAAACAAATCTGATTAGCATCCATGGGGACACAGGTTCGATCCCTGGCCTCGCTCAGTGGGTTAAGGATCTAATGTTGCCATGAGCTGTGGTGTAGGTCACAGGTGCAGCTCAGACCTGGTGTTGCTATGGCTGTGGTGTAGGCCAGGCAGCCACAGCTCTGATTCAATCCCTAGCATGGGAACCTCCATATGCTGCAGGTGCAGCCCTAAAATAAAAGACCAAAAAAAAAAAAAGAAAGAAATCATGTAAGCACCTGAATCCAACAGTTTCTGAAGTAAATAAGCCATAAACCTCTCAGTTACATGTTCCAATCACTTCCTCTTTTTGCATAAGCCTTGTGAGCATGGATTCAATCACTTACAATCAAAAAGTCCTAATTAAGTCGATCTAACCTAGCCCCTAATATCAATGCTATACAAGTAAAAAACAAGTCACTTTTTCAATGACTCTCTAGACAAATTAAATGTTTACATGATCTTATTATACCAAATATCCAAGGTGCCCCACAAATTATTTTTAATACAATAAAATCAAAAGCTATAAATTACAAAATCAGGTCCTGGGACCATATATCAAAGACAACCACAGGGGATGGTTAGCATGCAGTTGTCTATGCATGATAGATAGCCTAGAGTTTTACTAAATCTACACAACAACTTTGGCTCTGGGCTTCCTGTCAGCCAAGGCAAAAAGGGACATGGGGTTAATAAAACAATTCATCCAATTATCCAAAGAGCTGTTGATACATTTAAGAGCACTCAAATCTATTTAGACGTAATTTTTGAATCTCCTGTTGTAGTCTTTTCCAAGGAAGCTTTGTTACTTGCTTTATAAGGTTTCATCTCATGGCCCATGACTATCATACAACAACACAAGAGAGGCTTCTTAAGGCCAAGGACAGCTAATTTATCTTGGTGTCCCTTCTAGTGCCTGATAAAGAGCAGGTGCTCATTAAGCCTATACCTCCTTAATACAATTAGAGTATGCTTTGCTGCCAAGCTCCAAAAGACTCATATACCTGTGAGGATCACAAACCCAGTTAGACAGAAAAAGGGCTCCCACAAAGGAGCTGAGTCATACTCCTTACATAAATCTTATGGCTGTGACATATTTTTAGATTTTTGCCTAATATGAATCAAATCATAATGAGATACTTCCTTATATACTTTGGATGAATCTGGAAAAGGAAAGCTACTCATTAAAATTAAATTGTATGCTTTCCATTATTTACTTATGCTAAATGACAATTTTAAAATCTTTGCATTTAATTGAAAAGTCTTTTAGTTCAGTAAAGGCAGAGACATCTATTAGTACAGCTAATTAAAGAACTTTGGGGGCTGGATGAATATCATTAAGAAGAACCTGTATAGAGGGAACATTCCTGAATATAATCAAAGCCATTTATGATAAACCCACAGTGAATATAATACTCAAGGGGGAAAAACTGAAAGCCTTCTCACTCAAATCTGGAACAAGACAGGGATGCCCACTCTCACCACTGCTCTTCAACATAGTTTTGGAAGTCCTAGACACAGCAATGAGACAAACAAAAGAAATAAAAGGCATCCATATAGGAAGAGAAGAGATCAAACTGTCACTGTTCACAGATGACAGGATACTATACATAGAAAACCCTAAGGACTCAACCCCAAAACTCCTTGAACTGATTAATAAATTCAGCAAAGTGGCAGGATATAAGATTAACATTCAGAAGTCAGTTGCATTTCTGTATACCAGCAATGAAATATTAGAAAAGGAATACAAAAGTACGATACCTTTTAAAATTGCACCTCACAAAATCAAATACCTCGGAAGACACCTGACCAAGGAGGTAAAGGACCTATATGCCAAGAACTATAAAACTTTAATCAAAGAAATCAAAGAAGATATAAAGAAATGGAAAGATGTTCCAATGTCCTGGATTGGAAAAATCAATATTGTAAAAATGGCCATACTACCCATAGCAATCTACAGATTCATTGCAATCCCGATCAAATTACCCATGACATTATTCACAGAACTAGAACAAACAATCCAAACATTTATGTGGAACCACAAAAGACCCAGAATCGCCAAAGCAATCCTGAGAAACAAAAACCAAGCAGGAGGCATAACTCTCCCAGACTTCAAGAAATACTACAAAGCCACAGTCATCAAAACAGTGTGACAGACGGACAGACAGACCAATGGAACAGAATAGAGAATCCGGAAATAAACCCTGACACCTATGGTCAATTAATCTTTGACAAGGGAGGCAAGAACATAAAATGGGAAAAGGAAAGTCTATTCAGCAAGCATTGCTGGGAAACCTGGACAGCTGCATTCAAAGCAATGAAACTAGACCACACCCTCACACCATGCACAAAAATAAACTCAAAATGGCTGAAAGACTTGAATATACAACAGGACACCATCAAACTCCTAGAAGAGAACATAGGCAAAACACTCCCTGACATCAACATCATGAATATTTTCTCAGGTCAGCCTCCCAAAGCAATAGAAATAAGAGTAAAAATAAACCCATGGGACCTAATCAAACTGAAAAGCTTTTGCACAGCAAAGGAAACCCAAAAGAAAACAAAAAGACAACTTGCAGAATGGGAGAAGATAGTTTCAAATGATGCAACCAACAAGGGCTTAATCTCTAGAATATATAAGCAACTTATACAACCCAACAGCAAAAAAGCCAATCACCCAATGGAAAAAGGGACAAAAGACCTGAATAGACATTTCTCCAAAGAAGATATATAGATGGCCAGCAAACACATGAAAACATGCACAACATCGTTGATTATGAGAGAAATGCAAATCAAAACTAACACCAGTCAGAATGGCCATCATTAATAAATCCACCAATAACAAGTGCTGGAGGGGCTGTGGAGAAAAGGGAACCCTCCTGCACTGTTGGTGGGAATGTAAACTGGTACAGCCACTATGGAGAACCGTTTGGATATACCTTGGAAATCTATGCATAGAACTTCCATATGACCCCACAATCCCACTCTTGGGCATATATCCCAACAAAACTCTACTTAAAAGACACACATGCACCCACGTGTTCATTGCAGCACTCTTCACAATAGCCAGGACATGGAAACAACCCAAATGTCCATCAACAGAGGATTGGATTCAGAAGAGTGGTATATATACACAATGGAATACTACTCATCCATAAAAAAGGATGACATAATGCCATTGGCAGCAACATGGATGGAACTAGAGAATCTCATCCTGAGTGAAATGAGCCAGAAAGACAAAGACAAATACCATATGATATCACTTATAACTGGAATCTAATATCCAGCACAAATGAATATCTCCTCAGAAAAGAAACTCATGGACTTGGAGAAAAGACTTGTGGCTGCCTGATGGGAGGGGGAGGGAGTGGGAGGGATCTGGAGCTTGGGCTTTTCAGACACAACTTAGAATAGATTTACAAGGAGATCCTGCTGAATAGCATTGAGAACTTTGTCTAGATACTCATGTTGCAACAGAAGAAAGGGTGGGGAAAAATGTAATTGTAATGTATACATGTAAGGATAACTTGATCCCCTTGCTGTACAGTGGGAAAATTAAAAAAAAAAACAATTAACCATTAAATTTTCAAATTAACAAAATAGATTAAAAAAAAGGAGTTTTGAATTAGTTGGCCAGGACTTGGTACCATTTCCAGATCTGCTGTTAACAACCCATGTGACTGAGCAAAATACTCAACCAATACAGAGCTTCAGCCTTCTTAGTTGTAGAAGGCTTCCCTTCACATGGGGCATAGTACATTGTACATTCCAAATATTTAGTAAATGTGTGCTTGACTCAACAGAAAAAAAAATATTTAAAGTGGGATATACCAATATTCCTATTAGATGTCATTTTTTGATGTGATATTATGAATGAAATACTAAAATTCCATGACAAAGACTCCCAGTGAAATAAGCTTACATGGTCAACTTGAAAAACTAAAAAGGACTACTAAAAAGCTAGTGTGCCTAAGGACAGATTATGGAGAATTAGATTCAGATATCACCAAGCTTCCTTCACACAAAGGAGGAATGGATGATCTAAAGAAGTGTTCAAAGCTTTCAATGCAAAAGCTTTTCATAAACCAAACTGACACTCAGTCATTTTGCCCTGTCTCTGAAGCTCCTCTCAGAGACTGAGTTAGGGATATAAAAATCCCCAATTAAAACTGACTTCTCATGAGTGATGGAGTGGAGCTCCATCCAAAATCGAGCAGAGCAGAATCTCATTAGGAATCAGGTCTGAGCAATAGAATCACTGGTGTAACAAGAGGGGAAAATGAAGATTGATTCATGAATATCAGAAAGTTGAGCTCTCCGAAAACAAGATGAAATGTTGTGTATGAGGTTCTCAGACAGTGCTCCCTCTCCTGAGTCTCTAAACTCCGTGTCTCTGTGTGTGTTTCAGTCTGTCTGTCTGTCTGTGTGTGTGTGTGCATGTGTGCGTGTGCACCTGCTCAAGGAGGTTGCTTCTCTTACCATTTTTTCTCATGTCATCTTCCTTTCATTCTCATCACTGGTTTCTAGGCATCTCAGATTCTAGGGTAGACTCTGACAGCAGACTATCTGGACTCAAATCTCAGCTCTACTCCTGACTTACTACATGACTTTGGGCAAGTACTTAAACTTCCTGTGCCTCAGCCATCTCACCTATAAAATGAGAATGAAATAATAGTAGCCACATCATAGAATTGTTGTAATTATTAAATGAGTTAGTGCAGGTAAGATATTCAGACTAGTACCTATCACCTAACAATAAATAAATGCCAGTATATATTAACATTATCAGTTATATACACTACCCTCAACACATACAACTGCCATGAAAAAAGATAATTTTCTTTCCTTATAACTGCTGATTATTTTCTTCACAGTACTTATTAGAATCTCATATTATTTAATTTATTTGTTTATCTTCAGTCTTCTTGCACAAAAATATTATCTCCATGACAACAGGGACCTCATCCCTCTTTTTCACTACTTGTCTGGTTGTCAAGAACAGTCCCTGGAATACAAAAGCCTCCATAAACATTACTAGAGTAATTGAATTGCAGTTACAACTGTCCTGCATTAGATAAACTATTTAAATTTCTGAGAACAAAGAACAAGTTTGAACAGTGAGAGGTACTGTGTTATACAAATCTGTTTGCTTCCTGATTTGTGATAGCACCAGTAGCAAGAGACTGGAGAGCAGATGGTTTATCTGCAAACATATTTGAAGCTATTTTACTCCTGAGTTTGAATGAAGAATAATGTCTATATTTGAAAAGAATGGCAAAGACCTCACTTTTTTCCTCCCTAGAAACCTCTGGAAGCAAATAAGCCTCTCCAATAACCTCTCTTTGCTTTGGTTCTGCATTCCTGCTCCTTCTCTTCTTTGTTACCATTTCCTATTCTGATATTTAGAACATTATTCTGAGAGCAGACAGTGACGGTTCAGCACCACGGACAGCAACCTGCGGGCGTGAAGGCATTTTGAAAGCTCCATTTCATGGTTCAGAACATGAGACAGGCAGGTGTTTGGAGTTAAGACCCCCATATAAATTCCTTTATTTCTCAATGGACTGCATTGAATTTTAAAGGAGAACAATTCATGTCTGCTTTTTATTTGTTTGCTTTGTGAATGGGGAATGAATTTGACTTCTTTATCATGAAACTGTTTTCAGTGCCTTTGCATTCCAGTCACTGTGTTTGGGAGGGTGGGTTTATACATACTTTGTCTCATTTAATTCTCATATCAACACCATGAGAGAACCAGATATAGAGGTAGAAAACTCAAGATTTAAATTCTGACTCCAGGGAGTTCCTATTGTGGTTCATTGGTAATGAACCCAGCTAGTATCTGTGAGGATTTGGGTTTGATCCCTGGCCTCACTCAGTGGATTAAGGATCAGGCATTGCTGTGGCTGTGGTGTATGCTGGCAGCTGCAACTATGATTTGACCCCTATCCTGGAAACCTCCACATGGCCCAGGTGTGGCCCTAAAAAAGCAAAAAAAAAAAAAAAAAATTCTGACTCCACATTGGAAAACCACTTAACCCCTGTAAGCCTCTTTTCTAATCTATAAAATGGAGATGATATCTCCTATTACCCTGGAAAATCCAGTCTAAAACTCCTCTTTATAAGAAGCCTCAGTATTCCTATCTGTGAAACTGGGGTAATAACTGTGTATGGTTGGTACAGTGGGAGATAGGAGTAAGACAGCAAAGGAAAAAATAAGTGTGCTGAATGTGGAAGCTAGCGAGAGTAACCCGATACCAGCAAAGGGAGAGGACTATGACACAGGGTTGAATATGTGGTGAAGGGTAAGAGCAAAACTTCAGAGGACTTGAAAGTCAAACCAAAAAAAAAAAAAGTCAGATATATCAAAACCAAAATGGAGATATGTGCAGGTTCACTCTGGTTTCAGGGAACAGTAAGCCTCTGCATAGAGCAATCTCTTCACTCTTTCAATCGACAACTACTCATTGAGTATCTGGAGTATCTGCTATGTGCCAGCACTGTACTAAATAAGCCATAAGGTAAGGACACAGACCCTGTCTTCAATAAAGCTTACATTCTGGAGAGGGACTATAGATTCCCCACCACAATACACAAATATGTAAGATGCAATTGTCCCTCATTAGTTATACCTATGAGAATTTGAATACAGGTCTGAATAGTGAGGAATGCCATCCAGTACATTAGTTGTTTCTGAGTTTTGTCAAAAGAGTAATAAAAGTTCAGATGTTATGATCTATTTAATAAGAAATTGAATCTCCTCAGCTCCTGAATTTGGATAGAGAAGGCTGGTACATGCTGGATAGAGAAAATAACCAAGAAGCTAACATGGAGGGAAAGAGGGGAGGATTTTTTTCCATTCAGCAGAATGTCAAGTGGGAGTCTGTCTTTTAATTGCTCAGTGCAATGATTCAGGAGAAAAATAGTCTCTAAGTGTTCAGATTTATGCTCAAAAAGCTACCTGATTAGGGTCATCCACCTCCCTTCCCTCACAGGGCTTACATCAGGGTGAAGAATCAGCCCTCATACCTCTCTAGCTCATGGGTTAAGGTAAGAAAAAGACAAGGAGCTAGGAGTTGTGGTCTTGCAGGGAGTGCTCTGTGTGGTCAGGGTCTATCCCCTCGCATCACCCCTATGCAGGAAGAGAATGGGAAATTTCTCACTGTGGCAGATCATCTCTAAAGACAGCTGCTGACTGTTCCTCCCCTCCCTGTATGCACATACTCCATCAACATGTGGAGTCTCTACTCCACCTGAATCTGGGCTGGCTTTATAATTGCTTTCACTAATAGCATGTGATGAAAGAAATGTGCCAGGACCTCAGAGTCCAGGCTTTAACAGTCCTGGCAGCATCTGCTTTCTCTCTGGGAGGAAACCAGCTGCCATGTAAGAAGTTCAGCTGCCCTGAGACCTCCATGCTATGAGGAATCATAAATTGGAAATATGGTGAGACCATGCAGTGGAGAATTGTGGAAGCTCTACATATGACTCCAGTTGAGCTATCCAAGCTGGTTCTCAGATCTTTAAGCCAACCCAGACTTGATGAAGTATATATGAGTCATCCCCACCATAAGCTGGGAAATACGCTACACGAGAAGGACGTAAAGGTCCAGCCAGCTGGATTCTGAGTAAGGCAACTCACACATCATATTCTAATTAGAACACAAGCTGTCAATGGCACATCTCCTCTCAATGAAGCCATTGGGTTCAGACTGACAGAAGAAACTGAAAAGAGGAAGGACAGAGGGAATCTGAGGTGGGCCCTGGTGGGGAGGGGTGGAGACAGAGGGTGTGACAAGCTTCCCAGAAAGTCCCTAGACATAATTCCCAGTCCTATTAACAAGAGTAATTTATGTTGTTAAAATGAACCCTCACTGATGATTTTCCAGATGTTATGGATCTATTTAATAAGTAATTGAAGTCCAGAACTGGGCTAAATAGCTGCCATACATAACCTCATTTAATTCTTACAAAGGATGCTATAATCTGACCATTATTAGAATCTCTATTTTATAGGTGAGAAGATCAAGGCTCAGAGAACTCAGATGACTTGTCCAAGATCACACAGCAAATGGCAGAACTAGGATTTGAATCCAGGTCAATCTGGCATCATAGCGCAAATAAACATCAAGATCTGGCAAGTGTGGTGCAACAGCTATTATTTTAATTGCTTATTTAAGTTTTATTGGACTTTTATTTTCAGTGCACATTCTTATTCAACACAAACTTCACTGGCACTTTTGAAGAAAGTTTAAGTAAATATAAAATGTGTCTGTAGTGACAGAATACTGTTTTGTTACATTGTGCTTTTACATTTTAATTATCAAAATTTATTTTTGTATATATAGTGAGAAAAAAGGGAAAGTATTAATAAATAGATTTCAATCTTCCACCCTTAGAAGTACTAGGGAAGAACAAAAAGAAGAAAGATGATATCTGAGAAGTGCTTCAGAGTTTTTGCTTTACTGCAGCTTTCAGACTGCAGTAAAGATTCTAATTCCTTTGTGATTATTTTGGACAGAGTAATGTTTCTCTGAAAGTGACATCATACCTACCTAAATGTGGCTGCAAGATAACTGGGCTTTATATGAGCTGCAAAAATGATTTTTTTAGTTTTCTCAAAAAGCATATCACTTGCGTATTAATAAAGTTACACACTGAAGTGAGGCAATTTAAGGTACCCTTTCTTTTTTATTTTTTTAAGGGTCACACCTGAGGCACTTGGAAGTTCCCATGCTAGGGGTAGAATTGGAAATACAGCTGCCGGCCTCTACCACAGCCATAGCATCACCAGATCTGAGACAGGTCAGTGGCCTACACCACAGCTCAGAGCAACACCAGATCCTTAATGCACTGAGCCGGGCCAGGGATCACACCCATATCCTCATGGATACTAGTTGGGCTCTTTATCAGTGAGCCACAGTGGGAACTCCTTAAGTTAACTCTTTGAATGTTGAGGCCACATAGTAAAGTTTACTTTGGGGTTTACCATTACGCACTTTGGGCTGGGCAAAATTCTAAGTACTAGAGATACAACAATGAATTTTTTTAAGTCCCTCCTCATGTGGCATTTAGGTACTAGTGGGAGAAAGCAGTTGAACAGAACACAAAAGCAGTAAGTACTATGAAGTACAGAAAGTAGGCTGAGGAGCTGAAGAGAGCCAGGCTACCTTAGTCTGGGCAGTCAGGCAAAGCTTCTTGGAAGAGGTATCACTGGAGCTAAGATCTGAGTGATAAGAAAGAGTTGCATGGGAAGATGTGGGGAAAGATCTAGGGCAAAGAGAACACCAACTGCAAGGGTCTGTAGGAGGAACAAGGATGGCATGTTTAAGGAGTGGGAAGAGAGCCACTGTGGCTGGAATGTGATAAGCAAAGGGGAAATTCTACAAGGTAGGACTAGAAAAAAAGGCAGGCATTGGATTGTAGGGCTTTATGGTCACCATAAGGAGTTTGGGTTTTACTTTATTGAGGTGTAAAGCAGAAGTTCCCCTGTGGCACAGCAGGATGAAAATCTGGCATTGTTACTGAAGCACCCTGGGTTGCTGCTGTGGTGTGGTTTTGACCCCTGGCCCAGGAACTTCCACATGCCATGGGTGCAGCCAAAAACAGAGAGAGAAAATGACAGAGGGAGGAACAGATGGAGGGAGGGTGAGGAAGCTATCAAAGGCTTTAAATGAGAGCGTGAGATAATCTTCCTACCATATTTAAAAGATCAGTCTGGCTGTATTGTGAAGAATGGATTACACTGTGGGAGAGGATGAAGGCAAGAGTGGAAGTAAGAGAACTTGTTCAGCAGTTATTACAGTGGCCTGGCAAAGCTGATGGTAACTGAATATAAGAATCACTCCTGGAGTTCCTGTTGCGGTGCAGTGGTTAACAAATCCAACTAGGAACCATGGGGTTGCGGGTTCATTCCCTGGCCTTGCTCGGTGGGTTAAGGATCTGGCATTGCCATGAGCTGTGGATTAGGTTGCAGACACAGCTCAGATCCTGTGTTGCTGTGGCTCTGACATAGGCCAGTGGCTACAGCTCTGATTTGACCCCTAGCCTGGGAACCTCCATGTGGCACAGGAGCAGCTCAAGAAAAGGCAGAAGGACAAAAAAAAAAAAAAAAAAAAAAAAGAATCACTCCTGACAACTTCTACTCATTTACTGGTATGTAAGAAAATGCCTCTTACCTATTTTTCAGCCTATCTAAAGTTTTTTTTTTGAGGTTACAATATCCTCTATTTCCAGTTTCCTACTTCCCAACAGACACATGTATATGTGTACATACATCTCACACACATGGTTATAAACATACATTTGGAGCATGTGAACTGACAGATATCAGTTTGAAATATCTCCAGAGCCTGAGATTCACACACCTTGTCTCTGGTCTGATTTCAAGTGCCTGTTTGTTTGGGGCCTCAAGGCAATGGACTCACAAAGCATCACACTAACAGTCAATAGCTAGTTCCCAAGACTTAGATAGGGAAACAGTCACCCCATACTCCCAGCTCTTACAAGTGGTAACATCAGATGACTTTATGACAGTGGTGCCCCCTTGAGTGACCATGAGGCAATACAACATGGAGATGGAAGCTGACCATCAAGCTGAACTCACCAAGGCAATGGAGATGCTGAAACGGCCTCCACACTGAAGATGCCATCTGTACAGAAATGGGAAGAACATGTCTGGGAGTAGAATTCAAAAGTTGTGCTTTGGGCTTGTGCACTGCCTCAACAGCTGCCATTGATGCCCCCTCCAGTGCTGTCCAAACCAGAGATCCTGGGATCCTGAGCCCCTACTTCACAGATATGTTTAAAGGAGTCCAATGACTTCAGGGGCTGTTTGTCTACAAGTGAAAGGAGAACTGAGAGTTTTAAAGTGACAATTTCATAGTCCCTGGCATGCTCAGTGGTTAACAAACCTGACTAGGATCCATGAGGATGTGGGTTCCATCCTCTGCCTCAATCAGTGGATTAAGGATCTGGTGTTGCCAGGAGCTGTAGTATAGGCCACAGATGCGTCTCAGTTCCTGTGGTGCTCTGGCTGTGGCATAGGCTGTCAGATACAGCTCTGATTCTACCCCCAGCCTGGGAACCTCTATATGCCATGGGTACAGCCCCCAAAAGACAAAAGACAAAAAAAAGTGACAATTGCATTCCAACTTGTGATACCTGAAAGTGCCTAGGACTGCTGTTAATATACTTGAAAACAATTCCTAAGGACGGGATGTGTGTGAATCTTTATATAAGGCATAGTGCTACTTTCTTCACACTTAATAAATAATGCATTTATTTCCTATCAAGATCACTTTGCTTCAATATTTGACTATGATTAAAAACCATGTGACTGTAAATGCAAATAAATTATTCACAAATTACAAATTATTTCTTCTCATGGGAAAGCTTCATAGGATGCCTCTGCACACTTGTTCTCAAGCCTGAAATTCAGCCCTGTACCCAGGGGAGAAGCATCAAGCCAAAGTGGCTCTTTTCTGGATTTGGGACACAATCAAAATGAAATCTGGCTTTTGGAAAAGTTTCCATTTTCCCTGACCACTCATCCTCTCATTCTCAAAGATACAATTTCCACTCCTGTGATGCCACCTGGGAAATCTGAAATGCTTAAACCTCTTGGAAGGTCCAGAAAGCCCTCCTGATGCCAACTTCCTTTGAAGAGTATGCCTGCAAAATCCCTCATTTGTACATGGTTGCTGGCAGTAGCTAGCTATTTGGATACATGTTAATTTATCTCTAGCAGGTAGAGAAGGAAAGGGGGACATGTTGGTACTCACAGGGTCTTTTTGCTTAAAGTCTTCCAGGGATTCTTAAAAAACTGTCCTAATACCATGCAAATCCCCAGTCTGTGTTGGTGGAATAATGGGCTTATCTTTCATGAGTGGATTAGGCTTTTCCATTAGGAAAATAAAATTTGTTGGCTTTAAGCTGTCAAATCTATTAGTTTTGGGTTTCTTGGCAAAGTGACTTACTTGCATTGGGTTCAGAGTAAAGCATTTTCATGCAATTGTTTTTTGTTTTATTTACCTATTTATTGTTGGCCACATCCACAGCATGTGAAAGTTCTGAGGTCAGGGATCAAACTATGGCCACAGCAGCGACCTGAGCCACAGCAGTGGCAATGCCAGATCCTTAACCTGCTGAGCCACCAAGGAACTCCATGATTGTTTTTTATTTTTGTATTGGGGTCATTTGCTACAGGGAATGAAATGAACTCTGATGAATTTAATCCAAGGACTTAAAGGAAGGCTTTTAAGAACTCATAGACTCATCAGGAAGGGTATCAAATTAAGTGTAGAAACCAGGCAGATCTGGAGGCTCCAGCACAGCCTCATTGGCAGAAGTTCTCATCCAGGCTGCATAATAGAATCATCAGGGGAGATTTTCAAAGCTTTTAAAGAATATTGACGTCTTCACCTCATCCTCTGGGACTCTGATTTAACTGGCCTGGGATGGGGCTGCTTTTGTTAGAGACTTGCTGTTAGAAATGACTGCTCTTTGCATATATGTATGTGTGACTGGGCCACTTTGCTGTACAGTAGAAAATTAACAGAACAGTGTAAACCAAGTATAATGGAAAAAATAAAAATCATGTGCAGATAAATAAATAAATAAATAAGAAATGACTGCTCTCCAGTCATCATCAGTCCCTTAGCCACACTACTCAAGACTGAAATCCCAGAGAAGGGAGGGTACTACTGACTTCCTTTGATTCACACACATGCCCCTGGGCTAGGGGAGAACAGGGCACCTGGTTATGAGTCATTGGGGAAAAAGTAATTCCCCAAAACAAGACTGGGTACTTTTCAGAGAGCAAATGGAAGTTGGGCAGCCAAAATATCAAAATGACAATTCTCTATGATTTCACTTTTAGATATAAAGTCATAATTGAATTGCCACACAAGCCAATGGAGTGCAGATTCCATGATTCTGGAATTTTGTGTTTTTTTCTTTGTTTTTTTCTTTTTAGGGCTGCACCTGCAGCATTTTGAGGTTCCCAGGCTAAGGGTCTAATTGGAACTACAGCTCTCGGCCTACATCACAGCCACAGCAACACCTCATCCTTAACCCACTGAGTGAGGCTGGGGATTGAACCCACAACCTCATGGTTTTTAGTCAGATTTGTTTCAACTGCACCACAACAGTAACTCCTGGAATTTTATGTTTTATCAGGACCCCCCTTTTCAAAACAACAGGATCTCAAAGAGATAGATACATGAACAATGCCCCTAGCATCACATTAATGTTCATGGTCAAGTTTACCTTCCCAGCTGCAGCTCAAATGAAAAACACACCTTTGCTGCAATGAGCCATGTGCCAAGGAAGGGGCCCAGACTTTCTCTTATCACTTTCAGGACCTGGAGGTGCAAGTCAGACAATGAGGATTCCTGTTTTTTCTATCTTTAAATTAGAAATCATGATGCCTGAATGGACTCCCACTAAAAAAAAAACAAAAAACAAAAAAACACTGTGTTTTCCTGACAACAAACATCTCCCTCTCTGCCTTCTGCATCATTACTTCAAATGCTCATAGTAACCAAGATGAAAACTGTTTCTTCAAACAGCACTGAGCACTTGGTATTCATCTCATGACAGTACTGCAGGTGGATCGAATAATGAATAGAGTATATGGGACAGAGAGTTTTTGATAGGAAATATTTTACCTGTGTCTGGGTCAATAAAATCCAATCTTGCTAAAGAAGCAGAACCAACACAGTGACCTACACAGCACAATTATCACCACTCTTGACATCTCTGATGCCTCTGAGATTGTTTCAGCATTTGAAAAGAAGCGAAGCTTTCTCTGAACAGCCTAAATAACAAAAGGTAGAACCAAATCCATGACTAGCCCATGTGAAATTCCCTTTGGGGACAGATGAGAGAGAGAGAGAACCTCTTTAAATCCTGCCCCATGTTACCTGTAACTGTCCCTTTGTAAATACAAAGAGAGTGAGTCATCTCTTCACTCTAAGGAGTAATCTGGGGTCCAAAGACACCCTGAACTCACTGCAGTCACAAGTAAAATTCCACATGTATGTGTTCCCTGGGCAGAGGCATCACAGGTCCCATCAGATTATTTTTTGTATGTATTTTTTTAAATTTTAATTTAATTTTTTTTTAGGGCCACACTTGTGGTATATGGAGGGGTCTGAGTGGAGCTGTTGCTGCCGGCCTACTCCAGAGCCACAGCAACATGGGGTCTGAGCCGAGTCTGTGGCCTACACCACAGCTCATGGCAACGCCAGATCCTTGACCCAGTGAGCAAGGCCAGGGAACGAACCTGAAACTTCATGGTTCCTTCTCAGATTTGTTAACCACTGAGCCATGACAGGAACTCCTCCCATTATTTTTTTGAGAGGGCTAGTGACCCACAAAACAGCATAGCCTGACAATCCTTTGGAAGCTTTACCTTCTTCTTCTCCTTGCCTATTCTGATGCCCTCACCTTCTACAAATAGATCTTATCTCCAAGCCATTTGAACTGCTGGCAAAAACCAGCTCTCTCCTCTAGTACTTGATGGTGGTATTCTCTTTTTCTTGTCAGTGGTCTGTCACTGGTCAAAACTGGAGGAACCAGCAGCCTCAGATAATCTCAAGGGCCCACCACTTAGGCAGAAGGAGCGTCTTTAAAAAGTGGTTTGTCACTACCCTATTTTCAGAGGGCTATGGCTCTCAGAGATTCTGATTTGTTAGAGAAAACAAGATTCTTATACAGAAAAATAAAATGTGACTGGGGGTCTACTGGGGGAAAGATATATATTTTATGGTGCTTTTTTTTTTAAAGTTTGAGCTACAAAGGCACTTCCAGATTCAAAACCTAGTACCCATAAGCAAACAGTCAAATAGGAACTATAACTACTCAACTGTAGCTGGTTGGAACATTATAGATTGTGTATTTCAGATCCCTCTTCCTACACCCACCCCCCCCAAATCAACATTAACCAGACAATTTCTCTATGTATCTCTCTACTCTTCGGTCTTGCATCTTCTTTTATTGTTATATGGACAGTGAAGGAACCAAAAAGGCTCAAAAGCCCCTCAGGACCTGCAGATGCCTGGCTAACAGTTTTCACATGGTACCCTATAGGGTGAGAAGGAATGCACTTGAGAGTACCTCAAGGGCAGGATTCCATGAAGCCTCTCTCCATACTCACAACAGCCATCATTAGTCATCCATTCAAAACAGATGGAGTTAGCAACTATTATGAATCAGGCTACATAAAAAGTTTAAGTATAGGAGTTCCCATCGTGGCGCAGTGGTTAACGAATCTGACTAGGAACTGAGGTTGCAGGTTCGATCCCTGCTCTTGCTCAGTGGGTTAACGATATGGCATTGCTGTGAGCTGTGGTGTAGGTCACAGACGTGGCTCGGATGCCGCATTGCTGTGGCTCTGGCATAGGCTGGCAGCTACAGCTCCTATTCAACCCCTAGCCTGGGAACCTCCATATGCCGCAGGAGCGGCCCAAGAAATGGCAAAAAGACAAAAAATAAATAAATAAATTAATTAATTAATTAAAAATCCTTCTAAACAAACAGTTTAATTATAAATGGCCTCCATCCTCAATAAACTCAGATTCTAGTTGAGGAGACAGCCATATACCCCATTAGGAACAGTACACTATAACCAGTGAAATGACAGATAGGAACAAAGTGCTAAAACCCAGTGAAGCAGGAACAGGCTGATTCTGTGATCCAAATACCAGATCCTTACTATTCAAAATGTAGTATGGACAAGCAAGATGGGCATGACCTGGGGCTTGTTAGAAATGAAAAAAAAAATCAGGAGTTCCCATTGTGCTTCAGTGGAAACAATTCTGACTAGCATTCATGAGGATGCCAGTATAATCCCTGGCCATGCTCAATGGGCTAAGGATCTGGCATTGCCATGAGCTGTGGTGTGGGTCACAGACATGGCTCAGATCTGGTGTGGCTATTGCTGTGGCATAGGCGCACAGCCTGGGAACTTCTGTATGCCACCGAGTGCAGCCCTAAAAAGCAAAAAAACAAAAAAACAAAAAAAAACAAAAAAAACAAAAAACAAAAAACAAATGCAGACCCTCAGGCCCCACCTCAGACCTGTTTAAACAGAATCTGCATTTTAATAAAATCCCAGGTAATTTATGGGCACATAAGAGCTTGAAAAGCACTGTGTTAAATGTCAATGAGAAAACAGGCACCTGAGTCCCTGCTGATGTACCTACCTGTAGCTGCAAGTAGAATGTGCCAGGAATAATCAGGGGAAAAGATGTTTACATATGCTTCAATGTATATGGATGCAGGATTTAGAAAAGCCTGGCTAATTAGACATAAATGAAATAGTTCATCAACTCCTACACCAGACTCAGACCCTCTTGGCCTGGGCATTGGATAATAGAGGGAAACTAATCAATGCTCCCCCCATGGCTTAGCTGCCTAATCACTCAAGACCTGTGCTGTACTCTTAATGGCAAAAGTGGGATTGTAACCCAACTCTCCTGACTTGCCCTCAGGATATTTAATATTTATAGAGGGGTTATGAATACTGATTCCAAAGTTAGGGAGACCTGAGTCTGCATTTAAGCTTGGTCACTGGATAATCATGGACAGGTCATTTGATTTCTCTTCACATCTCTCAAATCTGCATCTGTAAGAAGGACTAATTTATCTCAAAGGCTGTCATGGGAATTTACTGAGATAACGTTTGTAAAATGTCTAGCTCATGAAGTGCCTGGTAGATAGATATTTTCACTATTTTTAGCTGTTGCAGCAGAATCTGGCCAGCTGTTCTCCAAACCCATTTTCCTTCATTCCTGAGTGCACATCTGAGTACTTTTTGCCAGGCTCCATTCCGTTTGGAGCAGCCATGAACTTTCAGCCAATGGAAGTTGGAAGAGATAGATAGTACTTCCAGGCCTGGCCCATCAACACTTCCTCTGCTCTTTCCCCAGCATGCTGCTAGATGGAGTCCCTTTGGAAATCATGGAATAAGGACTGGCAGCACCTCTATCAGCCTGGGCCCCTGAATGATGACTGTAGGGAGCAAGTGACCTTTATAAATGACTGGGCTGTATATGAGTGAGTAATAAACTAATATTTTGTTAAGTCAGCAATTTGAGGATGGATCTGTTGTAGCATCTAGGGTGTCACCTAATTATGGCTGGGCAGGACAACATTCACATTTTTCACATTTACCTCATGGAGTCATTGTAAGGACTGAACCATGTAAATGTGGAAATGCACAATAAATTCATAAGGGCCGAGCAAATGGTTAGAGAGAATGAAAGGAACATTAGATCTGGAGTCAGGACCAAGTACAACTCCAAGTACTCCTGCACACAAACTGGATGATCTCAATAAATTATTCATACTCTCTGAGCTGATCCAGAAAGTGGGGATAAGAGTAACTCTTCACAGGGCTCTCAGGCGGTACGACAGGCTTTTACAAGTGAATGCATCATAGAAATGAAAGCTGTTATTCCACAGGCAAAATGACTTAGTGGTTAGGAACTCGTCTTCCTGAATTCAAACCTCTGATTTATAACTTCCTGGTTAGTAACCTTAGGCAAATTAATTACCATGTATGTGCCTCAATTTCCATATCTGTAAAATTGGGATAATAGTAGAATCTACTTCATGTGGTTGTTGTGAGTATTGAATGAGAAGACAGCATAGAGTTCCTAAAACAGCATCTAGATTATATGGCAAGCAATTAATAAATGTTGATAACAATTAAGATTAAACAGACGTAAGAATTACAAGCTTCAAATACCCAAAAAATATTCTGCTTTGAGCACTTTGGCCTCCTTTCCCATTAAAATATACAGTATTTGATAAATATAAATATTTTTGACAACTTACAATTTTTAATATTTGTTCTTCATGAAAATTGAGGGGGAACATACCTGTTAACAGACTGTCTCATATTCAGGAATTATCCACAGACTAGAGCAAATGGGAATACCAATAATGGTGACATTGGTGTATCATTTTCCTAACCCACTCTCTGGGTTTCAGCACCAGAAATATCATGGACTTACCACTGCTGGAGTTCCCAACCTAAAATGGACACTTACCAAACTACATTTAGAACTGGAAAGATTCTAAAATTTGAAGTCTTTGTTCCACCAATAAGAAAGCTGAGATTCTGAGATGTTAGGTGTTTGGGCCAAGATCACAGCTAGTTGTAAGAAGATGGACCCGAATCCAAGTCTTTTAAAGCCCTGTTCTTGGATTACTCTATCATTCTTCCCCCTGAAAATCATCTTTCCTCTAATAGATGATCCTAAGTTTAATTTCCAAGATTTCAACTACATGCAGGACAGTTCTAATTTATCAGCAGGCTTCCAACCAACCCTGATCAACACTGGATTCTAACACACCTCATCTTGGGTTTTCAACTTCAGACCATTACACTGGTCTTTCCATTAGTCTCGGGGTCCTCAGCCCTGTCTGGACATTAGTGTCACATGAGAAATTTTCTGAAAAATGCTGATGTCTGGGCTCCATCCCAGATCTATTACATCATAATCTCTGAGGGTGGGACCCAAGTGTCACTGTTTTTTTAAGTTTCCAAGTGATGCTAAACTGCATCCATAGTTATAAACCAGTGCTTCAGCTCATGGACTTTTGAGGACAAGAGGGCAAAAGCTGAAATGCTAGAGCTTTGATAGAACATCCCATTCTCCAAAGCTCCATGGCTCTCACTCAGTCATTCAATGAACAGTCAAGATCTTCTATGGGCTAGCTGCTAAGGATACAAAATCAGGAGACCACAGTCCCCACCTCCAGAGGTCATGGTCTAGCAAACTTCCTCCATTTAGTGGGCTGAACCTTTTGGTCAGTACATATCCCCTTCCCACCATGCAGCCCTGCCCTTGCAAACCAGTTTCTGTGGTCTGCAAGAGCCTTGCAGATGATCAACAGCTGGGGCTGAGAAAAGAGATGGCTAATAACCTTCTTCAATGATTCTGTCCTTACTGGAAACTGATCTCGACCCTCTGACATCTTGAAAACCAACCAGCCTTTTCACTATTAGATGTTATCTCTTTCCCATTAGTGGGCCTCCTACAGGCCAAGGCAGATGGAAGAAATACAATTTATTTATGATTGAGTGAATAATCAATTATTAGGGAGATCCATGTAATACTTCTTGCTATTCACCATGGGCAGGTTCTGTTGAAAATGCCGGAAGTCACTTGCTTTCATGTGTTCACAAAGTGTTTGATGACAGTGGAGTGGTTCCAATAAATACAAGTGTTAGGAATGGATGGGCCGAAGTAAGTCTTGGCTTGAACGAGGCTGAGAATACCTCCATCATCAGTAACCAGGTTTCTGTGACATACTTAATCACCAGCAGAAATTGAGTTTTTCAGGCAGCTTCTTGGTTGAGTTATTCACAGATTCTTCTTCTTTTTTTTTTTTAATCTGGAAATACCTTGACATTTGAAAGATGTTAAAAGAATTGCAGATATAAGCAATGATCCATAGGATAATTTGTCTTTCACAAGATAAAATAAAAAGCTGTTATGTTGTCTCTCCTATCAAAGATCATTTATCAGCCTTTAATAAAACATTCTTCTGAGTATACTATCACTTATTATGGACATAATTAAATTCATTATATGGAGTATAATTTCACCCATAAAGAAAATGCATAAGTAGTTAAATCTTTTTCAATGAGTCAAGTAGCAGTATCCACAAGGGATTCCCTCTGAACCAAATTTGCCAAAATAAAAAGTGCCAGATATCTTAATCCAACAGAAACAATAATAATACCAAGCAAGGTGCAATTTGAAAACAATCTTGAAAGACACAGGTCCTCAAAAGCTTTGCTGACTCCAAAGCACAAATTGGCAAGATGACCAAATGATCTCCCTCTGATCCAAGTTTTCTAATGGACAGGCTGTGTTGGGACAGGGTTGGGGGGACATCCTATCTGAGAATGGGAAGCACCGAGGCTTCAATAGCAAGTTAAGCCCCAAGTTGGGTTGTAAGGTCCAGGAAGCTGTGAGTGCCAAGGAAGGAAATCATGTCTGTGCTAGGCCAAGGGCAGCTGCCAAAGTCATGGGTAAGCAAAGCTCCTGACCCAGGGAGATGAAAAATACTGCTTATTTTAAAGATGCAGGAAGAATGTGGTACAACATTGTAAATCAGCTCTCCTTTAATTTATTTTTTTAAATAAAGATGCAGGAAGAAATAAATTATCAAAGTGAGATTGGAGAGTGAATAAAGATATTATGATAGACTGATAAACTCTAGAGTGGGACTGAAAAGAGAGGGATAAGATCGTGATACAATAGTGTGATACTGTAATTTATAATAGGAAATATATTCTTGGTCTTCATCTACTCTTCCTGCTCCTAAAACCCTTGGAATTCTCCAAGTGCTGCTCACAATAAATCTGGCTTTTGTTATGTTTATGAAATGATTCTGGCTCTCAATGACTAAGGATGGAGGCTGCCAGGAAAACCAACTGTGCAATTAAAGGATTGGAACCTTCAATCCCATCTCCCTGACCTCCTGGGAGGGCAGAAGGTCTGGAAGTTGAATCAGTCATCAATGACAGGTGACTTAATCAATCATGCAATCATGCCTATTCAATAAAGTCCCCATAAAAACTCAAAAGACAGGGTTCAGAGAGCTTTCAGCTTGGTGAACCGGAATGCTTTCATGTGCCCCCAGGACTATCCCTAAACTTTGCAAGCACAGAAGCCCCTTTGTTCAGGACCTCACTCTATGAATCTCTTCATTTGGCTGTGGATTTGTATCCTTTAATAGTCTGTGTTAAACAAGGAATCTAGTGAGTAGTTTCCTGAGTTCTGCAAGCCACTTTACCAAATTAATCAAATCCAAGAAGGGGTGGTGGGAATCTGTGATGCACAGGTAACAACCAGGACTGGTCAGAAGTAGGGAGAGTCTTGTGGGACTGAGCCCTTAATCTGTGAAGTCTGACACTATCTCTGGGTAGACAGTGTTGAATTATGTTGAACTGTAGGACATCCAGCTAATGTCAGAGAATTGCTTGGTGGTATGGGGGCAAAACACATACACACTGTAATTGGCATCAAGTTTTGGTTTTTCTTTTTTTTTTTTTGCTTTTTAGGGCCACACCCACAGCATATGGAGGTTCCCAGGCTATGGGTCAAATCAGGGCTGCACCTGCTGGCCTATACCACAGCCACACCAGTTCTGAGCCATGTCTGCAACCTACACTACAGCTCATGGCAATGCTGGATCCTTAACCCACAGAGTGAGGCCAGGGATGGTACCCACATCCTCATGGATACTAGTCTATTCATTTTAGCTGAGCCACAAAGGGAACTCCCTGGATTCAGAATTTTTAACAGAAAACACACAGAACTACAGAAAACCTAATTTGTATCCTCACCACACCAGTAGATTGTAACAACAAAGCTACAGTCAGTGTTTATAGAAAACTCACTGCTCTCAGGCTCTGTACAAAGCCATATGTATGGACAATCTCAATCTCACAACTCTATGGAGAGCATGGTCATGATTCTCATCACATAGTTGGAAAAGCCATGTTATACCAGAGTGAAACAACTGGCCAGAGTCACGCTGACTTTAAGTGGTGGCACTGGTCTTAGAACCAGCAGAGCTCTTGCTCATATCAACACACCACACTGCTTTTGACACAGAAGGAATACTCATAACTAGAAACAGAATGAAGATCCACACCCTGTGACAGGGCCACCAGGAGGAAAAAGGTAAACAAGTGCAGCAACACCAAGATTGTAAGAGGCCAGTGATAAAGACAAAAATCATCCAGTGAAAGACAATTTCTAAGCAGACAGCAATCAACAAAGCTGCAGAGTTAGGCTCAGGGCTAAAGTCAGAGATTGGTCTGGAAACTTGCACTTAACAGCTTCCTAAACTTGAAATTCAAAGCAAAGATCCACAATCTGCCCCTAAAATTAAGAGTTAAGGCTGAGCATTCCCTTTGAGGCTCAGTGGTTAATGAACCCAACTGGAATCCATGAGGATGCAAGTTCAATCTCTGGCCTTTATCAGTAGGTTAAGGATCCGGTGTTGCCATGAGCTATGGTGTGGGTCTCAGATGTGGGTCAGATCCTGCATTGCTGTGGCTATGGTGTAGGCTGGCAGCTGTAGCTCCGATTTGACCCCTAGCCTGGGAACGTCCATATGCCTCAGGTGCAGCCTTAAAAAGCAAAAAAAAAAAAAAAAAAAAAATTTAAGGCTGAAATAATCAGAATAACCTTAGGATTCCACCTTTCACATTTAGGAAAAGGATCTAGGAAGGATTACCCCAAATGAAGCCATATGCAGCCCTCAGAGTATGGGCAGTACCTGACCCAGAACAATATTTGCCAGACCTGAAGACCAAGACCAAATGGCCATGTGAATAGTTGTGTGGATAACTACCAGAGAGAAGGTCTGCGGGGAGAAAACAAGTGGCTGTCCTGCTTCCTTGCCTGTTCTTCTAAGCTGTATGCCAGAGGGAATCAGTTCTACCCTCACAATGTCTTTTTTACCATCGGGAAGTGTTATGCCCACCATTCTAGATCAGCATCTCTCTAGGTGAATATCTCCAACCCCTGAATAGTCCACAGTCACATCTCATGCAAGGTCATTGCAGTCAAGTCTAGCATATCAATCTCCAAAAGGGTACCCAGCATGTAGGATTCTCCCGCACAATTTCCAGTCCCCTTGCCCACCCCTCAAATAAGACATTTGTTACTACTATTCAACTCAAAGGAGAATTTCTCCCTCCCACTTATTCTATAAAGGAGCTCATATTCTAGAACTAACCTTCATAAACTAGGTTAGTTTATTAAATAAAGGCCTTGGTTCCCAAACCTGACAAAGGCACCATCAAAAGCAGGGGATGAAGGAAGGACAAATGGAGGGAGGAAAAGAAGAGGAAGGAAGAGCAGGAGAGAAGAGGGGGAGGTAGGAGAGAGAAAGAGAGAAAAAGAGAGGATGGGGAGAGGAAGCAAAGGAAGAAGAGGGGGAGAAAGCTGGGTGGTGGTTTCTCTCTCTTCCAAAAGGATCAGGGAAACACTAATTTAAAATCACCAGCAAGCAAGTAGTGTTTGTGCCAGTCATAGAAATCTAGTAAAATTTTAAAACTTATTTTTACAATGTAGCATATTCATAGAAAGTCCTCAGATACATATAATTATTACATATATGCCAACAAGGAACTCAGTGACACTCAGCATTATTTTTTTTTTCTTTTTGTCTTTTCATGGCTGCACCTGCAGCATATGGAGGTTCCCAGGCTAGGGGTCCAATCAGAGCTACAGCTGCTAACCTATGCCACAGCCACAGAAATGCAGGACCTGGGGCTCATCTGTGACCTACACCACAGCTCAGGGCAACGCCAGATCCCTAACCAACTGAGCAAGGCTAGGAATCAAACCCATGACCTCATAGTTCCTAGTAAGATTTGTTTCTGGTGCACCATGATGGGAACTCCTAATATTAATTTTTACTTAATTTCTTTTTTTTTAAATGGTACAGTATTTCTATCTTAGCCTAGTGGAAAGGATAAGCATATTTTTTTGTGAAGCCTTAGTTTTATACCCATTAGAAACAAAATAGCAATGTCCCAATATTCCTAACTTTATTTAGCCTAGCTCTAGAAATGTCCACAGATAACTATTCAAGAAAAAATAACATGCAAAAATGGTGAAGGGGAAAAAATTTTTCAATATTTCCACATGACATGTTTGCATTCCTAGAAAATTCAAGGAAATTAACCAGAAAATGACTTGCTCAAAATTACAGATACGAATCTTCAAAAATCAATAATTTTTGCTTACATTGGCACCAGGCAGCTTAAAAATAAAAAATCGGGGGGGGGGGGAAATGCTATTTGCAATAGTAATATAAAAAGTTAAATTCCTTCATATTCATTTAACTTGAGAGGTAGAATGCTTAAAGAAAACTGTGAAACTGATGAAATTTGAATAAAGCAAACGATCTTCCCTGCTCCAAAGGAAAATTTCCAACTTCCTCTGAGAGAAAGAGGAGGAAGCAGAGGCCTGGGCATGATGGGGGACAGGGGGTTTGGCCACAGGCTTAAAAGAGACAATTAAGGGCATAGAGATGGTTCAGATGGTAAAGATGACTATATGCCCTATGTTGACATAAATGAATCCAATAGCTTCTAAGACCTATTGGAATACTTTCTAGAATGGGGCAAACACAGAGTAAATCTCATCTAGAGAAATAAGGAATAACACTTGTTCTTCAAAGAAATGAGAGTGAATCCACCCTATTGGATTGTAAACTATAAAGCTGCCGCCATCAAAACTGGAGGAGTTGTATTAAAAAACAAGTGTCACTGGGCTGCCATACACTTCAGAAACATAATTCAAACTATGGAAGGATTGTAACAAAGTACATATTAGATGCAATACAAAAGTGAAAATGTAACTACTGTTAAATGTCAACTCAAATAAAAATGATTTATTTTCACCCTGGGTCCTGATGATACAAAATAAATTTCAAACAGGCAACAGATTATGTATCAGAACGACCAGAATTATATTAGAAATGAAAAATGAAGATGAGAGCGTGGTCTTACTACTAAGAAATAAAAGAGGAAAAATCAACAGGTGGGAAAATAAATTAAAAGTAATGTAGAAATATGACAAACAGAACTGATAAATCTTTCACTACCCAAAATAGTGCATAGAAAGAACTGAGATAAATCTATACAAAAAGTCCAAATTCAATTCCTTAAGTGGGCCAGAGAAGATGGTCCACTTAACCCAAAGGATATCTACATAGGAAAAATAAAGAGAAATGTACCATTCCTGTTCATCACAGCAAAAGCAACCAAAATAACTTTAATATAATTCTAAACACATTAAGCTAAAATAAGTACAAGTGGGAAAATTCAATGCAAACAAGTAGTGATGGTAGATTATTGTTGCATCCTTTCACTAGCAGCAAAGGGGAACTCCTCCCACATATCCTGGAGTGCTTACGGCTGTTTCCTGGTGGCCATGTGCCACCCCTATCGGAAGCCGAGGCAAATCCATAGAAACAGAGAGTGGACTGGTAGTTGCCTAGGGCTGTGAAGGTTGGGGGAAGGGGGTGGGGAGTGACAGCTAAGGAGTACAAGGTTTCTTTTGAAAGTAACACAAGTATTCTAAAATTGTGATGCTTGCATAACTCTGTGAATATATAAAGTCACTGAATTATACACTTTCAAGGGTGAATTGCATGGTATGTGAACTATGGATCAATAAAGCTGTTCAAAACCACATACACACCCCATTAATAAGACCCTCCCTCCGACCCAGATATGCGGAGGCCTGACGCCAAATTTAATTTGACTTAGGAAAATCAAAAGCTGACAGGATGGTTCTTGTAGCCCAGTCTTTTGGAACAAGTCCCTGCCTGCTAAACATATTACAACTTCTAAATGGAGACCTTGGGTAGAGTTCTCAGCTCTCTTCTCCCACCCTTGCTTAGTCCTGATAGTCCTATCATTTCTTCTTTTTTCTTATTTAAAATCAGTCTAATTCTCTAGAAAAATGGGACCAGCACTAGCTTGTCTTCCCTCCCAACAATTCTGCTAAAAACACACATCTCAATTCAATGTTCAGACCTCAGGTTATGCTCTTCACAACAGGAATGAGACATCTAAGAAAGAGGAAAGCTGTTCTGTATAACTGAGCATAAATCATTGGAAAAGCAGATGGAGAGATCTGGAATGAAGGGACTGAGGAGATGGAGAGGAAAGGGTGATTGAGATGGGAGAATGCTATCTATCCTGCATAATGATTCCAAAGGACCCTCCACTTTTCATGATGTCTACCAAAGCTGCAACATGCCTGGCATGATTGCATGACTTACAGAACCAATGAGGTGGCTAAGTCTGCCATTAAAGGTGCCATGGGGGAAGATTCCAAGGTGGCCTGCCCAGCTTAAGATGGGACCCTGGGACAGGGGAGATCCTGGGATCATGAGTCTGAGATGCTCAAAGAAGTTTTGAAAAGGGCTTTCAGCTTCTTTAAGCCATGCAACATTGGGGGAGTATTAGTGGTATCCCAAGTCATTTTACTCTGAATGTAAGAAACCTACTGAAGCACCCGTGTGACCATGGACACCTGAACAAAGCACTAAATCACACTGCAGCAGCATTAGGCTCAGGTACTATCCTCTCGGTCAGCCACCAACCCTCTTCTTCCTGCAGCCAGACTCTTGAGTGGAAATGCAACTCTAGCCTTTAAAACTCCACTCGGGGATCCAGAATAGCCAAAATAACATATTTTTCTCTGTCATAGGACTCATAATTCTTAATTTCAAAACTTACCACAAAGCTACAATAATCAAGACTGTGATCATGGCATAAGGATAGACTTACACATCAATGGAGTAAGATTTAGAGTATAGAAAAAAACTCCCACATTTATGGTCAATTAATTTTTTACAAGGGTTCCAAGACCACCAAGGGGAAAGACTGCCATTTCAACAAATGGTATTGAGATCGCTGGATATCCACATGTAAAAGAATGAAGTTGGACCTAACATCATACACAAAAGTTCATTGAAAATACATCATCAACCTAAATGTAAGAGCATGAACTTTTAAAACTCTTTAAAGAAAGTATAGGACAAGATCTTCATAAACTTGGGTTAGGAAATGGTTATTTAGATATGACTCCAAAAGCAGAGACCGCAAAAGGAAAAAACAGATAAACATCTTAAAATTAAACACATTTGTGGACTTGGAGAATAGACTTGTGGCTGCCTGATGGGAAAGGGAGGGAGTGGAAGGGATCGGGAGCTTGGGGCTATCAGATACAACTTGGAATAGATTTCCAAGGAGATCCTGCTGAATAGCATTGAGAACTATGTCTGGATACTCATATTGCAACAGAACAAAGGGTGGGGGAAAAAACTTATACATGTAAGAATAACTGGATCCCCATGCTGTACAGTGGGAAAAAATAAAATAAAATGAAAAAACATTTGTGCTTCAGAGGATACCATCAGGAAAGAGATAAAACCCACAGAATAGAAGACAATATTTGCAAAATATATATTCAGTAAGGAACTTATATCCAGAATACATAAAGAACTCAAAACTTAACAATAAAAAGACAAATCAATTTTAAAATGAGCGAAGGAAACAATGATATACCAGATATAACTATTAGAATGCCAAAATATTGATATCACCAAATGTCAGCATGGATATGGAACAATAGGAACTCTTGTTGGTTGCTGGTAGGAATGCAAAATGGTACAGCCACTTTGGAAGATCTAGTGACTATATGACTTTCCAGAAAAGGCAAAAACTATGGAGAGTAAAAAGATCAATGATTACCAGGAGTTAGAGAAGGCAAGAAGGATGAATGGGTGGAGCATGAAGGGCTTTTAGGACAGTGAAACAATTCTGTATGACAGACACTGTAATAGTGAATACATTATATGTCTGTCAAAACCCATAGAATGTTGGAGTTCCTGTTGTGGCTCAGCAGTTAATGAACCCGACTAACATCCATGAGGACACCAGTTCAATCCCTGGCCTTGCTCCGTGGGTTAAGGATCTGGCATTGTCATGAGCTGTGGTGCAGGGCAAAGACTCGGCTCAGATCCTACATTGCTGTGGCTCTGGCATAGGCTGGCAGATGTACCTCCAATTGGACACCTAGCCTGGGAACCTGCATATACCATGGGTGTGGCCCTAATAAGACCAAAATAAAAAAAGAAAAAACAGACAATGTACAACCCCAAGAGTGAATCTTAAATTATGGTCTTTGGGTGATAATGATGTGTTAATGTAGATTCATCAATTGTAAAAAAGGTACCACTGTGATGCAGGATGTTGATAGTTGGAGAGGCTATGTCAGAACGGGAGCAGGGGTTATGTGGGAACTCTCCTACTTTCCACTCAATTTTGCTGTGAACTTAAAAGTGCTCTAAAAAAATCTGTTTAAAAATGATAATGGGCAAAGGATTGGAACTAACATTTCTCCAAAGATGACATACAAATGGTCAATAAGCATAAGAAGAGACACTCCATATCATCAACCATTAGGGTAATACAAACCAAACCACAATGAGACACTAATCCACATCCACTAGAATGGCTAAAATAAAAAACACAGACAATAGCAAGTGTTGATGAGGAAGTAGAGACATTGAGACTCCAATACACTGTGGGCAAGAAGATAAAATAATGCTTTTGGAAACTTGGGGAAAACAGTTTGGCAGTTCTTTAAATGAGTTAACCGAAGTTACCACATGACCCAGCAGTTCCACCTCTAGAGAGAATTAAAAACATATGTCCACACAAAAACTTGCACATGAATGTTCATAACAGTATTATTCAAAGTAGTCAAAAAATGGGAACAACCCAAGTTTCTATCAACTGATGAATTGATAGAGAAGGTTATACACACATAGAGAATATTATTCAGCAATTTTAAAAAGGGACAAACTTCTGATACTTACTACAACATGCGTAAATCCTAAAAATGTCATGCTGAGTAAGAGAAGCTACATACAAGAGGCCCCAGAGAGTATGATTCCATTCACATGAAGTGTCCAGAATAGGCAAATCAACAGAAACGGAAAAAAGATCAGTGGTTCCCTGGAACAGAGGAAGGGGGAATAGGGAATGACTACTAATGAGTTCAGGGGTTATTTGGAGATGATGAAAATATTGTAAAATGAGTTAGTGTTGATAGTTGGACAATTCTGTAAGCACATAAAAGCCACTGATTCATATACTCTAAGTGTGTGAATTTTATGACATGCAAATTATATCTCAATAAATCGGTTATTTAAGAAACAAAAACAAGAAAATTAAAACTCCAATGGAGGCCGAATTCTGCCCAGACGAAACCCAGCCCAGAGCACATCTTTGCTCCTTCCGTCAACACTTACATCTTCTACATTCCTTGGGATATTTAAAAAACTATTTCTTGATGTTGCTACAATGTTTTAAAAAGAAAATAAGCTCAGTATCTTCATTCCACCCAGGACCAGGGAGCAATAAAGTATATTCACAGAAATGACGATGGCACAGAAACAAGAATTATGATTATGTAATGCCATATTTTAGCCGAGAAGTTTATTACAGAATATATTTGTATTTTTTCTTATTTATTTATTATATATATATATATACATATATATATATATATATATATATATATATATATATATATTTTATTTTCCCAGTGTACAGCAAGGGCATCAAGTTATCCTTACATGTATACATTACAATTACATTTTTCCCCACCCTTTCTTCTGTTGCAACATGAGTATCTAGACAAAGTTCTCAATGCTACTCAGCAGGATCTCCTTGTAAATCTATGCTAAGTTGTGTCTGAAAAGCCCAAGCTCCTGATCCCTCCCACTCCCTCCCCCTCCCATCAGGCAGCCACAAATCTTTTCTCTAAGTCCATGAGTTTCTTTTCTGAGGAGATATTCATTTGTGCTGGATATTAGATTCCAGTTATAAGTGATATCATATGGTATTTGTCTTTGTCTTTCTGGCTCATTTCACTCAGGATGAGATTCTCTAGTTCCATCCATGTTGCTGCCAATGGCATTATGTCATCCTTTTTTATGGCTGAGTAGTATTCCATTGTGTATATATACCACTTCTTCCGAATCAAATCCTCTGTTGATGGATATTTGGGTTGTTTCCATGTCCTGGCTATTGTGAAGAGTGCTGCAGTGAACACGTGGGTGCATGTGTCTCTTTTAAGGAGAGTTTTGTCCGGATAGATGCCCAAGAGTGGGATTGTGGGGTCATATGGAAGTTCTATGTATAGATTTCCAAGGTATCTCCAAAAGGTTCTCCATAGTGGCTGTACCAGTTTACATTCCCACCAACAGTGCAGGAGGGTTCCCTTTTCACCACAGCCCCTCCAGCACTTGTTCTTTGTGGTTTTATTAATGATGGCCATTCTGACTGGTGTGTGGTGGTACCTCATGGTAGTTTTGATTTGCATTTCTCTTATAATCAACGAAGTTGAGCATATTTTCATGTGTTTGCTGGCCATCTATTTGTCTTCCTTGGAGAACAGTCTATTCAGGCCTTTTGCCCATTTTTCCATTGGGTGATTGGCTTTCTTGCTGTTGGGTTGTATAAGCTGCTTATATATCCTAGAGATAAAGCCCTTGTCGGGTGCATCATTTGAAACTATCTTCTCCCATTCTGCAAGTTGTCTTTTTGTTTTCTTTTGGGTTTCCTTTGCTGTGCAAAAGCTTTTCAGTTTGATTAGGTCCCATGGGTTTATTTTTACTCTTATTTCTATTGCTTTGGGAGGCTGACCTGAGAAAATATTCATGATGTTGATGTCAGGGAGTGTTTTGCCTATGTTCTCTTCTAGGAGTTTGATGGTATCCTGTTGTATATTCAAGTCTTTCAGCCATTTTGAGTTTACTTTTGTGCATGGTGTGAGGGTGTGGTCTAGTTTCATTGCTTTGCATGCAGCTGTCCAGGTTTCCCAACAATGCTTGCTCAATAGACTTTCCTTTTCCCATTTTATGTTCTTGCCTCCCTTGTCAAAGATTAATTGACCATAGGTGTCAGGGTTTATTTCCGGGTTCTCTATTCTGTTCCATTGGTCTGTCTGTCCGTTTTGATACCAGTACCACACTGTTTTGATGACTGTGGCTTTGTAGTATTTCTTGAAGTCTGGGAGAGTTATGCCTCTGCTTGGTTTTTGTTTCTCAGGATTGCTTTGGTGATTCTGGGTCTTTTGTGGTTCCACATAAATGTTTGGATTGTTTGTTCTAGTTCTGTGAATAATGTCATGGGTAATTTGATCGGGATTGCAATGAATCTGTAGATTGCTATGGGTAGTATGGCCATTTTTACAATATTGATTTTTCCAATCCAGGACATTGGAACATCTTTCCATTTCTTTATATCTTCTTTGATTTCTTTGATTAAAGTTTTATAGTTCTTGGCATATAGGTCCTTTACCTCCTTGGTCAGGTGTCTTCCGAGGTATTTGATTTTGTGAGGTGCAATTTTAAAAGGTATCGTACTTTTGTATTCCTTTTCTAATATTTCATTGCTGGTATACAGAAATGCAACTGACTTCTGAATGTTAATCTTATATCCTGCCACTTTGCTGAATTTATTAATCAGTTCAAGGAGTTTTGGTGTTGAGTCCTTAGGGTTTTCTATGTATAGTATCCTGTCATCTGTGAACAGTGACAGTTTGATCTCTTCTCTTCCTATATGGATGCCTTTTATTTCTTTTGTTTGTCTCATTGCTGTGTCTAGGACTTCCAAAACTATGTTGAAGAGCAGTGGTGAGAGTGGGCATCCCTGTCTTGTTCCAGATTTGAGTGAGAAGGCTTTCAGTTTTTCCCCCTTGAGTATTATATTCACTGTGGGTTTATCATAAATGGCTTTGATTATATTCAGGAATGTTCCCTCTATACCCACTTTGGCGAGGGTCTTGATCATGAATGGATGTTGGACTTTGTCAAATGCTTTTTCTGCGTCTATTGAGATGATCATATGATTTTTGACCTTTTTTTTTGTGAATGTGGTGTATGATGCTGATTGATTTGCGTATGTTGAACCATCCTTGTTCACCTGGGATGAACCCTACCTGGTCATGGTGTATAATTTTTTTGATATGTTGTTGGATTCAGTTGGCTAAGATTTGGTTGAGAATTTTTGCATCTATATTCATCAATGATATTGGGCGATAGTTTTCTTTTTTGGTGGTATCTCTGCCTGGTTTTGGAATGAGGGTGATGGTGGCCTCATAGAATGTCTTTGGGAGTATTCCTTCTTCTTCAACCGTTTGAAAGCGTTTAAGGAGGATGGGCACCAATTCCTCTTTATATGTTTGATAGAATTCGCCTGTAAAGCCATCTGGTCCTCGACTTTTATTTGTAGGGAGTGATTTTATGACCTCTTCCATTTCATTTCTAGTGATTGGTCTGTTCAGTTGGTCTGTTTCTTCTTGATTCAGTTTTGGCAGGCTGTAAGATTCTAGAAAATTGTCCATTTCTTCCAGATTGTCAAACTTGTTGCCATATAGTTGTTGATAGTATTCTCTTATGGTTTTTTGGATTTCTGCTGTATCTGTTGTGATTTCTCCTTTTCCATTTATAATTTTGTTTATTTGGGTTCTTTCTCTCCTCTTTTTAGTGAGTCTGGCCAGGGGTTTGTCAATTTTGTTCACCTTTTCAAAGAACCAGCTCTTGGTTTTATTAATTTTCTCTATTGTTTTTTGAATCTCTATTTTATTGACTTCTTATTTGATCTTTATAATTTCCTTCCTTCTGCTGACTTTAGGTCTTTTTGGTTCTTCTATTTCTAATTTGTTTAGGTGGAGGATTAAGTTGTCCATTTGGGATCTTTCTTCTTTTTTGAGAAAGGCCTGTATTGCTATAAATTTCCCTCTGAGCACTGCTTTCGCAGCTTCCCATAGATTTTGAGAGGTTGTGTCTTCATTATCATTTGTTTCAAGGTAGTTTTTAATTTCCTTCTTGATTTCTTCATTGACCCATTGGTTTTTTAGTAGCATGTTGTTTAGTGTCCATGTAGTAGGTTTTTTCTCTTTGCTTTTCCCATGGTTGATTTCTAAGTTCATGGCATTGTGGTCAGAGAAGATACTTGAGATAATTTCTATGCTCCTAAATTTATTGAGCTTTGTGCCCCAATATGTGGTTGATTCTTGAGACTGTTCCATGAGCATTTGAGAAGAATGTGTATTCTGATTTTTTTGGATGTCGTGTCCTGAAGATATCAATGAAGTCTAACATTTCTATTGTTTCCTTTAGGACCTCTGTTGCTTTATTGGTTTTCTGTCTAGAGGATATGTCCATTGATGTGAGGGGGGTATTAAGGTCTCCTACTATGATTGTATTCCCATCAATATCTCCCTTTATGTCTGCTAATATTTGTTGTATGTATCTGGGTGCTCCTATATTTGGGGCATATATGTTGACGATAGTAACATCCTCTCCTTGGATGGATCCCTAAATCATTAAGTAGTGTCCTTCTTTGTCTTTCGTAATGTCTTTTGTTTTAACGTCTATTTTGTCTGATATGAGTGTTGCGACTCCTGCTTTTCTGTCACGTTTATTGCCATGAAATATTTTTTCCCACCCTTTCACTTTCAATCTATATGTATCCTTTATCCTAAGGTGAGGTTCTTGTAGGCAGCATATGGAAGGTTTTTGCCTTTTTATCCACTCAGCCACTCTGTGTCTTTTGATTGGGCATTCAGTCCATTGATATTTAAGGTGATAATTGATAGATGATTATTTATTGCCATTTTGAACCTCGTGTTCCAGTTGATTCTATGGTTCTCCATTCTTCCTTTCTTTCTTTTTATTTTTGGTTGGATAGTCTCCTGTTATTATCTGTTTGAGTGGTTTTTTTTTTCATTTTTTGCGAATGCAGTGTTAGGTTTTGGCTTGTGGTTGCCCTGTTTTTTAAGTATGCTAACCCTTCCCATAATTGTGTGTTTTAGCCTGATGGTCCTATAAGTTCAAACACTTCATTACTATATTAAAATTAAGAAGAGAAACATACAAACAAAAAAAAGGGTCTATTTATTTCCTAACATCCCTTGCCCACGTTTTATGGTTTTGATGACTCTTTTTTATTTTTAATTTTATTTTGTTTGAAGCATGTTCATGATTAAATCTGTATTCTGGCTTATTTGAGTGACTGCTCTCTGATTGCAGTTTCCTCAGTCCTAGTTCTTCCTCTTCTTCTTCATCTTTTTTCACTTCTGTTTTCTTCCCATTCCTTCCTTTCTTGTTGGTTTAGAGAAGCCCTTTCAGTATTTCCTTTAACCTGTGTTTCATGTTGCTGTATTTTTGTTTGTTGGAAAAAAAATTTATTTCCCCTTCTATTTTAAATGATATTCTTGCTGGATAGAGTATTCTAGGTTGCATATTTTTTCCTTTGAGCACTTTAAATATCTCTTGCCATTCCCTCCTGGCCTGTAGTGTTTCTGTAGAGAAATCAGCTGATGATCTTATGGGGGTTCCCTTGTGGGTAACATTCTGCTTTTCTCTTGCTGCCTTTAGGATCCTCTCTTTATCACTAACTTTTGCTATTTTTATTATATTGTGTCTTGGTGTGGGTCTATTTGGGTTCAATTTGTTTGGGGCCCTCTGTGCTTCCTGTTTCGTGAACTCAGTATCCTTTAGATTTGGGACATTTCCAGCAATAATTTCTTCAAATATATTTTCCATTCCCTTATCTTTTTCTACTCCTTCTGGAATTCCTATTATGCGTAGATTGGCCTGCTTTATATTATCCCATAGGTCTCTTATATTGCTTTCAAGTTTTTTTGATTTGGTTTTCTGTCTGCTGACCTGATCGGGTGATTTCCATTATTCTATCTTCCATATCACTGATTTGTTCTGCATTATTCATTCTGGTTTTTACTGCCGTTAGTTCAGTTTGCGTCTCTGCAAATGAATGTTCTAGTTTCTCTTGGCTCCTCCTTATATTTTCTAGTTCCTTTCTGAGGGTATCTGCGTTACTGTACATATCTTCTCTTAATTCCTTCAGTATTTTTCCCTATTTCTCTTTTGAACTCTAGGTCTGTCAGACTGCAGAGATCTGTTTCATTGTTGACTGTGTTAGGTGAGTTCTCCTGTTGGTTTGACTGGGGATGGTTTCTCAGCTTCTTCATCTTGCTTGTTGTTTTCTTTCTCCTGAGGGAGTTGTACTCTCCTTGACCAGGCAGTGTTTGCCTTGTCACTGCCGTGGAATGATTCCTGAGGGCTGGTGTTGTTGGTCCGTCTTTTTTGAGGCAGTATTGCTTTTCTGGAGAGTTGATGGGGCTAACAGGGTCTCTTTGAAGCCAAGGAGGACTTCCTGAAGGCAGACAGGACTGGGATGTCCACACTACGATGGTAGCAGATTTCACTCAGTCAGTCAGAGCTTGCTCTGGTGTTTTTAGGCTGTGGGGTTCTTGCAGAGTGTTGTTGGTGTTGGGAAGCTGTTCCTCAGGAGTGCAGCACCCCGTGAGGTCTGGAGCAGCTGTCTGGGTCACTGAGAACCCGGGAGGCTCTTCCCTAGGGCAGCCCAACTCAGAAGGACGGCCTGAGAATGTAGGCAGATCTTTTCACAGTCTGGCCAAGCTTGTTGTAGCTTTTCTGGGCTGCATGGGGTCCTGCAGAGAGCTGGCATTCCTATGCAGCCGTTCCGCAAGAGTTTGGCTCCCCCCAAGAGCTGCGGCAGCTATCTGGGCCACTGTGAACCCAAGAGGCTCCTCCCCAGGGCGGTCTGACTCAGAAAGACTCTCCGAGAACTAGGCAGAACTTTTCATGGTCCGGCCAGACTTGTTGTAGCTTTTCTGGGGTTTGGGGTCTCCTGCCGAGAGCTGGACGTCCTGTGCTGTTGTTCTGCGGAAGTGCATCTCCTAACAAGAGCTGGAGTGGCTATTTGGGCTGTTGTGAAGCCAGGAGGCTCCTCCCCAGGGCAGCCTGACTCAGAAAGACCATCTGAGATCTCTTGACGACTGGCCAGGCTTGTTGCAGCTTTTCTGGACTGCAGGAGTTCCTGCCTGGAGCTGGCAGTCCTATGCAGCTGATCCACTAGAGCTTGGCACCCCCTGAGGGCTTGGGCGGCTAGCTGGGCCACTGCCAACCCAGGAGGCTCCTCCCCAGGTCAGCCCGACTCAGAAAGACCGTCAGAGAATTAGGCAGATCTTTTTGCGGCCTGGCCTGGCTGGTTGTAGCATATCTTGATTGCAGGGGGTCCTGACTGGTGCTGGAAGTCCTATGCAGCTGATCCGCAAGAGCTCGGCACCCCCTGAGGGCTTTGGTGGCTTGCTGGGCCACTGCCAACCCAAGAGGCTCCTTCCCAGGGCAGCCCGACTCAGAAAGACTGTCCGAAAATTAGGCAGATATTTTCATGGCCCGGTGAACCTTGTTGTAGTTTTTCTGGGCTTCAGGCCTTTTCTCAGGGGCTGATGGTGTTTCGTGCTGCTCTGCAGGGGTGTAGACCCTCCAAGGGGCAAGCAGGCCTGTTCAGGGACAGCCCCTGCAGTGGTAGGCTTCAGGCAGTTGTTGAGGCCAGCCCTTCCTGACAGCAGGCAGCCCCAGGTCCAGCGAGTGCATACAGGGTGGTGGGGGTGGGGGGAGGGGATGCACTGGGAAGCACAGTGTTCTGACAGCTAGCGGGCCAGTAAGCTTGCTGTGGTGTGGGGAGTATTCTATGCGGACCCACCCCTTCTTCTCTCCCCTCCCCAGCATGGGCACAGACCAGGCTCTTCTCCCAGGTTCCCTCTGATGTGGCTTTCCACTTCCCCACCCCTAGAGTATTGCTCCCTTCCCCTGTGACAGCTTTGTTTTCTAGTCTCCCAGGCAGTCTCTGCCCCATTAAACATGAAAGACTGGTTTCTAGACCTCCCAAGCAGTCTCTGCTCCACCCCACCCCACCAGCCCTTTCCTGGGAACTAACCTCTGGTGCCAAGGTCTCGGTGCCCAGCCCCCACCCAGGTGTCTCAATTTTTGGTGACTGTGCCCGTAGTTCAGATGTTCCGTTCAGTTCTTGATCTGCTTTTCAGAACTCCAACTTACTGCTACATTCTTCTCTGCATCTGGAGATTCCTCCCCTTCATTTGATCTTTCCCATGAGTAGGTGGCTTTCCAGGGTGCATGATCCCTTTCTCCTCCAGAGTTCCCTTTCAGGAGTGCCCGTCCATCTCAGATTCACCTTCTCTCACTCTCCTCTTTTCTCGTGTTTTACCTAGTAATGTCACAAAATTCTTGCCATTGTTGGAGTCTAGGTTCTTCTGCCAGCGATTGGTTGCTGTTCTGTGCAAGTCATTTATCCTGTAGATGTGTTTTTTGTGTGTGTGTTTGTGGGAGAAGGCGAGCGTATCCCCCTACTCTTCCGCCATCTTGTTATCTCCCTCTTTCCTATTAAAAAGGAATGTATCTGAAGGTTCTTGTAAATAAGTGAGTTACTATGTTGACTATATGAATCTGTATGCCAAAATTATATCGATAACCTACACCTTCTGTAATATCACTGTTATATAAAGTGACGTGTTTCTGGGTGAGTTTGTAACTTTATTTCTTAGATTTCCTTTCCCTGGGAAATTATTCACTCTATCACTAAAAAGTCATTTGACAATTTCAAATATGGCAAAGCTAAAACTGGTTGATTTTCAGTTGTCATTTCAGTGCTTATTCTAAGCTTCTCTCACCTTTCAATCCTGTGAATGTAACCCTTGAATTATTTACTTGTGCTCACTGAGTCTTGGCTTGCACAAGGTCCCCTCAACAGAGTGTACATCGCACTTTCATTATTCACCTCAAACAACATTCACAAACGTTCTGCCTTCAAACAGTCTAAAGAGTTTTTATTGTGCAATCTCCCAAATTATGTAAGTTTTTTCATTTCTGATTTCAGATGTTTTATGCTGCCTTTCATTCTTACCATCACTGTGTCATTTCTTGCCTGCCTCCTGTGGGAAGAGCACAGAGTGAATCACTCACTTGACATGTGTTATTTCATTTAATTTTCATAGCAAGCCCATCACATAGGAATCATCAGAGCTTATTGAGCCAAGGCACAGAGAGGTGTTAAGTTGCTCCAAAACAGCTCATCATGAGTGGCAGAATCAAGGTTCCTACCACAGTGCACAAGACTCTGAAGTCAGAGCTCTTCCCTTCTATTAAACATCCTCACATCCCTATATCCCTCCCTTAGAAGTTCTTAAATTACAAAGAACAAAACACCTCCTGCACAGAACTCTGAAGCAAATGTTCTGTTCAGTCAAGTTCATTAGCTGGTTGTCAGGAGAAATCCCCAGAAAATGCCTGTTATCTGTGCTTTCAGTCAGTAAATGTTGAAAACTCTGCATCTGTGAATTCTTTGTCCTTCTTCGCTCCTTGCCAACCAGCTCAGTATTCTGCTGCCAACACAACCTTTCTCTCCTCTCCCTGTAACTTGATACCCCATGCTTGATTCACACTGGATTCCAAATCAATAGTAAATTTTTAGCCAATTGAAAATCCAGACTACTTCCCACTCCTGCTTGGCACTCACTTCCCATCTCCCTCTGGCTGTCTTCTATTCCCATGACCATCAAATTGAGCTTTCACCTATTATCTCTGCTCATGCTCTGTTATTTCAGGTCTGAGCAAAGCAATGGAGACAGTTCCTTTCTTTCAGCGTTGGTGCTCTCTAGGAGGTTAATGTGGCAATATTTGTAATGATTATGAAAAGGAGGCTTTACTTTGATGCTTCCCACCTGTAGCTACAGTTCTGGCTTTATTTTTATGGCCAGATTTTTGGCATCTGGGAATATGACTCTAAGACTACAAAATATTTCAGTGGCAAAGGGAAAGATTCTAATATTCAACCTCTGCAGTAATAATAGCTTCTATTTAAGCTCCTACCATGTGTTAGGCATTATTCAGGGTAAACTGTATTAGAGGTATGACACATTAATTTATCCACATGACAACCCTGTGAATTCTGTTAGTCCCATTTACAGATGAGGAAATTGAGACAGAGGGAGTTAAGAAATTGACTCATCATTATCAGCTTAAAAGTGGCAGCCTCAGGATTCCAACCCAGGCAGTCTAACTCTAGTAATGTTTATTCATTCTGCATCTCTGCCCAATGGTGGGTGAATCCTGGAAAGAGCTCTGTATCTGAAGCTAGGAAACTGGAATGCGTCCTGGCCCTGCCACTTATTAGAGGGGAGAGGGCACTCAATTTTCCTATTTGTAAAATAAGGACAAGCTGGGCTGATGTGATATTCAGTGAGAGTGGTGCACATGAAAGTGCTTTGTGAGCTACAAAGCAAAGGCTAGAGGTGGCATCATGAGCGTTGTCTCCTCATATTACTCTCCTTGAGATGCAGCCTCGGTTCATTTAGATTTGATTCAAAGCACATGATGTGTCTGCAAGGTGCTGGCATTAATAACCATCTAATATTTTGTCAAGCTAGTGGGTTGCTTTATCACCATTTCTGCTCTATCCAAATTATGAAAATGCCCAGGTTTTGCCCCTTTGAAAGAACATAAAATATTGGCAGATTTCTGAAATTAGGCTTCAATTGATATTGGAGTTCCATTTTAAAAGACCTACTGACACCAAAGTCCAGTTTGTTGAGGAGCCCCAGGCCCCCCATACATGCAGGGAGTGATGCTTCGGAAGAGCCTCCAAGGGTTGTTGGTTCTTGGAAGGTATAGGGTCTGCCCCTGCTCAATTTTCTGTGCCCAGTTCCTGAGCAGCTTGATTTCTAGGGAAAATACCTAATTGCTGGTGTGGCAGTATCTTAGGTAGGAAACAGCAAGGCATAGTGGAAGGAACACAGGGAGATTTGGGTCCTGTTGAATGCTGGCTCCTCACAATATCACCAGATTCCCTGCAGTTAAGACCAGGCTGAGTTTATTGCTTGCCTCAGTCAAGCAAGCACCACCTAGATGGAGTTTTAACTTCTCAGAGCAAGGAGAGTGAAGTTGGGACATTTAGGAGGCTTTGAAGAAGCCTTAACTAGGACTGGATGAGGATCAGCTATAATAGTTTAAGACTAGTGAACACAGTAAGCCAAGAGGGGTCACGGAGCCATTTGACGCTATATTGGTAAAACCAGGCAGTTTGAAGTAGGTTTTGGGAAGTCTCTGGAGTGAATAACAATGTCATTTGCAACTTTTATCTTCCTGGCCAAGAGTTTCCTGGGAGAGCAGAGCATGTTGATGAAGACAGTGAAATAGTAGTTTTGTCAGTGAAGTCAGCAGAACTGTCCCACTAGTGTAGACAGTGAGCCATGATGGTATAGACAGTTTTTAGCTCTCAGCCTGACCCCTGGTGGGAGCTTACCAGATGTGTGACCTAGGTCATTATCTGTGAAATGGTGATGCTCATACTGACTTTACAAGATATGTTTGAGGATTGAATCATAGGATACATATAAAATACCTTGAACAGAATAAGTACTCAACTACTAGCAAGTTTCTGAACTTTCAGAAATAACATCTGCAATCACTGTGAAGAACTTGTCTTTGCATAGTAGGAAGCTGCTATCCTAGCTGATGGTTTGAGAATCATGCTGCTGTGGCCATGACCCCTGGCAGCAGAGTGGATGTGCTGCACCGTACCTTTCTCTCCATGTGACTGAGCTCCTGATCAAAATCTTGTGCAGGGAATTCCATGGTGTCTCTTGGGGTTAAGGATCCAGTGTTTTCTCCACTGCAGTGTGGGTTTGATCCCTGGCCCAAGAACTTCTGTATGTCATGGGCATGGCCAAAAAGAAAAGGAAAAAAAAAACTTGTCCAGTGCATCTACTTGTTAGAAACTAATTCACACACAGAAGTCCAGCTGCAAGGGCATCTAGGGAATATTGTTTTTTTGCCTTTCTGGCCTCTGTATGCTACGGAGAGGTTGGACTGGGTATAGAGCAAAGCAGTTCATGTTACCCACCACAGACAGCATGCTATTGAAGCTTAACTCTCAAGGCACGGGTGGCTTCCTGAGCAAGGAACCCCATGCTCTCTGCTCTTTCCCCATCTTTGTCATTTCACTGCCCATTAGACTCCTAACCACCAAAGGGAGCAAAGGCAAGGAGAGGACGAGAAATAAATTGCTCTGCTTTGCTTCTTGCAGACGAAAGAGGTAAGGTGAAAAATTATTGGCTTATGGCATAATACACAGTGCATCAGAGTTAAAGAATTACACTTGAGTCTCTTGGCAGGTTTGTTGTCCCCATTCTGCCCATCCCAGATTTGGGGCAAGGAGATGAGCCCCATGACCCAAATAGTGAGCATATCCTTCCCCTCCCGCCTCCACCACACCTGCACTTAGCCTGCTTTTCATTTAGTCATTCAACAAGCAGGCCACATGCCACAGTTAGATGAGAAATTGGTACCTCTCCTGGGCACCCAAACATTTCCCACCACCATCTTGCAAATCCCTTTGAGATCACTTTTCTGAATGAGGGAGGGAAAGAGCTCTGTTTGAAGAACATGGAAGCCCGCATTTTTGCTGTAGGCCAGCCCATTTCTCTGCTGTGTGTTATGTTCAGCTTAGGCAGCCATACCATAGACTGGGTGGCTCAAAGAACAGGTATGAATTTTCTCACAATTCTAGAGGCTGGAAGTCCAAAATCAAGGTGTCAGCAGGTTTAGTTTTTCCTGAGGCTCCTCTCCTTGGCTTGCAGATGGCTACCTACTTGCTGTCCTCACAGCCTCTTCCACGTGTGTGCACATCTTATAGGGACCCTGTGGATAAGGGGCCCATTCTAAGGCTCTCCTTCCACTTAGTTACCTCTTGAAAGGGCTTCTCTCCAAGTATAGTCACACTGAGGGTTAGGGATTCAATATACAATTTGGGAGGCCATACACTGTGTGGTCTTGGACAAGTCCTGTCCTGTCTGGCTCAGTTTTGTGCATAACCTGAGAGGACTGGGGCATAAGGCTCCCTTTCAGCTCTTTGACTCTATCATTTCTTTGGGGACGTTCAACTCCTAAGTGACAACTCAAGAAGTGACTTGTTTTCTTGAAGCAAGACCAATGGCTTCTACCATGCTGTGACCCCCTTCCCACTGCAGAGTCCATTCCTGCTAAGTTTACATCAGTCTTCTAGCCCTTTCCACACTCTCTGCTTTGTACTTGTACTGATTTGTTGGCACATCTGTCTTCCCCAGTCTTTACACACAGAGACTCTGCTTTTTCTTCTTAGCTTTAAAAAGAAAGGTAGAGTTCCCGTTGTGGTGCAGCAGAAACCAATCTGACTAGGAATTGTGAGGTTGTGGGTTTGATCCCTTGCCTTGCTCAGTGGGTTAAGGATCCAGCATTGCCATGAGCCATGATGTAGGTCAAAGATGTGGCTCGCATCCCGCATTGCTGTGACTGTAGCAGAGGCCAGCAGCTGTGGCTCGGATTCGACCCCTGGCCCAGAAAATTCCATATGCTGCAGGTGAGGCCCTAAAAAAGCAAAACAACAACAAAAAACCCTACCATACATGATTTGCAAACAGGAAACACCAATACACTGCTCCAGGCCCCCCTTTAGTTTTTGTCTGTTTGTTTTACCTCTAGTAAGGAGACTGTCACCTGCTCCCTCTGTATTTTCATTCCTCACCCCTTTACCAAAAAAGACCACTTATTTTATCACCAGTGGTGATGGGGTCACATCAGATAACATTTGTGATGTTCAAGAAGTACAGTCAGGGGAGCTTCTGTGTTATTACAGACATAATCTGTTACCTTTGTTAGGGGGCAGGAAGGGGCCTCTCTGGAAGTGAAGGTTAATGTTCATTTTCACAGTAAAGTATAAAAGGGCCCTAGGAGTGATTAAAACTTTCCATAGTGTTTACACTCTCTCCGCTTGTTTGGCCTGTGCTTTTGATCCCATCTAAGGCAGGAGGTGTATGATTCAGAGCCTTAGCTGATCTGCATAATCCATTAAAATGTCACTTTTTTAATTGCAGAAGCTATTCTTCTGAAGCTCACACCCGCTGTTGCTGCTAGAATTTACAGCCATGACACGGTGTGATTTGTGTTTGGAACGAAGGTAGCCACCTCTTCTATCCCAGGCTTCTATCAATAATACTGCTCAGTTCATCCTCAGAAACTGGGGGTGAGTGGGATTGACTCCCCCACCAGGAAGTTCTGTCTTCTTGTAAAACCTTTGAGGACCTGCTTCTCTCTTTCAGAAATTGCTGTGCTGGTACCATGTTCTATACAGGGCAGTTTTATATGCAGCATCAAGTAAGACTGGACTTTGAGGGAGGCTTTGGTAATTGATTCCTCATAGTAAATTGCTGATGGCTGTTGGCCCATGAAATTTCAGAAGGCGCTTTCATTAGTGTACATCAAAGGGACTTGCTGGGACAGCGTAGGAATGCTTGTTTCTGGATTCCCAGAACTGTTTGTCTCGAAAGCAGCCAGATTTTAGGGACACTGATATTGGACTCAGGCTTCTAAAGTGCTGGCCAGAAAGATGAGGGGGGCAGGTAGCCATGAGAACAAAGGTGTGGGGATGCTGGAGAGGACGTGGGAGCAGCCAGAGAGGAGAGGGAGGAAAATCACCTAAAACATGGCAGTGTGAAAGTCTAGACTCCGGCGGAGTAAGAAACAAGATAAAGTGACTGCAAGGGTTCCCAGAGTTGCTGTTCCTCACAGTTAACTAACTGTGGTGCTTCTCCAAGTGTGGATCACTCAGGCCCTGGAGAGTCATCTCAGTAGGTGTAGGGTGGTTCTAGCCAGACAAGAAGCTGGGTTTGAGAACCACCAAGACAGGAGAAAAAAAAACAGAAGGGAAAGCAAGAGGGAACAGCATGGTACTGTGGAAAGAATAAGGGCTAGGGAGTCACACACAGCAAGTTCAAGTGCCACCTATGTAGGTCACCACTGGAAACTCCATTTCCTCTTCCTCCTTTCCATCTGTGCTTTTCCAGGCTCCTGAGAAACCAGAAACCTAAAATTGACTTTTCAATGGCTCCAGCACAGACAGGGTTCAGCCAATCAGAGGCACTTCCATGATACCCACCGAGATATCATGGAAGCAGAGGCCACACCGCTGCTATTACTCTTTCTCCAGGCAAGCACAGGCATGGCTGTGCTGGCTTCTTTGGTGCAATATCCCAATTCTTTGGTGTGATTTTGGGTGTTCTCCTAGAAGTTCTGTCTTTAAAGGGTTTTTTTAGACCCCTCAGCAAATTCCTTAGGCTATTTATTATGTCAAGTAGAGCCTTTCCTGATTGGATTGTCTTTTCTACAATCAAAGTCTGGGTGATACCTGGGGACTCTAAAATCTTAGAGTATTGTTGGGAGGATTGGTGAAATAATATCAGTCAAATAACAGTACATAGATAGCCTTCAATAAAATTAATTTCTTTTCAGGAAGGGACATAATTTCCAACTAGAAGACACTTGAGGGGCTATTGGAGGATTCCTTCTTAATCAGGAGGTCAGTCATGCATGTTATTGAGCACTGGGTGGATATGTCCATCACAACATTGCAATTCAAGGTTGCTGAGGTGAAACTGAGCTCCCTGGTCATCCATCCCACAAAACACAAAGCCGTGGCACACAGGATGAGTGACTGTAAAGTCTAAGTCCAAAATGCACGCTGGGGTTGGAGTGTTCTATAGAGCCTGTGGGTGTAATCTTCTTGCAAAGATGCCATAGGTCAAGGCTATAGGCAATGGAATCTGACGGCACAAGTTCAAATGCTTTGTTACCCTCTCTACCTTGGGTTAATAACCTCAGCTCTCTGAACTTCAGCTTTCCCACCTTAAGAAGGGGATATTAAGAGTGTCTACCTTAGCTTTGCTGTGAGGACTGAATGGATTGATGCATCCAAAAGGCTCAGCCCAGAGTGGCACATGGTGAATATATATATGCAATAAATGTTAGCTAGTATTATTCAGAGAGCTGATTCTAAGGAAGACATTTGCCTGAGGTCTTTTTTTATAAGCTTGTTAGCCATTTCTCTCCAATCATCTTGACAATATATTGCTGTTAAGTGCATGGCTATCTGGAGAATATTTGGATTTTTTTCAAGGGCTGCATCTGCAGCATATGGAAGTTCTCAGGCTAGGGGTTCAGAGGGAGCTGCAGCTTCCAGCCTATGCCACAGCTACACCAGATCCAAACTGCAAGCTGCAACCTACACTGCAGCTTTGGGCAATGCAGATTCTTAACCCACTGAGGGAGTCCAGGGATCAAACTCACATCTCCATGGATACTATGTTGAGTTCTTAACCCAGTGAGACACAATGGGAACTGCATGCCTTTTCTCTTTTAGCCTCACCTCAACTATGTGAAGAAGGTAGTTCTTAGGTAAGAATACTGAGGCAGAGGGAGTGGGAAAGTGATTTGCCTGAGGTCACACAATCAGCGAGTCCAGCACTAGGATTTTTTCATCTGCCTCTTTCAGAGTCTAAGGCTTATGGTCATGTCCACTGAGACCAAAGAGAGAGAACAAAGCTAAGAGAAGAATTTCACAGTGCTGAGAAGTCTGAGCTCTGGTCCCCTTTCTCAGTGTCACTCATTGGCTCTGGCCCCCTCCCCCCAGTGCACACTGGATGGTGTGGTGCAGTTGACCTCATGATACAGAAGCAGAGACCATCAGCAGGGCTTTCTCCCAGGCCTTCCCCACACAGTAGCCAGAAGTGTTAGCTAGGAAGTTACCTCTAAATTTATAGTTGGATGTTGTCAGGTGTCTTCAAAAAAGGGGGAAATTTAGATGTTATAAGGTGTTTGGGACTGTACTTTACACTTCACAAATAGACTACAAAAACAGAGTTACATGGAGTTCCTGTTGTGGCTCAGCAGAAACAAATCTGACTAGCATCCATGAGGGCTCAGTTTTGATACCTGGCCTTGCTCAGTGGGTTAAGGATCTGGCATTACTCTGAGCTGTGTTGTAGGTCACAGCAGTGGCTTGGATCCCACATTGCTGTGGCTGTGGTGTAGGCTGGTAGCTACAGCTCCAATTCTACCCCTAGCCTGGGAACCTCCATATGTTGCATTTGTGGCCATAAAAAGCCAAAAAAAAAAAAAAGAAGAAGAAGAAGAAGTAACATGAAAATAAAACAAATCACTTCCAACTCAATAGAAAATCCTCTGGTAGAGATGTGGAGTCATAATGGAGGGGGCATCTTTCCTCATGAGGGGTGGGGGTGGAGGTGACTTGTAAGTGTACATGAGATTTCAAGATCAGAGTCTTTGGTTGCTAGTTAACACACCAGCTGACTCCGAGATGGAACGCCGCAGGGGGCACAGGAAGGAACTCCAGAAGAGAGAGTACAGCTGGGCTTGGTGAGAGAAAAACCAGAAGATCCAAGATCTCTCTCTCCCTCCTCTGTCGGTCTCTGCCCACCCTTCTCTCTCTTGTCCTACCTATCCCCTCCAGTTCTCTTATTTCTGCTTCTCTCTGGTCCTCTCCTTTATGTTTATCTTAAAAGTTTCTCTGGGTCCTAAAGTTGATACAAATAGCCAATCTGAAAACACAGAGACAAGTGTCCCCCCCACATGACTGATGCTCTCTGTGGACCAAGGACGAACAACTTGATTTCTGCAAGGCCAAGAGTGATTGTCTCCCCCTGGGGCATGTATCCACTCTTGGCTCAGTCAGCAGTAGAGGATGATAGTGAATCAAGCTCATGTTTTCAGGAGGGGCCATTTGTTAAAGGAGGGAATGTATGGTGGACAGATGCTCCAAATGGTGTCTTTGAGCTGGAAAACATGAGGACTGTCTATTGGTTATTTACCTTGTACACAACTCTCTACTGTCTGAAAATGAAAGTCAAGACTGCCCTGACCATTCCACATCATTTTACTCATATCCCAACCTAAGGCTTCTGGGCTGGTCCAAACTCCAGGGAGGTAAATTAAAAAAAAAAAAAAAGATGCAGTTACAGCTCTCTTTGCAACAGTTACAAGGGTCAATTGCTTAAAAGGGTTGAGTCATGTTGTGTTGTGGATGCACAAATGCTGCTCACCATTCCAGGTACCTCCTTTGAGATGTCTGGGTAGCTTTAAGATTTACAACCAGAAAAAGCACTAGAGGTTGATTTCTTTAGACGCTAAACATGCCACAGGGTTTTGGAGTCAACTAGAGCAAGAATAAACGCAGCAAAACTGGAGTAGTATTTTATGCAAAATCACTTAAAAATTCAGATGCAATGAAAATTTTAGTCTGGAGCATTCATTTCTTAGAATGTTTAATGGAAGCTGTGGACTGAGGATTTCTTTGCAAATTGCATAACTTTACAGGAATACCCTGCCCTGTGCTAGCCTTGGGGACATCTCAGCAGAGTTTTCCCTCCACATTCTTATTTTCTGTGCTGTATTTGGAGGACTTCAGTAAAAACCCAATCCTTACAGATGTGTTTTGTCTTTTAAAAAGAGTTTATTGCTCCTGACTTCATAGCACTTTGTTTTCCTACAAGGAGGCTTTGGAATAGTTTTGCAACAGGCTTTGCCTAAGCACTCACTGATGCTTTATTTAATCACAGTTTTATAAACTCTTCACCAGCCACTTTTACAGCCCTATAATCTTGCTTAGGAGACAGATACTGCTTTTTCCCACAGTCCATTTTAAAGGCTTTACCATCTGGGATTTTTTCAGTAAACTCTTAACTAGCAAATGGGTGCCATGTTTTCAGGATTTTGCAGCCCCCAAACTCTAGGGTTGTTGTACATGAAATACCTGGTAATAAATAAGTGATGTAAACTTGTTTTTCATTCTTTTAGGGAGCTAATCATCAAAATAGATGTTAATAGTTCATAACTTGTTTAATTTGATTTATTTCCTTACTTAGTGAATAAAAGACAGTGTATTATTGCAAAGGTTAGCATATTATGTCAGATTTTTTTGAGAACATTTGACCCCCCCAAAAGAATATGATTTCTCATTCCTCCCCTCCACAGCAGTTACTGTATTCATAGAAAATGGAAAGCAACAAGGTTCAGTTGACTTGCCTGGGGTCATATTTGCTAGCCCAGAACAGAAGTCACTTGAGCTAGTTGAAGTAAAAACATGTTATAGTTTGGAGACCATGGAGGGGTATCTCATAGCCAAGAACACTTGGTCTGGAGTCTAGCTGAGTTTCCCTGAAATCTGGACCTGGAGAAGCTCATCGCTTGGTCTCTTCTTAAAGTCACTTGGTCTCTTGCCCCTGTAGCTTCATCTGTTTCTTTCTCTCTCTCTCTTCAAACCAGCCTTTTTCTGGTTTGGCACCACATGTGTATCAAACATGGCTTTTTATTCTGTATCACTTCCCTTGTCAAGCACCCAATATGGAATGACGTGTCTCCAGCTCCAAGTTTCAGACTCCTGGGGAAAGTTAGTTCAGCTCTGACCAGGTATCCGTTCCTGGTCCAAGCATCTGTGGCCAGGAAGCCATAATCACATGACTAGCGGTCTGCACAGATGGGACTGTAAACCTGATGCTCAAGGGGGTGGAGCAGGGGAGGTGATACAAGAAGTTTCTTGCAGTGAGTGATGAGGAGGAAATTGACTCACTAGGTGGAGAAACAGCTCATTTTCATACCCACTGCAGACTGGAAGTCACATCTGTCCTCTCACCCATCCCAGTTAATCCTGCTGATCTTTTCCTCCTTTTCATTTGGTCCCTTAATGGTTCTTTAATGACTTCCTCTCTTTGCTTCTCCTCACTTCTTTTTCTCTCCTCTGTTTCTTCATTGATGCATCAGGAAAGTAACATGATGCATCTATCTGGTGATGGAAAGAACACTAGTGATAGTAAATCCAAGACCAGCCTCTAGTTCAGATTTGCTTAGGGCTAGTCAGAGCAAGGTTGACCTAGACCTCGGTCAAATCACTTAACTTCCCTTGGCTGTGGTTGCTTCTGAAAATGATTAGAGCTGGGCTAGATGCTGGAAAAAACCTTAGTGATCACTTTGTCCAGGATGCTAAATATCTACATTTTGCAAGAGTAGTATCCATGGAAGATGTTACTAATTGATCTCAGCATGCTTCCTGCTTATCCAGGACTATGCTCAGAATCCTTCACAACATTCTGGGTCTCCACTACAAGTCTGTTTGGGGAAACTCATCTTTAAGATGTGACCACTTAGCCATCTCAAGGCAAGAAATCAAAGCTCAGATGTCTACCAGTTTTTCTTCCTTTTACCTTCCTTAGAGGGATGGGATATGTGAAGCCATTATTCCTAATTCCCTGAAACTTTGAAGAAAGAATTTAATCCTCTCCTCTGTCCTTCTCTTCCTGGTCACTCATTCTTTTACAGAAACTCTGTTTACTTCCTGACCTCTATTCAATCAAGCCTTTAATTCTTTAATTTCTCCTGTGGCTGAAGAATTGACAGGGTTTTTTTTTGTTTTCTGTTTTGTTAAAGCAAAGATGTGGAATTGACCATGTTTGTCTGAGAGCCTCAGCATTAGACTGGCTCACTTTGCAACTGTGTGGTGGCAGGCAACAGTGAGTATTATTTTACTATTTGCAAATATGTTTTCTGCAGCTATATTTAGACTGAAGAAAGATCCTTGCATTCTCAGCTCAAATTATAGTCAATGTTCATAATTACTGTCACCCTCAAATAGCACACTGAGTAAGGTCACATCTTCAATTCACATTTCTCATCTGTATTTACAAATGACACAGCTTTGGAACATCTGCTGTGCCTAGAGAACACTCATTTTTGCAGATGATACAGCTGTAATGGCTGGTGGCAGAATTGATTCCTTGACAACAATGCTAGGAAGCATTTCTCCCTTTCTGCCTTTCCTGCTGGATGCTGTTTTTAAAGTCTCCTTCTGGAGCTCATTTCCCCAGGAGGGATGGATTTAAACTTTTAAGGTAGCCCATTTCAACTATTTCTGCTGAAAGGCTGCCTCTTAGAATGGTTGCTAATGGCAGCCTCCATGGGGTGGGGCCACATTATGTAATAGCCCTGAGGGAGGGGAGCTGTGGGTCTAGAGAGGAGACCAATGCATGTGGAGGGATAAAAGAAAACTTTTCCAAAGACCAGACCAGGGAGAAAATCCCTAGGTCTAATGCACAGGAGGCTTCAACTGACTTTCTAGTAAAAACAGTCCTTAGTGTTGGTAGAGAATCTGGCCATACCACTTTATCCTTGGAAAGGGATAGCACTCTAGGTAAATGATGGGGAGTGGTGTTATAGGCCATGTAGACTGCATTTAAATGTTTTTTTTTTCTGGTTGTTAGTTACTTCTCATTTAAAAATATTATAAGGGGGAGTTCCCATTGTGGCTCAGCAGTGATGAACTCAGCTAATAACCATGAGTTTGTAGGTTCAATCCCTGGCCTCACGTAGTGGGTTAAGAATCTGACATTGCCATGAGCTCTGGTGTAGTTTACAGATGCAGCTCAGATCTGGTGTTTCTGTGACTATAGTGTAGGCTGGCAGCTGAAGCTCTGATTAAAAACCTAGCATGGAACTTCCATATGCCTTGGGTGCAGCTCTAAAAAGACCAAAAAAAAAAATAATTGTAAGATATGGAATCCCCTTGTGGCTTAGCAGATTAAAAAATCTGGCATTGTCACTGCAGTGGCTCTGGTTTCAGTTGTGGGATGGGTTTTGATCCCTGGCCTGGGAATTTCTGTATGCCACTGGGGTAGCGAAATAAAAAGGATACACATTATCGGGTAATAAAAGTGAGGATTTGGAGTTCCTGTCATGGCTCAGTGGAAACAAATCTGACTAGTATCCATGAGGATGTGGGTGTGAACCCTGGCCTTTCTTGGTGGGTTAGGGAACCAGCATTGCCATGATCTGTGGTGTAGATCACAGATGTGGCTGGGATCTGGCATTGCTGTGGCTGTGGGGTAGGCTGGTGGCTAAAGCTCTGATTCAACTTCTAGCCTTGGTACCTCCATATGCCTCAGGTGTGCCCCCCCCAAAAAAAATATCTATATATATATATATATAGATATACACACACACACATACACACACACATACACACACTCTATATATACTGATATATATAAAGAGAAGGCACAAATGTTTTCATTTCTGAAGGCACATATCATTTGCAGGAAATGCAGAGGACAGAGGAACATTTTGAATTGAACCATAAATAGGAATTGGCCCAATTTAGAGCAAAGGAATTCTACAGGTTCAAGGGCCCAGGTGACACACTGTAAGGGCACAAAGGGAATGAAGGGAAGAATCTCGGGATTAAAAAAAGACCTAAAAGACAGAGTAAAATTTTTTTTGTTGGGCAAGATTAATCTATGATAAAATTATTTAAAAAGTAATTTCCAGAGTTCCTGTAATGGGTCAGTGGTGAGCAAATCTGATTTGGAACCATTAGGTTGTGGGTTCGATCCCTGGCCTCGCTCAATGGGTTAAGGATCTGGCATTGCCATGAGCTGTGTTGTAGGTAACAGATGTGGCTTGGATCCCACATTGCTGTGGCTCTGGTATAGGCCAGTGGCTACAGCTCCAGTTAGACCCCTAGCCTGGGAAACTTCATATGCTGAGGGTGTGGCCCTAGAAAAGGCAAAAAGACAAAAAAAATATTTCCTATCTTAAATCATGCCATGATGAATGGGCTCTTTTAGATGATAAGTTTGACCTTTCTGTGTTACGGAGGAGGAACCTGGGGCCCAGTCAGACAAAGTGATTTGCTTAACGTTTAAAAAGTTCGAGTTCCAGTTGTGGCTCAGTGGTTATAAACACGACTAGTATGCATGAGGATAAGGGTTCAATTCCTGGCCTCAGTCATTGGGTTAGGGATTCAGCATTGTCATGCTCTGTGTGAATGCTGTGGACTTGGCTTGGATATGGCATTGCTGTGGCTGTGTTGTACCCCTTTCCACTTCAATCCCTAAACTGGGAACTTCTGTATGCCATGAATGTAGCCCCAAAAAGAATAAAAAAAAGGGAGCGAGTGGGAGAGTTATGGTAAGAATCCAGATGCCCTGGCCTGTGTGTGATGTTTCTGCTACTTTCCCCTGAGTACCATCTTTGTCATACGTTAATTTTATCTTTGAATTCATTGAGCTAGATAAAAATCACAGCAGATGTGAGTACATGTTGGAAACTACTTTGTGTTAATCAATTCTGTTCATTGCTTTTCAAGCAAAACTGTCTCTCTATTTGTCCTTTATATAGCAGCTGTAAGCAAGCCCAGGAGCTGTGACATTCTCTGAATTTTGGAGTCACAGAATAAAGTTATTCTTTTGGTTCTACTTGCTTGGATATCATAAAAGCACTTCCATCATTCAGCACTATTACATTGCTTGTAAGTTGAAATTAAGGCTATTAAATAATCCTTCTTTTTATTATCAAATTTCTTTTTTTAATATTTCTTCCAGCACTGATTTAAATGATGTATTTTTCATGTGTAGCACTTTTTCTTAGGGGATTCATTCTTTCGTGGCCAACCCGCAGCACATGGAGTTCCTGGGCCAGGGATCAGCTCAAAGCTGCTGTTTTGACCTAAGCCTTGGCTGCACCAATGCCAGATGCTTACTCCACATTAAGCTGGGCTGGGCTGGGGATTGAACCTGTGTCCCAGTGCTCCCAAGATGACACTGATCTCATTGAGTCAGAGCAGACATTCTGGAATTCATTTTTTTTTTTACTTTTTTTTTTGTTTTTATTTTCCCACTGTACAGCAAGGGGATCAAGTTATCCTTACATGTATACATTACAATTACATTTTTCCCCACCCTTTCTTCTGTTGCAACATGAGTATCTAGACAAGTTCTCAATGCTACTCAGCAGGATCTCCTTGTAAATCTATTCTAAGTTGTGTCTGATAAGCCCAAGCTCCCGATCCCTCCCGCTTCCTCCCTCTCCCATTGGGCAGCCATTGTCTTTTCTCCAAGTCCATGATTTTCTTTTCTGAGGAGATGATCATTTGTGCTGGATATTAGATTCCAGTTATAAGTGATATCATATGGTATTTGTCTTTGTCTTTCTGGCTCATTTCACTCAGGATGAGATTCTCTAGTTCCATCCATGTTGCTGCCAATGGCATTATGTCATTCTTTTTATGGCTGAGTAGTATTCCATTGTGTATATATACCACATCTTCCAAATCCAATCCTCTGTCAATGGACATTTGGGTTGTTTCCATGTCCTGGCTATTGTAAAGAGTGCCGCAATGAACATGCGGGTGCAGGTGTCTCTTTTAAGTAGAGTTTTGTCTGGATATATGCCCAAGAGTGGGGTTGTAGGATCATATGGAAGTTCTATGTATAGATTTCTAGGGTATCTCCAAACGGTTCTCCATAGTGGCTGTACCAGTTTACATGGAATTCATTCTTAAATAGACTGGAAGTTTTGAAAATGGCAGCTATCTGATGTAGATTGGCATGAAAGGTAACCACTTAAAGTTTTAGAAATCTCAATAGAAATGTGTATTCTGACCACACAGGAAATTTAGCCAATAAGTTCATTGTACCAAAATAGATTTAGGATTAAATTGTTCAATAGTTCAATATAGTTTGAGAGAAAATCAATTTTAATGAAGTCTCTATAATAGAGATGTTCATTTCTTTATGACACATATTTATCATTGATTGTTTCTGTTTCCAAAAAGAGGCAGGATTTCAGGCTCCTTTTAAGTAATTAACAACCCAATCAGTGTGCCACAAGAAACATTTAATTTCTCTAGCTATTGGTGTAAAAAGTCAACAAAACATGCTACTATTTCACTGGGAATGGTTCTTTTTAAAATAATTGTGTTAACAATTCAAGCTAGAACATAGAATTATATGTTGTTTATCTTGTGGATAATAGCATATGTTTTTAACTTTAATGGGCTATGTAATTATACTGGAGCAAGAGATCTGGAAAAATCATAAGCTGGATAAACTCTTGGCTTCAGGAGAGCCGTTCTTTCTTTAGGGGCCATCTGACAAGGAGAGTTTCCCACCCTTTAAAAAGTCTTCACAGTTGTTTTTTCCATGATCATCCCCACTAGCCCCTTCCATCCCTTAGTGTCAAGACTGTTCTCTAGAGGCTGTGTCTCCATTGTCAGGCTCTCCTCACATTTCCTCCCTGCCTCCCCCACACCAGCAGTAACGGGTGTGAATTGCCTTCTCAGTGGTAATTACCTATGGAGAGAAACCTCAGAGCTTCTTCAAAAAAGGTAGATCATTGGAGTTCCCATCCTGGCTCAGTGGTTAATGAACCCTTTTAGTATCCATAAGGACTCAGGTTCTATCCCTGGCCTCACCAAGTGGGTTAATGATCCGGCATTGCTGTGAGCTGTGATGTAGATTCCAGATGAGCTCAGATCTGGCATTGCTGTGGTTGTGGTGTAGGCCAGCAGCTACAGTTCCAATTCGACCCCTAGCCTGGGAACCTCCATGTGCTGTGGGTGCAGTCCTAAAAGGACAAACAAAACAAAGCCAACAAAAAAAGGCAGATCATTGATTTTCAGACTTGGAGAACTCATTGATTAGTAAAATGAAGAATTTAGGAAGCCCACTTTTGATTGCTAACTTTTGCTTTTGTCAGGTAAGGGCATGAACATAATAGTAGCTATACCTTCTATCACTGGCACTTCAAAGAGAAAGAAAATATTGACACTGAAAACAGAGGATGGTCCTTTAGACCCAGAGAGGCAGTTGATGAACACACACACACACACACACACACACACACAGACAGACACACACACACACACAATTAGTTATTTTTCTTATTTTGTCTTGGTAGGGTGAAAGCTTTGCCTTGGATTTGAGTTTGGACTAGCATTTGGATACCTCTTGCAAAATGATTGGATTTTTTCAAGTGACATCTTTAAAAGGAGGGCCCTTTTCAAGTTCCTTGAAGAAAGTTGAATACCTTGGGGTGACCTTATTTTATGAGGCAGGATACAATGTGGATGAAGAACATAGACTCTGGAGTTCCCTTGTGGTGCAGCAGGTTAAGGATCCAGCATTGTCACACAGTGGCTCAGGTCACTGCTGTGGTAAAAGTTGGACCCCTGCCCTGGGAATGTCCACATGCCACAGGCACAGCCTAAAAAAAATAATAATATTAAGAGAGAGAGAATGTAGATTCTGGGGCCAGGCTGCCCAGGTTTTATACACATGTGTGTGCATGCACACATGGACACACACACACACAAACACACACACGGATTTATTGTGAAGATTTGGTTCACGTGATTATGGAGGTTGAAGAGTTCTACCACTTGCAATTGGAAAGCTAGAGACCCAGGAAAGCCCATGACGTAATTTAGTCTGAACCCAAAGACCTGAGAACCAGGATAAATGATGATGTAATCCCCATCCAAGGGCAGGAGACCAATGCCCCAGGCCAAATAGGCAGGAAGGGAACAAATCCTCCCTTGCCCTGTTCTTACATTTTATTTTCTCCAGGCCCCTAGGGGATTGAATGGTGACTGCCCATGATGGGGTAGGCAGCCTCCTTCACTGAGTCCACCAATTCCGGTGCCTGTTTTATCCAGAAATGATGGTAATCTGGGCACCCTGTGTGTGGCCCAGTCAATTTGACACATAAAATGAACTGCCACAAGCACCTTGGTGTGTAGTCAGTCAGCCCCAGCCTTCTCCTGGAGAAGAGTGGGATCTGTGTTGGGTAGGCCAAGGGCACAGAGTTCCTGCATTCTGGTTCCCTCTTGGGGACTCCCTAGTTCTGGTCAGACATCCCAAGACTGTTGCTAGAGACTAGAAGGATAAAGGAAATGCCGTTACCTATACTGAAAAATAATGCCTAAGGGTTTTTGTTATGATTAACTAAACCAAGGCATTGGGAGATAGAAAAGGAATTTCTGTTAATGGAATGAATTCAGACTTAATATAGATAAATCTGGGAGTTCCCATCTTGGAACAGTGGAAATGAATCTGACTAGGAACCATGAGGTTGTGGGTTCGATCCCTGGCCTTGCACAGGGGGTTAAGGATCCAGTGTTGCCATGAGCTGAGGTGTAGGTCACAGATGTGGCTCAGATCCTGCATTCTTGTGGCTGTGGCATAAGTCACCAGCTATAGCTCTGATTGGACCCCTAGCCTGGGAACTGCCATATGATATGAGTGCAGCCCTAAAAAGACAAACAACAACAACAAAAATATATATGTAGAGAGATAGATAAATAACTAGATAGAAAAAATCTGACTATTTTATACCAAATGTGAGAACTTGTTGTCTAGAATAGAAATGTCTAAATTGTAGAATTTTTGAAACTAAATGCTATCTTGATTTGACCACATGTGTAAAGCCACATAAACTACATGAAAATTATTTGCTGTGAACATATTGTCTATCTTTTTGAATTTTGATGCTTCTCAGGGGTTTGAAAATTACTTAGAGTAAATATTTCTTTTTTTATCTTTTATCTTAGATCAAAATCAATTTGATCATTATGCAGTCCTAATAGATTCTTTCTATGAGAATCTGAATTTACAAATCCTGAAATAGTGGTATTTATATTAACGAAGATAGACTTTTGTAGTAAAATTTATGCCTAAGTCTGGCATCAGTACATATGAATTAAGAGTCAGTAGTAATATTTTATTATTAATATTGGCAACTTATTCTGCTTCTTTGGCCTTCTATATAGATACTTGCAGGTCTTTATTGTCTAGCTGTAAGAAAAATATCGGTATCCATGAAGCATCAAAAAGCTTTTTCTGGTCAAGCATTTTTCTTGTATGTCTGCAGTGGGGGTGGGAGGAAGACAATCAAGTTATTGGTATTATTTTACCTAAATTAACTTAATGCCCCAAGAAGGCATTAGAGCCACTCAGCATAACAATGATGGTCCTTTACATTAGTTCTAGCACTTTCCAGGTTTCCTAGTGTTCATCTTTATGTTATCTCAGTGATGTGCATCAACAGAAGAGCTCGTGAATAAGCCTGATAACTGTGAAACTAACAAACAGGAGCAGAATTTGTCAGCTGTATAATGACCAAGCGTATATTTTCTGATTCCATAATGGATTCAGTCCATCTATCTGTTCTTTGGTTTTTCTGGGTGTTTGAAATTGGTCAAGGGCAATGACTTTAAGTGCTGAAATGATCTAAGCTAGAATTCCCCCAAAACATTCTTCAGTTGGGATATAACTGGTAGGAGGCAAAAAAGAAGGAAAGTGTCAGTCAACTAGCTTGAGTGTTGTCTAGAACTTTTTTATCACACACTTTTCAGAGTCTTTAGTGCACTTGTCTGCACTGTGAATCTCCCACGAGAAATATCCTGAACTGTTTTGAACACAGAACCCCTTTCCCTCAAATCATTGCATGTGACCAGTATTTAGTGGAACAGATGTTTGGACAAGGTTATCTTTGCTTTTCCTCAGTCTTGGAGAATATCAGTCTGTGGATGTCTGTAGGATTATTTTCTTATCCATCTAACAAAATATCCTGTGAGATGCAAAGCGAATGAGGGCTCTGGTTCTCATGAACAACATTGTAGATGGTATGGAGTTGGGGCTGCAAACATTAAGAGTCTAGACTTTGGCCTAGAGTCATATTAGTTGGTCTTTAAATGCAGTGAATTTCTTTCTTTCTTTTTTTTTTTTTTTTTTTTTTTTTTTTTTTTTTTTTTTTTTTTTTTTTTTTTGCTTTTTAGGTCTGTACCCATTGCATATGGAGGTTCCCAGGCTGGGGGTCTACTCCGAGCTACATCTGCCAGCCTACACCATGGCCACAGCAATGCCAGATCCGAGCCATATCTGCCACCTATGCCACAGCTCATGGAAATACCAGATCCTTAACCAACTGACTGAGGCCAGGAATTGAACCCACAACCCCATGATTCCTCGTTGGATTTGTTTCTGCTGTGCCACGACAGGAACTCCAAAGTTTTTGTTGTTGTTGTTGTCTTTTTATGGCCACACTTGCAGCATATGCATTTCCTGGGCTAGAAATAAAATCAGAACTGCAGCTGCCAGCCTAAGCCACAGCCATAACAACATAGCAACACCAGATCCCAGCTGTATCTGGGACCTACGCTATAGCTTAGGTCCAAACCACTGAGCAAGTCTAGGCATTGAACCTGCATCTTCACAGGTAATATGTCAGGTTTTTATTCCACTGAGCCAAAACAGGAACTCCTGCAGTGAAAAGTTTTACATTCTCCTTTAATGTGTATGGATGTTTTGTGCATTGCACTCAGGTGTGTGTATTGACTGTCACAAACTTTATAAAATTTTTATTACTTATAATTTGTGCATTACATAATTTATTATCATATATATGCATACATAATTTTTATATAATTGCACAAATGTATCTTGGAGTGTACTTAGATTTTGATTTTTCACTGTTATCCCCCATCCTTCCCAGCCTCCCATATATGCATGGTTTTTTTTGGCTGCCCTGTATACATTTACGTATTTTGATCATTGCTTCTATAATATATACTTACTGGATTTTGGTGTTAAAGCAGTACTAGTTTCATAAAACAAATTGGGAACATTTCTACATATTTCAAAGGCCTTAGTTTGATATCATTAGAATTACCTTTTTTAAAAAGAGATAGATCTCAGCTGAATATACCCAGTCCTGGTGCCTTTTATATCTAGCAGTGGCTCCTTTTTGGTATGTTAGCTTGTCTGTTTTATCTTTTTCATTTCTGGCTTAATTTTCCTTGTCAAAATTATTCTCATCTAATACATACACAAATTTTAATACATTAATTAATTATTAATTTTAAAGTTCAACATAGGAGTTCCCAGAATTCCTGTCGTGGTGCAGTGGTTAATGAATCCGACTAGGAACCATGAGGTTGCGGGTTCGATCCCTGCCCTTGCTCAGTGGGTTAATGATCTGGTGTTGCTGTGAGCTGTGGTGTAGGTCACAGACATGGCTCGGATCCTGGGTTGCTGTGGCTCTGGCATAGGCTGGCAGCTTCTGCTCCGATTAGACCCCTAGCCTGGGAAACTCCATATGCCATGGGAGTGGCCCAAGAAATGGCAAAAACACAAAAAAAAAAAAAAAAGATAGGAGTTCCCATTGTGGTACAGTGGAAAAGAATCCAACAAGGAACTGTGAGGTTGAAAGTTCAATCCCTGGTCTTGCTCAGTGGGTTAAGAATCTGGTGTTGCTGTGAGCTGTGGTGTAGGTCACAGATGTGGCTCAGATCTCGTGTTGCTGTGGCTGTGGCTGTGGCATAGGCCAGCAGCTGTAACTCTGATTAGACCTCTATCCTGGGAACCTCCATATGCCACAGGTACAGCCCTGAAGAGACAAAAGACAGTAAAATAAAATAATAAAATAAAATAAAATAGTTTGAGATCAATAGGTGAGAAGCTAAAATAAAAAAAATAAAATAAAATAGTTTGAGATCAATAGGTGAGAAGCTCTTTCTTGTTCTGTCTCTGCATTCTCCTCTCAGCATCTCAGCTATCGTTGCAGTTAGATATGTGAGGAATCTTGTCAAGAAAGTGTTCACTTTGCAATTGTGCTGAATAAATCATGTTCCAAACCACAGTCTTGATCATGGAAATAAACAGACTTCAGGGGAGAAATCTAATGCAGAAGTTCAGGGAGTCTTCCTAGTGCCAAGAAAGCTGGGTGGATTCCTCAGGTACTCTTAGGAGAATTATAGTTGGAGAAAGCGGGTTCATCATGAGAAGTGAGAATGATTCCTACGAAGATAGAATGGATTTCCTCACAGACGTGGGGAGTATAAGACTTAAAAAAGATATGATTCTGAAACCTCTCAGCTGGATTTTGTGCTCCTTGATATTGGGTAACATTTTGACTGTTAAACATACACCAGGATATGTTCCAAATACTCTGCATGGATTAATGCCTTGAAGCCTGAACACAGCCTGGGAAACAGTGATTATCACCATCTTCCGCTTAGAAAGGGGGAAACAGGCACAGAGAGGTCCACGACTTGCCTAAGTTTGCACACCTGGAACAAGGCTGTGAGCCTGTGGACCCAGCTGTTCTGTCTCCAGGCCCCACAGCATAAACCATGATATTTGACCACCTTTCCAGTGAGACTGCAGTTTGTGAACCTCTGTAAGGCAGTGACCATCAGAGAAAGCATTCAGTATATATTTGCAGGATAAATGTTAAGCGATTGGGCAAATGAGGGAGGTAATTGGCTGTAATGCTAAGCAGAAAGGGAAAAGGACTTGAATAGAGCTAAAAATAGAGTTGTGGGAACAGTGGCCTCTTAATTATGGGACTATCACTTAGGAAGCAGTTTACATTACATTTAAATGTTTCAACATGGGGGAAGACCAGTAGTAAGTTGTCTTTTCACTCAACTCTCAAAGCTCCTGTTGCTGCTTTTCTTTAGGTACAGAATTTCCTAGATCTTCAATATTTCTTGCTTTATGAATTTAAATGGCCTCAACTCCCCTTAGGGTTATTAGAATGAAACAGTAGGAATTGATATGAAATTTGTGGAAGATTTGCCAATGGGATTGTCCTAGTTATGAAGGTCAGTTATTGGTGGTTAATTGTGTTTTCTCTCATGGAGTCAGGTCATCAATTTTTAAACTAATCAATGACCCTCTCAGCAAGATCAGAAGGAGGCCAGGGTGTAGGGGAAAGAGACAAACTCTAGGTCTCATTGATTTACTTCTCTTGATGCAGCTGATTTTCTGTGCACGTGGTGTCCTAGTGCATAAGAGCGGCCATCCCATCTGCCATATATGGATTGTGATGACAGAATTGGAAGGAGATGAGACCATAACTTCTCATGCTGAAAAATTATAAGCAACCTGTATCTTTACAGTTAGAGAATGGTCACACGTTATGATACTACATCTTAATGGAAATAATATTCCACCTTATCCAATATGGGCTTCACATCATGTTAAAAGACAAGAATCAGGTGCAAAGATGGATGTGCAGTGTGATCACAGTTCTGAAAAGCAAGAAAACTGAATCTTTTCCAAGAATGAAGCCTGGGAGTATAAGTTACCACAGGATGAGTCCTGGTTTTCTTTTTTCTTTTGCCTTATTTTCTTTTTTGCCTTTTTTTTAGGGCCACACCCATGGCATATGGAAATTCCCAGGCTAGGGTTCAAATTGCAACTATAGTCACCACCCTATGCCACAGCCACAATAATGCCAGATCCAAGTCTGTAACCTACACCACAGCTTATGGCAACACTGGATCCTTGACCCACTGAGTGAGGCCAGGGATCAACCCACAACCTCATGGTTACTAGTTGGATTCATTTCCACTGAGCCCTATGGGAACTCCAGTCCTGGTTTTCTTGATGTGGTTGGACAGGCACATGGAGAGGGCTGAGGGCAGCATGGATTTGTTTTCATTTTCCTCCTACTTTTCCATCTTTTCTGAATTTTCTGTAATGATCACATATACTCAGGCTTTAAAAAAAACTGAAAGTGAAGTCTATTGCTGTTATAAAGGGGTAAGATCAACTTTATTTTTAAACCTCTTTCACAAAGGATTTGAAAGCAATAAACCTTTAATAAAAGAAAACAGCTGTGAAAGAGCTTTGAAAGTTAAAATGCTTCTGTCGAAACAGTAAACAGAACCTTCTCTTTGCTGGCATCACTTCATGAAAAGGCAATTTGATTCTATTAACTGGCACATTTCACTTTAAAAAGACCCAAGAGAAATCGTCTTAGGCCAGAACATCCCAGGCACCAAACTTCAGAACTGCGGGGTGTGGGGTGGGTGCTTTAGCATAGCAGTGATACTGAATTCATCTCTTTTGACCTTCTGGGAATGGAAGCCTGACAGTTCTTGGTGATTTAGAGCTGTGCTCAGTAATGTTTGTTGAAGCTGCACCATGCACCATGGAGAGTGACTCATCACCAAACTCAGGAGAAAGGTCAGCTACTCTGTGGGCTCCAGTCTGTTGGGGGTCCCTCTGGGAGCATGGAGCTTACCCAAGACCTGGAGTTGGAGGAGGACCTATTCCTTCCCACATGGAACAGAGAGCCTGGAATCTGATGTCAAAGGGGTTGAGCCATACTTGGCTTAAGGGTAACTTTCAGTGTGACCTTGGCCAAGCCAGCACTTGACCTCTATGAACCCTGATTTCTTTACCTGTCAAATAGGGGTAATAACATATATCTTCTAGCTCACAAGAACTGTGAGGAACAAAGTGGAATGAGAGTATAAAAATATTATACAAACTATAATGGCTTTCACAGGTGTGTGGGCTTGTGACAGTGCATGGTCGGCAGGCATTGCTAAGTTCTAATTGCTATCTGGGTCTTCTGAGGAAGCCTCTGCCTACCCTGAGTACATCCCTGCCTACCCTGGGCTGAACAAATAATAATAATAAGAGTAATAATAATAATAACAGCAATACTAGCTAGCCTTATAGGAGCACTCTCTGCCAGGACTGTTCTAAGAACTTAACATGTATCTCCTCTTTTTTTTTTTTTTTTTTTTTTTTTTTTTTTTTTTTTTTTTTTGCTTTTTTTGTTAAGGTCATACTCACAGCATTTGGAGGTTCCCAGGCTAGGTGTCCAATTGGAGCTACAGTTGCCAGTCTACACTGAAACACCAGATCCGAGCTGCCTCTGGGACCTACACCACAGCTCATGGCAATGCCTGATCCTAATCCATTGAGAGAGGCCAGAGATGGAACCCACAACCTCATGGTTCCTAGTCAGATTCGTTTCCACTGTACCAAAATGGGAACTCCTATCACCTCATTTTAATACTTGAAAATATTTCATGGTACTGTCAGTACCAGGAAGTAGGTAGGTACTGTAATTGTCCCCATTTTACAGGTGGGTAAACTGAGGCACAGACTGGTTAAGTAACTCATCCTAGGTCACACAGTTAGCAAATAGAGGAGTGATTGGCATTTGCATCCAGGCAGTCTGACTCTGGGACCTGGTAGAAAGCTGTAGCTATTTTTCTCAACATACAAGGAAGAAGAGTTTGGGATATTTATCAGCTGGTTGCCTTAGATTCCTACTTTAAGAGCCATTGTGGATCAGGTTTGCTTTCCTTTAGGTGTGGCAATGAAGCAAATCTGATGGTGGGCTGGGAGTGGGCCAGAGTGGCTGGGTGCTTGTCCATGACTGGGAATGCAGCTGTGCCTTACTGTTAGTAGGCCAGCTGTGGAAGGCTTCCTTCTCCTCCATGTCACCAGTAGAAAAGAACAGGACTGATTGGGAAAGGACTGTGACTGGCTGGGTTATAGGAAACCAGGAAGCCACCCAGGCCAGCATGGAGAGGTTCTGTGAACCCCAATGGAGAACACTCCTTAAATAGCAGACTTGGTTTGGAAAGGAGGGGCTCTGAAAACAGCCACCACACTGCCCTGGGGACTGAAGAAAGAGGCTCAGGTGAGAAGCAGCAGTACCTGGGGGCCTGTGGGAGGTTAAAGGGTAGCAGCACCATAGCCCAGGGCTGCATCTTAGATACAAGAACCTAGGCTGAGAAATGAGCAGTGCCCAGGGCCTCGGGAAGACAGAGGCCTGAACAGTCCATCATGGTGCATCTTCACATTCCCACATGGGGGCTCTGAGGTCTGAGGAGGCTAGGCAGGAACTTCTCACCATTTTAATATTAGTCAGTGACAGTCTAAATGTCTAGACCTGGTCAAACACATTCTTTTTTTTTTTTTTTTTTTTGGTCTTTTTGCCATTTCTTGGGCCGCTCCCGCGGCATATGGAGGTTCCCAGGCTGGGGGTCTAATCGGAGCTGTAGCTGCCAGCCTACGCCAGAGCCACAGCAACGCAGGATCCGAGCCGTGTCTGCGACCTACACCACAGCTCACGGCAATGCCGGAACCTTGACCCACTGAGCAAGGGCAGGGATCGAACCCGCAACCTTATGGTTCCTAGTCGGATTCGTTAACCACTGCGCCACGACGGGAACTCCAAACACATTCTTAACTTTGGATGTTTCAGTGTGTTAATGATTTGCTCCCTGCCTCTTAGTTCAAGGCTAAGTTTAGCTGTCCTGGGACTCGATGCAAAGTTGCTGAACAACAAAAGCATTGGTACTTGACCTGTGTGTGCAAGCTTGTGCACAGTGCTGTTAATTTTCATATTCCAACAGGATGACTTATCACTTTCCTGAAACTCTGAGAACCATGATTTTATTTAAACCCTGGCTCAAACAAGCTTGGTTTAAAGTGAGTCAATCTTCTGTTGAGTATGATTGGTATGACCACCCATTCTTGTGGCCTTGAGAAGGGAAGAGCTGAGTCAAGCCATGGCAGGTGCTGCAGGAGGACATGGGGGTGGGGTCAGGGCAGGACTAGTGGAATGCGGGGTTGGGGTGAGAGTTGTGAGCAAGGAACTGTGCCAAGTGGTGGTGCTGCCTGGGACCCACTGTGCCCTTGGGAGATTTTATGGGCTGGAATAACAGGTATAGAACTGAGTAAAACAAATGCTAGGGTACAGTGGAATCCCAAGTAGAGTTGGCTATTTACCCCCAATCAGTTATGATTCCGTTTTAAGTAAAATCAAGGCAGTTTGTTATGTCCATGAAAAAAAAAAAAAACCTAATCAATCATGATCATAATTTTTGGTAATAAGAGTTTTACTCAGCATTGGGCTCTATCACTTCTTAGATGGTACAATTTTCAGAATTAAAATTCCATTTCATTTCGTGGTTTTTTTTTTTTTTTTGAAATTTTGCCTATAATTGGCATTGACATAGTAAAACCAAACCAGTCCTTTCAGAAGCTACTGAGGTTAATTAGTTTATTTAAGATACACTTGTGTAATATATGCCACATTTGTAATGGTGTTCTAGCTGAAGGTGATGATGCAAAGAGTATTTCTGTCTTTTCTTCCTAGCACTGTATTGGGGAAATTCAGAAAGTGCAGAAACACTGTGTTGATGCAAATTAACACAGAATTAACTGCTTGAGTGGTATTGAAGAAGCACTGAGTCCCAGGGAAGGAGATGATGGGCTGTGATATCAGAGAAGAAACAACAGAGGTGTTAGAATTCTGTCTGGGTCTTGGGTAGAGTAATATTTGAGTATGTGGAGCTGGAGAAGTGCAGGTGAGGGGAACACAAGAGGACCAGGAAGCTCAAAATGCAGAAATGTGGGGGTGCTGGGCAGTGGGGGAGTGGGCAACAGGAAGTCTAGGCTGGGTGTGGAGGAGAGAAATGTTTTACCACCTTGCAAGAAGGTAAGTCAGCAGAAAGTAGAGCACAGCTTATTGATGTTTAGATTAACTGTAAATATAGTTTCACTTGCCATTATGCGGTAATTATTTAGCATTTCTTTGTTACATATGATAATTACTCAAATTTTCATCTCTTTGGAAACGTGTATGAAATACCTGGAGGAACAAAGTGATTGTGCTTTTTAAGGTGCTGGGAGTTTTCCCCAGAGATAAGAGGGTCAGCTTCAGTGGGTCTGGATCTCTCTGAAATTCAAACTTGAGACATCTTTCTCATCTAGAGGAAGACTCACTGACCTCATTAGAGTCTTGAGGGGTCTGACAACCCAAGAGACATTAATAATGCAGCTCTTGCTCTCCTGACTTAGAATATTTTTAATCAAACATCTGACTTCTGTCTCCCACACCATTAACTTTTTCTTCACTGGTAGATCTTTTCCATCAATGTACAAATAATGCTGTCTTTTTTTCTAACATACTAAAAAAAAGTTCTTGCTCCCAGCTTCATTTCCAGTCACCAGCCAGTGTCGTCCCATGTATAGCTCACCTCTCCTTAAGAGGTGACTGAGCTTTGAGTGATCATGGCTTCTGCCACCCAGCAGAATCTCCCATCTTGCTGTCCCTGTGGAGGTGGTGTCTCCCTTCTTGTGTCCCAGGCTGGCTGTGGCATGGGTGGCTGTCTCTGCCCGGCTCTCAGGCACTGCCCTTGGCTAGCTTCCCTCTCACCTCTCTGCCTTCTACTCTGTCTTCTTTGCTGAGTCCTTCTCTCATCTCCAACCTCTAAACTGGGAATGCACCAGCATCTGGGATTTGGACCTCTTTTCCCTCTGCACTTACTGCCCTAGTGACCTCATCTAGTCCCATGCCAGTAGGTGACCACCTGCTTGCTGATGAGCAGAAGCTGTTGTCAGTTCTTAGAATGTAATGTAGTCATCCAGCCTCCCCGTCTTCCCCACCAAAGCTCCCTCCTGAGTTTACCCCATGGATGAGCCTTGCTATCAGCCTTGATCCCTAGCTTTCCTTCATCCCACATCTTATAATTCCCCACATCCCTGTCACCATATTCGCCTGTGTGTACCATTAAAAAATATCCAAAATCTAATCACAGAGACCATTTCCACTGCTGCAGCTCCAATCCCAAGTCCCCTTTGCATCTATCCTGTATTATTGCAAAAGCCTCCAGTGAGAGATCTTCCCGTTACTGCCTGTGATTTAATTCCATCATTCTTTTATTTATTTATTTATTTATTTTGTCTTTTTCCCATTTCTTGGGCCGATCCTGTGGCATATGGGGATTCCCAGGCTAGGGGTCGAATTGGGGCTGTACTCACCTGTCTACGCCAGAGCCACAGCAACGCATGATCCGAGCCGCGTCTGCAACCTACACCACAGCTCACGGCAATGCTGGATCCTTAACCCACTGAGCAAGGCCAGGGATCGAACCCGCAACCTCATGGTTCCTAGTCGGATTCGTTAACCACTGCGCCATGACAGGAACTCCTAATTCCATCATTCTTAATTCTGCAAACAGACTGTTTATATCAAAATAGAGGTCATCCTGTATCACATTCTGGATGAACATCCTCCACTGACTTTTCATCTCAATCAGGATAAAAGCTAAATCCCAAGAAATGGCCCACTAGATTCATCCCCTGGACCATGTTCCTGTCCTGGGCTACTCTCCCCTCACTCCCTCTTGATATGTACTGATAGATCCTGGCTCTTTGCTGTTCTTGCATTGTGTAGGCAAGTTCTTGCTTCCCAGGCTTCTGCTGTTCTCTCTGCCTGCACAACTCTTTCCCTGTTACCTGCGAGGTTCATTCCCTCGTCAGTTTGGGACCTCACTCAGGTGTCAGCTTAGGCTTTCTGGAGTCACTGAGTCTAAAACTGCAGCTCTCCCCACTCCATCCCAGTTCTTTCTCCTTCATGATTCTTTCCTTGTGAGCCCTGTACCATTTCCCATCCCATGCATTTCACTCTTCTGTTTATTTTCTGCTATCTTCCACTAGAATGTAAAGGCAAGGGTTCTGTTTGCCTTGTTCACTGCTCTGTACTCAGCACATAGAAGTGGAGCAGCTGGTTCTTGTTATACACTCAGTCAATATTTACTGAATGAACAAGTCAGCTTAAAAAATAGTCCCCAGATTAAAAGTAGTTTAGAGATTCTGAGCACCCTCAGATCACGTAACAAACACTCAAATATTTCAATAAATAACCTACATGGAACTAAAAGACTAGAGATATGACAATATATAGTGAAATTACAGCACATGTAGAACTTGCTTCTTTGAGGAAATGCTTGGTTTTGACCATATCCTCAATTTTTTTTTCTTGTCTCTTTAGTGCCATTACCATGGCATCTGGAAGTTCCCAGGCTGGGGGTCAAATTGGAGGCACAGTTGTGGGCCTACACCACATTGACAGCAACACCAGATCCAAGCTGCATCTGTGACCTACACTGCAGCTCATGGCAATGCGAGGTGCTAAACCCACTGAGTGAGGCTAGGGATCAAACCCACATCCTCATGATACTACTCAGGTTCATTACCACTGAGCCATGATGGGTACTCCTTTTTACTAAATTTTATAAGTGTAGAATACTGAAAAATAATACTTGAAATCATATATGATCATTATTTGAGTATGTAATAACATGAATTTTTAAAGAATATTTTTTGTCATTAAAAATGTTGGTCACCTATATGCCGAGAACTATAAAACTTTAATCAAAGAAATCAAAGAAGATATAAAGAAATGGAAAGATGTTCCAATGTCCTGGATTGGAAAAATCAATATTGTAAAAATGGCCATACTACCCAAAGCAATCTACAGATTCAATGCAATCCCTATCAAATGACCCATGACATTTTTCACAGAACTAGAACAAACAATCCAAACATTTGTATGGAACCACAAAAGACCCAGAATCGCCAAAGCAATCCTGAGAAACAAAAACCAAGCAGGAGGCATAACTCTCCCAGACTTCAAGAAATACTACAAAGCCACAGTCATCAAAACAGTGTGGTACTGGTATCAAAACAGACAGACAGACCAATGGAACAGAATAGAGAACCTGGAAATAAACCCTGACACCTATGGTCAACTAATCTTTGACAAGGAAGGCAAGAACATAAAATGGGAAAAGGAAAGTCTATTCAGCAAGCATTGCTGGGAAACCTGGACAGCTGCATGCAAAGCAATGAAACTAGACCACACCCTCACACCATGCACAAAAGTAAACTCCAAATGGCTGAAAGACTTAAATATATGACAGGACACCATCAAACTCCTAGAAGACAACATAGGCAAAACACTCTCTGACATCAACATCATGAATATTTTCTCAGGTCAGTCTCGCAAAGCAATAGAAACAAGAGCAAAAATAAACCCATGGGACCTAATCAAACTGAAAAGCTTCTGCACAGCAAAGGAAACCCAAAAGAAAACAAAAAGACAACTTTCACAATGGGAGAAAATAGTTTCAAATGATGCAACCAACAAGGGCTTAATCTCTAGGATATATAAGCAACTTATACAACCCAACAGCAAAAAAGCCAATCACCCAATGGAAAAATCGCAAAAGACCTGAATAGACAGTTCTCCAAAGAAGATATACAGATAGCCAGCAAACACATGAAAACATGCTCATCATTGTTGATGATAAGAGAAATGCAAATCCAAGCTACCGTGAGATACCACCTCACACCAGTCAGAATGGCCATCATTAATAAATCCACAAAGAACAAGTGCTGGAGGGGCTGTGGAGAAAAGGGAACCCTCTTGCACTGTTGGTGGGAATGGAAACTGGTACAGCCACTATGGAGAACCGTTTGGAGATACCCTAGAAATCTATACATAGAACTTCCATATGACAATCCCACTCTTGGGCATATATCCAGACAAAACTCTCCTTAAAAGAGACACCTGCACCCGCATGTTCATTGCAGCACTCTTCACAATAGCCAGGACATGGAAACAACCCAAATGTCCATCGACAAAGGATTGGATTTGGAAGATGTGGTATATATACATAATGCCATTGGCAGCAACATGGATGGAACTAGAGAATCTCATCCTGAGTGAAATGAGCCAGAAAGACAAAGACAAATACCATATGATATCACTTATAACTGGAATCTAATATCCAGCACAAATGAACATGTCCTCAGAAAAGAAACTCATGGACTTGGAGAAAAGACAATGGCTGCCCAATGGGAGAGGGAGGAAGCGGGAGGGATCGGGAACTTGGGCTTATCAGACACAACTTTGAATAGATTTACAAGGAGATCCTGCTGAGTAGCATTGAGAACTTTGTCTAGATACTCATGTTGCAACAGAAGAAAGGGTGGGGAAAATGTAATTGTAATGTATACATGTAAGGATAACTTGATCCCCTTGCTGTACAGTGGGAAAATAAAAAATAAAAATAAATAAAAATAATTTTAAAAAATAAAAATGTTGGTCACTTAATACAAAGTAGAAATTTTCTTTTTTGTTGTTTTTAAAACTACTTATTTTGAAATAATTTAGATTTATAAAAGTTACAAAGATTGTACCTACTCTCCCCTTCATGATCCTTGTTTTATAAGTTTATAAGCCTCAAAAAGCACAACATGGATACTAAGTCAGCCTCCTAATAATAGCTTTTTTAAGGTTATTGTTTTTTCTAATAATTTTTTTTTCTATACCTGCAGCATATCGAAGTTCCCAGGCCAGGGATCAAATCCAGGCCACAGCTGTGACAACACCAGATCCTTAACCCACTATACCACAGTGGGAATTCCTCTCACTATTTTTAGTAACCACCCTAAAACCATGAAATAACTTTTCAAATTTCTGTATTTATTTACTGTCATGACTACATGCATAACTATTTTAAATAACTGTAGTCATAATGTGCATTTCATTTTGTTTCTAAATTATGTTACCCATGTTTACTTGTTTCATTAGAGTCTCCACCACTGTTTTTTTAAATGACTAATCATAGACCACATTGCTGATGTACAGTGTTAATAAACTCTTCTCCTCCTGTTGCTGGTTGCTGTCCAGTACAATAGCAGTTAAGAATGGAAAAGAAAATACAAGTGTAAGCAGAAGGATTTACCTTCCTGTAAGTGTAGGATAAAAAGGATGGAAAGTATGTATTTGTCCAAGATTGCTCTGAAGTATTATCCTCAGTGGCTGTAGAGAGTAGGGATCCAAGGAAGAAAACAGAGGATCAGGAAGAGGACTTTCTGTTGGAAGGAGGGGTCCTCTTGAAATGCCGGGTTTAGTTTTAGAGGAAGCCTCCCTGAGCAGACACTGGCCTGTGTCCTGAGATTTGGGTTGATCACAGGGACCTGGCACAGCCACTCCCCCCGACCCCACTCAGCATCCTCATTTTGATGAAAGTTTTGGACTGATAGACAGTTGCAGGGTCACTCCCAACTTTGAGACAATTGCTGTGTCTTTTGTTTCGTTTGAACTCCATTACTATTTCTTCTGGCTGTTTTCTAGCAACATTTTATAAAGACTTTGGTTTCTTAAAAATGAACAGAGGCTAAAATTCCCAGTCCTGAATTAATGGGATATTAAACTTTCTTTAATACTGAGACATTTGACATAGGACATGCAGAGCTGCCCTTTCATTTTCTCTTTCTCGGCCAGAAGCAACTTCTTATAGACCAAAATTTAGAACAAAGAAGATTGGATTTAAGGCCAAACTTTGAAAAAGCACTTCGGAATTTTCTTTAATACACTTTTGGGTCTTAGTGTTACTACTAGCTACCAGAAATCCCAGAAAATCATTTGAAAAAAAAAAAAAAAACCACAATGCAATACAAATACAGTAACGTCATATCAGTATATACATAAAATAAATGTGATAAATATAATCTGGGGGAGGTGATATCCTATAGAAAAAAGAGCAGGCTTTGGAATTAGTTTGTGTTCACTTATCACTTTCACTGCTCTACTAGCTGTGTAACTTTAGGCAAATTAAAATGAAAAGCTTGAATTTGGAGTATGATTTACTTTCTTTCTATGTAAAATTGGAACAGTAATACTGAGATGGCAGAGTTGTCATAAAGATTAGAGAATGTAAAGTACTAAATACACAGCCTGATAGTCAGTGAACACTAACCTTTATCAGTTTTAATTAATACTTATTGTTGTCATAATATATACTTAGTTAATACTTTTTCAAAAGCTTGCCTCTGTTAAATACTTACTTTATATTCCTGTCCTATAATTAGGAGTGTGTGTGTGAGAGAGAGAGAGAGAGAGAGAAAGATGGAAAGAGAGAAAGAGAGGGAGAGGGACACCATGGAAGTTTTAACTTTTTGGCAGCTTAAATGATTTGGCAAAACTTAAAAAATTATTTTTAAAATTCTTACTGTAGAGCTTAAGCATATTCAAGTCTCAGATGGAATAATGTTTAAAGACATGTTTCTTCCCTATAAATGCCTGTCTTGTGCCGCTCTTGTAAAAACATTTGTTATATTCAGACAGTAGTTCAATAAATTTACTAGAAGTAGGAGTGAAGTTCCCAGGGGCTCAGCAGGTTAAGAACCTGGGATGGTGTCCTTGAGGATGTGGGTTCGATCTCTGGCTTAGCTCAGTGGGTTAAGGATCTGGCATTGCCGAAAGCTACAGCATAGATCAGAGATGTGGCTCAGATGGGTTTGGCTGTGGCTGTGGCTGTGGCATAGGCCTGCAGCTGCAGCTCCAATTCAACCCCTGGCCTGGGAACTTCCATATGCTGCAAGTGTGGCCATGAATAAAAGGGAAAAAATTACTAGAAGTACATTTTTTAGGAGAGTTTGTCATATTATGTAAAATGTTTTGTGATGGGAATCAAGAAAGCTAATTTTCTTCTCCTTAAAGATTATTGATTATGTTTTATAATGTTAACATTATATTTTTCATACTGTATACACATTTATCATTTTCTAGTGCCCAAGCTAGAAGGGTTTCCCTGGGTATTTAACTGGAGGAAGGTGCTTATCATCTTCAGTGGCCTCTTTGGGGAAATTTTTGGTTCGGAGAGCTAAAGAAAGTAAATATACTTTGTTGACCTGACTAGTACTTTTTAAAGAAGGCCTAGAAAGTTCTTTATTCAAATACTTGTAGAGGGAACAGTGACCACATAGACATATCACCAGTTTCAAAGCTAAGAAGAAAATATGGATGAAAATGACTTTTTTGTTTATCAAGAAAGACGTTCATCAGGAAGGCAAAACAGGAAAAGATGAAAAATCAGAAGCAAATTTTTAAGACTAATACTTTGAATATGTATTTTGTTTTTTATTTATTTTATTTGTTGTAGTTGATTTACAATGTTCTGTCAATTTTTGATGCACAACAATGTGACCCAACCATGTGTGCATATATATATATACATACATATACATATACATATACATATACATGTATATACATATACACACATACATATATATAACAGCCCCTCCAGCACTTGTTATTTGTGGACTTCTTAATGATGGCCATTCTGACTGGTGTGAGGTGGTATCTCATGGTAGTTTGGATTTGCATTTCTCTTATAATCAACGATGTTGAGCATTTTGTCATTTGTTTGCTGGCCATCTATATATCTTCTTTGGAGAACAGTCTATTCAGGTCTTTTGCCCATTTCTCCATTGGGTTATTGGCTTTCTTGCTGTTGGGTTGTATAAGTTGCTTATATATTCTAGAGATTAAGCCCTTGTCCGTTGCATCATTTGAAACTATTTTCTCCCATTGTGAAAGTGGTCTTTTTGTTTTCTTTTGGGTTTCCTTTGCTTTGCAAAAGCTTTTCAGTTTGATTAGGTCCCATGGGTTTATTTTTGCTCTTATTTCTATTGCCTTGGGAGACTGACCTGAGAAAATATTCATGAGGTTGAGGTCAGAGAGTATTTTGCCTATGCTCCCTTCTAGGATATGTATTTTGTAATAGGAGAAGAAAGATTTGTTATTGTCAAGAGCAAATACATTTTGAATATTTAAAAAATGGAAATGTTATTGATGCCAAATGATGTGCTATCAGAGGACCCATTGTATGCTGGAATTGATTCAAACCCTAGTAAGATAACTATGTTTTCCGATGAATGCCTTTCATTCTGGGTCTTGAGAAGCAGGTATATGGCTTTGTCTCCTCTCTTGCATTTTGTACCTGGTAATAGCACAGTAGAAGTCTGCAGTTAGAATTTTTCAGTTCATAACATATGTTAGTCACTTGTTACCTAAAGCATTTTCAGTATATTTTTTAAAACGTCCTGTCACTAACCAAGACATTACATTCAATCATAATTGCTCTCCCTATGGTTTGATTACATTATTGCTAAAAAGAGTAGGTTTTCTGTATTTGTAAACTTGATTTCTTGTTTCTTCTAAGTTGCACTTAAACTTTTCATTTGGTCCAGGGACACCTCATCCATTAAAAATGATGAAATTTGGACAGTTTTATTTCAAATACTTTATGATACATTTTAAAGACAAACTCAACCACTGGTTCTTAAACTTGAGCTGTATCAGAATCACCCAGAGGGCTTGATTAAACAAGGACTAATGGACCCTTCCCCCATCATTTCTGACTTAGAAGCTCTGAGGTGGGTCCCCAGAATTTCCAAGAACCTTCCAACAGGTCTAGGGTGGTACTTATGCCGGTGTTCCAGGGATTGTACTTTGAGAACCACTACCCTTAGCTAATAACAGAAGGGTTTTACTTCATCCTCCAAACAATCAAAAATTAATGATGTTTGAATTACATGCATTAAGGGTACGTTTATGACTCTTTTGTAACCAGGTTATATACCATATGTTCTGCATAGTTGGAACTAATTTCTTCTGTTATTTAAACAATGAAATAACTCTTTTGTAAATTAGAGAGGAGTTATTTGTGTAAAATAATTCCCTTTATTTATTTTTTTTGTCTTTTTGCCTTTTCTAGGGCTGCTCCCGTGGCATATGGAGGTTCCCAGGCTAGGGGTCGAATCGGAGCTGTAGCCACTGGCCTGTGCCAGAGCCACAGCAACTTAGGATCTGAGCTGCATCTGCAACCTACACCACAGCTCATGGCAACACCAGATCATTAACCCACTGAGCAAGGCCAGGGATCGAACCCACAACCACATGGTTCCTAGTCAGATTCATTAACCACTGTGCCACAACAGGAACTCCATCCCCTTATATTTTTAAGTAGCATTCTTTCTGAGACTAATATAAAAAATCATTTTGAAAGGTAAGAACAGGAGTTCCCGTCGTGGCACAGTGGTTAACGAATCCGACTAGGAGCCATGAGGTTTCGGGTTCGACCCCTGGCCTTGCTCAGTGGGTTAAGGATCCGGGGGTGCCGTGAGCTGTGGTGTAGGTCACAGACACGGCTCAGATCCCGTGTTTCTGTGGCTCTGGTGTAGGCCGGTGGCTACAGCTCTGATTAGACCCCTAGCATGGGAATCTCCATATGCCACAGGAGTGGCCCTAGAAAAGGCAAAAAGACAAAAACAAAAAAACAAATAAGTAAATTTTAAAAAATAATAAATAAAATAAAAGTAAGAACAGACTAGTAATCTCCTAGATCTGACAAAATGAGATAAACAACAGTGCTATAGAATCTTACTTACACTACTTCCTTTAAAAGGTAATATTGTGGGTATTAAAGATTGTTTGCTAGTATATTATTTATATTACATTTTCAACTTTGTTTTTATGAAATTTATTTTAAGATTTTAAAAATACTTTAAAACTAGATACTTCTTAATATATTTTATGCTTGTGCTTTAATTAGAAACAGATTGATAATGCTAATGATATAGTAATGGTAAAACTCATGTTTCTGCAGAAATCATATTTTATTTTCTAAAGCAATAAAAGTAGCTTTTAACATAGATGGAGAGGAGTTCCTGTTGTGGCTCAGATCTGGCAATGCTGTGGCTTTGGTGTAGGCTGGCGGCTATAGCTCCAATTAGACCCCTAGCCTGGGAACCTCCATATGCCGCAGGTGTGGCCCTAGAAAAAGGCAAAAAGACAAAAATAAAAATAAAATAAAATAGATGCAGAAATATGAAAGGCAAAGTACTGCTGAAAATTGACCTAATATTTAAGAGATAAACAATGTGTTGACTGTCAACAGATTGATCCGTATTTAGTGTATTAAATTTCCACCTGAGTTATAAAAGATTCAGTATATTATCCTTTGGGGCATGTACAAAGAGTAAATCCCATTCTTTCTAAGAGCAGGAACAGTTTGAGGTAACAAATTCATTTTTATTGCAGTTATAGTTGAAAACTGTATCTTAAATCAGTTGATCATTGCCTCTCTCACTGCTGTGTAAATATAGGCTTCCGCTTCTCTGACTTTACACATTTTTTCTTTGCCTATGTGGAGCACTTATCTATGCAATTATTAACTTAATAAAAAAGTTACCAACTTTGTGGCCTTGAGCATATTTTCTTAGATCTTGTTAACTGAGTAACACTCTGGTTATAAACAAAATGCATACCTCAACTTGAGAGATTTACCTTTGTAGGAAAAAAAGAATGTATTTGCTTGCATTTTAAGTTTTCATCTGCTTGCTTTCCTGTATTACTTTGCACTTTGTGTTTGTAGTTTGTCCAGCAAGGTGATCTTTTAATGCATCTCTTATATCCTGTTCTTATTCTGTAAAGTGTAGCTTACAATTCAGATCACTCAGAGAACTTTGGGATGTGTTTTGTTAAACTGTGGCCTTTCCCTTGTGCCCTTCTCCCCTCCTCATTTCAGTCCAAAGATGGTGGCAGCCGAAGGAGTTGATGTGGATGTGGTGCCTAGACAGGTGAGGGAGGGGGGCTGACTTGGGAGGAGGCAAGTCTAACAGTAGACTGGGGGCGGGGATGGAACGAGGTCATGACCACACAGGGCCCAGCAGGCAGAAGGGCCCTGCATTTGGCTGACCGCTCTGCTGTCGCCATCTCAAAACTCTTAATAATTTCAAAGTGGGGTCCCTGCATTTTTACTTTGCACCAGATCTCCCCAGTTATGTCACTGCTCCTATAACAGAAAACTGGAGAAAAAGAAGCAGAGATCTCCTATTTCTCCTTGGTGCATTCCTTTACCCAGTGCCAGGATGGGAATTATCTCTAAAAGGATGACTTAATAGATACTGACAAGCTGTGGGAAATTAGCCTGATTTGAAAGCTATGGTGTGTGTATGCACACATGTACTCCAGCCACTGAACAATGCATTGGATAGAGGGAGGTAGGTGTTTGTTAAAATGATTTTATGGAATTATCAAAGATAGTCAGAATTCCAATAGAGATTTTACTAAGTAAATATATAATATACGCAGTTTGAAAGTATAATATATTACATAATTTTATTCCTTAATTAACCTACTGCACATTTATGCAAACAACAGTCTTTTCCTTCACCTGTACAGCCTGATACTTCATACTCAGTGTAGTACTTTATTATTTGGTAATTTTTTGTTCTTAATATTGTTATGATCTCTAACATTGTAATGGTTTCTTGCCTTTACAGTGCTTATAAAGTTTATTTTTAAAAGACTTTGGGAATTAGAATTTAGAAATTCAGAATTCTAAACTTTGTGATATTAAGGAGCCATGTCAGTTTCTTTGTGTTATTTGATAGCTACATAGCACTTCTTATTTAAGATGGAGAGATACTGTTTTGTATCACACCCACAGTTTTTTTTCCAGATCTCTCCCTTGTTAAGGTTTGCTAATTTAATTTTATTGGGTAATTAGACTAAAACCAAACTACATTTTTTTCACTTGAGTATTCTGTTCTTCTAATAAACTGTGGAATAATTGGTGTGGGAGGGGATTGTCTAACTTCATAAGGTATGTTGCATACGTAAGTGAATCAATATAAGATTATCTGAAATTTGAATATCATTTCACAGATCTCCATCAGAATTCATTATATATAAAATCACATGGAAAATCCCACTGGAGCTCAGTGGAAATGAGTCTGATGAGTATCTTTAAGGATTCAGGTTCAATCCCTAGCCTTGCTCAGTGGATTAAGGATCCAGCATTGCTGTAAACTGTGCTTTAGGTTGTAGAAATGGCTAGGATTGAGTGTGGCTGTGGTGTAGGCCAAGGACTACAGCTCCAGTTGGACCCGTAGCCTGGGAACCTCCATATGCTGTGAGTAGAGCCCTAAAAGACTAAATAAATAAATCAATAAATCAATCAATCAATCAATAAATAAATAAAAGCACATGATATATGAATAAGATCATTACTTAGGAAAATCATGGAAAAGATAGGCATGGGAAGAAGTACCTAACATCACTACTGTCTCTCTACAGATTTACTGAAAGTATGTGCCCACTTTTATAAAGTGACTAATTACATAAATAAGGACTAACTTTTTAAAACTGGACGAGGGGGTACCAAGATTTTTGTTATAAGATGACTCTGCTAGTGGAATTTATGTTTTACACTGGATAAAATACATTTCTTAAAGACTTCTTCCTTTAAAATTATAAAGATGCACTGACACAAATTTGTTTTCAGTCAAAATATATTAGCACTTGGGAAAGCCTTTCCTGAGCTGTAAATTATCCAGAAAGAGCTGTCAGGTAGCATCAGGTTGAAGGTTCAAGCAGGGAGTAGGCACGAGGCTTGGTGATAACGGTGATGAGGGGGGTGCAGGTGGGGGGGGCAGATAGGGGCCAGAGAGAACTGGACCCTGTTTTGAGGAGCGCCTGTGTGGGGGTTGGATGCCTGCCCTGGCCTGGGAGGGGGTTGCCTGCATGCTTGGGGAAGGGAGCCCAGATGAAATGCTGAGGGACACTGCAGCGAGCTTGGAGGACTGAGGTGAGGGTGTGAGCAGGGCTGCAGCGGGCAGGTCCAAGGTAGGTTTGTGTTTATCTTTTTGAGAAGGGAAGAGGGTGCCTAGGATGCTTGGGAAAAGGGGAGGGAAGGTCCCAGGAAGTGTTTGGGGGAAAGGTGCGTGTTTGGGGAGGGACCGGCTTCAGTGCAGGGCAGGTATGGGGGTTGAGTGCAGGAGGGTTAGCTGCGTGGAGGGGAAGGGAGCTCAGAGGGAATGGGGAGGGCCACCGCGAGCGTGGGGGAGGGAGGTGAGGATGGCAGCGGAGCCCCAACTGAGAGGTTGAAGTTAGGGTTAGTTTTGAGAGGCAGGAAGAGGGTGGATGGGATCCCTTGGAAAAGTGGAGGCGAGGTCCTAGGAAGGGTTGGGCCTGTGCGAGTGCGGGGAGCGTGGAGGCGGGCAGGCACCCCTTGCCCCCCCGAGCGTGCGTGGGGGTTGCGTGGGTGCAGGGGAAGGGAGGCCGGAGGGAATGGAGAGGGACACGCAGAGCCTGGGGCCCTGCGGGGAGGTTGTGAGGGGCATTCTAGGGGATAGGTTCAAGGTAGGTTTTGGTGGCTGCTGCGGTGGTGGTGGTTTTTGTTGTTGGTTTTTGGTTTTTGGTTGGTTGTTGTGAAGGGGGAAGAGGGTGGAGGATGAGGACCCCTTAGCAAATGGGAGCGGAAGGATGTCAGGAAAGGAGCCCAGAGGGGTTCCTGTGGGAATGGGCCAGGGCAGCTGGGAGGGGCTTGTGGGTAGTGCCTGAACAGAGGGGAAGGGAGAGCTGAAGGGAGTGCTGAGGGCCAGGGCGAGCAGGGGGGACTGAGGTAAGGCTGTCAGTGGAGTTCCAGCAGACAGGTTCAAGTGAGGTGTTTTTTGTTGTGGTTTTTGGCTTGCTGTGTGTGTTTGTTCGTTTGATTGTTTGTTTGAGAAGGGGGTAGAGGGGTGGGTAGGTTGGATGCCTTTGAGCTGATGGGGAAAGTTTCCAGGAGGGGGGGGGGTGTGGGTGGGGGCAGAGAGGGGCGAGGGGGGCGGGGACGCGGTTGTGCAGAGCGCCTGCGTGGGGGTTGCGTGCGTGACGTGGCGTGCGTGGGGGTTGCGTGCGTGCCGGGGAAGGGAGCCCCCGGAGCGACTGCTGAGGGACACCGCGGCGAGCGAGCATGGGTGAAGGAGCTGAGGGTGTGAGCAGGGCTGCAGCGGGCAGGTCCAAGGTAGGTTTGTGTTTATCTTTTTGAGAAGGGAAGAGGGTGCCTAGGATGCTTGGGAAAAGGGGAGGGAAGGTCCCAGGAAGTGTTTGGGGGAAAGGTGCGTGTTTGGGGAGGGACCGGCTTCAGTGCAGGGCAGGTATGGGGGTTGAGTGCAGGAGGGTTAGCTGCGTGGAGGGGAAGGGAGCTCAGAGGGAATGGGGAGGGCCACCGCGAGCGTGGGGGAGGGAGGTGAGGATGGCAGCGGAGCCCCAACTGAGAGGTTGAAGTTAGGGTTAGTTTTGAGAGGCAGGAAGAGGGTGGATGGGATCCCTTGGAAAAGTGGAGGCGAGGTCCTAGGAAGGGTTGGGCCTGTGCGAGTGCGGGGAGCGTGGAGGCGGGCAGGCACCCCTTGCCCCCCCGAGCGTGCGTGGGGGTTGCGTGGGTGCAGGGGAAGGGAGGCCGGAGGGAATGGAGAGGGACACGCAGAGCCTGGGGCCCTGCGGGGAGGTTGTGAGGGGCATTCTAGGGGATAGGTTCAAGGTAGGTTTTGGTGGCTGCTGCGGTGGTGGTGGTTTTTGTTGTTGGTTTTTGGTTTTTGGTTGGTTGTTGTGAAGGGGGAAGAGGGTGGAGGATGAGGACCCCTTAGCAAATGGGAGCGGAAGGATGTCAGGAAAGGAGCCCAGAGGGGTTCCTGTGGGAATGGGCCAGGGCAGCTGGGAGGGGCTTGTGGGTAGTGCCTGAACAGAGGGGAAGGGAGAGCTGAAGGGAGTGCTGAGGGCCAGGGCGAGCAGGGGGGGACTGAGGTAAGGCTGTCAGTGGAGTTCCAGCAGACAGGTTCAAGTGAGGTGTTTTTTGTTGTGGTTTTTGGCTTGCTGTGTGTGTTTGTTCGTTTGATTGTTTGTTTGAGAAGGGGGTAGAGGGGTGGGTAGGTTGGATGCCTTTGAGCTGATGGGGAAAGTTTCCAGGAGGGGGGGGGGTGTGGGTGGGGGCAGAGAGGGGCGAGGGGGGCGGGGACGCGGTTGTGCAGAGCGCCTGCGTGGGGGTTGCGTGCGTGCCGTGGCGTGCGTGGGGGTTGCGTGCGTGCCGGGGAAGGGAGCCCCCGGAGCGACTGCTGAGGGACACCGCGGCGAGCGAGCATGGGTGAAGGAGCTGAGGGTGTGAGCAGGGCTGCAGCGGGCAGGTCCAAGGTAGGTTTGTGTTTATCTTTTTGAGAAGGGAAGAGGGTGCCTAGGATGCTTGGGAAAAGGGGAGGGAAGGTCCCAGGAAGTGTTTGGGGGAAAGGTGCGTGTTTGGGGAGGGACCGGCTTCAGTGCAGGGCAGGTATGGGGGTTGAGTGCAGGAGGGTTAGCTGCGTGGAGGGGAAGGGAGCTCAGAGGGAATGGGGAGGGCCACCGCGAGCGTGGGGGAGGGAGGTGAGGATGGCAGCGGAGCCCCAACTGAGAGGTTGAAGTTAGGGTTAGTTTTGAGAGGCAGGAAGAGGGTGGATGGGATCCCTTGGAAAAGTGGACGCGAGGTCCTAGGAAGGGTTGGGCCTGTGCGAGTGCGGGGAGCGTGGAGGCGGGCAGGCACCCCTTGCCCCCCGAGCGTGCGTGGGGGTTGCGTGGGTGCAGGGGAAGGGAGGCCGGAGGGAATGGTGAGGGACACGCAGAGCCTGGGGCCCTGCGGGGAGGTTGTGAGGGGCATTCTAGGGGATAGGTTCAAGGTAGGTTTTGGTGGCTGCTGCGGTGGTGGTGGTTTTTGTTGTTGGTTTTTGGTTTTTGGTTGGTTGTTGTGAAGGGGGAAGAGGGTGGAGGATGAGGACCCCTTAGCAAATGGGAGCGGAAGGATGTCAGGAAAGGAGCCCAGAGGGGTTCCTGTGGGAATGGGCCAGGGCAGCTGGGAGGGGCTTGTGGGTAGTGCCTGAACAGAGGGGAAGGGAGAGCTGAAGGGAGTGCTGAGGGCCAGGGCGAGCAGGGGGGGACTGAGGTAAGGCTGTCAGTGGAGTTCCAGCAGACAGGTTCAAGTGAGGTGTTTTTTGTTGTGGTTTTTGGCTTGCTGTGTGTGTTTGTTCGTTTGATTGTTTGTTTGAGAAGGGGGTAGAGGGGTGGGTAGGTTGGATGCCTTTGAGCTGATGGGGAAAGTTTCCAGGAGGGGGGGGGGTGTGGGTGGGGGCAGAGAGGGGCGAGGGGGGCGGGGACGCGGTTGTGCAGAGCGCCTGCGTGGGGGTTGCGTGCGTGCCGTGGCGTGCGTGGGGGTTGCGTGCGTGCCGTGGCGTGCGTGGGGGTTGCGTGCGTGCCGTGGCGTGCGTGAGGGTTGCGTGCGTGCCGGGGAAGGGAGCCCCCGGAGCGACTGCTGAGGGACACCGCGGCGAGCGAGCATGGGTGAAGGAGCTGAGGGTGTGAGCAGGGCTGCAGAGAGCAGGTCCAAGGTAGGTTTGTGTTTATCTTTTTGAGAAGGGAAGAGGGTGCCTAGGATGCTTGGGAAAAGGGGAGGGAAGGTCCCAGGAAGTGTTTGGGGGAAAGGTGCGTGTTTGGGGAGGGACCGGCTTCAGTGCAGGGCAGGTATGGGGGTTGAGTGCAGGAGGGTTAGCTGCGTGGAGGGGAAGGGAGCTCAGAGGGAATGGGGAGGGCCACCGCGAGCGTGGGGGAGGGAGGTGAGGATGGCAGCGGAGCCCCAACTGAGAGGTTGAAGTTAGGGTTAGTTTTGAGAGGCAGGAAGAGGGTGGATGGGATCCCTTGGAAAAGTGGAGGCGAGGTCCTAGGAAGGGTTGGGCCTGTGCGAGTGCGGGGAGCGTGGAGGCGGGCAGGCACCCCTTGCCCCCCGAGCGTGCGTGGGGGTTGCGTGGGTGCAGGGGAAGGGAGGCCGGAGGGAATGGAGAGGGACACGCAGAGCCTGGGGCCCTGCGGGGAGGTTGTGAGGGGCATTCTAGGGGATAGGTTCAAGGTAGGTTTTGGTGGCTGCTGCGGTGGTGGTGGTTTTTGTTGTTGGATTTTGGTTTTTGGTTGGTTGTTGTGAAGGGGGAAGAGGGTGGAGGATGAGGACCCCTTAGCAAATGGGAGCGGAAGGATGTCAGGAAAGGAGCCCAGAGGGGTTCCTGTGGGAATGGGCCAGGGCAGCTGGGAGGGGCTTGTGGGTAGTGCCTGAACAGAGGGGAAGGGAGAGCTGAAGGGAGTGCTGAGGGCCAGGGCGAGCAGGGGGGACTGAGGTAAGGCTGTCAGTGGAGTTCCAGCAGACAGGTTCAAGTGAGGTGTTTTTTGTTGTGGTTTTTGGCTTGCTGTGTGTGTTTGTTCGTTTGATTGTTTGTTTGAGAAGGGGGTAGAGGGGTGGGTAGGTTGGATGCCTTTGAGCTGATGGGGAAAGTTTCCAGGAGGGGGGGGGGTGTGGGTGGGGGCAGAGAGGGGCGAGGGGGGCGGGGACGCGGTTGTGCAGAGCGCCTGCGTGGGGGTTGCGTGCGTGACGTGGCGTGCGTGGGGGTTGCGTGCGTGCCGGGGAAGGGAGCCCCCGGAGCGACTGCTGAGGGACACCGCGGCGAGCGAGCATGGGTGAAGGAGCTGAGGGTGTGAGCAAGGCTGCAGCGGGCAGGTCCAAGGTAGGTTTGTGTTTATCTTTTTGAGAAGGGAAGAGGGTGCCTAGGATGCTTGGGAAAAGGGGAGGGAAGGTCCCAGGAAGTGTTTGGGGGAAAGGTGCGTGTTTGGGGAGGGACCGGCTTCAGTGCAGGGCAGGTATGGGGGTTGAGTGCAGGAGGGTTAGCTGCGTGGAGGGGAAGGGAGCTCAGAGGGAATGGGGAGGGCCACCGCGAGCGTGGGGGAGGGAGGTGAGGATGGCAGCGGAGCCCCAGCTGAGAGGTTGAAGTTAGGGTTCCTTTTGAGAGGCAGGAAGAGGGTGGATGGGATCCCTTGGAAAAGTGGAGGCGAGGTCCTAGGAAGGGTTGGGCCTGTGCGAGTGCGGGGAGCGTGGAGGCGGGCAGGCACCCCTTGCCCCCCCGAGCGTGCGTGGGGGTTGCGTGGGTGCAGGGGAAGGGAGGCCGGAGGGAATGGAGAGGGACACGCAGAGCCTGGGGCCCTGCGGGGAGGTTGTGAGGGGCATTCTAGGGGATAGGTTCAAGGTAGGTTTTGGTGGCTGCTGCGGTGGTGGTGGTTTTTGTTGTTGGTTTTTGGTTTTTGGTTGGTTGTTGTGAAGGGGGAAGAGGGTGGAGGATGAGGACCCCTTAGCAAATGGGAGCGGAAGGATGTCAGGAAAGGAGCCCAGAGGGGTTCCTGTGGGAATGGGCCAGGGCAGCTGGGAGGGGCTTGTGTGTAGTGCCTGAACAGAGGGGAAGGGAGAGCTGAAGGGAGTGCTGAGGGCCAGGGCGAGCAGGGGGGGACTGAGGTAAGGCTGTCAGTGGAGTTCCAGCAGACAGGTTCAAGTGAGGTGTTTTTTGTTGTGGTTTTTGGCTTGCTGTGTGTGTTTGTTCGTTTGATTGTTTGTTTGAGAAGGGGGTAGAGGGGTGGGTAGGTTGGATGCCTTTGAGCTGATGGGGAAAGTTTCCAGGAGGGGGGGGGGTGTGGGTGGGGGCAGAGAGGGGCGAGGGGGGCGGGGACGCGGTTGTGCAGAGCGCCTGCGTGGGGGTTGCGTGCGTGCCGTGGCGTGCGTGGGGGTTGCGTGCGTGCCGTGGCGTGCGTGGGGGTTGCGTGCGTGCCGTGGCGTGCGTGAGGGTTGCGTGCGTGCCGGGGAAGGGAGCCCCCGGAGCGACTGCTGAGGGACACCGCGGCGAGCGAGCATGGGTGAAGGAGCTGAGGGTGTGAGCAGGGCTGCAGCGGGCAGGTCCAAGGTAGGTTTGTGTTTATCTTTTTGAGAAGGGAAGAGGGTGCCTAGGATGCTTGGGAAAAGGGGAGGGAAGGTCCCAGGAAGTGTTTGGGGGAAAGGTGCGTGTTTGGGGAGGGACCGGCTTCAGTGCAGGGCAGGTATGGGGGTTGAGTGCAGGAGGGTTAGCTGCGTGGAGGGGAAGGGAGCTCAGAGGGAATGGGGAGGGCCACCGCGAGCGTGGGGGAGGGAGGTGAGGATGGCAGCGGAGCCCCAACTGAGAGGTTGAAGTTAGGGTTAGTTTTGAGAGGCAGGAAGAGGGTGGATGGGATCCCTTGGAAAAGTGGAGGCGAGGTCCTAGGAAGGGTTGGGCCTGTGCGAGTGCGGGGAGCGTGGAGGCGGGCAGGCACCCCTTGCCCCCCCGAGCGTGCGTGGGGGTTGCGTGGGTGCAGGGGAAGGGAGGCCGGAGGGAATGGAGAGGGACACGCAGAGCCTGGGGCCCTGCGGGGAGGTTGTGAGGGGCATTCTAGGGGATAGGTTCAAGGTAGGTTTTGGTGGCTGCTGCGGTGGTGGTGGTTTTTGTTGTTGGTTTTTGGTTTTTGGTTGGTTGTTGTGAAGGGGGAAGAGGGTGGAGGATGAGGACCCCTTAGCAAATGGGAGCGGAAGGATGTCAGGAAAGGAGCCCAGAGGGGTTCCTGTGGGAATGGGCCAGGGCAGCTGGGAGGGGCTTGTGGGTAGTGCCTGAACAGAGGGGAAGGGAGAGCTGAAGGGAGTGCTGAGGGCCAGGGCGAGCAGGGGGGGACTGAGGTAAGGCTGTCAGTGGAGTTCCAGCAGACAGGTTCAAGTGAGGTGTTTTTTGTTGTGGTTTTTGGCTTGCTGTGTGTGTTTGTTCGTTTGATTGTTTGTTTGAGAAGGGGGTAGAGGGGTGGGTAGGTTGGATGCCTTTGAGCTGATGGGGAAAGTTTCCAGGAGGGGGGGGGGTGTGGGTGGGGGCAGAGAGGGGCGAGGGGGGCGGGGACGCGGTTGTGCAGAGCGCCTGCGTGGGGGTTGCGTGCGTGCCGTGGCGTGCGTGGGGGTTGCGTGCGTGCCGTGGCGTGCGTGGGGGTTGCGTGCGTGCCGTGGCGTGCGTGAGGGTTGCGTGCGTGCCGGGGAAGGGAGCCCCCGGAGCGACTGCTGAGGGACACCGCGGCGAGCGAGCATGGGTGAAGGAGCTGAGGGTGTGAGCAGGGCTGCAGCGGGCAGGTCCAAGGTAGGTTTGTGTTTATCTTTTTGAGAAGGGAAGAGGGTGCCTAGGATGCTTGGGAAAAGGGGAGGGAAGGTCCCAGGAAGTGTTTGGGGGAAAGGTGCGTGTTTGGGGAGGGACCGGCTTCAGTGCAGGGCAGGTATGGGGGTTGAGTGCAGGAGGGTTAGCTGCGTGGAGGGGAAGGGAGCTCAGAGGGAATGGGGAGGGCCACCGCGAGCGTGGGGGAGGGAGGTGAGGATGGCAGCGGAGCCCCAACTGAGAGGTTGAAGTTAGGGTTAGTTTTGAGAGGCAGGAAGAGGGTGGATGGGATCCCTTGGAAAAGTGGACGCGAGGTCCTAGGAAGGGTTGGGCCTGTGCGAGTGCGGGGAGCGTGGAGGCGGGCAGGCACCCCTTGCCCCCCGAGCGTGCGTGGGGGTTGCGTGGGTGCAGGGGAAGGGAGGCCGGAGGGAATGGTGAGGGACACGCAGAGCCTGGGGCCCTGCGGGGAGGTTGTGAGGGGCATTCTAGGGGATAGGTTCAAGGTAGGTTTTGGTGGCTGCTGCGGTGGTGGTGGTTTTTGTTGTTGGTTTTTGGTTTTTGGTTGGTTGTTGTGAAGGGGGAAGAGGGTGGAGGATGAGGACCCCTTAGCAAATGGGAGCGGAAGGATGTCAGGAAAGGAGCCCAGAGGGGTTCCTGTGGGAATGGGCCAGGGCAGCTGGGAGGGGCTTGTGTGTAGTGCCTGAACAGAGGGGAAGGGAGAGCTGAAGGGAGTGCTGAGGGCCAGGGCGAGCAGGGGGGGACTGAGGTAAGGCTGTCAGTGGAGTTCCAGCAGACAGGTTCAAGTGAGGTGTTTTTTGTTGTGGTTTTTGGCTTGCTGTGTGTGTTTGTTCGTTTGATTGTTTGTTTGAGAAGGGGGTAGAGGGGTGGGTAGGTTGGATGCCTTTGAGCTGATGGGGAAAGTTTCCAGGAGGGGGGGGGGTGTGGGTGGGGGCAGAGAGGGGCGAGGGGGGCGGGGACGCGGTTGTGCAGAGCGCCTGCGTGGGGGTTGCGTGCGTGCCGTGGCGTGCGTGGGGGTTGCGTGCGTGCCGTGGCGTGCGTGGGGGTTGCGTGCGTGCCGTGGCGTGCGTGAGGGTTGCGTGCGTGCCGGGGAAGGGAGCCCCCGGAGCGACTGCTGAGGGACACCGCGGCGAGCGAGCATGGGTGAAGGAGCTGAGGGTGTGAGCAGGGCTGCAGCGGGCAGGTCCAAGGTAGGTTTGTGTTTATCTTTTTGAGAAGGGAAGAGGGTGCCTAGGATGCTTGGGAAAAGGGGAGGGAAGGTCCCAGGAAGTGTTTGGGGGAAAGGTGCGTGTTTGGGGAGGGACCGGCTTCAGTGCAGGGCAGGTATGGGGGTTGAGTGCAGGAGGGTTAGCTGCGTGGAGGGGAAGGGAGCTCAGAGGGAATGGGGAGGGCCACCGCGAGCGTGGGGGAGGGAGGTGAGGATGGCAGCGGAGCCCCAACTGAGAGGTTGAAGTTAGGGTTAGTTTTGAGAGGCAGGAAGAGGGTGGATGGGATCCCTTGGAAAAGTGGAGGCGAGGTCCTAGGAAGGGTTGGGCCTGTGCGAGTGCGGGGAGCGTGGAGGCGGGCAGGCACCCCTTGCCCCCCGAGCGTGCGTGGGGGTTGCGTGGGTGCAGGGGAAGGGAGGCCGGAGGGAATGGAGAGGGACACGCAGAGCCTGGGGCCCTGCGGGGAGGTTGTGAGGGGCATTCTAGGGGATAGGTTCAAGGTAGGTTTTGGTGGCTGCTGCGGTGGTGGTGGTTTTTGTTGTTGGTTTTTGGTTTTTGGTTGGTTGTTGTGAAGGGGGAAGAGGGTGGAGGATGAGGACCCCTTAGCAAATGGGAGCGGAAGGATGTCAGGAAAGGAGCCCAGAGGGGTTCCTGTGGGAATGGGCCAGGGCAGCTGGGAGGGGCTTGTGGGTAGTGCCTGAACAGAGGGGAAGGGAGAGCTGAAGGGAGTGCTGAGGGCCAGGGCGAGCAGGGGGGGACTGAGGTAAGGCTGTCAGTGGAGTTCCAGCAGACAGGTTCAAGTGAGGTGTTTTTTGTTGTGGTTTTTGGCTTGCTGTGTGTGTTTGTTCCTTTGATTGTTTGTTTGAGAAGGGGGTAGAGGGGTGGGTAGGTTGGATGCCTTTGAGCTGATGGGGAAAGTTTCCAGGAGGGGGGGGGTGTGGGTGGGGGCAGAGAGGGGCGAGGGGGGCGGGGACGCGGTTGTGCAGAGCGCCTGCGTGGGGGTTGCGTGCGTGCCGTGGCGTGCGTGGGGGTTGCGTGCGTGCCGGGGAAGGGAGCCCCCGGAGCGACTGCTGAGGGACACCGCGGCGAGCGAGCATGGGTGAAGGAGCTGAGGGTGTGAGCAGGGCTGCAGCGGGCAGGTCCAAGGTAGGTTTGTGTTTATCTTTTTGAGAAGGGAAGAGGGTGCCTAGGATGCTTGGGAAAAGGGGAGGGAAGGTCCCAGGAAGTGTTTGGGGGAAAGGTGCGTGTTTGGGGAGGGACCGGCTTCAGTGCAGGGCAGGTATGGGGGTTGAGTGCAGGAGGGTTAGCTGCGTGGAGGGGAAGGGAGCTCAGAGGGAATGGGGAGGGCCACCGCGAGCGTGGGGGAGGGAGGTGAGGATGGCAGCGGAGCCCCAACTGAGAGGTTGAAGTTAGGGTTAGTTTTGAGAGGCAGGAAGAGGGTGGATGGGATCCCTTGGAAAAGTGGAGGCGAGGTCCTAGGAAGGGTTGGGCCTGTGCGAGTGCGGGGAGCGTGGAGGCGGGCAGGCACCCCTTGCCCCCCGAGCGTGCGTGGGGGTTGCGTGGGTGCAGGGGAAGGGAGGCCGGAGGGAATGGAGAGGGACACGCAGAGCCTGGGGCCCTGCGGGGAGGTTGTGAGGGGCATTCTAGGGGATAGGTTCAAGGTAGGTTTTGGTGGCTGCTGCGGTGGTGGTGGTTTTTGTTGTTGGTTTTTGGTTTTTGGTTGGTTGTTGTGAAGGGGGAAGAGGGTGGAGGATGAGGACCCCTTAGCAAATGGGAGCGGAAGGATGTCAGGAAAGGAGCCCAGAGGGGTTCCTGTGGGAATGGGCCAGGGCAGCTGGGAGGGGCTTGTGGGTAGTGCCTGAACAGAGGGGAAGGGAGAGCTGAAGGGAGTGCTGAGGGCCAGGGCGAGCAGGGGGGGACTGAGGTAAGGCTGTCAGTGGAGTTCCAGCAGACAGGTTCAAGTGAGGTGTTTTTTGTTGTGGTTTTTGGCTTGCTGTGTGTGTTTGTTCGTTTGATTGTTTGTTTGAGAAGGGGGTAGAGGGGTGGGTAGGTTGGATGCCTTTGAGCTGATGGGGAAAGTTTCCAGGAGGGGGGGGGTGTGGGTGGGGGCAGAGAGGGGCGAGGGGGGCGGGGACGCGGTTGTGCAGAGCGCCTGCGTGGGGGTTGCGTGCGTGCCGTGGCGTGCGTGGGGGTTGCGTGCGTGCCGGGGAAGGGAGCCCCCGGAGCGACTGCTGAGGGACACCGCGGCGAGCGAGCATGGGTGAAGGAGCTGAGGGTGTGAGCAGGGCTGCAGCGGGCAGGTCCAAGGTAGGTTTGTGTTTATCTTTTTGAGAAGGGAAGAGGGTGCCTAGGATGCTTGGGAAAAGGGGAGGGAAGGTCCCAGGAAGTGTTTGGGGGAAAGGTGCGTGTTTGGGGAGGGACCGGCTTCAGTGCAGGGCAGGTATGGGGGTTGAGTGCAGGAGGGTTAGCTGCGTGGAGGGGAAGGGAGCTCAGAGGGAATGGGGAGGGCCACCGCGAGCGTGGGGGAGGGAGGTGAGGATGGCAGCGGAGCCCCAACTGAGAGGTTGAAGTTAGGGTTAGTTTTGAGAGGCAGGAAGAGGGTGGATGGGATCCCTTGGAAAAGTGGAGGCGAGGTCCTAGGAAGGGTTGGGCCTGTGCGAGTGCGGGGAGCGTGGAGGCGGGCAGGCACCCCTTGCCCCCCGAGCGTGCGTGGGGGTTGCGTGGGTGCAGGGGAAGGGAGGCCGGAGGGAATGGAGAGGGACACGCAGAGCCTGGGGCCCTGCGGGGAGGTTGTGAGGGGCATTCTAGGGGATAGGTTCAAGGTAGGTTTTGGTGGCTGCTGCGGTGGTGGTGGTTTTTGTTGTTGGTTTTTGGTTTTTGGTTGGTTGTTGTGAAGGGGGAAGAGGGTGGAGGATGAGGACCCCTTAGCAAATGGGAGCGGAAGGATGTCAGGAAAGGAGCCCAGAGGGGTTCCTGTGGGAATGGGCCAGGGCAGCTGGGAGGGGCTTGTGGGTAGTGCCTGAACAGAGGGGAAGGGAGAGCTGAAGGGAGTGCTGAGGGCCAGGGCGAGCAGGGGGGGACTGAGGTAAGGCTGTCAGTGGAGTTCCAGCAGACAGGTTCAAGTGAGGTGTTTTTTGTTGTGGTTTTTGGCTTGCTGTGTGTGTTTGTTCGTTTGATTGTTTGTTTGAGAAGGGGGTAGAGGGGTGGGTAGGTTGGATGCCTTTGAGCTGATGGGGAAAGTTTCCAGGAGGGGGGGGGGTGTGGGTGGGGGCAGAGAGGGGCGAGGGGGGCGGGGACGCGGTTGTGCAGAGCGCCTGCGTGGGGGTTGCGTGCGTGCCGTGGCGTGCGTGGGGGTTGCGTGCGTGCCGTGGCGTGCGTGGGGGTTGCGTGCGTGCCGTGGCGTGCGTGAGGGTTGCGTGCGTGCCGGGGAAGGGAGCCCCCGGAGCGACTGCTGAGGGACACCGCGGCGAGCGAGCATGGGTGAAGGAGCTGAGGGTGTGAGCAGGGCTGCAGCGGGCAGGTCCAAGGTAGGTTTGTGTTTATCTTTTTGAGAAGGGAAGAGGGTGCCTAGGATGCTTGGGAAAAGGGGAGGGAAGGTCCCAGGAAGTGTTTGGGGGAAAGGTGCGTGTTTGGGGAGGGACCGGCTTCAGTGCAGGGCAGGTATGGGGGTTGAGTGCAGGAGGGTTAGCTGCGTGGAGGGGAAGGGAGCTCAGAGGGAATGGGGAGGGCCACCGCGAGCATGGGGGAGGGAGGTGAGGATGGCAGCGGAGCCCCAACTGAGAGGTTGAAGTTAGGGTTAGTTTTGAGAGGCAGGAAGAGGGTGGATGGGATCCCTTGGAAAAGTGGAGGCGAGGTCCTAGGAAGGGTTGGGCCTGTGCGAGTGCGGGGAGCGTGGAGGCGGGCAGGCACCCCTTGCCCCCCGAGCGTGCGTGGGGGTTGCGTGGGTGCAGGGGAAGGGAGGCCGGAGGGAATGGAGAGGGACACGCAGAGCCTGGGGCCCTGCGGGGAGGTTGTGAGGGGCATTCTAGGGGATAGGTTCAAGGTAGGTTTTGGTGGCTGCTGCGGTGGTGGTGGTTTTTGTTGTTGGTTTTTGGTTTTTGGTTGGTTGTTGTGAAGGGGGAAGAGGGTGGAGGATGAGGACCCCTTAGCAAATGGGAGCGGAAGGATGTCAGGAAAGGAGCCCAGAGGGGTTCCTGTGGGAATGGGCCAGGGCAGCTGGGAGGGGCTTGTGGGTAGTGCCTGAACAGAGGGGAAGGGAGAGCTGAAGGGAGTGCTGAGGGCCAGGGCGAGCAGGGGGGGACTGAGGTAAGGCTGTCAGTGGAGTTCCAGCAGACAGGTTCAAGTGAGGTGTTTTTTGTTGTGGTTTTTGGCTTGCTGTGTGTGTTTGTTCGTTTGATTGTTTGTTTGAGAAGGGGGTAGAGGGGTGGGTAGGTTGGATGCCTTTGAGCTGATGGGGAAAGTTTCCAGGAGGGGGGGGGTGTGGGTGGGGGCAGAGAGGGGCGAGGGGGGCGGGGACGCGGTTGTGCAGAGCGCCTGCGTGGGGGTTGCGTGCGTGCCGTGGCGTGCGTGGGGGTTGCGTGCGTGCCGGGGAAGGGAGCCCCCGGAGCGACTGCTGAGGGACACCGCGGCGAGCGAGCATGGGTGAAGGAGCTGAGGGTGTGAGCAGGGCTGCAGCGGGCAGGTCCAAGGTAGGTTTGTGTTTATCTTTTTGAGAAGGGAAGAGGGTGCCTAGGATGCTTGGGAAAAGGGGAGGGAAGGTCCCAGGAAGTGTTTGGGGGAAAGGTGCGTGTTTGGGGAGGGACCGGCTTCAGTGCAGGGCAGGTATGGGGGTTGAGTGCAGGAGGGTTAGCTGCGTGGAGGGGAAGGGAGCTCAGAGGGAATGGGGAGGGCCACCGCGAGCGTGGGGGAGGGAGGTGAGGATGGCAGCGGAGCCCCAACTGAGAGGTTGAAGTTAGGGTTAGTTTTGAGAGGCAGGAAGAGGGTGGATGGGATCCCTTGGAAAAGTGGAGGCGAGGTCCTAGGAAGGGTTGGGCCTGTGCGAGTGCGGGGAGCGTGGAGGCGGGCAGGCACCCCTTGCCCCCCGAGCGTGCGTGGGGGTTGCGTGGGTGCAGGGGAAGGGAGGCCGGAGGGAATGGAGAGGGACACGCAGAGCCTGGGGCCCTGCGGGGAGGTTGTGAGGGGCATTCTAGGGGATAGGTTCAAGGTAGGTTTTGGTGGCTGCTGCGGTGGTGGTGGTTTTTGTTGTTGGTTTTTGGTTTTTGGTTGGTTGTTGTGAAGGGGGAAGAGGGTGGAGGATGAGGACCCCTTAGCAAATGGGAGCGGAAGGATGTCAGGAAAGGAGCCCAGAGGGGTTCCTGTGGGAATGGGCCAGGGCAGCTGGGAGGGGCTTGTGGGTAGTGCCTGAACAGAGGGGAAGGGAGAGCTGAAGGGAGTGCTGAGGGCCAGGGCGAGCAGGGGGGGACTGAGGTAAGGCTGTCAGTGGAGTTCCAGCAGACAGGTTCAAGTGAGGTGTTTTTTGTTGTGGTTTTTGGCTTGCTGTGTGTGTTTGTTCGTTTGATTGTTTGTTTGAGAAGGGGGTAGAGGGGTGGGTAGGTTGGATGCCTTTGAGCTGATGGGGAAAGTTTCCAGGAGGGGGGGGGTGTGGGTGGGGGCAGAGAGGGGCGAGGGGGGCGGGGACGCGGTTGTGCAGAGCGCCTGCGTGGGGGTTGCGTGCGTGCCGTGGCGTGCGTGGGGGTTGCGTGCGTGCCGGGGAAGGGAGCCCCCGGAGCGACTGCTGAGGGACACCGCGGCGAGCGAGCATGGGTGAAGGAGCTGAGGGTGTGAGCAGGGCTGCAGCGGGCAGGTCCAAGGTAGGTTTGTGTTTATCTTTTTGAGAAGGGAAGAGGGTGCCTAGGATGCTTGGGAAAAGGGGAGGGAAGGTCCCAGGAAGTGTTTGGGGGAAAGGTGCGTGTTTGGGGAGGGACCGGCTTCAGTGCAGGGCAGGTATGGGGGTTGAGTGCAGGAGGGTTAGCTGCGTGGAGGGGAAGGGAGCTCAGAGGGAATGGGGAGGGCCACCGCGAGCGTGGGGGAGGGAGGTGAGGATGGCAGCGGAGCCCCAACTGAGAGGTTGAAGTTAGGGTTAGTTTTGAGAGGCAGGAAGAGGGTGGATGGGATCCCTTGGAAAAGTGGAGGCGAGGTCCTAGGAAGGGTTGGGCCTGTGCGAGTGCGGGGAGCGTGGAGGCGGGCAGGCACCCCTTGCCCCCCGAGCGTGCGTGGGGGTTGCGTGGGTGCAGGGGAAGGGAGGCCGGAGGGAATGGAGAGGGACACGCAGAGCCTGGGGCCCTGCGGGGAGGTTGTGAGGGGCATTCTAGGGGATAGGTTCAAGGTAGGTTTTGGTGGCTGCTGCGGTGGTGGTGGTTTTTGTTGTTGGTTTTTGGTTTTTGGTTGGTTGTTGTGAAGGGGGAAGAGGGTGGAGGATGAGGACCCCTTAGCAAATGGGAGCGGAAGGATGTCAGGAAAGGAGCCCAGAGGGGTTCCTGTGGGAATGGGCCAGGGCAGCTGGGAGGGGCTTGTGGGTAGTGCCTGAACAGAGGGGAAGGGAGAGCTGAAGGGAGTGCTGAGGGCCAGGGCGAGCAGGGGGGGACTGAGGTAAGGCTGTCAGTGGAGTTCCAGCAGACAGGTTCAAGTGAGGTGTTTTTTGTTGTGGTTTTTGGCTTGCTGTGTGTGTTTGTTCGTTTGATTGTTTGTTTGAGAAGGGGGTAGAGGGGTGGGTAGGTTGGATGCCTTTGAGCTGATGGGGAAAGTTTCCAGGAGGGGGGGGGGTGTGGGTGGGGGCAGAGAGGGGCGAGGGGGGCGGGGACGCGGTTGTGCAGAGCGCCTGCGTGGGGGTTGCGTGCGTGCCGTGGCGTGCGTGGGGGTTGCGTGCGTGCCGTGGCGTGCGTGGGGGTTGCGTGCGTGCCGTGGCGTGCGTGAGGGTTGCGTGCGTGCCGGGGAAGGGAGCCCCCGGAGCGACTGCTGAGGGACACCGCGGCGAGCGAGCATGGGTGAAGGAGCTGAGGGTGTGAGCAGGGCTGCAGCGGGCAGGTCCAAGGTAGGTTTGTGTTTATCTTTTTGAGAAGGGAAGAGGGTGCCTAGGATGCTTGGGAAAAGGGGAGGGAAGGTCCCAGGAAGTGTTTGGGGGAAAGGTGCGTGTTTGGGGAGGGACCGGCTTCAGTGCAGGGCAGGTATGGGGGTTGAGTGCAGGAGGGTTAGCTGCGTGGAGGGGAAGGGAGCTCAGAGGGAATGGGGAGGGCCACCGCGAGCGTGGGGGAGGGAGGTGAGGATGGCAGCGGAGCCCCAACTGAGAGGTTGAAGTTAGGGTTAGTTTTGAGAGGCAGGAAGAGGGTGGATGGGATCCCTTGGAAAAGTGGAGGCGAGGTCCTAGGAAGGGTTGGGCCTGTGCGAGTGCGGGGAGCGTGGAGGCGGGCAGGCACCCCTTGCCCCCCGAGCGTGCGTGGGGGTTGCGTGGGTGCAGGGGAAGGGAGGCCGGAGGGAATGGAGAGGGACACGCAGAGCCTGGGGCCCTGCGGGGAGGTTGTGAGGGGCATTCTAGGGGATAGGTTCAAGGTAGGTTTTGGTGGCTGCTGCGGTGGTGGTGGTTTTTGTTGTTGGTTTTTGGTTTTTGGTTGGTTGTTGTGAAGGGGGAAGAGGGTGGAGGATGAGGACCCCTTAGCAAATGGGAGCGGAAGGATGTCAGGAAAGGAGCCCAGAGGGGTTCCTGTGGGAATGGGCCAGGGCAGCTGGGAGGGGCTTGTGGGTAGTGCCTGAACAGAGGGGAAGGGAGAGCTGAAGGGAGTGCTGAGGGCCAGGGCGAGCAGGGGGGGACTGAGGTAAGGCTGTCAGTGGAGTTCCAGCAGACAGGTTCAAGTGAGGTGTTTTTTGTTGTGGTTTTTGGCTTGCTGTGTGTGTTTGTTCGTTTGATTGTTTGTTTGAGAAGGGGGTAGAGGGGTGGGTAGGTTGGATGCCTTTGAGCTGATGGGGAAAGTTTCCAGGAGGGGGGGGGTGTGGGTGGGGGCAGAGAGGGGCGAGGGGGGCGGGGACGCGGTTGTGCAGAGCGCCTGCGTGGGGGTTGCGTGCGTGCCGTGGCGTGCGTGGGGGTTGCGTGCGTGCCGGGGAAGGGAGCCCCCGGAGCGACTGCTGAGGGACACCGCGGCGAGCGAGCATGGGTGAAGGAGCTGAGGGTGTGAGCAGGGCTGCAGCGGGCAGGTCCAAGGTAGGTTTGTGTTTATCTTTTTGAGAAGGGAAGAGGGTGCCTAGGATGCTTGGGAAAAGGGGAGGGAAGGTCCCAGGAAGTGTTTGGGGGAAAGGTGCGTGTTTGGGGAGGGACCGGCTTCAGTGCAGGGCAGGTATGGGGGTTGAGTGCAGGAGGGTTAGCTGCGTGGAGGGGAAGGGAGCTCAGAGGGAATGGGGAGGGCCACCGCGAGCGTGGGGGAGGGAGGTGAGGATGGCAGCGGAGCCCCAACTGAGAGGTTGAAGTTAGGGTTAGTTTTGAGAGGCAGGAAGAGGGTGGATGGGATCCCTTGGAAAAGTGGAGGCGAGGTCCTAGGAAGGGTTGGGCCTGTGCGAGTGCGGGGAGCGTGGAGGCGGGCAGGCACCCCTTGCCCCCCGAGCGTGCGTGGGGGTTGCGTGGGTGCAGGGGAAGGGAGGCCGGAGGGAATGGAGAGGGACACGCAGAGCCTGGGGCCCTGCGGGGAGGTTGTGAGGGGCATTCTAGGGGATAGGTTCAAGGTAGGTTTTGGTGGCTGCTGCGGTGGTGGTGGTTTTTGTTGTTGGTTTTTGGTTTTTGGTTGGTTGTTGTGAAGGGGGAAGAGGGTGGAGGATGAGGACCCCTTAGCAAATGGGAGCGGAAGGATGTCAGGAAAGGAGCCCAGAGGGGTTCCTGTGGGAATGGGCCAGGGCAGCTGGGAGGGGCTTGTGGGTAGTGCCTGAACAGAGGGGAAGGGAGAGCTGAAGGGAGTGCTGAGGGCCAGGGCGAGCAGGGGGGGACTGAGGTAAGGCTGTCAGTGGAGTTCCAGCAGACAGGTTCAAGTGAGGTGTTTTTTGTTGTGGTTTTTGGCTTGCTGTGTGTGTTTGTTCGTTTGATTGTTTGTTTGAGAAGGGGGTAGAGGGGTGGGTAGGTTGGATGCCTTTGAGCTGATGGGGAAAGTTTCCAGGAGGGGGGGGGGTGTGGGTGGGGGCAGAGAGGGGCGAGGGGGGCGGGGACGCGGTTGTGCAGAGCGCCTGCGTGGGGGTTGCGTGCGTGCCGTGGCGTGCGTGGGGGTTGCGTGCGTGCCGGGGAAGGGAGCCCCCGGAGCGACTGCTGAGGGACACCGCGGCGAGCGAGCATGGGTGAAGGAGCTGAGGGTGTGAGCAGGGCTGCAGCGGGCAGGTCCAAGGTAGGTTTGTGTTTATCTTTTTGAGAAGGGAAGAGGGTGCCTAGGATGCTTGGGAAAAGGGGAGGGAAGGTCCCAGGAAGTGTTTGGGGGAAAGGTGCGTGTTTGGGGAGGGACCGGCTTCAGTGCAGGGCAGGTATGGGGGTTGAGTGCAGGAGGGTTAGCTGCGTGGAGGGGAAGGGAGCTCAGAGGGAATGGGGAGGGCCACCGCGAGCGTGGGGGAGGGAGGTGAGGATGGCAGCGGAGCCCCAACTGAGAGGTTGAAGTTAGGGTTAGTTTTGAGAGGCAGGAAGAGGGTGGATGGGATCCCTTGGAAAAGTGGAGGCGAGGTCCTAGGAAGGGTTGGGCCTGTGCGAGTGCGGGGAGCGTGGAGGCGGGCAGGCACCCCTTGCCCCCCGAGCGTGCGTGGGGGTTGCGTGGGTGCAGGGGAAGGGAGGCCGGAGGGAATGGAGAGGGACACGCAGAGCCTGGGGCCCTGCGGGGAGGTTGTGAGGGGCATTCTAGGGGATAGGTTCAAGGTAGGTTTTGGTGGCTGCTGCGGTGGTGGTGGTTTTTGTTGTTGGTTTTTGGTTTTTGGTTGGTTGTTGTGAAGGGGGAAGAGGGTGGAGGATGAGGACCCCTTAGCAAATGGGAGCGGAAGGATGTCAGGAAAGGAGCCCAGAGGGGTTCCTGTGGGAATGGGCCAGGGCAGCTGGGAGGGGCTTGTGGGTAGTGCCTGAACAGAGGGGAAGGGAGAGCTGAAGGGAGTGCTGAGGGCCAGGGCGAGCAGGGGGGGACTGAGGTAAGGCTGTCAGTGGAGTTCCAGCAGACAGGTTCAAGTGAGGTGTTTTTTGTTGTGGTTTTTGGCTTGCTGTGTGTGTTTGTTCGTTTGATTGTTTGTTTGAGAAGGGGGTAGAGGGGTGGGTAGGTTGGATGCCTTTGAGCTGATGGGGAAAGTTTCCAGGAGGGGGGGGGTGTGGGTGGGGGCAGAGAGGGGCGAGGGGGGCGGGGACGCGGTTGTGCAGAGCGCCTGCGTGGGGGTTGCGTGCGTGCCGTGGCGTGCGTGGGGGTTGCGTGCGTGCCGGGGAAGGGAGCCCCCGGAGCGACTGCTGAGGGACACCGCGGCGAGCGAGCATGGGTGAAGGAGCTGAGGGTGTGAGCAGGGCTGCAGCGGGCAGGTCCAAGGTAGGTTTGTGTTTATCTTTTTGAGAAGGGAAGAGGGTGCCTAGGATGCTTGGGAAAAGGGGAGGGAAGGTCCCAGGAAGTGTTTGGGGGAAAGGTGCGTGTTTGGGGAGGGACCGGCTTCAGTGCAGGGCAGGTATGGGGGTTGAGTGCAGGAGGGTTAGCTGCGTGGAGGGGAAGGGAGCTCAGAGGGAATGGGGAGGGCCACCGCGAGCGTGGGGGAGGGAGGTGAGGATGGCAGCGGAGCCCCAACTGAGAGGTTGAAGTTAGGGTTAGTTTTGAGAGGCAGGAAGAGGGTGGATGGGATCCCTTGGAAAAGTGGAGGCGAGGTCCTAGGAAGGGTTGGGCCTGTGCGAGTGCGGGGAGCGTGGAGGCGGGCAGGCACCCCTTGCCCCCCGAGCGTGCGTGGGGGTTGCGTGGGTGCAGGGGAAGGGAGGCCGGAGGGAATGGAGAGGGACACGCAGAGCCTGGGGCCCTGCGGGGAGGTTGTGAGGGGCATTCTAGGGGATAGGTTCAAGGTAGGTTTTGGTGGCTGCTGCGGTGGTGGTGGTTTTTGTTGTTGGTTTTTGGTTTTTGGTTGGTTGTTGTGAAGGGGGAAGAGGGTGGAGGATGAGGACCCCTTAGCAAATGGGAGCGGAAGGATGTCAGGAAAGGAGCCCAGAGGGGTTCCTGTGGGAATGGGCCAGGGCAGCTGGGAGGGGCTTGTGGGTAGTGCCTGAACAGAGGGGAAGGGAGAGCTGAAGGGAGTGCTGAGGGCCAGGGCGAGCAGGGGGGGACTGAGGTAAGGCTGTCAGTGGAGTTCCAGCAGACAGGTTCAAGTGAGGTGTTTTTTGTTGTGGTTTTTGGCTTGCTGTGTGTGTTTGTTCGTTTGATTGTTTGTTTGAGAAGGGGGTAGAGGGGTGGGTAGGTTGGATGCCTTTGAGCTGATGGGGAAAGTTTCCAGGAGGGGGGGGGTGTGGGTGGGGGCAGAGAGGGGCGAGGGGGGCGGGGACGCGGTTGTGCAGAGCGCCTGCGTGGGGGTTGCGTGCGTGCCGTGGCGTGCGTGGGGGTTGCGTGCGTGCCGGGGAAGGGAGCCCCCGGAGCGACTGCTGAGGGACACCGCGGCGAGCGAGCATGGGTGAAGGAGCTGAGGGTGTGAGCAGGGCTGCAGCGGGCAGGTCCAAGGTAGGTTTGTGTTTATCTTTTTGAGAAGGGAAGAGGGTGCCTAGGATGCTTGGGAAAAGGGGAGGGAAGGTCCCAGGAAGTGTTTGGGGGAAAGGTGCGTGTTTGGGGAGGGACCGGCTTCAGTGCAGGGCAGGTATGGGGGTTGAGTGCAGGAGGGTTAGCTGCGTGGAGGGGAAGGGAGCTCAGAGGGAATGGGGAGGGCCACCGCGAGCGTGGGGGAGGGAGGTGAGGATGGCAGCGGAGCCCCAACTGAGAGGTTGAAGTTAGGGTTAGTTTTGAGAGGCAGGAAGAGGGTGGATGGGATCCCTTGGAAAAGTGGAGGCGAGGTCCTAGGAAGGGTTGGGCCTGTGCGAGTGCGGGGAGCGTGGAGGCGGGCAGGCACCCCTTGCCCCCCGAGCGTGCGTGGGGGTTGCGTGGGTGCAGGGGAAGGGAGGCCGGAGGGAATGGAGAGGGACACGCAGAGCCTGGGGCCCTGCGGGGAGGTTGTGAGGGGCATTCTAGGGGATAGGTTCAAGGTAGGTTTTGGTGGCTGCTGCGGTGGTGGTGGTTTTTGTTGTTGGTTTTTGGTTTTTGGTTGGTTGTTGTGAAGGGGGAAGAGGGTGGAGGATGAGGACCCCTTAGCAAATGGGAGCGGAAGGATGTCAGGAAAGGAGCCCAGAGGGGTTCCTGTGGGAATGGGCCAGGGCAGCTGGGAGGGGCTTGTGGGTAGTGCCTGAACAGAGGGGAAGGGAGAGCTGAAGGGAGTGCTGAGGGCCAGGGCGAGCAGGGGGGGACTGAGGTAAGGCTGTCAGTGGAGTTCCAGCAGACAGGTTCAAGTGAGGTGTTTTTTGTTGTGGTTTTTGGCTTGCTGTGTGTGTTTGTTCGTTTGATTGTTTGTTTGAGAAGGGGGTAGAGGGGTGGGTAGGTTGGATGCCTTTGAGCTGATGGGGAAAGTTTCCAGGAGGGGGGGGGGTGTGGGTGGGGGCAGAGAGGGGCGAGGGGGGCGGGGACGCGGTTGTGCAGAGCGCCTGCGTGGGGGTTGCGTGCGTGCCGTGGCGTGCGTGGGGGTTGCGTGCGTGCCGTGGCGTGCGTGGGGGTTGCGTGCGTGCCGTGGCGTGCGTGAGGGTTGCGTGCGTGCCGGGGAAGGGAGCCCCCGGAGCGACTGCTGAGGGACACCGCGGCGAGCGAGCATGGGTGAAGGAGCTGAGGGTGTGAGCAGGGCTGCAGCGGGCAGGTCCAAGGTAGGTTTGTGTTTATCTTTTTGAGAAGGGAAGAGGGTGCCTAGGATGCTTGGGAAAAGGGGAGGGAAGGTCCCAGGAAGTGTTTGGGGGAAAGGTGCGTGTTTGGGGAGGGACCGGCTTCAGTGCAGGGCAGGTATGGGGGTTGAGTGCAGGAGGGTTAGCTGCGTGGAGGGGAAGGGAGCTCAGAGGGAATGGGGAGGGCCACCGCGAGCGTGGGGGAGGGAGGTGAGGATGGCAGCGGAGCCCCAACTGAGAGGTTGAAGTTAGGGTTAGTTTTGAGAGGCAGGAAGAGGGTGGATGGGATCCCTTGGAAAAGTGGAGGCGAGGTCCTAGGAAGGGTTGGGCCTGTGCGAGTGCGGGGAGCGTGGAGGCGGGCAGGCACCCCTTGCCCCCCGAGCGTGCGTGGGGGTTGCGTGGGTGCAGGGGAAGGGAGGCCGGAGGGAATGGAGAGGGACACGCAGAGCCTGGGGCCCTGCGGGGAGGTTGTGAGGGGCATTCTAGGGGATAGGTTCAAGGTAGGTTTTGGTGGCTGCTGCGGTGGTGGTGGTTTTTGTTGTTGGTTTTTGGTTTTTGGTTGGTTGTTGTGAAGGGGGAAGAGGGTGGAGGATGAGGACCCCTTAGCAAATGGGAGCGGAAGGATGTCAGGAAAGGAGCCCAGAGGGGTTCCTGTGGGAATGGGCCAGGGCAGCTGGGAGGGGCTTGTGGGTAGTGCCTGAACAGAGGGGAAGGGAGAGCTGAAGGGAGTGCTGAGGGCCAGGGCGAGCAGGGGGGGACTGAGGTAAGGCTGTCAGTGGAGTTCCAGCAGACAGGTTCAAGTGAGGTGTTTTTTGTTGTGGTTTTTGGCTTGCTGTGTGTGTTTGTTCGTTTGATTGTTTGTTTGAGAAGGGGGTAGAGGGGTGGGTAGGTTGGATGCCTTTGAGCTGATGGGGAAAGTTTCCAGGAGGGGGGGGGTGTGGGTGGGGGCAGAGAGGGGCGAGGGGGGCGGGGACGCGGTTGTGCAGAGCGCCTGCGTGGGGGTTGCGTGCGTGCCGTGGCGTGCGTGGGGGTTGCGTGCGTGCCGGGGAAGGGAGCCCCCGGAGCGACTGCTGAGGGACACCGCGGCGAGCGAGCATGGGTGAAGGAGCTGAGGGTGTGAGCAGGGCTGCAGCGGGCAGGTCCAAGGTAGGTTTGTGTTTATCTTTTTGAGAAGGGAAGAGGGTGCCTAGGATGCTTGGGAAAAGGGGAGGGAAGGTCCCAGGAAGTGTTTGGGGGAAAGGTGCGTGTTTGGGGAGGGACCGGCTTCAGTGCAGGGCAGGTATGGGGGTTGAGTGCAGGAGGGTTAGCTGCGTGGAGGGGAAGGGAGCTCAGAGGGAATGGGGAGGGCCACCGCGAGCGTGGGGGAGGGAGGTGAGGATGGCAGCGGAGCCCCAACTGAGAGGTTGAAGTTAGGGTTAGTTTTGAGAGGCAGGAAGAGGGTGGATGGGATCCCTTGGAAAAGTGGAGGCGAGGTCCTAGGAAGGGTTGGGCCTGTGCGAGTGCGGGGAGCGTGGAGGCGGGCAGGCACCCCTTGCCCCCCGAGCGTGCGTGGGGGTTGCGTGGGTGCAGGGGAAGGGAGGCCGGAGGGAATGGAGAGGGACACGCAGAGCCTGGGGCCCTGCGGGGAGGTTGTGAGGGGCATTCTAGGGGATAGGTTCAAGGTAGGTTTTGGTGGCTGCTGCGGTGGTGGTGGTTTTTGTTGTTGGTTTTTGGTTTTTGGTTGGTTGTTGTGAAGGGGGAAGAGGGTGGAGGATGAGGACCCCTTAGCAAATGGGAGCGGAAGGATGTCAGGAAAGGAGCCCAGAGGGGTTCCTGTGGGAATGGGCCAGGGCAGCTGGGAGGGGCTTGTGGGTAGTGCCTGAACAGAGGGGAAGGGAGAGCTGAAGGGAGTGCTGAGGGCCAGGGCGAGCAGGGGGGGACTGAGGTAAGGCTGTCAGTGGAGTTCCAGCAGACAGGTTCAAGTGAGGTGTTTTTTGTTGTGGTTTTTGGCTTGCTGTGTGTGTTTGTTCGTTTGATTGTTTGTTTGAGAAGGGGGTAGAGGGGTGGGTAGGTTGGATGCCTTTGAGCTGATGGGGAAAGTTTCCAGGAGGGGGGGGGGTGTGGGTGGGGGCAGAGAGGGGCGAGGGGGGCGGGGACGCGGTTGTGCAGAGCGCCTGCGTGGGGGTTGCGTGCGTGCCGTGGCGTGCGTGGGGGTTGCGTGCGTGCCGGGGAAGGGAGCCCCCGGAGCGACTGCTGAGGGACACCGCGGCGAGCGAGCATGGGTGAAGGAGCTGAGGGTGTGAGCAGGGCTGCAGCGGGCAGGTCCAAGGTAGGTTTGTGTTTATCTTTTTGAGAAGGGAAGAGGGTGCCTAGGATGCTTGGGAAAAGGGGAGGGAAGGTCCCAGGAAGTGTTTGGGGGAAAGGTGCGTGTTTGGGGAGGGACCGGCTTCAGTGCAGGGCAGGTATGGGGGTTGAGTGCAGGAGGGTTAGCTGCGTGGAGGGGAAGGGAGCTCAGAGGGAATGGGGAGGGCCACCGCGAGCGTGGGGGAGGGAGGTGAGGATGGCAGCGGAGCCCCAACTGAGAGGTTGAAGTTAGGGTTAGTTTTGAGAGGCAGGAAGAGGGTGGATGGGATCCCTTGGAAAAGTGGAGGCGAGGTCCTAGGAAGGGTTGGGCCTGTGCGAGTGCGGGGAGCGTGGAGGCGGGCAGGCACCCCTTGCCCCCCGAGCGTGCGTGGGGGTTGCGTGGGTGCAGGGGAAGGGAGGCCGGAGGGAATGGAGAGGGACACGCAGAGCCTGGGGCCCTGCGGGGAGGTTGTGAGGGGCATTCTAGGGGATAGGTTCAAGGTAGGTTTTGGTGGCTGCTGCGGTGGTGGTGGTTTTTGTTGTTGGTTTTTGGTTTTTGGTTGGTTGTTGTGAAGGGGGAAGAGGGTGGAGGATGAGGACCCCTTAGCAAATGGGAGCGGAAGGATGTCAGGAAAGGAGCCCAGAGGGGTTCCTGTGGGAATGGGCCAGGGCAGCTGGGAGGGGCTTGTGGGTAGTGCCTGAACAGAGGGGAAGGGAGAGCTGAAGGGAGTGCTGAGGGCCAGGGCGAGCAGGGGGGGACTGAGGTAAGGCTGTCAGTGGAGTTCCAGCAGACAGGTTCAAGTGAGGTGTTTTTTGTTGTGGTTTTTGGCTTGCTGTGTGTGTTTGTTCGTTTGATTGTTTGTTTGAGAAGGGGGTAGAGGGGTGGGTAGGTTGGATGCCTTTGAGCTGATGGGGAAAGTTTCCAGGAGGGGGGGGGTGTGGGTGGGGGCAGAGAGGGGCGAGGGGGGCGGGGACGCGGTTGTGCAGAGCGCCTGCGTGGGGGTTGCGTGCGTGCCGTGGCGTGCGTGGGGGTTGCGTGCGTGCCGGGGAAGGGAGCCCCCGGAGCGACTGCTGAGGGACACCGCGGCGAGCGAGCATGGGTGAAGGAGCTGAGGGTGTGAGCAGGGCTGCAGCGGGCAGGTCCAAGGTAGGTTTGTGTTTATCTTTTTGAGAAGGGAAGAGGGTGCCTAGGATGCTTGGGAAAAGGGGAGGGAAGGTCCCAGGAAGTGTTTGGGGGAAAGGTGCGTGTTTGGGGAGGGACCGGCTTCAGTGCAGGGCAGGTATGGGGGTTGAGTGCAGGAGGGTTAGCTGCGTGGAGGGGAAGGGAGCTCAGAGGGAATGGGGAGGGCCACCGCGAGCGTGGGGGAGGGAGGTGAGGATGGCAGCGGAGCCCCAACTGAGAGGTTGAAGTTAGGGTTAGTTTTGAGAGGCAGGAAGAGGGTGGATGGGATCCCTTGGAAAAGTGGAGGCGAGGTCCTAGGAAGGGTTGGGCCTGTGCGAGTGCGGGGAGCGTGGAGGCGGGCAGGCACCCCTTGCCCCCCGAGCGTGCGTGGGGGTTGCGTGGGTGCAGGGGAAGGGAGGCCGGAGGGAATGGAGAGGGACACGCAGAGCCTGGGGCCCTGCGGGGAGGTTGTGAGGGGCATTCTAGGGGATAGGTTCAAGGTAGGTTTTGGTGGCTGCTGCGGTGGTGGTGGTTTTTGTTGTTGGTTTTTGGTTTTTGGTTGGTTGTTGTGAAGGGGGAAGAGGGTGGAGGATGAGGACCCCTTAGCAAATGGGAGCGGAAGGATGTCAGGAAAGGAGCCCAGAGGGGTTCCTGTGGGAATGGGCCAGGGCAGCTGGGAGGGGCTTGTGGGTAGTGCCTGAACAGAGGGGAAGGGAGAGCTGAAGGGAGTGCTGAGGGCCAGGGCGAGCAGGGGGGGACTGAGGTAAGGCTGTCAGTGGAGTTCCAGCAGACAGGTTCAAGTGAGGTGTTTTTTGTTGTGGTTTTTGGCTTGCTGTGTGTGTTTGTTCGTTTGATTGTTTGTTTGAGAAGGGGGTAGAGGGGTGGGTAGGTTGGATGCCTTTGAGCTGATGGGGAAAGTTTCCAGGAGGGGGGGGGGTGTGGGTGGGGGCAGAGAGGGGCGAGGGGGGCGGGGACGCGGTTGTGCAGAGCGCCTGCGTGGGGGTTGCGTGCGTGCCGTGGCGTGCGTGGGGGTTGCGTGCGTGCCGGGGAAGGGAGCCCCCGGAGCGACTGCTGAGGGACACCGCGGCGAGCGAGCATGGGTGAAGGAGCTGAGGGTGTGAGCAGGGCTGCAGCGGGCAGGTCCAAGGTAGGTTTGTGTTTATCTTTTTGAGAAGGGAAGAGGGTGCCTAGGATGCTTGGGAAAAGGGGAGGGAAGGTCCCAGGAAGTGTTTGGGGGAAAGGTGCGTGTTTGGGGAGGGACCGGCTTCAGTGCAGGGCAGGTATGGGGGTTGAGTGCAGGAGGGTTAGCTGCGTGGAGGGGAAGGGAGCTCAGAGGGAATGGGGAGGGCCACCGCGAGCGTGGGGGAGGGAGGTGAGGATGGCAGCGGAGCCCCAACTGAGAGGTTGAAGTTAGGGTTAGTTTTGAGAGGCAGGAAGAGGGTGGATGGGATCCCTTGGAAAAGTGGAGGCGAGGTCCTAGGAAGGGTTGGGCCTGTGCGAGTGCGGGGAGCGTGGAGGCGGGCAGGCACCCCTTGCCCCCCGAGCGTGCGTGGGGGTTGCGTGGGTGCAGGGGAAGGGAGGCCGGAGGGAATGGAGAGGGACACGCAGAGCCTGGGGCCCTGCGGGGAGGTTGTGAGGGGCATTCTAGGGGATAGGTTCAAGGTAGGTTTTGGTGGCTGCTGCGGTGGTGGTGGTTTTTGTTGTTGGTTTTTGGTTTTTGGTTGGTTGTTGTGAAGGGGGAAGAGGGTGGAGGATGAGGACCCCTTAGCAAATGGGAGCGGAAGGATGTCAGGAAAGGAGCCCAGAGGGGTTCCTGTGGGAATGGGCCAGGGCAGCTGGGAGGGGCTTGTGGGTAGTGCCTGAACAGAGGGGAAGGGAGAGCTGAAGGGAGTGCTGAGGGCCAGGGCGAGCAGGGGGGGACTGAGGTAAGGCTGTCAGTGGAGTTCCAGCAGACAGGTTCAAGTGAGGTGTTTTTTGTTGTGGTTTTTGGCTTGCTGTGTGTGTTTGTTCGTTTGATTGTTTGTTTGAGAAGGGGGTAGAGGGGTGGGTAGGTTGGATGCCTTTGAGCTGATGGGGAAAGTTTCCAGGAGGGGGGGGGTGTGGGTGGGGGCAGAGAGGGGCGAGGGGGGCGGGGACGCGGTTGTGCAGAGCGCCTGCGTGGGGGTTGCGTGCGTGCCGTGGCGTGCGTGGGGGTTGCGTGCGTGCCGGGGAAGGGAGCCCCCGGAGCGACTGCTGAGGGACACCGCGGCGAGCGAGCATGGGTGAAGGAGCTGAGGGTGTGAGCAGGGCTGCAGCGGGCAGGTCCAAGGTAGGTTTGTGTTTATCTTTTTGAGAAGGGAAGAGGGTGCCTAGGATGCTTGGGAAAAGGGGAGGGAAGGTCCCAGGAAGTGTTTGGGGGAAAGGTGCGTGTTTGGGGAGGGACCGGCTTCAGTGCAGGGCAGGTATGGGGGTTGAGTGCAGGAGGGTTAGCTGCGTGGAGGGGAAGGGAGCTCAGAGGGAATGGGGAGGGCCACCGCGAGCGTGGGGGAGGGAGGTGAGGATGGCAGCGGAGCCCCAACTGAGAGGTTGAAGTTAGGGTTAGTTTTGAGAGGCAGGAAGAGGGTGGATGGGATCCCTTGGAAAAGTGGAGGCGAGGTCCTAGGAAGGGTTGGGCCTGTGCGAGTGCGGGGAGCGTGGAGGCGGGCAGGCACCCCTTGCCCCCCGAGCGTGCGTGGGGGTTGCGTGGGTGCAGGGGAAGGGAGGCCGGAGGGAATGGAGAGGGACACGCAGAGCCTGGGGCCCTGCGGGGAGGTTGTGAGGGGCATTCTAGGGGATAGGTTCAAGGTAGGTTTTGGTGGCTGCTGCGGTGGTGGTGGTTTTTGTTGTTGGTTTTTGGTTTTTGGTTGGTTGTTGTGAAGGGGGAAGAGGGTGGAGGATGAGGACCCCTTAGCAAATGGGAGCGGAAGGATGTCAGGAAAGGAGCCCAGAGGGGTTCCTGTGGGAATGGGCCAGGGCAGCTGGGAGGGGCTTGTGGGTAGTGCCTGAACAGAGGGGAAGGGAGAGCTGAAGGGAGTGCTGAGGGCCAGGGCGAGCAGGGGGGGACTGAGGTAAGGCTGTCAGTGGAGTTCCAGCAGACAGGTTCAAGTGAGGTGTTTTTTGTTGTGGTTTTTGGCTTGCTGTGTGTGTTTGTTCGTTTGATTGTTTGTTTGAGAAGGGGGTAGAGGGGTGGGTAGGTTGGATGCCTTTGAGCTGATGGGGAAAGTTTCCAGGAGGGGGGGGGGTGTGGGTGGGGGCAGAGAGGGGCGAGGGGGGCGGGGACGCGGTTGTGCAGAGCGCCTGCGTGGGGGTTGCGTGCGTGCCGTGGCGTGCGTGGGGGTTGCGTGCGTGCCGGGGAAGGGAGCCCCCGGAGCGACTGCTGAGGGACACCGCGGCGAGCGAGCATGGGTGAAGGAGCTGAGGGTGTGAGCAGGGCTGCAGCGGGCAGGTCCAAGGTAGGTTTGTGTTTATCTTTTTGAGAAGGGAAGAGGGTGCCTAGGATGCTTGGGAAAAGGGGAGGGAAGGTCCCAGGAAGTGTTTGGGGGAAAGGTGCGTGTTTGGGGAGGGACCGGCTTCAGTGCAGGGCAGGTATGGGGGTTGAGTGCAGGAGGGTTAGCTGCGTGGAGGGGAAGGGAGCTCAGAGGGAATGGGGAGGGCCACCGCGAGCGTGGGGGAGGGAGGTGAGGATGGCAGCGGAGCCCCAACTGAGAGGTTGAAGTTAGGGTTAGTTTTGAGAGGCAGGAAGAGGGTGGATGGGATCCCTTGGAAAAGTGGAGGCGAGGTCCTAGGAAGGGTTGGGCCTGTGCGAGTGCGGGGAGCGTGGAGGCGGGCAGGCACCCCTTGCCCCCCGAGCGTGCGTGGGGGTTGCGTGGGTGCAGGGGAAGGGAGGCCGGAGGGAATGGAGAGGGACACGCAGAGCCTGGGGCCCTGCGGGGAGGTTGTGAGGGGCATTCTAGGGGATAGGTTCAAGGTAGGTTTTGGTGGCTGCTGCGGTGGTGGTGGTTTTTGTTGTTGGTTTTTGGTTTTTGGTTGGTTGTTGTGAAGGGGGAAGAGGGTGGAGGATGAGGACCCCTTAGCAAATGGGAGCGGAAGGATGTCAGGAAAGGAGCCCAGAGGGGTTCCTGTGGGAATGGGCCAGGGCAGCTGGGAGGGGCTTGTGGGTAGTGCCTGAACAGAGGGGAAGGGAGAGCTGAAGGGAGTGCTGAGGGCCAGGGCGAGCAGGGGGGGACTGAGGTAAGGCTGTCAGTGGAGTTCCAGCAGACAGGTTCAAGTGAGGTGTTTTTTGTTGTGGTTTTTGGCTTGCTGTGTGTGTTTGTTCGTTTGATTGTTTGTTTGAGAAGGGGGTAGAGGGGTGGGTAGGTTGGATGCCTTTGAGCTGATGGGGAAAGTTTCCAGGAGGGGGGGGGTGTGGGTGGGGGCAGAGAGGGGCGAGGGGGGCGGGGACGCGGTTGTGCAGAGCGCCTGCGTGGGGGTTGCGTGCGTGCCGTGGCGTGCGTGGGGGTTGCGTGCGTGCCGGGGAAGGGAGCCCCCGGAGCGACTGCTGAGGGACACCGCGGCGAGCGAGCATGGGTGAAGGAGCTGAGGGTGTGAGCAGGGCTGCAGCGGGCAGGTCCAAGGTAGGTTTGTGTTTATCTTTTTGAGAAGGGAAGAGGGTGCCTAGGATGCTTGGGAAAAGGGGAGGGAAGGTCCCAGGAAGTGTTTGGGGGAAAGGTGCGTGTTTGGGGAGGGACCGGCTTCAGTGCAGGGCAGGTATGGGGGTTGAGTGCAGGAGGGTTAGCTGCGTGGAGGGGAAGGGAGCTCAGAGGGAATGGGGAGGGCCACCGCGAGCGTGGGGGAGGGAGGTGAGGATGGCAGCGGAGCCCCAACTGAGAGGTTGAAGTTAGGGTTAGTTTTGAGAGGCAGGAAGAGGGTGGATGGGATCCCTTGGAAAAGTGGAGGCGAGGTCCTAGGAAGGGTTGGGCCTGTGCGAGTGCGGGGAGCGTGGAGGCGGGCAGGCACCCCTTGCCCCCCGAGCGTGCGTGGGGGTTGCGTGGGTGCAGGGGAAGGGAGGCCGGAGGGAATGGAGAGGGACACGCAGAGCCTGGGGCCCTGCGGGGAGGTTGTGAGGGGCATTCTAGGGGATAGGTTCAAGGTAGGTTTTGGTGGCTGCTGCGGTGGTGGTGGTTTTTGTTGTTGGTTTTTGGTTTTTGGTTGGTTGTTGTGAAGGGGGAAGAGGGTGGAGGATGAGGACCCCTTAGCAAATGGGAGCGGAAGGATGTCAGGAAAGGAGCCCAGAGGGGTTCCTGTGGGAATGGGCCAGGGCAGCTGGGAGGGGCTTGTGGGTAGTGCCTGAACAGAGGGGAAGGGAGAGCTGAAGGGAGTGCTGAGGGCCAGGGCGAGCAGGGGGGGACTGAGGTAAGGCTGTCAGTGGAGTTCCAGCAGACAGGTTCAAGTGAGGTGTTTTTTGTTGTGGTTTTTGGCTTGCTGTGTGTGTTTGTTCGTTTGATTGTTTGTTTGAGAAGGGGGTAGAGGGGTGGGTAGGTTGGATGCCTTTGAGCTGATGGGGAAAGTTTCCAGGAGGGGGGGGTGTGGGTGGGGGCAGAGAGGGGCGAGGGGGGCGGGGACGCGGTTGTGCAGAGCGCCTGCGTGGGGGTTGCGTGCGTGCCGTGGCGTGCGTGGGGGTTGCGTGCGTGCCGTGGCGTGCGTGGGGGTTGCGTGCGTGCCGGGGAAGGGAGCCCCCGGAGCGACTGCTGAGGGACACAGCGGCGAGCAAGCATGGGTGAAGGAGCTGAGGGTGTGAGCAGGGCTGCAGCGAGCAGGTCCAAGGTAGGTTTGTGTTTATCTTTTTGAGAAGGGAAGAGGGTGCCTAGGATGCTTGGGAAAAGGGGAGGGAAGGTCCCAGGAAGTGTTTGGGGGAAAGGTGCGTGTTTGGGGAGGGACCGGCTTCAGTGCAGGGCAGGTATGGGGGTTGAGTGCAGGAGGGTTAGCTGCGTGGAGGGGAAGGGAGCTCAGAGGGAATGGGGAGGGCCACCGCGAGCGTGGGGGAGGGAGGTGAGGATGGCAGCGGAGCCCCAACTGAGAGGTTGAAGTTAGGGTTAGTTTTGAGAGGCAGGAAGAGGGTGGATGGGATCCCTTGGAAAAGTGGAGGCGAGGTCCTAGGAAGGGTTGGGCCTGTGCGAGTGCGGGGAGCGTGGAGGCGGGCAGGCACCCCTTGCCCCCCGAGCGTGCGTGGGGGTTGCGTGGGTGCAGGGGAAGGGAGGCCGGAGGGAATGGAGAGGGACACGCAGAGCCTGGGGCCCTGCGGGGAGGTTGTGAGGGGCATTCTAGGGGATAGGTTCAAGGTAGGTTTTGGTGGCTGCTGCGGTGGTGGTGGTTTTTGTTGTTGGTTTTTGGTTTTTGGTTGGTTGTTGTGAAGGGGGAAGAGGGTGGAGGATGAGGACCCCTTAGCAAATGGGAGCGGAAGGATGTCAGGAAAGGAGCCCAGAGGGGTTCCTGTGGGAATGGGCCAGGGCAGCTGGGAGGGGCTTGTGGGTAGTGCCTGAACAGAGGGGAAGGGAGAGCTGAAGGGAGTGCTGAGGGCCAGGGCGAGCAGGGGGGGACTGAGGTAAGGCTGTCAGTGGAGTTCCAGCAGACAGGTTCAAGTGAGGTGTTTTTTGTTGTGGTTTTTGGCTTGCTGTGTGTGTTTGTTCGTTTGATTGTTTGTTTGAGAAGGGGGTAGAGGGGTGGGTAGGTTGGATGCCTTTGAGCTGATGGGGAAAGTTTCCAGGAGGGGGGGGGGTGTGGGTGGGGGCAGAGAGGGGCGAGGGGGGCGGGGACGCGGTTGTGCAGAGCGCCTGCGTGGGGGTTGCGTGCGTGCCGTGGCGTGCGTGGGGGTTGCGTGCGTGCCGTGGCGTGCGTGAGGGTTGCGTGCGTGCCGGGGAAGGGAGCCCCCGGAGCGACTGCTGAGGGACACCGCGGCGAGCGAGCATGGGTGAAGGAGCTGAGGGTGTGAGCAGGGCTGCAGAGAGCAGGTCCAAGGTAGGTTTGTGTTTATCTTTTTGAGAAGGGAAGAGGGTGCCTAGGATGCTTGGGAAAAGGGGAGGGAAGGTCCCAGGAAGTGTTTGGGGGAAAGGTGCGTGTTTGGGGAGGGACCGGCTTCAGTGCAGGGCAGGTATGGGGGTTGAGTGCAGGAGGGTTAGCTGCGTGGAGGGGAAGGGAGCTCAGAGGGAATGGGGAGGGCCACCGCGAGCGTGGGGGAGGGAGGTGAGGATGGCAGCGGAGCCCCAACTGAGAGGTTGAAGTTAGGGTTAGTTTTGAGAGGCAGGAAGAGGGTGGATGGGATCCCTTGGAAAAGTGGAGGCGAGGTCCTAGGAAGGGTTGGGCCTGTGCGAGTGCGGGGAGCGTGGAGGCGGGCAGGCACCCCTTGCCCCCCGAGCGTGCGTGGGGGTTGCGTGGGTGCAGGGGAAGGGAGGCCGGAGGGAATGGAGAGGGACACGCAGAGCCTGGGGCCCTGCGGGGAGGTTGTGAGGGGCATTCTAGGGGATAGGTTCAAGGTAGGTTTTGGTGGCTGCTGCGGTGGTGGTGGTTTTTGTTGTTGGTTTTTGGTTTTTGGTTGGTTGTTGTGAAGGGGGAAGAGGGTGGAGGATGAGGACCCCTTAGCAAATGGGAGCGGAAGGATGTCAGGAAAGGAGCCCAGAGGGGTTCCTGTGGGAATGGGCCAGGGCAGCTGGGAGGGGCTTGTGGGTAGTGCCTGAACAGAGGGGAAGGGAGAGCTGAAGGGAGTGCTGAGGGCCAGGGCGAGCAGGGGGGGACTGAGGTAAGGCTGTCAGTGGAGTTCCAGCAGACAGGTTCAAGTGAGGTGTTTTTTGTTGTGGTTTTTGGCTTGCTGTGTGTGTTTGTTCGTTTGATTGTTTGTTTGAGAAGGGGGTAGAGGGGTGGGTAGGTTGGATGCCTTTGAGCTGATGGGGAAAGTTTCCAGGAGGGGGGGGGTGTGGGTGGGGGCAGAGAGGGGCGAGGGGGGCGGGGACGCGGTTGTGCAGAGCGCCTGCGTGGGGGTTGCGTGCGTGCCGTGGCGTGCGTGGGGGTTGCGTGCGTGCCGGGGAAGGGAGCCCCCGGAGCGACTGCTGAGGGACACCGCGGCGAGCGAGCATGGGTGAAGGAGCTGAGGGTGTGAGCAGGGCTGCAGCGGGCAGGTCCAAGGTAGGTTTGTGTTTATCTTTTTGAGAAGGGAAGAGGGTGCCTAGGATGCTTGGGAAAAGGGGAGGGAAGGTCCCAGGAAGTGTTTGGGGGAAAGGTGCGTGTTTGGGGAGGGACCGGCTTCAGTGCAGGGCAGGTATGGGGGTTGAGTGCAGGAGGGTTAGCTGCGTGGAGGGGAAGGGAGCTCAGAGGGAATGGGGAGGGCCACCGCGAGCGTGGGGGAGGGAGGTGAGGATGGCAGCGGAGCCCCAACTGAGAGGTTGAAGTTAGGGTTAGTTTTGAGAGGCAGGAAGAGGGTGGATGGGATCCCTTGGAAAAGTGGAGGCGAGGTCCTAGGAAGGGTTGGGCCTGTGCGAGTGCGGGGAGCGTGGAGGCGGGCAGGCACCCCTTGCCCCCCGAGCGTGCGTGGGGGTTGCGTGGGTGCAGGGGAAGGGAGGCCGGAGGGAATGGAGAGGGACACGCAGAGCCTGGGGCCCTGCGGGGAGGTTGTGAGGGGCATTCTAGGGGATAGGTTCAAGGTAGGTTTTGGTGGCTGCTGCGGTGGTGGTGGTTTTTGTTGTTGGTTTTTGGTTTTTGGTTGGTTGTTGTGAAGGGGGAAGAGGGTGGAGGATGAGGACCCCTTAGCAAATGGGAGCGGAAGGATGTCAGGAAAGGAGCCCAGAGGGGTTCCTGTGGGAATGGGCCAGGGCAGCTGGGAGGGGCTTGTGGGTAGTGCCTGAACAGAGGGGAAGGGAGAGCTGAAGGGAGTGCTGAGGGCCAGGGCGAGCAGGGGGGGACTGAGGTAAGGCTGTCAGTGGAGTTCCAGCAGACAGGTTCAAGTGAGGTGTTTTTTGTTGTGGTTTTTGGCTTGCTGTGTGTGTTTGTTCGTTTGATTGTTTGTTTGAGAAGGGGGTAGAGGGGTGGGTAGGTTGGATGCCTTTAAGCTGATGGGGAAAGTTTCCAGGAGGGGGGGGGTGTGGGTGGGGGCAGAGAGGGGCGAGGGGGGCGGGGACGCGGTTGTGCAGAGCGCCTGCGTGGGGGTTGCGTGCGTGCCGTGGCGTGCGTGGGGGTTGCGTGCGTGCCGTGGCGTGCGTGAGGGTTGCGTGCGTGCCGGGGAAGGGAGCCCCCGGAGCGACTGCTGAGGGACACCGCGGCGAGCGAGCATGGGTGAAGGAGCTGAGGGTGTGAGCAGGGCTGCAGAGAGCAGGTCCAAGGTAGGTTTGTGTTTATCTTTTTGAGAAGGGAAGAGGGTGCCTATGATGCTTGGGAAAAGGGGAGGGAAGGTCCCAGGAAGTGTTTGGGGGAAAGGTGCGTGTTTGGGGAGGGACCGGCTTCAGTGCAGGGCAGGTATGGGGGTTGAGTGCAGGAGGGTTAGCTGCGTGGAGGGGAAGGGAGCTCAGAGGGAATGGGGAGGGCCACCGCGAGCGTGGGGGAGGGAGGTGAGGATGGCAGCGGAGCCCCAACTGAGAGGTTGAAGTTAGGGTTAGTTTTGAGAGGCAGGAAGAGGGTGGATGGGATCCCTTGGAAAAGTGGAGGCGAGGTCCTAGGAAGGGTTGGGCCTGTGCGAGTGCGGGGAGCGTGGAGGCGGGCAGGCACCCCTTGCCCCCCGAGCGTGCGTGGGGGTTGCGTGGGTGCAGGGGAAGGGAGGCCGGAGGGAATGGAGAGGGACACGCAGAGCCTGGGGCCCTGCGGGGAGGTTGTGAGGGGCATTCTAGGGGATAGGTTCAAGGTAGGTTTTGGTGGCTGCTGCGGTGGTGGTGGTTTTTGTTGTTGGTTTTTGGTTTTTGGTTGGTTGTTGTGAAGGGGGAAGAGGGTGGAGGATGAGGACCCCTTAGCAAATGGGAGCGGAAGGATGTCAGGAAAGGAGCCCAGAGGGGTTCCTGTGGGAATGGGCCAGGGCAGCTGGGAGGGGCTTGTGGGTAGTGCCTGAACAGAGGGGAAGGGAGAGCTGAAGGGAGTGCTGAGGGCCAGGGCGAGCAGGGGGGGACTGAGGTAAGGCTGTCAGTGGAGTTCCAGCAGACAGGTTCAAGTGAGGTGTTTTTTGTTGTGGTTTTTGGCTTGCTGTGTGTGTTTGTTCGTTTGATTGTTTGTTTGAGAAGGGGGTAGAGGGGTGGGTAGGTTGGATGCCTTTGAGCTGATGGGGAAAGTTTCCAGGAGGGGGGGGGGTGTGGGTGGGGGCAGAGAGGGGCGAGGGGGGCGGGGACGCGGTTGTGCAGAGCGCCTGCGTGGGGGTTGCGTGCGTGCCGTGGCGTGCGTGGGGGTTGCGTGCGTGCCGGGGAAGGGAGCCCCCGGAGCGACTGCTGAGGGACACCGCGGCGAGCGAGCATGGGTGAAGGAGCTGAGGGTGTGAGCAGGGCTGCAGAGAGCAGGTCCAAGGTAGGTTTGTGTTTATCTTTTTGAGAAGGGAAGAGGGTGCCTAGGATGCTTGGGAAAAGGGGAGGGAAGGTCCCAGGAAGTGTTTGGGGGAAAGGTGCGTGTTTGGGGAGGGACCGGCTTCAGTGCAGGGCAGGTATGGGGGTTGAGTGCAGGAGGGTTAGCTGCGTGGAGGGGAAGGGAGCTCAGAGGGAATGGGGAGGGCCACCGCGAGCGTGGGGGAGGGAGGTGAGGATGGCAGCGGAGCCCCAACTGAGAGGTTGAAGTTAGGGTTAGTTTTGAGAGGCAGGAAGAGGGTGGATGGGATCCCTTGGAAAAGTGGAGGCGAGGTCCTAGGAAGGGTTGGGCCTGTGCGAGTGCGGGGAGCGTGGAGGCGGGCAGGCACCCCTTGCCCCCCGAGCGTGCGTGGGGGTTGCGTGGGTGCAGGGGAAGGGAGGCCGGAGGGAATGGAGAGGGACACGCAGAGCCTGGGGCCCTGCGGGGAGGTTGTGAGGGGCATTCTAGGGGATAGGTTCAAGGTAGGTTTTGGTGGCTGCTGCGGTGGTGGTGGTTTTTGTTGTTGGTTTTTGGTTTTTGGTTGGTTGTTGTGAAGGGGGAAGAGGGTGGAGGATGAGGACCCCTTAGCAAATGGGAGCGGAAGGATGTCAGGAAAGGAGCCCAGAGGGGTTCCTGTGGGAATGGGCCAGGGCAGCTGGGAGGGGCTTGTGGGTAGTGCCTGAACAGAGGGGAAGGGAGAGCTGAAGGGAGTGCTGAGGGCCAGGGCGAGCAGGGGGGGACTGAGGTAAGGCTGTCAGTGGAGTTCCAGCAGACAGGTTCAAGTGAGGTGTTTTTTGTTGTGGTTTTTGGCTTGCTGTGTGTGTTTGTTCGTTTGATTGTTTGTTTGAGAAGGGGGTAGAGGGGTGGGTAGGTTGGATGCCTTTGAGCTGATGGGGAAAGTTTCCAGGAGGGGGGGGGGTGTGGGTGGGGGCAGAGAGGGGCGAGGGGGGCGGGGACGCGGTTGTGCAGAGCGCCTGCGTGGGGGTTGCGTGCGTGCCGTGGCGTGCGTGGGGGTTGCGTGCGTGCCGGGGAAGGGAGCCCCCGGAGCGACTGCTGAGGGACACCGCGGCGAGCGAGCATGGGTGAAGGAGCTGAGGGTGTGAGCAGGGCTGCAGCGGGCAGGTCCAAGGTAGGTTTGTGTTTATCTTTTTGAGAAGGGAAGAGGGTGCCTAGGATGCTTGGGAAAAGGGGAGGGAAGGTCCCAGGAAGTGTTTGGGGGAAAGGTGCGTGTTTGGGGAGGGACCGGCTTCAGTGCAGGGCAGGTATGGGGGTTGAGTGCAGGAGGGTTAGCTGCGTGGAGGGGAAGGGAGCTCAGAGGGAATGGGGAGGGCCACCGCGAGCGTGGGGGAGGGAGGTGAGGATGGCAGCGGAGCCCCAACTGAGAGGTTGAAGTTAGGGTTAGTTTTGAGAGGCAGGAAGAGGGTGGATGGGATCCCTTGGAAAAGTGGAGGCGAGGTCCTAGGAAGGGTTGGGCCTGTGCGAGTGCGGGGAGCGTGGAGGCGGGCAGGCACCCCTTGCCCCCCGAGCGTGCGTGGGGGTTGCGTGGGTGCAGGGGAAGGGAGGCCGGAGGGAATGGAGAGGGACACGCAGAGCCTGGGGCCCTGCGGGGAGGTTGTGAGGGGCATTCTAGGGGATAGGTTCAAGGTAGGTTTTGGTGGCTGCTGCGGTGGTGGTGGTTTTTGTTGTTGGTTTTTGGTTTTTGGTTGGTTGTTGTGAAGGGGGAAGAGGGTGGAGGATGAGGACCCCTTAGCAAATGGGAGCGGAAGGATGTCAGGAAAGGAGCCCAGAGGGGTTCCTGTGGGAATGGGCCAGGGCAGCTGGGAGGGGCTTGTGGGTAGTGCCTGAACAGAGGGGAAGGGAGAGCTGAAGGGAGTGCTGAGGGCCAGGGCGAGCAGGGGGGGACTGAGGTAAGGCTGTCAGTGGAGTTCCAGCAGACAGGTTCAAGTGAGGTGTTTTTTGTTGTGGTTTTTGGCTTGCTGTGTGTGTTTGTTCGTTTGATTGTTTGTTTGAGAAGGGGGTAGAGGGGTGGGTAGGTTGGATGCCTTTGAGCTGATGGGGAAAGTTTCCAGGAGGGGGGGGGTGTGGGTGGGGGCAGAGAGGGGCGAGGGGGGCGGGGACGCGGTTGTGCAGAGCGCCTGCGTGGGGGTTGCGTGCGTGCCGTGGCGTGCGTGGGGGTTGCGTGCGTGCCGGGGAAGGGAGCCCCCGGAGCGACTGCTGAGGGACACCGCGGCGAGCGAGCATGGGTGAAGGAGCTGAGGGTGTGAGCAGGGCTGCAGCGGGCAGGTCCAAGGTAGGTTTGTGTTTATCTTTTTGAGAAGGGAAGAGGGTGCCTAGGATGCTTGGGAAAAGGGGAGGGAAGGTCCCAGGAAGTGTTTGGGGGAAAGGTGCGTGTTTGGGGAGGGACCGGCTTCAGTGCAGGGCAGGTATGGGGGTTGAGTGCAGGAGGGTTAGCTGCGTGGAGGGGAAGGGAGCTCAGAGGGAATGGGGAGGGCCACCGCGAGCGTGGGGGAGGGAGGTGAGGATGGCAGCGGAGCCCCAACTGAGAGGTTGAAGTTAGGGTTAGTTTTGAGAGGCAGGAAGAGGGTGGATGGGATCCCTTGGAAAAGTGGAGGCGAGGTCCTAGGAAGGGTTGGGCCTGTGCGAGTGCGGGGAGCGTGGAGGCGGGCAGGCACCCCTTGCCCCCCGAGCGTGCGTGGGGGTTGCGTGGGTGCAGGGGAAGGGAGGCCGGAGGGAATGGAGAGGGACACGCAGAGCCTGGGGCCCTGCGGGGAGGTTGTGAGGGGCATTCTAGGGGATAGGTTCAAGGTAGGTTTTGGTGGCTGCTGCGGTGGTGGTGGTTTTTGTTGTTGGTTTTTGGTTTTTGGTTGGTTGTTGTGAAGGGGGAAGAGGGTGGAGGATGAGGACCCCTTAGCAAATGGGAGCGGAAGGATGTCAGGAAAGGAGCCCAGAGGGGTTCCTGTGGGAATGGGCCAGGGCAGCTGGGAGGGGCTTGTGGGTAGTGCCTGAACAGAGGGGAAGGGAGAGCTGAAGGGAGTGCTGAGGGCCAGGGCGAGCAGGGGGGGACTGAGGTAAGGCTGTCAGTGGAGTTCCAGCAGACAGGTTCAAGTGAGGTGTTTTTTGTTGTGGTTTTTGGCTTGCTGTGTGTGTTTGTTCGTTTGATTGTTTGTTTGAGAAGGGGGTAGAGGGGTGGGTAGGTTGGATGCCTTTGAGCTGATGGGGAAAGTTTCCAGGAGGGGGGGGTGTGGGTGGGGGCAGAGAGGGGCGAGGGGGGCGGGGACGCGGTTGTGCAGAGCGCCTGCGTGGGGGTTGCGTGCGTGCCGTGGCGTGCGTGGGGGTTGCGTGCGTGCCGTGGCGTGCGTGGGGGTTGCGTGCGTGCCGGGGAAGGGAGCCCCCGGAGCGACTGCTGAGGGACACAGCGGCGAGCGAGCATGGGTGAAGGAGCTGAGGGTGTGAGCAGGGCTGCAGCGAGCAGGTCCAAGGTAGGTTTGTGTTTATCTTTTTGAGAAGGGAAGAGGGTGCCTAGGATGCTTGGGAAAAGGGGAGGGAAGGTCCCAGGAAGTGTTTGGGGGAAAGGTGCGTGTTTGGGGAGGGACCGGCTTCAGTGCAGGGCAGGTATGGGGGTTGAGTGCAGGAGGGTTAGCTGCGTGGAGGGGAAGGGAGCTCAGAGGGAATGGGGAGGGCCACCGCGAGCGTGGGGGAGGGAGGTGAGGATGGCAGCGGAGCCCCAACTGAGAGGTTGAAGTTAGGGTTAGTTTTGAGAGGCAGGAAGAGGGTGGATGGGATCCCTTGGAAAAGTGGAGGCGAGGTCCTAGGAAGGGTTGGGCCTGTGCGAGTGCGGGGAGCGTGGAGGCGGGCAGGCACCCCTTGCCCCCCGAGCGTGCGTGGGGGTTGCGTGGGTGCAGGGGAAGGGAGGCCGGAGGGAATGGAGAGGGACACGCAGAGCCTGGGGCCCTGCGGGGAGGTTGTGAGGGGCATTCTAGGGGATAGGTTCAAGGTAGGTTTTGGTGGCTGCTGCGGTGGTGGTGGTTTTTGTTGTTGGTTTTTGGTTTTTGGTTGGTTGTTGTGAAGGGGGAAGAGGGTGGAGGATGAGGACCCCTTAGCAAATGGGAGCGGAAGGATGTCAGGAAAGGAGCCCAGAGGGGTTCCTGTGGGAATGGGCCAGGGCAGCTGGGAGGGGCTTGTGGGTAGTGCCTGAACAGAGGGGAAGGGAGAGCTGAAGGGAGTGCTGAGGGCCAGGGCGAGCAGGGGGGGACTGAGGTAAGGCTGTCAGTGGAGTTCCAGCAGACAGGTTCAAGTGAGGTGTTTTTTGTTGTGGTTTTTGGCTTGCTGTGTGTGTTTGTTCGTTTGATTGTTTGTTTGAGAAGGGGGTAGAGGGGTGGGTAGGTTGGATGCCTTTGAGCTGATGGGGAAAGTTTCCAGGAGGGGGGGGGGTGTGGGTGGGGGCAGAGAGGGGCGAGGGGGGCGGGGACGCGGTTGTGCAGAGCGCCTGCGTGGGGGTTGCGTGCGTGCCGTGGCGTGCGTGGGGGTTGCGTGCGTGCCGTGGCGTGCGTGAGGGTTGCGTGCGTGCCGGGGAAGGGAGCCCCCGGAGCGACTGCTGAGGGACACCGCGGCGAGCGAGCATGGGTGAAGGAGCTGAGGGTGTGAGCAGGGCTGCAGAGAGCAGGTCCAAGGTAGGTTTGTGTTTATCTTTTTGAGAAGGGAAGAGGGTGCCTAGGATGCTTGGGAAAAGGGGAGGGAAGGTCCCAGGAAGTGTTTGGGGGAAAGGTGCGTGTTTGGGGAGGGACCGGCTTCAGTGCAGGGCAGGTATGGGGGTTGAGTGCAGGAGGGTTAGCTGCGTGGAGGGGAAGGGAGCTCAGAGGGAATGGGGAGGGCCACCGCGAGCGTGGGGGAGGGAGGTGAGGATGGCAGCGGAGCCCCAACTGAGAGGTTGAAGTTAGGGTTAGTTTTGAGAGGCAGGAAGAGGGTGGATGGGATCCCTTGGAAAAGTGGAGGCGAGGTCCTAGGAAGGGTTGGGCCTGTGCGAGTGCGGGGAGCGTGGAGGCGGGCAGGCACCCCTTGCCCCCCGAGCGTGCGTGGGGGTTGCGTGGGTGCAGGGGAAGGGAGGCCGGAGGGAATGGAGAGGGACACGCAGAGCCTGGGGCCCTGCGGGGAGGTTGTGAGGGGCATTCTAGGGGATAGGTTCAAGGTAGGTTTTGGTGGCTGCTGCGGTGGTGGTGGTTTTTGTTGTTGGTTTTTGGTTTTTGGTTGGTTGTTGTGAAGGGGGAAGAGGGTGGAGGATGAGGACCCCTTAGCAAATGGGAGCGGAAGGATGTCAGGAAAGGAGCCCAGAGGGGTTCCTGTGGGAATGGGCCAGGGCAGCTGGGAGGGGCTTGTGGGTAGTGCCTGAACAGAGGGGAAGGGAGAGCTGAAGGGAGTGCTGAGGGCCAGGGCGAGCAGGGGGGGACTGAGGTAAGGCTGTCAGTGGAGTTCCAGCAGACAGGTTCAAGTGAGGTGTTTTTTGTTGTGGTTTTTGGCTTGCTGTGTGTGTTTGTTCGTTTGATTGTTTGTTTGAGAAGGGGGTAGAGGGGTGGGTAGGTTGGATGCCTTTGAGCTGATGGGGAAAGTTTCCAGGAGGGGGGGGGTGTGGGTGGGGGCAGAGAGGGGCGAGGGGGGCGGGGACGCGGTTGTGCAGAGCGCCTGCGTGGGGGTTGCGTGCGTGCCGTGGCGTGCGTGGGGGTTGCGTGCGTGCCGGGGAAGGGAGCCCCCGGAGCGACTGCTGAGGGACACCGCGGCGAGCGAGCATGGGTGAAGGAGCTGAGGGTGTGAGCAGGGCTGCAGCGGGCAGGTCCAAGGTAGGTTTGTGTTTATCTTTTTGAGAAGGGAAGAGGGTGCCTAGGATGCTTGGGAAAAGGGGAGGGAAGGTCCCAGGAAGTGTTTGGGGGAAAGGTGCGTGTTTGGGGAGGGACCGGCTTCAGTGCAGGGCAGGTATGGGGGTTGAGTGCAGGAGGGTTAGCTGCGTGGAGGGGAAGGGAGCTCAGAGGGAATGGGGAGGGCCACCGCGAGCGTGGGGGAGGGAGGTGAGGATGGCAGCGGAGCCCCAACTGAGAGGTTGAAGTTAGGGTTAGTTTTGAGAGGCAGGAAGAGGGTGGATGGGATCCCTTGGAAAAGTGGAGGCGAGGTCCTAGGAAGGGTTGGGCCTGTGCGAGTGCGGGGAGCGTGGAGGCGGGCAGGCACCCCTTGCCCCCCGAGCGTGCGTGGGGGTTGCGTGGGTGCAGGGGAAGGGAGGCCGGAGGGAATGGAGAGGGACACGCAGAGCCTGGGGCCCTGCGGGGAGGTTGTGAGGGGCATTCTAGGGGATAGGTTCAAGGTAGGTTTTGGTGGCTGCTGCGGTGGTGGTGGTTTTTGTTGTTGGTTTTTGGTTTTTGGTTGGTTGTTGTGAAGGGGGAAGAGGGTGGAGGATGAGGACCCCTTAGCAAATGGGAGCGGAAGGATGTCAGGAAAGGAGCCCAGAGGGGTTCCTGTGGGAATGGGCCAGGGCAGCTGGGAGGGGCTTGTGGGTAGTGCCTGAACAGAGGGGAAGGGAGAGCTGAAGGGAGTGCTGAGGGCCAGGGCGAGCAGGGGGGGACTGAGGTAAGGCTGTCAGTGGAGTTCCAGCAGACAGGTTCAAGTGAGGTGTTTTTTGTTGTGGTTTTTGGCTTGCTGTGTGTGTTTGTTCGTTTGATTGTTTGTTTGAGAAGGGGGTAGAGGGGTGGGTAGGTTGGATGCCTTTAAGCTGATGGGGAAAGTTTCCAGGAGGGGGGGGGTGTGGGTGGGGGCAGAGAGGGGCGAGGGGGGCGGGGACGCGGTTGTGCAGAGCGCCTGCGTGGGGGTTGCGTGCGTGCCGTGGCGTGCGTGGGGGTTGCGTGCGTGCCGTGGCGTGCGTGAGGGTTGCGTGCGTGCCGGGGAAGGGAGCCCCCGGAGCGACTGCTGAGGGACACCGCGGCGAGCGAGCATGGGTGAAGGAGCTGAGGGTGTGAGCAGGGCTGCAGAGAGCAGGTCCAAGGTAGGTTTGTGTTTATCTTTTTGAGAAGGGAAGAGGGTGCCTATGATGCTTGGGAAAAGGGGAGGGAAGGTCCCAGGAAGTGTTTGGGGGAAAGGTGCGTGTTTGGGGAGGGACCGGCTTCAGTGCAGGGCAGGTATGGGGGTTGAGTGCAGGAGGGTTAGCTGCGTGGAGGGGAAGGGAGCTCAGAGGGAATGGGGAGGGCCACCGCGAGCGTGGGGGAGGGAGGTGAGGATGGCAGCGGAGCCCCAACTGAGAGGTTGAAGTTAGGGTTAGTTTTGAGAGGCAGGAAGAGGGTGGATGGGATCCCTTGGAAAAGTGGAGGCGAGGTCCTAGGAAGGGTTGGGCCTGTGCGAGTGCGGGGAGCGTGGAGGCGGGCAGGCACCCCTTGCCCCCCGAGCGTGCGTGGGGGTTGCGTGGGTGCAGGGGAAGGGAGGCCGGAGGGAATGGAGAGGGACACGCAGAGCCTGGGGCCCTGCGGGGAGGTTGTGAGGGGCATTCTAGGGGATAGGTTCAAGGTAGGTTTTGGTGGCTGCTGCGGTGGTGGTGGTTTTTGTTGTTGGTTTTTGGTTTTTGGTTGGTTGTTGTGAAGGGGGAAGAGGGTGGAGGATGAGGACCCCTTAGCAAATGGGAGCGGAAGGATGTCAGGAAAGGAGCCCAGAGGGGTTCCTGTGGGAATGGGCCAGGGCAGCTGGGAGGGGCTTGTGGGTAGTGCCTGAACAGAGGGGAAGGGAGAGCTGAAGGGAGTGCTGAGGGCCAGGGCGAGCAGGGGGGGACTGAGGTAAGGCTGTCAGTGGAGTTCCAGCAGACAGGTTCAAGTGAGGTGTTTTTTGTTGTGGTTTTTGGCTTGCTGTGTGTGTTTGTTCGTTTGATTGTTTGTTTGAGAAGGGGGTAGAGGGGTGGGTAGGTTGGATGCCTTTGAGCTGATGGGGAAAGTTTCCAGGAGGGGGGGGGGTGTGGGTGGGGGCAGAGAGGGGCGAGGGGGGCGGGGACGCGGTTGTGCAGAGCGCCTGCGTGGGGGTTGCGTGCGTGCCGTGGCGTGCGTGGGGGTTGCGTGCGTGCCGGGGAAGGGAGCCCCCGGAGCGACTGCTGAGGGACACCGCGGCGAGCGAGCATGGGTGAAGGAGCTGAGGGTGTGAGCAGGGCTGCAGCGGGCAGGTCCAAGGTAGGTTTGTGTTTATCTTTTTGAGAAGGGAAGAGGGTGCCTAGGATGCTTGGGAAAAGGGGAGGGAAGGTCCCAGGAAGTGTTTGGGGGAAAGGTGCGTGTTTGGGGAGGGACCGGCTTCAGTGCAGGGCAGGTATGGGGGTTGAGTGCAGGAGGGTTAGCTGCGTGGAGGGGAAGGGAGCTCAGAGGGAATGGGGAGGGCCACCGCGAGCGTGGGGGAGGGAGGTGAGGATGGCAGCGGAGCCCCAACTGAGAGGTTGAAGTTAGGGTTAGTTTTGAGAGGCAGGAAGAGGGTGGATGGGATCCCTTGGAAAAGTGGAGGCGAGGTCCTAGGAAGGGTTGGGCCTGTGCGAGTGCGGGGAGCGTGGAGGCGGGCAGGCACCCCTTGCCCCCCGAGCGTGCGTGGGGGTTGCGTGGGTGCAGGGGAAGGGAGGCCGGAGGGAATGGAGAGGGACACGCAGAGCCTGGGGCCCTGCGGGGAGGTTGTGAGGGGCATTCTAGGGGATAGGTTCAAGGTAGGTTTTGGTGGCTGCTGCGGTGGTGGTGGTTTTTGTTGTTGGTTTTTGGTTTTTGGTTGGTTGTTGTGAAGGGGGAAGAGGGTGGAGGATGAGGACCCCTTAGCAAATGGGAGCGGAAGGATGTCAGGAAAGGAGCCCAGAGGGGTTCCTGTGGGAATGGGCCAGGGCAGCTGGGAGGGGCTTGTGGGTAGTGCCTGAACAGAGGGGAAGGGAGAGCTGAAGGGAGTGCTGAGGGCCAGGGCGAGCAGGGGGGGACTGAGGTAAGGCTGTCAGTGGAGTTCCAGCAGACAGGTTCAAGTGAGGTGTTTTTTGTTGTGGTTTTTGGCTTGCTGTGTGTGTTTGTTCGTTTGATTGTTTGTTTGAGAAGGGGGTAGAGGGGTGGGTAGGTTGGATGCCTTTGAGCTGATGGGGAAAGTTTCCAGGAGGGGGGGGGGTGTGGGTGGGGGCAGAGAGGGGCGAGGGGGGCGGGGACGCGGTTGTGCAGAGCGCCTGCGTGGGGGTTGCGTGCGTGCCGTGGCGTGCGTGGGGGTTGCGTGCGTGCCGTGGCGTGCGTGAGGGTTGCGTGCGTGCCGGGGAAGGGAGCCCCCGGAGCGACTGCTGAGGGACACCGCGGCGAGCGAGCATGGGTGAAGGAGCTGAGGGTGTGAGCAGGGCTGCAGAGAGCAGGTCCAAGGTAGGTTTGTGTTTATCTTTTTGAGAAGGGAAGAGGGTGCCTAGGATGCTTGGGAAAAGGGGAGGGAAGGTCCCAGGAAGTGTTTGGGGGAAAGGTGCGTGTTTGGGGAGGGACCGGCTTCAGTGCAGGGCAGGTATGGGGGTTGAGTGCAGGAGGGTTAGCTGCGTGGAGGGGAAGGGAGCTCAGAGGGAATGGGGAGGGCCACCGCGAGCGTGGGGGAGGGAGGTGAGGATGGCAGCGGAGCCCCAACTGAGAGGTTGAAGTTAGGGTTAGTTTTGAGAGGCAGGAAGAGGGTGGATGGGATCCCTTGGAAAAGTGGAGGCGAGGTCCTAGGAAGGGTTGGGCCTGTGCGAGTGCGGGGAGCGTGGAGGCGGGCAGGCACCCCTTGCCCCCCGAGCGTGCGTGGGGGTTGCGTGGGTGCAGGGGAAGGGAGGCCGGAGGGAATGGAGAGGGACACGCAGAGCCTGGGGCCCTGCGGGGAGGTTGTGAGGGGCATTCTAGGGGATAGGTTCAAGGTAGGTTTTGGTGGCTGCTGCGGTGGTGGTGGTTTTTGTTGTTGGTTTTTGGTTTTTGGTTGGTTGTTGTGAAGGGGGAAGAGGGTGGAGGATGAGGACCCCTTAGCAAATGGGAGCGGAAGGATGTCAGGAAAGGAGCCCAGAGGGGTTCCTGTGGGAATGGGCCAGGGCAGCTGGGAGGGGCTTGTGGGTAGTGCCTGAACAGAGGGGAAGGGAGAGCTGAAGGGAGTGCTGAGGGCCAGGGCGAGCAGGGGGGGACTGAGGTAAGGCTGTCAGTGGAGTTCCAGCAGACAGGTTCAAGTGAGGTGTTTTTTGTTGTGGTTTTTGGCTTGCTGTGTGTGTTTGTTCGTTTGATTGTTTGTTTGAGAAGGGGGTAGAGGGGTGGGTAGGTTGGATGCCTTTGAGCTGATGGGGAAAGTTTCCAGGAGGGGGGGGGTGTGGGTGGGGGCAGAGAGGGGCGAGGGGGGCGGGGACGCGGTTGTGCAGAGCGCCTGCGTGGGGGTTGCGTGCGTGCCGTGGCGTGCGTGGGGGTTGCGTGCGTGCCGGGGAAGGGAGCCCCCGGAGCGACTGCTGAGGGACACCGCGGCGAGCGAGCATGGGTGAAGGAGCTGAGGGTGTGAGCAGGGCTGCAGCGGGCAGGTCCAAGGTAGGTTTGTGTTTATCTTTTTGAGAAGGGAAGAGGGTGCCTAGGATGCTTGGGAAAAGGGGAGGGAAGGTCCCAGGAAGTGTTTGGGGGAAAGGTGCGTGTTTGGGGAGGGACCGGCTTCAGTGCAGGGCAGGTATGGGGGTTGAGTGCAGGAGGGTTAGCTGCGTGGAGGGGAAGGGAGCTCAGAGGGAATGGGGAGGGCCACCGCGAGCGTGGGGGAGGGAGGTGAGGATGGCAGCGGAGCCCCAACTGAGAGGTTGAAGTTAGGGTTAGTTTTGAGAGGCAGGAAGAGGGTGGATGGGATCCCTTGGAAAAGTGGAGGCGAGGTCCTAGGAAGGGTTGGGCCTGTGCGAGTGCGGGGAGCGTGGAGGCGGGCAGGCACCCCTTGCCCCCCGAGCGTGCGTGGGGGTTGCGTGGGTGCAGGGGAAGGGAGGCCGGAGGGAATGGAGAGGGACACGCAGAGCCTGGGGCCCTGCGGGGAGGTTGTGAGGGGCATTCTAGGGGATAGGTTCAAGGTAGGTTTTGGTGGCTGCTGCGGTGGTGGTGGTTTTTGTTGTTGGATTTTGGTTTTTGGTTGGTTGTTGTGAAGGGGGAAGAGGGTGGAGGATGAGGACCCCTTAGCAAATGGGAGCGGAAGGATGTCAGGAAAGGAGCCCAGAGGGGTTCCTGTGGGAATGGGCCAGGGCAGCTGGGAGGGGCTTGTGGGTAGTGCCTGAACAGAGGGGAAGGGAGAGCTGAAGGGAGTGCTGAGGGCCAGGGCGAGCAGGGGGGGACTGAGGTAAGGCTGTCAGTGGAGTTCCAGCAGACAGGTTCAAGTGAGGTGTTTTTTGTTGTGGTTTTTGGCTTGCTGTGTGTGTTTGTTCGTTTGATTGTTTGTTTGAGAAGGGGGTAGAGGGGTGGGTAGGTTGGATGCCTTTAAGCTGATGGGGAAAGTTTCCAGGAGGGGGGGGGTGTGGGTGGGGGCAGAGAGGGGCGAGGGGGGCGGGGACGCGGTTGTGCAGAGCGCCTGCGTGGGGGTTGCGTGCGTGCCGTGGCGTGCGTGGGGGTTGCGTGCGTGCCGTGGCGTGCGTGAGGGTTGCGTGCGTGCCGGGGAAGGGAGCCCCCGGAGCGACTGCTGAGGGACACCGCGGCGAGCGAGCATGGGTGAAGGAGCTGAGGGTGTGAGCAGGGCTGCAGAGAGCAGGTCCAAGGTAGGTTTGTGTTTATCTTTTTGAGAAGGGAAGAGGGTGCCTATGATGCTTGGGAAAAGGGGAGGGAAGGTCCCAGGAAGTGTTTGGGGGAAAGGTGCGTGTTTGGGGAGGGACCGGCTTCAGTGCAGGGCAGGTATGGGGGTTGAGTGCAGGAGGGTTAGCTGCGTGGAGGGGAAGGGAGCTCAGAGGGAATGGGGAGGGCCACCGCGAGCGTGGGGGAGGGAGGTGAGGATGGCAGCGGAGCCCCAACTGAGAGGTTGAAGTTAGGGTTAGTTTTGAGAGGCAGGAAGAGGGTGGATGGGATCCCTTGGAAAAGTGGAGGCGAGGTCCTAGGAAGGGTTGGGCCTGTGCGAGTGCGGGGAGCGTGGAGGCGGGCAGGCACCCCTTGCCCCCCGAGCGTGCGTGGGGGTTGCGTGGGTGCAGGGGAAGGGAGGCCGGAGGGAATGGAGAGGGACACGCAGAGCCTGGGGCCCTGCGGGGAGGTTGTGAGGGGCATTCTAGGGGATAGGTTCAAGGTAGGTTTTGGTGGCTGCTGCGGTGGTGGTGGTTTTTGTTGTTGGTTTTTGGTTTTTGGTTGGTTGTTGTGAAGGGGGAAGAGGGTGGAGGATGAGGACCCCTTAGCAAATGGGAGCGGAAGGATGTCAGGAAAGGAGCCCAGAGGGGTTCCTGTGGGAATGGGCCAGGGCAGCTGGGAGGGGCTTGTGGGTAGTGCCTGAACAGAGGGGAAGGGAGAGCTGAAGGGAGTGCTGAGGGCCAGGGCGAGCAGGGGGGGACTGAGGTAAGGCTGTCAGTGGAGTTCCAGCAGACAGGTTCAAGTGAGGTGTTTTTTGTTGTGGTTTTTGGCTTGCTGTGTGTGTTTGTTCGTTTGATTGTTTGTTTGAGAAGGGGGTAGAGGGGTGGGTAGGTTGGATGCCTTTGAGCTGATGGGGAAAGTTTCCAGGAGGGGGGGGGGTGTGGGTGGGGGCAGAGAGGGGCGAGGGGGGCGGGGACGCGGTTGTGCAGAGCGCCTGCGTGGGGGTTGCGTGCGTGCCGTGGCGTGCGTGGGGGTTGCGTGCGTGCCGGGGAAGGGAGCCCCCGGAGCGACTGCTGAGGGACACCGCGGCGAGCGAGCATGGGTGAAGGAGCTGAGGGTGTGAGCAGGGCTGCAGCGGGCAGGTCCAAGGTAGGTTTGTGTTTATCTTTTTGAGAAGGGAAGAGGGTGCCTAGGATGCTTGGGAAAAGGGGAGGGAAGGTCCCAGGAAGTGTTTGGGGGAAAGGTGCGTGTTTGGGGAGGGACCGGCTTCAGTGCAGGGCAGGTATGGGGGTTGAGTGCAGGAGGGTTAGCTGCGTGGAGGGGAAGGGAGCTCAGAGGGAATGGGGAGGGCCACCGCGAGCGTGGGGGAGGGAGGTGAGGATGGCAGCGGAGCCCCAACTGAGAGGTTGAAGTTAGGGTTAGTTTTGAGAGGCAGGAAGAGGGTGGATGGGATCCCTTGGAAAAGTGGAGGCGAGGTCCTAGGAAGGGTTGGGCCTGTGCGAGTGCGGGGAGCGTGGAGGCGGGCAGGCACCCCTTGCCCCCCGAGCGTGCGTGGGGGTTGCGTGGGTGCAGGGGAAGGGAGGCCGGAGGGAATGGAGAGGGACACGCAGAGCCTGGGGCCCTGCGGGGAGGTTGTGAGGGGCATTCTAGGGGATAGGTTCAAGGTAGGTTTTGGTGGCTGCTGCGGTGGTGGTGGTTTTTGTTGTTGGTTTTTGGTTTTTGGTTGGTTGTTGTGAAGGGGGAAGAGGGTGGAGGATGAGGACCCCTTAGCAAATGGGAGCGGAAGGATGTCAGGAAAGGAGCCCAGAGGGGTTCCTGTGGGAATGGGCCAGGGCAGCTGGGAGGGGCTTGTGGGTAGTGCCTGAACAGAGGGGAAGGGAGAGCTGAAGGGAGTGCTGAGGGCCAGGGCGAGCAGGGGGGGACTGAGGTAAGGCTGTCAGTGGAGTTCCAGCAGACAGGTTCAAGTGAGGTGTTTTTTGTTGTGGTTTTTGGCTTGCTGTGTGTGTTTGTTCGTTTGATTGTTTGTTTGAGAAGGGGGTAGAGGGGTGGGTAGGTTGGATGCCTTTGAGCTGATGGGGAAAGTTTCCAGGAGGGGGGGGGGTGTGGGTGGGGGCAGAGAGGGGCGAGGGGGGCGGGGACGCGGTTGTGCAGAGCGCCTGCGTGGGGGTTGCGTGCGTGCCGTGGCGTGCGTGGGGGTTGCGTGCGTGCCGGGGAAGGGAGCCCCCGGAGCGACTGCTGAGGGACACCGCGGCGAGCGAGCATGGGTGAAGGAGCTGAGGGTGTGAGCAGGGCTGCAGAGAGCAGGTCCAAGGTAGGTTTGTGTTTATCTTTTTGAGAAGGGAAGAGGGTGCCTAGGATGCTTGGGAAAAGGGGAGGGAAGGTCCCAGGAAGTGTTTGGGGGAAAGGTGCGTGTTTGGGGAGGGACCGGCTTCAGTGCAGGGCAGGTATGGGGGTTGAGTGCAGGAGGGTTAGCTGCGTGGAGGGGAAGGGAGCTCAGAGGGAATGGGGAGGGCCACCGCGAGCGTGGGGGAGGGAGGTGAGGATGGCAGCGGAGCCCCAACTGAGAGGTTGAAGTTAGGGTTAGTTTTGAGAGGCAGGAAGAGGGTGGATGGGATCCCTTGGAAAAGTGGAGGCGAGGTCCTAGGAAGGGTTGGGCCTGTGCGAGTGCGGGGAGCGTGGAGGCGGGCAGGCACCCCTTGCCCCCCGAGCGTGCGTGGGGGTTGCGTGGGTGCAGGGGAAGGGAGGCCGGAGGGAATGGAGAGGGACACGCAGAGCCTGGGGCCCTGCGGGGAGGTTGTGAGGGGCATTCTAGGGGATAGGTTCAAGGTAGGTTTTGGTGGCTGCTGCGGTGGTGGTGGTTTTTGTTGTTGGTTTTTGGTTTTTGGTTGGTTGTTGTGAAGGGGGAAGAGGGTGGAGGATGAGGACCCCTTAGCAAATGGGAGCGGAAGGATGTCAGGAAAGGAGCCCAGAGGGGTTCCTGTGGGAATGGGCCAGGGCAGCTGGGAGGGGCTTGTGGGTAGTGCCTGAACAGAGGGGAAGGGAGAGCTGAAGGGAGTGCTGAGGGCCAGGGCGAGCAGGGGGGGACTGAGGTAAGGCTGTCAGTGGAGTTCCAGCAGACAGGTTCAAGTGAGGTGTTTTTTGTTGTGGTTTTTGGCTTGCTGTGTGTGTTTGTTCGTTTGATTGTTTGTTTGAGAAGGGGGTAGAGGGGTGGGTAGGTTGGATGCCTTTGAGCTGATGGGGAAAGTTTCCAGGAGGGGGGGGGTGTGGGTGGGGGCAGAGAGGGGCGAGGGGGGCGGGGACGCGGTTGTGCAGAGCGCCTGCGTGGGGGTTGCGTGCGTGCCGTGGCGTGCGTGGGGGTTGCGTGCGTGCCGGGGAAGGGAGCCCCCGGAGCGACTGCTGAGGGACACCGCGGCGAGCGAGCATGGGTGAAGGAGCTGAGGGTGTGAGCAGGGCTGCAGCGGGCAGGTCCAAGGTAGGTTTGTGTTTATCTTTTTGAGAAGGGAAGAGGGTGCCTAGGATGCTTGGGAAAAGGGGAGGGAAGGTCCCAGGAAGTGTTTGGGGGAAAGGTGCGTGTTTGGGGAGGGACCGGCTTCAGTGCAGGGCAGGTATGGGGGTTGAGTGCAGGAGGGTTAGCTGCGTGGAGGGGAAGGGAGCTCAGAGGGAATGGGGAGGGCCACCGCGAGCGTGGGGGAGGGAGGTGAGGATGGCAGCGGAGCCCCAACTGAGAGGTTGAAGTTAGGGTTAGTTTTGAGAGGCAGGAAGAGGGTGGATGGGATCCCTTGGAAAAGTGGAGGCGAGGTCCTAGGAAGGGTTGGGCCTGTGCGAGTGCGGGGAGCGTGGAGGCGGGCAGGCACCCCTTGCCCCCCGAGCGTGCCTGGGGGTTGCGTGGGTGCAGGGGAAGGGAGGCCGGAGGGAATGGAGAGGGACACGCAGAGCCTGGGGCCCTGCGGGGAGGTTGTGAGGGGCATTCTAGGGGATAGGTTCAAGGTAGGTTTTGGTGGCTGCTGCGGTGGTGGTGGTTTTTGTTGTTGGTTTTTGGTTTTTGGTTGGTTGTTGTGAAGGGGGAAGAGGGTGGAGGATGAGGACCCCTTAGCAAATGGGAGCGGAAGGATGTCAGGAAAGGAGCCCAGAGGGGTTCCTGTGGGAATGGGCCAGGGCAGCTGGGAGGGGCTTGTGGGTAGTGCCTGAACAGAGGGGAAGGGAGAGCTGAAGGGAGTGCTGAGGGCCAGGGCGAGCAGGGGGGGACTGAGGTAAGGCTGTCAGTGGAGTTCCAGCAGACAGGTTCAAGTGAGGTGTTTTTTGTTGTGGTTTTTGGCTTGCTGTGTGTGTTTGTTCGTTTGATTGTTTGTTTGAGAAGGGGGTAGAGGGGTGGGTAGGTTGGATGCCTTTGAGCTGATGGGGAAAGTTTCCAGGAGGGGGGGGTGTGGGTGGGGGCAGAGAGGGGCGAGGGGGGCGGGGACGCGGTTGTGCAGAGCGCCTGCGTGGGGGTTGCGTGCGTGCCGTGGCGTGCGTGGGGGTTGCGTGCGTGCCGTGGCGTGCGTGGGGGTTGCGTGCGTGCCGGGGAAGGGAGCCCCCGGAGCGACTGCTGAGGGACACAGCGGCGAGCGAGCATGGGTGAAGGAGCTGAGGGTGTGAGCAGGGCTGCAGCGAGCAGGTCCAAGGTAGGTTTGTGTTTATCTTTTTGAGAAGGGAAGAGGGTGCCTAGGATGCTTGGGAAAAGGGGAGGGAAGGTCCCAGGAAGTGTTTGGGGGAAAGGTGCGTGTTTGGGGAGGGACCGGCTTCAGTGCAGGGCAGGTATGGGGGTTGAGTGCAGGAGGGTTAGCTGCGTGGAGGGGAAGGGAGCTCAGAGGGAATGGGGAGGGCCACCGCGAGCGTGGGGGAGGGAGGTGAGGATGGCAGCGGAGCCCCAACTGAGAGGTTGAAGTTAGGGTTAGTTTTGAGAGGCAGGAAGAGGGTGGATGGGATCCCTTGGAAAAGTGGAGGCGAGGTCCTAGGAAGGGTTGGGCCTGTGCGAGTGCGGGGAGCGTGGAGGCGGGCAGGCACCCCTTGCCCCCCGAGCGTGCGTGGGGGTTGCGTGGGTGCAGGGGAAGGGAGGCCGGAGGGAATGGAGAGGGACACGCAGAGCCTGGGGCCCTGCGGGGAGGTTGTGAGGGGCATTCTAGGGGATAGGTTCAAGGTAGGTTTTGGTGGCTGCTGCGGTGGTGGTGGTTTTTGTTGTTGGTTTTTGGTTTTTGGTTGGTTGTTGTGAAGGGGGAAGAGGGTGGAGGATGAGGACCCCTTAGCAAATGGGAGCGGAAGGATGTCAGGAAAGGAGCCCAGAGGGGTTCCTGTGGGAATGGGCCAGGGCAGCTGGGAGGGGCTTGTGGGTAGTGCCTGAACAGAGGGGAAGGGAGAGCTGAAGGGAGTGCTGAGGGCCAGGGCGAGCAGGGGGGGACTGAGGTAAGGCTGTCAGTGGAGTTCCAGCAGACAGGTTCAAGTGAGGTGTTTTTTGTTGTGGTTTTTGGCTTGCTGTGTGTGTTTGTTCGTTTGATTGTTTGTTTGAGAAGGGGGTAGAGGGGTGGGTAGGTTGGATGCCTTTGAGCTGATGGGGAAAGTTTCCAGGAGGGGGGGGGGTGTGGGTGGGGGCAGAGAGGGGCGAGGGGGGCGGGGACGCGGTTGTGCAGAGCGCCTGCGTGGGGGTTGCGTGCGTGCCGTGGCGTGCGTGGGGGTTGCGTGCGTGCCGTGGCGTGCGTGAGGGTTGCGTGCGTGCCGGGGAAGGGAGCCCCCGGAGCGACTGCTGAGGGACACCGCGGCGAGCGAGCATGGGTGAAGGAGCTGAGGGTGTGAGCAGGGCTGCAGAGAGCAGGTCCAAGGTAGGTTTGTGTTTATCTTTTTGAGAAGGGAAGAGGGTGCCTAGGATGCTTGGGAAAAGGGGAGGGAAGGTCCCAGGAAGTGTTTGGGGGAAAGGTGCGTGTTTGGGGAGGGACCGGCTTCAGTGCAGGGCAGGTATGGGGGTTGAGTGCAGGAGGGTTAGCTGCGTGGAGGGGAAGGGAGCTCAGAGGGAATGGGGAGGGCCACCGCGAGCGTGGGGGAGGGAGGTGAGGATGGCAGCGGAGCCCCAACTGAGAGGTTGAAGTTAGGGTTAGTTTTGAGAGGCAGGAAGAGGGTGGATGGGATCCCTTGGAAAAGTGGAGGCGAGGTCCTAGGAAGGGTTGGGCCTGTGCGAGTGCGGGGAGCGTGGAGGCGGGCAGGCACCCCTTGCCCCCCGAGCGTGCGTGGGGGTTGCGTGGGTGCAGGGGAAGGGAGGCCGGAGGGAATGGAGAGGGACACGCAGAGCCTGGGGCCCTGCGGGGAGGTTGTGAGGGGCATTCTAGGGGATAGGTTCAAGGTAGGTTTTGGTGGCTGCTGCGGTGGTGGTGGTTTTTGTTGTTGGTTTTTGGTTTTTGGTTGGTTGTTGTGAAGGGGGAAGAGGGTGGAGGATGAGGACCCCTTAGCAAATGGGAGCGGAAGGATGTCAGGAAAGGAGCCCAGAGGGGTTCCTGTGGGAATGGGCCAGGGCAGCTGGGAGGGGCTTGTGGGTAGTGCCTGAACAGAGGGGAAGGGAGAGCTGAAGGGAGTGCTGAGGGCCAGGGCGAGCAGGGGGGGACTGAGGTAAGGCTGTCAGTGGAGTTCCAGCAGACAGGTTCAAGTGAGGTGTTTTTTGTTGTGGTTTTTGGCTTGCTGTGTGTGTTTGTTCGTTTGATTGTTTGTTTGAGAAGGGGGTAGAGGGGTGGGTAGGTTGGATGCCTTTGAGCTGATGGGGAAAGTTTCCAGGAGGGGGGGGGTGTGGGTGGGGGCAGAGAGGGGCGAGGGGGGCGGGGACGCGGTTGTGCAGAGCGCCTGCGTGGGGGTTGCGTGCGTGCCGTGGCGTGCGTGGGGGTTGCGTGCGTGCCGGGGAAGGGAGCCCCCGGAGCGACTGCTGAGGGACACCGCGGCGAGCGAGCATGGGTGAAGGAGCTGAGGGTGTGAGCAGGGCTGCAGCGGGCAGGTCCAAGGTAGGTTTGTGTTTATCTTTTTGAGAAGGGAAGAGGGTGCCTAGGATGCTTGGGAAAAGGGGAGGGAAGGTCCCAGGAAGTGTTTGGGGGAAAGGTGCGTGTTTGGGGAGGGACCGGCTTCAGTGCAGGGCAGGTATGGGGGTTGAGTGCAGGAGGGTTAGCTGCGTGGAGGGGAAGGGAGCTCAGAGGGAATGGGGAGGGCCACCGCGAGCGTGGGGGAGGGAGGTGAGGATGGCAGCGGAGCCCCAACTGAGAGGTTGAAGTTAGGGTTAGTTTTGAGAGGCAGGAAGAGGGTGGATGGGATCCCTTGGAAAAGTGGAGGCGAGGTCCTAGGAAGGGTTGGGCCTGTGCGAGTGCGGGGAGCGTGGAGGCGGGCAGGCACCCCTTGCCCCCCGAGCGTGCCTGGGGGTTGCGTGGGTGCAGGGGAAGGGAGGCCGGAGGGAATGGAGAGGGACACGCAGAGCCTGGGGCCCTGCGGGGAGGTTGTGAGGGGCATTCTAGGGGATAGGTTCAAGGTAGGTTTTGGTGGCTGCTGCGGTGGTGGTGGTTTTTGTTGTTGGTTTTTGGTTTTTGGTTGGTTGTTGTGAAGGGGGAAGAGGGTGGAGGATGAGGACCCCTTAGCAAATGGGAGCGGAAGGATGTCAGGAAAGGAGCCCAGAGGGGTTCCTGTGGGAATGGGCCAGGGCAGCTGGGAGGGGCTTGTGGGTAGTGCCTGAACAGAGGGGAAGGGAGAGCTGAAGGGAGTGCTGAGGGCCAGGGCGAGCAGGGGGGGACTGAGGTAAGGCTGTCAGTGGAGTTCCAGCAGACAGGTTCAAGTGAGGTGTTTTTTGTTGTGGTTTTTGGCTTGCTGTGTGTGTTTGTTCGTTTGATTGTTTGTTTGAGAAGGGGGTAGAGGGGTGGGTAGGTTGGATGCCTTTGAGCTGATGGGGAAAGTTTCCAGGAGGGGGGGGTGTGGGTGGGGGCAGAGAGGGGCGAGGGGGGCGGGGACGCGGTTGTGCAGAGCGCCTGCGTGGGGGTTGCGTGCGTGCCGTGGCGTGCGTGGGGGTTGCGTGCGTGCCGTGGCGTGCGTGGGGGTTGCGTGCGTGCCGGGGAAGGGAGCCCCCGGAGCGACTGCTGAGGGACACAGCGGCGAGCGAGCATGGGTGAAGGAGCTGAGGGTGTGAGCAGGGCTGCAGCGAGCAGGTCCAAGGTAGGTTTGTGTTTATCTTTTTGAGAAGGGAAGAGGGTGCCTAGGATGCTTGGGAAAAGGGGAGGGAAGGTCCCAGGAAGTGTTTGGGGGAAAGGTGCGTGTTTGGGGAGGGACCGGCTTCAGTGCAGGGCAGGTATGGGGGTTGAGTGCAGGAGGGTTAGCTGCGTGGAGGGGAAGGGAGCTCAGAGGGAATGGGGAGGGCCACCGCGAGCGTGGGGGAGGGAGGTGAGGATGGCAGCGGAGCCCCAACTGAGAGGTTGAAGTTAGGGTTAGTTTTGAGAGGCAGGAAGAGGGTGGATGGGATCCCTTGGAAAAGTGGAGGCGAGGTCCTAGGAAGGGTTGGGCCTGTGCGAGTGCGGGGAGCGTGGAGGCGGGCAGGCACCCCTTGCCCCCCGAGCGTGCGTGGGGGTTGCGTGGGTGCAGGGGAAGGGAGGCCGGAGGGAATGGAGAGGGACACGCAGAGCCTGGGGCCCTGCGGGGAGGTTGTGAGGGGCATTCTAGGGGATAGGTTCAAGGTAGGTTTTGGTGGCTGCTGCGGTGGTGGTGGTTTTTGTTGTTGGTTTTTGGTTTTTGGTTGGTTGTTGTGAAGGGGGAAGAGGGTGGAGGATGAGGACCCCTTAGCAAATGGGAGCGGAAGGATGTCAGGAAAGGAGCCCAGAGGGGTTCCTGTGGGAATGGGCCAGGGCAGCTGGGAGGGGCTTGTGGGTAGTGCCTGAACAGAGGGGAAGGGAGAGCTGAAGGGAGTGCTGAGGGCCAGGGCGAGCAGGGGGGGACTGAGGTAAGGCTGTCAGTGGAGTTCCAGCAGACAGGTTCAAGTGAGGTGTTTTTTGTTGTGGTTTTTGGCTTGCTGTGTGTGTTTGTTCGTTTGATTGTTTGTTTGAGAAGGGGGTAGAGGGGTGGGTAGGTTGGATGCCTTTGAGCTGATGGGGAAAGTTTCCAGGAGGGGGGGGGGTGTGGGTGGGGGCAGAGAGGGGCGAGGGGGGCGGGGACGCGGTTGTGCAGAGCGCCTGCGTGGGGGTTGCGTGCGTGCCGTGGCGTGCGTGGGGGTTGCGTGCGTGCCGTGGCGTGCGTGGGGGTTGCGTGCGTGCCGGGGAAGGGAGCCCCCGGAGCGACTGCTGAGGGACACCGCGGCGAGCGAGCATGGGTGAAGGAGCTGAGGGTGTGAGCAGGGCTGCAGCGGGCAGGTCCAAGGTAGGTTTGTGTTTATCTTTTTGAGAAGGGAAGAGGGTGCCTAGGATGCTTGGGAAAAGGGGAGGGAAGGTCCCAGGAAGTGTTTGGGGGAAAGGTGCGTGTTTGGGGAGGGACCGGCTTCAGTGCAGGGCAGGTATGGGGGTTGAGTGCAGGAGGGTTAGCTGCGTGGAGGGGAAGGGAGCTCAGAGGGAATGGGGAGGGCCACCGCGAGCGTGGGGGAGGGAGGTGAGGATGGCAGCGGAGCCCCAACTGAGAGGTTGAAGTTAGGGTTAGTTTTGAGAGGCAGGAAGAGGGTGGATGGGATCCCTTGGAAAAGTGGAGGCGAGGTCCTAGGAAGGGTTGGGCCTGTGCGAGTGCGGGGAGCGTGGAGGCGGGCAGGCACCCCTTGCCCCCCGAGCGTGCGTGGGGGTTGCGTGGGTGCAGGGGAAGGGAGGCCGGAGGGAATGGAGAGGGACACGCAGAGCCTGGGGCCCTGCGGGGAGGTTGTGAGGGGCATTCTAGGGGATAGGTTCAAGGTAGGTTTTGGTGGCTGCTGCGGTGGTGGTGGTTTTTGTTGTTGGTTTTTGGTTTTTGGTTGGTTGTTGTGAAGGGGGAAGAGGGTGGAGGATGAGGACCCCTTAGCAAATGGGAGCGGAAGGATGTCAGGAAAGGAGCCCAGAGGGGTTCCTGTGGGAATGGGCCAGGGCAGCTGGGAGGGGCTTGTGGGTAGTGCCTGAACAGAGGGGAAGGGAGAGCTGAAGGGAGTGCTGAGGGCCAGGGCGAGCAGGGGGGGACTGAGGTAAGGCTGTCAGTGGAGTTCCAGCAGACAGGTTCAAGTGAGGTGTTTTTTGTTGTGGTTTTTGGCTTGCTGTGTGTGTTTGTTCGTTTGATTGTTTGTTTGAGAAGGGGGTAGAGGGGTGGGTAGGTTGGATGCCTTTGAGCTGATGGGGAAAGTTTCCAGGAGGGGGGGGGTGTGGGTGGGGGCAGAGAGGGGCGAGGGGGGCGGGGACGCGGTTGTGCAGAGCGCCTGCGTGGGGGTTGCGTGCGTGCCGTGGCGTGCGTGGGGGTTGCGTGCGTGCCGGGGAAGGGAGCCCCCGGAGCGACTGCTGAGGGACACCGCGGCGAGCGAGCATGGGTGAAGGAGCTGAGGGTGTGAGCAGGGCTGCAGCGGGCAGGTCCAAGGTAGGTTTGTGTTTATCTTTTTGAGAAGGGAAGAGGGTGCCTAGGATGCTTGGGAAAAGGGGAGGGAAGGTCCCAGGAAGTGTTTGGGGGAAAGGTGCGTGTTTGGGGAGGGACCGGCTTCAGTGCAGGGCAGGTATGGGGGTTGAGTGCAGGAGGGTTAGCTGCGTGGAGGGGAAGGGAGCTCAGAGGGAATGGGGAGGGCCACCGCGAGCGTGGGGGAGGGAGGTGAGGATGGCAGCGGAGCCCCAACTGAGAGGTTGAAGTTAGGGTTAGTTTTGAGAGGCAGGAAGAGGGTGGATGGGATCCCTTGGAAAAGTGGAGGCGAGGTCCTAGGAAGGGTTGGGCCTGTGCGAGTGCGGGGAGCGTGGAGGCGGGCAGGCACCCCTTGCCCCCCGAGCGTGCGTGGGGGTTGCGTGGGTGCAGGGGAAGGGAGGCCGGAGGGAATGGAGAGGGACACGCAGAGCCTGGGGCCCTGCGGGGAGGTTGTGAGGGGCATTCTAGGGGATAGGTTCAAGGTAGGTTTTGGTGGCTGCTGCGGTGGTGGTGGTTTTTGTTGTTGGTTTTTGGTTTTTGGTTGGTTGTTGTGAAGGGGGAAGAGGGTGGAGGATGAGGACCCCTTAGCAAATGGGAGCGGAAGGATGTCAGGAAAGGAGCCCAGAGGGGTTCCTGTGGGAATGGGCCAGGGCAGCTGGGAGGGGCTTGTGGGTAGTGCCTGAACAGAGGGGAAGGGAGAGCTGAAGGGAGTGCTGAGGGCCAGGGCGAGCAGGGGGGGACTGAGGTAAGGCTGTCAGTGGAGTTCCAGCAGACAGGTTCAAGTGAGGTGTTTTTTGTTGTGGTTTTTGGCTTGCTGTGTGTGTTTGTTCGTTTGATTGTTTGTTTGAGAAGGGGGTAGAGGGGTGGGTAGGTTGGATGCCTTTGAGCTGATGGGGAAAGTTTCCAGGAGGGGGGGGTGTGGGTGGGGGCAGAGAGGGGCGAGGGGGGCGGGGACGCGGTTGTGCAGAGCGCCTGCGTGGGGGTTGCGTGCGTGCCGTGGCGTGCGTGGGGGTTGCGTGCGTGCCGTGGCGTGCGTGGGGGTTGCGTGCGTGCCGGGGAAGGGAGCCCCCGGAGCGACTGCTGAGGGACACAGCGGCGAGCGAGCATGGGTGAAGGAGCTGAGGGTGTGAGCAGGGCTGCAGCGGGCAGGTCCAAGGTAGGTTTGTGTTTATCTTTTTGAGAAGGGAAGAGGGTGCCTAGGATGCTTGGGAAAAGGGGAGGGAAGGTCCCAGGAAGTGTTTGGGGGAAAGGTGCGTGTTTGGGGAGGGACCGGCTTCAGTGCAGGGCAGGTATGGGGGTTGAGTGCAGGAGGGTTAGCTGCGTGGAGGGGAAGGGAGCTCAGAGGGAATGGGGAGGGCCACCGCGAGCGTGGGGGAGGGAGGTGAGGATGGCAGCGGAGCCCCAACTGAGAGGTTGAAGTTAGGGTTAGTTTTGAGAGGCAGGAAGAGGGTGGATGGGATCCCTTGGAAAAGTGGAGGCGAGGTCCTAGGAAGGGTTGGGCCTGTGCGAGTGCGGGGAGCGTGGAGGCGGGCAGGCACCCCTTGCCCCCCGAGCGTGCGTGGGGGTTGCGTGGGTGCAGGGGAAGGGAGGCCGGAGGGAATGGAGAGGGACACGCAGAGCCTGGGGCCCTGCGGGGAGGTTGTGAGGGGCATTCTAGGGGATAGGTTCAAGGTAGGTTTTGGTGGCTGCTGCGGTGGTGGTGGTTTTTGTTGTTGGTTTTTGGTTTTTGGTTGGTTGTTGTGAAGGGGGAAGAGGGTGGAGGATGAGGACCCCTTAGCAAATGGGAGCGGAAGGATGTCAGGAAAGGAGCCCAGAGGGGTTCCTGTGGGAATGGGCCAGGGCAGCTGGGAGGGGCTTGTGGGTAGTGCCTGAACAGAGGGGAAGGGAGAGCTGAAGGGAGTGCTGAGGGCCAGGGCGAGCAGGGGGGGACTGAGGTAAGGCTGTCAGTGGAGTTCCAGCAGACAGGTTCAAGTGAGGTGTTTTTTGTTGTGGTTTTTGGCTTGCTGTGTGTGTTTGTTCGTTTGATTGTTTGTTTGAGAAGGGGGTAGAGGGGTGGGTAGGTTGGATGCCTTTGAGCTGATGGGGAAAGTTTCCAGGAGGGGGGGGGGTGTGGGTGGGGGCAGAGAGGGGCGAGGGGGGCGGGGACGCGGTTGTGCAGAGCGCCTGCGTGGGGGTTGCGTGCGTGCCGTGGCGTGCGTGGGGGTTGCGTGCGTGCCGTGGCGTGCGTGAGGGTTGCGTGCGTGCCGGGGAAGGGAGCCCCCGGAGCGACTGCTGAGGGACACCGCGGCGAGCGAGCATGGGTGAAGGAGCTGAGGGTGTGAGCAGGGCTGCAGAGAGCAGGTCCAAGGTAGGTTTGTGTTTATCTTTTTGAGAAGGGAAGAGGGTGCCTAGGATGCTTGGGAAAAGGGGAGGGAAGGTCCCAGGAAGTGTTTGGGGGAAAGGTGCGTGTTTGGGGAGGGACCGGCTTCAGTGCAGGGCAGGTATGGGGGTTGAGTGCAGGAGGGTTAGCTGCGTGGAGGGGAAGGGAGCTCAGAGGGAATGGGGAGGGCCACCGCGAGCGTGGGGGAGGGAGGTGAGGATGGCAGCGGAGCCCCAACTGAGAGGTTGAAGTTAGGGTTAGTTTTGAGAGGCAGGAAGAGGGTGGATGGGATCCCTTGGAAAAGTGGAGGCGAGGTCCTAGGAAGGGTTGGGCCTGTGCGAGTGCGGGGAGCGTGGAGGCGGGCAGGCACCCCTTGCCCCCCGAGCGTGCGTGGGGGTTGCGTGGGTGCAGGGGAAGGGAGGCCGGAGGGAATGGAGAGGGACACGCAGAGCCTGGGGCCCTGCGGGGAGGTTGTGAGGGGCATTCTAGGGGATAGGTTCAAGGTAGGTTTTGGTGGCTGCTGCGGTGGTGGTGGTTTTTGTTGTTGGTTTTTGGTTTTTGGTTGGTTGTTGTGAAGGGGGAAGAGGGTGGAGGATGAGGACCCCTTAGCAAATGGGAGCGGAAGGATGTCAGGAAAGGAGCCCAGAGGGGTTCCTGTGGGAATGGGCCAGGGCAGCTGGGAGGGGCTTGTGGGTAGTGCCTGAACAGAGGGGAAGGGAGAGCTGAAGGGAGTGCTGAGGGCCAGGGCGAGCAGGGGGGGACTGAGGTAAGGCTGTCAGTGGAGTTCCAGCAGACAGGTTCAAGTGAGGTGTTTTTTGTTGTGGTTTTTGGCTTGCTGTGTGTGTTTGTTCGTTTGATTGTTTGTTTGAGAAGGGGGTAGAGGGGTGGGTAGGTTGGATGCCTTTGAGCTGATGGGGAAAGTTTCCAGGAGGGGGGGGGTGTGGGTGGGGGCAGAGAGGGGCGAGGGGGGCGGGGACGCGGTTGTGCAGAGCGCCTGCGTGGGGGTTGCGTGCGTGCCGTGGCGTGCGTGGGGGTTGCGTGCGTGCCGGGGAAGGGAGCCCCCGGAGCGACTGCTGAGGGACACCGCGGCGAGCGAGCATGGGTGAAGGAGCTGAGGGTGTGAGCAGGGCTGCAGCGGGCAGGTCCAAGGTAGGTTTGTGTTTATCTTTTTGAGAAGGGAAGAGGGTGCCTAGGATGCTTGGGAAAAGGGGAGGGAAGGTCCCAGGAAGTGTTTGGGGGAAAGGTGCGTGTTTGGGGAGGGACCGGCTTCAGTGCAGGGCAGGTATGGGGGTTGAGTGCAGGAGGGTTAGCTGCGTGGAGGGGAAGGGAGCTCAGAGGGAATGGGGAGGGCCACCGCGAGCGTGGGGGAGGGAGGTGAGGATGGCAGCGGAGCCCCAACTGAGAGGTTGAAGTTAGGGTTAGTTTTGAGAGGCAGGAAGAGGGTGGATGGGATCCCTTGGAAAAGTGGAGGCGAGGTCCTAGGAAGGGTTGGGCCTGTGCGAGTGCGGGGAGCGTGGAGGCGGGCAGGCACCCCTTGCCCCCCGAGCGTGCGTGGGGGTTGCGTGGGTGCAGGGGAAGGGAGGCCGGAGGGAATGGAGAGGGACACGCAGAGCCTGGGGCCCTGCGGGGAGGTTGTGAGGGGCATTCTAGGGGATAGGTTCAAGGTAGGTTTTGGTGGCTGCTGCGGTGGTGGTGGTTTTTGTTGTTGGTTTTTGGTTTTTGGTTGGTTGTTGTGAAGGGGGAAGAGGGTGGAGGATGAGGACCCCTTAGCAAATGGGAGCGGAAGGATGTCAGGAAAGGAGCCCAGAGGGGTTCCTGTGGGAATGGGCCAGGGCAGCTGGGAGGGGCTTGTGGGTAGTGCCTGAACAGAGGGGAAGGGAGAGCTGAAGGGAGTGCTGAGGGCCAGGGCGAGCAGGGGGGGACTGAGGTAAGGCTGTCAGTGGAGTTCCAGCAGACAGGTTCAAGTGAGGTGTTTTTTGTTGTGGTTTTTGGCTTGCTGTGTGTGTTTGTTCGTTTGATTGTTTGTTTGAGAAGGGGGTAGAGGGGTGGGTAGGTTGGATGCCTTTAAGCTGATGGGGAAAGTTTCCAGGAGGGGGGGGGTGTGGGTGGGGGCAGAGAGGGGCGAGGGGGGCGGGGACGCGGTTGTGCAGAGCGCCTGCGTGGGGGTTGCGTGCGTGCCGTGGCGTGCGTGGGGGTTGCGTGCGTGCCGTGGCGTGCGTGAGGGTTGCGTGCGTGCCGGGGAAGGGAGCCCCCGGAGCGACTGCTGAGGGACACCGCGGCGAGCGAGCATGGGTGAAGGAGCTGAGGGTGTGAGCAGGGCTGCAGAGAGCAGGTCCAAGGTAGGTTTGTGTTTATCTTTTTGAGAAGGGAAGAGGGTGCCTAGGATGCTTGGGAAAAGGGGAGGGAAGGTCCCAGGAAGTGTTTGGGGGAAAGGTGCGTGTTTGGGGAGGGACCGGCTTCAGTGCAGGGCAGGTATGGGGGTTGAGTGCAGGAGGGTTAGCTGCGTGGAGGGGAAGGGAGCTCAGAGGGAATGGGGAGGGCCACCGCGAGCGTGGGGGAGGGAGGTGAGGATGGCAGCGGAGCCCCAACTGAGAGGTTGAAGTTAGGGTTAGTTTTGAGAGGCAGGAAGAGGGTGGATGGGATCCCTTGGAAAAGTGGAGGCGAGGTCCTAGGAAGGGTTGGGCCTGTGCGAGTGCGGGGAGCGTGGAGGCGGGCAGGCACCCCTTGCCCCCCGAGCGTGCGTGGGGGTTGCGTGGGTGCAGGGGAAGGGAGGCCGGAGGGAATGGAGAGGGACACGCAGAGCCTGGGGCCCTGCGGGGAGGTTGTGAGGGGCATTCTAGGGGATAGGTTCAAGGTAGGTTTTGGTGGCTGCTGCGGTGGTGGTGGTGGTGGTGGTGGTGGTGGTGGGTGGTGGTGGTTTTTGTTGCTGGTTTTTGGTTTTTTTTTGGTTGTTGTGAAGAGGGAAGAGGGTGGAGGATGAAGACCCCTTAGCAAATGGGAGGGGAAGGATGTCAGGAAAGGAGCCCAGAGGGGTTCCTGTGGGAATGGGCCAGGGCAGCTGGGAGGGGCTTGTGGGTAGTGCCTGAACAGAGGGGAAGGGAGAGCTGAAGGGAGTGCTGAGGGCCAGGGCGAGCAGGGGGGGACTGAGGTAAGGCTGTCAGTGGAGTTCCAGCAGACAGGTTCAAGTGAGGTGTTTTTTGTTGTGGTTTTTGGCTTGCTGTGTGTGTTTGTTCGTTTGATTGTTTGTTTGAGAAGGGGGTAGAGGGGTGGGTAGGTTGGATGCCTTTGAGCTGATGGGGAAAGTTTCCAGGAAGGGGGGGGGTGTGGGTGGGGGCAGAGAGGGGCGAGGGGGGCGGGGACGCGGTTGTGCAGAGCGCCTGCGTGGGGGTTGCGTGCCTGCCGTGGCGTGCGTGTGGGTTGCGTGCGTGCCGGGGAAGGGAGTCCCTGGAGCGACTGCTGAGGGCCACTTTGGCGAGCGAGCGTGGGTGAAGGAGCTGAGGATGTGAGCAGGGCTGCAGCGGGCAGGTCCAAGGTAGGTTTGTGTTTTATCTTTGTGAGAAGAGAAGAGGGTGCCTAGGATGCTTGGGAAAAGGGGGATGGAAGGTCCCAGGAAGTGTTTGGGGGAAAGGTGCGTGTTTTGGGCGGGACGAGGGTGGCGGAGAGCGGCTTGGGGGCGGCGCAGGAGTGGGGGTTGGGTGCGTGCAGGGGAAGGGAGCGTGCAGGGACTGTGGAGGGCCACCGCGAGCGTGGGGGCGGGAGTTGAGGATGGCAGCGGAGCCCCAGCTATGTATAGATTTCTAAGGTATCTCCAGACTCTTCTCCATAGTGGCTGTACCAGTTTACATTCCCACCAGCAGTGCAGGAGGGTTCCCTTTTCTCCACAGCCCTTCCAGCACTTGTTCTTTGTGGTTTTATTAATGGTCATTCTGACTGGTGTGAGGTGATATCTCATGGTTGTTTTGATTTGTATTTCTCTTATAATCAACGATGTTGAGCATTTTTTCATGTGTTTGTTGGCCGTCTGTGTATCTTCTTCGGAGAAATGTGTATTCAGGTCTTTTTCCCATTTTTCCATTGATTGATTGGTTTTTTTTGCTGTTGGGTTGTATAAGTTGCTTATATATTCTAGAGTTTAAGCCCTTGTCAGTTGCATCATTTGAAACTATCTTCTCCCATTCTGTAAGTTGTCTTTTTGTTTTGGGTTTCCTTTGCTGTTCAAAATCTTTTCAGTTTGGTTAGGTCCCATGGGTTTATTTTTGCTCTAATTTCTATTGCTTTGGGAGACTGACCTGAGAAAACATTCATGATGTTGATGTCAGAGAGTGTTTTGCCTATGTTTTCTTCTAGGAGTTTGATGGTGTCCTGTCGTATATTTAAGTCTTTCAGCCATTTTGATTTTATTTTTGTGCATGGTATGAGGGTGTGTTCTAGTTTCATTGCTTTGAATGCAGCTGTCTAGGTTTCCCATCAATGCATGCTGAATAGACTTTCCTTTTCCCATTTTATGTTCTTGCCTCCCTTGTCAAAGATTAATTGACCATAGGTGTCAGGGTTTATTTCCGGATTCTCTATTCTGTTCCATTGGTCTGTCTGTCTGTCTGTTTTGATACCAGTACCACACTGTTTTGATGACTGTGGCTTTGTAGTATTTCTTGAAGTCTGGGAGAGTTATGCCTCCTGCTTGGTTTTTGTTTCTCAGGATTGCTTTGGCGATTCTGGGTCTTTTGTGGTTCCATATAAAATTTTGGATTGTTTGTTCTAGTTCTGTGAAAAATGTCATGGGTAATTTGATCGAGATTGCAATGAATCTGTAGATTGCTTCTGGTAGAATGGCCATTTTCACAATATTGATTTTCCCAATCCAGGAGCATGGAATATCTTTCCATTTCTTTACATCTTCTTTGATTTCTTTGATTAAGGTTTTATAGTTCTCGGCATATAGGTCCTTTACCTCCTTGGTCAGGTGTATTCCGAGGTATTTGATTTTGTGAGGTGCAATTTTAAAAGGTATCGTACTTTTGTATTCCTTTTCTAATATTTCATTGCTGGTATACAGAAATGCAACTGACTTCTGAATGTTAATCTTATATCCTGCCACTTTGCTGAATTTATTAATCAGTTCAAGGAGTTTTGGGGTTGAGTCCTTAGGGTTTTCTAGGTATAGAATCATGTCATCTGCATACAGTGACAGCTTTAACACTCTTCTTCCTATATGGATGCCTTTTATTTCTTTTGTTTGTCTAATTGCTGTGGCTAAGACTTCCAAAACGATGTTGAAGAGCAGTGGTGAGAGTGGGCATCCCTGTCTTGTTCCAGATTTGAGTGAGAAGGCTTTCAGTTTTTCCCCATTGAGTATTATGTTTGCTGTGGGTTTATCATAAATGGCTTTGATTATATTCAGGAATGTTCCCTCTATACCCACTTTGGCGAGGGTCTTGATCATGAATGGATGTTGAACTTTGTCAAATGCTTTTTCTGCATCTATTGAGATGATCATATGATTTTTGACTTTTTTTTTTGTGAATGTGGTGTATGATGCTGATTGTTTTGCGTATGTTGAACCATCCTTGTGAACCTGGGATGAACCCTACCTGGTCATGGTGTATAATTTTTTTGATATGTTGTTGGATTCGGTTGGCTAAGATTTGGTTGAGAATTTTTGCATCTATACTCATCAATGATATTGGCTGATAGTTTTCTTTTTTGGTGGTATCTCTGTCTGGTTTTGGAATGAGGGTGATGGTGGCATCATAGAATGTCTTTGGCAGTATTCGTTCTTCTTCAACCTTTTGAAAGTGTTTAAGGAGGATGGGCACCAATTCCTCTTTATATGTTTGATAAAATTCGCCTGTGAATCCATCTGGTCCTGGACTTTTATTTGTAGGGAGTGATTTTATGACCTCTTCCATTTCATTTCTAGTGATGGGTCTGTTCAGTTGGTCTGTTTCTTCTTGATTCAGTTTTGGCAGGCTGTAAGATTCTAGAAAATTGTCCATTTCTTCCAGATTGTCAAACTTGTTGCCATATAGTTGTTCATAGTATTCTCTTATGGTTTTTTGTATTTCTGCAGTATCCGTTGTGATTTCTCCTTTTTCATTTATAATTTTGGTTATTTGGGTTCTTTCTCTCCTCTTTTTAGTGAGTCTGGCCAGGGGTTTGTCAATTTTGTTCACCGTTTCAAAGAACCAGCTCTTGGTTTTATTAATTTTCTCTATTGTTTTTTGAATCTCTATTTTATTGATTTCTTCATTGATCTTTATAATTTCCTTCCTTCTGCTGACTTTAGGACTTTTTTGTTCTTCTTTTTCTAATTCGTTTAGGTGGAGGGTTAAGTTGTCCATTTGGGATCTTTCTTCTTTTTTGAGAAAGGCCTGTATTGCTATAAATTTCCCTCTGAGCACTGCTTTCGCAGCATCCCATAGATTTTGAGAGGTTGTGTCTTCATTATCATTTGTTTCAAGGTAGTTTTTAATTTCCTTCTTGATTTCTTCATTGACCCATTGGTTTTTAAGTAGCATGTTGTTTAGTGTCCATGGAGTAGGTTTTTTCTCTTTGCTTTTCCCATGGTTGATTTCTAAGTTCATGGCATTGTGGTCAGAGAAGATACTTGAGATAATTTCTATGCTCCTAAATTTATTGAGATTCGCTTTATGTCCCAATATGTGATCGATTCTTGAGAATGTTCCATGAGCATTTGAAAAGAATGTGTATTCTGATTTTTTTGGATGTAGTGTCCTGAAGATATCAATGAAGTCTAACTTTTCTATTGTTTCCTTTAGGATCTCTGTTGCTTTATTGGTTTTCTGTCTAGAGGATCTGTCCATTGATGTGAGGGGGGTGTTTAGGTCTCCTACTATGATTATATTCTCATCAATATCTCCCTTTATGTCTGTTAATATTTGTTGTATGTATCTGGGTGCTCCTATGTTTGGGGCATATATGTTGATGATAGTAACATCCTCTCCTTGGATGGATCCCTTAATCATTAAGTAGTGTCCTTCTTTGTCTTTCTTTATGTCTTTTGTTTTAAAGTCTATTTTGTCTGATATGAGCGTTGCGACTCCTACTTTTCTGTCATGTCTATTGACGTGAAATACTTTTCCCCACCCTTTCACTTTCAATCTATATGTATCTTTTGTCCTAAGGTGAGTTTCTTGTAGGCAGCATATTGAAGGTTTTTGCCTTTTTATCCACTCAGCCACTCTGTGTCTTTTGATTGGGGCATTCAGTCCATTGACATTTAAGGTGATAAATTGATAGATGATTATTTATTGCCATTTGAACCTCGTGTTCCAGTTGATTCTATGGTTCTCCATTCTTCCTTTCTTTTTTTTTTTTTTTTTTTTTTTTTTTGTTGGATGGTCTCCTGTTATTATCTGCTTGAGTGTATTTTTTTTTTCATTTTTTGTAAATGCAATATTTGGTTTTGGCTTGTGGTTGCCCTGTTTTTTAAGTATGCTAACCCCTTCCCATAATTGTGTGTTTTAGCCTGATGGTCCTGTAAGTTCAAACACTTCATTACTATATTAAAAATTAAGAAGAGAGACATACATACAAACAAAAAGGGTTATTTACCTCCTAACATCCCTTGCCCACATTTTGTGGTTTTGATGACTCTTTTATTTTTTTCTTTTTAATTTTATTTTGTTTGAAGTATGTTCATGATTAAATCTGTATGCTGGCTTATTTGAGTGACTGCTCTCTGATTGCAATTTCCTCAGTCCTAGTTCTTCCTCTTCTTCTTCTTCTTTTTTTTTTCTTTTCTTTTTTCTTCCCTTTCCTTCCTTTTTGGTTTAGAGAAGCTCTTTCAAAATTTCCTTTAACCTGGGTTTTGTGTTGCTGTATTCTTTAAGTTTTTGTTTGTTGGGAAAAATTTTTATTTCCCCTTCTATTTTAAATGATATTCTTGCTGGATAAAGTATTCTAGGTTGCATATGTTTTCCTTGTAGCACTTTAAATATCTCTTGCCATTCCCTCCTGGCCTGTAGTGTTTCTGTAGAGAAATCAGCTGATATTCTTATGGGGGTTCCCTTGTAGGTAACATTCTGTTTTTCTCTTGCTGCCTTTAGGATCCTCTCTTTATCACTAACTTTTGCCATTTTTATTATGATGTGTGTTGGTGTGGGTCTGTTTGGGTTCAGTTTGTTTGGGGCCCTCTGTGCTTCTTGTATCTTGAACCCAGTATCCTTTAGATTTGGGAAGTTTCCATCGATAATTTCTTCAAATATATTTTCCATTCCCTTATCATTTTCTACTCCTTCTGGAATTCCTATTATGCGTAGATTGGCCAGCTTTCTATTATCCCATAGGTCTCTTATATTGCTTTCCAGTTTTTTGATTCGGTTTTCTGTCTGTTGACCGGATTGAGTGATTTCCATTATTCTATCTTCCATATCACTGATTTGTTCTTCTGCATTATTCATTCTGGTTTTTACTGCCGTTAGTTCAGTTTGCGTCTCTGCAAATGAATGTTCTAGTTTCTCTTGGCTCCTCCTTATATTTTCTAGTTCCTTTCTGAGGGTATCTGCGTTACTGTTCATATCTTCTCTTAATTCCTTCAGTATTTTCCCTATTTCTCTTTTGAACTCCAGGTCTGTCAGACTGCAGAGATCTGTTTCATTGTTGACTGTTTGAGGTGAGTTCTCCTGTTGGTTTGACTGGGGGTGGTTTCTCAGCTTCTTCATCTTGCTTGTTGTTTTCTTTCTCCTTTTGGAGTTGTACTCTCCGTGATCGGGTAGTGTTTGCCTTGTCACTACCGTGGAATATTTCCTGAGGGCTGGCGTTGTTGGTCAATCTTTTTTAAGGCAGTGTGGCTTTTCTGGAGTGTTGATGGGGCTAACAGTGTTTCTTTGAAGCAATGGAGGACTTCCTGAGGGCAGACAGGACTGGGAGGTCCACCCCACGATGGTAGCAGATTTCACTTGGTCATGCAGAGCTTGCTCTGGTGTTTTTAGGCTGTGGGGTTCTTGCAGGGAGTTGGCGGTGTTGGGCAGCTGCTCTTCAGGGGTGCATCACCCCCTGGGGGCTGGAGAAGCTATCTGGGTCACTGAGAACCTGAGAGGCTCTTCCCTAGGGCAGCCCAACTCAGAAGGACAGCCTGAGGATGTAGGTGAATCTTTTCACAGTCTGGCTGAGCTTGTTGCAGCTTTTCTGGGCCGCAGGGGCCCTTCCAGGGGGCTGGTGGTGCTGAGCAGTTATTTCACGGGAGTGGGGCATCCCCTGGGAGCTTGGGCGGGTAGCAGGGCCCTTGGAGACCCAAGAGGCTCCACCCCAGGGCAGCCCGACTCAGAAAAACCGTCTGAGATCTTTTCCCAACTCGGCCAGGCTTGTTGCAGCTTTTCTGTGCTGCAGGGGGTGCTGCCTGGAGCTGGCAGTCCTATGCAGCTGGTCCACTAGGTCTCAGCACCCCCTGGGGGCTTGGGCGGGTAGCAGGGCCCTTGGAGACCCAAGAGGCTCCTCCCCAGGGCAGCCCGACTCAGAAAAACCGTCTGAGATCTTTTCCCAACTCGGCCAGGCTTGTTGCAGCTTTTCTGGGCTGCAGGGGGTCCTGCCTGGAGCTGGCAGTCCTATGCAGCGGGTCCACTAGCTCTCAGCACCCCCTGGGGGCCTGGGCGGGTAGCAGGGCCCTTGGAGACCCAAGAGGCTCCTCCCCAGGGCAGCCCGACTCAGAAAAACCGTCTGAGATCTTTTCCCAACTCAGCCAGGCTTGTTGCAGCTTTTCTGGGCTGCAGGGGGTCCTGCCTGGAGCTGGCAGTCCTATGCAGCGGGTCCACTAGCTCTCAGCACCCCCTGGGGGCCTGGGCGGGTAGCAAGGCCCTTGGAGACCCAAGAGGCTCCTCCCCGGGGCAGCCCGTCTCAGAAAAACCGTCAGAGAATTAGGCCGATCTATTCACAGTCTGGCTAGGCTTGTTCTAGCTTTTCTGGGCTGCAGGCCTTTTCTAGGGTGCTGGTGGTGTTTGGTGCTGCTCTGCAGAAGTGTAGCCCCTCCAAAGGGCAAGCAGGCCTGTGCAGGGACAGCCCCTGTGGTGGTAGGCTTCAGGCAATTGTTGAGACCAGCCCTCCTGGATGGCAGGTTGCCCCAGGTCCAGCGAGAGCATAGGGGGTGGTGGGGGCGGGGGGGATGCACTGGGAAGCGCAGCTTTCTGCTAGCTAGCGGACCTGTAAGCTTGCTGTGGTGTGGGGGGTATTCTATGGGGACCCACCCCTTCTTCTCTCCCCTCCCCAGCACGGGTGCAGACCAGGCTCTTCTCCCAGGTTCCCTCTGAGGCGGCTTTCCACTTCCCCGCCCTTAGAGTATTGCTCCCTTCCTCTGCAACAGCTTTGCTTTCTAGTCTCCCAGGCAGTCTCTGCCCCTTCAAATGGTTTAGAGACCTCCCAAGCAGTTTCCGCTCTGCCCCGCCCCCTAGCCCGGGGACTAATCTCTGGAGCCAAGGTCTTGGTACCCAGCCCCCACCCAGGCGTCCCCCGGCCTCCTCTCGGGGACTAACCTTCAGAGGCAAGGTCTCGGTGCCCAGCCCCCAACCAGGCGTCTCAATTTTTGGTGACTTTGCCCGTAGTTCAGATGGTCCGTTGGGTTCTTGATGGGTTTTTCCGTACTCCAACTTACTGACTGCTACACTCTTCTCTGCATCTGGAGATTCCTCCGGTTCGTTTGATCTTTCCCCCGTGTAGGTGACTTTCCAGGGTGCGGGATCCCTTTCTCCTCCGCAGTTCCCTTTCGGGAGCGCCCATCCCACTCGGATTCACCTTCTCTCACTCTCCTCTTTTCTCCCGTTCTGCCCAATAATTTCACGAACTTCTTGCCGTTATTGGAGTTTAGGTTCCTCTGCCAGCGATTGGTTGCTGTTCTGTGTGAGTCATTTCTTCTGTAGATGTGCTTTTTTTGTTGTGTTTGTGTGAGAGGGCGAGCGTGTCCCCCTACTCCTCCGCCATCTTGTCCTCCCGTATCGGATTTTTCTTATTCTTTAGCTCACCTTTAGTCCTTTACCCTAAGGAATAATCATACTTTGCATCTCTGCAGAAAGTTTTGTAGCAACCTAAGACTGTAAAATAAGACTTTGGCTAACAAATGGTCTGTATCAATAAAACGGAAATTTATGTAGTGATGTATAATGATATTTTAGAAAATAATGTCAGGTTCATGATGCATTGTTATGGAAAAACAAAGGTTACAATAAAACACTATGTAAAGCAAGACCTGTTATTTTAAACATACAAATCAGAAAATAGAGGCTAGCATACAGAGAAGACTAGAAAGAAATTTATCAAAATATTAATAGTGATTATCTATGGGTAGTGGATTTCCTAGTATTTTTTTTGTTTTGTTTTCCCTGTGCAACTAGATATTCCAAATGAACATTATGTTATCATTATAATTAATAAATTATTAAAAAATGCTGCCTTGAACATTGATAATATTTATTTGTGACAGTGTTATTTTACTGTTAGCTTATTTAATATTCTACTGTATCTTTTGGCTCCTAAAGTAACTCTTCCTTGAGAAAGTTAATTGAGCTGTTAGGTATGTAAACTTAGTATCTCAGGCTGTGTATAACTTCAGTTCAGGTCCTTTATATTGGTGGGTAAATTTAACCTTTGATAGACTTATCTATTGTCTTACTCAAAGTGGTTTCTTCAATAAAATTAGAATTTTCTATTTTACTTTAACCGATCATTTGGGAACTAGAGTAAAGTAATCCTTACTGAAGTTATCTTTAATTTTACTTTTCTAAAAGGAGTTGAATAAAGTCACTACTCAACTGGCTCAGGTCACTACACATTTGCAGGATAAGCAAGAATATGGCAGTCAGGTGAAAAGTCATCTTAAAGAATATAAAGAGAAACATCTCTCTTTAGAACAGAAAACTGAAGAATTAGAAGGTCAAATTAGGGTTTGTATAAAAGAAACTGAATTTCGCCATATTTTCTGTTCCTGTAGCAATGTAATTGATGACTCAGATGGAATCTAAGATTTCAAACTTTCAAACAAAGGTTAAGCTGTGATGTAAAAGTTTTAAAAATTAAAAAAAAAGAAAGATTTCTCATCATGGTGCAGGGGTTAACAAATCCGACGAGGAACCAAGAGGTTGCGGGTTCGGTCCCTGCCCTTGCTCAGTGGGTTAAGGATCCGGCGTTGCCATGAGTTGTGGTGTAGGTCGCAGATGCAGCTCGGATTCCATGCTGCTGTGGCTCTGGCGTACGTAGGCCAGCAGCTACAGCTCCGATCAGATCCCTAGCGTGGGAACCTCCATATGCCACGGGAGCTGCCCAAGAAATAGCAAAGAGACAAAAATAAATTAAATAAATAAATAAATAAATAAATAAATATATAAATGGAGTTCCCATCGTGGCGCAGCAGAAATGAGTCCAACTAGGAACTATGAAGTTTCAGGTTCAATCCCTGGCCTTGCTCAGTGGGTTAAGGATCTGGCATTGCCATGAGCTGTGGCGTAGGTTGCAGATTTGGCTTGGATTTGATGTTGCTGTAGGCTGTGACATTGCTAGGTGTAGGCTATAGCTCTGATTTGACCCCTAGCCTGGGAACCAAAAAAAATTACCTGTGCTTTTTCTTGTTTGATTTTTGAATTCCATCTTTACTTTTAACTTCTTTGTTAAAGGAGGGCTTTTGCAAATAGCAGTTAACATATATACTGGTTCCATGGTATGTGTAAATATTTCAAAGAGACAGCCAACCAGGGATCTACTCTGTAATTATGAGGAACTTATTTTTTGTTTTGCTATATCATTCCTGTCTCTTTCCCTCTTTATTCCAGTATAATATTCAGGGATGGCATATTTCTTCCTATTTTAAACTTTACATTTATACTCTTTGGGTTTTGTTTCTAATTTAATATCATTTAAATTTATTATAATTTACACTATGGTAAACTTCTTTCTTTAATACAACTCCAGATGAAAGTTTGGAGCTAAAGAGATTAAGTGGCTACACATATGAGAGAAGGATTTGACCTGAGTCCCTTGTCCTTTAAATTAAAACTGCTGTAAGTTAAAAATTTCTCAAGTTACTATATATATAAGTTATACCTCCACTGTCAGATAAAGCACTTCTGTACAACTGTAGAATCCTGGGCTTTGAATTTGTATACATCCACATCCACATCAGTATAACGTGGAAGAAGAAAATTACATTTTCAGATCTTCTCTGCATTCCTTTTTTTATTTTCTTTATGGTCAATAACATGGCATGACAAATTACTCGACATAATGGTTGAAAAAAACAAAAAACTAATTTTTTAGATGAAGGCGTCTCATGAGAAGTCTATTTAAGTATCTTTTAAAAATAGTTATTTAGAACCAATAATATTTATTGTAACCTATCACAACATTGGATATTAGATATTTTTTCTAATCATTGTTTTAGGACGTATTCCATCTGTTACATAGAATTAACATAGTTACATTGAGTGTCAAATATAAGCCTTGAGTAAGAACTACAGGTACCTAGATTGGCTTATAAAATATTTAGGGCACAAAATTTTTTACTGCTATACAAGAAAATGTCTTGCTCATAGATTTTTGAACTATGTACTTAACAGTTTGACTTTTTTTTGGCTTCACCTATGGAATGTGGAAGGGCCTCAGCCAGGGATCAAACTTGCACCACCGCAGCAACCTGAGCTGCAGCAGTGACAATGCCGGATCCTTAATCTGCTGAGCCATTAGGGAACTCCTGACTTTTGTGAATTTGTAAAAGTGCCCACAGTTATATCTACATGAATGACACAAAAATCACACTGTGAAGAACAATGATCTCTAGATGAAGAGATTGAAGAAGCAAAATCAGAAGTTTAATTGGTTTTATGTTTAGGGTCAATAGGTGTTAATGAGAAGGATGACATGACAACTGCATTTTAGTTGTGAATAGTTCTAATTATCTCAGTATTATTAACTGTGATTATAAAGGAGTACATATTTTAAGTGGGCCCATGTGTGAACCTGTTACTTAGTTTTTTCGGACTTTAGTTCATAAATTTTACGCAGGTAACAAATATAATTATTTTAAGTTTTTCTCTTAGAGTTAATTTTGAAAATTAAAAACTCAGTGACTGCTTCTCCTATAGGAAGCCTGCTGCTAGGTTTTCTTAAATATTCCATGATAAATGGCAGCTTTATTCAGTGAAAGCTTCAGAGTGTATTTTTTATTATAACAGATATTTTTGGCTATTTTTGTGTGTTATGTCAACACCAGTTTGAATGTAAACAAAAGTGGTATAATGTTATAGTAGATAATTGACATTAAAGTTGTTATTATATTTCTTCAATAGAAATTGGAAGCTGATTCACTTGAAGTTAAAGCAAGCAAGGAGCAAGCTTTGCAGGATCTACAACAGCAAAGACAACTGAACACAGATTTAGAGCTTAGAGCTACAGAATTGAGTAAACAAGTTGAAGTGGAGAAAGAAACATAAGCTTAATGACTTAAGGGGGAGCATTGTAAACTAAGAATTAACATATTTTTAAGATTTCAATTTTATCATCACATCTTTAAGGATTTACTTGATTCTATAAACTGCTTATATTAACATGAATAAAAATAAATCCATATAATATGGTTAAATAGGAGGGCTTGTTACCAGTCACATTTCAGCAGACTTTGTCTTTAAATGCCAAATATTCCATTCCGACTGTGTTGACGGACTTGATCTGTGGCAAGAGCATGAAGATTTTTGACTCTCAGTAGTAAAGATGGAAGTTGGGTGCGTGGGAAAGTTACCTTTCAGAGAAATGAAATAAAACCCATCAATAATTAAGTTGTTTTACACCTTCATGGTTGCATCCTTGTTTTGGGAGGGATGACAAAATTTTTTTGTTCTCATATCTAGTACATTGGGTCCTGATACTGTGAATTTGAGGATATACAGGTGCAAATGGCATTTCTTCTCACTGATAACATCATAGTTTCCAGTGCTGACGTTTGGAGAGTACACCTGATCCTTTGTATCACCCACTAACTTGGTTGTCACCTCTGGAAGCCAGTCATGTGTCTTTGAAGGTGACCTCTGAGTTGCTTCTTGTTCTCTTTCCCAAGGACACTTATGGGATCAGTGGTTCTTTCCACTTCTACTAAGGTTTTTTTTGTTTGTTTTTTTTTTTTTTCCCTTTATACGAACATTTCCTATGTTGGGTCCTGCCTTTCTAGAGTACTACCTAAGAAAGGCAAGCTAGGTAAACATATCTAGAGTTTGACTAAACCCTCAACCTTGGTTGAAAGGCTCAGCCCACATAACAGGGCACAGGGCCCCCCTTTCTCAAGGGCCACTGATGCTATTCAAGCCCACCAACTTCCATCTTATATTTTCATTCCTCTGCAGTTTAATATATTTTCAAATATCTTTTGTGATTTCTTCTTTGATCATGGTTAGTTAGAAGTATTTTGTTTACTTGTCAAATATTTGGGATTCTTGTAGATATCTTACTGTTACTGGTTTCTCATTTAATTCCACTGAGGTCAGAGAACATACTCAGACTTTTCCAACTGTTTTATTTAGGGCCCAGTATATGGCTTATCTTGGTTAATTTTCCATGGGTACACATATGTGTTGTTGGGTAAAGTATTCCATAAATATCAATTAGGTTGAGGTAGTTGATAATATTGTTCTAATCTTCCATATCCTTGCCATTTTTTCCCTTCTGGTCATTTCTATCAGTTTCTGAGAACGGAGTGTTAAGGTTTCCCAGATCATGTGTGGTTTTTTTTTTTTTCATTTTGATTTGTTTTGTTTTTTTATTACTAAGTGACTTTAAAAAAACAGCTAAGTTTTGCAGTCACTATGAAGGCCTTTATTTCTATTGCTGTCTTTGATTCACATAGTCATATGATTTTATAATAATTATTTGTGGGAAAGTTAAATAGCATAGTGAATAAATATATCAAGTCCTAATTTCAAGGTTGCTTGACATGGATTTTAATTATATTAAAATGGTAAAGTAATAATTAGTACAATGACTTTTCTGTTTAGACCTTTAAAAATCAGTGCGGTACAGGATCCTATGAGTGTAGTTCACTTTTCTAGCTACTTTTTAGAAAGTAAAAGTAAGTTTCTGGGACTAAAAGTTAGAAATTTTCAAGGTATATGTGCAGCTCTGGTATTGTATTAATACCTAACTTCAATTATGTGGCTGATATAGCTTTTAATAATCTCTCTTTAACATATTGTTCAATTTATAGTAAGTACATTGATGGTAAAATACACTAGAAAGAGGATACATTCTAGAAATACTACTTTGCATCTGGTTTTATTTTCTCTTTAGAAACTTGTTGATCTTTAATATGTGCTTTTCCTTTGATATGCATATAAACATAATTGTATTCATTTTATGAAAAGAGAAGTCTTTAACTCTTACAGCAATATGTGCATTTCCTTATTCTTATAAATTTTTACTGATTTAGCTACAGAAAGCATTTTTTAAGGGGCAAATAATAACAAATCTCTTACATAATCTGCTAGGTTCTAAGATTACAATAAATCTTTTGTCCTTCCTCTATCTGAAATGAGATATTCTTCTATTTTTTTCCTACTTACCTTATGTGTTTTGAAGTTTAAGTCGTTTCAAAGATATAATGTGTTTTATGTTTTCAAGGAAGGAGGCAAATTTCTGTATGTTCAGGGGTTAATAGGTTCTTTAGAGTACAGGGAAAACTTTTCTGGCTGTCGTAGGCTAGGTTTGCTCTATGCACAGTTTTCTTTGGGGATTAAGTCAGGGGCGTTAGATGGTCTTGACTTTACCACTAATTTATTTACTTGAGGTAAATCTTCTTTATCTGTTAAATAGTCAGAACAGATGTTCTACGGCATTTTTTTGGTTGTGTGGTTTTATTATTTTTTGACTAAATTTTTTTTGCTTTTTTTAAAAAAAAAATTACAGTTAATTTATAATGTTGTACCAACTTCTGCTGTACAGAAAAGTGACCCAGTCATATACATGTATATATACATACACACACACACATATATACATATTACTTTTCTTATATTATCTTCCAAGATATAGTTCCCTGAGACTTGATATAGTTCCTGTGTTATACAATAGGACCTCATTGCTTATCCATTCTAAATGTAATAGTTTGCTTCTACTAACCTCAAACTCCCAGTCTGTCCCATTTCCCCTTGGCAACCACAAATCTGTAAGTCTGGGAGTCTGTTACTCTTTTGTAGATAGGTTCATTTTGTGCCATTTTTTTGAGGGGGGAGGGGCTGCCCATGGAGCTGCTGGGCCAGAGATCAGATTTAAGCTGCAGCTGAGACCTATGCCTCAGCTGCACCAATGCTGGATCCTTTAACCCACTGTGCTGGGCCAAGGATTGAACCTGCATCCTACCAATTCCATTGCGCCACAGTGGGAACTCCTGTGCCGTATTTCAGATTCTGCGTTTAAATGAAATAGGGTATTTGTCTTCCTCTTTTTTCTTAATTTCACTTGGTATGAGAATCTCTTGTTCCATATGTGTTGCTACAAATGGCATTACTTCATTCATTTTTATGGCTGAGTAGTATTCCATTGTATATATGTACCATATCTTCTTAATCCATTAATCTGTAGATGGACATTTAAGTTGTTTCCATGTCATGGCTATCGTGAATAGTGCTGCAGTGAACATGGGAGTGCATTTATCTTTTTGAATGAAAGTTTTGTCTCGATATATGGCCAGGAATAGGACTGCTGGGTCATATGGTAGTTCTGTATTGAGTTTTCTGAGGAATCTCCATATTATTGAACCTCCATGGTGGTTGTACCAATTTACATTCTCACCAACAGTGTAGGAAGGTGCCCTTTTCTCCACACCCTCTCCAGCCTTTGCTATTTGTAGACTTACTAATGATGGCCATTCTGACTGGTGTGAGGTGGTACTGGCTTGATACATTAAATTATTATTTTTACTTCTTAAGGATACAAAAAAGTTTAAAAAAGTAATAATTTATTTTGAATGGTAAATTAGAGGTGATAAATTATGCATTATTAAATTTTTTCTTAAATAGCATATCCAGTACAAAGTTGGATCTACAGAAGAAATCTGAAGCACTTGAAAATATTAAGCAAGTGCTTACCAAGCAAGAAGAAGGAAAAAAAAATCCTTAAACAAGAAAATAGAAAATTTAAGTCAAAATGCAAAAATGCAGCAGGAAGAATTGAATAACAAAATTCAAGCAGCAGTGACAGAACTACACAAAGTGAAGATGGAGAAAGAAACTCTAGTAACAGAGCTTTCTGGAGCAAAAGAGGAATTATCAAAAGTTTCTGATTCTTTGAAGAACTCCAGAAGTGAATTTGAAAAGGAAAGTCAGAAGGGAAAAGCTGCTATATTAGATATGGTTAGTTGTTTGTATTTACTTTTTTTTTTAAGCAGAAGTGATAATATTTAAAATGTACTGATTCTTCTGCCTAATTCATATTTGACATTTTCTTTTTTGCTTTATAGGGCCACACCCATGGCATGTGAAAATTCCCACAGGAGGGGTTGGATTGGAGCCACAGCTGCAGGCCTACAACACAGCCACAGCAATGTGGGATCTGAGCTGCATCTGTGACCTACACAACAGCTCATGGCAATGCCAGATCCTTAACCCACTGGGTGAGGCAAAGGCCAGGGATCAAACCCGTACCGTCATGGTTACTAGTTGGATTCATTTCTGCCAAGCCACAATGGAAACTCCTAAAAAAAAGATTTTCATGTTACTTTTATGTTCCTTTCTGTTTGGAGAAAACATCTATCTGTACACATTCCCTCTTAAAGTATATGTGATTATTTTTATTTATCATTTCAACACTTTCTTTTTAAGAATTTCCTTGCTTCCTTTTTTTTGAAGCATATTATTCTACGTTTAAAATAGCATAATTTGGAATTACCTGGTGGCTCAGGGAGTTAAGGATCCAGCATTGTCATTGCTGTGGCTTGGGTCATTGCCGTGGTGTGCATGGGTTTGATCCCTGGCCAGAGAACTTTTGCACACCACAGATGTGATCAAAAAAACCAAACCATATCCACAACCACATAAGTTATTTAATTTAATTAATTCTGTGACAAAAAATGTGGCTTCCAAACCAAAGTTTTCTAAAATCTTGCCCAAATACTATCTAAATTATTTATTGTGACTCTTGGTTGATGATTGAAACACTTAGCCTTTTCCTGTTCCTCCTTCCTTACTGCTATAATACTTGCCTGTTTTTATTAATGAAATGGGATTATTTTGTCCCATCTTCAATGATCAGCAATTCTGGTTTATTTCCTTCTAACGACCTTATAAGCTTGTAAACCAAAAGTCTTATTTTACTACAGATATTTTCGGCATAATATAGTTTCCATTTTTTTAGGAGAAAACCTGCAAAGATTTAAAGCATCACCTTGAAGTACAGATAGAATGCGCACATAAGGAACAGAATGAACTGAAAAACTCACTTGAAAAAGAGGAGCTAAGATTTTCTTTTTCTGTAACAAAATATGTTATAGCATAATAAGGTATTTATATTTTCAAAATATTTTCAGTGATAATTAGGTCAAAAGAAGGTTTATTTCATTTGTGTTCTACCCACTACTAAAAAGAGTTAACCTAGTTTTTGATAAGAGGCCTAAAATAAAAGTAGTTAATTAAAGATGGAAAATTGAGTAATCTAACTATAGAGTTATAATTAGATAATTTAGATTAAGGCAGACTACTATGGATAAAAAAAAGTCTTGATAGGCTTTCCATAGAAATGAAATTTTAAGGGCAATTTCATGGACATTGATATTAATATATTTGATAATGGTTGTTTAACAATGAAGAGATTTGTTGGCGTTCCTGTCATGGCTCAATGGTTAACAAACCCGACTAGTGTCTATGAGGATGCAGGTTTGATCCCTGGCCTCGCTTCGTGGGTTAAGGATCCAGCGTTGCCATGAGCTGTGGTGTAGGTTGCAGATACAGCTTGGATCTGCTGTTGCTGTAGCTGTGGTGGAGACAGGCATTTACAGCTCCGATTTGACCCCTAGCCTGGGAATCTCCATGTGCCACAAGTGCGGCCCTAAAAAGACAAAAAAAAAAAAAAAAAAAAGATTTTCTGTGGTTAATACTTCTGTTGTTCTCCATCAAAAGAAGCAAGAGTATAATATACATTAAGCGAGTATAGTAATATGTTGCTATTTTTTCTGAAGGCATACCTCCAGCAGCCAGAGTCCAGGCATGTAGCTTTCTAGAGATCTGATTTGATAAAGTAGTGAAACCTGGTCCTGACACATCTGTAGTGTTGTGTTCTGGTTGTTGCTTGAAAGAAGACACCTGTGTTTTAGATGCCAACATGTAACTGGCAAAATTATGGTGGTTTAGTGTATAAGTTCTGAATCCAGATTGTCCAGATTTATATCCTGGTTGTGCCACTTAATAGCTGTGCTGTCTTGCCTTGTCTTAGGCTGACAACTTGATCTCTCTGTGTTCCAGTTTTCTCAGTAGAAGATAAGGCTAATAAGAGAATGTTCACTATAGAATTATTTTGAGAAATAAATTGGTTAATATATTTCAAAGTGCTTAGAAAACCAGCTTAACAAAATAAATGGTCAAATGTTAGCTATTACTTTGTCATTGGTTATCATAACCAGTGGTACTTGTTAATCATTATTGTTATACTACCTGATTCCTGCTTTGCACAAAATATTTCCCTTTGTGTTGGAGATAAGCTGAAGCACTGAATTTTTTTCAAAAGTTACTCAGAATACGGTCAAATTGCTCAAATTATGTTCATAGTGAAATATGCATAAAACATGAAACATGACCTTAGCTAGAAATGTCGGAGAATGTGTAGTTCTCCTTGGCCACAGAGGAACCTCTCTTAGCTTCTATATGATGTCTAATTTTGAACAGAACTATATCCTAGTAGATTGTAAAAAGAAGGTATTAACAAAATATTCCTCAGATCTCTAAATGACAAATTGTGTGCGGTATAGTTTAGTTTCATCAAATACTAAACATATTTGCCAAAATTATTTTGGTTTTATTGCAGTTAATATGAAGCTATCCTTTCTGATGGTGGCTAACAGGCTCAGGTAGCATTTGCATATCCTTGAAAGGCAGTAGACATTTCAGCAATCTAGAGATGAATGCTGTTTTTCCCTATGTTATGATGTAAAGGAATAGTCCATTTCCAAGCTCTATCCAAATATATAAGTTAAAAAGGAAAGGAGGATTAAACAAATATTGAAGATTAATTCAGCATGCCATCTAATAGTGTATAGTGTCAGTCATGAAAGCTCTGTGAGGACAGGGATTTTTCTTTTGTGGTTTACTAGTGGATTGTTTATGGCCATCAGACCCAGTAGTTTCTACTTAGAGTAGTGCTTAGCTTGAAGTAGGGTGAATGGATAAAAGAATGCTAAACAGATTTTTATTTTCTTTTAGACTTCTCATCAGTTGAAATTGGAGTGCAATTCAATGCAGGGACAACTAATGCAGGCCCAGAAGAGTTTAAAACAAAAGGAAAAAGAAGAACAACGACTTCAGGGTAACAGAAATGAGTTAAAGCAACTGACTGAACAGAAGAAAAAGCAAATTGAAGCACTCCAAGGAGAGATTAAAAGGTAGTGATATTTGTTTTCTTTTTATGGGAAGATAGTGATATTTGTTTTCTTTTTATGGGAAGCAAAATTGTGCATTGAAAATAGTAACATGATAATTAACACAGATGAGGTGCAACAAAGAAAAATTTATACATGCTCAAATTTTTTGAAGTTAAAATACACAACTGTACTTCTATGATTGACTAAGTCTGGATTTCCATTCACTGTAATCATGTTGTTCGATAATTCTTATAACACTAATCATTTGTTTGATAGACAAAACTTTTTGTAAAATAAGATACAACAACATTGAGAAAAATGTATAAACATCTCTAGTGTATTAGAAAATTTTAAAGGAATTTAGCAATAAATTATCCTTATTAAGGGAAATAATCAAGATAAAAAATCACAATGTGAGATATATTTATATCTACTATAACGTATATAATGTAGGTTTCATATGGTTATAATTGTTTGATACTTTTAAGTTAAATCATAATGGTTTTTATTTCCAAACCTATGATAAGTTATTATTAAGCATCTGTTGTTCATTCTTAAATATGTTTTAATATTTGTCCAGACCAAGAGTTGATAAAAGTGGAATGAACTTAGTGTTTGAACAAAATGAGGTTTTCCTCATGGTTGTTCTATGTTAATTCATGCAGGGAGAAGGGAGATATAAAATCCTTAATATGTAGAACCAAATACTTCATAGCATTAAGAGCTGGCTTGTCATATTACTAGAGGAAAAAAAATAACCCCACAAATACATTCTTTTATGTGGACCTCTGTTTTACAACCATTATTATGGCTGCTTTACAAAAGAGTAATTTTCTAATGACCCTTTATTCTTTTTTTGTGTGTTATCATATGTAATCAGAAGTCAGGATATAATTATCACAATATGTATTTTGGTTTATGATTTGATATCTTGAGTTCATTTGTTTTTTCAAAATCCATTAGCCTCAAGAGTTCCCATTGTGGCTCAGGGGTTAAAGAATCTGACTAGGAACCATGAGGTTTCAAGTTCGATCCCTGGCCTTTCTCAGTGGGTTAAGGATCTGGCAGTTGTGGTGAGCTATGGTGTAGGTTGTAGACGAGGCTCAGATCTGGCATGGCTGTGGCTGTGGCATAGGCTGGCAGTTGCAGCTCCAATTAGACCCCTAGTCTGGGAACCTCAATATGCCTTGGGTGCAGTGCTAGAAAAAGACAAAAACAAACAAACCAAAGAAATCCATTAGTCTCATATTAAAGTATTCCTTAGATCATTTTTATAGCACCTGATTTAATAAGTAAAAAGTCTTAACAACTATTAGCACATTTTCTTTTTTTTAAATTACTAGCTACAACAAGATTTCTTCCAGATTTATGGTTAATGTATATTTCTTCTACTTTGCATGGCTTTACTAGATACCACCTTAAGAATTATGAGATTTAGAGGAAGTGTTGTTATCAGTAGTTGTCTTACATGGGTCTGTTAAAACAAATATACCATAGACTAGGTGGCTTAAAACAATAAGCATTGATTTCTCAGAGTTCTGGAGACTGGGAAACTTAGAATAAAGGTACTTGGCATAGCTAGTGTCTGATGAGGGTCCACTCTGGCTTGTAGACAGCTGTATCCTGATATGACTGAGAACAGTTATCTCATTCCTTCTTAGAAGGGCACTAATCCCATTCACAAGGATTCCACCCCCATCATCTAATGATCTCCCAAAGATCCACTTCTACATACCATTACATTGGGGATCTAGGCTTAAACGTGCATTTTGGAGACATTCATTCACAGTAAGTAGTTCACTTATGCTAGTGCATGGATGCCAGAAAAAGGGACACAATTTTTAACCCTGAGGGAGTGCTGGGTGGATATCCAGTCTCTAAATTAGTTTTGGAATTTGGAGTAACTAGAGAATCATTGAGAGGCAAGAGTAGTTTGGCTTTATTGAGGAGCAGCATAATATCCTGGAAAGAAGGTAAATTTTAGAGTCAGGCAGATCTGAATTTAAATTTCATGTTATACGTATTATTAGGTTTATGGTCACAGGGAAGTGATTCATCTTTCTGAATTAATATAATGGGGTCATAGAGTTGTTGTCTACTCTGCCAGTGTCATGTTGCAAACAAAATAGTTGTGGGATAGTATATGGAAGTAGGCAAGCTGTGATCCAAGACTGTCAGTGCGCACGGCAAACCACACAGTGATGGTCTGTGGAAACTTATTAGTGGGCCACAGGGAAATAGGAAAAACAGGGATAAAGTTTAGGGTATAGATGTGTATGTGTACATACACTATATATAAGACACACATGCATATACTTCCTTTTTTTTAATGTGATTGTTTGGGAACCACTGAACAAGGATCCAGCACGGCTGTAAGTTATCGGTTCCTACAGCAACTTTATTTGAAACCTAATGTGGGAATACAGATTGAATAGGATATGGCCCCTATTCTTAAGTAGCTTATAATTTAATGAGGAAGCTGGTATGTAAGGACAAAGAAAATTGTAATAAAAAAGAGAAAAAAATAGAGCTCAGTAGAAGTTTTGGCTGGCTTTTTAGAGGAGCTGGCATTTCAACTGGATCTTTAAAGATGATTATAATTTTGAAAAGTTAAAAAAAGGAAGAAGGAGTTCCCATTGTGGCTAAGTGGTAACGCACCTGACCAGTACCCATGAGAATTCGGGTTTGATCCCTGGCCCTGCTCAGTGGGTTAAGGATCCAGCATTGCCAGAAGCTGTGGCACAGATGCGGCTTGAATCTGGTGTTGCCATGCCTGTGGTGTAGGCTGGCAGCCTCAGCTCCGAATTGTCCCCTAGCCTGGGAACTTCTATATGCCATGGGTTCTGCCCTAAATAAATGAAGAAAGCAGATATTTCAAGGAGGAAGCAATACTAGCAAAGTTTTTGAAACTTAAAAAGATGTCATTATAGGAGGTTCGCTATTGGAATACATGGTAAGTGGAGAAGTGAGGGGAGATAAGGCTACAGAATTGGGTGAAGTAAGATCAGAGTAGATGGATAACTGTTTCTACATTAAATACTTGATATTGGAAGGTTAAAGGTTTTTAAGAAGGGGGAAATGTGATCATACCTGTTTTAGTACAAAAACTGATCACTGTGTGAAGGGTAAATTGCAAATGACGGACCCTCCTGTATTCTCCTTTGGAATGTTGGATTTAATTCCATTAAAATAATTATCAAACTGTTACATTGACCTGTTGTTTTTTTTAACCTACCCACTAATAAATTTGAATTTCCAAAATCAGAGAACTGTGTTTTCTAACAAATAAGCTATCAGTGATTTAAAAAGAATGAATGGATGAATCAATGAATGAGCCTGTCATTTGGAGTTGATAAAATGAAGGTCCAAATATAAGCCCCAGAGGGCAATGATGATCATTGTTAAGACTTTGTAGAGTACTTTGGTGAATAAAGAGAAAGAAATCTGGATTTGTGGGGGGGTGATGTTAAAGTAGTAGTCTACCAAAAAAAAAAATGCAGTATAGTCTTCAACATGAAAAATAATGTCATAATGAAGAATCATTGGAGGGGATATGGGGTATTATCTGATAATGTATGGGTGATCAATGCCCTTCCCCCCCTTAGGCATCCCCTTCCCCACCATCTCCCAGCAATCTGCTTCCTAACTCAGTTGCACCTATCTCTTTTTATTTATTTTTTTTTTGGCTGCACCCATGGCACTCAGAAGTTCCTGGGCCAGGCACTGAATCTGAGCTGCAGCTGCAGCCTATGCCACAGCTGTAGCCATGCGAGATTGCTTCACCCACAGCACCACAGTGGGACTCCTCTATCTCCTTTTCTTATTTCCCAACTTCCATAATCTTTGTCCAGGTTTTGTCTTATATGGACTATTATAAGATCCTCTTAGTGGAGTTTTGGGCTCTATTTGTCCACTTCCCATCTATTTGTCATTCATTCATTCAAGAAATATTACTAGGTATGTATTTTATGCCATGGGCACATTTCTGGGTGTTGGAGATGTGGCTGTGAGCATACAAGTAACCTGTTCTCATGGATTTACACCTTCTTGAGGGGGGAAGAGGCTTCACAAAAGACAGTGATGGATTTAGCCCTGCTAAAAGGCTGGGTGATCAAAGAAGCTTCTCTGAAGAGGTTTGAGCTGGTACATGAAATACACGAGCCATACATACAGTGCTCAGGAGAACAAGTACAGAGATCTTTGGCTACAGCAAGCATGGTAGTTTCTAAAAACAAGTATAGTAGGAGAGAGGAAGAGTCATATGAGCTGAGCTCAGCGAAGCAGACAAAGCATAAACATGCAAACTTGTAGATTATAACAGAATGATATATTTTATTTGAAGGACAATTAGAATCAATTAGGAAATTTTGAGCAGAAAATGATGGGATATGACTGAAGGGAGATAAAGGAGCAAGCAAGGAGGGCACTGAAAAACTATTGCAGTAGTCCAGAAAGTCCATGATGATGGCATGAACTAAAGTGTTACAAGTGAATGATTTGGAAGTGTCTTTTGGAAGTTAAATCATCAGGGCTTGCTGATAGATTGGATGGTGAGAGATGCTGGAAAGAAGAGTCAGGAATAACTCTAGGTTTCTGGCTTGTGAAGGTGGATGGATGGCCATATTTATTGGGGGAAATAGTAGCTTTTTGAGGAGGAGGATTGTTGTCAGGAGTCAAGAATTCTGCTTGAGGTAGATATCTATCAGTCAGTCAAGGGAAGATGTCTGGGAAGTCCTTTGATATAATGAGCTCAAAGTTCAGGCAGAGGTTGGAGCTAGAGACTTAAATTCAGAAGTCAACTGTAAATAAAGTACTTAAAGCTATGAGTCTAGTTAGGATATTCTAAAGAGAGACTGTTTATAGAATAAAAGCAGCCTAGGGATGGAACCCTGGGGTCTTGTACTACAGAGCGATCAAAGGCAGTAGTAAGAGATTTTAGGAAGGAAGAATAACCAGTGAGGTAATAGGTTAACCTAAAACACAAGATGTTTTGGAAACCAGGTTCAAGAAATGTTTCTAGCAGGGACCATCATCAGCTATTTTAAGGACTGCTGGAATGTTCAGTAAGATGTGGACAAGAACATGAATATTGGATTGTGGAACAAAAAGGTTGCTGATAAATTCAACAGCAGGTTCATGGAAGTAGTAAGTTTATTTTAAAAGCCAAGTGCTTCTTCTCATACTATACATACATATCTTCTAATTACATCATAATTTGTGCACATCTCTTGAATCTTCTTAAAGACTGAAAACAAGTTTAGAGGAGTTGGACCTTTGCAGGATTTTCATTTCTTTTTCTGCCTTGATGTTAATGAACATGCCCTTAGAAATTTCTTGGGTCATTCTTGAATTTTAGGGAGCAGAAACAATACACTTGAGCTCAGTAATGGCTTTGAAATTCTTTCATGCAGAAAATTCCTCTAGTTCAACCTTAACTTTCAGCATCTTCTAAAGCATGCATAGCACTCTATCTTCCATCAGAAAGTAGTTGTTACTCTCAGTCTCCTGAGACCTTGGTACTTGACACTTACCAGTGAAAATATTTTTTTCTTTACTTAATTCTTTTTTTAATTGGGACTTGTCAGATTTTGTAATTCTTTAATTTTGTATTTCTAAGTAAGATACTCTTTATTACAGTAGAATTTTAAGACATAACTTTAGTTTGTTCTCAGGAATCTTAGTTATTGGATTTCATTCTGTATTTGTAACTGGATTTTTGTATGCATACTGTTTTAAATAACTTGTATGTTTCAGATAGAACTTGAGAATAAACTACAGCAGCAGTCAACACAAGCAGCACAGGAACTTGCAGCAGAGAAAGAGAAAATATCAGTGTTACAAAATGCCTATGAAAAAAATCAGGAAAATCTAAAGCAGCTTCAGTCTGATTTCTATGGGAAGGAATCTGAACTTCTTGCCACAAGCAAGATCTCAAGGTATCATAAAAACTCACTATGTTATTGATAAATATTAAATGATTGATCTGAACCCAGATGGGCAGGGAATGTTAGTATTTGTGGAATATCATACTTGTTTTCTTTTGAATTATTTTTGGAGAAATATGCTTTTTAAAAAATAAGTTGTGGGAATTCGTGTCGTGGCTCAGTGGTAACAAACCCAACTAGTATCCATGAAGGTGAGGTTTTGATCCCTGGCCTTTCTTAGTGGGTTAAGGTTCCAGTGTTGCCATGAGCTGTGGTGTAGGTCGCAGATGCAGCTTGGGTCCCGTGTTGCTGTGGTGTAGGCTGGCAACTGTAGCCCTGATTTGTCCCTTAGCCTGTGAACTTCCATATCCATGGGTGCAGCCCTAAAAAGGCAAGGAAGAAAAGGAAGGAAGAAAGGAAAAGAGAAAAGAAAAAGAATTCTACTGCAGTGCCTTGGGGAGGCATGGGTTTGATCCCTGGCCTGGAGCAGGGGGTTCAAGGACAGCTGCCACTCAGATTCAATCCCTGGCTTGGGACCTTCCATATGCCATGGGTGTGGCCATTTAAAAACAACCACAAAACCCCATACAAATGTATCTTTTAATAGTGAAACAATTTGGAAATATGTTAACTGTCGTATTAGCTTATCAAAGGACTTTGCTGCCTATGTAAAAAAAATAACTTATAAAGGACTGCTGTTAGAAAATCCAAGGAGTTTTCAATGTAAACCACTTGTGAAAATGGAAGCAATTTTATTGTTGCTTCTCAAGAAAGACTGACTTTAATTTTATGGATTTGTTAACTTCCCAAGACTATTGGAATGCATAATGGTTAAAATCGGGAGATTATAACTCAAAGTAAATTTAACCTTAATTATCTAAACATATCTGGATACCTTGTCCTTGGCAATACTATTTGATTAGATAAAGTATCATTAAAATGAATGATATACAAAAAAGGTAAATAATTTTTATGTAGCATTAAGTTAACAGTTCTCTACAGGAGATGGAACATTTCTATTCTCTCAAAGAAGACTTAGCCAGTCCTCTTTTTTGTCGTGGTGAAATATTATGCTTTTTGATCCTTTAATGTGTATGGTTTTTTGTTTGTTTGTTTCTTTGTATAAAGTGCCTTATTGACAAATTTTGTCAAATCACAGAATATTTATAATATACATAAATATACTATGTTTTATTTATAAGCTGTTTTAGGGAAGGCTTTATGAAGGAGGTAGGACTTGACCAGGTCCTGAAGGATCTAAGAATTTGAATACCCAGAGTCCTGAGAGAGATCCGTTCACTCAGGGGCACATTTGAGAAAAGGTGCTGCAGCAGGAACCAGCAAAGCTGGGAGTCAACATAATTGTCTTGCCAGAGTGATGGTTGGTGTCTGGAAGTTTAAAAGGTTGGGTTCAAATTGTGAAGTATCTTAGATGCCTAGCAGGGATGACTGGAGTTTATATTTGGGGGAGAGGAGAAGAGTCATCTAAGCAGAGGAATAAAATGAAAAAAAAAATTTGTAGGCAACTTAACCTGGAAGTTGTTTAAAGACAGCTTAGTTTGGACCTGAGGTAAATTAGTGCCATGGAGATTAAAGAGGCTGTCTCCCTTCCTCCTCCATAAACTCCAGCAGTCTAGGTGTGAATTGATTATGACTGGGGTTAAAAAGGTTGGAACAGAAGAGATTAATGGGAGAGAGACAATGAAACAAAAAGGATGAATAACATATAGGTAGAGAGGAGGTGAAGGAATTGTTGGTGACTAATGATCTGACAAAGAAACAGGAGATTGGGTAAAAGAATTTTCATAGGGCCAACAATAGATATTTTATATATATCAAGTTCAAAATCAACAAGTTGTTTTAAGGAAAAAAATACCACCTCGACATTTAGAAAGCATCTTACTTGCTGTATTCTCTAAGTAGCTTTAAATTACTATTTTTTTTCCCTTTAGAACACTATTGAAAGTTGGGGAGGGTTGGTGGAAGAGTTTGGACTTTATCCTAAAAGAAGGAGGATTTGCAAGGATTTGTATTTTATTTAGGCCAATAACTGGCAGCAGGATAAGGATGGATTGTAGGGGAACCTGGGTGAATGTGGGGATGAGACAGAGGAGACTGTGCCATAGTCCAAGTGAAGATGATGGTGGCTTGAGCTGGTAGGAGGAAGGATGGGAAATGCAGATGAACTGGAAGGACTATTTGGTGACAGAGAAGATGATATCTAAAGACTGACTGTAAAAGATCTACAGAAATCACACTTTTTCTTCATATGTATGTTATTTACGCATGAGAATAACAACAAGTCTTAGATCTTTTAAATCAGTATTTTTTCATTAAGCCAACTATTTTTGTCTAAAATGTTATGTCTTGTTCTAATTTTATACCTGAAAGAATGCAAATGTAAATATGGGAAGAAGAGAAAGACAGAGGGCTAAGGCTGCCATGGAGTTTTACAACTGCTGAGAGGCCATGAATAGATCTTTCTTCCAAAGCTTCCTTCTGCCTGTGAGACTGAAGCCCTGCTTGGCTGGTGACAGGCCTAATGTTTGCACAATAACAGAACTGTGACTGGATCTCAGCTCTTCTGATTCATGATTCTTTTACCATCATTTCACTAAATTTTTTTTTAATAGAAGTATTGACATTTAATTCCCTCCAAAGTGAGAAGTTATCTGAACTACTTAATAAAAGGAATTCCTAGGAACATTCAAATCAAATTTATAGGTCAGAATAAAGGATGGTTATTGGCCATTCTTTTGCTTCCGTGATTTTTTCAATTTTATGATTCTTATTTTTTCCATTATAGTTGGTTTAGTGTTCTGTCAATTTCTCCCACACAGCATCGTATTTGTTAAATAATCTTGTGTACAAGAGAGAAAAGGAAGAAGTTCAGAACCATGTAACATGACACCCAAGTCAGGGGTGCCATCTGTGGGCATGTGGTGTATCTAGACACCAGTGAAATGCAAGTCCGGCTGGCTTGATCTATGCCTTTAGCCCCATCTGCTGGATTATTAATGAAATACTAAAGTTTGTGACTGGGTATTCCAAATTGGCCATGCTGTAGGTTATTCTTTCTTGTCAAGAAAGTTCATAGAAATGGAATTTAACTATAGATTTTGTACCGTGAATGAAGTGAGAATTCTAGGATAGTACGTTTAAAATTAAATATAAACCTTGTTAGCCTAATACTATTCCTTATATCATTTCATCAGATATCAAGAATAAGTAACAACTAAAATTTCTAAAATTTTATTTTGAAAAAAGAAAAATTTTTGGACCAAAAAAAGCTACCACAGAATAATGCAGAAATTCCTTTGTGGCTACACTACTATGTGTTTAGGGTATTCCAGGATCAGGTTTGGTATTTGTTCTACTCAGGAATTTGCTTATTCTGGTGGGAGTCAGTGGGTTAAAGTAGCCCCAGTAAAACCACTAAATGAGAGAAGGAGTTCTCCAACGTAAAAAGATCCTGAGCAGATGAAAATATCCTGGCCTGCAGCCAGGAAAAGGAATATATAGCAGTGTATTGCTGAATGACACAAATGAATATTTAGAGGCAAAGTCGAAGAGTATGTCTTGGCATCTTCAGAAAATAGTAGCACAGATTTTGAGCTTGATTTTAAAAGATTTAGTCATTAGGTTTTTGTGAGAGTTTACAATGTTATAGGCAGCTATTTAAACCACAGGCATTTTGGAGTTTGTATATTATCTTGCTCAAGGGCATAACATACTATCTTTTTAGAGTGTACTGCTTTCTACTGTGCATATGTTAACTGTTATGTTTCTATAGAAATTTACTAAACAATGACATATAATAATCTGGGGAAATTTTTTATAAGTCTGTGAAAGAGACGCTTTCTCTAGCATAGGAGGGCTTGATTTCAAACAGGAATCAAATTGGAAACCAAAATAAACTGATTCGAGAACTGAAGACTGCCAGGACTTCTTTGGAGCAAGATTCAGCCAAGAAAGAAGAGCAGTTGAAGGAGCAGTAGAAACCACTACAAGATGTTCAGAAAGAAAAGGTATTTTATTTTCTAACTAAATCTAGAATCTTCAGAGTTACAATGGCCATAGAGATCATCTAGTCAAACCTCTTAACCAGTAAAGGCATCACCTTATATTCAACAGCTAAGATGGGCATCAAGGTTATAAATAAGAGACTCTTGGTGACTGTAATTCTAATCCTAGGAGGTTATTCTTTACAGCTTCCTTGCCATTTCTTATTGCTCTTTTTAGTTATACAAAGGAGTCTGTTTTTTTATATCATAGACCCTTGGTTATTCAAAAAAAGATACTATAGCTCCTCAATTATTTCTCATATAACATGTTATCCTCTGGATATAGAAATCAGGTATGAAAGGTCTAGGAATAATTGAGTGTGTTAAGAATTCTTAATATTAATAACCAGCTTTTTTCTAAGAGGAAGTGTGGGTTTATTTTATATAAATGATGCTAAGTTATAAAGTTGAAAGTACTGGTTATATGACCAGTACACATAATGATCAGTTATATTTCTATATAAAAGATAAATGCAGATTCTAAGAAACATTTGATTTTTGGTTTCATAACTGAGATCATGTATTTCCATCAGTGGATAGAATATTCTTAAGTGTACAATTTATGAAGGTATTTGTGTGTGTGTGTGTGTGTGTGCGCACTTGTATGTATATCTGTTAATTGTGCAGTTCCTGGAAATTATCTTCAACTAAAAACTAGGGGGATGTTTTTGTGGGGATGGGACCGGTGAAGCTGGAATGAAATTTATGACTTATGCCACAAGTTTAGAAAATTCTGACAGAACTATAGTTTACAGGCCTTTAGTTACAAGGGCATGAGATCATGCAGCTCTTGTTTTAGTTTTGGTTCTACTTCTAATAGATTATTGAACTTTTCTAAGCCTTTGTCCCTTTACCTATAAAATGAGGATTAAAAGGAGCTATGTGGTATAGAGATTAGATTAGACATATAGTTCTCCTCTTTAGGTGCCTTATGTAAAGATAGTGAGAGTAATAATATTAATAAGCATAAGAAGGTGTTTTAGCTCAAGTTTGGCCAGACACTATTTACTTTATAGTATTAACTATTTAGTCCTTATAACATTATTATTGTTCATATTGTATAAACAAGGACACAGGAACAAGAGAAGGTAGGTAATTTGCTCAAGTTAACTTAGGTTAAAGGGGCAGAGACAGTCATAAACAGTAGCAGTCATTTTTGTTAATTTTCAGTTAAGTAGTTAAAATTATTTTTTTAATAAGTTATTTTTCTATAGTCACTGAAAAAGAACTAGTAAATGAAAAATCTAAATTGGCAGAGATTGAGGAAATTAAATGTGGACAAGAAAAATAAATTGCTAAATTGAGTGAAGAACCTAAGTCTCACAAGCAAGAAAGCATAAAGATATGTGAAGATAATCATTGTTTTTCCTCTGTATTTTTTAGTGCTTGTTAAAAAAAAGTGTATATATATACACACACACACATTTATTTATTAAGAACATACTTTGTGGGAGTCCCCACCATAGCCCAGTGGGTTAGGAATCAAACTGCAATGGCTCGGGTTGCTGCAGAGGTGTCAGGTTTGATTCCAAGAGCAGTGGGAATTGCCTTGGCTTAGGTCACAACTGCAGCTCAGATTCAATCCCTGGCCTGGGAACTTCCATATGATGTGGGTGCAGCCATAAAAAGAAAAAAAAAACATACTTTATGCCAGGAACCATTGTTTTGTTATTTTTGACAAATATTCTTGCTCTCAGTGCTTTTGTGTTGCAGAATATCTATACATATATTGAAACTGTTACTTCTGTTTTCAGATGACTAAATAATGAGAAGTAACCCTAAAAATTTAGATTTTATTGAGATGCTAATCAAGAAAGCTATCAATTAAAAGAATTATGTGCGTTCCCATCATTGCTCAGTGGTTAACAAATCCAACTAGGAACCACGAGTTTGTGGGTTCAATCCCTGGCCTCGATCCGTCATTGCCGTGAGCTGTGGTGTAGGTCACAGATGTGGCTCAGATCCTGTGTTGCTGTGGCTGTGGTGCAGGTGGGTGGCTACAGCTCTGATTAGACCCCTGGCCTGGGAACCTCCATATGCTGCAGGAGTGGCCTTAGAAAAGGCAAAAAGACAAAAAATAAAAGAGTTATAGATAGCAAACTTCAAAATATCTAAGTTTAGAATTAAGATTTTAAGAGATTCTGTTTTTATAATTGTTTTTCTTCCTAAAATACTTAAATCTCTTTTTTTTTTTGTTTGGGGCAAGGAGTAGCAAATTTGTTAGGACTGAGAAGATTGTGTAGTAGTGCCCCAAAGAACCATTTCACTGAAGGTGGAATTTAGGTGGTATATATACACAATGGAATACTACTCAGCCATAAAAACGAACGACATAATGCCATTGGCAGCAACATGGATGGAACTAGAGAATCTCATCCTGAGTGAAGTGAGCCAGAAAGACAAAGACAAATACCATATGACATCACTTATAACTGGAATCTAATATCCAGCACAAATGAACATCTCCTCAGAAAAGAAAATCATGGACTTGGAGAAGGGACTTGTGGCTGCCTGATGGGAGGGGGACGGAGTGGAAGGGATCGGGAGCTTGGGCTTATCAGACACAACTTAGAACAGATTTACAAGGAGATCCTGCTGAATAGCATTGAGAACTTTGTCTAGATACTCATGTTGCCACAGAAGAAAGGGTGGGGAAAAATGTAATCGTAATGTATACATGTAAGGATAACTTGATCCCCTTGCTGTACAGTGGGAAAAAAAGCAGATGAAAAAGGAAGAAGTTGAACTGAGGAAAGAATTTATGGAGAAGGGAGCTAAACTGGTCAGTAAGTTAATGGTGGGAGGTGTGTTTTTTTATTTTTTTTTTAAGGTACAGTTCATTCATAATCATGTGCCAATTGCTGCTGTACAGCAAAGTGACCCAGTCATCCATATATACACATTCCTCTTCCTGTAGTATCATCCATCATGTTCTATCCCAAGATTAGATATAGTTCCCTTTGCTGTACAGTACAATGGGAGGTTTTGTAATTGATTTTGTAAATTAATTCAGTGAGAGAGGATTTTTCTACTTAAAAGTTATAATTCAAGTGCTCAACTGACACTTTACTGTTCAATTTAAGACTGATCTGATTGACTTAAATAGCTGACATGTGATAGGAAATATAATTTTTGGCTTATGTAAGTGAAAGTTCAGTAGAACATAATTAAAAAAAAAAAAAAAAACCTTTTAGTGCCAGTAAAACAAACTAACCTCTAACTATGTAGTCTGCGGTAGATGGCATGAACGTTAGTTATATTGAACTCATTTTTTTGGTCACAGTGAATGCTGATAAGGGGAAGTGGAGATTTCAGTTGGGAATTGTGATGACCAATTGTGTGACCAAAAGTCTACTTTCCCCTCCCTAACTTGCGTGTGCCAAATGGGAAGCATCTGGCTTTCCTCTAGTGAATGAGGTCCAAATAGCCCCAGATAACTTGACTGTGGAATGTTTTCATTGAATTGCAATTTCAGGTTCACACAGTGATTTGAAGTATTGTGTTTTTGGCATGTTGATGGAGACCAAGGGATGCATGTGTAATTTAAGACATAAGAAAAGTCGAGCTTTATCTCCAGGGCACCTTGCTATCCCTGATTACGGTTATTCTTCTGCTGTAGTGGAAAAAAGGAAAATCTTAAATTGATTTACTTCAGCTTGATTTTATAAGAAACCTGCTGAACATCATTTCAGCATTGTGGCCTTTAAGCCAGTTCAAAATACACAGATATTTGTGGAATCCATTCTACTAGTGTCTTCTTTCCCAAAGAAGTAGTAGTAGTTATGCAGCTGGTATTTTAAATTCGACAAATTTATTTTTTTTACTTTATTTTTGTAATAGATTTTTTTTACTCACCGTTTTTCCTATTCTCAGCATTCTGAAAGAAAAGAAAAAGAAGTAGCAGTGCAGAAGCATGAGGAAAACTAGGCTAAACATACCATGCAGATAGCTGCATTAAATGAAAACCTGGGCACTGTAAAGAAGGAGTGGCAGTCCAGTCAGCAGTGAGTCAGTGAGCTCAAGAAGCAGATGGGGGAGTTCCCGTCGTGGCTCAGTGGTTAACGAATCTGACTAGGAACCATGAGGTTGTGGGTTCGATCCCTGGCCTTGCTCAGTGGGTTAAGCATCCGGCGTTGCCATGAGCTGTGGTGTAGGCCGCAAATGCAGCTGGGATCCCCCGTTGCTGTGGCTTTGGCCCTCCATATGCTGCGAGGTGTGGCTCTAGAAAAGAAAAAAAAAAAAAAAAAAAAAAAGCAGATGGATGACTTACAGGGAAAAATCATGGTATTGGAAGCAACAGTTCAGAATAATCATGATGAAAGAAGGGCACTACCAGAAAGGTGACTGATGTCTAATAAAAATAATTTATTTCCATTCTAAGTGATAAAGACTTACATATTGCACATTGAAAAAAACTGAAGTCTTGAGAATAGTGCTCCAACAGGTATTTAAGTAGCCATTTAGAAACTACTCATTACAACAGATGGTTGAAATTCATGTATTATGCTTCAGACTGCTAAAGTAGTTCATTATCTGTGTTGGGGGGTCTTTAATTATTTTTTTAATGTTTTTGTGATTTGTTCTAGGTGTCTTAAAGGAGAAGGTAAAATAGAAAAGCTTCAAACCAAAGTACTAGAGTTGCAAAGAAAGCTGGATAATAAAACTGCAGCAGTGCAGGAGCTGGGCAAAGAGAATCAGTCCCTTCAGGTAAGTCGCCTGGTGATGTGCAGCAGTTTTTTAGTCTAGAATTTACCTCTTAGTAAAAAGCATATTTTGAGAATTAAAAAAATCTCATATATACATACTTTTAAATGGCTGCTGTCTGTGTAATAATATTGTAGGTGTTATGGGTAATTAAATACAAGATTTAAAGACTTCAGGGATTCCAAGGATTATAGAGACATGTCATTCATGAATTGTCAGTATTAGGAGAAGTCAAGAACACAAAGGCATGAATGAGTTGCTGTGTGTTAAAGAAGTGATCTGAATATATATGCTTGGAGTCTCAAGGAAGGATTGCTCCCTAGGGTTAGAATAAATGGGAAATTACCAAAGGTTAGAAATTTCCAGTGCTTTTGAGAGATAAAATTTGCTTTGCTTTATTGTCATTCAGACTTAAGATTGTAGCACTTTTTGATAATGGAAGATGACCAAATTATTTCTGATTTTCAAAATGTTATCCATTTGAAAACTTGGGCACCAATCATTCTTAAAAGTGTGGAATATTATAATGTGCTGAAACTTTTTAAAATAGATCAGACCTACACAAACACTGAATAGAAAGTGGGCTAACGACAATGAAGTACAGAGCTGAAGCACCTGTGGGAAAGGCTTTTCAGTCACAGTGAGATGGGATTTTATTCCACAGTTGACTGTTTTAACCATCAGAATTGTCCTGCATTTGATAGACTTTAAAAGTTTTGCCATTTATTAACTTTAACTTATAACTACGTAGAACAATTAAATTTATGCAGTCTAGTTTCTGATTAGCATATATTTTAACTTTAAATTCATTTGTTGCCTTCCTACTGATTCACTTTCTAGAATAATCATTTTCTGAACCACAGCATCATTATTAAACTCATACATTTTATCATCATTGAGTTATTTTAAAGGAAGAAAAAGCAGAGATTAAAAAAATCATTTTAAATAATACCATCATGTGATGTTTCAAATTTATATTCTGATTGTAGAAATGATGCCTGAAATATTTGGCAAGTAGAAATAGTTTTTCACCTGATAGGACTGTTTTATTAACACTTTAAAAATGCCTCGCATGGTTTTTTGAAAATTCTAAGATCAATCTCATATTGAAATTTTTAGTGTAGTATATAACTAGTAAGCATTCAAATTAATCAAAGGATTAAATCAGCATTGAGATTTGTTATTAAATAAACCTTGAAATAGTATACTTTCAAAGTGCAGTTGGCCTATTCTTGTAGTCTCATAATTTTGATATAGTTGTTATGCTTGAAAATGTTTATTTTTTTGTTGTTGTTTACAGCATCACTGCAGACAATGTGGAAATATCTTCTGTGCTGAGTGTTCAGCCAAAAATGCCTTAACTCCTTCTTCTAAGAAGCCTGTTTGTATCTTTGATGCATGTTTCAGTGACTTCCAAGGATAATGGGTTGTCACAACTTCAGAGTAATAATACACTAACATTCAATTTTTAATAAATGCACTTCATAGAGGTCTTGGACTACTACTATTTGATTTGGACAGTGGTTGCAATACTAAACCAAATTAGAATTTATATCTTTTGGAATGTTATCAAGTAAAACTCTTCTATTTTTGTGAGACTTGGGCTCATCTTTCATTACGTTTTTCTGTTTCACCCTGGAACAGCTTACACGCCAAGTTTAGAATTAGCCAATGAAATATAAATAAACTTTGGATGGAAAATAGGAATGTATTTTTTAATTATAATTTCATTGTTCACAAATGACACAACTACATTTCCATAGCTTACTTCTCCCAAATTTACAGAAAGGTACGTGAGTACTGTTACCATATAATATGTGCCGCACAATGACACATATTTTCTTTGTGAAGTTTGGCATAGAACTATAAAGCTTTCTTTTTTCTTATATAATCTGTATGCTGCCTCATTTGAGTGACTGCTCTCTGATTGCGTTTTCCTCAGTCCTAGTTCTTTCTCTTCTTCTTTTTTTTTTCTCTTCTTTTTTCTTCCCTTTCCTTCCTTTCTTTTTGGTTTAGAGAAGCTCTTTCAAAATTTCCTTTAACCTGGGTTTTGTGTTGCTGTATTCTTTTAAGTTTTCGTTTGTTGGGAAAAATTTTTATTTCCCCTTCTATTTTAAATGATATTCTTGCTGGATAGAGTATTCTAGATTGCATATTTTTTCCTTTTAGCACTTTAAATATCTCTTGCCATTCCCTCCTGGCCTGTAGTGTTTCTGTAGAGATATCAGCTGATATTCTTATGGGGGTTCCCTTGTGGGTAACATTCTGTTTTTCTCTTGCTGCCTTTAGGATCCTCTCTTTATCACTAACTTTTGCCATCTTTATTATGATGTGTGTTGGTGTGGGTCTGTTTGGGTTCAGTTTGTTTGGGGCCCTCTGTGCTTCTTGTATCTTGGACCCAGTATCCTTTAGATTTGGGAAGTTTCCATCGATAATTTCTTCAAATATATTTTCCATCCCCTTATCTTTTTCTACTCCTTCTGGAATTCCTATTATGCGTAGATTGGCCAGCTTTCTATTATCCCATAGGTCTCTTATATTGCTTTCCAGTTTTTTGATTCGGTTTTCTGTCTGTTGACCGGATTGAGTGATTTCCATTATTCTATCTTCCATATCACTGATTTGTTCTTCTGCATTATTCATTCTGGTTTTTACTGCCGTTAGTTCAGTTTGCGTCTCTGCAAATGAATGTTCTAGTTTCTCTTGGCTCCTCCTTATATTTTCTAGTTCCTTTCTGAGGGTATCTGCGTTACTGTTCATATCTTCTCTTAATTCCTTCAGTATTTTCCCTATTTCTCTTTTGAACTCCAGGTCTGTCAGTCTGCAGAGATCTGTTTCATTGTTGACTGTTTGAGGTGAGTTCTCCTGTTGGTTTGACTGGGGGTGGTTTCTCAGCTTCTTCATCTTGCTTGTTGTTTTCTTTTTCCTGGTGGAGTTGTACCCTCAGTGGCCGGGCAGTGTTTGCCTTGTCACTGCCGTGGAATATTTTCTGAGGGCTGGTGATGGTATGCAGCTGATCCTCTAGAGCTTGGCACCCCCTGGGGCCTTGGGCGGGTAGCAGGGCCGCTGGAAATCCAAGAGGCTCCTCCCCAGGGCAGCCCGACTCCGAAAAACCATCTGAGAATTAGGCAGACTTATTCACAGCCTGGCTAGGCTTGTTCTAGCTTTTCTGGGCTGCAGGCCTTTTCTCGGGGGCTGGTGGTGATTGGTGCTGCTCTGCGGAAGTGTAGCCCCTCCAAAGGGCAAGCAGGCCTGTGCAGGGACAGCCCCTGTGGTGGTAGGCTTCAGGCAATTGTTGAGGCCAGCCCTCCTGGATGGCAGGTAGCCCCAGGTCCAGCGAGAGCATAGGGGGTGGTGGGGGTGGGGGGGAAGCACTGGGAAGCGCAGCTTTCTGCTAGCTAGTGGGCCTGTAAGCTTGCTGTGGTGTGGGGGGTATTCTATGGGGACCCACCCCTTCTTTTCTCCCCTCCCCAGCACGGGCGCAGACCAGGCTCTTCTCCCAGGTTCCCTCTGATGCAGCTTTCCACTTCCCCGCCCCTAGAGTATTGCTCCCTCCCTCTGCCACAGTTTTGTTTTCTAGTCTCCCAGGCAGTCTCTGCCCGGTCAAAAAGTTTCTAGACTTCCAAGCAGTTTCCGCTCCGCCCTGCCCCCCCAGCCCTGGGACTAACCTCTGGAGCCGAGGTCTTGGTGCCCAGCCCCCACCCAGGCATCTCAATTTTTGGTGACTGTGCCCATAGTTCAGATGGTCCGTTCGGTTCTTGATCGGCTTTTCCGTACTCTGACTTACTGCTATTCTCTTCTCTGCATCTGGAGATTTCTCTGGTTCGTTTGATCTTCCCCCCGTGGAGGTGACTTTCCAGCGTGCGGGATCCCTTTCTCCTCCTCAGTTCCCTTTCGGGAGCGCCCATCCCGCTCGGATTCACCTTCTCTCACTCTCCTCTTTTCTCCCGATCTGCCCAGTAATGTCACGAACTTCTTGCCGTTACTGGAGTTTAGGTTCCTCTGCCAGCGATTGGTTGCTGTTCTGTGCAAGTCATTTATTCTGTAGATGTGCTTTTTTTGTTGTGTTTGTGGGAAAGGGTGAGCGTGTCCCCCTACTCCTCTGCCATCTTGTCCTCTCTCCCCCATAATTTCTACTAATCTGTCCTCCACCTCGTTTATTCATTCTTCTGCCTCCTGTATCCTGCTGTTAGCTGCTCCTCGTGAATTTTTTATTTCAGTTGTTGTATTTTGCATCTCTTCTTGTTTGAGTTTTATATCTTGTATCTCTTTGCTCAGTGTTTCCTGTTAACTACCCATCTTTGCCTCCAGTTTATTTCCAATGTCTTGCATCATCTTCAGCATCAACCGTCTAAAGTTTTTTCCTAGAGGCTGAGACTCTCCTCATCACTTAGCTGATATTCTGGGGGTTTTCCTTTCTCCCTCATCAGAGTTATAGTTCTCTGTCTTTTCATTTTTATAGGTTTTTGGTGCAGTGACCTTTTGACAGGGAATAGAATTGTAGCCTCTGTTCCTTCTGGTGTCTGCCCCCCTTGTGGCTGAGGTTGGTATGGAGCCTTGCTGTAGGCTTCCTGATGGGAAGGGCTGATGCCTGCCCACCGGTTCGTGGGGCTGATTCTGATTCTCCTCCCTCTAGTGGGTGGGGCTTTGTCTCTGGATGGGATTAGAGGTGTCTGTGTGCCTGAGGGTTCTTTAGGCAGCTTGTTTACTGAGGGATGGGGCTGTGATCCTACCTGGATTGCTGTTTGCCCTGGGGCTTCTCAGCACTGACTGGTGGGGCCAGATTTTGCCAAAATGGCCACCCTCCAGAGAAAGGCATGCTGCTGAATATTCCTGAGAGCTTTGTTCCCAATGTCCCTCCCTCGCAACAAGCCACATTCACCCCTGTTTTCCCAGGATGTTCTCCAAGAACTGCATTCAGTTTTGACCAGATTCCTATGGAGACTTTGCTTTGCCCTGGGACTCGGTGCACGTGAAAGTCTGTGTGCGCCTTTTAAGAGTGGGGTCTCCTTTTCCCCCAGTCCCGTGGAGTTCCTGCACACATGCCCCACTGGCCTTCAATGCCAGATGCTCTGGGGCTCTTTCTCCCAGTGCCAGATCCCTGCATGTGAGGATTTGATGTGGGGCTCAGAACTCTCACTCCTGTAGGTCTCTGTGAACCAGTTAGTTTCCAGTCTGGGGGGCTTCCCACCTGGGAGGTATGGGGTTGTTTGTAACACAAAATCATCCCTCCTACCTCTTGATGTGGCCTCCTCTTTCTCTTCCGGAGTAGGATGTCTTTTTGAAGGTTTCTGGTCCATTTGGGTGAAGATTGCTCAGCCTTTAGTCGTGACTTTTGTTGTTTTTAGGAGAGAAGTTGAGCTCCAGTCCTCTTCCGCCATCTTAATCCCATCTCCTACATCCAACTTTCAAAAACCTGAAATGTGCCCATGACATCACTACCATGGACACTTACTGCACCACAGACAATGCATGTCTGTATTACTAATTTGCCTGCAAAAACTCCAGACTGGATTCTTGGCTGCATTGTTGAAAGAAAGAAAATAGCCGTTAACAGTGATTTCCCAAACAGAATGGTTTTACTCTTTGGGAAGATAAAACCCTTTGACTCAGTTCCTGCGGTGATTTACTAACATGCCTTTGGTGTGCCTGTTGGTCCTAGGTGGAGTGGGGAACACACACCTCGTTCCTGTCTTCAAGCAACCTAGGATCTATTCTGCAGACAAAACATGGATCCATCCAAAAGGTAAGTCACAAGTAATGATGGTGTGTTGTGAATTTCTGCAAGGAGTGGAAGAGCCCACAGAGTTCTCGGCTTAAGACTCAGTTGTCTTCCCAGCTCTCTGAAGTCTTTCCTCACAGCAGCCCAGACACCCTGTGATGATCTCTGCCCTGACCATTCTCATTCACGTTCATTGGACTGTCCCCAGGTTTAAGAGAGAAGAACAAGATAGGCCCAGTTACATTGGCATTTCAGATAAACAACAGATATATTTTAAGTATACGGATGCCTCATGCAATATTTGAGACCTACTCAAAAGTATTCCATGTTTCCCTGAAATGCAGATGGATATATACCACATCTTTCTTGGCTCATCCTTCTGTAGATGCTTGGGTTGTTTTCTTGTCCTGGTGATTGTAACTCTGTTGTGATGAAATAGAGGTGCGTATGATTGTCAAGCGAGTGTTTTCGATAAATTGCCAGAAGTGGAATTGCTGGGTCACACTGTAGTTCTGATTTTAATTTTTTGAGCAATCTCATGCTGTTTTCCACTGTGGCTGCACCAGTAATGTTCCTTTTTCTCCACATGCTCTCCAACATTTATTGCTTGTGTGTGTGTGTGTTTATAATAACCATTCTCTAAGGGATGAGGTTGAAACATTATTGTGGTTTTGGTTTGTAGTTCCATTAGTGTGGTTTAACCTCTTGTCATAAGCCTGTTGGCCATTTTCTGTTTTCTTTGGAAAATGTCTATTCAGATCCTCTGCCCCAGTTTTTTGTTTGTTTGTTTTTTGTTTGTTTTGTGCCACACCCAAGGCACACAGAAGTTCCCAGGTAAGGGACGGAACCAGCAGCGCCCCATGGCACCGTAGTAACAATAGCAGATTTTTTGTATTTTTGCCACGTTCTTGGGCCGCTCTTGGGGCATATGGAAGTTCCCAGGCTAGGGGTTGAATCGGAGCTCTAGCCGCTGGCCCACACCACAGCCACAGCAATGCCAGATCTGAGCCGTGTCTGCGACCTACACCACAGCTCACAGCAACGCCAGATCCTTAACCCACTGAGCAAGGCCAGGGATCAAACCCACGACCTCATGGTTCCTAGTCAGATCCGTTAACCACTGCGCCACAATGGGAACTCCATTCCGCTGGTTTAATTTTCCCTTTCTATCACTTGCCTTTGAGGTCAGAGCCAAGTGTAAGCAGACAGATGTCCATGTGCTTACCACCTATGTTTTCTCCTAGACATTGTATGGTTTCATTTCTTCCATTTGAGTCTTTAGTCCATTTTAATTTGGGGATGTGTTGTAAGGTAGGGGTCTCGTTCCATTCCTTGCATGTGCCTGTGCAGTTCTTCCAGCACCATTGATTGAAGAAACTGTCCCTTGTCCATTGTATGCTCTGTGGTCCTTTGTTGGAAATGACTTGTCTGTGTCTGTGTTGGTTTTCCTTCTGGGCTGTCAGTGTTGTTTCACTGGTCTGTCTGTTTTGTTTTTGTGCCAGTCCTGATCTGTTTTGCTATCTATAGCTTTGTAGTGTAGTTTGAAATCAGGAAATGTAATCCTTCCAGCTTTGCTGCTCTTTCTCAAGATGGTTGTAGCTGATGGGGATCTATTGTGGTTCCATACAAATTTTAGAAGGGTTTCTCCTAGGTCTGTGCAATGTGCAGTTGGGATTTTGGTGGAGAGTGCATTGAGTCTCTGTTGCTTTTGGTAATCTGGACATTTGAATGATGTGAATTCACTCATAAACATGAAATATCTTTCCATTAATTTGTGCCTTTAATTTCTTTCCTCAACAGCATATAGTTTAGAGTGTACAAGTCTTTACCTTGCCTGGTTAAATTTATCTCTAGGTACTTTAGTTTTTTCTTTTACTTTCATTTTATTTATTTTTATCTATTTATTTATTTATTTTATTTTATTATTATTATTTTTTTTTTTTTTTTGCTATCTCTTTGGGCGGCTCCCACGGCATATGGAGGTTCCCAGGCTAGGGGTCGAATCGGAACTGTAGCCACCGGCCTATGCCAGAGCCACAGCAATGCGGGATTTGAGCCGCGGCTGCAATCTACACCACAGCTCATGGCAACGCCAGATTGTTAACCCACTGAGCAAGGGCAGGGACCAAACCTGCAACCTCATGGTTCCTAGTCAGATTCCTTAACCACTGGGCCTTGACGGGAACTCCTAGGTACTTTATTTTTGATGCAATCATAAATACGATTTTTTGGTTTGTTTCTGTTTTAAATCTTCTATGTCTTTGTTTAGTCTTTCTTGTAATGTGTTGATCTTTGCCTCCAGTTTTTGTCTGAGCTCTTGGATCCTCTTCACAATCATTATTCTAAAGTCATTTTGCATGGAGGTGGGTGTGGGGGTTGTCTTGTTCCTTCATCTGGTTCATATTTCTCTGCCTTCTCATTTTGTATGCTTTTTGCATGATCTCCTTTTTGTAGGTTAGAGGTGTGTAGCCTGTCTTGCTTCTAGTGTCTGCCTTCTTGTAGGTAAAATAGAGGCGTTTATGGCCAGCTTCCTGATGGGAGGGACAGGTGCCTGCCCACTGGTAGGTGGAGCTGAGCCTTGTCCCTCTAGGGGGTGGACCTTTGTCTGTGGGTGTGATGTGGAGCACTTTAGGTACCTGTTTGTTGATCAGTGGGTCTGTGTTCCCAGCCTGTTTGTTGTTTGGCCTGGGGCTTCTCAGCCCTAACTTGTGGGACCAGATTGTTCCAAAAGGGCCACCTCCAGGGGAGCTCATGCCAACAACTATTCCTGGGACCTCTGCCTAGACTGTCCTGCCCTACAGTGTTTCCCAGTCACCCCCTCCTTTCCCAGGAGACCCTCCATGATTGGCCAGGTCATTCTGACCCAGATTCTTCTTGAGTGCCTGCTTAGCCCTGGGACCCAGTGCACATGAAAGCCTGTGTGCACCCTCCAGGAGTGGAGTTTCTGTCTCCCCCAGTCCTGTGGAGCTCTTGCACACAAGCCTCACTGGCCTTCAATGTCATGTGTCCCAGGGGCTCCTCCTTCCCGTGCCAGACTCCCTGGCTTAGGCACCTGCTGTGGGGTTCAGAAGTCTCCTGTGGGAAGGCCTCTGAAATAGAGTTCTTTTCCAGTTTGTGGGCTGCCCATGCAGGGGGTATGGGATTACTTCTACCATGAATGAGCACCTCCTGCTGTCTCAGTGTGGCTCCTTATTGCCTTTGGGTGTAGGATATCTTGTTCTTGGTAGTTTCCAGTCTATTTTGTTGATGGTCATTCAGCACATAGTTGTAATTTTGGTGTTTTCATGAGAGGAGGGGAGCTTGAGTCCTCCTACTCTGCCATCTTGTCTATTTCTTTCTTTCTTTTTTTTTTTTTTTTTTTGTCTTTTTATCTGTTCTGTGGAGGTTCCCAGGCTAGGGGTCTAATCAGAGCTGTAGCTGTGGGCCTACACCAGAGCCACAGCAATTCAGGATCCTCAACCCACTGAGCGAGGCTAGGGATCGAACCCACAACAGCATGGTCCCTAGTCAGATGCGTTAACCACTGAGCCACAACAGGAACTCCGTGTCTGTTTCTCTTCTTGGGGTTTTGTTTTGTTTTGTTTGTTTTTAGGGCTGCACTTGCAGCATGTACAAGTTTCCAGGTTAGGGGTTGAATCAGAGCTGTAGCTACCAGCCTACACCACAGCCACATGGGGTCTGAGCTGCATCTGCAACTACACCACAGCTCAAGGCAACACAGGATCCTTCACCCACTGAGCAAGGCCAGGGATTGAACCTGTGTCCTCATGGGTACTGTTGTGTTTTTTAACCATTGAACCATGACAGAAACGCCTGTTTCTCTTTTTGATGTTTTGTTATTATTGTATAGAAATGCCACTGATATGTACGTTGATTATGTAAACTGAAACATAACTGAATGTATTCATTCAAACAGTTTTTTGCTAGAGTATGTAGGATTTTCTATTATAGTATCATGTAATCGGCAAAAAGGACACTTTTACTTTTTTCATTTATGATTCAGATTCCTTTTATTTCTTTTTCTTGTCTAATTGTTAGTAGGACTTCAAATCCTATGTGGAATAAAAGGGGCAAGAGTGGGCATCCTTCTCTTGTTCATCATCTTAGAGGAGAAAAAGCGTTCAGCTTGTCACAGTTGAGTGGAATGTTAGCTGTAGGTTTGCAGTTGATGGCCTTTATTAAGTTGAGGTCCATTCCCTTTATACTTGCTTTGTTGAGACTTTAACATAAGTGGATGTAGAAGTTTATCTCATGGGTTTCTTTGCATCTATGGAAATAATCATATGGTTTTTACCCTTTTTGTTTTTCGGTTTTAGTTTTAGGAATGCACCCACATCATACAGAGGTTCCCAGGTTAGGGGTCTAATCAGAGCTAGAGCTGCAGGCCTACACCACAGCCAAGCAAGTTCTGTTTCCCTTCCCAGATGATGGAAGATTTTAGGCATTATTTCTTCCATTAATTTTTCTGTTCTGTTCTCTTTCTCTTCTTCTGGAACCACCCCTGTAATGCAAATGTTATTCTGCTTGATGGTATCCCATAGGTCCTTTAAAGTAGCCTAATTTTTTAAAAATTCTTTTTTCATTTTGCCTCTCTATCTGATTGAGTTCCATTGTTTTGTCAGGCAGGTCTCTGATTAATTCTCCTTCATCCAGTCTGCTGTCAAAGCCCTCGAGTGTGTTTTTCAGTTCATTAATAACTTCTCTTTGGTTCTTTCCTCTGCTTCCTGTCTCTTCATTGAAGATCTCTTTGTGTTCATTCCTTCTTCTGAGTTCAGTAAGCATCTTTATGTCCATGACTTCTGACTCTTTCTCAGGTCGATGGCTTATTTCCACTTCATTTTGTTCTTATTCTGTGATTTTGCCTTGTGTTTGTTTTGTTTTTTTTTTTAGAAAGATATCCCTGTGTTTCATTTTGCCTAATTTTCTGTGTGTGTTTCCATGCATTAGGTCCATTTGCCATCTCTCCCAGTCTTGAAGGAGAGGATATACTTGGGAGCTGTCCTGTAGGGCCCAGAGGCGCCATCCCACTTGGCCACAAGAGCCAGGCACTCAAGGAGTGTCTCCTCTGTGGTCTGTGTGAACCCTCCTGTTGTGGTGGGGGCCCAGCTGTGATTCTCTTTGCTGGGAAGTGGGGAAGCACCGGTCTGGGACACAAGGTGCCTAGCTGCGGTGGGTGCGAAGCCCTGATTTTTTCATGTTCTCTCTGCTTGAAAGCCCTTGTGTCCTGATGTTTAATTTCGAACATAGTTCCTCCATTGTTCCAGAGCTGGCTTTTCTCCCATGTGGACTAAGGGGGGCGATCTAGGGCCCTGGTCCTCAGGAAGGCTTTGCAGCCTCTCTGGGTTGCTTTCTTCCCTTTCCCTTGCTTCAGACAGTGTTGCTACAGCCACAGCTGAGCAGCATGTCCACAACTGCCATACTTATACACACACCAGCCCTTGCCAAGCAGAAGTGTGGGAATGGGGTTCCTCTCAGTCAGCAGGAAGGGGAGGCTGTTTCTCAGAGCCCATTTCCCTCCTAGCCATGGAGATGCACCCGCGAATGAGCTCCAGTGCTGAGCAGGTCAGCTTCCTTTTCTCAGAGAGTCAGGGGGCTGTGTGTTCATGTTTTCCTCTGTGGGACTGAATATGAAGGTGAAAAGTAGGATTTCTTTTTTTGTCTTTATGCTATTTCTTTGGGCCACTCCCACAGCATATGGAGGTTCACAGGCTAGGGGTCTCATCAGAGCTGTAGCCCCTGGCCTACGCCAGAGCCACAGCAGCACGGGATCCGAGGCACATCTGCAACCTACACCACAGCTCATGACAACGCCAGATCATTAACCCACTGAGCAAGGCCAGGGACCATACCCACAACCTCATGGTTCCTAGTCGGATTTGTTAACCACTGAGCCATGACGGGAACTCCTGAAGTTTGCTTTTTAAATAAATTTAAGTTAAATATGTGTCCCTTTGAAGAATTCATTCCTACTTACAGCAAAGTATGCCTAAGGGTCATGTTTAAAAACATGTTCCCTGAGAATTTTTCTACCTGTATAGAATCCAGTAGTAAAGAAAAGAAAAGGAATACCGCCATGAACTACCACATGAGGTAAAATGAGGTAGGATGTATTGTTTGATGAGAACCTCAGTAGTGTATCTTAATTGTGGAATTTCATCCAAAAAAAACGGAACCAAAACTCTCATAAGATTCAGCAAATCCATTGCTAGGGCTTCTGATGAAAACGAACATCCTAATTTGAAAAGATAGGAGCAGCTCTGTCCACTGAAGTGTCCCTTAGACTTTTTCTCTCACATAACTTCTTTTCACAACAGCGAGTGATAATGTGTAGACCAGCCAGGTCATGGCAGCAGCCTGTGTCCACTGAGGGATGAGTCAAGAAGATGTGGTGTCCATATGCAGTGCAGTGGTATTCGGCCAGAAAAGAGAGTGGCCTCTTGCCATTTGCTGCACCTTGGGTGAGCCTAGAAAGTATTATGCTGAAGGCCACAGTCAGACAAATCAGGATACTATGTGATGTCCCTGATTTGTGCAGTCTAATACCCAAAACCAATGATCAAACACACCAAAGAGTAACAGACTCATAGATACAGGGAGGAAAAGAGGACTCCCATCTCCCTTGTTGTCCTATCAGAAGAGCGATGCATTTGGTCTCTCAATTTTAGATACTTGGGGAGAATCAGCCATGGCAGAGTTGTCTCTCACAGCCTCCCATACCTTACACCCTCCCTGCTTGGCTTGAAATATTGCAGTGCTCTCAGTTTTCTCCAGGAATTGTCTCATGTTCCATGTGGGCTGGTGCTCAGTTTGCTCTCGAGCCAGATTTCATGACACTGTCCCAGGCACTGGTGTGATGAGGGGTTGAATTTTGAGAAGAATACATTTCATCCTAGAACTTTGAGTTAGCTAAAGTTTGTTGCTTAGAAAATTATGAGATATGTGTTTTAAGGCAACCCACTGTTGAAAGTAGGGTGAGTCCTTGTTTCCTAACTGTTCAAGGCATAGTAAGTTTTGTACGTATACAATGACAGGGACACTGTTAATGAAGAACCAGTGGAAAGATAATGAAGTGTACAGATTGTTGCATCCAGAGAAAAATTCTACACACGGTCATTGAGTGAAGACTTTTGCAACTTGATGAACATATGCTTAGTGTGTGGCATTTTACAATTTAATTTCTATAACTACTCCTTTTCTTCTGGACAAATGTTACCTATGGAGTGTAAAAATGTCTGGTGCCTCAACTACCAGAAATGAGTGGAAATGGTATTTCCATCAAAAAATGGGAGCCCTTTTAAATCTCACCATGGTAGGATTTTGCAATTCCCCTAAACGTTGAAGACCCATTATATTTGGGGAGGTCTTTTTCTCTCCAGTAATGTCTTTTCAAAACAGAGAGTAATACTGTTTGATTGTAGGATGCAGTTTTTGAAATAAAATGTTGACCCTGTCCAGGGAAACGGCCACTAGGCTATATAGAGCAGGTGGACCCAGAGGGGGCAGAGTTGCCTTCCCTCTGAAAGTTCCAGGCCTCTGACCAGTTTCCACGGCAATGGAATGCTGCCCACGGAGCCTTGTGGTTCAACTGCCAGTCTGTGAGAAGAGACGTGTGTGTTGGCCACAGCTGGGAGGCTCTCCCCTTCACTGCTCAAGTGTCAGACGATGGGCAACCTTAGCTGTTGTTGCGGAGGTATGTTGCTACTGTTCTAAAGGCTGTTTCCTCAGATGGGTGGTTCATTTTGACTAAACATATTATCTCCATCTTTATCTCCATTGCCACCAGTCTCATCAGTCTCTCAAGCCATAGGTCTGTTATACAGGCTTGCTGTATGACTAAGGTATATCTTAATGCTCCGAGTGAGCCAACTGCCTCAAGTATTTTCCTAAATGTGAGAAAAGACTCGTGTCTCGTGGCAGTTTGAAACACGTTCTCCCAGAGCACAGAGACGGCAGACATGCCCCTCTGCCTTTTTCGAAGCACGAGGCCCTCGCTGTCAGCCCTGCAGTAGACATTCAAAAGAGGGACGTTACAGCGCCACTCTTCTCAGTGTACATGTCGATGTCTTAATGCACATGCTAGCAGTCCAAAGGCAGAGGAATTTCGATGGAGCAAGAAACGGGGATTTTTCAGGTTGGATTTCCCCGGGTTGATGAGGACTAGCCCACTGGCTCTTTGGGTGTTAGCTGGTAGTGTGGTGACAAGGGCCAGTGCCAGCAGGTTAGTGGGGTGAACATTGGGTAAGGAAAGGAAGGAAGGTCTCTCTGGTGATCCTCAGAGAGACCCAGGGTGGGGTCTTCAAGCTGAGGTCTGGAGGGGGTCTCTCTAGGAGGAGCACTGTCCCTGCCACTCTCAGGTCTAGAGAAGGATGAGGAGTGTCCAGAGTATAGAGTGGGTTTGGGTGACAGAAGACTTGCACTCTGGCCCATTGTCAGCCAGACCTTCGTCAAGGTTGCTCAGACTGGTGCTCTGATGCAACGTCAGTGAGACCTGGAGAGTCACAGATTTCCTTTCCTAACCCCGCCCCCCAGCAGGCACTCATCCGGATGGCCACCTCCCCAGTGAGTCCACAGGACTTGATCATCCAGGTGTGGTCTGCCGCAGGAAAGCTGATTCTTGCTAGAGCCGTCATGTGAACTTGAAGGTGTTTTGATCCCTGAGTCAAATTGGGGATCCAAGCAGACCGCTGTTCACATGAGGTGGTCAGCTGGTCACTGTGAAGGGCTGCTAAGGGAAGATTGGGGGAGGATGGGCCGAGTTGGGGTTTGTCTAGTCCTCCAGAGGAGCTCTTTTTGGATGAATGTTTGTATTTTGGGTTGTGGGTCAGAAGATAGAGGCAAAATGTTGGGTAAAGAATTGGACTGCTCTCCTGGCTCTGATATGTTCTCCAGGATCACCCCAGGACATCTTGGGGGCAGCAGGATTCAACAGAGAGAGAGAGAGAGAGAGAGAGAGAGAGAGAGAGAGAGAGAGAGAGAAAGTGGAGTTCTGGATTCAAGCAAGAGTCCAGGGCATGATCTCAGCGCCAAGCAGGCTTCAGTGGTTCAGGGGGATGTGTGACCTGAGGGAACCAACTGCACTCTTGTCCCAGATCTGCTCACACATGATTGGCGCGACTCTTGAGAAGATGCTCTAAGTTTCAGTGCTGTCCACTGGAAGATAGGGGTTCGAGCCCCTGTTTTGAACCCTCTTCCTCTAAAGTGGCATGATGTGCAGATCAGGGAACGTGACAGGAGACATTCTCCCTGAGCCATAAAGCCCCCTTCCCATGGAAAGGCCTTCTCCTGTTTGGTTCTTCCTCACTCTTTAATTATTGTCTGTATCTGGTCTATTTGGAATGTGGGTCTTTTTCTCTCACCTGTCTTGTGTTCTCAAGCAGAGAGTAACACTGTGTGGTTCTGGGATGCATTTTTTGAGACAACATGTTGACCCTGCACTGCCATCCCTGTCCGTAGAAAGACACATTAGTCTAGACAGAGCAGGTGGGCCCAGAGGGGGCAGAGTTGCCTTCCCTCTGAAAGTTCCAGGCCTTGACTGGTTGCCACAGCAATAGGATGATACCCACGGGGTCCTGCGGTCCAACTGCCACTCTGTGAGTGGAGAGGTGTGTGTTGGGCCACAACTGGGAGGCTCTCCCCTTCACCCCTCAAGAGTTGGACGATGGGCAACCTGAGCTGTTGTTGGGGAGGTATGTTGATACTGATCTAAAGGCTGTTCCATCAGATGGCATAGTTTACCCTGATGGAAAATGTTCTCTGATTTTTTTTTTTCATTTCCACCACTTCAATTTGTGTACAGAGATGTAAATCTCTTATACAGCCATTTTGTATTACTCTTAAGATTTTTAATTATTTCTTCCTGGTTGGGCGCCTCAATTTTTTTCTTAATTTATACAATACTCCTTCCTATTTCCCATGTACAAACCTTCTCCCATCACACTAACCCTGGTAATACCCTACTCTGCCTTTATTCAGTGCAGAGGGACCCTGATTCCATTCTTCAATACACATGATGGAAATGGGCATTTATAGCTCCACTCTTCTGAATGCACATATCAACGTCTGAAGCCACATAATTGCAATTTTTTTTTGTCCCTTTTGCTATTTCTTGGGCTGCTGCCACGGCATATGGAGGTTCCCAGGCTAGGGGTCGAATCGGAGCTGTAGCCGCCAGCCTACACCAGAGCCACAGCAACTCGGGATCCAATCCATATCTGCAACCTACACCACAGCTCAGAGCAATGCCGGATCTTTAACCCACTGAGCAAGGGCAGGGACCGAACCTGCAACCTCATGGTTCCTATTTGGATTCGTTAACCACTGCTCAACAACGGGAACTCCCAATAATTGCATTTTAAATGTAGAAATTGATTGTAAGGAGTGAAACTTGGATTTTCAAGTAGGATTTCCATGGGTTGATGATGATAAGCTCCCTGGGTAGTTGGCTGTTCGCTGGTAGTGTGCTGAGAACACACAGTGCTGGTAGGTTCGTGGGGTGACCATTTGGTAACTGAGGGAAGGAGGGTCCGACTGGTGATCCACAGAGGGAGACTTAGGGTCAGGTCTTCAAGCTGAGAGTCTCTAAAGGGTCCCTTTTAGAGGATAGAAGACTATCCCTGCCACTGCAGGGTCTGAAGAAGGATGAGGAGTTTCCAGGGTATAGATTGGGTTTGGGTGAAGAATGACTTGAGCTCCTGCTCATTCTCAGCCAGACCTTGGTCCAGGCTGCAGAGGAGGAGCTCAGACTCCTATTGCTGTACAGCAGCAAGGGGTACAACATTGTCAGTCAACAGTATTTTCATCACAACAATTTTTTAAAGAAAATTGTGTGAGACATTGACAGTCAGAGATTTTAATTTACTAAACAGTCAGAGCACTGGCCCAGATGGTCTCCTCCCGAGTGAATTCCCAGGAACCTCTTATCCAGGCATGATTAGCTGAAGGGAAGCTCATTCTTGGCATTCAGTCGAGACTGTTCTAAGCTCTGAGCCATCTTGGGAGTGAAACAGACCCCTAGTCGCTGGAGGTTGTCAGCTGGTTGTCATGAAAGTGTAATGTGATGCAGTGGATGACATGAAGATTTGGGGGAGAATGCCTGGGTTGGAGTATCCACGGAGCCAGGGCAAAGCCTCGGTCCTTCAGAGGGGCTTTGTTTGGAGGAAAATGTTGGATTCAGATCAGGGATTAAAGCATGGAGACAAAGGGCTGGATAAGGGTTTGGACTGATGTCTTGGTTCAGCATCTCCTGCAGGGAAGGCATCAGAGCTTGCCCACTAAAACCTTGGGATGGGAGGACTTGTGGGAGAGTGAGAAGATCTCTTGATTCAAGGGTCCAGGGCATGGTCTTGGCCCTGAGCAGGTGTCCGGCCTTCAGGGTTCAGGGATTTCTGTCCTCAAGGAACCAACTACATTCTTGGCCCACATCCATCCTTCAACATTGCCGTGATTCTTGGCAAGTTAGTCTAAAGTTCAATGCCCTCTACTGTCAAATCAGGCTTACACTCTCTGGGTTGCACCCCCTTCGCCTGCAACCGGGCCAACTTGGGGATGAGAGGAGATGATGAGAGAGACGCTACATGACCTGGAAAGCTTCCTTCCCATGATGTTCTTCCATACTCTCTTGCTGTGGAGCTATTCAAACCCCCTCTTTTGATCCAACCAGCCCCAAGACTCAAGCTTATGCAGGTAGTCATTCAATGAAACCAATCCCAAATGTTAACAAGAGATCCGTGGATAAACCAAAGGCAGTATGAATCCACATAGGAATAAAATTCTACCGGAGAAAAAATTGTAATTATGTTAAATATGTTGCTACATGGATGATCCAAAATGAAACACACTTTTAACAATAGTGAAGTCAGACAGACACAGGAAAAGAAATATTGAACAATTCAACATATAGGCGGTAAGTAGATTAGGCAGATTGTCAAAGGTGGAAAGTAGAGAGGGCTAAGACTTGGCAGCAGGGCTGAAGGGGGAGTCATTGCTGAATGGGTGCAGAGGTCCTATAAGTTATGATGAGAAAGGTTGTTATGGACAGTGGTGCAAAGTACATGGCTTGTGAAGGCATGCCCGACCCCTGAATTTCCTATTGCCAAAGTATTCCAAAGAGAAGCATTATGTATCTAAGAAAAGAAAAGAGGTGAAACATCCCAGAGGATGGCGTGTGAACACAGGAGCACCCTGTGGGAAGAGTAGGGAAGCTGAAATGATCTCCTGCCATTTCAGAAGATGGAGGAATGTGGCTGGAGAGGAAAATGGGCAGGAGGATTCACGAGACTCTGTCATGGCAGCAGAGCCTGCATGCTCGTGTTGGCCATTTCTCAGATGGAGAATATGCCACGGAGAGGTTCCCTTTAGCAAGAGAGGCAGAGGCTCCCTTTCTCAGGTCTTTCAAGGTGCTCTCTGCCGTCCTTCAAAACGTTTACCCGGGAGGATGGGCCAAGAGAAGCTCCATCCATGCTTCATCCCACCCCCACCCCTTGACTCCCAGCCCATGTCCAGTCAGGTGAGGTGCCCAGAGTACCTCCTGATCAGCATCACTGCCTTGCTGACAGTGACTGTGTGTCCCCCTAGAAACACACGACAATGTTGTGGAGGCCAGTGGGAGTGAGAAGACCGAAGAGGAGGCCCCATCCAGGGAAAATGAGGAGGAGGAAGGCTCGCCCAATAACAAGGTGGAGGAGGAGGCCACAACAAGTGGAAATAACGAGGAGGAGTCCCCAGCCAGCGACAGGGCCGAGCAAGAAGCCCAGACTGCCCCCAAGGTAAGCTCACTTTTCATGATCTGAGATTTAAAAAGGTGCCTCCTTTCTTCTTGGATGTGCCTACTTCAGAAATGGAAATCGGAGGAAGTCCATTATAGAGGATATATGCAGATTCCTCTTTGAAGGGATGTTGAGTCAAAGTTTGGTACCAACCAATAACTCCTTGCAAGGGGCATTGGCAAAAGTGACCCTATCAGTTCTGCAGTGTATGGTAGGGAGCATTTTTCTTTGAAGAAGACCAAAATTTTCTTAAATGAACATGGCCTTGAGAGATCTTCCTTGAAAAGCTGGTGCCTTTTCCAAAGGTGTCTTTGCTGTCTTCTTTTGGGGAAACAGACTCAACTCTGCCTTCTGTCTGTGTGCCTGCGGTCCGCAACCACAGGAAGACCTGTGGCCACAGTGCAGAGGATGCTGTGACACTCACAGTGTTTTCTTTTCTCTCATCACAGGTGGACGGGATGGACGATGAAAGCCGTAAGTATTCTGGAACCCGGCTCTGCTGAGGAGAAGTCCAGGTGTTGAGGAAGGGCGGGGGGTGCTTTCCTGCCCCTTTGGTTGCAGAGACACCCTGATTCTGGGTTCCTCCTGGGAAAGGGGGTGAAGGATGGGGTGAAAGAGACTGACTTCCCACAAAAGGGCCATCCCAAGTCCTCGGGTCCCTGGAGGAAAGGAGGCTCTTTGTATGGTGGGGGTAGGTGTCCGGGAACATTGGGGGGTGTGCGTGTGAGGGCCTGTTGGTGTGATTGTGAACCAGTGTGAGTGGGTGTGTTTTGTGGGGAGTCACTTGTGCCTTAGCACCACATAGCTGTCCAGTTTCTCGTTGAACAGTCTCATGATGACCGCAGGCTAACTGTCCATTCCCTCATTCTCCCTGCACCCGCTGGGAGCAAGGTTTGGGGAAAAGGCTTTCCTTCCTCTGTTGGTCTTTCGTTTCCTCTTTTCTTCCCCCTCTGCTTGGTGCAGACTTTCATGCTGTTGTTTCAAATATGTGCCGTGAACTCGAGCCTCTTGAGGTTGTAAGTGTCCCGAGGGAGTGTTGTGAACGCTGTGCTCCCCCCGCACCTCCTGCCCACTCGGGGCAGCCACCCTTCCAGCCTCTGCTCAGGAGTGGTCTTTCAGACACCTCATGTGCATGACATCAGAGAGTCTTTGTCCTTCTGTGTCTGACTGGCTTCACTTGAAGTGATGTCCTCCAGCGAGTTCCTGTTGAGGCTCAGAGCTCATGAACCTGACCAGTACCTATGAGGACACGGGTTCGACCCTTGACCTTGCTCAGTGGGTTAAGGATCTGACTTTTCCCTGAGCCACGGTGTAGGTTGCAGACATGGCTCAGATCCCAAGTTGCTGTTGCTGTAGCATAGGCAAGCAGCTGTAGCTCTGATTCAGCTCCTAGCCTAGGAACCTCCAAATGCCTCAAGCGAGGCCCTAAAAAGACCAAAAGAAATGATATTGAGATTTTGATATGTGTTGTAGTGTACCTGCTGTTTTTTCATGTAGTATGAAATGTCAATGATATTCCGTCTTCCAATCTATTTTTTTTATTTTTCTGTATTTTTCAGGCCTTGCTCATGACATAATGAAGTTCCCAGGTGAGGGGTCAAATCTGAGCTATTTATGCCAAACTACACCAGAGCCACATCCACACCTACAACACACGTCTGTGACCTACACCACAGCTCAAATCAACACTGGACCCTTAACCCACTGAGTGAAGCCAGGGATTGAACCTGCTTCATCATGGATATTAGTTGGGTTCATTCCTGATGAGCCACAATGGGCACTCCTCCTTCCCCTCTGTGAACATGGAATGTCATTTGAATTCTTTGTGACTTATTCAATTCTTTCAGCAATGTTTTGTAGTTTTCAGTGTAAAAGTTGTTTCCTTTCTTAGAGCCCTGAGCCTGCTTTCCAGCTACTCCAGCAGCACCATGAGAAGGACGGGCTCGTGAAAACATTGGCGTGTCCCTCACTGCCTCTGCACTGAGCTCTGATTATGGCAGCACAGGTGTTGTGGGCCATACACAGCACCTCTGCTTACCCGTGGGTTCTGCTAGGAATCGGTCTAGAATGTCACCGTTGCCATCTCTCTTTGGGGGTCTGCAGGGCCTCCCAGAATTCCTGGCACAGGTTCATGAGCACAGGAGATACATACAGATGAATGATCAGGTCAGACCAGCCAACTGGTCTGCAGTAAAGCATGTCCGGGGAGGGGAGGTCATATCTTGCTCATCTTTGAATCTCCACCCTGAACACGATGCCTGATGTGGCAGTCACTGGCAGATCACCTCTTTATACTTCATGGAATTCTGTAATAAATAGTGCAATCCATTCATATAAAACACAGCACCGTTCAATTGCTTACTCAGCTATCCCCTTTTCAGTTGTGTGTAGAGGTGGAATTTCAGGTGTGTCAGTTTAGAGGTAGGAGCTATAAAGGGCCATAGAAGGAAGAAGTTGAAAGGTCATTCCTTCAGCACGTTGCTGTCCTTCGAATGTTGGCATCTGTGCTCACCTTGTGTGGAAGGGTCTCAGTCCATGGAGCAGAGGGAAGGTCTGGGAGCCTGGAGGAAAACCCAGGGTGATGCTATGTCACCTGCAGTCACCTCAGGGAAGCAGGAGGAATGGGAGGGCCACTCTTTCTAACTCAATTCCCCGCGTGGTGTATTTCTACAGAGTCAGTGGTGGAGAGCATGAGCAGCCGCCAGGATGAGGAGGCTGCAGGTAGGGAAGAGCACGCAGCTGGGATCCAGTGGGAGAGGGTTCCTGGGAGCACCTGGGTTCCGCCTGCTGCCGGGAGAGGGAGGAAGTGGGGGATAGGACTTGGCGGGTGGGTGGGTGGGTGGCCTAATGAGTGGCACTCTGCTGTGGTGTTTTCCCCTGTGAAATGGATACCACGAAGAAGACTTGGGTCCCTGGTCTTTGTTGTGCTGTGTTTGTATTCCTCTCTCCTTTTCTTTGAGAGGGAGAATCGATTTTCCCTCCCAAAGCTGCTCCTTCCTGCTTTGGTCTCTGCCCGTTGTGCAAGTTTGCTCTGTGATTGGCACCGTGAGGGCCCAGTGCACAAGAGCTGTTGACTTGGTTTCCTTTATTGGCCTTGAGGGACCTGAAGTGGTGGCACCTGAAGTGGTGGCACCTTGACCCTGGAGACCAAGTTGGTCGAGTGAGTGTCAGGTGGTGGGTGAGAAGGCAGCTCTCTCACTCTGCATGTTCGGGATTTCTGACCTCCCTGTCCTATTGTGTCCTCACGGTGTGTCCTGAGGGAAGGGGCGTTCCCAGAGTTGGATGCCCAGAACAGGGAACTGAGGCACAGACAGATCTACATCTCCTTTTGTGGCATGTGTTTCTTCTACAGGGGATGTGAGGAGTTCCCTAGTGTCCTAGAGGCTAAAGATCGAGTGTTCGATCCCTTCCGTGGTGCAGAATCAAGTGCCTGGGTTGGGAACCACTGCATCCCCTGAGAGTGGTGACAATCAATCAGTCAACCAATGGGATTGACATCAGACCATTCTGCATGGTCATTATCTAGGTTGTCTCCGCTACCCAGAGGCATTTTCACACGAAACCTGTGTGGGGAGGTAATGTTTTGAAGTGCACCCCAAAGAGCAAGATCTTTCTAAGTAGAACTTGGATTCTGAAGGCTCTTCTGGGCGGCCGGGTGTTATGGGCTTTGAGGGCTTGGCCTGGGAGTCAATTATTAGTCATTTCCCTGTTATCTTCTGCAATCAGGATGTCACTCGTTCTCTCTGTTGTCATGTATTTTCCAGAATCTTGCTTTGGAAACCTAGGATCTTGCTTCAGGAGTCTGAGGGCAATTTTGTTCTTTACCACCTTGGCTGGAATAATCCCATGGTGGCCACACAACAGGGTGCACCCTGCCAATGAGCCAGATGAAGGTACTGTGGAACCTGACTCAATACATCCAGGCCTGAACAATGATTCTAGTTCATTCCGTGTTCCAAATTTCAGAACAAACTCTACAAATGCTACGCCACATCTTTCTTTTATTCCATGATGCAAATTCAAACGAACTAACTCGGAGTTCCCATCGTGGCGCAGTGGTTAATAAATCCGACTAGGAACCATGAGGTTGTGAGTTTGATCTCTGGCCTGGCTCAGTGGGTTAAGGATCCAGGGTTGCCGTGAGCCATGGTGTAGGTTGAAGATGTGGCTCGGATCCTGAGTTGCAGTGGCAGTGGTCACTGTAGGCCACTACAACTCTGATTAGACCCGTATCCTGGGAATCTCCATATGCTGAGGGAAGCAGGCCTAGAAAAGGCAAAATGACAAAAAAAGCAAAAAATAAATTGAATAACTCAGTTGGTAATTTCCCAACTATGGAAATAATGATTCATTTAAAATCGACATTTGGTTCCTGGTTAATAGCAAAGGTGACCTCACTCATTTTATGACATTTGCTGATATTTAACATTTCCAGTTGTAATAGATCCCTGCATGGAACCACATTTCCCAATTTGAAAACAATACTAGAAATGATTTAGAACAAGATTATATTAACAAGAAATGGTGGATATTACAGAAAGCTCCTCTAACCCATTCCTCCAATTTCCACCAATGACAACGTCCAGCACTGAATGGGGAACTCATGGTACACTGAGCAGCAAAAGATTCCTATAATTTTAATTAATGAAAAGTTCCCCATTTACATTCACATTCAGTTTTTGGGCTGTGCCAGTAGTTGAGGTTGGACACATGCAAAATATTAGGAGGCCCCAGTATGTTACCATAGAGAACGTGTACACTCCCATTTGTAGAAGGACGTTATTCCCAACAGCAAAGAGATGAAACCAATCACAAATGACAAGAGATCAGGAGAGAGATCAAATGCGATATGTGAACAGAAGAGAACAGTATTCTACCGAAAACAAAAGTAAAATTTTAAATAGGATACCAAGAGGATGATCCAAAAAAAAAAACTAAGTACTGTTTGACCAAAAGTGAGGAGTTCCAATCATGGCGTGCCAGCAGTGAAACCGATTAGGAAGCATGAGATTGTGAGTTTGACCCCTGGCCACAATCAGGGGGATAAGGATCTGGTGATGCCGTGAGCTGTGGTGTAGGTGGCAGATGCAGCTGGGATCCTGCCTTGCTGTGGCTCTGACATAAAATGGCAGCTACGGCTCCTATTAGACCCCTAGCCTGGGAACCTCCATATGGCATGTGTGTGGCCCTAAAAAGCAACAAGTATCAATAGAAAAAAAAAATAGAGAAATCAGGCAGCACAGAGAAGGAAATATCGTGCAACTCAACATATAGGCGGTAACCAGACTCGGCAGAGTGTCAGAGATGGAAAGTAGAAATGGCCAAGACCTGGCAGCAGGGCTGAAGGGGGAGTCATTCCTGAATGGGTGCAGAGGTCCTATGAGTTATGATGAGAAAAGTTGTTATGGACAGTGGTGCAAAGTACATAGCATTGGGAAGGCCTGCTCTCCCCGTGAGTTTCCTATTGCCAAAGTATTCCAAAGAGAAGCATTATGTATCTAAGAAAAGAAAAGAGGCGAAACATCCCAGAGGATGGCGTGTGAACACAGGAGCACCCTGTGGGAAGAGTAGGGAAGCTGAAATGATCTCCTGCCATTTCAGAAGATGGAGGAATGTGGCTGGAGAGGAAAATGGGCAGGAGGATTCACGAGACTCTGTCATGGCAGCAGAGCCTGCATGCTCGTGTTGGCCATTTCTCAGATGGAGAATATGCCACGGAGAGGTTCCCTTTAGCAAGAGAGGCAGAGGCTCCCTTTCTCAGGTCTTTTAAGGTGCTCTCTGCCGTCCTTCAAAACGTTTACCCGGGAGGATGGGCCAAGAGAAGCTCCATCCGTGCTTCATCCCACCCCCACCCCTTGACTCTCAGCCCATGTCCAGTCAGGTGAGGTGCCCAGAGTACCTCCCGAGCAGCACCACCGCCTTGCTGACAGTGACTGTGTGTCCCCCTAGCAACCCTCGATGATGTTGTGGAGGCCGGCGGGAGTGAGAAGACGGAGGAAGAGGCCCTGGCTGGGGCAAATGAGGAGGAGGTGGGGCCGGGAACTGAGAAGGTGCAGGAGGAGGCTGCCTGCATTGACGAGGCAGAGGAGGAGGCAGGCCCATCCCTTGAAAATGACGAGGAGTCCCCAGCCAGCGACCTGGTTGAGCAGGAAGACCAGCTTGCCCCCAAGGTAAGCTCACCTTTCTTGATCGGAGATTTAAAAAGGTGCCTCCTTTCTTCTTGGATGTGCCTACTTCAGAAAAGGAAATCTGAGCAAGTCCATTATAGAGGATATATGCACATTCCTCTGTGGAGGAATGTTGAGTCAAAGTTTGGTACCAACCAATAACTCCTTCCAAGGGGCATTGGCAAAAGGGACCACATCAGTTCCCAAGTGTACATAGGGAGCATTTGTCTTTGAAGAAGCCTGAATGTTTTGTTTTGTTGTCTTTTTGCCTTTTCTAGGGCCACTCCTGTGGCATATGGAGGTTCCCAGGCTCAGGGTCAAACCAGAGCTGTAGCCACCGGCCTGCGCCAGAGCCACAGCAACGCGGGATCTGAGCCACGTCTGCAACCTACACCTCAACTCACGGCAATGCCGGATCCTTAACCCACTGAGCAAGGCCAGGGATCGAACCCGCAACCTCATGGTTCCTGGTCGGATTCGTTAACCACTGCGCCACGACGGGAACTCCAAAGAAGCCTGAATGTTTTTTAAATGAACGTGGACTTGGGAGGTCTTCCATGAAAAGCTGGTGCCTTTTCCACAGGTGTCTTTGCTGTCTTCTTTTGGGGAAACAGACTCAACTCTGCCTTCTGTCTGTGTGCCTGCGGTCCGCAACCACAGGAAGACCTGTGGCCACAGTGCAGAGGATGCTGTGACACTCACAGTGTTTTCTTTTCTCTCATCACAGGTGGACGGGATGGATGATGAAAGCCGTAGGTATTCTGGAACCCGGCTCTGCTGAGGAGAAGTCCAGGTGTTGAGGAAGGGCGGGGGGTGCTTTCCTGCCCCTTTGGTTGCAGAGACACCCTGATTCTGGGTTCCTCCTGGGAAAGGGGGTGAAGGATGGGGTGAAAGAGACTGACTTCCCACAAAAGGGCCATCCCAAGTCCTCGGGTCCCTGGAGGAAAGGAGGCTCTTTGTATGGTGGGGGTAGGTGTCCGGGAACATTGGGGGGTGTGCGTGTGAGGGCCTGTTGGTGTGATTGTGAACCAGTGTGAGTGGGTGTGTTTTGTGGGGAGTCACTTGTGCCTTAGCACCACATAGCTGTCCAGTTTCTCGTTGAACAGTCTCATGATGACCGCAGGCTAACTGTCCATTCCCTCATTCTCCCTGCACCCGCTGGGAGCAAGGTTTGGGGAAAAGGCTTTCCTTCCTCTGTTGGTCTTTCGTTTCCTCTTTTCTTCCCCCTCTGCTTGGTGCAGACTTTCATGCTGTTGTTTCAAACATGTGCCATGAACTCGAGCCTCTTGAGGTTGTAAGTGTCCCGAGGAGTGTTGTGAACGCTGTGCTCCCCCCGCACCTCCTGCCCACTCGGGGCAGCCACCCTTCCAGCCTCTGCTCAGGAGTGGTCTTTCAGACACCTCATGTGCATGACATCAGAGAGTCTTTGTCCTTCTGTGTCTGACTGGCTTCACTTGAAGTGATGTCCTCCAGCGAGTTCCTGTTGAGGCTCAGAGCTCATGAACCTGACCAGTACCTATGAGGACACGGGTTCGACCCTTGGCCTTGCCCAGTGGGTGAAGAATCCCGCATTGCGGTGAGCTGCGGCAGAGGTCCCAGACGCGGCTGGTATCCAGCTTGGCTGTGGCTGTGGTGTCGGCCGGTGGCCACAGCTCTGATTTGCCGCCTCGCCTGGGAATTTCCATCTGCTGCGGGGGCAGCCCTCAAGCCCAAAAGTGAATCAGTCAATAATGTCCTGGAGTTCTCTGTGCATTGCTGCAATGGGTAGGGTTTCCTTCTTCTGTGACAACGGAATACCTTGCTATGGTCTGTATCCACCCCGTTGTCTTTCTCAGTCTGTGTGCCCGTGGACACTGGGGCTCTGGTTCTGTTGGGCTCTTGTGTATGGCGCTGCCATGATCCTGGGATGGCAGGTCTCTTTACCCGACACTGATGGATCTTCCTTTACATGTCCATGCAGCAGTGGGATTGCAGGGTCCTGCCGTGGTGTTTCCCGTCCTGGCTGGCCCCGTTGACATTCCCTGCTACAGTGTCCAGAAGTCCCAGGCAGTCACATCTTCCCAAACATCTGTTCAGGTTTGAAAACACTCCGTGTCCTACCAGGTGGGAGGTGATACCTCGTGGTGCCTTTGCTTTGCCTTTCCATTGTGATAGGCGACTTTGGGAAACATGCCCTCTGTGTGCTGCTCTCTGTGGTCTTCTTGGACGGTGGGTCTCTCCCAGGCTTCCACTCATCTACAACTGAGGTATTTGCCTTTTGATTCAATTGATTTGTAGTTGTTTCCCATATATTCCAAATATGAGCCCCTGTTTCAAATACAAGATTTACAAATATCCTCTTCTGTAGGTTGTCTTTCCATTCAGTGGATTGTTAGACACTGTCCTTTCTGTTTGTTTCTATTTTAATGGAGGTACAGTGTTGTTTCACTCTCTGCTGTGGAGCAACGTTCCCCAGTCGTGTGTGTCCATTAACGTATGTTCCTTTTTTGATATTATTGCCGTCTGAGATCAGGTCGATTACAGGAGATTGGATCTCGTTCTCCGTGTGCTGCAACAGGAGGACCTTGTTGTCTCTCCATTCTCAATGCCGTAGTTGGCGTCAACTGCCCCCAAACTCCCAGTCCGTGCCCTTCACAACCACAAGTCTGTTCTCTGCATCCGTGGGTTCTGTGGACAGGTTCCTTTGTGCCGTGCTTTAGATTCCACCTCTAAGTGAGATCAGGTGGTATCCGTCTTTCTCTTTGTCACGTACTTCACTTTGCACGAGAATCTCCCGATCCATCCCTATTGTTTTGAGTGGCATTGGTTTCTTCTTCGATTTTCTGGCTGAGTCGTGAATTCCATCATCTATGTGGACCACATCGTCATGAGCCATTCATCTGTCTGTGGACATGAGGTGGCTTCCCTGTCTTGGCTGTTGTGAACAGTGCTGCCATAAACATAGAGGGGCATATGTCTTTTTCCTGGATACATTTGTCCTGATATTTCCCAGGGTGCTCGGCTTGCTAGGTCGCATGCCCTGCTGTGTTCAGTTTTCGCAGGACCCTCCATGGTGTCTTCCATAGTGGTTGTACCAGTGTGCGTTCGCATCGGCAATGCTGGGGCGGGGGAGCCTTTTCTCCACCCGTATCTGCGACCGACACCAGAGCTCTCGGCAACGCTGGATCCTTAACCCCCTCAGCGAGGCCAGGGATCAACCCCGCAAGCTCGTGGTTCCTAGTCGGATTCGTTTCCGCTGTGCCCTGACGGGAACTCCTGGGTGGTTTCTTTGCTGTTGTTGTTGTGGAGGTGTATGAGTTTTCTTTATATATGTTTTGGAGGTGAACCTCACGGGCAGTGGTCCCTTTCTCCTCAGTGCTTCTGTAGAGCTGCTGTCCACAGTGTGCCAGCCACTGGCCAGAAGGAGCCATTTCTGCTTAATTGAGTTCAGTCAGTAGTTAGGTCTGCCTCTTGCAGTGAACAGAATAAAGCAGCCTATGGTTCACTCCCAGGGGCCACCACACAAGTGTGTCCATGCAGCTGGAATTTCAGGTGTGTCACCCTGGAGCTGAGGCCTCCAGATGGACTCGTAGAAGGGAGATGTGTAAGGCTCCATCCCTCAGCAGCCCACGATCTCTGAAGGTTTGCCACTGTGGCCAATGTTTTATGGAAGCTTCTGAGGCCGTAGAGCAGAGGGAAGTTCTGAGCACACGGAGGACAAGCCAGGGTGGTGCTGTGTGGCCGCAAACAACCCTAAGTAGGGGATACGTGTGGGGGACAGGCTCTAACACCTTGATTCCTTATGTCTGTGTCTCTGCAGTATGTTTCATGGAGAGTCTGAGTGACAGCAACCATGATGAAAGTGATACAGGTAAGAACAGCTCTCAGGTAGGAGCCAATGGGAGAGGGATCCCGGGACACTTGGGTGACGCCTGCTGCTTGGAGTGTGGGGCAGGTGAGTCTGAAACTTAAAAACAGAAAGAAATTGATGTAAAGATGTTCACCGCCTACTTTAATAAGGAGAGGGAGCAGATATGAGATGCCTGAATGTTGGCATCTGTGCTCACCTTGTGTGGAAGGGTCTCAGTCCATGGAGCAGAGGGAGGGTCTGGGCACCTGGAGGAAAAACCAGGGTGATGCTCTGTACCCGTAGTCACCTCAGGGAAGCCGGAGAAACGGGAGGGCCACTCTTTCTAACTCCTTGATTCCCCTGATGGTGTGTTTCTACAGACTCAGTGGTGGAGAGCCTGAGCAGCCGCCAGGATGAGGAGGCTGCAGGTAGGGAAGAGCACGCAGCTGGGATCCAGTGGGAGAGGGTTCCTGGGAGCACCTGGGTTCCGCCTGCTGCCGGGAGAGGGAGGAAGTGGGGGATAGGACTTGGCGGGTGGGTGGGTGGGTGGCCTAATGAGTGGCACTCTGCTGTGGTGTTTTCCCCTGTGAAATGGATACCACGAAGAAGACTTGGGTCCCTGGTCTTTGTTGTGCTGTGTTTGTATTCCTCTCTCCTTTTCTTTGAGAGGGAGAATCGATTTTCCCTCCCAAAGCTGCTCCTTCCTGCTTTGGTCTCTGCCCGTTGTGCAAGTTTGCTCTGTGATTGGCACCGTGAGGGCCCAGTGCACAAGAGCTGTTGACTTGGTTTCCTTTATTGGCCTTGAGGGACCTGAAGTGGTGGCACCTGAAGTGGTGGCACCTTGACCCTGGAGACCAAGTTGGTCGAGTGAGTGTCAGGTGGTGGGTGAGAAGGCAGCTCTCTGGCTCTGCATGTTTGGGATTTCTGGCCTCCCTGTCCTATTGTGTCCTCACGGTGTGTCCTGAGGGAAGGGATGTTCGCAGAGTTGGATGAGTTAAAGGAGGCATACTTGGAGTTCCAGTGGTTAAGGTATCCAACTAGGAACCATGAGATTGCGGGTTCGATCGCTGGCCTCACTCAGTGAGTTAAGGATCCAGTAATGCCGTGAGCTGTGGTGTAGGTGGCAGATGCAGCTGGGATCCTGCCTTGCTGTGGCTCTGACATAAAATGGCAGCTACGGCTCCTATTAGACCCCTAGCCTGGGAACCTCCATATGGCATGTGTGTGGCCCTAAAAAGCAACAAGTATCAATAGAAAAAAAAAAAATAGAGAAATCAGGCAGCACAGAGAAGGAAATATCGTGCAACTCAACATATAGGCGGTAACCAGACTCGGCAGAGTGTCAGAGATGGAAAGTAGAAATGGCCAAGACCTGGCAGCAGGGCTGAAGGGGGAGTCATTCCTGAATGGGTGCAGAGGTCCTATGAGTTATGATGAGAAAAGTTGTTATGGACAGTGGTGCAAAGTACATAGCATTGGGAAGGCCTGCTCTCCCCGTGAGTTTCCTATTGCCAAAGTATTCCAAAGAGAAGCATTATGTATCTAAGAAAAGAAAAGAGGCGAAACATCCCAGAGGATGGCGTGTGAACACAGGAGCACCCTGTGGGAAGAGTAGGGAAGCTGAAATGATCTCCTGCCATTTCAGAAGATGGAGGAATGTGGCTGGAGAGGAAAATGGGCAGGAGGATTCACGAGACTCTGTCATGGCAGCAGAGCCTGCATGCTCGTGTTGGCCATTTCTCAGATGGAGAATATGCCACGGAGAGGTTCCCTTTAGCAAGAGAGGCAGAGGCTCCCTTTCTCAGGTCTTTCAAGGTGCTCTCTGCCGTCCTTCAAAACGTTTACCCGGGAGGATGGGCCAAGAGAAGCTCCATCCGTGCTTCATCCCACCCCCACCCCTTGACTCTCAGCCCATGTCCAGTCAGGTGAGGTGCCCAGAGTACCTCCCGAGCAGCACCACCGCCTTGCTGACAGTGACTGTGTGTCCCCCTAGCAACCCTCGATGATGTTGTGGAGGCCGGCGGGAGTGAGAAGAAGGAGGAAGAGGCCCTGGCTGGGGCAAATGAGGAGGAGGTGGGGCCGGGAACTGAGAAGGTGCAGGAGGAGGCTGCCTGCATTGACGAGGCAGAGGAGGAGGCAGGCCCATCCCTTGAAAATGACGAGGAGTCCCCAGCCAGCGACCTGGTTGAGCAGGAAGACCAGCTTGCCCCCAAGGTAAGCTCACCTTTCTTGATCGGAGATTTAAAAAGGTGCCTCCTTTCTTCTTGGATGTGCCTACTTCAGAAAAGGAAATCTGAGCAAGTCCATTATAGAGGATATATGCACATTCCTCTGTGGAGGAATGTTGAGTCAAAGTTTGGTACCAACCAATAACTCCTTCCAAGGGGCATTGGCAAAAGGGACCACATCAGTTCCCAAGTGTACATAGGGAGCATTTGTCTTTGAAGAAGCCTGAATGTTTTGTTTTGTTGTCTTTTTGCCTTTTCTAGGGCCACTCCTGTGGCATATGGAGGTTCCCAGGCTCAGGGTCAAACCAGAGCTGTAGCCACCGGCCTGCGCCAGAGCCACAGCAACGCGGGATCCGAGCAACGTCTGCAACCTACACCTCAGCTCACGGCAATGCCGGATCCTTAACCCACTGAGCAAGGCCAGGGATCGAACCCGCAACCTCATGGTTCCTGGTCGGATTCGTTAACCACTGCGCCACGACGGGAACTCCAAAGAAGCCTGAATGTTTTTTAAATGAACGTGGACTTGGGAGGTCTTCCATGAAAAGCTGGTGCCTTTTCCACAGGTGTCTTTGCTGTCTTCTTTTGGGGAAACAGACTCAACTCTGCCTTCTGTCTGTGTGCCTGCGGTCCGCAACCACAGGAAGACCTGTGGCCACAGTGCAGAGGATGCTGTGACACTCACAGTGTTTTCTTTTCTCTCATCACAGGTGGACGGGATGGACGATGAAAGCCGTAAGTATTCTGGAACCCGGCTCTGCTGAGGAGAAGTCCAGGTGTTGAGGAAGGGCGGGGGGTGCTTTCCTGCCCCTTTGGTTGCAGAGACACCCTGATTCTGGGTTCCTCCTGGGAAAGGGGGTGAAGGATGGGGTGAAAGAGACTGACTTCCCACAAAAGGGCCATCCCAAGTCCTCGGGTCCCTGGAGGAAAGGAGGCTCTTTGTATGGTGGGGGTAGGTGTCCGGGAACATTGGGGGGTGTGCGTGTGAGGGCCTGTTGGTGTGATTGTGAACCAGTGTGAGTGGGTGTGTTTTGTGGGGAGTCACTTGTGCCTTAGCACCACATAGCTGTCCAGTTTCTCGTTGAACAGTCTCATGATGACCGCAGGCTAACTGTCCATTCCCTCATTCTCCCTGCACCCGCTGGGAGCAAGGTTTGGGGAAAAGGCTTTCCTTCCTCTGTTGGTCTTTCGTTTCCTCTTTTCTTCCCCCTCTGCTTGGTGCAGACTTTCATGCTGTTGTTTCAAACATGTGCCATGAACTCGAGCCTCTTGAGGTTGTAAGTGTCCCGAGGAGTGTTGTGAACGCTGTGCTCCCCCCGCACCTCCTGCCCACTCGGGGCAGCCACCCTTCCAGCCTCTGCTCAGGAGTGGTCTTTCAGACACCTCATGTGCATGACATCAGAGAGTCTTTGTCCTTCTGTGTCTGACTGGCTTCACTTGAAGTGATGTCCTCCAGCGAGTTCCTGTTGAGGCTCAGAGCTCATGAACCTGACCAGTACCTATGAGGACACGGGTTCGACCCTTGGCCTTGCCCAGTGGGTGAAGAATCCCGCATTGCGGTGAGCTGCGGCAGAGGTCCCAGACGCGGCTGGTATCCAGCTTGGCTGTGGCTGTGGTGTCGGCCGGTGGCCACAGCTCTGATTTGCCGCCTCGCCTGGGAATTTCCATCTGCTGCGGGGGCAGCCCTCAAGCCCAAAAGTGAATCAGTCAATAATGTCCTGGAGTTCTCTGTGCATTGCTGCAATGGGTAGGGTTTCCTTCTTCTGTGACAACGGAATACATTGCTATGGTCTGTATCCACCCCGTTGTCTTTCTCAGTCTGTGTGCCCGTGGACACTGGGGCTCTGGTTCTGTTGGGCTCTTGTGTATGGCGCTGCCATGATCCTGGGATGGCAGGTCTCTTTACCCGACACTGATGGATCTTCCTTTACATGTCCATGCAGCAGTGGGATTGCAGGGTCCTGCCGTGGTGTTTCCCGTCCTGGCTGGCCCCGTTGACATTCCCTGCTACAGTGTCCAGAAGTCCCAGGCAGTCACATCTTCCCAAACATCTGTTCAGGTTTGAAAACACTCCGTGTCCTACCAGGTGGGAGGTGATACCTCGTGGTGCCTTTGCTTTGCCTTTCCATTGTGATAGGCGACTTTGGGAAACATGCCCTCTGTGTGCTGCTCTCTGTGGTCTTCTTGGACGGTGGGTCTCTCCCAGGCTTCCACTCATCTACAACTGAGGTATTTGCCTTTTGATTCAATTGATTTGTAGTTGTTTCCCATATATTCCAAATATGAGCCCCTGTTTCAAATACAAGATTTACAAATATCCTCTTCTGTAGGTTGTCTTTCCATTCAGTGGATTGTTAGACACTGTCCTTTCTGTTTGTTTCTATTTTAATGGAGGTACAGTGTTGTTTCACTCTCTGCTGTGGAGCAACGTTCCCCAGTCGTGTGTGTCCATTAACGTATGTTCCTTTTTTGATATTATTGCCGTCTGAGATCAGGTCGATTACAGGAGATTGGATCTCGTTCTCCGTGTGCTGCAACAGGAGGACCTTGTTGTCTCTCCATTCTCAATGCCGTAGTTGGCGTCAACTGCCCCCAAACTCCCAGTCCGTGCCCTTCACAACCACAAGTCTGTTCTCTGCATCCGTGGGTTCTGTGGACAGGTTCCTTTGTGCCGTGCTTTAGATTCCACCTCTAAGTGAGATCAGGTGGTATCCGTCTTTCTCTTTGTCACGTACTTCACTTTGCACGAGAATCTCCCGATCCATCCCTATTGTTTTGAGTGGCATTGGTTTCTTCTTCGATTTTCTGGCTGAGTCGTGAATTCCATCATCTATGTGGACCACATCGTCATGAGCCATTCATCTGTCTGTGGACATGAGGTGGCTTCCCTGTCTTGGCTGTTGTGAACAGTGCTGCCATAAACATAGAGGGGCATATGTCTTTTTCCTGGATACATTTGTCCTGATATTTCCCAGGGTGCTCGGCTTGCTAGGTCGCATGCCCTGCTGTGTTCAGTTTTCGCAGGACCCTCCATGGTGTCTTCCATAGTGGTTGTACCAGTGTGCGTTCGCATCGGCAATGCTGGGGCGGGGGAGCCTTTTCTCCACCCGTATCTGCGACCGACACCAGAGCTCTCGGCAACGCTGGATCCTTAACCCCCTCAGCGAGGCCAGGGATCAACCCCGCAAGCTCGTGGTTCCTAGTCGGATTCGTTTCCGCTGTGCCCTGACGGGAACTCCTGGGTGGTTTCTTTGCTGTTGTTGTTGTGGAGGTGTATGAGTTTTCTTTATATATGTTTTGGAGGTGAACCTCACGGGCAGTGGTCCCTTTCTCCTCAGTGCTTCTGTAGAGCTGCTGTCCACAGTGTGCCAGCCACTGGCCAGAAGGAGCCATTTCTGCTTAATTGAGTTCAGTCAGTAGTTAGGTCTGCCTCTTGCAGTGAACAGAATAAAGCAGCCTATGGTTCACTCCCAGGGGCCACCACACAAGTGTGTCCATGCAGCTGGAATTTCAGGTGTGTCACCCTGGAGCTGAGGCCTCCAGATGGACTCGTAGAAGGGAGATGTGTAAGGCTCCATCCCTCAGCAGCCCACGATCTCTGAAGGTTTGCCACTGTGGCCAATGTTTTATGGAAGCTTCTGAGGCCGTAGAGCAGAGGGAAGTTCTGAGCACACGGAGGACAAGCCAGGGTGGTGCTGTGTGGCCGCAAACAACCCTAAGTAGGGGATACGTGTGGGGGACAGGCTCTAACACCTTGATTCCTTATGTCTGTGTCTCTGCAGTATGTTTCATGGAGAGTCTGAGTGACAGCAACCATGATGAAAGTGATACAGGTAAGAACAGCTCTCAGGTAGGAGCCAATGGGAGAGGGATCCCGGGACACTTGGGTGACGCCTGCTGCTTGGAGTGTGGGGCAGGTGAGTCTGAAACTTAAAAACAGAAAGAAATTGATGTAAAGATGTTCACCGCCTACTTTAATAAGGAGAGGGAGCAGATATGAGATGCCTGAATGTTGGCATCTGTGCTCACCTTGTGTGGAAGGGTCTCAGTCCATGGAGCAGAGGGAGGGTCTGGGCACCTGGAGGAAAAACCAGGGTGATGCTCTGTACCCGTAGTCACCTCAGGGAAGCCGGAGAAACGGGAGGGCCACTCTTTCTAACTCCTTGATTCCCCTGATGGTGTGTTTCTACAGACTCAGTGGTGGAGAGCCTGAGCAGCCGCCAGGATGAGGAGGCTGCAGGTAGGGAAGAGCACGCAGCTGGGATCCAGTGGGAGAGGGTTCCTGGGAGCACCTGGGTTCCGCCTGCTGCCGGGAGAGGGAGGAAGTGGGGGATAGGACTTGGCGGGTGGGTGGGTGGGTGGCCTAATGAGTGGCACTCTGCTGTGGTGTTTTCCCCTGTGAAATGGATACCACGAAGAAGACTTGGGTCCCTGGTCTTTGTTGTGCTGTGTTTGTATTCCTCTCTCCTTTTCTTTGAGAGGGAGAATCGATTTTCCCTCCCAAAGCTGCTCCTTCCTGCTTTGGTCTCTGCCCGTTGTGCAAGTTTGCTCTGTGATTGGCACCGTGAGGGCCCAGTGCACAAGAGCTGTTGACTTGGTTTCCTTTATTGGCCTTGAGGGACCTGAAGTGGTGGCACCTGAAGTGGTGGCACCTTGACCCTGGAGACCAAGTTGGTCGAGTGAGTGTCAGGTGGTGGGTGAGAAGGCAGCTCTCTGGCTCTGCATGTTTGGGATTTCTGGCCTCCCTGTCCTATTGTGTCCTCACGGTGTGTCCTGAGGGAAGGGATGTTCGCAGAGTTGGATGAGTTAAAGGAGGCATACTTGGAGTTCCAGTGGTTAAGGTATCCAACTAGGAACCATGAGATTGCGGGTTCGATCGCTGGCCTCACTCAGTGAGTTAAGGATCCAGTAATGCCGTGAGCTGTGGTGTAGGTGGCAGATGCAGCTGGGATCCTGCCTTGCTGTGGCTCTGACATAAAATGGCAGCTACGGCTCCTATTAGACCCCTAGCCTGGGAACCTCCATATGGCATGTGTGTGGCCCTAAAAAGCAACAAGTATCAATAGAAAAAAAAAATAGAGAAATCAGGCAGCACAGAGAAGGAAATATCGTGCAACTCAACATATAGGCGGTAACCAGACTCGGCAGAGTGTCAGAGATGGAAAGTAGAAATGGCCAAGACCTGGCAGCAGGGCTGAAGGGGGAGTCATTCCTGAATGGGTGCAGAGGTCCTATGAGTTATGATGAGAAAAGTTGTTATGGACAGTGGTGCAAAGTACATAGCATTGGGAAGGCCTGCTCTCCCCGTGAGTTTCCTATTGCCAAAGTATTCCAAAGAGAAGCATTATGTATCTAAGAAAAGAAAAGAGGCGAAACATCCCAGAGGATGGCGTGTGAACACAGGAGCACCCTGTGGGAAGAGTAGGGAAGCTGAAATGATCTCCTGCCATTTCAGAAGATGGAGGAATGTGGCTGGAGAGGAAAATGGGCAGGAGGATTCACGAGACTCTGTCATGGCAGCAGAGCCTGCATGCTCGTGTTGGCCATTTCTCAGATGGAGAATATGCCACGGAGAGGTTCCCTTTAGCAAGAGAGGCAGAGGCTCCCTTTCTCAGGTCTTTCAAGGTGCTCTCTGCCGTCCTTCAAAACGTTTACCCGGGAGGATGGGCCAAGAGAAGCTCCATCCGTGCTTCATCCCACCCCCACCCCTTGACTCTCAGCCCATGTCCAGTCAGGTGAGGTGCCCAGAGTACCTCCCGAGCAGCACCACCGCCTTGCTGACAGTGACTGTGTGTCCCCCTAGCAACCCTCGATGATGTTGTGGAGGCCGGCGGGAGTGAGAAGACGGAGGAAGAGGCCCTGGCTGGGGCAAATGAGGAGGAGGTGGGGCCGGGAACTGAGAAGGTGCAGGAGGAGGCTGCCTGCATTGACGAGGCAGAGGAGGAGGCAGGCCCATCCCTTGAAAATGACGAGGAGTCCCCAGCCAGCGACCTGGTTGAGCAGGAAGACCAGCTTGCCCCCAAGGTAAGCTCACCTTTCTTGATCGGAGATTTAAAAAGGTGCCTCCTTTCTTCTTGGATGTGCCTACTTCAGAAAAGGAAATCTGAGCAAGTCCATTATAGAGGATATATGCACATTCCTCTGTGGAGGAATGTTGAGTCAAAGTTTGGTACCAACCAATAACTCCTTCCAAGGGGCATTGGCAAAAGGGACCACATCAGTTCCCAAGTGTACATAGGGAGCATTTGTCTTTGAAGAAGCCTGAATGTTTTGTTTTGTTGTCTTTTTGCCTTTTCTAGGGCCACTCCTGTGGCATATGGAGGTTCCCAGGCTCAGGGTCAAACCAGAGCTGTAGCCACCGGCCTGCGCCAGAGCCACGGCAACGCGGGATCCGAGCAACGTCTGCAACCTACACCTCAGCTCACGGCAATGCCGGATCCTTAACCCACTGAGCAAGGCCAGGGATCGAACCCGCAACCTCATGGTTCCTGGTCGGATTCGTTAACCACTGCGCCACGACGGGAACTCCAAAGAAGCCTGAATGTTTTTTAAATGAACGTGGACTTGGGAGGTCTTCCATGAAAAGCTGGTGCCTTTTCCACAGGTGTCTTTGCTGTCTTCTTTTGGGGAAACAGACTCAACTCTGCCTTCTGTCTGTGTGCCTGCGGTCCGCAACCACAGGAAGACCTGTGGCCACAGTGCAGAGGATGCTGTGACACTCACAGTGTTTTCTTTTCTCTCATCACAGGTGGACGGGATGGACGATGAAAGCCGTAAGTATTCTGGAACCCGGCTCTGCTGAGGAGAAGTCCAGGTGTTGAGGAAGGGCGGGGGGTGCTTTCCTGCCCCTTTGGTTGCAGAGACACCCTGATTCTGGGTTCCTCCTGGGAAAGGGGGTGAAGGATGGGGTGAAAGAGACTGACTTCCCACAAAAGGGCCATCCCAAGTCCTCGGGTCCCTGGAGGAAAGGAGGCTCTTTGTATGGTGGGGGTAGGTGTCCGGGAACATTGGGGGGCGTGCGTGTGAGGGCCTGTTGGTGTGATTGTGAACCAGTGTGAGTGGGTGTGTTTTGTGGGGAGTCACTTGTGCCTTAGCACCACATAGCTGTCCAGTTTCTCGTTGAACAGTCTCATGATGACCGCAGGCTAACTGTCCATTCCCTCATTCTCCCTGCACCCGCTGGGAGCAAGGTTTGGGGAAAAGGCTTTCCTTCCTCTGTTGGTCTTTCGTTTCCTCTTTTCTTCCCCCTCTGCTTGGTGCAGACTTTCATGCTGTTGTTTCAAACATGTGCCATGAACTCGAGCCTCTTGAGGTTGTAAGTGTCCCGAGGAGTGTTGTGAACGCTGTGCTCCCCCCGCACCTCCTGCCCACTCGGGGCAGCCACCCTTCCAGCCTCTGCTCAGGAGTGGTCTTTCAGACACCTCATGTGCATGACATCAGAGAGTCTTTGTCCTTCTGTGTCTGACTGGCTTCACTTGAAGTGATGTCCTCCAGCGAGTTCCTGTTGAGGCTCAGAGCTCATGAACCTGACCAGTACCTATGAGGACACGGGTTCGACCCTTGGCCTTGCCCAGTGGGTGAAGAATCCCGCATTGCGGTGAGCTGCGGCAGAGGTCCCAGACGCGGCTGGTATCCAGCTTGGCTGTGGCTGTGGTGTCGGCCGGTGGCCACAGCTCTGATTTGCCGCCTCGCCTGGGAATTTCCATCTGCTGCGGGGGCAGCCCTCAAGCCCAAAAGTGAATCAGTCAATAATGTCCTGGAGTTCTCTGTGCATTGCTGCAATGGGTAGGGTTTCCTTCTTCTGTGACAACGGAATACCTTGCTATGGTCTGTATCCACCCCGTTGTCTTTCTCAGTCTGTGTGCCCGTGGACACTGGGGCTCTGTTTCTGTTGGGCTCTTGTGTATGGCGCTGCCATGATCCTGGGATGGCAGGTCTCTTTACCCGACACTGATGGATCTTCCTTTACATGTCCATGCAGCAGTGGGATTGCAGGGTCCTGCCGTGGTGTTTCCCGTCCTGGCTGGCCCCGTTGACATTCCCTGCTACAGTGTCCAGAAGTCCCAGGCAGTCACATCTTCCCAAACATCTGTTCAGGTTTGAAAACACTCCGTGTCCTACCAGGTGGGAGGTGATACCTCGTGGTGCCTTTGCTTTGCCTTTCCATTGTGATAGGCGACTTTGGGAAACATGCCCTCTGTGTGCTGCTCTCTGTGGTCTTCTTGGACGGTGGGTCTCTCCCAGGCTTCCACTCATCTACAACTGAGGTATTTGCCTTTTGATTCAATTGATTTGTAGTTGTTTCCCATATATTCCAAATATGAGCCCCTGTTTCAAATACAAGATTTACAAATATCCTCTTCTGTAGGTTGTCTTTCCATTCAGTGGATTGTTAGACACTGTCCTTTCTGTTTGTTTCTATTTTAATGGAGGTACAGTGTTGTTTCACTCTCTGCTGTGGAGCAACGTTCCCCAGTCGTGTGTGTCCATTAACGTATGTTCCTTTTTTGATATTATTGCCGTCTGAGATCAGGTCGATTACAGGAGATTGGATCTCGTTCTCCGTGTGCTGCAACAGGAGGACCTTGTTGTCTCTCCATTCTCAATGCCGTAGTTGGCGTCAACTGCCCCCAAACTCCCAGTCCGTGCCCTTCACAACCACAAGTCTGTTCTCTGCATCCGTGGGTTCTGTGGACAGGTTCCTTTGTGCCGTGCTTTAGATTCCACCTCTAAGTGAGATCAGGTGGTATCCGTCTTTCTCTTTGTCACGTACTTCACTTTGCACGAGAATCTCCCGATCCATCCCTATTGTTTTGAGTGGCATTGGTTTCTTCTTCGATTTTCTGGCTGAGTCGTGAATTCCATCATCTATGTGGACCACATCGTCATGAGCCATTCATCTGTCTGTGGACATGAGGTGGCTTCCCTGTCTTGGCTGTTGTGAACAGTGCTGCCATAAACATAGAGGGGCATATGTCTTTTTCCTGGATACATTTGTCCTGATATTTCCCAGGGTGCTCGGCTTGCTAGGTCGCATGCCCTGCTGTGTTCAGTTTTCGCAGGACCCTCCATGGTGTCTTCCATAGTGGTTGTACCAGTGTGCGTTCGCATCGGCAATGCTGGGGCGGGGGAGCCTTTTCTCCACCCGTATCTGCGACCGACACCAGAGCTCTCGGCAACGCTGGATCCTTAACCCCCTCAGCGAGGCCAGGGATCAACCCCGCAAGCTCGTGGTTCCTAGTCGGATTCGTTTCCGCTGTGCCCTGACGGGAACTCCTGGGTGGTTTCTTTGCTGTTGTTGTTGTGGAGGTGTATGAGTTTTCTTTATATATGTTTTGGAGGTGAACCTCACGGGCAGTGGTCCCTTTCTCCTCAGTGCTTCTGTAGAGCTGCTGTCCACAGTGTGCCAGCCACTGGCCAGAAGGAGCCATTTCTGCTTAATTGAGTTCAGTCAGTAGTTAGGTCTGCCTCTTGCAGTGAACAGAATAAAGCAGCCTATGGTTCACTCCCAGGGGCCACCACACAAGTGTGTCCATGCAGCTGGAATTTCAGGTGTGTCACCCTGGAGCTGAGGCCTCCAGATGGACTCGTAGAAGGGAGATGTGTAAGGCTCCATCCCTCAGCAGCCCACGATCTCTGAAGGTTTGCCACTGTGGCCAATGTTTTATGGAAGCTTCTGAGGCCGTAGAGCAGAGGGAAGTTCTGAGCACACGGAGGACAAGCCAGGGTGGTGCTGTGTGGCCGCAAACAACCCTAAGTAGGGGATACGTGTGGGGGACAGGCTCTAACACCTTGATTCCTTATGTCTGTGTCTCTGCAGTATGTTTCATGGAGAGTCTGAGTGACAGCAACCATGATGAAAGTGATACAGGTAAGAACAGCTCTCAGGTAGGAGCCAATGGGAGAGGGATCCCGGGACACTTGGGTGACGCCTGCTGCTTGGAGTGTGGGGCAGGTGAGTCTGAAACTTAAAAACAGAAAGAAATTGATGTAAAGATGTTCACCGCCTACTTTAATAAGGAGAGGGAGCAGATATGAGATGCCTGAATGTTGGCATCTGTGCTCACCTTGTGTGGAAGGGTCTCAGTCCATGGAGCAGAGGGAGGGTCTGGGCACCTGGAGGAAAAACCAGGGTGATGCTCTGTACCCGTAGTCACCTCAGGGAAGCCGGAGAAACGGGAGGGCCACTCTTTCTAACTCCTTGATTCCCCTGATGGTGTGTTTCTACAGACTCAGTGGTGGAGAGCCTGAGCAGCCGCCAGGATGAGGAGGCTGCAGGTAGGGAAGAGCACGCAGCTGGGATCCAGTGGGAGAGGGTTCCTGGGAGCACCTGGGTTCCGCCTGCTGCCGGGAGAGGGAGGAAGTGGGGGATAGGACTTGGCGGGTGGGTGGGTGGGTGGCCTAATGAGTGGCACTCTGCTGTGGTGTTTTCCCCTGTGAAATGGATACCACGAAGAAGACTTGGGTCCCTGGTCTTTGTTGTGCTGTGTTTGTATTCCTCTCTCCTTTTCTTTGAGAGGGAGAATCGATTTTCCCTCCCAAAGCTGCTCCTTCCTGCTTTGGTCTCTGCCCGTTGTGCAAGTTTGCTCTGTGATTGGCACCGTGAGGGCCCAGTGCACAAGAGCTGTTGACTTGGTTTCCTTTATTGGCCTTGAGGGACCTGAAGTGGTGGCACCTGAAGTGGTGGCACCTTGACCCTGGAGACCAAGTTGGTCGAGTGAGTGTCAGGTGGTGGGTGAGAAGGCAGCTCTCTGGCTCTGCATGTTTGGGATTTCTGGCCTCCCTGTCCTATTGTGTCCTCACGGTGTGTCCTGAGGGAAGGGATGTTCGCAGAGTTGGATGAGTTAAAGGAGGCATACTTGGAGTTCCAGTGGTTAAGGTATCCAACTAGGAACCATGAGATTGCGGGTTCGATCGCTGGCCTCACTCAGTGAGTTAAGGATCCAGTAATGCCGTGAGCTGTGGTGTAGGTGGCAGATGCAGCTGGGATCCTGCCTTGCTGTGGCTCTGACATAAAATGGCAGCTACGGCTCCTATTAGACCCCTAGCCTGGGAACCTCCATATGGCATGTGTGTGGCCCTAAAAAGCAACAAGTATCAATAGAAAAAAAAAATAGAGAAATCAGGCAGCACAGAGAAGGAAATATCGTGCAACTCAACATATAGGCGGTAACCAGACTCGGCAGAGTGTCAGAGATGGAAAGTAGAAATGGCCAAGACCTGGCAGCAGGGCTGAAGGGGGAGTCATTCCTGAATGGGTGCAGAGGTCCTATGAGTTATGATGAGAAAAGTTGTTATGGACAGTGGTGCAAAGTACATAGCATTGGGAAGGCCTGCTCTCCCCGTGAGTTTCCTATTGCCAAAGTATTCCAAAGAGAAGCATTATGTATCTAAGAAAAGAAAAGAGGCGAAACATCCCAGAGGATGGCGTGTGAACACAGGAGCACCCTGTGGGAAGAGTAGGGAAGCTGAAATGATCTCCTGCCATTTCAGAAGATGGAGGAATGTGGCTGGAGAGGAAAATGGGCAGGAGGATTCACGAGACTCTGTCATGGCAGCAGAGCCTGCATGCTCGTGTTGGCCATTTCTCAGATGGAGAATATGCCACGGAGAGGTTCCCTTTAGCAAGAGAGGCAGAGGCTCCCTTTCTCAGGTCTTTCAAGGTGCTCTCTGCCGTCCTTCAAAACGTTTACCCGGGAGGATGGGCCAAGAGAAGCTCCATCCGTGCTTCATCCCACCCCCACCCCTTGACTCTCAGCCCATGTCCAGTCAGGTGAGGTGCCCAGAGTACCTCCCGAGCAGCACCACCGCCTTGCTGACAGTGACTGTGTGTCCCCCTAGCAACCCTCGATGATGTTGTGGAGGCCGGCGGGAGTGAGAAGACGGAGGAAGAGGCCCTGGCTGGGGCAAATGAGGAGGAGGTGGGGCCGGGAACTGAGAAGGTGCAGGAGGAGGCTGCCTGCATTGACGAGGCAGAGGAGGAGGCAGGCCCATCCCTTGAAAATGACGAGGAGTCCCCAGCCAGCGACCTGGTTGAGCAGGAAGACCAGCTTGCCCCCAAGGTAAGCTCACCTTTCTTGATCGGAGATTTAAAAAGGTGCCTCCTTTCTTCTTGGATGTGCCTACTTCAGAAAAGGAAATCTGAGCAAGTCCATTATAGAGGATATATGCACATTCCTCTGTGGAGGAATGTTGAGTCAAAGTTTGGTACCAACCAATAACTCCTTCCAAGGGGCATTGGCAAAAGGGACCACATCAGTTCCCAAGTGTACATAGGGAGCATTTGTCTTTGAAGAAGCCTGAATGTTTTGTTTTGTTGTCTTTTTGCCTTTTCTAGGGCCACTCCTGTGGCATATGGAGGTTCCCAGGCTCAGGGTCAAACCAGAGCTGTAGCCACCGGCCTGCGCCAGAGCCACGGCAACGCGGGATCCGAGCAACGTCTGCAACCTACACCTCAGCTCACGGCAATGCCGGATCCTTAACCCACTGAGCAAGGCCAGGGATCGAACCCGCAACCTCATGGTTCCTGGTCGGATTCGTTAACCACTGCGCCACGACGGGAACTCCAAAGAAGCCTGAATGTTTTTTAAATGAACGTGGACTTGGGAGGTCTTCCATGAAAAGCTGGTGCCTTTTCCACAGGTGTCTTTGCTGTCTTCTTTTGGGGAAACAGACTCAACTCTGCCTTCTGTCTGTGTGCCTGCGGTCCGCAACCACAGGAAGACCTGTGGCCACAGTGCAGAGGATGCTGTGACACTCACAGTGTTTTCTTTTCTCTCATCACAGGTGGACGGGATGGACGATGAAAGCCGTAAGTATTCTGGAACCCGGCTCTGCTGAGGAGAAGTCCAGGTGTTGAGGAAGGGCGGGGGGTGCTTTCCTGCCCCTTTGGTTGCAGAGACACCCTGATTCTGGGTTCCTCCTGGGAAAGGGGGTGAAGGATGGGGTGAAAGAGACTGACTTCCCACAAAAGGGCCATCCCAAGTCCTCGGGTCCCTGGAGGAAAGGAGGCTCTTTGTATGGTGGGGGTAGGTGTCCGGGAACATTGGGGGGTGTGCGTGTGAGGGCCTGTTGGTGTGATTGTGAACCAGTGTGAGTGGGTGTGTTTTGTGGGGAGTCACTTGTGCCTTAGCACCACATAGCTGTCCAGTTTCTCGTTGAACAGTCTCATGATGACCGCAGGCTAACTGTCCATTCCCTCATTCTCCCTGCACCCGCTGGGAGCAAGGTTTGGGGAAAAGGCTTTCCTTCCTCTGTTGGTCTTTCGTTTCCTCTTTTCTTCCCCCTCTGCTTGGTGCAGACTTTCATGCTGTTGTTTCAAACATGTGCCATGAACTCGAGCCTCTTGAGGTTGTAAGTGTCCCGAGGAGTGTTGTGAACGCTGTGCTCCCCCCGCACCTCCTGCCCACTCGGGGCAGCCACCCTTCCAGCCTCTGCTCAGGAGTGGTCTTTCAGACACCTCATGTGCATGACATCAGAGAGTCTTTGTCCTTCTGTGTCTGACTGGCTTCACTTGAAGTGATGTCCTCCAGCGAGTTCCTGTTGAGGCTCAGAGCTCATGAACCTGACCAGTACCTATGAGGACACGGGTTCGACCCTTGGCCTTGCCCAGTGGGTGAAGAATCCCGCATTGCGGTGAGCTGCGGCAGAGGTCCCAGACGCGGCTGGTATCCAGCTTGGCTGTGGCTGTGGTGTCGGCCGGTGGCCACAGCTCTGATTTGCCGCCTCGCCTGGGAATTTCCATCTGCTGCGGGGGCAGCCCTCAAGCCCAAAAGTGAATCAGTCAATAATGTCCTGGAGTTCTCTGTGCATTGCTGCAATGGGTAGGGTTTCCTTCTTCTGTGACAACGGAATACCTTGCTATGGTCTGTATCCACCCCGTTGTCTTTCTCAGTCTGTGTGCCCGTGGACACTGGGGCTCTGTTTCTGTTGGGCTCTTGTGTATGGCGCTGCCGTGATCCTGGGATGGCAGGTCTCTTTACCCGACACTGATGGATCTTCCTTTACATGTCCATGCAGCAGTGGGATTGCAGGGTCCTGCCGTGGTGTTTCCCGTCCTGGCTGGCCCCGTTGACATTCCCTGCTACAGTGTCCAGAAGTCCCAGGCAGTCACATCTTCCCAAACATCTGTTCAGGTTTGAAAACACTCCGTGTCCTACCAGGTGGGAGGTGATACCTCGTGGTGCCTTTGCTTTGCCTTTCCATTGTGATAGGCGACTTTGGGAAACATGCCCTCTGTGTGCTGCTCTCTGTGGTCTTCTTGGACGGTGGGTCTCTCCCAGGCTTCCACTCATCTACAACTGAGGTATTTGCCTTTTGATTCAATTGATTTGTAGTTGTTTCCCATATATTCCAAATATGAGCCCCTGTTTCAAATACAAGATTTACAAATATCCTCTTCTGTAGGTTGTCTTTCCATTCAGTGGATTGTTAGACACTGTCCTTTCTGTTTGTTTCTATTTTAATGGAGGTACAGTGTTGTTTCACTCTCTGCTGTGGAGCAACGTTCCCCAGTCGTGTGTGTCCATTAACGTATGTTCCTTTTTTGATATTATTGCCGTCTGAGATCAGGTCGATTACAGGAGATTGGATCTCGTTCTCCGTGTGCTGCAACAGGAGGACCTTGTTGTCTCTCCATTCTCAATGCCGTAGTTGGCATCAACTGCCCCCAAACTCCCAGTCCGTGCCCTTCACAACCACAAGTCTGTTCTCTGCATCCGTGGGTTCTGTGGACAGGTTCCTTTGTGCCGTGCTTTAGATTCCACCTCTAAGTGAGATCAGGTGGTATCCGTCTTTCTCTTTGTCACGTACTTCACTTTGCACGAGAATCTCCCGATCCATCCCTATTGTTTTGAGTGGCATTGGTTTCTTCTTCGATTTTCTGGCTGAGTCGTGAATTCCATCATCTATGTGGACCACATCGTCATGAGCCATTCATCTGTCTGTGGACATGAGGTGGCTTCCCTGTCTTGGCTGTTGTGAACAGTGCTGCCATAAACATAGAGGGGCATATGTCTTTTTCCTGGATACATTTGTCCTGATATTTCCCAGGGTGCTCGGCTTGCTAGGTCGCATGCCCTGCTGTGTTCAGTTTTCGCAGGACCCTCCATGGTGTCTTCCATAGTGGTTGTACCAGTGTGCGTTCGCATCGGCAATGCTGGGGCGGGGGAGCCTTTTCTCCACCCGTATCTGCGACCGACACCAGAGCTCTCGGCAACGCTGGATCCTTAACCCCCTCAGCGAGGCCAGGGATCAACCCCGCAAGCTCGTGGTTCCTAGTCGGATTCGTTTCCGCTGTGCCCTGACGGGAACTCCTGGGTGGTTTCTTTGCTGTTGTTGTTGTGGAGGTGTATGAGTTTTCTTTATATATGTTTTGGAGGTGAACCTCACGGGCAGTGGTCCCTTTCTCCTCAGTGCTTCTGTAGAGCTGCTGTCCACAGTGTGCCAGCCACTGGCCAGAAGGAGCCATTTCTGCTTAATTGAGTTCAGTCAGTAGTTAGGTCTGCCTCTTGCAGTGAACAGAATAAAGCAGCCTATGGTTCACTCCCAGGGGCCACCACACAAGTGTGTCCATGCAGCTGGAATTTCAGGTGTGTCACCCTGGAGCTGAGGCCTCCAGATGGACTCGTAGAAGGGAGATGTGTAAGGCTCCATCCCTCAGCAGCCCACGATCTCTGAAGGTTTGCCACTGTGGCCAATGTTTTATGGAAGCTTCTGAGGCCGTAGAGCAGAGGGAAGTTCTGAGCACACGGAGGACAAGCCAGGGTGGTGCTGTGTGGCCGCAAACAACCCTAAGTAGGGGATACGTGTGGGGGACAGGCTCTAACACCTTGATTCCTTATGTCTGTGTCTCTGCAGTATGTTTCATGGAGAGTCTGAGTGACAGCAACCATGATGAAAGTGATACAGGTAAGAACAGCTCTCAGGTAGGAGCCAATGGGAGAGGGATCCCGGGACACTTGGGTGACGCCTGCTGCTTGGAGTGTGGGGCAGGTGAGTCTGAAACTTAAAAACAGAAAGAAATTGATGTAAAGCTGTTCACCGCCTACTTTAATAAGGAGAGGGAGCAGATATGAGATGCCTGAATGTTGGCATCTGTGCTCACCTTGTGTGGAAGGGTCTCAGTCCATGGAGCAGAGGGAGGGTCTGGGCACCTGGAGGAAAAACCAGGGTGATGCTCTGTACCCGTAGTCACCTCAGGGAAGCCGGAGAAACGGGAGGGCCACTCTTTCTAACTCCTTGATTCCCCTGATGGTGTGTTTCTACAGACTCAGTGGTGGAGAGCCTGAGCAGCCGCCAGGATGAGGAGGCTGCAGGTAGGGAAGAGCACGCAGCTGGGATCCAGTGGGAGAGGGTTCCTGGGAGCACCTGGGTTCCGCCTGCTGCCGGGAGAGGGAGGAAGTGGGGGATAGGACTTGGCGGGTGGGTGGGTGGGTGGCCTAATGAGTGGCACTCTGCTGTGGTGTTTTCCCCTGTGAAATGGATACCACGAAGAAGACTTGGGTCCCTGGTCTTTGTTGTGCTGTGTTTGTATTCCTCTCTCCTTTTCTTTGAGAGGGAGAATCGATTTTCCCTCCCAAAGCTGCTCCTTCCTGCTTTGGTCTCTGCCCGTTGTGCAAGTTTGCTCTGTGATTGGCACCGTGAGGGCCCAGTGCACAAGAGCTGTTGACTTGGTTTCCTTTATTGGCCTTGAGGGACCTGAAGTGGTGGCACCTGAAGTGGTGGCACCTTGACCCTGGAGACCAAGTTGGTCGAGTGAGTGTCAGGTGGTGGGTGAGAAGGCAGCTCTCTGGCTCTGCATGTTTGGGATTTCTGGCCTCCCTGTCCTATTGTGTCCTCACGGTGTGTCCTGAGGGAAGGGATGTTCGCAGAGTTGGATGAGTTAAAGGAGGCATACTTGGAGTTCCAGTGGTTAAGGAATCCAACTAGGAACCATGAGATTGCGGGTTCGATCGCTGGCCTCACTCAGTGAGTTAAGGATCCAGTAATGCCGTGAGCTGTGGTGTAGGTGGCAGATGCAGCTGGGATCCTGCCTTGCTGTGGCTCTGACATAAAATGGCAGCTACGGCTCCTATTAGACCCCTAGCCTGGGAACCTCCATATGGCATGTGTGTGGCCCTAAAAAGCAACAAGTATCAATAGAAAAAAAAAATAGAGAAATCAGGCAGCACAGAGAAGGAAATATCGTGCAACTCAACATATAGGCGGTAACCAGACTCGGCAGAGTGTCAGAGATGGAAAGTAGAAATGGCCAAGACCTGGCAGCAGGGCTGAAGGGGGAGTCATTCCTGAATGGGTGCAGAGGTCCTATGAGTTATGATGAGAAAAGTTGTTATGGACAGTGGTGCAAAGTACATAGCATTGGGAAGGCCTGCTCTCCCCGTGAGTTTCCTATTGCCAAAGTATTCCAAAGAGAAGCATTATGTATCTAAGAAAAGAAAAGAGGCGAAACATCCCAGAGGATGGCGTGTGAACACAGGAGCACCCTGTGGGAAGAGTAGGGAAGCTGAAATGATCTCCTGCCCTTTCAGAAGATGGAGGAATGTGGCTGGAGAGGAAAATGGGCAGGAGGATTCACGAGACTCTGTCATGGCAGCAGAGCCTGCATGCTCGTGTTGGCCATTTCTCAGATGGAGAATATGCCACGGAGAGGTTCCCTTTAGCAAGAGAGGCAGAGGCTCCCTTTCTCAGGTCTTTCAAGGTGCTCTCTGCCGTCCTTCAAAACGTTTACCCGGGAGGATGGGCCAAGAGAAGCTCCATCCGTGCTTCATCCCACCCCCACCCCTTGACTCTCAGCCCATGTCCAGTCAGGTGAGGTGCCCAGAGTACCTCCCGAGCAGCACCACCGCCTTGCTGACAGTGACTGTGTGTCCCCCTAGCAACCCTCGATGATGTTGTGGAGGCCGGCGGGAGTGAGAAGACGGAGGAAGAGGCCCTGGCTGGGGCAAATGAGGAGGAGGTGGGGCCGGGAACTGAGAAGGTGCAGGAGGAGGCTGCCTGCATTGACGAGGCAGAGGAGGAGGCAGGCCCATCCCTTGAAAATGACGAGGAGTCCCCAGCCAGCGACCTGGTTGAGCAGGAAGACCAGCTTGCCCCCAAGGTAAGCTCACCTTTCTTGATCGGAGATTTAAAAAGGTGCCTCCTTTCTTCTTGGATGTGCCTACTTCAGAAAAGGAAATCTGAGCAAGTCCATTATAGAGGATATATGCACATTCCTCTGTGGAGGAATGTTGAGTCAAAGTTTGGTACCAACCAATAACTCCTTCCAAGGGGCATTGGCAAAAGGGACCACATCAGTTCCCAAGTGTACATAGGGAGCATTTGTCTTTGAAGAAGCCTGAATGTTTTGTTTTGTTGTCTTTTTGCCTTTTCTAGGGCCACTCCTGTGGCATATGGAGGTTCCCAGGCTCAGGGTCAAACCAGAGCTGTAGCCACCGGCCTGCGCCAGAGCCACGGCAACGCGGGATCCGAGCAACGTCTGCAACCTACACCTCAGCTCACGGCAATGCCGGATCCTTAACCCACTGAGCAAGGCCAGGGATCGAACCCGCAACCTCATGGTTCCTGGTCGGATTCGTTAACCACTGCGCCACGACGGGAACTCCAAAGAAGCCTGAATGTTTTTTAAATGAACGTGGACTTGGGAGGTCTTCCATGAAAAGCTGGTGCCTTTTCCACAGGTGTCTTTGCTGTCTTCTTTTGGGGAAACGGACTCAACTCTGCCTTCTGTCTGTGTGCCTGCGGTCCGCAACCACAGGAAGACCTGTGGCCACAGTGCAGAGGATGCTGTGACACTCACAGTGTTTTCTTTTCTCTCATCACAGGTGGACGGGATGGACGATGAAAGCCGTAAGTATTCTGGAACCCGGCTCTGCTGAGGAGAAGTCCAGGTGTTGAGGAAGGGCGGGGGGTGCTTTCCTGCCCCTTTGGTTGCAGAGACACCCTGATTCTGGGTTCCTCCTGGGAAAGGGGGTGAAGGATGGGGTGAAAGAGACTGACTTCCCACAAAAGGGCCATCCCAAGTCCTCGGGTCCCTGGAGGAAAGGAGGCTCTTTGTATGGTGGGGGTAGGTGTCCGGGAACATTGGGGGGCGTGCGTGTGAGGGCCTGTTGGTGTGATTGTGAACCAGTGTGAGTGGGTGTGTTTTGTGGGGAGTCACTTGTGCCTTAGCACCACATAGCTGTCCAGTTTCTCGTTGAACAGTCTCATGATGACCGCAGGCTAACTGTCCATTCCCTCATTCTCCCTGCACCCGCTGGGAGCAAGGTTTGGGGAAAAGGCTTTCCTTCCTCTGTTGGTCTTTCGTTTCCTCTTTTCTTCCCCCTCTGCTTGGTGCAGACTTTCATGCTGTTGTTTCAAACATGTGCCATGAACTCGAGCCTCTTGAGGTTGTAAGTGTCCCGAGGAGTGTTGTGAACGCTGTGCTCCCCCCGCACCTCCTGCCCACTCGGGGCAGCCACCCTTCCAGCCTCTGCTCAGGAGTGGTCTTTCAGACACCTCATGTGCATGACATCAGAGAGTCTTTGTCCTTCTGTGTCTGACTGGCTTCACTTGAAGTGATGTCCTCCAGCGAGTTCCTGTTGAGGCTCAGAGCTCATGAACCTGACCAGTACCTATGAGGACACGGGTTCGACCCTTGGCCTTGCCCAGTGGGTGAAGAATCCCGCATTGCGGTGAGCTGCGGCAGAGGTCCCAGACGCGGCTGGTATCCAGCTTGGCTGTGGCTGTGGTGTCGGCCGGTGGCCACAGCTCTGATTTGCCGCCTCGCCTGGGAATTTCCATCTGCTGCGGGGGCAGCCCTCAAGCCCAAAAGTGAATCAGTCAATAATGTCCTGGAGTTCTCTGTGCATTGCTGCAATGGGTAGGGTTTCCTTCTTCTGTGACAACGGAATACCTTGCTATGGTCTGTATCCACCCCGTTGTCTTTCTCAGTCTGTGTGCCCGTGGACACTGGGGCTCTGTTTCTGTTGGGCTCTTGTGTATGGCGCTGCCATGATCCTGGGATGGCAGGTCTCTTTACCCGACACTGATGGATCTTCCTTTACATGTCCATGCAGCAGTGGGATTGCAGGGTCCTGCCGTGGTGTTTCCCGTCCTGGCTGGCCCCGTTGACATTCCCTGCTACAGTGTCCAGAAGTCCCAGGCAGTCACATCTTCCCAAACATCTGTTCAGGTTTGAAAACACTCCGTGTCCTACCAGGTGGGAGGTGATACCTCGTGGTGCCTTTGCTTTGCCTTTCCATTGTGATAGGCGACTTTGGGAAACATGCCCTCTGTGTGCTGCTCTCTGTGGTCTTCTTGGACGGTGGGTCTCTCCCAGGCTTCCACTCATCTACAACTGAGGTATTTGCCTTTTGATTCAATTGATTTGTAGTTGTTTCCCATATATTCCAAATATGAGCCCCTGTTTCAAATACAAGATTTACAAATATCCTCTTCTGTAGGTTGTCTTTCCATTCAGTGGATTGTTAGACACTGTCCTTTCTGTTTGTTTCTATTTTAATGGAGGTACAGTGTTGTTTCACTCTCTGCTGTGGAGCAACGTTCCCCAGTCGTGTGTGTCCATTAACGTATGTTCCTTTTTTGATATTATTGCCGTCTGAGATCAGGTCGATTACAGGAGATTGGATCTCGTTCTCCGTGTGCTGCAACAGGAGGACCTTGTTGTCTCTCCATTCTCAATGCCGTAGTTGGCATCAACTGCCCCCAAACTCCCAGTCCGTGCCCTTCACAACCACAAGTCTGTTCTCTGCATCCGTGGGTTCTGTGGACAGGTTCCTTTGTGCCGTGCTTTAGATTCCACCTCTAAGTGAGATCAGGTGGTATCCGTCTTTCTCTTTGTCACGTACTTCACTTTGCACGAGAATCTCCCGATCCATCCCTATTGTTTTGAGTGGCATTGGTTTCTTCTTCGATTTTCTGGCTGAGTCGTGAATTCCATCATCTATGTGGACCACATCGTCATGAGCCATTCATCTGTCTGTGGACATGAGGTGGCTTCCCTGTCTTGGCTGTTGTGAACAGTGCTGCCATAAACATAGAGGGGCATATGTCTTTTTCCTGGATACATTTGTCCTGATATTTCCCAGGGTGCTCGGCTTGCTAGGTCGCATGCCCTGCTGTGTTCAGTTTTCGCAGGACCCTCCATGGTGTCTTCCATAGTGGTTGTACCAGTGTGCGTTCGCATCGGCAATGCTGGGGCGGGGGAGCCTTTTCTCCACCCGTATCTGCGACCGACACCAGAGCTCTCGGCAACGCTGGATCCTTAACCCCCTCAGCGAGGCCAGGGATCAACCCCGCAAGCTCGTGGTTCCTAGTCGGATTCGTTTCCGCTGTGCCCTGACGGGAACTCCTGGGTGGTTTCTTTGCTGTTGTTGTTGTGGAGGTGTATGAGTTTTCTTTATATATGTTTTGGAGGTGAACCTCACGGGCAGTGGTCCCTTTCTCCTCAGTGCTTCTGTAGAGCTGCTGTCCACAGTGTGCCAGCCACTGGCCAGAAGGAGCCATTTCTGCTTAATTGAGTTCAGTCAGTAGTTAGGTCTGCCTCTTGCAGTGAACAGAATAAAGCAGCCTATGGTTCACTCCCAGGGGCCACCACACAAGTGTGTCCATGCAGCTGGAATTTCAGGTGTGTCACCCTGGAGCTGAGGCCTCCAGATGGACTCGTAGAAGGGAGATGTGTAAGGCTCCATCCCTCAGCAGCCCACGATCTCTGAAGGTTTGCCACTGTGGCCAATGTTTTATGGAAGCTTCTGAGGCCGTAGAGCAGAGGGAAGTTCTGAGCACACGGAGGACAAGCCAGGGTGGTGCTGTGTGGCCGCAAACAACCCTAAGTAGGGGATACGTGTGGGGGACAGGCTCTAACACCTTGATTCCTTATGTCTGTGTCTCTGCAGTATGTTTCATGGAGAGTCTGAGTGACAGCAACCATGATGAAAGTGATACAGGTAAGAACAGCTCTCAGGTAGGAGCCAATGGGAGAGGGATCCCGGGACACTTGGGTGACGCCTGCTGCTTGGAGTGTGGGGCAGGTGAGTCTGAAACTTAAAAACAGAAAGAAATTGATGTAAAGATGTTCACCGCCTACTTTAATAAGGAGAGGGAGCAGATATGAGATGCCTGAATGTTGGCATCTGTGCTCACCTTGTGTGGAAGGGTCTCAGTCCATGGAGCAGAGGGAAGGTCTGGGCACCTGGAGGAAAAACCAGGGTGATGCTCTGTACCCGTAGTCACCTCAGGGAAGCCGGAGAAACGGGAGGGCCACTCTTTCTAACTCCTTGATTCCCCTGATGGTGTGTTTCTACAGACTCAGTGGTGGAGAGCCTGAGCAGCCGCCAGGATGAGGAGGCTGCAGGTAGGGAAGAGCACGCAGCTGGGATCCAGTGGGAGAGGGTTCCTGGGAGCACCTGGGTTCCGCCTGCTGCCGGGAGAGGGAGGAAGTGGGGGATAGGACTTGGCGGGTGGGTGGGTGGGTGGCCTAATGAGTGGCACTCTGCTGTGGTGTTTTCCCCTGTGAAATGGATACCACGAAGAAGACTTGGGTCCCTGGTCTTTGTTGTGCTGTGTTTGTATTCCTCTCTCCTTTTCTTTGAGAGGGAGAATCGATTTTCCCTCCCAAAGCTGCTCCTTCCTGCTTTGGTCTCTGCCCGTTGTGCAAGTTTGCTCTGTGATTGGCACCGTGAGGGCCCAGTGCACAAGAGCTGTTGACTTGGTTTCCTTTATTGGCCTTGAGGGACCTGAAGTGGTGGCACCTGAAGTGGTGGCACCTTGACCCTGGAGACCAAGTTGGTCGAGTGAGTGTCAGGTGGTGGGTGAGAAGGCAGCTCTCTGGCTCTGCATGTTTGGGATTTCTGGCCTCCCTGTCCTATTGTGTCCTCACGGTGTGTCCTGAGGGAAGGGATGTTCGCAGAGTTGGATGAGTTAAAGGAGGCATACTTGGAGTTCCAGTGGTTAAGGAATCCAACTAGGAACCATGAGATTGCGGGTTCGATCCCTTGCCTCACTCGGTGTCTTAAATATCCAGCACTTTTGTGAGCTATGGTGTTTGTCGCAGATACAGCTTGCATCCTGTATTTCGTGGCTGTGGTTTCGACTGGCAGCTGCAGCTCCCATTTTGTCCCTAGCCTGTGAACCTCCATATCCTGTCAGAGTTGCCCTAGAATAAAGAAAAAGACAAAAATAGTATAAAATAAAATAAAGGAGAAGTCATCTGGGGTTGCTGCATAGGATCCAGTACCCTTGAGTCCTGTCCACCTGCACAGCTGACCCCAGGCTGCTGTCATGACTCTCCTCCCCTCTGGGAGAGGTCCATGTCCAGCTGCCCAAAGAGACCACCCCTGGCCAGCAGGAATTTGGGGGACTGTGTGAAGGAGCTGCTGGCCTTGCTTCAGACCCTTTCTCTCCTGGCCCTGTGACCTCATCTCCTGGGATTGACCATGTCCCAGACAGAGCCTCTGGCAGCAGGACCAGGTGGTCACAGCTCCTGTTGGATCCCCCTCTTCCCATCAGACTGCTATCCCCTGATCCCCAAATCCCAGTCATGTTGACCCTGTGTCCCTTCCTAGCCTGGCCCTGGTCTCCTCCCTCCCAGGTCCCCGAGGCTCAGGCCAAATGGAGGCAGGTGGTGAGCATTCACATCGGGTCTGTACTGAACCAATCTCAGCCTGAGAGAAGTGACACAGGGTCCTTTCCCTCTGAGTTTGTGTCAGCCTCTCTAAGGCCTCCCTCATGTCGGGGCTCCAGAAAACAATCAAGATGAAGGCATCTATCCCTCAGTGCTCATGTACGAAGAGTGGCTCACCTGGCCCAGCCCTGCATCCTTGTGGATGCTTAGTGCTCCTGGCATCACACAGAAGACATGGCAGGATCCCAACCTGAGTGGGAATTTCCAGGGTCTGGGTCTTCCCTCAGTCTCTGTAAGGCCCAGGGATGGCCTGGGCCATCCCATGCCACCCATTCTCAAACTGAGGTTGGAACTTCTGTAAATTCTTTGACATAGATGACAAGTTCAAATGCAGCAACCCCTGAGGCAATTCAGTTCTGTGTTCTCTTGGGAAAAGTGAAAGGCTAGGATTCAAATTTGTTGTATTCCTTTCAGTGACTTTTCACCGTGTCATCTAATAACATGAATGTAACTTGTTTTAGTACACTTTCAAAAGCATTGTCTTCTCAGAGTTCCTGCTGTGGCTCAGTGGGTTAAAAACAGGACATGGTGTCCATGAAGATGCAGGTTCAATCCCTGGCCTCGCTCAGTCAGTTGAAGAATCTGGCATTGCTGCAAGCTGTGGCATACATTGCAAAGGCGATTCAAATCCCACCTTGTGGCATCTGTTTTAGGCCTGCAGAGGCAGCTTGTCCCTGACCCCTAGCCCATGAACGTCCATATGCTGCAGGTGTGGCTGAAAAAAGAAAAAGAGAATACCTTTCTTCTATATACTTTTCATGCAGCAATAGAATAAAAAGATAAATTTATATTTCTACTACCACATCTTCATGATTTTTTGAAACTCTTAATACTGAAAAATATTTATTGAATTTCTTTTGCTATAGATTATTTACTGTATTGTGTTAGTTTCAGGTGTACAGCTTCAAATTCTTTTTCTTTACAGGTTATGAGAAGATATTGCATAGAGTTCCATGTGCTACACAGTGAATCCTTGTTGCTTCTCTATTAATCTCACACTCCCAATTGATCCCTTCCCTTCCTTTCCCTTTCCCCTTTGCTAATGGAAGTTTGCTTCCCATGTCTGTGCGTTGTTTCAGTTTTGTAAAAAAGCTGGATTGTAGTCATGTTTCAGATTCAGCATAGAAGTGTTAGAACTTTCATCTTTGTCTAACTTACTTCACGTAGTATGATAATCTCTAGGTCTGTCCATGTTGCTGCAAATTGCATGGCTTCATTCTTTCTTATGGCTGAGTGTGACTCCTATATATACATGAAGTATTTTTTGAAGAAGTGAGGTATTTTTGTACCTATTTCTGCTGTACAGCGAAGGGACCCAGTCACACCTATTTATACATTATTTTTCTCTTCTTATGTTCCATTGTGTTCTCTCCAAAGAGACTGAATACAGTTCCCTGTGCTACAGCGTAGGGCCTCATTGCTTATCCATCCTAAATGTAAGCGTTTGCATCGACCAACCCCAAATTCCCAGTCCATCCCACTTCCTCTCCCCTCCCCCTTGGCTCCCCACACGTCTGTCCTCTAGATCTGTGAGTCTGTTTCTGTTCTGGAGATATGTTCCTTTGTGCCCTATCTTGGCTTCTGCATGGAAGTGATGTCATGTGGTATTTGTCATTGTCTTTCTGACTTGTGCCACATACCATGATAACTTTAGTGGCATCGCTGTTGCTGCCAGTGGCATTGTTTCTTTCTTGTACACAGCTGAGTGGTACGACATTGTATATGTGTACCCCATCGTCTTCATCCATCCATCTGTTGGTGGACATTTAGATTGCTTCCATGCCTTGGCTCTTGTGAATTGTGCCATGAACATACAGGGGCATGTGTTTTTTGAGGGGGGTTTGGGGTTTTTTTTGTTTTTCATTTTTTTGGGTTTTTACCATTTCTTGGGCCGCTCCCGTGGAATATGGAGGTTCCCAGGCTAGGGGTCAAATCGGAGCTGGAGCTGCTGGCCTACACCACAGCCACAGCAATGCAGGATCCGAGCTGTGTCTGCAAACTACACCACAGCTCATGGCAACGCCGGATCCTTAACCCACTGAGCAAGGCCAGGGATTGAACCCGCAACCTCATGTTTCCTAGTTGGATTCGTTAACCACTGAGCCACGATGGGAACTCCACAGGAGCATGTGTCTTTTTGAGTGAAAGTTTTGTCTGGGTAGATGCCCAGGTGTGGGATCGCTGGATCATATAGGGTAGTACTGTAGTGAGTTTTCTGAGGAACCCCCATACTCTTTTCCAGAGTGGTCACACTGATTTCCACTGCCACCAACAGTGTAGGAGGGTTCCCCTTTCTCCACACCCCCTCCAGCATTTGTTATCTATCAACTTAATGACGGCCATTCTAACAGGTGTGGGGTGGTCCCTCGCTGCAGTTTTGATGTGTAGTCCCCTCGTACCAAGCAAGGTTGAGCATCTCTTCATGTGCCTATTGGCCATCCCTAAGCCTCATCTGGAGAAATGTCTCTTTAGGTCTTCCGGCTCTTTTTGCATTGAGTTGTTTGGTTTTTGTGGTGGTGGATGAGTTGTATGTGTTGTTTCTCTATTTTGAAGGTAAAGCCATTGGTGGGTGAATCATGTACAAATATTCTCTCCTAGAATAGATTTACAAGGAGATCCTGCTGAATAGCATTGAGAACTATGTCTAGATACTCATGTTGCAACAGAAGAAAGGGTGGGGGAAAAACTGTAATTGCAATGTATATATGTAAGGATAACCTGACCCCCTTGCTGTACAGTGGGAAAATAAAAAAAAAAAAAACAAATATTCTCTCCCATTCTGTGGAGTTTTTCTTTTTTAAAAAAAGGTCTCCTTTGCTGTGCAAACGCTTTTGAGCTTAATTAGTTCCTACTGATTTAGTTGTGTTTTTATTGTCATTATTCTAGGAGGCATAGCAAACAAGATCTTGATGCGATTTATGTCCAAGAGCATTCTGCCTGTTGTTCTCTAGGGGTTTTCTAGTATCTGGCCTTACATGGAGGTCGCCCAGCCATTTGGAGTTTATTTCTGTGTATGGTGTTAGTGAATGTTCTCACTGCACTTTTGACAGGTACCTGTCCGGTTTTCCCAGCACTACTGACGGAAGACAATGTCTTTCCTCCAGTGTATGTTCTTGCCTCCTTTGCCATAGAGCAGTTGACCCTTGGTGCTTGGGTTTATTTCTGGGCTTTCTGACTGATCAGTGTTGCTGCTTTTTCGCCAGGATCATAGAGTTGAATGACTGTAGCTTTGTAGTATAGTCTGAATACAGGAAGACTGATTGCTCCACTTCTTCCCCCCCCCCCTTGAAAAGCACAAGCGAGAATGGCCAGGAGGTAGAAAGCATTCTCAGGGTAAAAGGAGGTCTTCAGGCCTCTGTCCATTTCTGCCACGCAGGTCTCATGGTTAGTGGTATAAAGCATGGGCTGCAGGGGCTGGTTACCCCTTCCCTTGGGTTATCAGATGTCCTGCTCCTCCCAGGGCCCCACTGGGAGGGACTACATCCTTGTCTCCTGGAGCCTCCCCTTTCCGCTGCATCTGTTTCACTGTGCAGGGATCAGTCCCTTGAAGGCTGCCCAGCCCAATGCACAGGGAACTCGCTCCTGGAGGACAATTGTATTCCCTCTTTGCTAACAGAAAACCTCCTCAGCTAAGCACAGCATAGACGGCAGTGCCACGGGGATCTGAGCCCTGGGGAGTTCCAGGCCCTGAGGAGCCTGACGGACCCACACATCCACCCAGGGGAGCCCTCCTTCCATCTGACTCTGCACCTCCTCGGTGATGGCATCCCTGTGTTTGTGTTGCAGACTCCTCTGGGACACCTTGAAGCCTCAGCCTGGGACTGGAAGAGTCCAAAAGTTTCCATCTTGACCAGGATACAAGATTGACCTCACTCTTCATCTATTACGAGCCAACTTTAGTATAAGCTTAGTTCTTTATTGTCTAGATTTAGTATTAAGTTCTGATACATGTTTACTACTTGGTATATAAGATTTTGGTAGAATGTAAGATTGTGTATTAAATAATTGTTACCTATCCATTTGCTTTTTTTAAAACTAGTTTTCGATAAAATAAACACAGGTATAGGAAAGCCCCCTTAAGCAGAGGTAGAACTTAATGCACTGGAGTCAGGCAGTCACCCTAGTGTCCACCCCCTGTCCTGTCACCCGCATCAGTCCTGACTGAAGAAGGGGACTGTGGATTTAGTCCTGACCAACTGCCCTCAAGCCAGTTTCTTTCCAAGGATTCTGTGGCCTCATGTCGGTTTGTACCTTTGACCATGGGAACTCTGTCACGCTCCCTCTTTCAGGATGACATGGTTGGCCGAGCCTTGCATGCCCAGACCCTGGCTGCTGGAACATCCATATCTCACCTTTTCCCTCCTCATGTCTCTGACATGTTTCTTTATATCCCATGCCTGGAGTTGGTATTTTTAAAACATGTAGAGTGACACCGAATGAGACACAGATAAAAACTGTAAAAGTAATTTTAATAAAGTACACTTTGATTGCAAAGCAAGTGTGTTTTGTGTTAATGGATCCCTTGGGAGGATAAAGAATGGCATACCCAAGTATGGAAGGCAGAGATAGGAAACATGAGAGAAGGCATGAACGTGCAGATTTTTCGGCAAAGGCCAAGAGAAACATTTCTTTGTCCACAGAAGGAAGATGTGGTGCTGCAGAATTGGGTGGCAAGAGTATTTTCTCTATTCCAAAATCTGAGAGTGAATCCCAAGGTTAACACTTTTCCCCTCCCCAGAATGCGTTGTCACACCTTTCCATTGTCCACGCATCGTCGTGCTCTGCTCTCCCTGCCTTGTAGGACTCTGGGTTCTGCATGATCAGGGTTGCACCTGAAACAACAAAGAAAGAGAGGGAAAGACCAGCTGTCTTTGCCTTGGCTTCTCAAACCCCTCGGGCTCTCCTGGGCTTCCTGGCTTTCCGGAGTGTCTAAAGATGCTCCTAGTGGGAAGCTGAGTCCTGGTCATTCAGATAGGACGTGGGATGGCCAAACTGGGTTCACCCCTGGGAACAGACTTTGCACACTTCCCCAGGTTGTAATGCACATCCCGGCCCCAACCCCACCTACCCCCATGCTCCAGTGCTTCTACTGGGCGACCACAAAAAGAGGAGGCTTTTTCCACCGTCCACCAGCAACAAAAACAGAGGAGACAGAGACCAAAAGGAAGACAGACAGGGAGAGAGAGAGAGAGGGCTGAGCATAAAATGGGGAGAAAGTGGAAACAAGAGTGAGAGAAAGACACCAAAAATTCAGAGAGAAAGAGAGGGAAGAGAGGCAGTTGACATAGTGGCCTTAGCATCGGGCTCAAGTCACCCCTAGTGACCAAAGCTGTCACAAGTCTGAGCTATCTCAAGGTGTTTTTCGTCCTGGTGAAGCATCTCCCCTGGGGAAGCCATTCTGAAGTTGGCAGAGGGGTTGAGGGGCCTGCAGCTCCTGGGGTCCCTGCTGGGCCGATCAGGTCAGGTTCTCCCCCAGATTTCCACAGACACTCACCCAGCATCTGAAGGGGATGCAGTCCATCCAAAAAGATGTGCTCCCAACCATGCTGCTTGAAGAGCCCCAAGAAGGGAACCAAGACACCTGCCTTTCATGTTCTGGGAACCAGACAGCTATCAGCAGGATACTCCTAGCATGGACTGCTCTAATGCAGTCAGGTCAAGCCAGGAAGCATGGCTGAGAGCTAAAAGAAGAGCTGTTGGCCAAAGGGAAAGGAAACTCCAATAAGGTGCGAAGTACAGTGATAGACCCCCAGGCTCCAAGATCAACAGAGACTGGACGTGCAGAGTTCCCTCCGCCTCCCACAGCAGAACCTTGGTCTGCACTGGCCTTGGGCACCTGCCAGCGTGAGTTACCTGCTCCTCTCAGTGCCCCAAAATGAATACCAGTTGCAAAGTTGGCTGGGCCTCTCACCCAACCCGACACCACCCTATGCCCTGAAATCAGCAACCCCTCTTTTTAAATCAAGTGAGCAGGCTTTGAGTCATCAGCACCCTTCAGACCTGAGATCCAGACAAATCAAGGACCACCCAGCTTGTATCCACATGACCTGGATTCAGGTAGCTTCCTTCTAACGAGGGTGCCACAGAGGAGGAAGAGGCTCAGACGGAGAAGGAAGAAGGCGAGTGTGGAGCTCTCTGGAGAGAAAGGGCACAGGGATGAGCACAGCCTGCCCCCAAAATACCACCACGTGGACACACTGTGCTCATGACCAGAAGCCAAATTCCATGCCAGCCTGATTCTAGGAAGCTGCACCTCCAGGATTCAAGCCAGGTACATCTGGACCAAGAATGCTGCCTCCAAGTCATCAAAGGGCCCTCAGAGCCCCCTGATAGCCTGTCCAACTCTCTAGGCACTGGGCTGCCCAACCAGACAGGAATGGAACCACAGGTGTGAAAGGGGAACTATGTCCCCTCTCTGAGTTGAGGCAAAGAGGGCCAGAGTATCAGAGGCTGCATGTACCCAGGTGCAAGGCCCTGGGCACTTCCATGAGGTTCAACCCACCTGTCTCCAACCCCATCTCTGAGCCTGAAGGCACAGCCAGGGAGCTGCAGAGGGACTCTGCTGGTGTCTGGCACCATCTGGTGGCCATGTGCTCTGAGACCAATGCTCCACTTTTCCTACTGTTTCCTAATACAGACCCCCTGTCCCCACTGGCCTTGGGGCATTTGCCAGCATGACTTCCTTAACCCTCTCCCTCTCAGTACACTGAGAAGCACTGCAGGTGGGGATAAGCCTATCTCAAGGTCTCCCAGGGCTCTCTCCCCACTCGAAACCACCCCACTCGCTGAAATCTGTGAGCCTTGCCTTTTTTTGTGTGTGTCTTTTTAGGGCAGTATCCTTGGCATGTGGAGGTTCCCAAGTTAGGGGTCTAATTGGAGCTGTAGCTGCCAGCCTACACCAGAGCCACAGCAATGCAGGATCCGAGCCGAGTCTGTGACTGACACCACAACTCATGGCAACATGGGGTCCTTAACCCACTGAGTGAAGCCAGGGATCAAACCTTTGTCCTCATGGGTGCTAGTCAGATTCATTTCTGCTGAAACACGATGGGAACTCCTGGCACTGCATTTCTAAACATTCATACTGAACCATCAGGAAAAGAACGAAAACAACCCTATTCACCACTGCATCCAAAAGAACAAGGAGTTCACACTGGGGTGCAAAGGGATCAGTGGCGCCTTGGGACCCCTGGGAGGCACGTTCCATCACAGAGGGTTAAGGATCCAGTGTTGGAGCAAGACAGCAGAAGCATAAGAGGACACGCTCACCCTCTCCCACAAACACATCAGAAAAACACATCTGCACGTACAATGACTCGCACAGAACATCCACTGCCTGCTGGCAGAGGAACCTAAACCTCCAAAAAGGGCAACTCTTGAGAGAACTGGGAAGAACCAAAGACAAAAAGAGAGGGTAAAGGAATCAGGGCGGGACTAGCATTCCTGAGAGGGAGCTCTGAAGGAGAAAAGGATCCCACCTCCTGGGAAGGCAGCTAACTGACAGGGAGATAAGCTGAGATGGAGGAATCTCAAAGTCACCACGAAAAGCACAGCAGCTGGACTGAGGAAGGCAAAGCAGAGTGAGAGCTGCATCTGAACCACTGGCCGGGACACCCCAGCCAGAGATGCGCAGACAGGGGCTGGGTGCTGAGACTCTGGCTCCAGAGGGGAGTCCTGGGGAGAGGACTGAGGCTGGCATGTGGGGACAGCCTGAGGGGCTAAGCAGCTGTGCAGCACAGGCTGAGGAGAGGAATGCCAGGGCAGAGGGAATCCAGGAGAAGGGCCAACCCACACGAGAGGCCAGGCACCATTGCTGGGGAAGGGAGGGGCATGGGTGGACCCAAAGGAAGCTCCAGGCACCAGAGCTGCCCATGCCCCAGGCTCAGAGGACCAGGTGGCTCTGTGCAGGTTCCCAGCAGGCGGTGAGAAGCCTCTTGCTCCTCGAAGGGAGACTGGGCACTTCTTCTGCAGGCTGCCAGTGGTCAGGCACCTCTTGTGTGGCCTAAGAGCATCAGGGGGCTGAGTGCTGTGTGGTGCCTCTTGCACCATCTACAGGCAGCAGGGACAGGCCTCAGCGGTTGCCTCAGAGGCCAGAGAGAAGCATGGCCTGCCACCACTGGGGACATGTGAGTGGGCTCCACCTGCAGTCACCTCAGGGGTTGGCAAAAAGAAGAGGGCACTGCACCCAAGCACCATACACTTTTGCTCTCACTCCCCTGGGAACACACCTGCCCTGCAGCTGCCATTGCCAAATGCTCTGGGCAGCACCCAGAGATGGTCATCTGTCCCTTCCCAAGACCCTACAACTAGGAGCAGCTGGCGCAGCACCTCCTGTGGGGGATAGGCAGAACAGGGTGCTTCTTGTATGGTCTGCATGTGGTGGGGGCAAACCACCACAGTTATCTCTGACTCCAGAGGCAGTCATGGCCCGCTCCCACTAGGGGTCCCTGAACAAGCACCACCTCACCTGTGGTTCCAATCACCTCAGAGGAGGGCATTGCAATTGAACACTGCTGCTGCTACTGCCAAATGCTCTGGACTCCTCGTAGATCTGCCTAGAGCTCATTACCACTTACTCGGACCCTGCAACTATGAGTAGCCTGTACCACATTCCTGCAGGTCCTTGCTGCTGTTTTGAACCCAATGACCAGGCACTGACTGCTGGCCCTACCCACTTCCTCCTTCTCCCTGAAAACACACTGAGTGTCCTGGAAATAACAGTCTGCTCACACCAAAGAAAGAGACAGAAACTATTCAAACTCGCACACCAAAAATAGCCACCCTCCCCCCCACAAAAAAAGAATACATAGAAGTAGCCTTGCAAGACTACAGTTTGGCTTCCCTAAACTCACAGACAAAGAAAAACATAAGCAAGATGAAGACGCTCAGAAACCAATCCCAGTTAAAGGAAAAGAGGAATTCACCTAAAGAAGTCAACAATGAAACAGACCTCTGAAGTCTGACAGACATTGAGTTCAAAAGGGAGATAGTGAAAATACTGAAGGAATTAATGCTGATCAAGGAATTAAGAGAGGATATGAATAGTAATGCAGATTCCTTTAGAAAGGAACTAGAAAATATAAGAAGGAGCCATGAAAAACTAGAAAATTCATGTGCAGAGATGCAAACTGAGCTAAAGGCACTAAAAAGCAGAATGAATGATGCAGAGAAATTAGTGACTTGGAAGACAGAATAATGGAAATCACCCAATCAGGACAGCAGACAGGAAACCAAATGAAAAAACATGAAAGCAATATAAGATATCTGTGGGATAATATAAAGCAGGCCAATCTACAAATAATAGGAATTCTAGAAGGAGAAGAAAAAAAGGGGGGATTGAAAATGTGTTTGAAGAAATGATGTCTGAAAACTTTCCAAATCTAAAGGAAACTGATATGAAGATACAGGAAGTACAGAGGGCCCCAAACAAGGTGAACTCAAACAGGCCCACGCCAAAACATAAGAAAAATGGCAAAAGTTAAAGATCAAGAGAGGATTCTAAAGGCAGCAAGAGAAAAGCAAAGCATTAATGATAAGCAAAGCCATAAGGCTATCAGCTATTTTTCTCTGTAGAAACCCTACAGGCCAGAACAGAGTGGCAAGATAGATTTCAAGGGCTGAGAGGAAAAAAATCTGCAACCTAGAATACTCTATCCAGCAAGAATATCATTTAAAATAGAAGGGAAAATACAGAATTTCTCCAGCAAACAAAAGCTGAAAGACTACAGCAATACTAAACCCATTCAAATAGAAATACGGAGGAGTTCCCGTTTTGGTGCAGTGGTTAACAAATCTGACTAGGAACCATGAGGTTGCAGGTTCGATCCCTGGCCTTGCTCAGTGGGTTAAGGATCCGGCATTGCTGTGAGCTGTGGTGTAGGTTGCAGATGCAGCTCGGATCCCGTGTTGCTGTGGCTCTGGCGTAGGCTGGCAGCTACAGCTCTGATTGGACCCCTAGCCTGGGAATCTCCATATGCCACGGGAGCAGCCCTAGAAAAGGCAAAAAGACAAAAAAAAAAAAAAAAGAAATACGGAAAGGGCATCTCTAAATAAACAAAAAAAAAAAAAAAGGAAGAAGAAATAGGATGGAAGGAACCATAATTGGAAAGCAATCCCTTAAGTAAGTCAGCATATAGATCTAAACATGAAGATGTTAAAAAAAGGACTTCAAAATCATACAATGTAGGGAAGGAAATTAAGAAAATATAGATTCTGTTTTTATTTTAATGAGGTGTTCGAGGCTATGTGACCATCAGGCTAAAGCAAGCAGATATAGGAAGGGGTTAAGAACATACTTTAACAACAGGGCAATCCAAATCAAAACTGAACATTACATTCACAAAACCTGAAAAGAAAAGTACTCAAACATAAAATAAATGGAAATCATGCAGCCAAAAAAGGAAGGGAAGAAAAGAGAAACATAGAATCAACAGGAAAACCAGGTAGAAAATGGCAATAAATACCTATCTATCAATAATCACCTTGGATTTCCTGTCATGGTAGAGTGGAAATGAATCTGACTAGGAATCATGAGGTTGCCGGTTCTATCCATGGCCTTGCTCAGTTGGTTAAGGATCCAGCGTTGCTGTGAGCTGTGGTATAGGTCACAAACACTGCTTGGATCCCACTTTGCTGTAGCTGTGGTGTAGGCCAGCAGCTACAGCTCCAATTAGACCCCTAGCCTGGGAACCTCCATATGCTGCAGATGCGGCCCTAAAAGTCTAAATAAGAATAGGAATAATAAGAATCACCTTAAATGTCAATGGACTGAATTCTCTGATCAAAAGACACAGAGTGGTAGATTGGATTAAAAAAAGCAAAAAGCATCCATCTGCTGTCTACAAGAGAGTCACCGCAGGGAAAAGGGCACATATAGTTTGAAAGTGAGGGGACAGGAAAAGATATCTCATGTCAATGGACAAGACAGGAGAGCAGGAGTTGCAATACTCATATCAGACAAAATCAACTTTAGAATGAAGGCCATAAAGAAAGACAAAGAAGGACAGCATTTAATGGTAAAAGGATCCATTCAAGAAGAAGATATTACAATCCTCTATATATATGCCCCTAATATAGGAGCATCTCGATACCTATAACAAATACTAAGAGACATAAAAGGAGAAATTTATGGGAATACAATCATAGCAGGAGACTTTAACACCCCACTCACATCAATGACAATCCTCTCGAGAGAAAATCAATAAGGCAACAGAGATCCTAAAGGACACACTTTAGAAACATTGGACTTAACATTATCAGGGCATTACATCCAAAAAAATCAGAATATGCATTCTTCTCAAGTGCACATGGAACATTCTCAAGGATCGATCACATACTGGGGCACAAAGCTAACCTCGACAAATTTAAGAGTATAGGAATTACTTCAATTATCTTCTCTGACCACAATGGCATGAAACTAGAAGTCACCCACAGGAAAAGAAATGAGAAAAAAACTTACTACATGGAGATGAAACAACATGCTACTAAAAAAACCTATGGGTCAATGAGGACATCAAGGAGGAAATTAAGGAGTTTCCATTGTGGTGCAGTGCAAATGAATCCTACTAGGAAAAATGAGGTCTTGGGTTCAATCCCTGGCCTCACTCACTAGGTTAAGGATCAGGTGTTCCTGAGAGCTGTGATGTAGGTCACAGATGTGGCTTGGATCTGGCATTGCTGTGGCTGTGGTGTAGGCTGGCATATGCCACAACATATGGCTCTAAAAACCAAAAGAGAAAGAAAGAAAGAAAGAAAGAAAGAAAGAAAGAAAGAAAGAAAGAAAGAAAGAAAGAAAGAAAGAAAGAAAGAGAAGGAGGAAATTAAAAAATACATCAAGACAAATGACAATGAAGACATAGCTACTCAAAATCTATGGGATGCCACAAAAGCAGTGCTCAGAGGGAAGTTCAGAGAAATACAGGACTTCCTCAAAAAAGAAGAAAAATCTCATGTTGACAACTTAACCCACCACCTAAATGAATTAGAAAAAGAACAACAAGCAAAACCTAAAGTCAGCAGAGGAAGGAAATCATAATGATCAGAGAGAAAATCCATAAAACAGACATTCAAAAAACAATAGAAAAAATCAATAAAACTAACACCTGGTTCTTTGAAACAGTCAACAAAATTGACAAACCTCTTGCCAGACTCACCAAGAAAAGGAGAGGAAAAAACCCAAATAAAGTCAGAAATGAAAAAGGAGACGTCACAACGGAAACTACAAAAATACCAAAAAAAAAAAAAAAAGAAAAAAACCATGAGAGAATACTCTCAACAATTATATGTCAACAAGTTTGACAAACTAGAAGAAACAGAAACCTTTCTAGAGACTTATACAGCCTTCCAAAACTGGATCAAGAAGAAATAGATCAACTGAACACCCTGATCACTAGAAATGAAATTGAGTGTGTCATAAAAACACTCCCTACAAATAAAATTCCCAGGACCAGATGGCTTCACAGGAGAATTCTACCAAACATACAAAGAGGAACTTACACCCACCCTCCTTAAACTTTTTCAAAAGGTTGCAGAAGAAGGAACACTCCCAAAGACATTCTATGATGCCACCATAACCCTAATTCCAAAACCAGACAGAGATACCACCAACAAAGAAAACTATAGGCCAATATCTTTGATGAATATAGACTTGAAAATTCTCAACAAAATTTTGGCCACCTGAATCCAACATATCAAAAAGATCATACACCACGACCAGGATGGATTCACTCCAGGTTCACAAGGATGGTTCGACATGTGCAAATCAATCAACATCAAACACCACATTAACAAAAGAAAAGTCAAAAACCACATGATCATCTCAATAGATGCAGAAAAATCATTTGACAAAGTCCAACATCCACTCACCCTAAAAATTCTTGCCAAAGTGTGTCTAGAGGGAACATACCGTAACATAAAAAAAGCCATTTATGACAAACTCACAGCAAATGTAATACTCGATGGAGAAAAGATGAAAGCCTTCCCACTCAAATCTGGAACAAGATGAGGATGCCCACTCTCGCCACTGTTACTCACCAAAGTATGGGAAGTTCCTAGCCACAGCAACCAGACAAACAAAAGAAATAAAAGGCATCCAACTAGGAAGAGAAGAGGTAAAGCTGTCACCGTATGCCTACAAAGACATGATACTGGATATAGAAAACCCTAAGGACTCAACCCAGAAACTGCTTGAACTGATCAACAAATTCAGCAAAGTAGCAGGATACAAGATGAACATTCAGAAATCAGTTTCATTTTCGGATACTACCAATGAAATATTAGAAAAGGAACACAAAAATACAATACCTTTCAAAAATACAATACAATACCCCACAAATCAAATGCATGGGAATACCACGGACCAAGGAGGTGAAACACACATATGCTGAGACCTAGAAAACATTAATCAAGGAAATTAAAGAGGATTCAAAGAAATGGGAAGAGAGTCCATGCTCCTGGGTTGGAAGAATTAATACTGTAAAAATGTACTCACTACCCAAAGCAATCTACAGATTCAACGCAATCCCTATCAAATGACCCATGACATTTTTCACAGAACTACAACAGACAATCCAAAGATTTATATGGAATCACAAAAGACCCAAAATTGCTAAAGCAATCCTGAGGACCAAAAACCAAGCAGGAGGCTTAACTCCCCAGACTTCAGGCAATATCACAAAGCCACAGGAAACAAGAAAGTGTGGTGCTGGTTCCAAAACAGACAGACAAACCAATGGAACAGAAGAGAGAACCCAGAAATAAACCCAGACACCTATGGTCAATTAATCTTTGACAAAGGAGGCAAGAATATAAAATGGGAAAAAGACATCTTTTCAGCACGTATTGCTGGGAAACCCAGACAGGTGCACACACATCAATGAAACTAAAACACATCCTCACACCATGCACAAAAATAAACTCAAGATGGCTTCAAGACTTAAATGTATGACAAGGCACCATCAAACTTCTGGAAGAGAACATAGGCAAAACATTCTCTGACATCAGCCTTACAAATGTTTTCTCAGGTCAGTCTCCCAAAGCAACGGAAATAAAAGCCAAACTAATCCAATGGGACCTAATCAAACAGACAAGTTTTACACAGCAAAGGAAACCAAGAAGACAACTTACAGAAAGGGAGAAAATAGTTTCAAATGATGCAACTGACAAGGGCTTAATCTCTAAAATATACAAACAACTTATACAAATCAACAGCAAAAAAGCCAATAGCCCAATTGAAAAATGCACAAATGACCTGAATAGACATTTCTCCAAGGAAGATATACAGTTGGCCAACAGGCACATGAAAAAATGCTCAACATCCCTGGTTATTAGAGAAATGCAAATCAAAACTACCATGAGATACCACCTCGCACCAGCCAGAATGGCTATCATTCATCAGTCCACAAATAACAAATGCTGGAGGGGGTGTGGAGAAAAGGGAACCCTCCTGCACTGTGGGTGGGAATGTAAGTTGGTGCAACCACCATGGAGAACAGTATGGAGGTGCGTTAGAAAACCACATAGAACTACCATATGACCCAGCAATCCCACTCTTGGGCATATATCTGGACAAAACTTTTCTTGACAAAGACCCATGCACCCACATGTTCATTGCAGCACTATTCACAATAGCCAAGACACGGAAAAATTCTAACTGTCCAGCAACAGATGATTGGATTAGGAAGAGGTGGTAAATATGTACAATGGAATTCTACGCAGCCATAAAAAGAACAAAATAATGCCATTTGCAGCAACACAGTTGGAACTAAAGACTCTCCTACTAAGTGAAGTAAGTCAGAAAGAGAACAAGTACCATAAGATATCACTTGTATCTGGAATCGGATATATGGCACCAATGAATCTTTCCACAGAAAAGAAACTCATGGACTTGCAGAATAGACTTGTGGTTGCCAGGGGGGAGGGGGAGGGAGTGGGATGGATGGGGTGCTTGGGGTTAATAGATGCAGACTCTTGCCTTTGGAATGGATAAGCAATGAAATCCTGCTGTGTAGCACTGGGAACTATATCCAGTCACTTATGATGTAGCATGATAACGTGAGGAAAAAGAATGTGTGTGTGTAACTGGGTCACCATGCTGTGCCGCAGAATATTGACAGAACACTGCAAACTAGCTATACTAAAAATAAATAAAAATCATTATATATATATCCAGTGTTGCCACAGCTGTGGCATGGGTTGCAACTGTGCTCAGATCTGATCCCTGGCCCAGGAGCTCCACATGCCACAGGGCAGCTAAAAAAGGGAAAAAAGGAACAAAAGAATACATTTAACCAAGGACATGAAAGACTGAAACACTTTCAGACAGTGATGAAGCCCCTGAAAACTATGACACACATAAATGGAAAGATACCTTGTGCTCTTGGAAAAATTCACATTGTTCAAATGTTCATTCTGCCCAAGGAAATGAACATGTGAATGCCAGCCCCTCCCCAAATTCCAACAGTCTTTTTCCCAGAAATAGAGCAAATCCTCCTACAGTTTGTGTGGAGCCACAAAAGACCTCAAGGAGCCAAAGCAACCCTCAGAAAGGACAAGAGGCCGGAGGCATCTCCCTGCCTGACTTCACTCTATGTTGTGAAGCTACAGTCACCAACAGAGTGTGGAACTGGCTCAAAAACAGGTGCCTGGCCCAGAGCAAGAGGACAGAGCCCAGAATTCAACCCACACTGAGCGGGTCAGTGTGTTCACGACAAAGGGGCCAAGGCCACGTCGTCCCCACAGGAAGTGCTGCTGGGAAAACTCAACACCACATACCATGTAAAGACAGTGGACACCATCCATACCACACACACAATGGACCAAAAAACCCCAGCTTTCAACCCAGAGCCCCTCTTGCATCCTCTGAAGGTGGACCCCCCCTCTGGTGCACATGGGAAGCTAAAAGCTTCTGCTCACCTTTTCCTCCTGTGCCACCCAATTGGCAGGAAACCTGGCTCCCATCAGTGTAGACACTGCCCCTTGATGTCCTAAAGCTGAAAGCCCCTGAAGTCTGAAGAAGACAGAGCTCTGACAGCAGAGATGCCACCAATCATCCCAGCAAAGCAGAAGCCATGGGCCCAAGGAGCCTCAACTCCCTTCATTTGTGCAAAGCAGGGTCCTCCAGGACCGCACCTGCCCCGTGGGTGCCACCACGGGAACTCCTAGAGTATTTGGTTTGGTCTGGTTTTTTTAGGGCTGCAGAAGTTCCTGGGCTAGGGGTCAAATGGATTTTGTAAAATTAAAGATTTCTCCTCTGTGAAAGGCCTTACTCAGAAAATCAAAAAGCAAGTCACAAACCGAGAGAAAACTATTTGCAAACACATACACAACAAAGGATTTGTTTCAAAATATGCAAAGAATTCTAACAAAACAACACCATTAAAAACAGAGAAAGCTCTGGAGTTCCCTTCATAGCTCAGCAGTTAATGAACCTGACTAGGATCCATGAGGATGTGGGTTCGCTCCCTGGCCTTGCTTAGTGGGTTAAGGATCTGGCATTGCTGTGACCTGTGGTGTAGGTTGCAGACACAGCTTGGATCCTGCACTGCTGTGGCTATGATATAGGCTGGCAGCTGTAGCTCTGATTTGACTCCTAGCCTGGGAACATCCATGTGACTTGGGTGCAGCCTAAAAAGAAAAAAGGAAGAAAGAAAACCATCCCCAAGAAATAGAGGTATCAAGAAAGCTGATTTATAATAGAGACAGCACTCTGCAAGTGGGTGGGGAAGGATGTTCACTTGAATAAACAGGGCCAGGATGGATGGTCACCCACATAAGAAAACTAGTATTACTGGAAACCTAACACAGTCCCACCTAAAAGACCCCTCCTACACCACTGCAAGAATAAGTAGGAGATGGCGTTCCTGTCATGGCACAGTGGTTAGCAAATCCAACTAGGAACCATGAGGTTGCAGGTTTGATCCCTGGCCTTGCTCGGTGGGTTGGGGATCTGACATTGCTGTGAGCTGTGGGTGCAGGTTGCAGATGCAGCTTGGATCCCATGTTGTTGTGACTCTGGTGTAGCCAGTGGCTGCAGCTCTGACTGGACCCCTAGCCTGGGAACCTCCATATGCCCTGGGAAGCAGCCCTAGAAAAGGCAAAAAGACAAAAAAAAAAAAAAAAGAAAGAATAAGTAGGAGAATATCATGATGACCTCAGGGCTGGGGGAGGGGACACAATGTGATACTATTTACAGTGTAGCAAAAATAGAGTGCAGAAATGCTTAGAGTAAAAACAGCCTCATGCTGACAGTTGCTGGATTTTGACAAGATGCCAAGTAAATCAAAAGGTAAGAGAGGAGTTTCTGTCATGGCTCAGTGGTTAAGGAACCTGACTAGCATCCATGAGGTTGTGGGTTCGATCCCTGGCCTGGCTCAGCAAGGTAAGGATCCAGTGTTTCGGTGAGCTGTGGTATAGGTTGGAGATACGGCTCAGGTCTGGTGTTGCTCTGGCTGTAGTGTAGGCCGGTGGCTACAGCTCCGATTAGACCCCTAGCCTGGGAATCTCCATAAGTGGCAGGTGTGGCCCTAAAAAAAAGACAAACCACCAAAAAAAAAAAAAAAAAGTAAGGGAAAGGGGTGCTGAAACAAATATATATCAGTGCAAAGAAGTGAAACTCAACCCCTACCTCATTCCATATGCAAATATGAATTTGAGACAAACACCTAAATTTTAAAAGTAACACGAGCAATTCTCATTGTGGTGCAGCGGAAACTAATCTGACTAGGATCCATGAGGATGTGGGTTCCATCCCTGGCCTCACTCAGTGGGGTAAGGATCTGGCATTGCCGTGAGCTGTGGTGTAGGTCGCAGAGACGGCTTGGATCCTGTATTGCCATGGCTGTGGTGTAGGCCGGCAGCTACAGCTCTGATTCAACCCCAAGCCTGGGAACCTCATATGTCACAAGTGTGGCCCTAAAAAATAAAAAATAAAAAAATTAAAACAAAAATAAAAGTAGCACTATGTTTAGCACAGCAAAGGAAACCATCAACAAAATGAAGAGACAGCCTACTGAATAGAAGATATTTGCAAACCATTTAAATGACAAGGGGTTAATATCCAAAATATGTATGAAGGTCATATAACTCAATAGCAAAAAACCAAATAACACAGTTAAAAATGAACAAAGGGAGTTCCCATTGTGGCTCAGCAATAATGAAACCCAACTAGTAATCATGAGGTTGCAGGTTCAATATCTGGCCTTGCTCTGTGGGTTAAGGATCCAGCGTTGCTGTGAGCTGTGGTGTAGGTTGCAGACACAGCTCAGATCTTGCAGTGCTGTGGCTGTGGACTGCAGCTGCAGCTCAGATTTGACCCCTAACCTGGGAATTTCCAAACACCATGGGTTTGGCCCTAAAAAGAAAAAAAAAATCAAAGAAGACATTTCTCAAAAGAAGACATACATATGGCCAACAGGTACATGAAAAGATTCTCAACATCACCAGTCATCAGGGAAATTCAAACCAAAACCACAATGAGATATCACCTCATTTCTTGTGGTGAGGATGTGGGGGAAAGTGAAACTCTGTACACTTAGTGGGAATATAAATTGGTGCAGCCGTTACATAAGTTCCTCAAAAAATTAAAACTAGAACTAACAGGAGTGAAATAAAGACCCGGTGGCTCTGCAGGTTAAGAACCTGACTAGCATCCATGAGGACTTGGGTTCAATCCCTGGCCTCACTCAGTGGGTTAAGATCCAGTGTTGCTGAAAGCTGCAGCATAGATTGCAGGTACAGCTTGGATCCTGAGTTCCTTTGGCTGTGGTGTAGGCCGGCAGCTGCCGCTCCAAATAGATCCCTAGCCTTGGAACTTCCATGAACTACAAGTGCAGGCCTTAACAAAAAAGACTAAGTTATGATCTAGCAGTTCCACTTTTCAAGATGTATGTGTCCAAAGGAATTGAAGTCAGAATCTCAAAAGGATATCTGTACCCCTATGTTCACTGCACCAGAGTTCAGAATGCCCAGATGTGGAAACAATCTAAATGTCTATTGGCAGAAGAACAGAGAAAGAAAATGTGATGTATAAACACATACAATAAAGTATTCTGCAGCCTTTAAAAATGTGGAAATCCAGGAGTTCCCATCGTGGCTCAGCAGTTAATGAACCCAACTAGGATCCATGAGGATGTGGGTTTGATCCCTGGCCTTGCTCAGTGGGTTAAGGACCTGGTGTTGCCATCAGGTGTGGTGTAGGTCACAGATGCAGCTCAGATCTGGTGTTGCTGTGGCTGGGATGTAGACCAGCAGCTACAGTTCTGATTCGGCCCCTAGCCTGGGAACCACCATATCAGTGCAAAGAAATGAAACTCAACCCCATACCTAATTTTAGGTGCAGCCCTAAAAAGACCAAAAAAAAAAAAAAAAAAAAAAAAACCTGAAAGGAAAAAACCCTATGTAAAATCTTATCCTAAATTCTATTTTTTGCATCTCAAAAGCTGAAGAGGCAAGATAGGATATCATCTGGTCATCTTCTTTTCTTAGTGAAAGGCTACAACTACAGTTCATGTAATGCTCAGCTAAGCATGGTGAGGGGATGGAAGAGTGAGAAAGAAATGAAATATATTCTTAGTAATGGAAAAAAAAGAGAGAAGAAAAGTCAACTTCAGAGGCCCTTTGAGCCATTCTGGGCCTTGGAAAGAACTGGAGATTCGAGGAGCCATTTGGGGTGAGTACAAGACACAGCCAGCAGCTGGGGTGACTGCAGCCTGGGCAGGGTAGGGCAGGATGGGGGCACTCCCTCCTCATCCATTTGAGTCAGACTGATCATTCATTTCCAATCTTCTGGGTTTGAGAGAAAAGGCTGGAAAGCTGGCTTTCCAACTGTATCCCTGCCTCATCCAGAAGCAGGTGCTTGTTATGAGGCTGGTGTGGTGAGCAGTCCCCATTCAAAGAGAACGGTGATTGACAAGCAGGGTCTCCTGGGAGGGGTGTCTAGGTGCTGCTACCTCTGAAGAGCCCACTGGGCCCCTATCCTGCAGCATTGAGGTCTTTTCTCCTTGATTTCAGAGGAATCCCTGCTCTCTGATAAACCTTTAAGCCACATTTTCTATGAGACACAAAGACCCCAGTGGAGTCTTCCAAACATGGTAAAGACTTTCACAGGATGAGAAGGTTCTAGTCACTTTTAGCTTTCCATCCTCTGCACCACTCCAGGACGGAAGAAAGCTGTGTACAAACTAGTTTCCCTTGGTCCTTCTGATTTGATCCCAAACTTCAGAATCTGCCAATCATGATCCTGGGAAGAATCAGCCACAAATGTAGGGGGGGAGCTAACATATGAGACCCAACTTATTGGCCAATTACACCCAGGTGGGGACTGGCTTGAGCTTGCAGTTTGGGCGAGGGTTGGTTCATCCCTAAGCCTTGCTTTCCTCTTCCTGGCAACACATCCTTCTGGTCAGGTCTCTGCTCCAAGAGTGAAGAAATGACAGAAACTTCTCTAGTCTCACCTGGAAGCCTGGATGAGAGGTGAGGAGGGCAGAAGCTGGACAGAGCCAAACTCCAGGACTTTTGTCTCCCCTCTGGAGGCTGCTGCATGTATGTACAAGGAGATTGAAGTGGATGGGAAAGGGCAGGGAGTCATCTGGAAGTGGCATTGGTGGAGGCGGGAAGGGGGCAGGAGGACCCAGGACCCACTGCCTGCCATCTCCACAGAGCTTCTTGGGCCCCAGCACCATGCGGCACTGCCCGTAAAAATGTTTCTTGGATGCTGTGTCCTTGATCCTCCTGAGCCGCTTCCTCCAAGAGAAAAATGCAGAGCATCCTAAGTACAGTTTATCCATGGTGAGTTCCAGAGGTGGAGCTTGGACTCCTAACCCTAACCCTTTGGGGGTGGGGGGTGGGTATATTTTCAGTTACACAAACAGTCTAAAGTCACCATGGAAGTTCTAAGAGGAATGCTGTTGAAGAATCAGGAGAGGGTTAGAGAAAAGATAATAGTGAACTAGCCTTGAAATATGTGTCGGGTTTGAATAAAGGTGAGGAAGACAAGGGGGCATTTTCCATGTGCAGAGAGCAGCCAAGGCCATGCTGTTTGGTGGGGTTGGCCCATGGGCAGCCTGCCTAGGTGAGGTCACATCCCTCTCCAGAGCCAGAGCGGTTGTGCAGAGCGCCTGCGTGGGGGTTGCGTGCGTGCCATGGCGTCCGAGGGGGTTGCGTGCGTGCCGTGGCGTGCGTGGGGGTTGCGTGCGTGCCGGGGAAGGGAGCCCCCGGAGCGACTGCTGAGGGACACCGCGGCAAGCCAGCATGGGTGAAGGAGCTGAGGGCGTGAGCAGGGCTGCAGCGGGCAGGTCCAAGGTAGGTTTGTGTTTATCTTTTTGAGAAGGGAAGAGGGTGCCTAGGATGCTTGGGAAAAGGGGAGGGAAGTTCCCAGGAAGTGTTTGGGGGAAAGGTGCGTGGTTGGGGAGGGACCGGCTTCAGTGCAGGGCAGGTATGGGGGTTGAGTGCAGGAGGGTTAGCTGCGTGGAGGGGAAGGGAGCTCAGAGGGAATGGGGAGGGCCACCGCGAGCGTGGGGGAGGGAGGGTGAGGATGGCAGCGGAGCCCCAGCTGAGAGGTTGAAGTTAGGGTTAGTTTTGAGAGGCAGGAAGAGGGTGGATGGGATCCCTTGGAAAAGTGGAGGCGAGGTCCTAGGAAGGGTTGGGCCTGTGCGAGTGCGGGGAGCGTGGAGGCGGGCAGGCACCCCTTGCCCCCCGAGCGTGCGTGGGGGTTGCGTGGGTGCAGGGGAAGGGAGGCCGGAGGGAATGGAGAGGGACACGGAGAGCCTGGGGCCCTGCGGGGAGGTTGTGAGGGGCATTCTAGGGGATAGGTTCAAGGTAGGTTTTGGTGGCTGCTGCGGTGGTGGTGGTTTTTGTTGTTGGTTTTTGGTTTTTGGTTGGTTGTTGTGAAGGGGGAAGAGGGTGGAGGATGAGGACCCCTTAGCACATGGGAGCGGAAGGATGTCAGGAAAGGAGCCCAGAGGGGTTCGTGTGGGAATGGGCCAGGGCAGCTGGGAGGGGCTTGTGGGTAGTGCCTGAACAGAGGGGAAGGGAGAGCTGAAGGGAGTGCTGAGGGCCAGGGGAGCAGGGGGGGACTGAGGTAAGGCTGTCAGTGGAGTTCCAGCAGACAGGTTCAAGTGAGGTGTTTTTTGTTTTGGTTTTTGGCTTGCTGTGTGTGTTTGTTCGTTTGATTGTTTGTTTGAGAAGGGGGTAGAGGGGTGGGTAGGTTGGATGCCTTTGAGCTGATGGGGAAAGTTTCCAGGAAGGGGGGGGGTGTGGGTGGGGGCAGAGAGGGGCGAGGGGGGCGGGGACGCTGTTGTGCAGAGCGCCTGCGTGGGGGTTGCGTGCGTGCCGTGGCGTGCGTGGTGGTTGCGTGCGTGCCGTGGCGTGCGAGGGGGTTGCGTGCGTGCCGGGGAAGGGAGCCCCCGGAGCGACTGCTGAGGGACACCGCGGCGAGCGAGCATGGGTGAAGGAGCTGAGGGCGTGAGCAGGGCTGCAGCGGGCAGGTCCAAGGTAGGTTTGTGTTTATCTTTTTGAGAAGGGAAGAGGGTGCCTAGGATGCTTGGGAAAAGGGGAGGGAAGGTCCCAGGAAGTGTTTGGGGGAAAGGTGCTTGTTTTGGGCGGGAGGAGGGTGGCGGGGAGCGGCTTGGGGGCGGCGCAGTCGTGGGGGTTGTGTGGGTGCAGGGGAAGGGAGCGCGCAGGGACTGTGGAGGGCCACCGCGAGCGTGGGGGCGGGAGGTGAGGATGGCAGCGTAGCCCCAGCTATGTATAGATTTCTAAGGTATCTCCAGACTCTTCTCCATAGTGGCTGTACCAGTTTACATTCCCACCAGCAGTGCAGGTGGGTTCCCTTTTCTCCACAGCCCTTCCAGCACTTGTTCTTTGTGGTTTTATTAATGGTCATTCTGACTGGTGTGAGGTGATATCTCATGGTTGTTTTTTTAATTTGTATTTCTCTTATAATCAACGATGTTGAGCATTTTTTCATGTGTTTGTTGGCCGTCTGTGTATCTTCTTCGGAGAAATGTGTATTCAGGTCTTTTTCCCATTTTTCCATTGATTGATTGGTTTTTTTGCTGTTGGGTTGTATAAGTTGCTTATATATTCTAGAGATTAAGCCCTTGTCAGTTGCATCATTTGAAACTATCTTCTCCCATTCTGTAAGTTGTCTTTTTGTTTTGGGTTTCCTTTGCTGTTCAAAATCTTTTCAGTTTGGTTAGGTCCCATGGGTTTATTTTTGCTCTAATTTCTATTGCTTTGGGAGACTGACCTGAGAAAACATTCATGATGTTGATGTCAGAGAGTGTTTTGCCTATGTTTTCTTCTAGGAGTTTGATGGTGTCCTGTCGTATATTTAAGTCTTTCAGCCATTTTGATTTTATTTTTGTGCATGGTATGAGGGTGTGTTCTAGTTTCATTGCTTTGAATGCAGCTGTCTAGGTTTCCCATCAATGCATGCTGAATAGACTTTCCTTTTCCCATTTTATGTTCTTGCCTCCCTTGTCAAAGATTAATTGACCATAGGTGTCAGGGTTTATTTCCGGATTCTCTATTCTGTTCCATTGGTCTGTCTGTCTGTCTGTTTTGATACCAGTACCACACTGTTTTGATGACTGTGGCTTTGTAGTATTTCTTGAAGTCTGGGAGAGTTATGCCTCCTGCTTGGTTTTTGTTTCTCAGGATTGCTTTGGCGATTCTGGGTCTTTTGTGGTTCCATATAAAATTTTGGATTGTTTGTTCTAGTTCTGTGAAAAATGTCATGGGTAATTTGATCGAGATTGCAATGAATCTGTAGATTGCTTCTGGTAGAATGGCCATTTTCACAATATTGATTTTCCCAATCCAGGAGCATGGAATATCTTTCCATTTCTTTACATCTTCTTTGATTTCTTTGATTAAGGTTTTATTGTTCTCGGCATATAGGTCCTTTACCTCCTTGGTCAGGTGTATTCCGAGGTATTTGATTTTGTGAGGTGCAATTTTAAAAGGTATCGTACTTTTGTATTCCTTTTCTAATATTTCATTGCTGGTATACAGAAATGCAACTGACTTCTGAATGTTAATCTTATATCCTGCCACTTTGCTGAATTTATTAATCAGTTCAAGGAGTTTTGGGGTTGAGTCCTTAGGGTTTTCTAGGTATAGAATCATGTCATCTGCATACAGTGACAGCTTTAACACTTCTCTTCCTATATGGATGCCTTTTATTTCTTTTGTTTGTCTAATTGCTGTGGCTAAGACTTCCAAAACGATGTTGAAGAGCAGTGGTGAGAGTGGGCATCCCTGTCTTGTTCCAGATTTGAGTGAGAAGGCTTTCAGTTTTTCCCCATTGAGTATTATGTTTGCTGTGGGTTTATCATAAATGGCTTTGATTATATTCAGGAATGTTCCCTCTATACCCACTTTGGCGAGGGTCTTGATCATGAATGGATGTTGAACTTTGTCAAATGCTTTTTCTGCATCTATTGAGATGATCATATGATTTTCGACTTTTTTTTTGTGAATGTGGTGTATGATGCTGATTGATTTACGTATGTTGAACCATCCTTGTGAACCTGGGATGAACCCTACCTGGTCATGGTGTATAATTTTTTTGATATGTTGTTGGATTCGGTTGGCTAAGATTTGGTTGAGAATTTTTGCATCTATACTCATCAATGATATTGGCTGATAGTTTTCTTTTTTGGTGGTATCTCTGTCTGGTTTTGGAATGAGGGTGATGGTGGCATCATAGAATGTCTTTGGCAGTATTCGTTCTTCTTCAACCTTTTGAAAGCGTTTAAGGAGGATGGGCACCAATTCCTCTTTATATGTTTGATAAAATTCGCCTGTGAATCCATCTGGTCCTGGACTTTTATTTGTAGGGAGTGATTTTATGACCTCTTCCATTTCATTTCTAGTGATGGGTCTGTTCAGTTGGTCTGTTTCTTCTTGATTCAGTTTTGGCAGGCTGTAAGATTCTAGAAAATTGTCCATTTCTTCCAGATTGTCAAACTTGTTGCCATATAGTTGTTCATAGTATTCTCTTATGGTTTTTTGTATTTCTGCAGTATCCGTTGTGATTTCTCCTTTTTCATTTATAATTTTGTTTATTTGGGTTCTTTCTCTCCTCTTTTTAGTGAGTCTGGCCAGGGGTTTGTCAATTTTGTTCACCGTTTCAAAGAACCAGCTCTTGGTTTTATTAATTTTCTCTATTGTTTTTTGAATCTCTATTTTATTGATTTCTTCATTGATCTTTATAATTTCCTTCCTTCTGCTGACTTTAGGACTTTTTTGTTCTTCTTTTTCTAATTCGTTTAGGTGGAGGGTTAAGTTGTCCATTTGGGATCTTTCTTCTTTTTTGAGAAAGGCCTGTATTGCTATAAATTTCCCTCTGAGCACTGCTTTCGCAGCATCCCATAGATTTTGAGAGGTTGTGTCTTCATTATCATTTGTTTCAAGGTAGTTTTTAATTTCCTTCTTGATTTCTTCATTGACCCATTGGTTTTTAAGTAGCATGTTGTTTAGTGTCCATGGAGTAGGTTTTTTCTCTTTGCTTTTCCCATGGTTGATTTCTAAGTTCATGGCATTGTGGTCAGAGAAGATACTTGAGATAATTTCTATGCTCCTAAATTTATTGAGATTCGCTTTATGTCCCAATATGTGATCGATTCTTGAGAATGTTCCATGAGCATTTGAAAAGAATGTGTATTCTGATTTTTTTGGATGTAGTGTCCTGAAGATATCAATGAAGTCTAACTTTTCTATTGTTTCCTTTAGGATCTCTGTTGCTTTATTGGTTTTCTGTCTAGAGGATCTGTCCATTGATGTGAGGGGGGTGTTTAGGTCTCCTACTATGATTGTATTCTCATCAATATCTCCCTTTATGTCTGTTAATATTTGTTGTATGTATCTGGGTGCTCCTATGTTTGGGGCATATATGTTGATGATAGTAACATCCTCTCCTTGGATGGATCCCTTAATCATTAAGTAGTGTCCTTCTTTGTCTTTCTTTATGTCTTTTGTTTTAAAGTCTATTTTGTCTGATATGAGCGTTGCGACTCCTACTTTTCTGTCATGTCTATTGACGTGAAATACTTTTCCCCACCCTTTCACTTTCAATCTATATGTATCTTTTGTCCTAAGGTGAGTTTCTTGTAGGCAGCATATTGAAGGTTTTTGCCTTTTTATCCACTCAGCCACTCTGTGTCTTTTGATTGGGGCATTCAGTCCATTGACATTTAAGGTGATAAATTGATAGATGATTATTTATTGCCATTTGAACCTCGTGTTCCAGTTGATTCTATGGTTCTCCATTCTTCCTTTCTTTTTTTTTTTTTTTTTTTTTTTTTTTGTTGGATGGTCTCCTGTTATTATCTGCTTGAGTGTATTTTTTTTTTCATTTTTTGTAAATGCAATATTTGGTTTTGGCTTGTGGTTGCCCTGTTTTTTAAGTATGCTAACCCCTTCCCATAATTGTGTGTTTTAGCCTGATGGTCCTGTAAGTTCAAACACTTCATTACTATATTAAAAATTAAGAAGAGAGACATACATACAAACAAAAAGGGTTATTTACCTCCTAACATCCCTTGCCCACATTTTGTGGTTTTGATGACTCTTTTATTTTTTTCTTTTTAATTTTATTTTGTTTGAAGTATGTTCATGATTAAATCTGTATGCTGGCTTATTTGAGTGACTGCTCTCTGATTGCAATTTCCTCAGTCCTAGTTCTTCCTCTTCTTCTTCTTCTTTTTTTTTTCTTTTCTTTTTTCTTCCCTTTCCTTCCTTTTTGGTTTAGAGAAGCTCTTTCAAAATTTCCTTTAACCTGGGTTTTGTGTTGCTGTATTCTTTAAGTTTTTGTTTGTTGGGAAAAATTTTTATTTCCCCTTCTATTTTAAATGATATTCTTGCTGGATAAAGTATTCTAGGTTGCATATGTTTTCCTTGTAGCACTTTAAATATCTCTTGCCATTCCCTCCTGGCCTGTAGTGTTTCTGTAGAGAAATCAGCTGATATTCTTATGGGGGTTCCCTTGTAGGTAACATTCTGTTTTTCTCTTGCTGCCTTTAGGATCCTCTCTTTATCACTAACTTTTGCCATTTTTATTATGATGTGTGTTGGTGTGGGTCTGTTTGGGTTCAGTTTGTTTGGGGCCCTCTGTGCTTCTTGTATCTTGAACCCATTATCCTTTAGATTTGGGAAGTTTCCATCGATAATTTCTTCAAATATATTTTCCATTCCCTTATCATTTTCTACTCCTTCTGGAATTCCTATTATGCGTAGATTGGCCAGCTTTCTATTATCCCATAGGTCTCTTATATTGCTTTCCAGTTTTTTGATTCGGTTTTCTGTCTGTTGACCGGATTGAGTGATTTCCATTATTCTATCTTCCATATCACTGATTTGTTCTTCTGCATTATTCATTCTGGTTTTTACTGCCGTTAGTTCAGTTTGCGTCTCTGCAAATGAATGTTCTAGTTTCTCTTGGCTCCTCCTTATATTTTCTAGTTCCTTTCTGAGGGTATCTGCGTTACTGTTCATATCTTCTCTTAATTCCTTCAGTATTTTCCCTATTTCTCTTTTGAACTCCAGGTCTGTCAGACTGCAGAGATCTGTTTCATTGTTGACTGTTTGAGGTGAGTTCTCCTGTTGGTTTGACTGGGGGTGGTTTCTCAGCTTCTTCATCTTGCTTGTTGTTTTCTTTCTCCTTTTGGAGTTGTACTCTCCGTGATCGGGTAGTGTTTGCCTTGTCACTACCGTGGAATATTTCCTGAGGGCTGGCGTTGTTGGTCAATCTTTTTTAAGGCAGTGTGGCTTTTCTGGAGTGTTGATGGGGCTAACAGTGTTTCTTTGAAGCAATGGAGGACTTCCTGAGGGCAGACAGGACTGGGAGGTCCACCCCACGATGGTAGCAGATTTCACTTGGTCATGCAGAGCTTGCTCTGGTGTTTTTAGGCTGTGGGGTTCTTGCAGGGAGTTGGCGGTGTTGGGCAGCTGCTCTTCAGGGGTGCATCACCCCCTGGGGGCTGGAGAAGCTATCTGGGTCACTGAGAACCTGAGAGGCTCTTCCCTAGGGCAGCCCAACTCAGAAGGACAGCCTGAGGATGTAGGTGAATCTTTTCACAGTCTGGCTGAGCTTGTTGCAGCTTTTCTGGGCCGCAGGGGCCCTTCCAGGGGGCTGGTGGTGCTGAGCAGTTATTTCACAGGAGTGGGGCATCCCCTGGGAGCTTGGGCGGGTAGCAGGGCCCTTGGAGACCCAAGAGGCTCCTCCCCAGGGCAGCCCGACTCAGAAAAACCATCTGAGATCTTTTCCCAACTCGGCCAGGCTTGTTGCAGCTTTTCTGTGCTGCAGGGGGTGCTGCCTGGAGCTGGCAGTCCTATGCAGCTGGTCCACTAGGTCTCAGCACCCCCTGGGGGCTTGGGCGGGTAGCAGGGCCCTTGGAGACCCAAGAGGCTCCTCCCCAGGGCAGCCCGACTCAGAAAAACCGTCTGAGATCTTTTCCCAACTCAGCCAGGCTTGTTGCAGCTTTTCTGGGCTGCAGGGGGTCCTGCCTGGAGCTGGCAGTCCTATGCAGCGGGTCCACTAGCTCTCAGCACCCCCTGGGGGCCTGGGCGGGTAGCAAGGCCCTTGGAGACCCAAGAGGCTCCTCCCCGGGGCAGCCCGTCTCAGAAAAACCGTCAGAGAATTAGGCCGATCTATTCACAGTCTGGCTAGGCTTGTTCTAGCTTTTCTGGGCTGCAGGCCTTTTCTAGGGTGCTGGTGGTGTTTGGTGCTGCTCTGCAGAAGTGTAGCCCCTCCAAAGGGCAAGCAGGCCTGTGCAGGGACAGCCCCTGTGGTGGTAGGCTTCAGGCAATTGTTGAGACCAGCCCTCCTGGATGGCAGGTTGCCCCAGGTCCAGCGAGAGCATAGGGGGTGGTGGGGGCGGGGGGGATGCACTGGGAAGCGCAGCTTTCTGCTAGCTAGCGGACCTGTAAGCTTGCTGTGGTGTGGGGGGTATTCTATGGGGACCCACCCCTTCTTCTCTCCCCTCCCCAGCACGGGTGCAGACCAGGCTCTTCTCCCAGGTTCCCTCTGAGGCGGCTTTCCACTTCCCCGCCCTTAGAGTATTGCTCCCTTCCTCTGCGACAGCTTTGTTTTCTAGTCTCCCAGGCAGTCTCTGCCCCTTCAAATGGTTTAGAGACCTCCCAAGCAGTTTCCGCTCTGCCCCGCCCCCTAGCCCGGGGACTAATCTCTGGAGCCAAGGTCTTGGTACCCAGCCCCCACCCAGGCGTCCCCCGGCCTCCTCTCGGGGACTAACCTTCAGAGGCAAGGTCTCGGTGCCCAGCCCCCAACCAGGCGTCTCAATTTTTGGTGACTTTGCCCGTAGTTCAGATGGTCCGTTGGGTTCTTGATGGGTTTTTCCGTACTCCAACTTACTGACTGCTACACTCTTCTCTGCATCTGGAGATTCCTCCGGTTCGTTTGATCTTTCCCCCGTGTAGGTGACTTTCCAGGGTGCGGGATCCCTTTCTCCTCCGCAGTTCCCTTTCGGGAGCGCCCATCCCACTCGGATTCACCTTCTCTCACTCTCCTCTTTTCTCCCGTTCTGCCCAATAATTTCACGAACTTCTTGCCGTTATTGGAGTTTAGGTTCCTCTGCCAGCGATTGGTTGCTGTTCTGTGTGAGTCATTTCTTCTGTAGATGTGCTTTTTTTGTTGTGTTTGTGTGAGAGGGCGAGCGTGTCCCCCTACTCCTCCGCCATCTTGTCCTCCCGTATCGGATTTTTCTTATTCTTTAGCTCACCTTTAGTCCTTTACCCTAAGGAATAATCATACTTTGCATCTCTGCAGAAAGTTTTGTAGCAACCTAAGACTGTAAAATAAGACTTTGGCTAAAAAATGGTCTGTATCAATAAAACGGAAATTTATGTAGTGATGTATAATGATATTTTAGAAAATAATGTCAGGTTCATGATGCATTGTTATGGAAAAACAAAGGTTACAATAAAACACTATGTAAAGCAAGACCTGTTATTTTAAACATACAAATCAGAAAATAGAGGCTAGCATACAGAGAAGACTAGAAAGAAATTTATCAAAATATTAATAGTGATTATCTATGGGTAGTGGATTTCCTAGTATTTTTTTTGTTTTGTTTTCCCTGTGCAACTAGATATTCCAAATGAACATTATGTTATCATTATAATTAATAAATTATTAAAAAATGCTGCCTTGAACATTGATAATATTTATTTGTGACAGTATTATTTTACTGTTAGCTTATTTAATATTCTACTGTATCTTTTGGCTCCTAAAGTAACTCTTCCTTGAGAAAGTTAATTGAGCTGTTAGGTATGTAAACTTAGTATCTCAGGCTGTGTATAACTTCAGTTCAGGTCCTTTATATTGGTGGGTAAATTTAACCTTTGATAGACTTATCTATTGTCTTACTCAAAGTAGTTTCTTCAATAAAATTAGAATTTTCTATTTTACTTTAACCGATCATTTGGGAACTAGAGTAAAGTAATCCTTACTGAAGTTATCTTTAATTTTACTTTTCTAAAAGGAGTTGAATAAAGTCACTACTCAACTGGCTCAGGTCACTACACATTTGCAGGATAAGCAAGAATATGGCAGTCAGGTGAAAAGTCATCTTAAAGAATATAAAGAGAAACATCTCTCTTTAGAACAGAAAACTGAAGAATTAGAAGGTCAAATTAGGGTTTGTATAAAAGAAACTGAATTTCGCCATATTTTCTGTTCCTGTAGCAATGTAATTGATGACTCAGATGGAATCTAAGATTTCAAACTTTCAAACAAAGGTTAAGCTGTGATGTAAAAGTTTTAAAAATTAAAAAAAAAGAAAGATTTCTCATCATGGTGCAGGGGTTAACAAATCCGACGAGGAACCAAGAGGTTGCGGGTTCGGTCCCTGCCCTTGCTCAGTGGGTTAAGGATCCGGCGTTGCCATGAGTTGTGGTGTAGGTCGCAGATGCAGCTCGGATTCCATGCTGCTGTGGCTCTGGCGTACGTAGGCCAGCAGCTACAGCTCCGATCAGACCCCTAGCGTGGGAACCTCCATATGCCACGGGAGCTGCCCAAGAAATAGCAAAGAGACAAAAATAAATTAAATAAATAAATAAATAAATAAATAAATAAATATATAAATGGAGTTCCCATCGTGGCGCAGCAGAAATGAGTCCAACTAGGAACTATGAAGTTTCAGGTTCAATCCCTGGCCTTGCTCAGTGGGTTAAGGATCTGGCGTTGCCATGAGCTGTGGCGTAGGTTGCAGATTTGGCTTGGATTTGATGTTGCTGTAGGCTGTGACATTGCTAGGTGTAGGCTATAGCTCTGATTTGACCCCTAGCCTGGGAACCAAAAAAAATTACCTGTGCTTTTTCTTGTTTGATTTTTGAATTCCATCTTTACTTTTAACTTCTTTGTTAAAGGAGGGCTTTTGCAAATAGCAGTTAACATATATACTGGTTCCATGGTATGTGTAAATATTTCAAAGAGACAGCCAACCAGGGATCTACTCTGTAATTATGAGGAACTTATTTTTTGTTTTGCTATATCATTCCTGTCTCTTTCCCTCTTTATTCCAGTATAATATTCAGGGATGGCATATTTCTTCCTATTTTAAACTTTACATTTATACTCTTTGGGTTTTGTTTCTAATTTAATATCATTTAAATTTATTATAATTTACACTATGGTAAACTTCTTTCTTTAATACAACTCCAGATGAAAGTTTGGAGCTAAAGAGATTAAGTGGCTACACATATGAGAGAAGGATTTGACCTGAGTCCCTTGTCCTTTAAATTAAAACTGCTGTAAGTTAAAAATTTCTCAAGTTACTATATATATAAGTTATACCTCCACTGTCAGATAAAGCACTTCTGTACAACTGTAGAATCCTGGGCTTTGAATTTGTATACATCCACATCCACATCAGTATAACGTGGAAGAAGAAAATTACATTTTCAGATCTTCTCTGCATTCCTTTTTTTATTTTCTTTATGGTCAATAACATGGCATGACAAATTACTCGACATAATGGTTGAAAAAAACAAAAAACTAATTTTTTAGATGAAGGCGTCTCATGAGAAGTCTATTTAAGTATCTTTTAAAAATAGTTATTTAGAACCAATAATATTTATTGTAACCTATCACAACATTGGATATTAGATATTTTTTCTAATCATTGTTTTAGGACGTATTCCATCTGTTACATAGAATTAACATAGTTACATTGAGTGTCAAATATAAGCCTTGAGTAAGAACTACAGGTACCTAGATTGGCTTATAAAATATTTAGGGCACAAAATTTTTTACTGCTATACAAGAAAATGTCTTGCTCATAGATTTTTGAACTATGTACTTAACAGTTTGACTTTTTTTTGGCTTCACCTATGGAATGTGGAAGGGCCTCAGCCAGGGATCAAACTTGCACCACCGCAGCAACCTGAGCTGCAGCAGTGACAATGCCGGATCCTTAATCTGCTGAGCCATTAGGGAACTCCTGACTTTTGTGAATTTGTAAAAGTGCCCACAGTTATATCTACATGAATGACACAAAAATCACACTGTGAAGAACAATGATCTCTAGATGAAGAGATTGAAGAAGCAAAATCAGAAGTTTAATTGGTTTTATGTTTAGGGTCAATAGGTGTTAATGAGAAGGATGACATGACAACTGCATTTTAGTTGTGAATAGTTCTAATTATCTCAGTATTATTAACTGTGATTATAAAGGAGTACATATTTTAAGTGGGCCCATGTGTGAACCTGTTACTTAGTTTTTTCGGACTTTAGTTAATAAATTTTACGCAGGTAACAAATATAATTATTTTAAGTTTTTCTCTTAGAGTTAATTTTGAAAATTAAAAACTCAGTGACTGCTTCTCCTATAGGAAGCCTGCTGCTAGGTTTTCTTAAATATTCCATGATAAATGGCAGCTTTATTCAGTGAAAGCTTCAGAGTGTATTTTTTATTATAACAGATATTTTTGGCTATTTTTGTGTGTTATGTCAACACCAGTTTGAATGTAAACAAAAGTGGTATAATGTTATAGTAGATAATTGACATTAAAGTTGTTATTATATTTCTTCAATAGAAATTGGAAGCTGATTCACTTGAAGTTAAAGCAAGCAAGGAGCAAGCTTTGCAGGATCTACAACAGCAAAGACAACTGAACACAGATTTAGAGCTTAGAGCTACAGAATTGAGTAAACAAGTTGAAGTGGAGAAAGAAACATAAGCTTAATGACTTAAGGGGGAGCATTGTAAACTAAGAATTAACATATTTTTAAGATTTCAATTTTATCATCACATCTTTAAGGATTTACTTGATTCTATAAACTGCTTATATTAACATGAATAAAAATAAATCCATATAATATGGTTAAATAGGAGGGCTTGTTACCAGTCACATTTCAGCAGACTTTGTCTTTAAATGCCAAATATTCCATTCCGACTGTGTTGACGGACTTGATCTGTGGCAAGAGCATGAAGATTTTTGACTCTCAGTAGTAAAGATGGAAGTTGGGTGCGTGGGAAAGTTACCTTTCAGAGAAATGAAATAAAACCCATCAATAATTAAGTTGTTTTACACCTTCATGGTTGCATCCTTGTTTTGGGAGGGATGACAAAATTTTTTTGTTCTCATATCTAGTACATTGGGTCCTGATACTGTGAATTTGAGGATATACAGGTGCAAATGGCATTTCTTCTCACTGATAACATCATAGTTTCCAGTGCTGACGTTTGGAGAGTACACCTGATCCTTTGTATCACCCACTAACTTGGTTGTCACCTCTGGAAGCCAGTCATGTGTCTTTGAAGGTGACCTCTGAGTTGCTTCTTGTTCTCTTTCCCAAGGACACTTATGGGATCAGTGGTTCTTTCCACTTCTACTAAGGTTTTTTTTGTTTGTTTTTTTTTTTTTTTTCCCTTTATACGAACATTTCCTATGTTGGGTCCTGCCTTTCTAGAGTACTACCTAAGAAAGGCAAGCTAGGTAAACATATCTAGAGTTTGACTAAACCCTCAACCTTGGTTGAAAGGCTCAGCCCACATAACAGGGCACAGGGCCCCCCTTTCTCAAGGGCCACTGATGCTATTCAAGCCCACCAACTTCCATCTTATATTTTCATTCCTCTGCAGTTTAATATATTTTCAAATATCTTTTGTGATTTCTTCTTTGATCATGGTTAGTTAGAAGTATTTTGTTTACTTGTCAAATATTTGGGATTCTTGTAGATATCTTACTGTTACTGGTTTCTCATTTAATTCCACTGAGGTCAGAGAACATACTCAGACTTTTCAAACTGTTTTATTTAGGGCCCAGTATATGGCTTATCTTGGTTAATTTTCCATGGGTACACATATGTGTTGTTGGGTAAAGTATTCCATAAATATCAATTAGGTTGAGGTAGTTGATAATATTGTTCTAATCTTCCATATCCTTGCCATTTTTTCCCTTCTGGTCATTTCTATCAGTTTCTGAGAACGGAGTGTTAAGGTTTCCCAGATCATGTGTGGTTTTTTTTTTTTCATTTTGATTTGTTTTGTTTTTTTATTACTAAGTGACTTTAAAAAAACAGCTAAGTTTTGCAGTCACTATGAAGGCCTTTATTTCTATTGCTGTCTTTGATTCACATAGTCATATGATTTTATAATAATTATTTGTGGGAAAGTTAAATAGCATAGTGAATAAATATATCAAGTCCTAATTTCAAGGTTGCTTGACATGGATTTTAATTATATTAAAATGGTAAAGTAATAATTAGTACAATGACTTTTCTGTTTAGACCTTTAAAAATCAGTGCGGTACAGGATCCTATGAATGTAGTTCACTTTTCTAGCTACTTTTTAGAAAGTAAAAGTAAGTTTCTGGGACTAAAAGTTCGAAATTTTCAAGGTATATGTGCAGCTCTGGTATTGTATTAATACCTAACTTCAATTATGTGGCTGATATAGCTTTTAATAATCTCTCTTTAACATATTGTTCAATTTATAGTAAGTACATTGATGGTAAAATACACTAGAAAGAGGATACATTCTAGAAATACTACTTTGCATCTGGTTTTATTTTCTCTTTAGAAACTTGTTGATCTTTAATATGTGCTTTTCCTTTGATATGCATATAAACATAATTGTATTCATTTTATGAAAAGAGAAGTCTTTAACTCTTACAGCAATATGTGCAATTCCTTATTCTTATAAATTTTTACTGATTTAGCTACAGAAAGCATTTTTTAAGGGGCAAATAATAACAAATCTCTTACATAATCTGCTAGGTTCTAAGATTACAATAAATCTTTTGTCCTTCCTCTATCTGAAATGAGATATTCTTCTATTTTTTTCCTACTTACCTTATGTGTTTTGAAGTTTAAGTCGTTTCAAAGATATAATGTGTTTTATGTTTTCAAGGAAGGAGGCAAATTTCTGTATGTTCAGGGGTTAATAGGTTCTTTAGAGTACAGGGAAAACTTTTCTGGCTGTCGTAGGCTAGGTTTGCTCTATGCACAGTTTTCTTTGGGGATTAAGTCAGGGGCGTTAGATGGTCTTGACTTTACCACTAATTTATTTACTTGAGGTAAATCTTCTTTATCTGTTAAATAGTCAGAACAGATGTTCTACGGCATTTTTTTGGTTGTGTGGTTTTATTATTTTTTGACTAAATTTTTTTTGCTTTTTTTTAAAAAAAAAATTACAGTTAATTTATAATGTTGTACCAACTTCTGCTGTACAGAAAAGTGACCCAGTCATATACATGTATATATACATACACACACACATATATACATATTACTTTTCTTATATTATCTTCCAAGATATAGTTCCCTGAGACTTGATATAGTTCCTGTGTTATACAATAGGACTTCATTGCTTATCCATTCTAAATGTAATAGTTTGCTTCTACTAACCTCAAACTCCCAGTCTGTCCCATTTCCCCTTGGCAACCACAAATCTGTAAGTCTGGGAGTCTGTTACTCTTTTGTAGATAGGTTCATTTTGTGCCATTTTTTTGAGGGGGGAGGGGCTGCCCATGGAGCTGCTGGGCCAGAGATCAGATTTAAGCTGCAGCTGAGACCTATGCCTCAGCTGCACCAATGCTGGATCCTTTAACCCACTGTGCTGGGCCAAGGATTGAACCTGCATCCTACCAATTCCATTGCGCCACAGTGGGAACTCCTGTGCCGTATTTCAGATTCTGCGTTTAAATGAAATAGGGTATTTGTCTTCCTCTTTTTTCTTAATTTCACTTGGTATGAGAATCTCTTGTTCCATATGTGTTGCTACAAATGGCATTACTTCATTCATTTTTATGGCTGAGTAGTATTCCATTGTATATATGTACCATATCTTCTTAATCCATTAATCTGTAGATGGACATTTAAGTTGTTTCCATGTCATGGCTATCGTGAATAGTGCTGCAGTGAACATGGGAGTGCATTTATCTTTTTGAATGAAAGTTTTGTCTCGATATATGGCCAGGAATAGGACTGCTGGGTCATATGGTAGTTCTGTATTTAGTTTTCTGAGGAATCTCCATATTATTGAACCTCCATGGTGGTTGTACCAATTTACATTCTCACCAACAGTGTAGGAAGGTGCCCTTTTCTCCACACCCTCTCCAGCCTTTGCTATTTGTAGACTTACTAATGATGGCCATTCTGACTGGTGTGAGGTGGTACTGGCTTGATACATTAAATTATTATTTTTACTTCTTAAGGATACAAAAAAGTTTAAAAAAGTAATAATTTATTTTGAATGGTAAATTAGAGGTGATAAATTATGCATTATTAAATTTTTTCTTAAATAGCATATCCAGTACAAAGTTGGATCTACAGAAGAAATCTGAAGCACTTGAAAATATTAAGCAAGTGCTTACCAAGCAAGAAGAAGGAAAAAAAAATCCTTAAACAAGAAAATAGAAAATTTAAGTCAAAATGCAAAAATGCAGCAGGAAGAATTGAATAACAAAATTCAAGCAGCAGTGACAGAACTACACAAAGTGAAGATGGAGAAAGAAACTCTAGTAACAGAGCTTTCTGGAGCAAAAGAGGAATTATCAAAAGTTTCTGATTCTTTGAAGAACTCCAGAAGTGAATTTGAAAAGGAAAGTCAGAAGGGAAAAGCTGCTATACTAGATATGGTTAGTTGTTTATATTTACTTTTTTTTTTAAGCAGAAGTGATAATATTTAAAATGTACTGATTCTTCTGCCTAATTCATATTTGACATTTTCTTTTTTGCTTTATAGGGCCACACCCATGGCATGTGAAAATTCCCACAGGAGGGGTTGGATTGGAGCCACAGCTGCAGGCCTACAACACAGCCACAGCAATGTGGGATCTGAGCTGCATCTGTGACCTACACAACAGCTCATGGCAATGCCAGATCCTTAACCCACTGGGTGAGGCAAAGGCCAGGGATCAAACCCGTACCGTCATGGTTACTAGTTGGATTCATTTCTGCCAAGCCACAATGGAAACTCCTAAAAAAAAGATTTTCATGTTACTTTTATGTTCCTTTCTGTTTGGAGAAAACATCTATCTGTACACATTCCCTCTTAAAGTATATGTGATTATTTTTATTTATCATTTCAACACTTTCTTTTTAAGAATTTCCTTGCTTCCTTTTTTTTGAAGCATATTATTCTACGTTTAAAATAGCATAATTTGGAATTACCTGGTGGCTCAGGGAGTTAAGGATCCAGCATTGTCATTGCTGTGGCTTGGGTCATTGCCGTGGTGTGCATGGGTTTGATCCCTGGCCAGAGAACTTTTGCACACCACAGATGTGATCAAAAAAACCAAACCATATCCACAACCACATAAGTTATTTAATTTAATTAATTCTGTGACAAAAAATGTGGCTTCCAAACCAAAGTTTTCTAAAATCTTGCCCAAATACTATCTAAATTATTTATTGTGACTCTTGGTTGATGATTGAAACACTTAGCCTTTTCCTGTTCCTCCTTCCTTACTGCTATAATACTTGCCTGTTTTTATTAATGAAATGGGATTATTTTGTCCCATCTTCAATGATCAGCAATTCTGGTTTATTTCCTTCTAACGACCTTATAAGCTTGTAAACCAAAAGTCTTATTTTACTACAGATATTTTCGGCATAATATAGTTTCCATTTTTTTAGGAGAAAACCTGCAAAGATTTAAAGCATCACCTTGAAGTACAGATAGAATGCACACATAAGGAACAGAATGAACTGAAAAACTCACTTGAAAAAGAGGAGCTAAGATTTTCTTTTTCTGTAACAAAATATGTTATAGCATAATAAGGTATTTATATTTTCAAAATATTTTCAGTGATAATTAGGTCAAAAGAAGGTTTATTTCATTTGTGTTCTACCCACTACTAAAAAGAGTTAACCTAGTTTTTGATAAGAGGCCTAAAATAAAAGTAGTTAATTAAAGATGGAAAATTGAGTAATCTAACTATAGAGTTATAATTAGATAATTTAGATTAAGGCAGACTACTATGGATAAAAAAAAGTCTTGATAGGCTTTCCATAGAAATGAAATTTTAAGGGCAATTTCATGGACATTGATATTAATATATTTGATAATGGTTGTTTAACAATGAAGAGATTTGTTGGCGTTCCTGTCATGGCTCAATGGTTAACAAACCCGACTAGTGTCTATGAGGATGCAGGTTTGATCCCTGGCCTCGCTTCGTGGGTTAAGGATCCAGCGTTGCCATGAGCTGTGGTGTAGGTTGCAGATACAGCTTGGATCTGCTGTTGCTGTAGCTGTGGTGGAGACAGGCATTTACAGCTCCGATTTGACCCCTAGCCTGGGAATCTCCATGTGCCACAAGTGCGGCCCTAAAAAGCCAAAAAAAAAAAAAAAAAAGATTTTCTGTGGTTAATACTTCTGTTGTTCTCCATCAAAAGAAGCAAGAGTATAATATACATTAAGCGAGTATAGTAATATGTTGCTATTTTTTCTGAAGGCATACCTCCAGCAGCCAGAGTCCAGGCATGTAGCTTTCTAGAGATCTGATTTGATAAAGTAGTGAAACCTGGTCCTGACACATCTGTAGTGTTGTGTTCTGGTTGTTGCTTGAAAGAAGACACCTGTGTTTTAGATGCCAACATGTAACTGGCAAAATTATGGTGGTTTAGTGTATAAGTTCTGAATCCAGATTGTCCAGATTTATATCCTGGTTGTGCCACTTAATAGCTGTGCTGTCTTGCCTTGTCTTAGGCTGACAACTTGATCTCTCTGTGTTCCAGTTTTCTCAGTAGAAGATAAGGCTAATAAGAGAATGTTCACTATAGAATTATTTTGAGAAATAAATTGGTTAATATATTTCAAAGTGCTTAGAAAACCAGCTTAACAAAATAAATGGTCAAATGTTAGCTATTACTTTGTCATTGGTTATCATAACCAGTGGTACTTGTTAATCATTATTGTTATACTACCTGATTCCTGCTTTGCACAAAATATTTCCCTTTGTGTTGGAGATAAGCTGAAGCACTGAATTTTTTTCAAAAGTTACTCAGAATACGGTCAAATTGCTCAAATTATGTTCATAGTGAAATATGCATAAAACATGAAACATGACCTTAGCTAGAAATGTCGGAGAATGTGTAGTTCTCCTTGGCCACAGAGGAACCTCTCTTAGCTTCTATATGATGTCTAATTTTGAACAGAACTATATCCTAGTAGATTGTAAAAAGAAGGTATTAACAAAATATTCCTCAGATCTCTAAATGACAAATTGTGTGCGGTATAGTTTAGTTTCATCAAATACTAAACATATTTGCCAAAATTATTTTGGTTTTATTGCAGTTAATATGAAGCTATCCTTTCTGATGGTGGCTAACAGGCTCAGGTAGCATTTGCATATCCTTGAAAGGCAGTAGACATTTCAGCAATCTAGAGATGAATGCTGTTTTTCCCTATGTTATGATGTAAAGGAATAGTCCATTTCCAAGCTCTATCCAAATATATAAGTTAAAAAGGAAAGGAGGATTAAACAAATATTGAAGATTAATTCAGCATGCCATCTAATAGTGCATAGTGTCAGTCATGAAAGCTCTGTGAGGACAGGGATTTTTCTTTTGTGGTTTACTAGTGGATTGTTTATGGCCATCAGACCCAGTAGTTTCTACTTAGAGTAGTGCTTAGCTTGAAGTAGGGTGAATGGATAAAAGAATGCTAAACAGATTTTTATTTTCTTTTAGACTTCTCATCAGTTGAAATTGGAGTGCAATTCAATGCAGGGACAACTAATGCAGGCCCAGAAGAGTTTAAAACAAAAGGAAAAAGAAGAACAACGACTTCAGGGTAACAGAAATGAGTTAAAGCAACTGACTGAACAGAAGAAAAAGCAAATTGAAGCACTCCAAGGAGAGATTAAAAGGTAGTGATATTTGTTTTCTTTTTATGGGAAGATAGTGATATTTGTTTTCTTTTTATGGGAAGATAGTGATATTTGTTTTCTTTTTATGGGAAGCAAAATTGTGCATTGAAAATAGTAACATGATAATTAACACAGATGAGGTGCAACAAAGAAAAATTTATACATGCTCAAATTTTTTGAAGTTAAAATACACAACTGTACTTCTATGATTGACTAAGTCTGGATTTCCATTCACTGTAATCATGTTGTTCGATAATTCTTATAACACTAATCATTTGTTTGATAGACAAAACTTTTTGTAAAATAAGATACAACAACATTGAGAAAAATGTATAAACATCTCTAGTGTATTAGAAAATTTTAAAGGAATTTAGCAATAAATTATCCTTATTAAGGGAAATAATCAAGATAAAAAATCACAATGTGAGATATATTTATATCTACTATAACGTATATAATGTAGGTTTCATATGGTTATAATTGTTTGATACTTTTAAGTTAAATCATAATGGTTTTTATTTCCAAACCTATGATAAGTTATTATTAAGCATCTGTTGTTCATTCTTAAATATGTTTTAATATTTGTCCAGACCAAGAGTTGATAAAAGTGGAATGAACTTAGTGTTTGAACAAAATGAGGTTTTCCTCATGGTTGTTCTATGTTAATTCATGCAGGGAGAAGGGAGATATAAAATCCTTAATATGTAGAACCAAATACTTCATAGCATTAAGAGCTGGCTTGTCATATTACTAGAGGAAAAAAAATAACCCCACAAATACATTCTTTTATGTGGACCTCTGTTTTACAACCATTATTATGGCTGCTTTACAAAAGAGTAATTTTCTAATGACCCTTTATTCTTTTTTTGTGTGTTATCATATGTAATCAGAAGTCAGGATATAATTATCACAATATGTATTTTGGTTTATGATTTGATATCTTGAGTTCATTTGTTTTTTCAAAATCCATTAGCCTCAAGAGTTCCCATTGTGGCTCAGGGGTTAAAGAATCTGACTAGGAACCATGAGGTTTCAAGTTCGATCCCTGGCCTTTCTCAGTGGGTTAAGGATCTGGCAGTTGTGGTGAGCTATGGTGTAGGTTGTAGACGAGGCTCAGATCTGGCATGGCTGTGGCTGTGGCATAGGCTGGCAGTTGCAGCTCCAATTAGACCCCTAGTCTGGGAACCTCAATATGCCTTGGGTGCAGTGCTAGAAAAAGACAAAAACAAACAAACCAAAGAAATCCATTAGTCTCATATTAAAGTATTCCTTAGATCATTTTTATAGCACCTGATTTAATAAGTAAAAAGTCTTAACAACTATTAGCACATTTTCTTTCTTTTAAATTACTAGCTACAACAAGATTTCTTCCAGATTTATGGTTAATGTATATTTCTTCTACTTTGCATGGCTTTACTAGATACCACCTTAAGAATTATGAGATTTAGAGGAAGTGTTGTTATCAGTAGTTGTCTTACATGGGTCTGTTAAAACAAATATACCATAGACTAGGTGGCTTAAAACAATAAGCATTGATTTCTCAGAGTTCTGGAGACTGGGAAACTTAGAATAAAGGTACTTGGCATAGCTAGTGTCTGATGAGGGTCCACTCTGGCTTGTAGACAGCTGTATCCTGATATGACTGAGAACAGTTATCTCATTCCTTCTTAGAAGGGCACTAATCCCATTCACAAGGATTCCACCCCCATCATCTAATGATCTCCCAAAGATCCACTTCTACATACCATTACATTGGGGATCTAGGCTTAAACGTGCATTTTGGAGACATTCATTCACAGTAAGTAGTTCACTTATGCTAGTGCATGGATGCCAGAAAAAGGGACACAATTTTTAACCCTGAGGGAGTGCTGGGTGGATATCCAGTCTCTAAATTAGTTTTGGAATTTGGAGTAACTAGAGAATCATTGAGAGGCAAGAGTAGTTTGGCTTTATTGAGGAGCAGCATAATATCCTGGAAAGAAGGTAAATTTTAGAGTCAGGCAGATCTGAATTTAAATTTCATGTTATACGTATTATTAGGTTTATGGTCACAGGGAAGTGATTCATCTTTCTGAATTAATATAATGGGGTCATAGAGTTGTTGTCTACTCTGCCAGTGTCATGTTGCAAACAAAATAGTTGTGGGATAGTATATGGAAGTAGGCAAGCTGTGATCCAAGACTGTCAGTGCGCACGGCAAACCACACAGTGATGGTCTGTGGAAACTTATTAGTGGGCCACAGGGAAATAGGAAAAACAGGGATAAAGTTTAGGGTATAGATGTGTATGTGTACATACACTATATATAAGACACACATGCATATACTTCCTTTTTTTTAATGTGATTGTTTGGGAACCACTGAACAAGGATCCAGCACGGCTGTAAGTTATCGGTTCCTACAGCAACTTTATTTGAAACCTAATGTGGGAATACAGATTGAATAGGATATGGCCCCTATTCTTAAGTAGCTTATAATTTAATGAGGAAGCTGGTATGTAAGGACAAAGAAAATTGTAATAAAAAAGAGAAAAAAATAGAGCTCAGTAGAAGTTTTGGCTGGCTTTTTAGAGGAGCTGGCATTTCAACTGGATCTTTAAAGATGATTATAATTTTGAAAAGTTAAAAAAAGGAAGAAGGAGTTCCCATTGTGGCTAAGTGGTAACGCACCTGACCAGTACCCATGAGAATTCGGGTTTGATCCCTGGCCCTGCTCAGTGGGTTAAGGATCCAGCATTGCCAGAAGCTGTGGCACAGATGCGGCTTGAATCTGGTGTTGCCATGCCTGTGGTGTAGGCTGGCAGCCTCAGCTCCGAATTGTCCCCTAGCCTGGGAACTTCTATATGCCATGGGTTCTGCCCTAAATAAATGAAGAAAGCAGATATTTCAAGGAGGAAGCAATACTAGCAAAGTTTTTGAAACTTAAAAAGATGTCATTATAGGAGGTTCGCTATTGGAATACATGGTAAGTGGAGAAGTGAGGGGAGATAAGGCTACAGAATTGGGTGAAGTAAGATCAGAGTAGATGGATAACTGTTTCTACATTAAATACTTGATATTGGAAGGTTAAAGGTTTTTAAGAAGGGGGAAATGTGATCATACCTGTTTTAGTACAAAAACTGATCACTGTGTGAAGGGTAAATTGCAAATGACGGACCCTCCTGTATTCTCCTTTGGAATGTTGGATTTAATTCCATTAAAATAATTATCAAACTGTTACATTGACCTGTTGTTTTTTTTAACCTACCCACTAATAAATTTGAATTTCCAAAATCAGAGAACTGTGTTTTCTAACAAATAAGCTATCAGTGATTTAAAAAGAATGAATGGATGAATCAATGAATGAGCCTGTCATTTGGAGTTGATAAAATGAAGGTCCAAATATAAGCCCCAGAGGGCAATGATGATCATTGTTAAGACTTTGTAGAGTACTTTGGTGAATAAAGAGAAAGAAATCTGGATTTGTGGGGGGGTGATGTTAAAGTAGTAGTCTACCAAAAAAAAAAATGCAGTATAGTCTTCAACATGAAAAATAATGTCATAATGAAGAATCATTGGAGGGGATATGGGGTATTATCTGATAATGTATGGGTGATCAATGCCCTTCCCCCCCTTAGGCATCCCCTTCCCCACCATCTCCCAGCAATCTGCTTCCTAACTCAGTTGCACCTATCTCTTTTTATTTATTTTTTTTTTGGCTGCACCCATGGCACTCAGAAGTTCCTGGGCCAGGCACTGAATCTGAGCTGCAGCTGCAGCCTATGCCACAGCTGTAGCCATGCGAGATTGCTTCACCCACAGCACCACAGTGGGACTCCTCTATCTCCTTTTCTTATTTCCCAACTTCCATAATCTTTGTCCAGGTTTTGTCTTATATGGACTATTATAAGATCCTCTTAGTGGAGTTTTGGGCTCTATTTGTCCACTTCCCATCTATTTGTCATTCATTCATTCAAGAAATATTACTAGGTATGTATTTTATGCCATGGGCACATTTCTGGGTGTTGGAGATGTGGCTGTGAGCATACAAGTAACCTGTTCTCATGGATTTACACCTTCTTGAGGGGGGAAGAGGCTTCACAAAAGACAGTGATGGATTTAGCCCTGCTAAAAGGCTGGGTGATCAAAGAAGCTTCTCTGAAGAGGTTTGAGCTGGTACATGAAATACACGAGCCATACATACAGTGCTCAGGAGAACAAGTACAGAGATCTTTGGCTACAGCAAGCATGGTAGTTTCTAAAAACAAGTATAGTAGGAGAGAGGAAGAGTCATATGAGCTGAGCTCAGCGAAGCAGACAAAGCATAAACATGCAAACTTGTAGATTATAACAGAATGATATATTTTATTTGAAGGACAATTAGAATCAATTAGGAAATTTTGAGCAGAAAATGATGGGATATGACTGAAGGGAGATAAAGGAGCAAGCAAGGAGGGCACTGAAAAACTATTGCAGTAGTCCAGAAAGTCCATGATGATGGCATGAACTAAAGTGTTACAAGTGAATGATTTGGAAGTGTCTTTTGGAAGTTAAATCATCAGGGCTTGCTGATAGATTGGATGGTGAGAGATGCTGGAAAGAAGAGTCAGGAATAACTCTAGGTTTCTGGCTTGTGAAGGTGGATGGATGGCCATATTTATTGGGGGAAATAGTAGCTTTTTGAGGAGGAGGATTGTTGTCAGGAGTCAAGAATTCTGCTTGAGGTAGATATCTATCAGTCAGTCAAGGGAAGATGTCTGGGAAGTCCTTTGATATAATGAGCTCAAAGTTCAGGCAGAGGTTGGAGCTAGAGACTTAAATTCAGAAGTCAACTGTAAATAAAGTACTTAAAGCTATGAGTCTAGTTAGGATATTCTAAAGAGAGACTGTTTATAGAATAAAAGCAGCCTAGGGATGGAACCCTGGGGTCTTGTACTACAGAGCGATCAAAGGCAGTAGTAAGAGATTTTAGGAAGGAAGAATAACCAGTGAGGTAATAGGTTAACCTAAAACACAAGATGTTTTGGAAACCAGGTTCAAGAAATGTTTCTAGCAGGGACCATCATCAGCTATTTTAAGGACTGCTGGAATGTTCAGTAAGATGTGGACAAGAACATGAATATTGGATTGTGGAACAAAAAGGTTGCTGATAAATTCAACAGCAGGTTCATGGAAGTAGTAAGTTTATTTTAAAAGCCAAGTGCTTCTTCTCATACTATACATACATATCTTCTAATTACATCATAATTTGTGCACATCTCTTGAATCTTCTTAAAGACTGAAAACAAGTTTAGAGGAGTTGGACCTTTGCAGGATTTTCATTTCTTTTTCTGCCTTGATGTTAATGAGCATGCCCTTAGAAATTTCTTGGGTCATTCTTGAATTTTAGGGAGCAGAAACAATACACTTGAGCTCAGTAATGGCTTTGAAATTCTTTCATGCAGAAAATTCCTCTAGTTCAACCTTAACTTTCAGCATCTTCTAAAGCATGCATAGCACTCTATCTTCCATCAGAAAGTAGTTGTTACTCTCAGTCTCCTGAGACCTTGGTACTTGACACTTACCAGTGAAAATATTTTTTTCTTTACTTAATTCTTTTTTTAATTGGGACTTGTCAGATTTTGTAATTCTTTAATTTTGTATTTGTAAGTAAGATACTCTTTATTACAGTAGAATTTTAAGACATAACTTTAGTTTGTTCTCAGGAATCTTAGTTATTGGATTTCATTCTGTATTTGTAACTGGATTTTTGTATGCATACTGTTTTAAATAACTTGTATGTTTCAGATAGAACTTGAGAATAAACTACAGCAGCAGTCAACACAAGCAGCACAGGAACTTGCAGCAGAGAAAGAGAAAATATCAGTGTTACAAAATGCCTATGAAAAAAATCAGGAAAATCTAAAGCAGCTTCAGTCTGATTTCTATGGGAAGGAATCTGAACTTCTTGCCACAAGCAAGATCTCAAGGTATCATAAAAACTCACTATGTTATTGATAAATATTAAATGATTGATCTGAACCCAGATGGGCAGGGAATGTTAGTATTTGTGGAATATCATACTTGTTTTCTTTTGAATTATTTTTGGAGAAATATGCTTTTTAAAAAATAAGTTGTGGGAATTCGTGTCGTGGCTCAGTGGTAACAAACCCAACTAGTATCCATGAAGGTGAGGTTTTGATCCCTGGCCTTTCTTAGTGGGTTAAGGTTCCAGTGTTGCCATGAGCTGTGGTGTAGGTCGCAGATGCAGCTTGGGTCCCGTGTTGCTGTGGTGTAGGCTGGCAACTGTAGCCCTGATTTGTCCCTTAGCCTGTGAACTTCCATATCCATGGGTGCAGCCCTAAAAAGGCAAGGAAGAAAAGGAAGGAAGAAAGGAAAAGAGAAAAGAAAAAGAATTCTACTGCAGTGCCTTGGGGAGGCATGGGTTTGATCCCTGGCCTGGAGCAGGGGGTTCAAGGACAGCTGCCACTCAGATTCAATCCCTGGCTTGGGACCTTCCATATGCCATGGGTGTGGCCATTTAAAAACAACCACAAAACCCCATACAAATGTATCTTTTAATAGTGAAACAATTTGGAAATATGTTAACTGTCGTATTAGCTTATCAAAGGACTTTGCTGCCTATGTAAAAACAATAACTTATAAAGGACTGCTGTTAGAAAATCCAAGGAGTTTTCAATGTAAACCACTTGTGAAAATGGAAGCAATTTTATTGTTGCTTCTCAAGAAAGACTGACTTTAATTTTATGGATTTGTTAACTTCCCAAGACTATTGGAATGCATAATGGTTAAAATCGGGAGATTATAACTCAAAGTAAATTTAACCTTAATTATCTAAACATATCTGGATACCTTGTCCTTGGCAATACTATTTGATTAGATAAAGTATCATTAAAATGAATGATATACAAAAAAGGTAAATAATTTTTATGTAGCATTAAGTTATCAGTTCTCTACAGGAGATGGAACATTTCTATTCTCTCAAAGAAGACTTAGCCAGTCCTCTTTTTTGTCGTGGTGAAATATTATGCTTTTTGATCCTTTAATGTGTATGGTTTTTTGTTTGTTTGTTTCTTTGTATAAAGTGCCTTATTGACAAATTTTGTCAAATCACAGAATATTTATAATATACATAAATATACTATGTTTTATTCATAAGCTGTTTTAGGGAAGGCTTTATGAAGGAGGTAGGACTTGACCAGGTCCTGAAGGATCTAAGAATTTGAATACCCAGAGTCCTGAGAGAGATCCGTTCACTCAGGGGCACATTTGAGAAAAGGTGCTGCAGCAGGAACCAGCAAAGCTGGGAGTCAACATAATTGTCTTGCCAGAGTGATGGTTGGTGTCTGGAAGTTTAAAAGGTTGGGTTCAAATTGTGAAGTATCTTAGATGCCTAGCAGGGATGACTGGAGTTTATATTTGGGGGAGAGGAGAAGAGTCATCTAAGCAGAGGAATAAAATGAAAAAAAAAAATTGTAGGCAACTTAACCTGGAAGTTGTTTAAAGACAGCTTAGTTTGGACCTGAGGTAAATTAGTGCCATGGAGATTAAAGAGGCTGTCTCCCTTCCTCCTCCATAAACTCCAGCAGTCTAGGTGTGAATTGATTATGACTGGGGTTAAAAAGGTTGGAACAGAAGAGATTAATGGGAGAGAGACAATGAAACAAAAAGGATGAATAACATATAGGTAGAGAGGAGGTGAAGGAATTGTTGGTGACTAATGATCTGACAAAGAAACAGGAGATTGGGTAAAAGAATTTTCATAGGGCCAACAATAGATATTTTATATATATCAAGTTCAAAATCAACAAGTTGTTTTAAGGAAAAAAATACCACCTCGACATTTAGAAAGCATCTTACTTGCTGTATTCTCTAAGTAGCTTTAAATTACTATTTTTTTTCCCTTTAGAACACTATTGAAAGTTGGGGAGGGTTGGTGGAAGAGTTTGGACTTTATCCTAAAAGAAGGAGGATTTGCAAGGATTTGTATTTTATTTAGGCCAATAACTGGCAGCAGGATAAGGATGGATTGTAGGGGAACCTGGGTGAATGTGGGGATGAGACAGAGGAGACTGTGCCATAGTCCAAGTGAAGATGATGGTGGCTTGAGCTGGTAGGAGGAAGGATGGGAAATGCAGATGAACTGGAAGGACTATTTGGTGACAGAGAAGATGATATCTAAAGACTGACTGTAAAAGATCTACAGAAATCACACTTTTTCTTCATATGTATGTTATTTACGCATGAGAATAACAACAAGTCTTAGATCTTTTAAATCAGTATTTTTTCATTAAGCCAACTATTTTTGTCTAAAATGCTATGTCTTGTTCTAATTTTATACCTGAAAGAATGCAAATGTAAATATGGGAAGAAGAGAAAGACAGAGGGCTAAGGCTGCCATGGAGTTTTACAACTGCTGAGAGGCCATGAATAGATCTTTCTTCCAAAGCTTCCTTCTGCCTGTGAGACTGAAGCCCTGCTTGGCTGGTGACAGGCCTAATGTTTGCACAATAACAGAACTGTGACTGGATCTCAGCTCTTCTGATTCATGATTCTTTTACCATCATTTCACTAAATTTTTTTTTAATAGAAGTATTGACATTTAATTCCTTCCAAAGTGAGAAGTTATCTGAACTACTTAATAAAAGGAATTCCTAGGAACATTCAAATCAAATTTATAGGTCAGAATAAAGGATGGTTATTGGCCATTCTTTTGCTTCCGTGATTTTTTCAATTTTATGATTCTTATTTTTTCCATTATAGTTGGTTTAGTGTTCTGTCAATTTCTCCCACACAGCATCGTATTTGTTAAATAATCTTGTGTACAAGAGAGAAAAGGAAGAAGTTCAGAACCATGTAACATGACACCCAAGTCAGGGGTGCCATCTGTGGGCATGTGGTGTATCTAGACACCAGTGAAATGCAAGTCCGGCTGGCTTGATCTATGCCTTTAGCCCCATCTGCTGGATTATTAATGAAATACTAAAGTTTGTGACTGGGTATTCCAAATTGGCCATGCTGTAGGTTATTCTTTCTTGTCAAGAAAGTTCATAGAAATGGAATTTAACTATAGATTTTGTACCGTGAATGAAGTGAGAATTCTAGGATAGTAAGTTTAAAATTAAATATAAACCTTGTTAGCCTAATACTATTCCTTATATCATTTCATCAGATATCAAGAATAAGTAACAACTAAAATTTCTAAAATTTTATTTTGAAAAAAGAAAAATTTTTGGACCAAAAAAAGCTACCACAGAATAATGCAGAAATTCCTTTTTGGCTACACTACTATGTGTTTAGGGTATTCCAGGATCAGGTTTGGTATTTGTTCTACTCAGGAATTTGCTTATTCTGGTGGGAGTCAGTGGGTTAAAGTAGCCCCAGTAAAACCACTAAATGAGAGAAGGAGTTCTCCAACGTAAAAAGATCCTGAGCAGATGAAAATATCCTGGCCTGCAGCCAGGAAAAGGAATATATAGCAGTGTATTGCTGAATGACACAAATGAATATTTAGAGGCAAAGTCGAAGAGTATGTCTTGGCATCTTCAGAAAATAGTAGCACAGATTTTGAGCTTGATTTTAAAAGATTTAGTCATTAGGTTTTTGTGAGAGTTTACAATGTTATAGGCAGCTATTTAAACCACAGGCATTTTGGAGTTTGTATATTATCTTGCTCAAGGGCATAACATACTATCTTTTTAGAGTGTACTGCTTTCTACTGTGCATATGTTAACTGTTATGTTTCTATAGAAATTTACTAAACAATGACATATAATAATCTGGGGAAATTTTTTTATAAGTCTGTGAAAGAGACGCTTTCTCTAGCATAGGAGGGCTTGATTTCAAACAGGAATCAAATTGGAAACCAAAATAAACTGATTCGAGAACTGAAGACTGCCAGGACTTCTTTGGAGCAAGATTCAGCCAAGAAAGAAGAGCAGTTGAAGGAGCAGTAGAAACCACTACAAGATGTTCAGAAAGAAAAGGTATTTTATTTTCTAACTAAATCTAGAATCTTCAGAGTTACAATGGCCATAGAGATCATCTAGTCAAACCTCTTAACCAGTAAAGGCATCACCTTATATTCAACAGCTAAGATGGGCATCAAGGTTATAAATAAGAGACTCTTGGTGACTGTAATTCTAATCCTAGGAGGTTATTCTTTACAGCTTCCTTGCCATTTCTTATTGCTCTTTTTAGTTATACAAAGGAGTCTGTTTTTTTATATCATAGACCCTTGGTTATTCAAAAAAAGATACTATAGCTCCTCAATTATTTCTCATATAACATGTTATCCTCTGGATATAGAAATCAGGTATGAAAGGTCTAGGAATAATTGAGTGTGTTAAGAATTCTTAATATTAATAACCAGCTTTTTTTCTAAGAGGAAGTGTGGGTTTATTTTATATAAATGATGCTAAGTTATAAAGTTGAAAGTACTGGTTATATGACCAGTACACATAATGATCAGTTATATTTCTATATAAAAGATAAATGCAGATTCTAAGAAACATTTGATTTTTGGTTTCATAACTGAGATCATGTATTTCCATCAGTGGATAGAATATTCTTAAGTGTACAATTTATGAAGGTATTTGTGTGTGTGTGTGTGTGTGTGTGTGTGTGTGTGTGTGTGCGCACTTGTATGTATATCTGTTAATTGTGCAGTTCCTGGAAATTATCTTCAACTAAAAACTAGGGGGATGTTTTTGTGGGGATGGGACCGGTGAAGCTGGAATGAAATTTATGACTTATGCCACAAGTTTAGAAAATTCTGACAGAACTATAGTTTACAGGCCTTTAGTTACAAGGGCATGAGATCATGCAGCTCTTGTTTTAGTTTTGGTTCTACTTCTAATAGATTATTGAACTTTTCTAAGCCTTTGTCCCTTTACCTATAAAATGAGGATTAAAAGGAGCTATGTGGTATAGAGATTAGATTAGACATATAGTTCTCCTCTTTAGGTGCCTTATGTAAAGATAGTGAGAGTAATAATATTAATAAGCATAAGAAGGTGTTTTAGCTCAAGTTTGGCCAGACACTATTTACTTTATAGTATTAACTATTTAGTCCTTATAACATTATTATTGTTCATATTGTATAAACAAGGACACAGGAACAAGAGAAGGTAGGTAATTTGCTCAAGTTAACTTAGGTTAAAGGGGCAGAGACAGTCATAAACAGTAGCAGTCATTTTTGTTAATTTTCAGTTAAGTAGTTAAAATTATTTTTTTAATAAGTTATTTTTCTATAGTCACTGAAAAAGAACTAGTAAATGAAAAATCTAAATTGGCAGAGATTGAGGAAATTAAATGTGGACAAGAAAAATAACTTGCTAAATTGAGTGAAGAACCTAAGTCTCACAAGCAAGAAAGCATAAAGATATGTGAAGATAATCATTGTTTTTCCTCTGTATTTTTTAGTGCTTGTTAAAAAAAAGTGTATATATATACACACACACACATTTATTTATTAAGAACATACTTTGTGGGAGTCCCCACCATAGCCCAGTGGGTTAGGAATCAAACTGCAATGGCTCGGGTTGCTGCAGAGGTGTCAGGTTTGATTCCAAGAGCAGTGGGAATTGCCTTGGCTTAGGTCACAACTGCAGCTCAGATTCAATCCCTGGCCTGGGAACTTCCATATGATGTGGGTGCAGCCATAAAAAGAAAAAAAAAAAACATACTTTATGCCAGGAACCATTGTTTTGTTATTTTTGACAAATATTCTTGCTCTCAGTGCTTTTGTGTTGCAGAATATCTATACATATATTGAAACTGTTACTTCTGTTTTCAGATGACTAAATAATGAGAAGTAACCCTAAAAATTTAGATTTTATTGAGATGCTAATCAAGAAAGCTATCAATTAAAAGAATTATGTGCGTTCCCATCATTGCTCAGTGGTTAACAAATCCAACTAGGAACCACGAGTTTGTGGGTTCAATCCCTGGCCTCGATCCGTCATTGCCGTGAGCTGTGGTGTAGGTCACAGATGTGGCTCAGATCCTGTGTTGCTGTGGCTGTGGTGCAGGTGGGTGGCTACAGCTCTGATTAGACCCCTGGCCTGGGAACCTCCATATGCTGCAGGAGTGGCCTTAGAAAAGGCAAAAAGACAAAAAATAAAAGAGTTATAGATAGCAAACTTCAAAATATCTAAGTTTAGAATTAAGATTTTAAGAGATTCTGTTTTTATAATTGTTTTTCTTCCTAAAATACTTAAATCTCTTTTTTTTTTTTGTTTGGGGCAAGGAGTAGCAAATTTGTTAGGACTGAGAAGATTGTGTAGTAGTGCCCCAAAGAACCATTTCACTGAAGGTGGAATTTAGGTGGTATATATACACAATGGAATACTACTCAGCCATAAAAACGAACGACATAATGCCATTGGCAGCAACATGGATGGAACTAGAGAATCTCATCCTGAGTGAAGTGAGCCAGAAAGACAAAGACAAATACCATATGACATCACTTATAACTGGAATCTAATATCCAGCACAAATGAACATCTCCTCAGAAAAGAAAATCATGGACTTGGAGAAGGGACTTGTGGCTGCCTGATGGGAGGGGGACGGAGTGGAAGGGATCGGGAGCTTGGGCTTATCAGACACAACTTAGAACAGATTTACAAGGAGATCCTGCTGAATAGCATTGAGAACTTTGTCTAGATACTCATGTTGCCACAGAAGAAAGGGTGGGGAAAAATGTAATTGTAATGTATACATGTAAGGATAACTTGATCCCCTTGCTGTACAGTGGGAAAAAAAGCAGATGAAAAAGGAAGAAGTTGAACTGAGGAAAGAATTTATGGAGAAGGGAGCTAAACTGGTCAGTAAGTTAATGGTGGGAGGTGTGTTTTTTTATTTTTTTTTTAAGGTACAGTTCATTCATAATCATGTGCCAATTGCTGCTGTACAGCAAAGTGACCCAGTCATCCATATATACACATTCCTCTTCCTGTAGTATCATCCATCATGTTCTATCCCAAGATTAGATATAGTTCCCTTTGCTGTACAGTACAATGGGAGGTTTTGTAATTGATTTTGTAAATTAATTCAGTGAGAGAGGATTTTTCTACTTAAAAGTTATAATTCAAGTGCTCAACTGACACTTTACTGTTCAATTTAAGACTGATCTGATTGACTTAAATAGCTGACATGTGATAGGAAATATAATTTTTGGCTTATGTAAGTGAAAGTTCAGTAGAACATAATTAAAAAAAAAAAAAAAACCTTTTAGTGCCAGTAAAACAAACTAACCTCTAACTATGTAGTCTGCGGTAGATGGCATGAACGTTAGTTATATTGAACTCATTTTTTTGGTCACAGTGAATGCTGATAAGGGGAAGTGGAGATTTCAGTTGGGAATTGTGATGACCAATTGTGTGACCAAAAGTCTACTTTCCCCTCCCTAACTTGCGTGTGCCAAATGGGAAGCATCTGGCTTTCCTCTAGTGAATGAGGTCCAAATAGCCCCAGATAACTTGACTGTGGAATGTTTTCATTGAATTGCAATTTCAGGTTCACACAGTGATTTGAAGTATTGTGTTTTTGGCATGTTGATGGAGACCAAGGGATGCATGTGTAATTTAAGACATAAGAAAAGTCGAGCTTTATCTCCAGGGCACCTTGCTATCCCTGATTACGGTTATTCTTCTGCTGTAGTGGAAAAAAGGAAAATCTTAAATTGATTTACTTCAGCTTGATTTTATAAGAAACCTGCTGAACATCATTTCAGCATTGTGGCCTTTAAGCCAGTTCAAAATACACAGATATTTGTGGAATCCATTCTACTAGTGTCTTCTTTCCCAAAGAAGTAGTAGTAGTTATGCAGCTGGTATTTTAAATTCGACAAATTTATTTTTTTTACTTTATTTTTGTAATAGATTTTTTTTACTCACCGTTTTTCCTATTCTCAGCATTCTGAAAGAAAAGAAAAAGAAGTAGCAGTGCAGAAGCATGAGGAAAACTAGGCTAAACATACCATGCAGATAGCTGCATTAAATGAAAACCTGGGCACTGTAAAGAAGGAGTGGCAGTCCAGTCAGCAGTGAGTCAGTGAGCTCAAGAAGCAGATGGGGGAGTTCCCGTCGTGGCTCAGTGGTTAACGAATCTGACTAGGAACCATGAGGTTGTGGGTTCGATCCCTGGCCTTGCTCAGTGGGTTAAGCATCCGGCGTTGCCATGAGCTGTGGTGTAGGCCGCAAATGCAGCTGGGATCCCCCGTTGCTGTGGCTTTGGCCCTCCATATGCTGCGAGGTGTGGCTCTAGAAAAGAAAAAAAAAAAAAAAAAAAAAAAAGCAGATGGATGACTTACAGGGAAAAATCATGGTATTGGAAGCAACAGTTCAGAATAATCATGATGAAAGAAGGGCACTACCAGAAAGGTGACTGATGTCTAATAAAAATAATTTATTTCCATTCTAAGTGATAAAGACTTACATATTGCACATTGAAAAAAACTGAAGTCTTGAGAATAGTGCTCCAACAGGTATTTAAGTAGCCATTTAGAAACTACTCATTACAACAGATGGTTGAAATTCATGTATTATGCTTCAGACTGCTAAAGTAGTTCATTATCTGTGTTGGGGGGTCTTTAATTATTTTTTTAATGTTTTTGTGATTTGTTCTAGGTGTCTTAAAGGAGAAGGTAAAATAGAAAAGCTTCAAACCAAAGTACTAGAGTTGCAAAGAAAGCTGGATAATAAAACTGCAGCAGTGCAGGAGCTGGGCAAAGAGAATCAGTCCCTTCAGGTAAGTCGCCTGGTGATGTGCAGCAGTTTTTTAGTCTAGAATTTACCTCTTAGTAAAAAGCATATTTTGAACATTAAAAAATCTCATATATACATACTTTTAAATGGCTGCTGTCTGTGTAATAATATTGTAGGTGTTATGGGTAATTAAATACAAGATTTAAAGACTTCAGGGATTCCAAGGATTATAGAGACATGTCATTCATGAATTGTCAGTATTAGGAGAAGTCAAGAACACAAAGGCATGAATGAGTTGCTGTGTGTTAAAGAAGTGATCTGAATATATATGCTTGGAGTCTCAAGGAAGGATTGCTCCCTAGGGTTAGAATAAATGGGAAATTACCAAAGGTTAGAAATTTCCAGTGCTTTTGAGAGATAAAATTTGCTTTGCTTTATTGTCATTCAGACTTAAGATTGTAGCACTTTTTGATAATGGAAGATGACCAAATTATTTCTGATTTTCAAAATGTTATCCATTTGAAAACTTGGGCACCAATCATTCTTAAAAGTGTGGAATATTATAATGTGCTGAAACTTTTTAAAATAGATCAGACCTACACAAACACTGAATAGAAAGTGGGCTAACGACAATGAAGTACAGAGCTGAAGCACCTGTGGGAAAGGCTTTTCAGTCACAGTGAGATGGGATTTTATTCCACAGTTGACTGTTTTAACCATCAGAATTGTCCTGCATTTGATAGACTTTAAAAGTTTTGCCATTTATTAACTTTAACTTATAACTACGTAGAACAATTAAATTTATGCAGTCTAGTTTCTGATTAGCATATATTTTAACTTTAAATTCATTTGTTGCCTTCCTACTGATTCACTTTCTAGAATAATCATTTTCTGAACCACAGCATCATTATTAAACTCATACATTTTATCATCATTGAGTTATTTTAAAGGAAGAAAAAGCAGAGATTAAAAAAATCATTTTAAATAATACCATCATGTGATGTTTCAAATTTATATTCTGATTGTAGAAATGATGCCTGAAATATTTGGCAAGTAGAAATAGTTTTTCACCTGATAGGACTGTTTTATTAACACTTTAAAAATGCCTCGCATGGTTTTTTGAAAATTCTAAGATCAATCTCATATTGAAATTTTTAGTGTAGTATATAACTAGTAAGCATTCAAATTAATCAAAGGATTAAATCAGCATTGAGATTTGTTATTAAATAAACCTTGAAATAGTATACTTTCAAAGTGCAGTTGGCCTATTCTTGTAGTCTCATAATTTTGATATAGTTGTTATGCTTGAAAATGTTTATTTTTTTGTTGTTGTTTACAGCATCACTGCAGACAATGTGGAAATATCTTCTGTGCTGAGTGTTCAGCCAAAAATGCCTTAACTCCTTCTTCTAAGAAGCCTGTTTGTATCTTTGATGCATGTTTCAGTGACTTCCAAGGATAATGGGTTGTCACAACTTCAGAGTAATAATACACTAACATTCAATTTTTAATAAATGCACTTCATAGAGGTCTTGGACTACTACTATTTGATTTGGACAGTGGTTGCAATACTAAACCAAATTAGAATTTATATCTTTTGGAATGTTATCAAGTAAAACTCTTCTATTTTTGTGAGACTTGGGCTCATCTTTCATTACGTTTTTCTGTTTCACCCTGGAACAGCTTACACGCCAAGTTTAGAATTAGCCAATGAAATATAAATAAACTTTGGATGGAAAATAGGAATGTATTTTTTAATTATAATTTCATTGTTCACAAATGACACAACTACATTTCCATAGCTTACTTCTCCCAAATTTACAGAAAGGTACGTGAGTACTGTTACCATATAATATGTGCCGCACAATGACACATATTTTCTTTGTGAAGTTTGGCATAGAACTATAAAGCTTTCTTTTTTCTTATATAATCTGTATGCTGCCTCATTTGAGTGACTGCTCTCTGATTGCGTTTTCCTCAGTCCTAGTTCTTTCTCTTCTTCTTTTTTTTTTCTCTTCTTTTTTCTTCCCTTTCCTTCCTTTCTTTTTGGTTTAGAGAAGCTCTTTCAAAATTTCCTTTAACCTGGGTTTTGTGTTGCTGTATTCTTTAAGTTTTCGTTTGTTGGGAAAAATTTTTATTTCCCCTTCTATTTTAAATGATATTCTTGCTGGATAGAGTATTCTAGATTGCATATTTTTTCCTTTTAGCACTTTAAATATCTCTTGCCATTCCCTCCTGGCCTGTAGTGTTTCTGTAGAGATATCAGCTGATATTCTTATGGGGGTTCCCTTGTGGGTAACATTCTGTTTTTCTCTTGCTGCCTTTAGGATCCTCTCTTTATCACTAACTTTTGCCATCTTTATTATGATGTGTGTTGGTGTGGGTCTGTTTGGGTTCAGTTTGTTTGGGGCCCTCTGTGCTTCTTGTATCTTGGACCCAGTATCCTTTAGATTTGGGAAGTTTCCATCGATAATTTCTTCAAATATATTTTCCATCCCCTTATCTTTTTCTACTCCTTCTGGAATTCCTATTATGCGTAGATTGGCCAGCTTTCTATTATCCCATAGGTCTCTTATATTGCTTTCCAGTTTTTTGATTCGGTTTTCTGTCTGTTGACCGGATTGAGTGATTTCCATTATTCTATCTTCCATATCACTGATTTGTTCTTCTGCATTATTCATTCTGGTTTTTACTGCCGTTAGTTCAGTTTGCGTCTCTGCAAATGAATGTTCTAGTTTCTCTTGGCTCCTCCTTATATTTTCTAGTTCCTTTCTGAGGGTATCTGCGTTACTGTTCATATCTTCTCTTAATTCCTTCAGTATTTTCCCTATTTCTCTTTTGAACTCCAGGTCTGTCAGTCTGCAGAGATCTGTTTCATTGTTGACTGTTTGAGGTGAGTTCTCCTGTTGGTTTGACTGGGGGTGGTTTCTCAGCTTCTTCATCTTGCTTGTTGTTTTCTTTTTCCTGGTGGAGTTGTACCCTCAGTGGCCGGGCAGTGTTTGCCTTGTCACTGCCGTGGAATATTTTCTGAGGGCTGGTGATGGTATGCAGCTGATCCTCTAGAGCTTGGCACCCCCTGGGGCCTTGGGCGGGTAGCAGGGCCGCTGGAAATCCAAGAGGCTCCTCCCCAGGGCAGCCCGACTCCGAAAAACCATCTGAGAATTAGGCAGACTTATTCACAGCCTGGCTAGGCTTGTTCTAGCTTTTCTGGGCTGCAGGCCTTTTCTCGGGGGCTGGTGGTGATTGGTGCTGCTCTGCGGAAGTGTAGCCCCTCCAAAGGGCAAGCAGGCCTGTGCAGGGACAGCCCCTGTGGTGGTAGGCTTCAGGCAATTGTTGAGGCCAGCCCTCCTGGATGGCAGGTAGCCCCAGGTCCAGCGAGAGCATAGGGGGTGGTGGGGGTGGGGGGGAAGCACTGGGAAGCGCAGCTTTCTGCTAGCTAGTGGGCCTGTAAGCTTGCTGTGGTGTGGGGGGTATTCTATGGGGACCCACCCCTTCTTTTCTCCCCTCCCCAGCACGGGCGCAGACCAGGCTCTTCTCCCAGGTTCCCTCTGATGCAGCTTTCCACTTCCCCGCCCCTAGAGTATTGCTCCCTCCCTCTGCCACAGTTTTGTTTTCTAGTCTCCCAGGCAGTCTCTGCCCGGTCAAAAAGTTTCTAGACTTCCAAGCAGTTTCCGCTCCGCCCTGCCCCCCCAGCCCTGGGACTAACCTCTGGAGCCGAGGTCTTGGTGCCCAGCCCCCACCCAGGCATCTCAATTTTTGGTGACTGTGCCCATAGTTCAGATGGTCCGTTCGGTTCTTGATCGGCTTTTCCGTACTCTGACTTACTGCTATTCTCTTCTCTGCATCTGGAGATTTCTCTGGTTCGTTTGATCTTCCCCCCGTGGAGGTGACTTTCCAGCGTGCGGGATCCCTTTCTCCTCCTCAGTTCCCTTTCGGGAGCGCCCATCCCGCTCGGATTCACCTTCTCTCACTCTCCTCTTTTCTCCCGATCTGCCCAGTAATGTCACGAACTTCTTGCCGTTACTGGAGTTTAGGTTCCTCTGCCAGCGATTGGTTGCTGTTCTGTGCAAGTCATTTATTCTGTAGATGTGCTTTTTTTGTTGTGTTTGTGGGAAAGGGTGAGCGTGTCCCCCTACTCCTCTGCCATCTTGTCCTCTCTCCCCCATAATTTCTACTAATCTGTCCTCCACCTCGTTTATTCATTCTTCTGCCTCCTGTATCCTGCTGTTAGCTGCTCCTCGTGAATTTTTTATTTCAGTTGTTGTATTTTGCATCTCTTCTTGTTTGAGTTTTATATCTTGTATCTCTTTGCTCAGTGTTTCCTGTTAACTACCCATCTTTGCCTCCAGTTTATTTCCAATGTCTTGCATCATCTTCAGCATCAACCGTCTAAAGTTTTTTCCTAGAGGCTGAGACTCTCCTCATCACTTAGCTGATATTCTGGGGGTTTTCCTTTCTCCCTCATCAGAGTTATAGTTCTCTGTCTTTTCATTTTTATAGGTTTTTGGTGCAGTGACCTTTTGACAGGGAATAGAATTGTAGCCTCTGTTCCTTCTGGTGTCTGCCCCCCTTGTGGCTGAGGTTGGTATGGAGCCTTGCTGTAGGCTTCCTGATGGGAAGGGCTGATGCCTGCCCACCGGTTCGTGGGGCTGATTCTGATTCTCCTCCCTCTAGTGGGTGGGGCTTTGTCTCTGGATGGGATTAGAGGTGTCTGTGTGCCTGAGGGTTCTTTAGGCAGCTTGTTTACTGAGGGATGGGGCTGTGATCCTACCTGGATTGCTGTTTGCCCTGGGGCTTCTCAGCACTGACTGGTGGGGCCAGATTTTGCCAAAATGGCCACCCTCCAGAGAAAGGCATGCTGCTGAATATTCCTGAGAGCTTTGTTCCCAATGTCCCTCCCTCGCAACAAGCCACATTCACCCCTGTTTTCCCAGGATGTTCTCCAAGAACTGCATTCAGTTTTGACCAGATTCCTATGGAGACTTTGCTTTGCCCTGGGACTCGGTGCACGTGAAAGTCTGTGTGCGCCTTTTAAGAGTGGGGTCTCCTTTTCCCCCAGTCCCGTGGAGTTCCTGCACACATGCCCCACTGGCCTTCAATGCCAGATGCTCTGGGGCTCTTTCTCCCAGTGCCAGATCCCTGCATGTGAGGATTTGATGTGGGGCTCAGAACTCTCACTCCTGTAGGTCTCTGTGAACCAGTTAGTTTCCAGTCTGGGGGGCTTCCCACCTGGGAGGTATGGGGTTGTTTGTAACACAAAATCATCCCTCCTACCTCTTGATGTGGCCTCCTCTTTCTCTTCCGGAGTAGGATGTCTTTTTGAAGGTTTCTGGTCCATTTGGGTGAAGATTGCTCAGCCTTTAGTCGTGACTTTTGTTGTTTTTAGGAGAGAAGTTGAGCTCCAGTCCTCTTCCGCCATCTTAATCCCATCTCCTACATCCAACTTTCAAAAACCTGAAATGTGCCCATGACATCACTACCATGGACACTTACTGCACCACAGACAATGCATGTCTGTATTACTAATTTGCCTGCAAAAACTCCAGACTGGATTCTTGGCTGCATTGTTGAAAGAAAGAAAATAGCCGTTAACAGTGATTTCCCAAACAGAATGGTTTTACTCTTTGGGAAGATAAAACCCTTTGACTCAGTTCCTGCGGTGATTTACTAACATGCCTTTGGTGTGCCTGTTGGTCCTAGGTGGAGTGGGGAACACACACCTCGTTCCTGTCTTCAAGCAACCTAGGATCTATTCTGCAGACAAAACATGGATCCATCCAAAAGGTAAGTCACAAGTAATGATGGTGTGTTGTGAATTTCTGCAAGGAGTGGAAGAGCCCACAGAGTTCTCGGCTTAAGACTCAGTTGTCTTCCCAGCTCTCTGAAGTCTTTCCTCACAGCAGCCCAGACACCCTGTGATGATCTCTGCCCTGACCATTCTCATTCACGTTCATTGGACTGTCCCCAGGTTTAAGAGAGAAGAACAAGATAGGCCCAGTTACATTGGCATTTCAGATAAACAACAGATATATTTTAAGTATACGGATGCCTCATGCAATATTTGAGACCTACTCAAAAGTATTCCATGTTTCCCTGAAATGCAGATGGATATATACCACATCTTTCTTGGCTCATCCTTCTGTAGATGCTTGGGTTGTTTTCTTGTCCTGGTGATTGTAACTCTGTTGTGATGAAATAGAGGTGCGTATGATCGTCAAGCGAGTGTTTTCGATAAATTGCCAGAAGTGGAATTGCTGGGTCACACTGTAGTTCTGATTTTAATTTTTTGAGCAATCTCATGCTGTTTTCCACTGTGGCTGCACCAGTAATGTTCCTTTTTCTCCACATGCTCTCCAACATTTATTGCTTGTGTGTGTGTGTGTTTATAATAACCATTCTCTAAGGGATGAGGTTGAAACATTATTGTGGTTTTGGTTTGTAGTTCCATTAGTGTGGTTTAACCTCTTGTCATAAGCCTGTTGGCCATTTTCTGTTTTCTTTGGAAAATGTCTATTCAGATCCTCTGCCCCAGTTTTTTGTTTGTTTGTTTTTTGTTTGTTTTGTGCCACACCCAAGGCACACAGAAGTTCCCAGGTAAGGGACGGAACCAGCAGCGCCCCATGGCACCGTAGTAACAATAGCAGATTTTTTGTATTTTTGCCACGTTCTTGGGCCGCTCTTGGGGCATATGGAAGTTCCCAGGCTAGGGGTTGAATCGGAGCTCTAGCCGCTGGCCCACACCACAGCCACAGCAATGCCAGATCTGAGCCGTGTCTGTGACCTACACCACAGCTCACAGCAACGCCAGATCCTTAACCCACTGAGCAAGGCCAGGGATCAAACCCACGACCTCATGGTTCCTAGTCAGATCCGTTAACCACTGCGCCACAATGGGAACTCCATTCCGCTGGTTTAATTTTCCCTTTCTATCACTTGCCTTTGAGGTCAGAGCCAAGTGTAAGCAGACAGATGTCCATGTGCTTACCACCTATGTTTTCTCCTAGACATTGTATGGTTTCATTTCTTCCATTTGAGTCTTTAGTCCATTTTAATTTGGGGATGTGTTGTAAGGTAGGGGTCTCGTTCCATTCCTTGCATGTGCCTGTGCAGTTCTTCCAGCACCATTGATTGAAGAAACTGTCCCTTGTCCATTGTATGCTCTGTGGTCCTTTGTTGGAAATGACTTGTCTGTGTCTGTGTTGGTTTTCCTTCTGGGCTGTCAGTGTTGTTTCACTGGTCTGTCTGTTTTGTTTTTGTGCCAGTCCTGATCTGTTTTGCTATCTATAGCTTTGTAGTGTAGTTTGAAATCAGGAAATGTAATCCTTCCAGCTTTGCTGCTCTTTCTCAAGATGGTTGTAGCTGATGGGGATCTATTGTGGTTCCATACAAATTTTAGAAGGGTTTCTCCTAGGTCTGTGCAATGTGCAGTTGGGATTTTGGTGGAGAGTGCATTGAGTCTCTGTTGCTTTTGGTAATCTGGACATTTGAATGATGTGAATTCACTCATAAACATGAAATATCTTTCCATTAATTTGTGCCTTTAATTTCTTTCCTCAACAGCATATAGTTTAGAGTGTACAAGTCTTTACCTTGCCTGGTTAAATTTATCTCTAGGTACTTTAGTTTTTTCTTTTACTTTCATTTTATTTATTTTTATCTATTTATTTATTTATTTTATTTTATTATTATTATTTTTTTTTTTTTGCTATCTCTTTGGGCGGCTCCCACGGCATATGGAGGTTCCCAGGCTAGGGGTCGAATCGGAACTGTAGCCACCGGCCTATGCCAGAGCCACAGCAATGCGGGATTTGAGCCGCGGCTGCAATCTACACCACAGCTCATGGCAACGCCAGATCGTTAACCCACTGAGCAAGGGCAGGGACCAAACCTGCAACCTCATGGTTCCTAGTCAGATTCCTTAACCACTGGGCCTTGACGGGAACTCCTAGGTACTTTATTTTTGATGCAATCATAAATACGATTTTTTGGTTTGTTTCTGTTTTAAATCTTCTATGTCTTTGTTTAGTCTTTCTTGTAATGTGTTGATCTTTGCCTCCAGTTTTTGTCTGAGCTCTTGGATCCTCTTCACAATCATTATTCTAAAGTCATTTTGCATGGAGGTGGGTGTGGGGGTTGTCTTGTTCCTTCATCTGGTTCATATTTCTCTGCCTTCTCATTTTGTATGCTTTTTGCATGATCTCCTTTTTGTAGGTTAGAGGTGTGTAGCCTGTCTTGCTTCTAGTGTCTGCCTTCTTGTAGGTAAAATAGAGGCGTTTATGGCCAGCTTCCTGATGGGAGGGACAGGTGCCTGCCCACTGGTAGGTGGAGCTGAGCCTTGTCCCTCTAGGGGGTGGACCTTTGTCTGTGGGTGTGATGTGGAGCACTTTAGGTACCTGTTTGTTGATCAGTGGGTCTGTGTTCCCAGCCTGTTTGTTGTTTGGCCTGGGGCTTCTCAGCCCTAACTTGTGGGACCAGATTGTTCCAAAAGGGCCACCTCCAGGGGAGCTCATGCCAACAACTATTCCTGGGACCTCTGCCTAGACTGTCCTGCCCTACAGTGTTTCCCAGTCACCCCCTCCTTTCCCAGGAGACCCTCCATGATTGGCCAGGTCATTCTGACCCAGATTCTTCTTGAGTGCCTGCTTAGCCCTGGGACCCAGTGCACATGAAAGCCTGTGTGCACCCTCCAGGAGTGGAGTTTCTGTCTCCCCCAGTCCTGTGGAGCTCTTGCACACAAGCCTCACTGGCCTTCAATGTCATGTGTCCCAGGGGCTCCTCCTTCCCGTGCCAGACTCCCTGGCTTAGGCACCTGCTGTGGGGTTCAGAAGTCTCCTGTGGGAAAGCCTCTGAAATAGAGTTCTTTTCCAGTTTGTGGGCTGCCCATGCAGGGGGTATGGGATTACTTCTACCATGAATGAGCACCTCCTGCTGTCTCAGTGTGGCTCCTTATTGCCTTTGGGTGTAGGATATCTTGTTCTTGGTAGTTTCCAGTCTATTTTGTTGATGGTCATTCAGCACATAGTTGTAATTTTGGTGTTTTCATGAGAGGAGGGGAGCTTGAGTCCTCCTACTCTGCCATCTTGTCTATTTCTTTCTTTCTTTTTTTTTTTTTTTTGTCTTTTTATCTGTTCTGTGGAGGTTCCCAGGCTAGGGGTTTAATCAGAGCTGTAGCTGTGGGCCTACACCAGAGCCACAGCAATTCAGGATCCTCAACCCACTGAGCGAGGCTAGGGATCGAACCCACAACAGCATGGTCCCTAGTCAGATGCGTTAACCACTGAGCCACAACAGGAACTCCGTGTCTGTTTCTCTTCTTGGGGTTTTGTTTTGTTTTGTTTGTTTTTAGGGCTGCACTTGCAGCATGTACAAGTTTCCAGGTTAGGGGTTGAATCAGAGCTGTAGCTACCAGCCTACACCACAGCCACATGGGGTCTGAGCTGCATCTGCAACTACACCACAGCTCAAGGCAACACAGGATCCTTCACCCACTGAGCAAGGCCAGGGATTGAACCTGTGTCCTCATGGGTACTGTTGTGTTTTTTAACCATTGAACCATGACAGAAACACCTGTTTCTCTTTTTGATGTTTTGTTATTATTGTATAGAAATGCCACTGATATGTACGTTGATTATGTAAACTGAAACATAACTGAATGTATTCATTCAAACAGTTTTTTGCTAGAGTATGTAGGATTTTCTATTATAGTATCATGTAATCGGCAAAAAGGACACTTTTACTTTTTTCATTTATGATTCAGATTCCTTTTATTTCTTTTTCTTGTCTAATTGTTAGTAGGACTTCAAATCCTATGTGGAATAAAAGGGGCAAGAGTGGGCATCCTTCTCTTGTTCATCATCTTAGAGGAGAAAAAGCGTTCAGCTTGTCACAGTTGAGTGGAATGTTAGCTGTAGGTTTGCAGTTGATGGCCTTTATTAAGTTGAGGTCCATTCCCTTTATACTTGCTTTGTTGAGACTTTAACATAAGTGGATGTAGAAGTTTATCTCATGGGTTTCTTTGCATCTATGGAAATAATCATATGGTTTTTACCCTTTTTGTTTTTCGGTTTTAGTTTTAGGAATGCACCCACATCATACAGAGGTTCCCAGGTTAGGGGTCTAATCAGAGCTAGAGCTGCAGGCCTACACCACAGCCAAGCAAGTTCTGTTTCCCTTCCCAGATGATGGAAGATTTTAGGCATTATTTCTTCCATTAATTTTTCTGTTCTGTTCTCTTTCTCTTCTTCTGGAACCACCCCTGTAATGCAAATGTTATTCTGCTTGATGGTATCCCATAGGTCCTTTAAAGTAGCCTAATTTTTTAAAAATTCTTTTTTCATTTTGCCTCTCTATCTGATTGAGTTCCATTGTTTTGTCAGGCAGGTCTCTGATTAATTCTCCTTCATCCAGTCTGCTGTCAAAGCCCTCGAGTGTGTTTTTCAGTTCATTAATAACTTCTCTTTGGTTCTTTCCTCTGCTTCCTGTCTCTTCATTGAAGATCTCTTTGTGTTCATTCCTTCTTCTGAGTTCAGTAAGCATCTTTATGTCCATGACTTCTGACTCTTTCTCAGGTCGATGGCTTATTTCCACTTCATTTTGTTCTTATTCTGTGATTTTGCCTTGTGTTTGTTTTGTTTTTTTTTTAGAAAGATATCCCTGTGTTTCATTTTGCCTAATTTTCTGTGTGTGTTTCCATGCATTAGGTCCATTTGCCATCTCTCCCAGTCTTGAAGGAGAGGATATACTTGGGAGCTGTCCTGTAGGGCCCAGAGGCGCCATCCCACTTGGCCACAAGAGCCAGGCACTCAAGGAGTGTCTCCTCTGTGGTCTGTGTGAACCCTCCTGTTGTGGTGGGGGCCCAGCTGTGATTCTCTTTGCTGGGAAGTGGGGAAGCACCGGTCTGGGACACAAGGTGCCTAGCTGCGGTGGGTGCGAAGCCCTGATTTTTTCATGTTCTCTCTGCTTGAAAGCCCTTGTGTCCTGATGTTTAATTTCGAACATAGTTCCTCCATTGTTCCAGAGCTGGCTTTTCTCCCATGTGGACTAAGGGGGGCGATCTAGGGCCCTGGTCCTCAGGAAGGCTTTGCAGCCTCTCTGGGTTGCTTTCTTCCCTTTCCCTTGCTTCAGACAGTGTTGCTACAGCCACAGCTGAGCAGCATGTCCACAACTGCCATACTTATACACACACCAGCCCTTGCCAAGCAGAAGTGTGGGAATGGGGTTCCTCTCAGTCAGCAGGAAGGGGAGGCTGTTTCTCAGAGCCCATTTCCCTCCTAGCCATGGAGATGCACCCGCGAATGAGCTCCAGTGCTGAGCAGGTAAGCTTCCTTTTCTCAGAGAGTCAGGGGGCTGTGTGTTCATGTTTTCCTCTGTGGGACTGAATATGAAGGTGAAAAGTAGGATTTCTTTTTTTGTCTTTATGCTATTTCTTTGGGCCACTCCCACAGCATATGGAGGTTCACAGGCTAGGGGTCTCATCAGAGCTGTAGCCCCTGGCCTACGCCAGAGCCACAGCAGCACGGGATCCGAGGCACATCTGCAACCTACACCACAGCTCATGACAACGCCAGATCATTAACCCACTGAGCAAGGCCAGGGACCATACCCACAACCTCATGGTTCCTAGTCGGATTTGTTAACCACTGAGCCATGACGGGAACTCCTGAAGTTTGCTTTTTAAATAAATTTAAGTTAAATATGTGTCCCTTTGAAGAATTCATTCCTACTTACAGCAAAGTATGCCTAAGGGTCATGTTTAAAAACATGTTCCCTGAGAATTTTTCTACCTGTATAGAATCCAGTAGTAAAGAAAAGAAAAGGAATACCGCCATGAACTACCACATGAGGTAAAATGAGGTAGGATGTATTGTTTGATGAGAACCTCAGTAGTGTATCTTAATTGTGGAATTTCATCCAAAAAAAACAGAACCAAAACTCTCATAAGATTCAGCAAATCCATTGCTAGGGCTTCTGATGAAAACGAACATCCTAATTTGAAAAGATAGGAGCAGCTCTGTCCACTGAAGTGTCCCTTAGACTTTTTCTCTCACATAACTTCTTTTCACAACAGCGAGTGATAATGTGTAGACCAGCCAGGTCATGGCAGCAGCCTGTGTCCACTGAGGGATGAGTCAAGAAGATGTGGTGTCCATATGCAGTGCAGTGGTATTCGGCCAGAAAAGAGAGTGGCCTCTTGCCATTTGCTGCACCTTGGGTGAGCCTAGAAAGTATTATGCTGAAGGCCACAGTCAGACAAATCAGGATACTATGTGATGTCCCTGATTTGTGCAGTCTAATACCCAAAACCAATGATCAAACACACCAAAGAGTAACAGACTCATAGATACAGGGAGGAAAAGAGGACTCCCATCTCCCTTGTTGTCCTATCAGAAGAGCGATGCATTTGGTCTCTCAATTTTAGATACTTGGGGAGAATCAGCCATGGCAGAGTTGTCTCTCACAGCCTCCCATACCTTACACCCTCCCTGCTTGGCTTGAAATATTGCAGTGCTCTCAGTTTTCTCCAGGAATTGTCTCATGTTCCATGTGGGCTGGTGCTCAGTTTGCTCTCGAGCCAGATTTCATGACACTGTCCCAGGCACTGGTGTGATGAGGGGTTGAATTTTGAGAAGAATACATTTCATCCTAGAACTTTGAGTTAGCTAAAGTTTGTTGCTTAGAAAATTATGAGATATGTGTTTTAAGGCAACCCACTGTTGAAAGTAGGGTGAGTCCTTGTTTCCTAACTGTTCAAGGCATAGTAAGTTTTGTACGTATACAATGACAGGGACACTGTTAATGAAGAACCAGTGGAAAGATAATGAAGTGTACAGATTGTTGCATCCAGAGAAAAATTCTACACACGGTCATTGAGTGAAGACTTTTGCAACTTGATGAGCATATGCTTAGTGTGTGGCATTTTACAATTTAATTTCTATAACTACTCCTTTTCTTCTGGACAAATGTTACCTATGGAGTGTAAAAATGTCTGGTGCCTCAACTACCAGAAATGAGTGGAAATGGTATTTCCATCAAAAAATGGGAGCCCTTTTAAATCTCACCATGGTAGGATTTTGCAATTCCCCTAAACGTTGAAGACCCATTATATTTGGGGAGGTCTTTTTCTCTCCAGTAATGTCTTTTCAAAACAGAGAGTAATACTGTTTGATTGTAGGATGCAGTTTTTGAAATAAAATGTTGACCCTGTCCAGGGAAACGGCCACTAGGCTATATAGAGCAGGTGGACCCAGAGGGGGCAGAGTTGCCTTCCCTCTGAAAGTTCCAGGCCTCTGACCAGTTTCCACGGCAATGGAATGCTGCCCACGGAGCCTTGTGGTTCAACTGCCAGTCTGTGAGAAGAGACGTGTGTGTTGGCCACAGCTGGGAGGCTCTCCCCTTCACTGCTCAAGTGTCAGACGATGGGCAACCTTAGCTGTTGTTGCGGAGGTATGTTGCTACTGTTCTAAAGGCTGTTTCCTCAGATGGGTGGTTCATTTTGACTAAACATATTATCTCCATCTTTATCTCCATTGCCACCAGTCTCATCAGTCTCTCAAGCCATAGGTCTGTTATACAGGCTTGCTGTATGACTAAGGTATATCTTAATGCTCCGAGTGAGCCAACTGCCTCAAGTATTTTCCTAAATGTGAGAAAAGACTCGTGTCTCGTGGCAGTTTGAAACACGTTCTCCCAGAGCACAGAGACGGCAAACATGCCCCTCTGCCTTTTTCGAAGCACGAGGCCCTCGCTGTCAGCCCTGCAGTAGACATTCAAAAGAGGGACGTTACAGCGCCACTCTTCTCAGTGTACATGTCGATGTCTTAATGCACATGCTAGCAGTCCAAAGGCAGAGGAATTTCGATGGAGCAAGAAACGGGGATTTTTCAGGTTGGATTTCCCCGGGTTGATGAGGACTAGCCCACTGGCTCTTTGGGTGTTAGCTGGTAGTGTGGTGACAAGGGCCAGTGCCAGCAGGTTAGTGGGGTGAACATTGGGTAAGGAAAGGAAGGAAGGTCTCTCTGGTGATCCTCAGAGAGACCCAGGGTGGGGTCTTCAAGCTGAGGTCTGGAGGGGGTCTCTCTAGGAGGAGCACTGTCCCTGCCACTCTCAGGTCTAGAGAAGGATGAGGAGTGTCCAGAGTATAGAGTGGGTTTGGGTGACAGAAGACTTGCACTCTGGCCCATTGTCAGCCAGACCTTCGTCAAGGTTGCTCAGACTGGTGCTCTGATGCAACGTCAGTGAGACCTGGAGAGTCACAGATTTCCTTTCCTAACCCCGCCCCCCAGCAGGCACTCATCCGGATGGCCACCTCCCCAGTGAGTCCACAGGACTTGATCATCCAGGTGTGGTCTGCCGCAGGAAAGCTGATTCTTGCTAGAGCTGTCATGTGAACTTGAAGGTGTTTTGATCCCTGAGTCAAATTGGGGATCCAAGCAGACCGCTGTTCACATGAGGTGGTCAGCTGGTCACTGTGAAGGGCTGCCAAGGGAAGATTGGGGGAGGATGGGCCGAGTTGGGGTTTGTCTAGTCCTCCAGAGGAGCTCTTTTTGGATGAATGTTTGTATTTTGGGTTGTGGGTCAGAAGATAGAGGCAAAATGTTGGGTAAAGAATTGGACTGCTCTCCTGGCTCTGATATGTTCTCCAGGATCACCCCAGGACATCTTGGGGGCAGCAGGATTCAACAGAGAGAGAGAGAGAGAGAGAGAGAGAGAGAGAGAGAGAGAGAGAGAGAGAGAGAAAGAAAGTGGAGTTCTGGATTCAAGCAAGAGTCCAGGGCATGATCTCAGCGCCAAGCAGGCTTCAGTGGTTCAGGGGGATGTGTGACCTGAGGGAACCAACTGCACTCTTGTCCCAGATCTGCTCACACATGATTGGCGCGACTCTTGAGAAGATGCTCTAAGTTTCAGTGCTGTCCACTGGAAGATAGGGGTTCGAGCCCCTGTTTTGAACCCTCTTCCTCTAAAGTGGCATGATGTGCAGATCAGGGAACGTGACAGGAGACATTCTCCCTGAGCCATAAAGCCCCCTTCCCATGGAAAGGCCTTCTCCTGTTTGGTTCTTCCTCACTCTTTAATTATTGTCTGTATCTGGTCTATTTGGAATGTGGGTCTTTTTCTCTCACCTGTCTTGTGTTCTCAAGCAGAGAGTAACACTGTGTGGTTCTGGGATGCATTTTTTGAGACAACATGTTGACCCTGCACTGCCATCCCTGTCCGTAGAAAGACACATTAGTCTAGACAGAGCAGGTGGGCCCAGAGGGGGCAGAGTTGCCTTCCCTCTGAAAGTTCCAGGCCTTGACTGGTTGCCACAGCAATAGGATGATACCCACGGGGTCCTGCGGTCCAACTGCCACTCTGTGAGTGGAGAGGTGTGTGTTGGGCCACAACTGGGAGGCTCTCCCCTTCACCCCTCAAGAGTTGGACGATGGGCAACCTGAGCTGTTGTTGGGGAGGTATGTTGATACTGATCTAAAGGCTGTTCCATCAGATGGCATAGTTTACCCTGATGGAAAATGTTCTCTGATTTTTTTTTTCATTTCCACCACTTCAATTTGTGTACAGAGATGTAAATCTCTTATACAGCCATTTTGTATTACTCTTAAGATTTTTAATTATTTCTTCCTGGTTGGGCGCCTCAATTTTTTTCTTAATTTATACAATACTCCTTCCTATTTCCCATGTACAAACCTTCTCCCATCACACTAACCCTGGTAATACCCTACTCTGCCTTTATTCAGTGCAGAGGGACCCTGATTCCATTCTTCAATACACATGATGGAAATGGGCATTTATAGCTCCACTCTTCTGAATGCACATATCAACGTCTGAAGCCACATAATTGCAATTTTTTTTTGTCCCTTTTGCTATTTCTTGGGCTGCTGCCACGGCATATGGAGGTTCCCAGGCTAGGGGTCGAATCGGAGCTGTAGCCGCCAGCCTACACCAGAGCCACAGCAACTCGGGATCCAATCCATATCTGCAACCTACACCACAGCTCAGAGCAATGCCGGATCTTTAACCCACTGAGCAAGGGCAGGGACCGAACCTGCAACCTCATGGTTCCTATTTGGATTCGTTAACCACTGCTCAACAACGGGAACTCCCAATAATTGCATTTTAAATGTAGAAATTGATTGTAAGGAGTGAAACTTGGATTTTCAAGTAGGATTTCCATGGGTTGATGATGATAAGCTCCCTGGGTAGTTGGCTGTTCGCTGGTAGTGTGCTGAGAACACACAGTGCTGGTAGGTTCGTGGGGTGACCATTTGGTAACTGAGGGAAGGAGGGTCCGACTGGTGATCCACAGAGGGAGACTTAGGGTCAGGTCTTCAAGCTGAGAGTCTCTAAAGGGTCCCTTTTAGAGGATAGAAGACTATCCCTGCCACTGCAGGGTCTGAAGAAGGATGAGGAGTTTCCAGGGTACAGATTGGGTTTGGGTGAAGAATGACTTGAGCTCCTGCTCATTCTCAGCCAGACCTTGGTCCAGGCTGCAGAGGAGGAGCTCAGACTCCTATTGCTGTACAGCAGCAAGGGGTACAACATTGTCAGTCAACAGTATTTTCATCACAACAATTTTTTAAAGAAAATTGTGTGAGACATTGACAGTCAGAGATTTTAATTTACTAAACAGTCAGAGCACTGGCCCAGATGGTCTCCTCCCGAGTGAATTCCCAGGAACCTCTTATCCAGGCATGATTAGCTGAAGGGAAGCTCATTCTTGGCATTCAGTCGAGACTGTTCTAAGCTCTGAGCCATCTTGGGAGTGAAACAGACCCCTAGTCGCTGGAGGTTGTCAGCTGGTTGTCATGAAAGTGTAATGTGATGCAGTGGATGACATGAAGATTTGGGGGAGAATGCCTGGGTTGGAGTATCCACGGAGCCAGGGCAAAGCCTCGGTCCTTCAGAGGGGCTTTGTTTGGAGGAAAATGTTGGATTCAGATCAGGGATTAAAGCATGGAGACAAAGGGCTGGATAAGGGTTTGGACTGATGTCTTGGTTCAGCATCTCCTGCAGGGAAGGCATCAGAGCTTGCCCACTAAAACCTTGGGATGGGAGGACTTGTGGGAGAGTGAGAAGATCTCTTGATTCAAGGGTCCAGGGCATGGTCTTGGCCCTGAGCAGGTGTCCGGCCTTCAGGGTTCAGGGATTTCTGTCCTCAAGGAACCAACTACATTCTTGGCCCACATCCATCCTTCAACATTGCCGTGATTCTTGGCAAGTTAGTCTAAAGTTCAATGCCCTCTACTGTCAAATCAGGCTTACACTCTCTGGGTTGCACCCCCTTCGCCTGCAACCGGGCCAACTTGGGGATGAGAGGAGATGATGAGAGAGACGCTACATGACCTGGAAAGCTTCCTTCCCATGATGTTCTTCCATACTCTCTTGCTGTGGAGCTATTCAAACCCCCTCTTTTGATCCAACCAGCCCCAAGACTCAAGCTTATGCAGGTAGTCATTCAATGAAACCAATCCCAAATGTTAACAAGAGATCCGTGGATAAACCAAAGGCAGTATGAATCCACATAGGAATAAAATTCTACCGGAGAAAAAATTGTAATTATGTTAAATATGTTGCTACATGGATGATCCAAAATGAAACACACTTTTAACAATAGTGAAGTCAGACAGACACAGGAAAAGAAATATTGAACAATTCAACATATAGGCGGTAAGTAGATTAGGCAGATTGTCAAAGGTGGAAAGTAGAGAGGGCTAAGACTTGGCAGCAGGGCTGAAGGGGGAGTCATTGCTGAATGGGTGCAGAGGTCCTATAAGTTATGATGAGAAAGGTTGTTATGGACAGTGGTGCAAAGTACATGGCTTGTGAAGGCATGCCCGACCCCTGAATTTCCTATTGCCAAAGTATTCCAAAGAGAAGCATTATGTATCTAAGAAAAGAAAAGAGGTGAAACATCCCAGAGGATGGCGTGTGAACACAGGAGCACCCTGTGGGAAGAGTAGGGAAGCTGAAATGATCTCCTGCCATTTCAGAAGATGGAGGAATGTGGCTGGAGAGGAAAATGGGCAGGAGGATTCACGAGACTCTGTCATGGCAGCAGAGCCTGCATGCTCGTGTTGGCCATTTCTCAGATGGAGAATATGCCACGGAGAGGTTCCCTTTAGCAAGAGAGGCAGAGGCTCCCTTTCTCAGGTCTTTCAAGGTGCTCTCTGCCGTCCTTCAAAACGTTTACCCGGGAGGATGGGCCAAGAGAAGCTCCATCCATGCTTCATCCCACCCCCACCCCTTGACTCCCAGCCCATGTCCAGTCAGGTGTGGCACCCAGAGTACCTCCTGATCAGCATCACTGCCTTGCTGACAGTGACTGTGTGTCCCCCTAGAAACAAAAGACAATGTTGTGGAGGCCAGTGGGAGTGAGAAGACCGAAGAGGAGGCCCCAGCCAGGGAAAATGAGGAGGAGGAAGGCTCGCCCAATAACAAGGTGGAGGAGGAGGCCACAACAAGTGGAAATAACGAGGAGGAGTCCCCTGCCAGCGACAGGGCCGAGCAAGAAGCCCAGACTGCCCCCAAGGTAAGCTCACTTTTCATGATCTGAGATTTAAAAAGGTGCCTCCTTTCTTCTTGGATGTGCCTACTTCAGAAATGGAAATCGGAGGAAGTCCATTATAGAGGATATATGCAGATTCCTCTTTTAAGGGATGTTGAGTCAAAGTTTGGTACCAACCAATAACTCCTTGCAAGGGGCATTGGCAAAAGTGACCCTATCAGTTCTGCAGTGTATGGTAGGGAGCATTTTTCTTTGAAGAAGACCAAAATTTTCTTAAATGAACATGGCCTTGAGAGATCTTCCTTGAAAAGCTGGTGCCTTTTCCTAAGGTGTCTTTGCTGTCTTCTTTTGGGGAAACAGACTCAACTCTGCCTTCTGTCTGTGTGCCTGCGGTCCGCAACCACAGGAAGACCTGTGGCCACAGTGGGGAGGATGCTGTGACACTCACAGTGTTTTCTTTTCTCTCATCACAGGTGGACGGGATGGATGATGAAAGCCGTAAGTATTCTGGAACCCGGCTCTGCTGAGGAGAAGTCCAGGTGTTGAGGAAGGGCGGGGGGTGCTTTCCTGCCCCTTTGGTTGCAGAGACACCCTGATTCTGGGTTCCTCCTGGGAAAGGGGGTGAAGGATGGGGTGAAAGAGACTGACTTCCCACAAAAGGGCCATCCCAAGTCCTCGGGTCCCTGGAGGAAAGGAGGCTCTTTGTATGGTGGGGGTAGGTGTCCGGGAACATTGGGGGGTGTGCGTGTGAGGGCCTGTTGGTGTGATTGTGAACCAGTGTGAGTGGGTGTGTTTTGTGGGGAGTCACTTGTGCCTTAGCACCACATAGCTGTCCAGTTTCTCGTTGAACAGTCTCATGATGACCGCAGGCTAACTGTCCATTCCCTCATTCTCCCTGCACCCGCTGGGAGCAAGGTTTGGGGAAAAGGCTTTCCTTCCTCTGTTGGTCTTTCGTTTCCTCTTTTCTTCCCCCTCTGCTTGGTGCAGACTTTCATGCTGTTGTTTCAAATATGTGCCGTGAACTCGAGCCTCTTGAGGTTGTAAGTGTCCCGAGGGAGTGTTGTGAACGCTGTGCTCCCCCCGCACCTCCTGCCCACTCGGGGCAGCCACCCTTCCAGCCTCTGCTCAGGAGTGGTCTTTCAGACACCTCATGTGCATGACATCAGAGAGTCTTTGTCCTTCTGTGTCTGACTGGCTTCACTTGAAGTGATGTCCTCCAGCGAGTTCCTGTTGAGGCTCAGAGCTCATGAACCTGACCAGTACCTATGAGGACACGGGTTCGACCCTTGACCTTGCTCAGTGGGTTAAGGATCTGACTTTTCCCTGAGCCACGGTGTAGGTTGCAGACATGGCTCAGATCCCAAGTTGCTGTTGCTGTAGCATAGGCAAGCAGCTGTAGCTCTGATTCAGCTCCTAGCCTAGGAACCTCCAAATGCCTCAAGCGAGGCCCTAAAAAGACCAAAAGAAATGATATTGAGATTTTGATATGTGTTGTAGTGTACCTGCTGTTTTTTCATGTAGTATGAAATGTCAATGATATTCCGTCTTCCAATCTATTTTTTTTATTTTTCTGTATTTTTCAGGCCTTGCTCATGACATAATGAAGTTCCCAGGTGAGGGGTCAAATCTGAGCTATTTATGCCAAACTACACCAGAGCCACATCCACACCTACAACACACGTCTGTGACCTACACCACAGCTCAAATCAACACTGGACCCTTAACCCACTGAGTGAAGCCAGGGATTGAACCTGCTTCATCATGGATATTAGTTGGGTTCATTCCTGATGAGCCACAATGGGCACTCCTCCTTCCCCTCTGTGAACATGGAATGTCATTTGAATTCTTTGTGACTTATTCAATTCTTTCAGCAGTGTTTTGTAGTTTTCAGTGTAAAAGTTGTTTCCTTTCTTAGAGCCCTGAGCCTGCTTTCCAGCTACTCCAGCAGCACCATGAGAAGGACGGGCTCGTGAAAACATTGGCGTGTCCCTCACTGCCTCTGCACTGAGCTCTGATTATGGCAGCACAGGTGTTGTGGGCCATACACAGCACCTCTGCTTACCCGTGGGTTCTGCTAGGAATCGGTCTAGAATGTCACCGTTGCCATCTCTCTTTGGGTGTCTGCAGGGCCTCCCAGAATTCCTGGCACAGGTTCATGAGCACAGGAGATACCTACAGATGAATGATCAGGTCAGACCAGCCAACTGGTCTGCAGTAAAGCATGTCCGGGGAGGGGAGGTCATATCTTGCTCATCTTTGAATCTCCACCCTGAACACGATGCCTGATGTGGCAGTCACTGGCAGATCACCTCTTTATACTTCATGGAATTCTGTAATAAATAGTGCAATCCATTCATATAAAACACAGCACCGTTCAATTGCTTACTCAGCTATCCCCTTTTCAGTGTGTGTAGAGGTGGAATTTCAGGTGTGTCAGTTTAGAGGTAGGAGCTATAAAGGGCCATAGAAGGAAGAAGTTGAAAGGTCATTCCTTCAGCACGTTGCTGTCCTTCGAATGTTGGCATCTGTGCTCACCTTGTGTGGAAGGGTCTCAGTCCATGGAGCAGAGGAAAACCCAGGGTGATGCTCTGTAACCTGCAGTCACCTCAGGGAAGCAGGAGGAATGGGAGGGTCACTCTTTCTAACTCAATTCCCCACGTGGTGTATTTCTACAGAGTCAGTGGTGGAGAGCCTGAGCAGCCGCCAGGATGAGGAGGCTGCAGGTAGGGAAGAGCACGCAGCTGGGATCCAGTGGGAGAGGGTTCCTGGGAGCACCTGGGTTCCGCCTGCTGCCGGGAGAGGGAGGAAGTGGGGGATAGGACTTGGCGGGTGGGTGGGTGGGTGGCCTAATGAGTGGCACTCTGCTGTGGTGTTTTCCCCTGTGAAATGGATACCACGAAGAAGACTTGGGTCCCTGGTCTTTGTTGTGCTGTGTTTGTATTCCTCTCTCCTTTTCTTTGAGAGGGAGAATCGATTTTCCCTCCCAAAGCTGCTCCTTCCTGCTTTGGTCTCTGCCCGTTGTGCAAGTTTGCTTTGTGATTGGCACCGTGAGGGCCCAGTGCACAAGAGCTGTTGACTTGGTTTCCTTTATTGGCCTTGAGGGACCTGAAGTGGTGGCACCCAAAGCTCTCCTAGGCCCTTGACCCTGGAGACCAAGTTGGTCGAGTGAGTGTCAGGTGGTGGGTGAGAAGGCAGCTCTCTGGCTCTGCATGTTCGGGATTTCTGACCTCCCTGTCCTATTGTGTCCTCACGGTGTGTCCTGAGGGAAGGGGCGTTCCCAGAGTTGGATGCCCAGAACAGGGAACTGAGGCACAGACAGATCTACATCTCCTTTTGTGGCATGTGTTTCTTCTACAGGGGATGTGAGGAGTTCCCTAGTGTCCTAGAGGCTAAAGATCGAGTGTTCGATCCCTTCCGTGGTGCAGAATCAAGTGCCTGGGTTGGGAACCACTGCATCCCCTGGGAGTGGTGACAATCAATCAGTCAACCAATGGGATTGACATCAGACCATTCTGCATGGTCATTATCTAGGTTGTCTCCGCTACCCAGAGGCATTTTCACACGAAACCTGTGTGGGGAGGTAATGTTTTGAAGTGCACCCCAAAGAGCAAGATCTTTCTAAGTAGAACTTGGATTCTGAAGGCTCTTCTGGGCGGCCGGGTGTTATGGGCTTTGAGGGCTTGGCCTGGGAGTCAATTATTAGTCATTTCCCTGTTATCTTCTGCAATCAGGATGTCACTCGTTCTCTCTGTTGTCATGTATTTTCCAGAATCTTGCTTTGGAAACCTAGGATCTTGCTTCAGGAGTCTGAGGGCAATTTTGTTCTTTACCACCTTGGCTGGAATAATCCCATGGTGGCCACACAACAGGGTGCACCCTGCCAATGAGCCAGATGAAGGTACTGTGGAACCTGACTCAATACATCCAGGCCTGAACAATGATTCTAGTTCATTCCGTGTTCCAAATTTCAGAACAAACTCTACAAATGCTACGCCACATCTTTCTTTTATTCCATGATGCAAATTCAAACGAACTAACTCGGAGTTCCCATCGTGGCGCAGTGGTTAATAAATCCGACTAGGAACCATGAGGTTGTGAGTTTGATCTCTGGCCTTGCTCAGTGGGTTAAGGATCCAGGGTTGCCGTGAGCCATGGTGTAGGTTGAAGATGTGGCTCGGATCCTGAGTTGCAGTGGCAGTGGTCACTGTAGGCCACTACAACTCTGATTAGACCCGTATCCTGGGAATCTCCATATGCTGAGGGAAGCAGGCCTAGAAAAGGCAAAATGACAAAAAAAGCAAAAAATAAATTGAATAACTCAGTTGGTAATTTCCCAACTATGGAAATAATGATTCATTTAAAATCGACATTTGGTTCCTGGTTAATAGCAAAGGTGACCTCACTCATTTTATGACATTTGCTGATATTTAACATTTCCAGTTGTAATAGATCCCTGCATGGAACCACATTTCCCAATTTGAAAACAATACTAGAAATGATTTAGAACAAGATTATATTAACAAGAAATGGTGGATATTACAGAAAGCTCCTCTAACCCATTCCTCCAATTTCCACCAATGACAACGTCCAGCACTGAATGGGGAACTCATGGTACACTGAGCAGCAAAAGATTCCTATAATTTTAATTAATGAAAAGTTCCCCATTTACATTCACATTCAGTTTTTGGGCTGTGCCAGTAGTTGAGGTTGGACACATGCAAAATATTAGGAGGCCCCAGTATGTTACCATAGAGAACGTGTACACTCCCATCTGTAGAAGGACGTTATTCCCAACAGCAAAGAGATGAAACCAATCACAAATGACAAGAGATCAGGAGAGAGATCAAATGCGATATGTGAACAGAAGAGAACAGTATTCTACCGGAAACAAAAGTAAAATTTTAAATAGGATACCAAGAGGATGATCCAAAAAAAAAAACTAAGTACTGTTTGACCAAAAGTGAGGAGTTCCCATCATGGCGTGCCAGCAGTGAAACCGATTAGGAAGCATGAGATTGTGAGTTTGACCCCTGGCCACAATCAGGGGGATAAGGATCTGGTGATGCCGTGAGCTGTGGTGTAGGTGGCAGATGCAGCTGGGATCCTGCCTTGCTGTGGCTCTGACATAAAATGGCAGCTACGGCTCCTATTAGACCCCTAGCCTGGGAACCTCCATATGCCATGCGTGTGGTCCTAAGAAGCAACAAGTATCAATAGAAAAAAAAAAATAGAGAAATCAGGCAGCACAGAGAAGGAAATATCGTGCAACTCAACATATAGGCGGTAACCAGACTCGGCAGAGTGTCAGAGATGGAAAGTAGAAATGGCCAAGACCTGGCAGCAGGGCTGAAGGGGGAGTCATTCCTGAATGGGTGCAGAGGTCCTATGAGTTATGATGAGAAAAGTTGTTATGGACAGTGGTGCAAAGTACATAGCATTGGGAAGGCCTGCTCTCCCCGTGAGTTTCCTATTGCCAAAGTATTCCAAAGAGAAGCATTATGTATCTAAGAAAAGAAAAGAGGCGAAACATCCCAGAGGATGGCGTGTGAACACAGGAGCACCCTGTGGGAAGAGTAGGGAAGCTGAAATGATCTCCTGCCATTTCAGAAGATGGAGGAATGTGGCTGGAGAGGAAAATGGGCAGGAGGATTCACGAGACTCTGTCATGGCAGCAGAGCCTGCATGCTCGTGTTGGCCATTTCTCAGATGGAGAATATGCCACGGAGAGGTTCCCTTTAGCAAGAGAGGCAGAGGCTCCCTTTCTCAGGTCTTTCAAGGTGCTCTCTGCCGTCCTTCAAAACGTTTACCCGGGAGGATGGGCCAAGAGAAGCTCCATCCGTGCTTCATCCCACCCCCACCCCTTGACTCTCAGCCCATGTCCAGTCAGGTGAGGTGCCCAGAGTACCTCCCGAGCAGCACCACCGCCTTGCTGACAGTGACTGTGTGTCCCCCTAGCAACCCTCGATGATGTTGTGGAGGCCGGCGGGAGTGAGAAGACGGAGGAAGAGGCCCTGGCTGGGGCAAATGAGGAGGAGGTGGGGCCGGGAACTGAGAAGGTGCAGGAGGAGGCTGCCTGCATTGACGAGGCAGAGGAGGAGGCAGGCCCATCCCTTGAAAATGACGAGGAGTCCCCAGCCAGCGACCTGGTTGAGCAGGAAGACCAGCTTGCCCCCAAGGTAAGCTCACCTTTCTTGATCGGAGATTTAAAAAGGTGCCTCCTTTCTTCTTGGATGTGCCTACTTCAGAAAAGGAAATCTGAGCAAGTCCATTATAGAGGATATATGCACATTCCTCTGTGGAGGAATGTTGAGTCAAAGTTTGGTACCAACCAATAACTCCTTCCAAGGGGCATTGGCAAAAGGGACCACATCAGTTCCCAAGTGTACATAGGGAGCATTTGTCTTTGAAGAAGCCTGAATGTTTTGTTTTGTTGTCTTTTTGCCTTTTCTAGGGCCACTCCTGTGGCATATGGAGGTTCCCAGGCTCAGGGTCAAACCAGAGCTGTAGCCACCGGCCTGCGCCAGAGCCACAGCAACGCGGGATCCGAGCAACGTCTGCAACCTACACCTCAGCTCACGGCAATGCCGGATCCTTAACCCACTGAGCAAGGCCAGGGATCGAACCCGCAACCTCATGGTTCCTGGTCGGATTCGTTAACCACTGCGCCACGACGGGAACTCCAAAGAAGCCTGAATGTTTTTTAAATGAACGTGGGCTTGGGAGGTCTTCCATGAAAAGCTGGTGCCTTTTCCACAGGTGTCTTTGCTGTCTTCTTTTGGGGAAACGGACTCAACTCTGCCTTCTGTCTGTGTGCCTGCGGTCCGCAACCACAGGAAGACCTGTGGCCACAGTGCAGAGGATGCTGTGACACTCACAGTGTTTTCTTTTCTCTCATCACAGGTGGACGGGATGGACGATGAAAGCCGTAAGTATTCTGGAACCCGGCTCTGCTGAGGAGAAGTCCAGGTGTTGAGGAAGGGCGGGGGGTGCTTTCCTGCCCCTTTGGTTGCAGAGACACCCTGATTCTGGGTTCCTCCTGGGAAAGGGGGTGAAGGATGGGGTGAAAGAGACTGACTTCCCACAAAAGGGCCATCCCAAGTCCTCGGGTCCCTGGAGGAAAGGAGGCTCTTTGTATGGTGGGGGTAGGTGTCCGGGAACATTGGGGGGTGTGCGTGTGAGGGCCTGTTGGTGTGATTGTGAACCAGTGTGAGTGGGTGTGTTTTGTGGGGAGTCACTTGTGCCTTAGCACCACATAGCTGTCCAGTTTCTCGTTGAACAGTCTCATGATGACCGCAGGCTAACTGTCCATTCCCTCATTCTCCCTGCACCCGCTGGGAGCAAGGTTTGGGGAAAAGGCTTTCCTTCCTCTGTTGGTCTTTCGTTTCCTCTTTTCTTCCCCCTCTGCTTGGTGCAGACTTTCATGCTGTTGTTTCAAACATGTGCCATGAACTCGAGCCTCTTGAGGTTGTAAGTGTCCCGAGGAGTGTTGTGAACGCTGTGCTCCCCCCGCACCTCCTGCCCACTCGGGGCAGCCACCCTTCCAGCCTCTGCTCAGGAGTGGTCTTTCAGACACCTCATGTGCATGACATCAGAGAGTCTTTGTCCTTCTGTGTCTGACTGGCTTCACTTGAAGTGATGTCCTCCAGCGAGTTCCTGTTGAGGCTCAGAGCTCATGAACCTGACCAGTACCTATGAGGACACGGGTTCGACCCTTGGCCTTGCCCAGTGGGTGAAGAATCCCGCATTGCGGTGAGCTGCGGCAGAGGTCCCAGACGCGGCTGGTATCCAGCTTGGCTGTGGCTGTGGTGTCGGCCGGTGGCCACAGCTCTGATTTGCCGCCTCGCCTGGGAATTTCCATCTGCTGCGGGGGCAGCCCTCAAGCCCAAAAGTGAATCAGTCAATAATGTCCTGGAGTTCTCTGTGCATTGCTGCAATGGGTAGGGTTTCCTTCTTCTGTGACAACGGAATACCTTGCTATGGTCTGTATCCACCCCGTTGTCTTTCTCAGTCTGTGTGCCCGTGGACACTGGGGCTCTGGTTCTGTTGGGCTCTTGTGTATGGCGCTGCCGTGATCCTGGGATGGCAGGTCTCTTTACCCGACACTGATGGATCTTCCTTTACATGTCCATGCAGCAGTGGGATTGCAGGGTCCTGCCGTGGTGTTTCCCGTCCTGGCTGGCCCCGTTGACATTCCCTGCTACAGTGTCCAGAAGTCCCAGGCAGTCACATCTTCCCAAACATCTGTTCAGGTTTGAAAACACTCCGTGTCCTACCAGGTGGGAGGTGATACCTCGTGGTGCCTTTGCTTTGCCTTTCCATTGTGATAGGCGACTTTGGGAAACATGCCCTCTGTGTGCTGCTCTCTGTGGTCTTCTTGGACGGTGGGTCTCTCCCAGGCTTCCACTCATCTACAACTGAGGCATTTGCCTTTTGATTGAATTGATTTGTAGTTGTTTCCCATATATTCCAAATATGAGCCCCTGTTTCAAATACAAGATTTACAAATATCCTCTTCTGTAGGTTGTCTTTCCATTCAGTGGATTGTTAGACACTGTCCTTTCTGTTTGTTTCTATTTTAATGGAGGTACAGTGTTGTTTCACTCTCTGCTGTGGAGCAACGTTCCCCAGTCGTGTGTGTCCATTAACGTATGTTCCTTTTTTGATATTATTGCCGTCTGAGATCAGGTCGATTACAGGAGATTGGATCTCGTTCTCCGTGTGCTGCAACAGGAGGACCTTGTTGTCTCTCCATTCTCAATGCCGTAGTTGGCATCAACTGCCCCCAAACTCCCAGTCCGTGCCCTTCACAACCACAAGTCTGTTCTCTGCATCCGTGGGTTCTGTGGACAGGTTCCTTTGTGCCGTGCTTTAGATTCCACCTCTAAGTGAGATCAGGTGGTATCCGTCTTTCTCTTTGTCACGTACTTCACTTTGCACGAGAATCTCCCGATCCATCCCTATTGTTTTGAGTGGCATTGGTTTCTTCTTCGATTTTCTGGCTGAGTCGTGAATTCCATCATCTATGTGGACCACATCGTCATGAGCCATTCATCTGTCTGTGGACATGAGGTGGCTTCCCTGTCTTGGCTGTTGTGAACAGTGCTGCCATAAACATAGAGGGGCATATGTCTTTTTCCTGGATACATTTGTCCTGATATTTCCCAGGGTGCTCGGCTTGCTAGGTCGCATGCCCTGCTGTGTTCAGTTTTCGCAGGACCCTCCATGGTGTCTTCCATAGTGGTTGTACCAGTGTACGTTCGCATCGGCAATGCTGGGGCGGGGGAGCCTTTTCTCCACCCGTATCTGCGACTGACACCAGAGCTCTCGGCAACGCTGGATCCTTAACCCCCTCAGCGAGGCCAGGGATCAACCCCGCAAGCTCGTGGTTCCTAGTCGGATTCGTTTCCGCTGTGCCCTGACGGGAACTCCTGGGTGGTTTCTTTGCTGTTGTTGTTGTGGAGGTGTATGAGTTTTCTTTATATATGTTTTGGAGGTGAACCTCACGGGCAGTGGTCCCTTTCTCCTCAGTGCTTCTGTAGAGCTGCTGTCCACAGTGTGCCAGCCACTGGCCAGAAGGAGCCATTTCTGCTTAATTGAGTTCAGTCAGTAGTTAGGTCTGCCTCTTGCAGTGAACAGAATAAAGCAGCCTATGGTTCACTCCCAGGGGCCACCACACAAGTGTGTCCATGCAGCTGGAATTTCAGGTGTGTCACCCTGGAGCTGAGGCCTCCAGATGGACTCGTAGAAGGGAGATGTGTAAGGCTCCATCCCTCAGCAGCCCACGATCTCTGAAGGTTTGCCACTGTGGCCAATGTTTTATGGAAGCTTCTGAGGCCGTAGAGCAGAGGGAAGTTCTGAGCACACGGAGGACAAGCCAGGGTGGTGCTGTGTGGCCGCAAACAACCCTAAGTAGGGGATACGTGTGGGGGACAGGCTCTAACACCTTGATTCCTTATGTCTGTGTCTCTGCAGTATGTTTCATGGAGAGTCTGAGTGACAGCAACCATGATGAAAGTGATACAGGTAAGAACAGCTCTCAGGTAGGAGCCAATGGGAGAGGGATCCCGGGACACTTGGGTGACGCCTGCTGCTTGGAGTGTGGGGCAGGTGAGTCTGAAACTTAAAAACAGAAAGAAATTGATGTAAAGATGTTCACCGCCTACTTTAATAAGGAGAGGGAGCAGATATGAGATGCCTGAATGTTGGCATCTGTGCTCACCTTGTGTGGAAGGGTCTCAGTCCATGGAGCAGAGGGAGGGTCTGGGCACCTGGAGGAAAAACCAGGGTGATGCTCTGTACCCGTAGTCACCTCAGGGAAGCCGGAGAAACGGGAGGGCCACTCTTTCTAACTCCTTGATTCCCCTGATGGTGTGTTTCTACAGACTCAGTGGTGGAGAGCCTGAGCAGCCGCCAGGATGAGGAGGCTGCAGGTAGGGAAGAGCACGCAGCTGGGATCCAGTGGGAGAGGGTTCCTGGGAGCACCTGGGTTCCGCCTGCTGCCGGGAGAGGGAGGAAGTGGGGGATAGGACTTGGCGGGTGGGTGGGTGGGTGGCCTAATGAGTGGCACTCTGCTGTGGTGTTTTCCCCTGTGAAATGGATACCACGAAGAAGACTTGGGTCCCTGGTCTTTGTTGTGCTGTGTTTGTATTCCTCTCTCCTTTTCTTTGAGAGGGAGAATCGATTTTCCCTCCCAAAGCTGCTCCTTCCTGCTTTGGTCTCTGCCCGTTGTGCAAGTTTGCTTTGTGATTGGCACCGTGAGGGCCCAGTGCACAAGAGCTGTTGACTTGGTTTCCTTTATTGGCCTTGAGGGACCTGAAGTGGTGGCACCTGAAGTGGTGGCACCTTGACCCTGGAGACCAAGTTGGTCGAGTGAGTGTCAGGTGGTGGGTGAGAAGGCAGCTCTCTGGCTCTGCATGTTTGGGATTTCTGGCCTCCCTGTCCTATTGTGTCCTCACGGTGTGTCCTGAGGGAAGGGATGTTCGCAGAGTTGGATGAGTTAAAGGAGGCATACTTGGAGTTCCAGTGGTTAAGGAATCCAACTAGGAACCATGAGATTGCGGGTTCGATCGCTGGCCTCACTTAGTGAGTTAAGGATCCAGTAATGCCGTGAGCTGTGGTGTAGGTGGCAGATGCAGCTGGGATCCTGCCTTGCTGTGGCTCTGACATAAAATGGCAGCTACGGCTCCTATTAGACCCCTAGCCTGGGAACCTCCATATGGCATGTGTGTGGCCCTAAAAAGCAACAAGTATCAATAGAAAAAAAAAATAGAGAAATCAGGCAGCACAGAGAAGGAAATATCGTGCAACTCAACATATAGGCGGTAACCAGACTCGGCAGAGTGTCAGAGATGGAAAGTAGAAATGGCCAAGACCTGGCAGCAGGGCTGAAGGGGGAGTCATTCCTGAATGGGTGCAGAGGTCCTATGAGTTATGATGAGAAAAGTTGTTATGGACAGTGGTGCAAAGTACATAGCATTGGGAAGGCCTGCTCTCCCCGTGAGTTTCCTATTGCCAAAGTATTCCAAAGAGAAGCATTATGTATCTAAGAAAAGAAAAGAGGCGAAACATCCCAGAGGATGGCGTGTGAACACAGGAGCACCCTGTGGGAAGAGTAGGGAAGCTGAAATGATCTCCTGCCATTTCAGAAGATGGAGGAATGTGGCTGGAGAGGAAAATGGGCAGGAGGATTCACGAGACTCTGTCATGGCAGCAGAGCCTGCATGCTCGTGTTGGCCATTTCTCAGATGGAGAATATGCCACGGAGAGGTTCCCTTTAGCAAGAGAGGCAGAGGCTCCCTTTCTCAGGTCTTTCAAGGTGCTCTCTGCCGTCCTTCAAAACGTTTACCCGGGAGGATGGGCCAAGAGAAGCTCCATCCGTGCTTCATCCCACCCCCACCCCTTGACTCTCAGCCCATGTCCAGTCAGGTGAGGTACCCAGAGTACCTCCCGAGCAGCACCACCGCCTTGCTGACAGTGACTGTGTGTCCCCCTAGCAACCCTCGATGATGTTGTGGAGGCCGGCGGGAGTGAGAAGACGGAGGAAGAGGCCCTGGCTGGGGCAAATGAGGAGGAGGTGGGGCCGGGAACTGAGAAGGTGCAGGAGGAGGCTGCCTGCATTGACGAGGCAGAGGAGGAGGCAGGCCCATCCCTTGAAAATGACGAGGAGTCCCCAGCCAGCAACCTGGTTGAGCAGGAAGACCAGCTTGCCCCCAAGGTAAGCTCACCTTTCTTGATCGGAGATTTAAAAAGGTGCCTCCTTTCTTCTTGGATGTGCCTACTTCAGAAAAGGAAATCTGAGCAAGTCCATTATAGAGGATATATGCACATTCCTCTGTGGAGGAATGTTGAGTCAAAGTTTGGTACCAACCAATAACTCCTTCCAAGGGGCATTGGCAAAAGGGACCACATCAGTTCCCAAGTGTACATAGGGAGCATTTGTCTTTGAAGAAGCCTGAATGTTTTGTTTTGTTGTCTTTTTGCCTTTTCTAGGGCCACTCCTGTGGCATATGGAGGTTCCCAGGCTCAGGGTCAAACCAGAGCTGTAGCCACCGGCCTGCGCCAGAGCCACAGCAACGCGGGATCCGAGCAACGTCTGCAACCTACACCTCAGCTCACGGCAATGCCGGATCCTTAACCCACTGAGCAAGGCCAGGGATCGAACCCGCAACCTCATGGTTCCTGGTCGGATTCGTTAACCACTGCGCCACGACGGGAACTCCAAAGAAGCCTGAATGTTTTTTAAATGAATGTGGGCTTGGGAGGTCTTCCATGAAAAGCTGGTGCCTTTTCCACAGGTGTCTTTGCTGTCTTCTTTTGGGGAAACGGACTCAACTCTGCCTTCTGTCTGTGTGCCTGCGGTCCGCAACCACAGGAAGACCTGTGGCCACAGTGCAGAGGATGCTGTGACACTCACAGTGTTTTCTTTTCTCTCATCACAGGTGGACGGGATGGACGATGAAAGCCGTAAGTATTCTGGAACCCGGCTCTGCTGAGGAGAAGTCCAGGTGTTGAGGAAGGGCGGGGGGTGCTTTCCTGCCCCTTTGGTTGCAGAGACACCCTGATTCTGGGTTCCTCCTGGGAAAGGGGGTGAAGGATGGGGTGAAAGAGACTGACTTCCCACAAAAGGGCCATCCCAAGTCCTCGGGTCCCTGGAGGAAAGGAGGCTCTTTGTATGGTGGGGGTAGGTGTCCGGGAACATTGGGGGGTGTGCGTGTGAGGGCCTGTTGGTGTGATTGTGAACCAGTGTGAGTGGGTGTGTTTTGTGGGGAGTCACTTGTGCCTTAGCACCACATAGCTGTCCAGTTTCTCGTTGAACAGTCTCATGATGACCGCAGGCTAACTGTCCATTCCCTCATTCTCCCTGCACCCGCTGGGAGCAAGGTTTGGGGAAAAGGCTTTCCTTCCTCTGTTGGTCTTTCGTTTCCTCTTTTCTTCCCCCTCTGCTTGGTGCAGACTTTCATGCTGTTGTTTCAAACATGTGCCATGAACTCGAGCCTCTTGAGGTTGTAAGTGTCCCGAGGAGTGTTGTGAACGCTGTGCTCCCCCCGCACCTCCTGCCCACTCGGGGCAGCCACCCTTCCAGCCTCTGCTCAGGAGTGGTCTTTCAGACACCTCATGTGCATGACATCAGAGAGTCTTTGTCCTTCTGTGTCTGACTGGCTTCACTTGAAGTGATGTCCTCCAGCGAGTTCCTGTTGAGGCTCAGAGCTCATGAACCTGACCAGTACCTATGAGGACACGGGTTCGACCCTTGGCCTTGCCCAGTGGGTGAAGAATCCCGCATTGCGGTGAGCTGCGGCAGAGGTCCCAGACGCGGCTGGTATCCAGCTTGGCTGTGGCTGTGGTGTCGGCCGGTGGCCACAGCTCTGATTTGCCGCCTCGCCTGGGAATTTCCATCTGCTGCGGGGGCAGCCCTCAAGCCCAAAAGTGAATCAGTCAATAATGTCCTGGAGTTCTCTGTGCATTGCTGCAATGGGTAGGGTTTCCTTCTTCTGTGACAACGGAATACCTTGCTATGGTCTGTATCCACCCCGTTGTCTTTCTCAGTCTGTGTGCCCGTGGACACTGGGGCTCTGTTTCTGTTGGGCTCTTGTGTATGGCGCTGCCGTGATCCTGGGATGGCAGGTCTCTTTACCCGACACTGATGGATCTTCCTTTACATGTCCATGCAGCAGTGGGATTGCAGGGTCCTGCCGTGGTGTTTCCCGTCCTGGCTGGCCCCGTTGACATTCCCTGCTACAGTGTCCAGAAGTCCCAGGCAGTCACATCTTCCCAAACATCTGTTCAGGTTTGAAAACACTCCGTGTCCTACCAGGTGGGAGGTGATACCTCGTGGTGCCTTTGCTTTGCCTTTCCATTGTGATAGGCGACTTTGGGAAACATGCCCTCTGTGTGCTGCTCTCTGTGGTCTTCTTGGACGGTGGGTCTCTCCCAGGCTTCCACTCATCTACAACTGAGGCATTTGCCTTTTGATTGAATTGATTTGTAGTTGTTTCCCATATATTCCAAATATGAGCCCCTGTTTCAAATACAAGATTTACAAATATCCTCTTCTGTAGGTTGTCTTTCCATTCAGTGGATTGTTAGACACTGTCCTTTCTGTTTGTTTCTATTTTAATGGAGGTACAGTGTTGTTTCACTCTCTGCTGTGGAGCAACGTTCCCCAGTCGTGTGTGTCCATTAACGTATGTTCCTTTTTTGATATTATTGCCGTCTGAGATCAGGTCGATTACAGGAGATTGGATCTCGTTCTCCGTGTGCTGCAACAGGAGGACCTTGTTGTCTCTCCATTCTCAATGCCGTAGTTGGCATCAACTGCCCCCAAACTCCCAGTCCGTGCCCTTCACAACCACAAGTCTGTTCTCTGCATCCGTGGGTTCTGTGGACAGGTTCCTTTGTGCCGTGCTTTAGATTCCACCTCTAAGTGAGATCAGGTGGTATCCGTCTTTCTCTTTGTCACGTACTTCACTTTGCACGAGAATCTCCCGATCCATCCCTATTGTTTTGAGTGGCATTGGTTTCTTCTTCGATTTTCTGGCTGAGTCGTGAATTCCATCATCTATGTGGACCACATCGTCATGAGCCATTCATCTGTCTGTGGACATGAGGTGGCTTCCCTGTCTTGGCTGTTGTGAACAGTGCTGCCATAAACATAGAGGGGCATATGTCTTTTTCCTGGATACATTTGTCCTGATATTTCCCAGGGTGCTCGGCTTGCTAGGTCGCATGCCCTGCTGTGTTCAGTTTTCGCAGGACCCTCCATGGTGTCTTCCATAGTGGTTGTACCAGTGTACGTTCGCATCGGCAATGCTGGGGCGGGGGAGCCTTTTCTCCACCCGTATCTGCGACCGACACCAGAGCTCTCGGCAACGCTGGATCCTTAACCCCCTCAGCGAGGCCAGGGATCAACCCCGCAAGCTCGTGGTTCCTAGTCGGATTCGTTTCCGCTGTGCCCTGACGGGAACTCCTGGGTGGTTTCTTTGCTGTTGTTGTTGTGGAGGTGTATGAGTTTTCTTTATATATGTTTTGGAGGTGAACCTCACGGGCAGTGGTCCCTTTCTCCTCAGTGCTTCTGTAGAGCTGCTGTCCACAGTGTGCCAGCCACTGGCCAGAAGGAGCCATTTCTGCTTAATTGAGTTCAGTCAGTAGTTAGGTCTGCCTCTTGCAGTGAACAGAATAAAGCAGCCTATGGTTCACTCCCAGGGGCCACCACACAAGTGTGTCCATGCAGCTGGAATTTCAGGTGTGTCACCCTGGAGCTGAGGCCTCCAGATGGACTCGTAGAAGGGAGATGTGTAAGGCTCCATCCCTCAGCAGCCCACGATCTCTGAAGGTTTGCCACTGTGGCCAATGTTTTATGGAAGCTTCTGAGGCCGTAGAGCAGAGGGAAGTTCTGAGCACACGGAGGACAAGCCAGGGTGGTGCTGTGTGGCCGCAAACAACCCTAAGTAGGGGATACGTGTGGGGGACAGGCTCTAACACCTTGATTCCTTATGTCTGTGTCTCTGCAGTATGTTTCATGGAGAGTCTGAGTGACAGCAACCATGATGAAAGTGATACAGGTAAGAACAGCTCTCAGGTAGGAGCCAATGGGAGAGGGATCCCGGGACACTTGGGTGACGCCTGCTGCTTGGAGTGTGGGGCAGGTGAGTCTGAAACTTAAAAACAGAAAGAAATTGATGTAAAGCTGTTCACCGCCTACTTTAATAAGGAGAGGGAGCAGATATGAGATGCCTGAATGTTGGCATCTGTGCTCACCTTGTGTGGAAGGGTCTCAGTCCATGGAGCAGAGGGAGGGTCTGGGCACCTGGAGGAAAAACCAGGGTGATGCTCTGTACCCGTAGTCACCTCAGGGAAGCCGGAGAAACGGGAGGGCCACTCTTTCTAACTCCTTGATTCCCCTGATGGTGTGTTTCTACAGACTCAGTGGTGGAGAGCCTGAGCAGCCGCCAGGATGAGGAGGCTGCAGGTAGGGAAGAGCACGCAGCTGGGATCCAGTGGGAGAGGGTTCCTGGGAGCACCTGGGTTCCGCCTGCTGCCGGGAGAGGGAGGAAGTGGGGGATAGGACTTGGCGGGTGGGTGGGTGGGTGGCCTAATGAGTGGCACTCTGCTGTGGTGTTTTCCCCTGTGAAATGGATACCACGAAGAAGACTTGGGTCCCTGGTCTTTGTTGTGCTGTGTTTGTATTCCTCTCTCCTTTTCTTTGAGAGGGAGAATCGATTTTCCCTCCCAAAGCTGCTCCTTCCTGCTTTGGTCTCTGCCCGTTGTGCAAGTTTGCTTTGTGATTGGCACCGTGAGGGCCCAGTGCACAAGAGCTGTTGACTTGGTTTCCTTTATTGGCCTTGAGGGACCTGAAGTGGTGGCACCTGAAGTGGTGGCACCTTGACCCTGGAGACCAAGTTGGTCGAGTGAGTGTCAGGTGGTGGGTGAGAAGGCAGCTCTCTGGCTCTGCATGTTTGGGATTTCTGGCCTCCCTGTCCTATTGTGTCCTCACGGTGTGTCCTGAGGGAAGGGATGTTCGCAGAGTTGGATGAGTTAAAGGAGGCATACTTGGAGTTCCAGTGGTTAAGGAATCCAACTAGGAACCATGAGATTGCGGGTTCGATCCCTTGCCTCACTCGGTGTCTTAAATATCCAGCATTTTTGTGAGCTATGGTGTTTGTCGCAGATACAGCTTGCATCCTGTATTTCGTTGCTGTGGTTTCGACTGGCAGCTGCAGGTCCCATTTTGTCCCTAGCCTGTGAACCTCCATATCCTGTCAGAGTTGCCCTAGAATAAAGAAAAAGGCAAAAATAGTATAAAATAAAATAAAGGAGAAGTCATCTGGGGTTGCTGCATAGGATCCAGTACCCTTGAGTCCTGTCCACCTGCACAGCTGACCCCAGGCTGCTGTCATGACTCTCCTCCCCTCTGGGAGAGGTCCATGTCCAGCTGCCCAAAGAGACCACCCCTGGCCAGCAGGAATTTGGGGGACTGTGTGAAGGAGCTGCTGGCCTTGCTTCAGACCCTTTCTCTCCTGGCCCTGTGACCTCATCTCCTGGGATTGACCATGTCCCAGACAGAGCCTCTGGCAGCAGGACCAGGTGGTCACAGCTCCTGTTGGATCCCCCTCTTCCCATCAGACTGCTATCCCCTGATCCCCAAATCCCAGTCATGTTGACCCTGTGTCCCTTCCTAGCCTGGCCCTGGTCTCCTCCCTCCCAGGTCCCCGAGGCTCAGGCCAAATGGAGGCAGGTGGTGAGCATTCACATCGGGTCTGTACTGAACCAATCTCAGCCTGAGAGAAGTGACACAGGGTCCTTTCCCTCTGAGTTTGTGTCAGCCTCTCTAAGGCCTCCCTCATGTCGGGGCTCCAGAAAACAATCAAGATGAAGGCATCTATCCCTCAGTGCTCATGTACGAAGAGTGGCTCACCTGGCCCAGCCCTGCATCCTTGTGGATGCTTAGTGCTCCTGGCATCACACAGAAGACATGGCAGGATCCCAACCTGAGTGGGAATTTCCAGGGTCTGGGTCTTCCCTCAGTCTCTGTAAGGCCCAGGGATGGCCTGGGCCATCCCATGCCACCCATTCTCAAACTGAGGTTGGAACTTCTGTAAATTCTTTGACATAGATGACAAGTTCAAATGCAGCAACCCCTGAGGCAATTCAGTTCTGTGTTCTCTTGGGAAAAGTGAAAGGCTAGGATTCAAATTTGTTGTATTCCTTTCAGTGACTTTTCACTGTGTCATCTAATAACATGAATGTAACTTGTTTTAGTACACTTTCAAAAGCATTGTCTTCTCAGAGTTCCTGCTGTGGCTCAGTGGGTTAAAAACAGGACATGGTGTCCATGAAGATGCAGGTTCAATCCCTGGCCTCGCTCAGTCAGTTGAAGAATCTGGCATTGCTGCAAGCTGTGGCATACATTGCAAAGGCGATTCAAATCCCACCTTGTGGCATCTGTTTTAGGCCTGCAGAGGCAGCTTGTCCCTGACCCCTAGCCCATGAACGTCCATATGCTGCAGGTGTGGCTGAAAAAAGAAAAAGAGAATACCTTTCTTCTATATACTTTTCATGCAGCAATAGAATAAAAAGATAAATTTATATTTCTACTACCACATCTTCATGATTTTTTGAAACTCTTAATACTGAAAAATATTTATTGAATTTCTTTTGCTATAGATTATTTACTGTATTGTGTTAGTTTCAGGTGTACAGCTTCAAATTCTTTTTCTTTACAGGTTATGAGAAGATATTGCATAGAGTTCCATGTGCTACACAGTGAATCCTTGTTGCTTCTCTATTAATCTCACACTCCCAATTGATCCCTTCCCTTCCTTTCCCTTTCCCCTTTGCTAATGGAAGTTTGCTTCCCATGTCTGTGCGTTGTTTCAGTTTTGTAAAAAAGCTGGATTGTAGTCATGTTTCAGATTCAGCATAGAAGTGTTAGAACTTTCATCTTTGTCTAACTTACTTCACGTAGTATGATAATCTCTAGGTCTGTCCATGTTGCTGCAAATTGCATGGCTTCATTCTTTCTTATGGCTGAGTGTGACTCCTATATATACATGAAGTATTTTTTGAAGAAGTGAGGTATTTTTGTACCTATTTCTGCTGTACAGCGAAGGGACCCAGTCACACCTATTTATACATTATTTTTCTCTTCTTATGTTCCATTGTGTTCTCTCCAAAGAGACTGAATACAGTTCCCTGTGCTACAGCGTAGGGCCTCATTGCTTATCCATCCTAAATGTAAGCGTTTGCATCGACCAACCCCAAATTCCCAGTCCATCCCACTTCCTCTCCCCTCCCCCTTGGCTCCCCACACGTCTGTCCTCTAGATCTGTGAGTCTGTTTCTGTTCTGGAGATATGTTCCTTTGTGCCCTATCTTGGCTTCTGCATGGAAGTGATGTCATGTGGTATTTGTCATTGTCTTTCTGACTTGTGCCACATACCATGATAACTTTAGTGGCATCGCTGTTGCTGCCAGTGGCATTGTTTCTTTCTTGTACACAGCTGAGTGGTACGACATTGTATATGTGTACCCCATCGTCTTCATCCATCCATCTGTTGGTGGACATTTAGATTGCTTCCATGCCTTGGCTCTTGTGAATTGTGCCATGAACATACAGGGGCATGTGTTTTTTGAGGGGGGTTTGGGGTTTTTTTTGTTTTTCATTTTTTTGGGTTTTTACCATTTCTTGGGCCGCTCCCGTGGAATATGGAGGTTCCCAGGCTAGGGGTCAAATCGGAGCTGGAGCTGCTGGCCTACACCACAGCCACAGCAATGCAGGATCCGAGCTGTGTCTGCAAACTACACCACAGCTCATGGCAACGCCGGATCCTTAACCCACTGAGCAAGGCCAGGGATTGAACCCGCAACCTCATGTTTCCTAGTTGGATTCGTTAACCACTGAGCCACGATGGGAACTCCACAGGAGCATGTGTCTTTTTGAGTGAAAGTTTTGTCTGGGTAGATGCCCAGGTGTGGGATCGCTGGATCATATAGGGTAGTACTGTAGTGAGTTTTCTGAGGAACCCCCATACTCTTTTCCAGAGTGGTCACACTGATTTCCACTGCCACCAACAGTGTAGGAGGGTTCCCCTTTCTCCACACCCCCTCCAGCATTTGTTATCTATCAACTTAATGACGGCCATTCTAACAGGTGTGGGGTGGTCCCTCGCTGCAGTTTTGATGTGTAGTCCCCTCGTACCAAGCAAGGTTGAGCATCTCTTCATGTGCCTATTGGCCATCCCTAAGCCTCATCTGGAGAAATGTCTCTTTAGGTCTTCCGGCTCTTTTTGCATTGAGTTGTTTGGTTTTTGTGGTGGTGGATGAGTTGTATGTGTTGTTTCTCTATTTTGAAGGTAAAGCCATTGGTGGGTGAATCATGTACAAATATTCTCTCCTAGAATAGATTTACAAGGAGATCCTGCTGAATAGCATTGAGAACTATGTCTAGATACTCATGTTGCAACAGAAGAAAGGGTGGGGGAAAAACTGTAATTGCAATGTATATATGTAAGGATAACCTGACCCCCTTGCTGTACAGTGGGAAAATAAAAAAAAAAAAAACAAATATTCTCTCCCATTCTGTGGAGTTTTTCTTTTTTAAAAAAAGGTCTCCTTTGCTGTGCAAACGCTTTTGAGCTTAATTAGTTCCTACTGATTTAGTTGTGTTTTTATTGTCATTATTCTAGGAGGCATAGCAAACAAGATCTTGATGCGATTTATGTCCAAGAGCATTCTGCCTGTTGTTCTCTAGGGGTTTTCTAGTATCTGGCCTTACATGGAGGTCGCCCAGCCATTTGGAGTTTATTTCTGTGTATGGTGTTAGTGAATGTTCTCACTGCACTTTTGACAGGTACCTGTCCGGTTTTCCCAGCACTACTGATGGAAGACAATGTCTTTCCTCCAGTGTATGTTCTTGCCTCCTTTGCCATAGAGCAGTTGACCCTTGGTGCTTGGGTTTATTTCTGGGCTTTCTGACTGATCAGTGTTGCTGCTTTTTCGCCAGGATCATAGAGTTGAATGACTGTAGCTTTGTAGTATAGTCTGAATACAGGAAGACTGATTTCTCCACTTCTTCCCCCCCCCCCCTTGAAAAGCACAAGCGAGAATGGCCAGGAGGTAGAAAGCATTCTCAGGGTAAAAGGAGGTCTTCAGGCCTCTGTCCATTTCTGCCACACAGGTCTCATGGTTAGTGGTATAAAGCATGGGCTGCAGGGGCTGGTTACCCCTTCCCTTGGGTTATCAGATGTCCTGCTCCTCCCAGGGCCCCACTGGGAGGGACTACATCCTTGTCTCCTGGAGCCTCCCCTTTCCGCTGCATCTGTTTCACTGTGCAGGGATCAGTCCCTTGAAGGCTGCCCAGCCCAATGCACAGGGAACTCGCTCCTGGAGGACAATTGTATTCCCTCTTTGCTAACAGAAAACCTCCTCAGCTAAGCACAGCATAGACGGCAGTGCCACGGGGATCTGAGCCCTGGGGAGTTCCAGGCCCTGAGGAGCCTGACGGACCCACACATCCACCCAGGGGAGCCCTCCTTCCATCTGACTCTGCACCTCCTCGGTGATGGCATCCCTGTGTTTGTGTTGCAGACTCCTCTGGGACACCTTGAAGCCTCAGCCTGGGACTGGAAGAGTCCAAAAGTTTCCATCTTGACCAGGATACAAGATTGACCTCACTCTTCATCTATTACGAGCCAACTTTAGTATAAGCTTAGTTCTTTATTGTCTAGATTTAGTATTAAGTTCTGATACATGTTTACTACTTGGTATATAAGATTTTGGTAGAATGTAAGATTGTGTATTAAATAATTGTTACCTATCCATTTGCTTTTTTTAAAACTAGTTTTCGATAAAATAAACACAGGTATAGGAAAGCCCCCTTAAGCAGAGGTAGAACTTAATGCACTGGAGTCAGGCAGTCACCCTAGTGTCCACCCCCTGTCCTGTCACCCGCATCAGTCCTGACTGAAGAAGGGGACTGTGGATTTAGTCCTGACCAACTGCCCTCAAGCCAGTTTCTTTCCAAGGATTCTGTGGCCTCATGTCGGTTTGTACCTTTGACCATGGGAACTCTGTCACGCTCCCTCTTTCAGGATGACATGGTTGGCCGAGCCTTGCATGCCCAGACCCTGGCTGCTGGAACATCCATATCTCACCTTTTCCCTCCTCATGTCTCTGACATGTTTCTTTATATCCCATGCCTGGAGTTGGTATTTTTAAAACATGTAGAGTGACACCGAATGAGACACAGATAAAAACTGTAAAAGTAATTTTAATAAAGTACACTTTGATTGCAAAACAAGTGTGTTTTGTGTTAATGGATCCCTTGGGAGGATAAAGAATGGCATACCCAAGTATGGAAGGCAGAGATAGGAAACATGAGAGAAGGCATGAACGTGCAGATTTTTCGGCAAAGGCCAAGAGAAACATTTCTTTGTCCACAGAAGGAAGATGTGGTGCTGCAGAATTGGGTGGCAAGAGTATTTTCTCTATTCCAAAATCTGAGAGTGAATCCCAAGGTTAACACTTTTCCCCTCCCCAGAATGCGTTGTCACACCTTTCCATTGTCCACGCATCGTCGTGCTCTGCTCTCCCTGCCTTGTAGGACTCTGGGTTCTGCATGATCAGGGTTGCACCTGAAACAACAAAGAAAGAGAGGGAAAGACCAGCTGTCTTTGCCTTGGCTTCTCAAACCCCTCGGGCTCTCCTGGGCTTCCTGGCTTTCCGTGTCTAAAGATGCTCCTAGTGGGAAGCTGAGTCCTGGTCATTCAGATAGGACGTGGGATGGCCAAACTGGGTTCACCCCTGGGAACAGACTTTGCACACTTCCCCAGGTTGTAATGCACATCCCGGCCCCAACCCCACCTACCCCCATGCTCCAGTGCTTCTACTGGGCGACCACAAAAAGAGGAGGCTTTTTCCACCGTCCACCAGCAACAAAAACAGAGGAGACAGAGACCAAAAGGAAGACAGACAGGGAGAGAGAGAGAGGGCTGAGCATAAAATGGGGAGAAAGTGGAAACAAGAGTGAGAGAAAGACACCAAAAATTCAGAGAGAAAGAGAGGGAAGAGAGGCAGTTGACATAGTGGCCTTAGCATCGGGCTCAAGTCACCCCTAGTGACCAAAGCTGTCACAAGTCTGAGCTATCTCAAGGTGTTTTTCGTCCTGGTGAAGCATCTCCCCTGGGGAAGCCATTCTGAAGTTGGCAGAGGGGTTGAGGGGCCTGCAGCTCCTGGGGTCCCTGCTGGGCCGATCAGGTCAGGTTCTCCCCCAGATTTCCACAGACACTCACCCAGCATCTGAAGGGGATGCAGTCCATCCAAAAAGATGTGCTCCCAACCATGCTGCTTGAAGAGCCCCAAGAAGGGAACCAAGACACCTGCCTTTCATGTTCTGGGAACCAGACAGCTATCAGCAGGATACTCCTAGCATGGACTGCTCTAATGCAGTCAGGTCAAGCCAGGAAGCATGGCTGAGAGCTAAAAGAAGAGCTGTTGGCCAAAGGGAAAGGAAACTCCAATAAGGTGCGAAGTACAGTGATAGACCCCCAGGCTCCAAGATCAACAGAGACTGGACGTGCAGAGTTCCCTCCGCCTCCCACAGCAGAACCTTGGTCTGCACTGGCCTTGGGCACCTGCCAGCGTGAGTTACCTGCTCCTCTCAGTGCCCCAAAATGAATACCAGTTGCAAAGTTGGCTGGGCCTCTCACCCAACCCGACACCACCCTATGCCCTGAAATCAGCAACCCCTCTTTTTAAATCAAGTGAGCAGGCTTTGAGTCATCAGCACCCTTCAGACCTGAGATCCAGACAAATCAAGGACCACCCAGCTTGTATCCACATGACCTGGATTCAGGTAGCTTCCTTCTAACGAGGGTGCCACAGAGGAGGAAGAGGCTCAGACGGAGAAGGAAGAAGGCGAGTGTGGAGCTCTCTGGAGAGAAAGGGCACAGGGATGAGCACAGCCTGCCCCCAAAATACCACCACGTGGACACACTGTGCTCATGACCAGAAGCCAAATTCCATGCCAGCCTGATTCTAGGAAGTTGCACCTCCAGGATTCAAGCCAGGTACATCTGGACCAAGAATGCTGCCTCCAAGTCATCAAAGGGCCCTCAGAGCCCCCTGATAGCCTGTCCAACTCTCTAGGCACTGGGCTGCCCAACCAGACAGGAATGGAACCACAGGTGTGAAAGGGGAACTATGTCCCCTCTCTGAGTTGAGGCAAAGAGGGCCAGAGTATCAGAGGCTGCATGTACCCAGGTGCAAGGCCCTGGGCACTTCCATGAGGTTCAACCCACCTGTCTCCAACCCCATCTCTGAGCCTGAAGGCACAGCCAGGGAGCTGCAGAGGGACTCTACTTGTGTCTGGCACCATCTGGTGGCCATGTGCTCTGAGACCAATGCTCCACTTTTCCTACTGTTTCCTAATACAGACCCCCTGTCCCCACTGGCCTTGGGGCATTTGCCAGCATGACTTCCTTAACCCTCTCCCTCTCAGTACACTGAGAAGCACTGCAGGTGGGGATAAGCCTATCTCAAGGTCTCCCAGGGCTCTCTCCCCACTCGAAACCACCCCACTCGCTGAAATCTGTGAGCCTTGCCTTTTTTTGTGTGTGTCTTTTTAGGGCAGTATCCTTGGCATGTGGAGGTTCCCAAGTTAGGGGTCTAATTGGAGCTGTAGCTGCCAGCCTACACCAGAGCCACAGCAATGCAGGATCCGAGCCGAGTCTGTGACTGACACCACAGCTCATGGCAACATGGGGTCCTTAACCCACTGAGTGAAGCCAGGGATCAAACCTTTGTCCTCATGGGTGCTAGTCAGATTCATTTCTGCTGAAACACGATGGGAACTCCTGGCACTGCATTTCTAAACATTCATACTGAACCATCAGGAAAAGAACGAAAACAACCCTATTCACCACTGCATCCAAAAGAACAAGGAGTTCACACTGGGGTGCAAAGGGATCGGTGGCGCCTTGGGACCCCTGGGAGGCACGTTCCATCACAGAGGGTTAAGGATCCAGTGTTGGAGCAAGACAGCAGAAGCATAAGAGGACACGCTCACCCTCTCCCACAAACACATCAGAAAAACACATCTGCACGTACAATGACTCGCACAGAACATCCACTGCCTGCTGGCAGAGGAACCTAAACCTCCAAAAAGGGCAACTCTTGAGAGAACTGGGAAGAACCAAAGACAAAAAGAGAGGGTAAAGGAATCAGGGCGGGACTAGCATTCCTGAGAGGGAGCTCTGAAGGAGAAAAGGATCCCACCTCCTGGGAAGGCAGCTAACTGACAGGGAGATAAGCTGAGATGGAGGAATCTCAAAGTCACCACGAAAAGCACAGCAGCTGGACTGAGGAAGGCAAAGCAGAGTGAGAGCTGCATCTGAACCACTGGCCGGGACACCCCAGCCAGAGATGCGCAGACAGGGGCTGGGTGCTGAGACTCTGGCTCCAGAGGGGAGTCCTGGGGAGAGGACTGAGGCTGGCATGTGGGGACAGCCTGAGGGGCTAAGCAGCTGTGCAGCACAGGCTGAGGAGAGGAATGCCAGGGCAGAGGGAATCCAGGAGAAGGGCCAACCCACACGAGAGGCCAGGCACCATTGCTGGGGAAGGGAGGGGCATGGGTGGACCCAAAGGAAGCTCCAGGCACCAGAGCTGCCCATGCCCCAGGCTCAGAGGACCAGGTGGCTCTGTGCAGGTTCCCAGCAGGCGGTGAGAAGCCTCTTGCTCCTCGAAGGGAGACTGGGCACTTCTTCTGCAGGCTGCCAGTGGTCAGGCACCTCTTGTGTGGCCTAAGAGCATCAGGGGGCTGAGTGCTGTGTGGTGCCTCTTGCACCATCTACAGGCAGCAGGGACAGGCCTCAGCGGTTGCCTCAGAGGCCAGAGAGAAGCATGGCCTGCCACCACTGGGGACATGTGAGTGGGCTCCACCTGCAGTCACCTCAGGGGTTGGCAAAAAGAAGAGGGCACTGCACCCAAGCACCATACACTTTTGCTCTCACTCCCCTGGGAACACACCTGCCCTGCAGCTGCCATTGCCAAATGCTCTGGGCAGCACCCAGAGATGGTCATCTGTCCCTTCCCAAGACCCTACAACTAGGAGCAGCTGGCGCAGCACCTCCTGTGGGGGATAGGCAGAACAGGGTGCTTCTTGTATGGTCTGCATGTGGTGGGGGCAAACCACCACAGTTATCTCTGACTCCAGAGGCAGTCATGGCCCGCTCCCACTAGGGGTCCCTGAACAAGCACCACCTCACCTGTGGTTCCAATCACCTCAGAGGAGGGCATTGCAATTGAACACTGCTGCTGCTACTGCCAAATGCTCTGGACTCCTCGTAGATCTGCCTAGAGCTCATTACCACTTACTCGGACCCTGCAACTATGAGTAGCCTGTACCACATTCCTGCAGGTCCTTGCTGCTGTTTTGAACCCAATGACCAGGCACTGACTGCTGGCCCTACCCACTTCCTCCTTCTCCCTGAAAACACACTGAGTGTCCTGGAAATAACAGTCTGCTCACACCAAAGAAAGAGACAGAAACTATTCAAACTCGCACACCAAAAATAGCCACCCTCCCCCCCACAAAAAAAGAATACATAGAAGTAGCCTTGCAAGACTACAGTTTGGCTTCCCTAAACTCACAGACAAAGAAAAACATAAGCAAGATGAAGACGCTCAGAAACCAATCCCAGTTAAAGGAAAAGAGGAATTCACCTAAAGAAGTCAACAATGAAACAGACCTCTGAAGTCTGACAGACATTGAGTTCAAAAGGGAGATAGTGAAAATACTGAAGGAATTAATGCTGATCAAGGAATTAAGAGAGGATATGAATAGTAATGCAGATTCCTTTAGAAAGGAACTAGAAAATATAAGAAGGAGCCATGAAAAACTAGAAAATTCATGTGCAGAGATGCAAACTGAGCTAAAGGCACTAAAAAGCAGAATGAATGATGCAGAGAAATTAGTGACTTGGAAGACAGAATAATGGAAATCACCCAATCAGGACAGCAGACAGGAAACCAAATGAAAAAACATGAAAGCAATATAAGATATCTGTGGGATAATATAAAGCAGGCCAATCTACAAATAATAGGAATTCTAGAAGGAGAAGAAAAAAAGGGGGGATTGAAAATGTGTTTGAAGAAATGATGTCTGAAAACTTTCCAAATCTAAAGGAAACTGATATGAAGATACAGGAAGTACAGAGGGCCCCAAACAAGGTGAACTCAAACAGGCCCACGCCAAAACATAAGAAAAATGGCAAAAGTTAAAGATCAAGAGAGGATTCTAAAGGCAGCAAGAGAAAAGCAAAGCATTAATGATAAGCAAAGCCATAAGGCTATCAGCTATTTTTCTCTGTAGAAACCCTACAGGCCAGAACAGAGTGGCAAGATAGATTTCAAGGGCTGAAAGGAAAAAAATCTGCAACCTAGCATACTCTATCCAGCAAGAATATCATTTAAAATAGAAGGGAAAATACAGAATTTCTCCAGCAAACAAAAGCTGAAAGACTACAGCAATACTAAACCCATTCAAATAGAAATACGGAGGAGTTCCCGTTTTGGTGCAGTGGTTAACAAATCTGACTAGGAACCATGAGGTTGCAGGTTCGATCCCTGGCCTTGCTCAGTGGGTTAAGGATCCGGCATTGCCGTGAGCTGTGGTGTAGGTTGCAGATGCAGCTCGGATCCCGTGTTGCTGTGGCTCTGGCGTAGGCTGGCAGCTACAGCTCTGATTGGACCCCTAGCCTGGGAATCTCCATATGCCACGGGAGCAGCCCTAGAAAAGGCAAAAAGACAAAAAAAAAAAAAGAAATACGGAAAGGGCATCTCTAAATAAACAAAAAAAAAAAAAAAGGAAGAAGAAATAGGATGGAAGGAACCATAATTGGAAAGCAATCCCTTAAGTAAGTCAGCATATAGATCTAAACATGAAGATGTTAAAAAAAGGACTTCAAAATCATACAATGTAAGGAAGGAAATTAAGAAAATATAGATTCTGTTTTTATTTTAATGAGGTGTTCGAGGCTATGTGACCATCAGGCTAAAGCAAGCAGATATAGGAAGGGGTTAAGAACATACTTTAACAACAGGGCAATCCAAATCAAAACTGAACATTACATTCACAAAACCTGAAAAGAAAAGTACTCAAACATAAAATAAATGGAAATCATGCAGCCAAAAAAGGAAGGGAAGAAAAGAGAAACATAGAATCAACAGGAAAACCAGGTAGAAAATGGCAATAAATACCTATCTATCAATAATCACCTTGGATTTCCTGTCATGGTAGAGTGGAAATGAATCTGACTAGGAATCATGAGGTTGCCGGTTCTATCCATGGCCTTGCTCAGTTGGTTAAGGATCCAGCGTTGCTGTGAGCTGTGGTATAGGTCACAAACACTGCTTGGATCCCACTTTGCTGTAGCTGTGGTGTAGGCCAGCAGCTACAGCTCCAATTAGACCCCTAGCCTGGGAACCTCCATATGCTGCAGATGCGGCCCTAAAAGTCTAAATAAGAATAGGAATAATAAGAATCACCTTAAATGTCAATGGACTGAATTCTCTGATCAAAAGACACAGAGTGGTAGATTGGATTAAAAAAAGCAAAAAGCATCCATCTGCTGTCTACAAGAGAGTCACCGCAGGGAAAAGGGCACATATAGTTTGAAAGTGAGGGGACAGGAAAAGATATCTCATGTCAATGGACAAGACAGGAGAGCAGGAGTTGCAATACTCATATCAGACAAAATCAACTTTAGAATGAAGGCCATAAAGAAAGACAAAGAAGGACAGCATTTAATGGTAAAAGGATCCATTCAAGAAGAAGATATTACAATCCTCTATATATATGCCCCTAATATAGGAGCATCTCGATACCTATAACAAATACTAAGAGACATAAAAGGAGAAATTTATGGGAATACAATCATAGCAGGAGACTTTAACACCCCACTCACATCAATGACAATCCTCTCGAGAGAAAATCAATAAGGCAACAGAGATCCTAAAGGACACACTTTAGAAACATTGGACTTAACATTATCAGGGCATTACATCCAAAAAAATCAGAATATGCATTCTTCTCAAGTGCACATGGAACATTCTCAAGGATCGATCACATACTGGGGCACAAAGCTAACCTCGACAAATTTAAGAGTATAGGAATTACTTCAATTATCTTCTCTGACCACAATGGCATGAAACTAGAAGTCACCCACAGGAAAAGAAATGAGAAAAAAACTTACTACATGGAGATGAAACAACATGCTACTAAAAAAACCTATGGGTCAATGAGGACATCAAGGAGGAAATTAAGGAGTTTCCATTGTGGTGCAGTGCAAATGAATCCTACTAGGAAAAATGAGGTCTTGGGTTCAATCCCTGGCCTCACTCACTAGGTTAAGGATCAGGTGTTCCTGAGAGCTGTGATGTAGGTCACAGATGTGGCTTGGATCTGGCATTGCTGTGGCTGTGGTGTAGGCTGGCATATGCCACAACATATGGCTCTAAAAACCAAAAAAGAAAGAAAGAAAGAAAGAAAGAAAGAAAGAAAGAAAGAAAGAAAGAAAGAAAGAAAGAAAGAAAGAAAGAAAGAAAGAAAGAAAGAAAAAGAAGGAGGAAATTAAAAAATACATCAAGACAAATGACAATGAAGACATAGCTACTCAAAATCTATGGGATGCCACAAAAGCAGTGCTCAGAGGGAAGTTCAGAGAAATACAGGACTTCCTCAAAAAAGAAGAAAAATCTCATGTTGACAACTTAACCCACCACCTAAATGAATTAGGAAAAGAACAACAAGCAAAACCTAAAGTCAGCAGAGGAAGGAAATCATAATGATCAGAGAGAAAATCCATAAAACAGACATTCAAAAAACAATAGAAAAAATCAATAAAACTAACACCTGGTTCTTTGAAACAGTCAACAAAATTGACAAACCTCTTGCCAGACTCACCAAGAAAAGGAGAGGAAAAAACCCAAATAAAGTCAGAAATGAAAAAGGAGACGTCACAACGGAAACTACAAAAATACCAAAAAAAAAAAAAAGAAAAAAACCATGAGAGAATACTCTCAACAATTATATGTCAACAAGTTTGACAAACTAGAAGAAACAGAAACCTTTCTAGAGACTTATACAGCCTTCCAAAACTGGATCAAGAAGAAATAGATCAACTGAGCACCCTGATCACTAGAAATGAAATTGAGTGTGTCATAAAAACACTCCCTACAAATAAAATTCCCAGGACCAGATGGCTTCACAGGAGAATTCTACCAAACATACAAAGAGGAACTTACACCCACCCTCCTTAAACTTTTTCAAAAGGTTGCAGAAGAAGGAACACTCCCAAAGACATTCTATGATGCCACCATAACCCTAATTCCAAAACCAGACAGAGATACCACCAACAAAGAAAACTATAGGCCAATATCTTTGATGAATATAGACTTGAAAATTCTCAACAAAATTTTGGCCACCTGAATCCAACATATCAAAAAGATCATACACCACGACCAGGATGGATTCACTCCAGGTTCACAAGGATGGTTCGACATGTGCAAATCAATCAACATCAAACACCACATTAACAAAAGAAAAGTCAAAAACCACATGATCATCTCAATAGATGCAGAAAAATCATTTGACAAAGTCCAACATCCACTCACCCTAAAAATTCTTGCCAAAGTGTGTCTAGAGGGAACATACCGTAACATAAAAAAAGCCATTTATGACAAACTCACAGCAAATGTAATACTCGATGGAGAAAAGATGAAAGCCTTCCCACTCAAATCTGGAACAAGATGAGGATGCCCACTCTCGCCACTGTTACTCACCAAAGTATGGGAAGTTCCTAGCCACAGCAACCAGACAAACAAAAGAAATAAAAGGCATCCAACTAGGAAGAGAAGAGGTAAAGCTGTCACCGTATGCCTACAAAGACATGATACTGGATATAGAAAACCCTAAGGACTCAACCCAGAAACTGCTTGAACTGATCAACAAATTCAGCAAAGTAGCAGGATACAAGATGAACATTCAGAAATCAGTTTCATTTTCGGATACTACCAATGAAATATTAGAAAAGGAACACAAAAATACAATACCTTTCAAAAATACAATACAATACCCCACAAATCAAATGCATGGGAATACCACGGACCAAGGAGGTGAAACACACATATGCTGAGACCTAGAAAACATTAATCAAGGAAATTAAAGAGGATTCAAAGAAATGGGAAGAGAGTCCATGCTCCTGGGTTGGAAGAATTAATACTGTAAAAATGTACTCACTACCCAAAGCAATCTACAGATTCAACGCAATCCCTATCAAATGACCCATGACATTTTTCACAGAACTACAACAGACAATCCAAAGATTTATATGGAATCACAAAAGACCCAAAATTGCTAAAGCAATCCTGAGGACCAAAAACCAAGCAGGAGGCTTAACTCCCCAGACTTCAGGCAATATCACAAAGCCACAGGAAACAAGAAAGTGTGGTGCTGGTTCCAAAACAGACAGACAAACCAATGGAACAGAAGAGAGAACCCAGAAATAAACCCAGACACCTATGGTCAATTAATCTTTGACAAAGGAGGCAAGAATATAAAATGGGAAAAAGACATCTTTTCAGCACGTATTGCTGGGAAACCCAGACAGGTGCACACACATCAATGAAACTAAAACACATCCTCACACCATGCACAAAAATACACTCAAGATGGCTTCAAGACTTAAATGTATGACAAGACACCATCAAACTTCTGGAAGAGAACATAGGCAAAACATTCTCTGACATCAGCCTTACAAATGTTTTCTCAGGTCAGTCTCCCAAAGCAACGGAAATAAAAGCCAAACTAATCCAATGGGACCTAATCAAACAGACAAGTTTTACACAGCAAAGGAAACCAAGAAGACAACTTACAGAAAGGGAGAAAATAGTTTCAAATGATGCAACTGACAAGGGCTTAATCTCTAAAATATACAAACAACTTATACAAATCAACAGCAAAAAAGCCAATAGCCCAATTGAAAAATGCACAAATGACCTGAATAGACATTTCTCCAAGGAAGATATACAGTTGGCCAACAGGCACATGAAAAAATGCTCAACATCCCTGGTTATTAGAGAAATGCAAATCAAAACTACCATGAGATACCACCTCGCACCAGCCAGAATGGCTATCATTCACAAGTCCACAAATAACAAATGCTGGAGGGGGTGTGGAGATAAGGGAACCCTCCTGCACTGTGGGTGGGAATGTAAGTTGGTGCAACCACCATGGAGAACAGTATGGAGGTGCGTTAGAAAACCACATAGAACTACCATATGACCCAGCAATCCCACTCTTGGGCATATATCTGGACAAAACTTTTCTTGACAAAGACCCATGCACCCACATGTTCATTGCAGCACTATTCACAATAGCCAAGACACGGAAAAATTCTAACTGTCCAGCAACAGATGATTGGATTAGGAAGAGGTGGTAAATATGTACAATGGAATTCTACACAGCCATAAAAAGAACAAAATAATGCCATTTGCAGCAACACAGTTGGAACTAAAGACTCTCCTACTAAGTGAAGTAAGTCAGAAAGAGAACAAGTACCATAAGATATCACTTGTATCTGGAATCGTATATATGGCACCAATGAATCTTTCCACAGAAAAGAAACTCATGGACTTGCAGAATAGACTTGTGGTTGCCAGGGGGGAGGGGGAGGGAGTGGGATGGATGGGGTGCTTGGGGTTAATAGATGCAGACTCTTGCCTTTGGAATGGATAAGCAATGAAATCCTGCTGTGTAGCACTGGGAACTATATCCAGTCACTTATGATGTAGCATGATAACGTGAGGAAAAAGAATGTGTGTGTGTAACTGGGTCACCATGCTGTGCCGCAGAATATTGACAGAACACTGCAAACTAGCTATACTAAAAATAAATAAAAATCATTATATATATATCCAGTGTTGCCACAGCTGTGGCATGGGTTGCAACTGTGCTCAGATCTGATCCCTGGCCCAGGAGCTCCACATGCCACAGGGCAGCTAAAAAAGGGAAAAAAGGAACAAAAGAATACATTTAACCAAGGACATGAAAGACTGAAACACTTTCAGACAGTGATGAAGCCCCTGAAAACTATGACACACATAAATGGAAAGATACCTTGTGCTCTTGGAAAAATTCACATTGTTCAAATGTTCATTCTGCCCAAGGAAATGAACATGTGAATGCCAGCCCCTCCCCAAATTCCAACAGTCTTTTTCCCAGAAATAGAGCAAATCCTCCTACAGTTTGTGTGGAGCCACAAAAGACCTCAAGGAGCCAAAGCAACCCTCAGAAAGGACAAGAGGCCGGAGGCATCTCCCTGCCTGACTTCACTCTATGTTGTGAAGCTACAGTCACCAACAGAGTGTGGAACTGGCTCAAAAACAGGTGCCTGGCCCAGAGCAAGAGGACAGAGCCCAGAATTCAACCCACACTGAGCGGGTCAGTGTGTTCACGACAAAGGGGCCAAGGCCACGTCGTCCCCACAGGAAGTGCTGCTGGGAAAACTCAACACCACATACCATGTAAAGACAGTGGACACCATCCATACCACACACACAATGGACCAAAAAACCCCAGCTTTCAACCCAGAGCCCCTCTTGCATCCTCTGAAGGTGGACCCCCCCTCTGGTGCACATGGGAAGCTAAAAGCTTCTGCTCACCTTTTCCTCCTGTGCCACCCAATTGGCAGGAAACCTGGCTCCCATCAGTGTAGACACTGCCCCTTGATGTCCTAAAGCTGAAAGCCCCTGAAGTCTGAAGAAGACAGAGCTCTGACAGCAGAGATGCCACCAATCATCCCAGCAAAGCAGAAGCCATGGGCCCAAGGAGCCTCAACTCCCTTCATTTGTGCAAAGCAGGGTCCTCCAGGACCGCACCTGCCCCGTGGGTGCCACCACGGGAACTCCTAGAGTATTTGGTTTGGTCTGGTTTTTTTAGGGCTGCAGAAGTTCCTGGGCTAGGGGTCAAATGGATTTTGTAAAATTAAAGATTTCTCCTCTGTGAAAGGCCTTACTCAGAAAATCAAAAAGCAAGTCACAAACCGAGAGAAAACTATTTGCAAACACATACACAACAAAGGATTTGTTTCAAAATATGCAAAGAATTCTAACAAAACAACACCATTAAAAACAGAGAAAGCTCTGGAGTTCCCTTCATAGCTCAGCAGTTAATGAACCTGACTAGGATCCATGAGGATGTGGGTTCGCTCCCTGGCCTTGCTTAGTGGGTTAAGGATCTGGCATTGCTGTGACCTGTGGTGTAGGTTGCAGACACAGCTTGGATCCTGCACTGCTGTGGCTATGACATAGGCTGGCAGCTGTAGCTCTGATTTGACTCCTAGCCTGGGAACATCCATGTGACTTGGGTGCAGCCTAAAAAGAAAAAAGGAAGAAAGAAAACCATCCCCAAGAAATAGAGGTATCAAGAAAGCTGATTTATAATAGAGACAGCACTCTGCAAGTGGGTGGGGAAGGATGTTCACTTGAATAAACAGGGCCAGGATGGATGGTCACCCACATAAGAAAACTACTATTACTGGAAACCTAACACAGTCCCACCTAAAAGACCCCTCCTACACCACTGCAAGAATAAGTAGGAGATGGCGTTCCTGTCATGGCACAGTGGTTAGCAAATCCAACTAGGAACCATGAGGTTGCAGGTTTGATCCCTGGCCTTGCTCGGTGGGTTGGGGATCTGACATTGCTGTGAGCTGTGGGTGCAGGTTGCAGATGCAGCTTGGATCCCATGTTGCTGTGACTCTGGTGTAGCCAGTGGCTGCAGCTCTGACTGGACCCCTAGCCTGGGAACCTCCATATGCCCTGGGAAGCAGCCCTAGAAAAGGCAAAAAGACAAAAAAAAAAAAAAAGAAAGAATAAGTAGGAGAATATCATGATGACCTCAGGGCTGGGGGAGGGGACACAATGTGATACTATTTACAGTGTAGCAAAAATAGAGTGCAGAAATGCTTAGAGTAAAAACAGCCTCATGCTGACAGTTGCTGGATTTTGACAAGATGCCAAGTAAATCAAAAGGTAAGAGAGGAGTTTCTGTCATGGCTCAGTGGTTAAGGAACCTGACTAGCATCCATGAGGTTGTGGGTTCGATCCCTGGCCTGGCTCAGCAAGGTAAGGATCCAGTGTTTCGGTGAGCTGTGGTATAGGTTGGAGATACGGCTCAGATCTGGTGTTGCTCTGGCTGTAGTGTAGGCCGGTGGCTACAGCTCCGATTAGACCCCTAGCCTGGGAATCTCCATAAGTGGCAGGTGTGGCCCTAAAAAAAAGACAAACCACCAAAAAAAAAAAAAAAAAGTAAGGGAAAGGGGTGCTGAAACAAATATATATCAGTGCAAAGAAGTGAAACTCAACCCCTACCTCATTCCATATGCAAATATGAATTTGAGACAAACACCTAAATTTTAAAAGTAACACGAGCAATTCTCATTGTGGTGCAGCGGAAACTAATCTGACTAGGATCCATGAGGATGTGGGTTCCATCCCTGGCCTCACTCAGTGGGGTAAGGATCTGGCATTGCCGTGAGCTGTGGTGTAGGTCGCAGAGACGGCTTGGATCCTGTATTGCCATGGCTGTGGTGTAGGCCGGCAGCTACAGCTCTGATTCAACCCCAAGCCTGGGAACCTCATATGTCACAAGTGTGGCCCTAAAAAATAAAAAATAAAAAAATTAAAAAAAAAATAAAAGTAGCACTATGTTTAGCACAGCAAAGGAAACCATCAACAAAATGAAGAGACAGCCTACTGAATAGAAGATATTTGCAAACCATTTAAATGACAAGGGGTTAATATCCAAAATATGTATGAAGGTCATATAACTCAATAGCAAAAAACCAAATAACACAGTTAAAAATGAACAAAGGGAGTTCCCATTGTGGCTCAGCAATAATGAAACCCAACTAGTAATCATGAGGTTGCAGGTTCAATATCTGGCCTTGCTCTGTGGGTTAAGGATCCAGCGTTGCTGTGAGCTGTGGTGTAGGTTGCAGACACAGCTCAGATCTTGCAGTGCTGTGGCTGTGGACTGCAGCTGCAGCTCAGATTTGACCCCTAACCTGGGAATTTCCAAACACCATGGGTTTGGCCCTAAAAAGAAAAAAAAAATCAAAGAAGACATTTCTCAAAAGAAGACATACATATGGCCAACAGGTACATGAAAAGATTCTCAACATCACCAGTCATCAGGGAAATTCAAACCAAAACCACAATGAGATATCACCTCATTTCTTGTGGTGAGGATGTGGGGGAAAGTGAAACTCTGTACACTTAGTGGGAATATAAATTGGTGCAGCCGTTACATAAGTTCCTCAAAAAATTAAAACTAGAACTAACAGGAGTGAAATAAAGACCCGGTGGCTCTGCAGGTTAAGAACCTGACTAGCATCCATGAGGACTTGGGTTCAATCCCTGGCCTCACTCAGTGGGTTAAGATCCAGTGTTGCTGAAAGCTGCAGCATAGATTGCAGGTACAGCTTGGATCCTGAGTTCCTTTGGCTGTGGTGTAGGCCGGCAGCTGCCGCTCCAAATAGATCCCTAGCCTTGGAACTTCCATGAACTACAAGTGCAGGCCTTAACAAAAAAGACTAAGTTATGATCTAGCAGTTCCACTTTTCAAGATGTATGTGTCCAAAGGAATTGAAGTCAGAATCTCAAAAGGATATCTGTACCCCTATGTTCACTGCACCAGAGTTCAGAATGCCCAGATGTGGAAACAATCTAAATGTCTATTGGCAGAAGAACAGAGAAAGAAAATGTGATGTATAAACACATACAATAAAGTATTCTGCAGCCTTTAAAAATGTGGAAATCCAGGAGTTCCCATCGTGGCTCAGCAGTTAATGAACCCAACTAGGATCCATGAGGATGTGGGTTTGATCCCTGGCCTTGCTCAGTGGGTTAAGGACCTGGTGTTGCCATCAGGTGTGGTGTAGGTCACAGATGCAGCTCAGATCTGGTGTTGCTGTGGCTGGGATGTAGACCAGCAGCTACAGTTCTGATTCGGCCCCTAGCCTGGGAACCACCATATCAGTGCAAAGAAATGAAACTCAACCCCATACCTAATTTTAGGTGCAGCCCTAAAAAGACCAAAAAAAAAAAAAAAAAAAAAAACCTGAAAGGAAAAAACCCTATGTAAAATCTTATCCTAAATTCTATTTTTTGCATCTCAAAAGCTGAAGAGGCAAGATAGGATATCATCTGGTCATCTTCTTTTCTTAGTGAAAGGCTACAACTACAGTTCATGTAATGCTCAGCTAAGCATGGTGAGGGGATGGAAGAGTGAGAAAGAAATGAAATATATTCTTAGTAATGGAAAAAAAAGAGAGAAGAAAAGTCAACTTCAGAGGCCCTTTGAGCCATTCTGGGCCTTGGAAAGAACTGGAGATTCGAGGAGCCATTTGGGGTGAGTACAAGACACAGCCAGCAGCTGGGGTGACTGCAGCCTGGGCAGGGTAGGGCAGGATGGGGGCACTCCCTCCTCATCCATTTGAGTCAGACTGATCATTCATTTCCAATCTTCTGGGTTTGAGAGAAAAGGCTGGAAAGCTGGCTTTCCAACTGTATCCCTGCCTCATCCAGAAGCAGGTGCTTGTTATGAGGCTGGTGTGGTGAGCAGTCCCCATTCAAAGAGAACGGTGATTGACAAGCAGGGTCTCCTGGGAGGGGTGTCTAGGTGCTGCTACCTCTGAAGAGCCCACTGGGCCCCTATCCTGCAGCATTGAGGTCTTTTCTCCTTGATTTCAGAGGAATCCCTGCTCTCTGATAAACCTTTAAGCCACATTTTCTATGAGACACAAAGACCCCAGTGGAGTCTTCCAAACATGGTAAAGACTTTCACAGGATGAGAAGGTTCTAGTCACTTTTAGCTTTCCATCCTCTGCACCACTCCAGGACGGAAGAAAGCTGTGTACAAACTAGTTTCCCTTGGTCCTTCTGATTTGATCCCAAACTTCAGAATCTGCCAATCATGATCCTGGGAAGAATCAGCCACAAATGTAGGGGGGGAGCTAACATATGAGACCCAACTTATTGGCCAATTACACCCAGGTGGGGACTGGCTTGAGCTTGCAGTTTGGGCGAGGGTTGGTTCATCCCTAAGCCTTGCTTTCCTCTTCCTGGCAACACATCCTTCTGGTCAGGTCTCTGCTCCAAGAGTGAAGAAATGACAGAAACTTCTCTAGTCTCACCTGGAAGCCTGGATGAGAGGTGAGGAGGGCAGAAGCTGGACAGAGCCAAACTCCAGGACTTTTGTCTCCCCTCTGGAGGCTGCTGCATGTATGTACAAGGAGATTGAAGTGGGTGGGAAAGGGCAGGGAGTCATCTGGAAGTGGCATTGGTGGAGTCGGGAAGGGGGCAGGAGGACCCAGGACCCACTGCCTGCCATCTCCACAGAGCTTCTTGGGCCCCAGCACCATGCGGCACTGCCCGTAAAAATGTTTCTTGGATGCTGTGTCCTTGATCCTCCTGAGCCGCTTCCTCCAAGAGAAAAATGCAGAGCATCCTAAGTACAGTTTATCCATGGTGAGTTCCAGAGGTGGAGCTTGGACTCCTAACCCTAACCCTTTGGGGGTGGGGGGTGGGTATATTTTCAGTTACACAAACAGTCTAAAGTCACCATGGAAGTTCTAAGAGGAATGCTGTTGAAGAATCAGGAGAGGGTTAGAGAAAAGATAATAGTGAACTAGCCTTGAAATATGTGTCGGGTTTGAATAAAGGTGAGGAAGACAAGGGGGCATTTTCCATGTGCAGAGAGCAGCCAAGGCCATGCTGTTTGGTGGGGTTGGCCCATGGGCAGCCTGCCTAGGTGAGGTCACATCCCTCTCCAGAGCCAGAGCGGTTGTGCAGAGCGCCTGCGTGGGGGTTGCGTGCGTGCCATGGCGTCCGAGGGGGTTGCGTGCGTGCCCTGGCGTGCGTGGGGGTTGCGTGCGTGCCAGGGAAGGGAGCCCCCGGAGCGACTGCTGAGGGACACCGCCGCAAGCGAGCATGGGTGAAGGAGCTGAGGGCGTGAGCAGGGCTGCAGCGGGCAGGTCCAAGGTAGGTTTGTGTTTATCTTTTTGAGAAGGGAAGAGGGTGCCTAGGATGCTTGGGAAAAGGGGAGGGAAGGTCCCAGGAAGTGTTTGGGGGAAAGGTGCGTGGTTGGGGAGGGACCGGCTTCAGTGCAGGGCAGGTATGGGGGTTGAGTGCAGGAGGGTTAGCTGCGTGGAGGGGAAGGGAGCTCAGAGGGAATGGGGAGGGCCACCGCGAGCGTGGGGGAGGGAGGGTGAGGATGGCAGCGGAGCCCCAGCTGAGAGGTTGAAGTTAGGGTTAGTTTTGAGAGGCAGGAAGAGGGTGGATGGGATCCCTTGGAAAAGTGGAGGCGAGGTCCTAGGAAGGGTTGGGCCTGTGCGAGTGCGAGGAGCGTGGAGGCGGGCAGGCACCCCTTGCCCCCCGAGCGTGCGTGGGGGTTGCGTGGGTGCAGGGGAAGGGAGGCCGGAGGGAATGGAGAGGGACACGGAGAGCCTGGGGCCCTGCGGGGAGGTTGTGAGGGGCATTCTAGGGGATAGGTTCAAGGTAGGTTTTGGTGGCTGCTGCGGTGGTGGTGGTTTTTGTTGCTGGTTTTTGGTTTTTGGTTGGTTGTTGTGAAGGGGGAAGAGGGTGGAGGATGAGGACCCCTTAGCACATGGGAGCGGAAGGATGTCAGGAAAGGAGCCCAGAGGGGTTCGTGTGGGAATGGGCCAGGGCAGCTGGGAGGGGCTTGTGGGTAGTGCCTGAACAGAGGGGAAGGGAGAGCTGAAGGGAGTGCTGAGGGCCAGGGGAGCAGGGGGGGACTGAGGTAAGGCTGTCAGTGGAGTTCCAGCAGACAGGTTCAAGTGAGGTGTTTTTTGTTTTGGTTTTTGGCTTGCTGTGTGTGTTTGTTCGTTTGATTGTTTGTTTGAGAAGGGGGTAGAGGGGTGGGTAGGTTGGATGCCTTTGAGCTGATGGGGAAAGTTTCCAGGAAGGGGGGGGGGTGTGGGTGGGGGCAGAGAGGGGCGAGGGGGGCGGGGACGCGGTTGTGCAGAGCGCCTGCGTGGGGGTTGCGTGCGTGCCGTGGCGTGCGAGGGGGTTGCGTGCGTGCCGGGGAAGGGAGCCCCCGGAGCGACTGCTGAGGGACACCGCGGCGAGCGAGCATGGGTGAAGGAGCTGAGGGCGTGAGCAGGGCTGCAGCGGGCAGGTCCAAGGTAGGTTTGTGTTTATCTTTTTGAGAAGGGAAGAGGGTGCCTAGGATGCTTGGGAAAAGGGGAGGGAAGGTCCCAGGAAGTGTTTGGGGGAAAGGTGCTTGTTTTGGGCGGGAGGAGGGTGGCGGGGAGCGGCTTGGGGGCGGCGCAGTCGTGGGGGTTGTGTGCGTGCAGGGGAAGGGAGCGCGCAGGGACTGTGGAGGGCCACCGCGAGCGTGGGGGCGGGAGGTGAGGATGGCAGCGTAGCCCCAGCTATGTATAGATTTCTAAGGTATCTCCAGACTCTTCTCCATAGTGGCTGTACCAGTTTACATTCCCACCAGCAGTGCAGGTGGGTTCCCTTTTCTCCACAGCCCTTCCAGCACTTGTTCTTTGTGGTTTTATTAATGGTCATTCTGACTGGTGTGAGGTGATATCTCATGGTTGTTTTTTTAATTTGTATTTCTCTTATAATCAACGATGTTGAGCATTTTTTCATGTGTTTGTTGGCCGTCTGTGTATCTTCTTCGGAGAAATGTGTATTCAGGTCTTTTTCCCATTTTTCCATTGATTGATTGGTTTTTTTGCTGTTGGGTTGTATAAGTTGCTTATATATTCTAGAGATTAAGCCCTTGTCAGTTGCATCATTTGAAACTATCTTCTCCCATTCTGTAAGTTGTCTTTTTGTTTTGGGTTTCCTTTGCTGTTCAAAATCTTTTCAGTTTGGTTAGGTCCCATGGGTTTATTTTTGCTCTAATTTCTATTGCTTTGGGAGACTGACCTGAGAAAACATTCATGATGTTGATGTCAGAGAGTGTTTTGCCTATGTTTTCTTCTAGGAGTTTGATGGTGTCCTGTCGTATATTTAAGTCTTTCAGCCATTTTGATTTTATTTTTGTGCATGGTATGAGGGTGTGTTCTAGTTTCATTGCTTTGAATGCAGCTGTCTAGGTTTCCCATCAATGCATGCTGAATAGACTTTCCTTTTCCCATTTTATGTTCTTGCCTCCCTTGTCAAAGATTAATTGACCATAGGTGTCAGGGTTTATTTCCGGATTCTCTATTCTGTTCCATTGGTCTGTCTGTCTGTCTGTTTTGATACCAGTACCACACTGTTTTGATGACTGTGGCTTTGTAGTATTTCTTGAAGTCTGGGAGAGTTATGCCTCCTGCTTGGTTTTTGTTTCTCAGGATTGCTTTGGCGATTCTGGGTCTTTTGTGGTTCCATATAAAATTTTGGATTGTTTGTTCTAGTTCTGTGAAAAATGTCATGGGTAATTTGATCGAGATTGCAATGAATCTGTAGATTGCTTCTGGTAGAATGGCCATTTTCACAATATTGATTTTCCCAATCCAGGAGCATGGAATATCTTTCCATTTCTTTACATCTTCTTTGATTTCTTTGATTAAGGTTTTATAGTTCTCGGCATATAGGTCCTTTACCTCCTTGGTCAGGTGTATTCCGAGGTATTTGATTTTGTGAGGTGCAATTTTAAAAGGTATCGTACTTTTGTATTCCTTTTCTAATATTTCATTGCTGGTATACAGAAATGCAACTGACTTCTGAATGTTAATCTTATATCCTGCCACTTTGCTGAATTTATTAATCAGTTCAAGGAGTTTTGGGGTTGAGTCCTTAGGGTTTTCTAGGTATAGAATCATGTCATCTGCATACAGTGACAGCTTTAACACTTCTCTTCCTATATGGATGCCTTTTATTTCTTTTGTTTGTCTAATTGCTGTGGCTAAGACTTCCAAAACGATGTTGAAGAGCAGTGGTGAGAGTGGGCATCCCTGTCTTGTTCCAGATTTGAGTGAGAAGGCTTTCAGTTTTTCCCCATTGAGTATTATGTTTGCTGTGGGTTTATCATAAATGGCTTTGATTATATTCAGGAATGTTCCCTCTATACCCACTTTGGCGAGGGTCTTGATCATGAATGGATGTTGAACTTTGTCAAATGCTTTTTCTGCATCTATTGAGATGATCATATGATTTTTGACTTTTTTTTTGTGAATGTGGTGTATGATGCTGATTGATTTGCGTATGTTGAACCATCCTTGTGCACCTGGGATGAACCCAACCTGGTCATGGTGTATAATTTTTTTGATATGTTGTTGGATTCGGTTGGCTAAGATTTGGTTGAGAATTTTTGCATCTATACTCATCAATGATATTGGCTGATAGTTTTCTTTTTTGGTGGTATCTCTGTCTGGTTTTGGAATGAGGGTGATGGTGGCATCATAGAATGTCTTTGGCAGTATTCGTTCTTCTTCAACCTTTTGAAAGCGTTTAAGGAGGATGGGCACCAATTCCTCTTTATATGTTTGATAAAATTCGCCTGTGAATCCATCTGGTCCTGGACTTTTATTTGTAGGGAGTGATTTTATGACCTCTTCCATTTCATTTCTAGTGATGGGTCTGTTCAGTTGGTCTGTTTCTTCTTGATTCAGTTTTGGCAGGCTGTAAGATTCTAGAAAATTGTCCATTTCTTCCAGATTGTCAAACTTGTTGCCATATAGTTGTTCATAGTATTCTCTTATGGTTTTTTGTATTTCTGCAGTATCCGTTGTGATTTCTCCTTTTTCATTTATAATTTTGTTTATTTGGGTTCTTTCTCTCCTCTTTTTAGTGAGTCTGGCCAGGGGTTTGTCAATTTTGTTCACCGTTTCAAAGAACCAGCTCTTGGTTTTATTAATTTTCTCTATTGTTTTTTGAATCTCTATTTTATTGATTTCTTCATTGATCTTTAGAATTTCCTTCCTTCTGCTGACTTTAGGACTTTTTTGTTCTTCTTTTTCTAATTCGTTTAGGTGGAGGGTTAAGTTGTCCATTTGGGATCTTTCTTCTTTTTTGAGAAAGGCCTGTATTGCTATAAATTTCCCTCTGAGCACTGCTTTCGCAGCATCCCATAGATTTTGAGAGGTTGTGTCTTCATTATCATTTGTTTCAAGGTAGTTTTTAATTTCCTTCTTGATTTCTTCATTGACCCATTGGTTTTTAAGTAGCATGTTGTTTAGTGTCCATGGAGTAGGTTTTTTCTCTTTGCTTTTCCCATGGTTGATTTCTAAGTTCATGGCATTGTGGTCAGAGAAGATACTTGAGATAATTTCTATGCTCCTAAATTTATTGAGATTCGCTTTATGTCCCAATATGTGATCGATTCTTGAGAATGTTCCATGAGCATTTGAAAAGAATGTGTATTCTGATTTTTTTGGATGTAGTGTCCTGAAGATATCAATGAAGTCTAACTTTTCTATTGTTTCCTTTAGGATCTCTGTTGCTTTATTGGTTTTCTGTCTAGAGGATCTGTCCATTGATGTGAGGGGGGTGTTTAGGTCTCCTACTATGATTGTATTCTCATCAATATCTCCCTTTATGTCTGTTAATATTTGTTGTATGTATCTGGGTGCTCCTATGTTTGGGGCATATATGTTGATGATAGTAACATCCTCTCCTTGGATGGATCCCTTAATCATTAAGTAGTGTCCTTCTTTGTCTTTCTTTATGTCTTTTGTTTTAAAGTCTATTTTGTCTGATATGAGCGTTGCGACTCCTACTTTAGTGTCATGTCTATTGACGTGAAATACTTTTCCCCACCCTTTCACTTTCAATCTATATGTATCTTTTGTCCTAAGGTGAGTTTCTTGTAGGCAGCATATTGAAGGTTTTTGCCTTTTTATCCACTCAGCCACTCTGTGTCTTTTGATTGGGGCATTCAGTCCATTGACATTTAAGGTGATAAATTGATAGATGATTATTTATTGCCATTTGAACCTCGTGTTCCAGTTGATTCTATGGTTCTCCATTCTTCCTTTCTTTTTTTTTTTTTTTTTTTTTTTTTTTGTTGGATGGTCTCCTGTTATTATCTGCTTGAGTGTATTTTTTTTTTTCATTTTTTGTAAATGCAATATTTGGTTTTGGCTTGTGGTTGCCCTGTTTTTTAAGTATGCTAACCCCTTCCCATAATTGTGTGTTTTAGCCTGATGGTCCTGTAAGTTCAAACACTTCATTACTATATTAAAAATTAAGAAGAGAGACATACATACAAACAAAAAGGGTTATTTACCTCCTAACATCCCTTGCCCACATTTTGTGGTTTTGATGACTCTTTTATTTTTTTCTTTTTAATTTTATTTTGTTTGAAGTATGTTCATGATTAAATCTGTATGCTGGCTTATTTGAGTGACTGCTCTCTGATTGCAATTTCCTCAGTCCTAGTTCTTCCTCTTCTTCTTCTTCTTTTTTTTTTCTTTTCTTTTTTCTTCCCTTTCCTTCCTTTTTGGTTTAGAGAAGCTCTTTCAAAATTTCCTTTAACCTGGGTTTTGTGTTGCTGTATTCTTTAAGTTTTTGTTTGTTGGGAAAAATTTTTATTTCCCCTTCTATTTTAAATGATATTCTTGCTGGATAAAGTATTCTAGGTTGCATATGTTTTCCTTGTAGCACTTTAAATATCTCTTGCCATTCCCTCCTGGCCTGTAGTGTTTCTGTAGAGAAATCAGCTGATATTCTTATGGGGGTTCCCTTGTAGGTAACATTCTGTTTTTCTCTTGCTGCCTTTAGGATCCTCTCTTTATCACTAACTTTTGCCATTTTTATTATGATGTGTGTTGGTGTGGGTCTGTTTGGGTTCAGTTTGTTTGGGGCCCTCTGTGCTTCTTGTATCTTGAACCCAGTATCCTTTAGATTTGGGAAGTTTCCATCGATAATTTCTTCAAATATATTTTCCATTCCCTTATCATCTTCTACTCCTTCTGGAATTCCTATTATGCGTAGATTGGCCAGCTTTCTATTATCCCATAGGTCTCTTATATTGCTTTCCAGTTTTTTGATTCGGTTTTCTGTCTGTTGACCGGATTGAGTGATTTCCATTATTCTATCTTCCATATCACTGATTTGTTCTTCTGCATTATTCATTCTGGTTTTTACTGCCGTTAGTTCAGTTTGCGTCTCTGCAAATGAATGTTCTAGTTTCTCTTGGCTCCTCCTTATATTTTCTAGTTCCTTTCTGAGGGTATCTGCGTTACTGTTCATATCTTCTCTTAATTCCTTCAGTATTTTCCCTATTTCTCTTTTGAACTCCAGGTCTGTCAGACTGCAGAGATCTGTTTCATTGTTGACTGTTTGAGGTGAGTTCTCCTGTTGGTTTGACTGGGGGTGGTTTCTCAGCTTCTTCATCTTGCTTGTTGTTTTCTTTCTCCTTTTGGAGTTGTACTCTCCGTGATCGGGTAGTGTTTGCCTTGTCACTACCGTGGAATATTTCCTGAGGGCTGGCGTTGTTGGTCAATCTTTTTTAAGGCAGTGTGGCTTTTCTGGAGTGTTGATGGGGCTAACAGTGTTTCTTTGAAGCAATGGAGGACTTCCTGAGGGCAGACAGGACTGGGAGGTCCACCCCACGATGGTAGCAGATTTCACTTGGTCATGCAGAGCTTGCTCTGGTGTTTTTAGGCTGTGGGGTTCTTGCAGGGAGTTGGCGGTGTTGGGCAGCTGCTCTTCAGGGGTGCATCACCCCCTGGGGGCTGGAGAAGCTATCTGGGTCACTGAGAACCTGAGAGGCTCTTCCCTAGGGCAGCCCAACTCAGAAGGACAGCCTGAGGATGTAGGTGAATCTTTTCACAGTCTGGCTGAGCTTGTTGCAGCTTTTCTGGGCCGCAGGGGCCCTTCCAGGGGGCTGGTGGTGCTGAGCAGTTATTTCACGGGAGTGGGGCATCCCCTGGGAGCTTGGGCGGGTAGCAGGGCCCTTGGAGACCCAAGAGGCTCCTCCCCAGGGCAGCCCGACTCAGAAAAACCATCTGAGATCTTTTCCCAACTCGGCCAGGCTTGTTGCAGCTTTTCTGTGCTGCAGGGGGTGCTGCCTGGAGCTGGCAGTCCTATGCAGCTGGTCCACTAGGTCTCAGCACCCCCTGGGGGCTTGGGCGGGTAGCAGGGCCCTTGGAGACCCAAGAGGCTCCTCCCCAGGGCAGCCCGACTCAGAAAAACCGTCTGAGATCTTTTCCCAACTCAGCCAGGCTTGTTGCAGCTTTTCTGGGCTGCAGGGGGTCCTGCCTGGAGCTGGCAGTCCTATGCAGCGGGTCCACTAGCTCTCAGCACCCCCTGGGGGCCTGGGCGGGTAGCAAGGCCCTTGGAGACCCAAGAGGCTCCTCCCCGGGGCAGCCCGTCTCAGAAAAACCGTCAGAGAATTAGGCCGATCTATTCACAGTCTGGCTAGGCTTGTTCTAGCTTTTCTGGGCTGCAGGCCTTTTCTAGGGTGCTGGTGGTGTTTGGTGCTGCTCTGCAGAAGTGTAGCCCCTCCAAAGGGCAAGCAGGCCTGTGCAGGGACAGCCCCTGTGGTGGTAGGCTTCAGGCAATTGTTGAGACCAGCCCTCCTGGATGGCAGGTTGCCCCAGGTCCAGCGAGAGCATAGGGGGTGGTGGGGGCGGGGGGGATGCACTGGGAAGCGCAGCTTTCTGCTAGCTAGCGGACCTGTAAGCTTGCTGTGGTGTGGGGGGTATTCTATGGGGACCCACCCCTTCTTCTCTCCCCTCCCCAGCACGGGTGCAGACCAGGCTCTTCTCCCAGGTTCCCTCTGAGGCGGCTTTCCACTTCCCCGCCCTTAGAGTATTGCTCCCTTCCTCTGCGACAGCTTTGTTTTCTAGTCTCCCAGGCAGTCTCTGCCCCTTCAAATGGTTTAGAGACCTCCCAAGCAGTTTCCGCTCTGCCCCGCCCCCTAGCCCGGGGACTAATCTCTGGAGCCAAGGTCTTGGTACCCAGCCCCCACCCAGGCGTCCCCCGGCCTCCTCTCGGGGACTAACCTTCAGAGGCAAGGTCTCGGTGCCCAGCCCCCAACCAGGCGTCTCAATTTTTGGTGACTTTGCCCGTAGTTCAGATGGTCCGTTGGGTTCTTGATGGGTTTTTCCGTACTCCAACTTACTGACTGCTACACTCTTCTCTGCATCTGGAGATTCCTCCGGTTCGTTTGATCTTTCCCCCGTGTAGGTGACTTTCCAGGGTGCGGGATCCCTTTCTCCTCCGCAGTTCCCTTTCGGGAGCGCCCATCCCACTCGGATTCACCTTCTCTCACTCTCCTCTTTTCTCCCGTTCTGCCCAATAATTTCACGAACTTCTTGCCGTTATTGGAGTTTAGGTTCCTCTGCCAGCGATTGGTTGCTGTTCTGTGTGAGTCATTTCTTCTGTAGATGTGCTTTTTTTGTTGTGTTTGTGTGAGAGGGCGAGCGTGTCCCCCTACTCCTCCGCCATCTTGTCCTCCCGTATCGGATTTTTCTTATTCTTTAGCTCACCTTTAGTCCTTTACCCTAAGGAATAATCATACTTTGCATCTCTGCAGAAAGTTTTGTAGCAACCTAAGACTGTAAAATAAGACTTTGGCTAAAAAATGGTCTGTATCAATAAAACGGAAATTTATGTAGTGATGTATAATGATATTTTAGAAAATAATGTCAGGTTCATGATGCATTGTTATGGAAAAACAAAGGTTACAATAAAACACTATGTAAAGCAAGACCTGTTATTTTAAACATACAAATCAGAAAATAGAGGCTAGCATACAGAGAAGACTAGAAAGAAATTTATCAAAATATTAATAGTGATTATCTATGGGTAGTGGATTTCCTAGTATTTTTTTTTGTTTTGTTTTCCCTGTGCAACTAGATATTCCAAATGAACATTATGTTATCATTATAATTAATAAATTATTAAAAAATGCTGCCTTGAACATTGATAATATTTATTTGTGACAGTGTTATTTTACTGTTAGCTTATTTAATATTCTACTGTATCTTTTGGCTCCTAAAGTAACTCTTCCTTGAGAAAGTTAATTGAGCTGTTAGGTATGTAAACTTAGTATCTCAGGCTGTGTATAACTTCAGTTCAGGTCCTTTATATTGGTGGGTAAATTTAACCTTTGATAGACTTATCTATTGTCTTACTCAAAGTAGTTTCTTCAATAAAATTAGAATTTTCTATTTTACTTTAACCGATCATTTGGGAACTAGAGTAAAGTAATCCTTACTGAAGTTATCTTTAATTTTACTTTTCTAAAAGGAGTTGAATAAAGTCACTACTCAACTGGCTCAGGTCACTACACATTTGCAGGATAAGCAAGAATATGGCAGTCAGGTGAAAAGTCATCTTAAAGAATATAAAGAGAAACATCTCTCTTTAGAACAGAAAACTGAAGAATTAGAAGGTCAAATTAGGGTTTGTATAAAAGAAACTGAATTTCGCCATATTTTCTGTTCCTGTAGCAATGTAATTGATGACTCAGATGGAATCTAAGATTTCAAACTTTCAAACAAAGGTTAAGCTGTGATGTAAAAGTTTTAAAAATTAAAAAAAAAGAAAGATTTCTCATCATGGTGCAGGGGTTAACAAATCCGACGAGGAACCAAGAGGTTGCGGGTTCGGTCCCTGCCCTTGCTCAGTGGGTTAAGGATCCGGCGTTGCCATGAGTTGTGGTGTAGGTCGCAGATGCAGCTCGGATTCCATGCTGCTGTGGCTCTGGCGTACGTAGGCCAGCAGCTACAGCTCCGATCAGACCCCTAGCGTGGGAACCTCCATATGCCACGGGAGCTGCCCAAGAAATAGCAAAGAGACAAAAATAAATTAAATAAATAAATAAATAAATAAATAAATAAATATATAAATGGAGTTCCCATCGTGGCGCAGCAGAAATGAGTCCAACTAGGAACTATGAAGTTTCAGGTTCAATCCCTGGCCTTGCTCAGTGGGTTAAGGATCTGGCGTTGCCATGAGCTGTGGCGTAGGTTGCAGATTTGGCTTGGATTTGATGTTGCTGTAGGCTGTGACATTGCTAGGTGTAGGCTATAGCTCTGATTTGACCCCTAGCCTGGGAACCAAAAAAAATTACCTGTGCTTTTTCTTGTTTGATTTTTGAATTCCATCTTTACTTTTAACTTCTTTGTTAAAGGAGGGCTTTTGCAAATAGCAGTTAACATATATACTGGTTCCATGGTATGTGTAAATATTTCAAAGAGACAGCCAACCAGGGATCTACTCTGTAATTATGAGGAACTTATTTTTTGTTTTGCTATATCATTCCTGTCTCTTTCCCTCTTTATTCCAGTATAATATTCAGGGATGGCATATTTCTTCCTATTTTAAACTTTACATTTATACTCTTTGGGTTTTGTTTCTAATTTAATATCATTTAAATTTATTATAATTTACACTATGGTAAACTTCTTTCTTTAATACAACTCCAGATGAAAGTTTGGAGCTAAAGAGATTAAGTGGCTACACATATGAGAGAAGGATTTGACCTGAGTCCCTTGTCCTTTAAATTAAAACTGCTGTAAGTTAAAAATTTCTCAAGTTACTATATATATAAGTTATACCTCCACTGTCAGATAAAGCACTTCTGTACAACTGTAGAATCCTGGGCTTTGAATTTGTATACATCCACATCCACATCAGTATAACGTGGAAGAAGAAAATTACATTTTCAGATCTTCTCTGCATTCCTTTTTTTATTTTCTTTATGGTCAATAACATGGCATGACAAATTACTCGACATAATGGTTGAAAAAAACAAAAAACTAATTTTTTAGATGAAGGCGTCTCATGAGAAGTCTATTTAAGTATCTTTTAAAAATAGTTATTTAGAACCAATAATATTTATTGTAACCTATCACAACATTGGATATTAGATATTTTTTCTAATCATTGTTTTAGGACGTATTCCATCTGTTACATAGAATTAACATAGTTACATTGAGTGTCAAATATAAGCCTTGAGTAAGAACTACAGGTACCTAGATTGGCTTATAAAATATTTAGGGCACAAAATTTTTTACTGCTATACAAGAAAATGTCTTGCTCATAGATTTTTGAACTATGTACTTAACAGTTTGACTTTTTTTTGGCTTCACCTATGGAATGTGGAAGGGCCTCAGCCAGGGATCAAACTTGCACCACCGCAGCAACCTGAGCTGCAGCAGTGACAATGCCGGATCCTTAATCTGCTGAGCCATTAGGGAACTCCTGACTTTTGTGAATTTGTAAAAGTGCCCACAGTTATATCTACATGAATGACACAAAAATCACACTGTGAAGAACAATGATCTCTAGATGAAGAGATTGAAGAAGCAAAATCAGAAGTTTAATTGGTTTTATGTTTAGGGTCAATAGGTGTTAATGAGAAGGATGACATGACAACTGCATTTTAGTTGTGAATAGTTCTAATTATCTCAGTATTATTAACTGTGATTATAAAGGAGTACATATTTTAAGTGGGCCCATGTGTGAACCTGTTACTTAGTTTTTTCGGACTTTAGTTAATAAATTTTACGCAGGTAACAAATATAATTATTTTAAGTTTTTCTCTTAGAGTTAATTTTGAAAATTAAAAACTCAGTGACTGCTTCTCCTATAGGAAGCCTGCTGCTAGGTTTTCTTAAATATTCCATGATAAATGGCAGCTTTATTCAGTGAAAGCTTCAGAGTGTATTTTTTATTATAACAGATATTTTTGGCTATTTTTGTGTGTTATGTCAACACCAGTTTGAATGTAAACAAAAGTGGTATAATGTTATAGTAGATAATTGACATTAAAGTTGTTATTATATTTCTTCAATAGAAATTGGAAGCTGATTCACTTGAAGTTAAAGCAAGCAAGGAGCAAGCTTTGCAGGATCTACAACAGCAAAGACAACTGAACACAGATTTAGAGCTTAGAGCTACAGAATTGAGTAAACAAGTTGAAGTGGAGAAAGAAACATAAGCTTAATGACTTAAGGGGGAGCATTGTAAACTAAGAATTAACATATTTTTAAGATTTCAATTTTATCATCACATCTTTAAGGATTTACTTGATTCTATAAACTGCTTATATTAACATGAATAAAAATAAATCCATATAATATGGTTAAATAGGAGGGCTTGTTACCAGTCACATTTCAGCAGACTTTGTCTTTAAATGCCAAATATTCCATTCCGACTGTGTTGACGGACTTGATCTGTGGCAAGAGCATGAAGATTTTTGACTCTCAGTAGTAAAGATGGAAGTTGGGTGCGTGGGAAAGTTACCTTTCAGAGAAATGAAATAAAACCCATCAATAATTAAGTTGTTTTACACCTTCATGGTTGCATCCTTGTTTTGGGAGGGATGACAAAATTTTTTTGTTCTCATATCTAGTACATTGGGTCCTGATACTGTGAATTTGAGGATATACAGGTGCAAATGGCATTTCTTCTCACTGATAACATCATAGTTTCCAGTGCTGACGTTTGGAGAGTACACCTGATCCTTTGTATCACCCACTAACTTGGTTGTCACCTCTGGAAGCCAGTCATGTGTCTTTGAAGGTGACCTCTGAGTTGCTTCTTGTTCTCTTTCCCAAGGACACTTATGGGATCAGTGGTTCTTTCCACTTCTACTAAGGTTTTTTTTGTTTGTTTTTTTTTTTTTTTCCCTTTATACGAACATTTCCTATGTTGGGTCCTGCCTTTCTAGAGTACTACCTAAGAAAGGCAAGCTAGGTAAACATATCTAGAGTTTGACTAAACCCTCAACCTTGGTTGAAAGGCTCAGCCCACATAACAGGGCACAGGGCCCCCCTTTCTCAAGGGCCACTGATGCTATTCAAGCCCACCAACTTCCATCTTATATTTTCATTCCTCTGCAGTTTAATATATTTTCAAATATCTTTTGTGATTTCTTCTTTGATCATGGTTAGTTAGAAGTATTTTGTTTACTTGTCAAATATTTGGGATTCTTGTAGATATCTTACTGTTACTGGTTTCTCATTTAATTCCACTGAGGTCAGAGAACATACTCAGACTTTTCCAACTGTTTTATTTAGGGCCCAGTATATGGCTTATCTTGGTTAATTTTCCATGGGTACACATATGTGTTGTTGGGTAAAGTATTCCATAAATATCAATTGGGTTGAGGTAGTTGATAATATTGTTCTAATCTTCCATATCCTTGCCATTTTTTCCCTTCTGGTCATTTCTATCAGTTTCTGAGAACGGAGTGTTAAGGTTTCCCAGATCATGTGTGGTTTTTTTTTTTTCATTTTGATTTGTTTTGTTTTTTTATTACTAAGTGACTTTAAAAAAACAGCTAAGTTTTGCAGTCACTATGAAGGCCTTTATTTCTATTGCTGTCTTTGATTCACATAGTCATATGATTTTATAATAATTATTTGTGGGAAAGTTAAATAGCATAGTGAATAAATATATCAAGTCCTAATTTCAAGGTTGCTTGACATGGATTTTAATTATATTAAAATGGTAAAGTAATAATTAGTACAATGACTTTTCTGTTTAGACCTTTAAAAATCAGTGCGGTACAGGATCCTATGAATGTAGTTCACTTTTCTAGCTACTTTTTAGAAAGTAAAAGTAAGTTTCTGGGACTAAAAGTTAGAAATTTTCAAGGTATATGTGCAGCTCTGGTATTGTATTAATACCTAACTTCAATTATGTGGCTGATATAGCTTTTAATAATCTCTCTTTAACATATTGTTCAATTTATAGTAAGTACATTGATGGTAAAATACACTAGAAAGAGGATACATTCTAGAAATACTACTTTGCATCTGGTTTTATTTTCTCTTTAGAAACTTGTTGATCTTTAATATGTGCTTTTCCTTTGATATGCATATAAACATAATTGTATTCATTTTATGAAAAGAGAAGTCTTTAACTCTTACAGCAATATGTGCATTTCCTTATTCTTATAAATTTTTACTGATTTAGCTACAGAAAGCATTTTTTAAGGGGCAAATAATAACAAATCTCTTACATAATCTGCTAGGTTCTAAGATTACAATAAATCTTTTGTCCTTCCTCTATCTGAAATGAGATATTCTTCTATTTTTTTCCTACTTACCTTATGTGTTTTGAAGTTTAAGTCGTTTCAAAGATATAATGTGTTTTATGTTTTCAAGGAAGGAGGCAAATTTCTGTATGTTCAGGGGTTAATAGGTTCTTTAGAGTACAGGGAAAACTTTTCTGGCTGTCGTAGGCTAGGTTTGCTCTATGCACAGTTTTCTTTGGGGATTAAGTCAGGGGCGTTAGATGGTCTTGACTTTACCACTAATTTATTTACTTGAGGTAAATCTTCTTTATCTGTTAAATAGTCAGAACAGATGTTCTACGGCATTTTTTTGGTTGTGTGGTTTTATTATTTTTTGACTAAATTTTTTTTGCTTTTTTTAAAAAAAAAATTACAGTTAATTTATAATGTTGTACCAACTTCTGCTGTACAGAAAAGTGACCCAGTCATATACATGTATATATACATACACACACACATATATACATATTACTTTTCTTATATTATCTTCCAAGATATAGTTCCCTGAGACTTGATATAGTTCCTGTGTTATACAATAGGACCTCATTGCTTATCCATTCTAAATGTAATAGTTTGCTTCTACTAACCTCAAACTCCCAGTCTGTCCCATTTCCCCTTGGCAACCACAAATCTGTAAGTCTGGGAGTCTGTTACTCTTTTGTAGATAGGTTCATTTTGTGCCATTTTTTTGAGGGGGGAGGGGCTGCCCATGGAGCTGCTGGGCCAGAGATCAGATTTAAGCTGCAGCTGAGACCTATGCCTCAGCTGCACCAATGCTGGATCCTTTAACCCACTGTGCTGGGCCAAGGATTGAACCTGCATCCTACCAATTCCATTGCGCCACAGTGGGAACTCCTGTGCCGTATTTCAGATTCTGCGTTTAAATGAAATAGGGTATTTGTCTTCCTCTTTTTTCTTAATTTCACTTGGTATGAGAATCTCTTGTTCCATATGTGTTGCTACAAATGGCATTACTTCATTCATTTTTATGGCTGAGTAGTATTCCATTGTATATATGTACCATATCTTCTTAATCCATTAATCTGTAGATGGACATTTAAGTTGTTTCCATGTCATGGCTATCGTGAATAGTGCTGCAGTGAACATGGGAGTGCATTTATCTTTTTGAATGAAAGTTTTGTCTCGATATATGGCCAGGAATAGGACTGCTGGGTCATATGGTAGTTCTGTATTGAGTTTTCTGAGGAATCTCCATATTATTGAACCTCCATGGTGGTTGTACCAATTTACATTCTCACCAACAGTGTAGGAAGGTGCCCTTTTCTCCACACCCTCTCCAGCCTTTGCTATTTGTAGACTTACTAATGATGGCCATTCTGACTGGTGTGAGGTGGTACTGGCTTGATACATTAAATTATTATTTTTACTTCTTAAGGATACAAAAAAGTTTAAAAAAGTAATAATTTATTTTGAAAGGTAAATTAGAGGTGATAAATTATGCATTATTAAATTTTTTCTTAAATAGCATATCCAGTACAAAGTTGGATCTACAGAAGAAATCTGAAGCACTTGAAAATATTAAGCAAGTGCTTACCAAGCAAGAAGAAGGAAAAAAAAATCCTTAAACAAGAAAATAGAAAATTTAAGTCAAAATGCAAAAATGCAGCAGGAAGAATTGAATAACAAAATTCAAGCAGCAGTGACAGAACTACACAAAGTGAAGATGGAGAAAGAAACTCTAGTAACAGAGCTTTCTGGAGCAAAAGAGGAATTATCAAAAGTTTCTGATTCTTTGAAGAACTCCAGAAGTGAATTTGAAAAGGAAAGTCAGAAGGGAAAAGCTGCTATATTAGATATGGTTAGTTGTTTGTATTTACTTTTTTTTTTAAGCAGAAGTGATAATATTTAAAATGTACTGATTCTTCTGCCTAATTCATATTTGACATTTTCTTTTTTGCTTTATAGGGCCACACCCATGGCATGTGAAAATTCCCACAGGAGGGGTTGGATTGGAGCCACAGCTGCAGGCCTACAACACAGCCACAGCAATGTGGGATCTGAGCTGCATCTGTGACCTACACAACAGCTCATGGCAATGCCAGATCCTTAACCCACTGGGTGAGGCAAAGGCCAGGGATCAAACCCGTACCGTCATGGTTACTAGTTGGATTCATTTCTGCCAAGCCACAATGGAAACTCCTAAAAAAAAGATTTTCATGTTACTTTTATGTTCCTTTCTGTTTGGAGAAAACATCTATCTGTACACATTCCCTCTTAAAGTATATGTGATTATTTTTATTTATCATTTCAACACTTTCTTTTTAAGAATTTCCTTGCTTCCTTTTTTTTGAAGCATATTATTCTACGTTTAAAATAGCATAATTTGGAATTACCTGGTGGCTCAGGGAGTTAAGGATCCAGCATTGTCATTGCTGTGGCTTGGGTCATTGCCGTGGTGTGCATGGGTTTGATCCCTGGCCAGAGAACTTTTGCACACCACAGATGTGATCAAAAAAACCAAACCATATCCACAACCACATAAGTTATTTAATTTAATTAATTCTGTGACAAAAAATGTGGCTTCCAAACCAAAGTTTTCTAAAATCTTGCCCAAATACTATCTAAATTATTTATTGTGACTCTTGGTTGATGATTGAAACACTTAGCCTTTTCCTGTTCCTCCTTCCTTACTGCTATAATACTTGCCTGTTTTTATTAATGAAATGGGATTATTTTGTCCCATCTTCAATGATCAGCAATTCTGGTTTATTTCCTTCTAACGACCTTATAAGCTTGTAAACCAAAAGTCTTATTTTACTACAGATATTTTCGGCATAATATAGTTTCCATTTTTTTAGGAGAAAACCTGCAAAGATTTAAAGCATCACCTTGAAGTACAGATAGAATGCGCACATAAGGAACAGAATGAACTGAAAAACTCACTTGAAAAAGAGGAGCTAAGATTTTCTTTTTCTGTAACAAAATATGTTATAGCATAATAAGGTATTTATATTTTCAAAATATTTTCAGTGATAATTAGGTCAAAAGAAGGTTTATTTCATTTGTGTTCTACCCACTACTAAAAAGAGTTAACCTAGTTTTTGATAAGAGGCCTAAAATAAAAGTAGTTAATTAAAGATGGAAAATTGAGTAATCTAACTATAGAGTTATAATTAGATAATTTAGATTAAGGCAGACTACTATGGATAAAAAAAAGTCTTGATAGGCTTTCCATAGAAATGAAATTTTAAGGGCAATTTCATGGACATTGATATTAATATATTTGATAATGGTTGTTTAACAATGAAGAGATTTGTTGGCGTTCCTGTCATGGCTCAATGGTTAACAAACCCGACTAGTGTCTATGAGGATGCAGGTTTGATCCCTGGCCTCGCTTCGTGGGTTAAGGATCCAGCGTTGCCATGAGCTGTGGTGTAGGTTGCAGATACAGCTTGGATCTGCTGTTGCTGTAGCTGTGGTGGAGACAGGCATTTACAGCTCCGATTTGACCCCTAGCCTGGGAATCTCCATGTGCCACAAGTGCGGCCCTAAAAAGACAAAAAAAAAAAAAAAAAGATTTTCTGTGGTTAATACTTCTGTTGTTCTCCATCAAAAGAAGCAAGAGTATAATATACATTAAGCGAGTATAGTAATATGTTGCTATTTTTTCTGAAGGCATACCTCCAGCAGCCAGAGTCCAGGCATGTAGCTTTCTAGAGATCTGATTTGATAAAGTAGTGAAACCTGGTCCTGACACATCTGTAGTGTTGTGTTCTGGTTGTTGCTTGAAAGAAGACACCTGTGTTTTAGATGCCAACATGTAACTGGCAAAATTATGGTGGTTTAGTGTATAAGTTCTGAATCCAGATTGTCCAGATTTATATCCTGGTTGTGCCACTTAATAGCTGTGCTGTCTTGCCTTGTCTTAGGCTGACAACTTGATCTCTCTGTGTTCCAGTTTTCTCAGTAGAAGATAAGGCTAATAAGAGAATGTTCACTATAGAATTATTTTGAGAAATAAATTGGTTAATATATTTCAAAGTGCTTAGAAAACCAGCTTAACAAAATAAATGGTCAAATGTTAGCTATTACTTTGTCATTGGTTATCATAACCAGTGGTACTTGTTAATCATTATTGTTATACTACCTGATTCCTGCTTTGCACAAAATATTTCCCTTTGTGTTGGAGATAAGCTGAAGCACTGAATTTTTTTCAAAAGTTACTCAGAATACGGTCAAATTGCTCAAATTATGTTCATAGTGAAATATGCATAAAACATGAAACATGACCTTAGCTAGAAATGTCGGAGAATGTGTAGTTCTCCTTGGCCACAGAGGAACCTCTCTTAGCTTCTATATGATGTCTAATTTTGAACAGAACTATATCCTAGTAGATTGTAAAAAGAAGGTATTAACAAAATATTCCTCAGATCTCTAAATGACAAATTGTGTGCGGTATAGTTTAGTTTCATCAAATACTAAACATATTTGCCAAAATTATTTTGGTTTTATTGCAGTTAATATGAAGCTATCCTTTCTGATGGTGGCTAACAGGCTCAGGTAGCATTTGCATATCCTTGAAAGGCAGTAGACATTTCAGCAATCTAGAGATGAATGCTGTTTTTCCCTATGTTATGATGTAAAGGAATAGTCCATTTCCAAGCTCTATCCAAATATATAAGTTAAAAAGGAAAGGAGGATTAAACAAATATTGAAGATTAATTCAGCATGCCATCTAATAGTGTATAGTGTCAGTCATGAAAGCTCTGTGAGGACAGGGATTTTTCTTTTGTGGTTTACTAGTGGATTGTTTATGGCCATCAGACCCAGTAGTTTCTACTTAGAGTAGTGCTTAGCTTGAAGTAGGGTGAATGGATAAAAGAATGCTAAACAGATTTTTATTTTCTTTTAGACTTCTCATCAGTTGAAATTGGAGTGCAATTCAATGCAGGGACAACTAATGCAGGCCCAGAAGAGTTTAAAACAAAAGGAAAAAGAAGAACAACGACTTCAGGGTAACAGAAATGAGTTAAAGCAACTGACTGAACAGAAGAAAAAGCAAATTGAAGCACTCCAAGGAGAGATTAAAAGGTAGTGATATTTGTTTTCTTTTTATGGGAAGATAGTGATATTTGTTTTCTTTTTATGGGAAGATAGTGATATTTGTTTTCTTTTTATGGGAAGCAAAATTGTGCATTGAAAATAGTAACATGATAATTAACACAGATGAGGTGCAACAAAGAAAAATTTATACATGCTCAAATTTTTTGAAGTTAAAATACACAACTGTACTTCTATGATTGACTAAGTCTGGATTTCCATTCACTGTAATCATGTTGTTCGATAATTCTTATAACACTAATCATTTGTTTGATAGACAAAACTTTTTGTAAAATAAGATACAACAACATTGAGAAAAATGTATAAACATCTCTAGTGTATTAGAAAATTTTAAAGGAATTTAGCAATAAATTATCCTTATTAAGGGAAATAATCAAGATAAAAAATCACAATGTGAGATATATTTATATCTACTATAACGTATATAATGTAGGTTTCATATGGTTATAATTGTTTGATACTTTTAAGTTAAATCATAATGGTTTTTATTTCCAAACCTATGATAAGTTATTATTAAGCATCTGTTGTTCATTCTTAAATATGTTTTAATATTTGTCCAGACCAAGAGTTGATAAAAGTGGAATGAACTTAGTGTTTGAACAAAATGAGGTTTTCCTCATGGTTGTTCTATGTTAATTCATGCAGGGAGAAGGGAGATATAAAATCCTTAATATGTAGAACCAAATACTTCATAGCATTAAGAGCTGGCTTGTCATATTACTAGAGGAAAAAAAATAACCCCACAAATACATTCTTTTATGTGGACCTCTGTTTTACAACCATTATTATGGCTGCTTTACAAAAGAGTAATTTTCTAATGACCCTTTATTCTTTTTTTGTGTGTTATCATATGTAATCAGAAGTCAGGATATAATTATCACAATATGTATTTTGGTTTATGATTTGATATCTTGAGTTCATTTGTTTTTTCAAAATCCATTAGCCTCAAGAGTTCCCATTGTGGCTCAGGCGTTAAAGAATCTGACTAGGAACCATGAGGTTTCAAGTTCGATCCCTGGCCTTTCTCAGTGGGTTAAGGATCTGGCAGTTGTGGTGAGCTATGGTGTAGGTTGTAGACGAGGCTCAGATCTGGCATGGCTGTGGCTGTGGCATAGGCTGGCAGTTGCAGCTCCAATTAGACCCCTAGTCTGGGAACCTCAATATGCCTTGGGTGCAGTGCTAGAAAAAGACAAAAACAAACAAACCAAAGAAATCCATTAGTCTCATATTAAAGTATTCCTTAGATCATTTTTATAGCACCTGATTTAATAAGTAAAAAGTCTTAACAACTATTAGCACATTTTCTTTCTTTTAAATTACTAGCTACAACAAGATTTCTTCCAGATTTATGGTTAATGTATATTTCTTCTACTTTGCATGGCTTTACTAGATACCACCTTAAGAATTATGAGATTTAGAGGAAGTGTTGTTATCAGTAGTTGTCTTACATGGGTCTGTTAAAACAAATATACCATAGACTAGGTGGCTTAAAACAATAAGCATTGATTTCTCAGAGTTCTGGAGACTGGGAAACTTAGAATAAAGGTACTTGGCATAGCTAGTGTCTGATGAGGGTCCACTCTGGCTTGTAGACAGCTGTATCCTGATATGACTGAGAACAGTTATCTCATTCCTTCTTAGAAGGGCACTAATCCCATTCACAAGGATTCCACCCCCATCATCTAATGATCTCCCAAAGATCCACTTCTACATACCATTACATTGGGGATCTAGGCTTAAACGTGCATTTTGGAGACATTCATTCACAGTAAGTAGTTCACTTATGCTAGTGCATGGATGCCAGAAAAAGGGACACAATTTTTAACCCTGAGGGAGTGCTGGGTGGATATCCAGTCTCTAAATTAGTTTTGGAATTTGGAGTAACTAGAGAATCATTGAGAGGCAAGAGTAGTTTGGCTTTATTGAGGAGCAGCATAATATCCTGGAAAGAAGGTAAATTTTAGAGTCAGGCAGATCTGAATTTAAATTTCATGTTATACGTATTATTAGGTTTATGGTCACAGGGAAGTGATTCATCTTTCTGAATTAATATAATGGGGTCATAGAGTTGTTGTCTACTCTGCCAGTGTCATGTTGCAAACAAAATAGTTGTGGGATAGTATATGGAAGTAGGCAAGCTGTGATCCAAGACTGTCAGTGCGCACGGCAAACCACACAGTGATGGTCTGTGGAAACTTATTAGTGGGCCACAGGGAAATAGGAAAAACAGGGATAAAGTTTAGGGTATAGATGTGTATGTGTACATACACTATATATAAGACACACATGCATATACTTCCTTTTTTTTAATGTGATTGTTTGGGAACCACTGAACAAGGATCCAGCACGGCTGTAAGTTATCGGTTCCTACAGCAACTTTATTTGAAACCTAATGTGGGAATACAGATTGAATAGGATATGGCCCCTATTCTTAAGTAGCTTATAATTTAATGAGGAAGCTGGTATGTAAGGACAAAGAAAATTGTAATAAAAAAGAGAAAAAAATAGAGCTCAGTAGAAGTTTTGGCTGGCTTTTTAGAGGAGCTGGCATTTCAACTGGATCTTTAAAGATGATTATAATTTTGAAAAGTTAAAAAAAGGAAGAAGGAGTTCCCATTGTGGCTAAGTGGTAACGCACCTGACCAGTACCCATGAGAATTCGGGTTTGATCCCTGGCCCTGCTCAGTGGGTTAAGGATCCAGCATTGCCAGAAGCTGTGGCACAGATGCGGCTTGAATCTGGTGTTGCCATGCCTGTGGTGTAGGCTGGCAGCCTCAGCTCCGAATTGTCCCCTAGCCTGGGAACTTCTATATGCCATGGGTTCTGCCCTAAATAAATGAAGAAAGCAGATATTTCAAGGAGGAAGCAATACTAGCAAAGTTTTTGAAACTTAAAAAGATGTCATTATAGGAGGTTCGCTATTGGAATACATGGTAAGTGGAGAAGTGAGGGGAGATAAGGCTACAGAATTGGGTGAAGTAAGATCAGAGTAGATGGATAACTGTTTCTACATTAAATACTTGATATTGGAAGGTTAAAGGTTTTTAAGAAGGGGGAAATGTGATCATACCTGTTTTAGTACAAAAACTGATCACTGTGTGAAGGGTAAATTGCAAATGACGGACCCTCCTGTATTCTCCTTTGGAATGTTGGATTTAATTCCATTAAAATAATTATCAAACTGTTACATTGACCTGTTGTTTTTTTTAACCTACCCACTAATAAATTTGAATTTCCAAAATCAGAGAACTGTGTTTTCTAACAAATAAGCTATCAGTGATTTAAAAAGAATGAATGGATGAATCAATGAATGAGCCTGTCATTTGGAGTTGATAAAATGAAGGTCCAAATATAAGCCCCAGAGGGCAATGATGATCATTGTTAAGACTTTGTAGAGTACTTTGGTGAATAAAGAGAAAGAAATCTGGATTTGTGGGGGGGTGATGTTAAAGTAGTAGTCTACCAAAAAAAAAAATGCAGTATAGTCTTCAACATGAAAAATAATGTCATAATGAAGAATCATTGGAGGGGATATGGGGTATTATCTGATAATGTATGGGTGATCAATGCCCTTCCCCCCCTTAGGCATCCCCTTCCCCACCATCTCCCAGCAATCTGCTTCCTAACTCAGTTGCACCTATCTCTTTTTATTTATTTTTTTTTTGGCTGCACCCATGGCACTCAGAAGTTCCTGGGCCAGGCACTGAATCTGAGCTGCAGCTGCAGCCTATGCCACAGCTGTAGCCATGCGAGATTGCTTCACCCACAGCACCACAGTGGGACTCCTCTATCTCCTTTTCTTATTTCCCAACTTCCATAATCTTTGTCCAGGTTTTGTCTTATATGGACTATTATAAGATCCTCTTAGTGGAGTTTTGGGCTCTATTTGTCCACTTCCCATCTATTTGTCATTCATTCATTCAAGAAATATTACTAGGTATGTATTTTATGCCATGGGCACATTTCTGGGTGTTGGAGATGTGGCTGTGAGCATACAAGTAACCTGTTCTCATGGATTTACACCTTCTTGAGGGGGGAAGAGGCTTCACAAAAGACAGTGATGGATTTAGCCCTGCTAAAAGGCTGGGTGATCAAAGAAGCTTCTCTGAAGAGGTTTGAGCTGGTACATGAAATACACGAGCCATACATACAGTGCTCAGGAGAACAAGTACAGAGATCTTTGGCTACAGCAAGCATGGTAGTTTCTAAAAACAAGTATAGTAGGAGAGAGGAAGAGTCATATGAGCTGAGCTCAGCGAAGCAGACAAAGCATAAACATGCAAACTTGTAGATTATAACAGAATGATATATTTTATTTGAAGGACAATTAGAATCAATTAGGAAATTTTGAGCAGAAAATGATGGGATATGACTGAAGGGAGATAAAGGAGCAAGCAAGGAGGGCACTGAAAAACTATTGCAGTAGTCCAGAAAGTCCATGATGATGGCATGAACTAAAGTGTTACAAGTGAATGATTTGGAAGTGTCTTTTGGAAGTTAAATCATCAGGGCTTGCTGATAGATTGGATGGTGAGAGATGCTGGAAAGAAGAGTCAGGAATAACTCTAGGTTTCTGGCTTGTGAAGGTGGATGGATGGCCATATTTATTGGGGGAAATAGTAGCTTTTTGAGGAGGAGGATTGTTGTCAGGAGTCAAGAATTCTGCTTGAGGTAGATATCTATCAGTCAGTCAAGGGAAGATGTCTGGGAAGTCCTTTGATATAATGAGCTCAAAGTTCAGGCAGAGGTTGGAGCTAGAGACTTAAATTCAGAAGTCAACTGTAAATAAAGTACTTAAAGCTATGAGTCTAGTTAGGATATTCTAAAGAGAGACTGTTTATAGAATAAAAGCAGCCTAGGGATGGAACCCTGGGGTCTTGTACTACAGAGCGATCAAAGGCAGTAGTAAGAGATTTTAGGAAGGAAGAATAACCAGTGAGGTAATAGGTTAACCTAAAACACAAGATGTTTTGGAAACCAGGTTCAAGAAATGTTTCTAGCAGGGACCATCATCAGCTATTTTAAGGACTGCTGGAATGTTCAGTAAGATGTGGACAAGAACATGAATATTGGATTGTGGAACAAAAAGGTTGCTGATAAATTCAACAGCAGGTTCATGGAAGTAGTAAGTTTATTTTAAAAGCCAAGTGCTTCTTCTCATACTATACATACATATCTTCTAATTACATCATAATTTGTGCACATCTCTTGAATCTTCTTAAAGACTGAAAACAAGTTTAGAGGAGTTGGACCTTTGCAGGATTTTCATTTCTTTTTCTGCCTTGATGTTAATGAACATGCCCTTAGAAATTTCTTGGGTCATTCTTGAATTTTAGGGAGCAGAAACAATACACTTGAGCTCAGTAATGGCTTTGAAATTCTTTCATGCAGAAAATTCCTCTAGTTCAACCTTAACTTTCAGCATCTTCTAAAGCATGCATAGCACTCTATCTTCCATCAGAAAGTAGTTGTTACTCTCAGTCTCCTGAGACCTTGGTACTTGACACTTACCAGTGAAAATATTTTTTTCTTTACTTAATTCGTTTTTTAATTGGGACTTGTCAGATTTTGTAATTCTTTAATTTTGTATTTCTAAGTAAGATACTCTTTATTACAGTAGAATTTTAAGACATAACTTTAGTTTGTTCTCAGGAATCTTAGTTATTGGATTTCATTCTGTATTTGTAACTGGATTTTTGTATGCATACTGTTTTAAATAACTTGTATGTTTCAGATAGAACTTGAGAATAAACTACAGCAGCAGTCAACACAAGCAGCACAGGAACTTGCAGCAGAGAAAGAGAAAATATCAGTGTTACAAAATGCCTATGAAAAAAATCAGGAAAATCTAAAGCAGCTTCAGTCTGATTTCTATGGGAAGGAATCTGAACTTCTTGCCACAAGCAAGATCTCAAGGTATCATAAAAACTCACTATGTTATTGATAAATATTAAATGATTGATCTGAACCCAGATGGGCAGGGAATGTTAGTATTTGTGGAATATCATACTTGTTTTCTTTTGAATTATTTTTGGAGAAATATGCTTTTTAAAAAATAAGTTGTGGGAATTCGTGTCGTGGCTCAGTGGTAACAAACCCAACTAGTATCCATGAAGGTGAGGTTTTGATCCCTGGCCTTTCTTAGTGGGTTAAGGTTCCAGTGTTGCCATGAGCTGTGGTGTAGGTCGCAGATGCAGCTTGGGTCCCGTGTTGCTGTGGTGTAGGCTGGCAACTGTAGCCCTGATTTGTCCCTTAGCCTGTGAACTTCCATATCCATGGGTGCAGCCCTAAAAAGGCAAGGAAGAAAAGGAAGGAAGAAAGGAAAAGAGAAAAGAAAAAGAATTCTACTGCAGTGCCTTGGGGAGGCATGGGTTTGATCCCTGGCCTGGAGCAGGGGGTTCAAGGACAGCTGCCACTCAGATTCAATCCCTGGCTTGGGACCTTCCATATGCCATGGGTGTGGCCATTTAAAAACAACCACAAAACCCCATACAAATGTATCTTTTAATAGTGAAACAATTTGGAAATATGTTAACTGTCGTATTAGCTTATCAAAGGACTTTGCTGCCTATGTAAAAAAAATAACTTATAAAGGACTGCTGTTAGAAAATCCAAGGAGTTTTCAATGTAAACCACTTGTGAAAATGGAAGCAATTTTATTGTTGCTTCTCAAGAAAGACTGACTTTAATTTTATGGATTTGTTAACTTCCCAAGACTATTGGAATGCATAATGGTTAAAATCGGGAGATTATAACTCAAAGTAAATTTAACCTTAATTATCTAAACATATCTGGATACCTTGTCCTTGGCAATACTATTTGATTAGATAAAGTATCATTAAAATGAATGATATACAAAAAAGGTAAATAATTTTTATGTAGCATTAAGTTATCAGTTCTCTACAGGAGATGGAACATTTCTATTCTCTCAAAGAAGACTTAGCCAGTCCTCTTTTTTGTCGTGGTGAAATATTATGCTTTTTGATCCTTTAATGTGTATGGTTTTTTGTTTGTTTGTTTCTTTGTATAAAGTGCCTTATTGACAAATTTTGTCAAATCACAGAATATTTATAATATACATAAATATACTATGTTTTATTCATAAGCTGTTTTAGGGAAGGCTTTATAAAGGAGGTAGGACTTGACCAGGTCCTGAAGGATCTAAGAATTTGAATACCCAGAGTCCTGAGAGAGATCCGTTCACTCAGGGGCACATTTGAGAAAAGGTGCTGCAGCAGGAACCAGCAAAGCTGGGAGTCAACATAATTGTCTTGCCAGAGTGATGGTTGGTGTCTGGAAGTTTAAAAGGTTGGGTTCAAATTGTGAAGTATCTTAGATGCCTAGCAGGGATGACTGGAGTTTATATTTGGGGGAGAGGAGAAGAGTCATCTAAGCAGAGGAATAAAATGAAAAAAAAAAATTGTAGGCAACTTAACCTGGAAGTTGTTTAAAGACAGCTTAGTTTGGACCTGAGGTAAATTAGTGCCATGGAGATTAAAGAGGCTGTCTCCCTTCCTCCTCCATAAACTCCAGCAGTCTAGGTGTGAATTGATTATGACTGGGGTTAAAAAGGTTGGAACAGAAGAGATTAATGGGAGAGAGACAATGAAACAAAAAGGATGAATAACATATAGGTAGAGAGGAGGTGAAGGAATTGTTGGTGACTAATGATCTGACAAAGAAACAGGAGATTGGGTAAAAGAATTTTCATAGGGCCAACAATAGATATTTTATATATATCAAGTTCAAAATCAACAAGTTGTTTTAAGGAAAAAAATACCACCTCGACATTTAGAAAGCATCTTACTTGCTGTATTCTCTAAGTAGCTTTAAATTACTATTTTTTTTCCCTTTAGAACACTATTGAAAGTTGGGGAGGGTTGGTGGAAGAGTTTGGACTTTATCCTAAAAGAAGGAGGATTTGCAAGGATTTGTATTTTATTTAGGCCAATAACTGGCAGCAGGATAAGGATGGATTGTAGGGGAACCTGGGTGAATGTGGGGATGAGACAGAGGAGACTGTGCCATAGTCCAAGTGAAGATGATGGTGGCTTGAGCTGGTAGGAGGAAGGATGGGAAATGCAGATGAACTGGAAGGACTATTTGGTGACAGAGAAGATGATATCTAAAGACTGACTGTAAAAGATCTACAGAAATCACACTTTTTCTTCATATGTATGTTATTTACGCATGAGAATAACAACAAGTCTTAGATCTTTTAAATCAGTATTTTTTCATTAAGCCAACTATTTTTGTCTAAAATGTTATGTCTTGTTCTAATTTTATACCTGAAAGAATGCAAATGTAAATATGGGAAGAAGAGAAAGACAGAGGGCTAAGGCTGCCATGGAGTTTTACAACTGCTGAGAGGCCATGAATAGATCTTTCTTCCAAAGCTTCCTTCTGCCTGTGAGACTGAAGCCCTGCTTGGCTGGTGACAGGCCTAATGTTTGCACAATAACAGAACTGTGACTGGATCTCAGCTCTTCTGATTCATGATTCTTTTACCATCATTTCACTAAATTTTTTTTTAATAGAAGTATTGACATTTAATTCCTTCCAAAGTGAGAAGTTATCTGAACTACTTAATAAAAGGAATTCCTAGGAACATTCAAATCAAATTTATAGGTCAGAATAAAGGATGGTTATTGGCCATTCTTTTGCTTCCGTGATTTTTTCAATTTTATGATTCTTATTTTTTCCATTATAGTTGGTTTAGTGTTCTGTCAATTTCTCCCACACAGCATCGTATTTGTTAAATAATCTTGTGTACAAGAGAGAAAAGGAAGAAGTTCAGAACCATGTAACATGACACCCAAGTCAGGGGTGCCATCTGTGGGCATGTGGTGTATCTAGACACCAGTGAAATGCAAGTCCGGCTGGCTTGATCTATGCCTTTAGCCCCATCTGCTGGATTATTAATGAAATACTAAAGTTTGTGACTGGGTATTCCAAATTGGCCATGCTGTAGGTTATTCTTTCTTGTCAAGAAAGTTCATAGAAATGGAATTTAACTATAGATTTTGTACCGTGAATGAAGTGAGAATTCTAGGATAGTAAGTTTAAAATTAAATATAAACCTTGTTAGCCTAATACTATTCCTTATATCATTTCATCAGATATCAAGAATAAGTAACAACTAAAATTTCTAAAATTTTATTTTGAAAAAAGAAAAATTTTTGGACCAAAAAAAGCTACCACAGAATAATGCAGAAATTCCTTTTTGGCTACACTACTATGTGTTTAGGGTATTCCAGGATCAGGTTTGGTATTTGTTCTACTCAGGAATTTGCTTATTCTGGTGGGAGTCAGTGGGTTAAAGTAGCCCCAGTAAAACCACTAAATGAGAGAAGGAGTTCTCCAACGTAAAAAGATCCTGAGCAGATGAAAATATCCTGGCCTGCAGCCAGGAAAAGGAATATATAGCAGTGTATTGCTGAATGACACAAATGAATATTTAGAGGCAAAGTCGAAGAGTATGTCTTGGCATCTTCAGAAAATAGTAGCACAGATTTTGAGCTTGATTTTAAAAGATTTAGTCATTAGGTTTTTGTGAGAGTTTACAATGTTATAGGCAGCTATTTAAACCACAGGCATTTTGGAGTTTGTATATTATCTTGCTCAAGGGCATAACATACTATCTTTTTAGAGTGTACTGCTTTCTACTGTGCATATGTTAACTGTTATGTTTCTATAGAAATTTACTAAACAATGACATATAATAATCTGGGGAAATTTTTTTATAAGTCTGTGAAAGAGACGCTTTCTCTAGCATAGGAGGGCTTGATTTCAAACAGGAATCAAATTGGAAACCAAAATAAACTGATTCGAGAACTGAAGACTGCCAGGACTTCTTTGGAGCAAGATTCAGCCAAGAAAGAAGAGCAGTTGAAGGAGCAGTAGAAACCACTACAAGATGTTCAGAAAGAAAAGGTATTTTATTTTCTAACTAAATCTAGAATCTTCAGAGTTACAATGGCCATAGAGATCATCTAGTCAAACCTCTTAACCAGTAAAGGCATCACCTTATATTCAACAGCTAAGATGGGCATCAAGGTTATAAATAAGAGACTCTTGGTGACTGTAATTCTAATCCTAGGAGGTTATTCTTTACAGCTTCCTTGCCATTTCTTATTGCTCTTTTTAGTTATACAAAGGAGTCTGTTTTTTTATATCATAGACCCTTGGTTATTCAAAAAAAGATACTATAGCTCCTCAATTATTTCTCATATAACATGTTATCCTCTGGATATAGAAATCAGGTATGAAAGGTCTAGGAATAATTGAGTGTGTTAAGAATTCTTAATATTAATAACCAGCTTTTTTCTAAGAGGAAGTGTGGGTTTATTTTATATAAATGATGCTAAGTTATAAAGTTGAAAGTACTGGTTATATGACCAGTACACATAATGATCAGTTATATTTCTATATAAAAGATAAATGCAGATTCTAAGAAACATTTGATTTTTGGTTTCATAACTGAGATCATGTATTTCCATCAGTGGATAGAATATTCTTAAGTGTACAATTTATGAAGGTATTTGTGTGTGTGTGTGTGTGTGCGCACTTGTATGTATATCTGTTAATTGTGCAGTTCCTGGAAATTATCTTCAACTAAAAACTAGGGGGATGTTTTTGTGGGGATGGGACCGGTGAAGCTGGAATGAAATTTATGACTTATGCCACAAGTTTAGAAAATTCTGACAGAACTATAGTTTACAGGCCTTTAGTTACAAGGGCATGAGATCATGCAGCTCTTGCTTTAGTTTTGGTTCTACTTCTAATAGATTATTGAACTTTTCTAAGCCTTTGTCCCTTTACCTATAAAATGAGGATTAAAAGGAGCTATGTGGTATAGAGATTAGATTAGACATATAGTTCTCCTCTTTAGGTGCCTTATGTAAAGATAGTGAGAGTAATAATATTAATAAGCATAAAAGGTGTTTTAGCTCAAGTTTGGCCAGACACTATTTACTTTATAGTATTAACTATTTAGTCCTTATAACATTATTATTGTTCATATTGTATAAACAAGGACACAGGAACAAGAGAAGGTAGGTAATTTGCTCAAGTTAACTTAGGTTAAGGCAGAGACAGTCATAAACAGTAGCAGTCATTTTTGTTAATTTTCAGTTAAGTAGTTAAAATTATTTTTTTAATAAGTTATTTTTCTATAGTCACTGAAAAAGAACTAGTAAATGAAAAATCTAAATTGGCAGAGATTGAGGAAATTAAATGTGGACAAGAAAAATAAATTGCTAAATTGAGTGAAGAACCTAAGTCTCACAAGCAAGAAAGCATAAAGATATGTGAAGATAATCATTGTTTTTCCTCTGTATTTTTTAGTGCTTGTTAAAAAAAGTGTATATATATACACACACACACATTTATTTATTAAGAACATACTTTGTGGGAGTCCCCACCATAGCCCAGTGGGTTAGGAATCAAACTGCAATGGCTCGGGTTGCTGCAGAGGTGTCAGGTTTGATTCCAAGAGCAGTGGGAATTGCCTTGGCTTAGGTCACAACTGCAGCTCAGATTCAATCCCTGGCCTGGGAACTTCCATATGATGTGGGTGCAGCCATAAAAAGAAAAAAAAAACATACTTTATGCCAGGAACCATTGTTTTGTTATTTTTGACAAATATTCTTGCTCTCAGTGCTTTTGTGTTGCAGAATATCTATACATATATTGAAACTGTTACTTCTGTTTTCAGATGACTAAATAATGAGAAGTAACCCTAAAAATTTAGATTTTATTGAGATGCTAATCAAGAAAGCTATCAATTAAAAGAATTATGTGCGTTCCCATCATTGCTCAGTGGTTAACAAATCCAACTAGGAACCACGAGTTTGTGGGTTCAATCCCTGGCCTCGATCCGTCATTGCCGTGAGCTGTGGTGTAGGTCACAGATGTGGCTCAGATCCTGTGTTGCTGTGGCTGTGGTGCAGGTGGGTGGCTACAGCTCTGATTAGACCCCTGGCCTGGGAACCTCCATATGCTGCAGGAGTGGCCTTAGAAAAGGCAAAAAGACAAAAAATAAAAGAGTTATAGATAGCAAACTTCAAAATATCTAAGTTTAGAATTAAGATTTTAAGAGATTCTGTTTTTATAATTGTTTTTCTTCCTAAAATACTTAAATCTCTTTTTTTTTTTGTTTGGGGCAAGGAGTAGCAAATTTGTTAGGACTGAGAAGATTGTGTAGTAGTGCCCCAAAGAACCATTTCACTGAAGGTGGAATTTAGGTGGTATATATACACAATGGAATACTACTCAGCCATAAAAACGAACGACATAATGCCATTGGCAGCAACATGGATGGAACTAGAGAATCTCATCCTGAGTGAAGTGAGCCAGAAAGACAAAGACAAATACCATATGACATCACTTATAACTGGAATCTAATATCCAGCACAAATGAACATCTCCTCAGAAAAGAAAATCATGGACTTGGAGAAGGGACTTGTGGCTGCCTGATGGGAGGGGGACGGAGTGGAAGGGATCGGGAGCTTGGGCTTATCAGACACAACTTAGAACAGATTTACAAGGAGATCCTGCTGAATAGCATTGAGAACTTTGTCTAGATACTCATGTTGCCACAGAAGAAAGGGTGGGGAAAAATGTAATTGTAATGTATACATGTAAGGATAACTTGATCCCCTTGCTGTACAGTGGGAAAAAAAGCAGATGAAAAAGGAAGAAGTTGAACTGAGGAAAGAATTTATGGAGAAGGGAGCTAAACTGGTCAGTAAGTTAATGGTGGGAGGTGTGTTTTTTTATTTTTTTTTTAAGGTACAGTTCATTCATAATCATGTGCCAATTGCTGCTGTACAGCAAAGTGACCCAGTCATCCATATATACACATTCCTCTTCCTGTAGTATCATCCATCATGTTCTATCCCAAGATTAGATATAGTTCCCTTTGCTGTACAGTACAATGGGAGGTTTTGTAATTGATTTTGTAAATTAATTCAGTGAGAGAGGATTTTTCTACTTAAAAGTTATAATTCAAGTGCTCAACTGACACTTTACTGTTCAATTTAAGACTGATCTGATTGACTTAAATAGCTGACATGTGATAGGAAATATAATTTTTGGCTTATGTAAGTGAAAGTTCAGTAGAACATAATTAAAAAAAAAAAAAAAAACCTTTTAGTGCCAGTAAAACAAACTAACCTCTAACTATGTAGTCTGCGGTAGATGGCATGAACGTTAGTTATATTGAACTCATTTTTTTGGTCACAGTGAATGCTGATAAGGGGAAGTGGAGATTTCAGTTGGGAATTGTGATGACCAATTGTGTGACCAAAAGTCTACTTTCCCCTCCCTAACTTGCGTGTGCCAAATGGGAAGCATCTGGCTTTCCTCTAGTGAATGAGGTCCAAATAGCCCCAGATAACTTGACTGTGGAATGTTTTCATTGAATTGCAATTTCAGGTTCACACAGTGATTTGAAGTATTGTGTTTTTGGCATGTTGATGGAGACCAAGGGATGCATGTGTAATTTAAGACATAAGAAAAGTCGAGCTTTATCTCCAGGGCACCTTGCTATCCCTGATTATGGTTATTCTTCTGCTGTAGTGGAAAAAAGGAAAATCTTAAATTGATTTACTTCAGCTTGATTTTATAAGAAACCTGCTGAACATCATTTCAGCATTGTGGCCTTTAAGCCAGTTCAAAATACACAGATATTTGTGGAATCCATTCTACTAGTGTCTTCTTTCCCAAAGAAGTAGTAGTAGTTATGCAGCTGGTATTTTAAATTCGACAAATTTATTTTTTTTACTTTATTTTTGTAATAGATTTTTTTTACTCACCGTTTTTCCTATTCTCAGCATTCTGAAAGAAAAGAAAAAGAAGTAGCAGTGCAGAAGCATGAGGAAAACTAGGCTAAACATACCATGCAGATAGCTGCATTAAATGAAAACCTGGGCACTGTAAAGAAGGAGTGGCAGTCCAGTCAGCAGTGAGTCAGTGAGCTCAAGAAGCAGATGGGGGAGTTCCCGTCGTGGCTCAGTGGTTAACGAATCTGACTAGGAACCATGAGGTTGTGGGTTCGATCCCTGGCCTTGCTCAGTGGGTTAAGCATCCGGCGTTGCCATGAGCTGTGGTGTAGGCCGCAAATGCAGCTGGGATCCCCCGTTGCTGTGGCTTTGGCCCTCCATATGCTGCGAGGTGTGGCTCTAGAAAAGAAAAAAAAAAAAAAAAAAAAAAGCAGATGGATGACTTACAGGGAAAAATCATGGTATTGGAAGCAACAGTTCAGAATAATCATGATGAAAGAAGGGCACTACCAGAAAGGTGACTGATGTCTAATAAAAATAATTTATTTCCATTCTAAGTGATAAAGACTTACATATTGCACATTGAAAAAAACTGAAGTCTTGAGAATAGTGCTCCAACAGGTATTTAAGTAGCCATTTAGAAACTACTCATTACAACAGATGGTTGAAATTCATGTATTATGCTTCAGACTGCTAAAGTAGTTCATTATCTGTGTTGGGGGGTCTTTAATTATTTTTTTAATGTTTTTGTGATTTGTTCTAGGTGTCTTAAAGGAGAAGGTAAAATAGAAAAGCTTCAAACCAAAGTACTAGAGTTGCAAAGAAAGCTGGATAATAAAACTGCAGCAGTGCAGGAGCTGGGCAAAGAGAATCAGTCCCTTCAGGTAAGTCGCCTGGTGATGTGCAGCAGTTTTTTAGTCTAGAATTTACCTCTTAGTAAAAAGCATATTTTGAACATTAAAAAATCTCATATATACATACTTTTAAATGGCTGCTGTCTGTGTAATAATATTGTAGGTGTTATGGGTAATTAAATACAAGATTTAAAGACTTCAGGGATTCCAAGGATTATAGAGACATGTCATTCATGAATTGTCAGTATTAGGAGAAGTCAAGAACACAAAGGCATGAATGAGTTGCTGTGTGTTAAAGAAGTGATCTGAATATATATGCTTGGAGTCTCAAGGAAGGATTGCTCCCTAGGGTTAGAATAAATGGGAAATTACCAAAGGTTAGAAATTTCCAGTGCTTTTGAGAGATAAAATTTGCTTTGCTTTATTGTCATTCAGACTTAAGATTGTAGCACTTTTTGATAATGGAAGATGACCAAATTATTTCTGATTTTCAAAATGTTATCCATTTGAAAACTTGGGCACCAATCATTCTTAAAAGTGTGGAATATTATAATGTGCTGAAACTTTTTAAAATAGATCAGACCTACACAAACACTGAATAGAAAGTGGGCTAACGACAATGAAGTACAGAGCTGAAGCACCTGTGGGAAAGGCTTTTCAGTCACAGTGAGATGGGATTTTATTCCACAGTTGACTGTTTTAACCATCAGAATTGTCCTGCATTTGATAGACTTTAAAAGTTTTGCCATTTATTAACTTTAACTTATAACTACGTAGAACAATTAAATTTATGCAGTCTAGTTTCTGATTAGCATATATTTTAACTTTAAATTCATTTGTTGCCTTCCTACTGATTCACTTTCTAGAATAATCATTTTCTGAACCACAGCATCATTATTAAACTCATACATTTTATCATCATTGAGTTATTTTAAAGGAAGAAAAAGCAGAGATTAAAAAAATCATTTTAAATAATACCATCATGTGATGTTTCAAATTTATATTCTGATTGTAGAAATGATGCCTGAAATATTTGGCAAGTAGAAATAGTTTTTCACCTGATAGGACTGTTTTATTAACACTTTAAAAATGCCTCGCATGGTTTTTTGAAAATTCTAAGATCAATCTCATATTGAAATTTTTAGTGTAGTATATAACTAGTAAGCATTCAAATTAATCAAAGGATTAAATCAGCATTGAGATTTGTTATTAAATAAACCTTGAAATAGTATACTTTCAAAGTGCAGTTGGCCTATTCTTGTAGTCTCATAATTTTGATATAGTTGTTATGCTTGAAAATGTTTATTTTTTTGTTGTTGTTTACAGCATCACTGCAGACAATGTGGAAATATCTTCTGTGCTGAGTGTTCAGCCAAAAATGCCTTAACTCCTTCTTCTAAGAAGCCTGTTTGTATCTTTGATGCATGTTTCAGTGACTTCCAAGGATAATGGGTTGTCACAACTTCAGAGTAATAATACACTAACATTCAATTTTTAATAAATGCACTTCATAGAGGTCTTGGACTACTACTATTTGATTTGGACAGTGGTTGCAATACTAAACCAAATTAGAATTTATATCTTTTGGAATGTTATCAAGTAAAACTCTTCTATTTTTGTGAGACTTGGGCTCATCTTTCATTACGTTTTTCTGTTTCACCCTGGAACAGCTTACACGCCAAGTTTAGAATTAGCCAATGAAATATAAATAAACTTTGGATGGAAAATAGGAATGTATTTTTTAATTATAATTTCATTGTTCACAAATGACACAACTACATTTCCATAGCTTACTTCTCCCAAATTTACAGAAAGGTACGTGAGTACTGTTACCATATAATATGTGCCGCACAATGACACATATTTTCTTTGTGAAGTTTGGCATAGAACTATAAAGCTTTCTTTTTTCTTATATAATCTGTATGCTGCCTTATTTGAGTGACTGCTCTCTGATTGCGTTTTCCTCAGTCCTAGTTCTTTCTCTTCTTCTTCTTCTTTTTTTTTTCTCTTCTTTTTTCTTCCCTTTCCTTCCTTTCTTTTTGGTTTAGAGAAGCTCTTTCAAAATTTCCTTTAACCTGGGTTTTGTGTTGCTGTATTCTTTAAGTTTTCGTTTGTTGGGAAAAATTTTTATTTCCCCTTCTATTTTAAATGATATTCTTGCTGGATAGAGTATTCTAGATTGCATATTTTTTCCTTTTAGCACTTTAAATATCTCTTGCCATTCCCTCCTGGCCTGTAGTGTTTCTGTAGAGATATCAGCTGATATTCTTATGGGGGTTCCCTTGTGGGTAACATTCTGTTTTTCTCTTGCTGCCTTTAGGATCCTCTCTTTATCACTAACTTTTGCCATCTTTATTATGATGTGTGTTGGTGTGGGTCTGTTTGGGTTCAGTTTGTTTGGGGCCCTCTGTGCTTCTTGTATCTTGGACCCAGTATCCTTTAGATTTGGGAAGTTTCCATCGATAATTTCTTCAAATATATTTTCCATCCCCTTATCTTTTTCTACTCCTTCTGGAATTCCTATTATGCGTAGATTGGCCAGCTTTCTATTATCCCATAGGTCTCTTATATTGCTTTCCAGTTTTTTGATTCGGTTTTCTGTCTGTTGACCGGATTGAGTGATTTCCATTATTCTATCTTCCATATCACTGATTTGTTCTTCTGCATTATTCATTCTGGTTTTTACTGCCGTTAGTTCAGTTTGCGTCTCTGCAAATGAATGTTCTAGTTTCTCTTGGCTTCTCCTTATATTTTCTAGTCCCTTTCTGAGGGTATCTGCATTACTGTTCATATCTTCTCTTAATTCCTTCAGTATTTTCCCTATTTCTCTTTTGAACTCCAGGTCTGTCAGACTGCAGAGATCTGTTTCATTGTTGACTGTTTGAGGTGAGTTCTCCTGTTGGTTTGACTGGGGGTGGTTTCTCAGCTTCTTCATCTTGCTTGTTGTTTTCTTTTTCCTGGTGGAGTTGTACCCTCAGTGGCCGGGCAGTGTTTGCCTTGTCACTGCCGTGGAATATTTTCTGAGGGCTGGTGATGGTATGCAGCTGATCCTCTAGAGCTTGGCACCCCCTGGGGCCTTGGGCGGGTAGCAGGGCCGCTGGAAATCCAAGAGGCTCCTCCCCAGGGCAGCCCGACTCCGAAAAACCATCTGAGAATTAGGCAGACTTATTCACGGCCTGGCTAGGCTTGTTCTAGCTTTTCTGGGCTGCAGGCCTTTTCTCGGGGGCTGGTGGTGATTGGTGCTGCTCTGCGGAAGTGTAGCCCCTCCAAAGGGCAAGCAGGCCTGTGCAGGGACAGCCCCTGTGGTGGTAGGCTTCAGGCAATTGTTGAGGCCAGCCCTCCTGGATGGCAGGTAGCCCCAGGTCCAGCGAGAGCATAGGGGGTGGTGGGGGTGGGGGGGAAGCACTGGGAAGCGCAGCTTTCTGCTAGCTAGTGGGCCTGTAAGCTTGCTGTGGTGTGGGGGGTATTCTATGGGGACCCACCCCTTCTTTTCTCCCCTCCCCAGCACGGGCGCAGACCAGGCTCTTCTCCCAGGTTCCCTCTGATGCAGCTTTCCACTTCCCCGCCCCTAGAGTATTGCTCCCTCCCTCTGCCACAGTTTTGTTTTCTAGTCTCCCAGGCAGTCTCTGCCCGGTCAAAAAGTTTCTAGACTTCCAAGCAGTTTCTGCTCCGCCCTGCCCCCCCAGCCCTGGGACTAACCTCTGGAGCCGAGGTCTTGGTGCCCAGCCCCCACCCAGGCATCTCAATTTTTGGTGACTGTGCCCATAGTTCAGATGGTCCGTTCGGTTCTTGATCGGCTTTTCCGTACTCTGACTTACTGCTATTCTCTTCTCTGCATCTGGAGATTTCTCTGGTTCGTTTGATCTTCCCCCCGTGGAGGTGACTTTCCAGCGTGCGGGATCCCTTTCTCCTCCTCAGTTCCCTTTCGGGAGCGCCCCTCCCGCTCGGATTCACCTTCTCTCACTCTCCTCTTTTCTCCCGATCTGCCCAGTAATGTCACGAACTTCTTGCCGTTACTGGAGTTTAGGTTCCTCTGCCAGCGATTGGTTGCTGTTCTGTGCAAGTCATTTATTCTGTAGATGTGCTTTTTTTGTTGTGTTTGTGGGAAAGGGTGAGCGTGTCCCCCTACTCCTCTGCCATCTTGTCCTCTCTCCCCCATAATTTCTACTAATCTGTCCTCCACCTCGTTTATTCATTCTTCTGCCTCCTGTATCCTGCTGTTAGCTGCTCCTCGTGAATTTTTTATTTCAGTTGTTGTATTTTGCATCTCTTCTTGTTTGAGTTTTATATCTTGTATCTCTTTGCTCAGTGTTTCCTGTTAACTACCCATCTTTGCCTCCAGTTTATTTCCAATGTCTTGCATCATCTTCAGCATCAACCGTCTAAAGTTTTTTCCTAGAGGCTGAGACTCTCCTCATCACTTAGCTGATATTCTGGGGGTTTTCCTTTCTCCCTCATCAGAGTTATAGTTCTCTGTCTTTTCATTTTTATAGGTTTTTGGTGCAGTGACCTTTTGACAGGGAATAGAATTGTAGCCTCTGTTCCTTCTGGTGTCTGCCCCCCTTGTGGCTGAGGTTGGTATGGAGCCTTGCTGTAGGCTTCCTGATGGGAAGGGCTGATGCCTGCCCACCGGTTCGTGGGGCTGATTCTGATTCTCCTCCCTCTAGTGGGTGGGGCTTTGTCTCTGGATGGGATTAGAGGTGTCTGTGTGCCTGAGGGTTCTTTAGGCAGCTTGTTTACTGAGGGATGGGGCTGTGATCCTACCTGGATTGCTGTTTGCCCTGGGGCTTCTCAGCACTGACTGGTGGGGCCAGATTTTGCCAAAATGGCCACCCTCCAGAGAAAGGCATGCTGCTGAATATTCCTGAGAGCTTTGTTCCCAATGTCCCTCCCTCGCAACAAGCCACATTCACCCCTGTTTTCCCAGGATGTTCTCCAAGAACTGCATTCAGTTTTGACCAGATTCCTATGGAGACTTTGCTTTGCCCTGGGACTCGGTGCACGTGAAAGTCTGTGTGCGCCTTTTAAGAGTGGGGTCTCCTTTTCCCCCAGTCCCGTGGAGTTCCTGCACACATGCCCCACTGGCCTTCAATGCCAGATGCTCTGGGGCTCTTTCTCCCAGTGCCAGATCCCTGCATGTGAGGATTTGATGTGGGGCTCAGAACTCTCACTCCTGTAGGTCTCTGTGAACCAGTTAGTTTCCAGTCTGGGGGGCTTCCCACCTGGGAGGTATGGGGTTGTTTGTATCACAAAATCATCCCTCCTACCTCTTGATGTGGCCTCCTCTTTCTCTTCCGGAGTAGGATGTCTTTTTGAAGGTTTCTGGTCCATTTGGGTGAAGATTGCTCAGCCTTTAGTCGTGACTTTTGTTGTTTTTAGGAGAGAAGTTGAGCTCCAGTCCTCTTCCGCCATCTTAATCCCATCTCCTACATCCAACTTTCAAAAACCTGAAATGTGCCCATGACATCACTACCATGGACACTTACTGCACCACAGACAATGCATGTCTGTATTACTAATTTGCCTGCAAAAACTCCAGACTGGATTCTTGGCTGCATTGTTGAAAGAAAGAAAATAGCCGTTAACAGTGATTTCCCAAACAGAATGGTTTTACTCTTTGGGAAGATAAAACCCTTTGACTCAGTTCCTGCGGTGATTTACTAACATGCCTTTGGTGTGCCTGTTGGTCCTAGGTGGAGTGGGGAACACACACCTCGTTCCTGTCTTCAAGCAACCTAGGATCTATTCTGCAGACAAAACATGGATCCATCCAAAAGGTAAGTCACAAGTAATGATGGTGTGTTGTGAATTTCTGCAAGGAGTGGAAGAGCCCACAGAGTTCTCAGCTTAAGACTCAGTTGTCTTCCCAGCTCTCTGAAGTCTTTCCTCACAGCAGCCCAGACATCCTGTGATGATCTCTGCCCTGACCATTCTCATTCACGTTCATTGGACTGTCCCCAGGTTTAACAGATAAGAACAAGATAGGCCCAGTTACATTGGCATTTCAGATAAACAACAGATATATTTTAAGTATACGGATGCCTCATGCAATATTTGAGACCTACTCAAAAGTATTCCATGTTTCCCTGAAATGCAGATGGATATATACCACATCTTTCTTGGCTCATCCTTCTGTAGATGCTTGGGTTGTTTTCTTGTCCTGGTGATTGTAACTCTGTTGTGATGAAATAGAGGTGCGTATGATCGTCAAGCGAGTGTTTTCGATAAATTGCCAGAAGTGGAATTGCTGGGTCACACTGTAGTTCTGATTTTAATTTTTTGAGCAATCTCATGCTGTTTTCCACTGTGGCTGCACCAGTAATGTTCCTTTTTCTCCACATGCTCTCCAACATTTATTGCTTGTGTGTGTGTGTGTGTTTATAATAACCATTCTCTAAGGGATGAGGTTGAAACATTATTGTGGTTTTGGTTTGTAGTTCCATTAGTGTGGTTTAACCTCTTGTCATAAGCCTGTTGGCCATTTTCTGTTTTCTTTGGAAAATGTCTATTCAGATCCTCTGCCCCAGTTTTTTGTTTGTTTGTTTTTTGTTTGTTTTGTGCCACACCCAAGGCACACAGAAGTTCCCAGGTAAGGGACGGAACCAGCAGCGCCCCATGGCACCGTAGTAACAATAGCAGATTTTTTGTATTTTTGCCACGTTCTTGGGCCGCTCTTGGGGCATATGGAAGTTCCCAGGCTAGGGGTTGAATCGGAGCTCTAGCCGCTGGCCCACACCACAGCCACAGCAATGCCAGATCTGAGCCGTGTCTGCAACCTACACCACAGCTCACAGCAACGCCAGATCCTTAACCCACTGAGCAAGGCCAGGGATCAAACCCACGACCTCATGGTTCCTAGTCAGATCCGTTAACCACTGCGCCACAATGGGAACTCCATTCCGCTGGTTTAATTTTCCCTTTCTATCACTTGCCTTTGAGGTCAGAGCCAAGTGTAAGCAGACAGATGTCCATGTGCTTACCACCTATGTTTTCTCCTAGACATTGTATGGTTTCATTTCTTCCATTTGAGTCTTTAGTCCATTTTAATTTGGGGATGTGTTGTAAGGTAGGGGTCTCGTTCCATTCCTTGCATGTGCCTGTGCAGTTCTTCCAGCACCATTGATTGAAGAAACTGTCCCTTGTCCATTGTATGCTCTGTGGTCCTTTGTTGGAAATGACTTGTCTGTGTCTGTGTTGGTTTTCCTTCTGGGCTGTCAGTGTTGTTTCACTGGTCTGTCTGTTTTGTTTTTGTGCCAGTCCTGATCTGTTTTGCTATCTATAGCTTTGTAGTGTAGTTTGAAATCAGGAAATGTAATCCTTCCAGCTTTGCTGCTCTTTCTCAAGATGGTTGTAGCTGATGGGGATCTATTGTGGTTCCATACAAATTTTAGAAGGGTTTCTCCTAGGTCTGTGCAATGTGCAGTTGGGATTTTGGTGGAGAGTGCATTGAGTCTCTGTTGCTTTTGGTAATCTGGACATTTGAATGATGTGAATTCACTCATAAACATGAAATATCTTTCCATTAATTTGTGCCTTTAATTTCTTTCCTCAACAGCATATAGTTTAGAGTGTACAAGTCTTTACCTTGCCTGGTTAAATTTATCTCTAGGTACTTTAGTTTTTTCTTTTACTTTCATTTTATTTATTTTTATCTATTTATTTATTTATTTTATTTTATTATTATTATTTTTTTTTTTTTGCTATCTCTTTGGGCGGCTCCCACGGCATATGGAGGTTCCCAGGCTAGGGGTCGAATCGGAACTGTAGCCACCGGCCTATGCCAGAGCCACAGCAATGCGGGATTTGAGCCGCGGCTGCAATCTACACCACAGCTCATGGCAACGCCAGATCGTTAACCCACTGAGCAAGGGCAGGGACCAAACCTGCAACCTCATGGTTCCTAGTCAGATTCCTTAACCACTGGGCCTTGACGGGAACTCCTAGGTACTTTATTTTTGATGCAATCATAAATACGATTTTTTGGTTTGTTTCTGTTTTAAATCTTCTATGTCTTTGTTTAGTCTTTCTTGTAATGTGTTGATCTTTGCCTCCAGTTTTTGTCTGAGCTCTTAGATCCTCTTCACAATCATTATTCTAAAGTCATTTTGCATGGAGGTGGGTGTGGGGGTTGTCTTGTTCCTTCATCTGGTTCATATTTCTCTGCCTTCTCATTTTGTATGCTTTTTGCATGATCTCCTTTTTGTAGGTTAGAGGTGTGTAGCCTGTCTTGCTTCTAGTGTCTGCCTTCTTGTAGGTAAAATAGAGGCGTTTATGGCCAGCTTCCTGATGGGAGGGACAGGTGCCTGCCCACTGGTAGGTGGAGCTGAGCCTTGTCCCTCTAGGGGGTGGACCTTTGTCTGTGGGTGTGATGTGGAGCACTTTAGGTACCTGTTTGTTGATCAGTGGGTCTGTGTTCCCAGCCTGTTTGTTGTTTGGCCTGGGGCTTCTCAGCCCTAACTTGTGGGACCAGATTGTTCCAAAAGGGCCACCTCCAGGGGAGCTCATGCCAACAACTATTCCTGGGACCTCTGCCTAGACTGTCCTGCCCTACAGTGTTTCCCAGTCACCCCCTCCTTTCCCAGGAGACCCTCCATGATTGGCCAGGTCATTCTGACCCAGATTCTTCTTGAGTGCCTGCTTAGCCCTGGGACCCAGTGCACATGAAAGCCTGTGTGCACCCTCCAGGAGTGGAGTTTCTGTCTCCCCCAGGCCTGTGGAGCTCTTGCACACAAGCCTCACTGGCCTTCAATGTCATGTGTCCCAGGGGCTCCTCCTTCCCGTGCCAGACTCCCTGGCTTAGGCACCTGCTGTGGGGTTCAGAAGTCTCCTGTGGGAAAGCCTCTGAAATAGAGTTCTTTTCCAGTTTGTGGGCTGCCCATGCAGGGGGTATGGGATTACTTCTACCATGAATGAGCACCTCCTGCTGTCTCAGTGTGGCTCCTTATTGCCTTTGGGTGTAGGATATCTTGTTCTTGGTAGTTTCCAGTCTATTTTGTTGATGGTCATTCAGCACATAGTTGTAATTTTGGTATTTTCATGAGAGGAGGGGAGCTTGAGTCCTCCTACTCTGCCATCTTGTCTATTTCTTTCTTTCTTTTTTTTTTTTTTTTGTCTTTTTATCTGTTCTGTGGAGGTTCCCAGGCTAGGGGTCTAATCAGAGCTGTAGCTGTGGGCCTACACCAGAGCCACAGCAATTCAGGATCCTCAACCCACTGAGCGAGGCTAGGGATCGAACCCACAACAGCATGGTCCCTAGTCAGATGCGTTAACCACTGAGCCACAACAGGAACTCCGTGTCTGTTTCTCTTCTTGGGGTTTTGTTTTGTTTTGTTTGTTTTTAGGGCTGCACTTGCAGCATGTACAAGTTTCCAGGTTAGGGGTTGAATCAGAGCTGTAGCTACCAGCCTACACCACAGCCACATGGGGTCTGAGCTGCATCTGCAACTACACCACAGCTCAAGGCAACACAGGATCCTTCACCCACTGAGCAAGGCCAGGGATTGAACCTGTGTCCTCATGGGTACTGTTGTGTTTTTTAACCATTGAACCATGACAGAAACGCCTGTTTCTCTTTTTGATGTTTTGTTATTATTGTATAGAAATGCCACTGATATGTACGTTGATTATGTAAACTGAAACATAACTGAATGTATTCATTCAAACAGTTTTTTGCTAGAGTATGTAGGATTTTCTATTATAGTATCATGTAATCGGCAAAAAGGACACTTTTACTTTTTTCATTTATGATTCAGATTCCTTTTATTTCTTTTTCTTGTCTAATTGTTAGTAGGACTTCAAATCCTATGTGGAATAAAAGGGGCAAGAGTGGGCATCCTTCTCTTGTTCATCATCTTAGAGGAGAAAAAGCGTTCAGCTTGTCACAGTTGAGTGGAATGTTAGCTGTAGGTTTGCAGTTGATGGCCTTTATTAAGTTGAGGTCCATTCCCTTTATACTTGCTTTGTTGAGACTTTAACATAAGTGGATGTAGAAGTTTATCTCATGGGTTTCTTTGCATCTATGGAAATAATCATATGGTTTTTACCCTTTTTGTTTTTCGGTTTTAGTTTTAGGAATGCACCCACATCATACAGAGGTTCCCAGGTTAGGGGTCTAATCAGAGCTAGAGCTGCAGGCCTACACCACAGCCAAGCAAGTTCTGTTTCCCTTCCCAGATGATGGAAGATTTTAGGCATTATTTCTTCCATTAATTTTTCTGTTCTGTTCTCTTTCTCTTCTTCTGGAACCACCCCTGTAATGCAAATGTTATTCTGCTTGATGGTATCCCATAGGTCCTTTAAAGTAGCCTAATTTTTTAAAAATTCTTTTTTCATTTTGCCTCTCTATCTGATTGAGTTCCATTGTTTTGTCAGGCAGGTCTCTGATTAATTCTCCTTCATCCAGTCTGCTGTCAAAGCCCTCGAGTGTGTTTTTCAGTTCATTAATAACTTCTCTTTGGTTCTTTCCTCTGCTTCCTGTCTCTTCATTGAAGATCTCTTTGTGTTCATTCCTTCTTCTGAGTTCAGTAAGCATCTTTATGTCCATGACTTCTGACTCTTTCTCAGGTCGATGGCTTATTTCCACTTCATTTTGTTCTTATTCTGTGATTTTGCCTTGTGTTTGTTTTGTTTTTTTTTTTTAGAAAGATATCCCTGTGTTTCATTTTGCCTAATTTTCTGTGTGTGTTTCCATGCATTAGGTCCATTTGCCATCTCTCCCAGTCTTGAAGGAGAGGATATACTTGGGAGCTGTCCTGTAGGGCCCAGAGGCGCCATCCCACTTGGCCACAAGAGCCAGGCACTCAAGGAGTGTCTCCTCTGTGGTCTGTGTGAACCCTCCTGTTGTGGTGGGGGCCCAGCTGTGATTCTCTTTGCTGGGAAGTGGGGAAGCACCGGTCTGGGACACAAGGTGCCTAGCTGCGGTGGGTGCGAAGCCCTGATTTTTTCATGTTCTCTCTGCTTGAAAGCCCTTGTGTCCTGATGTTTAATTTCGAACATAGTTCCTCCATTGTTCCAGAGCTGGCTTTTCTCCCATGTGGACTAAGGGGGGCGATCTAGGGCCCTGGTCCTCAGGAAGGCTTTGCAGCCTCTCTGGGTTGCTTTCTTCCCTTTCCCTTGCTTCAGACAGTGTTGCTACAGCCACAGCTGAGCAGCATGTCCACAACTGCCATACTTATACACACACCAGCCCTTGCCAAGCAGAAGTGTGGGAATGGGGTTCCTCTCAGTCAGCAGGAAGGGGAGGCTGTTTCTCAGAGCCCATTTCCCTCCTAGCCATGGAGATGCACCCGCGAATGAGCTCCAGTGCTGAGCAGGTCAGCTTCCTTTTCTCAGAGAGTCAGGGGGCTGTGTGTTCATGTTTTCCTCTGTGGGACTGAATATGAAGGTGAAAAGTAGGATTTCTTTTTTTGTCTTTATGCTATTTCTTTGGGCCACTCCCACAGCATATGGAGGTTCACAGGCTAGGGGTCTCATCAGAGCTGTAGCCCCTGGCCTACGCCAGAGCCACAGCAGCACGGGATCCGAGGCACATCTGCAACCTACACCACAGCTCATGACAACGCCAGATCATTAACCCACTGAGCAAGGCCAGGGACCATACCCACAACCTCATGGTTCCTAGTCGGATTTGTTAACCACTGAGCCATGACGGGAACTCCTGAAGTTTGCTTTTTAAATAAATTTAAGTTAAATATGTGTCCCTTTGAAGAATTCATTCCTACTTACAGCAAAGTATGCCTAAGGGTCATGTTTAAAAACATGTTCCCTGAGAATTTTTCTACCTGTATAGAATCCAGTAGTAAAGAAAAGAAAAGGAATACCGCCATGAACTACCACATGAGGTAAAATGAGGTAGGATGTATTGTTTGATGAGAACCTCAGTAGTGTATCTTAATTGTGGAATTTCATCCAAAAAAAACGGAACCAAAACTCTCATAAGATTCAGCAAATCCATTGCTAGGGCTTCTGATGAAAACGAACATCCTAATTTGAAAAGATAGGAGCAGCTCTGTCCACTGAAGTGTCCCTTAGACTTTTTCTCTCACATAACTTCTTTTCACAACAGCGAGTGATAATGTGTAGACCAGCCAGGTCATGGCAGCAGCCTGTGTCCACTGAGGGATGAGTCAAGAAGATGTGGTGTCCATATGCAGTGCAGTGGTATTCGGCCAGAAAAGAGAGTGGCCTCTTGCCATTTGCTGCACCTTGGGTGAGCCTAGAAAGTATTATGCTGAAGGCCACAGTCAGACAAATCAGGATACTATGTGATGTCCCTGATTTGTGCAGTCTAATACCCAAAACCAATGATCAAACACACCAAAGAGTAACAGACTCATAGATACAGGGAGGAAAAGAGGACTCCCATCTCCCTTGTTGTCCTATCAGAAGAGCGATGCATTTGGTCTCTCAATTTTAGATACTTGGGGGGAATCAGCCATGGCAGAGTTGTCTCTCACAGCCTCCCATACCTTACACCCTCCCTGCTTGGCTTGAAATATTGCAGTGCTCTCAGTTTTCTCCAGGAATTGTCTCATGTTCCATGTGGGCTGGTGCTCAGTTTGCTCTCGAGCCAGATTTCATGACACTGTCCCAGGCACTGGTGTGATGAGGGGTTGAATTTTGAGAAGAATACATTTCATCCTAGAACTTTGAGTTAGCTAAAGTTTGTTGCTTAGAAAATTATGAGATATGTGTTTTAAGGCAACCCACTGTTGAAAGTAGGGTGAGTCCTTGTTTCCTAACTGTTCAAGGCATAGTAAGTTTTGTACGTATACAATGACAGGGACACTGTTAATGAAGAACCAGTGGAAAGATAATGAAGTGTACAGATTGTTGCATCCAGAGAAAAATTCTACACACGGTCATTGAGTGAAGACTTTTGCAACTTGATGAACATATGCTTAGTGTGTGGCATTTTACAATTTAATTTCTATAACTACTCCTTTTCTTCTGGACAAATGTTACCTATGGAGTGTAAAAATGTCTGGTGCCTCAACTACCAGAAATGAGTGGAAATGGTATTTCCATCAAAAAATGGGAGCCCTTTTAAATCTCACCATGGTAGGATTTTGCAATTCCCCTAAACGTTGAAGACCCATTATATTTGGGGAGGTCTTTTTCTCTCCAGTAATGTCTTTTCAAAACAGAGAGTAATACTGTTTGATTGTAGGATGCAGTTTTTGAAATAAAATGTTGACCCTGTCCAGGGAAACGGCCACTAGGCTATATAGAGCAGGTGGACCCAGAGGGGGCAGAGTTGCCTTCCCTCTGAAAGTTCCAGGCCTCTGACCAGTTTCCACGGCAATGGAATGCTGCCCACGGAGCCTTGTGGTTCAACTGCCAGTCTGTGAGAAGAGACGTGTGTGTTGGCCACAGCTGGGAGGCTCTCCCCTTCACTGCTCAAGTGTCAGACGATGGGCAACCTTAGCTGTTGTTGCGGAGGTATGTTGCTACTGTTCTAAAGGCTGTTTCCTCAGATGGGTGGTTCATTTTGACTAAACATATTATCTCCATCTTTATCTCCATTGCCACCAGTCTCATCAGTCTCTCAAGCCATAGGTCTGTTATACAGGCTTGCTGTATGACTAAGGTATATCTTAATGCTCCGAGTGAGCCAACTGCCTCAAGTATTTTCCTAAATGTGAGAAAAGACTCGTGTCTCGTGGCAGTTTGAAACACGTTCTCCCAGAGCACAGAGACGGCAAACATGCCCCTCTGCCTTTTTCGAAGCACGAGGCCCTCGCTGTCAGCCCTGCAGTAGACATTCAAAAGAGGGACGTTACAGCGCCACTCTTCTCAGTGTACATGTCGATGTCTTAATGCACATGCTAGCAGTCCAAAGGCAGAGGAATTTCGATGGAGCAAGAAACGGGGATTTTTCAGGTTGGATTTCCCCGGGTTGATGAGGACTAGCCCACTGGCTCTTTGGGTGTTAGCTGGTAGTGTGGTGACAAGGGCCAGTGCCAGCAGGTTAGTGGGGTGAACATTGGGTAAGGAAAGGAAGGAAGGTCTCTCTGGTGATCCTCAGAGAGACCCAGGGTGGGGTCTTCAAGCTGAGGTCTGGAGGGGGTCTCTCTAGGAGGAGCACTGTCCCTGCCACTCTCAGGTCTAGAGAAGGATGAGGAGTGTCCAGAGTATAGAGTGGGTTTGGGTGACAGAAGACTTGCACTCTGGCCCATTGTCAGCCAGACCTTCGTCAAGGTTGCTCAGACTGGTGCTCTGATGCAACGTCAGTGAGACCTGGAGAGTCACAGATTTCCTTTCCTAACCCCGCCCCCCAGCAGGCACTCATCCGGATGGCCACCTCCCCAGTGAGTCCACAGGACTTGATCATCCAGGTGTGGTCTGCCGCAGGAAAGCTGATTCTTGCTAGAGCCGTCATGTGAACTTGAAGGTGTTTTGATCCCTGAGTCAAATTGGGGATCCAAGCAGACCGCTGTTCACATGAGGTGGTCAGCTGGTCACTGTGAAGGGCTGCCAAGGGAAGATTGGGGGAGGATGGGCCGAGTTGGGGTTTGTCTAGTCCTCCAGAGGAGCTCTTTTTGGATGAATGTTTGTATTTTGGGTTGTGGGTCAGAAGATAGAGGCAAAATGTTGGGTAAAGAATTGGACTGCTCTCCTGGCTCTGATATGTTCTCCAGGATCACCCCAGGACATCTTGGGGGCAGCAGGATTCAACAGAGAGAGAGAGAGAGAGAGAGAGAGAGAGAGAGAGAGAGAGAGAGAGAGAGAGAGAGAAAGTGGAGTTCTGGATTCAAGCAAGAGTCCAGGGCATGATCTCAGCGCCAAGCAGGCTTCAGTGGTTCAGGGGGATGTGTGACCTGAGGGAACCAACTGCACTCTTGTCCCAGATCTGCTCACACATGATTGGCGCGACTCTTGAGAAGATGCTCTAAGTTTCAGTGCTGTCCACTGGAAGATAGGGGTTCGAGCCCCTGTTTTGAACCCTCTTCCTCTAAAGTGGCATGATGTGCAGATCAGGGAACGTGACAGGAGACATTCTCCCTGAGCCATAAAGCCCCCTTCCCATGGAAAGGCCTTCTCCTGTTTGGTTCTTCCTCACTCTTTAATTATTGTCTGTATCTGGTCTATTTGGAATGTGGGTCTTTTTCTCTCACCTGTCTTGTGTTCTCAAGCAGAGAGTAACACTGTGTGGTTCTGGGATGCATTTTTTGAGACAACATGTTGACCCTGCACTGCCATCCCTGTCCGTAGAAAGACACATTACTCTAGACAGAGCAGGTGGGCCCAGAGGGGGCAGAGTTGCCTTCCCTCTGAAAGTTCCAGGCCTTGACTGGTTGCCACAGCAATAGGATGATACCCACGGGGTCCTGCGGTCCAACTGCCACTCTGTGAGTGGAGAGGTGTGTGTTGGGCCACAACTGGGAGGCTCTCCCCTTCACCCCTCAAGAGTTGGACGATGGGCAACCTGAGCTGTTGTTGGGGAGGTATGTTGATACTGATCTAAAGGCTGTTCCATCAGATGGCATAGTTTACCCTGATGGAAAATGTTCTCTGATTTTTTTTTTTTCATTTCCACCACTTCAATTTGTGTACAGAGATGTAAATCTCTTATACAGCCATTTTGTATTACTCTTAAGATTTTTAATTATTTCTTCCTGGTTGGGCGCCTCAATTTTTTTCTTAATTTATACAATACTCCTTCCTATTTCCCATGTACAAACCTTCTCCCATCACACTAACCCTGGTAATACCCTACTCTGCCTTTATTCAGTGCAGAGGGACCCTGATTCCATTCTTCAATACACATGATGGAAATGGGCATTTATAGCTCCACTCTTCTGAATGCACATATCAACGTCTGAAGCCACATAATTGCAATTTTTTTTGTCCCTTTTGCTATTTCTTGGGCTGCTGCCATGGCATATGGAGGTTCCCAGGCTAGGGGTCGAATCGGAGCTGTAGCCGCCAGCCTACACCAGAGCCACAGCAACTCGGGATCCAATCCATATCTGCAACCTACACCACAGCTCCGAGCAATGCCGGATCTTTAACCCACTGAGCAAGGGCAGGGACCGAACCTGCAACCTCATGGTTCCTATTTGGATTCGTTAACCACTGCTCAACAACGGGAACTCCCAATAATTGCATTTTAAATGTAGAAATTGATTGTAAGGAGTGAAACTTGGATTTTCAAGTAGGATTTCCATGGGTTGATGATGATAAGCTCCCTGGGTAGTTGGCTATTCGCTGGTAGTGTGCTGAGAACACACAGTGCTGGTAGGTTCGTGGGGTGACCATTTGGTAACTGAGGGAAGGAGGGTCCGACTGGTGATCCACAGAGGGAGACTTAGGGTCAGGTCTTCAAGCTGAGAGTCTCTAAAGGGTCCCTTTTAGAGGATAGAAGACTATCCCTGCCACTGCAGTGTCTGAAGAAGGATGAGGAGTTTCCAGGGTACAGATTGGGTTTGGGTGAAGAATGACTTGAGCTCCTGCTCATTCTCAGCCAGACCTTGGTCCAGGCTGCAGAGGAGGAGCTCAGACTCCTATTGCTGTACAGCAGCAAGGGGTACAACATTGTCAGTCAACAGTATTTTCATCACAACAATTTTTTAAAGAAAATTGTGTGAGACATTGACAGTCAGAGATTTTAATTTACTAAACAGTCAGAGCACTGGCCCAGATGGTCTCCTCCCGAGTGAATTCCCAGGAACCTCTTATCCAGGCATGATTAGCTGAAGGGAAGCTCATTCTTGGCATTCAGTCGAGACTGTTCTAAGCTCTGAGCCATCTTGGGAGTGAAACAGACCCCTAGTCGCTGGAGGTTGTCAGCTGGTTGTCATGAAAGTGTAATGTGATGCAGTGGATGACATGAAGATTTGGGGGAGAATGCCTGGGTTGGAGTATCCACGGAGCCAGGGCAAAGCCTCGGTCCTTCAGAGGGGCTTTGTTTGGAGGAAAATGTTGGATTCAGATCAGGGATTAAAGCATGGAGACAAAGGGCTGGATAAGGGTTTGGACTGATGTCTTGGTTCAGCATCTCCTGCAGGGAAGGCATCAGAGCTTGCCCACTAAAACCTTGGGATGGGAGGACTTGTGGGAGAGTGAGAAGATCTCTTGATTCAAGGGTCCAGGGCATGGTCTTGGCCCTGAGCAGGTGTCCGGCCTTCAGGGTTCAGGGATTTCTGTCCTCAAGGAACCAACTACATTCTTGGCCCACATCCATCCTTCAACATTGCCGTGATTCTTGGCAAGTTAGTCTAAAGTTCAATGCCCTCTACTGTCAAATCAGGCTTACACTCTCTGGGTTGCACCCCCTTCGCCTGCAACCGGGCCAACTTGGGGATGAGAGGAGATGATGAGAGAGACGCTACATGACCTGGAAAGCTTCCTTCCCATGATGTTCTTCCATACTCTCTTGCTGTGGAGCTATTCAAACCCCCTCTTTTGATCCAAAGAGCCCCAAGACTCAAGCTTATGCAGGTAGTCATTCAATGAAACCAATCCCAAATGTTAACAAGAGATCCGTGGATAAACCAAAGGCAGTATGAATCCACATAGGAATAAAATTCTACCGGAGAAAAAATTGTAATTATGTTAAATATGTTGCTACATGGATGATACAAAATGAAACACACTTTTAACACTAGTGAAGTCAGACAGACACAGGAAAAGAAATATTGAACAATTCAACATATAGGCGGTAAGTAGATTAGGCAGATTGTCAAAGGTGGAAAGTAGAGAGGGCTAAGACTTGGCAGCAGGGCTGAAGGGGGAGTCATTGCTGAATGGGTGCAGAGGTCCTATAAGTTATGATGAGAAAGGTTGTTATGGACAGTGGTGCAAAGTACATGGCTTGTGAAGGCATGCCCGACCCCTGAATTTCCTATTGCCAAAGTATTCCAAAGAGAAGCATTATGTATCTAAGAAAAGAAAAGAGGTGAAACATCCCAGAGGATGGCGTGTGAACACAGGAGCACCCTGTGGGAAGAGTAGGGAAGCTGAAATGATCTCCTGCCATTTCAGAAGATGGAGGAATGTGGCTGGAGAGGAAAATGGGCAGGAGGATTCACGAGACTCTGTCATGGCAGCAGAGCCTGCATGCTCGTGTTGGCCATTTCTCAGATGGAGAATATGCCACGGAGAGGTTCCCTTTAGCAAGAGAGGCAGAGGCTCCCTTTCTCAGGTCTTTCAAGGTGCTCTCTGCCGTCCTTCAAAACGTTTACCCGGGAGGATGGGCCAAGAGAAGCTCCATCCGTGCTTCATCCCACCCCCACCCCTTGACTCCCAGCCCATGTCCAGTCAGGTGTGGCACCCAGAGTACCTCCTGATCAGCATCACTGCCTTGCTGACAGTGACTGTGTGTCCCCCTAGAAACACACGACAATGTTGTGGAGGCCAGTGGGAGTGAGAAGACCGAAGAGGAGGCCCCAGCCAGGGAAAATGAGGAGGAGGAAGGCTCGCCCAATAACAAGGTGGAGGAGGAGGCCACAACAAGTGGAAATAACGAGGAGGAGTCCCCAGCCAGCGACAGGGCCGAGCAAGAAGCCCAGACTGCCCCCAAGGTAAGCTCACTTTTCATGATCTGAGATTTAAAAAGGTGCCTCCTTTCTTCTTGGATGTGCCTACTTCAGAAATGGAAATCGGAGGAAGTCCATTATAGAGGATATATGCAGATTCCTCTGTGGAGGAATGTTGAGTCAAAGTTTGGTACCAACCAATAACTCCTTCCAAGGGGCATTGGCAAAAGGGACCCTATCAGTTCTGCAGTGTATGGTAGGGAGCATTTTTCTTTGAAGAAGACCAAAATTTTTTTAAATGAACATGGCCTTGAGAGATCTTCCTTGAAAAGCTGGTGCCTTTTCCAAAGGTGTCTTTGCTGTCTTCTTTTGGGGAAACAGACTCAACTCTGCCTTCTGTCTGTGTGCCTGCGGTCCGCAACCACAGGAAGACCTGTGGCCACAGTGCAGAGGATGCTGTGACACTCACAGTGTTTTCTTTTCTCTCATCACAGGTGGATGGGATGGATGATGAAAGCCGTAAGTATTCTGGAACCCGGCTCTGCCTAGGAGAAGTCCAGGTATTGAGGAAGGGCGGGGGGTGCTTTCCTGCCCCTTTGGTTGCAGAGACACCCTGATTCTGGGTTCCTCCTGGGAAAGGGGGTGAAGGATGGGGTGAAAGAGACTGACTTCCCACAAAAGGGCCATCCCAAGTCCTCGGGTCCCTGGAGGAAAGGAGGCTCTTTGTATGGTGGGGGTAGGTGTCCGGGAACATTGGGGGGTGTGCGTGTGAGGGCCTGTTGGTGTGATTGTGAACCAGTGTGAGTGGGTGTGTTTTGTGGGGAGTCACTTGTGCCTTAGCACCACATAGCTGTCCAGTTTCTCGTTGAACAGTCTCATGATGACCGCAGGCTAACTGTCCATTCCCTCATTCTCCCTGCACCCGCTGGGAGCAAGGTTTGGGGAAAAGGCTTTCCTTCCTCTGTTGGTCTTTCGTTTCCTCTTTTCTTCCCCCTCTGCTTGGTGCAGACTTTCATGCTGTTGTTTCAAACATGTGCCATGAACTCGAGCCTCTTGAGGTTGTAAGTGTCCCGAGGAGTGTTGTGAACGCTGTGCTCCCCCCGCACCTCCTGCCCACTCGGGGCAGCCACCCTTCCAGCCTCTGCTCAGGAGTGGTCTTTCAGACACCTCATGTGCATGACATCAGAGAGTCTTTGTCCTTCTGTGTCTGACTGGCTTCACTTGAAGTGATGTCCTCCAGCGAGTTCCTGTTGAGGCTCAGAGCTCATGAACCTGACCAGTACCTATGAGGACACGGGTTCGACCCTTGACCTTGCTCAGTGGGTTAAGGATCTGACTTTTCCCTGAGCCACGGTGTAGGTTGCAGACATGGCTCAGATCCCAAGTTGCTGTTGTTGTAGCATAGGCAAGCAGCTGTAGCTCTGATTCAGCTCCTAGCCTAGGAACCTCCAAATGCCTCAAGCGAGGCCCTAAAAAGACCAAAAGAAATGATATTGAGATTTTGATATGTGTTGTAGTGTACCTGCTGTTTTTTCATGTAGTATGAAATGTCAATGATATTCCGTCTTCCAATCTATTTTTTTTTATTTTTCTGTATTTTTCAGGCCTTGCTCATGACATAATGAAGTTCCCAGGTGAGGGGTCAAATCTGAGCTATTTATGCCAAACTACACCAGAGCCACATCCACACCTACAACACACGTCTGTGACCTACACCACAGCTCAAATCAACACTGGACCCTTAACCCACTGAGTGAAGCCAGGGATTGAACCTGCTTCATCATGGATATTAGTTGGGTTCATTCCTGATGAGCCACAATGGGCACTCCTCCTTCCCCTCTGTGAACATGGAATGTCATTTGAATTCTTTGTGACTTATTCAATTCTTTCAGCAATGTTTTGTAGTTTTCAGTGTAAAAGTTGTTTCCTTTCTTAGAGCCCTGAGCCTGCTTTCCAGCTACTCCAGCAGCACCATGAGAAGGACGGGCTCGTGAAAACATTGGCGTGTCCCTCACTGCCTCTGCACTGAGCTCTGATTATGGCAGCACAGGTGTTGTGGGCCATACACAGCACCTCTGCTTACCCGTGGGTTCTGCTAGGAATCGGTCTAGAATGTCACCGTTGCCATCTCTCTTTGGGGGTCTGCAGGGCCTCCCAGAATTCCTGGCACAGGTTCATGAGCACAGGAGATACATACAGATGAATGATCAGGTCAGACCAGCCAACTGGTCTGCAGTAAAGCATGTCCGGGGAGGGGAGGTCATATCTTGCTCATCTTTGAATCTCCACCCTGAACACGATGTCTGATGTGGCAGTCACTGGCAGAACACCTCTTTATACTTCATGGAATTCTGTAATAAATAGTGCAATCCATTCATATAAAACACAGCACCGTTCAATTGCTTACTCAGCTATCCCCTTTTCAGTGTGTGTAGAGGTGGAATTTCAGGTGTGTCAGTTTAGAGGTAGGAGCTATAAAGGGCCATAGAAGGAAGAAGTTGAAAGGTCATTCCTTCAGCACGTTGCTGTCCTTCGAATGTTGGCATCTGTGCTCACCTTGTGTGGAAGGGTCTCAGTCCATGGAGCAGAGGGAAGGTCTGGGAGCCTGGAGGAAAACCCAGGGTGATGCTCTGTAACCTGCAGTCACCTCAGGGAAGCAGGAGGAATGGGAGGGTCACTCTTTCTAACTCAATTCCCCACGTGGTGTATTTCTACAGAGTCAGTGGTGGAGAGCATGAGCAGCCGCCAGGATGAGGAGGCTGCAGGTAGGGAAGAGCACGCAGCTGGGATCCAGTGGGAGAGGGTTCCTGGGAGCACCTGGGTTCCGCCTGCTGCCGGGAGAGGGAGGAAGTGGGGGATAGGACTTGGCGGGTGGGTGGGTGGGTGGCCTAATGAGTGGCACTCTGCTGTGGTGTTTTCCCCTGTGAAATGGATACCATGAAGAAGACTTGGGTCCCTGGTCTTTGTTGTGCTGTGTTTGTATTCCTCTCTCCTTTTCTTTGAGAGGGAGAATCGATTTTCCCTCCCAAAGCTGCTCCTTCCTGCTTTGGTCTCTGCCCGTTGTGCAAGTTTGCTTTGTGATTTGCACCGTGAGGGCCCAGTGCACAAGAGCTGTTGACTTGGTTTCCTTTATTGGCCTTGAGGGACCTGAAGTGGTGGCACCCAAAGCTCTCCTAGGCCCTTGACCCTGGAGACCAAGTTGGTCGAGTGAGTGTCAGGTGGTGGGTGAGAAGGCAGCTCTCTCACTCTGCATGTTCGGGATTTCTGACCTCCCTGTCCTATTGTGTCCTCACGGTGTGTCCTGAGGGAAGGGGCGTTCCCAGAGTTGGATGCCCAGAACAGGGAACTGAGGCACAGACAGATCTACATCTCCTTTTGTGGCATGTGTTTCTTCTACAGGGGATGTGAGGAGTTCCCTAGTGTCCTAGAGGCTAAAGATCGAGTGTTCGATCCCTTCCGTGGTGCAGAATCAAGTGCCTGGGTTGGGAACCACTGCATCCCCTGGGAGTGGTGACAATCAATCAGTCAACCAATGGGATTGACATCAGACCATTCTGCATGGTCATTATCTAGGTTGTCTCCGCTACCCAGAGGCATTTTCACACGAAACCTGTGTGGGGAGGTAATGTTTTGAAGTGCACCCCAAAGAGCAAGATCTTTCTAAGTAGAACTTGGATTCTGAAGGCTCTTCTGGGCGGCCGGGTGTTATGGGCTTTGAGGGCTTGGCCTGGGAGTCAATTATTAGTCATTTCCCTGTTATCTTCTGCAATCAGGATGTCACTCGTTCTCTCTGTTGTCATGTATTTTCCAGAATCTTGCTTTGGAAACCTAGGATCTTGCTTCAGGAGTCTGAGGGCAATTTTGTTCTTTACCACCTTGGCTGGAATAATCCCATGGTGGCCACACAACAGGGTGCACCCTGCCAATGAGCCAGATGAAGGTACTGTGGAACCTGACTCAATACATCCAGGCCTGAACAATGATTCTAGTTCATTCCGTGTTCCAAATTTCAGAACAAACTCTACAAATGCTACGCCACATCTTTCTTTTATTCCATGATGCAAATTCAAACGAACTAACTCGGAGTTCCCATCGTGGCGCAGTGGTTAATAAATCCGACTAGGAACCATGAGGTTGTGAGTTTGATCTCTGGCCTTGCTCAGTGGGTTAAGGATCCAGGGTTGCTGTGAGCCATGGTGTAGGTTGAAGATGTGGCTCGGATCCTGAGTTGCAGTGGCAGTGGTCACTGTAGGCCACTACAACTCTGATTAGACCCGTATCCTGGGAATCTCCATATGCTGAGGGAAGCAGGCCTAGAAAAGGCAAAATGACAAAAAAAGCAAAAAATAAATTGAATAACTCAGTTGGTAATTTCCCAACTATGGAAATAATGATTCATTTAAAATCGACATTTGGTTCCTGGTTAATAGCAAAGGTGACCTCACTCATTTTATGACATTTGCTGATATTTAACATTTCCAGTTGTAATAGATCCCTGCATGGAACCACATTTCCCAATTTGAAAACAATACTAGAAATGATTTAGAACAAGATTATATTAACAAGAAATGGTGGATATTACAGAAAGCTCCTCTAACCCATTCCTCCAATTTCCACCAATGACAACGTCCAGCACTGAATGGGGAACTCATGATACACTGAGCAGCAAAAGATTCCTATAATTTTAATTAATGAAAAGTTCCCCATTTACATTCACATTCAGTTTTTGGGCTGTGCCAGTAGTTGAGGTTGGACACATGCAAAATATTAGGAGGCCCCAGTATGTTACCATAGAGAACGTGTACACTCCCATTTGTAGAAGGACGTTATTCCCAACAGCAAAGAGATGAAACCAATCACAAATGACAAGAGATCAGGAGAGAGATCAAATGCGATATGTGAACAGAAGAGAACAGTATTCTACCGGAAACAAAAGTAAAATTTTAAATAGGATACCAAGAGGATGATCCAAAAAAAAAAACTAAGTACTGTTTGACCAAAAGTGAGGAGTTCCCATCATGGCGTGCCAGCAGTGAAACCGATTAGGAAGCATGAGATTGTGAGTTTGACCCCTGGCCACAATCAGGGGGATAAGGATCTGGTGATGCCGTGAGCTGTGGTGTAGGTGGCAGATGCAGCTGGGATCCTGCCTTGCTGTGGCTCTGACATAAAATGGCAGCTACGGCTCCTATTAGACCCCTAGCCTGGGAACCTCCATATGCCATGCGTGTGGTCCTAAGAAGCAACAAGTATCAATAGAAAAAAAAAAATAGAGAAATCAGGCAGCACAGAGAAGGAAATATCGTGCAACTCAACATATAGGCGGTAACCAGACTCGGCAGAGTGTCAGAGATGGAAAGTAGAAATGGCCAAGACCTGGCAGCAGGGCTGAAGGGGGAGTCATTCCTGAATGGGTGCAGAGGTCCTATGAGTTATGATGAGAAAAGTTGTTATGGACAGTGGTGCAAAGTACATAGCATTGGGAAGGCCTGCTCTCCCCGTGAGTTTCCTATTGCCAAAGTATTCCAAAGAGAAGCATTATGTATCTAAGAAAAGAAAAGAGGCGAAACATCCCAGAGGATGGCGTGTGAACACAGGAGCACCCTGTGGGAAGAGTAGGGAAGCTGAAATGATCTCCTGCCATTTCAGAAGATGGAGGAATGTGGCTGGAGAGGAAAATGGGCAGGAGGATTCACGAGACTCTGTCATGGCAGCAGAGCCTGCATGCTCGTGTTGGCCATTTCTCAGATGGAGAATATGCCACGGAGAGGTTCCCTTTAGCAAGAGAGGCAGAGGCTCCCTTTCTCAGGTCTTTCAAGGTGCTCTCTGCCGTCCTTCAAAACGTTTACCCGGGAGGATGGGCCAAGAGAAGCTCCATCCGTGCTTCATCCCACCCCCACCCCTTGACTCTCAGCCCATGTCCAGTCAGGTGAGGTGCCCAGAGTACCTCCCGAGCAGCACCACCGCCTTGCTGACAGTGACTGTGTGTCCCCCTAGCAACCCTCGATGATGTTGTGGAGGCCGGCGGGAGTGAGAAGACGGAGGAAGAGGCCCTGGCTGGGGCAAATGAGGAGGAGGTGGGGCCGGGAACTGAGAAGGTGCAGGAGGAGGCTGCCTGCATTGACGAGGCAGAGGAGGAGGCAGGCCCATCCCTTGAAAATGACGAGGAGTCCCCAGCCAGCGACCTGGTTGAGCAGGAAGACCAGCTTGCCCCCAAGGTAAGCTCACCTTTCTTGATCGGAGATTTAAAAAGGTGCCTCCTTTCTTCTTGGATGTGCCTACTTCAGAAAAGGAAATCTGAGCAAGTCCATTATAGAGGATATATGCACATTCCTCTGTGGAGGAATGTTGAGTCAAAGTTTGGTACCAACCAATAACTCCTTCCAAGGGGCATTGGCAAAAGGGACCACATCAGTTCCCAAGTGTACATAGGGAGCATTTGTCTTTGAAGAAGCCTGAATGTTTTGTTTTGTTGTCTTTTTGCCTTTTCTAGGGCCACTCCTGTGGCATATGGAGGTTCCCAGGCTCAGGGTCAAACCAGAGCTGTAGCCACCGGCCTGCGCCAGAGCCACAGCAACGCGGGATCCGAGCAACGTCTGCAACCTACACCTCAGCTCACGGCAATGCCGGATCCTTAACCCACTGAGCAAGGCCAGGGATCGAACCCGCAACCTCATGGTTCCTGGTCGGATTCGTTAACCACTGCGCCACGACGGGAACTCCAAAGAAGCCTGAATGTTTTTTAAATGAACGTGGACTTGGGAGGTCTTCCATGAAAAGCTGGTGCCTTTTCCACAGGTGTCTTTGCTGTCTTCTTTTGGGGAAACAGACTCAACTCTGCCTTCTGTCTGTGTGCCTGCGGTCCGCAACCACAGGAAGACCTGTGGCCACAGTGCAGAGGATGCTGTGACACTCACAGTGTTTTCTTTTCTCTCATCACAGGTGGACGGGATGGACGATGAAAGCCGTAAGTATTCTGGAACCCGGCTCTGCTGAGGAGAAGTCCAGGTGTTGAGGAAGGGCGGGGGGTGCTTTCCTGCCCCTTTGGTTGCAGAGACACCCTGATTCTGGGTTCCTCCTGGGAAAGGGGGTGAAGGATGGGGTGAAAGAGACTGACTTCCCACAAAAGGGCCATCCCAAGTCCTCGGGTCCCTGGAGGAAAGGAGGCTCTTTGTATGGTGGGGGTAGGTGTCCGGGAACATTGGGGGGTGTGCGTGTGAGGGCCTGTTGGTGTGATTGTGAACCAGTGTGAGTGGGTGTGTTTTGTGGGGAGTCACTTGTGCCTTAGCACCACATAGCTGTCCAGTTTCTCGTTGAACAGTCTCATGATGACCGCAGGCTAACTGTCCATTCCCTCATTCTCCCTGCACCCGCTGGGAGCAAGGTTTGGGGAAAAGGCTTTCCTTCCTCTGTTGGTCTTTCGTTTCCTCTTTTCTTCCCCCTCTGCTTGGTGCAGACTTTCATGCTGTTGTTTCAAACATGTGCCATGAACTCGAGCCTCTTGAGGTTGTAAGTGTCCCGAGGAGTGTTGTGAACGCTGTGCTCCCCCCGCACCTCCTGCCCACTCGGGGCAGCCACCCTTCCAGCCTCTGCTCAGGAGTGGTCTTTCAGACACCTCATGTGCATGACATCAGAGAGTCTTTGTCCTTCTGTGTCTGACTGGCTTCACTTGAAGTGATGTCCTCCAGCGAGTTCCTGTTGAGGCTCAGAGCTCATGAACCTGACCAGTACCTATGAGGACACGGGTTCGACCCTTGGCCTTGCCCAGTGGGTGAAGAATCCCGCATTGCGGTGAGCTGCGGCAGAGGTCCCAGACGCGGCTGGTATCCAGCTTGGCTGTGGCTGTGGTGTCGGCCGGTGGCCACAGCTCTGATTTGCCGCCTCGCCTGGGAATTTCCATCTGCTGCGGGGGCAGCCCTCAAGCCCAAAAGTGAATCAGTCAATAATGTCCTGGAGTTCTCTGTGCATTGCTGCAATGGGTAGGGTTTCCTTCTTCTGTGACAACGGAATACCTTGCTATGGTCTGTATCCACCCCGTTGTCTTTCTCAGTCTGTGTGCCCGTGGACACTGGGGCTCTGTTTCTGTTGGGCTCTTGTGTATGGCGCTGCCGTGATCCTGGGATGGCAGGTCTCTTTACCCGACACTGATGGATCTTCCTTTACATGTCCATGCAGCAGTGGGATTGCAGGGTCCTGCCGTGGTGTTTCCCGTCCTGGCTGGCCCCGTTGACATTCCCTGCTACAGTGTCCAGAAGTCCCAGGCAGTCACATCTTCCCAAACATCTGTTCAGGTTTGAAAACACTCCGTGTCCTACCAGGTGGGAGGTGATACCTCGTGGTGCCTTTGCTTTGCCTTTCCATTGTGATAGGCGACTTTGGGAAACATGCCCTCTGTGTGCTGCTCTCTGTGGTCTTCTTGGACGGTGGGTCTCTCCCAGGCTTCCACTCATCTACCACTGAGGTATTTGCCTTTTGATTCAATTGATTTGTAGTTGTTTCCCATATATTCCAAATATGAGCCCCTGTTTCAAATACAAGATTTACAAATATCCTCTTCTGTAGGTTGTCTTTCCATTCAGTGGATTGTTAGACACTGTCCTTTCTGTTTGTTTCTATTTTAATGGAGGTACAGTGTTGTTTCACTCTCTGCTGTGGAGCAACGTTCCCCAGTCGTGTGTGTCCATTAACATATGTTCCTTTTTTGATATTATTGCCGTCTGAGATCAGGTCGATTACAGGAGATTGGATCTCATTCTCCGTGTGCTGCAACAGGAGGACCTTGTTGTCTCTCCATTCTCAATGCCGTAGTTGGCATCAACTGCCCCCAAACTCCCAGTCCGTGCCCTTCACAACCACAAGTCTGTTCTCTGCGTCCGTGGGTTCTGTGGACAGGTTCCTTTGTGCCGTGCTTTAGATTCCACCTCTAAGTGAGATCAGGTGGTATCCGTCTTTCTCTTTGTCACGTACTTCACTTTGCACGAGAATCTCCCGATCCATCCCTATTGTTTTGAGTGGCATTGGTTTCTTCTTCGATTTTCTGGCTGAGTCGTGAATTCCATCATCTATGTGGACCACATCGTCATGAGCCATTCATCTGTCTGTGGACATGAGGTGGCTTCCCTGTCTTGGCTGTTGTGAACAGTGCTGCCATAAACATAGAGGGGCATATGTCTTTTTCCTGGATACATTTGTCCTGATATTTCCCAGGGTGCTCGGCTTGCTAGGTCGCATGCCCTGCTGTGTTCAGTTTTCGCAGGACCCTCCATGGTGTCTTCCATAGTGGTTGTACCAGTGTACGTTCGCATCGGCAATGCTGGGGCGGGGGAGCCTTTTCTCCACCCGTATCTGCGACCGACACCAGAGCTCTCGGCAACGCTGGATCCTTAACCCCCTCAGCGAGGCCAGGGATCAACCCCGCAAGCTCGTGGTTCCTAGTCGGATTCGTTTCCGCTGTGCCCTGACGGGAACTCCTGGGTGGTTTCTTTGCTGTTGTTGTTGTGGAGGTGTATGAGTTTTCTTTATATATGTTTTGGAGGTGAACCTCACGGGCAGTGGTCCCTTTCTCCTCAGTGCTTCTGTAGAGCTGCTGTCCACAGTGTGCCAGCCACTGGCCAGAAGGAGCCATTTCTGCTTAATTGAGTTCAGTCAGTAGTTAGGTCTGCCTCTTGCAGTGAACAGAATAAAGCAGCCTATGGTTCACTCCCAGGGGCCACCACACAAGTGTGTCCATGCAGCTGGAATTTCAGGTGTGTCACCCTGGAGCTGAGGCCTCCAGATGGACTCGTAGAAGGGAGATGTGTAAGGCTCCATCCCTCAGCAGCCCACGATCTCTGAAGGTTTGCCACTGTGGCCAATGTTTTATGGAAGCTTCTGAGGCCGTAGAGCAGAGGGAAGTTCTGAGCACACGGAGGACAAGCCAGGGTGGTGCTGTGTGGCCGCAAACAACCCTAAGTAGGGGATACGTGTGGGGGACAGGCTCTAACACCTTGATTCCTTATGTCTGTGTCTCTGCAGTATGTTTCATGGAGAGTCTGAGTGACAGCAACCATGATGAAAGTGATACAGGTAAGAACAGCTCTCAGGTAGGAGCCAATGGGAGAGGGATCCCGGGACACTTGGGTGACGCCTGCTGCTTGGAGTGTGGGGCAGGTGAGTCTGAAACTTAAAAACAGAAAGAAATTGATGTAAAGATGTTCACCGCCTACTTTAATAAGGAGAGGGAGCAGATATGAGATGCCTGAATGTTGGCATCTGTGCTCACCTTGTGTGGAAGGGTCTCAGTCCATGGAGCAGAGGGACGGTCTGGGCACCTGGAGGAAAAACCAGGGTGATGCTCTGTACCCGTAGTCACCTCAGGGAAGCCGGAGAAACGGGAGGGCCACTCTTTCTAACTCCTTGATTCCCCTGATGGTGTGTTTCTACAGACTCAGTGGTGGAGAGCCTGAGCAGCCGCCAGGATGAGGAGGCTGTAGGTAGGGAAGAGCACGCAGCTGGGATCCAGTGGGAGAGGGTTCCTGGGAGCACCTGGGTTCCGCCTGCTGCCGGGAGAGGGAGGAAGTGGGGGATAGGACTTGGCGGGTGGGTGGGTGGGTGGCCTAATGAGTGGCACTCTGCTGTGGTGTTTTCCCCTGTGAAATGGATACCACGAAGAAGACTTGGGTCCCTGGTCTTTGTTGTGCTGTGTTTGTATTCCTCTCTCCTTTTCTTTGAGAGGGAGAATCGATTTTCCCTCCCAAAGCTGCTCCTTCCTGCTTTGGTCTCTGCCCGTTGTGCAAGTTTGCTTTGTGATTGGCACCGTGAGGGCCCAGTGCACAAGAGCTGTTGACTTGGTTTCCTTTATTGGCCTTGAGGGACCTGAAGTGGTGGCACCTGAAGTGGTGGCACCTTGACCCTGGAGACCAAGTTGGTCGAGTGAGTGTCAGGTGGTGGGTGAGAAGGCAGCTCTCTGGCTCTGCATGTTTGGGATTTCTGGCCTCCCTGTCCTATTGTGTCCTCACGGTGTGTCCTGAGGGAAGGGATGTTCGCAGAGTTGGATGAGTTAAAGGAGGCATACTTGGAGTTCCAGTGGTTAAGGAATCCAACTAGGAACCATGAGATTGCGGGTTCGATCGCTGGCCTCACTCAGTGAGTTAAGGATCCAGTAATGCCGTGAGCTGTGGTGTAGGTGGCAGATGCAGCTGGGATCCTGCCTTGCTGTGGCTCTGACATAAAATGGCAGCTACGGCTCCTATTAGACCCCTAGCCTGGGAACCTCCATATGGCATGTGTGTGGCCCTAAAAAGCAACAAGTATCAATAGAAAAAAAAAAATAGAGAAATCAGGCAGCACAGAGAAGGAAATATCGTGCAACTCAACATATAGGCGGTAACCAGACTCGGCAGAGTGTCAGAGATGGAAAGTAGAAATGGCCAAGACCTGGCAGCAGGGCTGAAGGGGGAGTCATTCCTGAATGGGTGCAGAGGTCCTATGAGTTATGATGAGAAAAGTTGTTATGGACAGTGGTGCAAAGTACATAGCATTGGGAAGGCCTGCTCTCCCCGTGAGTTTCCTATTGCCAAAGTATTCCAAAGAGAAGCATTATGTATCTAAGAAAAGAAAAGAGGCGAAACATCCCAGAGGATGGCGTGTGAACACAGGAGCACCCTGTGGGAAGAGTAGGGAAGCTGAAATGATCTCCTGCCATTTCAGAAGATGGAGGAATGTGGCTGGAGAGGAAAATGGGCAGGAGGATTCACGAGACTCTGTCATGGCAGCAGAGCCTGCATGCTCGTGTTGGCCATTTCTCAGATGGAGAATATGCCACGGAGAGGTTCCCTTTAGCAAGAGAGGCAGAGGCTCCCTTTCTCAGGTCTTTCAAGGTGCTCTCTGCCGTCCTTCAAAACGTTTACCCGGGAGGATGGGCCAAGAGAAGCTCCATCCGTGCTTCATCCCACCCCCACCCCTTGACTCTCAGCCCATGTCCAGTCAGGTGAGGTGCCCAGAGTACCTCCCGAGCAGCACCACCGCCTTGCTGACAGTGACTGTGTGTCCCCCTAGCAACCCTCGATGATGTTGTGGAGGCCGGCGGGAGTGAGAAGACGGAGGAAGAGGCCCTGGCTGGGGCAAATGAGGAGAAGGTGGGGCCGGGAACTGAGAAGGTGCAGGAGGAGGCTGCCTGCATTGACGAGGCAGAGGAGGAGGCAGGCCCATCCCTTGAAAATGACGAGGAGTCCCCAGCCAGCGACCTGGTTGAGCAGGAAGACCAGCTTGCCCCCAAGGTAAGCTCACCTTTCTTGATCGGAGATTTAAAAAGGTGCCTCCTTTCTTCTTGGATGTGCCTACTTCAGAAAAGGAAATCTGAGCAAGTCCATTATAGAGGATATATGCACATTCCTCTGTGGAGGAATGTTGAGTCAAAGTTTGGTACCAACCAATAACTCCTTCCAAGGGGCATTGGCAAAAGGGACCACATCAGTTCCCAAGTGTACATAGGGAGCATTTGTCTTTGAAGAAGCCTGAATGTTTTGTTTTGTTGTCTTTTTGCCTTTTCTAGGGCCACTCCTGTGGCATATGGAGGTTCCCAGGCTCAGGGTCAAACCAGAGCTGTAGCCACCGGCCTGCGCCAGAGCCACAGCAACGCGGGATCCGAGCAACGTCTGCAACCTACACCTCAGCTCACGGCAATGCCGGATCCTTAACCCACTGAGCAAGGCCAGGGATCGAACCCGCAACCTCATGGTTCCTGGTCGGATTCGTTAACCACTGCGCCACGACGGGAACTCCAAAGAAGCCTGAATGTTTTTTAAATGAACGTGGACTTGGGAGGTCTTCCATGAAAAGCTGGTGCCTTTTCCACAGGTGTCTTTGCTGTCTTCTTTTGGGGAAACAGACTCAACTCTGCCTTCTGTCTGTGTGCCTGCGGTCCGCAACCACAGGAAGACCTGTGGCCACAGTGCAGAGGATGCTGTGACACTCACAGTGTTTTCTTTTCTCTCATCACAGGTGGACGGGATGGACGATGAAAGCCGTAAGTATTCTGGAACCCGGCTCTGCTGAGGAGAAGTCCAGGTGTTGAGGAAGGGCGGGGGGTGCTTTCCTGCCCCTTTGGTTGCAGAGACACCCTGATTCTGGGTTCCTCCTGGGAAAGGGGGTGAAGGATGGGGTGAAAGAGACTGACTTCCCACAAAAGGGCCATCCCAAGTCCTCGGGTCCCTGGAGGAAAGGAGGCTCTTTGTATGGTGGGGGTAGGTGTCCGGGAACATTGGGGGGTGTGCGTGTGAGGGCCTGTTGGTGTGATTGTGAACCAGTGTGAGTGGGTGTGTTTTGTGGGGAGTCACTTGTGCCTTAGCACCACATAGCTGTCCAGTTTCTCGTTGAACAGTCTCATGATGACCGCAGGCTAACTGTCCATTCCCTCATTCTCCCTGCACCCGCTGGGAGCAAGGTTTGGGGAAAAGGCTTTCCTTCCTCTGTTGGTCTTTCGTTTCCTCTTTTCTTCCCCCTCTGCTTGGTGCAGACTTTCATGCTGTTGTTTCAAACATGTGCCATGAACTCGAGCCTCTTGAGGTTGTAAGTGTCCCGAGGAGTGTTGTGAACGCTGTGCTCCCCCCGCACCTCCTGCCCACTCGGGGCAGCCACCCTTCCAGCCTCTGCTCAGGAGTGGTCTTTCAGACACCTCATGTGCATGACATCAGAGAGTCTTTGTCCTTCTGTGTCTGACTGGCTTCACTTGAAGTGATGTCCTCCAGCGAGTTCCTGTTGAGGCTCAGAGCTCATGAACCTGACCAGTACCTATGAGGACACGGGTTCGACCCTTGGCCTTGCCCAGTGGGTGAAGAATCCCGCATTGCGGTGAGCTGCGGCAGAGGTCCCAGACGCGGCTGGTATCCAGCTTGGCTGTGGCTGTGGTGTCGGCCGGTGGCCACAGCTCTGATTTGCCGCCTCGCCTGGGAATTTCCATCTGCTGCGGGGGCAGCCCTCAAGCCCAAAAGTGAATCAGTCAATAATGTCCTGGAGTTCTCTGTGCATTGCTGCAATGGGTAGGGTTTCCTTCTTCTGTGACAACGGAATACCTTGCTATGGTCTGTATCCACCCCGTTGTCTTTCTCAGTCTGTGTGCCCGTGGACACTGGGGCTCTGTTTCTGTTGGGCTCTTGTGTATGGCGCTGCCGTGATCCTGGGATGGCAGGTCTCTTTACCCGACACTGATGGATCTTCCTTTACATGTCCATGCAGCAGTGGGATTGCAGGGTCCTGCCGTGGTGTTTCCCGTCCTGGCTGGCCCCGTTGACATTCCCTGCTACAGTGTCCAGAAGTCCCAGGCAGTCACATCTTCCCAAACATCTGTTCAGGTTTGAAAACACTCCGTGTCCTACCAGGTGGGAGGTGATACCTCGTGGTGCCTTTGCTTTGCCTTTCCATTGTGATAGGCGACTTTGGGAAACTTGCCCTCTGTGTGCTGCTCTCTGTGGTCTTCTTGGACGGTGGGTCTCTCCCAGGCTTCCACTCATCTACAACTGAGGTATTTGCCTTTTGATTCAATTGATTTGTAGTTGTTTCCCATATATTCCAAATATGAGCCCCTGTTTCAAATACAAGATTTACAAATATCCTCTTCTGTAGGTTGTCTTTCCATTCAGTGGATTGTTAGACACTGTCCTTTCTGTTTGTTTCTATTTTAATGGAGGTACAGTGTTGTTTCACTCTCTGCTGTGGAGCAACGTTCCCCAGTCGTGTGTGTCCATTAACATATGTTCCTTTTTTGATATTATTGCCGTCTGAGATCAGGTCGATTACAGGAGATTGGATCTCGTTCTCCGTGTGCTGCAACAGGAGGACCTTGTTGTCTCTCCATTCTCAATGCCGTAGTTGGCATCAACTGCCCCCAAACTCCCAGTCCGTGCCCTTCACAACCACAAGTCTGTTCTCTGCGTCCGTGGGTTCTGTGGACAGGTTCCTTTGTGCCGTGCTTTAGATTCCACCTCTAAGTGAGATCAGGTGGTATCCGTCTTTCTCTTTGTCACGTACTTCACTTTGCACGAGAATCTCCCGATCCATCCCTATTGTTTTGAGTGGCATTGGTTTCTTCTTCGATTTTCTGGCTGAGTCGTGAATTCCATCATCTATGTGGACCACATCATCATGAGCCATTCATCTGTCTGTGGACATGAGGTGGCTTCCCTGTCTTGGCTGTTGTGAACAGTGCTGCCATAAACATAGAGGGGCATATGTCTTTTTCCTGGATACATTTGTCCTGATATTTCCCAGGGTGCTCGGCTTGCTAGGTCGCATGCCCTGCTGTGTTCAGTTTTCGCAGGACCCTCCATGGTGTCTTCCATAGTGGTTGTACCAGTGTACGTTCGCATCGGCAATGCTGGGGCGGGGGAGCCTTTTCTCCACCCGTATCTGCGACCGACACCAGAGCTCTCGGCAACGCTGGATCCTTAACCCCCTCAGCGAGGCCAGGGATCAACCCCGCAAGCTCGTGGTTCCTAGTCGGATTCGTTTCCGCTGTGCCCTGACGGGAACTCCTGGGTGGTTTCTTTGCTGTTGTTGTTGTGGAGGTGTATGAGTTTTCTTTATATATGTTTTGGAGGTGAACCTCACGGGCAGTGGTCCCTTTCTCCTCAGTGCTTCTGTAGAGCTGCTGTCCACAGTGTGCCAGCCACTGGCCAGAAGGAGCCATTTCTGCTTAATTGAGTTCAGTCAGTAGTTAGGTCTGCCTCTTGCAGTGAACAGAATAAAGCAGCCTATGGTTCACTCCCAGGGGCCACCACACAAGTGTGTCCATGCAGCTGGAATTTCAGGTGTGTCACCCTGGAGCTGAGGCCTCCAGATGGACTCGTAGAAGGGAGATGTGTAAGGCTCCATCCCTCAGCAGCCCACGATCTCTGAAGGTTTGCCACTGTGGCCAATGTTTTATGGAAGCTTCTGAGGCCGTAGAGCAGAGGGAAGTTCTGAGCACACGGAGGACAAGCCAGGGTGGTGCTGTGTGGCCGCAAACAACCCTAAGTAGGGGATACGTGTGGGGGACAGGCTCTAACACCTTGATTCCTTATGTCTGTGTCTCTGCAGTATGTTTCATGGAGAGTCTGAGTGACAGCAACCATGATGAAAGTGATACAGGTAAGAACAGCTCTCAGGTAGGAGCCAATGGGAGAGGGATCCCGGGACACTTGGGTGACGCCTGCTGCTTGGAGTGTGGGGCAGGTGAGTCTGAAACTTAAAAACAGAAAGAAATTGATGTAAAGATGTTCACCGCCTACTTTAATAAGGAGAGGGAGCAGATATGAGATGCCTGAATGTTGGCATCTGTGCTCACCTTGTGTGGAAGGGTCTCAGTCCATGGAGCAGAGGGACGGTCTGGGCACCTGGAGGAAAAACCAGGGTGATGCTCTGTACCCGTAGTCACCTCAGGGAAGCCGGAGAAACGGGAGGGCCACTCTTTCTAACTCCTTGATTCCCCTGATGGTGTGTTTCTACAGACTCAGTGGTGGAGAGCCTGAGCAGCCGCCAGGATGAGGAGGCTGCAGGTAGGGAAGAGCACGCAGCTGGGATCCAGTGGGAGAGGGTTCCTGGGAGCACCTGGGTTCCGCCTGCTGCCGGGAGAGGGAGGAAGTGGGGGATAGGACTTGGCGGGTGGGTGGGTGGGTGGCCTAATGAGTGGCACTCTGCTGTGGTGTTTTCCCCTGTGAAATGGATACCACGAAGAAGACTTGGGTCCCTGGTCTTTGTTGTGCTGTGTTTGTATTCCTCTCTCCTTTTCTTTGAGAGGGAGAATCGATTTTCCCTCCCAAAGCTGCTCCTTCCTGCTTTGGTCTCTGCCCGTTGTGCAAGTTTGCTTTGTGATTGGCACCGTGAGGGCCCAGTGCACAAGAGCTGTTGACTTGGTTTCCTTTATTGGCCTTGAGGGACCTGAAGTGGTGGCACCTGAAGTGGTGGCACCTTGACCCTGGAGACCAAGTTGGTCGAGTGAGTGTCAGGTGGTGGGTGAGAAGGCAGCTCTCTGGCTCTGCATGTTTGGGATTTCTGGCCTCCCTGTCCTATTGTGTCCTCACGGTGTGTCCTGAGGGAAGGGATGTTCGCAGAGTTGGATGAGTTAAAGGAGGCATACTTGGAGTTCCAGTGGTTAAGGAATCCAACTAGGAACCATGAGATTGCGGGTTCGATCGCTGGCCTCACTCAGTGAGTTAAGGATCCAGTAATGCCGTGAGCTGTGGTGTAGGTGGCAGATGCAGCTGGGATCCTGCCTTGCTGTGGCTCTGACATAAAATGGCAGCTACGGCTCCTATTAGACCCCTAGCCTGGGAACCTCCATATGGCATGTGTGTGGCCCTAAAAAGCAACAAGTATCAATAGAAAAAAAAAAAATAGAGAAATCAGGCAGCACAGAGAAGGAAATATCGTGCAACTCAACATATAGGCGGTAACCAGACTCGGCAGAGTGTCAGAGATGGAAAGTAGAAATGGCCAAGACCTGGCAGCAGGGCTGAAGGGGGAGTCATTCCTGAATGGGTGCAGAGGTCCTATGAGTTATGATGAGAAAAGTTGTTATGGACAGTGGTGCAAAGTACATAGCATTGGGAAGGCCTGCTCTCCCCGTGAGTTTCCTATTGCCAAAGTATTCCAAAGAGAAGCATTATGTATCTAAGAAAAGAAAAGAGGCGAAACATCCCAGAGGATGGCGTGTGAACACAGGAGCACCCTGTGGGAAGAGTAGGGAAGCTGAAATGATCTCCTGCCATTTCAGAAGATGGAGGAATGTGGCTGGAGAGGAAAATGGGCAGGAGGATTCACGAGACTCTGTCATGGCAGCAGAGCCTGCATGCTCGTGTTGGCCATTTCTCAGATGGAGAATATGCCACGGAGAGGTTCCCTTTAGCAAGAGAGGCAGAGGCTCCCTTTCTCAGGTCTTTCAAGGTGCTCTCTGCCGTCCTTCAAAACGTTTACCCGGGAGGATGGGCCAAGAGAAGCTCCATCCGTGCTTCATCCCACCCCCACCCCTTGACTCTCAGCCCATGTCCAGTCAGGTGAGGTGCCCAGAGTACCTCCCGAGCAGCACCACCGCCTTGCTGACAGTGACTGTGTGTCCCCCTAGCAACCCTCGATGATGTTGTGGAGGCCGGCGGGAGTGAGAAGACGGAGGAAGAGGCCCTGGCTGGGGCAAATGAGGAGGAGGTGGGGCCGGGAACTGAGAAGGTGCAGGAGGAGGCTGCCTGCATTGACGAGGCAGAGGAGGAGGCAGGCCCATCCCTTGAAAATGACGAGGAGTCCCCAGCCAGCGACCTGGTTGAGCAGGAAGACCAGCTTGCCCCCAAGGTAAGCTCACCTTTCTTGATCGGAGATTTAAAAAGGTGCCTCCTTTCTTCTTGGATGTGCCTACTTCAGAAAAGGAAATCTGAGCAAGTCCATTATAGAGGATATATGCACATTCCTCTGTGGAGGAATGTTGAGTCAAAGTTTGGTACCAACCAATAACTCCTTCCAAGGGGCATTGGCAAAAGGGACCACATCAGTTCCCAAGTGTACATAGGGAGCATTTGTCTTTGAAGAAGCCTGAATGTTTTGTTTTGTTGTCTTTTTGCCTTTTCTAGGGCCACTCCTGTGGCATATGGAGGTTCCCAGGCTCAGGGTCAAACCAGAGCTGTAGCCACCGGCCTGCGCCAGAGCCACAGCAACGCGGGATCCGAGCAACGTCTGCAACCTACACCTCAGCTCACGGCAATGCCGGATCCTTAACCCACTGAGCAAGGCCAGGGATCGAACCCGCAACCTCATGGTTCCTGGTCGGATTCGTTAACCACTGCGCCACGACGGGAACTCCAAAGAAGCCTGAATGTTTTTTAAATGAACGTGGACTTGGGAGGTCTTCCATGAAAAGCTGGTGCCTTTTCCACAGGTGTCTTTGCTGTCTTCTTTTGGGGAAACAGACTCAACTCTGCCTTCTGTCTGTGTGCCTGCGGTCCGCAACCACAGGAAGACCTGTGGCCACAGTGCAGAGGATGCTGTGACACTCACAGTGTTTTCTTTTCTCTCATCACAGGTGGACGGGATGGACGATGAAAGCCGTAAGTATTCTGGAACCCGGCTCTGCTGAGGAGAAGTCCAGGTGTTGAGGAAGGGCGGGGGGTGCTTTCCTGCCCCTTTGGTTGCAGAGACACCCTGATTCTGGGTTCCTCCTGGGAAAGGGGGTGAAGGATGGGGTGAAAGAGACTGACTTCCCACAAAAGGGCCATCCCAAGTCCTCGGGTCCCTGGAGGAAAGGAGGCTCTTTGTATGGTGGGGGTAGGTGTCCGGGAACATTGGGGGGTGTGCGTGTGAGGGCCTGTTGGTGTGATTGTGAACCAGTGTGAGTGGGTGTGTTTTGTGGGGAGTCACTTGTGCCTTAGCACCACATAGCTGTCCAGTTTCTCGTTGAACAGTCTCATGATGACCGCAGGCTAACTGTCCATTCCCTCATTCTCCCTGCACCCGCTGGGAGCAAGGTTTGGGGAAAAGGCTTTCCTTCCTCTGTTGGTCTTTCGTTTCCTCTTTTCTTCCCCCTCTGCTTGGTGCAGACTTTCATGCTGTTGTTTCAAACATGTGCCATGAACTCGAGCCTCTTGAGGTTGTAAGTGTCCCGAGGAGTGTTGTGAACGCTGTGCTCCCCCCGCACCTCCTGCCCACTCGGGGCAGCCACCCTTCCAGCCTCTGCTCAGGAGTGGTCTTTCAGACACCTCATGTGCATGACATCAGAGAGTCTTTGTCCTTCTGTGTCTGACTGGCTTCACTTGAAGTGATGTCCTCCAGCGAGTTCCTGTTGAGGCTCAGAGCTCATGAACCTGACCAGTACCTATGAGGACACGGGTTCGACCCTTGGCCTTGCCCAGTGGGTGAAGAATCCCGCATTGCGGTGAGCTGCGGCAGAGGTCCCAGACGCGGCTGGTATCCAGCTTGGCTGTGGCTGTGGTGTCGGCCGGTGGCCACAGCTCTGATTTGCCGCCTCGCCTGGGAATTTCCATCTGCTGCGGGGGCAGCCCTCAAGCCCAAAAGTGAATCAGTCAATAATGTCCTGGAGTTCTCTGTGCATTGCTGCAATGGGTAGGGTTTCCTTCTTCTGTGACAACGGAATACCTTGCTATGGTCTGTATCCACCCCGTTGTCTTTCTCAGTCTGTGTGCCCGTGGACACTGGGGCTCTGTTTCTGTTGGGCTCTTGTGTATGGCGCTGCCGTGATCCTGGGATGGCAGGTCTCTTTACCCGACACTGATGGATCTTCCTTTACATGTCCATGCAGCAGTGGGATTGCAGGGTCCTGCCGTGGTGTTTCCCGTCCTGGCTGGCCCCGTTGACATTCCCTGCTACAGTGTCCAGAAGTCCCAGGCAGTCACATCTTCCCAAACATCTGTTCAGGTTTGAAAACACTCCGTGTCCTACCAGGTGGGAGGTGATACCTCGTGGTGCCTTTGCTTTGCCTTTCCATTGTGATAGGCGACTTTGGGAAACTTGCCCTCTGTGTGCTGCTCTCTGTGGTCTTCTTGGACGGTGGGTCTCTCCCAGGCTTCCACTCATCTACAACTGAGGTATTTGCCTTTTGATTCAATTGATTTGTAGTTGTTTCCCATATATTCCAAATATGAGCCCCTGTTTCAAATACAAGATTTACAAATATCCTCTTCTGTAGGTTGTCTTTCCATTCAGTGGATTGTTAGACACTGTCCTTTCTGTTTGTTTCTATTTTAATGGAGGTACAGTGTTGTTTCACTCTCTGCTGTGGAGCAACGTTCCCCAGTCGTGTGTGTCCATTAACATATGTTCCTTTTTTGATATTATTGCCGTCTGAGATCAGGTCGATTACAGGAGATTGGATCTCGTTCTCCGTGTGCTGCAACAGGAGGACCTTGTTGTCTCTCCATTCTCAATGCCGTAGTTGGCATCAACTGCCCCCAAACTCCCAGTCCGTGCCCTTCACAACCACAAGTCTGTTCTCTGCGTCCGTGGGTTCTGTGGACAGGTTCCTTTGTGCCGTGCTTTAGATTCCACCTCTAAGTGAGATCAGGTGGTATCCGTCTTTCTCTTTGTCACGTACTTCACTTTGCACGAGAATCTCCCGATCCATCCCTATTGTTTTGAGTGGCATTGGTTTCTTCTTCGATTTTCTGGCTGAGTCGTGAATTCCATCATCTATGTGGACCACATCATCATGAGCCATTCATCTGTCTGTGGACATGAGGTGGCTTCCCTGTCTTGGCTGTTGTGAACAGTGCTGCCATAAACATAGAGGGGCATATGTCTTTTTCCTGGATACATTTGTCCTGATATTTCCCAGGGTGCTCGGCTTGCTAGGTCGCATGCCCTGCTGTGTTCAGTTTTCGCAGGACCCTCCATGGTGTCTTCCATAGTGGTTGTACCAGTGTACGTTCGCATCGGCAATGCTGGGGCGGGGGAGCCTTTTCTCCACCCGTATCTGCGACCGACACCAGAGCTCTCGGCAACGCTGGATCCTTAACCCCCTCAGCGAGGCCAGGGATCAACCCCGCAAGCTCGTGGTTCCTAGTCGGATTCGTTTCCGCTGTGCCCTGACGGGAACTCCTGGGTGGTTTCTTTGCTGTTGTTGTTGTGGAGGTGTATGAGTTTTCTTTATATATGTTTTGGAGGTGAACCTCACGGGCAGTGGTCCCTTTCTCCTCAGTGCTTCTGTAGAGCTGCTGTCCACAGTGTGCCAGCCACTGGCCAGAAGGAGCCATTTCTGCTTAATTGAGTTCAGTCAGTAGTTAGGTCTGCCTCTTGCAGTGAACAGAATAAAGCAGCCTATGGTTCACTCCCAGGGGCCACCACACAAGTGTGTCCATGCAGCTGGAATTTCAGGTGTGTCACCCTGGAGCTGAGGCCTCCAGATGGACTCGTAGAAGGGAGATGTGTAAGGCTCCATCCCTCAGCAGCCCACGATCTCTGAAGGTTTGCCACTGTGGCCAATGTTTTATGGAAGCTTCTGAGGCCGTAGAGCAGAGGGAAGTTCTGAGCACACGGAGGACAAGCCAGGGTGGTGCTGTGTGGCCGCAAACAACCCTAAGTAGGGGATACGTGTGGGGGACAGGCTCTAACACCTTGATTCCTTATGTCTGTGTCTCTGCAGTATGTTTCATGGAGAGTCTGAGTGACAGCAACCATGATGAAAGTGATACAGGTAAGAACAGCTCTCAGGTAGGAGCCAATGGGAGAGGGATCCCGGGACACTTGGGTGACGCCTGCTGCTTGGAGTGTGGGGCAGGTGAGTCTGAAACTTAAAAACAGAAAGAAATTGATGTAAAGATGTTCACCGCCTACTTTAATAAGGAGAGGGAGCAGATATGAGATGCCTGAATGTTGGCATCTGTGCTCACCTTGTGTGGAAGGGTCTCAGTCCATGGAGCAGAGGGACGGTCTGGGCACCTGGAGGAAAAACCAGGGTGATGCTCTGTACCCGTAGTCACCTCAGGGAAGCCGGAGAAACGGGAGGGCCACTCTTTCTAACTCCTTGATTCCCCTGATGGTGTGTTTCTACAGACTCAGTGGTGGAGAGCCTGAGCAGCCGCCAGGATGAGGAGGCTGCAGGTAGGGAAGAGCACGCAGCTGGGATCCAGTGGGAGAGGGTTCCTGGGAGCACCTGGGTTCCGCCTGCTGCCGGGAGAGGGAGGAAGTGGGGGATAGGACTTGGCGGGTGGGTGGGTGGGTGGCCTAATGAGTGGCACTCTGCTGTGGTGTTTTCCCCTGTGAAATGGATACCACGAAGAAGACTTGGGTCCCTGGTCTTTGTTGTGCTGTGTTTGTATTCCTCTCTCCTTTTCTTTGAGAGGGAGAATCGATTTTCCCTCCCAAAGCTGCTCCTTCCTGCTTTGGTCTCTGCCCGTTGTGCAAGTTTGCTTTGTGATTGGCACCGTGAGGGCCCAGTGCACAAGAGCTGTTGACTTGGTTTCCTTTATTGGCCTTGAGGGACCTGAAGTGGTGGCACCTGAAGTGGTGGCACCTTGACCCTGGAGACCAAGTTGGTCGAGTGAGTGTCAGGTGGTGGGTGAGAAGGCAGCTCTCTGGCTCTGCATGTTTGGGATTTCTGGCCTCCCTGTCCTATTGTGTCCTCACGGTGTGTCCTGAGGGAAGGGATGTTCGCAGAGTTGGATGAGTTAAAGGAGGCATACTTGGAGTTCCAGTGGTTAAGGAATCCAACTAGGAACCATGAGATTGCGGGTTCGATCGCTGGCCTCACTCAGTGAGTTAAGGATCCAGTAATGCCGTGAGCTGTGGTGTAGGTGGCAGATGCAGCTGGGATCCTGCCTTGCTGTGGCTCTGACATAAAATGGCAGCTACGGCTCCTATTAGACCCCTAGCCTGGGAACCTCCATATGGCATGTGTGTGGCCCTAAAAAGCAACAAGTATCAATAGAAAAAAAAAAATAGAGAAATCAGGCAGCACAGAGAAGGAAATATCGTGCAACTCAACATATAGGCGGTAACCAGACTCGGCAGAGTGTCAGAGATGGAAAGTAGAAATGGCCAAGACCTGGCAGCAGGGCTGAAGGGGGAGTCATTCCTGAATGGGTGCAGAGGTCCTATGAGTTATGATGAGAAAAGTTGTTATGGACAGTGGTGCAAAGTACATAGCATTGGGAAGGCCTGCTCTCCCCGTGAGTTTCCTATTGCCAAAGTATTCCAAAGAGAAGCATTATGTATCTAAGAAAAGAAAAGAGGCGAAACATCCCAGAGGATGGCGTGTGAACACAGGAGCACCCTGTGGGAAGAGTAGGGAAGCTGAAATGATCTCCTGCCATTTCAGAAGATGGAGGAATGTGGCTGGAGAGGAAAATGGGCAGGAGGATTCACGAGACTCTGTCATGGCAGCAGAGCCTGCATGCTCGTGTTGGCCATTTCTCAGATGGAGAATATGCCACGGAGAGGTTCCCTTTAGCAAGAGAGGCAGAGGCTCCCTTTCTCAGGTCTTTCAAGGTGCTCTCTGCCGTCCTTCAAAACGTTTACCCGGGAGGATGGGCCAAGAGAAGCTCCATCCGTGCTTCATCCCACCCCCACCCCTTGACTCTCAGCCCATGTCCAGTCAGGTGAGGTGCCCAGAGTACCTCCCGAGCAGCACCACCGCCTTGCTGACAGTGACTGTGTGTCCCCCTAGCAACCCTCGATGATGTTGTGGAGGCCGGCGGGAGTGAGAAGACGGAGGAAGAGGCCCTGGCTGGGGCAAATGAGGAGAAGGTGGGGCCGGGAACTGAGAAGGTGCAGGAGGAGGCTGCCTGCATTGACGAGGCAGAGGAGGAGGCAGGCCCATCCCTTGAAAATGACGAGGAGTCCCCAGCCAGCGACCTGGTTGAGCAGGAAGACCAGCTTGCCCCCAAGGTAAGCTCACCTTTCTTGATCGGAGATTTAAAAAGGTGCCTCCTTTCTTCTTGGATGTGCCTACTTCAGAAAAGGAAATCTGAGCAAGTCCATTATAGAGGATATATGCACATTCCTCTGTGGAGGAATGTTGAGTCAAAGTTTGGTACCAACCAATAACTCCTTCCAAGGGGCATTGGCAAAAGGGACCACATCAGTTCCCAAGTGTACATAGGGAGCATTTGTCTTTGAAGAAGCCTGAATGTTTTGTTTTGTTGTCTTTTTGCCTTTTCTAGGGCCACTCCTGTGGCATATGGAGGTTCCCAGGCTCAGGGTCAAACCAGAGCTGTAGCCACCGGCCTGCGCCAGAGCCACAGCAACGCGGGATCCGAGCAACGTCTGCAACCTACACCTCAGCTCACGGCAATGCCGGATCCTTAACCCACTGAGCAAGGCCAGGGATCGAACCCGCAACCTCATGGTTCCTGGTCGGATTCGTTAACCACTGCGCCACGACGGGAACTCCAAAGAAGCCTGAATGTTTTTTAAATGAACGTGGACTTGGGAGGTCTTCCATGAAAAGCTGGTGCCTTTTCCACAGGTGTCTTTGCTGTCTTCTTTTGGGGAAACAGACTCAACTCTGCCTTCTGTCTGTGTGCCTGCGGTCCGCAACCACAGGAAGACCTGTGGCCACAGTGCAGAGGATGCTGTGACACTCACAGTGTTTTCTTTTCTCTCATCACAGGTGGACGGGATGGACGATGAAAGCCGTAAGTATTCTGGAACCCGGCTCTGCTGAGGAGAAGTCCAGGTGTTGAGGAAGGGCGGGGGGTGCTTTCCTGCCCCTTTGGTTGCAGAGACACCCTGATTCTGGGTTCCTCCTGGGAAAGGGGGTGAAGGATGGGGTGAAAGAGACTGACTTCCCACAAAAGGGCCATCCCAAGTCCTCGGGTCCCTGGAGGAAAGGAGGCTCTTTGTATGGTGGGGGTAGGTGTCCGGGAACATTGGGGGGTGTGCGTGTGAGGGCCTGTTGGTGTGATTGTGAACCAGTGTGAGTGGGTGTGTTTTGTGGGGAGTCACTTGTGCCTTAGCACCACATAGCTGTCCAGTTTCTCGTTGAACAGTCTCATGATGACCGCAGGCTAACTGTCCATTCCCTCATTCTCCCTGCACCCGCTGGGAGCAAGGTTTGGGGAAAAGGCTTTCCTTCCTCTGTTGGTCTTTCGTTTCCTCTTTTCTTCCCCCTCTGCTTGGTGCAGACTTTCATGCTGTTGTTTCAAACATGTGCCATGAACTCGAGCCTCTTGAGGTTGTAAGTGTCCCGAGGAGTGTTGTGAACGCTGTGCTCCCCCCGCACCTCCTGCCCACTCGGGGCAGCCACCCTTCCAGCCTCTGCTCAGGAGTGGTCTTTCAGACACCTCATGTGCATGACATCAGAGAGTCTTTGTCCTTCTGTGTCTGACTGGCTTCACTTGAAGTGATGTCCTCCAGCGAGTTCCTGTTGAGGCTCAGAGCTCATGAACCTGACCAGTACCTATGAGGACACGGGTTCGACCCTTGGCCTTGCCCAGTGGGTGAAGAATCCCGCATTGCGGTGAGCTGCGGCAGAGGTCCCAGACGCGGCTGGTATCCAGCTTGGCTGTGGCTGTGGTGTCGGCCGGTGGCCACAGCTCTGATTTGCCGCCTCGCCTGGGAATTTCCATCTGCTGCGGGGGCAGCCCTCAAGCCCAAAAGTGAATCAGTCAATAATGTCCTGGAGTTCTCTGTGCATTGCTGCAATGGGTAGGGTTTCCTTCTTCTGTGACAACGGAATACCTTGCTATGGTCTGTATCCACCCCGTTGTCTTTCTCAGTCTGTGTGCCCGTGGACACTGGGGCTCTGTTTCTGTTGGGCTCTTGTGTATGGCGCTGCCGTGATCCTGGGATGGCAGGTCTCTTTACCCGACACTGATGGATCTTCCTTTACATGTCCATGCAGCAGTGGGATTGCAGGGTCCTGCCGTGGTGTTTCCCGTCCTGGCTGGCCCCGTTGACATTCCCTGCTACAGTGTCCAGAAGTCCCAGGCAGTCACATCTTCCCAAACATCTGTTCAGGTTTGAAAACACTCCGTGTCCTACCAGGTGGGAGGTGATACCTCGTGGTGCCTTTGCTTTGCCTTTCCATTGTGATAGGCGACTTTGGGAAACTTGCCCTCTGTGTGCTGCTCTCTGTGGTCTTCTTGGACGGTGGGTCTCTCCCAGGCTTCCACTCATCTACAACTGAGGTATTTGCCTTTTGATTCAATTGATTTGTAGTTGTTTCCCATATATTCCAAATATGAGCCCCTGTTTCAAATACAAGATTTACAAATATCCTCTTCTGTAGGTTGTCTTTCCATTCAGTGGATTGTTAGACACTGTCCTTTCTGTTTGTTTCTATTTTAATGGAGGTACAGTGTTGTTTCACTCTCTGCTGTGGAGCAACGTTCCCCAGTCGTGTGTGTCCATTAACATATGTTCCTTTTTTGATATTATTGCCGTCTGAGATCAGGTCGATTACAGGAGATTGGATCTCGTTCTCCGTGTGCTGCAACAGGAGGACCTTGTTGTCTCTCCATTCTCAATGCCGTAGTTGGCATCAACTGCCCCCAAACTCCCAGTCCGTGCCCTTCACAACCACAAGTCTGTTCTCTGCGTCCGTGGGTTCTGTGGACAGGTTCCTTTGTGCCGTGCTTTAGATTCCACCTCTAAGTGAGATCAGGTGGTATCCGTCTTTCTCTTTGTCACGTACTTCACTTTGCACGAGAATCTCCCGATCCATCCCTATTGTTTTGAGTGGCATTGGTTTCTTCTTCGATTTTCTGGCTGAGTCGTGAATTCCATCATCTATGTGGACCACATCATCATGAGCCATTCATCTGTCTGTGGACATGAGGTGGCTTCCCTGTCTTGGCTGTTGTGAACAGTGCTGCCATAAACATAGAGGGGCATATGTCTTTTTCCTGGATACATTTGTCCTGATATTTCCCAGGGTGCTCGGCTTGCTAGGTCGCATGCCCTGCTGTGTTCAGTTTTCGCAGGACCCTCCATGGTGTCTTCCATAGTGGTTGTACCAGTGTACGTTCGCATCGGCAATGCTGGGGCGGGGGAGCCTTTTCTCCACCCGTATCTGCGACCGACACCAGAGCTCTCGGCAACGCTGGATCCTTAACCCCCTCAGCGAGGCCAGGGATCAACCCCGCAAGCTCGTGGTTCCTAGTCGGATTCGTTTCCGCTGTGCCCTGACGGGAACTCCTGGGTGGTTTCTTTGCTGTTGTTGTTGTGGAGGTGTATGAGTTTTCTTTATATATGTTTTGGAGGTGAACCTCACGGGCAGTGGTCCCTTTCTCCTCAGTGCTTCTGTAGAGCTGCTGTCCACAGTGTGCCAGCCACTGGCCAGAAGGAGCCATTTCTGCTTAATTGAGTTCAGTCAGTAGTTAGGTCTGCCTCTTGCAGTGAACAGAATAAAGCAGCCTATGGTTCACTCCCAGGGGCCACCACACAAGTGTGTCCATGCAGCTGGAATTTCAGGTGTGTCACCCTGGAGCTGAGGCCTCCAGATGGACTCGTAGAAGGGAGATGTGTAAGGCTCCATCCCTCAGCAGCCCACGATCTCTGAAGGTTTGCCACTGTGGCCAATGTTTTATGGAAGCTTCTGAGGCCGTAGAGCAGAGGGAAGTTCTGAGCACACGGAGGACAAGCCAGGGTGGTGCTGTGTGGCCGCAAACAACCCTAAGTAGGGGATACGTGTGGGGGACAGGCTCTAACACCTTGATTCCTTATGTCTGTGTCTCTGCAGTATGTTTCATGGAGAGTCTGAGTGACAGCAACCATGATGAAAGTGATACAGGTAAGAACAGCTCTCAGGTAGGAGCCAATGGGAGAGGGATCCCGGGACACTTGGGTGACGCCTGCTGCTTGGAGTGTGGGGCAGGTGAGTCTGAAACTTAAAAACAGAAAGAAATTGATGTAAAGATGTTCACCGCCTACTTTAATAAGGAGAGGGAGCAGATATGAGATGCCTGAATGTTGGCATCTGTGCTCACCTTGTGTGGAAGGGTCTCAGTCCATGGAGCAGAGGGACGGTCTGGGCACCTGGAGGAAAAACCAGGGTGATGCTCTGTACCCGTAGTCACCTCAGGGAAGCCGGAGAAACGGGAGGGCCACTCTTTCTAACTCCTTGATTCCCCTGATGGTGTGTTTCTACAGACTCAGTGGTGGAGAGCCTGAGCAGCCGCCAGGATGAGGAGGCTGCAGGTAGGGAAGAGCACGCAGCTGGGATCCAGTGGGAGAGGGTTCCTGGGAGCACCTGGGTTCCGCCTGCTGCCGGGAGAGGGAGGAAGTGGGGGATAGGACTTGGCGGGTGGGTGGGTGGGTGGCCTAATGAGTGGCACTCTGCTGTGGTGTTTTCCCCTGTGAAATGGATACCACGAAGAAGACTTGGGTCCCTGGTCTTTGTTGTGCTGTGTTTGTATTCCTCTCTCCTTTTCTTTGAGAGGGAGAATCGATTTTCCCTCCCAAAGCTGCTCCTTCCTGCTTTGGTCTCTGCCCGTTGTGCAAGTTTGCTTTGTGATTGGCACCGTGAGGGCCCAGTGCACAAGAGCTGTTGACTTGGTTTCCTTTATTGGCCTTGAGGGACCTGAAGTGGTGGCACCTGAAGTGGTGGCACCTTGACCCTGGAGACCAAGTTGGTCGAGTGAGTGTCAGGTGGTGGGTGAGAAGGCAGCTCTCTGGCTCTGCATGTTTGGGATTTCTGGCCTCCCTGTCCTATTGTGTCCTCACGGTGTGTCCTGAGGGAAGGGATGTTCGCAGAGTTGGATGAGTTAAAGGAGGCATACTTGGAGTTCCAGTGGTTAAGGAATCCAACTAGGAACCATGAGATTGCGGGTTCGATCGCTGGCCTCACTCAGTGAGTTAAGGATCCAGTAATGCCGTGAGCTGTGGTGTAGGTGGCAGATGCAGCTGGGATCCTGCCTTGCTGTGGCTCTGACATAAAATGGCAGCTACGGCTCCTATTAGACCCCTAGCCTGGGAACCTCCATATGGCATGTGTGTGGCCCTAAAAAGCAACAAGTATCAATAGAAAAAAAAAAATAGAGAAATCAGGCAGCACAGAGAAGGAAATATCGTGCAACTCAACATATAGGCGGTAACCAGACTCGGCAGAGTGTCAGAGATGGAAAGTAGAAATGGCCAAGACCTGGCAGCAGGGCTGAAGGGGGAGTCATTCCTGAATGGGTGCAGAGGTCCTATGAGTTATGATGAGAAAAGTTGTTATGGACAGTGGTGCAAAGTACATAGCATTGGGAAGGCCTGCTCTCCCCGTGAGTTTCCTATTGCCAAAGTATTCCAAAGAGAAGCATTATGTATCTAAGAAAAGAAAAGAGGCGAAACATCCCAGAGGATGGCGTGTGAACACAGGAGCACCCTGTGGGAAGAGTAGGGAAGCTGAAATGATCTCCTGCCATTTCAGAAGATGGAGGAATGTGGCTGGAGAGGAAAATGGGCAGGAGGATTCACGAGACTCTGTCATGGCAGCAGAGCCTGCATGCTCGTGTTGGCCATTTCTCAGATGGAGAATATGCCACGGAGAGGTTCCCTTTAGCAAGAGAGGCAGAGGCTCCCTTTCTCAGGTCTTTCAAGGTGCTCTCTGCCGTCCTTCAAAACGTTTACCCGGGAGGATGGGCCAAGAGAAGCTCCATCCGTGCTTCATCCCACCCCCACCCCTTGACTCTCAGCCCATGTCCAGTCAGGTGAGGTGCCCAGAGTACCTCCCGAGCAGCACCACCGCCTTGCTGACAGTGACTGTGTGTCCCCCTAGCAACCCTCGATGATGTTGTGGAGGCCGGCGGGAGTGAGAAGACGGAGGAAGAGGCCCTGGCTGGGGCAAATGAGGAGGAGGTGGGGCCGGGAACTGAGAAGGTGCAGGAGGAGGCTGCCTGCATTGACGAGGCAGAGGAGGAGGCAGGCCCATCCCTTGAAAATGACGAGGAGTCCCCAGCCAGCGACCTGGTTGAGCAGGAAGACCAGCTTGCCCCCAAGGTAAGCTCACCTTTCTTGATCGGAGATTTAAAAAGGTGCCTCCTTTCTTCTTGGATGTGCCTACTTCAGAAAAGGAAATCTGAGCAAGTCCATTATAGAGGATATATGCACATTCCTCTGTGGAGGAATGTTGAGTCAAAGTTTGGTACCAACCAATAACTCCTTCCAAGGGGCATTGGCAAAAGGGACCACATCAGTTCCCAAGTGTACATAGGGAGCATTTGTCTTTGAAGAAGCCTGAATGTTTTGTTTTGTTGTCTTTTTGCCTTTTCTAGGGCCACTCCTGTGGCATATGGAGGTTCCCAGGCTCAGGGTCAAACCAGAGCTGTAGCCACCGGCCTGCGCCAGAGCCACAGCAACGCGGGATCCGAGCAACGTCTGCAACCTACACCTCAGCTCACGGCAATGCCGCATCCTTAACCCACTGAGCAAGGCCAGGGATCGAACCCGCAACCTCATGGTTCCTGGTCGGATTCGTTAACCACTGCGCCACGACGGGAACTCCAAAGAAGCCTGAATGTTTTTTAAATGAACGTGGACTTGGGAGGTCTTCCATGAAAAGCTGGTGCCTTTTCCACAGGTGTCTTTGCTGTCTTCTTTTGGGGAAACAGACTCAACTCTGCCTTCTGTCTGTGTGCCTGCGGTCCGCAACCACAGGAAGACCTGTGGCCACAGTGCAGAGGATGCTGTGACACTCACAGTGTTTTCTTTTCTCTCATCACAGGTGGACGGGATGGACGATGAAAGCCGTAAGTATTCTGGAACCCGGCTCTGCTGAGGAGAAGTCCAGGTGTTGAGGAAGGGCGGGGGGTGCTTTCCTGCCCCTTTGGTTGCAGAGACACCCTGATTCTGGGTTCCTCCTGGGAAAGGGGGTGAAGGATGGGGTGAAAGAGACTGACTTCCCACAAAAGGGCCATCCCAAGTCCTCGGGTCCCTGGAGGAAAGGAGGCTCTTTGTATGGTGGGGGTAGGTGTCCGGGAACATTGGGGGGTGTGCGTGTGAGGGCCTGTTGGTGTGATTGTGAACCAGTGTGAGTGGGTGTGTTTTGTGGGGAGTCACTTGTGCCTTAGCACCACATAGCTGTCCAGTTTCTCGTTGAACAGTCTCATGATGACCGCAGGCTAACTGTCCATTCCCTCATTCTCCCTGCACCCGCTGGGAGCAAGGTTTGGGGAAAAGGCTTTCCTTCCTCTGTTGGTCTTTCGTTTCCTCTTTTCTTCCCCCTCTGCTTGGTGCAGACTTTCATGCTGTTGTTTCAAACATGTGCCATGAACTCGAGCCTCTTGAGGTTGTAAGTGTCCCGAGGAGTGTTGTGAACGCTGTGCTCCCCCCGCACCTCCTGCCCACTCGGGGCAGCCACCCTTCCAGCCTCTGCTCAGGAGTGGTCTTTCAGACACCTCATGTGCATGACATCAGAGAGTCTTTGTCCTTCTGTGTCTGACTGGCTTCACTTGAAGTGATGTCCTCCAGCGAGTTCCTGTTGAGGCTCAGAGCTCATGAACCTGACCAGTACCTATGAGGACACGGGTTCGACCCTTGGCCTTGCCCAGTGGGTGAAGAATCCCGCATTGCGGTGAGCTGCGGCAGAGGTCCCAGACGCGGCTGGTATCCAGCTTGGCTGTGGCTGTGGTGTCGGCCGGTGGCCACAGCTCTGATTTGCCGCCTCGCCTGGGAATTTCCATCTGCTGCGGGGGCAGCCCTCAAGCCCAAAAGTGAATCAGTCAATAATGTCCTGGAGTTCTCTGTGCATTGCTGCAATGGGTAGGGTTTCCTTCTTCTGTGACAACGGAATACCTTGCTATGGTCTGTATCCACCCCGTTGTCTTTCTCAGTCTGTGTGCCCGTGGACACTGGGGCTCTGTTTCTGTTGGGCTCTTGTGTATGGCGCTGCCGTGATCCTGGGATGGCAGGTCTCTTTACCCGACACTGATGGATCTTCCTTTACATGTCCATGCAGCAGTGGGATTGCAGGGTCCTGCCGTGGTGTTTCCCGTCCTGGCTGGCCCCGTTGACATTCCCTGCTACAGTGTCCAGAAGTCCCAGGCAGTCACATCTTCCCAAACATCTGTTCAGGTTTGAAAACACTCCGTGTCCTACCAGGTGGGAGGTGATACCTCGTGGTGCCTTTGCTTTGCCTTTCCATTGTGATAGGCGACTTTGGGAAACATGCCCTCTGTGTGCTGCTCTCTGTGGTCTTCTTGGACGGTGGGTCTCTCCCAGGCTTCCACTCATCTACAACTGAGGTATTTGCCTTTTGATTCAATTGATTTGTAGTTGTTTCCCATATATTCCAAATATGAGCCCCTGTTTCAAATACAAGATTTACAAATATCCTCTTCTGTAGGTTGTCTTTCCATTCAGTGGATTGTTAGACACTGTCCTTTCTGTTTGTTTCTATTTTAATGGAGGTACAGTGTTGTTTCACTCTCTGCTGTGGAGCAACGTTCCCCAGTCGTGTGTGTCCATTAACGTATGTTCCTTTTTTGATATTATTGCCGTCTGAGATCAGGTCGATTACAGGAGATTGGATCGCGTTCTCCGTGTGCTGCAACAGGAGGACCTTGTTGTCTCTCCATTCTCAATGCCGTAGTTGGCATCAACTGCCCCCAAACTCCCAGTCCGTGCCCTTCACAACCACAAGTCTGTTCTCTGCGTCCGTGGGTTCTGTGGACAGGTTCCTTTGTGCCGTGCTTTAGATTCCACCTCTAAGTGAGATCAGGTGGTATCCGTCTTTCTCTTTGTCACGTACTTCACTTTGCACGAGAATCTCCCGATCCATCCCTATTGTTTTGAGTGGCATTGGTTTCTTCTTCGATTTTCTGGCTGAGTCGTGAATTCCATCATCTATGTGGACCACATCGTCATGAGCCATTCATCTGTCTGTGGACATGAGGTGGCTTCCCTGTCTTGGCTGTTGTGAACAGTGCTGCCATAAACATAGAGGGGCATATGTCTTTTTCCTGGATACATTTGTCCTGATATTTCCCAGGGTGCTCGGCTTGCTAGGTCGCATGCCCTGCTGTGTTCAGTTTTCGCAGGACCCTCCATGGTGTCTTCCATAGTGGTTGTACCAGTGTACGTTCGCATCGGCAATGCTGGGGCGGGGGAGCCTTTTCTCCACCCGTATCTGCGACCGACACCAGAGCTCTCGGCAACGCTGGATCCTTAACCCCCTCAGCGAGGCCAGGGATCAACCCCGCAAGCTCGTGGTTCCTAGTCGGATTCGTTTCCGCTGTGCCCTGACGGGAACTCCTGGGTGGTTTCTTTGCTGTTGTTGTTGTGGAGGTGTATGAGTTTTCTTTATATATGTTTTGGAGGTGAACCTCACGGGCAGTGGTCCCTTTCTCCTCAGTGCTTCTGTAGAGCTGCTGTCCACAGTGTGCCAGCCACTGGCCAGAAGGAGCCATTTCTGCTTAATTGAGTTCAGTCAGTAGTTAGGTCTGCCTCTTGCAGTGAACAGAATAAAGCAGCCTATGGTTCACTCCCAGGGGCCACCACACAAGTGTGTCCATGCAGCTGGAATTTCAGGTGTGTCACCCTGGAGCTGAGGCCTCCAGATGGACTCGTAGAAGGGAGATGTGTAAGGCTCCATCCCTCAGCAGCCCACGATCTCTGAAGGTTTGCCACTGTGGCCAATGTTTTATGGAAGCTTCTGAGGCCGTAGAGCAGAGGGAAGTTCTGAGCACACGGAGGACAAGCCAGGGTGGTGCTGTGTGGCCGCAAACAACCCTAAGTAGGGGATACGTGTGGGGGACAGGCTCTAACACCTTGATTCCTTATGTCTGTGTCTCTGCAGTATGTTTCATGGAGAGTCTGAGTGACAGCAACCATGATGAAAGTGATACAGGTAAGAACAGCTCTCAGGTAGGAGCCAATGGGAGAGGGATCCCGGGACACTTGGGTGACGCCTGCTGCTTGGAGTGTGGGGCAGGTGAGTCTGAAACTTAAAAACAGAAAGAAATTGATGTAAAGATGTTCACCGCCTACTTTAATAAGGAGAGGGAGCAGATATGAGATGCCTGAATGTTGGCATCTGTGCTCACCTTGTGTGGAAGGGTCTCAGTCCATGGAGCAGAGGGAAGGTCTGGGCACCTGGAGGAAAAACCAGGGTGATGCTCTGTACCCGTAGTCACCTCAGGGAAGCCGGAGAAACGGGAGGGCCACTCTTTCTAACTCCTTGATTCCCCTGATGGTGTGTTTCTACAGACTCAGTGGTGGAGAGCCTGAGCAGCCGCCAGGATGAGGAGGCTGCAGGTAGGGAAGAGCACGCAGCTGGGATCCAGTGGGAGAGGGTTCCTGGGAGCACCTGGGTTCCGCCTGCTGCCGGGAGAGGGAGGAAGTGGGGGATAGGACTTGGCGGGTGGGTGGGTGGGTGGCCTAATGAGTGGCACTCTGCTGTGGTGTTTTCCCCTGTGAAATGGATACCACGAAGAAGACTTGGGTCCCTGGTCTTTGTTGTGCTGTGTTTGTATTCCTCTCTCCTTTTCTTTGAGAGGGAGAATCGATTTTCCCTCCCAAAGCTGCTCCTTCCTGCTTTGGTCTCTGCCCGTTGTGCAAGTTTGCTTTGTGATTGGCACCGTGAGGGCCCAGTGCACAAGAGCTGTTGACTTGGTTTCCTTTATTGGCCTTGAGGGACCTGAAGTGGTGGCACCTGAAGTGGTGGCACCTTGACCCTGGAGACCAAGTTGGTCGAGTGAGTGTCAGGTGGTGGGTGAGAAGGCAGCTCTCTGGCTCTGCATGTTTGGGATTTCTGGCCTCCCTGTCCTATTGTGTCCTCACGGTGTGTCCTGAGGGAAGGGATGTTCGCAGAGTTGGATGAGTTAAAGGAGGCATACTTGGAGTTCCAGTGGTTAAGGAATCCAACTAGGAACCATGAGATTGCGGGTTCGATCCCTTGCCTCACTCGGTGTCTTAAATATCCAGCATTTTTGTGAGCTATGGTGTTTGTCGCAGATACAGCTTGCATCCTGTATTTCGTGGCTGTGGTTTCGACTGGCAGCTGCAGCTCCCATTTTGTCCCTAGCCTGGGAACCTCCATATCCTGTCAGAGTTGCCCTAGAATAAAGAAAAAGGCAAAAATAGTATAAAATAAAATAAAGGAGAAGTCATCTGGGGTTGCTGCATAGGATCCAGTACCCTTGAGTCCTGTCCACCTGCACAGCTGACCCCAGGCTGCTGTCATGACTCTCCTCCCCTCTGGGAGAGGTCCATGTCCAGCTGCCCAAAGAGACCACCCCTGGCCAGCAGGAATTTGGGGGACTGTGTGAAGGAGCTGCTGGCCTTGCTTCAGACCCTTTCTCTCCTGGCCCTGTGACCTCATCTCCTGGGATTGACCATGTCCCAGACAGAGCCTCTGGCAGCAGGACCAGGTGGTCACAGCTCCTGTTGGATCCCCCTCTTCGCATCAGACTGCTATCCCCTGATCCCCAAATCCCAGTCATGTTGACCCTGTGTCCCTTCCTAGCCTGGCCCTGGTCTCCTCCCTCCCAGGTCCCCGAGGCTCAGGCCAAATGGAGGCAGGTGGTGAGCATTCACATCGGGTCTGTACTGAACCAATCTCAGCCTGAGAGAAGTGACACAGGGTCCTTTCCCTCTGAGTTTGTGTCAGCCTCTCTAAGGCCTCCCTCATGTCGGGGCTCCAGAAAACAATCAAGATGAAGGCATCTATCCCTCAGTGCTCATGTACGAAGAGTGGCTCACCTGGCCCAGCCCTGCATCCTTGTGGATGCTTAGTGCTCCTGGCATCACACAGAAGACATGGCAGGATCCCAACCTGAGTGGGAATTTCCAGGGTCTGGGTCTTCCCTCAGTCTCTGTAAGGCCCAGGGATGGCCTGGGCCATCCCATGCCACCCATTCTCAAACTGAGGTTGGAACTTCTGTAAATTCTTTGACATAGATGACAAGTTCAAATGCAGCAACCCCTGAGGCAATTCAGTTCTGTCTTCTCTTGGGAAAAGTGAAAGGCTAGGATTCAAATTTGTTGTATTCCTTTCAGTGACTTTTCACTGTGTCATCTAATAACATGAATGTAACTTGTTTTAGTACACTTTCAAAAGCATTGTCTTCTCAGAGTTCCTGCTGTGGCTCAGTGGGTTAAAAACAGGACATGGTGTCCATGAAGATGCAGGTTCAATCCCTGGCCTCGCTCAGTCAGTTGAAGAATCTGGCATTGCTGCAAGCTGTGGCATACATTGCAAAGGCGATTCAAATCCCACCTTGTGGCATCTGTTTTAGGCCTGCAGAGGCAGCTTGTCCCTGACCCCTAGCCCATGAACGTCCATATGCTGCAGGTGTGGCTGAAAAAAGAAAAAGAGAATACCTTTCTTCTATATACTTTTCATGCAGCAATAGAATAAAAAGATAAATTTATATTTCTACTACCACATCTTCATGATTTTTTGAAACTCTTAATACTGAAAAATATTTATTGAATTTCTTTTGCTATAGATTATTTACTGTATTGTGTTAGTTTCAGGTGTACAGCTTCAAATTCTTTTTCTTTACAGGTTATGAGAAGATATTGCATAGAGTTCCATGTGCTACACAGTGAATCCTTGTTGCTTCTCTATTAATCTCACACTCCCAATTGATCCCTTCCCTTCCTTTCCCTTTCCCCTTTGCTAATGGAAGTTTGCTTCCCATGTCTGTGCGTTGTTTCAGTTTTGTAAAAAAGCTGGATTGTAGTCATGTTTCAGATTCAGCATAGAAGTGTTAGAACTTTCATCTTTGTCTAACTTACTTCACGTAGTATGATAATCTCTAGGTCTGTCCATGTTGCTGCAAATTGCATGGCTTCATTCTTTCTTATGGCTGAGTGTGACTCCTATATATACATGAAGTATTTTTTGAAGAAGTGAGGTATTTTTGTACCTATTTCTGCTGTACAGCGAAGGGACCCAGTCACACCTATTTATACATTATTTTTCTCTTCTTATGTTCCATTGTGTTCTCTCCAAAGAGACTGAATACAGTTCCCTGTGCTACAGCATAGGGCCTCATTGCTTATCCATCCTAAATGTAAGCGTTTGCATCGACCAACCCCAAATTCCCAGTCCATCCCACTTCCTCTCCCCTCCCCCTTGGCTCCCCACACGTCTGTCCTCTAGATCTGTGAGTCTGTTTCTGTTCTGGAGATATGTTCCTTTGTGCCCTATCTTGGCTTCTGCATGGAAGTGATGTCATGTGGTATTTGTCATTGTCTTTCTGACTTGTGCCACATACCATGATAACTTTAGTGGCATCGCTGTTGCTGCCAGTGGCATTGTTTCTTTCTTGTACACAGCTGAGTGGTACGACATTGTATATGTGTACCCCATCGTCTTCATCCATCCATCTGTTGGTGGACATTTAGATTGCTCCCATGCCTTGGCTCTTGTGAATTGTGCCATGAACATACAGGGGCATGTGTTTTTTGAGGGGGGTTTGGGGTTTTTTTTGTTTTTCATTTTTTTGGGTTTTTACCATTTCTTGGGCCGCTCCCGTGGAATATGGAGGTTCCCAGGCTAGGGGTCAAATCGGAGCTGGAGCTGCTGGCCTACACCACAGCCACAGCAATGCAGGATCTGAGCTGTGTCTGCAAACTACACCACAGCTCATGGCAACGCCGGATCCTTAACCCACTGAGCAAGGCAAGGGATTGAACCCGCAACCTCATGTTTCCTAGTTGGATTCGTTAACCACTGAGCCACGATGGGAACTCCACAGGAGCATGTGTCTTTTTGAGTGAAAGTTTTGTCTGGGTAGATGCCCAGGTGTGGGATCGCTGGATCATATAGGGTAGTACTGTAGTGAGTTTTCTGAGGAACCCCCATACTCTTTTCCAGAGTGGTCACACTGATTTCCACTGCCACCAACAGTGTAGGAGGGTTCCCCTTTCTCCACACCCCCTCCAGCATTTGTTATCTATCAACTTAATGACGGCCATTCTAACAGGTGTGGGGTGGTCCCTCGCTGCAGTTTTGATGTGTAGTCCCCTCGTACCAAGCAAGGTTGAGCATCTCTTCATGTGCCTATTGGCCATCCCTAAGCCTCATCTGGAGAAATGTCTCTTTAGGTCTTCCGGCTCTTTTTGCATTGAGTTGTTTGGTTTTTGTGGTGGTGGATGAGTTGTATGTGTTGTTTCTCTATTTTGAAGGTAAAGCCATTGGTGGGTGAATCATGTACAAATATTCTCTCCTAGAATAGATTTACAAGGAGATCCTGCTGAATAGCATTGAGAACTATGTCTAGATACTCATGTTGCAACAGAAGAAAGGGTGGGGGAAAAACTGTAATTGCAATGTATATATGTAAGGATAACCTGACCCCCTTGCTGTACAGTGGGAAAATAAAAAAAAAAAACAAATATTCTCTCCCATTCTGTGGAGTTTTTCTTTTTTAAAAAAAGGTCTCCTTTGCTGTGCAAACGCTTTTGAGCTTAATTAGTTCCTACTGATTTAGTTGTGTTTTTATTGTCATTATTCTAGGAGGCATATCAAACAAAATCTTGATGCGATTTATGTCCAAGAGCATTCTGCCTGTTGTTCTCTAGGGGTTTTCTAGTATCTGGCCTTACATGGAGGTCGCCCAGCCATTTGGAGTTTATTTCTGTGTATGGTGTTAGTGAATGTTCTCACTGCACTTTTGACAGGTACCTGTCCGGTTTTCCCAGCACTACTGATGGAAGACAATGTCTTTCCTCCAGTGTATGTTCTTGCCTCCTTTGCCATAGAGCAGTTGACCCTTGGTGCTTGGGTTTATTTCTGGGCTTTCTGACTGATCAGTGTTGCTGCTTTTTCGCCAGGATCATAGAGTTGAATGACTGTAGCTTTGTAGTATAGTCTGAATACAGGAAGACTGATTTCTCCACTTCTTCCCCCCCCCCTTGAAAAGCACAAGCGAGAATGGCCAGGAGGTAGAAAGCATTCTCAGGGTAAAAGGAGGTCTTCAGGCCTCTGTCCATTTCTGCCACGCAGGTCTCATGGTTAGTGGTATAAAGCATGGGCTGCAGGGGCTGGTTACCCCTTCCCTTGGGTTATCAGATGTCCTGCTCCTCCCAGGGCCCCACTGGGAGGGACTACATCCTTGTCTCCTGGAGCCTCCCCTTTCCGCTGCATCTGTTTCACTGTGCAGGGATCAGTCCCTTGAAGGCTGCCCAGCCCAATGCACAGGGAACTCGCTCCTGGAGGACAATTGTATTCCCTCTTTGCTAACAGAAAACCTCCTCAGCTAAGCACAGCATAGACGGCAGTGCCACGGGGATCTGAGCCCTGGGGAGTTCCAGGCCCTGAGGAGCCTGACGGACCCACACATCCACCCAGGGGAGCCCTCCTTCCATCTGACTCTGCACCTCCTCGGTGATGGCATCCCTGTGTTTGTGTTGCAGACTCCTCTGGGACACCTTGAAGCCTCAGCCTGGGACTGGAAGAGTCCAAAAGTTTCCATCTTGACCAGGATACAAGATTGACCTCACTCTTCATCTATTACGAGCCAACTTTAGTATAAGCTTAGTTCTTTATTGTCTAGATTTAGTATTAAGTTCTGATACATGTTTACTACTTGGTATATAAGATTTTGGTAGAATGTAAGATTGTGTATTAAATAATTGTTACCTATCCATTTGCTTTTTTTAAAACTAGTTTTCGATAAAATAAACACAGGTATAGGAAAGCCCCCTTAAGCAGAGGTAGAACTTAATGCACTGGAGTCAGGCAGTCACCCTAGTGTCCACCCCCTGTCCTGTCACCCGCATCAGTCCTGACTGAAGAAGGGGACTGTGGATTTAGTCCTGACCAACTGCCCTCAAGCCAGTTTCTTTCCAAGGATTCTGTGGCCTCATGTCGGTTTGTACCTTTGACCATGGGAACTCTGTCACGCTCCCTCTTTCAGGATGACATGGTTGGCCGAGCCTTGCATGCCCAGACCCTGGCTGCTGGAACATCCATATCCCACCTTTTCCCTCCTCATGTCTCTGACATGTTTCTTTATATCCCATGCCTGGAGTTGGTATTTTTAAAACATGTAGAGTGACACCGAATGAGACACAGATAAAAACTGTAAAAGTAATTTTAATAAAGTACACTTTGATTGCAAAGCAAGTGTGTTTTGTGTTAATGGATCCCTTGGGAGGATAAAGAATGGCATACCCAAGTATGGAAGGCAGAGATAGGAAACATGAGAGAAGGCATGAACGTGCAGATTTTTCGGCAAAGGCCAAGAGAAACATTTCTTTGTCCACAGAAGGAAGATGTGGTGCTGCAGAATTGGGTGGCAAGAGTATTTTCTCTATTCCAAAATCTGAGAGTGATCCCAAGGTTAACACTTTTTCCCTCCCCAGAATGCGTTGTCACACCTTTCCATTGTCCACGCATCGTCGTGCTCTGCTCTCCCTGCCTTGTAGGACTCTGGGTTCTGCATGATCAGGGTTGCACCTGAAACAACAAAGAAAGAGAGGGAAAGACCAGCTGTCTTTGCCTTGGCTTCTCAAACCCCTCGGGCTCTCCTGGGCTTCCTGGCTTTCCGTGTCTAAAGATGCTCCTAGTGGGAAGCTGAGTCCTGGTCATTCAGATAGGACGTGGGATGGCCAAACTGGGTTCACCCCTGGGAACAGACTTTGCACACTTCCCCAGGTTGTAATGCACATCCCGGCCCCAACCCCACCTACCCCCATGCTCCAGTGCTTCTACTGGGCGACCACAAAAAGAGGAGGCTTTTTCCACCGTCCACCAGCAACAAAAACAGAGGAGACAGAGACCAAAAGGAAGACAGACAGGGAGAGAGAGAGAGGGCTGAGCATAAAATGGGGAGAAAGTGGAAACAAGAGTGAGAGAAAGACACCAAAAATTCAGAGAGAAAGAGAGGGAAGAGAGGCAGTTGACATAGTGGCCTTAGCATCGGGCTCAAGTCACCCCTAGTGACCAAAGCTGTCACAAGTCTGAGCTATCTCAAGGTGTTTTTCGTCCTGGTGAAGCATCTCCCCTGGGGAAGCCATTCTGAAGTTGGCAGAGGGGTTGAGGGGCCTGCAGCTCCTGGGGTCCCTGCTGGGCCGATCAGGTCAGGTTCTCCCCCAGATTTCCACAGACACTCACCCAGCATCTGAAGGGGATGCAGTCCATCCAAAAAGATGTGCTCCCAACCATGCTGCTTGAAGAGCCCCAAGAAGGGACCCAAGACACCTGCCTTTCATGTTCTGGGAACCAGACAGCTATCAGCAGGATACTCCTAGCATGGACTGCTCTAATGCAGTCAGGTCAAGCCAGGAAGCATGGCTGAGAGCTAAAAGAAGAGCTGTTGGCCAAAGGGAAAGGAAACTCCAATAAGGTGCGAAGTACAGTGATAGACCCTCAGGCTCCAAGATCAACAGAGACTGGACGTGCAGAGTTCCCTCTGCCTCCCACAGCAGAACCTTGGTCTGCACTGGCCTTGGGCACCTGCCAGCGTGAGTTACCTGCTCCTCTCAGTGCCCCAAAATGAATACCAGTTGCAAAGTTGGCTGGGCCTCTCACCCAACCCGACACCACCCTATGCCCTGAAATCAGCAACCCCTCTTTTTAAATCAAGTGAGCAGGCTTTGAGTCATCAGCACCCTTCAGACCTGAGATCCAGACAAATCAAGGACCACCCAGCTTGTATCCACATGACCTGGATTCAGGTAGCTTCCTTCTAACGAGGGTGCCACAGAGGAGGAAGAGGCTCAGACGGAGAAGGAAGAAGGCGAGTGTGGAGCTCTCTGGAGAGAAAGGGCACAGGGATGAGCACAGCCTGCCCCCAAAATACCACCACGTGGACACACTGTGCTCATGACCAGAAGCCAAATTCCATGCCAGCCTGATTCTAGGAAGCTGCACCTCCAGGATTCAAGCCAGGTACATCTGGACCAAGAATGCTGCCTCCAAGTCATCAAAGGGCCCTCAGAGCCCCCTGATAGCCTGTCCAACTCTCTAGGCACTGGGCTGCCCAACCAGACAGGAATGGAACCACAGGTGTGAAAGGGGAACTATGTCCCCTCTCTGAGTTGAGGCAAAGAGGGCCAGAGTATCAGAGGCTGCATGTACCCAGGTGCAAGGCCCTGGGCACTTCCATGAGGTTCAACCCACCTGTCTCCAACCCCATCTCTGAGCCTGAAGGCACAGCCAGGGAGCTGCAGAGGGACTCTGCTGGTGTCTGGCACCATCTGGTGGCCATGTGCTCTGAGACCAATGCTCCACTTTTCCTACTGTTTCCTAATACAGACCCCCTGTCCCCACTGGCCTTGGGGCATTTGCCAGCATGACTTCCTTAACCCTCTCCCTCTCAGTACACTGAGAAGCACTGCAGGTGGGGATAAGCCTATCTCAAGGTCTCCCAGGGCTCTCTCCCCACTCGAAACCACCCCACTCGCTGAAATCTGTGAGCCTTGCCTTTTTTTGTGTGTGTCTTTTTAGGGCAGTATCCTTGGCATGTGGAGGTTCCCAAGTTAGGGGTCTAATTGGAGCTGTAGCTGCCAGCCTACACCAGAGCCACAGCAATGCAGGATCCGAGCCGAGTCTGTGACTGACACCACAGCTCATGGCAACATGGGGTCCTTAACCCACTGAGTGAAGCCAGGGATCAAACCTTTGTCCTCATGGGTGCTAGTCAGATTCATTTCTGCTGAAACACGATGGGAACTCCTGGCACTGCATTTCTAAACATTCATACTGAACCATCAGGAAAAGAACGAAAACAACCCTATTCACCACTGCATCCAAAAGAACAAGGAGTTCACACTGGGTTGCAAAGGGATCGGTGGCGCCTTGGGACCCCTGGGAGGCACGTTCCATCACAGAGGGTTAAGGATCCAGTGTTGGAGCAAGACAGCAGAAGCATAAGAGGACACGCTCACCCTCTCCCACAAACACATCAGAAAAACACATCTGCACGTACAATGACTCGCACAGAACATCCACTGCCTGCTGGCAGAGGAACCTAAACCTCCAAAAAGGGCAACTCTTGAGAGAACTGGGAAGAACCAAAGACAAAAAGAGAGGGTAAAGGAATCAGGGCGGGACTAGCATTCCTGAGAGGGAGCTCTGAAGGAGAAAAGGATCCCACCTCCTGGGAAGGCAGCTAACTGACAGGGAGATAAGCTGAGATGGAGGAATCTCAAAGTCACCACGAAAAGCACAGCAGCTGGACTGAGGAAGGCAAAGCAGAGTGAGAGCTGCATCTGAACCACTGGCCGGGACACCCCAGCCAGAGATGCGCAGACAGGGGCTGGGTGCTGAGACTCTGGCTCCAGAGGGGAGTCCTGGGGAGAGGACTGAGGCTGGCATGTGGGGACAGCCTGAGGGGCTAAGCAGCTGTGCAGCACAGGCTGAGGAGAGGAATGCCAGGGCAGAGGGAATCCAGGAGAAGGGCCAACCCACACGAGAGGCCAGGCACCATTGCTGGGGAAGGGAGGGGCATGGGTGGACCCAAAGGAAGCTCCAGGCACCAGAGCTGCCCATGCCCCAGGCTCAGAGGACCAGGTGGCTCTGTGCAGGTTCCCAGCAGGCGGTGAGAAGCCTCTTGCTCCTCGAAGGGAGACTGGGCACTTCTTCTGCAGGCTGCCAGTGGTCAGGCACCTCTTGTGTGGCCTAAGAGCATCAGGGGGCTGAGTGCTGTGTGGTGCCTCTTGCACCATCTACAGGCAGCAGGGACAGGCCTCAGCGGTTGCCTCAGAGGCCAGAGAGAAGCATGGCCTGCCACCACTGGGGACATGTGAGTGGGCTCCACCTGCAGTCACCTCAGGGGTTGGCAAAAAGAAGAGGGCACTGCACCCAAGCACCATACACTTTTGCTCTCACTCCCCTGGGAACACACCTGCCCTGCAGCTGCCATTGCCAAATGCTCTGGGCAGCACCCAGAGATGGTCATCTGTCCCTTCCCAAGACCCTACAACTAGGAGCAGCTGGCGCAGCACCTCCTGTGGGGGATAGGCAGAACAGGGTGCTTCTTGTATGGTCTGCATGTGGTGGGGGCAAACCACCACAGTTATCTCTGACTCCAGAGGCAGTCATGGCCCGCTCCCACTAGGGGTCCCTGAACAAGCACCACCTCACCTGTGGTTCCAATCACCTCAGAGGAGGGCATTGCAATTGAACACTGCTGCTGCTACTGCCAAATGCTCTGGACTCCTCGTAGATCTGCCTAGAGCTCATTACCACTTACTCGGACCCTGCAACTATGAGTAGCCTGTACCACATTCCTGCAGGTCCTTGCTGCTGTTTTGAACCCAATGACCAGGCACTGACTGCTGGCCCTACCCACTTCCTCCTTCTCCCTGAAAACACACTGAGTGTCCTGGAAATAACAGTCTGCTCACACCAAAGAAAGAGACAGAAACTATTCAAACTCGCACACCAAAAATAGCCACCCTCCCCCCCCCAAAAAAAAAAGAATACATAGAAGTAGCCTTGCAAGACTACAGTTTGGCTTCCCTAAACTCACAGACAAAGAAAAACATAAGCAAGATGAAGACGCTCAGAAACCAATCCCAGTTAAAGGAAAAGAGGAATTCACCTAAAGAAGTCAACAATGAAACAGACCTCTGAAGTCTGACAGACATTGAGTTCAAAAGGGAGATAGTGAAAATACTGAAGGAATTAATGCTGATCAAGGAATTAAGAGAGGATATGAATAGTAATGCAGATTCCTTTAGAAAGGAACTAGAAAATATAAGAAGGAGCCATGAAAAACTAGAAAATTCATGTGCAGAGATGCAAACTGAGCTAAAGGCACTAAAAAGCAGAATGAATGATGCAGAGAAATTAGTGACTTGGAAGACAGAATAATGGAAATCACCCAATCAGGACAGCAGACAGGAAACCAAATGAAAAAACATGAAAGCAATATAAGATATCTGTGGGATAATATAAAGCAGGCCAATCTACAAATAATAGGAATTCTAGAAGGAGAAGAAAAAAAGGGGGAATTGAAAATGTGTTTGAAGAAATGATGTCTGAAAAATTTCCAAATCTAAAGGAAACTGATATGAAGATACAGGAAGTACAGAGGGCCCCAAACAAGGTGAACTCAAACAGGCCCACGCCAAAACATAAGAAAAATGGCAAAAGTTAAAGATCAAGAGAGGATTCTAAAGGCAGCAAGAGAAAAGCAAAGCATTAATGATAAGCAAAGCCATAAGGCTATCAGCTATTTTTCTCTGTAGAAACCCTACAGGCCAGAACAGAGTGGCAAGATAGATTTCAAGGGCTGAGAGGAAAAAAATCTGCAACCTAGAATACTCTATCCAGCAAGAATATCATTTAAAATAGAAGGGAAAATACAGAATTTCTCCAGCAAACAAAAGCTGAAAGACTACAGCAATACTAAACCCATTCAAATAGAAATACGGAGGAGTTCCCGTTTTGGTGCAGTGGTTAACAAATCTGACTAGGAACCATGAGGTTGCAGGTTCGATCCCTGGCCTTGCTCAGTGGGTTAAGGATCCGGCATTGCCGTGAGCTGTGGTGTAGGTTGCAGATGCAGCTCGGATCCCGTGTTGCTGTGGCTCTGGCGTAGGCTGGCAGCTACAGCTCTGATTGGACCCCTAGCCTGGGAATCTCCATATGCCACGGGAGCAGCCCTAGAAAAGGCAAAAAGACAAAAAAAAAAAAAAAAAGAAATACGGAAAGGGCATCTCTAAATAAACAAAAAAAAAAAAAAAGGAAGAAGAAATAGGATGGAAGGAACCATAATTGGAAAGCAATCCCTTAAGTAAGTCAGCATATAGATCTAAACATGAAGATGTTAAAAAAAGGACTTCAAAATCATACAATGTAGGGAAGGAAATTAAGAAAATATAGATTCTGTTTTTATTTTAATGAGGTGTTCGAGGCTATGTGACCATCAGGCTAAAGCAAGCAGATATAGGAAGGGGTTAAGAACATACTTTAACAACAGGGCAATCCAAATCAAAACTGAACATTACATTCACAAAACCTGAAAAGGTTTTATCCATGGCCTTGCTCAGTTGGTTAAGGATCCAGCGTTGCTGTGAGCTGTGGTATAGGTCACAAACACTGCTTGGATCCCACTTTGCTGTAGCTGTGGTGTAGGCCAGCAGCTACAGCTCCAATTAGACCCCTAGCCTGGGAACCTCCATATGCTGCAGATGCGGCCCTATCCACGGTTCTATCCATGGCCTTGCTCAGTTGGTTAAGGATCCAGCGTTGCTGTGAGCTGTGGTATAGGTCACAAACACTGCTTGGATCCCACTTTGCTGTAGCTGTGGTGTAGGCCAGCAGCTACAGCTCCAATTAGACCCCTAGCCTGGGAACCTCCATATGCTGCAGATGCGGCCCTAAAAGTCTAAATAAGAATAGGAATAATAAGAATCACCTTAAATGTCAATGGACTGAATTCTCTGATCAAAAGACACAGAGTGGTAGATTGGATTAAAAAAAGCAAAAAGCATCCATCTGCTGTCTACAAGAGAGTCACCGCAGGGAAAAGGGCACATATAGTTTGAAAGTGAGGGGACAGGAAAAGATATCTCATGTCAATGGACAAGACAGGAGAGCAGGAGTTGCAATACTCATATCAGACAAAATCAACTTTAGAATGAAGGCCATAAAGAAAGACAAAGAAGGACAGCATTTAATGGTAAAAGGATCCATTCAAGAAGAAGATATTACAATCCTCTATATATATGCCCCTAATATAGGAGCATCTCGATACCTATAACAAATACTAAGAGACATAAAAGGAGAAATTTATGGGAATACAATCATAGCAGGAGACTTTAACACCCCACTCACATCAATGACAATCCTCTCGAGAGAAAATCAATAAGTCAACAGAGATCCTAAAGGACACACTTTAGAAACATTGGACTTAACATTATCAGGGCATTACATCCAAAAAAATCAGAATATGCATTCTTCTCAAGTGCACATGGAACATTCTCAAGGATCGATCACATACTGGGGCACAAAGCTAACCTCGACAAATTTAAGAGTATAGGAATTACTTCAAGTATCGTCTCTGACCACAATGGCATGAAACTAGAAGTCACCCACAGGAAAAGAAATGAGAAAAAAACTTACTACATGGAGATGAAACAACATGCTACTAAAAAAACCTATGGGTCAATGAGGACATCAAGGAGGAAATTAAGGAGTTTCCATTGTGGTGCAGTGCAAATGAATCCTACTAGGAAAAATGAGGTCTTGGGTTCAATCCCTGGCCTCACTCATTAGGTTAAGGATCAGGTGTTCCTGAGAGCTGTGATGTAGGTCACAGATGTGGCTTGGATCTGGCATTGCTGTGGCTGTGGTGTAGGCTGGCATATGCCACAACATATGGCTCTAAAAACCAAAAGAGAAAGAAAGAAAGAAAGAAAGAAAGAAAGAAAGAAAGAAAGAAAGAAAGAAAGAAAGAAAGAAAGAAAGAAAGAAAGAAAGAAAGAAAGAAAAAGAAGGAGGAAATTAAAAAATACATCAAGACAAATGACAATGAAGACATAGCTACTCAAAATCTATGGGATGCCACAAAAGCAGTGCTCAGAGGGAAGTTCAGAGAAATACAGGACTTCCTCAAAAAAGAAGAAAAATCTCATGTTGACAACTTAACCCACCACCTAAATGAATTAGAAAAAGAACAACAAGCAAAACCTAAAGTCAGCAGAGGAAGGAAATCATAATGATCAGAGAGAAAATCCATAAAACAGACATTCAAAAACAATAGAAAAAATCAATAAAACTAACACCTGGTTCTTTGAAACAGTCAACAAAATTGACAAACCTCTTGCCAGACTCACCAAGAAAAGGAGAGGAAAAAACCCAAATAAAGTCAGAAATGAAAAAGGAGACGTCACAACGGAAACTACAAAAATACCAAAAAAAAAAAAAAAAAAGAAAAAAACCATGAGAGAATACTCTCAACAATTATATGTCAACAAGTTTGACAAACTAGAAGAAACAGAAACCTTTCTAGAGACTTATACAGCCTTCCAAAACTGGATCAAGAAGAAATAGATCAACTGAGCACCCTGCTCACTAGAAATGAAATTGAGTGTGTCATAAAAACACTCCCTACAAATAAAATTCCCAGGACCAGATGGCTTCACAGGAGAATTCTACCAAACATACAAAGAGGAACTTACACCCACCCTCCTTAAACTTTTTCAAAAGGTTGCAGAAGAAGGAACACTCCCAAAGACATTCTATGATGCCACCATAACCCTAATTCCAAAACCAGACAGAGATACCACCAACAAAGAAAACTATAGGCCAATATCTTTGATGAATATAGACTTGAAAATTCTCAACAAAATTTTGGCCACCTGAATCCAACATATCAAAAAGATCATACACCACGACCAGGATGGATTCACTCCAGGTTCACAAGGATGGTTCGACATGTGCAAATCAATCAACATCAAACACCACATTAACAAAAGAAAAGTCAAAAACCACATGATCATCTCAATAGATGCAGAAAAATCATTTGACAAAGTCCAACATCCACTCACCCTAAAAATTCTTGCCAAAGTGTGTCTAGAGGGAACATACCGTAACATAAAAAAAGCCATTTATGACAAACTCACAGCAAATGTAATACTCGATGGAGAAAAAATGAAAGCCTTCCCACTCAAATCTGGAACAAGATGAGGATGCCCACTCTCGCCACTGTTACTCACCAAAGTATGGGAAGTTCCTAGCCACAGCAACCAGACAAACAAAAGAAATAAAAGGCATCCAACTAGGAAGAGAAGAGGTAAAGCTGTCACCGTATGCCTACAAAGACATGATACTGGATATAGAAAACCCTAAGGACTCAACCCAGAAACTGCTTGAACTGATCAACAAATTCAGCAAAGTAGCAGGATAAAAGATGAACATTCAGAAATCAGTTTCATTTTCGGATACTACCAATGAAATATTAGAAAAGGAACACAAAAATACAATACCTTTCAAAAATACAATACAATACCCCACAAATCAAATGCATGGGAATACCACGGACCAAGGAGGTGAAACACACATATGCTGAGACCTAGAAAACATTAATCAAGGAAATTAAAGAGGATTCAAAGAAATGGGAAGAGAGTCCATGCTCCTGGGTTGGAAGAATTAATACTGTAAAAATGTACTCACTACCCAAAGCAATCTACAGATTCAACGCAATCCCTATCAAATGACCCATGACATTTTTCACAGAACTACAACAGACAATCCAAAGATTTATATGGAATCACAAAAGACCCAAAATTGCTAAAGCAATCCTGAGGACCAAAAACCAAGCAGGAGGCTTAACTCCCCAGACTTCAGGCAATATCACAAAGCCACAGGAAACAAGAAAGTGTGGTGCTGGTTCCAAAACAGACAGACAAACCAATGGAACAGAAGAGAGAACCCAGAAATAAACCCAGACACCTATGGTCAATTAATCTTTGACAAAGGAGGCAAGAATATAAAATGGGAAAAAGACATCTTTTCAGCACGTATTGCTGGGAAACCCAGACAGGTGCACACACATCAATGAAACTAAAACACATCCTCACACCATGCACAAAAATACACTCAAGATGGCTTCAAGACTTAAATGTATGACAAGACACCATCAAACTTCTGGAAGAGAACATAGGCAAAACATTCTCTGACATCAGCCTTACAAATGTTTTCTCAGGTCAGTCTCCCAAAGCAACAGAAATAAAAGCCAAACTAATCCAATGGGACCTAATCAAACAGACAAGTTTTACACAGCAAAGGAAACCAAGAAGACAACTTACAGAAAGGGAGAAAATAGTTTCAAATGATGCAACTGACAAGGGCTTAATCTCTAAAATATACAAACAACTTATACAAATCAACAGCAAAAAAGCCAATAGCCCAATTGAAAAATGCACAAATGACCTGAATAGACATTTCTCCAAGGAAGATATACAGTTGGCCAACAGGCACATGAAAAAATGCTCAACATCCCTGGTTATTAGAGAAATGCAAATCAAAACTACCATGAGATACCACCTCGCACCAGCCAGAATGGCTATCATTCACAAGTCCACAAATAACAAATGCTGGAGGGGGTGTGGAGAAAAGGGAACCCTCCTGCACTGTGGGTGGGAATGTAAGTTGGTGCAACCACCATGGAGAACAGTATGGAGGTGCGTTAGAAAACCACATAGAACTACCATATGACCCAGCAATCCCACTCTTGGGCATATATCTGGACAAAACTTTTCTTGACAAAGACCCATGCACCCACATGTTCATTGCAGCACTATTCACAATAGCCAAGACACGGAAAAATTCTAACTGTCCAGCAACAGATGATTGGATTAGGAAGAGGTGGTAAATATGTACAATGGAATTCTACACAGCCATAAAAAGAACAAAATAATGCCATTTGCAGCAACACAGTTGGAACTAAAGACTCTCCTACTAAGTGAAGTAAGTCAGAAAGAGAACAAGTACCATAAGATATCACTTGTATCTGGAATCGGATATATGGCACCAATGAATCTTTCCACAGAAAAGAAACTCATGGACTTGCAGAATAGACTTGTGGTTGCCAGGGGGGAGGGGGAGGGAGTGGGATGGATGGGGTGCTTGGGGTTAATAGATGCAGACTCTTGCCTTTGGAATGGATAAGCAATGAAATCCTGCTGTGTAGCACTGGGAACTATATCCAGTCACTTATGATGTAGCATGATAACGTGAGGAAAAAGAATGTGTGTGTGTAACTGGGTCACCATGCTGTGCCGCAGAATATTGACAGAACACTGCAAACTAGCTATACTAAAAATAAATAAAAATCATTATATATATATCCAGTGTTGCCACAGCTGTGGCATGGGTTGCAACTGTGCTCAGATCTGATCCCTGGCCCAGGAGCTCCACATGCCACAGGGCAGCTAAAAAAGGGAAAAAAGGAACAAAAGAATACATTTAACCAAGGACATGAAAGACTGAAACACTTTCAGACAGTGATGAAGCCCCTGAAAACTATGACACACATAAATGGAAAGATACCTTGTGCTCTTGGAAAAATTCACATTGTTCAAATGTTCATTCTGCCCAAGGAAATGAACATGTGAATGCCAGCCCCTCCCCAAATTCCAACAGTCTTTTTCCCAGAAATAGAGCAAATCCTCCTACAGTTTGTGTGGAGCCACAAAAGACCTCAAGGAGCCAAAGCAACCCTCAGAAAGGACAAGAGGCCGGAGGCATCTCCCTGCCTGACTTCACTCTATGTTGTGAAGCTACAGTCACCAACAGAGTGTGGAACTGGCTCAAAAACAGGTGCCTGGCCCAGAGCAAGAGGACAGAGCCCAGAATTCAACCCACACTGAGCGGGTCAGTGTGTTCACGACAAAGGGGCCAAGGCCACGTCGTCCCCACAGGAAGTGCTGCTGGGAAAACTCAACACCACATACCATGTAAAGACAGTGGACACCATCCATACCACACACACAATGGACCAAAAAACCCCAGCTTTCAACCCAGAGCCCCTCTTGCATCCTCTGAAGGTGGACCCCCCCTCTGGTGCACATGGGAAGCTAAAAGCTTCTGCTCACCTTTTCCTCCTGTGCCACCCAATTGGCAGGAAACCTGGCTCCCATCAGTGTAGACACTGCCCCTTGATGTCCTAAAGCTGAAAGCCCCTGAAGTCTGAAGAAGACAGAGCTCTGACAGCAGAGATGCCACCAATCATCCCAGCAAAGCAGAAGCCATGGGCCCAAGGAGCCTCAACTCCCTTCATCTGTGCAAAGCAGGGTCCTCCAGGACCGCACCTGCCCCGTGGGTGCCACCACGGGAACTCCTAGAGTATTTGGTTTGGTCTGGTTTTTTTAGGGCTGCAGAAGTTCCTGGGCTAGGGGTCAAATGGATTTTGTAAAATTAAAGATTTCTCCTCTGTGAAAGGCCTTACTCAGAAAATCAAAAAGCAAGTCACAAACCGAGAGAAAACTATTTGCAAACACATACACAACAAAGGATTTGTTTCAAAATATGCAAAGAATTCTAACAAAACAACACCATTAAAAACAGAGAAAGCTCTGGAGTTCCCTTCATAGCTCAGCAGTTAATGAACCTGACTAGGATCCATGAGGATGTGGGTTCGCTCCCTGGCCTTGCTTAGTGGGTTAAGGATCTGGCATTGCTGTGACCTGTGGTGTAGGTTGCAGACACAGCTTGGATCCTGCACTGCTGTGGCTATGACATAGGCTGGCAGCTGTAGCTCTGATTTGACTCCTAGCCTGGGAACATCCATGTGACTTGGGTGCAGCCTAAAAAGAAAAAAGGAAGAAAGAAAACCATCCCCAAGAAATAGAGGTATCAAGAAAGCTGATTTATAATAGAGACAGCACTCTGCAAGTGGGTGGGGAAGGATGTTCACTTGAATAAACAGGGCCAGGATGGATGGTCACCCACATAAGAAAACTAGTATTACTGGAAACCTAACACAGTCCCACCTAAAAGACCCCTCCTACACCACTGCAAGAATAAGTAGGAGATGGCGTTCCTGTCATGGCACAGTGGTTAGCAAATCCAACTAGGAACCATGAGGTTGCAGGTTTGATCCCTGGCCTTGCTCGGTGGGTTGGGGATCTGACATTGCTGTGAGCTGTGGGTGCAGGTTGCAGATGCAGCTTGGATCCCATGTTGTTGTGACTCTGGTGTAGCCAGTGGCTGCAGCTCTGACTGGACCCCTAGCCTGGGAACCTCCATATGCCCTGGGAAGCAGCCCTAGAAAAGGCAAAAAGACAAAAAAAAAAAAAAAGAAAGAATAAGTAGGAGAATATCATGATGACCTCAGGGCTGGGGGAGGGGACACAATGTGATACTATTTACAGTGTAGCAAAAATAGAGTGCAGAAATGCTTAGAGTAAAAACAGCCTCATGCTGACAGTTGCTGGATTTTGACAAGATGCCAAGTAAATCAAAAGGTAAGAGAGGAGTTTCTGTCATGGCTCAGTGGTTAAGGAACCTGACTAGCATCCATGAGGTTGTGGGTTCGATCCCTGGCCTGGCTCAGCAAGGTAAGGATCCAGTGTTTCGGTGAGCTGTGGTATAGGTTGGAGATACGGCTCAGATCTGGTGTTGCTCTGGCTGTAGTGTAGGCCGGTGGCTACAGCTCCGATTAGACCCCTAGCCTGGGAATCTCCATAAGTGGCAGGTGTGGCCCTAAAAAAAAGACAAACCACCAAAAAAAAAAAAAGTAAGGGAAAGGGGTGCTGAAACAAATATATATCAGTGCAAAGAAGTGAAACTCAACCCCTACCTCATTCCATATGCAAATATGAATTTGAGACAAACACCTAAATTTTAAAAGTAACACGAGCAATTCTCATTGTGGTGCAGCGGAAACTAATCTGACTAGGATCCATGAGGATGTGGGTTCCATCCCTGGCCTCACTCAGTGGGGTAAGGATCTGGCATTGCCGTGAGCTGTGGTGTAGGTCGCAGAGACGGCTTGGATCCTGTATTGCCATGGCTGTGGTGTAGGCCGGCAGCAACAGCTCTGATTCAACCCCAAGCCTGGGAACCTCATATGTCACAAGTGTGGCCCTAAAAAATAAAAAATAAAAAAATAAAAAAAAAATAAAAGTAGCACTATGTTTAGCACAGCAAAGGAAACCATCAACAAAATGAAGAGACAGCCTACTGAATAGAAGATATTTGCAAACCATTTAAATGACAAGGGGTTAATATCCAAAATATGTATGAAGGTCATATAACTCAATAGCAAAAAACCAAATAACACAGTTAAAAATGAACAAAGGGAGTTCCCATTGTGGCTCAGCAATAATGAAACCCAACTAGTAATCATGAGGTTGCAGGTTCAATATCTGGCCTTGCTCTGTGGGTTAAGGATCCAGCGTTGCTGTGAGCTGTGTTGCAGACACAGCTCAGATCTTGCAGTGCTGTGGCTGTGGACTGCAGCTGCAGCTCAGATTTGACCCCTAACCTGGGAATTTCCAAACACCATGGGTTTGGCCCTAAAAAGAAAAAAAAAATCAAAGAAGACATTTCTCAAAAGAAGACATACATATGGCCAACAGGTACATGAAAAGATTCTCAACATCACCAGTCATCAGGGAAATTCAAACCAAAACCACAATGAGATATCACCTCATTTCTTGTGGTGAGGATGTGGGGGAAAGTGAAACTCTGTACACTTAGTGGGAATATAAATTGGTGCAGCCGTTACATAAGTTCCTCAAAAAATTAAAACTAGAACTAACAGGAGTGAAATAAAGACCCGGTGGCTCTGCAGGTTAAGAACCTGACTAGCATCCATGAGGACTTGGGTTCAATCCCTGGCCTCACTCAGTGGGTTAAGATCCAGTGTTGCTGAAAGCTGCAGCATAGATTGCAGGTACAGCTTGGATCCTGAGTTCCTTTGGCTGTGGTGTAGGCCGGCAGCTGCCGCTCCAAATAGATCCCTAGCCTTGGAACTTCCATGAACTACAAGTGCAGGCCTTAACAAAAAAGACTAAGTTATGATCTAGCAGTTCCACTTTTCAAGATGTATGTGTCCAAAGGAATTGAAGTCAGAATCTCAAAAGGATATCTGTACCCCTATGTTCACTGCACCAGAGTTCAGAATGCCCAGATGTGGAAACAATCTAAATGTCTATTGGCAGAAGTACAGAGAAAGAAAATGTGATGTATAAACACATACAATAAAGTATTCTGCAGCCTTTAAAAATGTGGAAATCCAGGAGTTCCCATCGTGGCTCAGCAGTTAATGAACCCAACTAGGATCCATGAGGATGTGGGTTTGATCCCTGGCCTTGCTCAGTGGGTTAAGGACCTGGCGTTGCCATCAGGTGTGGTGTAGGTCACAGATGCAGCTCAGATCTGGTGTTGCTGTGGCTGGGATGTAGACCAGCAGCTACAGTTCTGATTCGGCCCCTAGCCTGGGAACCACCATATCAGTGCAAAGAAATGAAACTCAACCCCATACCTAATTTTAGGTGCAGCCCTAAAAAGACCAAAAAAAAAAAAAAAAAAAAAAAAACCTGAAAGGAAAAAACCCTATGTAAAATCTTATCCTAAATTCTATTTTTTGCATCTCAAAAGCTGAAGAGGCAAGATAGGATATCATCTGGTCATCTTCTTTTCTTAGTGAAAGGCTACAACTACAGTTCATGTAATGCTCAGCTAAGCATGGTGAGGGGATGGAAGAGTGAGAAAGAAATGAAATATATTCTTAGTAATGGAAAAAAAAGAGAGAAGAAAAGTCAACTTCAGAGGCCCTTTGAGCCATTCTGGGCCTTGGAAAGAACTGGAGATTCGAGGAGCCATTTGGGGTGAGTACAAGACACAGCCAGCAGCTGGGGTGACTGCAGCCTGGGCAGGGTAGGGCAGGATGGGGGCACTCCCTCCTCATCCATTTGAGTCAGACTGATCATTCATTTCCAATCTTCTGGGTTTGAGAGAAAAGGCTGGAAAGCTGGCTTTCCAACTGTATCCCTGCCTCATCCAGAAGCAGGTGCTTGTTATGAGGCTGGTGTGGTGAGCAGTCCCCATTCAAAGAGAACGGTGATTGACAAGCAGGGTCTCCTGGGAGGGGTGTCTAGGTGCTGCTACCTCTGAAGAGCCCACTGGGCCCCTATCCTGCAGCATTGAGGTCTTTTCTCCTTGATTTCAGAGGAATCCCTGCTCTCTGATAAACCTTTAAGCCACATTTTCTATGAGACACAAAGACCCCAGTGGAGTCTTCCAAACATGGTAAAGACTTTCACAGGATGAGAAGGTTCTAGTCACTTTTAGCTTTCCATCCTCTGCACCACTCCAGGACGGAAGAAAGCTGTGTACAAACTAGTTTCCCTTGGTCCTTCTGATTTGATCCCAAACTTCAGAATCTGCCAATCATGATCCTGGGAAGAATCAGCCACAAATGTAGGGGGGGAGCTAACATATGAGACCCAACTTATTGGCCAATTACACCCAGGTGGGGACTGGCTTGAGCTTGCAGTTTGGGCAAGGGTTGGTTCATCCCTAAGCCTTGCTTTCCTCTTCCTGGCAACACATCCTTCTGGTCAGGTCTCTGCTCCAAGAGTGAAGAAATGACAGAAACTTCTCTAGTCTCACCTGGAAGCCTGGAAGAGAGGTGAGGAGGGCAGAAGCTGGACAGAGCCAAACTCCAGGACTTTTGTCTCCCCTCTGGAGGCTGCTGCATGTATGTACAAGGAGATTGAAGTGGGTGGGAAAGGGCAGGGAGTCATCTGGAAGTGGCATTGGTGGAGGCGGGAAGGGGGCAGGAGGACCCAGGACCCACTGCCTGCCATCTCCACAGAGCTTCTTGGGCCCCAGCACCATGCGGCACTGCCCGTAAAAATGTTTCTTGGATGCTGTGTCCTTGATCCTCCTGAGCCGCTTCCTCCAAGAGAAAAATGCAGAGCATCCTAAGTACAGTTTATCCATGGTGAGTTCCAGAGGTGGAGCTTGGACTCCTAACCCTAACCCTTTGGGGGTGGGGGGTGGGTATATTTTCAGTTACACAAACAGTCTAAAGTCACCATGGAAGTTCTAAGAGGAATGCTGTTGAAGAATCAGGAGAGGGTTAGAGAAAAGATAATAGTGAACTAGCCTTGAAATATGTGTCGGGTTTGAATAAAGGTGAGGAAGACAAGGGGGCATTTTCCATGTGCAGAGAGCAGCCAAGGCCATGCTGTTTGGTGGGGTTGGCCCATGGGCAGCCTGCCTAGGTGAGGTCACATCCCTCTCCAGAGCCAGAGCCATCATAATTCCCATCCATCACATGCAGGAAACCCCCCAAAAATGCCCCAATTATAGCCCCTGCACGTGGAGACCACCAATCCAGCACAGGTCACATGCAAGCCCCAGGGTCCAGGTTTTCCTCCAGAGCACAGCCTAAGTGGATGTGGGCAGGTGAGTCAGAGATGTGTGTATGTGTGCACAGAATTGAGCCAAAGAAAGGACTTTAGAATGGAGGTACCATGTGTAACTTCCTTGGGGACAGAACTGGCTTTCAACATCTGCCACAGAACCTAGCACAGTCCACGCCGAGTTAGGTGATGTCTGCCAGCCTGATAATGGAAGGGGGTTAGATGTGGGCCATGGCAGGCATGGGCCCCTTCTCACTCTGCACAAGCCCGGGACTTTCCCATAAGCATTCTGCACAACACCCGAGGGGCCCCTCCATTGACTCTGGGTCCCACCACCGCTTCTGAAAAGCCCTGTGTGCCCCCATGATGAGGGGGATAGTGGTTGACTATATCCTGGGGCTTGCCTGGCATGGCCTCAAAAGGGAATCTGACCCGCAACCGACTCCAGAGATCTAAGGAAAAATCTCAGAGCTGATGCTTATCTTACTCTGAGCAGGAGGGAAAGAAGGTGGTACTGGGGCAGCTAGATGAGAAGCAAAGCATTTCTGAAATCAAGAACCTTCTGAAGACCTTCAAGGACTTGCAGAAAACCTCCCCTTTACTCCAACATGCCGAGTACAGATTCCTGGTGGGAGCCCCTCCCCAGGAAAAGAGTGAGTACATGGGAGGCAGGGATCAGACTGGGGGAAGGTGAGACAAGATACTATTCTGCCAAGAAAGAGGAAGGGCAGAGCTCCAGCTGTGGCACAACAGGATAGGTGGTGTCTGCAGCACTAGGACGCAGGTTTGGGCCCCGGCCCGGCCCAGTGGTTTAAAGGACTCCCACTGCTACAGCTGTGGCGTAGGAAGCTCACACACATGGCTGTGATCTGATCCCTGGCCTGGGAACTCTGTATACCTAGGGGTGGCCAAAAAGAGGGGGTGAAGAGGGGAAATGATCTGGCAAGGAAGATGGGTGCTCAGAGGCAGGGCCACCCTGCAGAACTGGAATGCGGGGCAGGTTATAAGCCCAAGTGCATTTTCTTCCTGCTGCCACCCCCTTAAATGACAAATGTCCAGAGGCTCAGAATGGCTGGTAAGGAGGCACTCATCCAAGTTCCCATTGTGGCCGAGTGGTTAATGAACCCAACTAGGATCCATGAGGATGCAGGGTCCATTTCTGGCCTTGCTCAGTGGGTTAAGGATCCGGCATTGCAATGAGCTGTGGTGTAGATCACAAACACAGCTTGGATCCTGCATTGCTGTGGCTGTGGCTGTGTTGTAGGCTGACAGTGCTAGCTTTGATTTGACCCCTAGCCTATGTCCATATGCCTCAGGTGTGGCCCCCTCAGCGAAACTCGCTCAGGGCAGGGAGCACAGGAATCATGGGCACAAGAGTGCCACAACCCTTGGGTCCAGCCCTGGATCCTCCAATCCAGGCCTGGTGGCTCCTCAGTCACTGAGATGATGCTGAGATCAAGGCCAGCAAACTTCCCTTTGGTACCTGACAGCCTTTCCCCTCAGAGGGAGCCTTGTCCCCGCAAGGACTCCCCAGCAGCCTTTCCAAGTAGTGATCAAAGAAACCACCTGACTACTGTGCAGAGATGAGCTCTCCCAGAAAAGGGAACTGTGAGTTTGGCCCAGGTCCTGGTCTCGGGGGCAGCCATGGGCAGAGGGGCCTGGGAGCAACTCAACTCTCACTCCCCTCCACACTCCCCAGAGCTGCTGACTGTGGGCATCTCCTCAATGCAGCATCCCCAAGGGACCCGTCTGCTGAACAGCCTGCAACTTCTGTTCCAGGCTTCCTCAGAACCAGAGCTGGAGTGTATCGTGGTGCTGGTCTGCCTGTCCAACTCTGAGCTGGAATGGCTCAGCCAGGTTGCGGCCAACATCTCAGACCTCTTCAGAGGACACATTGAGGCCCAGCAGCTGCTCGTAGTCCACGGCCACCTCGGCGGCCCCCCTCTCCCAGAAGATCTGGGTGAGGCTCATCCGCCCTTGCCCCGCAAAGGCCTTCACAACCAGCAGAAAAGGGATCTGGCCCTCCTCATGAACTTGGCCACCAACTTCTCTGAATACTTTCTGCTGCTGGAAGACCAGGTTTCTCTCATTTCCAAGTTTATCTCAACCAACTATTGGGTGTTATTAGCCTGGAAAAACCTCCCTTGGGTGATCCTGGACTTCTCCAACCTGAGCCTCTCCGGGAAAGTCTTCCACACCAGCGACCTCCCCCGCCTGAACTCTCTCTTCCGCCTTTTCCAAAAGGACACTCCAATGCACCTGCTTCTCTCTGAATTCCGTCTTCTTTTGGCCCAACCCATGCCAATCCATTTTAGTTCCTTGGTCCTCGACCAAACACATTCTGAGCTTGAGGACTTCTGCTTTCCTGGAAAGAAGAAGAGGGTCTTTGGTAAACCAGACAACCCCACTGCCAGCATCATCACAGACATGCTGACCATATCAGACAATGTACCACAGTATGCTTACACGCTGAACAAGGAGTGCAACTCCACCTTCAATCCCATGAAAGGCAACCACCTGACAGTGATTTTGGAGAGGCCACACAAAGTCATCCGATCGAGGTGCTGACAGGTTCCAACAAACAAGGCAGTACCAGCTGGAGCAAGGGCAGGTGGACCTGGGCTTTTACCCCCTGGAGGATTTCAAAGGCTGTGCCTGCTATACCCTGCTGGGACCACTGGTAGATGGACATTTGGACCAGATAGTATCTTATGAAGAAGCCTCCGCAGAGCAGTTGAGTTGCATCCGGATGCTGGTGCTAGCACCCCAGGAGTCCTGGCTCCTGATCAGGCAGATTAAAGTCTGGACCAGCAAGTATGAGGAAGAGAAGTTGTAGACAGCTCAGTGGGAATCTGGAAGGACAGGGTTTGGAAATGGAGTCTATGTGGTGAGCAAGAAATAAAGCTAGAAATTTTGATCGAGGGCTGCTCACTCTGACTTGGGTGACCATTAATTTGTTGTTCTCACTGGGACATTTTGAGAAGGGAAGGAAGCTCCAGTAAAAACTACACTGGAGGAGTTCCTATTGTGGCACAGCAGAAACAAATGAGACTGGGAACCATGAGTTCAGGTTCAATCCCTGGCCTTGCTCAGTGGGTGAAGATTCTGGTGTTGCCATGAGCTGTGGTGTAGGTTGCAGATGTGGCATTGCTATGGCTGTGGTGTAGGCTGGCTGCTGTAGCTCTGATTGGACCTGTAGCCTGGGAACCTCCAGATGCCACCAGTGCAGCCCTAAAAAAACAAATAACAAAGATCATACAAACAAAAAACTACACTAGACCACAGACATAAACCAGGATTGTCCCAGACAAGCTGAGATGTAAGGTCACTCCAATTCTTCTTTTGTAGGATGCTCAAGACAGAGGCCAGAGTCTGATAAAGGACACAAATCAGACACTAGCCTTCAGCTTCTTAAAGCCAGAGGGAGGGAAGGGATCTGCCTGAACTGCCTCAATTCTTAGCTACTCACAAGGATAACACCCCAAGATCTTCCTGGGAAAGAAGTGCAGCAGTCTTGATAGCTCCATGATCATGGAGCAGAGACTGACTTTGGCTCATGTCTACAGACCTGTCTCAGCCTCTTCGAGATGCTATAGCAGAATGCCATCAATTGAGTGGCTTAGGAACAGCATAGCTTTGTTTCTTACGGTTCTGGAGGCCAGAGTCCTGGATCAAGGTTCTGGTGGATTCCGTGTTTGGCAAGAGCCAGCCTCTCAGTTCACAGACTCCATCTTTCCACGCTGTCCTCACAGGTGCCTGCCCAAGGGGGTGAGTGAGCTGTCTGGCTTCTTGTCTGAGAACACTCATCCCATTCCTGAGGGCTCCTCCCTAAAGGCCTAATCACCTCCCAAAGACTCCACCTCCTAAAACCCCTGGGGGCACAGATTCCAACATGTGGATCCTGGGGGGACATATTTAGACAATAGAAAGACTCAAGCCTCCAATGCATCAAGGTTAAGTCCTTGCTGGAGCAAAGTTGTCTTAGCTGGGATTCAGGAATAGATGTTTCTAGGATTTATGAATCTCCTAGAACTGTGTGCGAAATTTGGTATGAATGCACACGTGCATTATTTTTCTTTCTTTCCTTTTTTTTTCTTTTGCTTTTTAGGGCCACATTCATGGCATATGGAGGTTCCCAAGCTAGGGGCCCAATCGGAGCTATAGCTGCTGGCCTACACCACAGCCACAACAACATGGGATCTGAGCCGCCATCTGTGACCTACACCACAGCTCATGGCAATGCCAGATCCTTAACCCACTGAGCAAGGCCAGGGATTGAACACATGTCCTCATGGATTGTAGTCAGGTTCTTAACACACTGAGCCACAATGGGAACCCCTATTCACCCTATCTTTAACTGCACTGAAACCTTAAGTTTGCAGAGTTCCCTTCATGGCTCAGTGGTTAACAAACCCAACTAGGATCCATGAGGATGTGGGTTCAATCCCTGGCCTCACTCAGTGGGTGAAGAATCTCTCATTGATGTGAGCTGTGGTGTAGGTCACAGACATGGCTCGGAGCCCATGTTGCTGTGGCTGTGGGATAGGCTGGCATCTGTAGCTCCAATTCGACCCCTAGCCTGGGAACCCTCCATATGCCTTGGGTGCAGTCCTAGAAAGAAAAAAAAAGGGGGGGGGGTGACACAGAAAGTTTCTTGTACCCAGGAGCCCCACAGGGCCTCGTCCAGTTTCAGAATCTATGGGGGACTCCGGTTCAATCTCTGGCCTCACTCGGTGGGTCAGGGGTCTGGTGTTACTGTGGCTATGGTGTATGCTGGCAGCTGTAGCTCCGATTTAACCCCTAGCCTTGGAACCTCCATATACCACAGGTGCTGCCCTATAAAGCAAATAAAATAAAATAAAATAAATGGTGTAGTCATATAAGGGAATAATAATCAGTAATAAAAATGAACAAACTATGATCACAACATGGATAAATCTCATAATCACAACACAAAAGAAGTTAGATGCAAAGGAATACATACCATATAATCCCATTTATATAAATTCCTAAAAGAGGCAAAACCAGTTTGTGGCTGGAAGTCTGGACAGTGGTTGCATCTGAGAGTTGGGGAGTGGGTGTGAGTACAGAAGTTTCTGAGGAGCTGGCAACCACCTACTTCCTGATCTGTGTGGGTGTGTTGACTTGGTGAAAACTTGACATCTGCCTAGCGGCTGATAAGGGGTAAAAATCTGATTAGATTGAGTCTAAGAGCACTGCAGGAGGAGAAATTGGAAGCAGAAAAACTGGAAACAGCGATTTGGAGGAGTTTTGCTGCCAAGGAAGACAGAAAAATCCCCACATGATGCATTCTTTATATTTTGCATAGTGAAGAGCAGCAGAGGAAATGGAGAAGACAAAAGATTTCTTTCTTTTTGAAGAATGCAGGGGGTGGAGTTCCTGTCGTGGCTGAGAGGAAACGAACCTGAGTAGTATCCATGAGGACACAGGTTCGATCCCTGCCCTGGCTCAGTGGGTTAAGGATCTGGGGTTGCCATGAGCTGTGGTGTAGGTCATAAATGCGGCTTGGATCCTGCTGTTGCTGTGGTGTAGGCCAGCAGCTATAGCTCCGATTTGATGCCTAGCCTAGGAACCTTCATATGCCATGCGTGCAGCCCTTAAAAAAAAAAAAAAAAGACAGAATGCAGGGGGTAGTGACCTAGTAAGGCATGAAGAGCTGATGCTAGAGAAGACAGAAAGCAGAGCTACTAGAGCGACATCTTTTTTTTTTCTTTTTTGGTCTTTTGTCCTTTTAGGGCCACATCCATGGCATGTGGAGGTTCCCAGGCTAGGGGTCTAATCAGAGCTGCTGCTGCTGGCCTACACCACAGCCACAGCAATGAGGGATCTGAGCCTCACCTTCAACCTACACCAAAGCTCACAGCAACACTGGATCCTTAACCGACTGAGCAAGGCCAGTGATTGAACCTGAGTCCTCATGGATACTAGTCAGATTCATTGCTGCTGAGCCACGACAAGAACTCCTGCTCTTTCTCTTAACATTAGGCACAAAGCAAGATGCCCACTCTTACCACTCCTTCACAACACTGCACTGGACGTCGTAGTGCAATAAGGCAAGAAAAAAGAAACAGCATAGGGACTGAAAAGGAAGAAACACGGCTGTCCCCTGGAGCTCCCTGGTGGACTAGCACTTAAGAATTCAGTGTTGTCACTGCTGTGGCTCTGGTTGGATCCCTGGCCTGGGAAATTCGGCATGCTGTGGGTGCAGCCAAACAAAAATGAAAACAAAAATCCCACAACTATCCCTATTTCCAGATGACATGATTTTCTATATAGAAAATTCCAAGAAATCTACAAAAAAAATCCCTTGAACTAATGAATGAGTTTAGCAAAGTCACAGAATACAACGTCAACCCACAGAAATAATTGTTTCTATAGACTAATAAAGAACGACTGGAAATCAAAATCTTAATAAAGGAATAACATTTAAATTAGCACCCCCTTAAGTTCCCTGTTGGTTAAGCAGGTTAATAATCCAGCATTGTCAGTGCTGTGGGCTCTGGAGCAACTCTGGCACAGGTTCAATCCCTGGGTGGGGAACTTCAACATGATGAAAGTGCAGCAGAAAAAAAAAATAGCACCACCTGGAGTTCCCATCGTGGTGCAGTGGTTAATGAATCCAATTAGGATCCATGAGGTTGGGGATTCTATCCCTGGCCTTGCTCAGTGGGTTAAGGATCTGGTGTTGCTGTGGGCTGCAGTGATGGTCACAGACAAGTCTTGGATCCTGAGTTGCAGTGGCTTTGGCGTAAGCTGGTGGCTGCAGCTCCAATTAGACCCCTAGCCTGGGAACCTCCATATGCAGCAGGAAGCAGCCCTAGAAAAGGCAAAAAAAAAAAACAAAAAAACAAAAAACAAAACCTCCCTGTTATAGACTGAATTGTATTCTCCCACATTCATATGTTGACGTCCAGCCCTAGACCTTAGAATGTGATGGACTGCAGAGTCTTTTTTTTTTTTTTTTTTTTTTTGTCTTTTCTAGGGCTGCACCCATACCACATGGAGGCTCCCAGGCTACGGGTCTAATCAGAGCTGTAGCTGCCAGCCTACACCACAGCCACAGCAATATGGGATCCAAGCCACATCTGCAACCTACACCACAGCTCATGGCAACAACGGATCCTTGACCCACTGATGGAGGCCAGAGATCAAACCCACAACCTCATAGTTCCTAGTAGGATTTGCTAAACATTGAGCCAGGACAGGACCTCCAGAGATAGTCTTTAAAGAGATAAAATGTACCCCAGATATTTATTTTTTCTCAGCTTATAAATAAGCATTATCATACTGAGTAATACTGGAACACAAGACATAAGGCAAAATTACTAATACTGATCCTGTATTTATTTAAAATTTTGTATTGTGTTCATCGTCACGAATTTTTGCATTAATTGTGATTTTTAAAATATATTGCATTCATTATTTCTCTTGAAAAAAAAGAAATAAAATGAAGTCATAGAGTTGGGCCTAAATCCAATATGACTGGTGTCCTTATAAGAAAAGGAATTTAGGTCAAAACATGCGTGGACAGAAGACCATGCGAAGACATAGAAGATGGGCATCTACAAGCCATGGAGAGACGCCTCAGGAGAAACCACCAGCAAATGTCGATCTGGCTGGGAAACTGTATGGAAAAAAAAATGGCCATCTTCGCAAAGGTGTGGCTCCAGGCTCTAGGGGTCTATTTCTGACTCTTGCCTGTGCTTCTGCTGCCAACAGAGCTCAACACTAAGTTCCTAAATGAGCATCAGTACCATCTCCAGAATCATTGCAGCAGCTGACACTTGGTTAGTGTTTTGCTCACTCCACTCCCCTTTCCCCACCTGGCTTGGGTCCTCCAGGTTGTGTGGTGCCCCCAGGGTATGGCTTCTGTGCCCCCAGACATTTGTAAGACTCAGCAGCCTCCCTCCATCCTGCAGGATTTGCTCACATCTCCTCTGAGCAAATACTAATCTTTTCCCCATCACCCAGGCCCTCAATCACTACGAAGGCTCTGGCAGTCATTGGCACAAGTTCCTGCACTGGGGAGTTTTTGGTGGAAGGGCTCCAGCTGGGGCATCAGTGGGGCAGTCCTCCCCACCCAATAGTTTCTTGGGACGCCAGCAGGAAGCAAGGCACTTTTGCCCTCTCAAAACATCCCATAGTATTTTGAAAGGTAACAGGAATGCAGCCAGTCCACAGCAGCCCTTTTGTATCTGTGCACGTGGTCCCCAGGCAAACATGTCTACCTCTCTGCCTGCATCAACAGCAGTCTTGTCATCAGGCCCTACACTCCCATCACCAGCGATGAGGACCAAGGCTATGTGGATCGTGTCATCAAGGTAAGGAGGGTAGGAAGGAGCTCCAGGAGCCCCTCACCCTCCTCTCTCTGGGATTTGTAGAAACTTCCAAGATGTATTTGATAGCAGGAGATGCATGTCATTTGGGGACATGGGGAGAGTATGTGGACTGGGAAAAGAGCACCTGTGTCATTCCTGCCCAGCTCCAGGCAGGTTCTAGTCAACAGGGGCCTCAGAAACCAGGGACATTCCAAATAAAATTCTTCCCGTTCTATCTTAACAGGTCTACTTGAAGGGCATGCACCCCAAATTTCCTGAGGGTGGAAAGGTGTCTCTGTACCAGAATAGCCTGAAGCTTGGGGATGTGGTGGCGATTTGAGGGTCCAGTGGGTTGCTTACTTACACTGGGAAAGGTAATGGCCCAGCTTCCACTCCAGTGCCCCTGGTCCTCCATACACAGTGTGGCTCTGAGTGTTCATGTGCCTGTGCGCAGGGATAAGGGCGGGTGGCCGCTCCTACAGACACAGCACTGAAACCATTGGAGGTATGTTCTTCAGTCCCATTTGCTGCAGAGATCCATTCCCTCCCTGTCCCCATGAATTCACCAGGCCTGACAGCTGTGGCGATGACTAAAACAAACCAGATCCTTAACTCTCTGAGTGAGGCCAGGGATCAAACCTGCAGCCTCATGCATCCTAGTTGGATTCATTTCCACTGTGCCATGATGGGAACTCCCAGTTTGTCTTATTTATGCTTTATTAATAATTGACTATCAAATTTTATTTTGCCCATATGTTTACTTAATTCTCCTGAGTCTGATGGCTGAGTTTATAAACAGTAGCTCTTACTCAGGCTGATGATCCTCCGTGTGCCCCCTGCAGCACACCAGTATCATGGAAATGGTTTCACTGGTCACTGAACAATCTCAATGGGTTTGCTGGGTACTAGTTTCCTCTGGAATAATAGCTACTTTCCCATTTGGCTGATTTTAGGAGTGGAACCAAAACTGGTCCCGGATGGAGTTAAGAATCATATTTTTGTGAGCTCTGCATTGATTCAACAGCTAGTTCTCCAGCAAGCCATGCTAATAGAGGAAGGGGCTGGAATTAGGTTTTGCGTGCTCTTTTATGTTGTTATTGTGTTACAGAGGTGGAGTCTTCACTCCTGGAGCAGGCTTCTGCAGAACAAAGTGAACAAAGTTGATCAAAAGACTCAACCAATGTGGTATTGAATTTAGTGTCATTAGCAGCTCTGAAGTCTAAATAGGTGAATATTTAACTGAAGTCATAAAGAGCACGAAATAACAGCTTTTTAATTTGGTATTTGAAATTCTATAATCCTTCCTGACTATATGTGGAGAAGATTGTCAATCTAAAATATGTGTACCATAAAAGCAGGAAATTGTACTTGCTTAACATAAATTTCAGATCGTAGCTGATTTGTGATTTGATTGCTTATGAGAGAAAACTAGTATTTGACTGACTTTTTCATTGAAGAATTTATGGTCAGTTTTTATAGGGAAGCTGGTAGATCCAAGGGTAGGATGGGTGGCTGTGTGTTGCTGACACATCTCTTGATGAAACACCCAGGCTGGTGGTCATATCAGGCAGTAACTGTGTTTTTCTTGCCATAATAATGAATGCCATCTCACTTTCCCATGAGTTTGACTGCAAAGTGTTGGCCTTTGCTATTTTAGCCTAGTTTTTCACCCATCTGTGCTGGCTAAGTTAAATAATAAAGGATTATTGATTAAACAGTGGTTTTGTGTTAGGATGTGCCTGTGTATTTGAGTAGTGGTAGAAATGTGTTTCCTAAGTAGTCTATGTACTGCTAATAATGGGCTCGTCATTCATCATTTTCCCTGGTTCTGTAACTGTGTTGAGTTTTAAGGATATAGCTGGTAAATTTTGATTGACTTCCTTTTTTTTTGTCCTTTTCAGGCTGCACCCATGGCATATAGAGGTTCCCAGGCTAGGGGTCAAATCAGAGCTGTAGCAGCTGACCTACACCACAGCCACAGCAACACCAGATCCGAGCTGCATCTGTGACCTACACCACAACTCATGGCAACACCACATCCTCAACCCACTGAGCGAGGCCAGGGATCAAACCTACATCCTCATGCACACTGGTCAGGTCCTTAACCCACTGAGCCACAAAGGGAACTCCCAGGAGTTTTAGTTCTTAACCCTCTCAGCATCATTAGTTTCAAGTCAGCTGATGGAAGCCACAGGACATGACCACTACAGTTGGGGGGGGGGTCTTAAATCAAGGCCTTATTTTAAAATAACAGTCATGGAAAGGATTATGTTGGATTTGCTTTTCCTTTGTTTCTGCATTCCCTCCATTTTGTAGTTAGTAACCACCTGAATCTGCCATTTTGAACTTCGGGAATGTCTAGAAGACTAAAACATTTTTCTACAAAAAGCAATGGGGGACACAGCAGGGCTTTTGTACCTTGGAGGACCGCACAGGGTCCTGCTTTGTTCAGTGATGTGAGTAGACTCCTATCATGGCAGTAAAAGTATTGTGTGTGGACATGAGTGGGGTGTCCTGGGAGTTCTCCCTTTGGGCTAGAAAGTTGCATTTGAAAGCTGCTACCAGAGGCCTGTCACATAGTCACCTAGGAGCATGTTTGGTTTCAGGAAGTCTGATTGAATGGCCCTTTTCTTACTGCCAACAGGCAAAATTGGTGGGATATCCAAATATTTGAGATTGGTGTGTATTCTTTTAATAGTGTAGAAGTTCTGAGGTTTGCAAAGGATTGTCTGGGGTGGGAGTTCTCCCACTGATGTGGTTTCATATTCATTTCCTTTCCCCTGATCATTAATGAAATGCCTGCTCAGATGCTTTGGTCATTTTTTTTCCAATGCGTTTTCCAATGCATTGTCTTTTATTTTAAAAGTATGTAGTTGTTGGAGTTCCCATCGTGGCACAGCAGAAGCAGATCCAACTAGGAGCCATGAGGTTGCAAGGTTGATCCCTGGCCTCACTCAGTGGGTGGAGGATCTGGCCTTGCCATGAGCTGTGGTGTAGGTCCTAGACATAACTCAGATATGGTGTTGCTGTGGCTCTGGCATAGGCTGGCAGCTGCAGCTCCTATTGGACCCCTGGCCCAGAACTTAAATATGCCAAAAAAGACCTGAATAAATAAAAAACCAAATAAATGAATAAGTTGCAGCACTTAGGTATGAATGTGAGTTCAGCACGTGTAATTCTGAAAGGATGGGAGGAGCTGAGCCTCCTAACAAAGACAAAATGGCTAAATAAACTATGGCACACGGACATCCTGGGAGGCATGCTGCCTTGTAGATGTTCTTGGGGATATTTACTTGTCGATGGTGATGCTGAATGTAGATAGATAGATGATAGGTAGGTAGATGATAGAAAGAAATTAGTGTGTATTATATTTAAGTTAATGTGCAAGACTTCATATTTTACCCTTTAGATTTTTCCTAAATATATATATATATATATCTACTCTGAAAACAGAGCCAAATGTACTTGGTAAAAGGATATTTTCCTGTAAATTATTATTTTTATTTTAGTGCTTCCTTTATTCAAATTTATTTCAGGAGCTTTTTCATTTATGTGCACAGTATTCTTGCATTCTTTGCTTTATAAACTCAGGCACTCAACCAGGAGAAGCTTCAAGGGCTGGGCTGACCCAAAGTTCTGTGAACTTTGAAGTTTTCAGCATTACTGGGCCACAGTGAAGGTTAGATTACTTGCCCTCTTCCAGGCTTTAAGGTTAGGTGTAAACTTTCCTGAAAAGCATCAAGAGGGCTAAGCTTCCAAGGGTGAAATCAAATCTGATTCAGTATATTTGCTCCTGTGAAAAACTTCCCCAGCTCAGACCTGTGCTAGCACAAGTTAATCTCAAAGTGGTACCAGAGAAACATTTCATGCATAGAGTTTGGTTGGTTACCTGGGTTGGGGAAACAATAGCAGGTGAAACTATTGTGGGAGAATTGGTGCTTCTGTGCCCATTGGCTTCTGGAAGAAGAGGCAGGGGGTCATGTTTCACAGCAACCACAACCACCGCATCCACAGGCTCTGAGGGGTGGATACAAAGTCTTTTGGGAGAAGAGGGGCCACATATTTCCCCAGACCCAAACACGGACTCATACAGAGCATGCTTGTGCTCAGCCTTAGATTTCATGTTGGGGCCAACCTGGCTGACTCTGGGGAGGATATAGGTGTTCCCCAGCCAGGGTGGCTGGGGGCAGTGGTGGTGGGAGGAATGAGTGGGGGTATGGTGGGAGTGGTGGCAAGCCACCCCATTCAGAGCCTCAGTATAGCAGCCTTGCCGGGCGGGCGAGCCCAGTTTACTACTGATGCCCATGATGCTGTTGAGCATGGTGATGGAGACTGCCGCGATGCAGTGGTTGGTGTAGGTCTTGGAGAGCTTGGCCACCTTGGAGAGCATCTACATCCTGGTGCCCAGCAAGTTCTTGCTGATGTCTTTGTCCTCGTACCAGGTCATATCGCCCTCGCTGCAGTGGTCACGGGGCAGCTGGAAGAATGCCTTGCAGAGGGGTCTGTGCTTCGACAGGTACTTGACGAAGCTTGTGTAAGGGCAGAACTCGGTTCCTGTCTCATACATGAGGGGCAATTTCTCCTCGTCACTGCTCTTGGCATGCTTCTTGCTCCAAGACAATGAGCACAATTTGTGGTAGGGCCCGAAGTACTTAAGGTAGACGAACTTGCCACCATCCTCATCCATCGCCAGCCCAAAGGAGTCCTTGAGCTCACGCTGGTTCTCACGGCCTCACGTGCAGAAGTACATGCACGTCTCGAACCAGACCTTGTTGAGCAGCCTGAAGGGCATGTTGGTGCTGAAGATGCTGGAGATTTAGAGCTTGCCCAGGTCGGCCCCCGTGATGGATTGCTTCTGCACCTCTGGCGGGGCACCCTGTTCCTCGAGCTTGCACATGACCACAGCCAGTCAAGTTGGCGCTGCACAGCTTGGGGTCCTTGGTGAGGTCGAGCGTGCGGCAGTAAGGGGACTCATTGAGGTAGTGGTTGAGGGAGCTGTGGATGATGATGAGCAACGACATGCTGTAGAGCTGGCCACTCTTGGAGTGGGCCTCTGCATAGAATGCATAGAACAAGCACAGCACGTGGCACAGAGCCCCCTTGTCCATGGTCTCCAAGTCTGGGCTCTGCGCCTTCTTGCTCAGGTACTCCTGGAAGATGCGCAAATCATAGTGGGTTGCCAGCCGGGTGTTCTTGCTCAGCTGGGCCCGCTCGGGGTCCCATCCCCTGGGCGGCCCACCACGGGCCTGGGGCGCCAGCAGTTGCAGTGGCGCCTAGGGCTTCAGCATAGAGCTCTGGTCCATACTGATCATATGGACCAGCTCAGGCTCCAGCTCCTCCCCAGCCAAGTCCTCAGGCTCCAAGGGCTGGTCCCAGTCCAGCCCCATCTCTTCCTCCTCCTCCTCCTCCAGACCCCCACCTCCACCCTCCTCCTCCTCATCCCCCGTTATCTGCACCTCCTGGATCTCCTTCTCCTCTTCCTCTTCCTCATCCTCCTCACCAGTTCTGCAGTAGTGCAGGTGGCAGTGGCGGCGGCTGTGGCCCCCAGCACCGTGCTCGCCCTCACCCTCCTCCCCATTGTTCTCCTTGGCAGCAGCGGCAGTGGCGGCGGTACTGGCGCTGCGGCCCGTGCTGGTGTTACAGTCCCGGCTGCCAGGCATTCTCGCCATATTGCTGTCTCTCTGCCTCCTGTAAGTTACTCACCTTCCTAGTGTCTGCCTGGAGAGGATACAACATCTAAATCACAAGAGGAGAGACCTCTGTGGGTGTGCCTGCAGCACTGCTGTCTATGGTAAACAGCCTGCTGCTGACACTTTATAAAAGGAAAACTTTATCTCTCTTCTTGATCTGAAAGTGCCAACCAATGAACACTATCTAAACAATACTAACTCATAAAATGTTACTAAATGAAAAAAAATCCTGTTACAGTTTATAGAGTAAGATCCCCATTTAAAAAAAATAACACCACACAACTGTGTCTGAAGATACACGAATATGAAAAAGTCTGAAAACTCCCAGGATACCCCATGGTGTATGCCTACTTTCACTGTTGGTACTGTCTCTAGCTTTTGGGACTTGTATAGAAAAGCAGAAAAATACAAATGAAAAGCCAAACATGGGTGTTCCCATCAACGCTTGGTGGAAACAAATCTGACTAGCATCCATGCAGACACAGGTTAAACCCCTGGCCTAGCTCAGTGGGTTAAGGATCCAGCATTGCCTCAAACAGTGGTGTATGTCACAGACATGGCTCGATCTGGCATTGCTATGGCTGTGGCTGTGGTGTAGGCTGGTGGCTACAGCTCCAGTTCAAACCCTAGCCTGGAAACCTCCATGTGGCATGAGTGAGGCCCTAAAAAGAAAAAAGAAAGAAAAAAAGAAAAGCCAAACACAGCCTAGAGAGGTGCTGGGCATAGAATAATGGTGCTCACTGGCAGGGGTTCAGGACACTGCTTTTGGTGTCTGGTAGGCCTGGGTTCAAAGTCAGATTCTGTCATTTACCAGATAAGATTCTGGGCAAGGGGCTTTATAGCTCCAAGTCTCAGTTTCTTCTTCTTTAAATTAGGGTTCATTGTGCTCACCTTACAGTGTTATCAGACCATAAAAGTGATACCATAAAGTCTTTCACAAAATGACTGCCAACAGCAAAGTAAATGGGCATTGGTTTTAACAAAAATAATCACCTTTATTGAGATCAATTGCACATAATAAAATGCAATTGAGCTACACAGTGCTGTGGCTGTAGCCTCTCCTCCCATCACCACAGATTAAATTTGCCATTTCTATAGTTTTGTGTAGACGAAATCACAAGGATATGCTTCCTTCCCTTTTTGAGATTCAGTTGGTTTGTTGTTCCAGGTATCATTAGTTTGGTTCCTAAGAGCCCCAAATGTCTACGAGCAGGTAAAGGCTGTACAGTGATGAATTATCCAAAGAAAGTTCTAACCTTCCACTTTCAATTCCTGGGATGTGATCTTTAGGATGCTGGAATAGCCTGCTTCATGGGACTGTTTGCCCAACAGTCCCACAACGTGATCTATGATGGATGGGTCTTTGGAACACACTCTATCAATTCCATCCTCTGGGAGAGGCTGGAGATGATCATCCATGTGGCAATAGGTGATCAAGCTCCAGTATAAACTCTGGAAACAGTGCATGAGTGATCCTCCTGAATCAGCAGTATTCTGTACACTCTGCTATGCATTGATGCCGGGAGGGGGGTGGGTAACACATCCTGAGAAAATGGAAACTTCATGTTGGAAACCCTTCCAGATTTGGCCCTATGTGGTGGGAACACTTGGTTGATTCTAATTTGTATCCCTTTGCTGTAGGAAAAACATAATTCTAAATGGAGCACTTTCCTGAGTTCTGTGAATTGTTCTAGGAAATTATGGAACCTGAGAGTGGTGGTGGAGACTCCCAAATTTGTTTCTGAAGTGAGGAGGGTGTGGGGATTCCCAGACTTGTGGCTGGTGCCTGAGCTGAGAACGTCTTGTAGGAATTCTGCCCTCAGACTTTTCAGTTTGGCAAACTCCCTGCCCATGGATAAATGCATTGTGGTATGTACCATGGAAGGGTACTCAGTGATTTGAAAAAGGACATACTATTGATGCATGCATGGGACACAGAAATGAATCTCAAAACTATTGTGTGTGTGGGTTTAATGCTGCAATTCAGCAACTGACCCAGATAACAGGTGACCACGGATGCCCTCCCCCTGGGCTTATTGCACAGAAAAATGCCATGCCAGGAAGGCAAATTGCCATGGTTTGTGGGTGAGGAGGGTGAGAGCTTCATTGGGAAGTGAAACATTGGTGGGGCCCAGAGGATAGAGTGATATGGAAGCCATGAGGGCACTTCCTTCTAACACAGATGGACAAGCCTGGCAGGAAAATGGACACTAGGGCTCAGGGAAAATAAAGCAAGGCTAGGGGTCAGTGAGAATTTGGACTCACCTGTAAGGTGTGAGGTGACCCTAGCATTTTCAGAGCTGGATGTGGGTTGCCATGTGATGAAAGTAAGGTGGTGGAGTCTCCACTGTGGCTCAGTAGAAATGAATCTGACTAGCATCCATGAAGACTCAGGTTCAATCCCTGGCCTTGTTCAGTGGGCTAAGGATACAGCATTGCCTCAAACTGTGGTGTAGGTTGCAGAATAATCTTGGATCCTGAATTGTTGTGGCTGCAGTGTAGGCAGGTGGCTAGAGCTTTGATTCAACCCCTAGCCTGGGAACCTCCATATGCCACAGGGATGCCCCCCAAAAAAAGATCAAAAAAAAGTAAGGTGGAAAGAAAAATTTGCTCCCTACTGTTGTACCAGGTTGAAGACTAATATTGTTGTACCCACTGGAGAATAATTGGAATGGTTGGGCAAAGGATATTTGCTCTGAATATAGCTGTCAGCAACCCATGCACATTTCAATACCCAGTGAAGTGCTTTTCAGACTTTTCTCAACAGCAACTGAAAAATAAATTTTGCATCAATACTCAGTATGCATACAAATGAAACAAAATTTCACCAAACAATATGTGCTCTTACAGCATGCAGTGCATTCTAAAATTTCCTATTCTATCCTGGTCTATGGTTTCTTTTCCTTGCCATTCTTTCTTTCTTTCTTTTTCTCTTGATCTTGCCCTCTTTCTTTCTTTCCTTCCTTCCTTTTGCTTTTCAGGGCCACAGCCAAGGCGTATGGAGTTTTCCAGCCTAGGGGTCAAATCAGAGCTGTAGCTGCTGGCCTACACCACAGCCACAGCAATGCAGGATCCAATCCAGGTCTGTGACCTATAACACAGCTCACCACAATGCCAGATCCTTAATCCACTGAGGGAGGCCAGGGATCAAACTGCATCCTCATGGAAAATAGTTGGAGTTGTTACCAATGAGCCACAATGGGAACTCCTAGGATTTCTTTTTAAAAAACATACTGGTGATTAAGCACTAATTTTTTTCCTGGCTAAATACATTTGACCCCTTCCACATCCTATAGTGAAACTGCTTTTCTGGGTGGATGGGGGCGGGGGGCATTGGTGTTTCTGCAGAGCTGCAGGGATGGGCTGTGGTGTGGCTCTGACAGTGAGCCTGGGATGGGGGGAGAGAAGTTATGGGGACTGGCTCTGCCTCTCAGGTCATGTGGCCATAGGCACATCTTGTCACCTCTGACCCTGACTTGCCAACTCTTCAGAGGGACTGGCCACACCTGCCCTGCCTCTGAGTGGCCCTCAGAGTTGAGACCAGGTACTTGAAAGCTTCTTGGAGCTGCTATGAGCTATTTGAGGGAAAGGAATTATGTCCCTGTTTTTGTAATGCGCCCCACACCCTTCCCACAGACACCTGGTAACCACTGCAGTGGATGCATATCACAAAGCAAGCATGGGAGTGTCACAGCATAGGTGATTTTAAAAGTCTGAGCATCCCCTCCAAGGCAGGTAGGACTACATATTTTAGATACATGGTCTGTAAACATCACTCAGGTATTCTTTGTAGGAAGTTATTATGCTCATCATATGGGTGAGGAAACAGAGGCTCAGAGAGAGGAGAATGTTGCAATGATTGCATGGGTGAGAGATTTCAAAGCCCAGAGCACTCATTAGCCCCTGTCCCCCTGCCCACTCTGCCCCACTGTGAAGTCCTTGACCTTCAACAGCCAGGCCCAGGGCATTTAGGGAAGTGAGTTAGCTGCAGACAGCCATGGATGAACACTGCAGCCCGAGGTGCCCCCCAGTGCTCTGGAGAGCTCTCATGTATATAGATATGTCTCTGTCATTGAATCTGGTTTCCCAAATTATGATCATTGCAACTGCAAACACGCAGGGCACCCAGCTCAGCTTTGTTCAGACCCTTGACTCCTTATGGCAGACATGGTTGTTACACCTGCTCTAACAAAGTTGGGAGGGTTGAGATGGCTTTCCCAAAGTCACACAGCCGATAAGGAGCTGAGCTGAAACTTGAACTCCACTTGATCCCCAGACCTCCAATTATGACAATTTCAACCACTATGTCTTGGAGATTTAAGGAACAAGAAAATGGGAAGGAATAGAGAAGGCTGATGCTCAATTCTGAGGATATCATGAGTGCTCTCAAGGAAAGCCAAAGTGCAAGAAGAGAAACATAGACTGAGAGAGCTGAGGGCCAATCAGGTCAGAGTGTACAGCATAACCCAGATTCCAGCAACCGCCCCCCAAAGCATTCTATTATTCTCTTTTTTTCTTTTTTCTTTTTTCTTGTTAGGGCTGCACTCATGGCATATGCAAGTTCCCAGGCTAGGCGTCAAATCAGAGCTGAAGCTGCCAGCCTAAGCCACAGCCATAGCATCACCAGATCCAAAGCACATCTGCAACCTACACCACAGCTCACAGCAATGATGGATCCCTGCTAGAACAGCCTTGGCTGTGGACTCTCCTCCAGGCAGGTGGATTTTTCATAAACACTTTGTTGTCAATCTCAAGAAGAGGAGAATTACAGTCTCAGGGCTCTGACAGCATGGTGCCCCAGAACACACTCTCCATGCTCCTGTCCCATGTGCATGGTGGGGTCACTGGGGGCCTGCCAGCCAGAGGAGGAGACTGGAGGGGAGGGTGGGCAGCTTCAGAGAAGGGAAAGTCTTTATAAATAACTCCATCCTCCCTCTGCCTTGAAATCACAGCACTATGACAGGCTATGAAATTAAATGAAGAGCAGCCAGGGCTACGGCATCAGTGGGGAGAGAGGGTGCAGGTTGGGGATAAGCTGGAGAGGCAGGTTAATGATAACTCAGGTAAACAGGTGACCCCTGAGAGGAGTCAAGAAGCCCTGGGATGTGCACTTGTCTGAGTGTGTGTGTGTATTTGTGTGTGTGTGTGTGTGTGTGTGTGTATGTGTGTGTGTGTGTGTGTGTAAGATATACACACAGAAAGAGAGAGAGGGAGAAGGCCATGAAATCCACTTGTATTTCATCCCTCCCTCTTTTTTTTTTTTTGATTTTTAGGGCCACACTGGCAACATATGGAGGTTCCAAGGTTAGGGGTTGAATTGGAGCTGTACCTTCCAGTCTACACCACAGCCACAGCAACATGGGATCCAAGCTCCGTCTATGACCTACACCACAGTTCATGGCAATGCTGGATCCTTAACTGGCTGAGCGAGGCCAGGGATTGAACACACTTCCTCATGGATAGTAGTCAGATTCATTACCCACTGAGCCACAATGGGAACTCCTGATCAGAGTATTCTGAACACACTTGGCCCAAGCACTTCCAAGCCAGCTACACAAACTCTCATGCACACAAACACAATTTTCATCCTTAAATCTTGGTAGCTAAGCTGTACAACCACATGAGATGAAGTCAAGAGAAGTGTGCAGCCTGAGTTGGTTTCTCTGGAGCTCTCAATGTGACCCTGATAAGTGGCATCCTGTGGGTTAAGCTGACTAACTAGACCAGGGGCTCCTGCCCCAGTGGCCACACAGCCACCTGGGGAAAACATTCTTGGCCTGGGAGCTTTCCATCAGTTTGATTCAGATTGAGCCCAACCTCTTTCTTAGGAAGATTTTGTCTTCTTGCTCATGGCCTTCCTTCCCTTATTTAAATAATTGCCTTATATTTTTTCTCCTAGTCTAACTGGGGACAGACTCTTGCTCACTTAAGGACAATCCTTTTAATGTTTTTGTCGTTTTGCCTTTTCTAGGGCCACTCCCATGGTATATGGAGGTTCCCAGGCTAGGGGTCTAATCAGAGCTGTAGCCACTGGCCTGCACCAGAGACACAGCAATGTGGGATCCAAGCTGCATCTGCAACCTACAGCACAGCTCACAGCAATGCCATATCCTTAACCCACTGAGCAAGGCCAGGGATCAAACCCACAACCTCATGGTTCCTAGTTGGAACCACAAACCTGTTAACCACTGAGCCACAACAGGAACTCCCAAGGGCAATCCTTGAGTGACATTTTCCACTATAGTCCCTTCTAGATATAGGACTGATGTTTTCACCAGCTCTTCTGGGATTCTCTTACAGAGAGAGACTTGATGTTAAATCCAGTTTTTCCTTCATAGGAGGGGCCAGTAGTTACAGATGCACAGAAAGCTATTCCAGAGCACAGGCTACCCATACCAAGAAATCTGCCTGGGCTACTCAGATTCAGCCAGAGTCCATTTACACAACACTAACTGAGAGTTCTCCACACAGAGAACTTAAACATCCCCAGATAAACAAGGAGAAAGTGCAAATTATGACTTAGGGCCCACATCTATTTTTGCACAGTGCATACCAATGTGGTTTTGCTCTTTAGCTAGGGCAATGCAACTACTAATTCCTTGACACAGAGCTACCCAGATGCAAGAATTTGTTTCCTGAGACTGTTACAAGAAATAAAGACCATTAGGAATTTGGTTTTCCCTTCAGAAATCCAGCAGGCATGATGGGGCTAGATGTGGAGTGTTTAAGCACTGTCTCTTAGAGCATAGTTTGAGCAGGACTGAAGAGGTTAAAGCAGGCCCAGAGAAAGGGGGCAGGCATTCAGGTGGGCTGGAATGTGCTAAGCTTGTGTCAGAGACTTTTATCATCAAGATTGTGCCATCAAGATCTTATCACAAGCACAGACTCAGCTTGGATGAGGAGCAAGTGTAAGAAATAAATCAGAACATCAAAGAATGAAATGTGAAAGGCATAAAGTACCACACACCAGCTGGCAAGAGAAGAAATTAGTCACAGAATTTGATCACTTGGAAGATACACTTGTAGGACAATATGAGCTGAGGATGTCTAGAGGAGCCATGGGATGTCAGTGGGCCCTCAGGGACAGGTGGATTCCTGAAGCTCTCAGCAAGCCTAGCCTGGCTCCATGGCATGTGTCTGGGAGGTGTGGGGGATTGAGGCAGGATAGAAGGATTGATGGATTTTAAATCATTGCCTAGTGGTTCTGCCAAGTTCAGTCAATACTTCCTCTGTCTTAAAATTAAAAAAAAAAAAGAAAAGAGATGGGTAGAAAAGAGAGCATAATAAAAAGAAGAGTAGGGGAGCAGAAAAATAAGACAAGGTAAGAAGAATGCAAAGAAGGATAAAACAGTTTAATAAGTGCAAATTATGGTCTCAGAGCCAATATTAAAAAGATTTCAGTTGGAAGCGATGGGAGTTCATGTGTTTGTGTTTACTTCTGTTTCTGGGAAGATGTAATAGATTTTTTTTTCTTTTCACCTTACTAAGGATGATTAGAAACTTTACACCATTTATATAAAGTCTACTTTTTTATATAAACAAAAGGCTGTGAAATGTGGAGGAAAGAAAGTAGATGAGCTGGGAACTGTGAGAACTGAGGATGATATGGTGGGGAGGCTCCACATATCCCAGACAAGGAGCTGAAGAAGCGACCAACAGGTGCAGACAAAATAAAGAAACAAACAAGAAAAGCCTGCTCTCGAGCCAAAGGCTGGGGAGAGAGGCAGGCTAGAAAGACACAAATCTTTTAGACAGTAACCATTCTACTCCAAATGCTACAGAGAGACAACCTGTCAACCAAGGTCTAGGGAGGAGCATGGCCTTCTGACCTCATGAGATTTGGAAGAGGTACCCCAACACCTATGCCACAGTGGTGACTGGACAGGTCAAATAGGGAGCCTGAGTTATCATCTCAAATAGCTGGTCACAAGGAATCCCTGACCCCGACCGAGGTATGAGTAGACGTCACATGTAAGTCTGCAACTCCAGCCCTCACTTGGCAGTGAGGGACACTTGCTTCAAGTCTCAGTGGGGTCTGACCTGTACCCCAACTGGCAGGAAGAAGGCAGTGACTCAAGGATCTTGCCTGACTTCTTTAAGTGACTGAGCTGACATGTAAACCCAGGTCTGTTGGCTTTCAATGCCCAGGAGTTTAAGCAGAAGCCAGGGTCCCCTCCAGGCATGTGGCACCCACTCTAGGCATGGGGCAAACCTGAAGCTGATATCTGGAAACCATTGTTAGGGGCCCATGTGGGGCTGGGGAGGCCAGAGCCCCCCAAGAGGCCAGGGATGCTCATCGGAGACAGTGTTTGGCCAAAATGGAGAAGCAGGTGCTAGGATGAGGGGACTTGTGAATTAAGGGCTGATGTTAGACAAGCATCTGGTTCAGTGACTACAAGGATGGCTTGTCAGCACTTAGACACAGAAGTGGTGGTGAATAAAAATCACTGATCCTGAGTTAACAAAGAATGAGTTATGCCAGACTGACCTCATTCCTCTCCATGGCTTTGCCCTTCTGATGATATATGGGAGGTAGAGGGGAACTCATAGATGGCCACACTATAAATATCTGCGGTATGCCTCCTGACATTTGCAAGGACACCTTTGGAATGTGAGCTTGATGCCACCAAGGAAGGCTGCTTTCAGGTGAGTTGAGTACTTGTGCCCCAGGGGGCCCACTTAGCCACCACAAGCTCAGAGGGAGTCTCAGGAGCAAAGTGGAGATGGTTCAATAACCAATAAGGAAAATGTCACTGTGAACTGCTTGCAGAGAAAGCAAAGCACCTTGGAGCAGGCAGATTTACCTTTATATCTGGGGTGTCAGAGGGGTACCAATAGCATTGGGTGGGTGAAACCATAGCAGTAACAGCTGACACTGTGGAGTCTGCTCTAGGCCCCCCTACTCACTGTGCATAGATTCATCAGTTGCTCCTGACAAGCCTATGAAGTAGGTCCTTTTATTTGCCATGTTTTACACTTGGGGAAACTGAAGCAGTGAAAGGGGTCAAGGCCAACAGACCCCTGAGACTGAGTCCCTTCCGTTATTTATTTATCTATGCATTTATTTTTTTGGCCACCCCGAGGTACCTGGAGTTCCCAGGCCAGGGATAAAATCCAAGCCCCAGATGTGACCTAAGCTGCAGCTCTGGCAGTTCTGGAACCTCAACCCACCAATCTGGGCCAGGGATTGAACCTGTGTCTTGGTGCTCCTAAGATGCTGCTGATCCCATTGCACCACAGCAGGCACTCCAGGACTGAGTCCCTTTAGACTGAGATTGCCCTCTATGGTGGGGAAAGTGTACCTAGTTTATGCACAAAAAGATGGCCCTTTACAGCAAGGGGCTCCCCATACACAGCTCTGGGAAACCCTCCCTGCCCCCCAGGCAGAGTTGGGGATCCCTCCATGTGCTGGCATGGTACCAGGGATGTGGTGCCATTGTCACACCCCACAGCTGCCCTGGTTTATCATTTCCTGTGTGTACAGGCCACGTCATCCATTTAGGGGGGACCGTCTGTGTGTACCTTAGTGATGCTTCAGAGTTTTTCATCAATGTTGGCAGGTGTTGGGGACTGAAGATGGAAGGTGTGGCAAAGCATGGAGGACAGAGAGAAGTCCTGGGGCTGTGGAGCCTGAGTGTTCACATGTGCAACAGAATCACTGGTAGAGGCCAGCTGAAGGGACAACAAATGAAGAAGTTTGTCAAATCCCCAGTGTTGTCTCAAGGGCAGCTGTGGAATGTTCTTTCCTGAGTCCTTGAATGGCCTGGGGAGACGACCCCATAAGAGATGCCCCGGCCTCTCCCATTCTCCAGCCCACAAGCCAAGAAGCCTGCGAAGACTTTGAAGTTTCTACTTGTGAAAATCGGGCTGCTTTCCTTGTCCTTTGCACAGCTCAGAGCTCTGAAAGACACAGAGGATTCCTATGTGCTTATTGCTAAGGGAAAGGAGCCATTCAGATAATGCCACATACTGTCTGATTCCAGCTATGTGACATTCAGGAAAAGGCAACATAATGGAGACCATCAAAAGGTCAGTGGCTGCGCATTCCCATTGTGGCTCAGTGGCAATGAATCCAACTAGTGTCCTTGAAGATGTGGGTTTGATCCCTGACCTCACTCAGTGGGTTAAGGATCTGGCATTGCTGTGGCTGTGGTGTAGGCTGGTAGCTACAGCTCTGATTTGACCCCTAGCCTGGAACTTCATACACCACAAATGTGGCCCTAAAAACAACAACAACAGTAACAACAACAGCAAAAACCAAAAAAAAAGATCGGTGCTGCCAAGTGTTCAAGGGGAGAGAGGGGTGAGCAGGTGGAGCCCAGGGCATGTTCAGGACAGGGACACAGCACTCTATGACACATGTCATTGTGCAGTTGTCTAAACCCAGAGAATGGATGACACCAACAGTGAACCTTGATGTAGAGGTTAGTTAACACTAAGTACTGGCTCATCAGTTGTAGCCAGGGTACCTCACTAAGGCAGAGGTTACTAATGGGCAAAACTGCACTGAGAGGGGGTCATATGGGAAATCTGTATTTTCTGTACAACTTTTCTATAAACCAATGACAGCTCTACAAAGAAAGCCTCTTTGAAAAACAGAGCTCTGTGTCTGACCTGGAGCATGAGCTGGAAACAGGGCCAGCCCACTGATGTGAAGTCATAGGAATGTGAGAACTCTGGGGAAGGGCAGATCCTCACTGCCCATGGTGGGTTTAAAAACAGGCAGCACCAATGTCATCATGACACTTGTCAGCTTCCTTCCTGTCTCCTGGCCCAAAGACACAATGGGCAAGCAGGCTTCATAGACCTGGAAATACTCCAGTAATACTGTGTGAGCAAAATCAATCTGATAGATTTGTTTGGGCATTTAGTTGCTTGAAGTCATCCTAGCCAAATGGACTCTGTGATGGGCACCTTTAACACCTGTTTATGGCTGAGGAGTCCAGGTAACTGCCCCAGGAGGGCAGAAGTGCTGAGGCTGGTGGTGTCTCTTGTCCCTCACCCCCATCGCAACTGATGCGGTGGCAGAGTGTTTAGAGCATGGAGCTCCCTCCTAAGGGGATGTTGGGCAGGATCTGCTCCTAAGCCCCAGATGCTCATTGGGAGGAGGAGCTGGGAGGAGTGTGGACATGGAGGGGAGGGGCAGGAGTGGGCTGCTAAGAGAGACCTCAGGCATGGGGCTGGGTGATGTTTGACTGGATCTTTTAAAAAAGCCAGGAAAGAGGAGTTCCCCTCATAGCACAGTGGAAACAAATCCAACTAGGAAACATGAGGTTTTGGGTTCGATCCTGGCCTCACTCAGTGGGTTAAGGATCCGGCATTGCCATGAGCTGTGGTCTAGGCTATCAGCTGTAGCTCTGATTTGACCCCTCTTCTGGGAATCTCCATATGCCATGGGTGCAGCCCTAAAAATAAAAAAGCCAGGAAAGAGAATTTCACCATGTAAAAGCTGAGGAATTCTTTGAGGCCATCTGTTCCCCCTTCACAGGACCACTGAGCAACCAGGGCTCAGAGGTTTCTGAGACACACAGTGGTGCCCTCAGCTGGATCAAGGTGTCCCTGACTCCTAGGCTTTGCAGGTGAGCAGACCTTCTCCTGTGCCCCCATCTCAGCCCAGCTCTTTTCTGCTTCCCACTCCCCACAGGGAACCACCATCCTCAACCTGGCACCAGCCTCCAGGTCTAGCCCTGAGTTACCTCTCCATCCCCAGCCCTCAGCTGCCCATGCACCCCACTCAGATTGCTCCAACCACACTGCTATGTCTGCTGCAGCCTCTGAGAGCCCAGGTTGGGAGACCTTGTCCTTAGCATCAGAGCTCTGGGTTTGTCCTGCCTGTTTGCCCCAGTCCTCATTTCCACTGGATCAGAGATGGCAAACTCAGCCTGGCCCATAGCAGGTGCTTTATAAATATTTATTGACTGAACAGGGTTTATAAATATTTCTTATGGGCTCTAAGCAGACATTATCAGCTTCCTTCCTTCAAGCCCCATCCCCCCTCACTCCAAACTATATCTTTTCTCCTTTTTTGCTGCCCTGTTGCATAGGGAGCTCCCAGGCCACGGATCAGAACCAAGCCACAGTTGCAAGCTAAGCTGAAGCTAAGGCAGCACTGGATCCTTAACCCACTGTGCCTGGCTCAGGGATTGAACCTGTATCCCAGCACTCCCAAGATCCTGATCCTGTGGCACCATGGTGGGAACTCCACCCCAAGCTCTTCTTGCATCTGCTGGTGCTGACGTTTCTTTATCCCAGGGTCTTGAAGGACCTGGGACCAGGGTTCTGCATGCTCTGAACACACAGATGAGGCCCTGAACAGGGCCAGTTCGGCTGGTACTCAAGAAACTGGGCATGCCTCTGGCCACTTAACACTGCACACTGCAGGTGCCCAGGGACAGGTTTCCAGCCCGGTGAATGCTACCTGCCACAGCAGCTGAACATGGCCTGGCAATGCCACATGCTCTGTGTCACCTTTTACGGTTTCAGTGCAATGGTGCCCAGCATCAGCCATCCTGCTGAGCAACTGCTGCACCCGGGGGCCTGTTCTGCCTGCTGGAGCAGCATCTTTGCCTCCCACTTCCTTCTCTATCACCTTGAAATGCATGGGCATTAACTTTTATGCTCTAATTTGAAAACAGAAAATAAAATTAGGGAAGCAGGTTAGTGTTAATCTCTGGGACTGCCCATGCAGGTGACCTGAGTCCTTCAGAGTCCTTGGGGGAATTTCTAAGGTTGTCCTGTCTTCTCACCTCCACTCCCCACCCCAGCAGAACTTTCTGTAGCACTCAGAGAGGGGCTGTGCTGGGAAGGAGAGCAAATGCCCCAAAGGCTAAGGATGACAACTTCCCTCCACAAAGAGAAGCCAGGCAGGTGCTCCTAGGAGGAGGGGCCAGAGGAAAGGGCACATTTTATCCCATCACTCTAGGGCAGCCCAGACAATCTTTGTCTGCAAGCACATTTGAAGGACCAAGGCAGAGGCACACACCTATGGACACCCACCTGAGTTAATCACCTACATGATACCCTCTCTCAACAAGGGAGAGAAGTGGACATTTATTGAACACCTCTTGTGTGCTGTGACACACCTTAGCTGTCATCCTCACAGCTCAGCATGAAGGTAGAGGTAGACCATCTCCAGAATCTTCATGGACATACTGAAGTTGGTCATGGGGGGGGGGAAGCTCAAGTCCACAGCTAGTTAGTGGCAGAAGCAGGGTTTTTTTTTTTTTTTTTGTATGTTTTAGGGCCACACCTATGACATATGGAGGTTGCCAGGCCTGGGGTCAAATCTGAACTGTAGCAATTGGCCTATACCACAGCCACAGCAACTCAGGATCTGAGCTGCATCTGTGACTTACAGCACAGCTCATGGCAATGCTGGATCCTTAACCCACAGAGTGAGGCCAGGGATCGAACTTGAATCCTCATGGATACTAGTCAGATTCATTTCTGCTGAGCCATGTCGGGAACTCCCAGAAGCATGTTTTGAAGCAGGTGATGGCCCATTCCAAAGCCTGTGTTCTCCCAGGATGGCACACTGGCTCTGCAGGGGATGGCTTGGGGGATGGCTTGGGACCTGGGTGTCTAGTAGGAGGGCTGTGTCACACAGCTGTGTGTGGGGGATTGGGCTGCAGGCTGTGGCCTGTGAGCCTTTGTGTGTCACTCCCAGCTGTTCTGGGCTGCTGTGTGGTTGGGGGCAAAACCCTTCTGCTGGAATAGGAGGCAGCTCTGGCTATGAGCTAGCTGCTGAGATGGGTGTAATTAGTGGGATGCAACCTTGCAATGAAATAAAACTTCCATGGGAGCTTCCCTGTGGCACAGCAGGTTAAGGACCCAGTATTGTCACTGCAGTGGCTTGGCTTGCTGCTGTGGGGCGGGTTCGACCCCTAGTCTGGGAATTTCCACAGTCCCAAGGTGTGGCCAAAAATAAATAAATAAATAAATAATGAAAGAATAGTAAAGAAAAAAAGCTACATGGAAGTGAAGTATGAATACGTCTCATGTGTAGAATGGGGAGTCAGTCAGCCGGAAAACCACTGCCCTGCAGTTCCTTCATACACGCACCTGTGCAAACCTGCCAACACCATGGGTTCTTGGCACTGGCTCCTGATCACTGTCCTGGGGGTGCCACCCTCTCCCCAAACAGAAAGAGCTTTAGGGGGAGCAGGTGGCTCTGTCACAGCACCCTTCTGCATTCCAATTCACAATCCAGCCAGGTTTGTTCTATTACCTATTAATTCCTGAGGCTGGCTGAGAGGGGTTGGTGCTGTCCATAGCCAGAGGGCCTCCGGGACTTTTACATGAACAGTCAGATTCACCACATGCTTGGGTATCATGAGGACATTTTCTTGCCACATAAACTCACTACAATGACAAAAAATCATGGGAAACAGTATTTGCGAGTGAGACTCAGATGTGGCCACACACTAAAGGACCAAGGGAATGACCCAGGTAATTTGGTTGGACAGCGTCTGATGCCATCCCTGAGCAGGTGCTTCCTTCCCACCAGCATCTGTGCTTAGAACAATGTTGACATGGACGTGGGATGTATGTGTCACTTGTGTTGTTACCTGTCTCGCAGGTGTGCAGGCTGGACGTTTCTGATCTCTACTTTTGGAGAAAGAACATTCTCAGGAAGGAGAGGACAAGACCCAGAGACAGCCCTGTAGGCCTCTTGGGTGGGAAACAAGGCACTTACCTGGTGGTCTCTGAGACACACCCTCCACTTACGTGGGATCAGGGTAGGACAGGTGTGGCATGGGGAAGAGCTGAGACCCGCCCAACAGGGATCCTTGGAAGGCTGCTGTGGCCAGGGTGGGGGTGGGGGTAGCTACTACAGTGAACTCTGGCTCCCCCCACTCCCACACCCAGCCACCCACGCTCTCTTTGAGCTGGCCAGATGGGGTTTAAGCATGGACATGTATGAAATCCAGCTTTCATGGTGAAACACCATTATTATTACCAAACACCTTTACCCACATGCTCAGCACACTGCTGCTGCTGCTGCTGATGGTGGCACCCCCACCCATGGCACTGGGTGAGGCACAGCCTGTCTAGTCCCCTCCCTCCTTCAGCCTCTGGTTCTGGCCCTGCACTGTCTCCACCCCCCACATCACTGTCACTGCCCGCCCAACTCCACTCTGCTATTAAAGTCATGCTTCAAACTGTCATTTTCTTTTTAATTTTTAATAAGTCTGTGTTGAGAAAAAAAAATGGGGATTTGGTCAAGCTTCCAGCTCTCATGATTGTATCATCATAGCAATTTGATGAATCAGAGTTTTGTCTGTATTTGTCTAAAACCCAGAGGAGAAAAGGAATCAGCTCCACAGATCAGCATGTATTTGAAGAGACTCCTCAGGACTCAGGGAATTCTTTTTTATCAATCAACTTCTTAGGAACAACACCCAGTGGGCACTGGGAGAGCATGCAGAGGGGAAGCTGGGTTGACAGGGAGGTGAGGCAGCCAGAGGCACCAGGAGCACAAGCAGAAATCATCTTTCTTTAGGCTGGGTGGCCAGCCTGTGGACCTGCCAGGACAAAATTAAAGGAAAAAAAATCCCACCTCACATTTTATTTGGAGCAGGAGGAAAGTGCTTTCAGAAACAATTTCTGTTTTGAAAAATTAAATATGGCTGATTTGGAAGCAAGGGCAACAACCCTAAGAGGTAACTAGACAGGGACTAAACGATTGAGATAAACTTTTGAGTAGGATCTTTTAAGAATGCCCCGACAAACATTACTGTGATAACTTCTCCACCACGAGATGTATTTGGACATATTCTGATCATGTGTAAGGTCGCAAGATTTACCCAATGCCATGGATCCCTGTGGTAGACCATGAATACAAATATGATATCTCAGCAAAGGACAGTCCAGAGGACAAGAACTCTTCTTTTTGAAGGAATTTACAGAGGCAGAGTCTGCCCGAGTCTTTCTTTTTTCACTGGAACTGCCAAATCCCTCTTTAGTCTTGCATTGCACAGAACTGTCCAGTGCAAGAAGACCATCCAAGAGACATGTGAGAATCTTTCCCTCTGGGAGCCCACAGGGGGCACTCTGTTGCTCCTCCTGCCGAGGCTGATCCATAATCTGGAGTCCAGAAGACAGCTTGAAGCAGATTTTAGAAGTGATTTACATAATGTGACATGTTTTCAGAGGACGCAGGTAGTACTCATAACATAAGTCAATGGGGGATGTGGGAGCCAGGCTGAACACCTTCCTCTAGGACCATGCAGGCTTTCCCCTCATCCTTTTGTTCCTCACTCATCCTGTAGATCCTCAAGTTTCATGGAAAAGCCCTTCCCCCACCGTTTGCCAGCCTCACTGTTGAGTCCGAGGATGTATGATGTGATAAAGCTGTCCCCATGTTGATAAATCAGAAAACATCCCCCATCCCCCATGCTCTGTCCTTCCAATGCCTCAGTCCATGTACAATGTTAACATCCCCCAAGGGGCAGAAGAATCACCCAGACTTTGCCCAGTTATGGATCATCTTCCATTAGGGGGATCTCTGTAAAAGAAGAGGTGGTTATTATGTTAATCCACCAAAAAACACTGCCAAGATCTGGAATTGGGAGTTTTAGTAACATATCTACAATCAATCAATCAATTTTTAAAAAAAATTTAAGTCACACCCAGATGGGCAGTATCTCTGGAGCTCCGGACTGCAGGTTTGATCCCTGTGGAGCACAGTGGGTTACAGGCGGATCAAGCATTGCCACAGCTGCAATGTAGGTCACAGTGTGGCTCCAATCTCATCCCTGGACCCACAATGGCCAAAAAAGGAAAAAAAAAATTCTTGAAATCAGCGAGAAGAAGAAAGAGTTAAGCACATAAACCAAGCCCTCTGCACAACATTATCCACTGGAACATCTCACACCCAGCTCATCAAAAATAAATTCTAAGGCTTCAACCATGCACCCTAACAGTCATACAAACCAAAAGGATGGTATGAAGTAGAGGAACGCTATGGGTAACCAGGAGAGACCCTGTTTCCACTCATGATTGTTGCTACTTCCTGTCAGTATCAGCTGGAATCAGTGCTTTGCTTGGCAAAGTGGGGCCGGTGCCTGCTCCCCCAGCAACAGAGCCCTAATTCACCTGATGCATTTTTACTATTTTCCCATGAGCTGCCATCTGCCTTTCCTTGCGATAGGCACATATACATCTTTCATTTTATACCTGGTACACATCACCTGTTGTATCCAGAACCTCTCCAGGGCTGGGCCCTCCTGCCTGCATCTGGGGCTTCACTTCTATCAGGTGTGTGTCTTCTGATCCTAAGCACCCCTCTCAGAAGCCCTGCCTAATTAAGTAAGAAAGGAGAAGAGCCTCCTGGCTCCCATGGATGACCTGAGGGCCGAGTGTCTCCCACTGCAGCCTGTGGCTGGGTGCTCTTTTGTGCCTCCTGAAATTTCAGTTAATGGGCTCAGTGCTTGCAAGAGGAGGCTCATTCCTTCCTGAAGTGGCCTTGCCCATGGCCTCCACAAGCAGAGAGAGCAAGATGCCTTTATGCGAAGGTGGAAGCACTGATCTGGCTCTGAGCTCAGGTCAGGGAGGGGGCTGTTCAGGGGCAGCTCAGGCTCCTGGGCAGATGCTTACCATCGGTGATGGTGATGCCCAGGCTGGTGGATGCCACCTCCCCTGCCATACTGGGAACCATGTCAGGATTGTCAGAAGTGGGGCGGGTGCCCCCTTGACATGTGGGCTTTGACTAGACTCTGGAGAAGCTCCAAAGAGCCTAAGATGCTGTCACAGGTTTCCAACTCCCCTGGGCCAGTGTCTGTGTCCCCTGAGCTGGGGTACACTGGGGGGCTCTGGTGGTCCATGGGTAAGGGGCAGCCTGGCCCAGGGAGGCCAGGTACCCAGGGCCTAAGGCACTCAAGCTGCCACTCACAGCCTCATCATAGGACGGGAACACGACAGGCACACCATCCACCACCACAAAGTCAGGGTTGCTGCTGGAACTCCTGGGAGGCCCCCTGTGGGGAGGAAAGCAGTGTCAACCTGTCAGGGGACACAGGATCATCCCCCACTGCAAGTTGGGTCCCCAGAGGAGCCCTTCTGGGATGTGGTGCAGGAGCTTGAGCTTCCCTGGCAGGTCCCCTATGGCAGCTGGGGTCCCCCAGGCCCATGCTGCTGGCAGGAGGGGTTTTCTTTTCCTCACTCCTGCCCTCTGGCCTCCCTCTGCTCTTCCTCACCTCCTCTGGTCCCCACAGTCTCCTCATGCTTCCTTCTCCCCAATTTGGCCTCATGGATGTAATGTCCTGGGCAAGGGACCATGTGGCCCATTCCCACACATTATCCAAAAGTGGCCCTGTAGTGTCCCTTGGAGGGCTGCTGGAAATGGAAAAGCTTGGCAAACTATGAAACCCAAGTGTCCCTTTTCAGTTACCCCTGGGCTGCTTCTGCCTCTTGTTTGTTTTCTGCTACAGTATAAAAATCACACATTTTTCATCAAGACAGAAAAACAACAAGAACAGGAACAAAAAGGAACTCGGAGCACCTGGTCAAGGTCTCTGGGCTCACGGTCGCCTCCTGACCCTGAGGGCACCTAAGCTTCACCCATGCTGCCCAGGAGTGTGGGTTACACTCATGGCTCCCAGCCTCGCCCTGGGCCTCCTGTCCCCAGAACCTGCAACACTGAGTGGCTGAGTGTGGGCATGTCTGTTGCCAAAGCCATAGCTCCAAGGACCACTCTGCTCCTGGCCCCAGAAGCACCAGGGGGGATAGTAAGTGGCCAGTGGAACTCAGATCCTTAGTCCTCTGTTTGGAACTGGTTCTGAGTGAGGTGACCAGAGGTAAAAGAGCAGAAAGAAAAGATAACCCAGCCGGGGGACAGCCCCACACCCAGTGTGCCAGTACCAGGGGTTCCAAAACCTGAGGAACGAGACTCCAGACACTGGCATCTGAGGTGGAGGGAAGCCTCAGGCCACCTCCCTCTGATGCTTGAGTTTGAGTCCACTGGCTTTTCCCTTTTTTTCCCTCAATACATTATTTTTTTTCTTTCTACTGTACAGCATGGTGACCCAGTCACACATACATATATACATTCTTTTTTCTCACATTCTCAATCTCCCAGGACTCAGCAGGATCTCATTGCTAATCCATTCCAAAGGCAAGAGTCTGCATCTGTTAACCCCAAGCTCCCAGACCATCCCACTCCCTCCCCCACCCCACTGGTCTTTTAGAGCATCTCGTTTAGGGATTCTGGTGGAGGGGGCTGGATCCACCCTTCTTAAGGCCACCCAGAGACTGGGGGAGCTTGTGGGGCCCATGCACCCCCCCAAAGGCAGGAACCCAGAGGAAAGGCAGAGTTTCCTCCAATTCTGTCTTCTCTGCTCTTTCACAGTCCTTGTTAGTAGATCCTGGACAAGCCAAGCTGCTCACCTCCCTGCCTCCGTGGCCTTATGCTGGCCTCCTTTCTCACTCTGGCATCCCTCCCTCCTCACCGTCCCTTTCACTTACAGGCCCCCTGGGTGAGCACCCCAATGCCTCTGTGCTCCCTTTTGCCTTAATAATGTCCAGCACCCAGACCCTCTGAAGTGGCAGCCCCTCCTCACCCCCCACTCCTCAGTCTGTCATCAGCATCTCTTCAGCACCTAGCCCTCTGGGACCTGGAGGAAAAAGTCATTCCTGGACCTGCCCCTGAGAATCTTCTTATCAATTTGCATTGCAGAGACCAACTTTCCTACAACCAGAGAGGAACCCAAGATGGAAAGACTCAAGGGGTTTTAAAAAAATGAAATTTTGTGAAAGAGTTTTAGGGAAGTTTTTCTTTTAGGGCTGTACCTGCAGCCTATGGAAGTTTCCAGGCTAGGAGTAAAATCAGAGCTGCAGCTGCCAACCTATACAACAGCCACATCAACTCAGGATCTGAGCTGCATCTGCAACCTCCACCACAGCTCACAGCAATGCCAGACCCTCAACCCACTGAGCGAGGCCAGGGATTGAACCTGTAACCTCATGGATACAGGTTAGTCTGCTTTGTTATGCTGAGCCACAACAGAAACTCAAACTCCCACCCCTGTACTTTCTTTTTTTGTCTTTTTGTCTTTTTAGGGCCACACCCACGGCATATGGAAGTTTCCAGCCTAGGGTTTTAATCAGAGTTACAGCCACAGCAATGCCAGATCTGAGCCACATCTGTGACCTACAACAGAGCTCACGGCACCACCCACTGAGTGAGGCCAGGAATCAAACCCACTACCTCATGGTTCCTAGTCGGATTCATTTCTGCTGCACCACAAAAGGAACTCCCTCCCCTGTACTTATTAAATGACTTCTCCTTCCAGGAACAGTGATCCACCAGCAGTGGTGCTGAGTGGCTCTTGGTTAGAAGGGTGCTGCTGTGGTTTGTTCCAGACAAGCCACCAGAGGGGAAGGGGCACTGAGGGGGCCAGGCCACATCCAAGGGACCTTGACAAACTCCTCTCAAGTGGTGATGACAGGAAGGATGAAGACACTGACCGCATCTCACCTGTGCAGCACAGGAGCATGGGGACCCCCCACCCTCTGCCCATGGGTCCCCCCCCACATGCTCAGGTCCTACTTGCAGGTAGAAGCTCCTGAGTCCTGCCCTAGCTCCCCATCCAGAGCCTCTCCCCCTGCCTGGGACTTGCCACATTTCTGCACACTGGGTTTCTTCTTCTTCTTCTTTTTTTTTTCTTTTTGCTTTAGAGCCACACCTGTGGCATATGGAGGTTCCCAGGCTAGGGGTCAAATTGGAGCTGTAGCCAACAGCCTATACCACAGCCACAGCAACACCAGATCCAAGCTGCGTCTGTGACCTACACCACAGCTCACAGCAACATCAGATCCTTGACACACAGAGTGAGGTCAGGGATTGAACCCATGTCCCCATGGAACCTAGTTGGTTTTGTTAACTGCTGAGCCACAAAGGGAACTCCATGCACACTGGTTTGGAACCCCTGTTGAGTCACGCTCCTTGGATTTTGTCCCTAATTCATTCTGTGTATTTCTTATCCTCCTTGTGGCCTGGAAGTTCCAAGGTAGGTAACAGGCCTGCACATCGTGGACAATGGGGGTGCCCTGGGGGTGGGGGGGGTGCAGCCCTGACTGTGCTCCCCCCCAATGATACCTGCTCAGGACCAAAAACCTGGGGCAAGAGGCAGACAGGGGCTCCTGGGGCAGGGGTGAAAAGAGGAAAATGAGTCTGTCTCCAGCTTGATGTTCTGAACTTGGACACCCCAAAAACCCCAGGAATGTGTTTTTTCTTTCTCCCCTTTTTCCCCTTAGGAGCTTAGCTCTTCCCTCTTCAAGGCTGGATGTCCACTCTCTGTGGCTTGGGGTGGCTCAGGGTGCCAAGGGTCACCCAGGGCTGTGGCACTGACCTGGGGGGAAAGTGGGCCTTGAACTTCATCTGGAACTTCCTGGACAGGATGACGAGCAGCAACACCAGCAGCATGCTGGTGGCTGTGAGTGCCATGATCTTCCACATGGTCAGCAGCGTCTCATGGGAGCTGGGCCATGTTTGCTCTGCCAGGAGAGAAAACAAAGCAGCATGTGAGACACCTGGACCCCACTGGCATGGCTTCCCATGTGCTCATTGGCTGGACTTGACTTCTTTCTCTTCCCCAGCTCCTCTGAGCTGGTCCTCATTTGGAGGCCTCCAGATGCCTGTTAACAAGTGCTTCCTGCAGGCTGCCTTCAGGGGAAAGGCATGTGCCCAATGTGGGCAGAGCTGGGGGTGGGGGGTGCAGGGGGCATGCTCTGGCTCCCTGGTCTCCATGTGCTCACTCCCCTGGTGTAAGGAGACCAGTTCTAATGTTGGTTTGCTAGTAATTTGTTTTTGTTTTTCTTTTTTGGCCACCCAGAGGCATGTGGAGTTCCTGGGCCAGGAATCAGATCCAAGCCATAGTTGTTACCTTAGCCACAGCTGGGGCAACAAGCAACACCAGATCCTTATCCCACTGTGCTGGGGCCAGGAACTGAACGTGTGTCCCAGTGCTTCTAAGATGCCTTAAGTCTCATTGCAACACAGTGCGAACTCCAGGAATTAGTTATTAAGTATGAAGCATGGGTGGTTGCAAATAGCTTAATGTTTTTGCAGAGAGATCTGGTCTTATCCACAATAATATCATTTGTGTTCTGATAACACACCCCTGAGTGGAAGAAAAAGGTGGAGATATGCATCACTGGGTCACATCTGGGGCCTATGTCCCTGTCAGTGGAGGGGACAAGTTGGGGTGAAGGCAGAGTGCACAGAGACCAGGTCCTTTCACGGGTGATAGGGGTTTAGGGATCCTGTTCAGAGGGTCAGCATTTTAACCTGGGCCCAGGCAGGTTGAACAGGGCTTGAAATCACCAGCTGCATGCATCCTCAAAGATGAGTTTCCAGGTCTTGTTCCTAACACTGCGTGTGGGGGAAGAGGGACAGGGCTCAGGGTACAGCCACCGGCCACTCAGTGTGGTCTGGATCTGGACAGTCCGGGGGTGGCCTGGACATGCTCACCTGACTTGATGCAGTAGACTTGGTAGGAAGGAAACCACTCCCCATACTGGCAGGAGATGTACATGTAATCACTGGTGAGGCTGTAGCCGGGGTTGCAGTAAAACTCCACCACGGTTCCATGGTTGTAGCTCACACAAGGCCGTGGGTGGCAGATAAAATCACTCGGTTCACCATTGGAGGGAAGGGGCAGACTTGGGATGTGGGGAAAAATAAGAGTTTCAGAACCACATGCTCATCCTTGCCAAGCCCTCAAACCTGAGGTCAAGCCCAGATTACATGTCTCTCAGAGATGGGCTTATACGTTCATCATCAGACCTATTCATCATTGGCTTATTTACCAGCCAGCGAACATCAGCCCCCACTGTCCTTTCTGGGGAGGTCAGACAGAGCCTGTGATGAGATTCTGAGCATGCGCTGTCATCACACAGCAGACTGAAGCACATCATAAAGGCAAGGTTCATTTTACATGCAAAGGGGAAGACTAGTTAAGACAAAGTGTTAAGCTACTCCATTAAGGATGCCCACTATTATGTGCCAGACCACCTAGTAAATAAAATGAAGATGTCTATGGACCAAATCTTCACTGAAAACAACAGCTCTGCTGAGCATGTCTCTGTGGCTACAGGAGTCATTTGGGGCTGTCCAGAGCTCTGAATGTCACTAGACTGATTCTCAGATGCCCTCCAATGACACATATGAGGCTGTTCTGGTGGCTCTGCATGCAGGCCCAGGCCACAGCCTCCTGGGTGCCCTGACCAGCAGGGAGGAGCCCTGGGTCCTGGACTAGGTTCTGTCAGCAACACACTTTGTGACCTAGCAGAGGTTCCTTCACTACTTTAAGCCTTAATTTTCTCCTCTGTGAAGTGGAAGCTTATCCTACCCCCCCTTTTTTTTTGCTTTGCTTTTTAAGGCCACACCACAGCATATGGAAGTTCCCAGCCTAGGGGTCAAGTTGGAGCTTCAGCTGCCAGCCTACACCAGAGACACAGCCATGTTTGATTGGAGCCTTGTCTGTGACTTACACCACAGCTCATGGCAACACTGGATCCTTAAACCACTGAGAAGGGCCAGGTATAAAGCCCATGTCTTCATGGATATTAGTTGGTTTCATAACCTTCTGAGTCACAACAGGAACTCCCCCAGATGCATTTCTACATGGAAAAACAAAATGACACCTCAACCACCTCCGTCTGCCTGGCATTATTAGCACTCGGTCGCCCACCTGGCCAAAGATCCAGGAACTGGTTTTCCTGAGACAGGCTGCATTCCAGACCTTCTGAAGGAAAAGGCTCCTCACATTCCTGTCCCAGTATCCTTATTCTATTCTTTCCCTTGTTTCTGCATTTATTTAGCACACATTTTTTGGATGGCCACTGAAACTCGTTATTACATGGATCCCATCCCATGGGGCTTGCTAAAGTCAGATGATAAGTAAACAAGTGAATACTGATATGGCTGGATATGCCTTCTCTCTCTGCTGAATAAAACATTGACACCAACACACACACACACACACGTGGAGGTGACATGGTGACCTGCATTTCCACCCCCTGCCCCTGGCCCTGGGGGCTGGTTGGCTCCTGGGACCCAAAGGAGCCAGATGCTCTTTCATGGCCAAGAAGGTCTGAAATGTAAGCTGGCACTGGCAGTGGACAAGAGAACCAGGGCTGCAAAAGCTTCTAAAAGGCAAGGCTACCTGGCTTCCCCTGCAATGGAGATGGGCTGGGGACAGCTGATGTGTCCACCCCATGAGGGAGACACTGATGAGCCCCAGATACCAGAGCAAGGGCCCCAGGCTAGAAAGGGAGGCCAGGGTGTGCTGGGGGGTACATCCTGGGCAGAGGGGATGACACACAAGAGGGCAAGCTGTGGGCATGAAGACAGGAGGGGACTTGTGTCAGGAGGGAGGAGCAGCTGCCCACAGAGGAGGAGGGGCTGCCAGGGAGGTGAACATGCCGCTCCATGAGCCCCATGCAGGGAGCTGAGATTCTGTCCTAAGTGACAAGTACTTATAGTGGCCTAGACCTACTTTCATAAGCAGCTGCGAGAACAGGGAGCAGAGGTGATGAGGTTGGCATGGGGTGGCTTGGCAGGATAGTGGCAGTGAGTGACAAGTGAGGAGCATGATGGGACCTCTTTCAGAACCCCCTGATTCTACAACAGGCCTTGCCAAGAGACAGAATTAGGGGGACAAGGAAAGAATCAAGGATGACCCCAAGATTTCTGACATTAGTATCTGGGCGTGCCATTCATAGTATAGTATAGTATAGTGCCATTCATAGTATAGGGGTGCCATTCACCGTATCAGGTTTTTGTTGGTTTGTTTTGTGGGAAGAGAGGGGTGCCGAGCATCTGGCTTTACATTGCTCATGTCCAAGCTTCCAGTGAGACCATCATCCAAGTGTCAACCACCTGCAGAAAGTGCCATAAAGAACTCAGGAGTCATGAGCCTCAAGATAAGACTTAGGACCACTGGGCAAACTCACAGAAGGGGAGAGGGTAGAGAGAAAAGAGGAGTGGTCCCCACCCAAAGGCTGAGAAATTGGATGGATTGAAAGAGGCAGTGGCCAAGCTGAAGGGGATGTGTCACAGAAGCCAATAGATGAGCTGTTTGGAGGAGGAGGCAGTGGTTCCCAACAAGCTGAGAAAGATGGGGACAGGAGAGGGAGCCTGTGATAGGGATAGAGTAGCAGAGGTGGTTGTAGAAGCCCCAGTGGGGGATCACAGATAAGGCAGGAAACCTGGGAGAGGTTGAGGGACCACTGTAAGTTCATGAAAGCCATCAGCACAAGGCAGGCTTGCTTGACTTGTGGAGATGTAAGAACTGCCTCAGGTCATTGGGTTGGGGGTGGGAGGAGGTCTGCATTCAGATTCAGACCCAGGGCAGGAGTTTGAGGACCACCCTTCTGCTGATTTGAATACACACCCAATGGGATACTAAGGAGGAGCTGCTACTCTAAGAAAGGAAGAGGCTGTCTTTTCCAAACCTCCATGTCCCTTGGATGATAAAACTGTAGCCCACTGGAGATCCTTTGTCAGAAACTTCCTTGCCTGCCAGCTTGCATCTCTCTCAAGCATCCTATCTCGATAAATCTGTTTCTTGCCTATCACTTTGTCTCTGGCTGAATTCCTTCCACATAGAGGCATGAAGAACCTGAATGTCAGTGAGTCCAGATGCAGGATGAGTGATTATAATTTTTAAAACCATGGATTCAAGGCCCAATCTGGCTTTGGGTTGGGTTCTTGTCCAAGCACATGGGTTCAAGTCCCAGTCAGTGTTCTGGCTGGGTTCAGGCCATTAGTTCTGTCAGTTCCACCTGGATTTGGCCCTGTGGGAGTTATGGTGACCTTGAGGACACAATCTGAGCAGAGCCCCAAGTGGCCAGTGGAGAAGGGGTAGCATGTTCTGAGGAGTGGGGCACAGGGAGGAGCAGTAAATGACTCATTAGAGAAGCTTTGCTGAAGGAAAGCAGCCCAAGGGCAGTGGGAGGGCCAGGAAGACCCTGCCCACCCCTACAGGAGCCTAGACCTCATTTACACATCCTCTAGGGAGCAGCCAACACAGACGACAATGCAGGTGATGTGGAATGGGAGGAGGAATGCAAGGTCATTATGAAGGTGAAAGATGTGATCCTAGGCACATAAGTAGACAGACTGGCCTCCCTTGGTGCACCCCCTGCTGGGATGCAGGTCTGTCAACATCCAGGGGAGCCAGGGTGAGAATTATGTTGCCAGAGTTTCCAGTGGGAATTTTGACCTTCCATTCAGCACTTGCTCTTCCACAGCAGTCCCTGAACCATCAGCTTTGGGATCAGTTGGGGGCTTGTTAGAAATTCACAATCACAAGCCACAGCCCAGTCCTACTGAATCAGAAACTTCATTTTAGCAAGATCCCCAGGTGCTTCAAGGTACAGTCTGAGAAGCATGGACCCAGACCACGAGGACAATGATGAGGAGGAGAAAAAACTCTCTTAAGGCTTGAATCTGGCCCTCAGCTGGCCTGGCAGCACACAAGGAGGTGGTGGGAAATCCAGCAATGAATCCAAAGGCATCACCTTCAGACCAGCAGCACGAGGCCCACACCCCTCCCAAGAGCACAGGCACTGCACTGCACACATGGGGAACCACCAAGGCTCTGCCTGCAGGAGTTCTGCTGGCTTCTTTTCATCAAAACTGCCACGGCACCTGGGAGTTCCCATCATGGCACAGTGGTTAATGAATCCAACTAGGAACCATGAGGTTGTGTGTCTGATCCCTGGCCTTGCTCATTGATTTAAGGATCCGGCATTGCTGTGAGCTGTTGTATAGGTTGCAGATGAGGCTCAGATCATGCATTTCTATGGCTCTGGCATAGGCTGGCGGCTACAGCTCTGATTGGACCCCCAAGCTTGGGAACTTCCATATGCTGTGGGAGAAGCCCTAGAAAAGGCAAAATGACAAAAAAAAAAAAAAAAAAAAAAAAAAACTGCCGCAGCACCATGAAGATGGCCCTGGGGTCATCTAAGTTAGGTTAATGGTTCCAGGAAGCTGCATGGCATGTTCCAAATCCGAAACCCAAGCTATTTCCAAGGCTATGTCCAAAGCTTGCTTTTGGCTCAGGGAATATATGGCACATAACACTTTCCACTTTTAGGCTCCTCTAACAACATGGAAGGCCAATGTATGTGTCCACTTAGGGAAGCAAATGATGACAAGGCTGAGGCTTTGCTTATATCCAGGCTGGATGGAGCCTGGTGTTTACTTGCTTAGAAGTGTGCTGACAGGTGAAATTTAAGATCAATATCATGCAGCAGCCCTGGGGGAGGGGTTCTGATCTGATTCTAGCTCAGAGTCACCACCTTAGGGTGTCCCTGACCAAATAGGTGAGGCATCCAATGACTGTAAAATTTCAGTCCAAAAAAAAAAATGGATTTCATGTAATAAATCCAAAGTGTGTCTGGTTTGGTGACATGGTGAAGCCACAGAGGAACTCACAGTTGAGGGAGCAGGTATAAAACTGATTTTCTCTGACAGCTTTTAGCAGCAAAGACTGGCTGGTGCTGGACTCTAAAGCTGACCTGTATTTCTGGGCACTGATGAGGTGTGCTTCCTCCTTTGTAGGGACCAGAGCACCAGACCAGTCCTGCCTCACTCACCACATGGTGAAAAGAAATCACGTGACATCTGCAGCATTACCATGTTTGGAAGTCTGCGACCATCTTCCCAAACAGGATTCCTACAGTTGTGACACCTGACGGTCATTGGGCAGCTTAATTTTTTGGAAGGGAGAGAAATCAGGGGCCCAAGATTAAAGTTAACACAAATTAACACAGAAAGCACACAGGTAGGGAATTCTCATTGTGGCTCAGTGGTAATGAACCCAACTAGTATCCATGAGGACACAGTTTTGATCTCTGGCCTGGCTCAGTGGGTTAAGGATCCGGTGTTGCCTTGAGCTGTGGTGTGGGCCAGATCCCAAGTTGCTGTGGCTGTGGCATAGATTAGTATGTGCAGTTCTGATTCGACCCCTCACCAGGGAACTTCCATATGCTGTGGGTGTGGCCCTAAAAAGGAAAAAGAAAAGAGAAAAAGAAAGTTCACAGTAAAGGAGCACTTAGGGTGAGTCTCTCCTGCCTCTTCCTGCAACCAGTGAACCTTCTCACCATTAGAGATCATGCTGAATATAAAATGTGGCCAGTGTATCCTGGCAATTTTTAAGTTCCTTCCCCACAAACTGGACCAAGGCACCATACTGATGCATGAATGTGTTGATTTTCCAAACTTTGATTTTCCCTCTTATAATTTTTTTTCTTAAATTTCTCATGCCTTCTCCTTCCTATCAGCAAATCCTAGCAGATGATGGGATAAATAATTGAGCAGCAAGTTCATCAAAATGGGAAGCAATTGGTTATGCTCTGTTCCTAACTAACTGTGACTACACACACATGTGTTGTATAAGTTACATGTATGTTTATGGTCCTATATTGCACATAGAAAATAACCAGCCAGGTTTCCTGCTCACAAAAGTGCTTCTAAGGTTTACATACATATTTCTTAGTGTTCTGCTAAAAGAGAAAATGCTAGTCTGTGAAAAGTACAATGCTTTCCTGACATCTGAATGTTTTTGAAAACTGCTGTCTCCAGTGAAAATAGGATAAGAGGGGAAAATCAGCCCCCAGAAGAGAAAAGGAGAGAGTGTGAGAGTGAGAATGTGAGAAAAGACTGGGGAGACATAACTCATCCATGGACTAAAGGAGCTTTGTATAGTACAGAGCTTACACTTCCCTGGGTTCAAATCTTGGCTCACACACTTAGGAGCCCTGTGACCTTAGGTATGTTATTTAACCTCTTTCTGAGATAATATTAGTTTCCATCTTCTATAAAATGGGAATGATAATACCTATACTGCAGAGCTTTTTATAACAGTTAAAAATAATAGCTGTAAGTCAGCAAGCACAGTGCCTGACACAAAAATATATGCCCAATAAATAGATAGCTACTCTTATCAGTAACTATATTATGTATAAACATAGTCGCTATATTACGAGCCAATGAAATAACATGTAAGCAGAAATGAAAATGACAACTTTTAATGAGCTCTTATGGTGAGAGCGGCAGGCACTATTCTCCTTGATCCTAACAATTTTGCACAACAGATGTTGTTATTGTCTCATTGTAAGGGAATCGAGGCTCAAGAAAGTGATGTTACTTGTCCAAGTTCAAATAAAGGGAAGAGCTGGGATTTGACCTTGAGCGAGACTTATTCAGAGGTTGTGCTCTCCCATGGAGTCTTGCCATGGGATTTTAAGTGTGCACAGGGGCAGGGGAGAGTAGGCCACACAAAGACCAGATGTGAAAGCAATGGTTTCATGATCTTCTTGGATGTGGGCTGTGGAGTGAGGTCAGCATTTGGAAACGCCTTGGAGCCTCTAGAGGGAAACAAGGTGAGATTTCCCTCCTGTTCATCCTCAGGCATTATCAGGATGCTGTGGGTGAAGCCAGAGGAGAGGCCAGCTCAGGACAGGGCTGTGGGCAAAGTCCAAGGAGGCTGGCCTACTGGGGTTTGGGAAGCCTTGAAGACAGACCATTACACCAGATGCAAGAGGTGGAAGGAAGACAGGAGGGGCAGCTGCTGCTTCTCATGCCAAGCCAATGAGAGCATGTGGTGCCGATTGGGTTGTGTCCCCCCAAAGTTGTGTTGAAGCCCTAACACCAGGTATCCATGCATATGGCTCCCTTTGGCAACTGCAGAGGTCAGTAAGGTGAGACGAGATCATATCACAGTGGGGCAGGCCCTCCATCCAATATCATAGGTAGTCATTTTTATTTACTTATTTGTTTATTAGTATTTATTAATAATATTAATACATAAGTATTTATTTATTTATTTTTGTCTTTTTAGACCTGCACCTGCACCATATGGAAGTTCCCATGCTAGGGGCCAAATCAGAGCTGCAGCTGCCAGCCTACACCACAGCCACAGCAGCTTGCTTCTGAGCCACATCAGTGATCTACACCACAGCTCCCAGCAATGCTGGATCCTTAACCTACTGAGTGAGGCCAGAGATTGAACCTGCATCCTCATGGATACTAGTCGGGTTTGTTACCACTAAGCCATGATGGGAACTCTGCTATTTTAAAAAAAAATTGTATTGGCATATAGGTGACTTACAATGTTGTGTTAGTCTCAGGTGTACAGAAAAGTGAACCAGTTATACCCATACATATACCCATCCTTTTTCAGAGCCTCTTCCCATAAGGTTATTACAGAGCATGACAGGTGTTCCTCTACTAGGAGGAGAACCACATGGAAAGCAGATGGCCACATGAAGATAAGGTCTCATAGGGACAATGACACAAGACAACAGAGACAGAGAATGGGAGGGTATAGCCATAAGCCAAGGAAGGCCAAGGCCACTCAGAAAGAAAGGAACATTGTGGCTCAGGGGGAATGAGACCAACTAGCATCCATGAGGATGAGGGTTCGATCCCTGGCCTCACTCGGTGGGTTTAGGATCCAGTGCTGCTGTGAGCTGTGGTGTAGGTCACAGACTCAGCTTGGAACCTGCATTGCTGTAGCTGTGGTATAGACTTGCAGCTTCAGCTCCGATTCTACCCCTAGTCTGGGAACTTCCTAAAAACCCATAAAAAGCAAAAAGCAAAAAAAAAAAAAAAAAAAAAAAAAAAAAAAGGAAGGGCTCTACCCTGGGTCTCAGGAACATGATCCTGTTGACACATGGACTTCTAGCCTCCAGAACTGTGAGAGGACATTTCTCTTGTTTTAAGTCACCCACTTGTGGTATTTGGTGATGGTAGCCCTGGGAATCGAGGACCACCTGTGTCTATCCCTGGCTGGGGAAAAAATGGCCAAGCCCTTAAGACAGGTGCACAGGGAAACAACTAGGAACCAGGAGGCCTCCTGGCTCATGTCAGAAGGACTCACTGGAGTAACTAGACACAGAGATTTCCTCAAAGGGATGTAAAACACACAGAGAGATTTGTACAAGGGAGTGGTTATGTCCTGAGATACGCTTTAGTGGACAGAGCAGAGTAAAGGTGATGTGAGATGACTGCAGCCCATGCCTTCAACCTTAAGGACCCCTCGGGGAGGTAGGAGGCTCTCCTATTGGGAAGCAGCAGAAGGAACAAGGCTGAGGAGAGAGTCACTCACAGTTAACTCAACGGGCCACCAGATATTTAAAGTTTGACTACTATGAGCAGGATGTTCCTCTTGCATGCTATTTTAGTCATGGCTGTCTATAGAAGTCTTGTCTTCTCAGCTTCCTATATATTTACATTTCTTCCCAATTCAAAAAAAATTTTGGGATTAAGATTTTTATGGTGTGAAAATACAGATTAATGTTTGCACCATTGTAGGGACTAGTTTTAAAATCTGAATTCCAATATAATTGGCTTCATCTTAGTAGTAGTAGTAGTTTTTTTTTTTTTTTTTTTTTTTTTTTTTTGCTTTTTAGGGCCACCCCTGCCCCTGTGGTGTATGTAAATTCCCAGGCCAGGGACTGAATTGGAGCTACAGCTACTGGCCTACACCACAGCCACAGCAATGTGTCAGATCCAAGCTTTGTCTGCAACCTACACCACAGTTCACAGAAATGCCAGATCCTTCACCCACTGAGTGAGACCAGGGATCGATCCCACATCCTCATGGATACTAGTTGGATTCATTTCCACTGAGCTATGATGGGAACTCCTTCTTTTTTTTTTTTTAATGGCTGCACCTGTGGCATAGGGAAATTCCCCGGCCAGGTATCAAATCCAAGCCATAGTTGTGGCAACACTGGATCTTTTAAACCACTGTGCAAGGCCAGGGATAGAATCCACACCTCTGCAGCATCCAAGCCACTGCAGTCAGATTCTTAACCCACTGCACCACAGTAGGATATCCCAGCTTCTTTTTAAAATTCCAGCTGTTTCCACCTCCTTAAAGCCTGGACCAATTACCTCCCTTCCCAGAAGTGGGAGAGATGGTGTTATAAAATGAATTTGGTTCTCACCCACCGAAGAACAAACAGGCCAGCATGTGAGCAAAGTCCCAGACTTTTCTGCAGGAGTCCCTGGTGCTGGGAGGAGGAGGTGGAACAATCAGATGCAGGGCCATGTCCACCAAGTGCATAAAATTTAAAGACATCTGGGCACATTTAGAGTCAGGCACCAGCTCTTTACAATGATGAAACCCCAAACCACAAAAAACCCTCCTGTACAAAAAAGAAAATTACAGTGAATATGGGTGTTATGTTACAGGTCCTATGAACAAAACGAATGAACGGCACAAGGCACACAGCTGGACATGGAAAGGTGTGACTATTTCACCTGCCCATCATCCCCAATGTCTACTCACTTTGAGGAAAAAGGGGAATCGTCACTGCTTGTGAAGAGAAGGAATGAGCCCCAAATGCCCCTGCCAAATACTTCTGTGGGCCTCTTGGCCTGCAAATGCCAGGACTGACTGGAGCGACTTATTACCTTCTGTGTTGCACCTGTTTGCAAGCAGTTTTATTACCACAAAATACCAGTCATATGAGTTTCCAGAGAGGGAAGAAGGAAATAAATCCTGCCTGGAGCTGCAATGGAGAAGATATTATACAGTTGAAGGCCAAACACCCTCATTTTCCTATTTGCCCTGGCCATCTATTTTCTGAGTGTAATGAAGTCCCCCTCTTGGCACAAGCTAGTTGCTCAAACCACTGGCCACAGCTCTGTGGTGGCTTGGCTGTGCAGTCCTTTCCCTGACCTGACATTTAAACATCCAACATCAAAAAATAAAGACTTCTGCTTGCACTCCTGTGAGATTTTCAAAAACATGACACTACAAGGCAAAGCAGAAATACATTTTTGTAAGAGCCATGAGTGCAGCAGCAGAAAGGGACTGCTCCACCCCCTGCCCCCCAACCATGAATCCGCCTCAGCCTGTGAAAAAAGGGGTAAAAGATCTCTCTGCCATGAAAGTTGTGGAATACAAATGAATTCAGAACAGTTTCCCCAGGAGAAGCGTGTGTGTAGGATTCCTGTTTTGTATGAGTGGCTTTGATGGCAGAAAACATGCAGCATCCACAGTGACACAATCTGAAAGGGGCTTTGACAAAGCCACAGCACCAGGGCTTCCAACCTACTCCGTGACCTATGATTCAACCCAGCCCTGCATGCCTGCACCTGAGGTCTTTCCATAAAGACACGAGGGTTGGTGCCTGGCTCCAGATCCACTGTTCCCAACAGGCTGCCTTCCCTAGCTGATAGCTGATGGGTTGGGGGTGGGGGTGCTTGGGGGAGGCTGGGTCCGAATCTGGTGGGACCTAAGTGTGAGTATGCAGTGGGAGAGGGGGTTAGCCAAGTCCCCCTTTGAAATACTCTTCTTTCCTTGATTTGGTGGGATTTGGTCCAGAGTTCTGCCACCTCTTTTCCCCTTTGGTGGGAAAGAGGAATCACTTCCCTTCTTTGACATCAATTCAAAAATATCTGTAATTGACTGAAGTGAAAAAAAAAAAAAAAGAATTACAGGAGACCAAAGAAGCTAGAGGGTTGATGGTGGTCAGGTGATTCCACAAAGGCTAAAAGGAAGGCAAGGGACCTGTCAAAGGATGAAGGTGAACAGAGGGCCTGGGGACAGAGGAGGAGGGAGAGTTCAGGGCTTTCCATCAGGTCAGGGGTCATAGAGTTCAAGAGAAAAATAGCCTACGATGTCATAGTCCAGAAGCCCGGGAACTTGGTTCCACTTGAAAAATAAGAACAAAATCTCTTGGTTTTCCTGTGACAGAAAGTTCAGTGTCTCTGGATTCAATATAGAAGAGAAAAAAAAAGAATAATGAAGCTTCTTAATGCCATGCACAATCCATTCTTGAACACAAGAGAGTCATGTGCCTGAGAAGAGGAAGATGAGACAGTGGCAATTATTTATTGTATATAAAAGAGAAATTAAGCATGGGGATCCCCGAGAAATGCTGGCATGACATGCAACAGCTGTTTTCTGGTAAGCACTCTGCTGTAATGTACACACGGTTCATGGAAGTGCTATTAGAATAATTTACTATTGCTTGAAAATAATAAATTAACAAGGTTGCTTGCTATCTTGCATTTCCCTATAATAAAAAGCCCCATTAGTGTCACAGGCAAGGTGGCTGTTGGACAAACAGGACCGGATACAGGAATTATCACTGCCTATAGGATGTGATACAGTAATAGAGGTGCCAAGGTTGCAGCACGCATTTTGAGTTTGAAAAGCACCCTCTGCATTGTTGCAGGCAGGACTTCTCCCTGGCTAGTGTCACTGATGTGAGAGGGAAGAGCCTGAGACTTCTGCCTTCCCAGGCCCAGGGAACACACCTGTCTTCACAGGGAAACAGAGAGCCTTTTGTTTTTGAGAATAAGATGGGAAATGCCCTGAGACATTGAGAGATGGCAGCAGGGTCCCTGATGGGCGATCCACTCACACACTTGAAGGCAGGCATTGGAGGACATGGGAGAATTTCCATGTGATCTGGCCAATCATTTCATTTTGCAAGTTTCTAAAGAGGCAGAACTAGAGAAAGGAGTTTCGTACTTGACACCAGCAAGCTCACTGTCCAAATCAATCTTAGGAACACAATCTTGGGAATGCAAGATGTGAATACATAAAACAGAGCCACTGGGGTAGGGGTAGCTGGAACCAAGCTACCTTGGACCACCCCTCCCTGGCTTCTCAGGGAACTCCTGGGCCTCCGGGCCTTGAGGACAGGGCCAAACCACATGATCAATGGTTTCTGCACCTTGTATAATCCTCTTACATTGGGGAAGAAGAGGGGAGGGTATAGGATCAGATAAGCAGATAAAGCAAACCCCCTTTCTCTCCCTTCCTGTGGATAGAGGCCCTGTTGCTACACTAAGCACAGAGAGAGATAAAGGTCTTTCATTGCTCTTTTCTTCATTTTCTGCAGATTCTGTCTCATATGGATTAAGCACTGGAAGGATCACGGGCAAGGGTGCAGGGAGCATGAGAACCCAGGTGAGGTGGGTGGAGACCTGGCCCTGGCTGGCTGGTCTCCTCTGAACCGTGTGAGGCCTGGGTGGCCATGGGTGAACAGATGGTCAGTGCTATTATCATTCCAGTTGGGGTGAGCAGCATGTGAATTCCTGATAGCAATGACCCCATGACACAGAGTACACTTGGTATGAGAGGGAGGGGAAGGGAGGAAAGGAGGAAGGAAAGAAGAGAGGGAAGGAGGGAGGAAGGAAGGAAGAGAGAGAGAGAGAGAGAGTCAGGGAGGAAGGAGGGGAGGGACAGAAGGAGGGAGGAGCAAAATTCCCACATTATCCATCATTATAGGCAGCATGGCTTGGGCCAAATTGTATAGCATATCTTCTTCTTCCTTCCCAAACTTCTCACATGATAAAAGTCCAGGTTACAAGGAACATTAGCAGAGAAAGAAGTGGCTCATGGGCAGCTGAGTAGAGGCAGAATGCATGGATCTGGCCTCTCTCACAGGATCCAGTAGGGAAGGAGAAGGAGCATAGCCCAGGAGTCAGGTCAGGGTTGGATCTCTAGAACCTTTTGATTTCTGGCTCTGCAACTTACTCCCTGAGGCCACATTCCCAACTTACCTGCTGAGGTCTGTCAGGGAAGAGGGCATAATAATACCCAGAGTTGTTCTGAGGCTACATAAAGACAAGAGAAGTACTCAGTGCCAAGAGGACCACCCGCCAGCCTCAATTTCCTCTCTGGCCAGTCTATTGGTGATGAGTTGATGGTGTGAATACGAGTCTCAGGAAAAATGTGAGCAGTCATCCAGGGGAGGAACTCTTTATCACCCAGCCCTTTGTTTGCTCCCAGAGCCATCGGAGGATGGGATGGCCTCTCTGGAACCATGGGTTCTGATTCAGAGAAGTCAAGCAATGAGTCAGCTAGGAAAGACCCTCAGAAAGCAGCTCTTCCTGTTCCCTCACTTCCCATCCTGATGAAGTGAACCCCCCAGCCCACCCAGCAAGTAACACAGTGAGGATTTGAGCCCAGGCCCTAATCTTCAACAGGTAGTCTGGGTCCTAGAAGTACCTAGATGAGCAGTGTAGGTAGATGGTGTGGGCTCAAGTGCCCCATGCCTAGGCTGCTGGTGAGCAGGGTGACCTTGGAAGAGCCAGGAGGCTCTCTGAGCTTCTTCCTCTGCTGTTAGCACCACACTTACTTCTCATGATGCTTGTTAGGACAAGAGGTCATGTAATAAATGTTCCTGAGCAATGTCTGGCATGAAGCGGGCATCTCAAACTTTTGAAGGGACCAGAGGACATTTTAGTTATGATGGCTACAGGTTTTTTTGTTTTTTTGGCTGGCCCAAGGCATATGGAGTTCCTGGGCCAGGGATCAGATCCAAGCTGGGGATTGAACCTGCCTCCCAGGTCTCCCAAAATGCTGATGATCCTGTTGCACCACAGCAAGAACTCCAATGATAGCTACAGGTTGATGAGCTCATATATCACATGCCAGGGAAGGAAGGAACAAGGCTCTGCTTGAAGTTGCTCCTAGGAATTTGAACTTCTGATTGTTCTCCTCTCAATTCAAGAATGTAGATGCAGAGGGAAGAGGAGGAGGTGAGTGGCCTGGGTCCCCCATGTAGAGGCAGCAAGGTGGTGCCAGAGCTGGGGTACCAGGGTGGGAAGATTGCTGGTACTTCCAGCCCCGAGGCCTTGCATAACCATGCTACCAATTCATTTCTGAAAAGGGGGTTCCAGGGTGCAGAAGGTGCCTTTTCCAGGGGAAAGGCAAACCAGTGATGCCTAAGGATTTCTTTCTTTCTTTTTTTTTGTTCTTTTTTCTTTTTGTTTTTTGTTTTGTTTTGTTATGTCTTGTTTTGCTTCTTAGAGCAACACCTGTGGCATTTGGAAGTTCCCACAGGCGAGGGGTCAAATCAGAGCTGCAGCTGCCTTCCTACACCACAGCCACTGTGACACCAGATCTGAGCCGTGTCTGCGACCTAAAACATAGCTCACCACAATACATCCTTAACCTGCTGAGCGAGGCCAGGGATGGAACCTGCATCCTCATGGATACTAGAGTTTGTTTCTGCTGTGCCACAGTGGGAAATCCCTCTAAGGCTCTCCAAGCTCTGAATTCCATGATAAGTGATCCCAAACCAACACCAACAAATCCTGCTGTGACTCAGTTCTGTCATTTCCCTTGATCGACTTAACATTCAACACAGAAGTTTCCAGCTAGTTAAGGGATCCCACTTGCCACTTTCTGACTGAGGATGGGTGGGCAGGAAGGTGCAAGAGACCCAACTCTCCCTTGTTTGTCAGGCTGGCAAGGCAGCAGGAGGCACACAGCTCCATGGGAAGGTGTCGGACTCTAGTTTAGGGATGGCACAGTGACACGTGTCCTCACCATGAACGATAATTTACAGCAGTCTTTTTCAGACAAGGCCTGGCCTCCTTTCTGTGCTTTGAACTTTCCTTTTGTAAAATGGGAACCTCCTTGCCACAGGGTGGACTTTGATGATACTGCAGGTTGTTATTCACCAAGGGTAAAATGCAGGGCAGCTCTTAGCAGAGGAAGCCTGGATTTCTCCACTGTCTTTTCTGTTCCTACACAGGATTCACTTTGAGGTCACAAGTCACTTCTGCACAAGGCAGGCTTCCTGGATGGAGAGATGATACGGGCTCCTCTTGTAACAGAATGAGTTTTGTCATGGGAATAAGTCACACTGCAAAGGCAGCTCGGTGGCTGGGATCCCTCCCTGTCCAAACTGGCTTTGAGTTCTCATCCCAAATTGGAAAATTTCAAGTGATTTTACATTTGGCCAAAGTTTCTTATTTTTGCTTCTTTTCTTATATAAGGATGCAGATTTAAGAGGACCCCTGGGGGCTAGAGGGTTCTTAGGCAATCACATGGCTGTATTGCCTATTAGCAAATCAAAACTGATTCAACTTGCATCTGTGTCCATGTGGGCTGGGAATGAGTGGGAAGGGCCAGGGGGTGGGAACACAGTGGGCTTTCTGAGTTTGGGGACTGGCTGGATTTAAAAACAAAAAGTTCTGTGTGTTCCCATCATTGCACAGCAGAAACAAATCCAACTAGGAACCATGAGGTTGTTGGTTTGATCCCTGGCCTCACTCAGTGGGTTAAGGATCTGGTGTTGCCATGAGCTGTGGTGCAGGTCACAGATGTGGCTCAGATCTGGCATTGCAGTGGCTCTGGTGTAGGCCAGCAGCTATAGCTTCCTATTTGACCTCCTAACCTGGGAACCTCCATGTGCTTCAGGTGCGGCCCTAAAAAAGCAAAAGACAAAAAAAAAGTTTTGGATGTTCAGCTTCTAATGAGGTCAGGTTTGCTTGTTCCTGGGAGCAATGCCTGCCACAAGGCTTAAAAAGCCCATGGATAGCTGAGTGCTGAAGGAACCATCACCCATAACATGGGGAAAAAAACTGAAGGCTCCGACAGTTCCTGGGAAGATTTAGTCCTCTGATTGGGGAAAGTAAACACACAAGTGCAGCAAAACCTCCTGGGGCCCTGGGTTCACACTCTCAGTCTTCCTGGGAAGTCCAAGTCCCTGCTGTCTTGGGGGCAGAGCCCAGGCATCAGGTGGCAGAGCCAATCCAGTCAGAGCAAAAGGTGACCCACCATGCCCACCCCCATGCCCCCAGTTCCTTCAAAACCAGAGACCCTTTGAGAACCCCTTCAATGGGGCCTCAGAGTAGGTGACAAGCTTCTCTACCACTAGGGGCCCAGAGAAACTTACAAAGGGAATGTTGCAAATGGAGCCCCACCTGTGCAGAGAGTGAAATTCCACTGACCACAGGCGGGATGAACCAACCTGGGGGCAGAGATCTTGTGTCACATCTGCCTCTGTGTTCTCCATGCCTTGCAAAATGCTCAGCACATGCACACAAAAGAGTTTGCTGAATGCATAAGTGAATCTAAGAGGCATTTATTTAAAAGAGCATATACCACTGATTTGGGTAACTTTCTATTCAAACTCTGATCCCATTAAATGTTTAACTTGTCCTTTTTTTCTAGATTTGAGCCCATATTTTCCCCTAGAGGATACTGAAAGAAGGATGTGTGGTTTAAGGACCTAGCCCTCTAATTTAATGGTTGGGAAACAGATAGGTCTTTATGTGGGGAGTTCCCAAGCAAGGACTCAAAAGTCCAAGCTCTAGGAGTTCCCACTTTGGCACAGCAGAAATGAATTCAACTGGTATCCATGAGGACTGGGGTTTGATCCTTGGCCTTGCTCAGTGGGTTAAGGATCTGGCATTGCCATGAGCTGTGGTGCAGGTCACAGATGTGGCTCAGATATCACGTCAGTGTGAATGTGGTGTAGAGTGGAAGCTACTAGCCAATTCCTCAGCCCCTAGACTTCCATATGCCACAAGTGCAGCCCTAAAACACAAAAAAAAAAAAAAAAATTCCAAGCTCTGGCATCAACCAGCTGTCTTCCCAGCCCTCAGAATGATGCAGTGGCGTGATCTCAGCCATTGTTAACCTGCCCCCAGGAATTCCTGCCAATAGGCACCCAGCACCTGTGTTACTTCCAGGGCATTCGAAAACCTGAATGTGAACAGTATGTTCTGAATACTTAAGGCTGTTGGATGGTCCTTCCCCGTGCAGACCATGTTTTTCTGCAGCCACGGCTAGCCAGCATCCTCTGCAGCCCCAACATCATAGCATCAATGGGACTCTGAGCATTTAGTACTGCTTCTGAAATGTGTGTATTTGCAGCCCTACCTATAACCATTTGTTGCAGGCTTGGCTCACATGCTTATTTTTATGCCCCTCAATAACCTCCTATAATCCACCTTCACACCACTGGGCTGGCATGCCTCACACAGACTGAGGCTTGTTGCTTTGGCCAATGAGCTCTTCAGAGCCTCAAAATGCACTGTCCTCCTGAATGAGTGAGACGGTTAGACTCTCTTTCCCCAAATTCCTAAGCAGAGACAAAAACTAAACAAACAAATACAAAAACAAAACAAGCAAAAAAACCTCAAGCATGCTTCTGTTTGGTTTCCAGGGAAAAGAAACCAACAACTCATAAATTCCTAGATAGAATTTTTCATTTCCTGATTGTGATACCATTTACCAGAACCTTCGCTCTACATCATCCAGATGCAGAAGCAGGCACGTGGTCCTTGGTAAGGGTGGACACAGGCACCATGCAGGAGGATGCTCATCTCTGGGATCTGTCATCTTGTTCTCCCCATAAGGGTGTAAGCTCTTCAAAGGAGGGAAGGATGTCTATTTCTTCCTTTCTGTCCCAGAGCCCAACATTTGTATTGCTCTGTGCCTAGAAGGGGTCCTGTAACCACAGCTGACAACCTAGACCAAGTTCTTAGTGCTTACAAATTAGAAACTGCCCACATTCACTATCAAAGCCCTTTAAAAAAATTCTTGAATTGTGTGGGGATTGGTGTGAGAAAGAGAGAGAGCTGAGAACCTTAGAGATGAAGATGGCCTGAGAATCAAAAACATTAAGATACATAGAAATATCCCACTCCTGGGCATCTACCCAGAGAAAACCATGACTCAAAAAGACACACATACTCCAACGTTCATTGCAGCAGCACTTGCAATAGCCAAGACATGGAAACAACCTAAATGTCCATTGACAGAGGAGTGGATCAAGAAGATATGGTACATATACAGAATGGAATATTACTCAGCAATTAAAAAGAGAGTAATAACGGCATTAATAGCCACACAGTTGGACCTAGAGATTATCATGCTAAGTGAAGTCAGTCAGACAATGAGACACCAACATCAAATGCTATCACTTACATATGGAATCTAAAAAAAGGACACAATGAACTACTTTGCAGAATGGATCCTGACTCACAGATTTTGAAAAACGTATGTTTTCCAAATGAGATGGGTTTGGGGGTGGGGGGGGAAGGCACTGAGGGTTTGGGGTGGAAATGCTGTAAAATTTGGTTGTGATGATTGTTTTACAACTATGCATGTAATAAAATGCATTAAGTAATAAAAAAAAGATACAGAGAAATAAGGAAAAGCACTCAGGCCTACTGTGAGAACAGACCCACCAAACAGAAACCTACTGGGCCCTTTGCAGGCTCAAATTTATACATTCATGGATTTTAAAATGATGGAGCTGACATTCTGGTTCAAGATTCTGTGATTTGATGTGTTTTATCCCCACAAATCAGCATTGGGAAAACAGACATAAGATAGGTGTCCTGCCACTTGGTTGGATGGGTGCAATAACACGGGCCCCTGAACCCATCACCCACACTCCTGTGCCTTGGAAATCCTGCCACCTATGGTGCAGCTGCCAGAGCTCTCCCTGCCAAATTATAATCTCCTTCGTGAAGCCAGGCCCCAATCACAGGACTGTTGACATTGAGTGTGACAGGTGTCTCTTGACACTGGAGCCAGTGAGGCTGGCACTGTTACATCAGGGAGAAGAAGCACAATGTGGTGGGAAAAGCCATGGCCAAAAGTTGGAGGTGTAGACAAGTCAAATCACCCTGCGAAGTGTCAGTCTCCAGGCTTGTGAAAGGAGATGCAATACCCAAGCAGCCCAGCTGGCTGAGGTGAGGCTCCACTGTGATGGGGGCAGTAATGAGCCCTTGGGGACAGTGGTCAGGGCTCTCTGCCACCCAGTGGGCAGCAGGGCCTCCTCTGGACTCTGGCCCCCTGAAGCTGGGATTTCCACTGGGAGGAAAACTGGACCCAAAGAACACATCCTTTCCTATGAAATAACTCTTTTACATTTTTTGAAAAATGGCCATAAAGGTATCAAATGGTGAAGAAAGCCAAGCAAATTAGATAATCCATCCCTAGCTAATGCATCTGGGTGATGAAGAGAATGGGCTTTGAAATGGCAAAGACCTGTTTGAGTCCCCACTCCCCCATGTACTATCTTGTGACTCTGGGTGAGTTACTGACCCTTTAGAAACTTGGGTTTGCTCATCAGTAACATGCAGTTAAAATTAGTCTCCAGTTCACAAAGGCAGCAAGGGGACTAAATGAAATATTGTGTCAAACATTCTGACACACAGGAAGCTCTCAAGATTAATGGCAATTATTCCTATTGTTCAGTATTTCCTCCCATGTTTGGGGATTTGTCTTATACAAACACACTTAAAAGTATGTGAATAACCAAAACTGCAGCTGGCAAAATAATGTCATGATGTAATGCATAAAAGCCTGACACGAGTTCCCAGTGTGGCTCAGTGGTTATTGAACCTGACTAGAATCCATGAGGATGCGGGTTTGATCCCTGGCCCCTCTCAGTGGGTTGAGGATCTGGCCTTGCCCTGAACTGTGGTATAGGTCACAGACACAGCTCACATCCCGTGTTGCTGTGGCTGTGGTGTAGGCTGGCAGCTATAGCTCTGATTAGACCCCTAGCCTGAGAACCTCCATTTGCCATGGGTGCAGCCCTCAAATACAAAAAAAGACCGAAAAAACAAAAAGCCCAGCACTTTACTCATACAGTCACCTCCAGATTCTCATTTATTATGCCTCTGTTCACAATTCTCAGAGCAGTAAAAATGGTAGATGCTTGATTGACCACCTACTATGTGCTGGGCACATCACTGAATGCATTACATGCATTGCCACACTGGATACTCACAGCCCCATGAGGTAAGTATCCTCATCTTCCCATTTTACAGACGAGGATGTGGAGGCCAAGAGAAGTTAAGTGACTTGCCCCAGGTTGAAAGGATACATTAGGAAAGTGCGGATGTAAACCCACACTTGAATCAGTACACTGCAGCACCCCAACCATCACCTGGGGCTCATAGCAGGTGAGAAAAAGCATTGGGGCATGGTACAATCTGCAGTGACAGGTATACTGACAGCTGATGGACTGATGGATAGGAAGCTCACAGAGACAGGCTTCCAGAGCTTTCCTGCTGTGGCTCAGCAGGTTAAGAACACAACGTGTATCCATGAGGATGTGAATTTGATCCCTGGCCTTGCCCAGTGGGTTAAGGATCCCATGCTGCTGTGGCTTGTGGCATAGGCCAGCAGCTGAAGCTCCAATTGGACCTCTAGCCCTGGAACTTCCAAATGCAGCAGGTGTAGCCATGAGAGAGAGAGAAAGGTTCCCACAGCTCAACCATCTGGCCATTCACCAGCCATCTGACTGCTGGGGTCAGAACACCCTCATATATTTCAAAGCCCTGAATAGCAGCATGATCCAAATTACAGCACACTAACTGTCACCCTGCCAACAAGAAAAGTCAAACTGTATGCTCAGGAAGACAGGAAATTGAGGGGAGGGGAAGTGTGGGTGACACAGGAAAGGGGCAGGTACTTTCCTTGTGGACAGCGTATCTGTGTGGTCTACTCCTGGTCTACTTGCATAAGTAAGGCACCACCTTTGAAAAAGACACAATTCAAGAGTTAAAGAAATACAAACACCCAAGCACATCTGGATACATTGTTGAGAATCCTTATGTCTTCTTTTAACTCACTGCTTAGTTGAACCCAGTTTCTATCAAGATTTTTTTTTCTTTTTAGGGCCATACTCATGCCATATGGAGATTCCCAGGCTAGGGGTCAAATCTGAGCTCCTGCTGCCAGCCTACACTGCAGCCACAGCAATGTGGGATCCAAGTGGCATCTGTGACCCACACCATAGCACATAGCAATGCCAGATTGATCCCTGACCCACTGAGTGAGGCCAGGGAGCGAACCTGCATCCTCATGGATACAAGTCCCATTGGTTTCCGCTGTGCCATAATGGGAACCCCCAGTTTCTCTCAAGTTTTGAGACAAAATCCCCTTCAGACTTCTCTGTGCCTCTCAGTTTGGAATCATGCCTTTGGTAGCATTTAAAGCTCTCACAAACTAATTGCAACAGATAATTGCAAGGAACATGTATTTTGAAGGTAAAGACATAAAAATTATTTTTTAAAAACCGAAGAAAGAAGGTATCAGGTGGCCGTCTAAGTACAGGCAGCCATCGCCTGAGTTTCACCATCTCTCTGGGGCCCAGCCCAGGCTGGCAGAGCAAAAGGGACTCATGTCAAAGCTTGAGACCCATTTCCAATTAGAAGCAGCTGCAGCCTCTTGTCCAGAATCTTAGCTTGTTTCTCCTTGAAGTGAGGTTTTGTTTTACCCCTCTTCCCATCATATCCCCTTAGCTCCAAGAAAACCACTTATGAAGTCCCAAAATGAAGCTCATCAGAATATAAGTCCACAAAAGGCATTTAAACCAATTCCAAAAGATTTTAAAGTAGGCCTTTCAAATTGATAGGACCTTTAACTGATCCTCTATTTCTGGTTGTCTAAGTAGGGAGAAACCTCAAGGAACCAGAAAAGCCCCCATTCATCAGCAGCTACACTCATCTCACCTGCCAGTGGCATCGGGACAGCAGAAAAGCTGTTCCTAGGGGAGATGGGGCAGGGTGTGGGGTGCCCTGGGCCCTCCAGACAAGGGTTGCTAGATTTGGTAAATGAAAATACAGGCCATGGAAGTTCCCATCATGGTGCAGTGGAAATGAATCCGACTAGGAACCATGAGGTTGTGGGTTTGATCCCTGGCCTCGCTCAGTAGATTAACAATCCAGCATTGTGGTGAGCTGTAGTGTAGGTTTCAGACATGGCTAGGATCTGGCATTGCTCTCACTCTGGCATAGGCCAGCAGCTGTAGCTCCGATTAGACCCCTCACCTGGGAACCTCCATATGCCACAAGTGTGGCCCCCAAAAGACAAAAAAAGACCAACAAAAAGAAAAGAAAACACAGGACACTCACATATGGCCAAAGTTCAGAGAAACAAAGAATAATTTTTGACCATTAAGTCCCATCCAATAGTTAAGACATGTTCATAATAAAAAGTTACTTGTTTATAGAGTTCCCATTATGGTTCAGTGTGTTATGAATCTGACTAGTATCCATGAGGATGAAGGTTCAATCCTTGACCTCCCTCAGTGGGTTAAGGATCTGGTGCTGCTGTGAGCTGTGGTCTAGGTTGCAGATATGGCTTGGAGCTGGCACTATGCCAGCTGTGGCATAGGCTGATGGCTGCAACTCTGATTCAACCCCAAGCCTGGGAACTTCCATATGCTCTGGGTGCAGCCCTAAAAAGAAGAAAAAAAATATTTGTTGGTTTTTCTGAAATTCAGATTTAACTGGGTGATCTGTATTTTATGTGACATCTCGACTGTAGGCTCTGGTTCTCTAGGGGTTTCTGGATGGGTGGGCTCCACCCTCCAGCCCAGGTGAAGAGCAAGTGCCACTCATGCCCCTGCTGCCATTCTCACTTCTTCGGGCACCAAGCTCCGTTCTCTTCCCCTCCTTCCCCTCCTTCTCTCAAAGGGGGCTCCATGGCTCCAGCCAACCCACTCCAATCCATGGTCTCCCTTAGGAGACCCCTTCCATGATCCTCTCGCTGTCACCCCTGACAACACACCTGCTACTCTGACCCCACCCCTCACTGAGATGCATGCATGCAGACAGGGCTTGTAGGAATTTGGTGGTTTCTACATTCTAGTGGGTCTTGTTCTGTTTCCCAAGAAAATCTGCAAATGGGCTATGGTTGAAGGTTCCTTTCATTGTTTCTCTCATATACAGTTCCTCTTGTCTGCTGTATTCAGATGCCAAGAAGAAAATCAGGGTTTGTTTCATTTGATCATAACTTCAAGACCTGAACTGAAGCGAGGGCCACTCCAGCATACCCAACTTGCCTAGGAGAACTTTCTATAGACTCTACACACAGACACTGGCCTGATTCTGCAGTGGACACTCTGACCCCCACGAGACTTTAAACTGTTGATTAGTGCTCCTCAGGGTACCATACTCAAAAAGAATCACATACATTTAACAAAAACAGGAAAGAATGATCTAGTTGTTTCAGGCTTCCAAGTGTGTGCTTATAGCAAACTTTTACAGCTAAGCCATAAAATGCATGGAAATAGGAAGAAGCATTGACACAACAATAAAACAAGGGGTGAGATTAATGATGCCATGATACAATCTGTTTTCATTTGGTGCAGAGACAATTAATTTTTGAAGACATTTCATTTAACTTGGCAAGATTTTTCAGTTCAACCTTTGATGCTTGAAACACTTCTCTTTCATTCACTGTAAGCCTAAGAACCAAGGAAGGACAGTTTTATGTCTGGTTGTAAGTACTGCTTCACAGCAGATGGCCAGGCTTGCTGCCTCTGCTCAAGACAGAGGCAAGCAATGTGTACTCAGGGAATGAAAGTCATTGCTGACCATAATTCTCAGCTCTTTATCTCCTAGCAACACATCCAATTTAATAAGCCACAATTCAGTTTCCAAAAGAATGAGATGTGTTAGCTTCCAGAGCAAGGCACCAGGGTAGGCTGGATGACCAGATAAGGCTGTATAAGCACTTGAGATCCTCAGACCCTTCAAGTTTGAATCCAGGGAAGCCTTGATGGGAGGTCACAGTGCCCACTGGGAAGGAGGTCTGGAACTCAGAGATGTTCACATAGCCATTAGAAGAGGTGAGTGGTCTCAGTCAGCCTGTGATGCAGGAGAAAAAAAGGGAAGAGTCTCATGAGGGTATCTTGGCACACCAGAAAGACAAAGCACTATACTTCTTTCAGAGTCCCCCACTGTAAATGGGGTATGGCTTCTGAGGACTGCCCAGCTTGTTCTTAAATGCTCAGACTTCCTAATGTCCAAACCTATTTTATTCATAAAGCAACAATTTGCTTTTATATTTGCAAGTGACATCAAGAGGGTCAGACAAGTAGGGAGGTAGTGATGGAGGGTTGCAGATCAGGACACCACTACCAGGGGGGCCCAGGCCTGACTACATATCAGAATCACCTTAGCAACTTCTTTATTCTTTTTAGGGCTGCACCTGTGGCATATGAAAGTTCCCAGTCTAGGGGTTGAATCAGAGCTACAGCTTCCAGCCTATGCCACAGCCACAGCAATGCAGGATCCAAGCTGCATCTGTGACCTAGACCACAGCTCATGGCAATGGAGCTCCTCAACCCATTAAGCCAGGGATGAAACCTGCATCCTCAGGGTACTATCACATTCCTAACCCACTGAGCCACAATGGGAACTCCTGGAAATTCTTAAAAACACCAATGCCCAGCCCTGTTCCCTGGGTCAGTGTATCTCCTGGAACCCCTATATTTCTCTTTCTTTCTTTCTGTTTTGCTTTTTAGGGCAGCACGTGCAGCATAGGTACATTCCCAGGCTAGGTGATGGGAACTGGAGCTGTAGCTGCCTATCACAGCCACAGCCACAGCCATAGCTACAGACACATGGGATCTGAGCCACACCTGTGAACTACACCGTGGCTCACAGCAATGCCAGATCCTTAACCCATTGATAGAGGTGAGGGATCAACCCCCAATCCTCCTGGATATTACTTGGGTGTGTAACCTGCTAAGCTGCAAAGGGAACTCCCAACCCCTATCTTTTATTATGATTAATATTATTAATATTATTATGATTATCTTGTCTTTTTAGGACCACACCCATGGCATAAGGAGGTTCCCAGGCTAGGGTTTGAATCAGAGCTGCAGCCACAGCAACACCAGATCTGAGCTGCATCTGTGACCTAAACCACAGCTCATGGCAATGCCAGATCCTTAACCCCCTGAATGAGGCCAGGGATCAAGTCTGCATCCTTATGAAAGTTAGTCACATTTTATTTCCTCTGAGCCACAAAAGGAACTCCCACCCCTATCATATTCTTAAGCTCCCCAAGTAACCTTACAGTGCCACCAGGTCTGAGAACCACTGAGGTGCCAGAGAGGAAAGAGACACTCCAGCTGTTTCAGTGGGGGCGGTGGTGGTGGGGCAGATGAGCAGGCTGGATACAAACTGGCTTCCATGGCAGCAGATAACAGAACAAACACCTGCCTGACATGATGTGATTAAAGGTTTGAAAATCTAGTTGGGCTTTAGGTGCAAGAGGCAAGTAACATGCAGCAAAGTGGTTCTCACACTGAGAGTCACCCAGAGAGAGGGCTTATAGAACTCACCACTGCCCCCCAAGCAGCCCCCTGAGCTTCTGATTCAGTAGGTCTGGGTGAGATCCAAGCATGTGCACCATCAAAGGCTTCCAGGTGCTGCTGCTCTCACTGCAGGCCTGGGTCCCAGTGTTTGAGCAGCCCTGCTGTTGTGAGTCTGCACCAGGCACACCATTCTGAGTGAGCCTGAGACCTGGACCCCAGCTTCTGCAAAACAGCAACCACCTTTTTGTCCTGTTCCCTGTGCAGTCCAGTGGAACATTCCCAGTTGTTTGGCATCCCCCTCTGTGCAGTATCCACTGTGATCATGGCATGGCATACTGGCTTTGGCAGTCTTACTGGAGGGAATAATGACCCAGCAGAGCTGTTGCTCTTCCTGGGGAGAATAAATTGTGTGTGAAGGAAATAATGTATAATGGAAATACCCACTTTCCCTTCTAATCACCAAGTACAAAGTATATGGGAGAAGCTGCAGCAGAATCAGCTCTTCTTCTAAGCTGACTCTGTTACAGATCATGAGCCTGGGAGAGCTCTGGGTTTAGCACATCATTTGGGTCAGTGCCGAGTTAGATGGTGTCCGTATTGGGGCAAGCCCAGGGCAGTAAGTTGTGCAGAACACAAGGGGTATATACATGGGGCTGTGTAAGTGCCAAACTGGTGTCCTGGAGCCCTGCAGATCCCACAGACCCTGAAGATCCCTCAGGATGGGCCAGATAAGAAAGGCATGGTGCCCAGCCATCTTTCTGAGCAGTTCCAATGTCCTACAATGCCTTTTTCTTTTCCCCCAGAGCTGAAAACTGACAATGTTCATGGTAAAAGTGAAGTGTGTGTGGGTGGGGGGAGGTTGGCCATCAGGAATAAACTAGATCAATAATGGAGAAGAAATGGTAACCAAATTAACAGGAAGAAGGAAATGTGCTAGAAGCCTAGGCAGGGCTCCAATGAGTGGACCTCCTTGGAAGGAAGGTAGTCCTAAGCTACCCACAAAGATAAACTGCATCCTCTAGAGAAACACTAATTCTGACCCACAGGGAGAAGGAGGTATTGGAACATGGCTCTCCACAACACAAAGTTCCCTGGGGGAAAATGGCCTTGGAACAGTGCCCCCCCCCTCAAAAGGAGACAGAAAGGGGCTGTAACATGTGCAGCTAATCAAGAGGAAAAGCTAGGCTCACCCTTGGTTGGAGACAGCCTGTCCTAAAATACAGGGGAAAACTGGCTTCCACTCAATAGTTCAATGTGATTTCTATTTGCACTTCTAGATAATAGAGAGAAGGCTCCTCAGAATTTAGCCCCTGGATCTATAGGTGCAAATAATAGTTACAGGATGAACTGTCACTCCAAGGGCCAATTATATTCCCCCCTGGGGACTCAAGAGCTGTGTCAGGCTGTCTAAAGCAACCCCTGCATGTGTTTGATGCCTGAGCAGGCAGATGGCAAGGTGCTAGGGTTGGAGAGGATTAGGGCCCAGACCAGGGGCACCTCCTTGGTGGAGCTTGAGGGGTCTGGGGAGGGATGAAGGTGGGCTTTGGGGTGTATGGCTGTTTGGAGAAGCACACCTCTCAAGAGCAGCTGGCCAGCTCTTCTCTTGTTGCAGAAAACATCCAAGCTGTGTTTTGACCAGGATTTAGTAAGGGGGGAGAGTCAGGAGGGGCCAGAAAGATCCAGCAGAAGCCCAATTCCGAACTCTGGACAATGACACCCCAAGACATCTATTGCCACAAGGCATTTCAAAAACATCATTGGGGGCAAAAATAACTCCTAAAGAAGCATGTTGTGTTTAAGGACATAAAGGGAAACCAAAAGAGTGGGAGAACCAAAAGATAAATGGAAAATATTAATGCAAGAAGTGGCTGGAGTCCAAAATAATTTTCCTGGCTGATACTCAGATAGTGGGGCAGGACCGGAAGGAATCAGTGGTTCAGCAAGTTCATTTGAATAAAACACCCCACCTAAAAGCTGGCTGCTGATTCTGTGAACAGTCTCCCAGAATGTAAATACAACATGCATCTCCTTTAAAAATATAACACACAATGTGCTAAACAACACAGGAGGTTTATGGGGGGCGGTGGGAGAAAGCAGGCAGATGAGACCCTGGGCTGCCGCTGCCCCCTAATCCTGAAGCTTTTGTTTCTTCAAGGGGCCATGATGCCTCAGCTCTCGCATAAGGAAATGATTTATTTCCAACTCTGGGGCATGAAAAGTAATAACAGAGTCTGCCAGTTGTTTCCCAGCCTCAACATCCCGATTTTAACATGCCAGTGCTTTTGGTGCAAAGAAGATTGCTCGCCCTCTCCCTTGCATTATGAATTATGCATGGACTTTTTGGTCCTTTGGTCCATGTCCCACATCAAAAAAAATAAAATAAAATAAAATTGGAATTAGTGCAATCTCGAGGGCTTATTTTCACAAACAGGGTCCTCTGGTTCCACCAGGCAAATTTAAAAAATGCACGAGGATAAATATTCACTTTATGGTCTGGATGAAATTTGAATTTGATTACTTTTCTGCTCCTCATGCATTATAAAAAAGGATAACATTAGTAAGAGAAAATAGTCTCTGTAAGATTGACTTTACATATATTTGCACCACTATGGAAATTGGTATAAAGGCTCTGTTATTCCAATTAAATATATAATTGTTCATCATACCCTTCCCAGCCCAGTTACAAGGCTCCTAATTCAGCAACTACATTTGGTTTCATAGTGAATGGAGACATCTGACATGCTGGAGAATAAGACATTTCCCATTTAAACTTTAAAGCTGGATCTTCAGAGCTGCAAAGAACCCAAGGGACAATGTGGAGATGCTGAGAACAGAGCTTTGGCGATCAGAGTGCAGTAGGGCTGAACCATGGGTTGTGTGTGGCTTTGCATTTCTCTCTGGCATCTTACTGGAGAAGCGAGTCCACACTCTACAATCACGTCTGCCAAAAGAAGAGCAGAAAAGCACAGCCTCCGCCCAGTACCTTGGCAAATGGGCAGATTGTCCCACGTTCCATCATCATGACACAGTAAAACCACATTGTACATGTCAGGGTAACGGATCTTGAATCCTTTGTGACAAGTGATTATTAACTTGTCTCCATGTCTGTATGTCTTGTTATGAATCTCAGCATCTTCAATTTGTGGGATATGGCAATCTACATTTGGGTAAAGGGATACATTATTTTTGGAGTTTAAACCATTTTGTGCTTCATGGCTTCACAAGAAAGCTCTTATTTTCAGACCTGGTCTCTACCTACATGGCAATCTGAGAAGTGATTGCTTATGTATCACAAGGCTTGGGTCACAGTGCTGAGTAAAAGAACTGGTTTCATGGGAAAACAGAGAGAGGGACCAATGGGGGGGTGGTCCAGACCCAAAAGGAGCTCTCTTTCCTGCCTGGGATAGGTCACACCCTACAGATGAGCTTATAATTTTAGAAATGAGTGAACAAAGATAGAGGATGGGGCTTCACCTGAAATCTCTATCTGTCTGTACGCTTGGCCATGAGAGTGGGCAAGCATGGTGTGATGCAGCCTGCCTGGCTGGTCTCCTATGCCTCTGCCTGTGGGGTAAAGGGCTGGGCATGATAAGAAAATGTGCTTTGTAGAACCACAGGGGGCTGAGCCATCAGTGTATCTGCTGTTGGCCTTTCCCATCCTCCTTATACGTGTCTAAAAAGTTAATAAATGGAGTGGCACATCCTACTGCCAATATGCCAGTATTTCAAAGGCTCAGAGGAAGCAAAGATGGGGTCAGAACAGAACGCAGGGCCTGGGAGGCAAGAGGCAATGCAGGAGTCAGGAAAAGGGTGGTGGGGGAAGGATGAGCCCACACAACAAAATGGTTAAAAGATAAAAGTAACTCTACAATTGATTCATTCTAATTCTACTTCCAGTTTACCCTACAGGCCAAGTCACTCTTCTGCCAAGTTGGATCCAGTTCACCCTGCCCCCATCCCTGCCCAAAACACCCACCTTTAAAATCCCATGTGGTGCAAGCGGCCTTGGTGTCACCAACTCCTATGGGCACATTCTGTTGAAGGTCTCTGATTTTACGTGCATATATGCTATAAGCCTGAGCCATTTATTTCTACCTTTATTTTTTTTTTCTCTTTTTAGGGCCACACCATGGCAAATGGAGGTTCCCAGGCTAGGAGTCTAATCTGAGCTACAGCTGTCAGCCTACACCACAGCCACAGCAACAAGGGATCCAAGCCACGTCTGCAACCTCCACCACAGCTCAAGGCAACACCAGCTCCTTAACCTACTGAGTGATGCTTGGGACCAAACCCACAACCTCATGGTTCCTAGTCTGATTTGTTTCCACTAAGCCATGACAGGAACTGTCTATTCTTACCTGTAGAGTCGGGTAGATGAGATGTGTTCCCAGTTTGTTGCTTCTTACTTTTTTTTTGAAGCAAGGAAACATTTTAAAATAGCACTTTGAGGATCAGACAAACCTACAGAAATTTCTCAGTGGGTTTCTCAGCCATTCCCTAAAGGCTATGGAATCCAGAAGAGGCTGGTACCATCTTAATAGGAAGCCTGGTTCTCAAGTTCCTCTAAGCTTTGAAGAGTCAGCTGTAAGGTACTAAGCCCTTAGATTCAGGGGGCTGACTGGTGGATGATTCAGGGTGGGGGGTCGAATCTGGGTGGCTTTACAAAGAGCATGTCCAAGGAATTTTTTTTTTTTGGCTGCCCCACAGCATATGGAATTCCCAGGCCAGGGATCAGATCTGAGACACAGTCATGACCTGAGCCACAGGTGCAGCATCACCAGATCCTTAACCCACTGCACCAGGCCAGGGATCAAACCTGAATCCCAGTGGTCCCAAGATGCTGCCAATCCTGTCATGCCACAGTGGGAGCTCTGTCCCAGGAGCTTTGATGTGGGGCTGGGGCTGGGTTTACTGGGAGCACTCTGACAATGGCCTCTGGAAACTAGGCCATCAGTGACAGGAAAGCCTGGGGCAGAAAAGGGCCCCCAAGGCAGAGGAGAGCCCTGACAGCTGGAGTGAATTGGTGGTGGCCATTCACCATCTCCTATGGGTCCTCCAGGTCCAAGCCCCTGCAAGCCCAGCTCTGCCTTTACCTCAGCCCTCATTAGCACCCTTAGCTTGAGAGCAGGGACTGTGTTGCCACTGCCTCTGACACTCTGCCTGTGTCACCAGACCTTTGTATATACCTGGCAGAGAATAAATCCATGTGGACCTTTGCCCAGGAAACCTGTGAGCCCATAGCCCCCACATGAGACTGATTGACAGGCTTTCAGGGTGGCTCCGGCAGCTAAGCCGTCCCCAGAGGAAACCCATCACCAGCCCTTCCATGTGCCTATGGATGTCAACAGAGTCTTGGATGGTGAACTGGGTTCTGGTTTCAATTTTACCTCTCATTTTTGCATTTCAGGCTATGGAAAGAGGTCTTCTAGCTGTTCCTCTTTAACCAACAGTTTCTCTACCAGAATAGCTGAATCCCTCCCAAAACAATGCCAGAATAATCCTGACTGGAGTCACAGAAAACTGAGAGCTCTTGGCATACCACTGCTGCTTTCTTCTTAGGGGAAAATGGGAATGACATTTTTTTCAATATCACTACGCAGAAATTACTCACAGCAAATAAAAATGCATTTATCAAGTCACCTATCTGTAAAATCTGGGCTGTAAATAGAGCCTGTGGCAGTCATTTATATGACTAAACAACTATTTTCATGACTGATTCAAAACTTGTTCATGAATTAACTAACATACTCAGAGGGTGGCCAGCAAGAGGCAGTGAATTCAATGGACAGAAATGTCCATTTAGATTGTGACATATGGGTTGTGGCTGACCAGGAGCAGAAGCATCCAAGCTTTGTTTCCAAGGGTGGTTTCTCTGCATAGGGCTCTGTAGGAAGAACATGTCAAACTTCTCATTAGAACTTCATAGAGTTCCTGCTTCAGCTCAATGGGTTATGAACCCAACTAGTATCCATGAGGATGTGGGTTTGATCCCTGGCCTCACTCAGTGGATTAGGGATCCAGCATTGCCATGAGTTGCAGTGTAGGTTGTAGATGTGGTTCAGATCTGGTGTTGCTGTGACTGTGGTGTAGGCCCCTAGCCTGGGAACTTCCATATGTCACAGGTGGAGCCCTAAAAAGAACAAAAATCCAAAATACTTCATGTGACCATAAGTAGAAGTTGGGGGCTATGTGTTCAAAGGGAATCCACAGACCCCCCCCCCCAATCCCAGTAATTATGTACTCTACTCAAGGAAGACTTAGCGTAGCAGAGTTCCCATCATGGTGAAGCAGAAATGAATCTGACTAGTATCCATGAGGTTGCAGGTTTGATACCTAGCCTTGCTCATCAGGTTAAAGATCTTGCATTGCCATTAGCTGTGGTGTAGATCTCAGATGTGGCTCAGATCTGATGTTGATGTAGCTGTGGTGTAAGATGGGAGTTGTAGCTCCAATTGGACCCCTAGCCTAGGAACCTCAATATGTGGTCATGGCCCTAAAATGCAAAAAAAAAAAAAAAAAAAGAACCAATTTACTGTGTTCTGTGTGAGAGGATCCCTATGTCACCTGAGGAGTCAGAAGCTGGAGTTCACACTCTACCAAGGCAGAGCTGCCAGGAAGGCCTGTGCCCTTGAATTTAAGAACAAAACTCAGACAGACCAGCTCTAACAAAGCCTAAACTAAACCATGACAGCAGAATATACCACCCAGAGACTTTAGATATATATTTTTAAACCCACCATGTCTGGAACCAAATCCCCCCAGTAAGGAGGGTCATGAAGAAAGAAGAAAGCAGCCGAAACAGGCAGACGTCTCAACCAGGTTATCAGTAGCAGTAAACAACTCTGAATCTTATATCCATGAAAATAAATAAACCAGGATCCTTAGTATCTGAAAATACACCTATAATATTCATTGCTTCTAAAGTTTCAAACAGAAATAACATGATTTTTCTATAGCACAAATGCATCCAGCCACCAGAAATAATTTGTAAAAGGAATTTCAGAAATAGTGTTACCAAGGACTATGAGAAACAGTTTACCATAACTGATTTTGTCAGGTAGACTCAGGTCAACAGTCAAAACAGCTCTTGTTTGCAGGGCATAAATGTGCAGTTTGGAGCTCTAACTAGAGGCATATCAAAAGCCTCCATTCCAGAAATTCCCTTTCACTAGCCTACCACTAGGGTTGTTTCTGTATCCTGTCTCTAGTAACAATGAGGATTTAATATAATAAATAAACAAGTGAGGAGTTCCTGACAGAGCACAGCAGAGGTGAGTCCAACTGGGGACCATGAGGCTGTGGCTTTGATCCCCAGCCTCGCTCAGTGAGTCAGGGATCTGGCATTGCCATGGGTTGTGTTGTGGGTTGAGGATGCAGCTTGGATCTAATGTTGCTGTGGCTGTGGTGTAGGCTGGCAGCTACAGCTTGGATTGGCCCCTTTGCCTGGGAACCTCCATGTGCCATGAGTGCAGCCCTAGAGAGACAAAAGCCAAAAATTGAAAAATAAAAAAAAATAAATGAGTGGAACAGAGGCCCTAAGGCAGTACTACGCATCTGTACCTACATACAAATCAACTGCTCAGATTAGCTGCAGAGAACAGAGTCCTAAAGGATGGAGCAGGAAAGAGCAAAGGACATTTTATTTGGTCTCATTTATTTGTTTGTTTATTTATTTATTTTATTCTTAGGGCCACACCTGTGGTAAATGGAAGTTCCGAGACTGGGGATCAAATCAGAGCCACAGCTGCCAGCCTACACCACAGGCAGGGCAACATGGGATCTGAGCCACATCTGTGACCTATGCTGCAACTTACGGCATTGCTAGATTCTTAACCCACTGAATGAGACCAGGGATTGAAATGACATCCTCAGGGATGTCATGTAAAGTTCTCATCCTGCTGAGCCACAGGAAATCTTAAATACTTTTTAAAGAATATGTGCCATCTGTTAGATATCCTACTCTTTAAAATATTAGCTATGCATGAAAAGAAATCTGATTCCTCAAAAATGCCAAATTTCAAAATCAATACACTCCCCTCCAATTGTTCCTAGGAATGTGAATACATGATACTAAAATTCACAATTCATATTGGTATGCTAAAGGCTCTGAAAGTCTTGCTGTCAAGAATTCTACTGACCAGAGTTCTCACTGTGGCTCAGTGGAAATGAATCTAACTAGTATCCATGAGGATGCAGGTTCAAACCCTGGCCTTGCTCAGTGGGTTAAGGATCCAGTGTTGCTGTGAACTGTGGTATAGGTCACAGATGTGGCTCAGATCTGGCAGTGCTGTGGCTGTGGTGAAGGCAGGCAGCTGTAGCTCCAAGTCAAAACTTAGCTTGGGAACTTCCATATGCCACAAGTGGTGCGGCCTAAAAAATCCAAAAAAAAAAAAAAAAAAAAAAAAGAATTCTACTGATCTTGTTCAAGCCAGCATTTGTGAAGAGCATTATGCATCTGCCCACTGGTTCATTCATTCACTGAGTTACTGAGCACCTCTTCTAGATCCAGGGCATTGCAGGGGCTGGGGATGGAGAAAAAGTCAAGAATCCCATGCTTATAGCTTTTGCATAGAGGGAGACTGCTAACAGTCAGATTATCAGGTGAGTGAGTTCACAAATAACAGGCATTGATCTCTTTGATGATGAACACACAACAAGGTAATATGATAGGGACTGACCCAGGGACAGGAAAGGAGCCTCTCAGGAAATGACATTTATTAATCTGAGACCTAATGACAAGAAGAATCCAATCATGTGTGGATCAGGGAAAAGAGTATTTCAGGTGGAAGGAACAGAAACTACGAAGGCCAGGAAAGAGCTTGGGGTCTTTAAAATCACAAAAGAAGATCAGTGTGTCTGGAGGAGAGTAAGAAAGGAGGAGATGGAAAAGCCAGATCATCCAGGGCCTTCAAGATGAGGGCAATGGATCCTCTTTCATTTTAGAGTGACGGGAGCTCCTGGAGATTCTAAAGTATGGGCCATGACATGCTCGGTGTCGCGTGAGTATGTGCAGCAAAGGGCTAGCCTTACACAGAGGGAGTTTTTGTCTTTGCCCTCAGCTCCTGGGAAGTTCCCTCAAAGCCCTTGGTATGTCCTGAGATGAGTATTTTTGTTTATCTGGGGCTTCCAGGCCATGCCAGATGTGTATGCTAACAATGGGATTTGGGCCAGGGAACACTGACTTCAGGAAGTATTGGCTCCACTCTTGGAAGAATAGGAGACACAAAAGTGGCCACAACAATGCCTATGTGCCGATGCCCCAAATAAAACATTGGACACCAAGTCTCAGGTAAGCCTCACTGCATGTCAGTACTCTATGTGTGTTGACACACATAGTGGCTGGGAGAAAAGTCACTGTGTGTATGAATCCATTCAGAGGACAACTGGAAGCTCATGACTGGTGACTCTTGGACCCATGTCAGTCTCTCTCTTTTGCTGATTTCAATCTGTGTCCTTTCACTGTAATAAACCATAATCATGAGTCTCATCAGTGCTTCTAGGGAACTGCTGAACCTGAGGATGGGCTTGGAGACTTCCAAACTTGTAGCTGGAATCAGAAGTGACAGTCTGGGGGCTCCCATACTTGCAGTTGGTTTCAGAGGTGATGGTGGGTTTTGAGGATCCTCAAACTTTGCACCACAGAATGTTTTTTTTTTCACTTATTATCTACTACCATCCCTCAGAATCACTGTTCTGTGTTGGTGCTGTTCCACACACTACTGTTCCCTGAAGTAGTTCCCAGAGAACATGGTCCTGATCACCACTGTCTACTCAGGATCAGGGTGAAGATGCTGAATGGAATCAACAGTGGCCAATGATGTCAAAATAAACAAGCAACATAAGGCACAGAAAAGCAGAGGCAAGAGTGATGCTCTTCAGAAAGGATACAACTGGACAGAGTGGGTGCTTTATAGCAAAAGAGCCACCAACACATGGGTAGTTTTGCTTTGGGAACAGGACTAGTTCAGGCTGTTTCTTTCTTTTTTATAGGATATTGACTCTCATGGAACCTGAAGAACAGGATGTTCAAGACGTCATGGCTCTTAGCTCAATGTTTACAAGAAACTATCTCCAGGTCATGCTTAAACCACTGAGAAGTAGCCATGTGGCAGAGAGGGGGACACAGTAAAGTTACTATAAGCAAGCATGTTTCTTATACTTAGCATTTTTCTTTGACTTATAGATTGCTGTATTTTATTTATTTGTGGTTGACAAAGGCATCTAGCATCTGTGTTTTGCTAAAGTATTTCCTTATAGTTAACACTTGAAGAGTAATTCTTCATGCATTCTTGGCTGTCTACTCTCATACATTTCTTTTAAGCATACATAGAACATTTATAAAAATTGGCCATACTGGGGCATAAAGAAAGTCTCCATACATTTCAAAAGACTGAAATTATACTGCATGTTTCCTGGCCATGGTGAAATGAAAATAGAAATACATACAGTCATCCCTAAGTATCCACGGGGTACTCGTTCCAATTAGGAACTCCTCCCACCCCATGGATGCCAAAATCTATGGATGCTGAAGTCCCTTACATAAAATGGCAAAGTATTTGCACATGCCATATTCATATCCTCCTGTACTTTAAATCATCTCTCAATTACTTGTAGTACCTAATACAATGTAGGTGCTATGTAAATAGTTGCAAATAATAATATAAATGCTAGGTAAATCATTGCCAGTGTGCAGCAAATTCAATTTTGCTTTTTGGAACTTTCTAGAATTTTTCTCTGTGTGTGGGTGAATATTTTCAATCTGAGGTTGGTTGAATCTTCAGTGGAATCCTAGCAGAACATGTGGATACAGAAGGGAGACTTTGAAAATTTAGTAAAATCCCCAAATGTTTGGAAATTAAGTAATACCTTTCTAGATAATCCATGGGCCCCAAAAGAAATCATGGTTAAAAAGAAAAATGCTTTGAATCAAATAACAATGAAAATGCTACATATTAAAATGTATGCCCACAGATAAAACTATGGCTCTAAATTTCCCTCTAATCATAAATGCACATATTAGAAAAAGAGAAATATCTGAAAATCAGGAGTATATATCTCACAGTTGGTTAGAGTTTGCTAGTAACATTGTTTTCTATACATAGTAGATTGTTCTATAAATTTCTAAGAGAGAAACATTAAAAACTTTCATTGTGATTGTGGACTTGTCCTTAAAGTTCCATGAACTTTTGCTTTATGTATTTTGAGGTATAGTACTAGGAACACAAAAATTTAGAATCCATTATTAAGTACCCAAATTAAGAATTCCTCTAGAAAAGTTAGAAAAATGGCAGCTGAACCTAAAGAAAGTACAAGGAAGTAAATAATAATGAAAAGAGCAAAAGCATTAATGAAATGGGAAAAGAAACATACATAAGAGAAAATCCACAAATGCAAAAGCTGGTTCTTTGAAATCAAAAAAATAAAAAAAGAGAGGTCACACACAACCATAAAAGAATAAAGCAGGGACACCATTACAAATCCTGATTTGAAAAATTTAAAAAAAAGTTATGGAAAACTTTACACCAAGAAATTAGAAATGTTAGATTCAACTGAATTCCTAAAACAATTGAACAATAACTCTATAATTTACCAAAACTGACACAAGAAAAAACTGAAAGTGGTTATAATCCTAAAAAATGTAGAACAAACTGAATTCAAAACTAAAAAACCTTCCCACAAAGGAAACTCTAGGTGGCTTCCCATGAATTACACTAAATATTTAAGGAAGAAATAGCACCTGTCTTATTCAAACTCTTTTAAGACTTCTATTCAGAAAGACAACAATCCCTCATTTTATGAGTGTAGCATGACCTTGATGGTAAAAACTGACAAGAACACTACAAAGAAATAAAGACTGAGGCAGGCCAATCCATCTTATCAACATAGATGCCAAATTATTTTCCAGATGGCTATTTGACCTCATATGTAAATTTAGAGGTTGTTGGAGAAACTGGGTTTGGTTTAGAAGGTTTCACCCTAGGAGACAAAATGACCTAATTTCTTGCTTTTCTCTTAATAAACAGAATTTTAAATACTTTATTAAAAAAAGAAAACATGGAGGTCTCTTTCCACCTTGTGGAAAGTAACTTTCATTTTCAACAAGGAGGTGATAGAAGCATTTGGTTGCCAGAATTGAGCCCACAAGAAAAATCAGAGAAGGCCATTTCCAAGGTTCTATCCTCTGTCTTCATGTTCCACTTTGGCACACCTATGGCAAGTATCACAAGCCATGCTCTGAGGCCTGCCAGCACGAGAATCTCCTGGAGGTGCCTGCCAAATTCAGATTCCTAGTGCAGAAAAACCTCTCAGAGTAGGCCTGGAAATGTGCATTTTTAACACGCTCCTAGGGCAATTCCCATGAAGTAAAACATGGAGAACCACTGCTGGATGGATATGCAAGGTGACCAACTAGGTGAAAGACAGCCGTTCAAACACAAAGGTTGGCTCAGGGTTAACAAGCCCCCTGGCCCAGCCCTGAGGACTATGACCTGGAGTAAAGAACAAGTTCTTATCTGAGCAGCTGGGAGTCAGCACTGTAGCTGAGCCTCTCATTCTGCCTCCAGGGTGGTCTTCTAAGATCTGCATTATTTTATTTATTTATTATTTCTACTGCCACACCTGTGGCATATGGAAGTTCCCAGGCTAGGGGTCAGATTGGAGCTGTAGCTGCTTGCCTTCACCACAACCACAGCAATGCCAGATCAAAGCCACATCTGCAAACTATGCCACAGCTCACAGAAATGATAGACCCTTAACACACTGAGTGAGGCCAGGGATCAAGCCTGAGTTTTCATGGATACTAGTTGGGTTCTTAACCCTCTGGGCCACAAGAGGAATGCCAAGATCTTCACTCTAACAGGACTCTCAAGATGCAGACTGGGGAGCCACAGTCGGCCCTAAACTGCTCAAGACTGGCTTAAGGGAAAAAGAACTTCATCTGTGATAGGTTTGGAAGGATACCCTGCATTTTCCATAAGTGGCCAACCTAATTCTGGGTCATTTTAGTTCTGAGCTTGTGAAAAACTGCTTTCTGGGGGAATCTCCATGATCAGCTTGGTGCAACACCTTTCTAACACTCATTTTGTGACCTTTGTACATAATCCGACAAGGATATGGAATGTGGGGATGTTCCGCCATTGCCTAATAATTCTGTGACTTAAAGCAACTCAACTCCCTACCTCCATGGTCCCTGTAGAGAAAGGGCAAGTCTCAGCACTCACAGACCATGGGAGATGACAGGAGGCAGCTGGTAAAGGCTGCTAGGATTGGGATTTTCCTCTGCACTACAGGGGGCTCAGTTGTGCAGGCTTGTGAACCCTTGTCTGAGGTGGTCCAGCTGTCATCTTGCAACAATGATAACTGATCATTTCTGTCATTTATCTTTACTGCATCTGCCCCCATCTGACCTGATCTTATTTCCTCCGTTTTTTTTTTTTTTCCTTTCAAGTCTTACCAGAGTTAAGTGAAAGACATCATTTTAAGAACAAAAACCCAAACTCACACAGAAGCCACAAGGGAAGGAGAGGAGGAAAGCAGTGACTTCTGTTACCAGAAGCACAAATAAATGGCAGTGCTCCTGAAGACAGGGAGAGGCACTCCCTTCCCCTTCCCATCTTAGAGGATGGAAAATGAGAAGAGTATGTTAGGCAAAAACATGTAAATATTTGCCCCTGTGGGCACAGGCTGCTCTTTCTGATAACCCACATCTAAGGTAAGAAGAAAGAAATTTTAAAGGATAGAAAATGCATATGAGAAGAAAACGATCCTGAATAAAACATTTTTAAAGCATCCATCTGTATTGGTGCAGTTTCTGGAGCTGGAAGACAACTCACCTTAATATAGGAGGAACTGTAAAAAAGAAGTACGGCTGCCTTGCTTTTGACAAATATCTGCCCCCACCCCCAGTTTCACTGAATAAAAGAGTTATCTGCCATCTTTTTTTGCTCCTGAGTCAAGTTGAATTTTTCAATTAAAAATTTATAATGTAATAATCACACTGAAACTCACATTGCACCTTCTCTCCAGGAAACTTAAAGAATCTTCTTCCCATCAAATTACTCATATTTTATAGCCATCCTGGTCAGGTCTATGAGAATCAAAATATTTTAGGAAGTACTTAAAAATAATGCTTGCTGAATGATTTCATTTCCTCCCCTGGTGCATTCTGCAAGGAACTAGAGCAGAGAGGGGTTCACCATGGAGACATGGCAGGTTTGGGCAAAGACAGGGACTGCTCTCCTGTGCTCTATGTGACCTTTGGCCACAGGCAGATGATGAGGTGGAGACAAAGTGCAGCTGGCAGCAGTAACTGCAAGGACACTGGAAGCTTTCAGAAATACCATGGTTGAATTCCCACTGCCCAGAACAACTAAAATAGGAGGTCTTGGAGAAAGCTCCTGGCACCGTTATTTCTAAAAGTACCCCAGCCCTGCCACCCCAGGGGGGACAGGTGGTGGCATCAATCTGCAGCCTCAGAGTGAGAAAGTGAGGCACATGCAGTGAGCAAGAGTGGCTGCCCTCAGTGTCCTCAGCTCCTCATGATCTGGCACCAGAAAAGAAGGAGCCCACGTCTAGCCAGGCAGCCTCAGCTGGGTTTCAGCACTTCCCAGGCTGCCTGGCTCCTGCTCTGCTCCTCAAAGGGGATAAGTGCATGGCCTGCGTGGCCCCGCAGCTTGAAAGCCATGTTATCTGGGGGGCTTGGCAACACATGAGGAACATGTGGCCCCTCTTGGAGGCTCAGACCCTCAGCTTGAACTGGAAGGTGGTGGCTGTGGTGGGGGCCTGTGCCTCAGAGGCCCCTCAGGTCTGCTGGCCACTGGGACCCAGACCTGCATCCAGTCTCTGTGGGTGTCAGCAGAGCTTCTTTCAGTCTGCACACTGCCTCGCTTTGCCTGGGCTCAGGACGTGGCCCCCACACTTGCTGCCTTCCGTGAATTATAATCTTTTCCTGGAGGATTGCTGCTGACTGATCAGAATGGTGCTAGCTCTGGCAGTTTCTTAAGAATTTTTTAAATCACATTCAATTTGATAGGATGAACAAATTTAAGAGAAGGCTATCCCTCAGCCTTCGAAGAAGCCAGACTATTGATGAATCATTGTCTGAATTGGCTGAACAAATGACTATTGAAGAAAACAGCAGCAAGGATAATGAGCCTATTGTGAAGAATGGCAGGCCTCCAACCTCTCACAGTATGCATTCCTTCCTCCACCAGTACACGCGGTCCTTCAGGAAGCCCCTCTTCAGAGACCACATAGCGTTATTGGAGGAGGCGTTGGTTCCTTCATGGCAATGACCAGAAATGGAAGCAGATTAGATATGGTTCATGAAAATCTAAAAATGGGATCAGATGTTGAGAGTGACCAAGCTTCAGGGACATCATCTGATGAAGTCCAGTCACCTATGGGTGTTTGTCTTAGAAATCATATACATAGACGCATCTCCATGGAGGATTTAAATAAGCAGTTATCACTGTCTGCAGATATCAGAATACCTGATGGGCATCTTGAAAAGTTGCAGATGAACCGTCCACCATTTGCTCAACCAATGAGCCAAAGGTCTTGGAGAGTTTCCTTATCAGAAAATGGGTTTGGAAAAATGGAAACCTACATCAAGTTAGAAAAGCTTGGAGAGGGTACATATGCAACAGTATATAAAGGAAGAAGTAAACTGACAGAGAATTTTGTGGCATTGAAAGAGATCCAATTGGAACATGAAGAAGGTGCGCCCTACACAGCAATAAGAGAAGTTTCACTATTAAAGGATCTAAAACATGCAAATATTGTAACCTTACATGACATTGTTCACACAGATAAGTCTTTGACCCTCGTCTTTGAGTATCTGGATAAAGATCTAAACAGTACATGGATGACTGTGGCAACATCATGGGTATGCCCAATGTAAAGCTGTTCCTATACCAGATTCTATGTGATTTGGCATATTGCCACAGAAGAAAGTTCTTGTACCAAGACTTAAAACCACAGAACCTCCTCATTAATGAAAGAGAATTAAAGCTAGCAGATTTTGGACAAGCCAGAGCCAAGTCAGTTCCCACAAAGACCTACTCAAATGAAGTTGTCATGCTGTGGTGCCAGCCACCTGATGTGCTTCTCGGTTCCTCAGAGTACTCAACACAGATTGACATGTGGGGTGTTGGTTGCATTTTCTTTGAAATGGTTTCTGGAAGACCTCTGTTTCCAACTGTGGAAGATGAACTACACTTAATCTTCTGACTGCTGGGAACTCCATCTCAGGAAACTTGGCCAGGTGTTTCTTCAAATGATGAGTTCAAGAACTACAACTTTCCAAAATATAAACCACAGCCTCTAATTAACCATCCACCCAGATTAGACTCTGAAGGAATTGAATTGATAACAAAATTTCTTCAGTATGAATCTAAGAAAAGGGTTTCAGCAGAAGAGGACATGAAACATGTGTACTTTTGAAGAATACATGCTTTACCTGAAAGTGTGTCAATATTCAGTTTGAAAGAGATTCAGTTGCAAAAGGACCTGGGTTTTTGAAATTCTTCCTATCCAGAGAAAGGTGTGTTTGTCATAAACCATTTCATGTGTCAATCATAAAATTTTGTGTGGAATCAAGTGTTTGGTTTATAAATTGATGAATAAAATTGTCAATGTAAAAGCCAATGTACAGTGCATTCCAAAACTGTGTACATTTAGCATTGCATGCACTCACTTTTCTGTTGATGTGGGCAGCTCAGTAATCCTTAAGAAAGAAATCTGACTCAGTCAAAGGAGGGATCCTGAAAGCTGCAAATGGCACAAAGACCTTTTACAAGTGACCTGACTTGATCAGTGTACATGCTATCCCTGGCACCTGAGGCAGAAGATGCATCTTGTGCTTCCCTAGTCATCAGGTTCATCACTTCGAAGCACAGATGCTATAGACTGACCCCATCAACAAGAGGGTCATTTAAGACAATGCTGATCACTCTTGCCATGGTGTATTAGCTTTTGCTGGTGGGAACATTAGCTTCATAGAGTCACCAAATACTGTATGTGGGATAAACCTGAACCTTGAACTGCCTCATAAAATGACTTTCTATTTAAGACATGGGAATAACAGAAGACAGAGCATGCTTTTTAAGTCTGATGAAATGGTTTCAAGCCCAGCCCCCAGCCTTTCTTATCAATCAAGGACTCAGATCTGAAGGCAGTTATTTATTTTGGTGGACGTGGAATGTTCATTTGTCTACACTGTCCTCTTCACAGTGGAGTCATTTTATTTCATACCTACAAATTGTTTTTGTATTTGTTGTCACAGTGTGACAATTTTTTGGTACATTTGGTTTTAAGGTCTTCTCTGCCATTAGAGCCAATAGGTTACAGCTATTGATGTAACTGTAGCTGCAATTTTTGTGCAGGACTGAGAAACACAGTGCATTATGTATTGCAGAATCATTGCTGCTAAATAACTCCTGTCTGTTTATTTAACACAACAGTTGAATGCCTGAAGAAGTTGCAGTGGCTTTATTATATGTGAATGCATCTGTTTCTCCTCACAAAGTGTTTTACTGCTGCATTTTTTGTTTGTTTGTTTTTAAAATTAAACTGCAGTGTTTCCTGGAATGTAAATTTAGCTTTGCTTAACAGTAAAATAAGTGAGCCATCTTGAACACTCTTAAGATCATGCTATGTGTTTTTTTCTGAACATTGGCAAATAGAGTAGCTAAAAAATTGATAAGCACCCTTATGTTTAGGAAACCATGTGATTCAGAAGTTGACTCAAGCAAGTGAATACCTGATATTTTGGGAATCTCGCATTAGACACCAGTAAATTAAGTCACCAAAAGTATTTATTTTTAACTTTCCTCATTTTAGAAATATTTACTGCCTATTATTGGATATTTGTATACTAATACACTTGGTGATACATTGTGCTTTAATTTAATTAAAACTAAACTCTTCTAGTTGAACATGAGAAGTCTTGTTTTTGACTGTTTTAAATACAGTTCTTTTATTCAAAAGGATGATACTTCATTGGGGAACAAGTTATTTCATTTGGGAGCTGTGTGTATGTGTGTGTTTTAATAATATTCACTTGGAATCAGCTGAAAGCTGTAATATGCCTTTGAAATGAGCCATGATAAATACAAAAGAGAGCAATGAGGACTTAGAGGATTTTTTGAAAAGCATTATGGGTATTATCTGTTTACCAGAGAGAGTAAATATTACAGTTTTAATTATGAATCTTTGAACATCATAAACACACCTTGGTGTTGTTACAGTGTTTTAATGAAGCATTTGTGTTCACCTTTAAGGACTGTTTGTTTAGTGCATCTTACAAATGATAAATCTTAATTGGTATATTTTGAAATGGTCATGTAAATTTTTGGCTTATATATCATGAAAATAAGTCATAACTTAATCCTTTTCCTGACATTCACTGTAAAACATTCAGGGGCCCTACCGTTTCTGTTCTGGAAATCTTGTAGTTTATTGTTATTTGACAGTATTAAGTGAAATTTTGTATATTTCATTTTAACTTTATTTGTGAATAGTGATTGTGGCATGTTTGGGGTGTTATTTTAATATTTCGTCATAGTGAAATTTTAATTTTTTTAAAATTTTTTTTCTGGAAGAAATGGATTCATGTGTAATGGTGAATATTGAACCATTACTGTTTTTCATATTTGTAAACTGGTTTTATGCTAAACTCTGTAGCCTAACATACTGCTGTTATTTCTAACTAATGGACACGTATTAATATTGTACTTTGAAGGTTATAAATATTATGTGGAAATTCCTCAATTTTGTTTTGAAATTTATAATAACAAAATCTTCATGTTGTTAAAATGTGAAAAAAAAAAATAGAAAAAAATAAATAAAAGTCCCCCAGGTGAATCTGACCGCAGCTTGTTTTGCACAACATCAGTATGATGGAAAGAGCACTGAACTAGGAGTCAGGATGCAGGTCTTTTTTTTTTTTTTCTTGTCTTTTTTGTCTTTTTAGGGCCACACCCAAGGCATATGGAGGTTCCCAGGCTAGGGGTTGAATCAGAGCCATTTCTTCCAACCTACTCCAGAGCCACAGCAATGCCAGATCCAAGCCAACTCTGCAACCTACACCACAGCTCATGAGAATGCTGGATCCTTAACCCACTAAGTAAGGCCAGAGATCAAACCCACAACCTCATGTTTCCTAGTTGGATTTGTTTCTGCTGCACCACAATGGAAACTCCAGGATGCAGGTCCTAATCCTGGTTTTGTTGTCAAGTGAATTTACACAGAGTTAATCTAATTTTACGTATACCTTTTCTTCCAAAATGCGGGGAAGGGGTTGTATTTTCCCAGAGAAAGTGGCCCCCAGGACACTAGTTGAGTGATCTTGGAAAGGAAGAGCCCAAGATGGTGGCTTTGTTCACTGTACTTACTATGTCAGCAGCCCTGTGCACACAGGGAATATTTCAATCCTTTTCCAACTACATGGTCCCCTCTCCATCATACTGGTCATGTCCCTGCTCCCTGGACCATAAGCATCCTCACCCCTGCTTAGGGATATGTAGATTCTAGTCTTAACAGAAGTTGCTTGGAATAATAGTGGCACCTCTTAAGCTGCAGGCTTTGGGTACCAGGAAATTAATATTTGTAAGTCCAAACTCTTAAAAGTGAGATTACTTGGAATAAACTATTTGGAATGGAGTGAAGGGAGAGAGGGCTGGTTCATGTAGCAGTGCAAAGTGAGGAGGAGAAGAAAGGGAATCTGTGTGAATGCACAAAAAATCATCTGCCTTAATACCACCTTGCTTCTGGAGAGCACATTCCTGCTATCAAAGCATTTGAAGGGAGTTCCCACTGTGGCTCAGTGAGTTAAGCATCTGAGGTTGTCTCTGTGAGGATGTGGGTTCAATCCAAGGCCTGGCTCAGTGGGTTAAGGATCTGGTATTACTGCAAGCTGCACATAGGTCGAGATGTGGCTCAGATCCAGTTTGGCTGTGGCTGTGGTGTAGCCAGCAGCCACAGCTCTGGTTTGTCCCCCAGCCTGGGAAATTCCATATGCTGCAGTGATAAAAAGAAAAATGTCAAAGCATTTATTGCAAATGAACTTTTTTCTTTTTTACATTTGTACCTCTCAAAGTTCCCTGAAGTCTCAGTAGGGTAAGGATCCAGCATTGTCTCTGCTGTGGCATGGGTTCAATCCCTAGCCTGAAACCTTCTGTATGCTGCAGGCATAAACAAAAACAAATAAATAAGTAAAAATATAATAAAATCCGTGTGTCGGGCAGAACTGCCTGACAGCAGGGAAATCTGGAAGGAGTCCAGGTCACACTGACAGGACCTGAGCTAGAACAGATTTGTCCCTAAATCACCAGTTAAGTCTGAGAAGGCTCTTACCTTCTCTGAGACTCAGTTTCCCTACTGATCAAACAAAAACTAAATGCAAACAAGGGCCTGAATTATCTGATTACGGAGTCCCTTCAACTCTGAATGTTGATGATCCTTTTTGGCATAACACTGGGTTGTGTAACTGATGACAATTGGGATTTTGTGACACCAAGAAGAAAATCAGACCTAATGCTGGAGAGGAAAAAGTGCTGGCTGAGAACTAGTCACAGATCCACTGCTTACTCCTCAGCTGTGTGACTTGGACAAAGAAGATGAATGTCGCTGAGCCTCAGTTTCCTAATCAGGAAATGAGGACAATAGGACTTGCCTTGTAGGGTTCAATGAGATAGTGAATCTGACTGTACTTTTAAACTCTAGTGACCTATAAAGATGTGAGTATTTATTATTGTTATCAGGCTTATCACCATGCCAAAAAAATCCATTAGCCTTCCAAGAATTACCTGACAAGGGAAATAAATGAATTCAGCAGCCCTTACCATTTGGCCAGTATAAATCTTAATCAAGGAATAAAGACAATTTATAAATCAGGGGACAAAAGAATTTAGCTTTGTCCCTACTATACAACACGTGTGGAGTAGACAAGTACCCTCCCCTCACCCCTGTGAGCCACGTCCAGAGGCTCAGACTGTGATGGTTTTCTCCACTGCAAGGGTAACAGATTAATGTCTTTATACAAACTTTTCAAAGACCAACAAAGTCACCATTTTATTTCTTTTTTATGGCTGCACTTGCAGCATATGGAAGGTCCCCACCAAGGGGTTGAATCTCAGCTGCCATCTAAGCCACAGCCACAGCAATGCCAGATCTGAGCTGCATCTGCGACCTACACTGTAGTTCACAGCAATGCTGGATCCTTAACTCATTGATCAAGGCCAGGGATCAAATCTGCATCCTCATGGATGTGAGTAGTCAGGTTCTTAACCTGCTGAGTCACAGCAGGAACTCCAAAATCACCATTTTGATTCAAAATAATTATACCATCATGCTGAGAAAGGCAATACCTGTTATTCCAAACTTCCTAAAATGATGCTTCCAGCACAACATTGTGACTGGAAATGAGGAGGCCTGTGCCATCGATCAGAAGCACCTTGCTTAATCCAAAAAGCTGACTCTCTACTGCCTTCCCCACACATCTGGAGCCAAGTGTTAAGAATTGTGCTGACAGACCAGTACAAGAGAAGCCTCTACTCCCAGGTGGTTTTGCACTCCCCTTTTTGGAATTGCTATGCAATACATAGTTACCTACAAAGGTGGAAAGATGCTTACCTAAATAGGCCTAAGCCTTTTTTTCCCCCCTAGGATGACAAAGAAACAGAAGACCCTCATCTTGGGCAATAGTGAGGAAGCTCATTGGTTTCCTTTGTTCTCTGATGTTTTTGAGCTTATCTGTCTTTTAGGCACTGGGTGGGTACCTTGGTTCATAGGTTTCAGCAAGTAAGTTTTAAGATGCAAATGAAATAAAATTTTAGTTTCTATAACTTAAGGAAATAATAGCTTGCTTGGACTGCATGTAAGAGGAAAAAGTAAATTTATTTTTAAAAACCTAAATTCTTTGTATAAATTTTGACTGTAAAAAATACCTTGGAAATAAAAGCAAAGATATCAAGTCCTTTAAGGGTTAACACATAAATTACCCATCCTTCATAATTTCCATAAGGAGGAGCAAATTTGATGTTTGATAAATGTATGTCAAATCAAATTATCTTAAAAGTGTCATAAAGAAGACAGACACTAAATCAGAACAAGAGTTCACATAGCATTATTATAAAAGCTCCATCCTCCAAATCAATAATGGTGTTAAGAGAAAGTGAAACCCCTTCTAATGATATTGATGAAATATAAATTCTATGCCTATTGGCAGTTCAGGGCTAGAATTATTTCCTGATTCACAGTTTTTCCTATTTCAGCCTTGTCAATCATGAGAGATATGTCATGAACAATTTGGCATTGCAATTAAACTCAGTGACTTCTTTTAAACTCTAAAAGTATATCCAAAGAGTAAACACAAACAAGCAAAATATATACACACACATATAGATACACACACCTACATATAAAGTTGTTTCAACCAACAGACTTAGAGATAATTAGTAGAAGTAAATGAATATTTTGTCATGACCAATAAATTTAGGAATAATTGCTAGAAATAAACATATACCTTATCAATCAATCATTACTTGCCACAGTTCTTTCTTTCCTTAAATGAATCATGTCTAACACAGAACTTGATAAGGTGTAATTGATTTATTCCTCTAACACATGCATCTTCCATATCATTAGACACAGTTTGGGGCCAATATATTTCCTGCACATTTTATTGAGGAACATAAGTGCTGAGTTGGCAGTGCACTAATAAATAGCCCCAATGTTATCTGAGTTGCTCTCTTGCATTGACAAAAATGGTGATAAATCAGATGATAATTGAGACAGAGAAGGAGGATGATTATTTGTAATGTCCAGATGCATTTCTCCCCTGCCCCAGCCCTGACCTCACACACAGGCTCCTCCATCAGGCTGCAGGATCAGCTTTGAAGCAGAGTGCATCCCAAGGTACCAGCCAGTCTGGCACCCAGCCCTGTACCCCAGTGGCCACATGCCCATCATGTGAGTGGCTTCCATGTGGTAGAGTGGGGGTGGGGGAGCACTTTACCTTCCTGCACACACATGGGCTTATCACTTGGGACTCAGCCGAGGGTTCATTTCAGGTGTTTCATACACAATCTCATTGTAGAACCCTTCAGCATGAATCTGTCTTGGCAGTGCAACTGAGTGACAGAGCTTTCAAAGAAAACCCCTCCGCTGGGCATCCTGAAGCCATTCTTGGGAATGCCTGGGTCAGTGCACACCTGAAGGTCATCGAACCCTACATGGACAGAGAGAAGAAAAAGTGCCTCTGAGTGTTCTCCTCAGATGCCAAGGGTCTTCCAGTATCCACGGCAGACATTGTCCACTTTCTAACTCTGTGGGCCACTCAACTACACCAACAAAAGAGCCAAGGTCATAAACATCCCAGTGCACTCAGTTGCTCTGCTTTTTTTGCCCTTTGCTTAGTCAAGGGCCCATAAGTGATTGAAGTTCCATGGCCCCATCAGTCCTTCAAGGAAATCCTAGGAGTAGGGAGATGGGGAAAGTAAATGACAAAAGGTACAAAACAGGAAACGTCATGGCCAAAATAGAAAGTGCAGAAGGGATCCAAGGAAGGTGAAATACTAGGAAAGGGGGAGATGGGTAAGATGCCAAGGATAGAACCAACTTTGCAGAAGAAGGTACTGGGGGATGGCATGAGTGATGGCTGGGCTGGGAGACAGCAGGAGTGTCTTGGGAGCAACAGGTGGCTGAGAGCACTCTAAGGCATGCGAGGGAGGAGGTATGCTGCCCACTGCCCTCACCCCCAGCTGCCAGGCCTGGTCCATGTTCCTCCTCCTCTGAGGGGCCTTCCTTGAGCCTGCCCTCCCCCACCCAACTCCTTTCTCCACCACTGAAACACAAACGCAGCCCTATATGGATGACCAGTAGGCACATGAAAAAATGCTCAACATCACTAATTATTAGAGAATTGCCAATCAAAACTACAATGAGGTACCACATCACACCAATCAGAATGGCCATCATTAATAAGTTAAGAAATAACAAATGCTGGAGAGGGTGTGGAAAGATGGGAACCCTCTTGCATTGTTGGTGGGAGTGTAAATTGGTACAACCACTATGGAAAACAGTATGGAGGTACCTCAGAAAATTAAATATAGAACTACCATATCACCCAGCAATCCTACTCCTCAGCACATTTCCAGATAAAACTTTCATTCAAAAAGACACATGCACCCCTATGTTCATTGTGGCACTATTCACAATAGCCAAGACGTGGAAACAACCTAAATGTCCATTGACAGGTGAGTGGATAATGATATGGTACATATACACAATGGAATACTACTCAGCCATAAAAAAGAACAGAATATTGCCATTTGCACAACATGGATGCAACTAGAGATTCTCATATTCAGTGAAGTAAGATAGAAAGAGAAAGACAAACACCATATGTTATCACTTACATGCAGAATCTAAAATATAGTGTACACAGACACACGCATACACACACACAGATATAAAATAAAATATAACACAAATGGACCTATCTACAAAACAGAAACAGACTCACAGGCACAGAGAACAGACTTGTGGTTGCCAAGGGGGAGGAGGAGGGAGTGTGAGGGACTGGGAGTTTGGGGTTAGTAGAGGCAAACTATTAAATTTAGGATGGACAATCAATGAGGTCCTGCTGTACAGAACAGGGAACTTATCCAGTGTCTTGGGATAGAACATGATGGGTGATAATATGAGACAAAGAATGTATGGGTCAAAGAATGACTGGGTCACTTTACTGTACAGCAGAAACTGGCACAACATTGTAAACCAACTATACTTAAAAAAAATCATTTGGAGAATGGCCACCTCTCATTCTGGGTTATGAGCCCCTCAGGACTGGTGCTCAGACTTTTTTACTTTTGTACCCACAGAATCTATCACAATCCTGCACAGAATGTGCTCCCTCGGTGTCTGATGAGTGAACAAAGAGAGTTGGCAAAGGGAGTGGGAGACCTACTGGGGTGACCCTCAAGGGCCAGCTAAGTGTGGAGCCCAGCGTGGAGCCATGGAGCAGGATGGTAGGGACCACGAGGTCAATGGAATGCAGCTTGTGTGATTCAGTGGAGGTGGGCCCTGAGCTTGGCTTGGAGATCCATGTCTGGCTGAGATGTGGTGGACTTGAGAGCACAGGGCTGCCAGAGACAGTAAAGAGGGCACTAGAGTATGAGACATCCTGGTCCAATTTTTTTTTTTTTTTTACCACATCTGCAGCATAAGGAAGTTCCTGGGCCAGGATTGAAACCATGCCACAGGTGCAGCCTGAGCCACAGCAGTGACAATGCCAGATCCCTAACCTGCTGTGCCACTAGGGAACTCTAAGGTGATCTTGAAGCAAAGAGGATGTCGAGAGCTGACAGGGGAGGCCAAGGATAAGGAGGGGGTCCACTGTGGGCACAAGGCTCCAATGTACCATGCGAGGCAAAGGATGGAGGCATTCCAGAGAACCTTAAGCCCCTGCACACCATCAAGTCCTCTACTCCACTTTCTTACAAATCAACCAACAAGGAGTTCCCATCATGCCTCAGGGGTTAACTAGCCTGACTAATATCCATGAGGACATGGGTTCGATCCCTTGCCTCACTCAGTGGGTTAAGGATCCCACATTGCTATGACTGTGGTGTAGGCTGGCGGCTACAGCTTGGATTGGACCCTTAGCCTGGGAACCTCCATATGCTGTGGGTGCAGCTCTAAAAAGACCAATGCCAAAAAAATATATAATCAACCAAGTCCTTACTGAATAAATGCCAAGAACAAACATGCGTGACTCCAACTGGACATGGTTGGTGAGCCCACCCACCCCACCCCCAGTGCAGCTGCTGGTAGCAGGTCAGGACATGGCTGCCTTAGAAAATCTCAGTCCAGACCCAGAGGCAGCATTCCTGGGGCTCATGGCAGATTTACTTGGTTTCCAGGTGATGCCAAGATTCCGGGCTCATGAGACACCTGATCCCCTGTACCACACTGGGCTTGCAAGGCAGTTGATTTCCCACCCCAATGTTCATGGGCTCAGTCACCACTCTCCCCGGCTGACCTCATGACCCCACATTCTGCCAGCACTGCTGCACTGCAAGTCACACACTGCACGTGACACCATGGTGGCAGGAGGTCCAGCAGTTGTAATGTGCTCTGTCCACTGAGGACACCAGGCTACAGACTGGGTGGAAAGCAAAGGTGGGAAGCAGGGAAGTAGACAGTGAACACCTCTGACTCTCCTACACCTTTAAATGGGAGCGGGTCTGCTGTTTTATCAAACAGAATATGCTTTGACAAAGGAGACACTGCCCAGGCCCCCCCTTACCTGCAGTCACCTGCCTGCCACACCATGAGCAGCCCAACAGCACAGAATGCATTCAAGCCCCATGGAGGGTGAAGGATGCCCATCTGGGGGAGGGCAATAAAGCACTGGCAATCTGTTAAGTGATGGCTTCATGTTTGTATTCCAAGGGAAGGTACTGGAGAGTGTCAGCTGCTTTCAAGTTATGAAGGTCAAGGATTTCTTTCCAAATCAGGTCATCTCAGGGCGACCCCTACAAATGTATTTGCATTATGGTATTGAGGTGGAATGAGCAGAAAATGCATTCTGATCCACCCCAGCCTAGACAGGGCATGAGCAGAAACACACAGATCTCTTCAGGCAGTCTGTGGGAGAAAGCTGTCACACATACACCCTATGTCCAACAGAGCCTCTCTGTTCCAACAGCACTGGGCAGGGGACACTGATCAGGCAGTGGGTGGCCACAGAAGGGTAACCAAGGGTAAGAGGAGGGGACAGGGTTCTGGAAGGTGAATCCTCACAGCTGGGCAGACACCAGCCAGGCAGGGGGACGGAAGGCACTGTGGGGAGAGGTTGGGGGCATGGGAGTGGGCTGAGCACCTTTCAGGAAAGAGGTAGCTCTGCCAGGCTGGGGGCAGGTGTGAGCTAAGGGTTTGGAGTCAATGAGGAGGCGGGGTGGGGGTTGTGCCAAATACTGAGAGCTTTGAACAAAGACATGACCAGGGTCAGATGTGTATTTTTGAATGATCTTTCTTGAACCCACACAGACAACTGACAGATATAGACTAAGCAGGAGGCAGGAAGCTCATCATAAGTGCTTCTCAGGCCTCCAGCTGCACCTCAGGAGCACAGGGACACCTTTGTACATGGACAACCACTGGTCCAGGCTCTCTAGCTGAGGTGGGGCCCAGAAGCCCCACATTTTAGAAAGCTCTCCCATTGACTCTGAGGCAGCTGGTCCCACACCTGCCCAAGGACAAGTATCTGAGAATGTGGGATCTCAAGGATGGATGGATAGAGAGACAGCTGGGTGGATGGATAGAGGATAGGTGGGTGGAAGGGTAGGTGGATAGAAGATAAGTGGGTGGGTGAGTGGATGGATGGATAGAGGATGGATGGATGGATGTAGATGGATGGATGGATGGATGAATAAATATGGATGGATGCAGAGAGGATAGGAGGGTGGATGGATGGACAGAGGATCAGTAGATAGGTGGATAAGAGGATAAGTGTGTGAGTGGCTGGATAGATGGAGGATAGGAGGGTGGATGGATAGAGGATAGATGGATGGATAGAGGATAAGAGGGTGGATGGATGGATGGATGGATAGATGGATGGAAAAATGATAGATGGATAGATGGATGGATGGAGAATAGATGGATGGACAGAGGATAAGAGGGTGGATGGATGAACAGATGGACAGAAGATGAATGGCTGAAGGGTGGGTGGGTGGATGAGTAGATGGCGCCACATGCTCTGCTGGGCTCATCAGGCTACCATTCCTACCTCATCCCAACAAAGATTCACAACTATGGCTCTGATATTCCCAGAAGCTGATGTGCGCCACAGACAAAGAGGGTGTGAACACTCTCCCCCATCACAAACACACTCTCTCCTAATGACCTCTCACCTTCCTCTCTTCTCTCAGCCTCAGTAGACTGTGTTTCTTAGATTTTTATAACCTTCCAATCCATATCCTCAAACACCCAGTCCTCCTCCTCCCTCTCCACTCAGGGAAGCACCCAAGGCAGGTTGATGCTAAGGATTTGGCCAGGACATCTGTTCCTTTCCAACCAGCACACAGGCACCTCTTGGACAGCTGCACCCTGCTCACAGAGGAGCCATGCTGACTGCAGGGGCCCAGGCTCCACCCCTCTTCTTGTTACATCTCTCTGTCCCCAGCGAGAGATGTTCTCTGTCAGAGGAGGGCAGACATTCAAGAAAGTGCTGAAGATGCAGCCCTGAATCCATCAGAAAATTGCCTCCAGCTCTCATAAATAAATGATGACAGTGTCATAGAAATGACTATGGGAGAGCAGCAGAATTTCCTGACAAGCCCAAATCTGTACTCCTTCTTTGCTTATTCTTTTCTTTTCTTTTTGTAATTTTTATTTTTTTAAAGTATAACTGATTTTCAGTTCTGCCAATTTCTGCTGTACAGCACAGTGACCCAGTCATATAGATAGATAGATAGATAGATACATAGATACATAGATACATAGATAGATAGATAGATAGATGTTCTTATTCTCATAATATCTTCTATCATGTTCATCTCAAGAAACTGGATAAAGATCTCTGTGCTGTACAGTAGGACCTCATTGCTTATCCATTGTAAATGTAATAGTTTGCATCTATCAACCCCCAACTCCTGTCCATCCTACTCTCTCCCTTCCTTTTCAAAAGAGCAACCAACCCTTTCTCTGCTTTCACAACACCATAGCTGGCCGTTGGATCTCTTCCTGTGCCCAGGACAGTACTGATGATCAGGATGCTGCCAGCCATGGAGGCCAGCCCCTGGCTCAGAAGAGAGAAATAATAACAAGCAGTAAAAAGAGAGCAATCAGAAAATGGGATGGTACAAGAAGAAAATATTCTTCCTTTTGGACAACTAATCCCATTGAGCAAGGTAGTAATTTTCTAGGGCCTGCCACGGTCTCAGACTCCACTTTTCAAATCACCCCCTGGTGGATCAGCTCCCAGCACAGGTCCTTTTTCTGTAGGTCTGTTCTCTTAATGTCTTTCTGTAATGTGGATGATCAGCCCCATCAGATAACACATCCATTAAGGAGGTGGGCTGCTTTAGGTGTTAGGGAAGAGGATGGAAAATAATGCGCACTGCCCAAATAAACTTTATTTTCCTTTTTTCTTTTTGGTTATTTCATGTCTTGGTTTATTAACTAGCTATAGGTCACATAGGTGACAGAGGTAGTGACATTCCTTTTAGTATTTTAGTTTTAAAAGTATGATTACCATAACCCAGCTCTGAATACCAACATATCCTTTCCATAGAATTCTGTGTTTTCAGGGTTATTGAAGTAAAACATAACCAGAAGCTATGATTCCGTATTGATTTCCAGATCAGAAAATGCTTTGTCCCTCCAAGTCATTTAACATCAGTATCCGTACATGCATGGTAAAAGCAGCTTGGTTTTGAGTGGTTTTTCTGGCCACACCTGTGGAATCTGGAAGGTCCCTGGCCAAGGATCAAATCCACACCAATGTTATGTGTCACAGCTATGGCAATGCCAGATCATTAACCCACTGTGCCACATGGGAACTTCCAAAGCAGGTTGTTTTGAGGGTTCCTGTTGTGGCTCAATGGGTTAAGAATCTAACTGGTATCCATGATGATGAGAGTTCAATCCCTGGCTTCACTCAGTGGGTTAAAGGATCTGGCATTGCAGCAAGCTGCAGTAGAGATCACAAGATGCTGCTTGGATCCTGCATTGCTGTGGCTGCAGCAATCCCTAGACTGTGAGACTTCCATCTGTCATGGGTGTAGCCCTAAAAAATAGGGGTGGGGGAGGTTGTTTTTGCAAAATGTTTTGTCATAAAATCCAAATAATCATACCAATATTAACTTCCTGGGTTGGGAATGATTACATAAGTTATGATTTGGGGGAGGCTGGGTGAAGATACACAGGATGCCTATTTTTCCAGTCTCCTCTGAAACCATAATTATTTTAAAATTACTTTTTAAAAAACATGCTAGTCATGGAAACAGGGGATAAACATTTCAGTTCAAATTTTAAAATGAAAATCTAAAAGTTCTTAGGAGAGCTTGGGAGTCACCTAACAATTGTGATACTTTAGTAGGGGGGGGAGGGGGAAATAAGCCCAGTGCAAAGGCTTATTTCCATCTAAGGCTCCTCCCTACTTCCGGCAGTGATAAGTGTTACAAGGCATGTTGCTCTGCTCTTCCCAACTCTGAGACCAAGGAGGCTCTGAATTAGCATCAACTCAAAAGGAGCAGGCGAGAGAGAGGCCCTCAATTTTTGAAAACCCACGGAGAGATCACCGTACACAATTTATTTCCATCGCTCTACATTTGAGGCTGATTCTCACCAACCACACAATCCTGGGTTGGCAGGGTTTCATCTAGCGACTTCCAGGGGCGCCAGTGGGTTGGCTTGGCTCAGGGCGAGCTGGTCCTTCTTCTGCTTCTGCAGGACCTGCTCCTCCCACAGTGCCTGCTCCACCTGATCCACGGTGAGTACTACAGGCCTGTACTTCTCATGGAAGAGCCGCTCCTTGGCCTCTGAGTGCAGCTGGTGGGGCCCGACAACACGCAGATGTGCTGGCAGGTGCAGGAACTCGTCATCCTTGATGTCACAGTCGTGCATCCGGATCCCCAGCACCCACCAGTGGCCCAGGAAGCCCACATCCAAGATCAGGTCAGGGAAGTCCGCCCAGTGGGGATGCAGGTAGCAGCAGCGGGTCTGGTAGGGCTGAACTGGGCGTCAAAGGGTGCCTCGTACACCAGTGAGCAGAGGCCCATGTTCACGTGGCACAGGCAGCCGCGACCCCGCAGCCAGAGCAGCCGCCGCACAAATGCTTTGGAGTCCCAGCTGCGTGTGGCAAGCGCCAGCAGCAGGAGAGGCCCTGGCGCAGCTGCAGTGCCTCCTCAAAAGTTGCCCCGCTTGGCGCTAGGTCGCCGCAGGCTGCCGCACCGCCCAGCAGCCCCACGTACAGGGCTTCCTGCCTGGGCCATGCTCCTGCGCTGCCGCTGCCTCGTCCCTTCAGGCCTCTGCATAGTCTTGGAGCAGCACACAGGTCCTGGCTCCCAACAGTGCCCACACGCCAGGCTTTCTGGCCTCAGCGTCACCCGCCTCCCCAGGGCTTTGGGACAAAAACCTCTTCAGTGCAGCCGCCGCCATCCTCTTCCAGCTTGGAGTCCTGCTCAAATACTCTTATCCTAGGAACCAGAGTCCTGAGGTGCTGATTGCTGTCTTTCTTTTTGCTTTTTAGGCCATACCTGGAGCATATGGAAGTTCCCAGGCCAAGGGCTGAATCACAGCCGCAGCTGCCAGCCCACACCACGGCCAGGGCATGGCCATGGTTCTGAGCCACCGACCCTATAGCTTGTGGCAACGCTAGATTGTTAATGCAGTGAGCGAGTCCAGGGATTGAACCCGCATCCTCACAGACACTATGTCAGGTTCTTAACTCTCTAAGCCACAGCAGGAACTCCTCTCAATTGCTTTCACTCCAATTCTTCAAATTCTACATATGCTTTAGAGCTTAGTAGCCATGGCTTGGAGAAAAGAGAATTCTTTTCTTATTTCTGCCAATTTCTGCTGTACAGCACAGTGACCCAGCCATATATATATATACACACACATTCTTATTCTCATATTACCTTCTATCATGTTCTATCTCAAGAGACTGGATATAGATCCCTGTGCTGTACACCAGGACCTCATTGCTCTCATTGCTTATCCATTCTAAATGTATTTATCCAGAATTATTTCCAATATGTTTCTGGGAAAGGGAACATTCCACCTCACACCAGTCAGAATGGCCATCATTAATAAGTTCACAAGTAACAAATGCTAGAGATGGTGTGGAGAAAAGGGAACCCTCTTACACTGCTGTGGGAATATAAATTGATACAACCTCTATGGAAAACAGTATGGCAGTACCTCAGAAAACTAAATATAGAACTACCATAGGACCCAGCAATCCCACTCTTCAGCACATATCCAGAAAAAACGTTCCTTGAAAAACACACATGCAACTGTATGTTCACTGCAGCACCATTCGCAATCGCCAAGACATGGAAACAACCATCAAGAGATGAATAAATGAAGAAGTGGTATATATACCAATGGAATACTACTCAGTCATAAAAAAAGAACAAAATAATGTCATTCGCAGCAACATGGTTGGAACTAGAGACTCTCATACTAAGTGAAGTAAGTCAGACAGAGAAAGACAAATACCATATGATATCACTTATATCTGGAATCTAACATACAGCACAAATAAACGTTTCCACAGAAAAGAAAACCATGGACTTGGAGAATAGACTTCTAGTTCTCAAAGGGGGAGGGGAAGGGAGGGTGGTGGACTGGGAATCTGGGGTTCATAGATGCAAACTATTGCCCTTGGAATGGATAAGCAATGAGGTCCTGCTGTACAGCACTGGGAAGTATATCTAGTCACTTATGATGGAGCATGATAATGTGAGAAAAAGAATGTATATATGTATGTGTGACTGGGTCACTTGGCTGTATAGTAGAAAATTGACAGAACATTGTAAATGAACTATAATGGAAAAAATAAAAATCATTTAAAAAAATGAAAAGGGAACATTCCATTTTAATAAGCCCTTGCAAGCAGGATCCCCTAACAAACAGTTCCCACAAAGTTCACTGCAGAGTGCAACATCTGTATACATGATGGTTCATTTTATGTGTCCCATGGACTAGGACATGGGAAGATATTTGGTCAAAGCTTTAGTCTGGCTGTGTTGGTGGGGGTGTTCCTGGATGAGATGTACTTGGGAGTGGGCAGATGGAGTAAAGTGGATTGCCCTCCCTAATGTGGTGAGCCTCACCCAATCAGTCGATGGACTGCCTGACTCTAAAAGGGAAGTAGAAAGAATTCTTGCTCTCTCCTGTCTTTGAGAGGGCACTTAGATCTTCTCCTGCCTTCAGACTCAGGAGGGACTTACACCATCGGCTTTCCTGGTCCTCAGGCCTTTGGACTTTGACCGGACTGACATCCTTGGCTCTCTTGGGTCTCCAGGCTGGAGATCTCGGACTGCCTGGCCTCTGTAATTGTGTTGGCCCATTCCCTATAGCACATGCAAGTGGCCTATGTCCTGTTGGTTTTGTTTTCTCTGGGGAACCCAGACTAATACAGTCTTCCTAATTCATGCATTTTTTAACATGTTTATATTGTTCATTCCTGAATCTCTTTCCAATCACTTTATATTTTAGGTATATGTACTTGAGCAATTATTGCAAAGGGTTTTTTTTTCTTGTTTTTACCTATTAAATATTTAAAACTTTTTTTCAGGGCCACACCTGCTAGGGTCCCAGGCTAGGAGTCAAATCTAAGCAGTAGCCTCTGGCCTATGACACAGCCACGCCAATGCCAGATCCAAGCCGCATCTTCAACCTACACCACAGCTCATGGCCATGCTGGATCCTTAACCCTCTGAGTGAGGCCAGGGATCAAACCTACAACCTCATGGATGCTAGTTAGATTCGTTTCCACTGAGCCACGTTGGCACTCCATATTTTTTAATTTTTTATTAAAGTTTAGTTGATTGATAATGTTCAACTTCTGTTGCACAGCAAAGTGATCCAGTCATACCTATATGTAAATTCTTTTCTTTTTCATGCTATCTTCCATCATGTTCTATCTGAAGAGATTGGACATAGCTACCTGTGCTGTACATTAGGACCTCATTGCTTATCCAAACACTTTATAAATATGATGTGAGGGAGTTCCCTTTGTGGCTCAGTGGTTAACAAACCCAACTAGGATACATGAGGATGCGGGTTTGATCCTTGGCCAGTGTAGGTGTGGTGTAGCTCACAGATGCAGCTTAGATCTGGTGTTGCTGTGGCTGTGGTGTAGGCTGGTAGCTGTAGCTCTGATTTGACCCCTAGCCTGGGAACCTCCCTATGCTGCAGGTGTGGCCATAAAAAGAAAAAAAATGTGATGTAAACAGTGACTGTCCCCATACTCAAGAGGATGCTATTTCTCTCTGGACCCTTGAGTTCAGGTAAGAAGCGCACTGAGGCAGCAGGCTGAGGCAGAGGGGGTTGTGGGGTGGGTGGGTGGGGCAGTGACTGGGCCCTGTGTTCTGAGCAGCCTGGTGTGGAGTCCCAGCTAAAGTCCCCTCTGGTGCATTCTCAGCATGTGTCACCCTCCTACGTGCTGGCCTCCCCGTCACTGGCATTGATTTTCCTGCCCAGTGTTTATGAGCCCAGGAATGAGTCAAAGGTAGGCTTGGAATATGCACTAGTCCTCAGTGGGGCTGAGAATCCCTGTCTTCACACACAGAGAAATGCACACGCCTCAGTCTCCTTATGAGGTCCTGACACTTCTGCTTTGATGACTTCTGAGGTTGCTGAAACACACCAGCCAGTTTTACTGTGAGCAACATAAGAAGTCTTTTCAAAGAATCATAAAAATGAAAGAGGTGTGAAAAGCGATCTTTTGGCTTATTATAACTGAAAAGTAATATCCTCGAAAGGAAGAGTGTATCAAATGTAGCCAAATCAATTTAGAACTAGAGCTGGCTTTCCGTCTCTCTGTAAACTGCTATATGAATATTTTTGGGGAAGAAACAGAATATAGATACACATAATTGATTTTTTATGCATTAACTTAGTGAGAGGGTCCCGGGGCTAGTGAGGAAAGGGAGCCCCTGCTGAAGTTGAAACAGCCACACTGGCTGATTTTAACTGGAATTTAGAGCAAGCCCTAAGCCTCCCCCCACCTCTCCTGAGAGAACCCCTGTCAGTTCCTCCCACAGCACCCCTGTCTCACACCATTGGAGTCCAGCTTCGAGGTCCCTGGTCTGACCTCTTTGTCTCCCAGTGGAGGAAGTGGAGGCCTGTAGAGGTCAAATGTGAGTCCGGCCAGTCCTATGGCTAATCACAGAGCTGGAACCAAAGCCTGGGACTCCCACTCACAATCTGGTGCTCCTACCCCTGACCACATTGTCCCACTTTCCTTTTTTCTGTCCTAGTTCATGTCTGTGACTCAAATCATCATAACATCACAGTCTCTTTGAGGGAAAGAAGATCTGCAAATACGCTTGAGACCCCATATCCATTAAAACAGGACTGAGCCAATAGCAATGACGAAATAGTTAATGATCCTCATGGTTCCCCCAATGCTCTTTCTCAGCATCAAGGGGCTGGGGAAACTTTCTTGTCCACAGAATGTTCAAGAATCCAGGCAGTCAGACACGAGACATCCACTGACCATAGTGGGGATCTGCAGAGCATTTCTGGTGATGGAAGACACTTTGAGGAGTTCTGGTGTGGCCCAGTGGGTTAAGAACCCAACTAGTATCCATGAGGATGTGAGTTCAATCCCTGGCCTCACTCAGTGGGTTACAGATCCAGCGTTGCCATGAGCTGGGGTGTAGGTCACAGATGTGGTTTGGATCCTGTGTTGCTATGGCTGTGTTGTAGCCCAGTGGCTACAGTTCTGATTCAGTCCCTAGCCTTGGACCTTCCATGTGCCACAGGTGTGGCCCTAAAGATAAAAAATTTAAAAATATGCTCTTGAGGAGGTCACAACCTAACCCCAGGTATCAGTGCCATGAAATGGAATTAGTCCTGGAGAGCAGAGTGTGTATTGCCCTCAAGGGTAAAAGAACAGAGAGAGAAGCAGGCAGAAAACTTGAGTAAGTCCCTCTTGACCCCACTAAAAGTGAACATCCAATTCCAGCTGCCTTAGGCTGAAATCTATCTTTTTCTCATCACCAGCAATACAGACCAAGTTTCTTTCCAACCACCTAACCACTAAAATATCTCTATTCCTCAACAAGCCTTCATACCAGAAAGGGAACTATTCTCTTGGATGAGAGAATAATCTTCCAAAAAATATTTCCTATTTGTAAAGATTCTAAAAGTTTCATCCTCTGGGCTTGTTAAATTAGCACCAACTAAAAAGCACTGGGAAGGTCCTGAGAGGCTGATGACTCGGGGCCCCTTGACCATCTCCTTTCTGCCAACACACACCACACCTCAACCTCCCCCACCATCTCAAAAACCCCTTGCTCTTACTACTATCTTAACTTATTCTTTATTATTTCTACTTTTTTTTTCTTTTTAGGGCCACACCTGCAGCACATAGACGTTCCCAGGCTAGGGGTAGAATCAGAGCTGCAGCTGCCAACCTACACCACAGCCACAGCAACACTGGATCTGAGCTACAAGTGCCACCGACACCACAGCTTATGGCAATGCCAGATCCTTAACTCACTGAGCAAGGCCAGGGGTAGAACCCGTGTCCTCATGGATACTAGTCAGATTCAATTTCTACTGAGCCACATCGGGAACCCCAATTTATTCCTTTAATGAGTGCACACATTAATATTATCATTCCAGAAATGGTGTGAGCTGGTATTGTATCTGTCACAAGGTATCAGCAACAAGAAGAAGAGACAGAAAGAGGTAATATTAAAGAAATTACATTAGGCAAAACCTATTTGGCAAAGAGTCAATTCTCTAATATTGGTATTTAAAACACAATGGTTCTGGCTGTGGGTGACTTGATAACATAGAACTACTTGACATGCCAGAAGTTTCTGGCTGCCTTGCAGCCAACCACACTTTGGGGCTGGTCCACAGTAACTTGTCAGCCCACCGGAGGCTCCTGACATGACTTCAGGATGATGTCATACTGTAGTGTTGTTTCTGAGCCTGAGACTGTTGAGAAGTTCTATTCTGCAGGTCTGTCCTAAGGTAACATCAGGCTCAAACATTCAGAGGATCCCCTACTCCATGATAGACAGTTTAAGGGCTGCCAAAAAATTTCCAAGAAATTCCAGAAAGACTGAGTGAACTGGGCCCCTAGACTGCCTGGAATGCCTCAACTCTCATGGAGATGGAAGAGTAGGGAAGCTCATTCCAAATGAACCCACCTGGAGAAGAAAACCCAAAGTGGGCCAAAGAAGGCCCTCACTGGAAGAAGAGGTGGTCCCAGAGTCAGAATGCAGTGGAGACATCAATTTAACAATTGCACACTATGAAAATGAACATCAGAATCAATGGGAGGAGTTCCAATTGTGGCCCATCAGGTTCAGAACCTGACTAGTATCCATGAGGACACAGGTTCCATCCCTGGCCTTGCTCAGTGGGTTAGGGATCCGGTGTTGCCATGAGCTCTGGTGTGGGTCATAGACACGGCTTGGGTCATAGACACAGGGGTTGTAGAGACAGTTTGGTTCTGGTATCACTGTGGCTGTGCTGTAGGCCGGCAGCTGTAGCTCTGATTCAACCCCTAGCCTGGGAACTTCCATATGCTGCAGGTGCACCCCAAAAAATAAATAAATAAACAAATAAAATGGGAAAAAGTGATGTGCTTTACAAAGATTCATTTGTAACCTGGGTCTCCACATCAAGATCATTAGTCAGCGTTTCTTGGCCGTCTCTGTTCCATGCTAAATCATCACCAGCTTTGGTAAAATTACAGCTTTTTGTTTTCAAAAAAGGAAAAGGAATAAAGGGAGAGGATATCTGAAAATAGTAGAGTTGGGGAAAGGAAAATTACAATCTGTGTCTATATTCAGTCCATCCACAAACAGTGCTATCACTTCGGGGAGGAGCTAAGGGGCACTGACTCAGAGGATGCTATGACCTCAGGCTTCCTGCTGAGCTGCCTACATCCAGGTCCTGGAAAGTTTGATCTGCAAGCTGTGGCCTTATATTAGGTCAGAAAATCAATTTTCAGGGTCCCCAGCAGCACTTTTTAGAAATGAAATAGAAAGGAAAAGTCAGAGGGCATCCTCTGTGGCAAGAGTGAGTGCTCTTTTGTGTGGTTTTATGAGTTTTATTTGTGCACACATGCTAGTCAGCAATGTACTTCTTTCCATGGTCCATCAAAAAGATTTGAAAACCACTGCTTTAAATATACTTCCCTGTTGGTCTGTGTGAAAATATACATTTACTGCAAATAACCCAGTGGGTGCTTAAGGGCTGAGACTGTGTGCTTTGAGTCCTGACTTTCCCACTGCCTAGCTGTGTAAACTTGGGTAAGTTTCTCAACCTCTCTGTGTTGTGTTAGATCTAAAATGGGTCTTCTAAAGATACTGCCTACATCTAGGGCTATTATGAAAGTCAAGTGAGATGTAAATAAAAGTAAACAAATGGTTAGCTCATGGTAAGTGCATCATAAATATATGTAAGCTGTTATGTTATTATATTCAAACAGCTCCTTAAAGAATGAATACATACAACTTCATAAAGAGGCAATCTCCTAATTTCTTAGAGCCACCTTAATATTCCCAAACATTCCAGCTCATTTTTTATCCTAACTTTCCCTAGAATTAAGTATCTTTGAAAATGACTGCTAAACAAGGAAGCAACATCAAATCTGTCTAGAGTCCTTCTCTTGGCCAAACAGTTAAGACGTAAAACAGTCAATAGTAGCACACAAACACCCAGAGAACCGAACTCTGATTTCTTTAAAGTAAGAGCCAAGCTTGACTGGGAATCTGGGGTGAATAGATGCCAACTATTGCCTTTGGAATGGATAAGCAAGGAGATCCTGCATATGGCACTGGGAACTCTATCTAGTCACTTGTGATGGAGCATGATAATGTGAGAATGAGAATGTATGTATGTATGTGTGACTGGGTCACTTGGCTGTAGAGTAGAAAATTGACAGGACACTGTATACCAGCTATAATGGAAAAAATTAAAATCATTAAAACAAACAAAGACCCAAGCTTGGAGGAGAAATGGGAGGGCTGTCTGCTTTCAGTACCCTGACAGCTCTGGCCTTTGTTTTAAGGCCAGGAGCCCAGCCTGTTCCTGGAGGAAACCTCTCCAGGGCACACTCTGAGTGAGAAATCAGGCACCCCCTGATCCGGGCACAAGGATGTGAACATTCCTGGGCACCAATGCATCAAACCAGAGCCAAGCAGAAAATACTGAGGATTCTAAGATTTATGGAGTCAGGATGCAGAGCCAAATAACAGGTTTCAGATGGATTTTCCAGTAAGAGACAACCCACCAAAAAAATCCAACAAAGGAAATCAAAGGTTTCTCAATTAATTTTGTCTGTGAATTTAGTGCTATGTCATTCCATAATTCAGTGCATTATCACTTGACATATTTAAGAGGTATTGGGGGGGGGAAGGGAAGCTGACTACTGTTACCATTTATTAGGCTAAACAGATTTTTCAATGAAAGCACGGTATCTCCTGGGAAATACAGTAAAGAAACTGTACTTTCTTTACAGTAAGACTAGGCTAGTTACTATAGTAATATTTACTATATTACTAGAGGAATATTTATGTTACTATGTTACTATAGTGATATTCCTGCTATACCAATAGTATGCCATACTATTTGTCACAGCAAATTTATACTAACAAGATACCCCTTAAACCTAGTTTTCTGAAGACACAACAAGTTGGGGCAACACAGGATTTATCTAGCTGGCTTGAAAACTCAGCATTCTGGATTCCATTATCCAGAATCTACAGGAGAACATTGCATACACACTTATAAATACAACAGCAACTTGGCATATTTGGATAGTAATCAGGCTAGGAAACATTTCCCTAGAAACAGGGAGAATGTTTTAATGTTTCAAGAAATAACCAGAGATGAATATAAAGTCTGCTATGTCTGAGCAAGTAAACACAGCAAGAATAAGTCTTAATAGCATAATTTTGACTTGATTAAAATGGATAAAGACCACAGATGTGGCAGTCATAGCACTCCCCATTTGATGCCAGAACTGATATTTTTCCCCTCTTTATTTAATTCACTTTGATTACCCAATTATTCCTAAATCCTTTCACTCAGTTTCAGCTCCAATAAAACTGATAACAATGTGAACTCATAATGCGATTTCACTCCAGTCTCATGCTACTGCTCTATAAAAGCATGCCCAGCCACATAATAAAACTATTCCAGATTGTGATATTATAACAGGGGGAAACAGAATAAACCTTTATCTATTGAAAATAAAGTAAGCCCAGAAAACCATCAGAAAAAATTGAGGATTTCTTCCATCAATGGGGAAGGAGAAGGGAAGATGGTGGCATGGAAATTTCACAGTTGATATAAACTTTAGGATTATCAGTTGAGAAAGATTTGAAGAAGCTGTGGATAAGTGTAAAAACTCATTGATACATTGAAAATGTGGCTCTTTTCAAGCGCAAAGTCTTATCGAGTATAACGACATTCCCTGTCAAGCTAGTTCTGTGACCCTAGATGGGTAACTCCATCTTTCCAGATTTTAACATCTTATCACTGAATGAGACAGCTAGATGATTTATCAGATCTCTTCCAAATCCCATAATTTCTACTCTCTTTTTGGTAAAAATCAGTAGCAACCACTCAAAGCACAAGCACTCAGACTGAAGTGGCCCAGAAGACAACTCATGATTAAATTTTAAAAATTCCAAGAACATATTTTCAAAATACTTGTGATTATTTGTTGTTGTTGTTGTTTTAAAAAAATCAAATGTCTTTCACATCACCAATTATTAGAAAAATGCAATCAAAACTGCAGCGCAGTATTACCTCATTCCAGTAAGAATAGCCATTATTAACAATTCCACACAAAATAAATGACGGCGACGGTGTGGAAAAAATGGGACCCTCCTATACTGTTGGTGGAAATGTAAAATGGTGCAGCCACTATGCAAAACAGTAGGGAGAGTCCTTACCAAACTCAAAATATGATTACATATGATCTAGCAATCCCACTCCTGGGCAAATATCTGGAGAAAACTGTAATTTGAAAAGATACATGCACCCCTATGCTCACAGCAGAACTATTTATAATAGCCAAGACATGGAAGCAACCTAAATGTCCATCGACAGATGAAGAGATAAAGATGTGGTACATAAACACACACACACACACACACACACACACACACACACACACACACTGGAATACTATGTCACTGCCATAAAAAAGAATGAGAAAATGTCATTCTCAGCAAAATGTATGCAACTAGAGATATCACACAATAAGTCAGAAAGAGAAAGACAAATACCATATGATAACATATGTGTGGGATCTAAAAAACTGATATGAACAGAGTTCTGGTCATGGCTAAGAGTAACGAACCCAACTAGTATCCATGAGGACCTGGGTTTGATCCCTGGCCTTGCTCAGTGGGTTAAGGTTCTGGCACTGCCATGAGCTATGGTGTACGTCACAGATGCAGCTCAAATCTGGCATGGCTGTGGCTGTGGTATAGGTTCCCAACCCCTAGCCTTGGAACTTCCATATGCCACAGGTGGGGCCCCAAAAAAGACAAAAAATACATAAAAGTTTACAATGATACAAATGAACGTATTGACAAAACAGAATTAGACTTACAGACATAGAAAACCAACTTACAGTTATCAAAAGGGAAAGGTAGGGGCAAGAATAAATAGGAGTTTGGGATTAACAGAAACATACTATTATAAATAAATAGATAAAAAATAAGGACCTAGAGTATAGCACAGGGAACCAGATTCAATATCTTGTAATAACCTACAACATAAAAGAATCTGAAACAGTATGTGTGTGATTCATATATATATGAATCACTTTACTGTCACCAGAAACTAACACATATATAGCAATATTTATCATGTAGGTATAATATACATATATTAATATGTTTGATATCTATATATATAATGTTATATATATATATATATATCTGAATCACTTTACTGTCACCAGAAACTCACACATTATAAATCAGCTATCCTTCAATTTTAAAAAAAAATTTAAGAGTTAATCAAAAATCAACTTCCCTTGCCTTTCTATCATCAACAGCTTTAGAGCAACATCAAAACTGTTTCCCCATATAGAGAACTGCACCATTTACAGAGTGTTTAACATTCGAGGTCGCTTTGCACCCACACCGTGAGATCAGGATAGCAGTTCGGTGGAATTCATTTTCACGGTCACTTTATGAACATCCAATGTTAGCAGAAGTAACTTGAAAACAATCTTTTCAGAAACACTGCATAGTCCATTCACCTCCACCCCCCTGCTGTGGCTCAATCACAATCTGGAGTCCAGATCATCTGGGTGGACTAATCTTCACTTACATTCTCAAAGGCCCTTGGGACTTTTTCAGCATTTGGGGACAGAGAGGAAGAGCCAGGTACTAAGTGAAGCAGAAGATGGAGAAGAGGCTGCTGGCTGAGTGAGGTCAGGACAGTGCAAGAGGACTATCTTCTTTTACCAGCAATATGATCTTTAGTCCTATGAAGAAGTGAACCTCAGTCCAGGCAAGGAACAAGGAATAAAGAGAGGAGGGCTCTGTTTTGGGGGTTCTGCTTGTTTCTCTGTTTTGAAGATGATTAGCTAAAGGAAAATCTTGCTTTCATCAACTTTATAAAGTCACCATAAAAAATGTGTCTGGATAACCACTATTTCATTTTGATTCCCCTTGTATTCAGCTATCTTTGGTCAAAGCCACATTACTTCTCATCTTAGGGAATTTGTGCCAGCAGGTTCTAGGTCTGACTGTGTCAGGAGCACGTATTTGAATAGCAACATATTTTATTTTACTTTATTACTTTTATTTTTTATTTTTTTATGGCCATGCCCATGGCATATGTAAGTTCCCAGGCCAGGGCTCAAATCAGAGTTGCAGCTGAGGCCTGTGTCACAGCCGCAGCAACACTGGATCAGACCCACATATGTGAGCTACACCATAGCTCATGGAAAAGCTGGATTCTTAGCTCACAGAGGAAGGCCAGGGATCAAACCTGCATCCTCATAGATACTAGTCCAGTTTATAACTCACTGAGCCACAATGGGCACTCCCAGCAATGTATTTTCAATACAAAGTTTAATCACCTATCTCCCTTACAAAAAAAAATTTAAATCAAATGGGATCTTTATAAAATTATGTTGAAAACTACCAAACAATATGCAAAGATGTAGAAGCTGGAACTTTTCAGTGAAACAGAAATTTCAGAATGGCTATTGCTGGAGGGACTCTTTGAAGTTACCTAAATAATTTCCCCCTCATTTTATAGCTGAGAAATTTGAGATCAAAACATTTAAATGACCATGCAGGCTCCCGCAACTCTACATGAGAGATAAGAACACCTGGTCCAGATTCCTGATCCAGGCTCCTTCTGACTTGGAGGTCAGAAAAGCAAACTTCAAAAGGGGCTTCCCTTATTTGCCCTCTGCTTGAATTGCATCCTGATGTGATGGAAACCTATATCTCAGACCCGTACCAAAATTTCCCACTAGGAAAGCAAAAAGGACTTCCTCTAAATTAGGAGGATGATAGGAATTCATTCAACAGGACTGTATAGAGTTTGTGCTTCTCTGACTGTAAAAATTGTGGGTCCATTGCTCTCCTGATGCATAGAGCTGATTTGTTTTGTCTTCTAACAACCATCTCAGAATCTCAGAGCACAGCAGGCTAAGACCTTATGAAAACCTCCCACACTGGCCAAAAGGGCTTCAGAGTGAAACTGCAAAAGGCAGCCTCATATGTGCGTATTCACATCCATCTCACAGATGGCCACAACCACAACATGTGGATTGGCCTCCTGCATGGCTGAAGCCCACTCCCTGTATTATCAGTTATTGTCTGTCTACCTACTCATTATCAGTTATTTTTGTTACAGAAGGCAGCTCAGTAAGGAAAGGGCTAGGGTTTGGGAGACATAGGCTCTGGAGGAGATCAGGAGCTCCACAGGTGCTACTCAAAGACCTGGAGTCCTGCTCAGCATTGAGGGGTACAGTCTGAGCCCTCCTGGAAGTGAAGGACCTGAGACCCTAGCCAGAGCTGCCCAAAACAGCCACATAGCAGTGGCCACATGCTTTCCCTGCCTGACACCACAGCAGCTCAGGATTCTCGTGGGATCTAATGAACATGGACATGGAGGAGCCTCCCACTTCCCCCATCACATGCACACACATACACACACACACACACACACACACACATCTGAACTTCTCATCAGCCAGGCAGGCAGTTAGGGAGTCAAAGCAAATTACATTTGGAGGACACAGGAATGTCTTCTCAGTCTCCACAGGAAACCTTGCTTCTGGTCCATTAAGTTTGGTGCCAACAGGGAGGGTCCACCCCAGGGGCAGCTATTCTAAAATGCATGAGGCCTGGGTAAAGTCACCCCTGAAAATAAGATATATTTTGCCAAAGGACTGGTCTTTGGGGATAATCCTGTGCCATGTCTTTGATTGACAGTTTTGAGATCTTTTTGCCCCATTCACAAAGCACAGGTTTCCCCATGTGACCTCTGTGGCTGATAAAGTGTCCCACCAAGGTCACCAGCATCCTGTGTCTGAGTGGTAACATCTGGTGTACACGTTAACTCTCACATCAAGGCATGTCTGGGATACCTGGGATGATGAGTTGGCCCCGCTTGTGGCTCATTGGTAACTAGTTAGAGGTGGACCTGCAGCTTGAAAAGGCTGCACTTCTTATCTTTTACTGCATCCTGTGGTCCTGCAAGGGCAGCGCTGTCTTTAGGGTGGATAATGCCCTTAGCCTAGCAGAGAGGGCAGTGACTACAGCTGGGACTCTGGAATCAGAGCCACCTCTGCCTTGGTGTCTAACCCACGATGTTTGTAGATGTTTATATGAGCACAATAGCGATGCTGTGGCCTCAGGCTGCTGCAAGGATCCACACTCTTTGCATTCTATTGGGAACCCAGGTATAAAATTTCATAGCGCACTGATCTGCAAACCTGTGGGTCACACAGCACTTTCTCAGGAGCACCTGTAGATTAGGTGCCTGGACCAAAATAACTGCTAGTATCTAGTCGTAGGATCAAACACAATGAACCCATTAAAATGACTTTGAAGACTTCCTGGTCATTAAATGTTCATGACTATGGGACAATTCCCCACATAAATAGTTAACTAAAAAAACACACACAAAAAAGTGTATACTGCATGAAGAATTTTTTGAATATACAAAAAGGATGTAAGTGCATGGAAAAAAAAAGAAATATTCCAATTTATTAACTGCATTATTTAGGCACTGAAAGCTGATGTATGATTTTTCCCTTCTTCTTTACACATTTCTGTACTTTCCAACTTCTATGCAATGAACAATTATAATCTAGAACAAGTATTATTTTTTTTAATGAACACTCACACAGCCATTCAAGGTGGGTGTCAATCTTTCTACAGACACGCCTGGTCTCAAAGATGCAAAGCAGAACAAAAGAGTGAGGTTCTTCTAGAGGACCATGTACTGAGGATGAGTGCTGCTTTGATGGGTATTAAATTCCACAGAGGTGCCTGCAAATAACATAACGTTCCTTTAGTGGTTCCTCTAAGTCATCTCCCTGCCCGAGGAATGGCATTAACTCTGAGCGCCCAAGACTGTGAAAGTCTGTGGTGAACGACTAAGGGCTGTTGACATCTATGCTGCTGGTGTGGTTTATAGCTCTGCTCCTCAAGAGGGGTGACTGCATCCTGAAAATAAATGGTGCTCACTCTGGGCAGGCACCAGAACACCAGGAGAGAAGCACCACAGATGGATGCCGAGGATAAAGTGGCTATCCGGTCAGCATTGATAATGGACCGTCACATCCTATCTGAAACTGCTTAATTTCTGAAATGCTGATTTATATATATAGATGCTGTCAAAGGAGTTAGTGGGTGAGTGAGGAAAGGAGGTGAATCAGAAGTGGTTTGATGAAATTCCCCTGGTTACCCAAATGAATACTCTTCCCCTCTCTGATCTTGGCCTTCACACTACCTGGAGGATAAAGGGAAACCTACCAATGATGTAAGATATTCCCAGCTAGCCTTGGGCTGCTTATGAGCAGCTCTGCTTCCAAAAAAAAAAAAAAAAACCACCAAAAAGTTACTAAAAGGCATTGAAAAGATGGCCCTTTTTTAGCTTCAGATTTCTACCCTAATTTATGGTTTAAAATGTCATGTTATAGGAGCTCCATGTTACAGAAGTGGCACAATGGGTTCAGTGATGTCTCTGGAGCACTGGGACACAGGTTCAATCATGGGGTCCAGAACAATGGGTTAAAGTTCTGGTGGTTCTGCAGCTGCAATGTAGGTCACCAGCTATGGCTCGGATCTGATTCCTGGCCCAAGAATTTCCATAGGCCTTGATGTGGCCAAAAAAGAAATAATATGGTATAAAATAAAATAAAATGTTACAGTCTTACAGTTGCGATGGAAGAGGGTGTTTACTGAATAGAGGACTAAGTTAATTTAACATGAATGCAAAGAAAAAACTATCAACAGATACCTGTTTATTTAGAAGTTGGCTCAGGTTTTGGATATTAGTTATTTTTCTTGCAAAATTTATAAAATCCCAGCCTTCTCTAACATAGAAGCCAGTAAGTCTTCCTTTCTCAAATGTAAAAATGCAGTCTGTATTATCATTATTGGCCAGAAAACAAAACAAAATAGGAAAATATGCACTTGGGACTCAGATAAAACTGAGGCTTACATGCTATCACATGTCTGCTGCTTCTTACAACTGGAAGATCAACCTAGAACTCTGTGCTCCAGGATCCAGAAGTTTGCTAATTTTCTCCAGGTGCCAATTAATTTTCTAATTTCATCTTTTGCTATGATTTCAGCAGGAAGCTGCAGGGAGGGCTCCTACCTTCAGGTGTTATTAGTTAACAGCTAACAAAGGTGAGCCAGAATCCTATGCCTCATTTGCCTGGCTAAATGTTTGGTTCATTTTGATACTCAAAATCTTTGATACCAACCAATCTGCAAAAAACATGATTCTGGTTGCATGTAAGGATTCTTGGATCCTGCTGGCCCAGACAGTCATAACTTGAGTGGCCATGCAGATGAGACTGTTGGATAACTTCAAAGTTGGATAGGAAGAAAATGAACCAGGTGCCATTTAATTCCTTTCATGGAGACTAAAATCTGATCCATTAGCAGGCAGACAGGATAGGCTAGGAACAACACCAGCTCTGGCCTCAACTCTGCCTGAGAGAAAAAAAGTGGCCCATTAGCCAATTGCTCCTCAGGTGCGTCTAGGTCTCAATCACAGCTGGGTCCATCACGGCAGTGACCCAGGACCTTCAGGAAATTACAAGAGATTCCAGAGCTTTGATCCCTTATCTATAAACAGAGGGGGGTTATTAATTAAATTTTATTAATGTATAGTTGATTTGCATTTTTTCACTTTTTTTTTTAGGGCCACACCTGTGGCATGTGGAGGTTCACAGGCTAGGGGTTGAATCAGAGCTGCAGCCACCAGCCTATACCACAGCCACAGAAACATGGGATCTGAGCCATGCCTGTGACCTACACCACAACTCATGGCAATGCCAGATCCCTAACCCACTGAACAAGGCCAGGGATCAACCCACATCATGATGGATACTAGTCAGGTTTCTAAAGTGCTGAGCCTTGAAGGGAACTCCTAGTTGATTTAAAATATTGTGTTGGTTTCAGGTGTCCAGCAATATCCATCAGTTATACATACACATATATGTATCCCTTGTCATATTCTTTTCCCATATAGGTCACTACAGGGTATTGAGTGGATTTCCCTGTGCTTTGCAGCAGGTCCTTGGTACTCATCCTTCCATATATAGCAGTGTGTGTGTCAATCCCAAACTCCCATTTTATCCCAAAGAAGAGGGTTTTGAAATAATCCTGTCCATCTCTCAGAGCTGGGGGGCACCCAGGGAGGCAAAAGGATTCCTAAGTGCTTTGAAGAGTCCAGAAGGCTATTTGAATGCAGTTTGTAAATGACCCGATTGGTAAGCTGAGAACCAAGAGCAGCAGATTTGATGGAACTCACAGGGTTTGTTGAGTGAGAGGCTGGGCTCCCTTTCCAGAGACTCAAGGAACACCCCTATATTTCCCCTGTCTCTACTCACAGTGCTACCCCTTGGTCAGGGGGGCAGTGGGAGAAAGAGAGGATGGAAGCCAATAGGTATATAAGTCACTTCCAACTCAGGAACAGGTCATGTTACCTGGTGACAAGTTGTGGTAGCTTGTTGCTAAGAGTCTAAAGACCAAGCAGCTTAAGTGGAATGGGGCAGGCGGGCAGGAAGCAAAGAGGGAACAGAGCCCTGCTGGATAATAAAGACTCCAGCCGGCCTTTGTCCCCAGTTCCTAGCAGGAACCCTCTAAACTCTGAGAATGTCCTTGGTGATAAGTGGGCCCCAGATACTCCATGCTAATGAGATGACTTGGAATATGGACAGGCCACATCAGGAAGACCAACCATGTGATTAGAGGTTTGGGACGTGGGATGGGGTGATGTCAGCTCAACCTCTGACCTCTGTGGATGGGTTGAGCATTGGAGGTGGAGTTCAGCCACATGGCCAGCAGTTCCATCAGCCATACCTATGGTGATGAAACACCAGTAAGACACTGGCCCGTGGATCTCAGGTGAGTGTCCCTGGCTGATGAAATACTCTGATACAGCAGCAGTGTGACTTTTCCTGATGACAAGGGCACTTGGTCATGGGGACCCTCTCATGCCTTACCCTCTTCATCTGTTTGTGTCTATTTTCCTGTTTTTGTTTTTTGCCTTTGAGGGTCAGAGCCATGGCACATGGAGGTTCCCAGGCTAGGGGTTGAATTGGAGCTGCAGCTGCTGGCCTACACCATAGCCACAGCAATGCAGGATCCAAGACAAGTTTGAGACCTACACCAGAGTTCATGGCAACACTAGACCCTTAACCCACAAAGAGAGGCCAGGGATTGAACCTGACTCCTCATGGATGCTAGTCAGAGTCATTCCTGCTGAGCCAAGATGGGAATACCTCTTCGTCTATTTTCCAACTGGTCCTCACTTGATTTCTTTAGAACACAACCATAACCATGAGCATAGCACTTTCCTGAGTTCTGTGAGTCATTCTAGTGAATTATCAGACCTGAGCAGATAGTGAAATCCTCTAGTTTGCAGCCAGTGGGTAAGAAATGTGGGTGGCCTGGATGGTGTAACCACGCAGGACCCTGGGAGGCCTTTCCAGAGTAGACCCCACTCATGTCCTTCACTCCACCTTTTTTATCTAGAGAAAAACTTCAGTCAAAGAATAAATTAATCAGAGAAGTGAGAAAATACAGAAAGGAAAGCTGTCAAGCAAGATAGAATAATGATAGTTTAGCCATTCAACAAAGTCAGGGACATTTAGTTCTTCCTCCAGGACTATAGATAATATTCTAAGCCATGTCCTTGGGGCTATTTTGCAAGTACTGAAGCCCCCACCAGGTGGAGGAAGTCAACTGGATGCTGCCCACAAGCACGCAGACCCCAGACCAGTTGGAACCAGGAGGTTGATGATGCTGACTCCCAATGACCTCACCACCCGCCAATCAAGGAAATGTCCATGAGGTGACTGTGCCTGCTCCTTGACACTAGGACTCCTCCCTACCCCATCCAAGGGGGAGGGGTGCACAGTCCTTCAGGTACTAGTCTGCTGTGGTCCCTCTCTGCCTGGTAATTAAGGCTATTTTTTTCTGTTTCTTCCAACTGTGTCTCTGAGTTTCTACTTAGCATTGGTGTACAAAGGCAGCCAAGATTTCAGCAACAGTGGCTGGTATCTGAAGTGGGGGCAGGCTTGTTTGGGACCATGCCCTTCACTTCCAGAGACTGTGCTGAGTCTGGTAACTGGTATCAGGATTGTACTTCAGGCCTTGTTGGCCCAAGGTGCCAGGAAGATAGTGAGAGACCTGACAAATGATCTTGATCTGGATTTCAATAAGAAAACCTGAGGCTGAATTTCTTACTTTATCATCACTCTGTGATTTTATGCAGGTTTCTAAACCTGTTAATCTCCCCCAAATGTAGTCTCTGGACTGGTAAGATGGGGAAAAATCACACCTGCCACGTGGGGTTCTAAGGACTGAAAGAAATTCACACCAAGCCCTGAACACCCAGGGAGTGGAGGTCTGATCTCAACAGAGCAGTGGGGAAGAGCCAGGAACTGCAAATAGCAACAACTTAGTTCAAGTCCTGAGTCTCAGGGTGGGGGGTGGGGCATGATGTTGCCTTGACCTGCAGGCCTGGGGGGGAATGAGTGGGGCAGATAGATTCTGAGAGGAGGAAGATGTCCAGATGTGCTCAGAGAAGGGGGTTTTCAGAAAAACCCCCTTCTCTGAGCAGAGTATCTGACAAGTGATTCCCCCAAGAACAATCTCTCCAAGAACACAGGTGGTTCCAGGTTCAGCCTGGAAGCAAAAGGAGAGGCTGGGGGAGTGGGACTATTGGGCCACCACTTACTTTCTGTTTCCTATACAGGGGCTAAAGATAAACAATCATTTGAAAAAAAAAAGTTTCTGCTGCTTTTTTTTTTTTTTTTTTTTTTTTAGGGTCACCCCTGCAGCATATGGAGGTTCCCAGGTTAGGGGTTTAATTAGAGCTGTAGCTGCTGGCCTATATCACAGTCTCAGAAATGTCAGATCCAAGCCACATCTGCAACCTACACCACAGCTCACAGCAATGCTGTATCCTTAACCCACTGAGTGAGGCCAGGGATTGAACCCGCAGCCTTGTGGTTCCTAGTCAGATTCATTTGTCCTGTGCCACAACAGGAACTCCCTCTGCTGCCATTTAAAAAAATTGTTTTAGAGAATAGATATGATGAATAGGGTGGCTGCTTTCCCCAGGACCTTACCCTGAGTTTCGAGAATCAGAGAACAAAATTAATAGGACCAAGCCTGAGCGGGGAGAGAGTGCTGATCAGAAGTTCTGATTGCACAGAAGGAGATGTTAGATTCACACAGTCTTTCTTAAAATCTTGCATTTACCATGGTAGGTTTTAAAAAAAGTCAAAATAAAAATAGGGCTGATGGCATAGTTAGACTCTAGATGAAAAGGTGCCTCAAAAGTATTGAGATATGGGGTTCCCATAGTGGCTCAGCAGTTAACAAACCTGACTAGCAACCATGAAGGTTTAATCTCTGGCCTTGATCAGTGGGTTAAGGATCCATCATTGCCATGAGAGGTGGTAGAGGTCGCAGACACAACTTGCAACTGGCATTGCTGTGGCTGTAGTGTAGGCTGGCAACATCGACTTCAATTCACTTCCTAGCCTGGGAACATCCATATGCCATAAGTGTGGCCCTAAAAAGAAAGAAAAAAGGTTGAGATGCTTTTCTTCTGTTCTTGGCCTCAAGGAAATTGGCTTCAGTGGTTAAGGCCCGTGTACAAATCCTGGAAGGAAGAGCACCATGGATGCACAGAAAGGCATAGGCTTGCAAGAAACATGATAGGAAAGTGTGGTGGATGAAATTTAAGATGACTTGCAAAAAAAAAAACTTAAGGACCCTAAAACACTAGGGGTGGAGATGGAGGGTGACTCTATTCATGTACTTATCCAGTATCCAGTAGCCAGACACAAGGCCAAGTGCTTCTGGGAAGCAGAGAGGAGGAATGCCTCTCCATTTTCCATCAGTTGGCTGTGGATGCCAAAAGAACACTGCTGATACTCAGCAGCTTGCAGAATTCTCACTAACAGCTCCTTCAGTCTTAGTGCTCTCTCTGCCTCCTCTTCCTCATCCTCCTCCATGCCCTGGTGAAGGGGGATGAGGGAGGCCCCATGCTGGGACCCTCTCCTTGCCCTGATAACTGCCACTGGTTATCTAACTTTTTCTTCCCTGAGTGTGAGCCTGTGCTTCATCCATCCCTCATTCAAACAGACCTATGCCAGGTCAGTGCTGTGCAAGGTGGTGTAGGTTGAAGACATGGCTTGGATCTGGCATTGCTGTGGCTGTGGCATAGGCCAGTGGCTCCAGCTCTGATTCAACCCCTAGTCTGGAAACCTCCAGATGTCTCAGGTGCAGCTCCAAAAAGACTAAAAAAAAAAAAGTCAAGAGAGGAGAGGCAGGCAGAGCCCCTGCGGGCCAGGCCTCCTTTCCCCTCCTCACAGCTTCCACCATGTATCTTTGCTCTCTGAGGCAGGTTCATCATGGTGTCTGGCTTCAGGTCGTTCTTGTTCTTCTAGCAGAGCATGGCAGTGATGATAATGATGATGATCCTGACCACAGTGATGGGCACCAGCACCTCGGCATTGATCCACAGGTTGTCGGGTGGGTTCTTAAACAGGGCTGTGGGGAAGAACCAGGGGGAAGCATGTGATGAGGAGCATGGGGAAGGCAAAAGCCACCTGTCCCCTATGGACTTCCCTATGATTAAGAGGAGGATGAGGAAGATGGATTGGCGTCCATGTTCCCCACTGGCGATGTCCATGAGTCAAAAGAGAAGAAATTTGAGGATTAGCGTGGTACTGCAGTCAGGAGGCAAAGGCCACTGAGATGACTCTAAATATTGTAGTGGAGTCACCCTCTGAGTGGGCAATGAATGAAGCATACCTGAGTGGAGGGATCTGCCCTGCTCCCTAGGGGCTGGCTGGGGAGGCTTGGAAATGGCTGGTTCTAATCAAAATGATCAGGCTGTTCTCAGGGCCAGAGGAGAGCAAAGTAACCAAAGAGACTATCAGTAGGAAGAATGTGTTATTAGAACAGTAGGTGCCTCCAGTTGGGGTGGGGCTGTAATTAATTTACTTGCAAAGGGCAGCAGGATGATGGTCATGTTCTATATTGTGATGGGGGTTGGGGTTACATGGGTATAAGAATTTGTCAAAACTCATCACATGGTAGAGTTAAGAAGTGTGCATTTCATGGCATGTTAATTTTATCTAAAACATCATGAATATTGCCCTCTAGGCCATGATATGCATGCTAAAGTGTTTTGGGTTGAATTCTACAGATGTTAGCAACTTACTTTGAAATACATCAAAAAATATTAATGGATTAATGGATGATTGGATAGAGGAGCAGGTATGTGAAAATAAAAAGAATAAAATGCGTGTTGTAGAATTGAGGTAGCAGGAGCATAGTGGTTATTGAACAGTTCTTTCAACTTTTTGGTAAGCTAGCTAGGAAAAGGGTAGAAAAAGAGAAAGCCTTCAATATGAGATGAAGGAGTTCCCCCCTCCCATGATCCTTGGTGGGGAAGCCTTGAAAATACTTCAATCCAATCAAAAGAACTGGAGTAAAGAAAACAGTAACTAAAACAACTGGAGTCTGTAGAATATCCAGATAAAAGAAAACCAAGGACTTATCCACGCCAGAGGAGGTGCTGTGTATGGCAGACATCTGGCCAGAGAGAGGGTCTGTCTGCTAGGCCAGGTGGCTGTGACTGGCTGTTTGAGCTTAGTGATACTGTCTGTCAGTACCATGCAAGATCTCTTTTCTCCCACTCCCAGATGATCTCATAGCCTCATGGTTTTTTAAATACCATCTGTGCTGCTGATGTTCCTTTATGTATCTCCAACCAGGATCACTACCCTGAACTTCAGATTCCTACATCCAACTGCCCACTCAAAACTCCAGTTGGATACTTGAGATATCTGAAACTTAATATACCTAGAACCCAACTATCAATCTCCCTCACAAAACCTGTTCTAGTGATATTCTCCATGCCAATAAATGACAACTCCTTCTTTCCAGTTGCTTAGGTCAGAAACACGGCCATCAATGTCGACCCTTCTTGTTTACTCTCAGCCAACATCCTATTTATCCACAAACCCTGTCACCTCCATCTTCAAATTATATCACATCTCTCTATCACTGTGGTCCAAGCTGCCAACATCTCTCACCTGAATTACTGCCAGTCTCCTCCCTTATCTCATATAGTCTATTTGCAACACAGCAGCTGGAGTGATTCTTTAAAAATTTAGATCCCAGCATTCCTCTGCTCAAACCCTCCACAGGCTCACATCCCATTCAGAGTAAAAGCCAGGGTCCTTATAATTTCTCTAAGACCTTAAGTGATCTGCCCCTCCAACCTCCCTGTACAGCCCTTACACCTCTTCTCTTAACTCTGCTCCAGTCCACCTCCCTCCTACTGTTCCTCAAATAGGCTGGACGTATTCCTGCCTCAGGGCCTTTGCACAAGTTGAATCCTCCACCTAGAACACTCTGCACTTAGATATCCACATGGCTCCCTCCCTTGCTCCTTCAGGGCTCTGATCAAGTGTCCCCACATCTATGAAGCTTCCCCTGTATTCTATAAAAATAACAAAGAGGTCCCTAGTGGCCTAGTGTTTAAGGAGTCAGCAATGTCACAGATGTGGCTAAGATTTGAACTCTGGCCTGGGAAATTCTACATCCTGCAGGTAAGGCAAAAAAATAAATTTCCTGTCCCTAACACTCCCCATGCTCCTCTTGCTACTTAGTTTTTCTTGAAATCAGTACTTCTCAAACTTTAATGTGCAGGCCAATACCTGGGAATCTTGTTTAAATGTGGATTCTGATTCTTTGGGTTGGGATGGGTCTGCCAGCATTAGGGAAGGAACTTCATATTCTTTTTGCTTTTTAGGGCCACACCTGTGACATATGGAGGTTCCAGGGCTAGGGACTGAATCACAGCTACAGCTGCTGGCCTACACCACAGCCACAGCCACGCCAGACCCAAGCCATGTCTGCAACCTACACCACAACTCATGGCAATGCTGGATCCTTAACCCACTGAGTGAGGCCAGGGATCAAACCCACAACAACCTGGTTCCTAGTCATATTTGTTACCAATGCACCCTGATGGGAACTCTGAAACTTTGTATTCTATTTCAAGCTTATCACTAAAGGGATGTTGCCTATAAGCTTACATTATACATAATGGTCCTTCTCTGGGACTCTTGTGTTCCAGGTAATGAGTATTAAGCTAAAATACACTTGTTTAGCTCCCAGGAAACATCCAACCAGGCCCACCTGTGAATGAACATCCCCCTCCAGAGGCTGACTGGAACTGGGAAAAATGTGACTTTACTCCCTCCCCTTTTTGTATAAAAGGAGCCTGAATTCTAACTCAGTCAAGGTGGTTCTTTGGGACACTAGTCCACCATCTTCTCAGTCTGCTAGTTTTCCACATAAAAATAAAGTCACTATTTCTTGTCCCAATAACTCATCTGTTTGTTGTCCTGTCCTGCAGCCAACAGTACGAGCTTGGACTCAGTAACTTGCCTAAGAAGCTCCCAGGTGGTACCACAAGGCAGGCCCCAGGCCATACACGGAGTGATGAGGCTTTTATGTATGAATCACTCTCTGCCATGATATGTATGGATTTGGTCACTATCTGCCACCCCCCACTCCTCCATTAGAATGTACACTTGAAGAGAGCAAGCAGGCTTTTTGTCTCTTGTTTCCTGCAGCATCCCTAGGACATATAACAGGGCCTTGCACAGAGTAGGAGCTCAGTTAAAAATTGAATGAATGTATAGCTGAACTACCAGTATTCCTGCAGCAATTTGGGTTCCCATACAGATTTCCACGAAGGATAGAATAATAGCCAGTCTAAGGAAAAATTCCCTCTCCTCAGTAGTTCCCGTCTATATTTTATTTTTTTTTAAGTGAGAGTTGCAATGTTTATTTCAGGTTTCTCCTTCTCTCTCTCTCTCTCTCTCTCTCTCTCTCTCTCTCTCTCTCTCTCTCTCTCTCTCTCTCTCTCTTTTTCTCTTTTGCCATACCCACAGCCTGTGGAAATTCCTGGCCAGGGATTGAATCTGTGCTACATCAGTGACAGGAACCACAGTAGTGACAACACAGGAGCCTTAACCCACTAGGCCATCAGAGAACTCCCCCAGCCTGTGTTTTAAATTAGAGACTTCCAATCTGGTTTATACATCAATCTCTTGTATGTCCGGTCAGCATAAGTTGGTCCTCCCGATCCTGCTGAATTCTGGGGGCTGCTAGACCCACAAAGCTGAGGGTTGAACTCTGGAATATAAAGACCCCACCAGTAAGTGCCACATAGTGACGACCAGCCTGAGGAGCCAGCTGGCCTTTCTCTGACTTCAACCACCCCCTGACTTCAATCAGCACCTCATTAGCCATGATCTGCCTCTCCTCAGGCACCACTTGTCTCTGGAGTGCTATTAATACAAAAAAAAATTGTATTCCACGTTTTTTGTCAATCGGTGATTAATCACATTATTAACGTCTGAAAACAGCACATTAGATAATGTGCTTCTGTTGATATTAAACATGTAATTGCTACTACTTTTAGTAATTCAGTATTTATATGTGAGTTTTAGGCCATTAACATTTTTTAAAGCTTAGTGCTTCTGTGAAAAACATCAGTATGCCTCTTTATGGCTCTGCTATCCTATCATGAAGGAGAATGATGTACAGTGTATCAGAACCTGATACCCTAAATATATATATATATTTTTTTTTTCATTAACAAGAATGAAATATTTATGCATGTTCTAATTCTACTCAGCTTTATTATTTTGATGGATGTGTGCCTTTTTGGTGCAGTATGGAAAACCTTTTCATCTCTCTTTAAATGGGGAGAGAATAAATCTATGTTATGTACATTAATAAATTCATTTAACAGTCAAAGTGATAGTAAAGTCAACTGAAGTCATCCAGACCCAAAATATTCATGAGCACGATGACCTAAAACTACAAAGTCATGCATAGAAGTGAAAAGGAACAAATGGTTCTTTACTTTCTGAGAATGTCAGAAGGATAGGAAAATGACACAACACATGATGAGCTTCTACTGTGCAATAGGCATGGGGATATGCTCTTTGTCATGGCGCTAGTCTTATAACCATTTTGCAGATGAAGAAACTGAGCCCCAGGGAGGTTAGAATTTTTTAGCAAAAAAAAAGTTCATTTCTCTGAAATCTACAATTTAAGTCAGTTCTGACTTGATGCACCTGAATGGAAGTGTGTGAGTGTGCATGTACACACACACACACACACACACACAAACACACACGAAGTATTTGTCAGAGGGAAAGAAGAAGTCAAAGGGCCCACATAACCTAAACACAGAAGGAATTATTTTCCTGTGGAGCAAATGTTGAAAGGAGAAGGAATCCACTAAAAAAGTTCTCAGCTTGTTTTTGTGGATGTCAACATCAGCATTCATAATTGCTGTGAGTGGATGCAGGGGAGAAGCCAGCAGCTGCTGAGAGCTCACACCCATCACACCACCACCCCCACATCCCACTTGGGTGCAGCCCATGGGGCTCCAGTGGTAGTGGCCCCTTTTCTGCACCTCTGTCCTCATCGCTGCTGCTCTCCTCCTTTGGGACCTCCTCACTGGCTCTCAAACCCGCCCCTTCTACCTGGAACGTTGTCTCAAGGCATCCTCAGGTGGGCACCCAAACCCTACTCTCTCAATATCCTCCTCTTCACATCCCAACGACTTACAGTCACAGTCATTACCTCCTTGGCGTCCCCTAGCCCTTTCCCTGCTTAATTTTTCTCCATGGCACTTATTATCATTAGCATCTAATGTATTACTTAGTTATTTTGTCTATTTAATCTGCCCCCCAGAAATGTAAGCTCCATGAGAGCAGAGGTTTTGTAAGAATGAATATAAGCTTCATTCACTGCTGCCTCTCCAGTGCCTAGAACAGCGCCAGGCACATAACAGGTGAACCACAAATATTAGTTGATGGAATGAATGAGTTCCCTTCACCAAAGGGTCAGCCTAGGACTTTTTGTTTTTGTCTTTTTAGAGCTGCACTCACAGCATGTGGAGGTTCCCAGGCTAGGGGTTTAGTTGGAGCTACAGCTGTGGGTCTACACTACAGCCACAGCAACTCAGGATCCAAGTCACATCTGTGACCTATACCCCAGTTCATGGCGATGCCAGATCCTTAACCCACTGAGTGAGACCAGGGATCAAACCCTCATCCTAATGGATACTAGTCAGATTCCTTTCTGCTGCACCACAATGGGAACTCCCCTATGGCTTTCTGTAAGTGATATTTTTAGAGAAATGTCTGATGACCATTTAAGGTAAACCACTTCCTTCCCTGGTCTTCTTCTGCCCAGGGAGAATTTCTCCTCTGCCATCAGCTGGATAACCTCTCTGAGGGGCCTCTCACGCCAGATCCAGCAAATGGAACAGGTGAAACCTCCATCAGGAATGCAGCCACTTCTTTAGAAGTCATTTCAGGCCCATTACCCAGAGAGGGTGTGGGTCAAGTGGGCATTGCATGTTCCCTGACCCAGCCACTGAGAAGGCATTGCAACACACAGCACATGACACTCTATTCAGAGCAACAAGTTGTCTGTTCAACACTGTGACTCTCTATTCAAACTGCTGAGCTCGGATTCACATCACAGGCTGATTTCAAACCTAGTAGGAGAAAAAGAAATTTAAAACACCTCTGGGCCTCCCCTTCTTCACTGGCCTTGACAATAGCTTCACCTGATCCCAGGATTGAGGCATTTCCAGGGGCTGCCCTACAGCTCTACTTCCTCCCTCAGGCACTCGAGTTTTCTCCAGGGTTTTAATTCTAACCTGTATCTACAACATTCTCAAAATATGAAGTGTTAACTTTAACCTCTCTCCTGGGATCCAGGCTTGGAGTCCCAACAACACCCCTTAATAGCTTGTCACCTGAACTCAACATGGCCAAATCTGAACAAATTACCTTCTACCCTCTCCAAACCTGTCTCTCATTTCATTAGCAACACCCTAGTCTCTGAATAAAATGGGCTCTTAACCTTCAAGTCACCTTTCCATCTTCATTCTCTCTCTCCTTGAGTCCCTCTACCTTGTGGATAAAAGAGGCATTTAGTTACCATTTACTATGTGCTTCATAGGTGCCCCAGGAGTATAGTAAACACTTCACATGCAATAACCACCTCATTTGATTCTCCCAGTAGCTCTTCTAGGTCATCATTTTTTATATCACCATTTTACAGATGAGGAAAATGAAGGTCAGAGAGGGTCATGCAATTGTCTCCTGTCTTATGGCAAAGGCTCTGCTCTCAACTGCTCTGTGGTGGCACGTTCCAAACCCATGCCTCAGTCAGGGCCTTGCAGAGGCATCTAGTGAAGGTGTGTACTTTGCCTTCAGAAGGACAGAGCCAGGCAGTAGCTGGAGCTGGATATTCAAAGAGGAATGAGATGTGTACCTGCTTTTAAAGTGCTCATGAGGGGGGGGGAGAGAGAGAGAAAATAATTCATTTGCCCAATGTGCAAATAAGGGCAATGGAAGCCCCTGGAACTCGGGGAACATAGGGGAGGGGTCATGCTTCAGTGGTCAGGAAAGGCTTAAGAGGAATAGGGAATGTGAAGAATGAATCCTCCTGAAACAGCAGGTCTGAAGGAGAGAAGAGAAGGCCATATACACTGAGGAAGAAGCCTGGAGACCAGGCTGTGAAGGGACCTGAATGTTTGCTGAGCAGCTGATGGGAAAGTCTTGAAATACCCACTTTAAGAAGACTGGGAGTTCCCTGGTGGCTTAATGGTTAAGGATTTGGTGTGGTCACTGCTGTGGCTTGGATTCAATCCCCAACCCTGGAACTTTCACATGCTATGGCTATAGCCAACAACAAAAAAGAAGAAGAAGAAGAAGAAGAAGAAGAAGAAGAAGAAGAAGAAGAAGAAGAAGAAGAAGAAGAAGAAGAAGAAGAAGAAGAAGAAGAAGAAGAAGGAGAAGGAGAAGGAGAAGGAGAAGGAGAAGGAGAAGGAGAAGGAGAAGGAGAAGGGAGAAGGAGAAGGAGAAGGAGAAGAAGAAGAAGAAGAAGGAGAAGGAGAAGGAGAAGGAGAAGGAGAAGGAGAAGAAGAAGAAGAAGAAGAAGAAGAAGAAGAAGAAGAAGAAGAAGAAGAAGGAGAAGGAGAAGGAGAAGGAGAAGGAGAAGAAGAAGAAGAAGAAGAAGAAGAAGAAGAAGAAGGAGAAGGAGAAGGAGAAGGAGAAGGAGAAGGAGAAGGAGAAGGAGAAGGAGAAGGAGAAGGAGAAGGAGAAGGAGAAGGAGAAGGAGAAGGAGAAGGAGAAGGAGAAGGAGAAGGAGAAGGAGAAGGAGAAGGAGAAGGAGAAGGAGAAGGAGAAGGAGAAGGAGAAGGAGAAGGAGAAGGAGAAGGAGAAGAAGAAGAAGAAGAAGAAGAAGGAGAAGGAGAAGGAGAAGGAGAAGGAGAAGGAGAAGGAGAAGGAGAAGAAGAAGAAGAAGAAGAAGAAGAAGAAGAAGAAGAAGAAGAAGAAGAAGAAGAAGAAGAAGAAGAAGAAGAAGAAGAAGAAGAAGAAGAAGAAGAAGAAGAAGAAGAAGAAGAAGAAGAAGAAGAAGAAGAAGAAGAAGAAGAAGAAGAAGAAGAAGAAGAAGAAGAGGAAGAAGAAGAAGAAGAAGAAGAAGAAGAGGAAGAAGAAGAAGAAGAAGAAGAAGAAGAAGAAGAAGAAGAAGAAGAAGAAGAAGAAGAAGAAGAAGAAGAAGAAGAAGAAGAAGAAGAAGAAGAAGAAGAAGAAGAAGAAGAAGAAGAAGAAGAAGAAGAAGAAGAAGAAGAAGAAGAAGAAGAAGAAGAAGCCGCCTGTGGCTGCTGATTTTGTTTCTCATTTTTGGCTGCCCTGTGGCATATGGAGCTCCCAGGCCAGCGATAAGATCTGGCCCATAGCTGCAAACAAACCACAGCTGCAGCAATGCTGGATCCTTAACCCACTGTGCTGGGCCAGGGATGGAACCTACAACTCCCAAGATGGCAAAGCTGTGTCTGTGAGGATGTGCTGGTTGAGCAGAAGTGAGCTGTACCAACAACACATGGGCTAGACCATCACCAGGGAAGTCACACTTACCCTGGATGAGGGCAGGACAAGAGGAAGAGAGGAAAGCTATGAGTCAGGTGTTAGGCTCCTGAGGAGTGTGGACACCAATGAGACTGATGGGAGATGACCTTCCAGTCCCAGTACTCTCAGTGTGCTGCCAAATCTAACATTTCTACCACATAGGCTCTCACCTCCATCACCCCCTCTCCCCTCCCTTTCTTTGTGCCCTTATCTGGGTCCCCATGCCTGGGCCACCAGAAAAGCCTACTCTTTAGTTAAGCCTCCTCTCATCCTGGACACTGACAATGACAGATTAACCTTTTAGGTAATGGGTACTTTCAACACCACCACTCCCTGGCATAGACATCTCCAGTAGTTCCCACAGCCAATCACATTATGGGCAATCCCCTTCCTCCGCCAGCCAAGGGCCGAATCTCCCAGGCAATAATCATTTCTTTATTTTCTTTTTTTTTTCTTTTTTTTTGCTTTTTATGGATGCACTGGGCCTAAAGCATATAGAGATTCCCAGGCTAGGGGTTGAACTGGAACAAAAGCTGCCAGCCTACACCACAGCCACAGCAACATGGGATCCGAGATATGTGTGCAAACTACACCACAGCTCATGGCAATGCTGGATCCTTAACCCACTGAGTGAAGCCAGGGATCAAACATATATCCTCATGGATACTAGCTGGATTTGTTTCCACTGAGCCATGACAGGAACTTCAGCAATACTGATTTCTAATCCCATCAACTCATCTTCAGGTTTCTGTACTCCAAGCCACTTGAACTCCTTGTTTTTCCAGCCGCCCTGGTACTTTTTGCTCCCTCCATTTGCTCCTGAAGCTTCCTTTTCCTAAACTATACACTAGCCCTCTCTCCCTGCTGAAACTGGAGCATGCAAGACAGTTAAACACACTTCTGATGTCAGCTAGATCTAGGTTCATATCTTGGTGACCTAAGTACTAATTCTGCAATGTTTCACAAGATGGTTAACTCTTCTGAGCTTAGGTTTCCTCACTTGTAATTTGGAGCCCAATAAAATTGCCTCAGTGAGAGAAGAAATTGAGAAAATCTAGGCAAAACAATAAGCGTAGTAGCTGCCATAGGGGAGGGTCTTCAAAAATGCAGCTGCTACATTTCATATCACTTCTCTGTCCATCCTTCCCAGGTGGACATCCCTTCAGAGAGATCAGTCCCTCTGTTCAGCCCTGCATCACAAGGCCTCCTTGATGCAATCCTGCATTCTACTCCTTTATATCTGCATTATACCTTTTCTGCTCCTTGCTTCTTTTATTTATTTTTGTCTTTTTGCCTTTTCTAGGACCACTCCTGCAGCATATGGAGATTCCCAGGCTAGGAGTCTAATTGGAGCTGTAGCCACCAGCCTGCAGCAGAGCCACAGCAACTCAGGTGGGATCTGAGCCACGTCTTTGACCTACACCACAGCTCATGGCAAAGCCAGATCCTTGACCCACTGGGTGAGGCCAGGCATCGAACCCACATCCTCATGGTTCCTAGTCAGATCCATTAACCACTGCCCCACAATGGGAATTCCAACCTTCTCTGCTCCTTAAAGGCAGGCACCAGTGCTTGCCCACGTCTGTGTGTCCTCCAGCACTGAACACAGCTCCTGTAGGACTCTACAAAGCTCGCTGAATCAAGTGGTGCTTTATTCCCTGGCAGACAAATACAATGTCAGCTGTGATGATTTTTCAACCTGTTCCAAAGTTTATACTGGGAGGGAAAGTGGGTAGCACCTGGGGAAAAGCAACATTATCATCATCCTAATATCCAAAACATATGCCTTACCCCAAACTTATCACTTCAAACAATGCAGGAAACAGCTGGTTGGTTTACCTATCACTTCAAACAATGCAGGAAACAACTGGTTGATTTAAGAACCCTTTAGAACAGAGATACGTTTAGCTCTGGGTCCACTAACATGAGTTTGGGGGAATCACTCGGATGTACAAGGAACACTTAATGGCATTAAAAATAATGAACTGAATGACCATCAGAAGGACAACATGATGCAGGGTCAAGGCCACCCTTTGGGAGTCAATGGCACTCAGGATCTTGGCCACTGCAGTCCCAAGCAAAGGCTTCCCATTGTAGAGGATGTCGTATGTCAGCTCCACAGGGTCCTTGGGTCCTGGCACCCGCTGCATCTTTACCATCTTTCAGAAAAAGACTGGCCATGTTTACAGGGCATCTTTCATCAATCATACAATTAGCCTGGCAATTGGCCAGCTCTCTCCTGACTTTGAAGCCTTCTGTGGCTAAGTGGACCCACAGCATGTATTTTAGACACCAACCTTCACATACCTCCCTATCACCAACATCTCAAGAGGCCCTGCTATCACCAGAGGGGGAGGGAGGAAGGAGAAAAAGGTTTTGAAAATATAAACATCGGGAAAGAAGAACGTTTGAGCCTGGAGAAGGAAACGCTGAAATGGTGATGTGATGTCTTCCAGCCAGAAAACTCTGGCCCCAATTGAAAACAGGCCTCCACATTAATTCAGGGCATGTTAGGTTATTCTCAAACAAGAATTCTAATTTCAAGTTCCTGCAATTGCCAGAGAGGGAAAAAAATGAACATATATGTCTGTAATTCAAAAGATAACTGAAAAAGGCTATACTTGGAAACTCAAAGCTCTTTTTCTAAAATAACGTTTTTTGCTTTTTCTCAGTGTGCAAGTCATACATAATAACTACAGAAAATGTGAAAATACAGAAAAGCAGGGAGAAATTCAATAAAAAGGATTCTGTAACCCCTCTACCACAAGCTAATTACTATTACCCTTTTGGAGTATTTGCTTCTATTCTTTTTTTCTACGCAATCCTTTTTAGGTGTTATTTTACAAAATTATTTATCATATGTTATACTATTATCTATTGTCATTTTTACTTGCATCCATAATGGACTTAAAAATAACAAAAGCATAAATATTCATTTCTTTCCTTCTTTCTTTTTTGGACCACAAACGTGACATATAGAGGTTCCCAGGCTAGGGGTTGAGTCAGAGCTGCAGCTGCCAGCCTATGCCACAGCCACAGGAATGCCAGATCTGTGCCACATCTGTGACCTGCACCACAGCTCATGGAAACACAGGATCCATAACCCTCAGAGTGAGGCCAAGGATCAAACCCACGTCCTCATGGATACTAGTCAGGTTCATCAACCACTGAGCCAGGAGGGGAACTCCATAAATGCTAATTTCTACATGACATTCCAAGGCATGCCTCATAAACTTACTTAACCAATCCTTAATGGTTAAACACTTAAATTGTTACTCATTTTTTAGCTTTTAACCAACAATTGATAATCATTATAAGTGCATAAAACATAAATTTTAATACCTACGTAACGTTCTACTCTATGCACGCCTCATAAACTTAGCCAACCCTTCATTTTTGACATTTAGGTTGTTATCAACTTCTCACCAGTATAATGAACCACTGATAAACATGATAGTACACTATGGTATTTTCCTAAGTATATATTACAGATTGAGTTTCACAGGATATTAAAAGATGTTTAATTATTAATGTTTAATATTAATAAATGATATATGGAATCTAAAATATGACACAAATGAAGCTATCTATGAAACAGAAACAGACTCACAGACACAGAGGAGACCTGTGGTTGCCAAGTGGGAGGGGGCGGGGAAAGGGTGGAATGAAGGTTTGGGTTTAGCATATTCAAACTACTATATATAGAATGGTTAAACAAACAAAGTCCTACTGTATAGTACAGGGAATTCTATTTGATATCCTGATAAACCATTATGGCAAAGAATATAAAAAAGAATATATATGTGTAACTGACTCACTTTGCTGTACAACAGAAATTTACAATATTGTAAATCAACTATACTTCAATAAAATAAACAGAAGTAAAAAAGGGGAAAATGCTACAAAAATGTGTGTAGCAATATTGTCCATAATAGAGAAAACTCTGTACATTCAAAAGTTGCCAACAGCAGGATGGATAAGTGAGTTATGGTACACTCACACAATGAAATATTGCAGAGGAGTGAAAATGAACTGTGGCTCTTTCTATCAATATGAGTGAAATCAAAAACCCAATATGGAGCAAAAGAAACAAATCACAGAATACAGAATTCAAAAACAGCCAAAATCAGGAGTTCCTGTTGTGGTTCAGCAGAAACAATCCGAACTGGTATCCATGAGGATGCGGATTTGACCCCTGGCCTCACTCAGTGGGTTAAGGATCCAGTGTTGCTGTGAGCTGTGGTGTCACAGATGCAGCTCAGATCTGGTGTTGCTGTGGCTGTGGCTGTGGTGTAGGCCAGCAGCTGCAGCTCTGATTTGACACCTAGCCTGAGAACTTACATATGCCATATACGTGGCCCTAAAAAAATGAAAGAAAAGAAAAAACAGGTAAAACCAAATGATATACTGCTTAAGGGTACACATGAAGATGGTAAAAATCTATATAGAAAATACAGACATTATTTCATACAAAATTCAGAAGCACATTAAGCTCTGATGGAAAGGAAGGGAGTAGGTATCTTAAGAGGAGACATAAAAAAGGGCCTCTGGGGTAAGGAAACAATAATGTTCTTACCCGTTGAGTTTGTGGATTCCTTTTTATTAGCGTTCTTTAAAATCTACACATTTTTATACTGTGTATATATTTTGAATATAATGATTACAACTTACTACAACCCAATTAAAAAAAAGAAACAGTTAAAAAATATGACCAGGGACTTCTCTGGCGGTCTAGTGGCTGGAATTCAGTGCTATTGCCACTGTGGCCTGGGTTCAGTCCCTGGTGTGGAAACTGATATCCCATATCAAGATGCTTCATGTTGTGGCCAAACAAAACAAATCAAAAAAAGACCAGACTCTCACAACAGAAGATATTTGAATAGCCAATAAGCATATGAGGCAGTGGAATAACGGGCTCCACATCTGGTTGGAGGGATTGTCAACTATAAACTTTGAGAAAAGATCTGGCAGTTTCTCAGAGAATTAGCATACACCAACCCTATGAACCAAGAATTCCACTCCCACATACCCAGGAGAAATTAAAGCATGGCCATAGAAGACTCTTCACAGAAACTTTGTTTATAATAACTAAAAATTGGGGAAAACCCAGGTATCCACCAACAGAAGCATGGATAAACAAATTGTAGTATATTCATCTATGGGAATATTATTCAGCAATAAAATAGAATAATCTACTGAATGACACGACAGTACAGAATAATCTCAAAAACACAACACTGACTCAAAAATGCTGTATACAAAAGGGAATATGCTGTAGGATTCCACTTATATGAGGTTCTATAACACTCTGAACTGATCTATGGTATGAAAATGATATGGGGTATCAAATATAAAACAGTAACATAATACACTGTTAATTATAGAACTGAGGTGGTAAGTGTATGGGTGTTTACATCATAATTTTGTCTACTTTTTTGTGAGTCTGAAAATGCTCATAATAAAATCTTGGAGAAATTCAGATATTACTATAAACAAGGACCTTGTTTGCATTTAAATGTAGAAGCCAGTATATTGAAGAAAGTTAAGGAGATGATGATGATGATGATTATTTTTACTTGCAGGTCTTTTGAGAGTCTCTGGTATGCCAACATGCCTTGGGAATCTTCAAGGAGGTTCTACAGGATGCATCCTTGACCAAACTGACCTGGCCAGAGAGCTCTTTGCCTCTGGGAACCTTTACGACCATTTCCTGGTCACTCTCTGAGAAACACCGCTTTTGCCTTTTCATCTTTACATTCACTTGTGTCTCCTCAGAATGAACTTCTGGCAGTAAGGTTGGGACCATCTAAAAGGTTCTAGTCTAAATTGCCCACATGCCCTCCAGAAAGGTCATGACCACCTCCTGTGTTTGGGAGCGTCCTCTTCACTTTATCCTCATCGGCACTGGACAGTACCATTTTTACTGATCTTCTGTAGGTGAAAACAGTATAGTTAAAACTTGAATTACTTGGGAGTTCCTGTCATGGCACAGTGGTTAACAAATCCGACTAGGAACCATGAGGTTGCAGGTTCAATCCCTGGCCTTGCTCAGTGGGTCGAGGATCAGGTGTTGTCGTGAGCTATGGTGTAAGTTGCAGATGCAGCTCATATCCCATGCTGCTGTGGCTCTGGTGTAGGCTGGTAGCTATGGCTCTGATTAGACCCCTAGCCTGGGAACCTCCAGGTGACACAGGAGCAGCCCTAGAAAAGGCAAAAAGAAAAAAAAGACAAAAAACACAACAAAACAAAACTTGCATTACTATGATGACAAAGAGAGTTAAATGTTTAAAATTGCTTCCTGGCCATATGCATATCTTCCTTGGCCTCAATTTTTAAATACATCCACTAGAGAAGTATCTTTAGAGTCTCAACATCTAAATCTCCATATTCATGAAGGTGGCTAATCTCTTAGAATTATCTGAGCCCAGATGAAAGGCTTCTACTGGTGAAGGATAATGTAAGCTACGTAGACTGAATTTTTCCTGGGAAACATGGGCAGACCTTGGGCATGTGACTTCTGTCCCCACTGGGAGAAGAGGTAAGGGGTAGGAGAGCCTTCATATAACCAGGTACAAAGTGAATGAACAGTCAAGTATCTGATAATGTCACTCAATTGCAATTTAATAGCAACTTCTTCTCCCCAAGATTTCTCCAAGGATGATGTTAGAAGGTGATCTACAGCCTCAGTCAATTAAGGATTTGCAGAAATCAACCCCTACTTACTTCACTCAGGCTTTCCAGGCAATGCAAGGGGCCAAAAACACAGAGTACTCAGAAAAAAAGTGAGGAAAGAACATCTCACAGGGCTCTTGTAGACACTTAGAATGTGTTAGGTTTCTTAGGTTTCCAAATAACACCAGGATTGCAGGGTGATTCTGCCCTTCAGCGGAGACAAATCCCATTCGACTGAATCCCAGCAACTTCCGTTCTGCACTTTGTAGATGTGTGAATTACAGGGCTGGTAGAGAGCCCACAGAGGGGAAATCACAAACCTGGCACTGCAATTAACTATGGCTTTGCCTCATGACAATGCTAGGGGTCCAGTCGGATCTGTAGCCACCTGCCTACACCAGAGCCACAGCAACTCAGGATCTGAGCCAAGCTGTGTATGTGACCTACACCACAGCTTATGGTAACACTGGATCCTTAACCCACTGATCAAGACCAGGGATCAAACCTTCAACCTCATGGTTCCTAGTTGGGTTTGTTAACCATTGTGCCACAATGGGTACTCCCTCTCTAGATTCCTTATCAAGTTCAAGTAAGAGCAGGAGCTTCTTTACCATGTTCTAGCCCATCTGTGTATCTGGACCACCCCTAATTTCACCAAATGAGAACCCAATTCTGGCATTTGTTGGGCTAACTAACAAAGCCCTCCGGAGAAAGGGTGAAATTACAGACATGCTTCTGGAAATTGCCTCTAGAAAGCGGGCATCCTCAATGAACTCCAGCCGACTGCCCCTGGGGTATGAACTCCTGATTGCTAATTGACCACCTCTAGGGTATAACTTAACCCAAACACACAGGCATGGCATCACACTGTCTAAGACAAAGTTTTATAGGAAATTACAGACGCATCCAATAGGACAAGAGGCCAAACTTGGACACTGTGAATGGGGGACCTGGAGTCTCCTTCATGGGTGTGACATTGATGCCCACAGGGAAGTCCATTCCAGAAGATGAGTTGTTTGTACTTCCAAGATATCCTGGGGACATGATCTGAAGACAGATGCTGGGATATCATGAACAGCTGGTCCAGGCACCACTCCATGATGCGGGCAAAGCTCTGATTGTGCAGGCCCATCAGGGAATTGTCCACAACCTGCAGCACTGTGGATACAGAAGGCAGAGGGGTGGTCAGAGGGGAGACACCCTGCTGACTCAGAAACTACCACAACCACCCAGGTTTGGTCATCTTGACCTTACTCTGGGTTACAGGTTCAATCCCTGGCCCAGCACAGTGGGTTAAGGATCTGGTGCTGCTGCAGCTGCGGATCAAGTCAGGACTGCAGCTTGGATCAGCTCAGATCTGACCCTTGGCCTGGGAGTGCAATATACTGCAGGATGGCCAAAAATGGGGAAAAAATGTTAAAAACAATTCACATTTTCCTAGATCAAAACTTACAAAGGTTTGGAATGGAGTCTCGGAAATTACTCCTTTGAAGCCACACATGCTAAATAATCCCCGTGGAGGGTAGAAAGCAGCTTTCTTTCCAGTGCCCTCATTAGGGACTCCCAGCTCACCTGTCAGCAGGACTATAAACAAAGGGAGTTCCCATTATGGCTCAGTAGAAATGAATATAACTAGTATCCATGAGCATGTGAGTTCAATCTCTGCCCCACTCAGTGGGTTAAGGATCTGGCCATGAGCTATGGTATAGATCACAGACACAGCTTGGATCTGGCATTGCTGTGGCTGTGGTGTAGACTGGCAGCTGCAGCACCAATTCATCCTAGCCCAGGGACTTCCATGTATCATTAGTGTGGTCCTAAAAAGCAAAAGCAAAAACAAAAACAAAAAACCAACCAACCAAAGATGAAACTTCCCTGAACTTCCCACTGTGGCTGGTTCCAGAGAAGCCTCCCTGTGACTCCTCTGACCTGACATTGTGTCAGCTGAGGAAGGGCCCACAGACCTCCTCACCCCAGAAAGAGAGCCCATAAAAATGACATTGCCAGCTGCTAAAGGATTACTTCTATGCTAGCCTCTCCTGACCCATGGAGAGAGGTGGGGAGACATAGCACAGTCCAAGATACAGTGTCATCATGGGTCACTTTCTAAGAATCCCAGTGGCGATTCAAGGGCAGACATGGAAGAGAAGGGTCCAAGTCTCCAGGGGATGAAAACATCCTGGAAATAGACAGTTGTTATGGATTCACACATTGTGAATGTACATCAGGCCACTGAACTGTACCCCTAAAAATGCTTAAAATGGGAGTTCCCATCATGGATCAGTGGTTAATGAACCTGGCTAGTATCCATGAGGATGTGGGTTCTATCTTTGTCCTCACTCAGTAGGTTAAGGATCCAGCATTGCTGTGAGCTGTGGTGTAGGTCACAGATGCAGCTCAGATGCACATTGCTGTGGCTGTGGTGTAGGTCAGCAGCTACAGCTCCAATTTGACCTCTAGCTTGGGAACCTCTACATGTTGTGGGTGTGGCCTTAAAGAGACACAAAAAAAAAAAGAATAAAAAATGCCTAAAATTGTAAATCCCATGTTATGTGTTCTTTACCAAAATTTTAAAAATTAAGAGAAAAAAATAAATCCCTCTAGGGAAGTGCAGGAGGCCATAAGAACCTCCCACAGAGTCATATGGAACCCACAACTGGACCACTCCCATGTGCTTCTATTTGCAAAGAGATTGTGTCCTTCTCCAGAGGCAGCTGGCTAGGTTTGAATCCTGACACCCCCTTATTGTGTGTTCTCTGACAAGTTGCTTAGTTGCTCTGGGCCCCACTTCCTCATCTGAAAACACAGTTATCATCAGCTACTCCTGATTGTATGTTGGGAAGCACAGAATACTTTATGTCTACATAAAAATGCTTCCAGCCTCATGCTATGAAGCACTTGAGAGGAGGCCCATAAACAGTAGCTGTTGTTTCTCAAAGGTGCCTCCTGCTTTGCTGGACACACCTTCAGCAGAGGATGGGATCACATGGAAAACATAGAGCTGTATTCCGGGACTGGAGTGCCTCGCCTTTCCACTGAGAAGCATGGCAGGCCTCAGGCTCCTGGCCCCCTCTGCCCACCTGGCAGGCAGTGGAAAAAGATGGGTGCCCACAATGACACAAAAGCGGCAGGAGGGGGCTTGGATCCTGGTATGAGGGCTCTGGAGGACTGCAGCCCCTCAGCACATCAGCTAGGATGGCCACCCACCCTTAACCACCACTGACTCAGCTCAGTGGAGGTATGAAAGTCCCAGCTGGGTTCAAGGGAGCTTTCTTCATAAGATTCAATAGCTTTCACACCACTGGTATCTTATTCCTTCTTGGTTACTGGGCTCTATGAGTCCAAAGATCAGGTCGGGTTCAGTCCCCTGGACCCAAGCTAAGGTATGTTATTTGGATTGAATCCCACACACTTGGAGTCAAAGCAACCTCAATGCATAGCTCACATCTTCTCCTGGTCTTAAAGGTGAGGTGTGACACCCAGAGGGCCTGAGCTGACCTGCTAAAGTACACACTAGGTTGATAAGTAGCAAAGGTGAGACTGGAAGAAAACCTCTGATTGCTGGGTCTGGGATATTTGACTTTGGTGAGTGAAATTAAGACAGAGGCATAAATCTGAGGGGTTCTCGCCTCTGTCAGGCAGTAATCTTAAATCTATATGTCTCTACTCCACCTCACTTATACACTTTTACCATAGAATCCATGACATCAGGGTGGGTCCTGGGCTGTTCTCTGTAAAGAGGGGCTGCAGGAATCATCCCAAGCCAGTGATTCTCCACCAAAGAGGGCCCCACACTCAGAGAGAAGAGTGGATAGTGTGCAAAAACATATGGAATATAAGTTGAGTTGGAAAACAGATGGAAACACGTCAAGCTTTTATAATACAAATTACAGGAAGAAAAGTTGCTTCTAATCCTCTTGGCTGTTAGCAACCTGCAGAAGAAAGCATGCCCAGGATGCATGTCTGGGCAGAGTGGTTACTTGAGGGACTGAGGGTTTGAACAGGTTGAACAAAGCCATCTTCATCTCTCAATTCCCCATCTCCTTCCTACCCCTCTGGAGATGATGATAAAAATTGGTGGTGACCCCCCAAGGGTCTAGGAGGTGGTCATGAGGCAAAGAGAAGGAAGGAGGTTTATCCTGAGCCCTGGATCTGCCCCCTCTCCCCATCACCAGTGTGAATCAATGCATCCTATCTGGTCCAAACACAGTGATGGGGACCAATGGGTATTCTGATTACCAACAGCAGCAACAGTGAAAACAAGTGAGGGGTGCATGGGGGAGTGGGTAGGAGGGGGTCAAGTCCCAGGAGAATCCTGAAAACAAGACCAGGTATGGAGTTTTTTACACCATACTTTTTTTTTAATGTAACTAAAACAGAGGCAGAGCAAGACCCAGGTACTTGAGAAAGGCTGGAACAGGAGGCTGTCAAGGACAGGATGTCTTACTATTTTAAATGTAAATCTTAAAGTTAAGAGAAGGGGGAAACATCTGCAGGTTGAAAAGCAGCATTCCCTGGGCAGGAAATGTGATATTGTAAATGTTACATTACCTGCTGGCTTCTAAAATGTATCACTGGGTTAGCCCTGTCTCTCATGGGCCTAAACTCTGGTGGATTGTCTTTGTTTGTTTGTTTGTTTGTTTGTTTGTTTTCCTTTTAAAACACATTTCTTTAGTTGGCTTGCTTAGCAGGTAAAATAATCTCCCAAAATCCATGGCCTTGCAGAGGAGAAAGACAGGCAATTTTCTGCTGTTCAGGAGAGGTTGGTAGCAAGCTTCATCAAGTGCCTTGGTTAGCATTCCAGGCAGCAGCCTGTCCACTGCTTGTTTGGGGCAGCAAGTGAGGGAGGACACAGGGAAGGGAAGAAGGAGGCTTGAGAGGGCCTGCATGTCCAGACACACCTTGCAGGACTTGCAAAATCTCCCTCCCTTCTTGTTAGGGTCTGAAAAGGTGTCCTCCCACCACTCATATGTTGAAGCCTTAACCCCACCCCCCAACTCCAGACCTCGGAATGTGACTGTATTTGGACATAGGCCTTTAAAGAGTTAATTAAGATGGAGTTCCCACTGTGGCACAGCGGAAACAAATCCAACTAGGAACCATGGGGTTGCTGGTTCAATCCCTGGCCTCACTCAGTTGGTTGAGGATCCTGCATTGCTGTGAGCTGTGGTGTAGGTCGAAGACATGGCTCAGATCTGGCATTGCTGTGGCTCTGGCATAGGCCAGCAGCAACAGCTCTGATTAGACCCCTAGCCTAGGAACCTCCATATGCCCCAGGTTCAGCCCTAAACAAAGACAAAAGACCAAAAAAAAAGATAAAGTGAGGTCATTAGGATGAGGCCTAATCCTACAGACAGTGTCCCACAAGATGGGGAAATTAAGGCACAGGGGGGAGATGGCCATCGACAAGCCAAGTAGAGAGACCTTAGAAACAAACAACCCTGCTGACATATTGACATTTAACTTGCAGCCTGGAGAGGCGTGAGAAAATAAATTTCTGTTGTTGAAGCCCCCCAGTCTGGGGTACTTTGTACCAGCAGCTCTAGCACCCTCCTGTCCCTCCCATTTCCAGCTCAGTGGGTCACTTTGCCCCCTACAAGCAGCTGTCCTCTCTTTCTGCTCTTTGCTTCTCCAATTTTCAGAGCTACTGTCTGGCTTTTGAAAAGCACAAACAAGAACTTTTTTTGCTGTTTCATAAATCTCAGCTGGGAAATGTCAAGGGAAGAAAAAAAAAAAAAAAGGAAAATGTCACCCAAACACTCTTCTACTTCTATCTGCCCTCAGTGTCAGGACATGCCCAGGTGCCACCAGGATTAGTGTGGGCATGCCCAGGGAGGGAGAAAAGTGCGTGCCTGGCATTCCTCTGATTTTTCCTTTGCGTTTTGTAGGGCAGTACAGAAAGGCCTGTGATCTTTAAACAGATAGACAACCAGGCATATGGACAAGCCCTGACATCCACAGCTTAAGGCTGTACCTTTTGCTGGGTACCCAGTTCTTCAAAGAGGAGGCATCTGGGTGGGACTGTCAAGGTAGCTGTTTTGAGTTGGTTATTTAACCCTCATCTTCAGTGTGAAGTCTTTTCACATCTCAGCTTACTCCCCCTACTTCTGGTCCTAGGGAAGTAACTCCTTGGCTTATAAGACAGGATCCAAGAAAAGACACAATCCTATCATTGAATGAGTTTTAAAAATAAACTAACCTGGGGACTTCCCCCATCATGGCTCAGTGGTTAAGGATCCGGTGGTGCTGTGAGCTGTGGTGTAGGTTGCAGACATGGCTTGGATCCCGCATTTCTGTGGCTATGGTGTAGGCTGGCTGCTACAGCTCCAATTGGACCCCTAGCCTAGAAACCTCCATATGCCATGGGAGCGGCCCTAGAAAAGGAAAAAAGACAAAAAATATATATAAAATGAAAAATAAAATAAATAAACCAACCTGATAGTGTGAAATATGAAGCAAAAGAAGAGATTACCTGTAATTACCCAATAGTCTGTGATTGTTTCTGATATATCAAGGTTGGGATATTCCAGCGCTGAAACAAACAAGAAACACATCAACATACTTTCACAGGTTCTGTATGTAAATATTGTTCAGTAAATGGACACAGCTGACAAAAGACCAAACAGCTAAATCTTGCTTTGTCATTCTTGGGAGCTCTAGGACATACAGGTTGAAACTCTCTGGCTGCTCAGAAAACAATAATACTCAGTAAAGGGCTAACGTTCAAAAGAAGAGTTTTCTAAGGCTTTTGGGTTTCTGCTTTCAGTTCCTCCATCAAAACCTTCTTAAATGAAACACGTTAACTGTCAATACCTACAGCTAGAACATGTCTTAACTAAAGATTTCTTCACTTGAAAAGTTACCCAACCATCACTACCATTTTTTAGGAATGATTATATCTTGAATGAATTTTTCTAATGTCAAAGACTAAGTTTAGTAGCCAACAGTTCCATTTTTTTTTTCTTTTTTACCAGTATGGTGACAATCAGAGTTAATACATGTAAGGGCCTTAGTACAGTACCTGGCACATAATAAGTATTTCATAAGTCATAGTCATGTTATTATTACTATTCTCAGAATACCAAGATGATGAAAGAAAACAAATTCTTCACATGTTGCCAGGCAACATAATGCCTTTTTTTATATCATCTTTTCCATAAAGTAGAGTCATCTTTCATTAAAACATGGAAATTCACAAAAGCATGCCATTATACAAACATTTAAAAAAATTCCAAGTGGCTACATGTGCTAGTAAGTACATTCACGTACATCATCTGACTTATTTACAATACAAAAAGCAACCATAGAAGGAAATTGAAAAACATTTGCTAACATATGTTTAAAAAAACTTTGCCCAGTGACCTTGAGAAATGTACCAATGATTAAATTGAAGTGCACAGATTTTCACTTCCTTTGGCTACCAAAGAAGTGTTTGGGTACAAAAATGTAGGCTGCATCATCTTCAAAGTTTATGCCTGCTGCATAGCAATGAGGACTATGTTGCAGGAGCCTTATAGGAAGATGAGACCACAAGCCTACAGGGACTTTATCAAGTGAATGATGCTGACTGCACATGAGTGGCATTATGACATCTATTGCAGGGCAAGGGCTGAAGGCTTGGGAAAATCTGCTGATGGCAGAAGTGGGGGAAACCATAGCAACCCAGATTGCCATGAAGACTGATGCTCATCAGGCAGTATTACAAGCTCAGAGGCAGATGGCTTGGATTCAAACCCCAGGTTCCATGTCTTACTAGCTGCGTCAGAGCGGGCATGTTGTTAAACCTCTTGGAGCTTCAATTTTCTCTTCTGAAAAATGGTGCTAATTTCACACTTACCTTACAAGATGGTTGTGACGATTAAATGAGGTACGAGATAAGTGAAGGTTAGAAGCACCTCAATAGTACTTTTTTCAATGTGCAATAAACTTTTCATCAATTAAATCACCTTTTATCACATATTTCAGTCACAATAAACTCTTTATGACCAAAGAGTTAGCATGTGGCCTGGCACTAAGTTTTGCTAAACAGACAAGGCCCTGGAGAAGATGGCAGAGTCCCTGCAGGATGGGTACATACTCACGTTCAGCGATGGTGAGCAGTGGGTAGGTGAGGTAGAACCCCACCAGCTCAGCTGAGAGCTGGTGGAGGAGGCTGCTAGCCACTGTGCCATTGAGGAAGGAGTATGATTGCCCACCATGTACACCAAGGTGACGGTCTGGGAGGCATTGGACATGCTCACCATCTGAATAGACACAGGAGGAAAGGGGAGGGAGACATCCCAAGTAAGATGAGGATCTGTTTCATGAAGACCGTGAGGAGGAAGTTTAAGCAGAAGTTGAGGGCAGGAATGAAAGGGAGGTGGGAAAAGAGCAAGGAGGAGACAAGAATAATAACAGTTGTCACTTAACAGATGTGCCAGGCATTGTGCTAAGGGCATGTCATCTCATTTAATCCTCACCACAACCCCAGGAGGCACAGCCTGTTATGATTCCCTTTTACAGAGGAGGAATGTGAAGCCCAACATGATCAAGGGACTTTCCCCAAGGTCACACAGCTAAGAAGTGACAGGGCCACGATTCAAATCCAGGTAACCTGGCTTCAGGGTTTTGAGGGTTTTTTTTTTTTTGGTCTTTTGGTCTTTTTGCCTTTTCTGGGGCTGCTCCCATGGCATATGGAGGTTCCCAGGGTAGGCGTCTAATCAGAGCTGTAGCCACCAGCCTATGCCAGAGCCACAGCAATGCCAGATCTGAGCCACATCTGCAACCTACACCACAGCTCACAGCAATGCCAGATCCATAACCCACTGAGCAAGGCCAGGGATCGAACCAGCAACCTCATAGTTCCTAGTTGGATTCATTAACCACTGTGCCATGATGGGAACTCCCAGGTTTTTTGTTTTTTTTGTTTTGTTTTGTTTTTTTTGTTTTTTGTTTTTTGTCTTTCTGTCTTTCTAGGGCCACATGTGAGGCATGTGCAGGTTCCCAGTCTAGAGGTGTAATCGAAGCTGAAGCCACCAGCCTACACCACAGCCACAGCAATGCTGGATCCTTAACCCATTGAGCAAGGACAGGGATTGAACACTCAAACTCATGATTCCCAGTCAGGTTCATTTCTGCTGTGCCATGATGGGAACTCCCCCTGGCTTCAGGTTTTAACCACTAGTTGTGTGTATCTTTTCCAGAGCTAAACAGCCTCAGGCTACATTTATGGTTCTAACAATACACAACAGGACATAGGAAGGTAAATTTAAGGAAGGCTCAACTACTCAGACAAAGAAAGCAAATTTTGGGGAATTTTAAAGGTGAAAGGATGAGGGATGCACACAGTCAATCACCAGCCTAGTAACAGACAAGGTGACTGAACCTGATGACACAGGGAATTCAGAAATAGAAAACAGCTTCTTGAGAGGGCGATTACATTTCCTTGTGGTCTATTAATTCCATGTAGGATATGTTAATATTACTATGAGATGGGTGGTTTTCTTCTTGAATTTTGTCTAAGTCAGTTTTTCAGTTGGGAGAAAATCAGATTTTATGGGTCAATGTATACACAAAAATATCCCACAGATGAGATTTGAAAAACATTCAGGGTAAGCAGGCACTCAGAAGCTTTGTCAGCTTCTGGGCTGGGTGCCTGCCCCTTCTCTCTCCAGATCCACTTGCCAGCCCATGCTCATCCTACTCAGTGCCCCCAGAGACAGACCCTTGTGGACCACCTCAAAGGCTCCTTGGGCCCCTTGCTTCAGGCTCAGGGAGCTCAGGGGGACATGGGAAAGAAGGGAGTGAGGTCTGAGAGCTGGTGTCAGGGACTCCCTCTGGTGGGGTCACAGATCTTTCTGCACAGCTCTGGCCTCCTGCTTCCCATGGCTGCTCTCCCCCCCCCCCATCAACCCCAATCGTCACTGCCTTGGAAGCTGCACTGTCCCTGTGGTTTCCCTAGAGCCCACCTGTACTTTGCAAAGTCCCTTTCACTGGACTTGCCTCAAATTACCTTAATTTGAATGTGTCCTCTCTTCTTGCCAGGAGCTGACTGATACCAGTGTGTCCCAAAGCTTTGTGTATTCAGACATAAATATCGTTGCAACTTTCTTTTCATTTTCTTTTCCTTTTTTTTTTCCAGGGCTACAGGTGCAGCAAATGAAAGTTTCTGGGCTAGGGGTTGAAGCAGAGCTGCAGCTGCAGGCCTATGGCACAGCCACAGCAATGCAGCTTGTGGCAATGCTGTATCCTTCACCTATTGATCGAGGCCAGGGATTGAACCCACATTCTCATGGACACTAGTTGGGTTCTTAACCTGCTGAGCCACAATGGGGATCCTCACTGCAACTCTCCTTTTAAAACTAACTGTGAAGAAGACTGTCAAGAGTAGCTTCTTGACATTATTTCTGACTTTTTCCCATGACTGGAAGTTCCTTTTAAACTCCCTAATGCAGAGTTCTCTCCTCTAGGAAGCTGCAGCCATGATGGAAGTTTGTGAGGCGCGACCAAGCTCAGGCGAAGGAGATGAGAGACAGTGGCGGCTGTGGCCCAGAGCTCCTCTCAAGGCCTGTGAGCAGCTGCGGGGGCAGCACCCTTGGGGAGCCGGATGGCCATTGGCGGCGGCAGCGGCAGCGGCAGTGGAGGTGTTTCTCGCCTCCTCTTCGTCTTTTCTAACCGTGCAGCCTCTTCCTCGGCTTCTCCTGAAAGGGAAGGTGGAAGCCATGGGCTCCGGTGGGAGCCGGCTGAGGAGCTGCGGTGGCACCTCCCCGCTCCTGGAGTGGAGTGTGGGAGAAGCGGCGGCGGCGGCGGCAGCTGCTCCGGGGAGGGGGTCGGAGTCGCCGTCCTTATTTCCAGGGCTGGGAACACTGGAGAGTTGGTCTCTCTCCTCTTCCTGCCTCCAACATGGCGGTGGCGGCTGCACATCCAGGGATCCCGGCCGGTTTAAAGCCTCCGTTCCGCAGCTGCCACCGCACCAGCCCTGGCCCAGGCTCCAGAGACCCAAGGAGGAGGCAGCCTTTCTGAGGATTATTTGTCTTCTCCCTATTCTGCTGCCACCACTGCCAGACCTCTGGCTGCTGAGGAGAAGCAGGCCCAGTCGCTGCAACCATCCAGCAGCCGCTGCAGCAGCCATTGCCCAGCTGCAGTCCAGAGCCAAGCAGCAGCAGAGCGAGGGGCATCAGCTACCACCAAGTCCAGAGCCATTTCCATCCTGCAGAAGAAGGCCCACCACCAGCAGCTTCTGCCATCTCTCTCCACCTTTTTCTTCAGCCACAGACTCCCAGACATGATAGCCATCATCCAAGAGATCGTTAGCAGAAACAAAAGGAGATATCAAGAGAATGGATTTGACTTAGACTTGACCTATATTTATCCAAATATTATTGCTCTGGGGTTTCCTGCAGAAAGACTTTAAGGCATATACAGGAACAATATTGATGATGTAGTAAGGATTTTGGAGTCAAAGCATAAAAACCATTACAAGATATACAATGTATGTGCTGAAAGACATTATGATACCGCCACATTTAACTGCAGAGTTGCACAGTATCCTTTTGAAGATCATAATCCACCACTGCTAGAATTTATCAAACCTTTTTGTGAAGATCTTGACCAATGGCTAAGTGAAGATGACAATCATGTTGCAGCAATTCACTGTAAACCTGGAAAAGGATGAACTGGTGTAATGATTTGTGCATATTTGTTTCATCCGGGCAAATTTTTAAAGGCACAAGATTTCTATGGGGAAGTAAGGACCAGAGACAAAAAGGGAGTAACTATTCCCAGTCAGAGTCACTATGTGTATTATTACAGCTACCTGTTAAAGAATCATCTGGATTATAGACCAGTGCACTGTTGTTTCGCAAGATGTTGTTTGAAGTTATTCCAGTGTTCAGTGGTGGAACATGCAATCCTCAGTTTGTGGCCTGCCAACCTCCAATTCAGGACCCACATGATGGGAAGACAAGTTCATGTCCTTTGAGTTCCCTCAGCCATTGCCTGTGTGTGGTGACATCAAAGTGGAGTTCTTCCACAAACAGAACAAGATGCTAAAAAAAGAAAAAATCTTTCACTTTTGGGTAAATACATTCTTAATACCAGGACCAGAGGAAACCTCAGAAAAAGTAGAAAATGGAAGCCCATGTGATCAAGAAATTGATAGTATTTGCAGTATAGAACGTACAGATAATGACAAGGAATATCTAGTGCTCATTTTAACAAAAAATGATCTTGACAAAGCAAATAAAGACAAGGCCAACTGACACTTTTCTCCAAATTTTAAGGTGAAGCTGTACTTCACAAAAGCAGTAAAGGAGTCATAAAGTCCAGAGGCTAGCAGTTCAACTTCTGTAACACCGGATGTTATGACAATGAACCTGATCATTATAGATATTCTGACACCACTGACTCTGATCCAGAGAATGAACCTTTTGATGAAGTTCAGCACACACAAATTACAAAAGTCTGATTTTTTTAATCAAGAGGGATAAAACACCATAAAAAACAAACTTGAATAATCTGAAAATGGATGTTTTTTTTTTTAATGGCAGTAGGACATTGTGTCAGATTACCAGTTGTAGGAACAATTCTCTTTTCCTGACCAATCTTGTTTCACCCTATACATCCACAGAGTTTTGACACTTGTTGTCCTGTTGAAAAAAGGTTGTGTAGCTGTGTCATGTATATACCTTTTTGTGTCAAACCGACATTTAAAATTAATTTAGGATAAATAAAGATGGCACTTTTCCCATTTTATTCCAGTTTTATAAAAAGTGGAGTCAGACTGCTGTGTATACGTAGGAATATTTCATTTTGTGTCCTGTCACCAACTGAAGGGGCTAAAGAGCTCATGAAATACGGGTTGACATCCTACCCCTTTGCTCTTGTGGCAACAGATAAGTTTGCAGTTGGCTAAGAGGAGTTTCTAAAGGGTTTTGCTACAGTCTAATGCATGTATTCGGGTTAGGGGAATGGAAGGAATGCTCAGAAAGGAATATGCTTTATGCTGGACTCTGGACCATATACCATCTCCAGCTATTTACACACACCTTTCTTTAGCATGATACAGTTATTAATCTGGATATTTGAGGAATTGGCCACAGTCATTGCTTGCTATTTGTGCATTTTATTTTTCTAAAGCATATTGGTGCTAGAAAAGGCAGCTAGAGGGAGGGAATCTGTATTGGGGTCCAGGAATGAACCTTCCACAACATCTTAAGAGTCCACAAATGAAGGGATATAAAAATAATGTGGTCATAGATAAGAAACAGCAACAATGACTTAACTATATAAATGTGGAGGCTATCAACAAAGAATGGGCTTGAAACATTATAAAAATTGACAGTGATTTGTTAAATATGTTTTCTCAATTGTAACGACTGATCCAACTCCTGTGTAATCAAGGCCAGGGCTAAAAGTCAAATGCTATTAATACCTACATCAGTCAACAACTTACTCTTATTGTATTAGTTTTCAATCATATACCTGCTGTGGATGCTTTCTGTGCTGCCTACAAGCTTCTTTTTTCTCATTAAATATAAAATATTTTGTAAAAAAATAAAATAAAAAAATAAACTCCCTAATGCAGAGCCCAGAGTTCCATGATTGACAATATACAGAGTCAAAATTTCGGATCCTCTACTTCCTCTCTGGAAATATTTTCGGAATGTGGTTTAGCCACAGGTATTCATGCCTCTTTCCCCAAGCTACCAAAAAGAAGGGCACTTCATGCTGAATAATTCAAAAGATATCACCATACTGTTACCCCAAAAAGATTAACTAAAATAACTTTGCAACCTTTATTTCTATTGTGAACATTCTATTTTTTGCTTTTCAACAAAACTGAATCTCACTGGATCCCAAAGAGCTTTGTAGTATGGTACCTCTGCTCATGCTACACTTGACCAGCTAAGTTATAAGTTAGACAGTTTCTAGCTGTTTGTTTATTTGTTTGTTGATTTTTAGGGCTGCACCCATGGCATATTGAGGTCCCCAGGCTAGAGGTCTAATTGGAGCTACAGCTGCTGTCCTATGCCACAGCCACAGCAACACAGGATCCAAGCCTACACTTTGGCTCAGGGCAATGCTGGATCCCTGACCCTCTGAGCAAAGCCAGGGATCAAATCAGAGTCCTCATGGATACTAACTGGTTTTGTTACCACTGAGCCACAAAGGGAACTCCTCCCTCCCTCCATTTTTTTAAGGGCCGCACCTGTGGCATATGAACATTCCCAGGCTAGGGGTCAAATCAGAGCTGCAGCTTCCAGCCTACACCACAGCTCACAGCAACGCTGGAACCTTAATCCACTGAGGGAGGCCAGGGATTCAACCTGAGTCTTCATGGGTACTCATGGGGTTTGTTACCATGGAGCCATGAAGAGAACACTCTCCCTCCTTTTTAAGGATGAATAATATTCTATCATATGTGTATTCCACATTGATTTATCCATTCATCCATGGATGGACACCTGAGTTGCTTCCACTTTTGGCTGCTGTGAACAATGCTGCTGTGACCATTAGTGTTCAAATATATGTTCAAGTCCTTGCTTTTAATTCTATTAGGTATATACCCAAAAACAGAATTGCTGGATCATATGGTAATTCTACAGTTTTTGAGGGACTGCCATACTATTTTCCATGGTAGCTGCACCATTTGACATGCCCACCAGCAATGCACAAGAGTTCCAATTTCCTCTTACCAACACTTGTTATTATCTATATTAAAAAAAAAATAGCCATCCTAATAGGTGTGATGTGGTATTTCATGGTTTCTATTTGTAGTGATTAGTCCTGCTGAGCAACATTTATGTGCTTATTGGTTACATAAAGAAGAAATGTCTATTCAAGTCCTTTGCCCATTTCTTAATTGAGTTGTTTGGGGGTTTTTTGTTGCTGAGTTGTAGGAGTTCTTTATGTATTCTAAATATTAACCCTTAGAGATACATGACTTGCAAATATTTCCTCCCAATCTGTGGGTTGCCTTTTGATTATGTCCATTGATTCACAAAAGTTTTCAATTTTGATGAAGTCCAACTTATATATTTTTTCTTTTGTTGCTTATACTTTTGGTATCATATCCAACAAATCATGGCTGAATCCAGTATCATGAAGCTTTTCTCCTCTGTTTTCTCCTAAGCATTCTATAATTTTAGCTCCTACGTTTAGGTCTTTGATCCATTTTGAGTTAGTTTTTGCATATGGTGTTATTTTGCCTGTTGATATCCATTTCCTCATACCATTGGTTGAAAAGACTGTCCCTCCCCCTACTAAATGATTTCATCTAAAGTAATTTGACCATAAACATAAGGATTTATTTCTAAGCTCTCTATTCTTTCCATCAGTCTATATGTCTGTCTTCATGCTACTACCACATAGTTTTGATTACTATAGCTTTGTACTAAGTTTGAAATCAGATAGTGTGACTTTATTCTCCTCATACAAAATTGTTTTGGCTATTTGGGGTTCTGTGAGATTTCATGTGAATTTTAAGGTGGATTCTTCTGTTTCTGCAAAAAATAAAGTCACTGCAGTTTTGATAAAGATTGCATTGAATCTTAGAGTTCCCATAATGGCACAGCAGAAAAGAATCTGACCAGGAATCATGAGATTGCAATGAATCTGTGGATCATTCTTGGTAGTACTGGCATCACAATAATAATAAATCTTTTAATTCATGAGCACGGAATGTCTTTCCATTTATTTGTGTTTTTTGTATCTAAGAAAAATGTGACCATTCTTGAGGGTTGCTTAACAATAACTGTGTAAAAAAGAAAAGTTCACAGGCCTGAAACCAAGATCATGTCACTGCTCCCTGAAAGTCATGCCCTGTCCCCTGGTAGAAGCAGCCCCTGCAGGGGACACTGTCCCATTATCCCATTTACTCTTAGACTACTGTGGGTTCTGACCTCATCTCTTACTGATTCATTTAGCTAAGTGGAACCATAATGCTGATGGAATGTAAAGCTGTTGTTTTCATTCCTAGTATCTGTTCTCCCTTCTTCTATGTCAGCCTCACAATTTTCCTGATAAGAGGGAAAACACCTCTTCCCTCCTACAAGTTCATGAGCTTTGGTGGGGTTGCCCCATCCAGGTTCCAGAAGTGGGCATCTGAGCCAGACTTCATTGACAGGGACATGTCATATCCTTACCACAGTTTCTGGTCCAGAAATAGGTATAAGATCCAAGAGGGCGGCGTTGCCGTGAGCTGTGGTGTAGGTTGCAGACACGGCTCGGATCCTGAGTTGCTGTGGCTCTGGCGTAGGCCGGTGTCTACAGCTCCGCTTCAACCCCTGGCCTGGGAACCTCCATGTGCCGTGGGAGCGGCCCAAGATATAGCAACAACAACAACAACAGCAAAAGACAAAAGACAAAAAGACAAAAAAAATAAAAAAATAAAAAAAGATCCAAGAGGGTTCGATGAAAATGAATCCCAGGACATTGACTGGAATGACACCCAAAAGGCCACTCTGGTTCCATAAGACTGTGTGTGATAGGAATGAGGTAAACCTGGATGTGCCAGAGGCCTGAGGATGATGCCAGCACAGAGCAAGGAAAGCTAAGAGATGAAGAGAGAACATCATCAAGAAATCAAGGGTGTTCCCATTGTGGCTCAGTGGAAACAAATCTGATTAGCATCCATGGGGACACAGGTTCGATCCCTGGCCTCGCTCAGTGGGTTAAGGATCTAATGTTGCCACGAGCTGTGGTGTGGGTCACAGGTTCAGCTCAGACCTGGTGTTGCTATGGCTGTGATGTAGGCCAGGCAGCCACAGCTCTGATTCAATCCCTAGCATGGGAACCTTCATATGCTGCAGGTGCAGCCCTAAAGTAAAAGACCAAAAAAAAAAGAAAGAAATCATGTAAGCACCTGGATCCAACTGTTTCTGAAGTAAATAAGCCATAAACCTCTCAGTTACATGATCCAATCACTTCCTCTTTTTGCATAAGCCTTGTGAGCTTGGATTCAATCACTTACAATCAAAAAGTCCTAATTAAGTCGATCTAACCTAGCCCCTAATATCAATGCTATACAAGTAAAAAACAAGTCACTTTTTCAATGACTCTCTAGACAAATTAAATGTTTACATGATCTTATTATACACAATATCCAAGGTGCCCCACAAATTATATTTAATACAATAAAATCAAAAGCTATAAATTACAAAACCAGGTGCTGGGACCATATATCAAAGACAAACACAGGGGATGGTTAGCATGCAGTTGTCTATGCATGATAGATAGCCTAGAGTTTTACTAAATCTACACAACAAGTTTGGCTCTGGGCTTCCTGTCAGCCAAGGCAAAAAGGGACATGGGGATAATAAAACAATTCATCCAATTATCCAAAGAGCTGTTGATACATTTAAGAGCACTCAAATCTATTTAGATGTAATTTTTGAATCTCCTGTTGTAGTCTTTTCCAAGGAAGCTTTGTTACTTGCTTTATAAGGTTTCATCTCATGGCCCATGACTATCATACAACAACACAAGAGAGGCTTCTTAAGGCCAAGGACAGCTAATTTATCTTGGTGTCCCTTCTAGTGCCTGATAAAGAGCAGGTGCTCATTAAGCCCATACCTCCTTAATACAATTAGAGTATGCTTTGCTGCCAAGCTCCAATAAGACTCATATACCTGTGAGGATCACAAACCCAGTTAGACAGAAAAAGGGCTCCCACAAAGGAGCTGAGTCATACTCCTTACATACATCTTATGGCTGTGACATATTTTTAGATTTTTGCCTAATATGAATCAAATCATAATGAGATACTTCCTTATATACTTTGGATGAATCTGGAAAAGGAAAGCTACTCATTCAAATTAAATTGTATGCTTTCCATTATTCACTTATGCTAAATGACAATTTTAAAATCTTTGCATTTAATTGAAAAGTCTTTTAGTTCAGTAAAGGCAGAGACATCTGTTAGTACAGTTAATTAAAGAACTTTGGGGGCTGGATGAATATCATTAAGAAGTATCTGTATAGAGGGAACATTCCTGAATATAATCAAAGCCATTTATGATAAACCCACAGCAAATATAATACTCAAGGGGGAAAAACTGAAAGCCTTCTCCCTCAAATCTGGAACAAGACAGGGATGCCCACTCTCACCACTGCTCTTCAACATTGTTTTGGAAGTCTTAGCCACAGCAATGAGACAAACAAAAGAAATAAAAGTCATCCATATAGGAAGAGAAGAGATAAAACTGTCACTGTATGCAGATGACATGATTCTATACCTAGAAAACCCTAAGGACTCAACCCCAAAACTCCTTGAACTGATTAATAAATTCAGCAAAGTGGCAGGATATAATATTAACATTCAGAAGTCAGTTGCATTTCGGTATACCAGCAATGAAATAATAGAAAAGGAATACAAAAGTACGATACCTTTTAAAATTGCACCAAACAAAATCAAATACCTCGGAATACACCTGACCAAGGAGGTAAAGGACCTATATGCCAAGAACTATAAAACTTTCATCAAAGAAATCAAAGAAGATATAAAGAAATGGAAAGATGTTCCAATTTCCTGGATTGGAAAAATCAATATTGTGAAAATGGCCATTCTACCAGAAGCAATCTACAGATTCATTGCAATCCCGATCAAATTACCCATGACATTTTTCAGAGAACTAGAACAAACAATCCAAAATTTTATATGGAACCACAAAAGACCCAGAATCGCCAAAGCAATCCTGAGAAACAAAATCCAAGCAGGAGGCATAACCCTCCCAGACTTCAAGAAATACTACAAAGCCACAGTCATCAAAACAGTGTGGTACTGGTATCAAAACATACAGACAGACCAATGGAACACAATAGAGAACCCGGAAATAAACCCTGACACCTGTGGTCAATTAATCTTTGACAAGGGAGGCAAGAACATAACATGGGAAGAAGAAAGTCTATTCAGCAAGCATTGCTGGGAAACCTGGACAGCTGCATGCAAAGCAATGAGATTAGAACACACCCTCACACCATGCACAAAAATAAACTCCAAACGGCTGAAAGACTTAAATATATGACAGGACACCATCAAACTCCTAGAAGAAAACATAGGCAAAACACTCTCTGACATCAACATCAAGTCAGTCTCCCAAAGCAATAGAAATAAGAGTAAAAATAAACCCATGGGAACTAATCAAACTGAAAAGCTTTTGCACAGCAAAGGAAACCCAAAAGAAAACAAAAAGACAACTTGCAGAATGGGAGAAAATAGTTTCAAATGATGCAACCAACAAGGGCTTAATCTCTAGAAAATATAAGCAACTTATACAACCCAACAGCAAAAAAGCCAATCACCCAATGGAAAAATGGGCAAAAGACCTGAATAGACATTTCTCCAAAGAAGATATATAGATGGCCAGCAAACACATGAAAACATGCTCAACTTCGTTGATTATAAGAGAAATGCAAATCAAAACTAACACCAGTCAGAATGGCCATCATTAATAAATCCACAAAGAATAAGTGCTGGAGGGGCTGTGGAGAAAAGGGAACCCTCCTGCACTGTTGGTGGGAATGTAAACTGGTACAGCCACTATGGAGAACAGTTTGGACATACCTTGGAAATATATACATAGAACTTCCATATGACCCCACAATCCCACCCTTGGGCATATATCCAGAGAAAACTCTCCTTAAAAGAGACACATGCACCCACGTGTTCATTGCAGCACTCTTCACAATAGCCAGGACATGGAAACAACCCAAATGTCCATCAACAGAGGATTGGATTCAGAAGAGTGGTATATATACACAATGGAATACTACTCAGCCATAAAAAAAGGATGACATAATGCCATTGGCAGAAACATGGATGGAACTAGAGAATCTCATCCTGAGTGAAGTGAGCCAGAAAGACAAAGACAAATACCATATGATATCACTCATAACTGGAATCTAATATCCAGCACAATTGAATATCTCCTCAGAAAAGAAAATCATAGACTTGGAGAAAAGACTTGTGGCTGCCTGATGGGAAAGGGAGGGAGTGGGAGGGATCTGGAGCTTGGGCTTATCAGACACAACTTAGCATAGATTTACAAGGAGATCCTGCTGAGTAGCATTGAGAACTTTGTCTAGATACTCATGTTGCCACAGAAGAAAGGGTGGGGGAAAAATGTAATTGTAATGTATACATGTAAGGATAACTTGATCCCCTTGCTGTACAGTGGGAAAATAAAAAAAAACAATTAACCATTAAATTTTCAAATTAACAAAATAGATTTTAAAAAAGGAGTTTTGAATTAGGTGGCCAGGACATGGTACCATTTCCAGCTCTGCTCTTAACAACCCATGTGACTGAGCAAAGTACTCAACAAATACAGAGCTTCAGCCTTCCCTTTGTAGAAGGCTTCCCTTCACATGGGGCATAGTGCATTGTACATTCCAAATATTTAGTAAATGTGTGCTTGACTCAACAGAAAAAAATATTTAAAGTGGGATATACCAATATTCCTATTAGATGTCATTTTTTGATGTGATATTATGAATGAAATACTAAAATTCCATGACAAAAACACCCAGTGAAATAAGCTTACATGGTCAACTTGAAAAACTAAAAAGGACTACTAAAAAGCTAGTGTGCCTAAGGACAGATTATGGAGAATTAGATTCAGATATCACCAAGCTTCCTTCACACAAAGGAGGAATGGATGATCTAAAGAAGTGTTCAAAGCTTTCAATGCAAAAGCTTTTCATAAACCAAACTGACACTCAGTCATTTTGCCCTGTCTCTGAAGCTCCTCTCAGAGACTGAGTTAGGGATATAAAAATCCCCAATTAAAACTGACTTCTCATGAGTGATGGAGTGGAGCTCCATCCAAAATCGAGCAGAGCAGAATCTCATTAGGAATCAGATCTGAGCAATAGAATCACTGGTGTAACAAGAGGGGAAAATGAAGATTGATTCATGAATATCAGAAAGTTGAGCTCTCCGAAAACAAGATGCAATGTTCTGTATGAGCTTCTCAGACAGAGCTCCCTCTCCTGAGTCTCTAAACTCCATGTCTCTGTGTGTGTTTCAGTCTGTCTGTCTGTCTGTGTGTGTGTGTGCATGTGTGCGTGTGCACCTGCTCAAGGAGGTTGCTTCTCTTACCATTTTTTCTCATGTCATCTTCCTTTCATTCTCATCACTGGTTTCTAGGCATCTCAGATTCTAGGGTAGACTCTGACAGCAGACTATCTGGACTCAAATCTCAGCTCTACTCCTGACTTACTACATGACTTTGGGCAAGTACTTAAACTTCCTGTGCCTCAGCCATCTCACCTATAAAATGAGAATGAAATAATAGTAGCCACATCATAGAGTTGTTGTGATTATTAAATGAGTTAGTGCAGGTAAGATATTCAGACTAGTACCTATCACCTAACAATAAATAAATGCCAGTATGTATTAACATTATCAGTTATATACACTACCCTCAACACATACAACTGCCATGAAAAAAGATAATTTTCTTTCCTTATAACTGCTGATTATTTTCTTCACAGTACTTATTAGAATCTCATATTATTTAATTTATTTGTTTATCTTCAGTCTTCTTGCACAAAAATATTATCTCCATGACAACAGGGACCTCATCCCTCTTTTTCACTACTTGTCTGGTTGCCAAGAACAGTCCCTGGAATACAAAAGCCTCCATAAACATTACTAGAGTAATTGAATTGCAGTTACAACTGTCCTGCATTAGATAAACTATTTAAATTTCTGAGAACAAAGAACAAGTTTGAACAGTGAGAGGTACTGTGTTATACAAATCTGTTTGCTTCCTGATTTGTGATAGCACCAGTAGCAAGAGACTGGAGAGCAGATGGTTTATCTGCAAACATATTTGAAGCTATTTTACTCCTGAGTTTGAATGAAGAATAATGTCTATATTTGAAAAGAAGGGCAAAGACCTCACTTTTTTCCTCCCTAGAAACCTCTGGAAGCAAATAAGCCTCTCCAATAACCTCTCTTTGCTTTGGTTCTGCATTCCTGCTCCTTCTCTTCCTTGTTACCATTTCCTATTCTGATATTTAGAACATTATTCTGAGAGCAGACAGTGACGGTTCAGCACCACGGACAGCAACCTGCGGGCGTGAAGGCATTTTGAAAGCTCCATTTCATGGTTCAGAACATGAGACAGGCAGGTGTTTGGAGTTAAGACCCCCATATAAATTCCTTTATTTCTCAATGGACTGCATTGAATTTTAAAGGAGAACAATTCATGTCTGCTTTTTATTTGTTTGCTTTGTGAATGGGGAATGAATTTGACTTCTTTATCATGAAACTGTTTTCAGTGCCTTTGCATTCCGGTCACTGTGTTTGGGAGGGTGGGTTTATACATACTTTGTCTCATTTAATTCTCATATCAACACCATGAGAGAACCAGATTTAGAGGTAGAAAACTCAAGATTTAAATTCTGACACCAGGGAGTTCCTATTGTGGTTCATTGGTAATGAACCCAGCTAGTATCTGTGAGGATTTGGGTTTGATCCCTGGCCTCACTCAGTGGATTAAGGATCAGGCATTGCTGTGGCTGTGGTGTATGCTGGCAGCTGCAACTATGATTTGACCCCTATCCTGGAAACCTCCACATGGCCCAGGTGTGGCCCTAAAAAAGCAAAAAAAAAAAAAAAAAAATTCTGACTCCACATTGGAAAACCACTTAACCCCTGTAACCCTCTTTTCTAATCTATAAAATGGAGATGATATCTCCTATTACCCTGGAAAATCCAGTCTAAAACTCCTCTTTATAGGAAGCCTCAGTATTCCTATCTGTGAAACTGGGGTAATAACTGTGTATGGTTGGTACAGTGGGAGGTAGGAGTAAGACAGCAAAGGTAAAAATAAGTGTGCTGAATGTGGAAGCTAGCGAGAGTAACCTGATACCAGCAAAGGGAGAGGACTATGACACAGGGTTGAATATGTGGTGAAGGGTAAGAGCAAAACTTCAGAGGACTTGAAAGCCAAACCAAAAAAAAAAAAAAAGTCAGATATATCAAAACCAAAATGGAGATATGTGCAGGTTCACTCTGGTTTCAGGGAACAGTAAGCCTCTGCAAGAGCAATCTCTTCACTCTTTCAATCGACAACTACTTATTGAGTATCTGGAGTATCTGCTATGTGCCAGCACTGTGCTAAATAAGCCATAAGGTAAGGACACAGACCCTGTCTTCAATAAAGCTTACATTCTGGAGAGGGACTATAGATTCCCCACCACAATACACAAATATGTAAGATGCAATTGTCCCTCATTAGTTATACCTATGAGAATTTGAATACAGGTCTGAATAGTGAGGAATGCCATCCAGTACATTAGTTGTTTCTGAGTTTTGTCAAAAGAGTAATAAAAGTTCAGATATTATGATCTATTTAATAAGAAATTGAATCTCCTCAGCTCCTGAATTTGGATAGAGAAGGCTGGTACATGCTGGATAGAGAAAATAACCAAGAAGCTAACATGGGGGGAAAGAGGGGAGGATTTTTTCCATTCAGCAGAATGTCAAGTGGGAGTCTGTCTTTTAATTGCTCAGTGCAATGATTCAGGAGAAAAATAGTCTCTAAGTGTTCAGATTTATGCTCAAAAAGCTACCTGATTAGGGTCATCCACCTCCCTTCCCTCACAGGGCTTACATCAGGGTGAAGAATCAGCCCTCATACCTCTCTAGCTCATGGGTTAAGGTAAGAAAAAGACAAGGAGCTAGGAGTTGTGGTCTTGCAGGGAGTGCACTGTGTGGTCAGGGTCTATCCCCTCGCATCACCCCTATGCAGGAAGAGAATGGGAACTTTCTCACTGTGGCAGATCATCTCTAAAGACAGCTGCTGACTGTTCCTCCCCTCCCTGTATGCACATACTCCATCAACATGTGGAGTCTCTTCTCCCCCTGAATCTGGGCTGGCTTTATAATTGCTTTCACTAATAGCATGTGATGAAAGAAATGTGCCAGGACCTCAGAGTCCAGGCTTTAACAGTCCTGGCAGCATCTGCTTTCTCTCTGGGAGGAAACCAGCTGCCATGTAAGAAGTTCAGCTGCCCTGAGACCTCCATGCTATGAGGAATCATAAATTGGAAATATGGTGAGACCATGCAGTGGAGAATTGTGGAAGCTCTACATATGACTCCAGTTGAGCTATCCAAGCTGGTTCTCAGATATTTAAGCCAACCCAGACTTGATGAAGTATATATCAGTCATCCCCACCATAAGCTGGGGAATAGGCTACACGAGAAGGATGTAAAGGTCCAGCCAGCTGGATTCCGAGTAAGGCAACTCACACATCATATTCTAATTAGAACACAAGCCGTCAATGACACATCTCCTCTCAATGTAGCCATTGGGTTCAGACTGACAGAAGAAACTGAAAAGAGGAAGGACAGAGGGAATCTGAGGTGGGCCCTGGTGGGGAGGGGTGGAGACAGAGGGTGTGACAAGCTTCCCAGAAAGTCCCTAGACATCATTCCCAGTCCTATTAACAAGAGTAATTTATGTTGTTAAAATGAACCCTCACTGATGATTTTCCAGATGTTATGGATCTATTTAATAAGTAATTGAAGTCCAGAACTGGGCTAAATATCTGCCATACATAACCTCATTTAATTCTTACAAAGGATGCCATAATCTGACCATTATTAGAATCTCTATTTTATAGGTGAGAAGATCAAGGCTCAGAGAACTCAGATGACTTGTCCAAGATCACACAGCAAATGGCAGAACTAGGATTTGAATCCAGGTCAATCTGGCATCATAGCGCAAATAAACATCAAGATCTGGCAAGTGTGGTGCAACAGCTATTATTTTAATTGCTTATTTAATTTTATTGAACTTTTATTTTCAGTGCACATTCTTATTCAACACAAACTTCACTGGCACTTTTTAAGAGAGTTTAAGTAAATATAAAATTTGTCTGTAGTGACAGAATATTGTTTTGTTACATTGTGCTTTTACATTTTAATTATCAAAATTTATTTTTGTATATATAGTGAGAAAAAAGGGAAAGTATTAATAAATAGATTTCAATCTTCCACCCTTAGAAGTACTAGGGAAGAACAAAAAGAAGAAAGATGATATCTGAGAAGTGCTTCAGAGTTTTTGCTTTACTGCAGCTTTCAGACTGCAGTAAAGATTCTAATTCCTTTGTGATTATTTTGGACAGAGTAATGTTTCTCTGAAAGTGACATCATACCTACCTAAATGTGGCTGCAAGATAACTGGGCTTTATATGAGCTGCAAAAATGATTTTTTTAGTTTTCTCAAAAAGCATATCACTTGCGTATTAATAAAGTTACACACTGAAGTGAGGAAATTTAAGGTACCCTTTCTTTTTTATTTTTTTAAGGGTCACACCTGAGGCACTTGGAAGTTCCCATGCTAGGGGTAGAATTGGAAATACAGCTGTCGGCCTCTACCACAGCCACAGCATCACCAGATCTGAGACAAGTCAGTGGCCTACACCACAGCTCAGAGCAACACCAGATCCTTAATGCATTGAGCCGGGCCAGGGATCACACCCATATCCTCATGGATACTAGTTGGGCTCTTTATCAGTGAGCCACAGTGGGAACTCCTTAAGTTAACTCTTTGAATGTTGAGGCCACATAGTAAAGTTTACTTTGGGGTTTACCATTATGCACTTTGGGCTGGGCAAAATTCTAAGTACTAGAGATACAACAATGAATTTTCTTAAGTCCCTCCTCATGTGGCATTTAGGTACTAGTGGGAGAAAGCAGTTGAACAGAACACAAAAGCAGTAAGTACTATGAAGTACAGAAAGTAGGCTAAGGAGCTGAAGAGAGCCAGGCTACCTTAGTTTGGGCAGTCAGGCAAAGCTTCTTGGAAGAGGTATCACTGGAGCTAAGATCTGAGTGATAAGAAAGAGTTGCATGGGAAGATGTGGGGAAAGATCTAGGGCAAAGAGAACACCAACTGCAAGGGTCTGTAGGAGGAACAAGGATGGCATGTTTAAGGAGTGGGAAGAGAGCCACTGTGGCTGGAATGTGATAAGCAAAGGGAAAATTCTACAAGGTAGGACTAGAAAAAAAGGCAGGCATTGGATTGTAGGGCTTTATGGTCACCATAAGGAGTTTGGGTTTTACTTTATTGAGGTGGGAAGCAGAAGTTCCCCTGTGGCACAGCAGGATGAAAATCTGGCATTGTTACTGAAGCATCCTGGGTTGCTGCTGTGGTGTGGTTTTGACCCCTGGCCCAGGAACTTCCACATGCCATGGGTGCAGCCAAAAACAGAGAGAGAAAATGACAGAGGGAGGAACAGATGGAGGGAGGGTGAGGAAGCTATCAAAGGCTTTAAATGAGAGCGTGAGATAATCTTCCTACCATATTTAAAAGATCAGTCTGGCTGTATTGTGAAGAATGGATTACACTGTGGGAGAGGATGAAGGCAAGAGTGGAAGTAAGAGAACTTGTTCAGCAGTTATTACAGTGGCCTGGCAAAGCTGATGGTAACTGAATATAAGAATCACTCCTGGAGTTCCTGTTGTGGTGCAGTGGTTAACAAATCCAACTAGGAACCATGGGGTTGCGGGTTCATTCCCTGGCCTTGCTCGGTGGGTTAAGGATCTGGCATTGCCATGAGCTGTGGAGTAGGTTGCAGACACAGCTCAGATCCTGTGTTGCTGTGGCTCTGACATAGGCCAGTGGCTACAGCTCTGATTTGACCCCTAGCCTGGGAACCTCCATATGGCACAGGAGCAGCTCAAGAAAAGGCAGAAAGACAAAAAAAAAAAAAAAAAGAATCACTCCTGACAACTTCTACTCATTTACTGGTATGTAAGAAAATGCCTCTTACCTATTTTTCAGCCTATCTAAAGTTATTGTTTTTGAGGTTACAATATCCTCTATTTCCAGTTTCAAACTTCCCAACAGACACATGTATATGTGTACATACATCTAACACACATGGTTATAAACATACATTTGGAGCATGTGAACTGACAGATATCAGTTTGAAATATCTCCAGAGCCTGAGATTCACACACCTTGTCTCTGGTCTGATTTCAAGTGCCTGTTTGTTTGGGGCCTCAAGGCAATGGACTCACAAAGCATCACACTAACAGTCAATAGCTAGTTCCCAAGACTGAGATAGGGAAACAGTCACCCCATACTCCCAGCTCTTACAAGTGGTAACATCAGATGACTTTATGACAGTAGTGCCCCCTTGAGTGACCATGAGGCAATACAACATGGAGATGGAAGCTGACCATCAAGCTGAACTCACCAAGGCAATGGAGATGCTGAAACAGCATCCACACTGAAGATGCCATCTGTACAGAAATGGGAAGAACATGTCTGGGAGTAGAATTCAAAAGTTGTGCTTTGGGCTTGTGCACTGCCTCAACAGCTGCCATTGATGCCCCCTCCAGTGCTGTCCAAACCAGAGATTCTGGGATCCTGAGCCCCTACTTCACAGATATGATTAAAGGAGTCCAATGACTTCAGGGGCTGTTTGTCTACAAGTGAAAGGAGAACTGAGAGTTTTAAAGTGACAATTTCATAGTCCCTGTCATGCTCAGTGGTTAACAAACCTGACTAGGATCCATGAGGATGTGGGTTCCATCCTCGGCCTCAATCAGTGGATTAAGGATCTGGTGTTGCCAGGAGCTGTAGTATAGGCCACAGATGCATCTCAGATCCTGTGGTGCTCTGTCTGTGGCATAGGCTGTCAGATACAGCTCTGATTCTACCCCCAGCCTGGGAACCTCTATATGCCATGGGTACAGCCCCCAAAAGACAAAAGACAAAAAAAAGTGACAATTGCATTCCAACTTGTGATACCTGAAAGTGCCTAGGACTGCTGTTAATATACTTGAAAACAATTCCTAAGGACGGGATGTGTGTGAATCTTTATATAAGGCATAGTGCTACTTTCTTCACACTTAATAAATAATGCATTTATTTCCTATCAAGATCACTTTGCTTCAATATTTGACTATGATTAAAAACCATGTGACTGTAAATGCAAATAAATTATTCACAAATTACAAATTATTTCTTCTCATGGGAAAGCTTCATAGGATGCCTCTGCACACTTGTTCTCAAGCCTGAAATTCAGCCCTGTACCCAGGGGAGAAGCATCAAGCCAAAGTGGCTCTTTTCTGGATTTGGGACACAGTCAAAATGAAATCTGGCTTTTGGAAAAGTTTCCATTTTCCCTGACCACTCATCCTCTCATTCTCAAAGATACAATTTCCACCCTGTGATGCCACCTGGGAAATCTGAAATGCTTAAACCTCTTGGAAGGTCCAGAAAGCCCTCCTGATGCCAACTTCCTTTGAAGAGTATGCCTGCAAAATCCCTCATTTGTACATGGTTGCTGGCAGTAGCTAGCTATTTGGATACATGTTAATTTATCTCTAGCAGGTAGAGAAGGAAAGGGGGACATGTTGGTACTCACAGGGTCTTTTTGCTTAAAGTCTTCCAGGGATTCTTAAAAAAATTGTCCTAATACCACGCAAATCCCCAGTCTGTGTTGGTGGAATAATGGGCTTATCTTTCATGAGTGGATTAGGCTTTTCCATTATGAAAATAAAATTTGTTGGCTTTAAGCTGTCAAATCTATTAGTTTTGGGTTTCTTGGCAAAGTGACTTACTTGCATTGGGTTCAGAGTAAAGCATTTTCATGCAATTGTTTTTTGTTTTATTTACCTATTTATTGTTGGCCACATCCACAGCATGTGAAAGTTCTGAGGTCAGGGATCAAACTATGGCCACAGCAGCGACCTGAGCCACAGCAGTGGCAATGCCAGATCCTTAACCTGCTGAGCCACCAAGGAACTCCATGATTGTTTTTTATTTTAGTATTGGGGTCATTTGCTACAGGGAATGAAATGAACTCTGATGAATTTAATCCAAGGACTTAAAGGAAGGCTTTTAAGAACTCATAGACTCATCAGGAAGGGTATCAAATTAAGTGCAGAAACCAGGCAGATCTGGAGGCTCCAGCACAGCCTCGTTGGCAGAAGTTCTCATCCAGGCTGCATAATAGAATCATCAGGGGAGATTTTAATAGCTTTTAAAGAATATTGACATCTTCACCTCATCCTCTGGGACTCTGATTTAACTGGCCTGGGATGGGGCTGCTTTTGTTAGAGACTTGCTGTTAGAAATGACTGCTCTTTGCATATATGTATGTGTGACTGGGCCACTTTGCTGTGCAGTAGAAAATTAACAGAACAGCGTAAACCAAGTATAATGGAAAAAAATAAAAATCATGTACAAATAAATAAATAAATAAATAAATAAGAAATGACTGCTCTCCAGTCATCATCAGTCCTTTAGCCACACTACTCAAGACTGAAATCCCAGAGAAGGGAGGGTACTACTGACTTCCTTTGATTCACAAACATGCCCCTGGGCTAGGGGAGAACAGGGCACCTGGTTATGAGTCATTGGGGAAAAAGTAATTCCCCAAAACAAGACTGGGTACTTTTCAGAGAGCAAATGGAAGTTGGGCAGCCAAAATATCAAAATGACAATTCTCTATGATTTCACTTTTAGATATAAAGTCATAATTGAATTGCCACACAAGCCAATGGAGTGCAGATTCCATGATTCTGAAATTTTGTGTTTTTTTTCTTTTTTTTTCTTTTTAGGGCTGCACCTGCAGCATTTTGAGGTTCCCAGGCTAAGGGTCTAATTGGAACTACAGCTCTCGGCCTACATCACAGCCACAGCAACACCTCATCCTTAACCCACTGAGCGAGGCTGGGGATTGAACACACAACCTCATGGTTTTTAGTCAGATTTGTTTCAACTGCACCACAATAGTAACTCCTGGAATTTTATGTTTTATCAGGACCACCCTTTTCAAAACAACAGGAACTCAAAGAGATAGATACATGAACAATGCCCCTAGCATCACATTAATGTTCATGGTCAAGTTTACCATCCCAGCTGCAGCTCAAATGAAAAACACACCTTTGCTGCAATGAGCCATGTGCCAAGGAAGGGGCCCAGACTTTCTCTTATCACTTTAAGGACCTGGAGGTGCAAGTCAGACAATGAGGATTCCTGTTTTTTCTATCTTTAAATTAGAAATCATGATGCCTGAATGGACTCCCACTAAAAAAAAAAAAACAGAAAACAAAAAAACACTGTGTTTTCCTGACAACAAACATCTCCCTCTCTGCCTTCTGCATCATTACTTCAAATGCTCATAGTAACCAAGATGAAAACTGTTTCTCCAAACAGCACTGAGCACTTGGTATTCATCTCATGACAGTACTGCAGGTGGATCGAATAATGAATAGAGTATATGGGACAGAGAGTTTTTGATAGGAAATATTTTACCTGTGTCTGGGTCAATAAAATCCAATCTTGCTAAAGAAGCAGAACCAACACAGTGACCTACACAGCACAATTATCACCACTCTTGACATCTCTGATGCCTCTGAGATTGTTTCAGCATTTGAAAAGAAGCGAAGCTTTCTCTGAACAGCCTAAATAACAAAAGGTAGAACCATATCCATGACTAGCCCATGTGAAATGCCCTTTGGGGACAGATGAGAGAGAGAGAGAACCTCTTTAAATCCTGCCCCATGTTACCTGTAACTGTCCCTTTGTAAAGACAAAGAGAGTGAGTCATCTCTTCACTCTAAGGAGTAATCTGGGGTCCAAAGACACCCTGAACTCACTGCAGTCACAAGTAAAATTCCACATGTATGTGTTCCCTGGGCAGAGGCATCACAGGTCCCATCAGATTATTTTTTGTATGTATTTTTTTAAATTTTAATTTAATTTTTTTTAGGGCCACACTTGTGGTATATGGAGGGGTCTGAGTGGAGCTGTTGCTGCCGGCCTACTCCAGAGCCACAGCAACATGGGGTCTGAGCCGAGTCTGTGGCCTACACCACAGCTCATGGCAACGCCAGATCCTTGACGCAGTGAGCAAGGCCAGGGAACGAACCTGAAACTTCATGGTTCCTTCTCAGATTTGTTAACCACTGAGCCATGACAGGAACTCCTCCCATTAGTTTTTTGAGAGGGCTAGTGACCCACAAAACAGCATAGCCTGACAATCCTTTGGAAGCTTTACCTTCTTCTTCTCCTTGCCTATTCTGATGCCCTCACCTTCTACAAATAGATCTTATCTCCAAGCCATTTGAACATCTGGCAAAAACCAGCTCTCTCCTCTAGTACTTGATGGTGGTATTCTCTTTTTCTTGTCAGTGGTCTGTCACTGGTCAAAACTGGAGGAACCAGCAGCCTCAGATAATCTCAAGGGCCCACCACTTAGGCAGAAGGAGCGTCTTTACAAAGTGGTTTGTCACTACCCTATTTTCAGAGGGCTATGGCCCTCAGAGATTCTGATTTGTTAGAGAAAACAAGATTCTTATACAGAAAAATAAAATGTGACTGGGGGTCTACTGGGGGAAAGATATATATTTTATGGTGCTTTTTTTTTTTAAGTTTGAGCTACAAAGGCACTTCCAGATTCAAAACCTAGTACCCATAAGCAAACAGCCAAATAGGAACTATAACTACTCAACTGTAGCTGGTTGGAACATTATAGATTGTGTATTTCAGATCCCTCTTCCTACACCCACCCCCTCAAATCAACATTAACCAGATAATTTCTCTATGTATCTCTCTACTCTTCGGTCTTGCATCTTCTTTTATTGTTATATGGACAGTGAAGGAACCAAAAAGGCTCAAAAGCCCCTCAGGACCTGCAGATGCCTGGCTAACAGTTTTCACATGGTACCCTATAGGGTGAGAAGGAATGCACTTGAGAGTACCTCAAGGGCAGGATTCCATGAAGCCTCTCTCCATACTCACAACAGCCATCATTAGTCATCCATTCAAAACAGATGGAGTTAGCAACTATTATGAATCAGGCTACATAAAAAGTTTAAGTATAGGAGTTCCCATCGTGGTGCAGTGGTTAACGAATCCGACTAGGAACTATGAGGTTGCAGGTTCGATCCCTGCTCTTGCTCAGTGGGTTAACGATATGGCATTGCTGTGAGCTGTGGTGTAGGTCACAGACGTGGCTCGGATGCCGCATTGCTGTGGCTCTGGCATAGGCTGGCAGCTACAGCTCCTATTCAACCCCTAGCCTGGGAACCTCTATATGCCGCAGCAGCGGCCCAAGAAATGGCAAAAAGACAAAAAATAAATAAATTAATTAATTAATTAATTAAAAATCCTTCTAAAAAATAGTTTAATTATAAATGGCCTCCATCCTCAATAAACTCAGATTCTAGTTGAGGAGACAGCCATATATCCCATTAGGAACAGTACACTATAACCAGTGAAATGACAGATAGGAACAAAGTGCTAAAACCCAGTGAAGAAGGAACAGGCTGATTCTGTGATCCAAATACCAGATCCTTACTATTCAAAATGTAGTGTGGACAAGCAAGATGGGCATGACCTTGGGCTTGTTAGAAATGAAAAAAAAAAATATCAGGAGTTCCCATTGTGCTTCAGTGGAAACAATTCTGACTAGCATTCATGAGGATGCCAGTATAATCCCTGGCCATGCTCAATGGGCTAAGGATCTGGCATTGCCATGAGCTGTGGTGTGGGTCACAGACATGGCTCAGATCTGGTGTGGCTATTGCTGTGGCATAGGCGCACAGCCTGGGAACTTCTGTATGCCACCGAGTGCAGCCCTAAAAAGCAAAAAAACAAAAAAACAAAAAAACAAAAACAAAAAAAAAAAACAAAAAACAAATGCAGACCCTCAGGCCCCACCTCAGACCTTTTTAAACAGAATCTGCATTTTAATAAAATCCCAGGTAATTTATGGGCACATAAGAGCTTGAAAAGCACTGTGTTAAATGTCAATGAGAAAACAGGCACCTGAGTCCCTGCTGATGTACCTACCTGTAGCTGCAAGTAGAATGTGCCAGGAATAATCAGGGGAAAAGATGTTTACATATGCTTCAATGTATATGGATGCAGGATTTAGAAAAGCCTGGCTAATTAGACATAAATGAAATAGTTCATCAACTCCTACACCAGACTCAGACCCTCTTGGCCTGGGCATTGGATAATAGAGGGAAACTAATCAATGCTCCCCCCACGGCTTAGCTGCCTAATCACTCAAGACCTGTGCTGTACTATTAATGGTAAAAGTGGGATTGTAACCCAACTCTCCTGACTTGCCCTCAGGAGATTTAATATTTATAGAGGGGTTATAAATACTGATTCCAAAGTTAGGGAGACCTGAGTCTGCATTTAAGCTTGGTCACTGGATAATCATGGACAGGTCATTTGATTTCTCTTCACGTCTCTCAAATCTGCATCTGTAAGAAGGACTAATTTATCTCAAAGGCTGTCATGGGAATTTACTGAGATAACATTTGTAAAATGTCTAGCTCATGAAGTGCCTGGTAGATAGATATTTTCACTATTTTTAGCTGTTGCAGCAGAATCTGGCCAGCTGTTCTCCAAACCCATTTTCCTTCATTCCTGAGTGCACATCTGAGTACTTTTTGCCAGGCTCCATTCCATTTGGAGCAGCCATGAACTTTCAGCCAATGGAAGTTGGAAGAGATAGATAGTACTTCCAGGCCTGGCCCATCAACACTTCCTCTGCTCTTTCCCCAGCATGCTGCTAGATGGAGTCCCTTTGGAAATCATGGAATAAGAACTGGCAGCACCTCTATCAGCCTGGGCCCCTGAATGATGACTGTAGGGAGCAAGTGACCTTTATAAATGACTGGGCTGTATATGAGTGAGTAATAAACTAATATTTTGTTAAGTCAGCAATTTGAGGATGGATCTGTTATAGCATCTAGGGTGTCACCTAATTATGGCTGGGCAGGACAACATTCACATTTTTCACATTTACCTCATGGAGTCATTGTAAGGACTGAACCATGTAAATGTGGAAATGCACAATAAATTCATAAGGGCCCAGCAAATGGTTAGAGAGAATGAAAGGAACATTAGATCTGGAGTCAGGACCAAGTACAACTCCAAGTACTCCTGCACACAAATTGGATGATCTCAATAAATTATTCATACTCTCTGAGCTGATCCAGAAAATGGGGATAAGAGTAACTCTTCACAGGGCTCTCAGGCGGTATGACAGGCTTTTACAAGTGAATGCATCATAGAAATGAAAGCTGTTATTCCACAGGCAAAATGACTTAGTGGTTAGGAACTCGTCTTCCTGAATTCAAACCTCTGATTTATAACTTCCTGGTTAGTAACCTTAGGCAAATTAATTACCATGTATGTGCCTCAATTTCCATATCTGTAAAATTGGGATAATAGTAGAATCTACTTCATGTGGTTGTTGTGAGTATTGAATGAGAAGACAGCATAGAGTTCCTAAAACAGCATCTAGATTATATGGCAAGCAATTAATAAATGTTGATAACAATTAAGATTAAACAGACGTAAGAATTACAAGCTTCAAATACCCAAAAAATATTCTGCTTTGAGCACTTTGGCCTCCTTTCCCATTAAAATATACAGTATTTGATAAATATAAATATTTTTGACAACTTACAATTTTTTAATATTTGTTCTTCATGAAAATTGAGGGGGAACATACCTGTTAACAGACTGTCTCATATTCAGGAATTATCCACAGACTAGAGCAAATGGGAATACCAATAATGGTGACATTGGTGTATCATTTTCCTAACCCACTCTCTGGGTTTCAGCACCAGAAATATCATGGACTTACCACTGCTGGAGTTCCCAACCTAAAATGGACACTTACCAAACTATATTTAGAACTGGAAAGATTCTAAAATTTGAAGTCTTTGTTCCACCAATAAGAAAGCTGAGATTCTGAGATGTTAGGTGTTTGGGCCAAGATCACAGCTAGTTGTAAGAAGATGGACCCGAATCCAAGTCTTTTAAAGCCCTGTTCTTGGATTACTCTATCATTCTTCCCCCTGAAAATCATCTTCCTCTAATAGATGATCCTAAGTTTAATTTCCAAGATTTCAACTACATGTAGGACAGTTCTAATTTATCAGCAGGCTTCCAACCAACCCTGATCAACACTGGATTCTAACACACCTCACCTTGGGTTTTCAACTTCAGACCATTACACTGGTCTTTCCATTAGTCTGGGGGTCCTCAGCCCTGTCTGGACATTAGTGTCACATGAGAAATTTTCTGAAAAATGCTGATGTCTGGGCTCCATCCCAGATCTATTACATCATAATCTCTGAGGGTGGGACCCAAGTGTCACTGTTTTTTTAAGTTTCCAAGTGATGCTAAACTGCATCCATAGTTATAAACCAGTGCTTCAGCTCATGGACTTTTGAGGACAAGAGGGCAAAAGCTGAAATGCTAGAGCTTTGATAGAACATCCCATTCTCCAAAGCTCCATGGCTCTCACTCAGTCATTCAATGAACAGTCAAGATCTTCTTTGGGCTAGCTGCTAAGGATACAAAATCAGGAGACCACAGTCCCCACCTCCAGAGGTCATGGTCTAGCAAACTTCCTCCATTTAGTGGGCTGAACCTTTTGGTCAGTACATATCCCCTTCCCACCATGCAGCCCTGCCCTTCCAAACCAGTTTCTGTGGTCTGCAAGAGCCTTGCAGATGATCAACAGCTGGGGCTGAGAAAAGAGATGGTTAATAACCTTCTTCAATGATTCTGTCCTTACTGGAAACTGATCTCGACCTTCTGACATCTTGAAAACCAACCAGCCTTTTCACTATTAGATGTTATCTCTTTCCCATTAGTGGGCCTCCTACAGGCCAAGGCAGATGGAAGAAATACAATTTATTTATGATTGAGTGAATAATCAATTATTAGGGAGATCCATGTAATACTTCTTGCTATTCACCATGGTCATGTTCTGTTGAAAATGCCGGAAGTCACTTGCTTTCATGTGTTCACAAAGTGTTTGATGACAGTGGAGTGGTTCCAATAAATACAAGTGTTAGGAATGGATGGGCCGAAGTAAGTCTTGGCTTGAACAAGGCTGAGAATACCTCCATCATCAGTAACCAGGTTTCTGTGACATATTTAATCACCAGCAGAAATTGAGTTTTTCAGGCAGCTTCTTGGTTGAGTTATTCACAGATTCTTCTTTTTTTTTTTAATCTGGAAATACCTTGACATTTGAAAGATGTTAAAAGAATTGCGGATATAAGCAATGATCCATAGGATAATTTGTCTTTCACAAGATAAAATAAAAAGCTGTTATGTTGTCTCTCCTATCAAAGATCATTTATCAGCCTTTAATAAAACATTCTTCTGAGTATACTATCACTTATTATGGACATAATTAAATTCATTATATGGAGTATAATTTCCCCATAAAGAAAATGCATAAGTAGTTAAATCTTTTTCAATGAGTCAAGTAGCAGTATCCACAAGGGATTCCCTCTGAACCAAATTTGCCAAAATAAAAAGTGCCAGATATCTTAATTCAACAGAAACAATAATAATACCAAGCAAGGTGCAATTTGAAAACAATCTTGAAAGACACAGGTCCTCAAAAGCTTTGCTGACTCCAAAGCGCAAATTGGCAAGATGACCAAATGATCTCCCTGTGATCCAAGTTTTCTAATGGACAGGCTATGTTGGGACAGGGTTGGGGGGACCTCCTATCTGAGAATGGGAAGCACCAAGGCTTCAATAGCAAGTTAAGCCCCAAGTTGGGTTGTAAGGTTCAGGAAGCTCTGAGTGCCAAAGAAGGAAATCATGTCTGTGCTAGGCCAAGGGCAGCTGCCAACGTCATGGGATAAGCAAAGCTCCTGACCCAGGGAGATGAAAAATACTGCTTATTTTAAAGATGCAGGAAGAAAGTGGTACAACATTGTAAATCAGCTCTCCTTTAATTTATTTTTTAAATAAAGATGCAGGAATAAATAAATTATCAAAGTGAGATTGGAGAGTGAATAAAGATATTATGATAGACTGATAAACTCTAGAGTGGGACTGAAAAGAGAGGGATAAGATCGTGATACAATAGTGTGATACTGTAATTTATAATAGGAAATATATTCTTGGTCTTCATCTACTCTTCCTGCTCCTAAAACCCTTGGAATTCTCCAAGTGCTGCTCACAATAAATCTGGCTTTTGTTATGTTTATGAAATGATTCTGGCTCTCAATGACTAAGGATGGAGGCTGCCAGGAAAACCAACTGTGCAATTAAAGGATTGGAACCTTCAATCCCATCTCCCTGACCTCCTGGGAGGGCAGAAGGTCTGGAAGTTGAATCAGTCATCAATGACAGGTGACTTAATCAATCATGCAATCATGCCTATTCAATAAAGTCCCCATAAAAACTCAAAAGACAGGGTTCAGAGAGCTTTCAGCTTGGTGAACCGGAATGCTTTCATGTGCCCCCAGGACTATCCCTAAACTTTGCAAGCACAGAAGCCCCTTTGTTCAGGACCTCACTCTATGAATCTCTTCATTTGGCTGTGGATTTGTATCCTTTAATAGTCTGTGTTAAACAAGGAATCTAGTGAGTAGTTTCCTGAGTTCTGCAAGCCACTTTACCAAATTAATCAAGTCCAAGAAGGGGTGGTGGGAATCTGTGATGCACAGGTAACAACCAGGACTGGTCAGAAGTAGGGAGAGTCTTGTGGGACTGAGCCCTTAATCTGTGAAGTCTGACACTATCTCTGGGTAAACAGTGTTGAATTATGTTGAACTGTAGGACATTCAGCTAATGTCAGAGAATTGCTTGGTGGTATGGGGGCAAAACACATACACACTGTAATTGGCATCAAGTTTTGGTTTTTCTTTTTTTTTTTTGCTTTTTAGGGCCACACCCACAGCATATGGAGGTTCCCAGGCTAGGGGTCAAATCAGGGCTGCACCTGCTGGCCTATACCACAGCCACACCAGTTCCGAGCCATGTCTGCAACCTACACCACAGCTCATGGCAATGCTGGATCCTTAACCCACAGAGTGAGGCCAGGGATGGAACCCACATCCTCATGGATACTAGTCTATTCATTTTAGCTGAGCCACAAAGGGAACTCCCTGGATTCAGAATTTTTAACAGAAAACACACAGAACTACAGAAAACCTAATTTGTATCCTCACCACACCAGTAGATTGTAACAACAAAGCTACAGTCAGTGTTTATAGAAAACTCACTGCTCTCAGGCTCTGTACAAAGCCATATGTATGGACAATCTCAATCTCACAACTCTATGGAGAGCATGGTCATGATTCTCATCACATAGTTGGAAAAGCCATGTTATACCAGAGTGAAACAACTGGCCAGAGTCACTCTGACTTTAAGTGGTGGAGCTGGTCTTAGAACCAGCAGAGCTCTTGCTCATATCAACACACCACACTGCTTTTGACACAGAAGGAATACCCATAACTAGAAACAGAATGAAGATCCACACCCTGTGACAGGGCCACCAGGAGGAAAAAGATAAACAAGTGCAGCAACACCAAGATTGTAAGAGGCCAGTGATAAAGACAAAAATCATCCAGTGAAAGACAATTTCTAAGCAGATAGCAATCAACAAAGCTGCAGAGTTAGGCTCAGGGCTAAAGTCAAAGATTGGTCTGGAAACTTGCACTTAACAGCTTCCTAAACTTGAAATTCAAAGCAAAAATCCACAATCTGCCCCTAAAATTAAGAGTTAAGGCTGAGCATTCCCTTTGAGGCTCAGTGGTTAATGAACCCAACTGGAATCCATGAGGATGCAAGTTCACTCTCTGGCCTTGATCAGTAGGTTAAGGATCCGGTGTTGCCATGAGCTGTGGTGTGGGTCTTAGATGTGGGTCAGATCCTGCATTGCTGTGGCTATGGTGTAGGCTGGCAGCTGTAGCTCCGATTTGACCCCTAGCCTGGGAACATCCATATGCCTCAGGTGCAGCCTTAAAGAGCAAAAAAAAAAAAAAAAAAAAAAAGGTTAAGGCTGAAATAATCAGAATAACCTTAGGATTCCACCTTTCACATTTAGGAAAAGGATCTAGGAAGGATTACCCCAAATGAAGCCATATGCAGCCCTCAGAGTATGGGCAGTACCTGACCCAGAACAATATTTGCCAGACCTGAAGACCAAGACCAAGACCAAATGGCCATGTGAATAGTTGTGTGGATAACTACCAGAGAGAAGGTCTGCGGGGAGAAAACAAGTGGCTGTCCTGCTTCCTTGCCTGTTCTTCTAAGCTGTATGCCAGAGGGAATCAGTTCTACCCTCACAATGTCTTTTTTACCATCGGGAAGTGTTATGCCCACCATTCTAGATCAGCATCTCTCTAGGTGAATATCTCCAACCCCTGAATAGTCCACAGTCACATCTCATGCAAGGTCATTGCAGTCAAGTCTAGCATATCAATCTCCAAAAGGGTACCCAGCATGTAGGATTCTCCCGCACAATTTCCAGTCCCCTTGCCCACCCCTCAAATAAGACATTTGTTACTACTATTCAACTCAAAGGAGAATTTCTCCCTCCCACTTATTCTATAAAGGAGCTCATATTCTAGAACTAACCTTCATAAACTAGGTTAGTTTATTAAATAAAGGCCTTGGTTCCCAAACCTGACAAAGGCACCATCAAAAGCAGGGGATGAAGGAAGGACAAATGGAGGGAGGAAAAGAAGAGGAAGGAAGAGCAGGAGAGAAGAGGGGGAGGGAGGAGAGAGAAAGAGAGAAACAGAGAGGATGGGGAGAGGAAGCAAAGGAAGAAGAGGGGGAGAAAGCTGGGTGGTGGTTTCTCTCTCTTCCAAAAGGATCAGGGAAACACTAATTTAAAATCACCAGCAAGCAAGTAGTGTTTGTGCCAGTCATAGAAATCTAGTAAAATTTTAAAACTTATTTTTACAATGTAGCATATTCATAGAAAGTCCTCAGATACATGTAATTATTACATATATGCCAAGAAGGAACTCAGTGACATTCAGCATTATTTTTTTTCTTTTTGTCTTTTCATGGCTGCACCTGCAGCATATGGAGGTTCCCAGGCTAGGGGTCCAATCAGAGCTACAGCTGCTAACCTATGCCACAGCCACAGAAATGCAGGACCTGGGGCTCATATGTGACCTACACCACAGCTCAGGGCAACGCCAGATCCCTAACCAACTGAGCAAGGCCAGGAATCAAACCCATGACCTCATGGTTCCTAGTCAGATTTGTTTCTGGTGCACCATGATGGGAACTCCTAATATTAATGTTTACTTAATTTCTTTTTTTTTAATGGTACAGTATTTCTATCTTAGCCTAGTGGAAAGGATAAGCATATTTTTTGTGAAGCCTTAGTTTTATACCCATTAGAAACAAAATAGCAATGTCCCATTATTCCTAACTTTATTTAGCCTAGCTCTAGAAATGTCCACAGATAACTATTCAAGAAAAAATAACATGCAAAAATGGTGAAGGGGAAAAAAATTTTCAATATTTCCACATGACATGTTTGCATTCCTAGAAAATTCAAGGAAATTAACCAGAAAATGACTTGCTCAAAATTACAGATACGAATCTTCAAAAATCAATAATTTTTGCTTACACTGGCACCAGGCAGCTTAAAAATAAAAAATCGGGGGGGGGGGAATGCTACTTGCAATAGTAATATAAAAAGTTAAATTCCTTTATATTCATTTAACTTGAGAGGTAGAATGCTTAAAGAAAACTGAGAAACTGATGAAATTTGAATAAAGCAAATGATCTTCCCTGCTCCAAAGGAAAATTTCCAACTTCCTCTGAGAGAAAGAGGAGGAAGCAGAGGCCTGGGCATGATGGGGGACAGGGGGTTTGGCCACAGGCTTAAAAGAGACAATTAAGGGCATAGAGATGGTTCAGATGGTAAAGATGACTATATGCCCTATGTTGACATAAATGAATCCAATAGCTTCTAAGACCTATTGGAATACTTTCTAGAATGGGGCAAATACAGAGTAAATCTCATCTAGAGAAATAAGGAATAACACTTGTTCTTCAAAGAAATGATAGTGAATCCACCCTATTGGATTGTAAACTATAAAGCTGCCGCCATCAAAACTGGAGGAGTTGTATTAAAAAACAAGTGTCACTGGGCTGCCATACACTTCAGAAACATAATTCAAACTATGGAAGGATTGTAACAAAGTATATATTAGATACAATACAAAAGTGAAAAAGTAACTACTGTTAAATGTCAACTCAAATAAAAATGATTTATTTTCACCCTGGGTCCTGATGATACAAAATAAATTTCAAACAGGCAACAGATTATGTATCAGAACGACCAGAATTATATTAGAAATGAAAAATGAAGATGAGAGCATGGTCTTACTACTAAGAAATAAAAGAGGAAAAATCAACAGGTGGGAAAATAAATTAAAAGTAATGTAGAAATATGACAAACAGAACTGATAAATCTTTCACTACCCAAAATAGTGCATAGAAAGAACTGAGATAAATCTATACAAAAAGTCCAAATTCAATTCCTTAAGTGGGCCAGAGAAGATGGTCCACTTAACCCAAAGGATATCTACATAGGAAAAATAAAGAGAAATGTACCATTCCTGTTCCTCACAGCAAAAGCAACCAAAATAACTTTAATATAATTCTAAACACATTAAGCTAAAATAAGTACAAGTGGGAAAATTCAATGCAAACAAGTAGTGATGGTAGATTATTGTTGCATCCTTTCACTAGCAGCAAAGGGGAACTCCTCCCACATGATATCCTGGAGTGCTTATGGCTGTTTCCTGGTGGCCATGTGCCACCTCTATCGGAAGCCGAGGCAAATCCATAGAAACAGAGAGTGGACTGGTAGTTGCCTAGGGCTGTGAAGGTTGGGGGAAGGGGGTGGGGAGTGACAGCTAAAGAGTACAAGGTTTCTTTTGAAAGTAACACAAGTATTCTAAAATTGTGATGCTTGCATAACTCTGTGAATATATAAAGTCACTGAATTATACACTTTCAAGGGTGAATTGCATGGTATGTGAACTATGGATCAATAAAGCTGTTCAAAACCACATACACACCCCATTAATAAGACCCTACCTCTGACCCAGATATGCGGAGGCCTGCGGCCAAATTTAATTTGACTTAGGAAAATCAAAAGCTGACAGGATGGTTCTTGTAGCCCAGTCTTTTGGAACAAGTCCCTGCCTGCTAAACATATTACAACTTCTAAATGGAGACCTTGGGTAGAGTTCTCAGCTCTCTTCTCCCACCCTTGCTTAGTCCTGATAGTCCTATCATTTCTTCTTTTTTCTTATTTAAAATCAGTCTAATTCTCTAGAAAAATGGGACCAGCACTAGCTTGTCTTCCCTCCCAACAATTCTGCTAAAAACACACATCTCAATTCAATGTTCAGACCTCAGGTTATGCTCTTCACAACAGGAATGAGACATCTAAGAAAGAGGAAAGCTGTCCTGTATAACTGAGCATAAATCATTGGAAAAGCAGATGGAGAGATCTGGAATGAAGGGACTGAGGAGATGGAGAGGAAAGGGTGATTGAGATGGGAGAATGCTATCTATCCTCATAATGATTCCAAAGGACCCTCCACTTTTCATGATGTCTACCAAAGCTGCAACATGCCTGGCATGATTGCATGACTTACAGAACCAATGAGGTGGCTAAGTCTGCCATTAAAGGTGCCATGGGGGAAGATTCCAAGGTGGCCTGCCCAGCTTAAGATGGGACCCTGGGACAGGGGAGATCCTGGGATCATGAGTCTGAGATGCTCAAAGAAGTTTTGAAAAGGGCTTTCAGCTTCTTTAAGCCATGCAACATTGGGGGAGTATTAGTGGTGTCCCAAGTCATTTTACTCTGAATGTAAGAAACCTATTGAAGCACCCGTGTGACCATGGACACCTGAACAAAGCACTAAATCACACTGCAGCAGCATTAGGCTCAGGTACTATCCTCTCGGTCAGCCACCAACCCTCTTCTTCCTGCAGCCAGACTCTTGAGTGGAAATGCAACTCTAGCCTTTAAAACTCCACTCGGGGATCCAGAATAGCCAAAACAACATATTTTTCTCTGTCATAGGACTCATAATTCTTAATTTCAAAACTTACCACAAAACTACAATAATCAAGACTGTGATCATGGCATAAGGATAGACTTACACATAAATGGAGTAAGATGTAGAGTATAGAAAAAAACTCCCACATTTATGGTCAATTAATTTTTTACAAGGGTTCCAAGACCACCAAGGGGAAAGACTGCCATTTCAACAAATGGTATTGAGATCGCTGGATATCCACATGTAAAAGAATGAAGTTGGACCTCTACCTAACATCATACACAAAAGTTCATTGAAAATACATCATCAACCTAAATGTAAGAGCATCAACTTTTAAAACTCTTTAAAGAAAGTATAGGACAAGATCTTTTTTTTTCCCCTATTTTATTTTATTTTTTTTAATTATTTTCCTACTGTACAGCAAGGGGGTCAGGTCATCCTTAGATGTATACATTGCAGTTACAGTTTTTTCCCCCACCCTTTCTTCTGTTGCGACATGAGTATCTAGACATAGTTCTCAATGCTATTCAGCAGGATCTCCTTATAAATCTATTCTAGGTTGTGTCTGATAAGCCCAAGCTCCCGATCCCTCCCACTCCCTCGCTTTCCCATCAGGCAGCCACAAATCTTTTCTCTAAGTCCATGAGTTTCTTTTCTGAGGAGATGTTCATTTGTGCTGGATATTAGATTCCAGTTATAAGTGATATCATATGGTATTTGTCTTTGTCTTTCTGGCTCATTTCACTCAGGATGAGATTCTCTAGTTCCATCCATGTTGCTGCAAATGGCATGATGTCATTCTTTTTTATGGCTGAGTAGTATTCCATTGTGTATATATACCACCACTTCCGAATCCAATCATCTGTCGATGGACATTTGGATTGTTTCCATGTCCTGGCTATTGTGAATAGGGCTGCAATGAACATGCGGGTGCATGTGTTTCTTTTAAGTAGAGTTTTGTCCGGATAGATGCCCAAGAGTGGGATTGCAGGGTCATATGGAAGTTCTATGTATAGATTTCCAAGGTATCTTCAAACTGTTCTCCATAGTGGCTGTACTAGTTTACATTCCCACCAGCAGTGCAGGAGGGTTCCCTTTTCTCCACAGTCCCTCCAGCACTTGTTATTTGTGGATTTATTAATGATGGCCATTCTGACTGGTGTGAGGTGGTATCTCATGGTAGTTTTGATTTGCATTTCTCTTATAATCAGCGATGTTGAGCATTTTTTCATGTGTTTGTTGGCCATCTGTATATCCTCCTTGGAGAAATGTCTATTCAGGTCTTTTGCCCATTTTTCCATTGGGTGATTGGCTTTTTTGCTGTTGAGTTGTATAAGTTGCTTGTATATTCTAGAGATTAAGCCCTTGTCAGTTGCATCATTTGAAACTATTTTCTCCCATTCTGTAAGTTGTCTTTTTGTTTTCTTTTTGGTTTCCTTTGCTGTGCAAAAGCTTTTCAGTTTGATGAGGTCCCTTGGGTTTATTTTTGCTCTAATTTCTATTGCTTTGGGAGACTGACCTGAGAAAATATTCATGATGTTGATGTCAGAGAGTGTTTTGCCTATGTTTTTTCTAGGAGTTTGATGGTGTCCAGGACAAGATCTTCATAAACTTGGGTTAGGAAATGGTTATTTAGATATGACTCCAAAAGCAGAGACCGCAAAAGGAAAAAACAGATAAACATCTTAAAATTAAAAACATTTGTGCTTCACAGAAAAGAAAATCATGGGCTTGGAGAATAGACTTGTGGCTGCCTGATGGGAAAGGGAGGGAGTGGAAGGGATCGGGAGCTGGGGGCTATCAGATACAACTTAGAATAGATTTCCAAGGAGATCCTGCTGAATAGCATTGAGAACTATGTCTGGATACTCATATTGCAACAGAACAAAGGGTCGGGGAAAAAACTTATACATGTAAGAATAACTGGATCCCCATGCTGTACAGTGGGAAAAAATAATATAAAATGAAAAAACATTTGTGCTTCAGAGGATACCATCAGGAAAGAGATAAAACCCACAGAATAGAAGAAAATATTTGCAAAATATATATTCAGTAAGGAACTTATATCCATCATACATAAAGAACTCAAAACTTAACAATAAAAAGACAAATCAATTTTAAAATGAGCGAAGGAAACAATGATATACCAGATATAACTATTAGAATGCCAAAATATTGATATCACCAAATGTCAGCATGGATATGGAACAATAGGAACTCTTGTTTGTTGCTGGTAGGAATGCAAAATGGTACAGCCACTTTGGAAGATCTAGTGACTATATGACTTTCCAGAAAAGGCAAAAACTATGGAGAGTAAAAAGATCAATGATTACCAGGAGTTAGGGAAGGCAAGAAGGATGAATGGGTGGAGCATGAAGGGCTTTTAGGACAGTGAAACAATTCTGTATGACAGACACTGTAATAGTGAATACATTATATGTCTGTCAAAACCCATAGAATGTTGGAGTTCCTGTTGTAGCTCAGCAGTTAATGAACCCGACTAACATCCATGAGGACACCAGTTCAATCCCTGGCCTTGCTCCATGGGTTAAGGATCTGGCATTGTCATGAGCTGTGGTGCAGGGCAAAGACTCGGCTCAGATCCTACATTGCTGTGGCTCTGGCATAGGCTGGCAGATGTACCTCCAATTGGACACCTAGCCTGGGAACCTGCATATACCATGGGTGTGGCCCTAATAAGACCAAAATAAAAAAAGAAAAAACAGACAATGTACAACCCCAAGAGTGAATCTTAAATTATGGTCTTTGGGTGATAATGATGTGTTAATGTAGATTCATCAATTGTAAAAAAGGTACCACTGTGATGCAGGATGTTGATAGATGGAGAGGCTATGCCAGAACGGGAGCAGGGGTTATGTGGGAACTCTCCTACTTTCCACTCAATTTTGCTGTGAACTTAAAAGTGCTCTAAAAAAATCTGTTTAAAAATGATAATGGGCAAAGGATTGGAACTAACATTTCTCCAAAGATGACATACAAATGGTCAATAAGCATAAGAAGAGACACTCCATATCATCAACCATTAGGGTAATACAAACCAAACCACAATGAGACACCAATCCACATCCACTAGAATGGCTAAAATAAAAAACACAGACAATAGCAAGTGTTGATGAGGAAGTAGAGACATTGAGACTCCAATACACTGTGGGCAAGAAGATGAAATAATGCTTTTGGAAACTTGGGGAAAACAGTTTGGCAGTTCTTTAAATGAGTTAACCGAAGTTACCACATGACCCAGCAGTTCCACCTCTAGAGAGAATTAAAAACATATGTCCACACAAAAACTTGCACATGAATGTTCATAACAGTATTATTCAAAGTAGTCAAAAAATGGGAACAACCCAAGTGTCTATCAACTGATGAATTGATAGAGAAGGTTATACACACATAGAGAATATTATTCAGCAATTTTAAAAAGGGACAAACTTCTGATACTTACTACAACATGCGTAAATCCTAAAAATGTCATGCTGAGTAAGAGAAGCTACATACAAGAGGCCCCAGAGAGTATGATTCCATTCACATGAAATGTCCAGAATAGGCAAATCGACAGAAATGGAAAAAAGATCAGTGGTTCCCTGGAACAGAGGAAGGGGGAATAGGGAATGACTACTAATGAGTTCAGGGGTTATTTGGAGATGATGAAAATATTGTAAAATGAGTTAGTGTTGATAGCTGGACAATTCTGTAAGCACATAAAAGCCACTGATTCATATACTCTAAGTGTGTGAATTTTATGACATGCAAATTATATCTCAATAAATCGGTTATTTAAGAAACAAAAACAAGCAAATTAAAACTCCAATGGAGGCCCAATTCTGCCCAGACGAATCCCAGCCCAGAGCACATCTTTGCTCCTTCCGTCAACACTTACATCTTCTACATTCCTTGGGATATTTAAAAAACTATTTCTTGATGTTGCTACAATGTTTTAAAAAGAAAATAAGCTCAGTATCTTCATTCCACCCAGCACCAGGGAGCAATAAAGTATATTCACAGAAATGACGATGGCACAGAAACCAGAATTATGATTATGTAATGCCATATTTCAGCCGAGTTTATTACAGCATATATTTATATCTTTTCTTATTTGTTTATTTATTATTTATATATATATATATATATTTATTTTCCAAGTGTACAGCAAGGGCATCAAATTATCCTTACATGTATACATTACAATTACATTTTTCCCCCACCCTTTGTTCTGTTGCAACATGAGTATCTAGACAAAGTTCTCAATGCTACTCAGCAGGATCTCCTTGTAAATCTATTCTAAGTTGTGTCTGATAAGCCCAAGTTCCTGATCCCTCCCACTCCCTCGCTTTCCCATCAGGCAGCCACAAATCTTTTCTCTAAGTCCATGAGTTTCTTTTCTGAGGAGATGTTCATTTGTGCTGGATATTAGATTCCAGTTATAAGTGATATCATATGGTATTTGTCTTTGTCTTTCTGGCTCATTTCACTCAGGATGAGATTCTCTAGTTCCATCCATGTTGCTGCAAATGGCATTATGTCATTCTTTTTTATGGCTGAGTAGTATTCCATTGTGTATATATACCACTTCTTCCGAATCCAATCCTCTGTTGATGGACATGTGGATTGTTTCCATGTCCTGGCTATTGTGAAGAGTGCTGCAATGAACATGCGGGTGCATGTGTTTCTTTTAAGTAGAGTTTTGTCCGGATAGATGCCCAAGAGTTTGATTGTGGGGTCATATGGAAGTTCTATGTATAGATTTCCAAGGTATCTCCAAACTGTTCTCCATAGTGGCTGTACCAGTTTACATTCCCACCAACAGTGCAGGAGGGTTCCCTTTTCTTCACAGCCCCTCCAGCACTTGTTCTTTGTGGATTTATTAATGATGGCCATTCTGACTGGTGTGAGGTGGTACCTCATGGTAGTTTTGATTTGCATTTCTCTTATAATCAACGAAGTTGAGCATGTTTTCATGTGTTTGCTGGCCATCTGTATATCTCCTTGGAGAACAGTCTATTCAGGTCTTTTGCCCATTTTTCCATTGGGTGATTGGCTTTCTTGCTGTTGGGTTGTATAAGTTGCTTATATATTCTAGAGATTAAGCTGTTGTCGGTTGCATCATTTGAAACTATTTTCTCTCATTCTGTAAGTTGTCTTTTTGTTTTCTTTTTGGTTTCCTTTGCTGTGCAAAAGCTTTTCAGTTTGATTAGGACCCATGGGTTTATTTTTGCTCTAATTTCTATTGCTTTGGGAGACTGACCTGAGAAAATATTCATGATGTTGATGTCAGAGAGTGTTTTGCCTATGTTCTCTTCTAGGAGTTTGATGGTGTCCTGTTCTATATTCAAGTCTTTCAGCCATTTTGAGTTTATTTTTGTGCATGGTGTGAGGGTTTGGTCTAGTCTCATTGCTTTGAATGCAGCTGTCCAGGTTTCCCAGCAACGCTTGCTGAATAGACTTTCTTTTTCCCATGTTATGTTCTTGCCTCCCTTGTCAAAGATTAATTGACCACAGGTGTCAGGGTTTATTTCCGGGTTCTCTATTGTGTTCCATTGGTCTGTCTGTCTGTTTTGATACCAGTACCACACTGTTTTGATGACTGTGGCTTTGTAGTATTTCTTGAAGTCTGGGAGAGTTATGCCTCCCGCTTGGTTTTTGTTTCTCAGGATTGCTTTGGCGATTCTGGGTCTTTTGTGGTTCCATATAAATGTTTGGATTGTTTGTTCTAGTTCTGTGAAAAATGTCATGGGTAATTTGATCGGGATTGCAATGAATCTGTAGATTGCTATGGGTAGTATGGCCATTTTTACAATATTGATTTTTCCAATCCAGGAAATTGGAACATCTTTCCATTTCTTTATATCTTCTTTGATTTCTTTGATGAAAGTTTTATAGTTCTTGGCATATAGGTCCTTTACCTCCTTGGTCAGGTGTATTCCGAGGTATTTGATTTTGTTTGGTGCAATTTTAAAAGGTATCATACTTTTGTATTCCTTTTCTAATGTTTCATTGCTGGTATACAGAAATGCAACTGACTTCTGAATGTTACTCTTATATCCTGCCACTTTGCTGAATTTATTAATCAGTTCAAGGGGTTTTGGGGTTGAGTCCTTACGGTTTTCTAGGTATAGAATCATGTCATCTGCATACAGTGACAGTTTGATCTCTGCTCTTCCTATATGGATGCCTTTACTTCTTTTGTTTGTCTCATTGCTGTGGCTAAGACTTCCAAAACAATGTTGAAGAGCAGTGGTGAGAGTGGGCATCCCTGTCTTGTTCCAGATTTGAGGGAGAAGGCTTTCAGTTTTTCCCCCTTGAGTATTATATTTGCTGTGGGTTTATCATAAATGGCTTTGATTATATTCAGGAATGTTCCCTCTATACCCACTTTGGCGAGGGTCTTGATCATGAATGGATGTTGGACTTTGTCAAATGCTTTTTCTGCAACTATTGAGATGATCATATGATTTTTGACTTTTTTTTGTGAATGTGGTGTATGATGCTGATTGTTTTGCGTATGTTGAACCATCCTTGTGAACCTGGGATGAACCCTACCTGGTCATGGTGTATAATTTTTTTGATATGTTGTTGGATTCGGTTGGCTAAGATTTGGTTGAGAATTTTTGCATCTATACTCATCAATGATATTGGCTGATAGTTTTCTTTTGTGGTGGTATCTCTGTCTGGTTTTGGAATGAGGGTGATGGTGGCCTCATAGAATGTCTTTGGGAGTATTCCTTCTTCTTCAACCTTTTGAAAGAGTTTAAGGAGGATGGGCACCAATTCCTCTTTATATGTTTGATAGAATTCACCTGTAAAACCATCTGGTCCTCGGCTTTTAATTGTAGGGAGTGATTTTATGACCTCTTCCATTTCATTTCTAGTGATGGGTCTGTTCAGTTGGTCTGTTTCTTCTTGATTCAGTTTTGGCAGGCTGTAAGATTCTAGAAAATTGTCCATTTCTTCCAGATTGTCAAACTTGTTGCCATATAGTTGTTCATAGTATTCTCTTATGGTTTTTTGTATTTCTGCAGTATCCGTTGTGATTTCTCCTTTTTCATTTATAATTTTGTGTATTTGGGTTCTTTCTCTCCTCTTTTTAGTGAGTCTGGCCAGGGGTTTATCAATTTTGTTCACCGTTTCAAAGAACCAGCTCTTGGTTTTATTAATTTTCTCTATTGTTTTTTGAATCTCTATTTTATTGACTTCTTCTTTGATCTTTATAATTTCCTTCCTTCTGCTGACTTTAGGTCTTTTTGGTTCTTCTTTTTCTAATTTGTTTAGGTGGAGGGTTAAGTTGTCCATTTGGGATTTTTCTTCTTTTTTGAGAAAGGCCTGTATTGCTATAAATTTCCCTCTGAGCACTGCTTTCGCAGCTTCCCAAGATTTTGAGAGGTTGTGTCTTCATTATCGTTTGTTTCAAGGTATTTTTAAATTTCCTTCTTGATTTCTTCATTGACCCATTGGTTTTTTAGTAGCATGTTGTTTAGTGTCCATGTAGTAGGTTTTTTCTCTTTGCTTTTCCCATGGTTGATTTCTAAGTTCATGGCATTGTGGTCAGAGAAGATACTTGAGATAATTTCTATGCTCCTAAATTTATTGAGCTTTGTGTCCCAATATGTGGTTGATTCTTGAGACTGTTCCATGAGCATTTGAGAAGAATGTGTATTCTGATTTTTTTGGATGTAGTGTCCTGAAGATATCAATGAAGTCTAATTTTTCTATTGTTTCCTTTAGGACCTCTGTTGCTTTATTGGTTTTCTGTCTAGAGGATCTGTCCATTGATGTGAGGGGGGTATTAAGGTCTCCTACTATGATTGTATTCCCATCAATATCTCCCTTTATGTCTGCTATATTTGGGGCATATATGTTGATGATAGTAACATCCTCTCCTTGGATGGATCCCTAAATCATTAAGTAGTGTCCTTCTTTGTCTTTCTTAATGTCTTTTGTTTTAAAGTCTATTTTGTCTGATATGAGTGTTGTGACTCCTGCTTTTCTGTCACGTTTATTGCCATGAAATATTTTTCCCCACCCTTTCACTTTCAATCTATATGTATCCTTTATCCTAAGGTGAGTTTCTTGTAGGTAGCATATTGAAGGTTTTTGCCTTTTTATCCACTCAGCCACTCTGTGTCTTTTGATTGGGGCATTCAGTCCATTGATATTTAAGGTGATAATTGATAGATGATTATTTATTGCCATTTTGAACCTCGTGTTCCAGTTGATTCTATGATTCTCCATTCTTCCTTTCTTTCTTTTTATTTTTGGTTGGATAGTCTCCTGTTATTATCTGTTTGAGTGTTTTTTTTTTCACTTTTTTGCGAATGCAGTGTTAGGTTTTGGCTTGTGGTTGCCCTGTTTTTTAAGTATGCCAACCCCTTCCCATAATTGTGTGTTTTAGCCTGATGGTCCTATAAGTTCAAACACTTCATTACTATATTAAAATTAAGAAGAGAAACATACAAACAAACAAAAAGGGTCTATTTATTTCCTAACATCCCTTGCCCACATTTTATGATTTTGATGACTCTTTTTTATTTTTTTCTTTTTAATTTTATTTTGTTTGAAGCATGTTCATGATTAAATCTGTATGCTGGCTTATTTGAGTGACTGCTCTCTGATTGTGGTTTCCTCAGTCCTAGTTCTTCCTCTTCTTCTTCTTCGTTTTTCACTTCTGTTTTCTTCCCATTCCTTCCTTTCTTTTTGGTTTAGAGAAGCCCTTTCAGTATTTCTTTTAGCCTGGGTTTTGTGTTGCTGTATTTTTGTTTGTTGGAAAAAATTTTTATTTCCCCTTCTATTTTAAATGATATTCTTGCTGGATAGAGTATTCTAGGTTGCATTTTTTTCCTTTTAGCACTTTAAATATCTCTTGCCATTCCCTCCTGGCCTGTAGCGTTTCTGTAGAGAAATCAGGTGATAATCTTATGGGGGTTCCCTTGTGGGTAACATTCTGCTTTTCTCTTGCTGCCTTTAGGATCCTCCCTTTATCACTAACTTTTGCCATCTTTATTATATTGTGTCTTGGTGTGGGTCTATTTGGGTTCAATTTGTTTGGGGCCCTCTGTGCTTCCTGTTTCGTGAACTCAGTATCCTTTAGATTTGGGACATTTCCAGCAATAATTTCTTCAAATATATTTTCCATTCCCTTATCTTTTTCTACTCCTTCTGGAATTCCTATTATGCATAGATTGGCCTGCTTTATATTATCCCATAGGTCTCTTATATTGCTTTCATGTTTTTTTTGATTTGGTTTTCTGTCTGCTGACCTGATTGGGTGATTTCCATTATTCTATATTCCATATCACTGATTTGTTCTGCATTATTCATGCTGGTTTTTACTGCCATTAGTTCAGTTTGCATCTCTGCAAATGAATGTTCTAGTTTTTCATGGCTCCTCCTTATATTTTCTAGTTCCTTTCTGAGGGTATCTCCTTTACTGTTCATATCTTCTCTTAATTCCTTCAGTATTTTCCCTATTTCTCTTTTGAACTCTAGGTCTGTCAGACTGCAGATATCTGTTTCATTGTTGACTGTGTTAGGTGAGTTCTCCTGTTGGTTTGACTGGGGGTGGTTTCTCAGCTTCTTCATCTTGCTTGTTGTTTTCTTTCTCCTGAGGGAGTTGTACTCTCCTTGACCAGGCAGTGTTTGCCTTGTCACTGCCGTGGAATATTTCCTGAGGGCTGGTGTTGTTGGTCAGTCTTTTTTGAGGCAGTATTGCTTTTCTGGAGTGTTGATGGGGCTAACAAGGTCTCTTTGAAGCAAAGGAGGACTTCCTGAGGGAAGACAGGACTGGGATGTCCACACCACGATGGTAGCAGATTTCACTCGGTCAGTCAGAGCTTGCTCTGGTGTTTTTAGGCTGTGGGGTTCTTGCAGAGGGTTGTTGGTGTTGGAAAGCTGTTCCTCAGGAGTGCAGCACCCCCTGAGGTCTGGAGCAGCTGTCTGGGTCACTGAGAACCCAGGAGGCTCTTCCCTAGGGCAGCCCAACTCAGAAGGACGAACTGAGAATGTAGGCAGATCTTTTCACAGTATGGCCAAGCTTGTTGTAGCTTTTCTGGGCTGCATGGGGCCCTGCAGAGAGCTGGCATTCCTACGCAGCCATTCTGCAAGAGTTTGGCTCCCCCCAAGAGCTGCGGCAGCTATCTGGGCCACTCTGAACCCAAGAGGCTCCTCCCCAGGGCAGCCTGACTCAGAAAGACTCTCCGAGAAGTAGGCAGATCTTTTCATGGCCCGGCCAGACTTGTTGTAGCTTTTCTGGGGTTTGGGGTCTCCTGCCGAGAGCTGGACGTCCTGTGCTGTTGTTCTGCGGAAGTGCATCTCCTAACAAGAGCTGGAGTGGCTAATTGGGCTGCTGTGAAGCCAGGAGGCTCCTCCCCAGGGCAGCCTGACTCAGAAAGACCATCTGAGATCTTTTGACGACCGGCCAGGCTTGTTGCAGCTTTTCTGGACTGCAGGAGTTCCTTCCTGGAGATGGCAGTCCTATGCAGCTGATCCACTAGAGCTTGGCACCCCCTGAGGGCTTGGGCGGCTAGCTGGGCCACTGCCAACCCAAGAGGCTCCTCCCCAGGTCAGCCCGACGCAGAAAGACCGTCAGAGAATTAGGCAGATCTTGTTGCGGCCTGGCCAGGCTGGTTGTAGCATATCTTGGCTGCAGGGGGTCCTGACTGGTGCTGGCAGTCCTATGTAGCTGATCCGCAAGAGCTCGGCACCCCCTGAGGGCTTGCGTGGCTTGCTGGGCCACTGCCAACCCAAGAGGCTCCTTCCCAGGGCAGCCCCACTCAGAAAGACTGTCCGAAAATTAGGCAGATATTTTCATGGCCCAGTGAGCCTTGTTGTAGCTTTTCTGGGCTTCAGGTCTTTTCTCAGGGGCTGGTGGTGTTTGGTGCTGCTCTGCAGGGGTGTAGCCCCTCCAAAGGGCAAGTAGGCCTGTGCAGGGATAGCCGCTGCGGTGGTAGGATTCAGGCAATTGTTGAGGCCAGCCCTTCCTGACAGCAGGCAGCCCCAGGTCCAGCGAGTGCATACAGGGTGGTGGGGGTGGGGGGAGGGGATGCACTGGGAAGCACAGTGTTCTGACAGCTAGCGGGCCAGTAAGCTTGCTGTGGTGTGGGGAGTATTCTATGGGGACCCACCCCTTCTTCTCTCCCCTCCCCAGCACGGGCACAGACCAGGCTCTTCTCCCAGGTTCCCTCTGATGTGGCTTTCCACTTCCCCACCCCTAGAGTATTGCTCCCTTCCCCTGTGACAGCTTTGTTTTCTAGTCTCCCAGGCAGTCTCTGCCCCATTAAACATGAAAGACTGGTTTCTAGACCTCCCAAGCAGTCTCTGCTCCACCCCACCCCACCAGCCCTTTCCTGGGAACTAACCTCTGGTGCCAAGGTCTCGGTGCCCAGCCCCCACCCAGGTGTCTCAATTTTTGGTGACTGTGCCCGTAGTTCAGATGTTCCGTTCAGTTCTCGATCTGCTTTTCAGAACTCCAACTTACTGCTACATTCTTCTCTGCATCTGGAGATTCCTCCCCTTCATTTGATCTTTCCCATGAGTAGGTGGCTTTCCAGGGTGCATGATCCCTTTCTCCTCCAGAGTTCCCTTTCAGGAGTGCCCGTCCATCTCAGATTCACCTTCTCTCACTCTCCTCTTTTCTCTTGTTTTACCTAGTAATGTCACAAAATTCTTGCCATTGTTGGAGTCTAGGTTCTTCTGCCAGCGATTGGTTGCTGTTCTGTGCAAGTCATTTATCCTGTAGATGTGTTTTGTGTGTGTGTGTTTGTGGGAGAGGGCGAGCGTGTCCCTCTACTCTTCCGCCATATTGTTATCTCCCTCTTTCCTATTAAAAAGGAATGTATCTGAAGGTTCTTGTAAATAAGTGAGTTACTATGTTGACTATATGAATCTGTTTGCCAAAATTATATCGAAAACCTACACCTTCTGTAATATCACTGTTATATAAAGTGACGTGTTTCTGGGTGAGTTTGTAACTTTATTTCTTAGATTTCCTTTCCCTGGGAAATTATTCACTCTATCACTAAAAATTCATTTGACAATTTCAAATATGGCAAAGCTAAAACTGGTTGATTTTCAGTTGTCATTTCAGTGCTTATTCTAAGCTTCTCTCACCTTTCAATCCTGTGAATGTAACCCTTGAATTATTTACTTGTGCTCACTGAGTCTTGGCTTGCACAAGGTCCCCTCAACAGAGTGTACATCGCACTTTCATTATTCACCTCAAACAACATTCACAAACGTTCTTCCTTCAAACAGTCTAAAGAGTTTTTATTGTGCAATCTCCCAAATTATGTAAGTTTTTTCATTTCTGATTTCAGATGTTTTATGCTGCCTTTCGTCCTTACCATCACTGTGTCATTTCTTGCCTGCCTCCTGTGGGCAGAGCACAGAGTGAATCACTCACTTGACATGTGTTATTTCATTTAATTTTCATAGCAAGCCCATCAAATAGGAATCATCAGAGCTTATTGAGCCAAGGCATAGAGAGGTGTTAAGTTGCTCCAAAACAGCTCATCACGAGTGGCAGAATCAAGGTTCCTACCACAGTGCACAAGACTCTGAAGTCAGAGCTCTTCCCTTCTATTAAACATCCTCACATCCCTATATCCCTCCCTTAGAAGTGCTTAAATTACAAAGAACAAAACACCTCCTGCACAGAACTCTGAAGCAAATGTTCTGTTCAGTCAAGTTCATTAGCTGGTTGTCAGGAGAAATCCCCAGAAAATGCCTGTTATCTGTGCTTTCAGTCAGTAAATGTTGAAAACTCTGCATCTGTGAACTCTTTGTCCTTCTTCTCTCCTTGCCAACCAGCTCAGTATTCTGCTGCCAACACAACCTTTCTCTCCTCTCCCTGTAACTTGATACCCCATGCTTCATTCACACTGGATTCCAAATCAATAGTAAATTTTTAGCCAATTGAAAATCCAGACTACTTCCCACTCCTGCTTGGCACTCACTTCCCATCTCCCTCTGGCTGTCTTCTATTCCCATGACCATCAAATTGAGTTTTCACCTATTATCTCTGCTCATGCTCTGTTATTTCAGGTCTGAGCAAAGCAATGGAGACAGTTCCTTTCTTTCAGCGTTGGTGCTCTCTAGGAGGTTAATGTGGCAATATTTGTAATGATTATGAAAAGGAGGCTTTACTTTGATGCTTCCCACCTGTAGCTACAGTTCTGGCTTTATTTTTATGGCCTGATTTTTGGCATCTGGGAATATGATTCTAAGACTACAAAATATTTCAGTGGCAAAGGGAAAGATTCTAATATTCAACCTCTGCAGTAATAATAGCTTCTATTTAAGCTCCTACCATGTGTTAGGCATTATTCAGGGTAAACTGTATTAGATGTATGACACATTAATTTATCCACATGACAACCCTGTGAATTCTGTTAGTCCCATTTACAGATGAGGAAATTGAGACAGAGGGAGTTAAGAAATTGACTCATCATTATCAGCTTAAAAGTGGCAGCCTCAGGATTCCAACCCAGGCAGTCTAACTCTAGTAATGTTTATTCATTCTGCATCTCTGCCCAATGGTGGATGAATCCTGGAAAGAGCTCTGTATCTGAAGCTAGGAAACTGGAATGCGTCCTGGCCCTGCCACTTATTAGAGGGGAGAGGGCACTCAATTTTCCTATTTGTAAAATAAGGACAAGCTGGGCTGATGTGATATTCAGTGAGAGTGGTGCACATGAAAGTGCTTTGTGAGCTACAAAGCAAAGGCTAGAGGTGGCATCATGAGCATTGTCTCCTCATATTACTCTCCTTGAGATGCAGCCTCGGTTCATTTAGATTTGATTCAAAGCACATGATGTGTCTGCAAGGTGCTGGCATTAATAACCATCTAATATTTTGTCATGCTAGTGGGTTGCTTTGTCACCATTTCTCCTCTATCCAAATTATGAAAATGCCCAGGTTTTGCCCCTTTGAAAGAACATAAAATATTGGCAGATTTCTGAAATTAGGCTTCAATTGATATTGGAGTTCCATTTTAAAAGACCTACTGACACCAAAGTCCAGTTTGTTGAGGAGCCCCAGGCCCCCCATACATGCAGGGAGTGATGCTTAGGAAGAGCCTCCAAGGGTTGTGGGTTCTTGGAAGGTATAGGGTCTGCCCCTGCTCAATTTTCTGTGCCAAGTTCCTGAGCAGCTTGATTTCTAGGGAAAATACCTAATTGCTGGTGTGGCAATATCTTAGGTAGGAAACAGCAAGGCATAGTGGAAGGAACACAGGGAGATTTGGGTCCTGTTGAATGCTGGCTCCTCACAATATCACCAGATTCCCTGCAGTTAAGACCAGGCTGAGTTTATTGCTTGCCTCAGTCAAGCAAGCACCACCTAGATGGAGTTTTAACTTCTCAGAGCAAGGAGAGTGAAGTTGGGACATTTAGGAGGCTTTGAAGAAGCCTTAACTAGGACTGGATGAGGATCAGCTATAATAGTTTAAGACTAGTGAACACAGTAAGCCAAGAGGGGTCGTGGAGCCATTTGATGCTATATTGGTAAAACCAGGCAGTTTGAAGTAGGTTTTGGGAAGTCTCTGGAGTGAATAACAATGTCATTTGCAACTTTTATCTTCCTGGCCAAGAGTTTCCTGGGAGAGCAGAGCATGTTGATGAAGACAGTGAAATAGTAGTTTTGTCAGTGAAGTCAGCAGAACTGTCCCACTAGTGTAGACAGTGAGCCATGATGGTGTAGACAGTTTTTAGCTCTCAGCCTGACCCCTGGTGGGAGCTTACCAGATGTGTGACCTAGGTCATTATCTGTGAAATGGTGATGCTCATACTGACTTTACAAGATATGTTTGAGGATTGAATCATAGGATACATATAAAATACCTTGAACAGAATAAGTACTCAACTACTAGCAAGTTTCTGAACCTTCAGAAATAACATCTGCAATCACTGTGAAGATCTTGTCTTTGCATAGTAGGAAGCTGCTATCCTAGCTGATGGTTTGAGAATCATGCTGCTGTGGCTATGACCCCTGGCAGCAGAGTGGATGTGCTGCACCGTACCTTTCTCTCCATGTGACTGAGCTCCTGATCAAAATCTTGTGCAGGGAATTCCATGGTGTCTCTTGGGGTTAAGGATCCAGTGTTTTCTCCACTGCAGTGTGGGTTTGATCCCTGGCCCAAGAACTTCTGTATGTCATGGGCATGGCCAAAAAGAAAAGGAAAAAAAAAAAAACTTGTCCAGTGCATCTACTTGTTAGAAACTAATTCACACACAGAAGTCCAGCTGCAAGGGCATCTAGGGAATATTGTTTTTTTGCCTTTCTGGCCTCTGTATGCTACGGAGAGGTTGGACTGGGTATAGAGCAAAGCAGTTCATGTTACCCACCACAGACAGCATGCTATTGAAGCTTAACTCTCAAGGCACGGGTGGCTTCCTGAGCAAGGAACCCCATGCTCTCTGCTCTTTCCCCATCTTTGTCATTTCACTGCCCATTAGACTCCTAACCACCAAAGGGAGCAAAGGCAAGGAGAGGACGAGAAATAAATTGCTCTGCTTTGCTTCTTGCAGACGAAAGAGGTAAGGTGAAAAATTATTGGCTTCTGGCATAATACACAGTGCATCAGAGTTAAAGAATTACACTTGAGTCTCTTGGCAGGTTTGTTGTCCCCATTCTGCCCATCCCAGATTTGGGGCAAGGAGATGAGCCCCATGACCCAAATAGTGAGCATATCCTTCCCCTCCCACCTCCACCACACTTGCACTTAGCCTGCTTTTCATTTAGTCATTCAAAAAGCAGGCCACATGCCACAGTTAGATGAGAAATTGGTACCTCTCCTGGGCACCCAAACATTTCCCACCACCATCTTGCAAATCCCTTTGAGATCACTGTTCTGAATGAGGGAGGGAAAGAGCTCTGTTTGAAGAACATGGAAGCCCGCATTTTTGCTGTAGGCCAGCCCATTTCTCTGCTGTGTGTTATGTTCAGCTTAGGCAGCCATACCATAGACTGGTGGCTCAAAGAACAGGTATGAATTTTCTCACAATTCTAGAGGCTGGAAGTCCAAAGTCAAGGTGTCAGCAGGTTTAGTTTTTCCTGAGGCTCCTCGCCTTGGCTTGCAGATGGCTACCTACTTGCTGTCCTCACAGCCTCTTCCACGTGTGTGCACATCTTATAGGGACCCTGTGGATAAGGGGCCCATTCTAAGGCTCTCCTTCCACTTAGTTACCTCTTGAAAGGCCTTCTCTCCAAGTATAGTCACACTGAGGGTTAGGGATTCAATATACAATTTGGGAGGCCATACACTGTGTGGTCTTGGACAAGTCCTGTCCTGTCTGGCTCAGTTTTGTGCATAACCTGAGAGGACTGGGGCATAAGGCTTCCTTTCAGCTCTTTGACTCTATCATTTCTTTGGGGACACTCAACTCCTAAGTGACAACTCAAGAAGTGACTTGTTTTCTTGAAGCGAGACCAATGACTTCTACCACGCTGTGACCCCCTTCCCACTGCAGAGTCCATTCCTGCTAAGTTTACATCAGTCTTCTAGCCCTTTCCACACTCTCTGCTTTGTACTTGTACTGATTTGTTGGCACATCTGTCTTCCCCAGAGTCTTTACACACAGGGACTCTGCTTTTTCTTCTTAGCTTTAAAAAGAAAGGTAGAGTTCCCGTTGTGGTACAGCAGAAACCAATCTGACTAGGAATTGTGAGGTTGTGGGTTTGATCCCTTGCCTTGCTCAGTGGGTTAAGGATCCAGCATTGCCATGAGCCATGATGTAGGTCAAAGATGTGGCTCGGATCCCGCATTGCTGTGACTGTAGCAGAGGCCAGCAGCTGTGGCTCGGATTCGACCCCTGGCCCAGAAAATTCCATATGCTGCAGGTGAGGCCCTAAAAAAGCAAAACAACAACAAAAAACCCTACCATACATGATTTTCAAACAGGAAACACCAATACACTGCTCCAGGCCGCCCTTTAGTTTTTGTCTGTTTGTTTTACCTCTAGTAAGGAGACTGTCACCTGCTCCCTCTGTATTTTCATTCCTCACCCCTTTACCAAAAAAGACCACTTATTTTATCACCAGTGGTGATGGGGCCACATCAGATAACATTTGTGATGTTCAAGAAGTACAGTCAGGGGAGCTTCTGTGTTATTACAGACATAAACTGTTGCCTTTGTTAGGGGGCAGGAAGGGGCCTCTCTGGAAGTGAAGGTTAATGTTCGTTTTCACAGTAAAGTATAAAAGGGTCCTAGGAGTGATTAAAACTTTCCATAGTGTTTACACTCTCTCCTCTTGTTTGGCCTGTGCTTTTGATCCCATCTAAGGCAGGAGGTGTATGATTCAGAGCCTTAGCTGATCTGCATAATCCATTAAAATGTCACTTTTTTAATTGCAGAAGCTATTCTTCTGAGGCTCACACCCGCTGCTGCTGCTAGAATTTACAGCCATGACACGGTGTGATTTGTGTTTGGAATGAAGGTAGCCACCTCTTCCATCCCAGGCTTCTATCAATAAGACTGCTCAGTTCATCCTCAGAAACTGGGGGTGAGTGGGATTGACTCCCCCACCAGGAAGTTCTGTCTTCTTGTAAAACCTTTGAGGACCTGCTTCTCTCTTTCAGAAATTGCTGTGCTGGTACCATGTTCTATACAGGGCAGTTTTATATGCAGCATCAAGTAAGACTGGACTTTGAGGGAGGCTTTGGTAATTGATTCCTCACAGTAAATTGCTGATGGCTGTTGGCCCATGAAATTTCAGAAGGCGCTTTCATTAGTGTACATCAAAGGGACTTGCTGGGACAGCGTAGGAATGCTTGTTTCTGGATTCCCAGAACTGTTTGTCTCGAAAGCAGCCAGATTTTAGGGACACTGACATTGGACTCAGGCTTCTAAAGTGCTGGCCAGAAAGATGAGGGGGGCAGGTAGCCATGAGAACAAAGGTGTGGGGATGCTGGAGAGGACGTGGGAGCAGCCAGAGAGGAGAGGGAGGAAAATCACCTAAAACATGGCAGTGTGAAAGTCTAGACTCCTGCGGAGTAAGAAACAAGATAAAGTGACTGCAAGGGTTCCCAGAGTTGCTGTTCCTCACAGTTAACTAACTGTGGTGCTTCTCCAAGTGTGGATCACTCAGGCCCTGGAGAGTCATCTCAGTAGATGTAGGGTGGTTCTAGCCAGACAAGAAGCTGGGTTTGAGAACCACCAAGACAGGAGAAAAAAAAACAGGAGGGAAAGCAAGAGGGAGCAGCATGGTACTGTGGAAAGAATAAGGGCTAGGGAGTCACACAGAGCAAGTTCAAGTGCCACCTATGTAGGTCACCACTGGAAACTCCATTTCCTCTTCCTCCTTTCCGTCTGTGCTTTCCCAGGCTCCTGAGAAACCAGAAACCTAAAATTGACTTTTCCATGGCTCCAGCACAGACAGGGTTCAGCCAATCAGAGGCACTTCCATGATACCCACCGAGATATCATGGAAGCAGAGGCCACACCTCTGCTATTACTCTTTCTCCAGGCAAGCACAGGCATGGCTGTGCTGGCTTCTTTGGTGCAATATCCCAATTCTTTGGTGTGATTTTGGGTGTTCTCCTAGAAGTTCTGTCTTTAAAGGGTTTTTTTAGACCCCTCAGCAAATTCCTTAGGCTATTTATTATGTCAAGTAGAGCCTTTCCTGCTTGGATTGTCTTTTCTACAATCAAAGTCTGGGTGATACCTGGGGACTCTAAAATCTTAGAGTATTGTTGGGAGGATTGGTGAAATAATATCAGTCAAATAACAGTACATAGATAGCCTTCAATAAAATTAATTTCTTTTCAGGAAGGGACATAATTTCCAACTAGAAGACACTTGAGGGGGCTATTGGAGGATTCCTTCTTAATCAGGAGGTCAGTCATGCATGTTATTGAGCACTGGGTGGATATGTCCATCACAACATTGCAATTCATGGTTGCTGAGGTGAAACTGAGCTCCCTGGTCATCCATCCCACAAAACACAAAGCCGTGGCACACAGGATGAGTGACTGTAAAGTCTAAGTCCAAAATGCACGCTGGGGTTGGAGTGTTCTATAGAGCCTGTGGGTGTAATCTTCTTGCAAAAATGCCATAGGTCAAGGATATAGGCGATGGAATCTGACTGCACAAGTTCAAATGCTTTGTTACCCTCTCTAGCTTGGGTTAATAACCTCAGCTCTCTGAACTTCAGCTTTCCCACATTAAGAAGGGGATATTAAGAGTATCTACCTTAGCATTGCTGTGAGGACTGAATGGATTGATGCATCCAAAAGGCTCAGCCCAGAGTGGCACATGGTGAATATATATATGCAATAAATGTTAGCTAGTATTATTCAGAGAGCTGATTCTAAGGAAGAAATTTGCCTGAGGTCATTTTTTATAAGCTTGTTAGCCATTTCTCTCCAATCATCTTGACAATATATTGCTGTTAAGTGCATGGCTATCTGGAGAATATTTGGATTTTTTTCAAGGGCTGCATCTGCAGCATATGGAAGTTCTCAGGCTAGGGGTTCAGAGGGAGCTGCAGCTTCCAGCCTATGCCACAGCTACACCAGATCCAAACTGCAAGCTGCAACATACACTGCAGCTTTGGGCAATGCAGATTCTTAACCCACTGAGGGAGTCCAGGGATCAAACTCACATCTCCATGGATACTATGTTGAGTTCTTAACCCAGTGAGACACAATGGGAACTGCATGCCTTGTCTCTTTTAGCCTCACCTCAACTATGTGAAGAAGGTAGTTCTTAGGTAAGAATACTGAGGCAGAGGGAGTGGGAAAGTGATTTGCCTGAGGTCACACAGCCAGCGAGTCCAGCACTAGGATTTTTTCATCTGGCTCTTTCAGAGTCTAAGGCTTATGGTCATGTCCACTGAGATCAAAGAGAGAGAACAAAGCTAAGAGAAGAATTTCACAGTGCTGAGAAGTCTGAGCTCTGGTCCCCTTTCTCAGTGTCACTCATTGGCTCTGGCCCCCTCCCCCCAGTGCACACTGGATGGTGTGGTGCAGTTGACCTCATGATACAGAAGCAGAGACCATCAGCAGGGCTTTCTCCCAGGCCTTCCCCACACAGTAGCCAGAAGTGTTAGCTGGGAAGTTACCTCTAAATTTATAGTTGGATGTTGTCAGGTGTCTTCAAAAAAGGGGGAATTTTAGATGTTATAAGGTGTTTGGGACTGTACTTTACACTTCACAAATAGACTACAAAAACAGAGTTACATGGAGTTCCTGTTGTGGCTCAGCAGAAACAAATCTGACTAGCATCCATGAGGGCTCAGTTTTGATACCTGGCCTTGCTCAGTGGGTTAAGGATCTGGCATTACTCTGAGCTGTGGTGTAGGTCACAGCGGTGGCTTGGATCCCACATTGCTGTGGCTGTGGTGTAGGCTGGTAGCTACAGCTCCAATTCTACCCCTAGCCTGGGAACCTCCATATGTTGCATTTGTGGCCCTAAAAAGACAAAAAAAAAAGAAGAAGAAGAAGAAGTAACATGAAAATAAAACAAATCACTTCCAACTCAATAGAAAATCCTCTGGTAGAGATGTGGAGTCATAATGGAGGGGGCATCTTTCCTCATGAGGGGTGGGGGTGGAGGTGACTTGTAAGTGTACATGAGATTTCAAGATCAGAGTCTTTGGTTGCTAGTTAACACACCAGCTGACTCCGAGATGGAACGCCACAGCGGGCACAGGAAGGAACTCCAGAAGAGAGAGTACAGCTGGGCTTGGTGAGAGAAAAACCAGAAGATCCAAGATCTCTCTCTCCCTCCTCTGTCGGTCTCTGCCCACCCTTCTCTCTCTTGTCCTACCTATCCCCTCCAGTTCTCTTATTTCTGCTTCTCTCTGGTCCTCTCCTTTATGTTTATCTTAAAAGTTTCTCTGGGTCCTAAAGTTGATACAAATAGCCAATCTGAAAACACAGAGACAAGTGTCCCCCCCACATGACTGATGCTCTCTGTGGACCAAGGACGAACAACTTGATTTCTGCAAGGCCAAGAGTGATTGTCTCCCCCTGGGGCATGTATCCACTCTTGGCTCAGTCAGCAGTAGAGGAGGATAGTGAATCAAGCTCATGTTTTCAGGAGGGGCCATTTGTTAAAGGAGGGAATGTATGGTGGACAGATGCTCCAAATGGTGTCTTTGAGCTGGAAAACATGAGGACTGTCTATTGGTTATTTACCTTGTACACAACTCTCTACTGTCTGAAAATGAAAGTCAAGACTGCCCTGACCATTCCACATCATTTTACTCATATCCCAACCTAAGGCTTCTGGGCTGGTCCAAACTCCAGGGAGGTAAATTTAAAAAAAAAAAAAAAAAAAAAAAAAGATGCAGTTACAGCTCTCTTTGCAACAGTTACAAGGGTCAATTGCTTAAAAGGGTTGAGTCATGTTGTGTTGTGGATGCACAAATGCTGCTCACCATTCCAGGTACCTCCTTTGAGATGTCTGGGTAGCTTTAAAATTTACAACCAGAAAAAGCACTAGAGGTTGATTTCTTTAGACGCTAAACATGCCACAGGGTTTTGGAGTCAACTAGAACAAGAATAAACTCAGCAAAACTGGAGTAGTATTTTATGCAAAATCACTTAAAAATTCAGATGCAATGAAAATTTTAGTCTGGAGCATTCATTTCTTAGAATGTGTAATGGAAGCTGTGGACTGAGGATTTCTTTGCAAATTGCATAACTTTACAGGAATACCCTGCCCTGTGCTAGCCTTGGGGACATCTCAGCAGAGTTTTCCCTCCACATTCTTATTTTCTGTGCTGTATTTGGAGGACTTCAGTAAAAACCCAATCCTTACAGATGTGTTTTGTCTTTTAAAAAGAGTTTATTGCTCCTGACTTCATAGCACTTTGTTTTCCTACAAGGAGGCTTTGGAATAGTTTTGCAACAGGCTTTGCCTAAGCACTCACTGATGCTTTATTTAATCACAGTTTTATGAACTCTTCACCAGCCAATTTTACAGCCCTATAATCTTGCTTAGGAGACAGATACTGCTTTTTCCCACAGTCCATTTTAAAGGCTTTACCATCTGGGATTTTTTCAGTAAACTCCTAACTAGCAAATGGGTGCCATGTTTTCAGGATTTTGCAGCCCCCAAACTCTAGGGTTGTTGTACATGAAATACCTGGTAATTAATAAGTGATGTAAACTTGTTTTTCATTCTTTTAGGGAGCTAATCATCAAAATAGATGTTAATAGTTCACAACTTGTTTAATTTGATTTATTTCCTTATTTAGTGAATAAAAGACAGTGTATTATTGCAAAGGTTAGCATATTATGTCAGATTTTTTTGAGAACATTTGACCCCCCCAAAAGAATATGATTTCTCATTCCTCCCCTCCACAGCAGTTACTGTATTCATAGAAAATGGAAAGCAACAAGGTTCAGTTGACTTGCCTGGGGTCATATTTGCTAGCAAAGAACAGAAGTCACTTGAGATAGTTGAAGTAAAAACATGTTATAGTTTGGAGACCATGGAGGGGTATCTCATAGCCAAGAACACTTGGTCTGGAGTCTAGCTGAGTTTCCCTGAAATCTGGACCTGGAGCAGCTCATCGCTCAGTCTCTTCTTAAAGTCACTTGGTCTCTTGCCCCTGCAGCTTCATCTGTTTCTTTCTCTCTCTCTCTCTTCAAACCAGCCTTTTTCTGGTTTGGCACCACATGTGTATCAAACATGGCTTTTTATTCTGTATCACTTCCCTTGTCAAGCACCCAATATGGAATGACAAGTGTCTCCAGCTCCAAGTTTCAGACTCCTGGGGAAAGTTAGTTCAGCTCTGACCAGGTATCCGTTCCTGGTCCAAGCATCTGTGGCCAGGAAGCCATAATCACATGACTAGCAGTCTGCTCAGATGGGACTGTAAACCTGATGCTCAGGGGGAAGGAGCCGGGGAGGTGATACAAGAAGTTTCTTGCAGTGAGTGATGAGGAGGAAATTGACTCACTAGGTGGAGAAACAGCTCATTTTCATACCCACTGCAGACTGGAAGTCACATCTGTCCTCTCACCCATCCCAGTTAATCCTGCTGATCTTTTCCTCCTTTTCATTTGGTCCCTTAATGGTTCTTTAATAACTTCCTCTCTTTGCTTCTCCTCACTTCTTTTTCTCTCCTCTGTTTCTTCATTGATGCATCAGGAAAGTAACATGATGCATCTATCTGGTGATGGAAAGAACACTAGTGATAGTAAATCCAAGACCAGCCTCTAGTTCAGATTTGCTTAGGGCTAGTCAGAGCAAGGTTGACCTAGACCTCGGTCAAATCACTTAACTTCCCTTGGCTGTGGTTGCTTCTGAAAATGATTAGAGCTGGGCTAGATGCTGGAAAAAACCTTAGTGATCACTTTGCCCAGGATGCTAAATATCTACATTTTGCAAGATAGTATCCATGGAAGATGTTACTAATTGATCTCAGCATGCTTCCTGCTTATCCAGGACTATGCTCAGAATCCTTCACAACATTCTGGGTCTCCACTACAAGTCTGTTTGGGGAAACTCATCTTTAAGATGTGACCACTTAGCCATCTCAAGGCAAGAAATCAAAGCTCAGATGTCTACCAGTTTTTCTTCTTTTTACCTTCCTTAGAGGGATGGGATATGTGAAGCCATTATTCCTAATTCCCTGAAACTTTGAAGAAAGAATTTAACCCTCTCCTCTGTCCTTCTCTTCCTGGTCACTCATTCTTTTACAAAAACTCTGTTTACTTCCTGACCTCTATTCAATCAAGCCTTTAATTCTTTAATTTCTCCTGTGGCTGAAGAATTGACAGGGTTTTTTTTGTTTGTTTGTTTTTTGTTTTGTTAAAGCAAAGATGTGGAATTGACCATGTTTGTCTGAGAGCCTCAGCATTAGACTGGCTCACTTTGCAACTGTGTGGTGGCAGGCAACAGTGAGTATTATTTTACTATTTGCAAATATGTTTTCTGCAGCTATATTTAGACTGAAGAAAGATCCTTGCATTCTCAGCTCAAATTATAGTCAATATTCATAATTACTGTCACCCTCAAATAGCACACTGAGTAAGGTCACATCTTCAATTCACATTTCTCATCTGTATTTACAAATGACACAGCTTTGGAACATCTGCTGTGCCTAGAGAACACTCATTTTTGCAGATGATACAGCTGTAATGGCTGGTTGCAGAATTGATTCCTTGACAACAATGCTAGGAAGCATTTCTCCCTTTCTGCCTTTCCTGCTGGATGCTGTTTTTAAAGTCTCCTTCTGGAGCTCATTTCCCCAGGAGGGATGGATTTAAACTTTTAAGGTAGCCCATTTCAACTATTTCTGCTGAAAGGCTGCCTCTTAGAATGGTTGCTAATGGCAGCCTCCATGGGGTGGGGCTACCTTATGTAATAGCCCTGAGGGAGGGGAGCTGTGGGTCTAGAGAGGAGACCAATGCATGTGGAGGGATAAAAGAAAACTTTTCCAAAGACCAGACCAGGGAGAAAATCCCTAGGTCTAATGCACAGGAGGCTTCAACTGACTTTCTAGTAAAAACAGTCCTTAGTGTTGGTAGAGAATCTGGCCATACCACTTTATCCTTGGAAAGGGATAGCACTCTAGGTAAATGATGGGGAGTGGTGTTATAGGCCATGTAGACTGCATTTAAATGTTTTTTTCTGGTTGTTATTTACTTCTCATTTAAAAATATTATAAGGGGGAGTTCCCATTGTGGCTCAGCAGTGATGAACTCAGCTAATAATCATGAGGATGTAGGTTCAATCCCTGGCCTCACGTAGTGGGTTAAGAATCTGACATTGTCATGAGCTCTGGTGTAGTTTACAGATGCAGCTCAGATCTGGTGTTTCTGTGACTATAGTGTAGGCTGGCAGCTGAAGCTCTGATTAAAAACCTAGCATAGAACTTCCATATGCCTTGGGTGCAGCTCTAAAAAGACCAAAAAAAATAATTGTAAGATATGGAATCCCCTTGTGGCTTAGCAGATTAAAAAATCTGGCATTGTCACTGCAGTGGCTCTGGTTTCAGTTGTGGGATGGGTTTTGGTCCCTGGCCTGGGAATTTCTGTATGCCACTGGGGTAGCGAAAAAAAAAAAGGATACACATTATCGGGTAATCAAAGTGAGGACTTGGAGTTCCTGTCATGGCTCAGTGGAAACAAATCTGACTAGTATCCATGAGGATGTGGGTGTGAACCCTGGCCTTTCTTGGTGGGTTAGGGATCCAGCATTGCCATGATCTGTGGTGTAGGTCACAGATGTGGCTGGGATCTGGCATTGCTGTGGCTGTGGGGTAGGCTGGTGGTTAAAGCTCTGATTCAACCTCTAGCCTTGGAATCTCCATATGCCTCAGGTGTGCCCCCCCCCCCCGAAAATATATATATATATAGATATACACACACACACATACACACACACATACACACACACATACACACACTCTATATATACCGATATATATAAAGTGAAGGCACAAATGTTTTCATTTCTGAAGGCACATATCATTTGCAGGAAATGCAGAGGACAGAGGAACATTTTGAATTGAACCATAAATAGGAATTGGCCCAATTCAGACCAAAGGAATTCTACAGGTTCAAGGGCCCAGGTGACACACTGTAAGGGCACAAAGGGAATGAAGGGAAGAATCTCGGGATTAAAAAAAGACCTAAAAGACAGAGTAAAATTTTTTTTGTTGGGCAAGATTAATCTATGATAAAATTATTTAAAAAATAATTTCCAGAGTTCCTGTAATGGGTCAGTGGTGAGCAAATCTGATTTGGAACCATTAGGTTGTGGGTTCGATCCCTGGCCTCGCTCAATGGGTTAAGGATCTGGCATTGCCATGAGCTGTGTTGTAGGTAACAGATGTGGCTTGGATCCCACATTGCTGTGGCTCTGGTATAGGCCAGTGGCTACAGCTCCAGTTAGACCCCTAGCCTGGGAAACTTCATATGCTGAGGGTGTGGCCCTAGAAAAGCAAAAAGACAAAAAAAAAATATTTCCTATCTTAAATCATGCCATGATGAATGGGCTCTTTTAGATGATAAGTTTGACCTTCCTGTGTTACGGAGGAGGAACCTGGGTCCCAGTCAGACAAAGTGATTTGCTTAACGTTTAAAAAGTTCGAGTTCCAGTTGTGGCTCAGTGGTTATAAACACAACTAGTATGCATGAGGATAAGGGTTCAATTCCTGGCCTCAGTCATTGGGTTAGGGATTCAGCATTGTCATGCTCTGTGTGAATGCTGCAGACTTGGCTTGGATATGGCATTGCTGTGGCTGTGTTGTACCCCTTTCCACTTCAATCCCTAAACTGGGAACTTCTGTATGCCATGAATGTAGCCCCAAAAAGAATAAAAAAAAGGGAGCGAGTGGGAGAGTTATGGTAAGAATCCAGATGCCCTGGCCTGTGTGTGATGTTTCTGCTACTTTCCCCTGAGTACCATCTTTGTCATACATTAATTTTATCTTTGAATTCATTGAGCTAGATAAAAATCACAGCAGATGTGAGTACATGTTGGAAACTACTTTGTGTTAATCAATTCTGTTCATTGCTTTTTAAGCAAAACTGTCTCTCTATTTGTCCTTTATATAGCAGCTGTAAGCAAGCCCAGGAGCTGTGACATTCTCTGAATTTTGGAGTCACAGAATAAAGTTATTCTTTTGGTTCTACTTGCTTGGATATCATAAAATCACTTCCATCATTCAGCACTATTACATTGCTTGTAAGTTGAAATTAAGGCTATTAAATAGTCCTTCTTTTTATTATCAAATTTCTTTTTTTAATATTTCTTCCAGCACTGATTTAAATGATGTATTTTTCATGTGTAGCACTTTTTCTTAGGGGATTCATTCTTTCGTGGCCACCCCGCAGCACATGGAGTTCCTGGGCCAGGGATCAGCTCAGAGCTGCTGTTTTGACCTAAGCCTTGGCTGCACCAATGCCAGATGCTTACTCCACATTAAGCTGGGCTGGGCTGGGGATTGAACCTGTGTCCCAGTGCTCCCAAGATGACACTGATCTCATTGAGTCAGAGCAGACATTCTGGAATTCATTTTTTTTTTTTACTTTTTTTTGTTTTTATTTTCCCACTGTACAGCAAGGGGATCAAGTTATCCTTACATGTATACATTACAATTACATTTTTCCCCCACCCTTTCTTCTGTTGCAACATGAGTATCTAGACAAAGTTCTCAATGCTACTCAGCAGGATCTCCTTGTAAATCTATTCTAAGTTGTGTCTGATAAGCCCAAGCTCCAGATCCCTCCCATTCCCTCCCCCTCCCATCAGGCAGCCACAAGTCTTTTCTCCAAGTCCATGATTTTCTTTTCTGAGGAGATGATCATTTGTGCTGGATATTAGATTCCAGTTATAAGTGATATCATATGGTATTTGTCTTTGTCTTTCTGGCTCATTTCACTCAGGATGAGATTCTCTAGTTCCATCCATGTTGCTGCCAATGGCATTATGTCATTCTTTTTATGGCTGAGTAGTATTCCATTGTGTATATATACCACTTCTTCCGAATCCAATCCTTTGTCGATGGACATTTGGGTTGTTTCCATGTCCTGGCTATTGTGAATAGTGCTGCAATGAACATGTGGGTGCAGGTGTCTCTTTTAAGGAGAGTTTTGTCTGGATATATGCCCAAGAGTGGGATTGTGGGGTCATATGGAAGTTCTATGTATAGATTTCTAGGGTATCTCCAAACGGTTCTCCATAGTGGCTGTACCAGTTTACATGGAATTCATTCTTAAATAGACTGGAAGTTTTGAAAATGGCAGCTATCTGATGTAGATTGGCATGAAAGGTAACCACTTAAAGTTTTAGAAATCTCAATAGAAATGTGTATTCTGACCACACAGGAAATTTAGCCAATAAGTTCATTGTACCAAAATAGATTTAGGATTAAATTGTTCAATAGTTCAATATAGTTTGAGAGAAAATCAATTTTAATGAAGTCTCTATAATAGAGATGTTCATTTCTTTATGACACATATTTATCATTGATTATTTCTGTTTCCAAAAAGAGGCAGGATTTCAGGCTCCTTTTAAGTAATTAACAACCCAATCAGTGTGCCACAAGAAACATTTAATTTCTCTAGCTATTGGTGTAAAAAGTCAACAAAACATGCTACTATTTCACTGGGAATGGTTCTATTTAAAATAATTGCGTTAACAATTCAAGCTAGAACATAGAATTATATGTTGTTTATCTTGTGGATAATAGCATATGTTTTTAACTTTAATGGGCTATGTAATTATACTGGAGCAAGAGATCTGGAAAAATCATAAGCTGGATAAACTCTTGGCTTCAGGAGAGCCGTTCTTTCTTTAGGGGCCATCTGACAAGGAGAGTTTCCCACCCTTTAAAAAGTCTTCACAGTTGTTTTTTCCATGATCATCCCCACTAGCCCCTTCCATCCCTTAGTGTCAAGACTGTTCTGTAGAGGCTGTGTCTCCATTGTCAGGCTCTCCTCACATTTCCTCCCTGCCTCCCCCACACCAGCAGTAACGGGTGTGAATTGCCTTCTCAGTTGTAATTACCTATGGAGAGAAACCTCAGAGCTTCTTCAAAAAAGGTAGATCCTTGGAGTTCCCATCCTGGCTCAGTGGTTAATGAACCCTATTAGTATCCATAGGGACTCAGGTTCTATCCCTGGCCTCACCAAGTGGGTTAATGATCCGGCATTGCTGTGAGCTGTGATGTAGATTCCAGATGAGCTCAGATCTGGCATTGCTGTGGTTGTGGTGTAGGCCAGCAGCTACAGTTCCAATTCGACCCCTAGCCTGGGAACCTCCATGTGCTGTGGGTGCAGTCCTAAAAGGACAAACAAAACAAAGCCAACCAAAAAAGGCAGATCATTGATTTTCAGACTTGGAGAATTCATGGATTAGTAAAATGAAGAATTTGGGAAGCCCACTTTTGATTGCTAACTTTTGCTTTTGTCAGGTAAGGGCATGAACATAATAGTAGCTATACCTTCTATCACTGGCACTTCAAAGAGAAAGAAAATATTGACACTGAAAACAGAGGATGGTCCTTTAGACCCAGAGAGGCAGTTGATGAACACACACACACACACACACACACACAGACAGACACACACACACAGACACAATTAGTTATTTTTCTTATTTTGTCTTGGTAGGGTGAAAGCTTTGCCTTGGATTTGAGTTTGGACTAGCATTTGGATACCTCTTGCAAAATGATTGGATTTTTTCAAGTGACATCTTTAAAAGGAGGGCCCTTTTCAAGTTCCTTGAAGAAAGTTGAATACCTTGGGGTGACCTTATTTTATGAGGCAGGATACAATGGGGATGAAGAACATAGACTCTGGAGTTCCCTTGTGGTGCAGCAGGTTAAGGATCCAGCGTTGTCACACAGTGGCTCAGGTCACTGCTGTGGTAAAAGTTGGACCCCTGCCCTGGGAATGTCCACATGCCACAGGCACAGCCTAAAAAAAATAATAATATTAAGAGAGAGAGAATGTAGATTCTGGGGCCGGGCTGCCCAGGTTTTATACACATGTGTGTGCATGCACACATGGACACACACACACACAAACACACACACGGATTTATTGTGAAGATTTGGTTCACGTGATTATGGAGGTTGAAGAGTTCTACCACTTGCAATTGGAAAGCTAGAGACCCAGGAAAGCCCATGACGTAATTTAGTCTGAACCCAAAGACCTGAGAACCAGGATAAATGATGATGTAATCCCCATCCAAGGGCAAGAGACCAATGCCCCAGGCCAAATAGGCAGGAAGGGAACAAATCCTCCCTTGCCCTGTTCTTACATTTTATTTTCTCCAGGCCCCTAGGGGATTGAATGGTGACTGCCCATGATGGGGTAGGCAGCCTCCTTCACTGAGTCCACCAATTCCGGTGCCTGTTTTATCCAGAAATGATGGTAATCTGGGCACCCTGTGTGTGGCCCAGTCAATTTGACACATAAAATGAACTGCCACAAGCACCTTGGTGTGTAGTCAGTCAGCCCCAGCCTTCTCCTGGAGAAGAGTGGGATCTGTGTTGGGTAGGCCAAGGGCACAGAGTTCCTGCATTCTGGTTCCCTCTTGGGGACTCCCTAGTTCTGGTCAGACATCCCAAGACTGTTGCTAGAGACTAGAAGGATAAAGGAAATGCCGTTACCTATACTGAAAAATAATGCCTAAGGGTTTTTGTTATGATTAACTAAACCAAGGCATTGGGAGGTAGAAAAGGAATTTCTGTTAATGGAATGAATTCAGACTTAATATAGATAAATCTGGGAGTTCCCATCTTGGCACAGTGGAAATGAATCTGACTAGGAACCATGAGGTTGTGGGTTCGATCCCTGGCCTTGCACAGGGGGTTTAGGATCCAGTGTTGCCATGAGCTGAGGTGTAGGTCACAGACGTGGCTCAGATCCTGCATTCTTGTGGCTGTGGCATAAGTCACCAGCTATAGCTCTGATTGGACCCCTAGCCTGGGAACTGCCATATGATATAGTGCAGCCCTAAAAAGACAAACAACAACAACAAAAATATATATGTAGAGAGATAGATAAATAACTAGATAGAAAAATCTGACTATTTTATACCAAATGTGAGAACTTGTTGTCTAGAATAGAAATGTCTAAATTGTAGAATTTTTAAAACTAAATGCTATCTTGATTTGACCACATGTGTAAAGCCACATAAACTACATGAAAATTATTTGCTGTGAACATATTGTCTATCTTTTTGAATTTTGATGCTTCTCAGGGGTTTGAAAATTACTTAGAGGAAATATTTCTTTTTTTTATCTTTTATCTTAGATCAAAATCAATTTGATCATTATGCAGTCCTAATAGATTCTTTCTATGAGAATCTGAATTTAAAAATCCTGAAATAGTGGTATTTATATTAACGAAGATAGACTTTTGTAGTAAAATTTATGCCTAAGTCTGGCATCAGTAAATATGAATTGAGTCAGTAGTAATATGTTATTATTAATATTGGCAACTTATTCTGCTTCTTTGGCCTTCTACATAGATACTTGCAGGTCTTTATTGTCTAGCTGTAAGAAAAATATCGGTATCCATGAAGCATCAAAAAGCTTTTTCTGGTCAAGCATTTTTCTTGTATGTCTGCAGTGGGGGTGGGAGGAAGACAATCAAGTTATTGGTATTATTTTACCTCAATTAACTTAATGCCCCAAGAAGGCATAAGAGCCACTCAGCATAACAATGATGGTCCTTTACATTAGTTCTAGCACTTTCCAGGTTTCCTAGTGTTCATCTTTATGTTATCTCAGTGATGTGCATCAACAGAAGAGCTCGTGAATAAGTCTGATAACTGTGAAACTAACAAACAGGAGCAGAATTTGTCAGCTGTATAATGACCAAGCGTATATTTTCTGATTCCATAATGGATTCAGTCCATCTATCTGTTCTTTGGTTTTTCTGGGTGTTTGAAATTGGTCAAGGGCAATGACTTTAAGTGCTGAAATGATCTAAGCTAGAATTCCCCCAAAACATTCTTCAGTTGGGATATAACTGGTAGGAGGCAAAAAAGAAGGAAAGTGTCAGTCAACTAGCTTGAGTGTTGTCTAGAACTTTTTTATCACACACTTTTCAGAGTCTTTAGTGCACTTGTCTGCACTGTGAATCTCCCACGAGAAATATCCTGAACTGTTTTGAACAAAGAACCCCTTTCCCTCAAAGCATTGCATGTGACCAGTATTTAGTGGAACAGATGTTTGGACAAGGTTATCTTCGCTTTTTCTCAGTCTTGGAGAATATCAGTCTGTGGATGTCTGTAGGATTATTTTCTTATCCATCTAACAAAATATCCTGTGAGATGCAAAGCGAATGAGGGCTCTGGTTCTCATGAACAACATTGTAGATGGTATGGAGTTGGGGCTGCAAACATTAAGAGTCTAGACTTTGGCCTAGAGTCATATTAGTTGGTCTTTAAATGCAGTGAATTTCTTTCTTTCTTTTTTTGCTTTTTAGGTCTGTACCCATTGCATATGGAGGTTCCCAGGCTGGGGGTCTAATCCGAGCTACATCTGCCAGCCTACACCATGGCCACAGCAATGCCAGATCTGAGCCATATCTGCCACCTATGCCACAGCTCATGGAAATACCAGATCCTTAACCAACTGACTGAGGCCAGGAATTGAACCCACAACCCCATGATTCCTCGTTGGATTTGTTTCTGCTGTGCCACGACAGGAACTCCAAAGTTTTTGTTGTTGTTGTTGTTGTTGTCTTTTTATGGCCACACATGCAGCATATGCATTTCCTGGGCTAGAAATAAAATCAGAACTGCAGCTGCCAGCCTAAGCCACAGCCATAGCAACATAGCAACACCAGATCCCAGCTGTATCTGGGACCTATGCTATAGCTTAGGTCCAAACCCACTGAGCAAGTCCAGGCATTGAACCTGCATCTTCACAGGTAATATGTCCGGTTTTTATTCCACTGAGCCAAAACAGGAACTCCTGCAGTGAAAAGTTTTACATTCTCCTTTAATGTGTATGGATGTTTTGTGCATTGCACTCAGGTGTGTGTATTGACTGTCACAAACTTTATAAAATTTTTATTACTTATAATTTATGCATTACATAATTTATTATCATATATATGCATACATAATTTTTATATAATTGCACAAATGTATCTTGGAGTGTACTTAGATTTTGATTTTTCACTGTTATCCCCCATCCTTCCCAGCCTCCCATATATGCACATTTTTATTTGGCTGCCCTGTATTCATTTACGTATTTTGATCATTGCTTCTATAATATATACTTACTGGATTTTGGTGTTAAAGCAGTACTAGTTTCATAAAACAAATTGGGAGCATTTCTACATATTTCAAAGGCCTTAGTTTGATATCATTCGAATTACCTTTTTTAAAGAGAGATAGATCTCAGCTGAATATATCTAGTCCTGGTGCCTTTTATATCTAGCAGTGGCTCCTTTTTGGTATGTTAGCTTGTCTGTTTTATCTTTTTCATTTCTGGCTTAATTTTTCCTTGTCAAAATTATTCTCATCTAATACATACACAAATTTTAATACATTAATTAATTATTAATTTTAAAGTTCAACATAGGAGTTCCCAGAATTCCTGTTGTGGTGCAGTGGTTAACGAATCCGACTAGGAACCATGAGGTTGTGGGTTCGATCCCTGCCCTTGCTCAGTGGGTTAATGATCTGGTGTTGCTGTGAGCTGTGGTGTAGGTCACAGACATGGCTCGGATCCTGGGTTGCTGTGGCTCTGGCATAGGCTGGCAGCTACTGCTCCGATTAGACCCCTAGCCTGGGAAACTCAATATGCCATGGGAGTGGCCCAAGAAATGGCAAAAAGACAAAAAAAAAAAAAAAAAAAAAAGATAGGCGTTCCCATTGTGGTACAGTGGAAAAGAGTCCAAAAAGGAACTGTGAGGTTGCAGGTTCAATCCCTGGTCTTGCTCAGTGGGTTAAGAATCTGGTGTTGCTGTGAGCTGTGGTGTAGGTCACAGATGTGGCTCAGATCTCGTGTTGCTGTGGCTGTGGCTGTGGCATAGGCCAGCAGCTGTAACTCCGATTAGACCTCTATCCTGGGAACCTCCATATGCCACAGGTACAGCCCTGAAGAGACGAAAGACAGTAAAATAAAATAATAAAATAAAATAAAATAGTTTGAGATCAATAGGTGAGAAGCTAAAATAAGAAAAATAAAATAAAATAGTTTGAGATCAATAGGTGAGAAGCTCTTTCTTGTTCTGTCTCTGCATTCTCCTCTCAGCATCTCAGCTATCATTGCAGTTAGATATGTGAGGAATCTTGTCAAGAAAGTGTTCACTTTGCAATTGTGCTGAATAAATCATGTTCCAAACCACAGTCTTGATCATGGAAATAAACAGACTTCAGGGGAGAAATCTAATGCAGAAGTTCAGGGAGTCTTCCTAGTGCCAAGAAAGCTGGGTGGATTCCTCAGGTACTCTTAGGAGAATTATAGTTGGAGAAAGCGGGTTCATCATGAGAAGTGAGAATGATTCCTACGAAGATAGAATGGATTTCCTCACAGACGTAGGGAGTATAAGACTTAAAAAAGATATGATTCTGAAACCTCTCAGCTGGATTTTGTGCTCCTTGATATTGGGTAACATTTTGACTGTTAAACATACACCAGGATATGTTCCAAATACTCTGCATGGATTAATGCCTTGAAGCCTGAACACAGCCTGGGAAACAGTGATTATCACCATCTTCTGCTTAGAAAGGGGGAAACAGGCACAGAGAGGTCCACGACTTGCCTAAGTTTGCACACCTGGAACAAGGCTGTGAGCCTGTGGACCCAGCTGCTCTGTCTCCAGGCCCCAGACCATAAACCATGATATTTGACCACCTTTCCAGTGAGACTGCAGTTTGTGAACCTCTGTAAGGCAGTGACCATCAGAGAAAGCATTCAGTATATATTTGCAGGATAAATGTTAAGCGATTGGGCAAATGAGGGAGGTAATTGGCTGTAATGCTAAGCAGAAAGGGAAAAGGACTTGAATAGAGCTAAAAATAGAGTTGTGGGAACAGTGGCCTCTTAATTATGGGACTATCACTTAGGAAGCAGTTTACATTTAAATGTTTCAACATGGGGGAAGACCAGTAGTAAGTTGTCTTTTCACTCAACTCTCAAAGCTCCTGTTGCTGCTTTTCTTTAGGTACAGAATTTCCTAGATCTTCAATATTTCTTGCTTTATGAATTTAAATGGCCTCAACTCCCCTTACGGTTATTAGAATGAAACAGTAGGAATTGATATGAAATTTGTGGAAGATTTGCCAATGGGATTGTCCTAGTTATGAAGGTCAGTTATTGGTGGTTAATTGTGTTTTATATCATGGAGTCAGGTCATCAATTTTTAAACTTATCAATGACCCTCTCAGCAAGATCAGAAGGAGGCCAGGGTGTAGGGGAAAGAGACAAACTCTAGGTCTCATTGATTTACTTCTCTTGATGCAGCTGATTTTCTGTGCACGTGGTGTCCTAGTGCATAAGAGGGGCCATCCCATCTGCCATATATGGATTGTGATGACAGAATTGGAAGGAGATGAGACCATAACTTGTCATGCTGAAAAATTATAAGCAACCTGTATCTTTACAGTTAGAGAATGGTCACACGTTATGATACTACATCTTAATGGAAATAATATTCCACCTTATCCAATATGGGCTTCACATCATGTTAAAAGACAAGAATCAGGTGCAAAGATGGATGTGCAGTGTGATCACAGTTCTGAAAAGTAAGAAAACTGAAGCTTTCCAAAGAATGAAGCCTGGGAGTATAAGTTACCACAGGATGAGTCCTGGTTTTCTTTTTTCTTTTGCCTTTTTTTTGCCTTTTTTTTAGGGCCACACCGATGGCATATGGAAAGTCCCAGGCTAGGGTTCAAATTGCAACTATAGTCGCCACCCTATGCCACAGCCACAATAATGCCAGATCCAAGTCTGTAACCTACACCACAGCTTATGGCAACACTGGATCCTTGACCCACTGAGTGAGGCCAGGGATCAACCCACAACCTCATGGTTACTAGTTGGATTCATTTCCACTGAGCCCTATGGGAACTCCAGTCCTGGTTTTCTTGATGTGGTTGGACAGGCACATGGAGAGGGCTGAGGGCAGCATGGATTTGTTTTCATTTTCCTCCTACTTTTCCATCTTTTCTGAATTTTCTGTAATGATCACATATACTCAGGCTTTAAAAAAACTGAAAGTGAAGTCTATTGCTGTTATAAAGGGGTAAGATCAACTTTATTTTTAAACCTCTTTCACAAAGGATTTGAAAGCAATAAACTTTTAATAAAAGAAAACAGCTGTGAAAGAGCTTTGAAAGTTAAAATGCTTCTGTCGAAACAGTAAACAGAACCTTCTCTTTGCTGGCATCACTTCATGAAAAGGCAATTTGATTCTATTAACTGGCACATTTCATTTTAAAAAGACCCAAGAGAAATCGTCTTAGGCCAGAACATCCCAGGCACCAAACTTCAGAACTGCGGGGTGTGGGGTGGGTGCTTTAGCATAGCAGTGATACTGAATTCATCTCTTTTGACCTTCTGGGAATGGAAGCCTGACAGGTCTTGGTGATTTAGAGCTGTGCTCAATAATGTTTGTTGAAGCTGCACCATGCACCATGGAGAGTGACTCATCACCAAACTCAGGAGAAAGGTCAGCTACTCTGTGGGCTCCAGTCTGTTGGGGGTCCCTCTGGGAGCATGGAGCTTACCCCAGACCTGGAGTTGGAGGAGGACCTATTCCTTCCCACATGGAACAGAGAGCCTGGAATCTGATGTCAAAGGGGTTGAGCCATACTTGGCTTAAGGGTAACTTTCAGTGTGACCTTGGCCAAGCCAGCACTTGACCTCTATGAACCCTGATTTCTTCACCTGTCAAATAGGGATAATAACATATATCTTCTAGCTCACAAGAACTGTGAGGAACAAAGTGGAATGAGAGTATAAAAATATTATACAAACTATAATGGCTTTCACAGGTGTGTGGGCTTGTGACAGTGCATGGTCGGCAGGCATTGCTAAGTTCTAATTGATATCTGGGTCTTCTGAGGAAGCCTCTGCCTACCCTGAGTACATCCCTGCCTACCCTGGGCTGAACAAATAATAATAATAAGAGTAATAAGAATAATAACAGCAATACTAGCTAGCCTTATAGGAGCACTCTCTGCAAGGACTGTTCTAAGAACTTGACATGTATCTCTTCTTTTTTTTTTTTTTTTTTTTTTGCTTTTTTTGTTAAGGTCATACTCACAGCATTTGGAGGTTCCCAGGCTAGGTGTCCAATTGGAGCTACAGCTGCCAGCCTACACTGAAACACCAGATCCGAGCTGCCTCTGGGACCTACACCACAGCTCATGGCAATGCCTGATCCTAATCCATTGAGAGAGGCCAGAGATGGAACCCACAACCTCATGGTTCCTAGTCAGATTCGTTTCCACTGTACCAAAATGGGAACTCCTATCACCTCATTTTAATACTTGAAAATATTTCATGGTACTGTCAGTACCAGGAAGTAGGTAGGTACTGTAATTGTCCCCATTTTACAGATGGGTAAACTGAGGCACAGACTGGTTAAGTAACTCATCCTAGGTCACACAGTTAGCAAATAGAGGAGTGAGTGGCATTTGCATCCAGGCAGTCTGACTCTGGGACCTGGTAGAAAGCTGTAGCTATTTTTCTCGACATACAAGGAAGAAGAGTTTGGGATATTTATCAGCTGGTTGCCTTAGATTCCTACTTTAAGAGCCATTGTGGATCAGGTTTGCTTTCCTTTAGGTGTGGCAATGAAGCAAATCTGATGGTGGGCTGGGAGTGGGCCAGAGTGGCTGGTTGCTTGTCCATGGCTGGGAATGCAGCTGTGCCTTACTGTTAGTAGGCCAGCTGTGGAAGGCTTCCTTCTCCTCCATGTCACCAGTAGAAAAGAACAGGACTGATTGGGAAAGGACTGTGACTGGCTGGGTTATAGGAAACCAGGAAGCCACCCAGGCCAGCATGGAGAGGTTCTGTGAACCCCAATGGAGAACACTCCTTAAATAGCAGACTTGGTTTGGAAAGGAGAGGCTCTGAAAACAGCCACCACACTGCCCTGGGGACTGAAGAAAGAGGCTCAGGTGAGAAGCAGCAGTACCTGGGGGCCTGTGGGAGGTTAAAGGGTGCCTGCCCTGCACAGGTAGCAGCACCATAGCCCAGGGCTGCATCTTAGATACAAGAACCTAGGCTGAGAAATGAGCAGTGCCCAAGGCCTCAGGAAGACAGAGGCCTGAACAGTCCATCATGGTGCATCTTCACATTCCCACATGGGGGCTCTGAGGTATGAGGAGGCTAGGCAGGAACTTCTCACCATTTTAATATTAGTCAGTGACAGTCTAAATGTCTAGACCTGGTCAAACACATTCTTAACTTTGGATGTTTCAGTGTGTTAATGATTTGCTCCCTGCCTCTTAGTTCAAGGCTAAGTTTAGCTGTCCTGGGACTCGATGCAAAGTTTCTGAACAACAAAAGCATTGGTACTTGACCTGTGTGTGCAAGCTTGTGCACAGTGCTGTTAATTTTCATATTCCAACAGGATGACTTATCACTTTCCTGAAACTCTGAGAACCATGATTTTATTTAAACCCTGGCTCAAACAAGCTTGGTTTAAAGTGAGTGTGTGTCAAGTGAGTGTGTGAGTGGTTTAAAGTGAGTATGTTGAGTATGATTGGTATGACCACCCATTCTTGTGGCCTTGAGAAGGGAAGAGCTGAGTCAAGCCATGGCAGGTGCTGCAGGAGGACATGGGGGTGGGGTCAGGGCAGGACTAGTGGAATGCAGGGTTGGGGTGAGAGTTGTGAGCAAGGAACTGTGCCAAGTGGTGGTGCTGCCTGGGACCCACTGTGCCCTTGGGAGATTTTATGGGCTGGAATAAAAGGTATAGAACTGAGTAAAACAAATGCTAGGGTACAGTGGAATCCCAAGTAGAGTTGGCTATTTACCCCCAATCAGTTATGATTCCGTTTTAAATAAAATCAAGGCAGTTTGTTATGTCCATGAAAAAAAAAAAACCTAATCAATCATGATCACAATTTTTGGTAATAAGAGTTTTACTCAGCATTGGGCTCTATCACTTCTTAGATGGTACAATTTTCAGAATTAAAATTCCATTTCATTTCGTGGTTTTTTTTTTTTTTTTTGAAATTTTGCCTATAATTGGCATTGACATAGTAAAACCAAACCAGTCCTTTCAGAAGCTACTGAGGTTAATTAGTTTATTTAAGATACACTTGTGTAATATATGCCACATTTGTAATGGTGTTCTAGCTGAAGGTGGTGATGCAAAGAAGTATTTCTGTCTTTTGTTCTTAGCACTGTATTGGGGAAATTCAGAAAGTGCAGAAACACTGTGTTGATGCAAATTAACACAGAATTAACTGCTTGAGTGGTATTGAAGAAGCACTGAGTCCCAGGGAAGGAGATGATGGGCTGTGATATCAGAGAAGAAACAACAGAGGTGTTAGAATTCTGTCTGGGTCTTGGGTAGAGTAATATTTGAGTATGTGGAGCTGGAGAGGTGCAGGTGAGGGGAACACAAGAGGACCAGGAAGCTCAAAATGCAGAAATGTGGGGGTGCTGGGCAGTGGGGGAGTGGGCAACAGGAAGTCTAGGCTGGGTGTGGAGGAGAGAAATGTTTTACCACCTTGCAAGAAGGTAAGTCAGCAGAAAGTAGAGCACAGCTTATTGATGTTTAGATTAACTGTAAATATAGTTTCACTTGCCATTATGCGGTAATTATTTAGCATTTCTTTGTTACATATGATAATTATTCAAATTTTCATCTCTTTGGAAATGTGTATGAAATACCTGGAGGAACAAAGTGATTGTGCTTTTTAAGGTGCTGGGAGTTTTCCCCGGAGATAAGTGTGTCAGCTTCAGTGGGTCTGGATCTCTCTGAAATTCAAACTTGAGACATCTTTCTCATCTAGAGGAAGACTCACTGACTTCATTAGAGTCTTGAAGGGTCTGACAACCCAAGAGACATTAATAATGCAGCTCTTGCTCTCCTGACTTAGAATATTTTTAATCAAACATCTGACTTCTGTCTCCCACACCATTAACTTTTTCTTCACTGGTAGATCTTTTCCATCAATGTACAAATAATGCTGTCTTTTTTTCTAACATACTAAAAAAAAGTTCTTGCTCCCAGCTTCATTTCCAGTCACCAGCCAATGTCGTCCCATGTATAGCTCACCTCTCCTTAAGAGGTGACTGAGCTTTGAGTGATCATGGCTTCTGCCACCCAGCAGAATCTCCCATCTTGCTGTCCCTGTGGAGGTGGTGTCTCCCTTCTTGTGTCCCAGGCTGGCTGTGGCATGGGTGGCTGTCTCTGTCCGGCTCTCAGGCACTGCCCTTGGCTAGCTTCCCTCTCACCTCTCTGCCTTCTACTCTGTCTTCTTTGCTGAGTCCTTCTCTCATCTCCAACCTCTAAACTGGGAATGCACCAGCATCTGGGATTTGGACCTCTTTTCCCTCTGCACTTACTGCCCTAGTGACCTCATCTAGTCCCATGCCAGTAGGTGACCACCTGCTTGCTGATGAGCAGAAGCTGTTGTCAGTTCTTAGAATGTAATGTAGTCATCCAGCCTCCCCGTCTTCCCCACCAAAGCTCCCTCCTGAGTTTACCCCATAGATGAGCCTTGCTATCAGCCTTGATCCCTAGCTTTCCTTCATCCCACATCTTATAATTCCCCACATCCCTGTCACCATATTCGCCTGTGTGTACCATTAAAAAATATCCAAAATCTAATCACAGAGACCATTTCCACTGCTGCAGCTCCAATCCCAAGTCCCCTTTGCATCTATCCTGTATTATTGCAAACGCCTCCAGTGAGGGATCTTCCTGTTACTGCCTGTGATTTAATTCCATCATTCTTTTATTTATTTATTTATTTATTTTGTCTTTTTCCCATTTATTGGGCCGATCCTGTGGCATATGGGGATTCCCAGGCTAGGGGTCGAATTGGGGCTGTACTCAACAGCCTACGCCAGAGCCACAGCAACGCAGGATCCGAGCCGCGTCTGCAACCTACACCACAGCTCACAGCAATGCCGGATCCTTAACCCACTGAGCAAGGCCAGGGATCGAACCCGCAACCTCATGGTTCCTAGTCGGATTCGTTAACCACTGCGCCACGACAGGAACTCCTAATTCCATCATTCTTAATTCTGCAAACAGACTGTTTATATCAAAATAGTGGTCATACTGTATCACATTCTGGATGAACATCCTCCACTGACTTTTCATCTCAATCAGGATAAAAGCTAAATCCCAAGAAATGGCCCACTAGATTCATCCCCTGGACCCTGTTCCTGTCCTGGGCTACTCTCCCCTCACTCCCTCTTGATATGTACTGATAGATACTGGCTCTTTGCTGTTCTTGCATTGTGTAGGCAAGTTCTTGCTTCCCAGGCTTCTGCTGTTCTCTCTGCCTGCACAACTCTTTCCCTGTTACCTGTGAGGCTCATTCCCTCGTCAGTTTGGGACCTCACTCAGGTGTCAGCTTAGGCTTTCTGGAGTCACTGAGTCTAAAACTGCAGCTCTCCCCACTCCATCCCAGTTCTTTCTCCTTCATGATTCTTTCCTTGTGAACCTTGTTACCATTTCCCATCCCATGCATTTCACTCTTCTGTTTATTTTCTGCTATCTTCCACTAGAATGTAAAGGCAAGGGTTCTGTTTGCCTTGTTCACTGCTCTGTACTCAGCACATAGAAGTGGAGCAGCTAGTTCTTGTTATACACTCAGTCAATATTTACTGAATGAACAAGTCAGCTTAAAAAATAGTCCCCAGATTAAAAGTAGTTCAGAGATTCTGAGCACCCTCAGATCACGTAACAAACACTCAAATATTTCAATAAATAACCTACATGGAACTAAAAGACTAGAAATATGACAATATATAGTGAAATTACAGCACATGTAGAACTTGCTTCTTTGAGGAAATGCTTGGTTTTGACCATATCCTCAATTTTTGTTCTTGTCTCTTTAGTGCCATTACCATGGCATCTGGAAGTTCCCAGGCTGGGGGTCAAATTGGAGGCACAGTTGTGGGCCTACACCACATTGACAGCAACACCAGATCCAAGCTGCATCTGTGACCTACACTGCAGCTCATGGCAATGCCAGGTGCTAAACCCACTGAGTGAGGCTAGGGATCAAACCCACATCCTCATGATACTACTCAGGTTCATTACCACTGAGCCATGATGGGTACTCCTTTTTACAAAATTTTATAAGTGTAGAAAACTGGAAAATAATACTTGAAATCATATATGATCATTATTTGAGTATGTAATAACATGAATTTTTAAAGAATATTTTTTGTCATTAAAAATGTTGGTCACCTATATGCCGAGAACTATAAAACTTTAATCAAAGAAATCAAAGAAGATGGAAAGAAATGGAAAGATAGTCCAAGATCCTGGATTGGAAAAATCAATATTGTAAAAATGGCCATACTACCCAAAGCAATCTACAGATTCATTGCAATCCCGATCAAATTACCCATGACATTTTTCACAGAACTAGAACAAACAATCCAAACATTTATATGGAACCACAAAAGATCCAGAATCGCCAAAGCAATCCTGAGAAACAGAAACCAAGTGGGAGGCATAACCCTCCCAGACTTCAAGAAATACTACAAAGCCATAGTCATCAAAACAGTGTGGTACTGGTATCAAAACAGACAGACAGACCAATGGAACACAATAGAGAACCCGGAAATAAACCCTGACACCTATGGTCAATTAATCTTTGACAAGGGAGGCAAGAACATAACATGGGAAAAAGAAAGTCTATTCAGCAAGCATTGCTGGGAAACCTGGACAGCTGCATGCAGAGCAATGAAACTAGACCACACCCTCACACCATGCACAAAAGTAAACTCCAAATGGCTGAAAGACTTAAATATACGACAGGACACCATCAAACTCCTAGAAGAAAACATAGGCAAAACACTCCCTGACATCAACATCATGAATATTTTCTCAGGTCAGTCTCCCAAAGCAATAGAAAAAAGAGCAAAAATAAACCCATGGGACCTAATCAAACTGAAAAGCTTTTGCAAAGCAAAGGAAACCCAAAAGAAAACAAAAAGACAACTTGCAGAATGGGAGAAAATAGTTTCAAATGATGCAACCGACAAGGGCTTAATCTCTAGAATATATAAGCAACTTATACAACCCAACAGCAAGAAAGCCAATCACCCAATGGAAAAATCACAAAAGACCTGAATAGACTGTTCTCCAAAGAAGATATACAGATAGCCAACAAACACATGAAAACATGCTCAACATCGTTGATGATAAGAGAAATGCAAATCCAAGCTACTGTGAGATACCACCTCACACCAGTCAGAATGGCCATCACTAATAAATCCACAAAGAACAAGTGCTGGAGGGGCTGTGGAGAAAAGGGAACCCTCTTGCACTGTTGGTGGGAATGGAAACTGGTACAGCCACTATGGAGAACCTTTTGGAGATACCCTAGAAATCTATACATAGAACTTCCATATGACCCCACAATCCCACTCTTGGGCATATATCCAGACAAAACTCTCCTTAAAAGAGACACCTGCACCCGCATGTTCATTGCAGCACTATTCACAATAGCCAGGACATGGAAACAACCCAAATGTCCATCGACAAAGGATTGGATTTGGAAGATGTAGTATATATACATAATGCCATTGGCAGCAACATGGATGGAACTCGAGAATCTCATCCTGAGTGAAATGAGCCAGAAAGACAAAGACAAATACCATATGATATCACTTATAACTGGAATCTAATATCCAGCACAAATGATCATCTCCTCAGAAAAGAAAATCATGGACTTGGAGAAAAGACTTGTGGCTGCCTGATGGGAGCGGGAGGGAATGGGAGGGATCGGGAGCTTGGGCTTATCAGACACAACTTAGAATAGATTTACAAGGAGATCCTGCTGAGTAGCATTGAGAACTTTGTCTAGATACTCATGTTGCAACAGAAGAAAGGGTGGGGGAAAAATGTAATTGTAATGTATACATGTAAGGATAACTTGATCCCCTTGCTGTACAGTGGGAAAATAAGAAATAAATAAATAAATAAAAATAATTTAAAAAATAAAAATGTTGGTCACTTAATACAAAGTAGAAATTTTCTTTTTTGTTGTTTTTAAAACTACTTATTTTGAAATAATTTAGATTTATAGAAGAGTTACAAAGATTGTACCTACTCTCCCTTTCATGATCCTTGTTTTATAAGTTTATAAGCCTCAAAAAGCACAACATGGATACTAAGTCAGCCTCCTAATAATAGCTATTTTAAGGTTATTTTTTTTTCTAATAATTTTTTTTTCTGTACCTGCAGCATATCGAAGTTCCCAGGCCAGGGATCAAATCCAGGCCACAGCTGTGGCAACACCAGATCCTTAACCCACTATACCACAGTGGGAACTCCTCTCACTATTTTTAGTAACCACCCTAAAACCATGAAATAACTTTTCAAATTTCTGTATTTATTTACTGTCGTGACTACATGCATAACTATTTTAAATAACTGTAGTCATAATGTGCATTTCATTTTGTTTCTAAATTATGTTACCCATGTTTACTTGTTTCATTAGAGTCTCCACCACTGTTTTTTTTAAATGACTAATCATAGACCACATTGCTGATGTACAGTGTTAATAAACTCTTCTCCTCCTGTTGCTGGTTGCTGTCCAGTACAATAGCAGTTAAGAATGGAAAAGAAAATACAAGTGCAAGCAGAAGGATTTACCTTCCTGTAAGTGTAGGATAAAAAGGATGGAAAGTAAGTATTTGTCCAAGATTGCTCTGAAGTATTATCCTCAGTGGCTGTAGAGAGTAGGGATCCAAGGAAGAAAACAGAGGATCAGGAAGAGGACTTTCTGTTGGAAGGAGGGGTCCTCTTGAAATGCCGGGTTTAGTTTTAGAGGAAGCCTCCCTGAGCAGACACTGGCCTGTGTCCTGAGATTTGGGTTGATCACAGGGACCTGGCACAGCCACTCCCCCCGACCCCACTCAGCATCCTCATTTTGATGAAAGTTTTGGACCGATAGACAGTTGCAGGGTCACTCCCAACTTTGAGACAATTGCTGTGTCTTTTGTTTCATTTGAACTCCATTACTATTTCTTCTGGCTGTTTTCTAGCAACATTTTATAAAGACTTTGGTTTCCTAAAAATGAAGAGAGGCTAAAATTCCCAGTCCTGAATTAATGGGATATTAAACTTTCTTTAATACTGAGACATTTGACATAGGACATGCAGAGCTGCCCTTTCATTTTCTCTTTCTCGGCCAGAAGCAACTTCTTATAGACCAAAATTTAGAACAAAGAAGATTGGATTTAAGGCCAAACTTTGAAAAAGCACTTCGGAATTTTCTTTAATACACTTTTGGGTCTTAGTGTTACTACTAGCTACCAGAAATCCCAGAAAATCATTTGGGGAAAAAAAAAAAAAAACAACACAATGCAATACAAATACAGTAACGTCATATCAGTATATACATAAAATAAATGTGATAAATATAATCTGGGGGAGGTGATATCCTATAGAAAAAAGAGCAGGCTTTGGAATTAGTTTGTGTTCACTTATCACTTTCACTGCTCTATTAGCTGTGTAAATTTAGGCAAATTAAAATGAAAAGCTTGAATTTGGAGTATGATTTACTTTCTTTCTATGTAAAATTGGAACAGTAATACTGAGATGGCAGAGTTGTCATAAAGATTAGAGAATGTAAAGTACTAAATACACAGCCTGATAGTCAGTGAACACTAACCTTTATCAGTTTTAATTAATACTTATTGTTGTCATAATATATACTTAGTTAATACTTTTTCAAAAGGTTGCCTCTGTTAAATACTTACTTTATATTCCTGTCCTATAATTAGGAGTGTGTGTGGGAGAGAGAGAGAGAGAGAGAAAGATGGAAAGAGAGAAAGAGAGGGAGAGGGACACCATGGAAGTTTTAACTTTTTGGCAGCTTAAATGATTTGGCAAAACTTAAAAATTATTTTTAAAATTCTTACTCTAGAGCTTAAGCATATTCAAGTCTCAGATGGAATAATGTTTAAAGACATGTTTCTTCCCTATAAATGCCTGTCTTGTGCCGCTCTTGTAAAAAACATTTGTTATATTCAGACAGTAGTTCAATAAATTTACTAGAAGTAGGAGTGAAGTTCCCAGGGGCTCAGCAGGTTAAGAACCTGGGATGGTGTCCTTGAGGATGTGGGTTCGATCTCTGGCTTAGCTCAGTGGGTTAAGGATCTGGCATTGCCGAAAGCTACAGCATAGATCAGAGATGTGCCTCAGATGGGTTTGGCTGTGGCTGTGGCTATGGCATAGGCCTGCAGCTGCAGCTCCAATTCAACCCCTGGCCTGGGAACTTCCATATGCTGCAAGTGTGGCCATGAATAAAAGGGAAAAAATTACTAGAAGTACATTTTTTAGGAGAGTTTGTCATATTATGTAAAATGTTTTGTGATGGGAATCAAGAAAGCTAATTTTCTTCTCCTTAAAGATTATTGATTATGTTTTATAATGTTAACATTATATTTTTCATACTGTATACACATTTATCATTTTCTAGTGCCCAAGCTAAAAGAGTTTCCCTGGGTATTTAACTGGAGGAAGGTGCTTATCATCTTCAGTGGCCTCTTTGGGGAAATTTTTGGTTCGGAGAGCTAAAGAAAGTAAATATACATTGTTGACCTGACTAGTACTTTTTAAAGAAGGCCTAGAAAGTTCTTTATTCAAATACTTGTAGAGGGAACAGTGACCACATAGACATATCGCCAGTTTCAAAGCTAAGAAGAAAATATGGATGAAAATGACTTTTTTGTTTATCAAGAAAGACGTTCATCAGGAAGGCAAAACAGGAAAAGATGAAAAATCAGAAGCAAATTTTTAAGACCAATACTTTGAATATGTATTTTGTTTTTTATTTATTTTATTTGTTGTAGTTGATTTACAATGTTCTGTCAATTTTTGATGCACAACAATGTGACCCAACCATGTGTGCATATATACATATACATATATATATATACATATACATATATATACATATACACACATACATATATATAACAACCCCTCCAGCACTTGTTATTTGTGGACTTCTTAATGATGGCCATTCTGACTGGTGTGAGGTGGTATCTCATGGTAGTTTGGATTTGCATTTCTCTTATAATCAACGATGTTGAGCATTTTGTCATGTGTTTGCTGGCCATCTATATATCTTCTTTGGAGAACAGTCTATTCAGGTCTTTTGCCCATTTTTCCATTGGGTTATTGGCTTTCTTGCTGTTGGGTTGTATAAGTTGCTTATATATTCTAGATATTAAGCCCTTGTCCGTTGCATCATTTGAAACTATTTTCTCCCATTCTGCAAGTTGTCTTTTTGTTTTCTTTTGGGTTTCCTTTGCTTTGCAAAAGCTTTTCAGTTTGATTAGGTCCCATGGGTTTATTTTTGCTCTTATTTCTATTGCCTTGGGAGACTGACCTGAGAAAATATTCATGAGGTTGAGGTCAGAGAGTATTTTCCTATGCTCCCTTCTAGGATATGTATTTTGTAATAGGAGAAGAAAGATTTGTTATTGTCAAGAGCAAATACATTTTGAATATTTAAAAAATGGAAATGTTATTGATGCCAAATGATGTGCTATCAGAGGACCCATTGTATGCTGGAATTGATTCAAACCCTAGTAAGATAACTATGTTTTCCGATGAATGCCTTTCATTCTGGGTCCTTGAGAAGCAGGTATACGGCTTTGTCTCCTCTCTTGCATTTTGTACCTGGTAATAGCACAGTAGAAGTCTGCACTTAGAATTTCTCAGTTCATAACATATGTTAGTCACTTGTTACCTAAAGCATTTTCAGTATATTTTTTAAAACGTCCTGTCACTAACCAAGACATTACATTCAATCATAATTGCTCTCCCTTATGGTTTGATTACATTATTGCTAAAAAGAGTAGGTTTTCTGTATTTGTAAAATTGATTTCTTGTTTCTTCTAAGTTGCACTTAAACTGTTCATTTGGTCCAGGGACACCTCATCCATTAAAAATGATGAAATTTGGACAGTTTTATTTCAAATACTTTATGATACATTTTAAAGACAAACTCAACCACTGGTTCTTAAACTTGAGCTGTATCAGAATCACCCAGAGGGCTTGATTAAACAAGGACTAATGGACCCTTCCCCCATCATTTCTGACATAGAAGCTCTGAGGTGGGTCCCCAGAATTTCCAAGAACCTTCCAACAGGTCTAGGGTGGTACTTATGCTGGTGTTCCAGGGATTGTACTTTGAGAACCACTACCCTTAGCTAATAACAGAAGGGTTTTACTTCATCCTCCAAACAATCAAAAATTAATGATGTTTGAATTACATGCATTAAGGGTACGTTTATGACTCTTTTGTAACCAGGTTATATACCATATGTTCTGCATAGTTGGAACTAATTTCTTCTGTTATTTAAACAATGAAATAACTCTTTTGTAAATTAGAGAGGAGTTATTTGTGTAAAATAATTCCCTTTATTTTTTTTTTTTTTTTGTCTTTTTGCCTTTTCTAGGGCTGCTCCCGTGGCATATGGAGGTTCCCAGGCTAGGAGTCGAATCGGAGCTGTAGCCACTGGCCTGTGCCAGAGCCACAGCAACTTAGGATCTAAGCTGCATCTGCAACCTACACCACAGCTCATGACAACACCAGATCATTAACCCACTGAGCAAGGCCAGGGATCGAACCCACAACCACATGGTTCCTAGTCAGATTCATTAACCACTGTGCCACAACAGGAACTCCATACCCTTATATTTTTAAGTAGCATTCTTTCTGAGACTAATATAAAAAATCATTTTGAAAAGTAAGAACAGGAGTTCCCGTCGTGGCACAGTGGTTAACGAATCCGACTAGGAGCCATGAGGTTTCGGGTTCGACCCCTGGCCTTGCTCAGTGGGTTAAGGATCCGGCATTGCCATGAGCTGTGGTGTAGGTGACAGACACGGCTCAGATCCCGTGTTTCTGTGGCTCTGGTGTAGGCCGGTGGCTACAGCTCTGATTAGACCCCTAGCATGGGAATCTCCATATGCCACAGGAGTGGCCCTAGAAAAGGCAAAAAGACAAAAACAAAAAAACAAATAAATAAATTTTAAAAAATAATAAATAAAATAAAAGTAAGAACAGACTAGTAATCTCCTAGATCTGACAAAATGAGATAAACAACAGTGCTATAGAATCTTACTTACACTACTTCCTTTAAAAGGTAATATTGTGGGTATTAAAGATTGTTTGCTAGTATATTACTTATATTACATTTTCAACTTTGTTTTTATGAAATTTATTTTAAGATTTTAAAAATACTTTAAAACTAGATACTTCTTAATATATTTTATGCTTGTGCTTTAATTAGAAACAGATTGATAATGCTAATGATATAGTAATGGTAAAACTCATGTTTCTGCAGAAATCATATTTTATTTTCTAAAGCAATAAAAGTAGCTTTTAACATAGATGGAGAGGAGTTCCTGTTGTGGCTCAGATCTGGCAATGCTGTGGCTTTGGTGTAGGCTGGCGGCTATAGCTCCAATTAGACCCCTAGCCTGGGAACCTCCATATGCCGCAGGTGTGGCCCTAGAAAAAGGCAAAAAGACAAAAATAAAAATAAAATAAAATAGATGCAGAAATATGAAAGGCAAAGTACTGCTGAAAATTGACCTAATATTTAAGAGATAAACAATGTGTTGACTGTCAACAGATTGATCCGTATTTAGTGTATTAAATTTCCACCTGAGTTATAAAAGATTCAGTATATTATCCTTTGGGGCATGTACAAAGAGTAAATCACATTCTTTCTAAGAGGAGGAACAGTTTGAGGTAACAAATTCATTTTTATTGCAGTTATAGTTGAAAACTGTATCTTAAATCAGTTGATCATTGCCTCTCTCACTGCTGTGTAAATATAGGCTTCCGCTTCTCTGACTTTACACATTTTTTCTTTGCCTATGTGGAGCACTTATCTATGCAATTATTAACTTAATAAAAAAGTTACCAACTTTGTGGCCTTGAACATATTTTCTTAGATCTTGTTAACTGAGTAACACTCTGGTTAAAAACAAAATGCATACCTCAACTTGAGAGATTTACCTTTGTAGGAAAAAAAAGAATGTATTTGCTTGCATTTTAAGTTTTCATCTGCTTGCTTTCCTGTATTACTTTGCACTTTGTGTTTGTAGTTTGTCCAGCAAGGTGATCTTTTAATGCATCTCTTATATCCTGTTCTTATTCTGTAAAGTGTAGGTTACAATTCAGATCACTCAGAGAACTTTGGGATGTGTTTTGTTAAACTGTGGCCTTTCCCTTGTGCCCTTCTCCCCTCCTCATTTCAGTCCAAAGATGGTGGCAGCCGAAGGAGTTGATGTGGATGTGGTGCCTAGACAGGTGAGGGAGGGGGGCTGACTTGAGAGGAGGCAAGTCTAACAGTAGACTGGGGGCGGGGATGGAAGGAGGTCATGACCACACAGGGCCCAGCAGGCAGAAGGGCCCTGCATTTGGCTGACCGCTCTGCTGTCGCCATCTCAAAACTCTTAATAATTTCAAAGTGGGGTCCCTGCATTTTTACTTTGCACCAGATCTCCCCAGTTATGTCACTGCTCCTATAACAGAAAACTGGAGAAAAAGAAGCAGAGATCTCCTATTTCTCCTTGGTGCATTCCTTTACCCAGTGCCAGGATGGGAATTATCTCTAAAAGGATGACTTAATAGATACTGACAAGCTGTGGGAAATTAGCCTGATTGAAAGCTATGGTGTGTGTATGCACACATGTACTCCAGCCACTGAACAACGCATTGGATAGAGGGAGGTAGGTGTTTGTTAAAATGATTTTATGGAATTATCAAAGATAGTCAGACTTCCAATAGAGATTTTACTAAGTAAATATATAATATACGCAGTTTGAAAGTATAATATATTACATAATTTTATTCCTTAATTAACCTACTGCACATTTATGCAAACAACAGTCTTTTCCTTCACCTGTACAGCCTGATACTTCATACTCAGTGTAGTACTTTATTATTTGGTAATTTTTTGTTCTTAATATTGTTATGATCTCTAACATTGTAATGGTTTCTTGCCTTTACAGTGCTTATAAAGTTTATTTTTAAAAGACTTTGGGAATTAGAATTTAGAAATTCAAAATTCTAAACTTTGTGATATTAAGGAGCCATGTCAGTTTCTTTGTGTTATTTGATAGCTACATAGCACTTCTTATTTAAGATGGAGAGATACTGTTTTGTATCACACCTACAGTTTTTTTCCAGATCTCTCCCTTGTTAAGGTTTGCTAATTTAATTTTATTGGGTAATTAGACTAAAACCAAACTACATTTTTTTCACTTGAGTATTGTGTTCTTCTAATAAACTGTGGAATAACTGGTGTGGGAGGGGATTGTCTAACTTCATAAGGTATGTTGCATACGTAAGTGAATCAATATAAGATTATCTGAAATTTGAATATCATTTCACAGATCTCCATCAGAATTCATTATATATAAAATCACATGGAAAATCCCACTGGAGCTCAGTGGAAATGAATCTGATGAGTATTCTTAAGGATTCAGGTTCAATCCCTAGCCTTGCTCAGTGGATTAAGGATCCAGCATTGCTGTAAACTGTGCTTTAGGTTGTAGAAATGGCTAGGATTGAGTGTGGCTGTGGTGTAGGCCAAGGACTACAGCTCCAGTTGGACCCGTAGCCTGGGAACCTCCATATGCTGTGAGTAGAGCCCTAAAAGACTAAATAAATAAATAAATAAATAAAAGCACATGATATATGAATAAGATCATTACTTAGGAAAATCATGGAAAAGATAGGCATGGGAAGAAGTACCTAACATCACTACTGTCTCTCTACAGATTTACTGAAAGTATGTGCCCACTTTTATAAAGTGTCTAATTACATAAATAAGGACTAACTTTTTAAAACTGGACGAGGGGGTACCAAGATTTTTGTTATAACATGACTCTGCTAGTGGAATTTATGTTTTACACTGGATAAAATACATTTCTTAAAGACTTCTTCCTTTAAAATTATAAAGATGCATTGACACAAATTTGTTTTCAGTCAAAATATATTAGCACTTGGGAAAGCCTTTCCTGAGCTGTAAATTATCCAGAAACAGCTGTCAGGTAGCATCAGGTTGAAGGTTCAAGCAGGGAGTAGGCACTTGGCTTGGTGATAATGGTGATGAGGGGGGTGCAGGTGCTGGGGCAGATAGGGGCGAGGGAGACAGGGACCCTGTTGTGTAGAGCGCCTGTGTGGGGGTTGGATGCCTGCCCTGGCCTGGGAGGGGGTTGCCTGCGTACTTGGGGAAGGGAGCCCAGATCGAATGCTGAGGGACACCACAGCGAGCTTGGAGGACTGAGGTGAGGATGTGAGCAGGGCTCCAGCGGACAGGTTCAAGGTAGGATTTTTTTTCTTTTTGAGAAGGGAAGAGGGTGCCTAGATGCTTGGGAAAAATGGATGTAAGGTCCCAGGAAGTGTTTGGGGGAAAGGTGCGTGCTTGGGGAGGGACCGGCTTCAGTGAAGGGCAGGTATAGGGGTTGAGTGCAGGAGGGATAGCTGCGTGGAGGGGAAGGGAACTCAGAGGGATTGGTGAGGGCCAACGCGAGCGTGGGGGAGGGAGGTGAGGATGGCAGCGGAGCCCCAGCTGAGAGGTTGAAGTTAGGGTTCCTTTTGAGAGGCAGGAAGAGGGTGGATGGGATCCCTTGGAAAAGTGGAGGCGAGGTCCTAGGAAGGGTTGGGCCTGTGCGGGTGCGGGGAGCATGGAGGCGGGCGGGCACCACTTGGCCCCAGAGCGTGCGTGGGGGTTGCGTGGGTGCAGGGGAAGGGAGGCGGGAGGGAATGGAGAGGGACACGGAGAGCCTGGGGCCCTGCGGGGAGGTTGTGAGGGGCATTCTAGGGGATAGGTTCAAGGTAGGTGTTTGTGGCGGCTGTGGTGGTGGTGGTGGTGGGTGGTGGTGGTTTTTGTTGTGGGTTTTTGGTTTTTGTTTGGTTGTTGTGAAGGGGGAAGAGGGCGGAGGATGAGGACCCCTTAGCAAATGGGAGCGGAAGGATGTCAGGAAAGGAGCCCAGAGGGGTTCGTGTGGGAATGGGCCAGGGCAGCTGGGAGGGGCTTGTGGGTAGTGCCTGAACAGAGGGGAAGGGAGTGCTGAGGGCCAGGGCGAGCAGGGGGGGACTGAGGTAAGGCTGTCAGCGGAGTTCCAGCAGACAGGTTCAAGTGAGGATGTTTTGGTTTTGGTTTTTGGCTTGCTGTGTGTGTGTGTGTGTGCGTTTGATTGTTTGTTTGAGAAGGGGGTAGAGGGGTGGATAGGTTGGATGCCTTTGAAGTGATGGGGAAAGTTCCCAGGAAGGGGGGGGGTGTAGGTGGGTGGGGGCAGGGCGGGGCAAGGTGGGCGGGGACCCGGTTGTGCAGAGCGCCTGCGTGGGGGTTGCGTGCGTGCCGTGGCGTGCGTGGGGGTTGCGTGCGTGCCGGGGAAGGGAGTCCCCGGAGCGACTGCTGAGGGCCACCGCGGCGAGCGAGCGTGGGTGAAGGAGCTGAGGATGTGAGCAGGGCTGCAGCGGGCAGGTCCAAGGTAGGTTTGTGTTTTATCTTTGTGAGAAGGGAAGAGGGTGCCTAGGATGCTTGGGAAAAGGGGGATGGAAGGTCCCAGGAAGTGTTTGGGGGAAAGGTGCGTGTTTGGGGCGGGACGAGGTGGGCGGGGAGCGGCTTGGGGGCGGCGCAGGCGTGGGGGTTGGGTGCGTGCAGGGGAAGGGAGCGCGCAGGGACTGTGGAGGGCCACCGCGAGCGTGGGGGCCGGAGGTGAGGATGGCAGCGGAGCCCCAGCTGAGAGGTTGAAGTTAGGGTTCGTTTTGAGAGGCAGGAAGAGGGTGGATGGGATCCCTTGGAAAAGTGGAGGCGAGGTCTAGGAGAGGTCCTAGGAAGGGTTGGGCCTGTGCGGGTGCGGGGAGCATGGAGGCGGGCGGGCACCCCTTGCCCCCAGAGCGTGCGTGGGGGTTGCGTGGGTGCAGGGGAAGGGAGGTGGGAGGGAATGGAGTGGGACACGGAGAGCCTGGGGCCCTGCGGGGAGGTTGTGAGGGGCATTCTAGGGGATAGGTTCAAGGTAGGTGTTTGTGGCGGCTGCGGTGGTGGGTGGTGGTGGTTTTTGTTGTGGGTTGTTGGTTTTTGTTTGGTTGTTGTGAAGGGGGAAGAGGGCGGAGGATGAGGACCCCTTAGCAAATGGGAGCGGAAGGATGTCAGGAAAGGAGCCCAGAGGGGTTCGTGTGGGAATGGGCCAGGGCAGCTGGGAGGGTCTTGTGGGTAGTGCCTGAACAGAGGGGAAGGGAGAGCTGAAGGCCAGGGCGAGCAGGGGGGGACGGAGGTAAGGCTGTCAGCGGAGTTCCAGCAGACAGGTTCAAGTGAGGATGTTTTGGTTTTGGTTTTTGGCTTGCTGTGTGTGTGTGTGTGTGAGTTTGATTGTTTGTTTGAGAAGGGGGTAGAGGGGTGGATAGGTTGGATGCCTTTGAAGTGATGGGGAAAGTTCCCAGGAAGGGGGGGGTGTAGGTGGGTGGGGGCAGGGAGGGGCGAGGGGGGCGGGGACCCGGTTGTGCAGAGCGCCTGCGTGGGGGTTGCGTGCGTGCCGGGGAAGGGAGTCCCCGGAGCGACTGCTGAGGGCCACTGCGGCGAGCGAGCCTGGGTGAAGGAGCTGAGGATGTGAGCAGGGCTGCAGCGGGCAGGTCCAAGGTAGGTTTGAGTTTTATCTTTGTGAGAAGGGAAGAGGGTGCCTAGGATGCTTGGGAAAAGGGGGATGGAAGGTCCCAGGAAGTGTTTGGGGGAAAGGTGCGTGTTTGGGGCGGGACGAGGGGGGCGGGGAGCGGCTTGGGGGCCCGCGCAGGTGTGGGGGTTGGGTGCGTGCAGGGGAAGGGAGCGCGCAGGGATTGTGGAGGGCCACCGCGAGCTTGGGGGCGGGAGGTGAGGATGGCAGCGGAGCCCCAGCTGAGAGGTTGAAGTTAGGGTTCCTTTTGAGCGGGTTCCTTTGAGAGGCAGGAAGAAGGTGGATGGGATCCCTTGGAAAAGAGGAGGCGAGGTCAGGGAGAGGTCCTAGGAAGGGTTGGGCCTGTGCGGGTGCGGGGAGCGTGGAGGCGGGCGGGCACCCCTTGCCCCCAGAGCGTGCGTGGGGGTTGCGTGGGTGCAGGGGAAGGGAGGCGGGAGGGAATGGAGAGGGACACGGAGAGCCTGGGGCCCTGCGGGGAGGTTGTGAGAGGCATTCTAGGGGATAGGTTCAAGGTAGGTGTTTGTGGCGGCTGCGGTGGTGGTGGTGGTGGGTGGTGGTGGTTTTTGTTGTGGGTTGTTGGTTTTTGTTTGGTTGTTGTGAAGGGGGAAGAGGGCGGAGGATGAGGACCCCTTAGCAAATGGGAGCGGAAGGATGTCAGGAAAGGAGCCCAGAGGGGTTCGTGTGGGAATGGGCCAGGGCAGCTGGGAGGGGCTTGTGGGTAGTGCCTGAACAGAGGGGAAGGGAGAGCTGAAGGGAGTGCTGAGGGCCAGGGCGAGCAGGGGGGGACTGAGGTAAGGCTGTCAGCGGAGTTCCAGCAGACAGGTTCAAGTGAGGATGTTTTGGTTTTGGTTTTTGGCTTGCTGTGTGTGTGTGTGTGTGAGTTTGATTGTTTGTTTGAGAAGGGGGTAGAGGGGTGGATAGGTTGGATGCCTTTGAAGTGATGGGGAAAGTTCCCAGGAAGGGGGGGGTGTAGGTGGGTGGGGGCAGGGAGGGGCGAGGGGGGCGGGACCCGGTTGTGCAGAGCGCCTGCGTGGGGGTTGCGTGCGTGCCGTGGCGTGCGTGGGGGTTGCGTGCGTGCCGGGGAAGGGAGTCCCCGGAGCGACTGCTGAGGGCCACCGCGGCGAGCGAGCGTGGGTGAAGGAGCTGAGGATGTGAGCAGGGCTGCAGCGGGCAGGTCCAAGGTAGGTTTGTGTTTTATCTTTGTGAGAAGGGAAGAGGGTGCCTAGGATGCTTGGGAAAAGGGGGATGGAAGGTCCCAGGAAGTGTTTGGGGGAAAGGTGCGTGTTTGGGGCGGGAAGAGGGGGGCGGGGAGCGGCTTGGCGGCCCGCGCAGGTGTGGGGGTTGGGTGCGTGCAGGGGAAGGGAGCGCGCAGGGACTGTGGAGGGCCACCGCGAGCTTGGGGGCGGGAGGTGAGGATGGCAGCGGAGCCCCAGCTGAGAGGTTGAAGTTAGGGTTCCTTTTGAGCGGGTTCCTTTGAGAGGCAGGAAGAAGGTGGATGGGATCCCTTGGAAAAGTGGAGGCGAGGTCTAGGAGAGGTCCTAGTAAGGGTTGGGCCTGTGCGGGTGCGGGGAGCGTGGAGGCGGGCGGGCACCACTTGGCCCCAGAGCGTGCGTGGGGGTTGCGTGGGTGCAGGGGAAGGGAGGCGGGAGGGAATGGAGAGGGACACGGAGAGCCTGGGGCCCTGCGGGGAGGTTGTGTGGGGCATTCTAGGGGATAGTTTCACGGTAGGTGTTTGTGGCGGCTGCGGTGGTGGTGGTGGTGGGTGGTGGTGGTTTTTGTTGTGGGTTGTTGGTTTTTGTTTGGTTGTTGTGAAGGGGGAAGAGGGCGGAGGATGAGGACCCCTTAGCAAATGGGAGCGGAAGGATATCAGGAAAGGAGCCCAGAGGGGTTCTGTGGGAATGGGCCAGGGCAGCTGGGAGGGGCTTGTGGGTAGTGCCTGAACAGAGGGGAAGGGAGAGCTGAAGGGAGTGCTGAGGGCCAGGGCGAGCAGGGGGGGACTGAGGTAAGGCTGTCAGCGGAGTTCCAGCAGACAGGTTCAAGTGAGGATGTTTTGGTTTTGGTTTTTTGCTTGCTGTGTGTGTGTGTGTGTGAGTTTGATTGTTTGTTTGAGAAGGGGGTAGAGGGGTGGATAGGTTGGATGCCTTTGAAGTGATGGGGAAAGTTCCCAGGAAGGGGGGGGTGTAGGTGGGTGGGGGCAGGGCGGGGCGAGGGGGGCGGGGACCCGGTTGTGCAGAGCGCCTGCGTGGGGGTTGCGTGCGTGCCGTGGCGTGCGTGGGGGTTGCGTGCGTGCCGGGGAAGGGAGTCCCCGGAGCGACTGCTGAGGGCCACCGCGGCGAGCGAGCGTGGGTGAAGGAGCTGAGGATGTGAGCAGGGCTGCAGCGGGCAGGTCCAAGGTAGGTTTGTGTTTTATCTTTGTGAGAAGGGAAGAGGGTGCCTAGGATGCTTGGGAAAAGGGGGATGGAAGGTCCCAGGAAGTGTTTGGGGGAAAGGTGCGTGTTTGGGGCGGGACGAGGGGGGCGGGGAGCGGCTTGGGGGCGGCGCAGGCGTGGGGGTTGGGTGCGTGCAGGGGAAGGGAGCGCGCAGGGACTGTGGAGGGCCACCGCGAGCGTGGGGGCCGGAGGTGAGGATGGCAGCGGAGCCCCAGCTGAGAGGTTGAAGTTAGGGTTCGTTTTGAGAGGCAGGAAGAGGGTGGATGGGATCCCTTGGAAAAGTGGAGGCGAGGTCCTAGGAAGGGTTGGGCCTGTGCGGGTGCGGGGAGCGTGGAGGCGGGCGGGCACCCCTTGCCCCCAGAGCGTGCGTGGGGGTTGCGTGGGTGCAGGGGAAGGGAGGCGGGAGGGAATGGAGAGGGACACGGAGAGCCTGGGGCCCTGCGGGGAGGTTGTGAGGGGCATTCTAGGGGATAGGTTCAAGGTAGGTGTTTGTGGCGGCTGCGGTGGTGGTGGTGGTGGGTGGTGGTGGTTTTTGTTGTGGGTTGTTGGTTTTTGTTTGGTTGTTGTGAAGGGGGAAGAGGGCGGAGGATGAGGACCCCTTAGCAAATGGGAGCGGAAGGATGTCAGGAAAGGAGCCCAGAGGGGTTCGTGTGGGAATGGGCCAGGGCAGCTGGGAGGGGCTTGTGGGTAGTGCCTGAACAGAGGGGAAGGGAGAGCTGAAGGCCAGGGCGAGCAGGGGGGGACTGAGGTAAGGCTGTCAGCGGAGTTCCAGCAGACAGGTTCAAGTGAGGATGTTTTGGTTTTGGTTTTTGGATTGCTGTGTGTGTGTGTGTGTGCGTTTGATTGTTTGTTTGAGAAGGGGGTAGAGGGGTGGATAGGTTGGATGCCTTTGAAGTGATGGGGAAAGTTCCCAGGAAGGGGGGGGTGTAGGTGGGTGGGGGCAGGGCGGGGCGAGGGGGGCGGGGACCCGGTTGTGCAGAGCGCCTGCGTGGGGGTTGCGTGCGTGCCGTGGCGTGCGTGGGGGTTGCGTGCGTGCCGGGGAAGGGAGTCCCCGGAGCGACTGCTGAGGGCCACCGCGGCGAGCGAGCGTGGGTGAAGGAGCTGAGGATGTGAGCAGGGCTGCAGCGGGCAGGTCCAAGGTAGGTTTGTGTTTTATCTTTGTGAGAAGGGAAGAGGGTGCCTAGGATGCTTGGGAAAAGGGGGATGGAAGGTCCCAGGAAGTGTTTGGGGGAAAGGTGCGTGTTTGGGGCGGGACGAGGGGGGCGGGGAGCGGCTTGGGGGCGGCGCAGGCGTGGGGGTTGGGTGCGTGCAGGGGAAGGGAGCGCGCAGGGACTGTGGAGGGCCACCGCGAGCGTGGGGGCCGGAGGTGAGGATGGCAGCGGAGCCCCAGCTGAGAGGTTGAAGTTAGGGTTCGTTTTGAGAGGCAGGAAGAGGGTGGATGGGATCCCTTGGAAAAGTGGAGGCGAGGTCCTAGGAAGGGTTGGGCCTGTGCGGGTGCGGGGAGCGTGGAGGCGGGCGGGCACCCCTTGCCCCCAGAGCGTGCGTGGGGGTTGCGTGGGTGCAGGGGAAGGGAGGCGGGAGGGAATGGAGAGGGACACGGAGAGCCTGGGGCCCTGCGGGGAGGTTGTGAGGGGCATTCTAGGGGATAGGTTCAAGGTAGGTGTTTGTGGCGGCTGCGGTGGTGGTGGTGGTGGGTGGTGGTGGTTTTTGTTGTGGGTTGTTGGTTTTTGTTTGGTTGTTGTGAAGGGGGAAGAGGGCGGAGGATGAGGACCCCTTAGCAAATGGGAGCGGAAGGATGTCAGGAAAGGAGCCCAGAGGGGTTCGTGTGGGAATGGGCCAGGGCAGCTGGGAGGGGCTTGTGGGTAGTGCCTGAACAGAGGGGAAGGGAGAGCTGAAGGCCAGGGCGAGCAGGGGGGGACTGAGGTAAGGCTGTCAGCGGAGTTCCAGCAGACAGGTTCAAGTGAGGATGTTTTGGTTTTGGTTTTTGGCTTGCTGTGTGTGTGTGTGTGTGCGTTTGATTGTTTGTTTGAGAAGGGGGTAGAGGGGTGGATAGGTTGGATGCCTTTGAAGTGATGGGGAAAGTTCCCAGGAAGGGGGGGGTGTAGGTGGGTGGGGGCAGGGCGGGGCGAGGGGGGCGGGGACCCGGTTGTGCAGAGCGCCTGCGTGGGGGTTGCGTGCGTGCCGTGGCGTGCGTGGGGGTTGCGTGCGTGCCGGGGAAGGGAGTCCCCGGAGCGACTGCTGAGGGCCACCGCGGCGAGCGAGCGTGGGTGAAGGAGCTGAGGATGTGAGCAGGGCTGCAGCGGGCAGGTCCAAGGTAGGTTTGTGTTTTATCTTTGTGAGAAGGGAAGAGGGTGCCTAGGATGCTTGGGAAAAGGGGGATGGAAGGTCCCAGGAAGTGTTTGGGGGAAAGGTGCGTGTTTGGGGCGGGACGAGGGGGCGGGGAGCGGCTTGGGGGCGGCGCAGGCGTGGGGGTTGGGTGCGTGCAGGGGAAGGGAGCGCGCAGGGACTGTGGAGGGCCACCGCGAGCGTGGGGGCCGGAGGTGAGGATGGCAGCGGAGCCCCAGCTGAGAGGTTGAAGTTAGGGTTCCTTTTGAGAGGCAGGAAGAGGGTGGATAGGATCCCTTGGAAAAGTGGAGGCGAGGTCCTAGGAAGGGTTGGGCCTGTGCGGGTGCGGGGAGCGTGGAGGCGGGCGGGCACCCCTTGCCCCCAGAGCGTGCGTGGGGGTTGCAGGGGAAGGGAGGCGGGAGGGAATGGAGAGGGACACGGAGAGCCTGGGGCCCTGCGGGGAGGTTGTGAGGGGCATTCTAGGGGATAGGTTCAAGGTAGGTGTTTGTGGCGGCTGCGGTGGTGGTGGTGGTGGGTGGTGGTGGTTTTTGTTGTGGGTTGTTGGTTTTTGTTTGGTTGTTGTGAAGGGGGAAGAGGGCGGAGGATGAGGACCCCTTAGCAAATGGGAGCGGAAGGATGTCAGGAAAGGAGCCCAGAGGGGTTCGTGTGGGAATGGGCCAGGGCAGCTGGGAGGGGCTTGTGGGTAGTGCCTGAACAGAGGGGAAGGGAGAGCTGAAGGGAGTGCTGAGGGCCAGGGCGAGCAGGGGGGGACTGAAGTAAGGCTGTCAGCGGAGTTCCAGCAGACAGGTTCAAGTGAGGATGTTTTGGTTTTGGTTTTTGGCTTGCTGTGTGTGTGTGTGTGTGCGTTTGATTATTTGTTTGAGAAGGGGGTAGAGGGGTGGATAGGTTGGATGCCTTTGAAGTGATGGGGAAAGTTCCCAGGAAGAGGGGGGTGTAGGTGGGTGGGGGCAGGGCGGGGCGAGGGGGGCGGGGACCCGGTTGTGCAGAGCGCCTGCGTGGGGGTTGCGTGCGTGCCGTGGCGTGCGTGGGGGTTCCGTGCGTGCCGGGAAAGGGAGTCCCCGGAGCGACTGCTGAGGGCCACCGCGGCGAGCGAGCCTGGGTGAAGGAGCTGAGGATGTGAGCAGGGCTGCAGCGGGCAGGTCCAAGGTAGGTTTGTGTTTTATCTTTGTGAGAAGGGAAGAGGGTGCCTAGGATGCTTGGGAAAAGGGGGATGGAAGGTCCCAGGAAGTGTTTGGGGGAAAGGTGCGTGTTTGGGGCGGGACGAGGGGGGCGGGGAGCGGCTTGGGGGCGGCGCAGGCGTGGGGGTTGGGTGCGTGCAGGGGAAGGGAGCGCGCAGGGACTGTGGAGGGCCACCGCGAGCGTGGGGGCCGGAGGTGAGGATGGCAGCGGAGCCCCAGCTGAGAGGTTGAAGTTAGGGTTCGTTTTGAGAGGCAGGAAGAGGGTGGATGGGATCCCTTGGAAAAGTGGAGGCGAGGTCCTAGGAAGGGTTGGGCCTGTGCGGGTGCGGGGAGCGTGGAGGCGGGCGGGCACCCCTTGCCCCCAGAGCGTGCGTGGGGGTTGCGTGGGTGCAGGGGAAGGGAGGCGGGAGGGAATGGAGAGGGACACGGAGAGCCTGGGGCCCTGCGGGGAGGTTGTGAGGGGCATTCTAGGGGATAGGTTCAAGGTAGGTGTTTGTGGCGGCTGCGGTGGTGGTGGTGGTGGGTGGTGGTGGTTTTTGTTGTGGGTTGTTGGTTTTTGTTTGGTTGTTGTGAAGGGGGAAGAGGGCGGAGGATGAGGACCCCTTAGCAAATGGGAGCGGAAGGATGTCAGGAAAGGAGCCCAGAGGGGTTCGTGTGGGAATGGGCCAGGGCAGCTGGGAGGGGCTTGTGGGTAGTGCCTGAACAGAGGGGAAGGGAGAGCTGAAGGGAGTGCTGAGGGCCAGGGCGAGCAGGGGGGGACTGAGGTAAGGCTGTCAGCGGAGTTCCAGCAGACAGGTTCAAGTGAGGATGTTTTGGTTTTGGTTTTTGGCTTGCTGTGTGTGTGTGTGTGTGCGTTTGATTGTTTGTTTGAGAAGGGGGTAGAGGGGTGGATAGGTTGGATGCCTTTGAAGTGATGGGGAAAGTTCCCAGGAAGGGGGGGGTGTAGGTGGGTGGGGGCAGGGCGGGGCGAGGGGGGCGGGGACCCGGTTGTGCAGAGCGCCTGCGTGGGGGTTGCGTGCGTGCCGGGGAAGGGAGTCCCCGGAGCGACTGCTGAGGGCCACCGCGGCGAGCGAGCGTGGGTGAAGGAGCTGAGGATGTGAGCAGGGCTGCAGCGGGCAGGTCCAAGGTAGGTTTGTGTTTTATCTTTGTGAGAAGGGAAGAGGGTGCCTAGGATGCTTGGGAAAAGGGGGATGGAAGGTCCCAGGAAGTGTTTGGGGGAAAGGTGCGTGTTTGGGGCGGGACGAGGGGGGCGGGGAGCGGCTTGGGGGCGGCGCAGGCGTGGGGGTTGGGTGCGTGCAGGGGAAGGGAGCGCGCAGGGACTGTGGAGGGCCACCGCGAGCGTGGGGGCCGGAGGTGAGGATGGCAGCGGAGCCCCAGCTGAGAGGTTGAAGTTAGGGTTCGTTTTGAGAGGCAGGAAGAAGGTGGATGGGATCCCTTGGAAAAGTGGAGGCGAGGTCCTAGGAAGGGTTGGGCCTGTGCGGGTGCGGGGAGCGTGGAGGCGGGCGGGCACCCCTTGCCCCCAGAGCGTGCGTGGGGGTTGCGTGGGTGCAGGGGAAGGGAGGCGGGAGGGAATGGAGAGGGACACGGAGAGCCTGGGGCCCTGCGGGGAGGTTGTGAGGGGCATTCTAGGGGATAGGTTCAAGGTAGGTGTTTGTGGCGGCTGCGGTGGTGGTGGTGGTGGGTGGTGGTGGTTTTTGTTGTGGGTTGTTGGTTTTTGTTTGGTTGTTGTGAAGGGGGAAGAGGGCGGAGGATGAGGACCCCTTAGCAAATGGGAGCGGAAGGATGTCAGGAAAGGAGCCCAGAGGGGTTCGTGTGGGAATGGGCCAGGGCAGCTGGGAGGGTCTTGTGGGTAGTGCCTGAACAGAGGGGAAGGGAGAGCTGAAGGGAGTGCTGAGGGCCAGGGCGAGCAGGGGGGGACTGAGGTAAGGCTGTCAGCGGAGTTCCAGCAGACAGGTTCAAGTGAGGATGTTTTGGTTTTGGTTTTTGGCTTGCTGTGTGTGTGTGTGTGTGCGTTTGATTGTTTGTTTGAGAAGGGGGTAGAGGGGTGGATAGGTTGGATGCCTTTGAAGTGATGGGGAAAGTTCCCAGGAAGGGGGGGGTGTAGGTGGGTGGGGGCAGGGCGGGGCGAGGGGGGCGGGGACCCGGTTGTGCAGAGCGCCTGCGTGGGGGTTGCGTGCGTGCCGTGGCGTGCGTGGGGGTTGCGTGCGTGCCGGGGAAGGGAGTCCCCGGAGCGACTGCTGAGGGCCACCGCGGCGAGCGAGCGTGGGTGAAGGAGCTGAGGATGTGAGCAGGGCTGCAGCGGGCAGGTCCAAGGTAGGTTTGTGTTTTATCTTTGTGAGAAGGGAAGAGGGTGCCTAGGATGCTTGGGAAAAGGGGGATGGAAGGTCCCAGGAAGTGTTTGGGGGAAAGGTGCGTGTTTGGGGCGGGACGAGGGGGGCGGGGAGCGGCTTGGGGGCGGCGCAGGCGTGGGGGTTGTGTGCGTGCAGGGGAAGGGAGCGCGCAGGGACTGTGGAGGGCCACCGCGAGCGTGGGGGCCGGAGGTGAGGATGGCAGCGGAGCCCCAGCTGAGAGGTTGAAGTTAGGGTTCGTTTTGAGAGGCAGGAAGAGGGTGGATGGGATCCCTTGGAAAAGTGGAGGCGAGGTCCTAGGAAGGGTTGGGCCTGTGCGGGTGCGGGGAGCGTGGAGGCGGGCGGGCACCCCTTGCCCCCAGAGCGTGCGTGGGGGTTGCGTGGGTGCAGGGGAAGGGAGGCGGGAGGGAATGGAGAGGGACACGGAGAGCCTGGGGCCCTGCGGGGAGGTTGTGAGGGGCATTCTAGGGGATAGGTTCAAGGTAGGTGTTTGTGGCGGCTGCGGTGGTGGTGGTGGTGGGTGGTGGTGGTTTTTGTTGTGGGTTGTTGGTTTTTGTTTGGTTGTTGTGAAGGGGGAAGAGGGCGGAGGATGAGGACCCCTTAGCAAATGGGAGCGGAAGGATGTCAGGAAAGGAGCCCAGAGGGGTTCGTGTGGGAATGGGCCAGGGCAGCTGGGAGGGTCTTGTGGGTAGTGCCTGAACAGAGGGGAAGGGAGAGCTGAAGGGAGTGCTGAGGGCCAGGGCGAGCAGGGGGGGACTGAGGTAAGGCTGTCAGGGGAGTTCCAGCAGACAGGTTCAAGTGAGGATGTTTTGGTTTTGGTTTTTGGCTTGCTGTGTGTGTGTGTGTGTGCGTTTGATTGTTTGTTTGAGAAGGGGGTAGAGGGGTGGATAGGTTGGATGCCTTTGAAGTGATGGGGAAAGTTCCCAGGAAGGGGGGGGTGTAGGTGGGTGGGGGCAGGGCGGGGCGAGGGGGGCGGGGACCCGGTTGTGCAGAGCGCCTGCGTGGGGGTTGCGTGCGTGCCGGGGAAGGGAGTCCCCGGAGCGACTGCTGAGGGCCACCGCGGCGAGCGAGCGTGGGTGAAGGAGCTGAGGATGTGAGCAGGGCTGCAGCGGGCAGGTCCAAGGTAGGTTTGTGTTTTATCTTTGTGAGAAGGGAAGAGGGTGCCTAGGATGCTTGGGAAAAGGGGGATGGAAGGTCCCAGGAAGTGTTTGGGGGAAAGGTGCGTGTTTGGGGCGGGACGAGGGGGGCGGGGAGCGGCTTGGGGGCCGCGCAGGCGTGGGGGTTGGGTGCGTGCAGGGGAAGGGAGCGCGCAGGGACTGTGGAGGGCCACCGCGAGCGTGGGGGCGGGAGGTGAGGATGGCAGCGGAGCCCCAGCTGAGAGGTTGAAGTTAGGGTTCCTTTTGAGAGGCAGGAAGAGGGTGGATGGGATCCCTTGGAAAAGTGGAGGCGAGGTCCTAGGAAGGGTTGGGCCTGTGCGGGTGCGGGGAGCGTGGAGGCGGGCGGGCACCCCTTGCCCCCAGAGCGTGCGTGGGGGTTGCGTGGGTGCAGGGGAAGGGAGGCGGGAGGGAATGGAGAGGGACACGGAGAGCCTGGGGCCCTGCGGGGAGGTTGTGAGGGGCATTCTAGGGGATAGGTTCAAGGTAGGTGTTTGTGGCGGCTGCGGTGGTGGTGGTGGTGGGTGGTGGTGGTTTTTGTTGTGGGTTGTTGGTTTTTGTTTGGTTGTTGTGAAGGGGGAAGAGGGCGGAGGATGAGGACCCCTTAGCAAATGGGAGCGGAAGGATGTCAGGAAAGGAGCCCAGAGGGGTTCGTGTGGGAATGGGCCAGGGCAGCTGGGAGGGTCTTGTGGGTAGTGCCTGAACAGAGGGGAAGGGAGAGCTGAAGGGAGTGCTGAGGGCCAGGGCGAGCAGGGGGGGACTGAGGTAAGGCTGTCAGCGGAGTTCCAGCAGACAGGTTCAAGTGAGGATGTTTTGGTTTTGGTTTTTGGCTTGCTGTGTGTGTGTGTGTGTGCGTTTGATTGTTTGTTTGAGAAGGGGGTAGAGGGGTGGATAGGTTGGATGCCTTTGAAGTGATGGGGAAAGTTCCCAGGAAGGGGGGGGTGTAGGTGGGTGGGGGCAGGGCGGGGCGAGGGGGGCGGGGACCCGGTTGTGCAGAGCGCCTGCGTGGGGGTTGCGTGCGTGCCGTGGCGTGCGTGGGGGTTGCGTGCGTGCCGGGGAAGGGAGTCCCCGGAGCGACTGCTGAGGGCCACCGCGGCGAGCGAGCGTGGGTGAAGGAGCTGAGGATGTGAGCAGGGCTGCAGCGGGCAGGTCCAAGGTAGGTTTGTGTTTTATCTTTGTGAGAAGGGAAGAGGGTGCCTAGGATGCTTGGGAAAAGGGGGATGGAAGGTCCCAGGAAGTGTTTGGGGGAAAGGTGCGTGTTTGGGGCGGGACGAGGGGGGCGGGGAGCGGCTTGGGGGCGGCGCAGGCGTGGGGGTTGTGTGCGTGCAGGGGAAGGGAGCGCGCAGGGACTGTGGAGGGCCACCGCGAGCGTGGGGGCCGGAGGTGAGGATGGCAGCGGAGCCCCAGCTGAGAGGTTGAAGTTAGGGTTCGTTTTGAGAGGCAGGAAGAGGGTGGATGGGATCCCTTGGAAAAGTGGAGGCGAGGTCCTAGGAAGGGTTGGGCCTGTGCGGGTGCGGGGAGCGTGGAGGCGGGCGGGCACCCCTTGCCCCCAGAGCGTGCGTGGGGGTTGCGTGGGTGCAGGGGAAGGGAGGCGGGAGGGAATGGAGAGGGACACGGAGAGCCTGGGGCCCTGCGGGGAGGTTGTGAGGGGCATTCTAGGGGATAGGTTCAAGGTAGGTGTTTGTGGCGGCTGCGGTGGTGGTGGTGGTGGGTGGTGGTGGTTTTTGTTGTGGGTTGTTGGTTTTTGTTTGGTTGTTGTGAAGGGGGAAGAGGGCGGAGGATGAGGACCCCTTAGCAAATGGGAGCGGAAGGATGTCAGGAAAGGAGCCCAGAGGGGTTCGTGTGGGAATGGGCCAGGGCAGCTGGGAGGGTCTTGTGGGTAGTGCCTGAACAGAGGGGAAGGGAGAGCTGAAGGGAGTGCTGAGGGCCAGGGCGAGCAGGGGGGGACTGAGGTAAGGCTGTCAGGGGAGTTCCAGCAGACAGGTTCAAGTGAGGATGTTTTGGTTTTGGTTTTTGGCTTGCTGTGTGTGTGTGTGTGTGTGCGTTTGATTGTTTGTTTGAGAAGGGGGTAGAGGGGTGGATAGGTTGGATGCCTTTGAAGTGATGGGGAAAGTTCCCAGGAAGGGGGGGGTGTAGGTGGGTGGGGGCAGGGCGGGGCGAGGGGGGCGGGGACCCGGTTGTGCAGAGCGCCTGCGTGGGGGGTGCGTGCGTGCCGGGGAAGGGAGTCCCCGGAGCGACTGCTGAGGGCCACCGCGGCGAGCGAGCGTGGGTGAAGGAGCTGAGGATGTGAGCAGGGCTGCAGCGGGCAGGTCCAAGGTAGGTTTGTGTTTTATCTTTGTGAGAAGGGAAGAGGGTGCCTAGGATGCTTGGGAAAAGGGGGATGGAAGGTCCCAGGAAGTGTTTGGGGGAAAGGTGCGTGTTTGGGGCGGGACGAGGGGGGCGGGGAGCGGCTTGGGGGCCGCGCAGGCGTGGGGGTTGGGTGCGTGCAGGGGAAGGGAGCGCGCAGGGACTGTGGAGGGCCACCGCGAGCGTGGGGGCGGGAGGTGAGGATGGCAGCGGAGCCCCAGCTGAGAGGTTGAAGTTAGGGTTCCTTTTGAGAGGCAGGAAGAGGGTGGATGGGATCCCTTGGAAAAGTGGAGGCGAGGTCCTAGGAAGGGTTGGGCCTGTGCGGGTGCGGGGAGCGTGGAGGCGGGCGGGCACCCCTTGCCCCCAGAGCGTGCGTGGGGGTTGCGTGGGTGCAGGGGAAGGGAGGCGGGAGGGAATGGAGAGGGACACGGAGAGCCTGGGGCCCTGCGGGGAGGTTGTGAGGGGCATTCTAGGGGATAGGTTCAAGGTAGGTGTTTGTGGCGGCTGAGGTGGTGGTGGTGGTGGGTGGTGGTGGTTTTTGTTGTGGGTTGTTGGTTTTTGTTTGGTTGTTGTGAAGGGGGAAGAGGGCGGAGGATGAGGACCCCTTAGCAAATGGGAGCGGAAGGATGTCAGGAAAGGAGCCCAGAGGGGTTCGTGTGGGAATGGGCCAGGGCAGCTGGGAGGGTCTTGTGGGTAGTGCCTGAACAGAGGGGAAGGGAGAGCTGAAGGGAGTGCTGAGGGCCAGGGCGAGCAGGGGGGGACTGAGGTAAGGCTGTCAGCGGAGTTCCAGCAGACAGGTTCAAGTGAGGATGTTTTGGTTTTGGTTTTTGGCTTGCTGTGTGTGTGTGTGTGTGCGTTTGATTGTTTGTTTGAGAAGGGGGTAGAGGGGTGGATAGGTTGGATGCCTTTGAAGTGATGGGGAAAGTTCCCAGGAAGGGGGGGGTGTAGGTGGGTGGGGGCAGGGCGGGGCGAGGGGGGCGGGGACCCGGTTGTGCAGAGCGCCTGCGTGGGGGTTGCGTGCGTGCCGTGGCGTGCGTGGGGGTTGCGTGCGTGCCGGGGAAGGGAGTCCCCGGAGCGACTGCTGAGGGCCACCGCGGCGAGCGAGCGTGGGTGAAGGAGCTGAGGATGTGAGCAGGGCTGCAGCGGGCAGGTCCAAGGTAGGTTTGTGTTTTATCTTTGTGAGAAGGGAAGAGGGTGCCTAGGATGCTTGGGAAAAGGGGGATGGAAGGTCCCAGGAAGTGTTTGGGGGAAAGGTGCGTGTTTGGGGCGGGACGAGGGGGGCGGGGAGCGGCTTGGGTGCCCGCGCAGGCGTGGGGTTTGGGTGCGTGCAGGGGAAGGGAGCGCGCAGGGATTGTGGAGGGCCACCGCGAGCGTGGGGGCCGAAGGTGAGGATGGCAGCGGAGCCCCAGCTGAGAGGTTGAAGTTAGGGTTCCTTTTGAGAGGCAGGAAGAGGGTGGATGGGATCCCTTGGAAAAGTGGAGGCGAGGTCCTAGGAAGAGTTGGGCCTGTGCGGGTGCGGGGAGCGTGGAGGCGGGCGGGCACCCCTTGCCCCCAGAGCGTGCGTGGGGGTTGCAGGGGAAGGGAGGCGGGAGGGAATGGAGAGGGACACGGAGAGCCTGGGGCCCTGCGGGGAGGTTGTGAGGGGCATTCTAGGGGATAGGTTCAAGGTAGGTGTTTGTGGCGGCTGCGGTGGTGGTGGTGGTGGGTGGTGGTGGTTTTTGTTGTGGGTTTTTGGTTTTTGTTGAGTTGTTGTGAAGGGGGGAAGAGGGCGGAGGATGAGGACCCCTTAGCAAATGGGAGCGGAAGGATGTCAGGAAAGGAGCCCAGAGGGGTTCGTGTGGGAATGGGCCAGGGCAGCTGGGAGGGGCTTGTGGGTAGTGCCTGAACAGAGGGGAAGGGAGAGCTGAAGGGAGTGCTGAGGGCCAGGGCGAGCAGGGGGGGACTGAGGTAAGGCTGTCAGCGGAGTTCCAGCAGACAGGTTCAAGTGAGGATGTTTTGGTTTTGGTTTTTGGCTTGCTGTGTGTGTGTGTGTGTGTGTGTTTGATTGTTTGTTTGAGAAGGGGGTAGAGGGGTGGATAGGTTGGATGCCTTTGAAGTGATGGGGAAAGTTCCCAGGAAGGGGGGGTGTAGGTGGGTGGGGGCAGGGCGGGGCGAGGGGGGCGGGGACCCGGTTGTGCAGAGCGCCTGCGTGGGGGTTGCGTGCGTGCCGTGGCGTGCGTGGGGGTTGCGTGCGTGCCGGGGAAGGGAGTCCCCGGAGCGACTGCTGAGGGCCACCGCGGCGAGCGAGCGTGGGTGAAGGAGCTGAGGATGTGAGCAGGGCTGCAGCGGGCAGGTCCAAGGTAGGTTTGTGTTTTATCTTTGTGAGAAGGGAAGAGGGTGCCTAGGATGCTTGGGAAAAGGGGGATGGAAGGTCCCAGGAAGTGTTTGGGGGAAAGGTGCGTGTTTGGGGCGGGACGAGGGGGGCGGGGAGCGGCTTGGGGGCGGCGCAGGCGTGGGGGTTGGGTGCGTGCAGGGGAAGGGAGCGCGCAGGGACTGTGGAGGGCCACCGCGAGCGTGGGGGCCGGAGGTGAGGATGGCAGCGGAGCCCCAGCTGAGAGGTTGAAGTTAGGGTTCGTTTTGAGAGGCAGGAAGAGGGTGGATGGGATCCCTTGGAAAAGTGGAGGCGAGGTCCTAGGAAGGGTTGGGCCTGTGCGGGTGCGGGGAGCTTGGAGGCGGGCGGGCACCCCTTGCCCCCAGAGCGTGGGTGGGGGTTGCAGGGGAAGGGAGGCGGGAGGGAATGGAGAGGGACACGGAGAGCCTGGGGCCCTGCGGGGAGGTTGTGAGGGGCATTCTAGGGGATAGGTTCAAGGTAGGTGTTTGTGGCGGCTGCGGTGGTGGTGGTGGTGGGTGGTGGTGGTTTTTGTTGTGGGTTGTTGGTTTTTGTTTGGTTGTTGTGAAGGGGGAAGAGGGCGGAGGATGAGGACCCCTTAGCAAATGGGAGCGGAAGGATGTCAGGAAAGGAGCCCAGAGGGGTTCGTGTGGGAATGGGCCAGGGCAGCTGGGAGGGGCTTGTGGGTAGTGCCTGAACAGAGGGGAAGGGAGAGCTGAAGGCCAGGGCGAGCAGGGGGGGACTGAGGTAAGGCTGTCAGCGGAGTTCCAGCAGACAGGTTCAAGTGAGGATGTTTTGGTTTTGGTTTTTGGCTTGCTGTGTGTGTGTGTGTGTGCGTTTGATTGTTTGTTTGAGAAGGGGGTAGAGGGGTGGATAGGTTGGATGCCTTTGAAGTGATGGGGAAAGTTCCCAGGAAGGGGGGGGTGTAGGTGGGTGGGGGCAGGGCGGGGCGAGGGGGGCGGGGACCCGGTTGTGCAGAGCGCCTGCGTGGGGGTTGCGTGCGTGCCGTGGCGTGCGTGGGGGTTGCGTGCGTGCCGGGGAAGGGAGTCCCCGGAGCGACTGCTGAGGGCCACCGCGGCGAGCGAGCGTGGGTGAAGGAGCTGAGGATGTGAGCAGGGCTGCAGCGGGCAGGTCCAAGGTAGGTTTGTGTTTTATCTTTGTGAGAAGGGAAGAGGGTGCCTAGGATGCTTGGGAAAAGGGGGATGGAAGGTCCCAGGAAGTGTTTGGGGGAAAGGTGCGTGTTTGGGGCGGGACGAGGGGGGCGGGGAGCGGCTTGGGGGCGGCGCAGGCGTGGGGGTTGGGTGCGTGCAGGGGAAGGGAGCGCGCAGGGACTGTGGAGGGCCACCGCGAGCGTGGGGGCCGGAGGTGAGGATGGCAGCGGAGCCCCAGCTGAGAGGTTGAAGTTAGGGTTCGTTTTGAGAGGCAGGAAGAGGGTGGATGGGATCCCTTGGAAAAGTGGAGGCGAGGTCCTAGGAAGGGTTGGGCCTGTGCGGGTGCGGGGAGCGTGGAGGCGGGCGGGCACCCCTTGCCCCCAGAGCGTGCGTGGGGGTTGCGTGGGTGCAGGGGAAGGGAGGCGGGAGGGAATGGAGAGGGACACGGAGAGCCTGGGGCCCTGCGGGGAGGTTGTGAGGGGCATTCTAGGGGATAGGTTCAAGGTAGGTGTTTGTGGCGGCTGCGGTGGTGGTGGTGGTGGGTGGTGGTGGTTTTTGTTGTGGGTTGTTGGTTTTTGTTTGGTTGTTGTGAAGGGGGAAGAGGGCGGAGGATGAGGACCCCTTAGCAAATGGGAGCGGAAGGATGTCAGGAAAGGAGCCCAGAGGGGTTCGTGTGGGAATGGGCCAGGGCAGCTGGGAGGGTCTTGTGGGTAGTGCCTGAACAGAGGGGAAGGGAGAGCTGAAGGCCAGGGCGAGCAGGGGGGGACTGAGGTAAGGCTGTCAGCGGAGTTCCAGCAGACAGGTTCAAGTGAGGATGTTTTGGTTTTGGTTTTTGGCTTGCTGTGTGTGTGTGTGTGTGCGTTTGATTGTTTGTTTGAGAAGGGGGTAGAGGGGTGGATAGGTTGGATGCCTTTGAAGTGATGGGGAAAGTTCCCAGGAAGGGGGGGGTGTAGGTGGGTGGGGGCAGGGCGGGGCGAGGGGGGCGGGGACCCGGTTGTGCAGAGCGCCTGCGTGGGGGTTGCGTGCGTGCCGTGGCGTGCGTGGGGGTTGCGTGCGTGCCGGGGAAGGGAGTCCCCGGAGCGACTGCTGAGGGCCACCGCGGCGAGCGAGCGTGGGTGAAGGAGCTGAGGATGTGAGCAGGGCTGCAGCGGGCAGGTCCAAGGTAGGTTTGTGTTTTATCTTTGTGAGAAGGGAAGAGGGTGCCTAGGATGCTTGGGAAAAGGGGGATGGAAGGTCCCAGGAAGTGTTTGGGGGAAAGGTGCGTGTTTGGGGCGGGACGAGGGGGGCGGGGAGCGGCTTGGGGGCGGCGCAGGCGTGGGGGTTGGGTGCGTGCAGGGGAAGGGAGCGCGCAGGGACTGTGGAGGGCCACCGCGAGCGTGGGGGCCGGAGGTGAGGATGGCAGCGGAGCCCCAGCTGAGAGGTTGAAGTTAGGGTTCGTTTTGAGAGGCAGGAAGAGGGTGGATGGGATCCCTTGGAAAAGTGGAGGCGAGGTCCTAGGAAGGGTTGGGCCTGTGCGGGTGCGGGGAGCGTGGAGGCGGGCGGGCACCCCTTGCCCCCAGAGCGTGCGTGGGGGTTGCGTGGGTGCAGGGGAAGGGAGGCGGGAGGGAATGGAGAGGGACACGGAGAGCCTGGGGCCCTGCGGGGAGGTTGTGAGGGGCATTCTAGGGGATAGGTTCAAGGTAGGTGTTTGTGGCGGCTGCGGTGGTGGTGGTGGTGGGTGGTGGTGGTTTTTGTTGTGGGTTGTTGGTTTTTGTTTGGTTGTTGTGAAGGGGGAAGAGGGCGGAGGATGAGGACCCCTTAGCAAATGGGAGCGGAAGGATGTCAGGAAAGGAGCCCAGAGGGGTTTGTGTGGGAATGGGCCAGGGCAGCTGGGAGGGGCTTGTGGGTAGTGCCTGAACAGAGGGGAAGGGAGAGCTGAAGGCCAGGGCGAGCAGGGGGGGACTGAGGTAAGGCTGTCAGCGGAGTTCCAGCAGACAGGTTCAAGTGAGGATGTTTTGGTTTTGGTTTTTGGCTTGCTGTGTGTGTGTGTGTGTGCGTTTGATTGTTTGTTTGAGAAGGGGGTAGAGGGGTGGATAGGTTGGATGCCTTTGAAGTGATGGGGAAAGTTCCCAGGAAGGGGGGGGTGTAGGTGGGTGGGGGCAGGGCGGGGCGAGGGGGGCGGGGACCCGGTTGTGCAGAGCGCCTGCGTGGGGGTTGCGTGCGTGCCGTGGCGTGCGTGGGGGTTGCGTGCGTGCCGGGGAAGGGAGTCCCCGGAGCGACTGCTGAGGGCCACCGCGGCGAGCGAGCGTGGGTGAAGGAGCTGAGGATGTGAGCAGGGCTGCAGCGGGCAGGTCCAAGGTAGGTTTGTGTTTTATCTTTGTGAGAAGGGAAGAGGGTGCCTAGGATGCTTGGGAAAAGGGGGATGGAAGGTCCCAGGAAGTGTTTGGGGGAAAGGTGCGTGTTTGGGGCGGGACGAGGGGGGCGGGGAGCGGCTTGGGGGCGGCGCAGGCGTGGGGGTTGGGTGCGTGCAGGGGAAGGGAGCGCGCAGGGACTGTGGAGGGCCACCGAGAGCGTGGGGGCCGGAGGTGAGGATGGCAGCGGAGCCCCAGCTGAGAGGTTGAAGTTAGGGTTCGTTTTGAGAGGCAGGAAGAGGGTGGATGGGATCCCTTGGAAAAGTGGAGGCGAGGTCCTAGGAAGGGTTGGGCCTGTGCGGGTGCGGGGAGCGTGGAGGCGGGCGGGCACCCCTTGCCCCCAGAGCGTGCGTGGGGGTTGCGTGGGTGCAGGGGAAGGGAGGCGGGAGGGAATGGAGAGGGACACGGAGAGCCTGGGGCCCTGCGGGGAGGTTGTGAGGGGCATTCTAGGGGATAGGTTCAAGGTAGGTGTTTGTGGCGGCTGCGGTGGTGGTGGTGGTGGGTGGTGGTGGTTTTTGTTGTGGGTTGTTGGTTTTTGTTTGGTTGTTGTGAAGGGGGAAGAGGGCGGAGGATGAGGACCCCTTAGCAAATGGGAGCGGAAGGATGTCAGGAAAGGAGCCCAGAGGGGTTCGTGTGGGAATGGGCCAGGGCAGCTGGGAGGGGCTTGTGGGTAGTGCCTGAACAGAGGGGAAGGGAGAGCTGAAGGCCAGGGCGAGCAGGGGGGGACTGAGGTAAGGCTGTCAGCGGAGTTCCAGCAGACAGGTTCAAGTGAGGATGTTTTGGTTTTGGTTTTTGGCTTGCTGTGTGTGTGTGTGTGTGCGTTTGATTGTTTGTTTGAGAAGGGGGTAGAGGGGTGGATAGGTTGGATGCCTTTGAAGTGATGGGGAAAGTTCCCAGGAAGGGGGGGGTGTAGGTGGGTGGGGGCAGGGCGGGGCGAGGGGGGCGGGGACCCGGTTGTGCAGAGCGCCTGCGTGGGGGTTGCGTGCGTGCCGTGGCGTCCGTGGGGGTTGCGTGCGTGCCGGGGAAGGGAGTCCCCGGAGCGACTGCTGAGGGCCACCGCGGCGAGCGAGCGTGGGTGAAGGAGCTGAGGATGTGAGCAGGGCTGCAGCGGGCAGGTCCAAGGTAGGTTTGTGTTTTATCTTTGTGAGAAGGGAAGAGGGTGCCTAGGATGCTTGGGAAAAGGGGGATGGAAGGTCCCAGGAAGTGTTTGGGGGAAAGGTGCGTGTTTGGGGCGGGACGAGGGGGGCGGGGAGCGGCTTGGGGGCGGCGCAGGCGTGGGGGTTGGGTGCGTGCAGGGGAAGGGAGCGCGCAGGGACTGTGGAGGGCCACCGCGAGCGTGGGGGCCGGAGGTGAGGATGGCAGCGGAGCCCCAGCTGAGAGGTTGAAGTTAGGGTTCGTTTTGAGAGGCAGGAAGAGGGTGGATGGGATCCCTTGGAAAAGTGGAGGCGAGGTCCTAGGAAGGGTTGGGCCTGTGCGGGTGCGGGGAGCGTGGAGGCGGGCGGGCACCCCTTGCCCCCAGAGCGTGCGTGGGGGTTTCGTGGGTGCAGGGGAAGGGAGGCGGGAGGGAATGGAGAGGGACACGGAGAGCCTGGGGCCCTGCGGGGAGGTTGTGAGGGGCATTCTAGGGGATAGGTTCAAGGTAGGTGTTTGTGGCGGCTGCGGTGGTGGTGGTGGTGGGTGGTGGTGGTTTTTGTTGTGGGTTGTTGGTTTTTGTTTGGTTGTTGTGAAGGGGGAAGAGGGCGGAGGATGAGGACCCCTTAGCAAATGGGAGCGGAAGGATGTCAGGAAAGGAGCCCAGAGGGGTTCGTGTGGGAATGGGCCAGGGCAGCTGGGAGGGTCTTGTGGGTAGTGCCTGAACAGAGGGGAAGGGAGAGCTGAAGGGAGTGCTGAGGGCCAGGGCGAGCAGGGGGGGACTGAGGTAAGGCTGTCAGCGGAGTTCCAGCAGACAGGTTCAAGTGAGGATGTTTTGGTTTTGGTTTTTGGCTTGCTGTGTGTGTGTGTGTGTGCGTTTGATTGTTTGTTTGAGAAGGGGGTAGAGGGGTGGATAGGTTGGATGCCTTTGAAGTGATGGGGAAAGTTCCCAGGAAGGGGGGGGTGTAGGTGGGTGGGGGCAGGGCGGGGCGAGGGGGGCGGGGACCCGGTTGTGCAGAGCGCCTGCGTGGGGGTTGCGTGCGTGCCGGGGAAGGGAGTCCCCGGAGCGACTGCTGAGGGCCACCGCGGCGAGCGAGCGTGGGTGAAGGAGCTGAGGATGTGAGCAGGGCTGCAGCGGGCAGGTCCAAGGTAGGTTTGTGTTTTATCTTTGTGAGAAGGGAAGAGGGTGCCTAGGATGCTTGGGAAAAGGGGGATGGAAGGTCCCAGGAAGTGTTTGGGGGAAAGGTGCGTGTTTGGGGCGGGACGAGGGGGGCGGGGAGCGGCTTGGGGGCGGCGCAGGCGTGGGGGTTGGGTGCGTGCAGGGGAAGGGAGCGCGCAGGGACTGTGGAGGGCCACCGCGAGCGTGGGGGCCGGAGGTGAGGATGGCAGCGGAGCCCCAGCTGAGAGGTTGAAGTTAGGGTTCGTTTTGAGAGGCAGGAAGAGGGTGGATGGGATCCCTTGGAAAAGTGGAGGCGAGGTCCTAGGAAGGGTTGGGCCTGTGCGGGTGCGGGGAGCGTGGAGGCGGGCGGGCACCCCTTGCCCCCAGAGCGTGCGTGGGGGTTTCGTGGGTGCAGGGGAAGGGAGGCGGGAGGGAATGGAGAGGGACACGGAGAGCCTGGGGCCCTGCGGGGAGGTTGTGAGGGGCATTCTAGGGGATAGGTTCAAGGTAGGTGTTTGTGGCGGCTGCGGTGGTGGTGGTGGTGGGTGGTGGTGGTTTTTGTTGTGGGTTGTTGGTTTTTGTTTGGTTGTTGTGAAGGGGGAAGAGGGCGGAGGATGAGGACCCCTTAGCAAATGGGAGCGGAAGGATGTCAGGAAAGGAGCCCAGAGGGGTTCGTGTGGGAATGGGCCAGGGCAGCTGGGAGGGTCTTGTGGGTAGTGCCTGAACAGAGGGGAAGGGAGAGCTGAAGGGAGTGCTGAGGGCCAGGGCGAGCAGGGGGGGACTGAGGTAAGGCTGTCAGCGGAGTTCCAGCAGACAGGTTCAAGTGAGGATGTTTTGGTTTTGGTTTTTGGCTTGCTGTGTGTGTGTGTGTGTGCGTTTGATTGTTTGTTTGAGAAGGGGGTAGAGGGGTGGATAGGTTGGATGCCTTTGAAGTGATGGGGAAAGTTCCCAGGAAGGGGGGGGTGTAGGTGGGTGGGGGCAGGGCGGGGCGAGGGGGGCGGGGACCCGGTTGTGCAGAGCGCCTGCGTGGGGGTTGCGTGCGTGCCGGGGAAGGGAGTCCCCGGAGCGACTGCTGAGGGCCACCGCGGCGAGCGAGCGTGGGTGAAGGAGCTGAGGATGTGAGCAGGGCTGCAGCGGGCAGGTCCAAGGTAGGTTTGTGTTTTATCTTTGTGAGAAGGGAAGAGGGTGCCTAGGATGCTTGGGAAAAGGGGGATGGAAGGTCCCAGGAAGTGTTTGGGGGAAAGGTGCGTGTTTGGGGCGGGACGAGGGGGGCGGGGAGCGGCTTGGGGGCGGCGCAGGCGTGGGGGTTGGGTGCGTGCAGGGGAAGGGAGCGCGCAGGGACTGTGGAGGGCCACCGCGAGCGTGGGGGCCGGAGGTGAGGATGGCAGCGGAGCCCCAGCTGAGAGGTTGAAGTTAGGGTTCGTTTTGAGAGGCAGGAAGAGGGTGGATGGGATCCCTTGGAAAAGTGGAGGCGAGGTCCTAGGAAGGGTTGGGCCTGTGCGGGTGCGGGGAGCGTGGAGGCGGGCGGGCACCCCTTGCCCCCAGAGCGTGCGTGGGGGTTGCGTGGGTGCAGGGGAAGGGAGGCGGGAGGGAATGGAGAGGGACACGGAGAGCCTGGGGCCCTGCGGGGAGGTTGTGAGGGGCATTCTAGGGGATAGGTTCAAGGTAGGTGTTTGTGGCGGCTGCGGTGGTGGTGGTGGTGGGTGGTGGTGGTTTTTGTTGTGGGTTGTTGGTTTTTGTTTGGTTGTTGTGAAGGGGGAAGAGGGCGGAGGATGAGGACCCCTTAGCAAATGGGAGCGGAAGGATGTCAGGAAAGGAGCCCAGAGGGGTTCGTGTGGGAATGGGCCAGGGCAGCTGGGAGGGTCTTGTGGGTAGTGCCTGAACAGAGGGGAAGGGAGAGCTGAAGGGAGTGCTGAGGGCCAGGGCGAGCAGGGGGGGACTGAGGTAAGGCTGTCAGGGGAGTTCCAGCAGACAGGTTCAAGTGAGGATGTTTTGGTTTTGGTTTTTGGCTTGCTGTGTGTGTGTGTGTGTGCGTTTGATTGTTTGTTTGAGAAGGGGGTAGAGGGGTGGATAGGTTGGATGCCTTTGAAGTGATGGGGAAAGTTCCCAGGAAGGGGGGGGTGTAGGTGGGTGGGGGCAGGGCGGGGCGAGGGGGGCGGGGACCCGGTTGTGCAGAGCGCCTGCGTGGGGGTTGCGTGCGTGCCGTGGCGTGCGTGGGGGTTGCGTGCGTGCCGGGGAAGGGAGTCCCCGGAGCGACTGCTGAGGGCCACCGCGGCGAGCGAGCGTGGGTGAAGGAGCTGAGGATGTGAGCAGGGCTGCAGCGGGCAGGTCCAAGGTAGGTTTGTGTTTTATCTTTGTGAGAAGGGAAGAGGGTGCCTAGGATGCTTGGGAAAAGGGGGATGGAAGGTCCCAGGAAGTGTTTGGGGGAAAGGTGCGTGTTTGGGGCGGGACGAGGGGGGCGGGGAGCGGCTTGGGGGCCGCGCAGGCGTGGGGGTTGGGTGCGTGCAGGGGAAGGGAGCGCGCAGGGACTGTGGAGGGCCACCGCGAGCGTGGGGGCCGGAGGTGAGGATGGCAGCGGAGCCCCAGCTGAGAGGTTGAAGTTAGGGTTCGTTTTGAGAGGCAGGAAGAGGGTGGATGGGATCCCTTGGAAAAGTGGAGGCGAGGTCCTAGGAAGGGTTGGGCCTGTGCGGGTGCGGGGAGCGTGGAGGCGGGCGGGCACCCCTTGCCCCCAGAGCGTGCGTGGGGGTTGCGTGGGTGCAGGGGAAGGGAGGCGGGAGGGAATGGAGAGGGACACGGAGAGCCTGGGGCCCTGCGGGGAGGTTGTGAGGGGCATTCTAGGGGATAGGTTCAAGGTAGGTGTTTGTGGCGGCTGCGGTGGTGGTGGTGGTGGGTGGTGGTGGTTTTTGTTGTGGGTTGTTGGTTTTTGTTTGGTTGTTGTGAAGGGGGAAGAGGGCGGAGGATGAGGACCCCTTAGCAAATGGGAGCGGAAGGATGTCAGGAAAGGAGCCCAGAGGGGTTCGTGTGGGAATGGGCCAGGGCAGCTGGGAGGGTCTTGTGGGTAGTGCCTGAACAGAGGGGAAGGGAGAGCTGAAGGGAGTGCTGAGGGCCAGGGCGAGCAGGGGGGGACTGAGGTAAGGCTGTCAGGGGAGTTCCAGCAGACAGGTTCAAGTGAGGATGTTTTGGTTTTGGTTTTTGGCTTGCTGTGTGTGTGTGTGTGTGCGTTTGATTGTTTGTTTGAGAAGGGGGTAGAGGGGTGGATAGGTTGGATGCCTTTGAAGTGATGGGGAAAGTTCCCAGGAAGGGGGGGGTGTAGGTGGGTGGGGGCAGGGCGGGGCGAGGGGGGCGGGGACCCGGTTGTGCAGAGCGCCTGCGTGGGGGTTGCGTGCGTGCCGTGGCGTCCGTGGGGGTTGCGTGCGTGCCGGGGAAGGGAGTCCCCGGAGCGACTGCTGAGGGCCACCGCGGCGAGCGAGCGTGGGTGAAGGAGCTGAGGATGTGAGCAGGGCTGCAGCGGGCAGGTCCAAGGTAGGTTTGTGTTTTATCTTTGTGAGAAGGGAAGAGGGTGCCTAGGATGCTTGGGAAAAGGGGGATGGAAGGTCCCAGGAAGTGTTTGGGGGAAAGGTGCGTGTTTGGGGCGGGACGAGGGGGGCGGGGAGCGGCTTGGGGGCCCGCGCAGGCGTGGGGGTTGTGTGCGTGCAGGGGAAGGGAGCGCGCAGGGACTGTGGAGGGCCACCGCGAGCGTGGGGGCCGGAGGTGAGGATGGCAGCGGAGCCCCAGCTGAGAGGTTGAAGTTAGGGTTCGTTTTGAGAGGCAGGAAGAGGGTGGATGGGATCCCTTGGAAAAGTGGAGGCGAGGTCCTAGGAAGGGTTGGGCCTGTGCGGGTGCGGGGAGCGTGGAGGCGGGCGGGCACCCCTTGCCCCCAGAGCGTGCGTGGGGGTTGCGTGGGTGCAGGGGAAGGGAGGCGGGAGGGAATGGAGAGGGACACGGAGAGCCTGGGGCCCTGCGGGGAGGTTGTGAGGGGCATTCTAGGGGATAGGTTCAAGGTAGGTGTTTGTGGCGGCTGCGGTGGTGGTGGTGGTGGGTGGTGGTGGTTTTTGTTGTGGGTTGTTGGTTTTTGTTTGGTTGTTGTGAAGGGGGAAGAGGGCGGAGGATGAGGACCCCTTAGCAAATGGGAGCGGAAGGATGTCAGGAAAGGAGCCCAGAGGGGTTCGTGTGGGAATGGGCCAGGGCAGCTGGGAGGGGCTTGTGGGTAGTGCCTGAACAGAGGGGAAGGGAGAGCTGAAGGGAGTGCTGAGGGCCAGGGCGAGCAGGGGGGGACTGAGGTAAGGCTGTCAGGGGAGTTCCAGCAGACAGGTTCAAGTGAGGATGTTTTGGTTTTGGTTTTTGGCTTGCTGTGTGTGTGTGTGTGTGCGTTTGATTGTTTGTTTGAGAAGGGGGTAGAGGGGTGGATAGGTTGGATGCCTTTGAAGTGATGGGGAAAGTTCCCAGGAAGGGGGGGGTGTAGGTGGGTGGGGGCAGGGCGGGGCGAGGGGGGCGGGGACCCGGTTGTGCAGAGCGCCTGCGTGGGGGTTGCGTGCGTGCCGGGGAAGGGAGTCCCCGGAGCGACTGCTGAGGGCCACCGCGGCGAGCGAGCGTGGGTGAAGGAGCTGAGGATGTGAGCAGGGCTGCAGCGGGCAGGTCCAAGGTAGGTTTGTGTTTTATCTTTGTGAGAAGGGAAGAGGGTGCCTAGGATGCTTGGGAAAAGGGGGATGGAAGGTCCCAGGAAGTGTTTGGGGGAAAGGTGCGTGTTTGGGGCGGGACGAGGGGGGCGGGGAGCGGCTTGGGGGCGGCGCAGGCGTGGGGGTTGGGTGCGTGCAGGGGAAGGGAGCGCGCAGGGACTGTGGAGGGCCACCGCGAGCGTGGGGGCCGGAGGTGAGGATGGCAGCGGAGCCCCAGCTGAGAGGTTGAAGTTAGGGTTCCTTTTGAGAGGCAGGAAGAGGGTGGATGGGATCCCTTGGAAAAGTGGAGGCGAGGTCCTAGGAAGGGTTGGGCCTGTGCGGGTGCGGGGAGCGTGGAGGCGGGCGGGCACCCCTTGCCCCCAGAGCGTGCGTGGGGGTTGCGTGGGTGCAGGGGAAGGGAGGCGGGAGGGAATGGAGAGGGACACGGAGAGCCTGGGGCCCTGCGGGGAGGTTGTGAGGGGCATTCTAGGGGATAGGTTCAAGGTAGGTGTTTGTGGCGGCTGCGGTGGTGGTGGTGGTGGGTGGTGGTGGTTTTTGTTGTGGGTTGTTGGTTTTTGTTTGGTTGTTGTGAAGGGGGAAGAGGGCGGAGGATGAGGACCCCTTAGCAAATGGGAGCGGAAGGATGTCAGGAAAGGAGCCCAGAGGGGTTCGTGTGGGAATGGGCCAGGGCAGCTGGGAGGGGCTTGTGGGTAGTGCCTGAACAGAGGGGAAGGGAGAGCTGAAGGCCAGGGCGAGCAGGGGGGGACTGAGGTAAGGCTGTCAGCGGAGTTCCAGCAGACAGGTTCAAGTGAGGATGTTTTGGTTTTGGTTTTTGGCTTGCTGTGTGTGTGTGTGTGTGCGTTTGATTGTTTGTTTGAGAAGGGGGTAGAGGGGTGGATAGGTTGGATGCCTTTGAAGTGATGGGGAAAGTTCCCAGGAAGGGGGGGGTGTAGGTGGGTGGGGGCAGGGCGGGGCGAGGGGGGCGGGGACCCGGTTGTGCAGAGCGCCTGCGTGGGGGTTGCGTGCGTGCCGTGGCGTGCGTGGGGGTTGCGTGCGTGCCGGGGAAGGGAGTCCCCGGAGCGACTGCTGAGGGCCACCGCGGCGAGCGAGCGTGGGTGAAGGAGCTGAGGATGTGAGCAGGGCTGCAGCGGGCAGGTCCAAGGTAGGTTTGTGTTTTATCTTTGTGAGAAGGGAAGAGGGTGCCTAGGATGCTTGGGAAAAGGGGGATGGAAGGTCCCAGGAAGTGTTTGGGGGAAAGGTGCGTGTTTGGGGCGGGACGAGGGGGGCGGGGAGCGGCTTGGGGGCCCGCGCAGGCGTGGGGGTTGGGTGCGTGCAGGGGAAGGGAGCGCGCAGGGACTGTGGAGGGCCACCGCGAGCGTGGGGGCCGGAGGTGAGGATGGCAGCGGAGCCCCAGCTGAGAGGTTGAAGTTAGGGTTCGTTTTGAGAGGCAGGAAGAGGGTGGATGGGATCCCTTGGAAAAGTGGAGGCGAGGTCCTAGGAAGGGTTGGGCCTGTGCGGGTGCGGGGAGCGTGGAGGCGGGCGGGCACCCCTTGCCCCCAGAGCGTGCGTGGGGGTTGCGTGGGTGCAGGGGAAGGGAGGCGGGAGGGAATGGAGAGGGACACGGAGAGCCTGGGGCCCTGCGGGGAGGTTGTGAGGGGCATTCTAGGGGATAGGTTCAAGGTAGGTGTTTGTGGCGGCTGCGGTGGTGGTGGTGGTGGGTGGTGGTGGTTTTTGTTGTGGGTTGTTGGTTTTTGTTTGGTTGTTGTGAAGGGAGAAGAGGGCGGAGGATGAGGACCCCTTAGCAAATGGGAGCGGAAGGATGTCAGGAAAGGAGCCCAGAGGGGTTCGTGTGGGAATGGGCCAGGGCAGCTGGGAGGGTCTTGTGGGTAGTGCCTGAACAGAGGGGAAGGGAGAGCTGAAGGGAGTGCTGAGGGCCAGGGCGAGCAGGGGGGGACTGAGGTAAGGCTGTCAGGGGAGTTCCAGCAGACAGGTTCAAGTGAGGATGTTTTGGTTTTGGTTTTTGGCTTGCTGTGTGTGTGTGTGTGTGCGTTTGATTGTTTGTTTGAGAAGGGGGTAGAGGGGTGGATAGGTTGGATGCCTTTGAAGTGATGGGGAAAGTTCCCAGGAAGGGGGGGGTGTAGGTGGGTGGGGGCAGGGCGGGGCGAGGGGGGCGGGGACCCGGTTGTGCAGAGCGCCTGCGTGGGGGTTGCGTGCGTGCCGGGGAAGGGAGTCCCCGGAGCGACTGCTGAGGGCCACCGCGGCGAGCGAGCGTGGGTGAAGGAGCTGAGGATGTGAGCAGGGCTGCAGCGGGCAGGTCCAAGGTAGGTTTGTGTTTTATCTTTGTGAGAAGGGAAGAGGGTGCCTAGGATGCTTGGGAAAAGGGGGATGGAAGGTCCCAGGAAGTGTTTGGGGGAAAGGTGCGTGTTTGGGGCGGGACGAGGGGGGCGGGGAGCGGCTTGGGGGCCGCGCAGGCGTGGGGGTTGGGTGCGTGCAGGGGAAGGGAGCGCGCAGGGACTGTGGAGGGCCACCGCGAGCGTGGGGGCCGGAGGTGAGGATGGCAGCGGAGCCCCAGCTGAGAGGTTGAAGTTAGGGTTCCTTTTGAGAGGCAGGAAGAGGGTGGATGGGATCCCTTGGAAAAGTGGAGGCGAGGTCCTAGGAAGGGTTGGGCCTGTGCGGGTGCGGGGAGCGTGGAGGCGGGCGGGCACCCCTTGCCCCCAGAGCGTGCGTGGGGGTTGCGTGGGTGCAGGGGAAGGGAGGCGGGAGGGAATGGAGAGGGACACGGAGAGCCTGGGGCCCTGCGGGGAGGTTGTGAGGGGCATTCTAGGGGATAGGTTCAAGGTAGGTGTTTGTGGCGGCTGCGGTGGTGGTGGTGGTGGGTGGTGGTGGTTTTTGTTGTGGGTTGTTGGTTTTTGTTTGGTTGTTGTGAAGGGGGAAGAGGGCGGAGGATGAGGACCCCTTAGCAAATGGGAGCGGAAGGATGTCAGGAAAGGAGCCCAGAGGGGTTCGTGTGGGAATGGGCCAGGGCAGCTGGGAGGGTCTTGTGGGTAGTGCCTGAACAGAGGGGAAGGGAGAGCTGAAGGGAGTGCTGAGGGCCAGGGCGAGCAGGGGGGGACTGAGGTAAGGCTGTCAGGGGAGTTCCAGCAGACAGGTTCAAGTGAGGATGTTTTGGTTTTGGTTTTTGGCTTGCTGTGTGTGTGTGTGTGTGCGTTTGATTGTTTGTTTGAGAAGGGGGTAGAGGGGTGGATAGGTTGGATGCCTTTGAAGTGATGGGGAAAGTTCCCAGGAAGGGGGGGGTGTAGGTGGGTGGGGGCAGGGCGGGGCGAGGGGGGCGGGGACCCGGTTGTGCAGAGCGCCTGCGTGGGGGTTGCGTGCGTGCCGTGGCGTCCGTGGGGGTTGCGTGCGTGCCGGGGAAGGGAGTCCCCGGAGCGACTGCTGAGGGCCACCGCGGCGAGCGAGCGTGGGTGAAGGAGCTGAGGATGTGAGCAGGGCTGCAGCGGGCAGGTCCAAGGTAGGTTTGTGTTTTATCTTTGTGAGAAGGGAAGAGGGTGCCTAGGATGCTTGGGAAAAGGGGGATGGAAGGTCCCAGGAAGTGTTTGGGGGAAAGGTGCGTGTTTGGGGCGGGACGAGGGGGGCGGGGAGCGGCTTGGGGGCCCGCGCAGGCGGGGGGGTTGGGTGCGTGCAGGGGAAGGGAGCGCGCAGGGACTGTGGAGGGCCACCGCGAGCGTGGGGGCCGGAGGTGAGGATGGCAGCGGAGCCCCAGCTGAGAGGTTGAAGTTAGGGTTCGTTTTGAGAGGCAGGAAGAGGGTGGATGGGATCCCTTGGAAAAGTGGAGGCGAGGTCCTAGGAAGGGTTGGGCCTGTGCGGGTGCGGGGAGCGTGGAGGCGGGCGGGCACCCCTTGCCCCCAGAGCGTGCGTGGGGGTTGCGTGGGTGCAGGGGAAGGGAGGCGGGAGGGAATGGAGAGGGACACGGAGAGCCTGGGGCCCTGCGGGGAGGTTGTGAGGGGCATTCTAGGGGATAGGTTCAAGGTAGGTGTTTGTGGCGGCTGCGGTGGTGGTGGTGGTGGGTGGTGGTGGTTTTTGTTGTGGGTTGTTGGTTTTTGTTTGGTTGTTGTGAAGGGGGAAGAGGGCGGAGGATGAGGACCCCTTAGCAAATGGGAGCGGAAGGATGTCAGGAAAGGAGCCCAGAGGGGTTCGTGTGGGAATGGGCCAGGGCAGCTGGGAGGGGCTTGTGGGTAGTGCCTGAACAGAGGGGAAGGGAGAGCTGAAGGGAGTGCTGAGGGCCAGGGCGAGCAGGGGGGGACTGAGGTAAGGCTGTCAGCGGAGTTCCAGCAGACAGGTTCAAGTGAGGATGTTTTGGTTTTGGTTTTTGGCTTGCTGTGTGTGTGTGTGTGTGAGTTTGATTGTTTGTTTGAGAAGGGGGTAGAGGGGTGGATAGGTTGGATGCCTTTGAAGTGATGGGGAAAGTTCCCAGGAAGGGGGGGGGTGTAGGTGGGTGGGGGCAGGGCGGGGCGAGGGGGGCGGGGACCCGGTTGTGCAGAGCGCCTGCGTGGGGGTGGCGTGCGTGCCGTGGCGTGCGTGGGGGTTGCATGCGTGCCGGGGAAGGGAGTCCCCGGAGCGACTGCTGAGGGCCACCGCGGCGAGCGAGCGTGGGTGAAGGAGCTGAGGATGTGAGCAGGGCTGCAGCGGGCAGGTCCAAGGTAGGTTTGTGTTTTATCTTTGTGAGAAGGGAAGAGGGTGCCTAGGATGCTTGGGAAAAGGGGGATGGAAGGTCCCAGGAAGTGTTTGGGGGAAAGGTGCGTGTTTGGGGCGGGACGAGGGGGGCGGGGAGCGGCTTGGGGGCGGCGCAGGCGTGGGGGTTGGGTGCGTGCAGGGGAAGGGAGCGCGCAGGGACTGTGGAGGGCCACCGCGAGCGTGGGGGCCGGAGGTGAGGATGGCAGCGGAGCCCCAACTGAGAGGTTGAAGTTAGGGTTCGTTTTGAGAGGCAGGAAGAGGGTGGATGGGATCCCTTGGAAAAGTGGAGGCGAGGTCCTAGGAAGGGTTGGGCCTGTGCGGGTGCGGGGAGCGTGGAGGCGGGCGGGCACCCCTTGCCCCCAGAGCCTGCGTGGGGGTTGCAGGGGAAGGGAGGCGGGAGGGAATGGAGAGGGACACGGAGGGCCTGGGGCCCTGCGGGGAGGTTGTGAGGGGCATTCTAGGGGATAGGTTCAAGGTAGGTGTTTGTGGCGGCTGCTGTGGTGGTGGTGGTGGGTGGTGGTGGTTTTTGTTGTGGGTTTTTGGTTTTTGTTTGGTTGTTGTGAAGGGGGAAGAGGGCGGAGGATGAGGACCCCTTAGCAAATGGGAGCGGAAGGATGTCAGGAAAGGAGCCCAGAGGGGTTCGTGTGGGAATGGGCCAGGGCAGCTGGGAGGGTCTTGTGGGTAGTGCCTGAACAGAGGGGAAGGGAGAGCTGAAGGGAGTGCTGAGGGCCAGGGCGAGCAGGGGGGGACTGAGGTAAGGCTGTCAGCGGAGTTCCAGCAGACAGGTTCAAGTGAGGATGTTTTGGTTTTGGTTTTTGGCTTGCTGTGTGTGTGTGTGTGTGCGTTTGATTGTTTGTTTGAGAAGGGGGTAGAGGGGTGGATAGGTTGGATGCCTTTGAAGTGATGGGGAAAGTTCCCAGGAAGGGGGGGGTGTAGGTGGGTGGGGGCAGGGCGGGGCGAGGGGGGCGGGGACCCGGTTGTGCAGAGCGCCTGCGTGGGGGTTGCGTGCGTGCCGGGGAAGGGAGTCCCCGGAGCGACTGCTGAGGGCCACCGCGGCGAGCGAGCGTGGGTGAAGGAGCTGAGGATGTGAGCAGGGCTGCAGCGGGCAGGTCCAAGGTAGGTTTGTGTTTTATCTTTGTGAGAAGGGAAGAGGGTGCCTAGGATGCTTGGGAAAAGGGGGATGGAAGGTCCCAGGAAGTGTTTGGGGGAAAGGTGCGTGTTTGGGGCGGGACGAGGGGGGCGGGGAGCGGCTTGGGGGCGGCGCAGGCGTGGGGGTTGGGTGCGTGTAGGGGAAGGGAGCGCGCAGGGACTGTGGAGGGCCACCGCGAGCGTGGGGGCCGGAGGTGAGGATGGCTGCGGAGCCCCAGCTGAGAGGTTGAAGTTAGGGTTCCTTTTGAGAGGCAGGAAGAGGGTGGATGGGATCCCTTGGAAAAGTGGAGGCGAGGTCCTAGGAAGGGTTGGGCCTGTGCGGGTGCGGGGAGCGTGGAGGCGGGCGGGCACCCCTTGCCCCCAGAGCGTGGGTGGGGGTTGCAGGGGAAGGGAGGCGGGAGGGAATGGAGAGGGACACGGAGAGCCTGGGGCCCTGCGGGGAGGTTGTGAGGGGCATTCTAGGGGATAGGTTCAAGGTAGGTGTTTGTGGCGGCTGCGGTGGTGGTGGTGGTGGGTGGTGGTGGTTTTTGTTGTGGGTTGTTGGTTTTTGTTTGGTTGTTGTGAAGGGGGAAGAGGGCGGAGGATGAGGACCCCTTAGCAAATGGGAGCGGAAGGATGTCAGGAAAGGAGCCCAGAGGGGTTCGTGTGGGAATGGGCCAGGGCAGCTGGGAGGGGCTTGTGGGTAGTGCCTGAACAGAGGGGAAGGGAGAGCTGAAGGCCAGGGCGAGCAGGGGGGGACTGAGGTAAGGCTCTCAGCGGAGTTCCAGCAGACAGGTTCAAGTGAGGATGTTTTGGTTTTGGTTTTTGGCTTGCTGTGTGTGTGTGTGTGTGCGTTTGATTGTTTGTTTGAGAAGGGGGTAGAGGGGTGGATAGGTTGGATGCCTTTGAAGTGATGGGGAAAGTTCCCAGGAAGGGGGGGGTGTAGGTGGGTGGGGGCAGGGCGGGGCGAGGGGGGCGGGGACCCGGTTGTGCAGAGCGCCTGCGTGGGGGTTGCGTGCGTGCCGTGGCGTGCGTGGGGGTTGCGTGCGTGCCGGGGAAGGGAGTCCCCGGAGCGACTGCTGAGGGCCACCGCGGCGAGCGAGCGTGGGTGAAGGAGCTGAGGATGTGAGCAGGGCTGCAGCGGGCAGGTCCAAGGTAGGTTTGTGTTTTATCTTTGTGAGAAGGGAAGAGGGTGCCTAGGATGCTTGGGAAAAGGGGGATGGAAGGTCCCAGGAAGTGTTTGGGGGAAAGGTGCGTGTTTGGGGCGGGACGAGGGGGGCGGGGAGCGGCTTGGGGGCCCGCGCAGGCGTGGGGGTTGGGTGCGTGCAGGGGAAGGGAGCGCGCAGGGACTGTGGAGGGCCACCGCGAGCGTGGGGGCCGGAGGTGAGGATGGCAGCGGAGCCCCAGCTGAGAGGTTGAAGTTAGGGTTCGTTTTGAGAGGCAGGAAGAGGGTGGATGGGATCCCTTGGAAAAGTGGAGGCGAGGTCCTAGGAAGGGTTGGGCCTGTGCGGGTGCGGGGAGCGTGGAGGCGGGCGGGCACCCCTTGCCCCCAGAGCGTGCGTGGGGGTTGCGTGGGTGCAGGGGAAGGGAGGCGGGAGGGAATGGAGAGGGACACGGAGAGCCTGGGGCCCTGCGGGGAGGTTGTGAGGGGCATTCTAGGGGATAGGTTCAAGGTAGGTGTTTGTGGCGGCTGCGGTGGTGGTGGTGGTGGGTGGTGGTGGTTTTTGTTGTGGGTTGTTGGTTTTTGTTTGGTTGTTGTGAAGGGGGAAGAGGGCGGAGGATGAGGACCCCTTAGCAAATGGGAGCGGAAGGATGTCAGGAAAGGAGCCCAGAGGGGTTCGTGTGGGAATGGGCCAGGGCAGCTGGGAGGGGCTTGTGGGTAGTGCCTGAACAGAGGGGAAGGGAGAGCTGAAGGCCAGGGCGAGCAGGGGGGGACTGAGGTAAGGCTGTCAGCGGAGTTCCAGCAGACAGGTTCAAGTGAGGATGTTTTGGTTTTGGTTTTTGGCTTGCTGTGTGTGTGTGTGTGTGCGTTTGATTGTTTGTTTGAGAAGGGGGTAGAGGGGTGGATAGGTTGGATGCCTTTGAAGTGATGGGGAAAGTTCCCAGGAAGGGGGGGGTGTAGGTGGGTGGGGGCAGGGCGGGGCGAGGGGGGCGGGGACCCGGTTGTGCAGAGCGCCTGCGTGGGGGTTGCGTGCGTGCCGTGGCGTGCGTGGGGGTTGCGTGCGTGCCGGGGAAGGGAGTCCCCGGAGCGACTGCTGAGGGCCACCGCGGCGAGCGAGCGTGGGTGAAGGAGCTGAGGATGTGAGCAGGGCTGCAGCGGGCAGGTCCAAGGTAGGTTTGTGTTTTATCTTTGTGAGAAGGGAAGAGGGTGCCTAGGATGCTTGGGAAAAGGGGGATGGAAGGTCCCAGGAAGTGTTTGGGGGAAAGGTGCGTGTTTGGGGCGGGACGAGGGGGGCGGGGAGCGGCTTGGGGGCCCGCGCAGGCGTGGGGGTTGGGTGCGTGCAGGGGAAGGGAGCGCGCAGGGACTGTGGAGGGCCACCGCGAGCGTGGGGGCCGGAGGTGAGGATGGCAGCGGAGCCCCAGCTGAGAGGTTGAAGTTAGGGTTCGTTTTGAGAGGCAGGAAGAGGGTGGATGGGATCCCTTGGAAAAGTGGAGGCGAGGTCCTAGGAAGGGTTGGGCCTGTGCGGGTGCGGGGAGCGTGGAGGCGGGCGGGCACCCCTTGCCCCCAGAGCGTGCGTGGGGGTTGCGTGGGTGCAGGGGAAGGGAGGCGGGAGGGAATGGAGAGGGACACGGAGAGCCTGGGGCCCTGCGGGGAGGTTGTGAGGGGCATTCTAGGGGATAGGTTCAAGGTAGGTGTTTGTGGCGGCTGCGGTGGTGGTGGTGGTGGGTGGTGGTGGTTTTTGTTGTGGGTTGTTGGTTTTTGTTTGGTTGTTGTGAAGGGGGAAGAGGGCGGAGGATGAGGACCCCTTAGCAAATGGGAGCGGAAGGATGTCAGGAAAGGAGCCCAGAGGGGTTCCTGTGGCAATGGGCCAGGGCAGCTGGGAGGGGCTTGTGGGTAGTGCCTGAACAGAGGGGAAGGGAGAGCTGAAGGCCAGGGCGAGCAGGGGGGGACTGAGGTAAGGCTGTCAGCGGAGTTCCAGCAGACAGGTTCAAGTGAGGATGTTTTGGTTTTGGTTTTTGGCTTGCTGTGTGTGTGTGTGTGTGTGTGTGTGTGTGTGTGTGTGAGTTTGATTGTTTGTTTGAGAAGGGGGTAGAGGGGTGGATAGGTTGGATGCCTTTGAAGTGATGGGGAAAGTTCCCAGGAAGGGGGGGGTGTAGGTGGGTGGGGGCAGGGCGGGGCGAGGGGGGCGGGGACCCGGTTGTGCAGAGCGCCTGCGTGGGGGTTGCGTGCGTGCCGTGGCGTGCGTGGGGGTTGCGTGCGTGCCGGGGAAGGGAGTCCCCGGAGCGACTGCTGAGGGCCACCGCGGCGAGCGAGCGTGGGTGAAGGAGCTGAGGATGTGAGCAGGGCTGCAGCGGGCAGGTCCAAGGTAGGTTTGTGTTTTATCTTTGTGAGAAGGGAAGAGGGTGCCTAGGATGCTTGGGAAAAGGGGGATGGAAGGTCCCAGGAAGTGTTTGGGGGAAAGGTGCGTGTTTGGGGCGGGACGAGGGGGGCGGGGAGCGGCTTGGGGGCGGCGCAGGCGTGGGGGTTGGGTGCGTGCAGGGGAAGGGAGCGCGCAGGGACTGTGGAGGGCCACCGCGAGCGTGGGGGCCGGAGGTGAGGATGGCAGCGGAGCCCCAGCTGAGAGGTTGAAGTTAGGGTTCGTTTTGAGAGGCAGGAAGAGGGTGGATGGGATCCCTTGGAAAAGTGGAGGCGAGGTCCTAGGAAGGGTTGGGCCTGTGCGGGTGCGGGGAGCGTGGAGGCGGGCGGGCACCCCTTGCCCCCAGAGCGTGCGTGGGGGTTGCGTGGGTGCAGGGGAAGGGAGGCGGGAGGGAATGGAGAGGGACACGGAGAGCCTGGGGCCCTGCGGGGAGGTTGTGAGGGGCATTCTAGGGGATAGGTTCAAGGTAGGTGTTTGTGGCGGCTGCGGTGGTGGTGGTGGTGGGTGGTGGTGGTTTTTGTTGTGGGTTGTTGGTTTTTGTTTGGTTGTTGTGAAGGGGGAAGAGGGCGGAGGATGAGGACCCCTTAGCAAATGGGAGCGGAAGGATGTCAGGAAAGGAGCCCAGAGGGGTTCGTGTGGGAATGGGCCAGGGCAGCTGGGAGGGGCTTGTGGGTAGTGCCTGAACAGAGGGGAAGGGAGAGCTGAAGGCCAGGGCGAGCAGGGGGGGACTGAGGTAAGGCTGTCAGCGGAGTTCCAGCAGACAGGTTCAAGTGAGGATGTTTTGGTTTTGGTTTTTGGCTTGCCGTGTGTGTGTGTGTGTGTGTGTGTGTGTGTGTGTGTGTGTGAGTTTGATTGTTTGTTTGAGAAGGGGGTAGAGGGGTGGATAGGTTGGATGCCTTTGAAGTGATGGGGAAAGTTCCCAGGAAGGGGGGGGTGTAGGTGGGTGGGGGCAGGGCGGGGCGAGGGGGGCGGGGACCCGGTTGTGCAGAGCGCCTGCGTGGGGGTTGCGTGCGTGCCGTGGCGTGCGTGGGGGTTGCGTGCGTGCCGGGGAAGGGAGTCCCCGGAGCGACTGCTGAGGGCCACCGCGGCGAGCGAGCGTGGGTGAAGGAGCTGAGGATGTGAGCAGGGCTGCAGCGGGCAGGTCCAAGGTAGGTTTGTGTTTTATCTTTGTGAGAAGGGAAGAGGGTGCCTAGGATGCTTGGGAAAAGGGGGATGGAAGGTCCCAGGAAGTGTTTGGGGGAAAGGTGCGTGTTTGGGGCGGGTCGAGGGGGGCGGGGAGCGGCTTGGGGGCGGCGCAGGCGTGGGGGTTGGGTGCGTGCAGGGGAAGGGAGCGCGCAGGGACTGTGGAGGGCCACCGCGAGCGTGGGGGCCGGAGGTGAGGATGGCAGCGGAGCCCCAGCTGAGAGGTTGAAGTTAGGGTTCGTTTTGAGAGGCAGGAAGAGGGTGGATGGGATCCCTTGGAAAAGTGGAGGCGAGGTCCTAGGAAGGGTTGGGCCTGTGCGGGTGCGGGGAGCGTGGAGGCGGGCGGGCACCCCTTGCCCCCAGAGCGTGCGTGGGGGTTGCGTGGGTGCAGGGGAAGGGAGGCGGGAGGGAATGGAGAGGGACACGGAGAGCCTGGGGCCCTGCGGGGAGGTTGTGAGGGGCATTCTAGGGGATAGGTTCAAGGTAGGTGTTTGTGGCGGCTGCGGTGGTGGTGGTGGTGGGTGGTGGTGGTTTTTGTTGTGGGTTGTTGGTTTTTGTTTGGTTGTTGTGAAGGGGGAAGAGGGCGGAGGATGAGGACCCCTTAGCAAATGGGAGCGGAAGGATGTCAGGAAAGGAGCCCAGAGGGGTTCGTGTGGGAATGGGCCAGGGCAGCTGGGAGGGGCTTGTGGGTAGTGCCTGAACAGAGGGGAAGGGAGAGCTGAAGGGAGTGCTGAGGGCCAGGGCGAGCAGGGGGGGACTGAGGTAAGGCTGTCAGCGGAGTTCCAGCAGACAGGTTCAAGTGAGGATGTTTTGGTTTTGGTTTTTGGCTTGCTGTGTGTGTGTGTGTGTGCGTTTGATTGTTTGTTTGAGAAGGGGGTAGAGGGGTGGATAGGTTGGATGCCTTTGAAGTGATGGGGAAAGTTCCCAGGAAGGGGGGGGTGTAGGTGGGTGGGGGCAGGGCGGGGCGAGGGGGGCGGGGACCCGGTTGTGCAGAGCGCCTGCGTGGGGGTTGCGTGCGTGCCGTGGCGTGCGTGGGGGTTGCGTGCGTGCCGGGGAAGGGAGTCCCCGGAGCGACTGCTGAGGGCCACCGCGGCGAGCGAGCGTGGGTGAAGGAGCTGAGGATGTGAGCAGGGCTGCAGCGGGCAGGTCCAAGGTAGGTTTGTGTTTTATCTTTGTGAGAAGGGAAGAGGGTGCCTAGGATGCTTGGGAAAAGGGGGATGGAAGGTCCCAGGAAGTGTTTGGGGGAAAGGTGCGTGTTTGGGGCGGGACGAGGGGGGCGGGGAGCGGCTTGGGGGCCCGCGCAGGCGTGGGGGTTGGGTGCGTGCAGGGGAAGGGAGCGCGCAGGGACTGTGGAGGGCCACCGCGAGCGTGGGGGCCGGAGGTGAGGATGGCAGCGGAGCCCCAGCTGAGAGGTTGAAGTTAGGGTTCGTTTTGAGAGGCAGGAAGAGGGTGGATGGGATCCCTTGGAAAAGTGGAGGCGAGGTCCTAGGAAGGGTTGGGCCTGTGCGGGTGCGGGGAGCGTGGAGGCGGGCGGGCACCCCTTGCCCCCAGAGCGTGCGTGGGGGTTGCGTGGGTGCAGGGGAAGGGAGGCGGGAGGGAATGGAGAGGGACACGGAGAGCCTGGGGCCCTGCGGGGAGGTTGTGAGGGGCATTCTAGGGGATAGGTTCAAGGTAGGTGTTTGTGGCGGCTGCGGTGGTGGTGGTGGTGGGTGGTGGTGGTTTTTGTTGTGGGTTGTTGGTTTTTGTTTGGTTGTTGTGAAGGGGGAAGAGGGCGGAGGATGAGGACCCCTTAGCAAATGGGAGCAGAAGGATGTCAGGAAAGGAGCCCAGAGGGGTTCCTGTGGCAATGGGCCAGGGCAGCTGGGAGGGGCTTGTGGGTAGTGCCTGAACAGAGGGGAAGGGAGAGCTGAAGGCCAGGGCGAGCAGGGGGGGACTGAGGTAAGGCTGTCAGCGGAGTTCCAGCAGACAGGTTCAAGTGAGGATGTTTTGGTTTTGGTTTTTGGCTTGCCCTGTGTGTGTGTGTGTGTGTGTGTGTGAGTTTGATTGTTTGTTTGAGAAGGGGGTAGAGGGGTGGATAGGTTGGATGCCTTTGAAGTGATGGGGAAAGTTCCCAGGAAGGGGGGGGTGTAGGTGGGTGGGGGCAGGGCGGGGCGAGGGGGGCGGGGACCCGGTTGTGCAGAGCGCCTGCGTGGGGGTTGCGTGCGTGCCGTGGCGTGCGTGGGGGTTGCGTGCGTGCCGGGGAAGGGAGTCCCCGGAGCGACTGCTGAGGGCCACCGCGGCGAGCGAGCGTGGGTGAAGGAGCTGAGGATGTGAGCAGGGCTGCAGCGGGCAGGTCCAAGGTAGGTTTGTGTTTTATCTTTGTGAGAAGGGAAGAGGGTGCCTAGGATGCTTGGGAAAAGGGGGATGGAAGGTCCCAGGAAGTGTTTGGGGGAAAGGTGCGTGTTTGGGGCGGGACGAGGGGGGCGGGGAGCGGCTTGGGGGCGGCGCAGGCGTGGGGGTTGGGTGCGTGCAGGGGAAGGGAGCGCGCAGGGACTGTGGAGGGCCACCGCGAGCGTGGGGGCCGGAGGTGAGGATGGCAGCGGAGCCCCAGCTGAGAGGTTGAAGTTAGGGTTCGTTTTGAGAGGCAGGAAGAGGGTGGATGGGATCCCTTGGAAAAGTGGAGGCGAGGTCCTAGGAAGGGTTGGGCCTGTGCGGGTGCGGGGAGCATGGAGGCGGGCGGGCACCCCTTGCCCCCAGAGCCTGCGTGGGGGTTGCAGGGGAAGGGAGGCGGGAGGGAATGGAGAGGGACACGGAGGGCCTGGGGCCCTGCGGGGAGGTTGTGAGGGGCATTCTAGGGGATAGGTTCAAGGTAGGTGTTTGTGGCGGCTGCTGTGGTGGTGGTGGTGGGTGGTGGTGGTTTTTGTTGTGGGTTTTTGGTTTTTGTTTGGTTGTTGTGAAGGGGGAAGAGGGCGGAGGATGAGGACCCCTTAGCAAATGGGAGCGGAAGGATGTCAGGAAAGGAGCCCAGAGGGGTTCGTGTGGGAATGGGCCAGGGCAGCTGGGAGGGTCTTGTGGGTAGTGCCTGAACAGAGGGGAAGGGAGAGCTGAAGGGAGTGCTGAGGGCCAGGGCGAGCAGGGGGGGACTGAGGTAAGGCTGTCAGCGGAGTTCCAGCAGACAGGTTCAAGTGAGGATGTTTTGGTTTTGGTTTTTGGCTTGCTGTGTGTGTGTGTGTGTGCGTTTGATTGTTTGTTTGAGAAGGGGGTAGAGGGGTGGATAGGTTGGATGCCTTTGAAGTGATGGGGAAAGTTCCCAGGAAGGGGGGGGTGTAGGTGGGTGGGGGCAGGGCGGGGCGAGGGAGGCGGGGACCCGGTTGTGCAGAGCGCCTGCGTGGGGGTTGCGTGCGTGCCGTGGCGTGCGTGGGGGTTGCATGCGTGCCGGGGAAGGGAGTCCCCGGAGCGACTGCTGAGGGCCACCGCGGCGAGCGAGCGTGGGTGAAGGAGCTGAGGATGTGAGCAGGGCTGCAGCGGGCAGGTCCAAGGTAGGTTTGTGTTTTATCTTTGTGAGAAGGGAAGAGGGTGCCTAGGATGCTTGGGAAAAGGGGGATGGAAGGTCCCAGGAAGTGTTTGGGGGAAAGGTGCGTGTTTGGGGCGGGACGAGGGGGGCGGGGAGCGGCTTGGGGGCGGCGCAGGCGTGGGGGTTGGGTGCGTGCAGGGGAAGGGAGCGCGCAGGGACTGTGGAGGGCCACCGCGAGCGTGGGGGCCGGAGGTGAGGATGGCAGCGGAGCCCCAGCTGAGAGGTTGAAGTTAGGGTTCGTTTTGAGAGGCAGGAAGAGGGTGGATGGGATCCCTTGGAAAAGTGGAGGCGAGGTCCTAGGAAGGGTTGGGCCTGTGCGGGTGCGGGGAGCGTGGAGGCGGGCGGGCACCCCTTGCCCCCAGAGCCTGCGTGGGGGTTGCAGGGGAAGGGAGGCGGGAGGGAATGGAGAGGGACACGGAGGGCCTGGGGCCCTGCGGGGAGGTTGTGAGGGGCATTCTAGGGGATAGGTTCAAGGTAGGTGTTTGTGGCGGCTGCTGTGGTGGTGGTGGTGGGTGGTGGTGGTTTTTGTTGTGGGTTTTTGGTTTTTGTTTGGTTGTTGTGAAGGGGGAAGAGGGCGGAGGATGAGGACCCCTTAGCAAATGGGAGCGGAAGGATGTCAGGAAAGGAGCCCAGAGGGGTTCGTGTGGGAATGGGCCAGGGCAGCTGGGAGGGGCTTGTGGGTAGTGCCTGAACAGAGGGGAAGGGAGAGCTGAAGGGAGTGCTGAGGGCCAGGGCGAGCAGGGGGGGACTGAGGTAAGGCTGTCAGCGGAGTTCCAGCAGACAGGTTCAAGTGAGGATGTTTTGGTTTTGGTTTTTGGCTTGCTGTGTGTGTGTGTGTGTGCGTTTGATTGTTTGTTTGAGAAGGGGGTAGAGGGGTGGATAGGTTGGATGCCTTTGAAGTGATGGGGAAAGTTCCCAGGAAGGGGGGGGTGTAGGTGGGTGGGGGCAGGGCGGGGCGAGGGGGGCGGGGACCCGGTTGTGCAGAGCGCCTGCGTGGGGGTTGCGTGCGTGCCGGGGAAGGGAGTCCCCGGAGCGACTGCTGAGGGCCACCGCGGCGAGCGAGCGTGGGTGAAGGAGCTGAGGATGTGAGCAGGGCTGCAGCGGGCAGGTCCAAGGTAGGTTTGTGTTTTATCTTTGTGAGAAGGGAAGAGGGTGCCTAGGATGCTTGGGAAAAGGGGGATGGAAGGTCCCAGGAAGTGTTTGGGGGAAAGGTGCGTGTTTGGGGCGGGACGAGGGGGGCGGGGAGCGGCTTGGGGGCGGCGCAGGCGTGGGGGTTGGGTGCGTGTAGGGGAAGGGAGCGCGCAGGGACTGTGGAGGGCCACCGCGAGCGTGGGGGCCGGAGGTGAGGATGGCTGCGGAGCCCCAGCTGAGAGGTTGAAGTTAGGGTTCCTTTTGAGAGGCAGGAAGAGGGTGGATGGGATCCCTTGGAAAAGTGGAGGCGAGGTCCTAGGAAGGGTTGGGCCTGTGCGGGTGCGGGGAGCTTGGAGGCGGGCGGGCACCCCTTGCCCCCAGAGCGTGGGTGGGGGTTGCAGGGGAAGGGAGGCGGGAGGGAATGGAGAGGGACACGGAGAGCCTGGGGCCCTGCGGGGAGGTTGTGAGGGGCATTCTAGGGGATAGGTTCAAGGTAGGTGTTTGTGGCGGCTGCGGTGGTGGTGGTGGTGGGTGGTGGTGGTTTTTGTTGTGGGTTGTTGGTTTTTGTTTGGTTGTTGTGAAGGGGGAAGAGGGCGGAGGATGAGGACCCCTTAGCAAATGGGAGCGGAAGGATGTCAGGAAAGGAGCCCAGAGGGGTTCGTGTGGGAATGGGCCAGGGCAGCTGGGAGGGGCTTGTGGGTAGTGCCTGAACAGAGGGGAAGGGAGAGCTGAAGGCCAGGGCGAGCAGGGGGGGACTGAGGTAAGGCTGTCAGCGGAGTTCCAGCAGACAGGTTCAAGTGAGGATGTTTTGGTTTTGGTTTTTGGCTTGCTGTGTGTGTGTGTGTGTGCGTTTGATTGTTTGTTTGAGAAGGGGGTAGAGGGGTGGATAGGTTGGATGCCTTTGAAGTGATGGGGAAAGTTCCCAGGAAGGGGGGGGTGTAGGTGGGTGGGGGCAGGGCGGGGCGAGGGGGGCGGGGACCCGGTTGTGCAGAGCGCCTGCGTGGGGGTTGCGTGCGTGCCGTGGCGTGCGTGGGGGTTGCGTGCGTGCCGGGGAAGGGAGTCCCCGGAGCGACTGCTGAGGGCCACCGCGGCGAGCGAGCGTGGGTGAAGGAGCTGAGGATGTGAGCAGGGCTGCAGCGGGCAGGTCCAAGGTAGGTTTGTGTTTTATCTTTGTGAGAAGGGAAGAGGGTGCCTAGGATGCTTGGGAAAAGGGGGATGGAAGGTCCCAGGAAGTGTTTGGGGGAAAGGTGCGTGTTTGGGGCGGGACGAGGGGGGCGGGGAGCGGCTTGGGGGCCCGCGCAGGCGTGGGGGTTGGGTGCGTGCAGGGGAAGGGAGCGCGCAGGGACTGTGGAGGGCCACCGCGAGCGTGGGGGCCGGAGGTGAGGATGGCAGCGGAGCCCCAGCTGAGAGGTTGAAGTTAGGGTTCGTTTTGAGAGGCAGGAAGAGGGTGGATGGGATCCCTTGGAAAAGTGGAGGCGAGGTCCTAGGAAGGGTTGGGCCTGTGCGGGTGCGGGGAGCGTGGAGGCGGGCGGGCACCCCTTGCCCCCAGAGCGTGCGTGGGGGTTGCGTGGGTGCAGGGGAAGGGAGGCGGGAGGGAATGGAGAGGGACACGGAGAGCCTGGGGCCCTGCGGGGAGGTTGTGAGGGGCATTCTAGGGGATAGGTTCAAGGTAGGTGTTTGTGGCGGCTGCGGTGGTGGTGGTGGTGGGTGGTGGTGGTTTTTGTTGTGGGTTTTTGGTTTTTGTTTGGTTGTTGTGAAGGGGGAAGAGGGCGGAGGATGAGGACCCCTTAGCAAATGGGAGCGGAAGGATGTCAGGAAAGGAGCCCAGAGGGGTTCCTGTGGGAATGGGCCAGGGCAGCTGGGAGGGGCTTGTGGGTAGTGCCTGAACAGAGGGGAAGGGAGTGCTGAGGGCCAGGGCGAGCAGGGGGGGACTGAGGTAAGGCTGTCAGCGGAGTTCCAGCAGACAGGTTCAAGTGAGGATGTTTTGGTTTTGGTTTTTGGCTTGCTGTGTGTGTGTGTGTGTGTGTGTGTGTGTGTGTGTGTGAGTTTGATTGTTTGTTTGAGAAGGGGGTAGAGGGGTGGATAGGTTGGATGCCTTTGAAGTGATGGGGAAAGTTCCCAGGAAGGGGGGGGTGTAGGTGGGTGGGGGCAGGGCGGGGCGAGGGGGGCGGGGACCCGGTTGTGCAGAGCGCCTGCGTGGGGGTTGCGTGCGTGCCGTGGCGTGCGTGGGGGTTGCGTGCGTGCCGGGGAAGGGAGTCCCCGGAGCGACTGCTGAGGGCCACCGCGGCGAGCGAGCGTGGGTGAAGGAGCTGAGGATGTGAGCAGGGCTGCAGCGGGCAGGTCCAAGGTAGGTTTGTGTTTTATCTTTGTGAGAAGGGAAGAGGGTGCCTAGGATGCTTGGGAAAAGGGGGATGGAAGGTCCCAGGAAGTGTTTGGGGGAAAGGTGCGTGTTTGGGGCGGGACGAGGGGGGCGGGGAGCGGCTTGGGGGCGGCGCAGGCGTGGGGGTTGGGTGCGTGCAGGGGAAGGGAGCGCGCAGGGACTGTGGAGGGCCACCGCGAGCGTGGGGGCCGGAGGTGAGGATGGCAGCGGAGCCCCAGCTGAGAGGTTGAAGTTAGGGTTCGTTTTGAGAGGCAGGAAGAGGGTGGATGGGATCCCTTGGAAAAGTGGAGGCGAGGTCCTAGGAAGGGTTGGGCCTGTGCGGGTGCGGGGAGCGTGGAGGCGGGCGGGCACCCCTTGCCCCCAGAGCGTGCGTGGGGGTTGCGTGGGTGCAGGGGAAGGGAGGCGGGAGGGAATGGAGAGGGACACGGAGAGCCTGGGGCCCTGCGGGGAGGTTGTGAGGGGCATTCTAGGGGATAGGTTCAAGGTAGGTGTTTGTGGCGGCTGCGGTGGTGGTGGTGGTGGGTGGTGGTGGTTTTTGTTGTGGGTTGTTGGTTTTTGTTTGGTTGTTGTGAAGGGGGAAGAGGGCGGAGGATGAGGACCCCTTAGCAAATGGGAGCGGAAGGATGTCAGGAAAGAAGCCCAGAGGGGTTCCTGTGGCAATGGGCCAGGGCAGCTGGGAGGGGCTTGTGGGTAGTGCCTGAACAGAGGGGAAGGGAGAGCTGAAGGCCAGGGCGAGCAGGGGGGGACTGAGGTAAGGCTGTCAGCGGAGTTCCAGCAGACAGGTTCAAGTGAGGATGTTTTGGTTTTGGTTTTTGGCTTGCCGTGTGTGTGTGTGTGTGTGTGTGTGTGTGTGTGTGTGTGTGAGTTTGATTGTTTGTTTGAGAAGGGGGTAGAGGGGTGGATAGGTTGGATGCCTTTGAAGTGATGGGGAAAGTTCCCAGGAAGGGGGGGGTGTAGGTGGGTGGGGGCAGGGCGGGGCGAGGGGGGCGGGGACCCGGTTGTGCAGAGCGCCTGCGTGGGGGTTGCGTGCGTGCCATGGCGTGCGTGGGGGTTGCGTGCGTGCCGGGGAAGGGAGTCCCCGGAGCGACTGCTGAGGGCCACCGCGGCGAGCGAGCGTGGGTGAAGGAGCTGAGGATGTGAGCAGGGCTGCAGCGGGCAGGTCCAAGGTAGGTTTGTGTTTTATCTTTGTGAGAAGGGAAGAGGGTGCCTAGGATGCTTGGGAAAAGGGGGATGGAAGGTCCCAGGAAGTGTTTGGGGGAAAGGTGCGTGTTTGGGGCGGGTCGAGGGGGGCGGGGAGCGGCTTGGGGGCGGCGCAGGCGTGGGGGTTGGGTGCGTGCAGGGGAAGGGAGCGCGCAGGGACTGTGGAGGGCCACCGCGAGCGTGGGGGCCGGAGGTGAGGATGGCAGCGGAGCCCCAGCTGAGAGGTTGAAGTTAGGGTTCGTTTTGAGAGGCAGGAAGAGGGTGGATGGGATCCCTTGGAAAAGTGGAGGCGAGGTCCTAGGAAGGGTTGGGCCTGTGCGGGTGCGGGGAGCGTGGAGGCGGGCGGGCACCCCTTGCCCCCAGAGCGTGCGTGGGGGTTGCGTGGGTGCAGGGGAAGGGAGGCGGGAGGGAATGGAGAGGGACACGGAGAGCCTGGGGCCCTGCGGGGAGGTTGTGAGGGGCATTCTAGGGGATAGGTTCAAGGTAGGTGTTTGTGGCGGCTGCGGTGGTGGTGGTGGTGGGTGGTGGTGGTTTTTGTTGTGGGTTGTTGGTTTTTGTTTGGTTGTTGTGAAGGGGGAAGAGGGCGGAGGATGAGGACCCCTTAGCAAATGGGAGCGGAAGGATGTCAGGAAAGGAGCCCAGAGGGGTTCGTGTGGGAATGGGCCAGGGCAGCTGGGAGGGGCTTGTGGGTAGTGCCTGAACAGAGGGGAAGGGAGAGCTGAAGGGAGTGCTGAGGGCCAGGGCGAGCAGGGGGGGACTGAGGTAAGGCTGTCAGCGGAGTTCCAGCAGACAGGTTCAAGTGAGGATGTTTTGGTTTTGGTTTTTGGCTTGCTGTGTGTGTGTGTGTGTGCGTTTGATTGTTTGTTTGAGAAGGGGGTAGAGGGGTGGATAGGTTGGATGCCTTTGAAGTGATGGGGAAAGTTCCCAGGAAGGGGGGGGTGTAGGTGGGTGGGGGCAGGGCGGGGCGAGGGGGGCGGGGACCCGGTTGTGCAGAGCGCCTGCGTGGGGGTTGCGTGCGTGCCGTGGCGTGCGTGGGGGTTGCGTGCGTGCCGGGGAAGGGAGTCCCCGGAGCGACTGCTGAGGGCCACCGCGGCGAGCGAGCGTGGGTGAAGGAGCTGAGGATGTGAGCAGGGCTGCAGCGGGCAGGTCCAAGGTAGGTTTGTGTTTTATCTTTGTGAGAAGGGAAGAGGGTGCCTAGGATGCTTGGGAAAAGGGGGATGGAAGGTCCCAGGAAGTGTTTGGGGGAAAGGTGCGTGTTTGGGGCGGGACGAGGGGGGCGGGGAGCGGCTTGGGGGCCCGCGCAGGCGTGGGGGTTGGGTGCGTGCAGGGGAAGGGAGCGCGCAGGGACTGTGGAGGGCCACCGCGAGCGTGGGGGCCGGAGGTGAGGATGGCAGCGGAGCCCCAGCTGAGAGGTTGAAGTTAGGGTTCGTTTTGAGAGGCAGGAAGAGGGTGGATGGGATCCCTTGGAAAAGTGGAGGCGAGGTCCTAGGAAGGGTTGGGCCTGTGCGGGTGCGGGGAGCGTGGAGGCGGGCGGGCACCCCTTGCCCCCAGAGCGTGCGTGGGGGTTGCGTGGGTGCAGGGGAAGGGAGGCGGGAGGGAATGGAGAGGGACACGGAGAGCCTGGGGCCCTGCGGGGAGGTTGTGAGGGGCATTCTAGGGGATAGGTTCAAGGTAGGTGTTTGTGGCGGCTGCGGTGGTGGTGGTGGTGGGTGGTGGTGGTTTTTGTTGTGGGTTGTTGGTTTTTGTTTGGTTGTTGTGAAGGGGGAAGAGGGCGGAGGATGAGGACCCCTTAGCAAATGGGAGCGGAAGGATGTCAGGAAAGGAGCCCAGAGGGGTTCCTGTGGCAATGGGCCAGGGCAGCTGGGAGGGGCTTGTGGGTAGTGCCTGAACAGAGGGGAAGGGAGAGCTGAAGGCCAGGGCGAGCAGGGGGGGACTGAGGTAAGGCTGTCAGCGGAGTTCCAGCAGACAGGTTCAAGTGAGGATGTTTTGGTTTTGGTTTTTGGCTTGCCGTGTGTGTGTGTGTGTGTGTGTGTGTGTGTGTGTCTGTGTGTGAGTTTGATTGTTTGTTTGAGAAGGGGGTAGAGGGGTGGATAGGTTGGATGCCTTTGAAGTGATGGGGAAAGTTCCCAGGAAGGGGGGGGTGTAGGTGGGTGGGGGCAGGGCGGGGCGAGGGGGGCGGGGACCCGGTTGTGCAGAGCGCCTGCGTGGGGGTTGCGTGCGTGCCGTGGCGTGCGTGGGGGTTGCGTGCGTGCCGGGGAAGGGAGTCCCCGGAGCGACTGCTGAGGGCCACCGCGGCGAGCGAGCGTGGGTGAAGGAGCTGAGGATGTGAGCAGGGCTGCAGCGGGCAGGTCCAAGGTAGGTTTGTGTTTTATCTTTGTGAGAAGGGAAGAGGGTGCCTAGGATGCTTGGGAAAAGGGGGATGGAAGGTCCCAGGAAGTGTTTGGGGGAAAGGTGCGTGTTTGGGGCGGGACGAGGGGGGCGGGGAGCGGCTTGGGGGCGGCGCAGGCGTGGGGGTTGGGTGCGTGCAGGGGAAGGGAGCGCGCAGGGACTGTGGAGGGCCACCGCGAGCGTGGGGGCCGGAGGTGAGGATGGCAGCGGAGCCCCAGCTGAGAGGTTGAAGTTAGGGTTCGTTTTGAGAGGCAGGAAGAGGGTGGATGGGATCCCTTGGAAAAGTGGAGGCGAGGTCCTAGGAAGGGTTGGGCCTGTGCGGGTGCGGGGAGCGTGGAGGCGGGCGGGCACCCCTTGCCCCCAGAGCCTGCGTGGGGGTTGCAGGGGAAGGGAGGCGGGAGGGAATGGAGAGGGACACGGAGGGCCTGGGGCCCTGCGGGGAGGTTGTGAGGGGCATTCTAGGGGATAGGTTCAAGGTAGGTGTTTGTGGCGGCTGCTGTGGTGGTGGTGGTGGGTGGTGGTGGTTTTTGTTGTGGGTTTTTGGTTTTTGTTTGGTTGTTGTGAAGGGGGAAGAGGGCGGAGGATGAGGACCCCTTAGCAAATGGGAGCGGAAGGATGTCAGGAAAGGAGCCCAGAGGGGTTCGTGTGGGAATGGGCCAGGGCAGCTGGGAGGGTCTTGTGGGTAGTGCCTGAACAGAGGGGAAGGGAGAGCTGAAGGGAGTGCTGAGGGCCAGGGCGAGCAGGGGGGGACTGAGGTAAGGCTGTCAGCGGAGTTCCAGCAGACAGGTTCAAGTGAGGATGTTTTGGTTTTGGTTTTTGGCTTGCTGTGTGTGTGTGTGTGTGCGTTTGATTGTTTGTTTGAGAAGGGGGTAGAGGGGTGGATAGGTTGGATGCCTTTGAAGTGATGGGGAAAGTTCCCAGGAAGGGGGGGGTGTAGGTGGGTGGGGGCAGGGCGGGGCGAGGGAGGCGGGGACCCGGTTGTGCAGAGCGCCTGCGTGGGGGTTGCGTGCGTGCCGGGGAAGGGAGTCCCCGGAGCGACTGCTGAGGGCCACCGCGGCGAGCGAGCGTGGGTGAAGGAGCTGAGGATGTGAGCAGGGCTGCAGCGGGCAGGTCCAAGGTAGGTTTGTGTTTTATCTTTGTGAGAAGGGAAGAGGGTGCCTAGGATGCTTGGGAAAAGGGGGATGGAAGGTCCCAGGAAGTGTTTGGGGGAAAGGTGCGTGTTTGGGGCGGGACGAGGGGGGCGGGGAGCGGCTTGGGGGCGGCGCAGGCGTGGGGGTTGGGTGCGTGTAGGGGAAGGGAGCGCGCAGGGACTGTGGAGGGCCACCGCGAGCGTGGGGGCCGGAGGTGAGGATGGCTGCGGAGCCCCAGCTGAGAGGTTGAAGTTAGGGTTCCTTTTGAGAGGCAGGAAGAGGGTGGATGGGATCCCTTGGAAAAGTGGAGGCGAGGTCCTAGGAAGGGTTGGGCCTGTGCGGGTGCGGGGAGCTTGGAGGCGGGCGGGCACCCCTTGCCCCCAGAGCGTGGGTGGGGGTTGCAGGGGAAGGGAGGCGGGAGGGAATGGAGAGGGACACGGAGAGCCTGGGGCCCTGCGGGGAGGTTGTGAGGGGCATTCTAGGGGATAGGTTCAAGGTAGGTGTTTGTGGCGGCTGCGGTGGTGGTGGTGGTGGGTGGTGGTGGTTTTTGTTGTGGGTTGTTGGTTTTTGTTTGGTTGTTGTGAAGGGGGAAGAGGGCGGAGGATGAGGACCCCTTAGCAAATGGGAGCGGAAGGATGTCAGGAAAGGAGCCCAGAGGGGTTCGTGTGGGAATGGGCCAGGGCAGCTGGGAGGGGCTTGTGGGTAGTGCCTGAACAGAGGGGAAGGGAGAGCTGAAGGCCAGGGCGAGCAGGGGGGGACTGAGGTAAGGCTGTCAGAGGAGTTCCAGCAGACAGGTTCAAGTGAGGATGTTTTGGTTTTGGTTTTTGGCTTGCTGTGTGTGTGTGTGTGTGCGTTTGATTGTTTGTTTGAGAAGGGGGTAGAGGGGTGGATAGGTTGGATGCCTTTGAAGTGATGGGGAAAGTTCCCAGGAAGGGGGGGGTGTAGGTGGGTGGGGGCAGGGCGGGGCGAGGGGGGCGGGGACCCGGTTGTGCAGAGCGCCTGCGTGGGGGTTGCGTGCGTGCCGTGGCGTGCGTGGGGGTTGCGTGCGTGCCGGGGAAGGGAGTCCCCGGAGCGACTGCTGAGGGCCACCGCGGCGAGCGAGCGTGGGTGAAGGAGCTGAGGATGTGAGCAGGGCTGCAGCGGGCAGGTCCAAGGTAGGTTTGTGTTTTATCTTTGTGAGAAGGGAAGAGGGTGCCTAGGATGCTTGGGAAAAGGGGGATGGAAGGTCCCAGGAAGTGTTTGGGGGAAAGGTGCGTGTTTGGGGCGGGACGAGGGGGGCGGGGAGCGGCTTGGGGGCGGCGCAGGCGTGGGGGTTGGGTGCGTGCAGGGGAAGGGAGCGCGCAGGGACTGTGGAGGGCCACCGCGAGCGTGGGGGCCGGAGGTGAGGATGGCAGCGGAGCCCCAGCTGAGAGGTTGAAGTTAGGGTTCGTTTTGAGAGGCAGGAAGAGGGTGGATGGGATCCCTTGGAAAAGTGGAGGCGAGGTCCTAGGAAGGGTTGGGCCTGTGCGGGTGCGGGGAGCGTGGAGGCGGGCGGGCACCCCTTGCCCCCAGAGCGTGCGTGGGGGTTGCGTGGGTGCAGGGGAAGGGAGGCGGGAGGGAATGGAGAGGGACACGGAGAGCCTGGGGCCCTGCGGGGAGGTTGTGAGGGGCATTCTAGGGGATAGGTTCAAGGTAGGTGTTTGTGGCGGCTGCGGTGGTGGTGGTGGTGGGTGGTGGTGGTTTTTGTTGTGGGTTGTTGGTTTTTGTTTGGTTGTTGTGAAGGGGGAAGAGGGCGGAGGATGAGGACCCCTTAGCAAATGGGAGCGGAAGGATGTCAGGAAAGGAGCCCAGAGGGGTTCGTGTGGGAATGGGCCAGGGCAGCTGGGAGGGTCCTGTGGGTATTGCCTGAACAGAGGGGAAGGGAGAGCTGAAGGGAGTGCTGAGGGCCAGGGCGAGCAGGGGGGGACTGAGGTAAGGCTGTCAGCGGAGTTCCAGCAGACAGGTTCAAGTGAGGATGTTTTGGTTTTGGTTTTTGGCTTGCTGTGTGTGTGTGTGTGTGCGTTTGATTGTTTGTTTGAGAAGGGGGTAGAGGGGTGGATAGGTTGGATGCCTTTGAAGTGATGGGGAAAGTTCCCAGGAAGGGGGGGGTGTAGGTGGGTGGGGGCAGGGCGGGGCGAGGGGGGCGGGGACCCGGTTGTGCAGAGCGCCTGCGTGGGGGTTGCGTGCGTGCCGTGGCGTGCGTGGGGGTTGCGTGCGTGCCGGGGAAGGGAGTCCCCGGAGCGACTGCTGAGGGCCACCGCGGCGAGCGAGCGTGGGTGAAGGAGCTGAGGATGTGAGCAGGGCTGCAGCGGGCAGGTCCAAGGTAGGTTTGTGTTTTATCTTTGTGAGAAGGGAAGAGGGTGCCTAGGATGCTTGGGAAAAGGGGGATGGAAGGTCCCAGGAAGTGTTTGGGGGAAAGGTGCGTGTTTGGGGCGGGACGAGGGGGGCGGGGAGCGGCTTGGGGGCGGCGCAGGCGTGGGGGTTGGGTGCGTGCAGGGGAAGGGAGCGCGCAGGGACTGTGGAGGGCCACCGCGAGCGTGGGGGCCGGAGGTGAGGATGGCAGCGGAGCCCCAGCTGAGAGGTTGAAGTTAGGGTTCGTTTTGAGAGGCAGGAAGAGGGTGGATGGGATCCCTTGGAAAAGTGGAGGCGAGGTCCTAGGAAGGGTTGGGCCTGTGCGGGTGCGGGGAGCGTGGAGGCGGGCGGGCACCCCTTGCCCCCAGAGCGTGCGTGGGGGTTGCGTGGGTGCAGGGGAAGGGAGGCGGGAGGGAATGGAGAGGGACACGGAGAGCCTGGGGCCCTGCGGGGAGGTTGTGAGGGGCATTCTAGGGGATAGGTTCAAGGTAGGTGTTTGTGGCGGCTGCGGTGGTGGTGGTGGTGGGTGGTGGTGGTTTTTGTTGTGGGTTGTTGGTTTTTGTTTGGTTGTTGTGAAGGGGGAAGAGGGCGGAGGATGAGGACCCCTTAGCAAATGGGAGCGGAAGGATGTCAGGAAAGAAGCCCAGAGGGGTTCCTGTGGCAATGGGCCAGGGCAGCTGGGAGGGGCTTGTGGGTAGTGCCTGAACAGAGGGGAAGGGAGAGCTGAAGGCCAGGGCGAGCAGGGGGGGACTGAGGTAAGGCTGTCAGCGGAGTTCCAGCAGACAGGTTCAAGTGAGGATGTTTTGGTTTTGGTTTTTGGCTTGCCGTGTGTGTGTGTGTGTGTGTGTGTGTGTGTGTGTGTGTGTGTGAGTTTGATTGTTTGTTTGAGAAGGGGGTAGAGGGGTGGATAGGTTGGATGCCTTTGAAGTGATGGGGAAAGTTCCCAGGAAGGGGGGGGTGTAGGTGGGTGGGGGCAGGGCGGGGCGAGGGGGGCGGGGACCCGGTTGTGCAGAGCGCCTGCGTGGGGGTTGCGTGCGTGCCGTGGCGTGCGTGGGGGTTGCGTGCGTGCCGGGGAAGGGAGTCCCCGGAGCGACTGCTGAGGGCCACCGCGGCGAGCGAGCGTGGGTGAAGGAGCTGAGGATGTGAGCAGGGCTGCAGCGGGCAGGTCCAAGGTAGGTTTGTGTTTTATCTTTGTGAGAAGGGAAGAGGGTGCCTAGGATGCTTGGGAAAAGGGGGATGGAAGGTCCCAGGAAGTGTTTGGGGGAAAGGTGCGTGTTTGGGGCGGGTCGAGGGGGGCGGGGAGCGGCTTGGGGGCGGCGCAGGCGTGGGGGTTGGGTGCGTGCAGGGGAAGGGAGCGCGCAGGGACTGTGGAGGGCCACCGCGAGCGTGGGGGCCGGAGGTGAGGATGGCAGCGGAGCCCCAGCTGAGAGGTTGAAGTTAGGGTTCGTTTTGAGAGGCAGGAAGAGGGTGGATGGGATCCCTTGGAAAAGTGGAGGCGAGGTCCTAGGAAGGGTTGGGCCTGTGCGGGTGCGGGGAGCGTGGAGGCGGGCGGGCACCCCTTGCCCCCAGAGCGTGCGTGGGGGTTGCGTGGGTGCAGGGGAAGGGAGGCGGGAGGGAATGGAGAGGGACACGGAGAGCCTGGGGCCCTGCGGGGAGGTTGTGAGGGGCATTCTAGGGGATAGGTTCAAGGTAGGTGTTTGTGGCGGCTGCGGTGGTGGTGGTGGTGGGTGGTGGTGGTTTTTGTTGTGGGTTGTTGGTTTTTGTTTGGTTGTTGTGAAGGGGGAAGAGGGCGGAGGATGAGGACCCCTTAGCAAATGGGAGCGGAAGGATGTCAGGAAAGGAGCCCAGAGGGGTTCGTGTGGGAATGGGCCAGGGCAGCTGGGAGGGGCTTGTGGGTAGTGCCTGAACAGAGGGGAAGGGAGAGCTGAAGGGAGTGCTGAGGGCCAGGGCGAGCAGGGGGGGACTGAGGTAAGGCTGTCAGCGGAGTTCCAGCAGACAGGTTCAAGTGAGGATGTTTTGGTTTTGGTTTTTGGCTTGCTGTGTGTGTGTGTGTGTGCGTTTGATTGTTTGTTTGAGAAGGGGGTAGAGGGGTGGATAGGTTGGATGCCTTTGAAGTGATGGGGAAAGTTCCCAGGAAGGGGGGGGTGTAGGTGGGTGGGGGCAGGGCGGGGCGAGGGGGGCGGGGACCCGGTTGTGCAGAGCGCCTGCGTGGGGGTTGCGTGCGTGCCGTGGCGTGCGTGGGGGTTGCGTGCGTGCCGGGGAAGGGAGTCCCCGGAGCGACTGCTGAGGGCCACCGCGGCGAGCGAGCGTGGGTGAAGGAGCTGAGGATGTGAGCAGGGCTGCAGCGGGCAGGTCCAAGGTAGGTTTGTGTTTTATCTTTGTGAGAAGGGAAGAGGGTGCCTAGGATGCTTGGGAAAAGGGGGATGGAAGGTCCCAGGAAGTGTTTGGGGGAAAGGTGCGTGTTTGGGGCGGGACGAGGGGGGCGGGGAGCGGCTTGGGGGCGGCGCAGGCGTGGGGGTTGGGTGCGTGCAGGGGAAGGGAGCGCGCAGGGACTGTGGAGGGCCACCGCGAGCGTGGGGGCCGGAGGTGAGGATGGCAGCGGAGCCCCAGCTGAGAGGTTGAAGTTAGGGTTCGTTTTGAGAGGCAGGAAGAGGGTGGATGGGATCCCTTGGAAAAGTGGAGGCGAGGTCCTAGGAAGGGTTGGGCCTGTGCGGGTGCGGGGAGCGTGGAGGCGGGCGGGCACCCCTTGCCCCCAGAGCGTGCGTGGGGGTTGCGTGGGTGCAGGGGAAGGGAGGCGGGAGGGAATGGAGAGGGACACGGAGAGCCTGGGGCCCTGCGGGGAGGTTGTGAGGGGCATTCTAGGGGATAGGTTCAAGGTAGGTGTTTGTGGCGGCTGCGGTGGTGGTGGTGGTGGGTGGTGGTGGTTTTTGTTGTGGGTTGTTGGTTTTTGTTTGGTTGTTGTGAAGGGGGAAGAGGGCGGAGGATGAGGACCCCTTAGCAAATGGGAGCGGAAGGATGTCAGGAAAGGAGCCCAGAGGGGTTCGTGTGGGAATGGGCCAGGGCAGCTGGGAGGGGCTTGTGGGTAGTGCCTGAACAGAGGGGAAGGGAGAGCTGAAGGGAGTGCTGAGGGCCAGGGCGAGCAGGGGGGGACTGAGGTAAGGCTGTCAGCGGAGTTCCAGCAGACAGGTTCAAGTGAGGATGTTTTGGTTTTGGTTTTTGGCTTGCTGTGTGTGTGTGTGTGTGAGTTTGATTGTTTGTTTGAGAAGGGGGTAGAGGGGTGGATAGGTTGGATGCCTTTGAAGTGATGGGGAAAGTTCCCAGGAAGAGGGGGGTGTAGGTGGGTGGGGGCAGGGCGGGGCGAGGGGGGCGGGGACCCGGTTGTGCAGAGCGCCTGCGTGGGGGTTGCGTGCGTGCCATGGCGTGCGTGGGGGTTGCGTGCGTGCCGGGGAAGGGAGTCCCCGGAGCGACTGCTGAGGGCCACCGCGGCGAGCGAGCGTGGGTGAAGGAGCTGAGGATGTGAGCAGGGCTGCAGCGGGCAGGTCCAAGGTAGGTTTGTGTTTTATCTTTGTGAGAAGGGAAGAGGGTGCCTAGGATGCTTGGGAAAAGGGGGATGGAAGGTCCCAGGAAGTGTTTGGGGGAAAGGTGCGTGTTTGGGGCGGGACGAGGGGGGCGGGGAGCGGCTTGGGGGCGGCGCAGGCGTGGGGGTTGGGTGCGTGCAGGGGAAGGGAGCGCGCAGGGACTGTGGAGGGCCACCGCGAGCGTGGGGGCCGGAGGTGAGGATGGCAGCGGAGCCCCAGCTGAGAGGTTGAAGTTAGGGTTCGTTTTGAGAGGCAGGAAGAGGGTGGATGGGATCCCTTGGAAAAGTGGAGGCGAGGTCCTAGGAAGGGTTGGGCCTGTGCGGGTGCGGGGAGCGTGGAGGCGGGCGGGCACCCCTTGCCCCCAGAGCGTGCGTGGGGGTTGCGTGGGTTCAGGGGAAGGGAGGCGGGAGGGAATGGAGAGGGACACGGAGAGCCTGGGGCCCTGCGGGGAGGTTGTGAGGGGCATTCTAGGGGATAGGTTCAAGGTAGGTGTTTGTGGCGGCTGCGGTGGTGGTGGTGGTGGGTGGTGGTGGTTTTTGTTGTGGGTTGTTGGTTTTTGTTTGGTTGTTGTGAAGGGGGAAGAGGGCGGAGGATGAGGACCCCTTAGCAAATGGGAGCGGAAGGATGTCAGGAAAGGAGCCCAGAGGGGTTCCTGTGGGAATGGGCCAGGGCAGCTGGGAGGGGCTTGTGGGTAGTGCCTGAACAGAGGGGAAGGGAGAGCTGAAGGCCAAGGCGAGCAGGGGGGGACTGAGGTAAGGCTGTCAGCGGAGTTCCAGCAGACAGGTTCAAGTGAGGATGTTTTGGTTTTGGTTTTTGGCTTGCTGTGTGTGTGTGTGTGTGCGTTTGATTGTTTGTTTGAGAAGGGGGTAGAGGGGTGGATAGGTTGGATGCCTTTGAAGTGATGGGGAAAGTTCCCAGGAAGGGGGGGGTGTAGGTGGGTGGGGGCAGGGCGGGGCGAGGGGGGCGGGGACCCGGTTGTGCAGAGCGCCTGCGTGGGGGTTGCGTGCGTGCCGTGGCGTGCGTGGGGGTTGCGTGCGTGCCGGGGAAGGGAGTCCCCGGAGCGACTGCTGAGGGCCACCGCGGCGAGCGAGCGTGGGTGAAGGAGCTGAGGATGTGAGCAGGGCTGCAGCGGGCAGGTCCAAGGTAGGTTTGTGTTTTATCTTTGTGAGAAGGGAAGAGGGTGCCTAGGATGCTTGGGAAAAGGGGGATGGAAGGTCCCAGGAAGTGTTTGGGGGAAAGGTGCGTGTTTGGGGCGGGACGAGGGGGGCGGGGAGCGGCTAGGGGGCCCGCGCAGGCGTGGGGGTTGGGTGCGTGCAGGGGAAGGGAGCGCGCAGGGACTGTGGAGGGCCACCGCGAGCGTGGGGGCCGGAGGTGAGGATGGCAGCGGAGCCCCAGCTGAGAGGTTGAAGTTAGGGTTCGTTTTGAGAGGCAGGAAGAGGGTGGATGGGATCCCTTGGAAAAGTGGAGGCGAGGTCCTAGGAAGGGTTGGGCCTGTGCGGGTGCGGGGAGCATGGAGGCGGGCGGGCACCACTTGCCCCCAGAGCGTGCGTGGGGGTTGCGTGGGTGCAGGGGAAGGGAGGCGGGAGGGAATGGAGAGGGACACGGAGAGCCTGGGGCCCTGCGGGGAGGTTGTGAGGGGCATTCTAGGGGATAGGTTCAAGGTAGGTGTTTGTGGCGGCTGCGGTGGTGGTGGTGGTGGGTGGTGGTGGTTTTTGTTGTGGGTTGTTGGTTTTTGTTTGGTTGTTGTGAAGGGGGAAGAGGGCGGAGGATGAGGACCCCTTAGCAAATGGGAGCGGAAGGATGTCAGGAAAGGAGCCCAGAGGGGTTCGTGTGGGAATGGGCCAGGGCAGCTGGGAGGGGCTTGTGGGTAGTGCCTGAACAGAGGGGAAGGGAGAGCTGAAGGCCAGGGCGAGCAGGGGGGGACTGAGGTAAGGCTGTCAGCGGAGTTCCAGCAGACAGGTTCAAGTGAGGATGTTTTGGTTTTGGTTTTTGGCTTGCTGTGTGTGTGTGTGTGTGCGTTTGATTGTTTGTTTGAGAAGGGGGTAGAGGGGTGGATAGGTTGGATGCCTTTGAAGTGATGGGGAAAGTTCCCAGGAAGGGGGGGGTGTAGGTGGGTGGGGGCAGGGCGGGGCGAGGGGGGCGGGGACCCGGTTGTGCAGAGCGCCTGCGTGGGGGTTGCGTGCGTGCCGTGGCGTGCGTGGGGGTTGCGTGCGTGCCGGGGAAGGGAGTCCCCGGAGCGACTGCTGAGGGCCACCGCGGCGAGCGAGCGTGGGTGAAGGAGCTGAGGATGTGAGCAGGGCTGCAGCGGGCAGGTCCAAGGTAGGTTTGTGTTTTATCTTTGTGAGAAGGGAAGAGGGTGCCTAGGATGCTTGGGAAAAGGGGGATGGAAGGTCCCAGGAAGTGTTTGGGGGAAAGGTGCGTGTTTGGGGCGGGACGAGGGGGGCGGGGAGCGGCTTGGGGGCCCGCGCAGGCGTGGGGGTTGGGTGCGTGCAGGGGAAGGGAGCGCGCAGGGACTGTGGAGGGCCACCGCGAGCGTGGGGGCCGGAGGTGAGGATGGCAGCGGAGCCCCAGCTGAGAGGTTGAAGTTAGGGTTCGTTTTGAGAGGCAGGAAGAGGGTGGATGGGATCCCTTGGAAAAGTGGAGGCGAGGTCCTAGGAAGGGTTGGGCCTGTGCGGGTGCGGGGAGCGTGGAGGCGGGCGGGCACCCCTTGCCCCCAGAGCGTGCGTGGGGGTTGCGTGGGTGCAGGGGAAGGGAGGCGGGAGGGAATGGAGAGGGACACGGAGAGCCTGGGGCCCTGCGGGGAGGTTGTGAGGGGCATTCTAGGGGATAGGTTCAAGGTAGGTGTTTGTGGCGGCTGCGGTGGTGGTGGTGGTGGGTGGTGGTGGTTTTTGTTGTGGGTTTTTGGTTTTTGTTTGGTTGTTGTGAAGGGGGAAGAGGGCGGAGGATGAGGACCCCTTAGCAAATGGGAGCGGAAGGATGTCAGGAAAGGAGCCCAGAGGGGTTCCTGTGGGAATGGGCCAGGGCAGCTGGGAGGGGCTTGTGGGTAGTGCCTGAACAGAGGGGAAGGGAGTGCTGAGGGCCAGGGCGAGCAGGGGGGGACTGAGGTAAGGCTGTCAGCGGAGTTCCAGCAGACAGGTTCAAGTGAGGATGTTTTGGTTTTGGTTTTTGGCTTGCTGTGTGTGTGTGTGTGTGTGTGTGTGTGTGTGTGTGTGTGAGTTTGATTGTTTGTTTGAGAAGGGGGTAGAGGGGTGGATAGGTTGGATGCCTTTGAAGTGATGGGGAAAGTTCCCAGGAAGGGGGGGGTGTAGGTGGGTGGGGGCAGGGCGGGGCGAGGGGGGCGGGGACCCGGTTGTGCAGAGCGCCTGCGTGGGGGTTGCGTGCGTGCCGTGGCGTGCGTGGGGGTTGCGTGCGTGCCGGGGAAGGGAGTCCCCGGAGCGACTGCTGAGGGCCACCGCGGCGAGCGAGCGTGGGTGAAGGAGCTGAGGATGTGAGCAGGGCTGCAGCGGGCAGGTCCAAGGTAGGTTTGTGTTTTATCTTTGTGAGAAGGGAAGAGGGTGCCTAGGATGCTTGGGAAAAGGGGGATGGAAGGTCCCAGGAAGTGTTTGGGGGAAAGGTGCGTGTTTGGGGCGGGACGAGGGGGGCGGGGAGCGGCTTGGGGGCGGCGCAGGCGTGGGGGTTGGGTGCGTGCAGGGGAAGGGAGCGCGCAGGGACTGTGGAGGGCCACCGCGAGCGTGGGGGCCGGAGGTGAGGATGGCAGCGGAGCCCCAGCTGAGAGGTTGAAGTTAGGGTTCGTTTTGAGAGGCAGGAAGAGGGTGGATGGGATCCCTTGGAAAAGTGGAGGCGAGGTCCTAGGAAGGGTTGGGCCTGTGCGGGTGCGGGGAGCGTGGAGGCGGGCGGGCACCCCTTGCCCCCAGAGCGTGCGTGGGGGTTGCGTGGGTGCAGGGGAAGGGAGGCGGGAGGGAATGGAGAGGGACACGGAGAGCCTGGGGCCCTGCGGGGAGGTTGTGAGGGGCATTCTAGGGGATAGGTTCAAGGTAGGTGTTTGTGGCGGCTGCGGTGGTGGTGGTGGTGGGTGGTGGTGGTTTTTGTTGTGGGTTGTTGGTTTTTGTTTGGTTGTTGTGAAGGGGGAAGAGGGCGGAGGATGAGGACCCCTTAGCAAATGGGAGCGGAAGGATGTCAGGAAAGAAGCCCAGAGGGGTTCCTGTGGCAATGGGCCAGGGCAGCTGGGAGGGGCTTGTGGGTAGTGCCTGAACAGAGGGGAAGGGAGAGCTGAAGGCCAGGGCGAGCAGGGGGGGACTGAGGTAAGGCTGTCAGCGGAGTTCCAGCAGACAGGTTCAAGTGAGGATGTTTTGGTTTTGGTTTTTGGCTTGCCGTGTGTGTGTGTGTGTGTGTGTGTGTGTGTGTGTGTGTGTGAGTTTGATTGTTTGTTTGAGAAGGGGGTAGAGGGGTGGATAGGTTGGATGCCTTTGAAGTGATGGGGAAAGTTCCCAGGAAGGGGGGGGTGTAGGTGGGTGGGGGCAGGGCGGGGCGAGGGGGGCGGGGACCCGGTTGTGCAGAGCGCCTGCGTGGGGGTTGCGTGCGTGCCATGGCGTGCGTGGGGGTTGCGTGCGTGCCGGGGAAGGGAGTCCCCGGAGCGACTGCTGAGGGCCACCGCGGCGAGCGAGCGTGGGTGAAGGAGCTGAGGATGTGAGCAGGGCTGCAGCGGGCAGGTCCAAGGTAGGTTTGTGTTTTATCTTTGTGAGAAGGGAAGAGGGTGCCTAGGATGCTTGGGAAAAGGGGGATGGAAGGTCCCAGGAAGTGTTTGGGGGAAAGGTGCGTGTTTGGGGCGGGTCGAGGGGGGCGGGGAGCGGCTTGGGGGCGGCGCAGGCGTGGGGGTTGGGTGCGTGCAGGGGAAGGGAGCGCGCAGGGACTGTGGAGGGCCACCGCGAGCGTGGGGGCCGGAGGTGAGGATGGCAGCGGAGCCCCAGCTGAGAGGTTGAAGTTAGGGTTCGTTTTGAGAGGCAGGAAGAGGGTGGATGGGATCCCTTGGAAAAGTGGAGGCGAGGTCCTAGGAAGGGTTGGGCCTGTGCGGGTGCGGGGAGCGTGGAGGCGGGCGGGCACCCCTTGCCCCCAGAGCGTGCGTGGGGGTTGCGTGGGTGCAGGGGAAGGGAGGCGGGAGGGAATGGAGAGGGACACGGAGAGCCTGGGGCCCTGCGGGGAGGTTGTGAGGGGCATTCTAGGGGATAGGTTCAAGGTAGGTGTTTGTGGCGGCTGCGGTGGTGGTGGTGGTGGGTGGTGGTGGTTTTTGTTGTGGGTTGTTGGTTTTTGTTTGGTTGTTGTGAAGGGGGAAGAGGGCGGAGGATGAGGACCCCTTAGCAAATGGGAGCGGAAGGATGTCAGGAAAGGAGCCCAGAGGGGTTCGTGTGGGAATGGGCCAGGGCAGCTGGGAGGGGCTTGTGGGTAGTGCCTGAACAGAGGGGAAGGGAGAGCTGAAGGGAGTGCTGAGGGCCAGGGCGAGCAGGGGGGGACTGAGGTAAGGCTGTCAGCGGAGTTCCAGCAGACAGGTTCAAGTGAGGATGTTTTGGTTTTGGTTTTTGGCTTGCTGTGTGTGTGTGTGTGTGCGTTTGATTGTTTGTTTGAGAAGGGGGTAGAGGGGTGGATAGGTTGGATGCCTTTGAAGTGATGGGGAAAGTTCCCAGGAAGGGGGGGGTGTAGGTGGGTGGGGGCAGGGCGGGGCGAGGGGGGCGGGGACCCGGTTGTGCAGAGCGCCTGCGTGGGGGTTGCGTGCGTGCCGTGGCGTGCGTGGGGGTTGCGTGCGTGCCGGGGAAGGGAGTCCCCGGAGCGACTGCTGAGGGCCACCGCGGCGAGCGAGCGTGGGTGAAGGAGCTGAGGATGTGAGCAGGGCTGCAGCGGGCAGGTCCAAGGTAGGTTTGTGTTTTATCTTTGTGAGAAGGGAAGAGGGTGCCTAGGATGCTTGGGAAAAGGGGGATGGAAGGTCCCAGGAAGTGTTTGGGGGAAAGGTGCGTGTTTGGGGCGGGACGAGGGGGGCGGGGAGCGGCTTGGGGGCCCGCGCAGGCGTGGGGGTTGGGTGCGTGCAGGGGAAGGGAGCGCGCAGGGACTGTGGAGGGCCACCGCGAGCGTGGGGGCCGGAGGTGAGGATGGCAGCGGAGCCCCAGCTGAGAGGTTGAAGTTAGGGTTCGTTTTGAGAGGCAGGAAGAGGGTGGATGGGATCCCTTGGAAAAGTGGAGGCGAGGTCCTAGGAAGGGTTGGGCCTGTGCGGGTGCGGGGAGCGTGGAGGCGGGCGGGCACCCCTTGCCCCCAGAGCGTGCGTGGGGGTTGCGTGGGTGCAGGGGAAGGGAGGCGGGAGGGAATGGAGAGGGACACGGAGAGCCTGGGGCCCTGCGGGGAGGTTGTGAGGGGCATTCTAGGGGATAGGTTCAAGGTAGGTGTTTGTGGCGGCTGCGGTGGTGGTGGTGGTGGGTGGTGGTGGTTTTTGTTGTGGGTTGTTGGTTTTTGTTTGGTTGTTGTGAAGGGGGAAGAGGGCGGAGGATGAGGACCCCTTAGCAAATGGGAGCGGAAGGATGTCAGGAAAGGAGCCCAGAGGGGTTCCTGTGGCAATGGGCCAGGGCAGCTGGGAGGGGCTTGTGGGTAGTGCCTGAACAGAGGGGAAGGGAGAGCTGAAGGCCAGGGCGAGCAGGGGGGGACTGAGGTAAGGCTGTCAGCGGAGTTCCAGCAGACAGGTTCAAGTGAGGATGTTTTGGTTTTGGTTTTTGGCTTGCCGTGTGTGTGTGTGTGTGTGTGTGTGTGTGTGTGTCTGTGTGTGAGTTTGATTGTTTGTTTGAGAAGGGGGTAGAGGGGTGGATAGGTTGGATGCCTTTGAAGTGATGGGGAAAGTTCCCAGGAAGGGGGGGGTGTAGGTGGGTGGGGGCAGGGCGGGGCGAGGGGGGCGGGGACCCGGTTGTGCAGAGCGCCTGCGTGGGGGTTGCGTGCGTGCCGTGGCGTGCGTGGGGGTTGCGTGCGTGCCGGGGAAGGGAGTCCCCGGAGCGACTGCTGAGGGCCACCGCGGCGAGCGAGCGTGGGTGAAGGAGCTGAGGATGTGAGCAGGGCTGCAGCGGGCAGGTCCAAGGTAGGTTTGTGTTTTATCTTTGTGAGAAGGGAAGAGGGTGCCTAGGATGCTTGGGAAAAGGGGGATGGAAGGTCCCAGGAAGTGTTTGGGGGAAAGGTGCGTGTTTGGGGCGGGACGAGGGGGGCGGGGAGCGGCTTGGGGGCGGCGCAGGCGTGGGGGTTGGGTGCGTGCAGGGGAAGGGAGCGCGCAGGGACTGTGGAGGGCCACCGCGAGCGTGGGGGCCGGAGGTGAGGATGGCAGCGGAGCCCCAGCTGAGAGGTTGAAGTTAGGGTTCGTTTTGAGAGGCAGGAAGAGGGTGGATGGGATCCCTTGGAAAAGTGGAGGCGAGGTCCTAGGAAGGGTTGGGCCTGTGCGGGTGCGGGGAGCGTGGAGGCGGGCGGGCACCCCTTGCCCCCAGAGCCTGCGTGGGGGTTGCAGGGGAAGGGAGGCGGGAGGGAATGGAGAGGGACACGGAGGGCCTGGGGCCCTGCGGGGAGGTTGTGAGGGGCATTCTAGGGGATAGGTTCAAGGTAGGTGTTTGTGGCGGCTGCTGTGGTGGTGGTGGTGGGTGGTGGTGGTTTTTGTTGTGGGTTTTTGGTTTTTGTTTGGTTGTTGTGAAGGGGGAAGAGGGCGGAGGATGAGGACCCCTTAGCAAATGGGAGCGGAAGGATGTCAGGAAAGGAGCCCAGAGGGGTTCGTGTGGGAATGGGCCAGGGCAGCTGGGAGGGTCTTGTGGGTAGTGCCTGAACAGAGGGGAAGGGAGAGCTGAAGGGAGTGCTGAGGGCCAGGGCGAGCAGGGGGGGACTGAGGTAAGGCTGTCAGCGGAGTTCCAGCAGACAGGTTCAAGTGAGGATGTTTTGGTTTTGGTTTTTGGCTTGCTGTGTGTGTGTGTGTGTGCGTTTGATTGTTTGTTTGAGAAGGGGGTAGAGGGGTGGATAGGTTGGATGCCTTTGAAGTGATGGGGAAAGTTCCCAGGAAGGGGGGGGTGTAGGTGGGTGGGGGCAGGGCGGGGCGAGGGAGGCGGGGACCCGGTTGTGCAGAGCGCCTGCGTGGGGGTTGCGTGCGTGCCGGGGAAGGGAGTCCCCGGAGCGACTGCTGAGGGCCACCGCGGCGAGCGAGCGTGGGTGAAGGAGCTGAGGATGTGAGCAGGGCTGCAGCGGGCAGGTCCAAGGTAGGTTTGTGTTTTATCTTTGTGAGAAGGGAAGAGGGTGCCTAGGATGCTTGGGAAAAGGGGGATGGAAGGTCCCAGGAAGTGTTTGGGGGAAAGGTGCGTGTTTGGGGCGGGACGAGGGGGGCGGGGAGCGGCTTGGGGGCGGCGCAGGCGTGGGGGTTGGGTGCGTGTAGGGGAAGGGAGCGCGCAGGGACTGTGGAGGGCCACCGCGAGCGTGGGGGCCGGAGGTGAGGATGGCTGCGGAGCCCCAGCTGAGAGGTTGAAGTTAGGGTTCCTTTTGAGAGGCAGGAAGAGGGTGGATGGGATCCCTTGGAAAAGTGGAGGCGAGGTCCTAGGAAGGGTTGGGCCTGTGCGGGTGCGGGGAGCTTGGAGGCGGGCGGGCACCCCTTGCCCCCAGAGCGTGGGTGGGGGTTGCAGGGGAAGGGAGGCGGGAGGGAATGGAGAGGGACACGGAGAGCCTGGGGCCCTGCGGGGAGGTTGTGAGGGGCATTCTAGGGGATAGGTTCAAGGTAGGTGTTTGTGGCGGCTGCGGTGGTGGTGGTGGTGGGTGGTGGTGGTTTTTGTTGTGGGTTGTTGGTTTTTGTTTGGTTGTTGTGAAGGGGGAAGAGGGCGGAGGATGAGGACCCCTTAGCAAATGGGAGCGGAAGGATGTCAGGAAAGGAGCCCAGAGGGGTTCGTGTGGGAATGGGCCAGGGCAGCTGGGAGGGGCTTGTGGGTAGTGCCTGAACAGAGGGGAAGGGAGAGCTGAAGGCCAGGGCGAGCAGGGGGGGACTGAGGTAAGGCTGTCAGAGGAGTTCCAGCAGACAGGTTCAAGTGAGGATGTTTTGGTTTTGGTTTTTGGCTTGCTGTGTGTGTGTGTGTGTGCGTTTGATTGTTTGTTTGAGAAGGGGGTAGAGGGGTGGATAGGTTGGATGCCTTTGAAGTGATGGGGAAAGTTCCCAGGAAGGGGGGGGTGTAGGTGGGTGGGGGCAGGGCGGGGCGAGGGGGGCGGGGACCCGGTTGTGCAGAGCGCCTGCGTGGGGGTTGCGTGCGTGCCGTGGCGTGCGTGGGGGTTGCGTGCGTGCCGGGGAAGGGAGTCCCCGGAGCGACTGCTGAGGGCCACCGCGGCGAGCGAGCGTGGGTGAAGGAGCTGAGGATGTGAGCAGGGCTGCAGCGGGCAGGTCCAAGGTAGGTTTGTGTTTTATCTTTGTGAGAAGGGAAGAGGGTGCCTAGGATGCTTGGGAAAAGGGGGATGGAAGGTCCCAGGAAGTGTTTGGGGGAAAGGTGCGTGTTTGGGGCGGGACGAGGGGGGCGGGGAGCGGCTTGGGGGCGGCGCAGGCGTGGGGGTTGGGTGCGTGCAGGGGAAGGGAGCGCGCAGGGACTGTGGAGGGCCACCGCGAGCGTGGGGGCCGGAGGTGAGGATGGCAGCGGAGCCCCAGCTGAGAGGTTGAAGTTAGGGTTCGTTTTGAGAGGCAGGAAGAGGGTGGATGGGATCCCTTGGAAAAGTGGAGGCGAGGTCCTAGGAAGGGTTGGGCCTGTGCGGGTGCGGGGAGCGTGGAGGCGGGCGGGCACCCCTTGCCCCCAGAGCGTGCGTGGGGGTTGCGTGGGTGCAGGGGAAGGGAGGCGGGAGGGAATGGAGAGGGACACGGAGAGCCTGGGGCCCTGCGGGGAGGTTGTGAGGGGCATTCTAGGGGATAGGTTCAAGGTAGGTGTTTGTGGCGGCTGCGGTGGTGGTGGTGGTGGGTGGTGGTGGTTTTTGTTGTGGGTTGTTGGTTTTTGTTTGGTTGTTGTGAAGGGGGAAGAGGGCGGAGGATGAGGACCCCTTAGCAAATGGGAGCGGAAGGATGTCAGGAAAGGAGCCCAGAGGGGTTCGTGTGGGAATGGGCCAGGGCAGCTGGGAGGGTCCTGTGGGTATTGCCTGAACAGAGGGGAAGGGAGAGCTGAAGGGAGTGCTGAGGGCCAGGGCGAGCAGGGGGGGACTGAGGTAAGGCTGTCAGCGGAGTTCCAGCAGACAGGTTCAAGTGAGGATGTTTTGGTTTTGGTTTTTGGCTTGCTGTGTGTGTGTGTGTGTGCGTTTGATTGTTTGTTTGAGAAGGGGGTAGAGGGGTGGATAGGTTGGATGCCTTTGAAGTGATGGGGAAAGTTCCCAGGAAGGGGGGGGTGTAGGTGGGTGGGGGCAGGGCGGGGCGAGGGGGGCGGGGACCCGGTTGTGCAGAGCGCCTGCGTGGGGGTTGCGTGCGTGCCGTGGCGTGCGTGGGGGTTGCGTGCGTGCCGGGGAAGGGAGTCCCCGGAGCGACTGCTGAGGGCCACCGCGGCGAGCGAGCGTGGGTGAAGGAGCTGAGGATGTGAGCAGGGCTGCAGCGGGCAGGTCCAAGGTAGGTTTGTGTTTTATCTTTGTGAGAAGGGAAGAGGGTGCCTAGGATGCTTGGGAAAAGGGGGATGGAAGGTCCCAGGAAGTGTTTGGGGGAAAGGTGCGTGTTTGGGGCGGGACGAGGGGGGCGGGGAGCGGCTTGGGGGCGGCGCAGGCGTGGGGGTTGGGTGCGTGCAGGGGAAGGGAGCGCGCAGGGACTGTGGAGGGCCACCGCGAGCGTGGGGGCCGGAGGTGAGGATGGCAGCGGAGCCCCAGCTGAGAGGTTGAAGTTAGGGTTCGTTTTGAGAGGCAGGAAGAGGGTGGATGGGATCCCTTGGAAAAGTGGAGGCGAGGTCCTAGGAAGGGTTGGGCCTGTGCGGGTGCGGGGAGCGTGGAGGCGGGCGGGCACCCCTTGCCCCCAGAGCGTGCGTGGGGGTTGCGTGGGTGCAGGGGAAGGGAGGCGGGAGGGAATGGAGAGGGACACGGAGAGCCTGGGGCCCTGCGGGGAGGTTGTGAGGGGCATTCTAGGGGATAGGTTCAAGGTAGGTGTTTGTGGCGGCTGCGGTGGTGGTGGTGGTGGGTGGTGGTGGTTTTTGTTGTGGGTTGTTGGTTTTTGTTTGGTTGTTGTGAAGGGGGAAGAGGGCGGAGGATGAGGACCCCTTAGCAAATGGGAGCGGAAGGATGTCAGGAAAGAAGCCCAGAGGGGTTCCTGTGGCAATGGGCCAGGGCAGCTGGGAGGGGCTTGTGGGTAGTGCCTGAACAGAGGGGAAGGGAGAGCTGAAGGCCAGGGCGAGCAGGGGGGGACTGAGGTAAGGCTGTCAGCGGAGTTCCAGCAGACAGGTTCAAGTGAGGATGTTTTGGTTTTGGTTTTTGGCTTGCCGTGTGTGTGTGTGTGTGTGTGTGTGTGTGTGTGTGTGTGAGTTTGATTGTTTGTTTGAGAAGGGGGTAGAGGGGTGGATAGGTTGGATGCCTTTGAAGTGATGGGGAAAGTTCCCAGGAAGGGGGGGGTGTAGGTGGGTGGGGGCAGGGCGGGGCGAGGGGGGCGGGGACCCGGTTGTGCAGAGCGCCTGCGTGGGGGTTGCGTGCGTGCCGTGGCGTGCGTGGGGGTTGCGTGCGTGCCGGGGAAGGGAGTCCCCGGAGCGACTGCTGAGGGCCACCGCGGCGAGCGAGCGTGGGTGAAGGAGCTGAGGATGTGAGCAGGGCTGCAGCGGGCAGGTCCAAGGTAGGTTTGTGTTTTATCTTTGTGAGAAGGGAAGAGGGTGCCTAGGATGCTTGGGAAAAGGGGGATGGAAGGTCCCAGGAAGTGTTTGGGGGAAAGGTGCGTGTTTGGGGCGGGTCGAGGGGGGCGGGGAGCGGCTTGGGGGCGGCGCAGGCGTGGGGGTTGGGTGCGTGCAGGGGAAGGGAGCGCGCAGGGACTGTGGAGGGCCACCGCGAGCGTGGGGGCCGGAGGTGAGGATGGCAGCGGAGCCCCAGCTGAGAGGTTGAAGTTAGGGTTCGTTTTGAGAGGCAGGAAGAGGGTGGATGGGATCCCTTGGAAAAGTGGAGGCGAGGTCCTAGGAAGGGTTGGGCCTGTGCGGGTGCGGGGAGCGTGGAGGCGGGCGGGCACCCCTTGCCCCCAGAGCGTGCGTGGGGGTTGCGTGGGTGCAGGGGAAGGGAGGCGGGAGGGAATGGAGAGGGACACGGAGAGCCTGGGGCCCTGCGGGGAGGTTGTGAGGGGCATTCTAGGGGATAGGTTCAAGGTAGGTGTTTGTGGCGGCTGCGGTGGTGGTGGTGGTGGGTGGTGGTGGTTTTTGTTGTGGGTTGTTGGTTTTTGTTTGGTTGTTGTGAAGGGGGAAGAGGGCGGAGGATGAGGACCCCTTAGCAAATGGGAGCGGAAGGATGTCAGGAAAGGAGCCCAGAGGGGTTCGTGTGGGAATGGGCCAGGGCAGCTGGGAGGGGCTTGTGGGTAGTGCCTGAACAGAGGGGAAGGGAGAGCTGAAGGGAGTGCTGAGGGCCAGGGCGAGCAGGGGGGGACTGAGGTAAGGCTGTCAGCGGAGTTCCAGCAGACAGGTTCAAGTGAGGATGTTTTGGTTTTGGTTTTTGGCTTGCTGTGTGTGTGTGTGTGTGCGTTTGATTGTTTGTTTGAGAAGGGGGTAGAGGGGTGGATAGGTTGGATGCCTTTGAAGTGATGGGGAAAGTTCCCAGGAAGGGGGGGGTGTAGGTGGGTGGGGGCAGGGCGGGGCGAGGGGGGCGGGGACCCGGTTGTGCAGAGCGCCTGCGTGGGGGTTGCGTGCGTGCCGTGGCGTGCGTGGGGGTTGCGTGCGTGCCGGGGAAGGGAGTCCCCGGAGCGACTGCTGAGGGCCACCGCGGCGAGCGAGCGTGGGTGAAGGAGCTGAGGATGTGAGCAGGGCTGCAGCGGGCAGGTCCAAGGTAGGTTTGTGTTTTATCTTTGTGAGAAGGGAAGAGGGTGCCTAGGATGCTTGGGAAAAGGGGGATGGAAGGTCCCAGGAAGTGTTTGGGGGAAAGGTGCGTGTTTGGGGCGGGACGAGGGGGGCGGGGAGCGGCTTGGGGGCGGCGCAGGCGTGGGGGTTGGGTGCGTGCAGGGGAAGGGAGCGCGCAGGGACTGTGGAGGGCCACCGCGAGCGTGGGGGCCGGAGGTGAGGATGGCAGCGGAGCCCCAGCTGAGAGGTTGAAGTTAGGGTTCGTTTTGAGAGGCAGGAAGAGGGTGGATGGGATCCCTTGGAAAAGTGGAGGCGAGGTCCTAGGAAGGGTTGGGCCTGTGCGGGTGCGGGGAGCGTGGAGGCGGGCGGGCACCCCTTGCCCCCAGAGCGTGCGTGGGGGTTGCGTGGGTGCAGGGGAAGGGAGGCGGGAGGGAATGGAGAGGGACACGGAGAGCCTGGGGCCCTGCGGGGAGGTTGTGAGGGGCATTCTAGGGGATAGGTTCAAGGTAGGTGTTTGTGGCGGCTGCGGTGGTGGTGGTGGTGGGTGGTGGTGGTTTTTGTTGTGGGTTGTTGGTTTTTGTTTGGTTGTTGTGAAGGGGGAAGAGGGCGGAGGATGAGGACCCCTTAGCAAATGGGAGCGGAAGGATGTCAGGAAAGGAGCCCAGAGGGGTTCGTGTGGGAATGGGCCAGGGCAGCTGGGAGGGGCTTGTGGGTAGTGCCTGAACAGAGGGGAAGGGAGAGCTGAAGGGAGTGCTGAGGGCCAGGGCGAGCAGGGGGGGACTGAGGTAAGGCTGTCAGCGGAGTTCCAGCAGACAGGTTCAAGTGAGGATGTTTTGGTTTTGGTTTTTGGCTTGCTGTGTGTGTGTGTGTGTGAGTTTGATTGTTTGTTTGAGAAGGGGGTAGAGGGGTGGATAGGTTGGATGCCTTTGAAGTGATGGGGAAAGTTCCCAGGAAGAGGGGGGTGTAGGTGGGTGGGGGCAGGGCGGGGCGAGGGGGGCGGGGACCCGGTTGTGCAGAGCGCCTGCGTGGGGGTTGCGTGCGTGCCATGGCGTGCGTGGGGGTTGCGTGCGTGCCGGGGAAGGGAGTCCCCGGAGCGACTGCTGAGGGCCACCGCGGCGAGCGAGCGTGGGTGAAGGAGCTGAGGATGTGAGCAGGGCTGCAGCGGGCAGGTCCAAGGTAGGTTTGTGTTTTATCTTTGTGAGAAGGGAAGAGGGTGCCTAGGATGCTTGGGAAAAGGGGGATGGAAGGTCCCAGGAAGTGTTTGGGGGAAAGGTGCGTGTTTGGGGCGGGACGAGGGGGGCGGGGAGCGGCTTGGGGGCGGCGCAGGCGTGGGGGTTGGGTGCGTGCAGGGGAAGGGAGCGCGCAGGGACTGTGGAGGGCCACCGCGAGCGTGGGGGCCGGAGGTGAGGATGGCAGCGGAGCCCCAGCTGAGAGGTTGAAGTTAGGGTTCGTTTTGAGAGGCAGGAAGAGGGTGGATGGGATCCCTTGGAAAAGTGGAGGCGAGGTCCTAGGAAGGGTTGGGCCTGTGCGGGTGCGGGGAGCGTGGAGGCGGGCGGGCACCCCTTGCCCCCAGAGCGTGCGTGGGGGTTGCGTGGGTTCAGGGGAAGGGAGGCGGGAGGGAATGGAGAGGGACACGGAGAGCCTGGGGCCCTGCGGGGAGGTTGTGAGGGGCATTCTAGGGGATAGGTTCAAGGTAGGTGTTTGTGGCGGCTGCGGTGGTGGTGGTGGTGGGTGGTGGTGGTTTTTGTTGTGGGTTGTTGGTTTTTGTTTGGTTGTTGTGAAGGGGGAAGAGGGCGGAGGATGAGGACCCCTTAGCAAATGGGAGCGGAAGGATGTCAGGAAAGGAGCCCAGAGGGGTTCGTGTGGGAATGGGCCAGGGCAGCTGGGAGGGGCTTGTGGGTAGTGCCTGAACAGAGGGGAAGGGAGAGCTGAAGGCCAAGGCGAGCAGGGGGGGACTGAGGTAAGGCTGTCAGCGGAGTTCCAGCAGACAGGTTCAAGTGAGGATGTTTTGGTTTTGGTTTTTGGCTTGCTGTGTGTGTGTGTGTGTGCGTTTGATTGTTTGTTTGAGAAGGGGGTAGAGGGGTGGATAGGTTGGATGCCTTTGAAGTGATGGGGAAAGTTCCCAGGAAGGGGGGGGTGTAGGTGGGTGGGGGCAGGGCGGGGCGAGGGGGGCGGGGACCCGGTTGTGCAGAGCGCCTGCGTGGGGGTTGCGTGCGTGCCGTGGCGTGCGTGGGGGTTGCGTGCGTGCCGGGGAAGGGAGTCCCCGGAGCGACTGCTGAGGGCCACCGCGGCGAGCGAGCGTGGGTGAAGGAGCTGAGGATGTGAGCAGGGCTGCAGCGGGCAGGTCCAAGGTAGGTTTGTGTTTTATCTTTGTGAGAAGGGAAGAGGGTGCCTAGGATGCTTGGGAAAAGGGGGATGGAAGGTCCCAGGAAGTGTTTGGGGGAAAGGTGCGTGTTTGGGGCGGGACGAGGGGGGCGGGGAGCGGCTAGGGGGCCCGCGCAGGCGTGGGGGTTGGGTGCGTGCAGGGGAAGGGAGCGCGCAGGGACTGTGGAGGGCCACCGCGAGCGTGGGGGCCGGAGGTGAGGATGGCAGCGGAGCCCCAGCTGAGAGGTTGAAGTTAGGGTTCGTTTTGAGAGGCAGGAAGAGGGTGGATGGGATCCCTTGGAAAAGTGGAGGCGAGGTCCTAGGAAGGGTTGGGCCTGTGCGGGTGCGGGGAGCATGGAGGCGGGCGGGCACCACTTGCCCCCAGAGCGTGCGTGGGGGTTGCGTGGGTGCAGGGGAAGGGAGGCGGGAGGGAATGGAGAGGGACACGGAGAGCCTGGGGCCCTGCGGGGAGGTTGTGAGGGGCATTCTAGGGGATAGGTTCAAGGTAGGTGTTTGTGGCGGCTGCGGTGGTGGTGGTGGTGGGTGGTGGTGGTTTTTGTTGTGGGTTGTTGGTTTTTGTTTGGTTGTTGTGAAGGGGGAAGAGGGCGGAGGATGAGGACCCCTTAGCAAATGGGAGCGGAAGGATGTCAGGAAAGGAGCCCAGAGGGGTTCCTGTGGCAATGGGCCAGGGCAGCTGGGAGGGGCTTGTGGGTAGTGCCTGAACAGAGGGGAAGGGAGAGCTGAAGGCCAGGGCGAGCAGGGGGGGACTGAGGTAAGGCTGTCAGCGGAGTTCCAGCAGACAGGTTCAAGTGAGGATGTTTTGGTTTTGGTTTTTGGCTTGCCGTGTGTGTGTGTGTGTGTGTGTGTGTGTGTGTGTGTGAGTTTGATTGTTTGTTTGAGAAGGGGGTAGAGGGGTGGATAGGTTGGATGCCTTTGAAGTGATGGGGAAAGTTCCCAGGAAGGGGGGGGTGTAGGTGGGTGGGGGCAGGGCGGGGCGAGGGGGGCGGGGACCCGGTTGTGCAGAGCGCCTGCGTGGGGGTTGCGTGCGTGCCGTGGCGTGCGTGGGGGTTGCGTGCGTGCCGGGGAAGGGAGTCCCCGGAGCGACTGCTGAGGGCCACCGCGGCGAGCGAGCGTGGGTGAAGGAGCTGAGGATGTGAGCAGGGCTGCAGCGGGCAGGTCCAAGGTAGGTTTGTGTTTTATCTTTGTGAGAAGGGAAGAGGGTGCCTAGGATGCTTGGGAAAAGGGGGATGGAAGGTCCCAGGAAGTGTTTGGGGGAAAGGTGCGTGTTTGGGGCGGGACGAGGGGGGCGGGGAGCGGCTTGGGGGCGGCGCAGGCGTGGGGGTTGGGTGCGTGCAGGGGAAGGGAGCGCGCAGGGACTGTGGAGGGCCACCGCGAGCGTGGGGGCCGGAGGTGAGGATGGCAGCGGAGCCCCAGCTGAGAGGTTGAAGTTAGGGTTCCTTTTGAGAGGCAGGAAGAGGGTGGATGGGATCCCTTGGAAAAGTGGAGGCGAGGTCCTAGGAAGGGTTGGGCCTGTGCGGGTGCGGGGAGCGTGGAGGCGGGCGGGCACCCCTTGCCCCCAGAGCGTGCGTGGGGGTTGCGTGGGTGCAGGGGAAGGGAGGCGGGAGGGAATGGAGAGGGACACGGAGAGCCTGGGGCCCTGCGGGGAGGTTGTGAGGGGCATTCTAGGGGATAGGTTCAAGGTAGGTGTTTGTGGCGGCTGCGGTGGTGGTGGTGGTGGGTGGTGGTGGTTTTTGTTGTGGGTTGTTGGTTTTTGTTTGGTTGTTGTGAAGGGGGAAGAGGGCGGAGGATGAGGACCCCTTAGCAAATGGGAGCGGAAGGATGTCAGGAAAGGAGCCCAGAGGGGTTCGTGTGGGAATGGGCCAGGGCAGCTGGGAGGGGCTTGTGGGTAGTGCCTGAACAGAGGGGAAGGGAGAGCTGAAGGGAGTGCTGAGGGCCAGGGCGAGCAGGGGGGGACTGAGGTAAGGCTGTCAGCGGAGTTCCAGCAGACAGGTTCAAGTGAGGATGTTTTGGTTTTGGTTTTTGGCTTGCTGTGTGTGTGTGTGTGTGCGTTTGATTGTTTGTTTGAGAAGGGGGTAGAGGGGTGGATAGGTTGGATGCCTTTGAAGTGATGGGGAAAGTTCCCAGGAAGGGGGGGGTGTAGGTGGGTGGGGGCAGGGCGGGGCGAGGGGGGCGGGGACCCGGTTGTGCAGAGCGCCTGCGTGGGGGTTGCGTGCGTGCCGTGGCGTGCGTGGGGGTTGCGTGCGTGCCGGGGAAGGGAGTCCCCGGAGCGACTGCTGAGGGCCACCGCGGCGAGCGAGCGTGGGTGAAGGAGCTGAGGATGTGAGCAGGGCTGCAGCGGGCAGGTCCAAGGTAGGTTTGTGTTTTATCTTTGTGAGAAGGGAAGAGGGTGCCTAGGATGCTTGGGAAAAGGGGGATGGAAGGTCCCAGGAAGTGTTTGGGGGAAAGGTGCGTGTTTGGGGCGGGACGAGGGGGGCGGGGAGCGGCTTGGGGGCGGCGCAGGCGTGGGGGTTGGGTGCGTGCAGGGGAAGGGAGCGCGCAGGGACTGTGGAGGGCCACCGCGAGCGTGGGGGCCGGAGGTGAGGATGGCAGCGGAGCCCCAGCTGAGAGGTTGAAGTTAGGGTTCCTTTTGAGAGGCAGGAAGAGGGTGGATGGGATCCCTTGGAAAAGTGGAGGCGAGGTCCTAGGAAGGGTTGGGCCTGTGCGGGTGCGGGGAGCGTGGAGGCGGGCGGGCACCCCTTGCCCCCAGAGCGTGCGTGGGGGTTGCGTGGGTGCAGGGGAAGGGAGGCGGGAGGGAATGGAGAGGGACACGGAGAGCCTGGGGCCCTGCGGGGAGGTTGTGAGGGGCATTCTAGGGGATAGGTTCAAGGTAGGTGTTTGTGGCGGCTGCGGTGGTGGTGGTGGTGGGTGGTGGTGGTTTTTGTTGTGGGTTGTTGGTTTTTGTTTGGTTGTTGTGAAGGGGGAAGAGGGCGGAGGATGAGGACCCCTTAGCAAATGGGAGCGGAAGGATGTCAGGAAAGAAGCCCAGAGGGGTTCCTGTGGCAATGGGCCAGGGCAGCTGGGAGGGGCTTGTGGGTAGTGCCTGAACAGAGGGGAAGGGAGAGCTGAAGGCCAGGGCGAGCAGGGGGGGACTGAGGTAAGGCTGTCAGCGGAGTTCCAGCAGACAGGTTCAAGTGAGGATGTTTTGGTTTTGGTTTTTGGCTTGCCGTGTGTGTGTGTGTGTGTGTGTGTGTGTGTGTGTGTGAGTTTGATTGTTTGTTTGAGAAGGGGGTAGAGGGGTGGATAGGTTGGATGCCTTTGAAGTGATGGGGAAAGTTCCCAGGAAGGGGGGGGTGTAGGTGGGTGGGGGCAGGGCGGGGCGAGGGGGGCGGGGACCCGGTTGTGCAGAGCGCCTGCGTGGGGGTTGCGTGCGTGCCGTGGCGTGCGTGGGGGTTGCGTGCGTGCCGGGGAAGGGAGTCCCCGGAGCGACTGCTGAGGGCCACCGCGGCGAGCGAGCGTGGGTGAAGGAGCTGAGGATGTGAGCAGGGCTGCAGCGGGCAGGTCCAAGGTAGGTTTGTGTTTTATCTTTGTGAGAAGGGAAGAGGGTGCCTAGGATGCTTGGGAAAAGGGGGATGGAAGGTCCCAGGAAGTGTTTGGGGGAAAGGTGCGTGTTTGGGGCGGGTCGAGGGGGGCGGGGAGCGGCTTGGGGGCGGCGCAGGCGTGGGGGTTGGGTGCGTGCAGGGGAAGGGAGCGCGCAGGGACTGTGGAGGGCCACCGCGAGCGTGGGGGCCGGAGGTGAGGATGGCAGCGGAGCCCCAGCTGAGAGGTTGAAGTTAGGGTTCGTTTTGAGAGGCAGGAAGAGGGTGGATGGGATCCCTTGGAAAAGTGGAGGCGAGGTCCTAGGAAGGGTTGGGCCTGTGCGGGTGCGGGGAGCGTGGAGGCGGGCGGGCACCCCTTGCCCCCAGAGCGTGCGTGGGGGTTGCGTGGGTGCAGGGGAAGGGAGGCGGGAGGGAATGGAGAGGGACACGGAGAGCCTGGGGCCCTGCGGGGAGGTTGTGAGGGGCATTCTAGGGGATAGGTTCAAGGTAGGTGTTTGTGGCGGCTGCGGTGGTGGTGGTGGTGGGTGGTGGTGGTTTTTGTTGTGGGTTGTTGGTTTTTGTTTGGTTGTTGTGAAGGGGGAAGAGGGCGGAGGATGAGGACCCCTTAGCAAATGGGAGCGGAAGGATGTCAGGAAAGGAGCCCAGAGGGGTTCGTGTGGGAATGGGCCAGGGCAGCTGGGAGGGGCTTGTGGGTAGTGCCTGAACAGAGGGGAAGGGAGAGCTGAAGGGAGTGCTGAGGGCCAGGGCGAGCAGGGGGGGACTGAGGTAAGGCTGTCAGCGGAGTTCCAGCAGACAGGTTCAAGTGAGGATGTTTTGGTTTTGGTTTTTGGCTTGCTGTGTGTGTGTGTGTGTGCGTTTGATTGTTTGTTTGAGAAGGGGGTAGAGGGGTGGATAGGTTGGATGCCTTTGAAGTGATGGGGAAAGTTCCCAGGAAGGGGGGGGTGTAGGTGGGTGGGGGCAGGGCGGGGCGAGGGGGGCGGGGACCCGGTTGTGCAGAGCGCCTGCGTGGGGGTTGCGTGCGTGCCGTGGCGTGCGTGGGGGTTGCGTGCGTGCCGGGGAAGGGAGTCCCCGGAGCGACTGCTGAGGGCCACCGCGGCGAGCGAGCGTGGGTGAAGGAGCTGAGGATGTGAGCAGGGCTGCAGCGGGCAGGTCCAAGGTAGGTTTGTGTTTTATCTTTGTGAGAAGGGAAGAGGGTGCCTAGGATGCTTGGGAAAAGGGGGATGGAAGGTCCCAGGAAGTGTTTGGGGGAAAGGTGCGTGTTTGGGGCGGGACGAGGGGGGCGGGGAGCGGCTTGGGGGCGGCGCAGGCGTGGGGGTTGGGTGCGTGCAGGGGAAGGGAGCGCGCAGGGACTGTGGAGGGCCACCGCGAGCGTGGGGGCCGGAGGTGAGGATGGCAGCGGAGCCCCAGCTGAGAGGTTGAAGTTAGGGTTCGTTTTGAGAGGCAGGAAGAGGGTGGATGGGATCCCTTGGAAAAGTGGAGGCGAGGTCCTAGGAAGGGTTGGGCCTGTGCGGGTGCGGGGAGCGTGGAGGCGGGCGGGCACCCCTTGCCCCCAGAGCGTGCGTGGGGGTTGCGTGGGTGCAGGGGAAGGGAGGCGGGAGGGAATGGAGAGGGACACGGAGAGCCTGGGGCCCTGCGGGGAGGTTGTGAGGGGCATTCTAGGGGATAGGTTCAAGGTAGGTGTTTGTGGCGGCTGCGGTGGTGGTGGTGGTGGGTGGTGGTGGTTTTTGTTGTGGGTTGTTGGTTTTTGTTTGGTTGTTGTGAAGGGGGAAGAGGGCGGAGGATGAGGACCCCTTAGCAAATGGGAGCGGAAGGATGTCAGGAAAGAAGCCCAGAGGGGTTCCTGTGGCAATGGGCCAGGGCAGCTGGGAGGGGCTTGTGGGTAGTGCCTGAACAGAGGGGAAGGGAGAGCTGAAGGGAGTGCTGAGGGCCAGGGCGAGCAGGGGGGGACTGAGGTAAGGCTGTCAGCGGAGTTCCAGCAGACAGGTTCAAGTGAGGATGTTTTGGTTTTGGTTTTTGGCTTGCTGTGTGTGTGTGTGTGTGAGTTTGATTGTTTGTTTGAGAAGGGGGTAGAGGGGTGGATAGGTTGGATGCCTTTGAAGTGATGGGGAAAGTTCCCAGGAAGAGGGGGGTGTAGGTGGGTGGGGGCAGGGCGGGGCGAGGGGGGCGGGGACCCGGTTGTGCAGAGCGCCTGCGTGGGGGTTGCGTGCGTGCCATGGCGTGCGTGGGGGTTGCGTGCGTGCCGGGGAAGGGAGTCCCCGGAGCGACTGCTGAGGGCCACCGCGGCGAGCGAGCGTGGGTGAAGGAGCTGAGGATGTGAGCAGGGCTGCAGCGGGCAGGTCCAAGGTAGGTTTGTGTTTTATCTTTGTGAGAAGGGAAGAGGGTGCCTAGGATGCTTGGGAAAAGGGGGATGGAAGGTCCCAGGAAGTGTTTGGGGGAAAGGTGCGTGTTTGGGGAGGGACGAGGGGGGCGGGGAGCGGCTTGGGGGCGGCGCAGGCGTGGGGGTTGGGTGCGTGCAGGGGAAGGGAGCGCGCAGGGACTGTGGAGGGCCACCGCGAGCGTGGGGGCCGGAGGTGAGGATGGCAGCGGAGCCCCAGCTGAGAGGTTGAAGTTAGGGTTCGTTTTGAGAGGCAGGAAGAGGGTGGATGGGATCCCTTGGAATAGTGGAGGCGAGGTCCTAGGAAGGGTTGGGCCTGTGCGGGTGCGGGGAGCGTGGAGGCGGGCGGGCACCCCTTGCCCCCAGAGCGTGCGTGGGGGTTGCGTGGGTTCAGGGGAAGGGAGGCGGGAGGGAATGGAGAGGGACACGGAGAGCCTGGGGCCCTGCGGGGAGGTTGTGAGGGGCATTCTAGGGGATAGGTTCAAGGTAGGTGTTTGTGGCGGCTGCGGTGGTGGTGGTGGTGGGTGGTGGTGGTTTTTGTTGTGGGTTGTTGGTTTTTGTTTGGTTGTTGTGAAGGGGGAAGAGGGCGGAGGATGAGGACCCCTTAGCAAATGGGAGCGGAAGGATGTCAGGAAAGAAGCCCAGAGGGGTTCCTGTGGCAATGGGCCAGGGCAGCTGGGAGGGGCTTGTGGGTAGTGCCTGAACAGAGGGGAAGGGAGAGCTGAAGGCCAGGGCGAGCAGGGGGGGACTGAGGTAAGGCTGTCAGCGGAGTTCCAGCAGACAGGTTCAAGTGAGGATGTTTTGGTTTTGGTTTTTGGCTTGCCGTGTGTGTGTGTGTGTGTGTGTGTGTGTGTGTGTGTGAGTTTGATTGTTTGTTTGAGAAGGGGGTAGAGGGGTGGATAGGTTGGATGCCTTTGAAGTGATGGGGAAAGTTCCCAGGAAGGGGGGGGTGTAGGTGGGTGGGGGCAGGGCGGGGCGAGGGGGGCGGGGACCCGGTTGTGCAGAGCGCCTGCGTGGGGGTTGCGTGCGTGCCGTGGCGTGCGTGGGGGTTGCGTGCGTGCCGGGGAAGGGAGTCCCCGGAGCGACTGCTGAGGGCCACCGCGGCGAGCGAGCGTGGGTGAAGGAGCTGAGGATGTGAGCAGGGCTGCAGCGGGCAGGTCCAAGGTAGGTTTGTGTTTTATCTTTGTGAGAAGGGAAGAGGGTGCCTAGGATGCTTGGGAAAAGGGGGATGGAAGGTCCCAGGAAGTGTTTGGGGGAAAGGTGCGTGTTTGGGGCGGGTCGAGGGGGGCGGGGAGCGGCTTGGGGGCGGCGCAGGCGTGGGGGTTGGGTGCGTGCAGGGGAAGGGAGCGCGCAGGGACTGTGGAGGGCCACCGCGAGCGTGGGGGCCGGAGGTGAGGATGGCAGCGGAGCCCCAGCTGAGAGGTTGAAGTTAGGGTTCGTTTTGAGAGGCAGGAAGAGGGTGGATGGGATCCCTTGGAAAAGTGGAGGCGAGGTCCTAGGAAGGGTTGGGCCTGTGCGGGTGCGGGGAGCGTGGAGGCGGGCGGGCACCCCTTGCCCCCAGAGCGTGCGTGGGGGTTGCGTGGGTGCAGGGGAAGGGAGGCGGGAGGGAATGGAGAGGGACACGGAGAGCCTGGGGCCCTGCGGGGAGGTTGTGAGGGGCATTCTAGGGGATAGGTTCAAGGTAGGTGTTTGTGGCGGCTGCGGTGGTGGTGGTGGTGGGTGGTGGTGGTTTTTGTTGTGGGTTGTTGGTTTTTGTTTGGTTGTTGTGAAGGGGGAAGAGGGCGGAGGATGAGGACCCCTTAGCAAATGGGAGCGGAAGGATGTCAGGAAAGGAGCCCAGAGGGGTTCGTGTGGGAATGGGCCAGGGCAGCTGGGAGGGGCTTGTGGGTAGTGCCTGAACAGAGGGGAAGGGAGAGCTGAAGGGAGTGCTGAGGGCCAGGGCGAGCAGGGGGGGACTGAGGTAAGGCTGTCAGCGGAGTTCCAGCAGACAGGTTCAAGTGAGGATGTTTTGGTTTTGGTTTTTGGCTTGCTGTGTGTGTGTGTGTGTGCGTTTGATTGTTTGTTTGAGAAGGGGGTAGAGGGGTGGATAGGTTGGATGCCTTTGAAGTGATGGGGAAAGTTCCCAGGAAGGGGGGGGTGTAGGTGGGTGGGGGCAGGGCGGGGCGAGGGGGGCGGGGACCCGGTTGTGCAGAGCGCCTGCGTGGGGGTTGCGTGCGTGCCGTGGCGTGCGTGGGGGTTGCGTGCGTGCCGGGGAAGGGAGTCCCCGGAGCGACTGCTGAGGGCCACCGCGGCGAGCGAGCGTGGGTGAAGGAGCTGAGGATGTGAGCAGGGCTGCAGCGGGCAGGTCCAAGGTAGGTTTGTGTTTTATCTTTGTGAGAAGGGAAGAGGGTGCCTAGGATGCTTGGGAAAAGGGGGATGGAAGGTCCCAGGAAGTGTTTGGGGGAAAGGTGCGTGTTTGGGGCGGGACGAGGGGGGCGGGGAGCGGCTTGGGGGCGGCGCAGGCGTGGGGGTTGGGTGCGTGCAGGGGAAGGGAGCGCGCAGGGACTGTGGAGGGCCACCGCGAGCGTGGGGGCCGGAGGTGAGGATGGCAGCGGAGCCCCAGCTGAGAGGTTGAAGTTAGGGTTCGTTTTGAGAGGCAGGAAGAGGGTGGATGGGATCCCTTGGAAAAGTGGAGGCGAGGTCCTAGGAAGGGTTGGGCCTGTGCGGGTGCGGGGAGCGTGGAGGCGGGCGGGCACCCCTTGCCCCCAGAGCGTGCGTGGGGGTTGCGTGGGTGCAGGGGAAGGGAGGCGGGAGGGAATGGAGAGGGACACGGAGAGCCTGGGGCCCTGCGGGGAGGTTGTGAGGGGCATTCTAGGGGATAGGTTCAAGGTAGGTGTTTGTGGCGGCTGCGGTGGTGGTGGTGGTGGGTGGTGGTGGTTTTTGTTGTGGGTTGTTGGTTTTTGTTTGGTTGTTGTGAAGGGGGAAGAGGGCGGAGGATGAGGACCCCTTAGCAAATGGGAGCGGAAGGATGTCAGGAAAGGAGCCCAGAGGGGTTCGTGTGGGAATGGGCCAGGGCAGCTGGGAGGGTCTTGTGGGTAGTGCCTGAACAGAGGGGAAGGGAGAGCTGAAGGGAGTGCTGAGGGCCAGGGCGAGCAGGGGGGGACTGAGGTAAGGCTGTCAGCGGAGTTCCAGCAGACAGGTTCAAGTGAGGATGTTTTGGTTTTGGTTTTTGGCTTGCTGTGTGTGTGTGTGTGTGAGTTTGATTGTTTGTTTGAGAAGGGGGTAGAGGGGTGGATAGGTTGGATGCCTTTGAAGTGATGGGGAAAGTTCCCAGGAAGAGGGGGGTGTAGGTGGGTGGGGGCAGGGCGGGGCGAGGGGGGCGGGGACCCGGTTGTGCAGAGCGCCTGCGTGGGGGTTGCGTGCGTGCCATGGCGTGCGTGGGGGTTGCGTGCGTGCCGGGGAAGGGAGTCCCCGGAGCGACTGCTGAGGGCCACCGCGGCGAGCGAGCGTGGGTGAAGGAGCTGAGGATGTGAGCAGGGCTGCAGCGGGCAGGTCCAAGGTAGGTTTGTGTTTTATCTTTGTGAGAAGGGAAGAGGGTGCCTAGGATGCTTGGGAAAAGGGGGATGGAAGGTCCCAGGAAGTGTTTGGGGGAAAGGTGCGTGTTTGGGGCGGGACGAGGGGGGCGGGGAGCGGCTTGGGGGCGGCGCAGGCGTGGGGGTTGGGTGCGTGCAGGGGAAGGGAGCGCGCAGGGACTGTGGAGGGCCACCGCGAGCGTGGGGGCCGGAGGTGAGGATGGCAGCGGAGCCCCAGCTGAGAGGTTGAAGTTAGGGTTCGTTTTGAGAGGCAGGAAGAGGGTGGATGGGATCCCTTGGAATAGTGGAGGCGAGGTCCTAGGAAGGGTTGGGCCTGTGCGGGTGCGGGGAGCGTGGAGGCGGGCGGGCACCCGTTGCCCCCAGAGCGTGCGTGGGGGTTGCGTGGGTTCAGGGGAAGGGAGGCGGGAGGGAATGGAGAGGGACACGGAGAGCCTGGGGCCCTGCGGGGAGGTTGTGAGGGGCATTCTAGGGGATAGGTTCAAGGTAGGTGTTTGTGGCGGCTGCGGTGGTGGTGGTGGTGGGTGGTGGTGGTTTTTGTTGTGGGTTGTTGGTTTTTGTTTGGTTGTTGTGAAGGGGGAAGAGGGCGGAGGATGAGGACCCCTTAGCAAATGGGAGCGGAAGGATGTCAGGAAAGGAGCCCAGAGGGGTTCGTGTGGGAATGGGCCAGGGCAGCTGGGAGGGGCTTGTGGGTAGTGCCTGAACAGAGGGGAAGGGAGAGCTGAAGGCCAAGGCGAGCAGGGGGGGACTGAGGTAAGGCTGTCAGCGGAGTTCCAGCAGACAGGTTCAAGTGAGGATGTTTTGGTTTTGGTTTTTGGCTTGCTGTGTGTGTGTGTGTGTGCGTTTGATTGTTTGTTTGAGAAGGGGGTAGAGGGGTGGATAGGTTGGATGCCTTTGAAGTGATGGGGAAAGTTCCCAGGAAGGGGGGGGTGTAGGTGGGTGGGGGCAGGGCGGGGCGAGGGGGGCGGGGACCCGGTTGTGCAGAGCGCCTGCGTGGGGGTTGCGTGCGTGCCGTGGCGTGCGTGGGGGTTGCGTGCGTGCCGGGGAAGGGAGTCCCCGGAGCGACTGCTGAGGGCCACCGCGGCGAGCGAGCGTGGGTGAAGGAGCTGAGGATGTGAGCAGGGCTGCAGCGGGCAGGTCCAAGGTAGGTTTGTGTTTTATCTTTGTGAGAAGGGAAGAGGGTGCCTAGGATGCTTGGGAAAAGGGGGATGGAAGGTCCCAGGAAGTGTTTGGGGGAAAGGTGCGTGTTTGGGGCGGGACGAGGGGGGCGGGGAGCGGCTTGGGGGCCGCGCAGGCGTGGGGGTTGGGTGCGTGCAGGGGAAGGGAGCGCGCAGGGACTGTGGAGGGCCACCGCGAGCGTGGGGGCCGGAGGTGAGGATGGCAGCGGAGCCCCAGCTGAGAGGTTGAAGTTAGGGTTCCTTTTGAGAGGCAGGAAGAGGGTGGATGGGATCCCTTGGAAAAGTGGAGGCGAGGTCCTAGGAAGGGTTGGGCCTGTGCGGGTGCGGGGAGCGTGGAGGCGGGCGGGCACCCCTTGCCCCCAGAGCGTGCGTGGGGGTTGCGTGGGTGCAGGGGAAGGGAGGCGGGAGGGAATGGAGAGGGACACGGAGAGCCTGGGGCCCTGCGGGGAGGTTGTGAGGGGCATTCTAGGGGATAGGTTCAAGGTAGGTGTTTGTGGCGGCTGCGGTGGTGGTGGTGGTGGGTGGTGGTGGTTTTTGTTGTGGGTTGTTGGTTTTTGTTTGGTTGTTGTGAAGGGGGAAGAGGGCGGAGGATGAGGACCCCTTAGCAAATGGGAGCGGAAGGATGTCAGGAAAGGAGCCCAGAGGGGTTCGTGTGGGAATGGGCCAGGGCAGCTGGGAGGGTCTTGTGGGTAGTGCCTGAACAGAGGGGAAGGGAGAGCTGAAGGGAGTGCTGAGGGCCAGGGCGAGCAGGGGGGGACTGAGGTAAGGCTGTCAGCGGAGTTCCAGCAGACAGGTTCAAGTGAGGATGTTTTGGTTTTGGTTTTTGGCTTGCTGTGTGTGTGTGTGTGTGCGTTTGATTGTTTGTTTGAGAAGGGGGTAGAGGGGTGGATAGGTTGGATGCCTTTGAAGTGATGGGGAAAGTTCCCAGGAAGGGGGGGGTGTAGGTGGGTGGGGGCAGGGCGGGGCGAGGGGGGCGGGGACCCGGTTGTGCAGAGCGCCTGCGTGGGGGTTGCGTGCGTGGGGGTTGCGTGCGTGCCGGGGAAGGGAGTCCCCGGAGCGACTGCTGAGGGCCACCGCGGCGAGCGAGCGTGGGTGAAGGAGCTGAGGATGTGAGTAGGGCTGCAGCGGGCAGGTCCAAGGTAGGTTTGTGTTTTATCTTTGTGAGAAGGGAAGAGGGTGCCTAGGATGCTTGGGAAAAGGGGGATGGAAGGTCCCAGGAAGTGTTTGGGGGAAAGGTGCGTGTTTGGGGCGGGACGAGGGGGGCGGGGAGCGGCTTGGGGGCGGCGCAGGCGTGGGGGTTGGGTGCGTGCAGGGGAAGGGAGCGCGCAGGGACTGTGGAGGGCCACCGCGAGCGTGGGGGCGGGAGGTGAGGATGGCAGCGGAGCCCCAGCTGAGAGGTTGAAGTTAGGGTTCGTTTTGAGAGGCAGGAAGAGGGTGGATGGGATCCCTTGGAAAAGTGGAGGCGAGGTCCTAGGAAGGGTTGGGCCTGTGCGGGTGCGGGGAGCGTGGAGGCGGGCGGGCACCCCTTGCCCCCAGAGCGTGCGTGGGGGTTGCGTGGGTGCAGGGGAAGTGAGGCGGGAGGGAATGGAGAGGGACACGGAGAGCCTGGGGCCCTGCGGGGAGGTTGTGAGGGGCATTCTAGGGGATAGGTTCAAGGTAGGTGTTTGTGGCGGCTGCGGTGGTGGTGGTGGTGGGTGGTGGTGGTTTTTGTTGTGGGTTGTTGGTTTTTGTTTGGTTGTTGTGAAGGGGGAAGAGGGCGGAGGATGAGGACCCCTTAGCAAATGGGAGCGGAAGGATGTCAGGAAAGGAGCCCAGAGGGGTTCGTGTGGGAATGGGCCAGGGCAGCTGGGAGGGGCTTGTGGGTAGTGCCTGAACAGAGGGGAAGGGAGAGCTGAAGGGAGTGCTGAGGGCCAGGGCGAGCAGGGGGGGACTGAGGTAAGGCTGTCAGCGGAGTTCCAGCAGACAGGTTCAAGTGAGGATGTTTTGGTTTTGGTTTTTGGCTTGCTGTGTGTGTGTGTGTGTGCGTTTGATTGTTTGTTTGAGAAGGGGGTAGAGGGGTGGATAGGTTGGATGCCTTTGAAGTGATGGGGAAAGTTCCCAGGAAGGGGGGGGTGTAGGTGGGTGGGGGCAGGGCGGGGCGAGGGGGGCGGGGACCCGGTTGTGCAGAGCGCCTGCGTGGGGGTTGCGTGCGTGCCGTGGCGTGCGTGGGGGTTGCGTGCGTGCCGGGGAAGGGAGTCCCCGGAGCGACTGCTGAGGGCCACCGCGGCGAGCGAGCGTGGGTGAAGGAGCTGAGGATGTGAGCAGGGCTGCAGCGGGCAGGTCCAAGGTAGGTTTGTGTTTTATCTTTGTGAGAAGGGAAGAGGGTGCCTAGGATGCTTGGGAAAAGGGGGATGGAAGGTCCCAGGAAGTGTTTGGGGGAAAGGTGCGTGTTTGGGGCGGGACGAGGGGGGCGGGGAGCGGCTTGGGGGCGGCGCAGGCGTGGGGGTTGGGTGCGTGCAGGGGAAGGGAGCGCGCAGGGACTGTGGAGGGCCACCGCGAGCGTGGGGGCCGGAGGTGAGGATGGCAGCGGAGCCCCAGCTGAGAGGTTGAAGTTAGGGTTCGTTTTGAGAGGCAGGAAGAGGGTGGATGGGATCCCTTGGAAAAGTGGAGGCGAGGTCCTAGGAAGGGTTGGGCCTGTGCGGGTGCGGGGAGCGTGGAGGCGGGCGGGCACCCCTTGCCCCCAGAGCGTGCGTGGGGGTTGCGTGGGTGCAGGGGAAGGGAGGCGGGAGGGAATGGAGAGGGACACGGAGAGCCTGGGGCCCTGCGGGGAGGTTGTGAGGGGCATTCTAGGGGATAGGTTCAAGGTAGGTGTTTGTGGCGGCTGCGGTGGTGGTGGTGGTGGGTGGTGGTGGTTTTTGTTGTGGGTTGTTGGTTTTTGTTTGGTTGTTGTGAAGGGGGAAGAGGGCGGAGGATGAGGACCCCTTAGCAAATGGGAGCGGAAGGATGTCAGGAAAGGAGCCCAGAGGGGTTCGTGTGGGAATGGGCCAGGGCAGCTGGGAGGGTCTTGTGGGTAGTGCCTGAACAGAGGGGAAGGGAGAGCTGAAGGGAGTGCTGAGGGCCAGGGCGAGCAGGGGGGGACTGAGGTAAGGCTGTCAGCGGAGTTCCAGCAGACAGGTTCAAGTGAGGATGTTTTGGTTTTGGTTTTTGGCTTGCTGTGTGTGTGTGTGTGTGAGTTTGATTGTTTGTTTGAGAAGGGGGTAGAGGGGTGGATAGGTTGGATGCCTTTGAAGTGATGGGGAAAGTTCCCAGGAAGAGGGGGGTGTAGGTGGGTGGGGGCAGGGCGGGGCGAGGGGGGCGGGGACCCGGTTGTGCAGAGCGCCTGCGTGGGGGTTGCGTGCGTGCCATGGCGTGCGTGGGGGTTGCGTGCGTGCCGGGGAAGGGAGTCCCCGGAGCGACTGCTGAGGGCCACCGCGGCGAGCGAGCGTGGGTGAAGGAGCTGAGGATGTGAGCAGGGCTGCAGCGGGCAGGTCCAAGGTAGGTTTGTGTTTTATCTTTGTGAGAAGGGAAGAGGGTGCCTAGGATGCTTGGGAAAAGGGGGATGGAAGGTCCCAGGAAGTGTTTGGGGGAAAGGTGCGTGTTTGGGGCGGGACGAGGGGGGCGGGGAGCGGCTTGGGGGCGGCGCAGGCGTGGGGGTTGGGTGCGTGCAGGGGAAGGGAGCGCGCAGGGACTGTGGAGGGCCACCGCGAGCGTGGGGGCCGGAGGTGAGGATGGCAGCGGAGCCCCAGCTGAGAGGTTGAAGTTAGGGTTCGTTTTGAGAGGCAGGAAGAGGGTGGATGGGATCCCTTGGAATAGTGGAGGCGAGGTCCTAGGAAGGGTTGGGCCTGTGCGGGTGCGGGGAGCGTGGAGGCGGGCGGGCACCCGTTGCCCCCAGAGCGTGCGTGGGGGTTGCGTGGGTTCAGGGGAAGGGAGGCGGGAGGGAATGGAGAGGGACACGGAGAGCCTGGGGCCCTGCGGGGAGGTTGTGAGGGGCATTCTAGGGGATAGGTTCAAGGTAGGTGTTTGTGGCGGCTGCGGTGGTGGTGGTGGTGGGTGGTGGTGGTTTTTGTTGTGGGTTGTTGGTTTTTGTTTGGTTGTTGTGAAGGGGGAAGAGGGCGGAGGATGAGGACCCCTTAGCAAATGGGAGCGGAAGGATGTCAGGAAAGGAGCCCAGAGGGGTTCGTGTGGGAATGGGCCAGGGCAGCTGGGAGGGGCTTGTGGGTAGTGCCTGAACAGAGGGGAAGGGAGAGCTGAAGGCCAAGGCGAGCAGGGGGGGACTGAGGTAAGGCTGTCAGCGGAGTTCCAGCAGACAGGTTCAAGTGAGGATGTTTTGGTTTTGGTTTTTGGCTTGCTGTGTGTGTGTGTGTGTGCGTTTGATTGTTTGTTTGAGAAGGGGGTAGAGGGGTGGATAGGTTGGATGCCTTTGAAGTGATGGGGAAAGTTCCCAGGAAGGGGGGGGTGTAGGTGGGTGGGGGCAGGGCGGGGCGAGGGGGGCGGGGACCCGGTTGTGCAGAGCGCCTGCGTGGGGGTTGCGTGCGTGCCGTGGCGTGCGTGGGGGTTGCGTGCGTGCCGGGGAAGGGAGTCCCCGGAGCGACTGCTGAGGGCCACCGCGGCGAGCGAGCGTGGGTGAAGGAGCTGAGGATGTGAGCAGGGCTGCAGCGGGCAGGTCCAAGGTAGGTTTGTGTTTTATCTTTGTGAGAAGGGAAGAGGGTGCCTAGGATGCTTGGGAAAAGGGGGATGGAAGGTCCCAGGAAGTGTTTGGGGGAAAGGTGCGTGTTTGGGGCGGGACGAGGGGGGCGGGGAGCGGCTTGGGGGCCGCGCAGGCGTGGGGGTTGGGTGCGTGCAGGGGAAGGGAGCGCGCAGGGACTGTGGAGGGCCACCGCGAGCGTGGGGGCCGGAGGTGAGGATGGCAGCGGAGCCCCAGCTGAGAGGTTGAAGTTAGGGTTCCTTTTGAGAGGCAGGAAGAGGGTGGATGGGATCCCTTGGAAAAGTGGAGGCGAGGTCCTAGGAAGGGTTGGGCCTGTGCGGGTGCGGGGAGCGTGGAGGCGGGCGGGCACCCCTTGCCCCCAGAGCGTGCGTGGGGGTTGCGTGGGTGCAGGGGAAGGGAGGCGGGAGGGAATGGAGAGGGACACGGAGAGCCTGGGGCCCTGCGGGGAGGTTGTGAGGGGCATTCTAGGGGATAGGTTCAAGGTAGGTGTTTGTGGCGGCTGCGGTGGTGGTGGTGGTGGGTGGTGGTGGTTTTTGTTGTGGGTTGTTGGTTTTTGTTTGGTTGTTGTGAAGGGGGAAGAGGGCGGAGGATGAGGACCCCTTAGCAAATGGGAGCGGAAGGATGTCAGGAAAGGAGCCCAGAGGGGTTCGTGTGGGAATGGGCCAGGGCAGCTGGGAGGGTCTTGTGGGTAGTGCCTGAACAGAGGGGAAGGGAGAGCTGAAGGGAGTGCTGAGGGCCAGGGCGAGCAGGGGGGGACTGAGGTAAGGCTGTCAGCGGAGTTCCAGCAGACAGGTTCAAGTGAGGATGTTTTGGTTTTGGTTTTTGGCTTGCTGTGTGTGTGTGTGTGTGCGTTTGATTGTTTGTTTGAGAAGGGGGTAGAGGGGTGGATAGGTTGGATGCCTTTGAAGTGATGGGGAAAGTTCCCAGGAAGGGGGGGGTGTAGGTGGGTGGGGGCAGGGCGGGGCGAGGGGGGCGGGGACCCGGTTGTGCAGAGCGCCTGCGTGGGGGTTGCGTGCGTGGGGGTTGCGTGCGTGCCGGGGAAGGGAGTCCCCGGAGCGACTGCTGAGGGCCACCGCGGCGAGCGAGCGTGGGTGAAGGAGCTGAGGATGTGAGTAGGGCTGCAGCGGGCAGGTCCAAGGTAGGTTTGTGTTTTATCTTTGTGAGAAGGGAAGAGGGTGCCTAGGATGCTTGGGAAAAGGGGGATGGAAGGTCCCAGGAAGTGTTTGGGGGAAAGGTGCGTGTTTGGGGCGGGACGAGGGGGGCGGGGAGCGGCTTGGGGGCGGCGCAGGCGTGGGGGTTGGGTGCGTGCAGGGGAAGGGAGCGCGCAGGGACTGTGGAGGGCCACCGCGAGCGTGGGGGCGGGAGGTGAGGATGGCAGCGGAGCCCCAGCTGAGAGGTTGAAGTTAGGGTTCGTTTTGAGAGGCAGGAAGAGGGTGGATGGGATCCCTTGGAAAAGTGGAGGCGAGGTCCTAGGAAGGGTTGGGCCTGTGCGGGTGCGGGGAGCGTGGAGGCGGGCGGGCACCCCTTGCCCCCAGAGCGTGCGTGGGGGTTGCGTGGGTGCAGGGGAAGTGAGGCGGGAGGGAATGGAGAGGGACACGGAGAGCCTGGGGCCCTGCGGGGAGGTTGTGAGGGGCATTCTAGGGGATAGGTTCAAGGTAGGTGTTTGTGGCGGCTGCGGTGGTGGTGGTGGTGGGTGGTGGTGGTTTTTGTTGTGGGTTGTTGGTTTTTGTTTGGTTGTTGTGAAGGGGGAAGAGGGCGGAGGATGAGGACCCCTTAGCAAATGGGAGCGGAAGGATGTCAGGAAAGGAGCCCAGAGGGGTTCGTGTGGGAATGGGCCAGGGCAGCTGGGAGGGGCTTGTGGGTAGTGCCTGAACAGAGGGGAAGGGAGAGCTGAAGGGAGTGCTGAGGGCCAGGGCGAGCAGGGGGGGACTGAGGTAAGGCTGTCAGCGGAGTTCCAGCAGACAGGTTCAAGTGAGGATGTTTTGGTTTTGGTTTTTGGCTTGCTGTGTGTGTGTGTGTGTGAGTTTGATTGTTTGTTTGAGAAGGGGGTAGAGGGGTGGATAGGTTGGATGCCTTTGAAGTGATGGGGAAAGTTCCCAGGAAGGGGGGGGGTGTAGGTGGGTGGGGGCAGGGCGGGGCGAGGGGGGCGGGGACCCGGTTGTGCAGAGCGCCTGCGTGGGGGTTGCGTGCGTGCCGTGGCGTGCGTGGGGGTTGCGTGCGTGCCGGGGAAGGGAGTGCCCGGAGCGACTGCTGAGGGCCACCGCGGCGAGCGAGCGTGGGTGAAGGAGCTGAGGATGTGAGCAGGGCTGCAGCGGGCAGGTCCAAGGTAGGTTTGTGTTTTATCTTTGTGAGAAGGGAAGAGGGTGCCTAGGATGCTTGGGAAAAGGGGGATGGAAGGTCCCAGGAAGTGTTTGGGGGAAAGGTGCGTGTTTGGGGCGGGACGAGGGGGGCGGGGAGCGGCTTGGGGGCGGCGCAGGCGTGGGGGTTGGGTGCGTGCAGGGGAAGGGAGCGCGCAGGGACTGTGGAGGGCCACCGCGAGCGTGGGGGCCGGAGGTGAGGATGGCAGCGGAGCCCCAGCTGAGAGGTTGAAGTTAGGGTTCGTTTTGAGAGGCAGGAAGAGGGTGGATGGGATCCCTTGGAAAAGTGGAGGCGAGGTCCTAGGAAGGGTTGGGCCTGTGCGGGTGCGGGGAGCGTGGAGGCGGGCGGGCACCCCTTGCCCCCAGAGCGTGCGTGGGGGTTGCGTGGGTGCAGGGGAAGGGTGGCGGGAGGGAATGGAGAGGGACACGGAGAGCCTGGGGCCCTGCGGGGAGGTTGTGAGGGGCATTCTAGGGGATAGGTTCAAGGTAGGTGTTTGTGGCGGCTGCGGTGGTGGTGGTGGTGGGTGGTGGTGGTTTTTGTTGTGGGTTGTTGGTTTTTGTTTGGTTGTTGTGAAGGGGGAAGAGGGCGGAGGATGAGGACCCCTTAGCAAATGGGAGCGGAAGGATGTCAGGAAAGGAGCCCAGAGGGGTTTGTGTGGGAATGGGCCAGGGCAGCTGGGAGGGGCTTGTGGGTAGTGCCTGAACAGAGGGGAAGGGAGAGCTGAAGGCCAGGGCGAGCAGGGGGGGACTGAGGTAAGGCTGTCAGCGGAGTTCCAGCAGACAGGTTCAAGTGAGGATGTTTTGGTTTTGGTTTTTGGCTTGCTGTGTGTGTGTGTGTGTGCGTTTGATTGTTTGTTTGAGAAGGGGGTAGAGGGGTGGATAGGTTGGATGCCTTTGAAGTGATGGGGAAAGTTCCCAGGAAGGGGGGGGTGTAGGTGGGTGGGGGCAGGGCGGGGCGAGGGGGGCGGGGACCCGGTTGTGCAGAGCGCCTGCGTGGGGGTTGCGTGCGTGCCGTGGCGTGCGTGGGGGTTGCATGCGTGCCGGGGAAAGGAGTCCCCGGAGCGACTGCTGAGGGCCACCGCGGCGAGCGAGCGTGGGTGAAGGAGCTGAGGATGTGAGCAGGGCTGCAGCGGGCAGGTCCAAGGTAGGTTTGTGTTTTATCTTTGTGAGAAGGGAAGAGGGTGCCTAGGATGCTTGGGAAAAGGGGGATGGAAGGTCCCAGGAAGTGTTTGGGGGAAAGGTGCGTGTTTGGGGCGGGACGAGGGGGGCGGGGAGCGGCTTGGGGGCGGCACAGGCGTGGGGGTTGGGTGCGTGCAGGGGAAGGGAGCGCGCAGGGACTGTGGAGGGCCACCGCGAGCGTGGGGGCCGGAGGTGAGGATGGCAGCGGAGCCCCAGCTGAGAGGTTGAAGTTAGGGTTCGTTTTGAGAGGCAGGAAGAGGGTGGATGGGATCCCTTGGAAAAGTGGAGGCGAGGTCCTAGGAAGGGTTGGGCCTGTGCGGGTGCGGGGAGCGTGGAGGCGGGCGGGCACCCCTTGCCCCCAGAGCGTGCGTGGGGGTTGCAGGGGAAGGGAGGCGGGAGGGAATGGAGAGGGACACGGAGAGCCTGGGGCCCTGCGGGGAGGTTGTGAGGGGCATTCTAGGGGATAGGTTCAAGGTAGGTGTTTGTGGCGGCTGCTGTGGTGGTGGTGGTGGGTGGTGGTGGTTTTTGTTGTGGGTTTTTGGTTTTTGTTTGGTTGTTGTGAAGGGGGAAGAGGGCGGAGGATGAGGACCCCTTAGCAAATGGGAGCGGAAGGATGTCAGGAAAGGAGCCCAGAGGGGTTCCTGTGGGAATGGGCCAGGGCAGCTGGGAGGGGCTTGTGGGTAGTGCCTGAACAGAGGGGAAGGGAGAGCTGAAGGGAGTGCTGAGGGCCAGGGCGAGCAGGGGGGGACTGAGGTAAGGCTGTCAGCGGAGTTCCAGCAGACAGGTTCAAGTGAGGATGTTTTGGTTTTGGTTTTTGGCTTGCTGTGTGTGTGTGTGTGTGAGTTTGATTGTTTGTTTGAGAAGGGGGTAGAGGGGTGGATAGGTTGGATGCCTTTGAAGTGATGGGGAAAGTTCCCAGGAAGAGGGGGGTGTAGGTGGGTGGGGGCAGGGCGGGGCGAGGGGGGCGGGGACCCGGTTGTGCAGAGCGCCTGCGTGGGGGCTGCGTGCGTGCCGTGGCGTGCGTGGGGGTTGCGTGCGTGCCGGGGAAGGGAGTCCCCGGAGCGACTGCTGAGGGCCACCGCGGCGAGCGAGCGTGGGTGAAGGAGCTGAGGATGTGAGCAGGGCTGCAGCGGGCAGGTCCAAGGTAGGTTTGTGTTTTATCTTTGTGAGAAGGGAAGAGGGTGCCTAGGATGCTTGGGAAAAGGGGGATGGAAGGTCCCAGGAAGTGTTTGGGGGAAAGGTGCGTGTTTGGGGCGGGACGAGGGGGGCGGGGAGCGGCTTGGGGGTGGCGCAGGCGTGGGGGTTGGGTGCGTGCAGGGGAAGGGAGCGCGCAGGGACTGTGGAGGGCCACCGCGAGCGTGGGGGCCGGAGGTGAGGATGGCAGCGGAGCCCCAGCTGAGAGGTTGAAGTTAGGGTTCCTTTTGAGAGGCAGGAAGAGGGTGGATGGGATCCCTTGGAAAAGTGGAGGCGAGGTCCTAGGAAGGGTTGGGCCTGTGCGGGTGCGGGGAGCTTGGAGGCGGGCGGGCACCCCTTGCCCCCAGAGCGTGGGTGGGGGTTGCAGGGGAAGGGAGGCGGGAGGGAATGGAGAGGGACACGGAGAGCCTGGGGCCCTGCGGGGAGGTTGTGAGGGGCATTCTAGGGGATAGGTTCAAGGTAGGTGTTTGTGGCGGCTGCGGTGGTGGTGGTGGTGGGTGGTGGTGGTTTTTGTTGTGGGTTGTTGGTTTTTGTTTGGTTGTTGTGAAGGGGGAAGAGGGCGGAGGATGAGGACCCCTTAGCAAATGGGAGCGGAAGGATGTCAGGAAAGGAGCCCAGAGGGGTTCGTGTGGGAATGGGCCAGGGCAGCTGGGAGGGGCTTGTGGGTAGTGCCTGAACAGAGGGGAAGGGAGAGCTGAAGGCCAAGGCGAGCAGGGGGGGACTGAGGTAAGGCTGTCAGCGGAGTTCCAGCAGACAGGTTCAAGTGAGGATGTTTTGGTTTTGGTTTTTGGCTTGCTGTGTGTGTGTGTGTGTGCGTTTGATTGTTTGTTTGAGAAGGGGGTAGAGGGGTGGATAGGTTGGATGCCTTTGAAGTGATGGGGAAAGTTCCCAGGAAGGGGGGGGTGTAGGTGGGTGGGGGCAGGGCGGGGCGAGGGGGGCGGGGACCCGGTTGTGCAGAGCGCCTGCGTGGGGGTTGCGTGCGTGCCGTGGCGTGCGTGGGGGTTGCGTGCGTGCCGGGGAAGGGAGTCCCCGGAGCGACTGCTGAGGGCCACCGCGGCGAGCGAGCGTGGGTGAAGGAGCTGAGGATGTGAGCAGGGCTGCAGCGGGCAGGTCCAAGGTAGGTTTGTGTTTTATCTTTGTGAGAAGGGAAGAGGGTGCCTAGGATGCTTGGGAAAAGGGGGATGGAAGGTCCCAGGAAGTGTTTGGGGGAAAGGTGCGTGTTTGGGGCGGGACGAGGGGGGCGGGGAGCGGCTTGGGGGCCGCGCAGGCGTGGGGGTTGGGTGCGTGCAGGGGAAGGGAGCGCGCAGGGACTGTGGAGGGCCACCGCGAGCGTGGGGGCCGGAGGTGAGGATGGCAGCGGAGCCCCAGCTGAGAGGTTGAAGTTAGGGTTCCTTTTGAGAGGCAGGAAGAGGGTGGATGGGATCCCTTGGAAAAGTGGAGGCGAGGTCCTAGGAAGGGTTGGGCCTGTGCGGGTGCGGGGAGCGTGGAGGCGGGCGGGCACCCCTTGCCCCCAGAGCGTGCGTGGGGGTTGCGTGGGTGCAGGGGAAGGGAGGCGGGAGGGAATGGAGAGGGACACGGAGAGCCTGGGGCCCTGCGGGGAGGTTGTGAGGGGCATTCTAGGGGATAGGTTCAAGGTAGGTGTTTGTGGCGGCTGCGGTGGTGGTGGTGGTGGGTGGTGGTGGTTTTTGTTGTGGGTTGTTGGTTTTTGTTTGGTTGTTGTGAAGGGGGAAGAGGGCGGAGGATGAGGACCCCTTAGCAAATGGGAGCGGAAGGATGTCAGGAAAGGAGCCCAGAGGGGTTCGTGTGGGAATGGGCCAGGGCAGCTGGGAGGGTCTTGTGGGTAGTGCCTGAACAGAGGGGAAGGGAGAGCTGAAGGGAGTGCTGAGGGCCAGGGCGAGCAGGGGGGGACTGAGGTAAGGCTGTCAGCGGAGTTCCAGCAGACAGGTTCAAGTGAGGATGTTTTGGTTTTGGTTTTTGGCTTGCTGTGTGTGTGTGTGTGTGCGTTTGATTGTTTGTTTGAGAAGGGGGTAGAGGGGTGGATAGGTTGGATGCCTTTGAAGTGATGGGGAAAGTTCCCAGGAAGGGGGGGGTGTAGGTGGGTGGGGGCAGGGCGGGGCGAGGGGGGCGGGGACCCGGTTGTGCAGAGCGCCTGCGTGGGGGTTGCGTGCGTGGGGGTTGCGTGCGTGCCGGGGAAGGGAGTCCCCGGAGCGACTGCTGAGGGCCACCGCGGCGAGCGAGCGTGGGTGAAGGAGCTGAGGATGTGAGTAGGGCTGCAGCGGGCAGGTCCAAGGTAGGTTTGTGTTTTATCTTTGTGAGAAGGGAAGAGGGTGCCTAGGATGCTTGGGAAAAGGGGGATGGAAGGTCCCAGGAAGTGTTTGGGGGAAAGGTGCGTGTTTGGGGCGGGACGAGGGGGGCGGGGAGCGGCTTGGGGGCGGCGCAGGCGTGGGGGTTGGGTGCGTGCAGGGGAAGGGAGCGCGCAGGGACTGTGGAGGGCCACCGCGAGCGTGGGGGCGGGAGGTGAGGATGGCAGCGGAGCCCCAGCTGAGAGGTTGAAGTTAGGGTTCGTTTTGAGAGGCAGGAAGAGGGTGGATGGGATCCCTTGGAAAAGTGGAGGCGAGGTCCTAGGAAGGGTTGGGCCTGTGCGGGTGCGGGGAGCTTGGAGGCGGGCGGGCACCCCTTGCCCCCAGAGCGTGCGTGGGGGTTGCGTGGGTGCAGGGGAAGTGAGGCGGGAGGGAATGGAGAGGGACACGGAGAGCCTGGGGCCCTGCGGGGAGGTTGTGAGGGGCATTCTAGGGGATAGGTTCAAGGTAGGTGTTTGTGGCGGCTGCGGTGGTGGTGGTGGTGGGTGGTGGTGGTTTTTGTTGTGGGTTGTTGGTTTTTGTTTGGTTGTTGTGAAGGGGGAAGAGGGCGGAGGATGAGGACCCCTTAGCAAATGGGAGCGGAAGGATGTCAGGAAAGGAGCCCAGAGGGGTTCGTGTGGGAATGGGCCAGGGCAGCTGGGAGGGGCTTGTGGGTAGTGCCTGAACAGAGGGGAAGGGAGAGCTGAAGGGAGTGCTGAGGGCCAGGGCGAGCAGGGGGGGACTGAGGTAAGGCTGTCAGCGGAGTTCCAGCAGACAGGTTCAAGTGAGGATGTTTTGGTTTTGGTTTTTGGCTTGCTGTGTGTGTGTGTGTGTGAGTTTGATTGTTTGTTTGAGAAGGGGGTAGAGGGGTGGATAGGTTGGATGCCTTTGAAGTGATGGGGAAAGTTCCCAGGAAGGGGGGGGGTGTAGGTGGGTGGGGGCAGGGCGGGGCGAGGGGGGCGGGGACCCGGTTGTGCAGAGCGCCTGCGTGGGGGTTGCGTGCGTGCCGTGGCGTGCGTGGGGGTTGCGTGCGTGCCGGGGAAGGGAGTGCCCGGAGCGACTGCTGAGGGCCACCGCGGCGAGCGAGCGTGGGTGAAGGAGCTGAGGATGTGAGCAGGGCTGCAGCGGGCAGGTCCAAGGTAGGTTTGTGTTTTATCTTTGTGAGAAGGGAAGAGGGTGCCTAGGATGCTTGGGAAAAGGGGGATGGAAGGTCCCAGGAAGTGTTTGGGGGAAAGGTGCGTGTTTGGGGCGGGACGAGGGGGGCGGGGAGCGGCTTGGGGGCGGCGCAGGCGTGGGGGTTGGGTGCGTGCAGGGGAAGGGAGCGCGCAGGGACTGTGGAGGGCCACCGCGAGCGTGGGGGCCGGAGGTGAGGATGGCAGCGGAGCCCCAGCTGAGAGGTTGAAGTTAGGGTTCGTTTTGAGAGGCAGGAAGAGGGTGGATGGGATCCCTTGGAAAAGTGGAGGCGAGGTCCTAGGAAGGGTTGGGCCTGTGCGGGTGCGGGGAGCGTGGAGGCGGGCGGGCACCCCTTGCCCCCAGAGCGTGCGTGGGGGTTGCGTGGGTGCAGGGGAAGGGTGGCGGGAGGGAATGGAGAGGGACACGGAGAGCCTGGGGCCCTGCGGGGAGGTTGTGAGGGGCATTCTAGGGGATAGGTTCAAGGTAGGTGTTTGTGGCGGCTGCGGTGGTGGTGGTGGTGGGTGGTGGTGGTTTTTGTTGTGGGTTGTTGGTTTTTGTTTGGTTGTTGTGAAGGGGGAAGAGGGCGGAGGATGAGGACCCCTTAGCAAATGGGAGCGGAAGGATGTCAGGAAAGGAGCCCAGAGGGGTTTGTGTGGGAATGGGCCAGGGCAGCTGGGAGGGGCTTGTGGGTAGTGCCTGAACAGAGGGGAAGGGAGAGCTGAAGGCCAGGGCGAGCAGGGGGGGACTGAGGTAAGGCTGTCAGCGGAGTTCCAGCAGACAGGTTCAAGTGAGGATGTTTTGGTTTTGGTTTTTGGCTTGCTGTGTGTGTGTGTGTGTGCGTTTGATTGTTTGTTTGAGAAGGGGGTAGAGGGGTGGATAGGTTGGATGCCTTTGAAGTGATGGGGAAAGTTCCCAGGAAGGGGGGGGTGTAGGTGGGTGGGGGCAGGGCGGGGCGAGGGGGGCGGGGACCCGGTTGTGCAGAGCGCCTGCGTGGGGGTTGCGTGCGTGCCGTGGCGTGCGTGGGGGTTGCATGCGTGCCGGGGAAAGGAGTCCCCGGAGCGACTGCTGAGGGCCACCGCGGCGAGCGAGCGTGGGTGAAGGAGCTGAGGATGTGAGCAGGGCTGCAGCGGGCAGGTCCAAGGTAGGTTTGTGTTTTATCTTTGTGAGAAGGGAAGAGGGTGCCTAGGATGCTTGGGAAAAGGGGGATGGAAGGTCCCAGGAAGTGTTTGGGGGAAAGGTGCGTGTTTGGGGCGGGACGAGGGGGGCGGGGAGCGGCTTGGGGGCGGCACAGGCGTGGGGGTTGGGTGCGTGCAGGGGAAGGGAGCGCGCAGGGACTGTGGAGGGCCACCGCGAGCGTGGGGGCCGGAGGTGAGGATGGCAGCGGAGCCCCAGCTGAGAGGTTGAAGTTAGGGTTCGTTTTGAGAGGCAGGAAGAGGGTGGATGGGATCCCTTGGAAAAGTGGAGGCGAGGTCCTAGGAAGGGTTGGGCCTGTGCGGGTGCGGGGAGCGTGGAGGCGGGCGGGCACCCCTTGCCCCCAGAGCGTGCGTGGGGGTTGCAGGGGAAGGGAGGCGGGAGGGAATGGAGAGGGACACGGAGAGCCTGGGGCCCTGCGGGGAGGTTGTGAGGGGCATTCTAGGGGATAGGTTCAAGGTAGGTGTTTGTGGCGGCTGCTGTGGTGGTGGTGGTGGGTGGTGGTGGTTTTTGTTGTGGGTTTTTGGTTTTTGTTTGGTTGTTGTGAAGGGGGAAGAGGGCGGAGGATGAGGACCCCTTAGCAAATGGGAGCGGAAGGATGTCAGGAAAGGAGCCCAGAGGGGTTCCTGTGGGAATGGGCCAGGGCAGCTGGGAGGGGCTTGTGGGTAGTGCCTGAACAGAGGGGAAGGGAGAGCTGAAGGGAGTGCTGAGGGCCAGGGCGAGCAGGGGGGGACTGAGGTAAGGCTGTCAGCGGAGTTCCAGCAGACAGGTTCAAGTGAGGATGTTTTGGTTTTGGTTTTTGGCTTGCTGTGTGTGTGTGTGTGTGAGTTTGATTGTTTGTTTGAGAAGGGGGTAGAGGGGTGGATAGGTTGGATGCCTTTGAAGTGATGGGGAAAGTTCCCAGGAAGAGGGGGGTGTAGGTGGGTGGGGGCAGGGCGGGGCGAGGGGGGCGGGGACCCGGTTGTGCAGAGCGCCTGCGTGGGGGCTGCGTGCGTGCCGTGGCGTGCGTGGGGGTTGCGTGCGTGCCGGGGAAGGGAGTCCCCGGAGCGACTGCTGAGGGCCACCGCGGCGAGCGAGCGTGGGTGAAGGAGCTGAGGATGTGAGCAGGGCTGCAGCGGGCAGGTCCAAGGTAGGTTTGTGTTTTATCTTTGTGAGAAGGGAAGAGGGTGCCTAGGATGCTTGGGAAAAGGGGGATGGAAGGTCCCAGGAAGTGTTTGGGGGAAAGGTGCGTGTTTGGGGCGGGACGAGGGGGGCGGGGAGCGGCTTGGGGGTGGCGCAGGCGTGGGGGTTGGGTGCGTGCAGGGGAAGGGAGCGCGCAGGGACTGTGGAGGGCCACCGCGAGCGTGGGGGCCGGAGGTGAGGATGGCAGCGGAGCCCCAGCTGAGAGGTTGAAGTTAGGGTTCCTTTTGAGAGGCAGGAAGAGGGTGGATGGGATCCCTTGGAAAAGTGGAGGCGAGGTCCTAGGAAGGGTTGGGCCTGTGCGGGTGCGGGGAGCTTGGAGGCGGGCGGGCACCCCTTGCCCCCAGAGCGTGGGTGGGGGTTGCAGGGGAAGGGAGGCGGGAGGGAATGGAGAGGGACACGGAGAGCCTGGGGCCCTGCGGGGAGGTTGTGAGGGGCATTCTAGGGGATAGGTTCAAGGTAGGTGTTTGTGGCGGCTGCGGTGGTGGTGGTGGTGGGTGGTGGTGGTTTTTGTTGTGGGTTGTTGGTTTTTGTTTGGTTGTTGTGAAGGGGGAAGAGGGCGGAGGATGAGGACCCCTTAGCAAATGGGAGCGGAAGGATGTCAGGAAAGGAGCCCAGAGGGGTTCGTGTGGGAATGGGCCAGGGCAGCTGGGAGGGGCTTGTGGGTAGTGCCTGAACAGAGGGGAAGGGAGAGCTGAAGGCCAGGGCGAGCAGGGGGGGACTGAGGTAAGGCTGTCAGCGGAGTTCCAGCAGACAGGTTCAAGTGAGGATGTTTTGGTTTTGGTTTTTGGCTTGCTGTGTGTGTGTGTGTGTGTGCGTTTGATTGTTTGTTTGAGAAGGGGGTAGAGGGGTGGATAGGTTGGATGCCTTTGAAGTGATGGGGAAAGTTCCCAGGAAGGGGGGGTGTAGGTGGGTGGGGGCAGGGCGGGGCGAGGGGGGCGGGGACCCGGTTGTGCAGAGCGCCTGCGTGGGGGTTGCGTGCGTGCCGTGGCGTGCGTGGGGGTTGCGTGCGTGCCGGGGAAGGGAGTCCCCGGAGCGACTGCTGAGGGCCACCGCGGCGAGCGAGCGTGGGTGAAGGAGCTGAGGATGTGAGCAGGGCTGCAGCGGGCAGGTCCAGGGTAGGTTTGTGTTTTATCTTTGTGAGAAGGGAAGAGGGTGCCTAGGATGCTTGGGAAAAGGGGGATGGAAGGTCCCAGGAAGTGTTTGGGGGAAAGGTGCGTGTTTGGGGCGGGACGAGGGGGGCGGGGAGCGGCTTGGGGGCGGCGCAGGCGTGGGGGTTGGGTGCGTGCAGGGGAAGGGAGCGCGCAGGGACTGTGGAGGGCCACCGCGAGCGTGGGGGCCGGAGGTGAGGATGGCAGCGGAGCCCCAGCTGAGAGGTTGAAGTTAGGGTTCCTTTTGAGAGGCAGGAAGAGGGTGGATGGGATCCCTTGGAAAAGTGGAGGCGAGGTCCTAGGAAGGGTTGGGCCTGTGCGGGTGCGGGGAGCGTGGAGGCGGGCGGGCACCCCTTGCCCCCAGAGCGTGCGTGGGGGTTTCGTGGGTGCAGGGGAAGGGAGGCGGGAGGGAATGGAGAGGGACACGGAGAGCCTGGGGCCCTGCGGGGAGGTTGTGAGGGGCATTCTAGGGGATAGGTTCAAGGTAGGTGTTTGTGGCGGCTGCGGTGGTGGTGGTGGTGGGTGGTGGTGGTTTTTGTTGTGGGTTGTTGGTTTTTGTTTGGTTGTTGTGAAGGGGGAAGAGGGCGGAGGATGAGGACCCCTTAGCAAATGGGAGCGGAAGGATGTCAGGAAAGGAGCCCAGAGGGGTTCGTGTGGGAATGGGCCAGGGCAGCTGGGAGGGGCTTGTGGGTAGTGCCTGAACAGAGGGGAAGGGAGAGCTGAAGGCCAGGGCGAGCAGGGGGGGACTGAGGTAAGGCTGTCAGCAGAGTTCCAGCAGACAGGTTCAAGTGAGGATGTTTTGGTTTTGGTTTTTGGCTTGCTGTGTGTGTGTGTGTGTGCCTTTGATTGTTTGTTTGAGAAGGGGGTAGAGGGGTGGATAGGTTGGATGCCTTTGAAGTGATGGGGAAAGTTCCCAGGAAGGGGGGGGTGTAGGTGGGTGGGGGCAGGGCGGGGCGAGGGGGGCGGGGACCCGGTTGTGCAGAGCGCCTGCGTGGGGGTTGCGTGCGTGCCGTGGCGTGCGTGGGGGTTGCATGCGTGCCGGGGAATGGAGTGCCCGGAGCGACTGCTGAGGGCCACCGCGGCGAGCGAGCGTGGGTGAAGGAGCTGAGGATGTGAGCAGGGCTGCAGCGGGCAGGTCCAAGGTAGGTTTGTGTTTTATCTTTGTGAGAAGGGAAGAGGGTGCCTAGGATGCTTGGGAAAAGGGGGATGGAAGGTCCCAGGAAGTGTTTGGGGGAAAGGTGCGTGTTTGGGGCGGGACGAGGGGGGCGGGGAGCGGCTTGGGGGCGGCGCAGGCGTGGGGGTTGGGTGCGTGCAGGGGAAGGGAGCGCGCAGGGACTGTGGAGGGCCACCGCGAGCGTGGGGGCCGGAGGTGAGGATGGCAGCGGAGCCCCAGCTGAGAGGTTGAAGTTAGGGTTCCTTTTGAGAGGCAGGAAGAGGGTGGATGGGATCCCTTGGAAAAGTGGAGGCGAGGTCCTAGGAAGGGCTGGGCCTGTGCGGGTGCGGGGAGCTTGGAGGCGGGCGGGCACCCCTTGCCCCCAGAGCGTGGGTGGGGGTTGCAGGGGAAGGGAGGCGGGAGGGAATGGAGAGGGACACGGAGAGCCTGGGGCCCTGCGGGGAGGTTGTGAGGGGCATTCTAGGGGATAGGTTCAAGGTAGGTGTTTGTGGCGGCTGCGGTGGTGGTGGTGGTGGGTGGTGGTGGTTTTTGTTGTGGGTTGTTGGTTTTTGTTTGGTTGTTGTGAAGGGGGAAGAGGGCGGAGGATGAGGACCCCTTAGCAAATGGGAGCGGAAGGATGTCAGGAAAGGAGCCCAGAGGGGTTCGTGTGGGAATGGGCCAGGGCAGCTGGGAGGGGCTTGTGGGTAGTGCCTGAACAGAGGGGAAGGGAGAGCTGAAGGCCAGGGCGAGCAGGGGGGGAATGAGGTAAGGCTGTCAGCGGAGTTCCAGCAGACAGGTTCAAGTGAGGATGTTTTGGTTTTGGTTTTTGGCTTGCTGTGTGTGTGTGTGTGTGCGTTTGATTGTTTGTTTGAGAAGGGGGTAGAGGGGTGGATAGGTTGGATGCCTTTGAAGTGATGGGGAAAGTTCCCAGGAAGGGGGGGGTGTAGGTGGGTGGGGGCAGGGCGGGGCGAGGGGGGCGGGGACCCGGTTGTGCAGAGCGCCTGCGTGGGGGTTGCGTGCGTGCCGTGGCGTGCGTGGGGGTTGCATGCGTGCCGGGGAATGGAGTCCCCGGAGCGACTGCTGAGGGCCACCGCGGCGAGCGAGCGTGGGTGAAGGAGCTGAGGATGTGAGCAGGGCTGCAGCGGGCAGGTCCAAGGTAGGTTTGTGTTTTATCTTTGTGAGAAGGGAAGAGGGTGCCTAGGATGCTTGGGAAAAGGGGGATGGAAGGTCCCAGGAAGTGTTTGGGGGAAAGGTGCGTGTTTGGGGCGGGACGAGGGGGGCGGGGAGCGGCTTGGGGGCCGCGCAGGCGTGGGGGTTGGGTGCGTGCAGGGGAAGGGAGCGCGCAGGGACTGTGGAGGGCCACCGCGAGCGTGGGGGCCGGAGGTGAGGATGGCAGCGGAGCCCCAGCTGAGAGGTTGAAGTTAGGGTTCGTTTTGAGAGGCAGGAAGAGGGTGGATGGGATCCCTTGGAAAAGTGGAGGCGAGGTCCTAGGAAGGGTTGGGCCTGTGCGGGTGCGGGGAGCGTGGAGGCGGGCGGGCACCCCTTGCCCCCAGAGCGTGCGTGGGGGTTGCGTGGGTGCAGGGGAAGGGAGGCGGGAGGGAATGGAGAGGGACACGGAGAGCCTGGGGCCCTGCGGGGAGGTTGTGAGGGGCATTCTAGGGGATAGGTTCAAGGTAGGTGTTTGTGGCGGCTGCGGTGGTGGTGGTGGTGGGTGGTGGTGGTTTTTGTTGTGGGTTGTTGGTTTTTGTTTGGTTGTTGTGAAGGGGGAAGAGGGCGGAGGATGAGGACCCCTTAGCAAATGGGAGCGGAAGGATGTCAGGAAAGGAGCCCAGAGGGGTTCCTGTGGGAATGGGCCAGGGCAGCTGGGAGGGGCTTGTGGGTAGTGCCTGAACAGAGGGGAAGGGAGAGCTGAAGGGAGTGCGGAGGGCCAGGGCGAGCAGGGGGGGACTGAGGTAAGGCTGTCAGCGGAGTTCCAGCAGACAGGTTCAAGTGAGGATGTTTTGGTTTTGGTTTTTGGCTTGCTGTGTGTGTGTGTGTGTGCGTTTGATTGTTTGTTTGAGAAGGGGGTAGAGGGGTGGATAGGTTGGATGCCTTTGAAGTGATGGGGAAAGTTCCCAGGAAGGGGGGGGTGTAGGTGGGTGGGGGCAGGGCGGGGCGAGGGGGGCGGGGACCCGGTTGTGCAGAGCGCCTGCGTGGGGGTTGCGTGCGTGCCGGGGAAGGGAGTCCCCGGAGCGACTGCTGAGGGCCACCGCGGCGAGCGAGCGTGGGTGAAGGAGCTGAGGATGTGAGCAGGGCTGCAGCGGGCAGGTCCAAGGTAGGTTTGTGTTTTATCTTTGTGAGAAGGGAAGAGGGTGCCTAGGATGCTTGGGAAAAGGGGGATGGAAGGTCCCAGGAAGTGTTTGGGGGAAAGGTGCGTGTTTGGGGCGGGATGAGGGGGGCGGGGAGCGGCTTGGGGGCCCGCGCAGGCGTGGGGGTTGGGTGCGTGCAGGGGAAGGGAGCGCGCAGGGACTGTGGAGGGCCACCGCGAGCGTGGGGGCCGGAGGTGAGGATGGCAGCGGAGCCCCAGCTGAGAGGTTGAAGTTAGGGTTCCTTTTGAGAGGCAGGAAGAGGGTGGATGGGATCCCTTGGAAAAGTGGAGGCGAGGTCCTAGGAAGGGTTGGGCCTGTGCGGGTGCGGGGAGCGTGGAGGCGGGCGGGCACCCCTTGCCCCCAGAGCGTGCGTGGGGGTTGCGTGGGTGCAGGGGAAGGGAGGCGGGAGGGAATGGAGAGGGACACGGAGAGCCTGGGGCCCTGCGGGGAGGTTGTGAGGGGCATTCTAGGGGATAGGTTCAAGGTAGGTGTTTGTGGCGGCTGCGGTGGTGGTGGTGGTGGGTGGTGGTGGTTTTTGTTGTGGGTTGTTGGTTTTTGTTTGGTTGTTGTGAAGGGGGAAGAGGGCGGAGGATGAGGACCCCTTAGCAAATGGGAGCGGAAGGATGTCAGGAAAGGAGCCCAGAGGGGTTCGTGTGGGAATGGGCCAGGGCAGCTGGGAGGGGCTTGTGGGTAGTGCCTGAACAGAGGGGAAGGGAGAGCTGAAGGCCAGGGCGAGCAGGGGGGGACTGAGGTAAGGCTGTCAGCGGAGTTCCAGCAGACAGGTTCAAGTGAGGATGTTTTGGTTTTGGTTTTTGGCTTGCTGTGTGTGTGTGTGTGTGCGTTTGATTGTTTGTTTGAGAAGGGGGTAGAGGGGTGGATAGGTTGGATGCCTTTGAAGTGATGGGGAAAGTTCCCAGGAAGGGGGGGTGTAGGTGGGTGGGGGCAGGGCGGGGCGAGGGGGGCGGGGACCCGGTTGTGCAGAGCGCCTGCGTGGGGGTTGCGTGCGTGCCGTGGCGTGCGTGGGGGTTGCATGCGTGCCGGGGAAGGGAGTCCCCGGAGCGACTGCTGAGGGCCACCGCGGCGAGCGAGCGTGGGTGAAGGAGCTGAGGATGTGAGCAGGGCTGCAGCGGGCAGGTCCAAGGTAGGTTTGTGTTTTATCTTTGTGAGAAGGGAAGAGGGTGCCTAGGATGCTTGGGAAAAGGGGGATGGAAGGTCCCAGGAAGTGTTTGGGGGAAAGGTGCGTGTTTGGGGCGGGACGAGGGGGGCGGGGAGCGGCTTGGGGGCGGCGCAGGCGTGGGGGTTGGGTGCGTGCAGGGGAAGGGAGCACGCAGGGACTGTGGAGGGCCACCGCGAGCGTGGGGGCCGGAGGTGAGGATGGCAGCGGAGCCCCAGCTGAGAGGTTGAAGTTAGGGTTCGTTTTGAGAGGCAGGAAGAGGGTGGATGGGATCCCTTGGAAAAGTGGAGGCGAGGTCCTAGGAAGGGTTGGGCCTGTGCGGGTGCGGGGAGCGTGGAGGCGGGCGGGCACCCCTTGCCCCCAGAGCGTGCGTGGGGGTTGCGTGGGTGCAGGGGAAGGGAGGCGGGAGGGAATGGAGAGGGACACGGAGAGCCTGGGGCCCTGCGGGGAGGTTGTGAGGGGCATTCTAGGGGATAGGTTCAAGGTAGGTGTTTGTGGCGGCTGCGGTGGTGGTGGTGGTGGGTGGTGGTGGTTTTTGTTGTGGGTTGTTGGTTTTTGTTTAGTTGTTGTGAAGGGGGAAGAGGGCGGAGGATGAGGACCCCTTAGCAAATGGGAGCGGAAGGATGTCAGGAAAGGAGCCCAGAGGGGTTCCTGTGGGAATGGGCCAGGGCAGCTGGGAGGGGCTTGTGGGTAGTGCCTGAACAGAGGGGAAGGGAGAGCTGAAGGGAGTGCTGAGGGCCAGGGCGAGCAGGGGGGGACTGAGGTAAGGCTGTCAGCGGAGTTCCAGCAGACAGGTTCAAGTGAGGATGTTTTGGTTTTGGTTTTTGGCTTGCTGTGTGTGTGTGTGTGTGAGTTTGATTGTTTGTTTGAGAAGGGGGTAGAGGGGTGGATAGGTTGGATGCCTTTGAAGTGATGGGGAAAGTTCCCAGGAAGGGGGGGGTGTAGGTGGGTGGGGGCAGGGCGGGGCGAGGGGGGCGGGGACCCGGTTGTGCAGAGCGCCTGCGTGGGGGTTGCGTGCGTGCCGGGGAAGGGAGTCCCCGGAGCGACTGCTGAGGGCCACCGCGGCGAGCGAGCGTGGGTGAAGGAGCTGAGGATGTGAGCAGGGCTGCAGCGGGCAGGTCCAAGGTAGGTTTGTGTTTTATCTTTGTGAGAAGGGAAGAGGGTGCCTAGGATGCTTGGGAAAAGGGGGATGGAAGGTCCCAGGAAGTGTTTGGGGGAAAGGTGCGTGTTTGGGGCGGGACGAGGGGGGCGGGGAGCGGCTTGGGGGCCCGCGCAGGCGTGGGGGTTGGGTGCGTGCAGGGGAAGGGAGCGCGCAGGGACTGTGGAGGGCCACCGCGAGCGTGGGGGCCGGAGGTGAGGATGGCAGCGGAGCCCCAGCTGAGAGGTTGAAGTTAGGGTTCGTTTTGAGAGGCAGGAAGAGGGTGGATGGGATCCCTTGGAAAAGTGGAGGCGAGGTCCTAGGAAGGGTTGGGCCTGTGCGGGTGCGGGGAGCGTGGAGGCGGGCGGGCACCCCTTGCCCCCAGAGCGTGCGTGGGGGTTGCGTGGGTGCAGGGGAAGGGAGGCGGGAGGGAATGGAGAGGGACACGGAGAGCCTGGGGCCCTGCGGGGAGGTTGTGAGGGGCATTCTAGGGGATAGGTTCAAGGTAGGTGTTTGTGGCGGCTGCGGTGGTGGTGGTGGTGGGTGGTGGTGGTTTTTGTTGTGGGTTGTTGGTTTTTGTTTGGTTGTTGTGAAGGGGGAAGAGGGCGGAGGATGAGGACCCCTTAGCAAATGGGAGCGGAAGGATGTCAGGAAAGGAGCCCAGAGGGGTTCGTGTGGGAATGGGCCAGGGCAGCTGGGAGGGGCTTGTGGGTAGTGCCTGAACAGAGGGGAAGGGAGAGCTGAAGGGAGTGCTGAGGGCCAGGGCGAGCAGGGGGGGACTGAGGTAAGGCTGTCAGCGGAGTTCCAGCAGACAGGTTCAAGTGAGGATGTTTTGGTTTTGGTTTTTGGCTTGCAGTGTGTGTGTGTGTGTGCGTTTGATTGTTTGTTTGAGAAGGGGGTAGAGGGGTGGATAGGTTGGATGCCTTTGAAGTGATGGGGAAAGTTCCCAGGAAGGGGGTGTGTAGGTGGGTGGGGGCAGGGCGGGGCGAGGGGGGCGGGACCCGGTTGTGCAGAGCGCCTGCGTGGGGGTTGCGTGCGTGCCGTGGCGTGCGTGGGGGTTGCGTGCGTGCCGGGGAAGGGAGTCCCCGGAGCGACTGCTGAGGGCCACCGCGGCGAGCGAGCGTGGGTGAAGGAGCTGAGGATGTGAGCAGGGCTGCAGCGGGCAGGTCCAAGGTAGGTTTGTGTTTTATCTTTGTGAGAAGGGAAGAGGGTGCCTAGGATGCTTGGGAAAAGGGGGATGGAAGGTCCCAGGAAGTGTTTGGGGGAAAGGTGCGTGTTTGGGGCGGGACGAGGGGGGCGGGGAGCGGCTTGGGGGCGGCGCAGGCGTGGGGGTTGGGTGCGTGCAGGGGAAGGGAGCGCGCAGGGACTGTGGAGGGCCACCGCGAGCGTGGGGGCCGGAGGTGAGGATGGCAGCGGAGCCCCAGCTGAGAGGTTGAAGTTAGGGTTCGTTTTGAGAGGCAGGAAGAGGGTGGATGGGATCCCTTGGAAAAGTGGAGGCGAGGTCCTAGGAAGGGTTGGGCCTGTGCGGGTGCGGGGAGCGTGGAGGCGGGCGGGCACCCCTTGCCCCCAGAGCGTGCGTGGGGGTTGCGTGGGTGCAGGGGAAGGGAGGCGGGAGGGAATGGAGAGGGACACGGAGAGCCTGGGGCCCTGCGGGGAGGTTGTGAGGGGCATTCTAGGGGATAGGTTCAAGGTAGGTGTTTGTGGCGGCTGCGGTGGTGGTGGTGGTGGGTGGTGGTGGTTTTTGTTGTGGGTTGTTGGTTTTTGTTTAGTTGTTGTGAAGGGGGAAGAGGGCGGAGGATGAGGACCCCTTAGCAAATGGGAGCGGAAGGATGTCAGGAAAGGAGCCCAGAGGGGTTCCTGTGGGAATGGGCCAGGGCAGCTGGGAGGGGCTTGTGGGTAGTGCCTGAACAGAGGGGAAGGGAGAGCTGAAGGGAGTGCTGAGGGCCAGGGCGAGCAGGGGGGGACTGAGGTAAGGCTGTCAGCGGAGTTCCAGCAGACAGGTTCAAGTGAGGATGTTTTGGTTTTGGTTTTTGGCTTGCTGTGTGTGTGTGTGTGTGCGTTTGATTGTTTGTTTGAGAAGGGGGTAGAGGGGTGGATAGGTTGGATGCCTTTGAAGTGATGGGGAAAGTTCCCAGGAAGGGGGGGGTGTAGGTGGGTGGGGGCAGGGCGGGGCGAGGGGGGCGGGGACCCGGTTGTGCAGAGCGCCTGCGTGGGGGTTGCGTGCGTGCCGGGGAAGGGAGTCCCCGGAGCGACTGCTGAGGGCCACCGCGGCGAGCGAGCGTGGGTGAAGGAGCTGAGGATGTGAGCAGGGCTGCAGCGGGCAGGTCCAAGGTAGGTTTGTGTTTTATCTTTGTGAGAAGGGAAGAGGGTGCCTAGGATGCTTGGGAAAAGGGGGATGGAAGGTCCCAGGAAGTGTTTGGGGGAAAGGTGCGTGTTTGGGGCGGGACGAGGGGGGCGGGGAGCGGCTTGGGGGCCCGCGCAGGCGTGGGGGTTGGGTGCGTGCAGGGGAAGGGAGCGCGCAGGGACTGTGGAGGGCCACCGCGAGCGTGGGGGCCGGAGGTGAGGATGGCAGCGGAGCCCCAGCTGAGAGGTTGAAGTTAGGGTTCGTTTTGAGAGGCAGGAAGAGGGTGGATGGGATCCCTTGGAAAAGTGGAGGCGAGGTCCTAGGAAGGGTTGGGCCTGTGCGGGTGCGGGGAGCGTGGAGGCGGGCGGGCACCCCTTGCCCCCAGAGCGTGCGTGGGGGTTGCGTGGGTGCAGGGGAAGGGAGGCGGGAGGGAATGGAGAGGGACACGGAGAGCCTGGGGCCCTGCGGGGAGGTTGTGAGGGGCATTCTAGGGGATAGGTTCAAGGTAGGTGTTTGTGGCGGCTGCGGTGGTGGTGGTGGTGGGTGGTGGTGGTTTTTGTTGTGGGTTGTTGGTTTTTGTTTGGTTGTTGTGAAGGGGGAAGAGGGCGGAGGATGAGGACCCCTTAGCAAATGGGAGCGGAAGGATGTCAGGAAAGGAGCCCAGAGGGGTTCGTGTGGGAATGGGCCAGGGCAGCTGGGAGGGTCTTGTGGGTAGTGCCTGAACAGAGGGGAAGGGAGAGCTGAAGGGAGTGCTGAGGGCCAGGGCGAGCAGGGGGGGACTGAGGTAAGGCTGTCAGCGGAGTTCCAGCAGACAGGTTCAAGTGAGGATGTTTTGGTTTTGGTTTTTGGCTTGCAGTGTGTGTGTGTGTGTGCGTTTGATTGTTTGTTTGAGAAGGGGGTAGAGGGGTGGATAGGTTGGATGCCTTTGAAGTGATGGGGAAAGTTCCCAGGAAGGGGGTGTGTAGGTGGGTGGGGGCAGGGCGGGGCGAGGGGGGCGGGACCCGGTTGTGCAGAGCGCCTGCGTGGGGGCTGCGTGCGTGCCGTGGCGTGCGTGGGGGTTGCGTGCGTGCCGGGGAAGGGAGTCCCCGGAGCGACTGCTGAGGGCCACCGCGGCGAGCGAGCGTGGGTGAAGGAGCTGAGGATGTGAGCAGGGCTGCAGCGGGCAGGTCCAAGGTAGGTTTGTGTTTTATCTTTGTGAGAAGGGAAGAGGGTGCCTAGGATGCTTGGGAAAAGGGGGATGGAAGGTCCCAGGAAGTGTTTGGGGGAAAGGTGCGTGTTTGGGGCGGGACGAGGGGGGCGGGGAGCGGCTTGGGGGCGGCGCAGGCGTGGGGGTTGGGTGCGTGCAGGGGAAGGGAGCGCGCAGGGACTGTGGAGGGCCACCGCGAGCGTGGGGGCCGGAGGTGAGGATGGCAGCGGAGCCCCAGCTGAGAGGTTGAAGTTAGGGTTAGTTTTGAGAGGCAGGATGAGGGTGGATGGGATCCCTTGGAAAAGTGGAGGCGAGGTCTAGGAGAGGTCCTAGGAAGGGTTGGGCCTGTGCGGGTGCGGGGAGCGTGGAGGCGGGCGGGCACCCCTTGCCCCCAGAGCGTGCGTGGGGGTTGCGTGGGTGCAGGGGAAGGGAGGCGGGAGGGAATGGAGAGGGACACGGAGAGCCTGGGGCCCTGCGGGGAGGTTGTGAGGGGCATTCTAGGGGACAGGTTCAAGGTAGGTGTTTGTGGCGGCTGCGGTGGTGGTGGGTGGTGGGTGGTGGTGGTTTTTGTTGTGGGTTTTTGGTTTTTGTTTGGTTGTTGTGAAGGGGGAAGAGGGCGGAGGATGAGGACCCCTTAGCAAATGGGAGCGGAAGGATGTCAGGAAAGGAGCCCAGAGGGGTTCGTGTGGGAATGGGCCAGGGCAGCTGGGAGGGGCTTGTGGGTAGTGCCTGAACAGAGGGGAAGGGAGAGCTGAAGGGAGTGCTGAGGGCCAGGGCGAGCAGGGGGGGACTGAGGTAAGGCTGTCAGCAGAGTTCCAGCAGACAGGTTCAAGTGAGGATGTTTTGGTTTTGGTTTTTGGCTTGCTGTGTGTGTGTGTGTGTGCCTTTGATTGTTTGTTTGAGAAGGGGGTAGAGGGGTGGATAGGTTGGATGCCTTTGAAGTGATGGGGAAAGTTCCCAGGAAGGGGGGGGTGTAGGTGGGTGGGGGCAGGGCGGGGCGAGGGGGGCGGGGACCCGGTTGTGCAGAGCGCCTGCGTGGGGGTTGCCTGCGTGCCAGGGAAGGGAGTCCCCGGAGCGACTGCTGAGGGCCACCGCGGCGAGCGAGCGTGGGTGAAGGAGCTGAGGATGTGAGCAGGGCTGCAGCGGGCAGGTCCAAGGTAGGTTTGTGTTTTATCTTTGTGAGAAGGGAAGAGGGTGCCTAGGATGCTTGGGAAAAGGGGGATGGAAGGTCCCAGGAAGTGTTTGGGGGAAAGGTGCGTGTTTGGGGCGGGACGAGGGGGGCGGGGAGCGGCTTGGGGGCGGCGCAGGCGTGGGGGTTGGGTGCGTGCAGGGGAAGGGAGCGCGCAGGGACTGTGGAGGGCCACCGCGAGCGTGGGGGCCGGAGGTGAGGATGGCAGCGGAGCCCCAGCTGAGAGGTTGAAGTTAGGGTTCCTTTTGAGCGGGTTCCTTTTGAGAGGCAGGAAGAGGGTGGATGGGATCCCTTGGAAAAGTGGAGGCGAGGTCCTAGGAAGGGTTGGGCCTGTGCGGGTGCGGGGAGCGTGGAGGCGGGCGGGCACCCCTTGCCCCCAGAGCGTGCGTGGGGGTTGCGTGGGTGCAGGGGAAGGGAGGCGGGAGGGAATGGAGAGGGACACGGAGAGCCTGGGGCCCTGCGGGGAGGTTGTGAGGGGCATTCTAGGGGATAGGTTCAAGGTAGGTGTTTGTGGCGGCTGCGGTGGTGGTGGTGGTGGGTGGTGGTGGTTTTTGTTGTGGGTTGTTGGTTTTTGTTTGGTTGTTGTGAAGGGGGAAGAGGGCGGAGGATGAGGACCCCTTAGCAAATGGGAGCGGAAGGATGTCAGGAAAGGAGCCCAGAGGGGTTCGTGTGGGAATGGGCCAGGGCAGCTGGGAGGGGCTTGTGGGTAGTGCCTGAACAGAGGGGAAGGGAGAGCTGAAGGCCAGGGCGAGCAGGGGGGGACTGAGGTAAGGCTGTCAGCGGAGTTCCAGCAGACAGGTTCAAGTGAGGATGTTTTGGTTTTGGTTTTTGGCTTGCTGTGTGTGTGTGTGTGTGCGTTTGATTGTTTGTTTGAGAAGGGGGTAGAGGGGTGGATAGGTTGGATGCCTTTGAAGTGATGGGGAAAGTTCCCAGGAAGGGGGGGGTGTAGGTGGGTGGGGGCAGGGCGGGGCGAGGGGGGCGGGGACCCGGTTGTGCAGAGCGCCTGCGTGGGGGTTGCGTGCGTGCCGTGGCGTGCGTGGGGGTTGCATGCGTGCCGGGGAAGGGAGTCCCCGGAGCGACTGCTGAGGGCCACCGCGGCGAGCGAGCGTGGGTGAAGGAGCTGAGGATGTGAGCAGGGCTGCAGCGGGCAGGTCCAAGGTAGGTTTGTGTTTTATCTTTGTGAGAAGGGAAGAGGGTGCCTAGGATGCTTGGGAAAAGGGGGATGGAAGGTCCCAGGAAGTGTTTGGGGGAAAGGTGCGTGTTTGGGGCGGGACGAGGGGGGCGGGGAGCGGCTTGGGGGCGGCGCAGGCGTGGGGGTTGGGTGCGTGCAGGGGAAGGGAGCGCGCAGGGACTGTGGAGGGCCACCGCGAGCGTGGGGGCCGGAGGTGAGGATGGCAGCGGAGCCCCAGCTGAGAGGTTGAAGTTAGGGTTCGTTTTGAGAGGCAGGAAGAGGGTGGATGGGATCCCTTGGAAAAGTGGAGGCGAGGTCCTAGGAAGGGTTGGGCCTGTGCGGGTGCGGGGAGCGTGGAGGCGGGCGGGCACCCCTTGCCCCCAGAGCGTGCGTGGGGGTTGCGTGGGTGCAGGGGAAGGGAGGCGGGAGGGAATGGAGAGGGACACGGAGAGCCTGGGGCCCTGCGGGGAGGTTGTGAGGGGCATTCTAGGGGATAGGTTCAAGGTAGGTGTTTGTGGCGGCTGCGGTGGTGGTGGTGGTGGGTGGTGGTGGTTTTTGTTGTGGGTTGTTGGTTTTTGTTTAGTTGTTGTGAATGGGGAAGAGGGCGGAGGATGAGGACCCCTTAGCAAATGGGAGCGGAAGGATGTCAGGAAAGGAGCCCAGAGGGGTTCCTGTGGGAATGGGCCAGGGCAGCTGGGAGGGGCTTGTGGGTAGTGCCTGAACAGAGGGGAAGGGAGAGCTGAAGGGAGTGCTGAGGGCCAGGGCGAGCAGGGGGGGACTGAGGTAAGGCTGTCAGCGGAGTTCCAGCAGACAGGTTCAAGTGAGGATGTTTTGGTTTTGGTTTTTGGCTTGCTGTGTGTGTGTGTGTGTGCGTTTGATTGTTTGTTTGAGAAGGGGGTAGAGGGGTGGATAGGTTGGATGCCTTTGAAGTGATGGGGAAAGTTCCCAGGAAGGGGGGGGTGTAGGTGGGTGGGGGCAGGGCGGGGCGAGGGGGGCGGGGACCCGGTTGTGCAGAGCGCCTGCGTGGGGGTTGCGTGCGTGCCGGGGAAGGGAGTCCCCGGAGCGACTGCTGAGGGCCACCGCGGCGAGCGAGCGTGGGTGAAGGAGCTGAGGATGTGAGCAGGGCTGCAGCGGGCAGGTCCAAGGTAGGTTTGTGTTTTATCTTTGTGAGAAGGGAAGAGGGTGCCTAGGATGCTTGGGAAAAGGGGGATGGAAGGTCCCAGGAAGTGTTTGGGGGAAAGGTGCGTGTTTGGGGCGGGACGAGGGGGGCGGGGAGCGGCTTGGGGGCCCGCGCAGGCGTGGGGGTTGGGTGCGTGCAGGGGAAGGGAGCGCGCAGGGACTGTGGAGGGCCACCGCGAGCGTGGGGGCCGGAGGTGAGGATGGCAGCGGAGCCCCAGCTGAGAGGTTGAAGTTAGGGTTCCTTTTGAGAGGCAGGAAGAGGGTGGATGGGATCCCTTGGAAAAGTGGAGGCGAGGTCCTAGGAAGGGTTGGGCCTGTGCGGGTGCGGGGAGCGTGGAGGCGGGCGGGCACCCCTTGCCCCCAGAGCGTGCGTGGGGGTTGCGTGGGTGCAGGGGAAGGGAGGCGGGAGGGAATGGAGAGGGACACGGAGAGCCTGGGGCCCTGCGGGGAGGTTGTGAGGGGCATTCTAGGGGATAGGTTCAAGGTAGGTGTTTGTGGCGGCTGCGGTGGTGGTGGTGGTGGGTGGTGGTGGTTTTTGTTGTGGGTTGTTGGTTTTTGTTTGGTTGTTGTGAAGGGGGAAGAGGGCGGAGGATGAGGACCCCTTAGCAAATGGGAGCGGAAGGATGTCAGGAAAGGAGCCCAGAGGGGTTCGTGTGGGAATGGGCCAGGGCAGCTGGGAGGGGCTTGTGGGTAGTGCCTGAACAGAGGGGAAGGGAGAGCTGAAGGGAGTGCTGAGGGCCAGGGCGAGCAGGGGGGGACTGAGGTAAGGCTGTCAGCGGAGTTCCAGCAGACAGGTTCAAGTGAGGATGTTTTGGTTTTGGTTTTTGGCTTGCAGTGTGTGTGTGTGTGTGCGTTTGATTGTTTGTTTGAGAAGGGGGTAGAGGGGTGGATAGGTTGGATGCCTTTGAAGTGATGGGGAAAGTTCCCAGGAAGGGGGGGGTGTAGGTGGGTGGGGGCAGGGCGGGGCGAGGGGGGCGGGACCCGGTTGTGCAGAGCGCCTGCGTGGGGGTTGCGTGCGTGCCGTGGCGTGCGTGGGGGTTGCGTGCGTGCCGGGGAAGGGAGTCCCCGGAGCGACTGCTGAGGGCCACCGCGGCGAGCGAGCGTGGGTGAAGGAGCTGAGGATGTGAGCAGGGCTGCAGCGGGCAGGTCCAAGGTAGGTTTGTGTTTTATCTTTGTGAGAAGGGAAGAGGGTGCCTAGGATGCTTGGGAAAAGGGGGATGGAAGGTCCCAGGAAGTGTTTGGGGGAAAGGTGCGTGTTTGGGGCGGGACGAGGGGGGCGGGGAGCGGCTTGGGGGCGGCGCAGGCGTGGGGGTTGGGTGCGTGCAGGGGAAGGGAGCGCGCAGGGACTGTGGAGGGCCACCGCGAGCGTGGGGGCCGGAGGTGAGGATGGCAGCGGAGCCCCAGCTGAGAGGTTGAAGTTAGGGTTCCTTTTGAGCGGGTTCCTTTTGAGAGGCAGGAAGAGGGTGGATGGGATCCCTTGGAAAAGTGGAGGCGAAGTCTAGGAGAGGTCCTAGGAAGGGTTGGGCCTGTGCGGGTGCGGGGAGCGTGGAGGCGGGCGGGCACCCCTTGCCCCCAGAGCGTGCGTGGGGGTTGCGTGGGTGCAGGGGAAGGGAGGCGGGAGGGAATGGAGAGGGACACGGAGAGCCTGGGGCCCTGCGGGGAGGTTGTGAGGGGCATTCTAGGGGATAGGTTCAAGGTAGGTGTTTGTGGCGGCTGCGGTGGTGGTGGTGGTGGGTGGTGGTGGTTTTTGTTGTGGGTTGTTGGTTTTTGTTTGGTTGTTGTGAAGGGGGAAGAGGGCGGAGGATGAGGACCCCTTAGCAAATGGGAGCGGAAGGATGTCAGGAAAGGAGCCCAGAGGGGTTCGTGTGGGAATGGGCCAGGGCAGCTGGGAGGGGCTTGTGGGTAGTGCCTGAACAGAGGGGAAGGGAGAGCTGAAGGCCAGGGCGAGCAGGGGGGGACTGAGGTAAGGCTGTCAGCGGAGTTCCAGCAGACAGGTTCAAGTGAGGATGTTTTGGTTTTGGTTTTTGGCTTGCTGTGTGTGTGTGTGTGTGCGTTTGATTGTTTGTTTGAGAAGGGGGTAGAGGGGTGGATAGGTTGGATGCCTTTGAAGTGATGGGGAAAGTTCCCAGGAAGGGGGGGGGTGTAGGTGGGTGGGGGCAGGGCGGGGCAAGGTGGGTGGGGACCCGGTTGTGCAGAGCGCCTGCGTGGGGGTTGCGTGCGTGCCGTGGCGTGCGTGGGGGTTGCGTGCGTGCCGGGGAAGGGAGTCCCCGGAGCGACTGCTGAGGGCCACCGCGGCGAGCGAGCGTGGGTGAAGGAGCTGAGGATGTGAGCAGGGCTGCAGCGGGCAGGTCCAAGGTAGGTTTGTGTTTTATCTTTGTGAGAAGGGAAGAGGGTGCCTAGGATGCTTGGGAAAAGGGGGATGGAAGGTCCCAGGAAGTGTTTGGGGGAAAGGTGCGTGTTTGGGGCGGGACGAGGGGGGCGGGGAGCGGCTTGGGGGCGGCGCAGGCGTGGGGGTTGGGTGCGTGCAGGGGAAGGGAGCGCGCAGGGACTGTGGAGGGCCACCGCGAGCGTGGGGGCCGGAGGTGAGGATGGCAGCGGAGCCCCAGCTATGTATAGATTTCTAAGGTATCTCCAGACTCTTCTCCATAGTGGCTGTACCAGTTTACATTCCCACCAGCAGTGCAGGAGGGTTCCCTTTTCTCCACAGCCCTTCCAGCACTTGTTCTTTGTGGTTTTATTAATGGTCATTCTGATTGGTGTGAGGTGATATCTCATGGTTGTTTTGATTTGTATTTCTCTTATAATCAACGATGTTCAGCATTTTTTCATGTGTTTGTTGGCCGTCTGTGTATCTTCTTCGGAGAATTGTGTATTCAGGTCTTTTTCCCAGTTTTCCATTGATTGATTGGTTTTTTTGCTGTTGGGTTGTATAAGTTGCTTATATATTCTAGAGATTAAGCCCTTGTCAGTTGCATCATTTGAAACGATCTTCTCCCATTCTGTAAGTTGTCTTTTTGTTTTGGGTTTCCTTTGCTGTTCAAAATCTTTTCAGTTTGATTAGGTCCCATGGGTTTATTTTTTTTTCTCTAATTTCTATTGCTTTGGGAGAATGACCTGAGAAAACATTCATGATGTTGATGTCAGAGAGTGTTTTGCCTATGTTTTCTTCTAGGAGTTTGATGGTGTCCTGTCGTATATTTAAGTCTTTCAGCCATTTTGATTTTATTTTTGTGCATGGTATGAGGGTGTGTTCTAGTCTCATTGCTTTGAATGCAGCTGTCTAGGTTTCCCAGCAATGCATGCTGAATAGACTTTCCTTTTCCCATTTTATGTTCTTGCCTCCCTTGTCAAAGATTAATTGACCATAGGTGTCAGGGTTTATTTCCGGATTCTCTATTCTGTTCCATTGGTCTGTCTGTCTGTTTTGATACCAGTACCACACTGTTTTGATGACTGTGGCTTTGTAGTATTTCTTGAAGTCTGGGAGAGTTATGCCTCCTGCTTGGTTTTTGTTTCTCAGGATTGCTTTGGCGATTCTGGGTCTTTTGTGGTTCCATATAAAATTTTGGATTGTTTGTTCTAGTTCTGTGAAAAATGTCATGGGTAATTTGATCGGGATTGCAATGAATCTGTAGATTGCTTCTGGTAGAATGGCCATTTTCACAATATTGATTTTCCCAATCCAGGAGCATGGAATATCTTTCCATTTCTTTACATCTTCTTTGATTTCTTTGATTAAGGTTTTATTGTTCTCGGCATATAGGTCCTTTACCTCCTTGGTCAGGTGTATTCCGAGGTATTTGATTTTGTGAGGTGCAATTTTAAAAGGTATCGTACTTTTGTATTCCTTTTCTAATATTTCATTGCTGGTATACAGAAATGCAACTGACTTCTGAATGTTAATCTTATATCCTGCCACTTTGCTGAATTTATTAATCAGTTCAAGGAGTTTTGGGGTTGAGTCCTTAGGGTTTTCTAGGTATAGAATCATGTCATCTGCATACAGTGACAGTTTTAACACTTCTCTTCCTATATGGATGCCTTTTATTTCTTTTGTTTGTCTAATTGCTGTGGCTAAGACTTCCAAAACGATGTTGAAGAGCAGTGGTGAGAGTGGGCATCCCTGTCTTGTTCCAGATTTGAGTGAGAAGGCTTTCAGTTTTTCCCCATTGAGTATTATGTTTGCTGTGGGTTTATCATAAATGGCTTTGATTATATTCAGGAATGTTCCCTCTATACCCACTTTGGCGAGGGTCTTGATCATGAATGGATGTTGAACTTTGTCAAATGCTTTTTCTGCATCTATTGAGATGATCATATGATTTTTGACTTTTTTTTTGTGAATGTGGTGTATGATGCTGATTGATTTGCGTATGTTGAACCATCCTTGTGAACCTGGGATGAACCCTACCTGGTCATGGTGTATAATTTTTTTGATATGTTGTTGGATTCGGTTGGCTAAGATTTGGTTGAGAATTTTTGCATCTATACTCATCAATGATATTGGCTGATAGTTTTCTTTTTTGGTGGTATCTCTGTCTGGTTTTGGAATGAGGGTGATGGTGGCATCATAGAATGTCTTTGGCAGTATTCGTTCTTCTTCAACCTTTTGAAAGCGTTTAAGGAGGATGGGCACCAATTCCTCTTTATATGTTTGATAAAATTCGCCTGTGAATCCATCTGGTCCTGGACTTTTATTTGTAGGGAGTGATTTTATGACCTCTTCCATTTCATTTCTAGTGATGGGTCTGTTCAGTTGGTCTGTTTCTTCTTGATTCAGTTTTGGCAGGCTGTAAGATTCTAGAAAATTGTCCATTTCTTCCAGATTGTCAAACTTGTTGCCATATAGTTGTTCATAGTATTCTCTTATGGTTTTTTGTATTTCTGCAGTATCCGTTGTGATTTCTCCTTTTTCATTTATAATTTTGTTTATTTGGGTTCTTTCTCTCCTCTTTTTAGTGAGTCTGGCCAGGGGTTTGTCAATTTTGTTCACCGTTTCAAAGAACCAGCTCTTGGTTTTATTAATTTTCTCTATTGTTTTTTGAATCTCTATTTTATTGATTTCTTCATTGATCTTTAGAATTTCCTTCCTTCTGCTGACTTTAGGACTTTTTTGTTCTTCTTTTTCTAATTCGTTTAGGTGGAGGGTTAAGTTGTCCATTTGGGATCTTTCTTCTTTTTTGAGAAAGGCCTGTATTGCTATAAATTTCCCTCTGAGCACTGCTTTCGCAGCATCCCATAGATTTTGAGAGGTTGTGTCTTCATTATCATTTGTTTCAAGGTAGTTTTTGATTTCCTTCTTGATTTCTTCATTGACCCATTGGTTTTTAAGTAGCATGTTGTTTAGTGTCCATGGAGTAGGTTTTTTCTCTTTGCTTTTCCCATGGTTGATTTCTAAGTTCATGGCATTGTGGTCAGAGAAGATACTTGAGATAATTTCTATGCTCCTAAATTTATTGAGATTCGCTTTATGTCCCAATATGTGATCGATTCTTGAGAATGTTCCATGAGCATTTGAAAAGAATGTGTATTCTGATTTTTTTGGATGTAGTGTCCTGAAGATATCAATGAAGTCTAACTTTTCTATTGTTTCCTTTAGGATCTCTGTTGCTTTATTGGTTTTCTGTCTAGAGGATCTGTCCATTGATGTGAGGGGGGTGTTTAGGTCTCCTACTATGATTGTATTCTCATCAATATCTCCCTTTATGTCTGTTAATATTTGTTGTATGTATCTGGGTGCTCCTATGTTTGGGGCATATGTGTTGATGATAGTAACATCCTCTCCTTGGATGGATCCCTTAATCATTAAGTAGTGTCCTTCTTTGTCTTTCTTTATGTCTTTTGTTTTAAAGTCTATTTTGTCTGATATGAGCGTTGCGACTCCTACTTTTCTGTCATGTCTATTGACGTGAAATACTTTTCCCCACCCTTTCACTTTCAATCTATATGTATCTTTTGTCCTAAGGTGAGTTTCTTGTAGGCAGCATATTGAAGGTTTTTGCCTTTTTATCCACTCAGCCACTCTGTGTCTTTTGATTGGGGCATTCAGTCCATTGACATTTAAGGTGATAATTGATAGATGATTATTTATTGCCATTTGAACCTCGTGTTCCAGTTGATTCTATGGTTCTCCATTCTTCCTTTCTTTTTTTTTTTTTTTTTTTTTTTTTTTTTGTTGGATGGTCTCCTGTTATTATCTGCTTGAGTGTATTTTTTTTTTCATTTTTTGTAAATGCAATATTTGGTTTTGGCTTGTGGTTGCCCTGTTTTTTAAGTATGCTAACCCCTTCCCATAATTGTGTGTTTTAGCCTGATGGTCCTGTAAGTTCAAACACTTCATTACTATATTAAAAATTAAGAAGAGAGACATACATACAAACAAAAAGGGTTATTTACCTCCTAACATCCCTTGCCCACATTTTGTGGTTTTGATGACTCTTTTATTTTTTTCTTTTTAATTTTATTTTGTTTGAAGTATGTTCATGATTAAATCTGTATGCTGGCTTATTTGAGTGACTGCTCTCTGATTGCAATTTCCTCAGTCCTAGTTCTTCCTCTTCTTCTTCTTCTTTTTTTTTTCTTTTCTTTTTTCTTCCCTTTCCTTCCTTTTTGGTTTAGAGAAGCTCTTTCAAAATTTCCTTTAACCTGGGTTTTGTGTTGCTGTATTCTTTAAGTTTTTGTTTGTTGGGAAAAATTTTTATTTCCCCTTCTATTTTAAATGATATTCTTGCTGGATAAAGTATTCTAGGTTGCATATGTTTTCCTTGTAGCACTTTAAATATCTCTTGCCATTCCCTCCTGGCCTGTAGTGTTTCTGTAGAGAAATCAGCTGATATTCTTATGGGGGTTCCCTTGTAGGTAACATTCTGTTTTTCTCTTGCTGCCTTTAGGATCCTCTCTTTATCACTAACTTTTGCCATTTTTATTATGATGTGTGTTGGTGTGGGTCTGTTTGGGTTCAGTTTGTTTGGGGCCCTCTGTGCTTCTTGTATCTTGAACCCAGTATCCTTTAGATTTGGGAAGTTTCCATCGATAATTTCTTCAAATATATTTTCCATTCCCTTATCATTTTCTACTCCTTCTGGAATTCCTATTATGCGTAGATTGGCCCGCTTTATATTATCCCATAGGTCTCTTATATTGCTTTCCAGTTTTTTGATTCGGTTTTCTCTCTGCTGACCAGATTGAGTGATTTCCATTATTCTATCTTCCATATCACTGATGTGTTGTTCTGCATTATTCATTCTGGTTTTTACTGCCGTTAGTTCAGTTTGCGTCTCTGCAAATGAATGTTCTAGTTTCTCTTGGCTCCTCCTTATATTTTCTAGTTCCTTTCTGAGGGTATCTGCGTTACTGTTCATATCTTCTCTTAATTCCTTCAGTATTTTCCCTATTTCTCTTTTGAACTCCAGGTCTGTCAGACTGCAGAGATCTGTTTCATTGTTGACTGTTTGAGGTGAGTTCTCCTGTTGGTTTGACTGGGGGTGGTTTCTCAGCTTCTTCATCTTGCTTGTTGTTTTCTTTCTCCTTTTGGAGTTGTACTCTCCGTGATCGGGTAGTGTTTGCCTTGTCACTACCGTGGAATATTTCCTGAGGGCTGGCGTTGTTGGTCAATCTTTTTTAAGGCAGTGTGGCTTTTCTGGAGTGTTGATGGGGCTAACAGTGTTTCTTTGAAGCAATGGAGGACTTCCTGAGGGCAGACAGGACTGGGAGGTCCACCCCACGATGGTAGCAGATTTCACTTGGTCATGCAGAGCTTGCTCTGGTGTTTTTAGGCTGTGGGGTTCTTGCAGGGAGTTGGCGGTGTTGGGCAGCTGCTCTTCAGGGGTGCATCACCCCCTGGGGGCTGGAGAAGCTATCTGGGTCACTGAGAACCTGAGAGGCTCTTCCCTAGGGCAGCCCAACTCAGAAGGACAGCCTGAGAATGTAGGTGAATCTTTTCACAGTCTGGCTGAGCTTGTTGCAGCTTTTCTGGGCCGCAGGGGCCCTTCCAGGGGGCTGGTGGTGCTGAGCAGTTATTTCACGGGAGTGGGGCATCCCCTGGGAGCTTGGGCGGGTAGCAGGGCCCTTGGAGACCCAAGAGGCTCCTCCCCAGGGCAGCCCGACTCAGAAAAACCGTCTGAGATCTTTTCCCAACTCGGCCAGGCTTGTTGCAGCTTTTCTGTGCTGCAGGGGGTGCTGCCTGGAGCTGGCAGTCCTATGCAGCTGGTCCACTAGGTCTCAGCACCCCCTGGGGGCTTGGGCGGGTAGCAGGGCCCTTGGAGACCCAAGAGGCTCCTCCCCAGGGCAGCCCGACTCAGAAAAACCGTCTGAGATCTTTTCCCAACTCGGCCAGGCTTGTTGCAGCTTTTCTGGGCTGCAGGGGGTCCTGCCTGGAGCTGGCAGTCCTATGCAGCGGGTCCACTAGCTCTCAGCACCCCCTGGGGGCCTGGGCGGGTAGCAAGGCCCTTGGAGACCCAAGAGGCTCCTCCCCGGGGCAGCCCGTCTCAGAAAAACCGTCAGAGAATTAGGCCGATCTATTCACAGTCTGGCTAGGCTTGTTCTAGCTTTTCTGGGCTGCAGGCCTTTTCTAGGGTGCTGGTGGTGTTTGGTGCTGCTCTGCAGAAGTGTAGCCCCTCCAAAGGGCAAGCAGGCCTGTGCAGGGACAGCCCCTGTGGTGGTAGGCTTCAGGCAATTGTTGAGACCAGCCCTCCTGGATGGCAGGTTGCCCCAGGTCCAGCGAGAGCATAGGGGGTGGTGGGGGCGGGGGGGATGCACTGGGAAGCGCAGCTTTCTGCTAGCTAGCGGACCTGTAAGCTTGCTGTGGTGTGGGGGGTATTCTATGGGGACCCACCCCTTCTTCTCTCCCCTCCCCAGCACGGGTGCAGACCAGGCTCTTCTCCCAGGTTCCCTCTGAGGCGGCTTTCCACTTCCCCGCCCTTAGAGTATTGCTCCCTTCCTCTGCGACAGCTTTGTTTTCTAGTCTCCCAGGCAGTCTCTGCCCCTTCAAATGGTTTAGAGACCTCCCAAGCAGTTTCCGCTCTGCCCCGCCCCCTAGCCCGGGGACTAATCTCTGGAGCCAAGGTCTTGGTACCCAGCCCCCACCCAGGCGTCCCCCGGCCTCCTCTCGGGGACTAACCTTCAGAGGCGAGGTCTCGGTGCCCAGCCCCCAACCAGGCGTCTCAATTTTTGGTGACTTTGCCCGTAGTTCAGATGGTCCGTTGGGTTCTTGATGGGTTTTTCCGTACTCCAACTTACTGACTGCTACACTCTTCTCTGCATCTGGAGATTCCTCCGGTTCGTTTGATCTTTCCCCCGTGTAGGTGACTTTCCAGGGTGCGGGATCCCTTTCTCCTCCGCAGTTCCCTTTCGGGAGCGCCCATCCCACTCGGATTCACCTTCTCTCACTCTCCTCTTTTCTCCCGTTCTGCCCAATAATTTCACGAACTTCTTGCCGTTATTGGAGTTTAGGTTCCTCTGCCAGCGATTGGTTGCTGTTCTATGTGAGTCATTTCTTCTGTAGATGTGCTTTTTTTGTTGTGTTTGTGTGAGAGGGCGAGCGTGTCCCCCTACTCCTCCGCCATCTTGTCCTCCCGTATCGGATTTTTCTTATTCTTTAGCTCACCTTTAGTCCTTTACCCTAAGGAATAATCATACTTTGCATCTCTGCAGAAAGTTTTGTAGCAACCTAAGACTGTAAAATAAGACTTTGGCTAAAAAATGGTCTGTATCAATAAAACGGAAATTTATGTAGTGATGTATAATGATATTTTAGAAAATAATGTCAGGTTCATGATGCATTGTTATGGAAAAACAAAGGTTACAATAAAACACTATGTAAAGCAAGACCTGTTATTTTAAACATACAAATCAGAAAATAGAGGCTAGCATACAGAGAAGACTAGAAAGAAATTTATCAAAATATTAATAGTGATTATCTATGGGTAGTGGATTTCCTAGTATTTTTTTTTGTTTTGTTTTCCCTGTGCAACTAGATATTCCAAATGAACATTATGTTATCATTATAATTAATAAATTATTAAAAAACGCTGCCTTGAACATTGATAATATTTATTTGTGACAGTGTTATTTTACTGTTAGCTTATTTAATATTCTACTGTATCTTTTGGCTCCTAAAGTAACTCTTCCTTGAGAAAGTTAATTGAGCTGTTAGGTATGTAAACTTAGTATCTCAGGCTGTGTATAACTTCAGTTCAGGTCCTTTATATTGGTGGGTGAATTTAACCTTTGATAGACTTATCTATTGTCTTACTCAAAGTAGTTTCTTCAATAAAATTAGAATTTTCTATTTTACTTTAACCGATCATTTGGGAACTAGAGTAAAGTAATCCTTACTGAAGTTATCTTTAATTTTACTTTTCTAAAAGGAGTTGAATAAAGTCACTACTCAACTGGCTCAGGTCACTACACATTTGCAGGATAAGCAAGAATATGGCAGTCAGGTGAAAAGTCATCTTAAAGAATATAAAGAGAAACATCTCTCTTTAGAACAGAAAACTGAAGAATTAGAAGGTCAAATTAGGGTTTGTATAAAAGAAACTGAATTTCGCCATATTTTCTGTTCCTGTAGCAATGTAATTGATGACTCAGATGGAATCTAAGATTTCAAACTTTCAAACAAAGGTTAAGCTGTGATGTAAAAGTTTTAAAAATTAAAAAAAAAGAAAGATTTCTCATCATGGTGCAGGGGTTAACAAATCCGACGAGGAACCAAGAGGTTGCGGGTTCGGTCCCTGCCCTTGCTCAGTGGGTTAAGGATCCGGCGTTGCCATGAGTTGTGGTGTAGGTCGCAGATGCAGCTCGGATTCCATGCTGCTGTGGCTCTGGCGTACGTAGGCCAGCAGCTACAGCTCCGATCAGACCCCTAGCGTGGGAACCTCCATATGCCACGGGAGCTGCCCAAGAAATAGCAAAGAGACAAAAATAAATTAAATAAATAAATAAATAAATAAATAAATATATAAATGGAGTTCCCATCGTGGCGCAGCAGAAATGAGTCCAACTAGGAACTATGAAGTTTCAGGTTCAATCCCTGGCCTTGCTCAGTGGGTTAAGGATCTGGCGTTGCCATGAGCTGTGGCGTAGGTTGCAGATTTGGCTTGGATTTGATGTTGCTGTAGGCTGTGACATTGCTAGGTGTAGGCTATAGCTCTGATTTGACCCCTAGCCTGGGAACCAAAAAAAATTACCTGTGCTTTTTCTTGTTTGATTTTTGAATTCCATCTTTACTTTTAACTTCTTTGTTAAAGGAGGGCTTTTGCAAATAGCAGTTAACATATATACTGGTTCCATGGTATGTGTAAATATTTCAAAGAGACAGCCAACCAGGGATCTACTCTGTAATTATGAGGAACTTATTTTTTGTTTTGCTATATCATTCCTGTCTCTTTCCCTCTTTATTCCAGTATAATATTCAGGGATGGCATATTTCTTCCTATTTTAAACTTTACATTTATACTCTTTGGGTTTTGTTTCTAATTTAATATCATTTAAATTTATTATAATTTACACTATGGTAAACTTCTTTCTTTAATACAACTCCAGATGAAAGTTTGGAGCTAAAGAGATTAAGTGGCTACACATATGAGAGAAGGATTTGACCTGAGTCCCTTGTCCTTTAAATTAAAACTGCTGTAAGTTAAAAATTTCTCAAGTTACTATATATATAAGTTATACCTCCACTGTCAGATAAAGCACTTCTGTACAACTGTAGAATCCTGGGCTTTGAATTTGTATACATCCACATCCACATCAGTATAACGTGGAAGAAGAAAATTACACTTTCAGATCTTCTCTGCATTCCTTTTTTTATTTTCTTTATGGTCAATAACATGGCATGACAAATTACTCGACATAATGGTTGAAAAAAACAAAAAACTAATTTTTTAGATGAAGCCGTCTCATGAGAAGTCTATTTAAGTATCTTTTAAAAATAGTTATTTAGAACCAATAATATTTATTGTAACCTATCACAACATTGGATATTAGATATTTTTTCTAATCATTGTTTTAGGACGTATTCCATCTGTTACGTAGAATTAACATAGTTACATTGAGTGTCAAATATAAGCATTGAGTAAGAACTACAGGTACCTAGATTGGCTTATAAAATATTTAGGGCACAAAATTTTTTACTGCTATACAAGAAAATGCCTTGCTCATAGATTTTTGAACTATGTACTTAACAGTTTGACTTTTTTTTGGCTTCACCTATGGAATGTGGAAGGGCCTCAGCCAGGGATCAAACTTGCACCACCGCAGCAACCTGAGCTGCAGCAGTGACAATGCCGGATCCTTAATCTGCTGAGCCATTAGGGAACTCCTGACTTTTGTGAATTTGTAAAAGTACCCACAGTTATATCTACATGAATGACACAAAAATCACACTGTGAAGAACAATGATCTCTAGATGAAGAGATTGAAGAAGCAAAATCAGAAGTTTAATTGGTTTTATGTTTAGGGTCAATAGGTGTTAATGAGAAGGATGACATGACAACTGCATTTTAGTTGTGAATAGTTCTAATTATCTCAGTATTATTAACTGTGATTATAAAGGAGTACATATTTTAAGTGGGCCCATGTGTGAACCTGTTACTTAGTTTTTTCGGACTTTAGTTAATAAATTTTACGCAGGTAACAAATATAATTATTTTAAGTTTTTCTCTTAGAGTTAATTTTGAAAATTAAAAACTCAGTGACTGCTTCTCCTATAGGAAGCCTGCTGCTAGGTTTTCTTAAATATTCCATGATAAATGGCAGCTTTATTCAGTGAAAGCTTCAGAGTGTATTTTTTATTATAACAGATATTTTTGGCTATTTTTGTGTGTTATGTCAACACCAGTTTGAATGTAAACAAAAGTGGTATAATGTTATAGTAGATAATTGACATTAAAGTTATTATATTTCTTCAATAGAAATTGGAAGCTGATTCACTTGAAGTTAAAGCAAGCAAGGAGCAAGCTTTGCAGGATCTACAACAGCAAAGACAACTGAACACAGATTTAGAGCTTAGAGCTACAGAATTGAGTAAACAAGTTGAAGTGGAGAAAGAAACATAAGCTTAATGACTTAAGGGGGAGCATTGTAAACTAAGAATTAACATATTTTTAAGATTTCAATTTTATCATCACATCTTTAAGGATTTACTTGATTCTATAAACTGCTTATATTAACATGAATAAAAATAAATCCATATAATATGGTTAAATAGGAGGGCTTGTTACCAGTCACATTTCAGCAGACTTTGTCTTTAAATGCCAAATATTCCATTCCGACTGTGTTGACGGACTTGATCTGTGGCAAGAGCATGAAGATTTTTGACTCTCAGTAGTAAAGATGGAAGTTGGGTGCGTGGGAAAGTTACCTTTCAGAGAAATGAAATAAAACCCATCAATAATTAAGTTGTTTTACACCTTCATGGTTGCATCCTTGTTTTGGGAGGGATGACAAAATTTTTTTGTTCTCATATCTAGTACATTGGGTCCTGATACTGTGAATTTGAGGATATACAGGTGCAAATGGCATTTCTTCTCACTGATAACATCATAGTTTCCAGTGCTGACGTTTGGAGAGTACACCTGATCCTTTGTATCACCCAGTAACTTGGTTGTCACCTCTGGAAGCCAGTCATGTGTCTTTGAAGGTGACCTCTGAGTTGCTTCTTGTTCTCTTTCCCAAGGACACTTATGGGATCAGTGGTTCTTTCCACTTCTACTAAGGTTTTTTTTGTTTGTTTTTTTGTTTTTTCCCTTTATACTTTATGCGAACATTTCCTATGTTGGGTCCTGCCTTTCTAGAGTACTACCTAAGAAAGGCAAGCTAGGTAAACATATCTAGAGTTTGACTAAACCCTCAACCTTGGTTGAAAGGCTCAGCCCACATAACAGGGCACAGGGCCCACCTTTCTCAAGGGCCACTGATGCTATTCAAGCCCACCAACTTCCATCTTATATTTTCATTCCTCTGCAGTTTAATATATTTTCAAATATCTTTTGTGTTTTCTTCTTTGATCATGGTTAGTTAGAAGTATTTTGTTTACTTGTCAAATATTTGGGATTCTTGTAGATATCTTACTGTTACTGGTTTCTCATTTAATTCCACTGAGGTCAGAGAACATACTCAGACTTTTCAAACTGTTTTATTTAGGGCCCAGTATATGGCTTATCTTGGTTAATTTTCCATGGGTACACATATGTGTTGTTGGGTAAAGTATTCCATAAATATCAATTAGGTTGAGGTAGTTGATAATATTGTTCTAATCTTCCATATCCTTGCCATTTTTTCCCTTCTGGTCATTTCTATCAGTTTCTGAGAACGGAGTGTTAAGGTTTCCCAGATCATGTGTGGTTTTTTTTTTTTTCATTTTGATTTGTTTTGTTTTTTTATTACTAAGTGACTTTAAAAAAACAGCTAAGTTTTGCAGTCACTATGAAGGCCTTTATTTCTATTGCTGTCTTTGATTCACATAGTCATATGATTTTATAATAATTATTTGTGGGAAAGTTAAATAGCATAGTGAATAAATATATCAAGTCCTAATTTCAAGGTTGCTTGACATGGATTTTAATTATATTAAAATGGTAAAGTAATAATTAGTACAATGACTTTTCTGTTTAGACCTTTAAAAATCAGTGCGGTACAGGATCCTATGAATGTAGTTCACTTTTCTAGCTACTTTTTAGAAAGTAAAAGTAAGTTTCTGGGACTAAAAGTTAGAAATTTTCAAGGTATATGTGCAGCTCTGGTATTGTATTAATACCTAACTTCAATTATGTGGCTGATATAGCTTTTAATAATCTCTCTTTAACATATTGTTCAATTTATAGTAAGTACATTGATGGTAAAATACACTAGAAAGAGGATACATTCTAGAAATACTACTTTGCATCTGGTTTTATTTTCTCTTTAGAAACTTGTTGATCTTTAATATGTGCTTTTCCTTTGATATGCATATAAACATAATTGTATTCATTTTATGAAAAGAGAAGTCTTTAACTCTTACAGCAATATGTGCATTTCCTTATTCTTATAAATTTTTACTGATTTAGCTACAGAAAGCATTTTTTTAAGGGGCAAATAATAACAAATCTCTTACATAATCTGCTAGGTTCTAAGATTACAATAAATCTTTTGTCCTTCCTCTATCTGAAATGAGATATTCTTCTATTTTTTTCCTACTTACCTTATGTGTTTTGAAGTTTAAGTCGTTTCAAAGATATAATGTGTTTTATGTTTTCAAGGAAGGAGGCAAATTTCTGTATGTTCAGGGGCTAATAGGTTCTTTAGAGTACAGGGAAAACTTTTCTGGCTGTCGTAGGCTAGGTTTGCTCTATGCACAGTTTTCTTTGGGGATTAAGTCAGGGGCGTTAGATGGTCTTGACTTTACCACTAATTTATTTACTTGAGGTAAATCTTCTTTATCTGTTAAATAGTCAGAACAGATGTTCTACGGCATTTTTTTGGTTGTGTGGTTTTATTATTTTTTGACTAAATTTTTTTTGCTTTTTTTAAAAAAAAATTACAGTTAATTTATAATGTTGTACCAACTTCTGCTGTACAGAAAAGTGACCCAGTCATATACATGTATATATACATACACACACACACATATATACATATTACTTTTCTTATATTATCTTCCAAGATATAGTTCCCTGAGACTTGATATAGTTCCTGTGTTATACAATAGGACCTCATTGCTTATCCATTCTAAATGTAATAGTTTGCTTCTACTAACCTCAAACTCCCAGTCTGTCCCATTTCCCCTTGGCAACCACAAATCTGTAAGTCTGGGAGTCTGTTACTCTTTTGTAGATAGGTTCATTTTGTGCCATTTTTTTGAGGGGGGAGAGGCTGCCCATGGAGCTCCTGGGCCAGAGATCAGATTTAAGCTGCAGCTGAGACCTATGCCTCAGCTGCACCAATGCTGGATCCTTTAACCCACTGTGCTGGGCCAAGGATTGAACCTGCATCCTACCAATTCCATTGCGCCACAGTGGGAACTCCTGTGCCGTATTTCAGATTCTGCGTTTAAATGAAATAGGGTATTTGTCTTCCTCTTTTTTCTTAATTTCACTTGGTATGAGAATCTCTTGTTCCATATGTGTTGCTACAAATGGCATTACTTCATTCATTTTTATGGCTGAGTAGTATTCCATTGTATATATGTACCATATCTTCTTAATCCATTAATCTGTAGATGGACATTTAAGTTGTTTCCATGTCATGGCTATTGTGAATAGTGCTGCAGTGAACATGGGAGTGCATTTATCTTTTTGAATGAAAGTTTTGTCTCGATATATGGCCAGGAATAGGACTGCTGGGTCATATGGTAGTTCTGTATTTAGTTTTCTGAGGAATCTCCATATTATTGAACCTCCATGGTGGTTGTACCAATTTACATTCTCACCAACAGTGTAGGAAGGTGCCCTTTTCTCCACACCCTCTCCAGCCTTTGCTATTTGTAGACTTACTAATGATGGCCATTCTGACTGGTGTGAGGTGGTACTGGCTTGATACATTAAATTATTATTTTTACTTCTTAAGGATACAAAAAAGTTTAAAAAAGTAATAATTTATTTTGAATGGTAAATTAGAGGTGATAAATTATGCATTATTAAATTTTTTCTTAAATAGCATATCCAGTACAAAGTTGGATCTACAGAAGAAATCTGAAGCACTTGAAAATATTAAGCAAGTGCTTACCAAGCAAGAAGAAGGAAAAAAAAATCCTTAAACAAGAAAATAGAAAATTTAAGTCAAAATGCAAAAATGCAGCAGGAAGAATTGAATAACAAAATTCAAGCAGCAGTGACAGAACTACACAAAGTGAAGATGGAGAAAGAAACTCTAGTAACAGAGCTTTCTGGAGCAAAAGAGGAATTATCAAAAGTTTCTGATTCTTTGAAGAACTCCAGAAGTGAATTTGAAAAGGAAAGTCAGAAGGGAAAAGCTGCTATATTAGATATGGTTAGTTGTTTGTATTTACTTTTTTTTTTAAGCAGAAGTGATAATATTTAAAATGTACTGATTCTTCTGCCTAATTCATATTTGACATTTTCTTTTTTGCTTTATAGGGCCACACCCATGGCATGTGAAAATTCCCACAGGAGGGGTTGGATTGGAGCCACAGCTGCAGGCCTACAACACAGCCACAGCAATGTGGGATCTGAGCTGCATCTGTGACCTACACAACAGCTCATGGCAATGCCAGATCCTTAACCCACTGGGTGAGGCAAAGGCCAGGGATCAAACCCGTACCGTCATGGTTACTAGTTGGATTCATTTCTGCCAAGCCACAATGGAAACTCCTAAAAAAAAGATTTTCATGTTACTTTTATGTTCCTTTCTGTTTGGAGAAAACATCTATCTGTACACATTCCCTCTTAAAGTATATGTGATTATTTTTATTTATCATTTCAACACTTTCTTTTTAAGAATTTCCTTGCTTCCTTTTTTTTGAAGCATATTATTCTACGTTTAAAATAGCATAATTTGGAATTACCTGGTGGCTCAGGGAGTTAAGGATCCAGCATTGTCATTGCTGTGGCTTGGGTCATTGCCGTGGTGTGCATGGGTTTGATCCCTGGCCAGAGAACTTTTGCACACCACAGATGTGATCAAAAAAACCAAACCATATCCACAACCACATAAGTTATTTAATTTAATTAATTCTGTGACAAAAAATGTGGCTTCCAAACCAAAGTTTTCTAAAATCTTGCCCAAATACTATCTAAATTATTTATTGTGACTCTTGGTTGATGATTGAAACACTTAGCCTTTTCCTGTTCCTCCTTCCTTACTGCTATAATACTTGCCTGTTTTTATTAATGAAATGGGATTATTTTGTCCCATCTTCAATGATCAGCAATTCTGGTTTATTTCCTTCTAACGACCTTATAAGCTTGTAAACCAAAAGTCTTATTTTACTACAGATATTTTCGGCATAATATAGTTTCCATTTTTTTAGGAGAAAACCTGCAAAGATTTAAAGCATCACCTTGAAGTACAGATAGAATGCGCACATAAGGAACAGAATGAACTGAAAAACTCACTTGAAAAAGAGGAGCTAAGATTTTCTTTTTCTGTAACAAAATATGTTATAGCATAATAAGGTATTTATATTTTCAAAATATTTTCAGTGATAATTAGGTCAAAAGAAGGTTTATTTCATTTGTGTTCTACCCACTACTAAAAAGAGTTAACCTAGTTTTTGATAAGAGGCCTAAAATAAAAGTAGTTAATTAAAGATGGAAAATTGAGTAATCTAACTATAGAGTTATAATTAGATAATTTAGATTAAGGCAGACTACTATGGATAAAAAAAAGTCTTGATAGGCTTTCCATAGAAATGAAATTTTAAGGGCAATTTCATGGACATTGATATTAATATATTTGATAATGGTTGTTTAACAATGAAGAGATTTGTTGGCGTTCCTGTCATGGCTCAATGGTTAACAAACCCGACTAGTGTCTATGAGGATGCAGGTTTGATCCCTGGCCTCGCTTCGTGGGTTAAGGATCCAGCGTTGCCATGAGCTGTGGTGTAGGTTGCAGATACAGCTTGGATCTGCTGTTGCTGTAGCTGTGGTGGAGACAGGCATTTACAGCTCCGATTTGACCCCTAGCCTGGGAATCTCCATGTGCCACAAGTGCGGCCCTAAAAAGACAAAAAAAAAAAAAAAAAAAAGATTTTCTGTGGTTAATACTTCTGTTGTTCTCCATCAAAAGAAGCAAGAGTATAATATACATTAAGCGAGTATAGTAATATGTTGCTATTTTTTCTGAAGGCATACCTCCAGCAGCCAGAGTCCAGGCATGTAGCTTTCTAGAGATCTGATTTGATAAAGTAGTGAAACCTGGTCCTGACACATCTGTAGTGTTGTGTTCTGGTTGTTGCTTGAAAGAAGACACCTGTGTTTTAGATGCCAACATGTAACTGGCAAAATTATGGTGGTTTAGTGTATAAGTTCTGAATCCAGATTGTCCAGATTTATATCCTGGTTGTGCCACTTAATAGCTGTGCTGTCTTGCCTTGTCTTAGGCTGACAACTTGATCTCTCTGTGTTCCAGTTTTCTCAGTAGAAGATAAGGCTAATAAGAGAATGTTCACTATAGAATTATTTTGAGAAATAAATTGGTTAATATATTTCAAAGTGCTTAGAAAACCAGCTTAACAAAATAAATGGTCAAATGTTAGCTATTACTTTGTCATTGGTTATCATAACCAGTGGTACTTGTTAATCATTATTGTTACACTACCTGATTCCTGCTTTGCACAAAATATTTCCCTTTGTGTTGGAGATAAGCTGAAGCACTGAATTTTTTTCAAAAGTTACTCAGAATACGGTCAAATTGCTCAAATTATGTTCATAGTGAAATATGCATAAAACATGAAACATGACCTTAGCTAGAAATGTCGGAGAATGTGTAGTTCTCCTTGGCCACAGAGGAACCTCTCTTAGCTTCTATATGATGTCTAATTTTGAACAGAACTATATCCTAGTAGATTGTAAAAAGAAGGTATTAACAAAATATTCCTCAGATCTCTAAATGACAAATTGTGTGCGGTATAGTTTAGTTTCATCAAATACTAAACATATTTGCCAAAATTATTTTGGTTTTATTGCAGTTAATATGAAGCTATCCTTTCTGATGGTGGCTAACAGGCTCAGGTAGCATTTGCATATCCTTGAAAGGCAGTAGACATTTCAGCAATCTAGAGATGAATGCTGTTTTTCCCTATGTTATGATGTAAAGGAATAGTCCATTTCCAAGCTCTATCCAAATATATAAGTTAAAAAGGAAAGGAGGATTAAACAAATATTGAAGATTAATTCAGCATGCCATCTAATAGTGTATAGTGTCAGTCATGAAAGCTCTGTGAGGACAGGGATTTTTCTTTTGTGGTTTACTAGTGGATTGTTTATGGCCATCAGACCCAGTAGTTTCTACTTAGAGTAGTGCTTAGCTTGAAGTAGGGTGAATGGATAAAAGAATGCTAAACAGATTTTTATTTTCTTTTAGACTTCTCATCAGTTGAAATTGGAGTGCAATTCAATGCAGGGACAACTAATGCAGGCCCAGAAGAGTTTAAAACAAAAGGAAAAAGAAGAACAACGACTTCAGGGTAACAGAAATGAGTTAAAGCAACTGACTGAACAGAAGAAAAAGCAAATTGAAGCACTCCAAGGAGAGATTAAAAGGTAGTGATATTTGTTTTCTTTTTATGGGAAGATAGTGATATTTGTTTTCTTTTTATGGGAAGCAAAATTGTGCATTGAAAATAGTAACATGATAATTAACACTGATGAGGTGCAACAAAGAAAAATTTATACATGCTCAAATTTTTTGAAGTTAAAATACACAACTGTACTTCTATGATTGACTAAGTCTGGATTTCCATTCACTGTAATCATGTTGTTCGATAATTCTTATAACACTAATCATTTGTTTGATAGACAAAACTTTTTGTAAAATAAGATACAACAACATTGAGAAAAATGTATAAACATCTCTAGTGTATTAGAAAATTTTAAAGGAATTTAGCAATAAATTATCCTTATTAAGGGAAATAATCAAGATAAAAAATCACAATGTGAGATATATTTATATCTACTATAACGTATATAATGTAGGTTTCATATGGTTATAATTGTTTGATACTTTTAAGTTAAATCATAATGGTTTTTATTTCCAAACCTATGATAAGTTATTATTAAGCATCTGTTGTTCATTCTTAAATATGTTTTAATATTTGTCCAGACCAAGAGTTGATAAAAGTGGAATGAACTTAGTGTTTGAACAAAATGAGGTTTTCCTCATGGTTGTTCTATGTTAATTCATGCAGGGAGAAGGGAGATATAAAATCCTTAATATGTAGAACCAAATACTTCATAGCATTAAGAGCTGGCTTGTCATATTACTAGAGGAAAAAAAATAACCCCACAAATACATTCTTTTATGTGGACCTCTGTTTTACAACCATTATTATGGCTGCTTTACAAAAGAGTAATTTTCTAATGACCCTTTATTCTTTTTTTGTGTGTTATCATATGTAATCAGAAGTCAGGATATAATTATCACAATATGTATTTTGGTTTATGATTTGATATCTTGAGTTCATTTGTTTTTTCAAAATCCATTAGCCTCAAGAGTTCCCATTGTGGCTCAGGGGTTAAAGAATCTGACTAGGAACCATGAGGTTTCAAGTTCGATCCCTGGCCTTGCTCAGTGGGTTAAGGATCTGGCAGTTGTGGTGAGCTATGGTGTAGGTTGTAGACGAGGCTCAGATCTGGCATGGCTGTGGCTGTGGCATAGGCTGGCAGTTGCAGCTCCAATTAGACCCCTAGTCTGGGAACCTCAATATGCCTTGGGTGCAGTGCTAGAAAAAGACAAAAACAAACAAACCAAAGAAATCCATTAGTCTCATATTAAAGTATTCCTTAGATCATTTTTATAGCACCTGATTTAATAAGTAAAAAGTCTTAACAACTATTAGCACATTTTCTTTTTTTTAAATTACTAGCTACAACAAGATTTCTTCCAGATTTATGGTTAATGTATATTTCTTCTACTTTGCATGGCTTTACTAGATACCACCTTAAGAATTATGAGATTTAGAGGAAGTGTTGTTATCAGTAGTTGTCTTACATGGGTCTGTTAAAACAAATATACCATAGACTAGGTGGCTTAAAACAATAAGCATTGATTTCTCAGAGTTCTGGAGACTGGGAAACTTAGAATAAAGGTACTTGGCATAGCTAGTGTCTGATGAGGGTCCACTCTGGCTTGTAGACAGCTGTATCCTGATATGACTGAGAACAGTTATCTCATTCCTTCTTAGAAGGGCACTAATCCCATTCACAAGGATTCCACCCCCATCATCTAATGATCTCCCAAAGATCCACTTCTACATACCATTACATTGGGGATCTAGGCTTAAACGTGCATTTTGGAGACATTCATTCACAGTAAGTAGTTCACTTATGCTAGTGCATGGATGCCAGAAAAAGGGACACAATTTTTAACCCTGAGGGAGTGCTGGGTGGATATCCAGTCTCTAAATTAGTTTTGGAATTTGGAGTAACTAGAGAATCATTGAGAGGCAAGAGTAGTTTGGCTTTATTGAGGAGCAGCATAATATCCTGGAAAGAAGGTAAATTTTAGAGTCAGGCAGATCTGAATTTAAATTTCATGTTATACGTATTATTAGGTTTATGGTCACAGGGAAGTGATTCATCTTTCTGAATTAATATAATGGGGTCATAGAGTTGTTGTCTACTCTGCCAGTGTCATGTTGCAAACAAAATAGTTGTGGGATAGTATATGGAAGTAGGCAAGCTGTGATCCAAGACTGTCAGTGCGCACGGCAAACCACACAGTGATGGTCTGTGGAAACTTATTAGTGGGCCACAGGGAAATAGGAAAAACAGGGATAAAGTTTAGGGTATAGATGTGTATGTGTACATACACTATATATAAGACACACATGCATATACTTCCTTTTTTTTAATGTGATTGTTTGGGAACCACTGAACAAGGATCCAGCACGGCTGTAAGTTATCGGTTCCTACAGCAACTTTATTTGAAACCTAATGTGGGAATACAGATTGAATAGGATATGGCCCCTATTCTTAAGTAGCTTATAATTTAATGAGGAAGCTGGTATGTAAGGACAAAGAAAATTGTAATAAAAAAGAGAAAAAAATAGAGCTCAGTAGAAGTTTTGGCTGGCTTTTTAGAGGAGCTGGCATTTCAACTGGATCTTTAAAGATGATTATAATTTTGAAAAGTTAAAAAAAGGAAGAAGGAGTTCCCATTGTGGCTAAGTGGTAACGCACCTGACCAGTACCCATGAGAATTCGGGTTTGATCCCTGGCCCTGCTCAGTGGGTTAAGGATCCAGCATTGCCAGAAGCTGTGGCACAGATGCGGCTTGAATCTGGTGTTGCCATGCCTGTGGTGTAGGCTGGCAGCCTCAGCTCCGAATTGTCCCCTAGCCTGGGAACTTCTATATGCCATGGGTTCTGCCCTAAATAAATGAAGAAAGCAGATATTTCAAGGAGGAAGCAATACTAGCAAAGTTTTTGAAACTTAAAAAGATGTCATTATAGGAGGTTCGCTATTGGAATACATGGTAAGTGGAGAAGTGAGGGGAGATAAGGCTACAGAATTGGGTGAAGTAAGATCAGAGTAGATGGATAACTGTTTCTACATTAAATACTTGATATTGGAAGGTTAAAGGTTTTTAAGAAGGGGGAAATGTGATCATACCTGTTTTAGTACAAAAACTGATCACTGTGTGAAGGGTAAATTGCAAATGACGGACCCTCCTGTATTCTCCTTTGGAATGTTGGATTTAATTCCATTAAAATAATTATCAAACTGTTACATTGACCTGTTGTTTTTTTTAACCTACCCACTAATAAATTTGAATTTCCAAAATCAGAGAACTGTGTTTTCTAACAAATAAGCTATCAGTGATTTAAAAAGAATGAATGGATGAATCAATGAATGAGCCTGTCATTTGGAGTTGATAAAATGAAGGTCCAAATATAAGCCCCAGAGGGCAATGATGATCATTGTTAAGACTTTGTAGAGTACTTTGGTGAATAAAGAGAAAGAAATCTGGATTTGTGGGGGGTGATGTTAAAGTAGTAGTCTACCAAAAAAAAAAATGCAGTATAGTCTTCAACATGAAAAATAATGTCATAATGAAGAATCATTGGAGGGGATATGGGGTATTATCTGATAATGTATGGGTGATCAATGCCCTTCCCCCCCTTAGGCATCCCCTTCCCCACCATCTCCCAGCAATCTGCTTCCTAACTCAGTTGCACCTATCTCTTTTTATTTATTTTTTTTGGCTGCACCCATGGCACTCAGACGTTGCTGGGCCAGGCACTGAATCTGAGCTGCAGCTGCAGCCTATGCCACAGCTGTAGCCATGCGAGATTGCTTCACCCACAGCACCACAGTGGGACTCCTCTATCTCCTTTTCTTATTTCCCAACTTCCATAATCTTTGTCCAGGTTTTGTCTTATATGGACTATTATAAGATCCTCTTAGTGGAGTTTTGGGCTCTATTTGTCCACTTCCCATCTATTTGTCATTCACTCATTCAAGAAATATTACTAGGTATGTATTTTATGCCATGGGCACATTTCTGGGTGTTGGAGATGTGGCTGTGAGCATACAAGTAACCTGTTCTCATGGATTTACACCTTCTTGAGGGGGGAAGAGGCTTCACAAAAGACAGTGATGGATTTAGCCCTGCTAAAAGGCTGGGTGATCAAAGAAGCTTCTCTGAAGAGGTTTGAGCTGGTACATGAAATACACGAGCCATACATACAGTGCTCAGGAGAACAAGTACAGAGATCTTTGGCTACAGCAAGCATGGTAGTTTCTAAAAACAAGTATAGTAGGAGAGAGGAAGAGTAATATGAGCTGAGCTCAGCGAAGCAGACAAAGCATAAACATGCAAACTTGTAGATTATAACAGAATGATATATTTTATTTGAAGGACAATTAGAATCAATTAGGAAATTTTGAGCAGAAAATGATGGGATATGACTGAAGGGAGATAAAGGAGCAAGCAAGGAGGGCACTGAAAAACTATTGCAGTAGTCCAGAAAGTCCATGATGATGGCATGAACTAAAGTGTTACAAGTGAATGATTTGGAAGTGTCTTTTGGAAGTTAAATCATCAGGGCTTGCTGATAGATTGGATGGTGAGAGATGCTGGAAAGAAGAGTCAGGAATAACTCTAGGTTTCTGGCTTGTGAAGGTGGATGGATGGCCATATTTATTGGGGGAAATAGTAGCTTTTTGAGGAGGAGGATTGTTGTCAGGAGTCAAGAATTCTGCTTGAGGTAGATATCTATCAGTCAGTCAAGGGAAGATGTCTGGGAAGTCCTTTGATATAATGAGCTCAAAGTTCAGGCAGAGGTTGGAGCTAGAGACTTAAATTCAGAAGTCAACTGTAAATAAAGTACTTAAAGCTATGAGTCTAGTTAGGATATTCTAAAGAGAGACTGTTTATAGAATAAAAGCAGCCTAGGGATGGAACCCTGGGGTCTTGTACTACAGAGCGATCAAAGGCAGTAGTAAGAGATTTTAGGAAGGAAGAATAACCAGTGAGGTAATAGGTTAACCTAAAACACAAGATGTTTTGGAAACCAGGTTCAAGAAATGTTTCTAGCAGGGACCATCATCAGCTATTTTAAGGACTGCTGGAATGTTCAGTAAGATGTGGACAAGAACATGAATATTGGATTGTGGAACAAAAAGGTTGCTGATAAATTCAACAGCAGGTTCATGGAAGTAGTAAGTTTATTTTAAAAGCCAAGTGCTTCTTCTCATACTATACATACATATCTTCTAATTACATCATAATTTGTGCACATCTCTTGAATCTTCTTAAAGACTGAAAACAAGTTTAGAGGAGTTGGACCTTTGCAGGATTTTCATTTCTTTTTCTGCCTTGATGTTAATGAACATGCCCTTAGAAATTTCTTGGGTCATTCTTGAATTTTAGGGAGCAGAAACAATACACTTGAGCTCAGTAATGGCTTTGAAATTCTTTCATGCAGAAAATTCCTCTAGTTCAACCTTAACTTTCAGCATCTTCTAAAGCATGCATAGCACTCTATCTTCCATCAGAAAGTAGTTGTTACTCTCAGTCTCCTGAGACCTTGGTACTTGACACTTACCAGTGAAAATATTTTTTTCTTTACTTAATTCTTTTTTTAATTGGGACTTGTCAGATTTTGTAATTCTTTAATTTTGTATTTCTAAGTAAGATACTCTTTATTACAGTAGAATTTTAAGACATAACTTTAGTTTGTTCTCAGGAATCTTAGTTATTGGATTTCATTCTGTATTTGTAACTGGATTTTTGTATGCATACTGTTTTAAATAACTTGTATGTTTCAGATAGAACTTGAGAATAAACTACAGCAGCAGTCAACACAAGCAGCACAGGAACTTGCAGCAGAGAAAGAGAAAATATCAGTGTTACAAAATGCCTATGAAAAAAATCAGGAAAATCTAAAGCAGCTTCAGTCTGATTTCTATGGGAAGGAATCTGAACTTCTTGCCACAAGCAAGATCTCAAGGTATCATAAAAACTCACTATGTTATTGATAAATATTAAATGATTGATCTGAACCCAGATGGGCAGGGAATGTTAGTATTTGTGGAATATCATACTTGTTTTCTTTTGAATTATTTTTGGAGAAATATGCTTTTTAAAAAATAAGTTGTGGGAATTCGTGTCGTGGCTCAGTGGTAACAAACCCAACTAGTATCCATGAAGGTGAGGTTTTGATCCCTGGCCTTTCTTAGTGGGTTAAGGTTCCAGTGTTGCCATGAGCTGTGGTGTAGGTCGCAGATGCAGCTTGGGTCCCGTGTTGCTGTGGTGTAGGCTGGCAACTGTAGCCCTGATTTGTCCCTTAGTCTGTGAACTTCCATATCCATGGGTGCAGCCCTAAAAAGGCAAGGAAGAAAAGGAAGGAAGAAAGGAAAAGAGAAAAGAAAAAGAATTCTACTGCAGTGCCTTGGGGAGGCATGGGTTTGATCCCTGGCCTGGAGCAGGGGGTTCAAGGACAGCTGCCACTCAGATTCAATCCCTGGCTTGGGACCTTCCATATGCCATGGGTGTGGCCATTTAAAAACAACCACAAAACCCCATACAAATGTATCTTTTAATAGTGAAATAATTTGGAAATATGTTAACTGTCGTATTAGCTTATCAAAGGACTTTGCTGCCTATGTAAAAACAATAACTTATAAAGGACTGCTGTTAGAAAATCCAAGGAGTTTTCAATGTAAACCACTTGTGAAAATGGAAGCAATTTTATTGTTGCTTCTCAAGAAAGACTGACTTTAATTTTATGGATTTGTTAACTTCCCAAGACTATTGGAATGCATAATGGTTAAAATCGGGAGATTATAACTCAAAGTAAATTTAACCTTAATTATCTAAACATATCTGGATACCTTGTCCTTGGCAATACTACTTGATTAGATAAAGTATCATTAAAATGAATGATATACAAAAAAGGTAAATAATTTTTATGTAGCATTAAGTTAACAGTTCTCTACAGGAGATGGAACATTTCTATTCTCTCAAAGAAGACTTAGCCAGTCCTCTTTTTTGTCGTGGTGAAATATTATGCTTTTTGATCCTTTAATGTGTATGGTTTTTTGTTTGTTTGTTTCTTTGTATAAAGTGCCTTATTGACAAATTTTGTCAAATCACAGAATATTTATAATATACATAAATATACTATGTTTTATTCATAAGCTGTTTTAGGGAAGGCTTTATGAAGGAGGTAGGACTTGACCAGGTCCTGAAGGATCTAAGAATTTGAATACCCAGAGTCCTGAGAGAGATCCGTTCACTCAGGGGCACATTTGAGAAAAGGTGCTGCAGCAGGAACCAGCAAAGCTGGGAGTCAACATAATTGTCTTGCCAGAGTGATGGTTGGTGTCTGGAAGTTTAAAAGGTTGGGTTCAAATTGTGAAGTATCTTAGATGCCTAGCAGGGATGACTGGAGTTTATATTTGGGGGAGAGGAGAAGAGTCATCTAAGCAGAGGAATAAAATGAAAAAAAAAATTTGTAGGCAACTTAACCTGGAAGTTGTTTAAAGACAGCTTAGTTTGGACCTGAGGTAAATTAGTGCCATGGAGATTAAAGAGGCTGTCTCCCTTCCTCCTCCATAAACTCCAGCAGTCTAGGTGTGAATTGATTATGACTGGGGTTAAAAAGGTTGGAACAGAAGAGATTAATGGGAGAGAGACAATGAAACAAAAAGGATGAATAACATATAGGTAGAGAGGAGGTGAAGGAATTGTTGGTGACTAATGATCTGACAAAGAAACAGGAGATTGGGTAAAAGAATTTTCATAGGGCCAACAATAGATATTTTATATATATCAAGTTCAAAATCAACAAGTTGTTTTAAGGAAAAAAATAGCACCTCGACATTTAGAAAGCATCTTACTTGCTGTATTCTCTAAGTAGCTTTAAATTACTATTTTTTTTCCCTTTAGAACACTATTGAAAGTTGGGGAGGGTTGGTGGAAGAGTTTGGACTTTATCCTAAAAGAAGGAGGATTTGCAAGGATTTGTATTTTATTTAGGCCAATAACTGGCAGCAGGATAAGGATGGATTGTAGGGGAACCTGGGTGAATGTGGGGATGAGACAGAGGAGACTGTGCCATAGTCCAAGTGAAGATGATGGTGGCTTGAGCTGGTAGGAGGAAGGATGGGAAATGCAGATGAACTGGAAGGACTATTTGGTGACAGAGAAGATGATATCTAAAGACTGACTGTAAAAGATCTACAGAAATCACACTTTTTCTTCATATGTATGTTATTTACGCATGAGAATAACAACAAGTCTTAGATCTTTTAAATCAGTATTTTTTCATTAAGCCAACTATTTTTGTCTAAAATGCTATGTCTTGTTCTAATTTTATACCTGAAAGAATGCAAATGTAAATATGGGAAGAAGAGAAAGACAGAGGGCTAAGGCTGCCATGGAGTTTTACAACTGCTGAGAGGCCATGAATAGATCTTTCTTCCAAAGCTTCCTTCTGCCTGTGAGACTGAAGCCCTGCTTGGCTGGTGACAGGCCTAATGTTTGCACAATAACAGAACTGTGACTGGATCTCAGCTCTTCTGATTCATGATTCTTTTACCATCATTTCACTAAATTTTTTTTTAATAGAAGTATTGACATTTAATTCCTTCCAAAGTGAGAAGTTATCTGAACTACTTAATAAAAGGAATTCCTAGGAACATTCAAATCAAATTTATAGGTCAGAATAAAGGATGGTTATTGGCCATTCTTTTGCTTCCGTGATTTTTTCAATTTTATGATTCTTATTTTTTCCATTATAGTTGGTTTAGTGTTCTGTCAATTTCTCCCACACAGCATCGTATTTGTTAAATAATCTTGTGTACAAGAGAGAAAAGGAAGAAGTTCAGAACCATGTAACATGACACCCAAGTCAGGGGTGCCATCTGTGGGCATGTGGTGTATCTAGACACCAGTGAAATGCAAGTCCGGCTGGCTTGATCTATGCCTTTAGCCCCATCTGCTGGATTATTAATGAAATACTAAAGTTTGTGACTGGGTATTCCAAATTGGCCATGCTGTAGGTTATTCTTTCTTGTCAAGAAAGTTCATAGAAATGGAATTTAACTATAGATTTTGTACCGTGAATGAAGTGAGAATTCTAGGATAGTAAGTTTAAAATTAAATATAAACCTTGTTAGCCTAATACTATTCCTTATATCATTTCATCAGATATCAAGAATAAGTAACAACTAAAATTTCTAAAATTTTATTTTGAAAAAAGAAAAATTTTTGGACCAAAAAAAGCTACCACAGAATAATGCAGAAATTCCTTTGTGGCTACACTACTATGTGTTTAGGGTATTCCAGGATCAGGTTTGGTATTTGTTCTACTCAGGAATTTGCTTATTCTGGTGGGAGTCAGTGGGTTAAAGTAGCCCCAGTAAAACCACTAAATGAGAGAAGGAGTTCTCCAACGTAAAAAGATCCTGAGCAGATGAAAATATCCTGGCCTGCAGCCAGGAAAAGGAATATATAGCAGTGTATTGCTGAATGACACAAATGAATATTTAGAGGCAAAGTCGAAGAGTATGTCTTGGCATCTTCAGAAAATAGTAGCACAGATTTTGAGCTTGATTTTAAAAGATTTAGTCATTAGGTTTTTGTGAGAGTTTACAATGTTATAGGCAGCTATTTAAACCACAGGCATTTTGGAGTTTGTATATTATCTTGCTCAAGGGCATAACATACTATCTTTTTAGAGTGTACTGCTTTCTACTGTGCATATGTTAACTGTTATGTTTCTATAGAAATTTACTAAACAATGACATATAATAATCTGGGGAAATTTTTTTATAAGTCTGTGAAAGAGACGCTTTCTCTAGCATAGGAGGGCTTGATTTCAAACAGGAATCAAATTGGAAACCAAAATAAACTGATTCGAGAACTGAAGACTGCCAGGACTTCTTTGGAGCAAGATTCAGCCAAGAAAGAAGAGCAGTTGAAGGAGCAGTAGAAACCACTACAAGATGTTCAGAAAGAAAAGGTATTTTATTTTCTAACTAAATCTAGAATCTTCAGAGTTACAATGGCCATAGAGATCATCTAGTCAAACCTCTTAACCAGTAAAGGCATCACCTTATATTCAACAGCTAAGATGGGCATCAAGGTTATAAATAAGAGACTCTTGGTGACTGTAATTCTAATCCTAGGAGGTTATTCTTTACAGCTTCCTTGCCATTTCTTATTGCTCTTTTTAGTTATACAAAGGAGTCTGTTTTTTTATATCATAGACCCTTGGTTATTCAAAAAAAGATACTATAGCTCCTCAATTATTTCTCATATAACATGTTATCCTCTGGATATAGAAATCAGGTATGAAAGGTCTAGGAATAATTGAGTGTGTTAAGAATTCTTAATATTAATAACCAGCTTTTTTCTAAGAGGAAGTGTGGGTTTATTTTATATAAATGATGCTAAGTTATAAAGTTGAAAGTACTGGTTATATGACCAGTACACATAATGATCAGTTATATTTCTATATAAAAGATAAATGCAGATTCTAAGAAACATTTGATTTTTGGTTTCATAACTGAGATCATGTATTTCCATCAGTGGATAGAATATTCTTAAGTGTACAATTTATGAAGGTATTTGTGTGTGTGTGTGTGTGTGTGTGTGTGTGTGTGCGCACTTGTATGTATATCTGTTAATTGTGCAGTTCCTGGAAATTATCTTCAACTAAAAACTAGGGGGATGTTTTTGTGGGGATGGGACCGGTGAAGCTGGAATGAAATTTATGACTTATGCCACAAGTTTAGAAAATTCTGACAGAACTATAGTTTACAGGCCTTTAGTTACAAGGGCATGAGATCATGCAGCTCTTGCTTTAGTTTTGGTTCTACTTCTAATAGATTATTGAACTTTTCTAAGCCTTTGTCCCTTTACCTATAAAATGAGGATTAAAAGGAGCTATGTGGTATAGAGATTAGATTAGACATATAGTTCTCCTCTTTAGGTGCCTTATGTAAAGATAGTGAGAGTAATAATATTAATAAGCATAAGAAGGTGTTTTAGCTCAAGTTTGGCCAGACACTATTTACTTTATAGTATTAACTATTTAGTCCTTATAACATTATTATTGTTCATATTGTATAAACAAGGACACAGGAACAAGAGAAGGTAGGTAATTTGCTCAAGTTAACTTAGGTTAAAGGGGCAGAGACAGTCATAAACAGTAGCAGTCATTTTTGTTAATTTTCAGTTAAGTAGTTAAAATTATTTTTTTAATAAGTTATTTTTCTATAGTCACTGAAAAAGAACTAGTAAATGAAAAATCTAAATTGGCAGAGATTGAGGAAATTAAATGTGGACAAGAAAAATAAATTGCTAAATTGAGTGAAGAACCTAAGTCTCACAAGCAAGAAAGCATAAAGATATGTGAAGATAATCATTGTTTTTCCTCTGTATTTTTTAGTGCTTGTTAAAAAAAAGTGTATATATATACACACACACACATTTATTTATTAAGAACATACTTTGTGGGAGTCCCCACCATAGCCCAGTGGGTTAGGAATCAACCTGCAATGGCTCGGGTTGCTGCAGAGGTGTCAGGTTTGATTCCAAGAGCAGTGGGAATTGCCTTGGCTTAGGTCACAACTGCAGCTCAGATTCAATCCCTGGCCTGGGAACTTCCATATGATGTGGGTGCAGCCATAAAAAGAAAAAAAAAACATACTTTATGCCAGGAACCATTGTTTTGTTATTTTTGACAAATATTCTTGCTCTCAGTGCTTTTGTGTTGCAGAATATCTATACATATATTGAAACTGTTACTTCTGTTTTCAGATGACTAAATAATGAGAAGTAACCCTAAAAATTTAGATTTTATTGAGATGCTAATCAAGAAAGCTATCAATTAAAAGAATTATGTGCGTTCCCATCATTGCTCAGTGGTTAACAAATCCAACTAGGAACCACGAGTTTGTGGGTTCAATCCCTGGCCTCGATCCGTCATTGCCGTGAGCTGTGGTGTAGGTCACAGATGTGGCTCAGATCCTGTGTTGCTGTGGCTGTGGTGCAGGTGGGTGGCTACAGCTCTGATTAGACCCCTGGCCTGGGAACCTCCATATGCTGCAGGAGTGGCCTTAGAAAAGGCAAAAAGACAAAAAATAAAAGAGTTATAGATAGCAAACTTCAAAATATCTAAGTTTAGAATTAAGATTTTAAGAGATTCTGTTTTTATAATTGTTTTTCTTCCTAAAATACTTAAATCTCTTTTTTTTTTTGTTTGGGGCAAGGAGTAGCAAATTTGTTAGGACTGAGAAGATTGTGTAGTAGTGCCCCAAAGAACCATTTCACTGAAGGTGGAATTTAGGTGGTATATATACACAATGGAATACTACTCAGCCATAAAAACGAACGACATAATGCCATTGGCAGCAACATGGATGGAACTAGAGAATCTCATCCTGAGTGAAGTGAGCCAGAAATACAAAGACAAATACCATATGACATCACTTATAACTGGAATCGAATATCCAGCACAAATGAACATCTCCTCAGAAAAGAAAATCATGGACTTGGAGAAGGGACTTGTGGCTGCCTGATGGGAGGGGGACGGAGTGGAAGGGATCGGGAGCTTGGGCTTATCAGACACAACTTAGAACAGATTTACAAGGAGATCCTGCTGAATAGCATTGAGAACTTTGTCTAGATACTCATGTTGCCACAGAAGAAAGGGTGGGGAAAAATGTAATTGTAATGTATACATGTAAGGATAACTTGATCCCCTTGCTGTACAGTGGGAAAAAAAGCAGATGAAAAAGGAAGAAGTTGAACTGAGGAAAGAATTTATGGAGAAGGGAGCTAAACTGGTCAGTAAGTTAATGGTGGGAGGTGTGTTTTTTTATTTTTTTTTTTAAGGTACAGTTCATTCCTAATCATGTGCCAATTGCTGCTGTACAGCAAAGTGACCCAGTCATCCATATATACACATTCCTCTTCCTGTAGTATCATCCATCATGTTCTATCCCAAGATTAGATATAGTTCCCTTTGCTGTACAGTACAATGGGAGGTTTTGTAATTGATTTTGTAAATTAATTCAGTGAGAGAGGATTTTTCTACTTAAAAGTTATAATTCAAGTGCTCAACTGACACTTTACTGTTCAATTTAAGACTGATCTGATTGACTTAAATAGCTGACATGTGATAGGAAATATAATTTTTGGCTTATGTAAGTGAAAGTTCAGTAGAACATAATTAAAAAAAAAACAAAACCTTTTAGTGCCAGTAAAACAAACTAACCTCTAACTATGTAGTCTGCGGTAGATGGCATGAACGTTAGTTATATTGAACTCATTTTTTTGGTCACAGTGAATGCTGATAAGGGGAAGTGGAGATTTCAGTTGGGAATTGTGATGACCAATTGTGTGACCAAAAGTCTACTTTCCCCTCCCTAACTTGCGTGTGCCAAATGGGAAGCATCTGGCTTTCCTCTAGTGAATGAGGTCCAAATAGCCCCAGATAACTTGACTGTGGAATGTTTTCATTGAATTGCAATTTCAGGTTCACACAGTGATTTGAAGTATTGTGTTTTTGGCATGTTGATGGAGACCAAGGGATGCATGTGTAATTTAAGACATAAGAAAAGTCGAGCTTTATCTCCAGGGCACCTTGCTATCCCTGATTACGGTTATTCTTCTGCTGTAGTGGAAAAAAGGAAAATCTTAAATTGATTTACTTCAGCTTGATTTTATAAGAAACCTGCTGAACATCATTTCAGCATTGTGGCCTTTAAGCCAGTTCAAAATACACAGATATTTGTGGAATCCATTCTACTAGTGTCTTCTTTCCCAAAGAAGTAGTAGTAGTTATGCAGCTGGTATTTTAAATTCGACAAATTTATTTTTTTTTACTTTATTTTTGTAATAGATTTTTTTTACTCACCGTTTTTCCTATTCTCAGCATTCTGAAAGAAAAGAAAAAGAAGTAGCAGTGCAGAAGCATGAGGAAAACTAGGCTAAACATACCATGCAGATAGCTGCATTAAATGAAAACCTGGGCACTGTAAAGAAGGAGTGGCAGTCCAGTCAGCAGTGAGTCAGTGAGCTCAAGAAGCAGATGGGGGAGTTCCCGTCGTGGCTCAGTGGTTAACGAATCTGACTAGGAACCATGAGGTTGTGGGTTCGATCCCTGGCCTTGCTCAGTGGGTTAAGCATCCGGCGTTGCCATGAGCTGTGGTGTAGGCCGCAAATGCAGCTGGGATCCCCCGTTGCTGTGGCTTTGGCCCTCCATATGCTGCGAGGTGTGGCTCTAGAAAAGAAAAAAAAAAAAAAAAAAAAAAGCAGGTGGATGACTTACAGGGAAAAATCATGGTATTGGAAGCAACAGTTCAGAATAATCATGATGAAAGAAGGGCACTACCAGAAAGGTGACTGATGTCTAATAAAAATAATTTATTTCCATTCTAAGTGATAAAGACTTACATATTGCACATTGAAAAAAACTGAAGTCTTGAGAATAGTGCTCCAACAGGTATTTAAGTAGCCATTTAGAAACTACTCATTACAACAGATGGTTGAAATTCATGTATTATGCTTCAGACTGCTAAAGTAGTTCATTATCTGTGTTGGGGGGTCTTTAATTATTTTTTAATGTTTTTGTGATTTGTTCTAGGTGTCTTAAAGGAGAAGGTAAAATAGAAAAGCTTCAAACCAAAGTACTAGAGTTGCAAAGAAAGCTGGATAATAAAACTGCAGCAGTGCAGGAGCTGGGCAAAGAGAATCAGTCCCTTCAGGTAAGTCGCCTGGTGATGTGCAGCAGTTTTTTAGTCTAGAATTTACCTCTTAGTAAAAAGCATATTTTGAACATTAAAAAATCTCATATATACATACTTTTAAATGGCTGCTGTCTGTGTAATAATATTGTAGGTGTTATGGGTAATTAAATACAAGATTTAAAGACTTCAGGGATTCCAAGGATTATAGAGACATGTCATTCATGAATTGTCAGTATTAGGAGAAGTCAAGAACACAAAGGCATGAATGAGTTGCTGTGTGTTAAAGAAGTGATCTGAATATATATGCTTGGAGTCTCAAGGAAGGATTGCTCCCTAGGGTTAGAATAAATGGGAAATTACCAAAGGTTAGAAATTTCCAGTGCTTTTGAGAGATAAAATTTGCTTTGCTTTATTGTCATTCAGACTTAAGATTGTAGCACTTTTTGATAATGGAAGATGACCAAATTATTTCTGATTTTCAAAATGTTATCCATTTGAAAACTTGGGCACCAATCATTCTTAAAAGTGTGGAATATTATAATGTGCTGAAACTTTTTAAAATAGATCAGACCTACACAAACACTGAATAGAAAGTGGGCTAACGACAATGAAGTACAGAGCTGCAGCACCTGTGGGAAAGGCTTTTCAGTCACAGTGAGATGGGATTTTATTCCACAGTTGACTGTTTTAACCATCAGAATTGTCCTGCATTTGATAGACTTTAAAAGTTTTGCCATTTATTAACTTTAACTTATAACTACGTAGAACAATTAAATTTATGCAGTCTAGTTTCTGATTAGCATATATTTTAACTTTAAATTCATTTGTTGCCTTCCTACTGATTCACTTTCTAGAATAATCATTTTCTGAACCACAGCATCATTATTAAACTCATACATTTTATCATCATTGAGTTATTTTAAAGGAAGAAAAAGCAGAGATTAAAAAAATCATTTTAAATAATACCATCATGTGATGTTTCAAATTTATATTCTGATTGTAGAAATGATGCCTGAAATATTTGGCAAGTAGAAATAGTTTTTCACCTGATAGGACTGTTTTATTAACACTTTAAAAATGCCTCGCATGGTTTTTTGAAAATTCTAAGATCAATCTCATATTGAAATTTTTAGTGTAGTATATAACTAGTAAGCATTCAAATTAATCAAAGGATTAAATCAGCATTGAGATTTGTTATTAAATAAACCTTGAAATAGTATACTTTCAAAGTGCAGTTGGCCTATTCTTGTAGTCTCATAATTTTGATATAGTTGTTATGCTTGAAAATGTTTATTTTTTTGTTGTTGTTTACAGCATCACTGCAGACAATGTGGAAATATCTTCTGTGCTGAGTGTTCAGCCAAAAATGCCTTAACTCCTTCTTCTAAGAAGCCTGTTTGTATCTTTGATGCATGTTTCAGTGACTTCCAAGGATAATGGGTTGTCACAACTTCAGAGTAATAATACACTAACATTCAATTTTTAATAAATGCACTTCATAGAGGTCTTGGACTACTACTATTTGATTTGGACAGTGGTTGCAATACTAAACCAAATTAGAATTCATATCTTTTGGAATGTTATCAAGTAAAACTCTTCTATTTTTGTGAGACTTGGGCTCATCTTTCATTACGTTTTTCTGTTTCACCCTGGAACAGCTTACACGCCAAGTTTAGAATTAGCCAATGAAATATAAATAAACTTTGGATGGAAAATAGGAATGTATTTTTTAATTATAATTTCATTGTTCACAAATGACACAACTACATTTCCATAGCTTACTTCTCCCAAATTTACAGAAAGGTACGTGAGTACTGTTACCATATAATATGTGCCGCACAATGACACATATTTTCTTTGTGAAGTTTGGCATAGAACTATAAAGCTTTCTTTTTTCTTATATAATCTGTATGCTGCCTTATTTGAGTGACTGCTCTCTGATTGCGTTTTCCTCAGTCCTAGTTCTTTCTCTTCTTCTTTTTTTTTTCTCTTCTTTTTTCTTCCCTTTCCTTCCTTTCTTTTTGGTTTAGAGAAGCTCTTTCAAAATTTCCTTTAACCTGGGTTTTGTGTTGCTGTATTCTTTAAGTTTTCGTTTGTTGGGAAAAATTTTTATTTCCCCTTCTATTTTAAATGATATTCTTGCTGGATAGAGTATTCTAGATTGCATATTTTTTCCTTTTAGCACTTTAAATATCTCTTGCCATTCCCTCCTGGCCTGTAGTGTTTCTGTAGAGATATCAGCTGATATTCTTATGGGGGTTCCCTTGTGGGTAACATTCTGTTTTTCTCTTGCTGCCTTTAGGATCCTCTCTTTATCACTAACTTTTGCCATCTTTATTATGATGTGTGTTGGTGTGGGTCTGTTTGGGTTCAGTTTGTTTGGGGCCCTCTGTGCTTCTTGTATCTTGGACCCAGTATCCTTTAGATTTGGGAAGTTTCCATCGATAATTTCTTCAAATATATTTTCCATCCCCTTATCTTTTTCTACTCCTTCTGGAATTCCTATTATGCGTAGATTGGCCAGCTTTCTATTATCCCATAGGTCTCTTATATTGCTTTCCAGTTTTTTGATTCGGTTTTCTGTCTGCTGACCAGATTGAGTGATTTCCATTATTCTATCTTCCATATCACTGATTTGTTCTTCTGCATTATTCATTCTGGTTTTTACTGCCATTAGTTCAGTTTGCGTCTCTGCAAATGAATGTTCTAGTTTCTCTTGGCTCCTCCTTATATTTTCTAGTTCCTTTCTGAGGGTATCTGCGTTACTGTTCATATCTTCTCTTAATTCCTTCAGTATTTTCCCTATTTCACTTTTGAACTCCAGGTCTGTCAGTCTGCAGAGATCTGTTTCATTGTTGACTGTTTGAGGTGAGTTCTCCTGTTGGTTTGACTGGGGGTGGTTTCTCAGCTTCTTCATCTTGCTTGTTGTTTTCTTTTTCCTGGTGGAGTTGTACCCTCAGTGGCCGGGCAGTGTTTGCCTTGTCACTGCCGTGGAATATTTTCTGAGGGCTGGTGATGGTATGCAGCTGATCCTCTAGAGCTTCCACCCCCTGGGGCCTTGGGCGGGTAGCAGGGCCGCTGGAAATCCAAGAGGCTCCTCCCCAGGGCAGCCCGACTCCGAAAAACCATCTGAGAATTAGGCAGACTTATTCACAGCCTGGCTAGGCTTGTTCTAGCTTTTCTGGGCTGCAGGCCTTTTCTCGGGGGCTGGTGGTGATTGGTGCTGCTCTGCGGAAGTGTAGCCCCTCCAAAGGGCAAGCAGGCCTGTGCAGGGACAGCCCCTGTGGTGGTAGGCTTCAGGCAATTGTTGAGGCCAGCCCTCCTGGATGGCAGGTAGCCCCAGGTCCAGCGAGAGCATAGGGGATGGTGGGGGTGGGGGGGAAGCACTGGGAAGCGCAGCTTTCTGCTAGCTAGTGGGCCTGTAAGCTTGCTGTGGTGTGGGGGGTATTCTATGGGGACCCACCCCTTCTTTTCTCCCCTCCCCAGCACGGGCGCAGACCAGGCTCTTCTCCCAGGTTCCCTCTGATGCAGCTTTCCACTTCCCCGCCCCTAGAGTATTGCTCCCTCCCTCTGCCACAGTTTTGTTTTCTAGTCTCCCAGGCAGTCTCTGCCCGGTCAAAAAGTTTCTAGACTTCCAAGCAGTTTCCGCTCCGCCCCGCCCCCCCAGCCCTGGGACTAACCTCTGGAGCCGAGGTCTTGGTGCCCAGCCCCCACCCAGGCATCTCAATTTTTGTGACTGTGCCCATAGTTCAGATGGTCCGTTCGGTTCTTGATCGGCTTTTCCGTACTCTGACTTACTGCTATTCTCTTCTCTGCATCTGGAGATTTCTCTGGTTCGTTTGATCTTCCCCCCGTGGAGGTGACTTTCCAGCGTGCGGGATCCCTTTCTCCTCCTCAGTTCCCTTTCGGGAGCGCCCATCCCGCTCGGATTCACCTTCTCTCACTCTCCTCTTTTCTCCCGATCTGCCCAGTAATGTCACGAACTTCTTGCCGTTACTGGAGTTTAGGTTCCTCTGCCAGCGATTGGTTGCTGTTCTGTGCAAGTCATTTATTCTGTAGATGTGCTTTTTTTGTTGTGTTTGTGGGAAAGGGTGAGCGTGTCCCCCTACTCCTCTGCCATCTTGTCCTCTCTCCCCCATAATTTCTACTAATCTGTCCTCCACCTCGTTTATTCATTCTTCTGCCTCCTGTATCCTGCTGTTAGCTGCTCCTCGTGAATTTTTTATTTCAGTTGTTGTATTTTGCATCTCTTCTTGTTTGAGTTTTATATCTTGTATCTCTTTGCTCAGTGTTTCCTGTTAACTACCCATCTTTGCCTCCAGTTTATTTCCAATGTCTTGCATCATCTTCAGCATCAACAGTCTAAAGTTTTTTCCTAGAGGCTGAGACTCTCCTCATCACTTAGCTGATATTCTGGGGGTTTTCCTTTCTCCCTCATCAGAGTTATAGTTCTCTGTCTTTTCATTTTTATAGGTTTTTGGTGCAGTGACCTTTTGACAGGGAATAGAATTGTAGCCTCTGTTCCTTCTGGTGTCTGCCCCCCTTGTGGCTGAGGTTGGTATGGAGCCTTGATGTAGGCTTCCTGATGGGAAGGGCTGGTGCCTGCCCACTGGTTCGTGGGGCTGATTCTCGTCCCTCTAGTGGGTGGGGCTTTGTCTCTGGATGGGATTAGAGGTGTCTGTGTGCCTGAGGGTTCTTTAGGCAGCCTGTTTACTGAGGGATGGGGCTGTGATCCTACCTGGATTGCTGTTTGCCCTGGGGCTTCTCAGCACTGACTGGTGGGGCCAGATTTTGCCAAAGTGGCCACCCTCCAGAGAAAGGCATGCTGCTGAATATTCCTGAGAGCTTTGTTCCCAATGTCCCTCCCTCGCAACAAGCCACATTCACCCCTGTTTTCCCAGGATGTTCTCCAAGAACTGCATTCAGTTTTGACCAGATTCCTATGGAGACTTTGCTTTGCCCTGGGACTCGGTGCACGTGAAAGTCTGTGTGCGCCTTTTAAGAGTGGGGTCTCCTTTTCCCCCAGTCCCGTGGAGTTCCTGCACACATGCCCCACTGGCCTTCAATGCCAGATGCTCTGGGGCTCTTTCTCCCAGTGCCAGATCCCTGCATGTGAGGATTTGATGTGGGGCTCAGAACTCTCACTCCTGTAGGTCTCTGTGAACCAGTTAGTTTCCAGTCTGGGGGGCTTCCCACCTGGGAGGTATGGGGTTGTTTGTATCACAAAATCATCCCTCCTACCTCTTGATGTGGCCTCCTCTTTCTCTTCCGGAGTAGGATGTCTTTTTGAAGGTTTCTGGTCCATTTGGGTGAAGATTGCTCAGCCTTTAGTCGTGACTTCTGTTGTTTTTAGGAGAGAAGTTGAGCTCCAGTCCTCTTCCGCCATCTTAATCCCATCTCCTACATCCAACTTTCAAAAACCTGAAATGTGCCCATGACATCACTACCATGGACACTTACTGCACCACAGACAATGCATGTCTGTATTACTAATTTGCCTGCAAAAACTCCAGACTGGATTCTTGGCTGCATTGTTGAAAGAAAGAAAATAGCCGTTAACAGTGATTTCCCAAACAGAATGGTTTTACTCTTTGGGAAGATAAAACCCTTTGACTCAGTTCCTGCGGTGATTTACTAACATGCCTTTGGTGTGCCTGTTGGTCCTAGGTGGAGTGGGGAACACACACCTCGTTCCTGTCTTCAAGCAACCTAGGATCTATTCTGCAGACAAAACATGGATCCATCCAAAAGGTAAGTCACAAGTAATGATGGTGTGTTGTGAATTTCTGCAAGGAGTGGAAGAGCCCACAGAGTTCTCAGCTTAAGACTCAGTTGTCTTCCCAGCTCTCTGAAGTCTTTCCTCACAGCAGCCCAGACACCCTGTGATGATCTCTGCCCTGACCATTCTCATTCACGTTCATTGGACTGTCCCCAGGTTTAAGAGAGAAGAACAAGATAGGCCCAGTTACATTGGCATTTCAGATAAACAACAGATATATTTTAAGTATACGGATGCCTCATGCAATATTTGAGACCTACTCAAAAGTATTCCATGTTTCCCTGAAATGCAGATGGATATATACCACATCTTTCTTGGCTCATCCTTCTGTAGATGCTTGGGTTGTTTTCTTGTCCTGGTGATTGTAACTCTGTTGTGATGAAATAGAGGTGCGTATGATCGTCAAGCGAGTGTTTTCGATAAATTGCCAGAAGTGGAATTGCTGGGTCACACTGTAGTTCTGATTTTAATTTTTTGAGCAATCTCATGCTGTTTTCCACTGTGGCTGCACCAGTAATGTTCCTTTTTCTCCACATGCTCTCCAACATTTATTGCTTGTGTGTGTGTGTGTTTATAATAACCATTCTCTAAGGGATGAGGTTGAAACATTATTGTGGTTTTGGTTTGTAGTTCCATTAGTGTGGTTTAACCTCTTGTCATAAGCCTGTTGGCCATTTTCTGTTTTCTTTGGAAAATGTCTATTCAGATCCTCTGCCCCAGTTTTTTGTTTGTTTGTTTTTTGTTTGTTTTGTGCCACACCCAAGGCACACAGAAGTTCCCAGGTAAGGGACGGAACCAGCAGCGCCCCATGGCACCGTAGTAACAATAGCAGATTTTTTGTATTTTTGCCACGTTCTTGGGCCGCTCTTGGGGCATATGGAAGTTCCCAGGCTAGGGGTTGAATCGGAGCTCTAGCCGCTGGCCCACACCACAGCCACAGCAATGCCAGATCTGAGCCGTGTCTGCGACCTACACCACAGCTCACAGCAACGCCAGATCCTTAACCCACTGAGCAAGGCCAGGGATCAAACCCACGACCTCATGGTTCCTAGTCAGATCCGTTAACCACTGCGCCACAATGGGAACTCCATTCCGCTGGTTTAATTTTCCCTTTCTATCACTTGCCTTTGAGGTCAGAGCCAAGTGTAAGCAGACAGATGTCCATGTGCTTACCACCTATGTTTTCTCCTAGACATTGTATGGTTTCATTTCTTCCATTTGAGTCTTTAGTCCATTTTAATTTGGGGATGTGTTGTAAGGTAGGGGTCTCGTTCCATTCCTTGCATGTGCCTGTGCAGTTCTTCCAGCACCATTGATTGAAGAAACTGTCCCTTGTCCATTGTATGCTCTGTGGTCCTTTGTTGGAAATGACTTGTCTGTGTCTGTGTTGGTTTTCCTTCTGGGCTGTCAGTGTTGTTTCACTGGTCTGTCTGTTTTGTTTTTGTGCCAGTCCTGATCTGTTTTGCTATCTATAGCTTTGTAGTGTAGTTTGAAATCACGAAATGTAATCCTTCCAGCTTTGCTGCTCTTTCTCAAGATGGTTGTAGCTGATGGGGATCTATTGTGGTTCCATACAAATTTTAGAAGGGTTTCTCCTAGGTCTGTGCAATGTGCAGTTGGGATTTTGGTGGAGAGTGCATTGAGTCTCTGTTGCTTTTGGTAATCTGGACATTTGAATGATGTGAATTCACTCATAAACATGAAATATCTTTCCATTAATTTGTGCCTTTAATTTCTTTCCTCAACAGCATATAGTTTAGAGTGTACAAGTCTTTACCTTGCCTGGTTAAATTTATCTCTAGGTACTTTAGTTTTTTCTTTTACTTTCATTTTATTTATTTTTATCTATTTATTTATTTATTTTATTTTATTATTATTATTATTTTTTTTTTTGCTATCTCTTTGGGCGGCTCCCACGGCATATGGAGGTTCCCAGGCTAGGGGTCGAATCGGAACTGTAGCCACCGGCCTATGCCAGAGCCACAGCAATGCGGGATTTGAGCCGTGGCTGCAATCTACACCACAGCTCATGGCAACGCCAGATCGTTAACCCACTGAGCAAGGGCAGGGACCAAACCTGCAACCTCATGGTTCCTAGTCAGATTCCTTAACCACTGGGCCTTGACGGGAACTCCTAGGTACTTTATTTTTGATGCAATCATAAATACGATTTTTTGGTTTGTTTCTGTTTTAAATCTTCTATGTCTTTGTTTAGTCTTTCTTGTAATGTGTTGATCTTTGCCTCCAGTTTTTGTCTGAGCTCTTGGATCCTCTTCACAATCATTATTCTAAAGTCATTTTGCATGGAGGTGGGTGTGGGGGTTGTCTTGTTCCTTCATCTGGTTCATATTTCTCTGCCTTCTCATTTTGTATGCTTTTTGCATGATCTCCTTTTTGTAGGTTAGAGGTGTGTAGCCTGTCTTGCTTCTAGTGTCTGCCTTCTTGTAGGTAAAATAGAGGCGTTTATGGCCAGCTTCCTGATGGGAGGGACAGGTGCCTGCCCACTGGTAGGTGGAGCTGAGCCTTGTCCCTCTAGGGGGTGGACCTTTGTCTGTGGGTGTGATGTGGAGCACTTTAGGTACCTGTTTGTTGATCAGTGGGTCTGTGTTCCCAGCCTGTTTGTTGTTTGGCCTGGGGCTTCTCAGCCCTAACTTGTGGGACCAGATTGTTCCAAAAGGGCCACCTCCAGGGGAGCTCATGCCAACAACTATTCCTGGGACCTCTGCCTAGACTGTCCTGCCCTACAGTGTTTCCCAGTCACCCCCTCCTTTCCCAGGAGACCCTCCATGATTGGCCAGGTCATTCTGACCCAGATTCTTCTTGAGTGCCTGCTTAGCCCTGGGACCCAGTGCACATGAAAGCCTGTGTGCACCCTCCAGGAGTGGAGTTTCTGTCTCCCCCAGTCCTGTGGAGCTCTTGCACACAAGCCTCACTGGCCTTCAATGTCATGTGTCCCAGGGGCTCCTCCTTCCCGTGCCAGACTCCCTGGCTTAGGCACCTGCTGTGGGGTTCAGAAGTCTCCTGTGGGAAAGCCTCTGAAATAGAGTTCTTTTCCAGTTTGTGGGCTGCCCATGCAGGGGGTATGGGATTACTTCTACCATGAATGAGCACCTCCTGCTGTCTCAGTGTGGCTCCTTATTGCCTTTGGGTGTAGGATATCTTGTTCTTGGTAGTTTCCAGTCTATTTTGTTGATGGTCATTCAGCACATAGTTGTAATTTTGGTGTTTTCATGAGAGGAGGAGAGCTTGAGTCCTCCTACTCTGCCATCTTGTCTATTTCTTTCTTTCTTTTTTTTTTTTTTTTGTCTTTTTATCTGTTCTGTGGAGGTTCCCAGGCTAGGGGTCTAATCAGAGCTGTAGCTGTGGGCCTACACCAGAGCCACAGCAATTCAGGATCCTCAACCCACTGAGCGAGGCTAGGGATCGAACCCACAACAGCATGGTCCCTAGTCAGATGCGTTAACCACTGAGCCACAACAGGAACTCCGTGTCTGTTTCTCTTCTTGGGGTTTTGTTTTGTTTTGTTTGTTTTTAGGGCTGCACTTGCAGCATGTACAAGTTTCCAGGTTAGGGGTTGAATCAGAGCTGTAGCTACCAGCCTACACCACAGCCACATGGGGTCTGAGCTGCATCTGCAACTACACCACAGCTCAAGGCAACACAGGATCCTTCACCCACTGAGCAAGGCCAGGGATTGAACCTGTGTCCTCATGGGTACTGTTGTGTTTTTTAACCATTGAACCATGACAGAAACGCCTGTTTCTCTTTTTGATGTTTTGTTATTATTGTATAGAAATGCCACTGATATGTACGTTGATTATGTAAACTGAAACATAACTGAATGTATTCATTCAAACAGTTTTTTGCTAGAGTATGTAGGATTTTCTATTATAGTATCATGTAATCGGCAAAAAGGACACTTTTACTTTTTTCATTTATGATTCAGATTCCTTTTATTTCTTTTTCTTGTCTAATTGTTAGTAGGACTTCAAATCCTATGTGGAATAAAAGGGGCAAGAGTGGGCATCCTTCTCTTGTTCATCATCTTAGAGGAGAAAAAGCGTTCAGCTTGTCACAGTTGAGTGGAATGTTAGCTGTAGGTTTGCAGTTGATGGCCTTTATTAAGTTGAGGTCCATTCCCTTTATACTTGCTTTGTTGAGACTTTAACATAAGTGGATGTAGAAGTTTATCTCATGGGTTTCTTTGCATCTATGGAAATAATCATATGGTTTTTACCCTTTTTGTTTTTCGGTTTTAGTTTTAGGAATGCACCCACATCATACAGAGGTTCCCAGGTTAGGGGTCTAATCAGAGCTAGAGCTGCAGGCCTACACCACAGCCAAGCAAGTTCTGTTTCCCTTCCCAGATGATGGAAGATTTTAGGCATTATTTCTTCCATTAATTTTTCTGTTCTGTTCTCTTTCTCTTCTTCTGGAACCACCCCTGTAATGCAAATGTTATTCTGCTTGATGGTATCCCATAGGTCCTTTAAAGTAGCCTAATTTTTTAAAAATTCTTTTTTCATTTTGCCTCTCTATCTGATTGAGTTCCATTGTTTTGTCAGGCAGGTCTCTGATTAATTCTCCTTCATCCAGTCTGCTGTCAAAGCCCTCGAGTGTGTTTTTCAGTTCATTAATAACTTCTCTTTGGTTCTTTCCTCTGCTTCCTGTCTCTTCATTGAAGATCTCTTTGTGTTCATTCCTTCTTCTGAGTTCAGTAAGCATCTTTATGTCCATGACTTCTGACTCTTTCTCAGGTCGATGGCTTATTTCCACTTCATTTTGTTCTTATTCTGTGATTTTGCCTTATGTTTGTTTTGTTTTTTTTTTAGAAAGATATCCCTGTGTTTCATTTTGCCTAATTTTCTGTGTGTGTTTCCATGCATTAGGTCCATTAGCCATCTCTCCCAGTCTTGAAGGAGAGGATATACTTGGGAGCTGTCCTGTAGGGCCCAGAGGCGCCAGCCCACTTGGCCACAAGAGCCAGGCACTCAAGGAGTGTCTCCTCTGTGGTCTGTGTGAACCCTCCTGTTGTGGTGGGGGCCCAGCTGTGATTCTCTTTGCTGGGAAGTGGGGAAGCACCGGTCTGGGACACAAGGTGCCTAGCTGCGGTGGGTGCGAAGCCCTGATTTTTTCATGTTCTCTCTGCTTGAAAGCCCTTGTGTCCTGATGTTTAATTTCGAACATAGTTCCTCCATTGTTCCAGAGCTGGCTTTTCTCCCATGTGGACTAAGGGGGCCGATCTAGGGCCCTGGTCCTCAGGAAGGCTTTGCAGCCTCTCTGGGTTGCTTTCTTCCCTTTCCCTTGCTTCAGACAGTGTTGCTACAGCCACAGCTGAGCAGCATGTCCACAACTGCCATACTTATACACACACCAGCCCTTGCCAAGCAGAAGTGTGGGAATGGGGTTCCTCTCAGTCAGCAGGAAGGGGAGGCTGTTTCTCAGAGCCCATTTCCCTCCTAGCCATGGAGATGCACCCGCGAATGAGCTCCAGTGCTGAGCAGGTCAGCTTCCTTTTCTCAGAGAGTCAGGGGGCTGTGTGTTCATGTTTTCCTCTGTGGGACTGAATATGAAGGTGAAAAATAGGATTTCTTTTTTTGTCTTTATGCTATTTCTTTGGGCCACTCCCACAGCATATGGAGGTTCACAGGCTAGGGGTCTCATCAGAGCTGTAGCCCCTGGCCTACGCCAGAGCCACAGCAGCACGGGATCCGAGGCACATCTGCAACCTACACCACAGCTCATGACAACGCCAGATCATTAACCCACTGAGCAAGGCCAGGGACCATACCCACAACCTCATGGTTCCTAGTCGGATTTGTTAACCACTGAGCCATGACGGGAACTCCTGAAGTTTGCTTTTTAAATAAATTTAAGTTAAATATGTGTCCTTTTGAAGAATTCATTCCTACTTACAGCAAAGTATGCCTAAGGGTCATGTTTAAAAACATGTTCCCTGAGAATTTTTCTACCTGTATAGAATCCAGTAGTAAAGAAAAGAAAATGAATACCGCCATGAACTACCACATGAGGTAAAATGAGGTAGGATGTATTGTTTGATGAGAACCTCAGTAGTGTATCTTAATTGTGGAATTTCATCCAAAAAAAACGGAACCAAAACTCTCATAAGATTCAGCAAATCCATTGCTAGGGCTTCTGATGAAAACGAACATCCTAATTTGAAAAGATAGGAGCAGCTCTGTCCACTGAAGTGTCCCTTAGACTTTTTCTCTCACATAACTTCTTTTCACAACAGCGAGTGATAATGTGTAGACCAGCCAGGTCATGGCAGCAGCCTGTGTCCACTGAGGGATGAGTCAAGAAGATGTGGTGTCCATATGCAGTGCAGTGGTATTCGGCCAGAAAAGAGAGTGGCCTCTTGCCATTTGCTGCACCTTGGGTGAGCCTAGAAAGTATTATGCTGAAGGCCACAGTCAGACAAATCAGGATACTATGTGATGTCCCTGATTTGTGCAGTCTAATACCCAAAACCAATGATCAAACACACCAAAGAGTAACAGACTCATAGATACAGGGAGGAAAAGAGGACTCCATCTCCCTTGTTGTCCTATCAGAAGAGCGATGCATTTGGTCTCTCAATTTTAGATACTTGGGGAGAATCAGCCATGGCAGAGTTGTCTCTCACAGCCTCCCATACCTTACACCCTCCCTGCTTGGCTTGAAATATTGCAGTGCTCTCAGTTTTCTCCAGGAATTGTCTCATGTTCCATGTGGGCTGGTGCTCAGTTTGCTCTCGAGCCAGATTTCATGACACTGTCCCAGGCACTGGTGTGATGAGGGGTTGAATTTTGAGAAGAATACATTTCATCCTAGAACTTTGAGTTAGCTAAAGTTTGTTGCTTAGAAAATTATGAGATATGTGTTTTAAGGCAACCCACTGTTGAAAGTAGGGTGAGTCCTTGTTTCCTAACTGTTCAAGGCATAGTAAGTTTTGTACGTATACAATGACAGGGACACTGTTAATGAAGAACCAGTGGAAAGATAATGAAGTGTACAGATTGTTGCATCCAGAGAAAAATTCTACACACGGTCATTGAGTGAAGACTTTTGCAACTTGATGAGCATATGCTTAGTGTGTGGCATTTTACAATTTAATTTCTATAACTACTCCTTTTCTTCTGGACAAATGTTACCTATGGAGTGTAAAAATGTCTGGTGCCTCAACTACCAGAAATGAGTGGAAATGGTATTTCCATCAAAAAATGGGAGCCCTTTTAAATCTCACCATGGTAGGATTTTGCAATTCCCCTAAACGTTGAAGACCCATTATATTTGGGGAGGTCTTTTTCTCTCCAGTAATGTCTTTTCAAAACAGAGAGTAATACTGTTTGATTGTAGGATGCAGTTTTTGAAATAAAATGTTGACCCTGTCCAGGGAAACGGCCACTAGGCTATATAGAGCAGGTGGACCCAGAGGGGGCAGAGTTGCCTTCCCTCTGAAAGTTCCAGGCCTCTGACCAGTTTCCACGGCAATGGAATGCTGCCCACGGAGCCTTGTGGTTCAACTGCCAGTCTGTGAGAAGAGACGTGTGTGTTGGCCACAGCTGGGAGGCTCTCCCCTTCACTGCTCAAGTGTCAGACGATGGGCAACCTTAGCTGTTGTTGCGGAGGTATGTTGCTACTGTTCTAAAGGCTGTTTCCTCAGATGGGTGGTTCATTTTGACTAAACATATTATCTCCATCTTTATCTCCATTGCCACCAGTCTCATCAGTCTCTCAAGCCATAGGTCTGTTATACAGGCTTGCTGTATGACTAAGGTATATCTTAATGCTCCGAGTGAGCCAACTGCCTCAAGTATTTTCCTAAATGTGAGAAAAGACTCGTGTCTCGTGGCAGTTTGAAACACGTTCTCCCAGAGCACAGAGACGGCAAACATGCCCCTCTGCCTTTTTCGAAGCACGAGGCCCTCGCTGTCAGCCCTGCAGTAGACATTCAAAAGAGGGACGTTACAGCGCCACTCTTCTCAGTGTACATGTCGATGTCTTAATGCACATGCTAGCAGTCCAAAGGCAGAGGAATTTCGATGGAGCAAGAAACGGGGATTTTTCAGGTTGGATTTCCCCGGGTTGATGAGGACTAGCCCACTGGCTCTTTGGGTGTTAGCTGGTAGTGTGGTGACAAGGGCCAGTGCCAGCAGGTTAGTGGGGTGAACATTGGGTAAGGAAAGGAAGGAAGGTCTCTCTGGTGATCCTCAGAGAGACCCAGGGTGGGGTCTTCAAGCTGAGGTCTGGAGGGGGTCTCTCTAGGAGGAGCACTGTCCCTGCCACTCTCAGGTCTAGAGAAGGATGAGGAGTGTCCAGAGTATAGAGTGGGTTTGGGTGACAGAAGACTTGCACTCTGGCCCATTGTCAGCCAGACCTTCGTCAAGGTTGCTCAGACTGGTGCTCTGATGCAACGTCAGTGAGACCTGGAGAGTCACAGATTTCCTTTCCTAACCCCGCCCCCCAGCAGGCACTCATCCGGATGGCCACCTCCCCAGTGAGTCCACAGGACTTGATCATCCAGGTGTGGTCTGCCGCAGGAAAGCTGATTCTTGCTAGAGCCGTCATGTGAACTTGAAGGTGTTTTGATCCCTGAGTCAAATTGGGGATCCAAGCAGACCGCTGTTCACATGAGGTGGTCAGCTGGTCACTGTGAAGGGCTGCCAAGGGAAGATTGGGGGAGGATGGGCCGAGTTGGGGTTTGTCTAGTCCTCCAGAGGAGCTCTTTTTGGATGAATGTTTGTATTTTGGGTTGTGGGTCAGAAGATAGAGGCAAAATGTTGGGTAAAGAATTGGACTGCTCTCCTGGCTCTGATATGTTCTCCAGGATCACCCCAGGACATCTTGGGGGCAGCAGGATTCAACAGAGAGAGAGAGAGAGAGAGAGAGAGAGAGAGAGAGAGAGAAAGTGGAGTTCTGGATTCAAGCAAGAGTCCAGGGCATGATCTCAGCGCCAAGCAGGCTTCAGTGGTTCAGGGGGATGTGTGACCTGAGGGAACCAACTGCACTCTTGTCCCAGATCTGCTCACACATGATTGGCGCGACTCTTGAGAAGATGCTCTAAGTTTCAGTGCTGTCCACTGGAAGATAGGGGTTCGAGCCCCTGTTTTGAACCCTCTTCCTCTAAAGTGGCATGATGTGCAGATCAGGGAACGTGACAGGAGACATTCTCCCTGAGCCATAAAGCCCCCTTCCCATGGAAAGGCCTTCTCCTGTTTGGTTCTTCCTCACTCTTTAATTATTGTCTGTATCTGGTCTATTTGGAATGTGGGTCTTTTTCTCTCACCTGTCTTGTGTTCTCAAGCAGAGAGTAACACTGTGTGGTTCTGGGATGCATTTTTTGAGACAACATGTTGACCCTGCACTGCCATCCCTGTCCGTAGAAAGACACATTAGTCTAGACAGAGCAGGTGGGCCCAGAGGGGGCAGAGTTGCCTTCCCTCTGAAAGTTCCAGGCCTTGACTGGTTGCCACAGCAATAGGATGATACCCACGGGGTCCTGCGGTCCAACTGCCACTCTGTGAGTGGAGAGGTGTGTGTTGGGCCACAACTGGGAGGCTCTCCCCTTCACCCCTCAAGAGTTGGACGATGGGCAACCTGAGCTGTTGTTGGGGAGGTATGTTGATACTGATCTAAAGGCTGTTCCATCAGATGGCATAGTTTACCCTGATGGAAAATGTTCTCTGATTTTTTTTTTCATTTCCACCACTTCAATTTGTGTACAGAGATGTAAATCTCTTATACAGCCATTTTGTATTACTCTTAAGATTTTTAATTATTTCTTCCTGGTTGGGCGCCTCAATTTTTTTCTTAATTTATACAATACTCCTTCCTATTTCCCATGTACAAACCTTCTCCCATCACACTAACCCTGGTAATACCCTACTCTGCCTTTATTCAGTGCAGAGGGACCCTGATTCCATTCTTCAATACACATGATGGAAATGGGCATTTATAGCTCCACTCTTCTGAATGCACATATCAACGTCTGAAGCCACATAATTGCAATTTTTTTTTGTCCCTTTTGCTATTTCTTGGGCTGCTGCCACGGCATATGGAGGTTCCCAGGCTAGGGGTCGAATCGGAGCTGTAGCCGCCAGCCTACACCAGAGCCACAGCAACTCGGGATCCAATCCATATCTGCAACCTACACCACAGCTCAGAGCAATGCCGGATCTTTAACCCACTGAGCAAGGGCAGGGACCGAACCTGCAACCTCATGGTTCCTATTTGGATTCGTTAACCACTGCTCAACAACGGGAACTCCCAATAATTGCATTTTAAATGTAGAAATTGATTGTAAGGAGTGAAACTTGGATTTTCAAGTAGGATTTCCATGGGTTGATGATGATAAGCTCCCTGGGTAGTTGGCTATTCGCTGGTAGTGTGCTGAGAACACACAGTGCTGGTAGGTTCGTGGGGTGACCATTTGGTAACTGAGGGAAGGAGGGTCCGACTGGTGATCCACAGAGGGAGACTTAGGGTCAGGTCTTCAAGCTGAGAGTCTCTAAAGGGTCCCTTTTAGAGGATAGAAGACTATCCCTGCCACTGCAGGGTCTGAAGAAGGATGAGGAGTTTCCAGGGTACAGATTGGGTTTGGGTGAAGAATGACTTGAGCTCCTGCTCATTCTCAGCCAGACCTTGGTCCAGGCTGCAGAGGAGGAGCTCAGACTCCTATTGCTGTACAGCAGCAAGGGGTACAACATTGTCAGTCAACAGTATTTTCATCACAACAATTTTTTAAAGAAAATTGTGTGAGACATTGACAGTCAGAGATTTTAATTTACTAAACAGTCAGAGCACTGGCCCAGATGGTCTCCTCCCGAGTGAATTCCCAGGAACCTCTTATCCAGGCATGATCAGCTGAAGGGAAGCTCATTCTTGGCATTCAGTCGAGACTGTTCTAAGCTCTGAGCCATCTTGGGAGTGAAACAGACCCCTAGTCGCTGGAGGTTGTCAGCTGGTTGTCATGAAAGTGTAATGTGATGCAGTGGATGACATGAAGATTTGGGGGAGAATGCCTGGGTTGGAGTATCCACGGAGCCAGGGCAAAGCCTCGGTCCTTCAGAGGGGCTTTGTTTGGAGGAAAATGTTGGATTCAGATCAGGGATTAAAGCATGGAGACAAAGGGCTGGATAAGGGTTTGGACTGATGTCTTGGTTCAGCATCTCCTGCAGGGAAGGCATCAGAGCTTGCCCACTAAAACCTTGGGATGGGAGGACTTGTGGGAGAGTGAGAAGATCTCTTGATTCAAGGGTCCAGGGCATGGTCTTGGCCCTGAGCAGGTGTCCGGCCTTCAGGGTTCAGGGATTTCTGTCCTCAAGGAACCAACTACATTCTTGGCCCACATCCATCCTTCAACATTGCCGTGATTCTTGGCAAGTTAGTCTAAAGTTCAATGCCCTCTACTGTCAAATCAGGCTTACACTCTCTGGGTTGCACCCCCTTCGCCTGCAACCGGGCCAACTTGGGGATGAGAGGAGATGATGAGAGAGACGCTACATGACCTGGAAAGCTTCCTTCCCATGATGTTCTTCCATACTCTCTTGCTGTGGAGCTATTCAAACCCCCTCTTTTGATCCAACCAGCCCCAAGACTCAAGCTTATGCAGGTAGTCATTCAATGAAACCAATCCCAAATGTTAACAAGAGATCCGTGGATAAACCAAAGGCAGTATGAATCCACATAGGAATAAAATTCTACCGGAGAAAAAATTGTAATTATGTTAAATATGTTGCTACATGGATGATCCAAAATGAAACACACTTTTAACAATAGTGAAGTCAGACAGACACAGGAAAAGAAATATTGAACAATTCAACATATAGGCGGTAAGTAGATTAGGCAGATTGTCAAAGGTGGAAAGTAGAGAGGGCTAAGACTTGGCAGCAGGGCTGAAGGGGGAGTCATTGCTGAATGGGTGCAGAGGTCCTATAAGTTATGATGAGAAAGGTTGTTATGGACAGTGGTGCAAAGTACATGGCTTGTGAAGGCATGCCCGACCCCTGAATTTCCTATTGCCAAAGTATTCCAAAGAGAAGCATTATGTATCTAAGAAAAGAAAAGAGGTGAAACATCCCAGAGGATGGCGTGTGAACACAGGAGCACCCTGTGGGAAGAGTAGGGAAGCTGAAATGATCTCCTGCCATTTCAGAAGATGGAGGAATGTGGCTGGAGAGGAAAATGGGCAGGAGGATTCAAGAGACTCTGTCATGGCAGCAGAGCCTGCATGCTCGTGTTGGCCATTTCTCAGATGGAGAATATGCCACGGAGAGGTTCCCTTTAGCAAGAGAGGCAGAGGCTCCCTTTCTCAGGTCTTTCAAGGTGCTCTCTGCCGTCCTTCAAAACGTTTACCCGGGAGGATGGGCCAAGAGAAGCTCCATCCATGCTTCATCCCACCCCCACCCCTTGACTCCCAGCCCATGTCCAGTCAGGTGTGGCACCCAGAGTACCTCCTGATCAGCATCACTGCCTTGCTGACAGTGACTGTGTGTCCCCCTAGAAACACACGACAATGTTGTGGAGGCCAGTGGGAGTGAGAAGACCGAAGAGGAGGCCCCAGCCAGGGAAAATGAGGAGGAGGAAGGCTCGCCCAATAACAAGGTGGAGGAGGAGGCCACAACAAGTGGAAATAACGAGGAGGAGTCCCCAGCCAGCGACAGGGCCGAGCAAGAAGCCCAGACTGCCCCCAAGGTAAGCTCACTTTTCATGATCTGAGATTTAAAAAGGTGCCTCCTTTCTTCTTGGATGTGCCTACTTCAGAAATGGAAATCGGAGGAAGTCCATTATAGAGGATATATGCAGATTCCTCTTTGAAGGGATGTTGAGTCAAAGTTTGGTACCAACCAATAACTCCTTGCAAGGGGCATTGGCAAAAGTGACCCTATCAGTTCTGCAGTGTATGGTAGGGAGCATTTTTCTTTGAAGAAGACCAAAATTTTCTTAAATGAACATGGCCTTGAGAGATCTTCCTTGAAAAGCTGGTGCCTTTTCCAAAGGTGTCTTTGCTGTCTTCTTTTGGGGAAACAGACTCAACTCTGCCTTCTGTCTGTGTGCCTGCGGTCCGCAACCACAGGAAGACCTGTGGCCACAGTGGGGAGGATGCTGTGACACTCACAGTGTTTTCTTTTCTCTCATCACAGGTGGACGGGATGGATGATGAAAGCCGTAAGTATTCTGGAACCCGGCTCTGCTGAGGAGAAGTCCAGGTGTTGAGGAAGGGCGGGGGGTGCTTTCCTGCCCCTTTGGTTGCAGAGACACCCTGATTCTGGGTTCCTCCTGGGAAAGGGGGTGAAGGATGGGGTGAAAGAGACTGACTTCCCACAAAAGGGCCATCCCAAGTCCTCGGGTCCCTGGAGGAAAGGAGGCTCTTTGTATGGTGGGGGTAGGTGTCCGGGAACATTGGGGGGTGTGCGTGTGAGGGCCTGTTGGTGTGATTGTGAACCAGTGTGAGTGGGTGTGTTTTGTGGGGAGTCACTTGTGCCTTAGCACCACATAGCTGTCCAGTTTCTCGTTGAACAGTCTCATGATGACCGCAGGCTAACTGTCCATTCCCTCATTCTCCCTGCACCCGCTGGGAGCAAGGTTTGGGGAAAAGGCTTTCCTTCCTCTGTTGGTCTTTCGTTTCCTCTTTTCTTCCCCCTCTGCTTGGTGCAGACTTTCATGCTGTTGTTTCAAATATGTGCCATGAACTCGAGCCTCTTGAGGTTGTAAGTGTCCCGAGGGAGTGTTGTGAACGCTGTGCTCCCCCCGCACCTCCTGCCCACTCGGGGCAGCCACCCTTCCAGCCTCTGCTCAGGAGTGGTCTTTCAGACACCTCATGTGCATGACATCAGAGAGTCTTTGTCCTTCTGTGTCTGACTGGCTTCACTTGAAGTGATGTCCTCCAGCGAGTTCCTTTTGAGGCTCAGAGCTCATGAACCTGACCAGTACCTATGAGGACACGGGTTCGACCCTTGACCTTGCTCAGTGGGTTAAGGATCTGACTTTTCCCTGAGCCACGGTGTAGGTTGCAGACATGGCTCAGATCCCAAGTTGCTGTTGCTGTAGCATAGGCAAGCAGCTGTAGCTCTGATTCAGCTCCTAGCCTAGGAACCTCCAAATGCCTCAAGCGAGGCCCTAAAAAGACCAAAAGAAATGATATTGAGATTTTGATATGTGTTGTAGTGTACCTGCTGTTTTTTCATGTAGTATGAAATGTCAATGATATTCCGTCTTCCAATCTATTTTTTTTATTTTTCTGTATTTTTCAGGCCTTGCTCATGACATAATGAAGTTCCAAGGTGAGGGGTCAAATCTGAGCTATTTATGCCAAACTACACCAGAGCCACATCCACACCTACAACACACGTCTGTGACCTACACCACAGCTCAAATCAACACTGGACCCTTAACCCACTGAGTGAAGCCAGGGATTGAACCTGCTTCATCATGGATATTAGTTGGGTTCATTCCTGATGAGCCACAATGGGCACTCCTCCTTCCCCTCTGTGAACATGGAATGTCATTTGAATTCTTTGTGACTTATTCAATTCTTTCAGCAATGTTTTGTAGTTTTCAGTGTAAAAGTTGTTTCCTTTCTTAGAGCCCTGAGCCTGCTTTCCAGCTACTCCAGCAGCACCATGAGAAGGACGGGCTCGTGAAAACATTGGCGTGTCCCTCACTGCCTCTGCACTGAGCTCTGATTATGGCAGCACAGGTGTTGTGGGCCATACACAGCACCTCTGCTTACCCGTGGGTTCTGCTAGGAATCGGTCTAGAATGTCACCGTTGCCATCTCTCTTTAGGGGTCTGCAGGGCCTCCCAGAATTCCTGGCACAGGTTCATGAGCACAGGAGATACATACAGATGAATGATCAGGTCAGACCAGCCAACTGGTCTGCAGTAAAGCATGTCCGGGGAGGGGAGGTCATATCTTGCTCATCTTTGAATCTCCACCCTGAACACGATGCCTGATGTGGCAGTCACTGGCAGATCACCTCTTTATACTTCATGGAATTCTGTAATAAATAGTGCAATCCATTCATATAAAACACAGCACCGTTCAATTGCTTACTCAGCTATCCCCTTTTCAGTGTGTGTAGAGGTGGAATTTCAGGTGTGTCAGTTTAGAGGTAGGAGCTATAAAGGGCCATAGAAGGAAGAAGTTGAAAGGTCATTCCTTCAGCACGTTGCTGTCCTTCAAATGTTGGCATCTGTGCTCACCTTGTGTGGAAGGGTCTCAGTCCATGGAGCAGAGGGAAGGTCTGGGAGCCTGGAGGAAAACCCAGGGTGATGCTCTGTAACCTGCAGTCACCTCAGGGAAGCAGGAGGAATGGGAGGGTCACTCTTTCTAACTCAATTCCCCGCGTGGTGTATTTCTACAGACTCAGTGGTGGAGAGCCTGAGCAGCCGCCAGGATGAGGAGGCTGCAGGTAGGGAAGAGCACGCAGCTGGGATCCAGTGGGAGAGGGTTCCTGGGAGCACCTGGGTTCCGCCTGCTGCCGGGAGAGGGAGGAAGTGGGGGATAGGACTTGGCGGGTGGGTGGGTGGGTGGCCTAATGAGTGGCACTCTGCTGTGGTGTTTTCCCCTGTGAAATGGATACCACGAAGAAGACTTGGGTCCCTGGTCTTTGTTGTGCTGTGTTTGTATTCCTCTCTCCTTTTCTTTGAGAGGGAGAATCGATTTTCCCTCCCAAAGCTGCTCCTTCCTGCTTTGGTCTCTGCCCATTGTGCAAGTTTGCTTTGTGATTTGCACCGTGAGGGCCCAGTGCACAAGAGCTGTTGACTTGGTTTCCTTTATTGGCCTTGAGGGACCTGAAGTGGTGGCACCCAAAGCTCTCCTAGGCCCTTGACCCTGGAGACCAAGTTGGTCGAGTGAGTGTCAGGTGGTGGGTGAGAAGGCAGCTCTCTGGCTCTGCATGTTCGGGATTTCTGACCTCCCTGTCCTATTGTGTCCTCACGGTGTGTCCTGAGGGAAGGGGCGTTCCCAGAGTTGGATGCCCAGAACAGGGAACTGAGGCACAGACAGATCTACATCTCCTTTTGTGGCATGTGTTTCTTCTACAGGGGATGTGAGGAGTTCCCTAGTGTCCTAGAGGCTAAAGATCGAGTGTTCGATCCCTTCCGTGGTGCAGAATCAAGTGCCTGGGTTGGGAACCACTGCATCCCCTGGGAGTGGTGACAATCAATCAGTCAACCAATGGGATTGACATCAGACCATTCTGCATGGTCATTATCTAGGTTGTCTCCGCTACCCAGAGACATTTTCACACGAAACCTGTGTGGGGAGGTAATGTTTTGAAGTGCACCCCAAAGAGCAAGATCTTTCTAAGTAGAACTTGGATTCTGAAGGCTCTTCTGGGCGGCCGGGTGTTATGGGCTTTGAGGGCTTGGCCTGGGAGTCAATTATTAGTCATTTCCCTGTTATCTTCTGCAATCAGGATGTCACTCGTTTTCTCTGTTGTCATGTATTTTCCAGAATCTTGCTTTGGAAACCTAGGATCTTGCTTCAGGAGTCTGAGGGCAATTTTGTTCTTTACCACCTTGGCTGGAATAATCCCATGGTGGCCACACAACAGGGTGCACCCTGCCAATGAGCCAGATGAAGGTACTGTGGAACCTGACTCAATACATCCAGGCCTGAACAATGATTCTAGTTCATTCCGTGTTCCAAATTTCAGAACAAACTCTACAAATGCTAAGCCACATCTTTCTTTTATTCCATGATGCAAATTCAAACGAACTAACTCGGAGTTCCCATCGTGGCGCAGTGGTTAATAAATCCGACTAGGAACCATGAGGTTGTGAGTTTGATCTCTGGCCTTGCTCAGTGGGTTAAGGATCCAGGGTTGCCGTGAGCCATGGTGTAGGTTGAAGATGTGGCTCGGATCCTGAGTTGCAGTGGCAGTGGTCACTGTAGGCCACTACAACTCTGATTAGACCCGTATCCTGGGAATCTCCATATGCTGAGGGAAGCAGGCCTAGAAAAGGCAAAATGACAAAAAAAGCAAAAAATAAATTGAATAACTCAGTTGGTAATTTCCCAACTATGGAAATAATGATTCATTTAAAATCGACATTTGGTTCCTGGTTAATAGCAAAGGTGACCTCACTCATTTTATGACATTTGCTGATATTTAACATTTCCAGTTGTAATAGATCCCTGCATGGAACCACATTTCCCAATTTGAAAACAATACTAGAAATGATTTAGAACAAGATTATATTAACAAGAAATGGTGGATATTACAGAAAGCTCCTCTAACCCATTCCTCCAATTTCCACCAATGACAACGTCCAGCACTGAATGGGGAACTCATGGTACACTGAGCAGCAAAAGATTCCTATAATTTTAATTAATGAAAAGTTCCCCATTTACATTCACATTCAGTTTTTGGGCTGTGCCAGTAGTTGAGGTTGGACACATGCAAAATATTAGGAGGCCCCAGTATGTTACCATAGAGAACGTGTACACTCCCATTTGTAGAAGGACGTTATTCCCAACAGCAAAGAGATGAAACCAATCACAAATGACAAGAGATCAGGAGACAGATCAAATGCGATATGTGAACAGAAGAGAACAGTATTCTACCGGAAACAAAAGTAAAATTTTAAATAGGATACCAAGAGGATGATCCAAAAAAAAAAACTAAGTACTGTTTGACCAAAAGTGAGGAGTTCCCATCATGGCGTGCCAGCAGGGAAACCGATTAGGAAGCATGAGATTGTGAGTTTGACCCCTGGCCACAATCAGGGGGATAAGGATCTGGTGATGCCGTGAGCTGTGGTGTAGGTGGCAGATGCAGCTGGGATCCTGCCTTGCTGTGGCTCTGACATAAAATGCCAACTACATCTCCTATTAGACCCCTAGCCTGGGAACCTCCATATGCCATGCGTGTGGTCCTAAGAAGCAACAAGTATCAATAGAAAAAAAAAATAGAGAAATCAGGCAGCACAGAGAAGGAAATATCGTGCAACTCAACATATAGGCGGTAACCAGACTCGGCAGAGTGTCAGAGGTGGAAAGTAGAAATGGCCAAGACCTGGCAGCAGGGCTGAAGGGGGAGTCATTCCTGAATGGGTGCAGAGGTCCTATGAGTTATGATGAGAAAAGTTGTTATGGACAGTGGTGCAAAGTACATAGCATTGGGAAGGCCTGCTCTCCCCGTGAGTTTCCTATTGCCAAAGTATTCCAAAGAGAAGCATTATGTATCTAAGAAAAGAAAAGAGGCGAAACATCCCAGAGGATGGCGTGTGAACACAGGAGCACCCTGTGGGAAGAGTAGGGAAGCTGAAATGATCTCCTGCCGTTTCAGAAGATGGAGGAATGTGGCTGGAGAGGAAAATGGGCAGGAGGATTCACGAGACTCTGTCATGGCAGCAGAGCCTGCATGCTCGTGTTGGCCATTTCTCAGATGGAGAATATGCCACGGAGAGGTTCCCTTTAGCAAGAGAGGCAGAGGCTCCCTTTCTCAGGTCTTTCAAGGTGCTCTCTGCCGTCCTTCAAAACGTTTACCCGGGAGGATGGGCCAAGAGAAGCTCCATCCGTGCTTCATCCCACCCCCACCCCTTGACTCCCAGCCCATGTCCAGTCAGGTGAGGTGCCCAGAGTACCTCCTGAGCAGCACCACCGCCTTGCTGACAGTGACTGTGTGTCCCCCTAGCAACCCTCGATGATGTTGTGGAGGCCGGCGGGAGTGAGAAGACGGAGGAGGAGGCCCTGGCTGGGGCAAATGAGGAGGAGGTGGGGCCGGGAACTGAGAAGGTGCAGGAGGAGGCTGCCTGCATTGACGAGGCAGAGGAGGAGGCGGGCCCATCCCTTGAAAATGACGAGGAGTCCCCAGCCAGCGACCTGGTTGAGCAGGAAGACCAGCTTGCCCCCAAGGTAAGCTCACCTTTCTTGATCGGAGATTTAAAAAGGTGCCTCCTTTCTTCTTGGATGTGCCTACTTCAGAAAAGGAAATCTGAGCAAGTCCATTATAGAGGATATATGCACATTCCTCTGTGGAGGAATGTTGAGTCAAAGTTTGGTACCAACCAATAACTCCTTCCAAGGGGCATTGGCAAAAGGGACCACATCAGTTCCCAAGTGTACATAGGGAGCATTTGTCTTTGAAGAAGCCTGAATGTTTTGTTTTGTTTTGTTTTGTTGTCTTTTTGCCTTTTCTAGGGCCACTCCTGTGGCATATGGAGGTTCCCAGGCTCAGGGTCAAACCAGAGCTGTAGCCACCGGCCTGCGCCAGAGCCACAGCAACGCGGGATCCGAGCAACGTCTGCAACCTACACCTCAGCTCACGGCAATGCCGGATCCTTAACCCACTGAGCAAGGCCAGGGATCGAACCCGCAACCTCATGGTTCCTGGTCGGATTCGTTAACCACTGCGCCACGACGGGAACTCCAAAGAAGCCTGAATGTTTTTTAAATGAACGTGGACTTGGGAGGTCTTCCATGAAAAGCTGGTGCCTTTTCCACAGGTGTCTTTGCTGTCTTCTTTTGGGGAAACGGACTCAACTCTGCCTTCTGTCTGTGTGCCTGCGGTCCGCAACCACAGGAAGACCTGTGGCCACAGTGCGGAGGATGCTGTGACACTCACAGTGTTTTCTTTTCTCTCATCACAGGTGGACGGGATGGACGATGAAAGCCGTAAGTATTCTGGAACCCGGCTCTGCTGAGGAGAAGTCCAGGTGTTGAGGAAGGGCGGGGGGTGCTTTCCTGCCCCTTTGGTTGCAGAGACACCCTGATTCTGGGTTCCTCCTGGGAAAGGGGGTGAAGGATGGGGTGAAAGAGACTGACTTCCCACAAAAGGGCCATCCCAAGTCCTCGGGTCCCTGGAGGAAAGGAGGCTCTTTGTATGGTGGGGGTAGGTGTCCGGGAACATTGGGGGGTGTGCGTGTGAGGGCCTGTTGGTGTGATTGTGAACCAGTGTGAGTGGGTGTGTTTTGTGGGGAGTCACTTGTGCCTTAGCACCACATAGCTGTCCAGTTTCTCGTTGAACAGTCTCATGATGACCGCAGGCTAACTGTCCATTCCCTCATTCTCCCTGCACCCGCTGGGAGCAAGGTTTGGGGAAAAGGCTTTCCTTCCTCTGTTGGTCTTTCGTTTCCTCTTTTCTTCCCCCTCTGCTTGGTGCAGACTTTCATGCTGTTGTTTCAAACATGTGCCATGAACTCGAGCCTCTTGAGGTTGTAAGTGTCCCGAGGGAGTGTTGTGAACGCTGTGCTCCCCCCGCACCTCCTGCCCACTCGGGGCAGCCACCCTTCCAGCCTCTGCTCAGGAGTGGTCTTTCAGACACCTCATGTGCATGACATCAGAGAGTCTTTGTCCTTCTGTGTCTGACTGGCTTCACTTGAAGTGATGTCCTCCAGCGAGTTCCTGTTGAGGCTCAGAGCTCATGAACCTGACCAGTACCTATGAGGACACGGGTTCGACCCTTGGCCTTGCTCAGTGGGTGAAGAATCCCGCATTGCGGTGAGCTGCGGCAGAGGTCCCAGACGCGGCTGGTATCCAGCTTGGCTGTGGCTGTGGTGTCGGCCGGTGGCCACAGCTCTGATTTGCCGCCTCGCCTGGGAATTTCCATCTGCTGCGGGGGCAGCCCTCAAGCCCAAAAGTGAATCAGTCAATAATGTCCTCGAGTTCTCTGTGCATTGCTGCAATGGGTAGGGTTTCCTTCTTCTGTGACAACGGAATACCTTGCTATGGTCTGTATCCACCCCGTTGTCTTTCTCAGTCTGTGTGCCCGTGGACACTGGGGCTCTGTTTCTGTTGGGCTCTTGTGTATGGCGCTGCCGTGATCCTGGGATGGCAGGTCTCTTTACCCGACACTGATGGATCTTCCTTTACATGTCCATGCAGCAGTGGGATTGCAGGGTCCTGCCGTGGTGTTTCCCATCCTGGCTGGCCCCGTTGACATTCCCTGCTACAGTGTCCAGAAGTCCCAGGCAGTCACATCTTCCCAAACATCTGTTCAGGTTTGAAAACACTCCGTGTCCTACCAGGTGGGAGGTGATACCTCGTGGTGCCTTTGCTTTGCCTTTCCATTGTGATAGGCGACTTTGGGAAACATGCCCTCTGTGTGCTGCTCTCTGTGGTCTTCTTGGACGGTGGGTCTCTCCCAGGCTTCCACTCATCTACAACTGAGGTATTTGCCTTTTGATTCAATTGATTTGTAGTTGTTTCCCATATATTCCAAATATGAGCCCCTGTTTCAAATACAAGATTTACAAATATCCTCTTCTGTAGGTTGTCTTTCCATTCAGTGGATTGTTAGACACTGTCCTTTCTGTTTGTTTCTATTTTAATGGAGGTACACTGTTGTTTCACTCTCTGCTGTGGAGCAACGTTCCCCAGTCGTGTGTGTCCATTAACGTATGTTGCTTTTTTGATATTATTGCCGTCTGAGATCAGGTCGATTTCAGGAGATTGGATCTCGTTCTCCGTGTGCTGCAACAGGAGGACCTTGTTGTCTCTCCATTCTCAATGCCGTAGTTGGCATCAACTGCCCCCAAACTCCCAGTCCGTGCCCTTCACAACCACAAGTCTGTTCTCTGCATCCGTGGGTTCTGTGGACAGGTTCCTTTGTGCCGTGCTTTAGATTCCACCTCTAAGTGAGATCAGGTGGTATCCGTCTTTCTCTTTGTCACGTACTTCACTTTGCACGAGAATCTCTCGATCCATCCCTATTGTTTTGAGTGGCATTGGTTTCTTCTTCGATTTTCTGGCTGAGTCGTGAATTCCATCAGCTATGTGGACCACATCGTCATGAGCCATTCATCTGTCTGTGGACATGAGGTGGCTTCCCTGTCTTGGCTGTTGTGAACAGTGCTGCCATAAACATAGAGGGGCATATGTCTTTTTCCTGGATACATTTGTCCTGATATTTCCCAGGGTGCTCGGCTTGCTAGGTCGCATGCCCTGCTGTGTTCAGTTTTCGCAGGACCCTCCATGGTGTCTTCCATAGTGGTTGTACCAGTGTACGTTCGCATCGGCAATGCTGGGGCGGGGGAGCCTTTTCTCCACCCGTATCTGCGACCGACACCAGAGCTCTCGGCAACGCTGGATCCTTAACCCCCTCAGCGAGGCCAGGGATCAACCCCGCAAGCTCGTGGTTCCTAGTCGGATTCGTTTCCGCTGTGCCCTGACGGGAACTCCTGGGTGGTTTCTTTGCTGTTGTTGTTGTGGAGGTGTATGAGTTTTCTTTATATATGTTTTGGAGGTGAACCTCACGGGCAGTGGTCCCTTTCTCCTCAGTGCTTCTGTAGAGCTGCTGTCCACAGTGTGCCAGCCACTGGCCAGAAGGAGCCATTTCTGCTTAATTGAGTTCAGTCAGTAGTTAGGTCTGCCTCTTGCAGTGAACAGAATAAAGCAGCCTATGGTTCACTCCCAGGGGCCACCACACAAGTGTGTCCATGCAGCTGGAATTTCAGGTGTGTCACCCTGGAGCTGAGGCCTCCAGATGGACTCGTAGAAGGGAGATGTGTAAGGCTCCATCCCTCAGCAGCCCACGATCTCTGAAGGTTTGCCACTGTGGCCAATGTTTTATGGAAGCTTCTGAGGCCGTAGAGCAGAGGGAAGTTCTGAGCACCCGGAGGACAAGCCAGGGTGGTGCTGTGTGGCCGCAAACAACCCTAAGTAGGGGATACGTGTGGGGGACAGGCTCTAACACCTTGATTCCTTATGTCTGTGTCTCTGCAGTATGTTTCATGGAGAGTCTGAGTGACAGCAACCATGATGAAAGTGATACAGGTAAGAACAGCTCTCAGGTAGGAGCCAATGGGAGAGGGATCCCGGGACACTTGGGTGACGCCTGCTGCTTGGAGTGTGGGGCAGGTGAGTCTGAAACTTAAAAACAGAAAGAAATTGATGTAAAGATGTTCACCGCCTACTTTAATAAGGAGAGGGAGCAGATATGAGATGCCTGAATGTTGGCATCTGTGCTCACCTTGTGTGGAAGGGTCTCAGTCCATGGAGCAGAGGGAAGGTCTGGGCACCTGGAGGAAAAACCAGGGTGATGCTCTGTACCCGTAGTCACCTCAGGGAAGCCGGAGAAACGGGAGGGCCACTCTTTCTAACTCCTTGATTCCCCTGATGGTGTGTTTCTACAGACTCAGTGGTGGAGAGCCTGAGCAGCCGCCAGGATGAGGAGGCTGCAGGTAGGGAAGAGCACGCAGCTGGGATCCAGTGGGAGAGGGTTCCTGGGAGCACCTGGGTTCCGCCTGCTGCCGGGAGAGGGAGGAAGTGGGGGATAGGACTTGGCGGGTGGGTGGGTGGGTGGCCTAATGAGTGGCACTCTGCTGTGGTGTTTTCCCCTGTGAAATGGATACCACGAAGAAGACTTGGGTCCCAGCCGCCAGGATGAGGAGGCTGCAGGTAGGGAAGAGCACGCAGCTGGGATCCAGTGGGAGAGGGTTCCTGGGAGCACCTGGGTTCCGCCTGCTGCCGGGAGAGGGAGGAAGTGGGGGATAGGACTTGGCGGGTGGGTGGGTGGGTGGCCTAATGAGTGGCACTCTGCTGTGGTGTTTTCCCCTGTGAAATGGATACCACGAAGAAGACTTGGGTCCCTGGTCTTTGTTGTGCTGTGTTTGTATTCCTCTCTCCTTTTCTTTGAGAGGGAGAATCGATTTTCCCTCCCAAAGCTGCTCCTTCCTGCTTTGGTCTCTGCCCGTTGTGCAAGTTTGCTTTGTGATTGGCACCGTGAGGGCCCAGTGCACAAGAGCTGTTGACTTGGTTTCCTTTATTGGCCTTGAGGGACCTGAAGTGGTGGCACCTGAAGTGGTGGCACCTTGACCCTGGAGACCAAGTTGGTCGAGTGAGTGTCAGGTGGTGGGTGAGAAGGCAGCTCTCTGGCTCTGCATGTTTGGGATTTCTGGCCTCCCTGTCCTATTGTGTCTTCACGGTGTGTCCTGAGGGAAGGGATGTTCGCAGAGTTGGATGAGTTAAAGGAGGCATACTTGGAGTTCCAGTGGTTAAGGAATCCAACTAGGAACCATGAGATTGCGGGTTCGATCGCTGGCCTCACTCAGTGAGTTAAGGATCCAGTAATGCCGTGAGCTGTGGTGTAGGTGGCAGATGCAGCTGGGATCCTGCCTTGCTGTGGCTCTGACATAAAATGGCAGCTACGGCTCCTATTAGACCCCTAGCCTGGGAACCTCCATATGGCATGTGTGTGGCCCTAAAAAGCAACAAGTATCAATAGAAAAAAAAAAATAGAGAAATCAGGCAGCACAGAGAAGGAAATATCGTGCAACTCAACATATAGGCGGTAACCAGACTCGGCAGTGTCAGAGATGGAAAGTAGAAATGGCCAAGCCCTGGCAGCAGGGCTGAAGGGGGAGTCATTCCTGAATGGGTGCAGAGGTCCTATGAGTTATGATGAGAAAAGTTGTTATGGACAGTGGTGCAAAGTACATAGCATTGGGAAGGCCTGCTCTCCCCGTGAGTTTCCTATTGCCAAAGTATTCCAAAGAGAAGCATTATGTATCTAAGAAAAGAAAAGAGGCGAAACATCCCAGAGGATGGCGTGTGAACACAGGAGCACCCTGTGGGAAGAGTAGGGAAGCTGAAATGATCTCCTGCCGTTTCAGAAGATGGAGGAATGTGGCTGGAGAGGAAAATGGGCAGGAGGATTCACGAGACTCTGTCATGGCAGCAGAGCCTGCATGCTCGTGTTGGCCATTTCTCAGATGGAGAATATGCCACGGAGAGGTTCCCTTTAGCAAGAGAGGCAGAGGCTCCCTTTCTCAGGTCTTTCAAGGTGCTCTCTGCCGTCCTTCAAAACGTTTACCCGGGAGGGTGGGCCAAGAGAAGCTCCATCCGTGCTTCATCCCACCCCCACCCCTTGACTCCCAGCCCATGTCCAGTCAGGTGAGGTGCCCAGAGTACCTCCTGAGCAGCACCACCGCCTTGCTGACAGTGACTGTGTGTCCCCCTAGCAACCCTCGATGATGTTGTGGAGGCCGGCGGGAGTGAGAAGACGGAGGAGGAGGCCCTGGCTGGGGCAAATGAGGAGGAGGTGGGGCCGGGAACTGAGAAGGTGCAGGAGGAGGCTGCCTGCATTGACGAGGCAGAGGAGGAGGCGGGCCCATCCCTTGAAAATGACGAGGAGTCCCCAGCCAGCGACCTGGTTGAGCAGGAAGACCAGCTTGCCCCCAAGGTAAGCTCACCTTTCTTGATCGGAGATTTAAAAAGGTGCCTCCTTTCTTCTTGGATGTGCCTACTTCAGAAAAGGAAATCTGAGCAAGTCCATTATAGAGGATATATGCACATTCCTCTGTGGAGGAATGTTGAGTCAAAGTTTGGTACCAACCAATAACTCCTTCCAAGGGGCATTGGCAAAAGGGACCACATCAGTTCCCAAGTGTACATAGGGAGCATTTGTCTTTGAAGAAGCCTGAATGTTTTGTTTTGTTTTGTTTTGTTGTCTTTTTGCCTTTTCTAGGGCCACTCCTGTGGCATATGGAGGTTCCCAGGCTCAGGGTCAAACCAGAGCTGTAGCCACCGGCCTGCGCCAGAGCCACAGCAACGCGGGATCCGAGCAACGTCTGCAACCTACACCTCAGCTCACGGCAATGCCGGATCCTTAACCCACTGACCAAGGCCAGGGATCGAACCCGCAACCTCATGGTTCCTGGTCGGATTCGTTAACCACTGCGCCACGACGGGAACTCCAAAGAAGCCTGAATGTTTTTTAAATGAACGTGGACTTGGGAGGTCTTCCATGAAAAGCTGGTGCCTTTTCCACAGGTGTCTTTGCTGTCTTCTTTTGGGGAAACGGACTCAACTCTGCCTTCTGTCTGTGTGCCTGCGGTCCGCAACCACAGGAAGACCTGTGGCCACAGTGCGGAGGATGCTGTGACACTCACAGTGTTTTCTTTTCTCTCATCACAGGTGGACGGGATGGACGATGAAAGCCGTAAGTATTCTGGAACCCGGCTCTGCTGAGGAGAAGTCCAGGTGTTGAGGAAGGGCGGGGGGTGCTTTCCTGCCCCTTTGGTTGCAGAGACACCCTGATTCTGGGTTCCTCCTGGGAAAGGGGGTGAAGGATGGGGTGAAAGAGACTGACTTCCCACAAAAGGGCCATCCCAAGTCCTCGGGTCCCTGGAGGAAAGGAGGCTCTTTGTATGGTGGGGGTAGGTGTCCGGGAACATTGGGGGGTGTGCGTGTGAGGGCCTGTTGGTGTGATTGTGAACCAGTGTGAGTGGGTGTGTTTTGTGGGGAGTCACTTGTGCCTTAGCACCACATAGCTGTCCAGTTTCTCGTTGAACAGTCTCATGATGACCGCAGGCTAACTGTCCATTCCCTCATTCTCCCTGCACCCGCTGGGAGCAAGGTTTGGGGAAAAGGCTTTCCTTCCTCTGTTGGTCTTTCGTTTCCTCTTTTCTTCCCCCTCTGCTTGGTGCAGACTTTCATGCTGTTGTTTCAAACATGTGCCATGAACTCGAGCCTCTTGAGGTTGTAAGTGTCCCGAGGGAGTGTTGTGAACGCTGTGCTCCCCCCGCACCTCCTGCCCACTCGGGGCAGCCACCCTTCCAGCCTCTGCTCAGGAGTGGTCTTTCAGACACCTCATGTGCATGACATCAGAGAGTCTTTGTCCTTCTGTGTCTGACTGGCTTCACTTGAAGTGATGTCCTCCAGTGAGTTCCTGTTGAGGCTCAGAGCTCATGAACCTGACCAGTACCTATGAGGACACGGGTTCGACCCTTGGCCTTGCTCAGTGGGTGAAGAATCCCGCATTGCGGTGAGCTGCGGCAGAGGTCCCAGACGCGGCTGGTATCCAGCTTGGCTGTGGCTGTGGTGTCGGCCGGTGGCCACAGCTCTGATTTGCCGCCTCGCCTGGGAATTTCCATCTGCTGCGGGGGCAGCCCTCAAGCCCAAAAGTGAATCAGTCAATAATGTCCTCGAGTTCTCTGTGCATTGCTGCAATGGGTAGGGTTTCCTTCTTCTGTGACAACGGAATACCTTGCTATGGTCTGTATCCACCCCGTTGTCTTTCTCAGTCTGTGTGCCCGTGGACACTGGGGCTCTGTTTCTGTTGGGCTCTTGTGTATGGCGCTGCCGTGATCCTGGGATGGCAGGTCTCTTTACCCGACACTGATGGATCTTCCTTTACATGTCCATGCAGCAGTGGGATTGCAGGGTCCTGCCGTGGTGTTTCCCGTCCTGGCTGGCCCCGTTGACATTCCCTGCTACAGTGTCCAGAAGTCCCAGGCAGTCACATCTTCCCAAACATCTGTTCAGGTTTGAAAACACTCCGTGTCCTACCAGGTGGGAGGTGATACCTCGTGGTGCCTTTGCTTTGCCTTTCCATTGTGATAGGCGACTTTGGGAAACATGCCCTCTGTGTGCTGCTCTCTGTGGTCTTCTTGGACGGTGGGTCTCTCCCAGGCTTCCACTCATCTACAACTGAGGTATTTGCCTTTTGATTCAATTGATTTGTAGTTGTTTCCCATATATTCCAAATATGAGCCCCTGTTTCAAATACAAGATTTACAAATATCCTCTTCTGTAGGTTGTCTTTCCATTCAGTGGATTGTTAGACACTGTCCTTTCTGTTTGTTTCTATTTTAATGGAGGTACAGTGTTGTTTCACTCTCTGCTGTGGAGCAACGTTCCCCAGTCGTGTGTGTCCATTAACGTATGTTCCTTTTTTGATATTATTGCCGTCTGAGATCAGGTCGATTACAGGAGATTGGATCTCGTTCTCCGTGTGCTGCAACAGGAGGACCTTGTTGTCTCTCCATTCTCAATGCCGTAGTTGGCATCAACTGCCCCCAAACTCCCAGTCCGTGCCCTTCACAACCACAAGTCTGTTCTCTGCATCCGTGGGTTCTGTGGACAGGTTCCTTTGTGCCGTGCTTTAGATTCCACCTCTAAGTGAGATCAGGTGGTATCCGTCTTTCTCTTTGTCACGTACTTCACTTTGCACGAGAATCTCTCGATCCATCCCTATTGTTTTGAGTGGCATTGGTTTCTTCTTCGATTTTCTGGCTGAGTCGTGAATTCCATCAGCTATGTGGACCACATCGTCATGAGCCATTCATCTGTCTGTGGACATGAGGTGGCTTCCCTGTCTTGGCTGTTGTGAACAGTGCTGCCATAAACATAGAGGGGCATATGTCTTTTTCCTGGATACATTTGTCCTGATATTTCCCAGGGTGCTCGGCTTGCTAGGTCGCATGCCCTGCTGTGTTCAGTTTTCGCAGGACCCTCCATGGTGTCTTCCATAGTGGTTGTACCAGTGTACGTTCGCATCGGCAATGCTGGGGCGGGGGAGCCTTTTCTCCACCCGTATCTGCGACCGACACCAGAGCTCTCGGCAACGCTGGATCCTTAACCCCCTCAGCGAGGCCAGGGATCAACCCCGCAAGCCCGTGGTTCCTAGTCGGATTCGTTTCCGCTGTGCCCTGACGGGAACTCCTGGGTGGTTTCTTTGCTGTTGTTGTTGTGGAGGTGTATGAGTTTTCTTTATATATGTTTTGGAGGTGAACCTCACGGGCAGTGGTCCCTTTCTCCTCAGTGCTTCTGTAGAGCTGCTGTCCACAGTGTGCCAGCCACTGGCCAGAAGGAGCCATTTCTGCTTAATTGAGTTCAGTCAGTAGTTAGGTCTGCCTCTTGCAGTGAACAGAATAAAGCAGCCTATGGTTCACTCCCAGGGGCCACCACACAAGTGTGTCCATGCAGCTGGAATTTCAGGTGTGTCACCCTGGAGCTGAGGCCTCCAGATGGACTCGTAGAAGGGAGATGTGTAAGGCTCCATCCCTCAGCAGCCCACGATCTCTGAAGGTTTGCCACTGTGGCCAATGTTTTATGGAAGCTTCTGAGGCCGTAGAGCAGAGGGAAGTTCTGAGCACCCGGAGGACAAGCCAGGGTGGTGCTGTGTGGCCGCAAACAACCCTAAGTAGGGGATACGTGTGGGGGACAGGCTCTAACACCTTGATTCCTTATGTCTGTGTCTCTGCAGTATGTTTCATGGAGAGTCTGAGTGACAGCAACCATGATGAAAGTGATACAGGTAAGAACAGCTCTCAGGTAGGAGCCAATGGGAGAGGGATCCCGGGACACTTGGGTGACGCCTGCTGCTTGGAGTGTGGGGCAGGTGAGTCTGAAACTTAAAAACAGAAAGAAATTGATGTAAAGATGTTCACCGCCTACTTTAATAAGGAGAGGGAGCAGATATGAGATGCCTGAATGTTGGCATCTGTGCTCACCTTGTGTGGAAGGGTCTCAGTCCATGGAGCAGAGGGAAGGTCTGGGCACCTGGAGGAAAAACCAGGGTGATGCTCTGTACCCGTAGTCACCTCAGGGAAGCCGGAGAAACGGGAGGGCCACTCTTTCTAACTCCTTGATTCCCCTGATGGTGTGTTTCTACAGACTCAGTGGTGGAGAGCCTGAGCAGCCGCCAGGATGAGGAGGCTGCAGGTAGGGAAGAGCACGCAGCTGGGATCCAGTGGGAGAGGGTTCCTGGGAGCACCTGGGTTCCGCCTGCTGCCGGGAGAGGGAGGAAGTGGGGGATAGGACTTGGCGGGTGGGTGGGTGGGTGGCCTAATGAGTGGCACTCTGCTGTGGTGTTTTCCCCTGTGAAATGGATACCACGAAGAAGACTTGGGTCCCTGGTCTTTGTTGTGCTGTGTTTGTATTCCTCTCTCCTTTTCTTTGAGAGGGAGAATCGATTTTCCCTCCCAAAGCTGCTCCTTCCTGCTTTGGTCTCTGCCCGTTGTGCAAGTTTGCTTTGTGATTGGCACCGTGAGGGCCCAGTGCACAAGAGCTGTTGACTTGGTTTCCTTTATTGGCCTTGAGGGACCTGAAGTGGTGGCACCTGAAGTGGTGGCACCTTGACCCTGGAGACCAAGTTGGTCGAGTGAGTGTCAGGTGGTGGGTGAGAAGGCAGCTCTCTGGCTCTGCATGTTTGGGATTTCTGGCCTCCCTGTCCTATTGTGTCTTCACGGTGTGTCCTGAGGGAAGGGATGTTCGCAGAGTTGGATGAGTTAAAGGAGGCATACTTGGAGTTCCAGTGGTTAAGGAATCCAACTAGGAACCATGAGATTGCGGGTTCGATCGCTGGCCTCACTCAGTGAGTTAAGGATCCAGTAATGCCGTGAGCTGTGGTGTAGGTGGCAGATGCAGCTGGGATCCTGCCTTGCTGTGGCTCTGACATAAAATGGCAGCTACGGCTCCTATTAGACCCCTAGCCTGGGAACCTCCATATGGCATGTGTGTGGCCCTAAAAAGCAACAAGTATCAATAGAAAAAAAAAATAGAGAAATCAGGCAGCACAGAGAAGGAAATATCGTGCAACTCAACATATAGGTGGTAACCAGACTCGGCAGTGTCAGAGATGGAAAGTAGAAATGGCCAAGCCCTGGCAGCAGGGCTGAAGGGGGAGTCATTCCTGAATGGGTGCAGAGGTCCTATGAGTTATGATGAGAAAAGTTGTTATGGACAGTGGTGCAAAGTACATAGCATTGGGAAGGCCTGCTCTCCCCGTGAGTTTCCTATTGCCAAAGTATTCCAAAGAGAAGCATTATGTATCTAAGAAAAGAAAAGAGGCGAAACATCCCAGAGGATGGCGTGTGAACACAGGAGCACCCTGTGGGAAGAGTAGGGAAGCTGAAATGATCTCCTGCCGTTTCAGAAGATGGAGGAATGTGGCTGGAGAGGAAAATGGGCAGGAGGATTCACGAGACTCTGTCATGGCAGCAGAGCCTGCATGCTCGTGTTGGCCATTTCTCAGATGGAGAATATGCCACGGAGAGGTTCCCTTTAGCAAGAGAGGCAGAGGCTCCCTTTCTCAGGTCTTTCAAGGTGCTCTCTGCCGTCCTTCAAAACGTTTACCCGGGAGGATGGGCCAAGAGAAGCTCCATCCGTGCTTCATCCCACCCCCACCCCTTGACTCCCAGCCCATGTCCAGTCAGGTGAGGTGCCCAGAGTACCTCCTGAGCAGCACCACCGCCTTGCTGACAGTGACTGTGTGTCCCCCTAGCAACCCTCGATGATGTTGTGGAGGCCGGCGGGAGTGAGAAGACGGAGGAGGAGGCCCTGGCTGGGGCAAATGAGGAGGAGGTGGGGCCGGGAACTGAGAAGGTGCAGGAGGAGGCTGCCTGCATTGACGAGGCAGAGGAGGAGGCGGGCCCATCCCTTGAAAATGACGAGGAGTCCCCAGCCAGCGACCTGGTTGAGCAGGAAGACCAGCTTGCCCCCAAGGTAAGCTCACCTTTCTTGATCGGAGATTTAAAAAGGTGCCTCCTTTCTTCTTGGATGTGCCTACTTCAGAAAAGGAAATCTGAGCAAGTCCATTATAGAGGATATATGCACATTCCTCTGTGGAGGAATGTTGAGTCAAAGTTTGGTACCAACCAATAACTCCTTCCAAGGGGCATTGGCAAAAGGGACCACATCAGTTCCCAAGTGTACATAGGGAGCATTTGTCTTTGAAGAAGCCTGAATGTTTTGTTTTGTTTTGTTTTGTTGTCTTTTTGCCTTTTCTAGGGCCACTCCTGTGGCATATGGAGGTTCCCAGGCTCAGGGTCAAACCAGAGCTGTAGCCACCGGCCTGCGCCAGAGCCACAGCAACGCGGGATCCGAGCAACGTCTGCAACCTACACCTCAGCTCACGGCAATGCCGGATCCTTAACCCACTGACCAAGGCCAGGGATCGAACCCGCAACCTCATGGTTCCTGGTCGGATTCGTTAACCACTGCGCCACGACGGGAACTCCAAAGAAGCCTGAATGTTTTTTAAATGAACGTGGACTTGGGAGGTCTTCCATGAAAAGCTGGTGCCTTTTCCACAGGTGTCTTTGCTGTCTTCTTTTGGGGAAACGGACTCAACTCTGCCTTCTGTCTGTGTGCCTGCGGTCCGCAACCACAGGAAGACCTGTGGCCACAGTGCGGAGGATGCTGTGACACTCACAGTGTTTTCTTTTCTCTCATCACAGGTGGACGGGATGGACGATGAAAGCCGTAAGTATTCTGGAACCCGGCTCTGCTGAGGAGAAGTCCAGGTGTTGAGGAAGGGCGGGGGGTGCTTTCCTGCCCCTTTGGTTGCAGAGACACCCTGATTCTGGGTTCCTCCTGGGAAAGGGGGTGAAGGATGGGGTGAAAGAGACTGACTTCCCACAAAAGGGCCATCCCAAGTCCTCGGGTCCCTGGAGGAAAGGAGGCTCTTTGTATGGTGGGGGTAGGTGTCCGGGAACATTGGGGGGTGTGCGTGTGAGGGCCTGTTGGTGTGATTGTGAACCAGTGTGAGTGGGTGTGTTTTGTGGGGAGTCACTTGTGCCTTAGCACCACATAGCTGTCCAGTTTCTCGTTGAACAGTCTCATGATGACCGCAGGCTAACTGTCCATTCCCTCATTCTCCCTGCACCCGCTGGGAGCAAGGTTTGGGGAAAAGGCTTTCCTTCCTCTGTTGGTCTTTCGTTTCCTCTTTTCTTCCCCCTCTGCTTGGTGCAGACTTTCATGCTGTTGTTTCAAACATGTGCCATGAACTCGAGCCTCTTGAGGTTGTAAGTGTCCCGAGGGAGTGTTGTGAACGCTGTGCTCCCCCCGCACCTCCTGCCCACTCGGGGCAGCCACCCTTCCAGCCTCTGCTCAGGAGTGGTCTTTCAGACACCTCATGTGCATGACATCAGAGAGTCTTTGTCCTTCTGTGTCTGACTGGCTTCACTTGAAGTGATGTCCTCCAGCGAGTTCCTGTTGAGGCTCAGAGCTCATGAACCTGACCAGTACCTATGAGGACACGGGTTCGACCCTTGGCCTTGCTCAGTGGGTGAAGAATCCCGCATTGCGGTGAGCTGCGGCAGAGGTCCCAGACGCGGCTGGTATCCAGCTTGGCTGTGGCTGTGGTGTCGGCCGGTGGCCACAGCTCTGATTTGCCGCCTCGCCTGGGAATTTCCATCTGCTGCGGGGGCAGCCCTCAAGCCCAAAAGTGAATCAGTCAATAATGTCCTCGAGTTCTCTGTGCATTGCTGCAATGGGTAGGGTTTCCTTCTTCTGTGACAACGGAATACCTTGCTATGGTCTGTATCCACCCCGTTGTCTTTCTCAGTCTGTGTGCCCGTGGACACTGGGGCTCTGTTTCTGTTGGGCTCTTGTGTATGGCGCTGCCGTGATCCTGGGATGGCAGGTCTCTTTACCCGACACTGATGGATCTTCCTTTACATGTCCATGCAGCAGTGGGATTGCAGGGTCCTTCCGTGGTGTTTCCCGTCCTGGCTGGCCCCGTTGACATTCCCTGCTACAGTGTCCAGAAGTCCCAGGCAGTCACATCTTCCCAAACATCTGTTCAGGTTTGAAAACACTCCGTGTCCTACCAGGTGGGAGGTGATACCTCGTGGTGCCTTTGCTTTGCCTTTCCATTGTGATAGGCGACTTTGGGAAACATGCCCTCTGTGTGCTGCTCTCTGTGGTCTTCTTGGACGGTGGGTCTCTCCCAGGCTTCCACTCATCTACAACTGAGGTATTTGCCTTTTGATTCAATTGATTTGTAGTTGTTTCCCATATATTCCAAATATGAGCCCCTGTTTCAAATACAAGATTTACAAATATCCTCTTCTGTAGGTTGTCTTTCCATTCAGTGGATTGTTAGACACTGTCCTTTCTGTTTGTTTCTATTTTAATGGAGGTACACTGTTGTTTCACTCTCTGCTGTGGAGCAACGTTCCCCAGTCGTGTGTGTCCATTAACGTATGTTCCTTTTTTGATATTATTGCCGTCTGAGATCAGGTCGATTACAGGAGATTGGATCTCGTTCTCCGTGTGCTGCAACAGGAGGACCTTGTTGTCTCTCCATTCTCAATGCCGTAGTTGGCATCAACTGCCCCCAAACTCCCAGTCCGTGCCCTTCACAACCACAAGTCTGTTCTCTGCATCCGTGGGTTCTGTGGACAGGTTCCTTTGTGCCGTGCTTTAGATTCCACCTCTAAGTGAGATCAGGTGGTATCCGTCTTTCTCTTTGTCACGTACTTCACTTTGCACGAGAATCTCTCGATCCATCCCTATTGTTTTGAGTGGCATTGGTTTCTTCTTCGATTTTCTGGCTGAGTCGTGAATTCCATCAGCTATGTGGACCACATCGTCATGAGCCATTCATCTGTCTGTGGACATGAGGTGGCTTCCCTGTCTTGGCTGTTGTGAACAGTGCTGCCATAAACATAGAGGGGCATATGTCTTTTTCCTGGATACATTTGTCCTGATATTTCCCAGGGTGCTCGGCTTGCTAGGTCGCATGCCCTGCTGTGTTCAGTTTTCGCAGGACCCTCCATGGTGTCTTCCATAGTGGTTGTACCAGTGTACGTTCGCATCGGCAATGCTGGGGCGGGGGAGCCTTTTCTCCACCCGTATCTGCGACCGACACCAGAGCTCTCGGCAACGCTGGATCCTTAACCCCCTCAGCGAGGCCAGGGATCAACCCCGCAAGCCCGTGGTTCCTAGTCGGATTCGTTTCCGCTGTGCCCTGACGGGAACTCCTGGGTGGTTTCTTTGCTGTTGTTGTTGTGGAGGTGTATGAGTTTTCTTTATATATGTTTTGGAGGTGAACCTCACGGGCAGTGGTCCCTTTCTCCTCAGTGCTTCTGTAGAGCTGCTGTCCACAGTGTGCCAGCCACTGGCCAGAAGGAGCCATTTCTGCTTAATTGAGTTCAGTCAGTAGTTAGGTCTGCCTCTTGCAGTGAACAGAATAAAGCAGCCTATGGTTCACTCCCAGGGGCCACCACACAAGTGTGTCCATGCAGCTGGAATTTCAGGTGTGTCACCCTGGAGCTGAGGCCTCCAGATGGACTCGTAGAAGGGAGATGTGTAAGGCTCCATCCCTCAGCAGCCCACGATCTCTGAAGGTTTGCCACTGTGGCCAATGTTTTATGGAAGCTTCTGAGGCCGTAGAGCAGAGGGAAGTTCTGAGCACCCGGAGGACAAGCCAGGGTGGTGCTGTGTGGCCGCAAACAACCCTAAGTAGGGGATACGTGTGGGGGACAGGCTCTAACACCTTGATTCCTTATGTCTGTGTCTCTGCAGTATGTTTCATGGAGAGTCTGAGTGACAGCAACCATGATGAAAGTGATACAGGTAAGAACAGCTCTCAGGTAGGAGCCAATGGGAGAGGGATCCCGGGACACTTGGGTGACGCCTGCTGCTTGGAGTGTGGGGCAGGTGAGTCTGAAACTTAAAAACAGAAAGAAATTGATGTAAAGATGTTCACCGCCTACTTTAATAAGGAGAGGGAGCAGATATGAGATGCCTGAATGTTGGCATCTGTGCTCACCTTGTGTGGAAGGGTCTCAGTCCATGGAGCAGAGGGAAGGTCTGGGCACCTGGAGGAAAAACCAGGGTGATGCTCTGTACCCGTAGTCACCTCAGGGAAGCCGGAGAAACGGGAGGGCCACTCTTTCTAACTCCTTGATTCCCCTGATGGTGTGTTTCTACAGACTCAGTGGTGGAGAGCCTGAGCAGCCGCCATGATGAGGAGGCTGCAGGTAGGGAAGAGCACGCAGCTGGGATCCAGTGGGAGAGGGTTCCTGGGAGCACCTGGGTTCCGCCTGCTGCCGGGAGAGGGAGGAAGTGGGGGATAGGACTTGGCGGGTGGGTGGGTGGGTGGCCTAATGAGTGGCACTCTGCTGTGGTGTTTTCCCCTGTGAAATGGATACCACGAAGAAGACTTGGGTCCCTGGTCTTTGTTGTGCTGTGTTTGTATTCCTCTCTCCTTTTCTTTGAGAGGGAGAATCGATTTTCCCTCCCAAAGCTGCTCCTTCCTGCTTTGGTCTCTGCCCGTTGTGCAAGTTTGCTTTGTGATTGGCACCGTGAGGGCCCAGTGCACAAGAGCTGTTGACTTGGTTTCCTTTATTGGCCTTGAGGGACCTGAAGTGGTGGCACCTGAAGTGGTGGCACCTTGACCCTGGAGACCAAGTTGGTCGAGTGAGTGTCAGGTGGTGGGTGAGAAGGCAGCTCTCTGGCTCTGCATGTTTGGGATTTCTGGCCTCCCTGTCCTATTGTGTCTTCACGGTGTGTCCTGAGGGAAGGGATGTTCGCAGAGTTGGATGAGTTAAAGGAGGCATACTTGGAGTTCCAGTGGTTAAGGAATCCAACTAGGAACCATGAGATTGCGGGTTCGATCCCTTGCCTCACTCGGTGTCTTAAATATCCAGCATTTTTGTGAGCTATGGTGTTTGTCGCAGATACAGCTTGCATCCTGTATTTCGTGGCTGTGGTTTCGACTGGCAGCTGCAGCTCCCATTTTGTCCCTAGCCTGGGAACCTCCATATCCTGTCAGAGTTGCCCTAGAATAAAGAAAAAGACAAAAATAGTATAAAATAAAATAAAGGAGAAGTCATCTGGGGTTGCTGCATAGGATCCAGTACCCTTGAGTCCTGTCCACCTGCACAGCTGACCCCAGGCTGCTGTCATGACTCTCCTCCCCTCTGGGAGAGGTCCATGTCCAGCTGCCCAAAGAGACCACCCCTGGCCAGCAGGAATTTGGGGGACTGTGTGAAGGAGCTGCTGGCCTTGCTTCAGACCCTTTCTCTCCTGGCCCTGTGACCTCATCTCCTGGGATTGACCATGTCCCAGACAGAGCCTCTGGCAGCAGGACCAGGTGGTCACAGCTCCTGTTGGATCCCCCTCTTCCCATCAGACTGCTATCCCCTGATCCCCAAATCCCAGTCATGTTGACCCTGTGTCCCTTCCTAGCCTGGCCCTGGTCTCCTCCCTCCCAGGTCCCCGAGGCTCAGGCCAAATGGTGGCAGGTGGTGAGCATTCACATCGGGTCTGTACTGAACCAATCTCAGCCTGAGAGAAGTGACACAGGGTCCTTTCCCTCTGAGTTTGTGTCAGCCTCTCTAAGGCCTCCCTCATGTCGGGGCTCCAGAAAACAATCAAGATGAAGGCATCTATCCCTCAGTGCTCATGTACGAAGAGTGGCTCACCTGGCCCAGCCCTGCATCCTTGTGGATGCTTAGTGCTCCTGGCATCACACAGAAGACATGGCAGGATCCCAACCTGAGTGGGAATTTCCAGGGTCTGGGTCTTCCCTCAGTCTCTGTAAGGCCCAGGGATGGCCTGGGCCATCCCATGCCACCCATTCTCAAACTGAGGTTGGAACTTCTGTAAATTCTTTGACATAGATGACAAGTTCAAATGCAGCAACCCCTGAGGCAATTCAGTTCTGTGTTCTCTTGGGAAAAGTGAAAGGCTAGGATTCAAATTTGTTGTATTCCTTTCAGTGACTTTTCACTGTGTCATCTAATAACATGAATGTAACTTGTTTTAGTACACTTTCAAAAGCATTGTCTTCTCAGAGTTCCTGCTGTGGCTCAGTGGGTTAAAAACAGGACATGGTGTCCATGAAGATGCAGGTTCAATCCCTGGCCTCGCTCAGTCAGTTGAAGAATCTGGCATTGCTGCAAGCTGTGGCATACATTGCAAAGGCGATTCAAATCCCACCTTGTGGCATCTGTTTTAGGCCTGCAGAGGCAGCTTGTCCCTGACCCCTAGCCCATGAACGTCCATATGCTGCAGGTGTGGCTGAAAAAAGAAAAAGAGAATACCTTTCTTCTATATACTTTTCATGCAGCAATAGAATAAAAAGATAAATTTATATTTCTACTACCACATCTTCATGATTTTTTGAAACTCTTAATACTGAAAAATATTTATTGAATTTCTTTTGCTATAGATTATTTACTGTATTGTGTTAGTTTCAGGTGTACAGCTTCAAATTCTTTTTCTTTACAGGTTATGAGAAGATATTGCATAGAGTTCCATGTGCTACACAGTGAATCCTTGTTGCTTCTCTATTAATCTCACACTCCCAATTGATCCCTTCCCTTCCTTTCCCTTTCCCCTTTGCTAATGGAAGTTTGCTTCCCATGTCTGTGCGTTGTTTCAGTTTTGTAAAAAAGCTGGATTGTAGTCATGTTTCAGATTCAGCATAGAAGTGTTAGAACTTTCATCTTTGTCTAACTTACTTCACGTAGTATGATAATCTCTAGGTCTGTCCATGTTGCTGCAAATTGCATGGCTTCATTCTTTCTTATGGCTGAGTGTGACTCCTATATATACATGAAGTATTTTTTGAAGAAGTGAGGTATTTTTGTACCTATTTCTGCTGTACAGCAAAGGGACCCAGTCACACCTATTTATACATTATTTTTCTCTTCTTATGTTCCATTGTGTTCTCTCCAAAGAGACTGAATACAGTTCCCTGTGCTACAGCGTAGGGCCTCATTGCTTATCCATCCTAAATGTAAGCGTTTGCATCGACCAACCCCAAATTCCCAGTCCATCCCACTTCCTCTCCCCTCCCCCTTGGCTCCCCACACGTCTGTCCTCTAGATCTGTGAGTCTGTTTCTGTTCTGGAGATATGTTCCTTTGTGCGCTATCTTGGCTTCTGCATGGAAGTGATGTCATGTGGTATTTGTCATTGTCTTTCTGACTTGTGCCACATACCATGATAACTTTAGTGGCATCGCTGTTGCTGCCAGTGGCATTGTTTCTTTCTTGTACACAGCTGAGTGGTACGACATTGTATATGTGTACCCCATCGTCTTCATCTATCCATCTGTTGGTGGACATTTAGATTGCTCCCATGCCTTGGCTCTTGTGAATTGTGCCATGAACATACAGGGGCATGTGTTTTTTGAGGGGGGTTTGGGTTTTTTTTTGTTTTTCATTTTTTTGTGTTTTTACCATTTCTTGGGCCGCTCCCGTGGAATATGGAGGTTCCCAGGCTAGGGGTCAAATCGGAGCTGGAGCTGCTGGCCTACACCACAGCCACAGCAATGCAGGATCCGAGCTGTGTCTGCAAACTACACCACAGCTCATGGCAACGCCGGATCCTTAACCCACTGAGCAAGGCCAGGGATTGAACCCGCAACCTCATGTTTCCTAGTTGGATTCGTTAACCACTGAGCCACGATGGGAACTCCACAGGAGCATGTGTCTTTTTGAGTGAAAGTTTTGTCTGGGTAGATGCCCAGGTGTGGGATCGCTGGATCATATAGGGTAGTACTGTAGTGAGTTTTCTGAGGAACCCCCATACTCTTTTCCAGAGTGGTCACACTGATTTCCACTGCCACCAACAGTGTAGGAGGGTTCCCCTTTCTCCACACCCCCTCCAGCATTTGTTATCTATCAACTTAATGACGGCCATTCTAACAGGTGTGGGGTGGTCCCTCGCTGCAGTTTTGATGTGTAGTCCCCTCGTACCAAGCAAGGTTGAGCATCTCTTCATGTGCCTATTGGCCATCCCTAAGCCTCATCTGGAGAAATGTCTCTTTAGGTCTTCCGGCTCTTTTTGCATTGAGTTGTTTGGTTTTTGTGGTGGTGGATGAGTTGTATGTGTTGTTTCTCTATTTTGAAGGTAAAGCCATTGGTGGGTGAATCATGTACAAATATTCTCTCCTAGAATAGATTTACAAGGAGATCCTGCTGAATAGCAGTGAGAACTATGTCTAGATACTCATGTTGCAACAGAAGAAAGGGTGGGGGAAAAACTGTAATTGCAATGTATATATGTAAGGATAACCTGACCCCCTTGCTGTACAGTGGGAAAATAAAAAAAAAAAAACAAATATTCTCTCCCATTCTGTGGAGTTTTTCTTTTTTAAAAAAAGGTCTCCTTTGCTGTGCAAACGCTTTTGAGCTTAATTAGTTCCTACTGATTTAGTTGTGTTTTTATTGTCATTATTCTAGGAGGCATATCAAACATGATCTTGATGCGATTTATGTCCAAGAGCATTCTGCCTGTTGTTCTCTAGGGGTTTTCTAGTATCTGGCCTTACATGGAGGTCGCCCAGCCATTTGGAGTTTATTTCTGTGTATGGTGTTAGTGAATGTTCTCACTGCACTTTTGACAGGTACCTGTCCGGTTTTCCCAGCACTACTGATGGAAGACAATGTCTTTCCTCCAGTGTATGTTCTTGCCTCCTTTGCCATAGAGCAGTTGACCCTTGGTGCTTGGGTTTATTTCTGGGCTTTCTGACTGATCAGTGTTGCTGCTTTTTCGCCAGGATCATAGAGTTGAATGACTGTAGCTTTGTAGTATAGTCTGAATACAGGAAGACTGATTTCTCCACTTCTTCCCCCCCCCTTGAAAAGCACAAGCGAGAATGGCCAGGAGGTAGAAAGCATTCTCAGGGTAAAAGGAGGTCTTCAGGCCTCTGTCCATTTCTGCCACGCAGGTCTCATGGTTAGTGGTATAAAGCATGGGCTGCAGGGGCTGGTTACCCCTTCCCTTGGGTTATCAGATGTCCTGCTCCTCCCAGGGCCCCACTGGGAGGGACTACATCCTTGTCTCCTGGAGCCTCCCCTTTCCGCTGCATCTGTTTCACTGTGCAGGGATCAGTCCCTTGAAGGCTGCCCAGCCCAATGCACAGGGAACTCGCTCCTGGAGGACGATTGTATTCCCTCTTTGCTAACAGAAAACCTCCTCAGCTAAGCACAGCATAGACGGCAGTGCCACGGGGATCTGAGCCCTGGGGAGTTCCAGGCCCTGAGGAGCCTGACGGACCCACACATCCACCCAGGGGAGCCCTCCTTCCATCTGACTCTGCACCTCCTCGGTGATGGCATCCCTGTGTTTGTGTTGCAGACTCCTCTGGGACACCTTGAAGCCTCAGCCTGGGACTGGAAGAGTCCAAAAGTTTCCATCTTGACCAGGATACAAGATTGACCTCACTCTTCATCTATTACGAGCCAACTTTAGTATAAGCTTAGTTCTTTATTGTCTAGATTTAGTATTAAGTTCTGATACATGTTTACTACTTGGTATATAAGATTTTGGTAGAATGTAAGATTGTGTATTAAATAATTGTTACCTATCCATTTGCTTTTTTTGAAACTAGTTTTCGATAAAATAAACACAGGTATAGGAAAGCCCCCTTAAGCAGAGGTAGAACTTAATGCACTGGAGTCAGGCAGTCACCCTAGTGTCCACCCCCTGTCCTGTCACCCGCATCAGTCCTGACTGAAGAAGGGGACTGTGGATTTAGTCCTGACCAACTGCCCTCAAGCCAGTTTCTTTCCAAGGATTCTGTGGCCTCATGTCGGTTTGTACCTTTGACCATGGGAACTCTGTCACGCTCCCTCTTTCAGGATGACATGGTTGGCCGAGCCTTGCATGCCCAGACCCTGGCTGCTGGAACATCCATATCTCACCTTTTCCCTCCTCATGTCTCTGACATGTTTCTTTATATCCCATGCCTGGAGTTGGTATTTTTAAAACATGTAGAGTGACACCGAATGAGACACAGATAAAAACTGTAAAAGTAATTTTAATAAAGTACACTTTGATTGCAAAGCAAGTGTGTTTTTTGTTAATGGATCCCTTGGGAGGATAAAGAATGGCATACCCAAGTATGGAAGGCAGAGATAGGAAACATGAGAGAAGGCATGAATGTGCAGATTTTTCGGCAAAGGCCAAGAGAAACATTTCTTTGTCCACAGAAGGAAGATGTGGTGCTGCAGAATTGGGTGGCAAGAGTATTTTCTCTATTCCAAAATCTGAGAGTGAATCCCAAGGTTAACACTTTTCCCCTCCCCAGAATGCGTTGTCACACCTTTCCATTGTCCATGCATCGTCGTGCTCTGCTCTCCCTGCCTTGTAGGACTCTGGGTTCTGCATGATCAGGGTTGCACCTGAAACAACAAAGAAAGAGAGGGAAAGACCAGCTGTCTTTGCCTTGGCTTCTCAAACCCCTCGGGCTCTCCTGGGCTTCCTGGCTTTCCGGAGTGTCTAAAGATGCTCCTAGTGGGAAGCTGAGTCCTGGTCATTCAGATAGGACGTGGGATGGCCAAACTGGGTTCACCCCTGGAAACAGACTTTGCACACTTCCCCAGGTTGTAATGCACATCCCGGCCCCAACCCCACCTACCCCCATGCTCCAGTGCTTCTACTGGGCGACCACAAAAAGAGGAGGCTTTTTCCACCGTCCACCAGCAACAAAAACAGAGGAGACAGAGACCAAAAGGAAGACAGACAGGGAGAGAGAGAGAGGGCTGAGCATAAAATGGGGAGAAAGTGGAAACAAGAGTGAGAGAAAGACACCAAAAATTCAGAGAGAAAGAGAGGGAAGAGAGGCAGTTGACATAGTGGCCTTAGCATCGGGCTCAAGTCACCCCTAGTGACCAAAGCTGTCACAAGTCTGAGCTATCTCAAGGTGTTTTTCGTCCTGGTGAAGCATCTCCCCTGGGGAAGCCATTCTGAAGTTGGCAGAGGGGTTGAGGGGCCTGCAGCTCCTGGGGTCCCTGCTGGGCCGATCAGGTCAGGTTCTCCCCCAGATTTCCACAGACACTAACCCAGCATCTGAAGGGGATGCAGTCCATCCAAAAAGATGTGCTTCCAACCATGCTGCTTGAAGAGCCCCAAGAAGGGAACCAAGACACCTGCCTTTCATGTTCTGGGAACCAGACAGCTATCAGCAGGATACTCCTAGCATGGACTGCTCTAATGCAGTCAGGGCAAGCCAGGAAGCATGGCTGAGAGCTAAAAGAAGAGCTGTTGGCCAAAGGGAAAGGAAACTCCAATAAGGTGCGAAGTACAGTGATAGACCCCCAGGCTCCAAGATCAACAGAGACTGGACGTGCAGAGTTCCCTCCGCCTCCCACAGCAGAACCTTGGTCTGCACTGGCCTTGGGCACCTGCCAGCGTGAGTTACCTGCTCCTCTCAGTGCCCCAAAATGAATACCAGTTGCAAAGTTGGCTGGGCCTCTCACCCAACCCGACACCACCCTATGCCCTGAATCAGCAACCCCTCTTTTTAAATCAAGTGAGCAGGCTTTGAGTCATCAGCACCCTTCAGACCTGAGATCCAGACAAATCAAGGACCACCCAGCTTGTATCCACATGACCTGGATTCAGGTAGCTTCCTTCTAACGAGGGTGCCACAGAGGAGGAAGAGGCTCAGACGGAGAAGGAAGAAGGCGAGTGTGGAGCTCTCTGGAGAGAAAGGGCACAGGGATGAGCACAGCCTGCCCCCAAAATACCACCACATGGACACACTGTGCTCATGACCAGAAGCCAAATTCCATGCCAGCCTGATTCTAGGAAGCTGCACCTCCAGGATTCAAGCCAGGTACATCTGGACCAAGAATGCTGCCTCCAAGTCATCAAAGGGCCCTCAGAGCCCCCTGATAGCCTGTCCAACTCTCTAGGCACTGGGCTGCCCAACCAGACAGGAATGGAACCACAGGTGTGAAAGGGGAACTATGTCCCCTCTCTGAGTTGAGGCAAAGAGGGCCAGAGTATCAGAGGCTGCATGTACCCAGGTGCAAGGCCCTGGGCACTTCCATGAGGTTCAACCCACCTGTCTCCAACCCCATCTCTGAGCCTGAAGGCACAGCCAGGGAGCTGCAGAGGGACTCTGCTGGTGTCTGGCACCATCTGGCGGCCATGTGCTCTGAGACCAATGCTCCACTTTTCCTACTGTTTCCTAATACAGACCCCCTGTCCCCACTGGCCTTGGGGCATTTGCCAGCATGACTTCCTTAACCCTCTCCCTCTCAGTACACTGAGAAGCACTGCAGGTGGGGATAAGCCTATCTCAAGGTCTCCCAGGGCTCTCTCCCCACTCGAAACCACCCCACTCGCTGAAATCTGTGAGCCTTGCCTTTTTTTGTGTGTGTCTTTTTCGGGCAGTATCCTTGGCATGTGGAGGTTCCCAAGTTAGGGGTCTAATTGGAGCTGTAGCTGCCAGCCTACACCAGAGCCACAGCAATGCAGGATCCGAGCCGAGTCTGTGACTGACACCACAGCTCATGGCAACATGGGATCCTTAACCCACTGAGTGAAGCCAGGGATCAAACCTTTGTCCTCATGGGTGCTAGTCAGATTCATTTCTGCTGAAACACGATGGGAACTCCTGGCACTGCATTTCTAAACATTCATACTGAACCATCAGGAAAAGAACGAAAACAACCCTATTCACCACTGCATCCAAAAGAACAAGGAGTTCACACTGGGGTGCAAAGGGATCGGTGGCGCCTTGGGACCCCTGGGAGGCACGTTCCATCACAGAGGGTTAAGGATCCAGTGTTGGAGCAAGACAGCAGAAGCATAAGAGGACACGCTCACCCTCTCCCACAAACACATCAGAAAAACACATCTGCACGTACAATGACTCGCACAGAACATCCACTGCCTGCTGGCAGAGGAACCTAAACCTCCAAAAAGGGCAACTCTTGAGAGAACTGGGAAGAACCAAAGACAAAAAGAGAGGGTAAAGGAATCAGGGCGGGACTAGCATTCCTGAGAGGGAGCTCTGAAGGAGAAAAGGATCCCACCTCCTGGGAAGGCAGCTAACTGACAGGGAGATAAGCTGAGATGGAGGAATCTCAAAGTCACCACGAAAAGCACAGCAGCTGGACTGAGGAAGGCAAAGCAGAGTGAGAGCTGCATCTGAACCACTGGCCGGGACACCCCAGCCAGAGATGCGCAGACAGGGGCTGGGTGCTGAGACTCTGGCTCCAGAGGGGAGTCCTGGGGAGAGGACTGAGGCTGGCATGTGGGGACAGCCTGATGGGCTAAGCAGCTGTGCAGCACAGGCTGAGGAGAGGAATGCCAGGGCAGAGGGAATCCAGGAGAAGGGCCAACCCACACGAGAGGCCAGGCACCATTGCTGGGGAAGGGAGGGGCATGGGTGGACCCAAAGGAAGCTCCAGGCACCAGAGCTGCCCATGCCCCAGGCTCAGAGGACCAGGTGGCTCTGTGCAGGTTCCCAGCAGGCGGTGAGAAGCCTCTTGCTCCTCGAAGGGAGACTGGGCACTTCTTCTGCAGGCTGCCAGTGGTCAGGCACCTCTTGTGTGGCCTAAGAGCATCAGGGGGCTGAGTGCTGTGTGGTGCCTCTTGCACCATCTACAGGCAGCAGGGACAGGCCTCAGCGGTTGCCTCAGAGGCCAGAGAGAAGCATGGCCTGCCACCACTGGGGACATGTGAGTGGGCTCCACCTGCAGTCACCTCAGGGGTTGGCAAAAAGAAGAGGGCACTGCACCCAAGCACCATACACTTTTTCTCTCACTCCCCTGGGAACACACCTGCCCTGCAGCTGCCATTGCCAAATGTTCTGGGCAGCACCCAGAGATGGTCATCTGTCCCTTCCCAAGACCCTACAACTAGGAGCAGCTGGCGCAGCACCTCCTGTGGGGGATAGGCAGAACAGGGTGCTTCTTGTATGGTCTGCATGTGGTGGGGGCAAACCACCACAGTTATCTCTGACTCCAGAGGCAGTCATGGCCCGCTCCCACTAGGGGTCCCTGAACAAGCACCACCTCACCTGTGGTTCCAATCACCTCAGAGGAGGGCATTGCAATTGAACACTGCTGCTGCTACTGCCAAATGCTCTGGACTCCTCGTAGATCTGCCTAGAGCTCATTACCACTTACTCGGACCCTGCAACTATGAGTAGCCTGTACCACATTCCTGCAGGTCCTTGCTGCTGTTTTGAACCCAATGACCAGGCACTGACTGCTGGCCCTACCCACTTCCTCCTTCTCCCTGAAAACACACTGAGTGTCCTGGAAATAACAGTCTGCTCACACCAAAGAAAGAGACAGAAACTATTCAAACTCGCACACCAAAAATAGCCACCCTCCCCCCCACAAAAAAAGAATACATAGAAGTAGCCTTGCAAGACTACAGTTTGGCTTCCCTAAACTCACAGACAAAGAAAAACATAAGCAAGATGAAGACGCTCAGAAACCAATCCCAGTTAAAGGAAAAGAGGAATTCACCTAAAGAAGTCAACAATGAAACAGACCTCTGAAGTCTGACAGACATTGAGTTCAAAAGGGAGATAGTGAAAATACTGAAGGAATTAATGCTGATCAAGGAATTAAGAGAGGATATGAATAGTAATGCAGATTCCTTTAGAAAGGAACTAGAAAATATAAGAAGGAGCCATGAAAAACTAGAAAATTCATGTGCAGAGATGCAAACTGAGCTAAAGGCACTAAAAAGCAGAATGAATGATGCAGAGAAATTAGTGACTTGGAAGACAGAATAATGGAAATCACCCAATCAGGACAGCAGACAGGAAACCAAATGAAAAAACATGAAAGCAATATAAGATATCTGTGGGATAATATAAAGCAGGCCAATCTACAAATAATAGGAATTCTAGAAGGAGAAGAAAAAAAGGGGGGATTGAAAATGTGTTTGAAGAAATGATGTCTGAAAAATTTCCAAATCTAAAGGAAACTGATATGAAGATACAGGAGGTACAGAGGGCCCCAAACAAGGTGAACTCAAACAGGCCCACGCCAAAACATAAGAAAAATGGCAAAAGTTAAAGATCAAGAGAGGATTCTAAAGGCAGCAAGAGAAAAGCAAAGCATTAATGATAAGCAAAGCCATAAGGCTATCAGCTATTTTTCTCTGTAGAAACCCTACAGGCCAGAACAGAGTGGCAAGATAGATTTCAAGGGCTGAAAGGAAAAAAATCTGCAACCTAGAATACTCTATCCAGCAAGAATATCATTTAAAATAGAAGGGAAAATACAGAATTTCTCCAGCAAACAAAAGCTGAAAGACTACAGCAATACTAAACCCATTCAAATAGAAATACGGAGGAGTTCCCGTTTTGGTGCAGTGGTTAACAAATCTGACTAGGAACCATGAGGTTGCAGGTTCGATCCCTGGCCTTGCTCAGTGGGTTAAGGATCCGGCATTGCCGTGAGCTGTGGTGTAGGTTGCAGATGCAGCTCGGATCCCGTGTTGCTGTGGCTCTGGCGTAGGCTGGCAGCTACAGCTCTGATTGGACCCCTAGCCTGGGAATCTCCATATGCCACGGGAGCAGCCCTAGAAAAGGCAAAAAGACAAAAAAAAAAAAAAAGAAATACGGAAAGGGCATCTCTAAATAAACAAAAAAAAAAAAAGGAAGAAGAAATAGGATGGAAGGAACCATAATTGGAAAGCAATCCCTTAAGTAAGTCAGCATATAGATCTAAACATGAAGATGTTAAAAAAAGGACTTCAAAATCATACAATGTAGGGAAGGAAATTAAGAAAATATAGATTCTGTTTTTATTTTAATGAGGTGTTCGAGGCTATGTGACCATCAGGCTAAAGCAAGCAGATATAGGAAGGGGTTAAGAACATACTTTAACAACAGGGCAATCCAAATCAAAACTGAACATTACATTCACAAAACCTGAAAAGAAAAGTACTCAAACATAAAATAAATGGAAATCATGCAGCCAAAAAAGGAAGGGAAGAAAAGAGAAACATAGAATCAACAGGAAAACCAGGTAGAAAATGGCAATAAATACCTATCTATCAATAATCACCTTGGATTTCCTGTCATGGTAGAGTGGAAATGAATCTGACTAGGAATCATGAGGTTGCCGGTTCTATCCATGGCCTTGCTCAGTTGGTTAAGGATCCAGCGTTGCTGTGAGCTGTGGTATAGGTCACAAACACTGCTTGGATCCCACTTTGCTGTAGCTGTGGTGTAGGCCAGCAGCTACAGCTCCAATTAGACCCCTAGCCTGGGAACCTCCATATGCTGCAGATGCGGCCCTAAAAGTCTAAATAAGAATAGGAATAATAAGAATCACCTTAAATGTCAATGGACTGAATTCTCTGATCAAAAGACACAGAGTGGTAGATTGGATTAAAAAAAGCAAAAAGCATCCATCTGCTGTCTACAAGAGAGTCACCGCAGGGAAAAGGGCACATATAGTTTGAAAGTGAGGGGACAGGAAAAGATATCTCATGTCAATGGACAAGACAGGAGAGCAGGAGTTGCAATACTCATATCAGACAAAATCAACTTTAGAATGAAGGCCATAAAGAAAGACAAAGAAGGACAGCATTTAATGGTAAAAGGATCCATTCAAGAAGAAGATATTACAATCCTCTATATATATGCCCCTAATATAGGAGCATCTCGATACCTATAACAAATACTAAGAGACATAAAAGGAGAAATTTATGGGAATACAATCATAGCAGGAGACTTTAACACCCCACTCACATCAATGACAATCCTCTCGAGAGAAAATCAATAAGGCAACAGAGATCCTAAAGGACACACTTTAGAAACATTGGACTTAACATTATCAGGGCATTACATCCAAAAAAATCAGAATATGCATTCTTCTCAAGTGCACATGGAACATTCTCAAGGATCGATCACATACTGGGGCACAAAGCTAACCTCGACAAATTTAAGAGTATAGGAATTACTTCAAGTATCTTCTCTGACCACAATGGCATGAAACTAGAAGTCACCCACAGGAAAAGAAATGAGAAAAAAACTTACTACATGGAGATGAAACAACATGCTACTAAAAAAACCTATGGGTCAATGAGGACATCAAGGAGGAAATTAAGGAGTTTCCATTGTGGTGCAGTGCAAATGAATCCTACTAGGAAAAATGAGGTCTTGGGTTCAATCCCTGGCCTCACTCATTAGGTTAAGGATCAGGTGTTCCTGAGAGCTGTGATGTAGGTCACAGATGTGGCTTGGATCTGGCATTGCTGTGGCTGTGGTGTAGGCTGGCATATGCCACAACATATGGCTCTAAAAACCAAAAGAGAAAGAAAGAAAGAAAGAAAGAAAGAAAGAAAGAAAGAAAGAAAGAAAGAAAGAAAGAAAGAAAGAAAGAAAGAAAGAAAGAAAAAGAAGGAGGAAATTAAAAAATACATCAAGACAAATGACAATGAAGACATAGCTACTCAAAATCTATGGGATGCCACAAAAGCAGTGCTCAGAGGGAAGTTCAGAGAAATACAGGACTTCCTCAAAAAAGAAGAAAAATCTCATGTTGACAACTTAACCCACCACCTAAATGAATTAGAAAAAGAACAACAAGCAAAACCTAAAGTCAGCAGAGGAAGGAAATCATAATGATCAGAGAGAAAATCCATAAAACAGACATTCAAAAAACAATAGAAAAAATCAATAAAACTAACACCTGGTTCTTTGAAACAGTCAACAAAATTGACAAACCTCTTGCCAGACTCACCAAGAAAAGGAGAGGAAAAAACCCAAATAAAGTCAGAAATGAAAAAGGAGACGTCACAACGGAAACTACAAAAATACCAAAAAAAAAAAAAAGAAAAAAACCATGAGAGAATACTCTCAACAATTATATGTCAACAAGTTTGACAAACTAGAAGAAACAGACACCTTTCTAGAGACTTATACAGCCTTCCAAAACTGGATCAAGAAGAAATAGATCAACTGAGCACCCTGCTCACTAGAAATGAAATTGAGTGTGTCATAAAAACACTCCCTACAAATAAAATTCCCAGGACCAGATGGCTTCACAGGAGAATTCTACCAAACATACAAAGAGGAACTTACACCCACCCTCCTTAAACTTTTTCAAAAGGTTGCAGAAGAAGGAACACTCCCAAAGACATTCTATGATGCCACCATAACCCTAATTCCAAAACCAGACAGAGATACCACCAACAAAGAAAACTATAGGCCAATATCTTTGATGAATATAGACTTGAAAATTCTCAACAAAATTTTGGCCACCTGAATCCAACATATCAAAAAGATCATACACCACGACCAGGATGGATTCACTCCAGGTTCACAAGGATGGTTCGACATGTGCAAATCAATCAACATCAAACACCACATTAACAAAAGAAAAGTCAAAAACCACATGATCATCTCAATAGATGCAGAAAAATCATTTGACAAAGTCCAACATCCACTCACCCTAAAAATTCTTGCCAAAGTGTGTCTAGAGGGAACATACCGTAACATAAAAAAAGCCATTTATGACAAACTCACAGCAAATGTAATACTCGATGGAGAAAAGATGAAAGCCTTCCCACTCAAATCTGGAACAAGATGAGGATGCCCACTCTCGCCACTGTTACTCACCAAAGTATGGGAAGTTCCTAGCCACAGCAACCAGACAAACAAAAGAAATAAAAGGCATCCAACTAGGAAGAGAAGAGGTAAAGCTGTCACCGTATGCCTACAAAGACATGATACTGGATATAGAAAACCCTAAGGACTCAACCCAGAAACTGCTTGAACTGATCAACAAATTCAGCAAAGTAGCAGGATACAAGATGAACATTCAGAAATCAGTTTCATTTTCGGATACTACCAATGAAATATTAGAAAAGGAACACAAAAATACAATACCTTTCAAAAATACAATACAATACCCCACAAATCAAATGCATGGGAATACCACGGACCAAGGAGGTGAAACACACATATGCTGAGACCTAGAAAACATTAATCAAGGAAATTAAAGAGGATTCAAAGAAATGGGAAGAGAGTCCATGCTCCTGGGTTGGAAGAATTAATACTGTAAAAATGTACTCACTACCCAAAGCAATCTACAGATTCAACGCAATCCCTATCAAATGACCCATGACATTTTTCACAGAACTACAACAGACAATCCAAAGATTTATATGGAATCACAAAAGACCCAAAATTGCTAAAGCAATCCTGAGGACCAAAAACCAAGCAGGAGGCTTAACTCCCCAGACTTCAGGCAATATCACAAAGCCACAGGAAACAAGAAAGTGTGGTGCTGGTTCCAAAACAGACAGACAAACCAATGGAACAGAAGAGAGAACCCAGAAATAAACCCAGACACCTATGGTCAATTAATCTTTGACAAAGGAGGCAAGAATATAAAATGGGAAAAAGACATCTTTTCAGCACGTATTGCTGGGAAACCCAGACAGGTGCACACACATCAATGAAACTAAAACACATCCTCACACCATGCACAAAAATAAACTCAAGATGGCTTCAAGACTTAAATGTATGACAAGACACCATCAAACTTCTGGAAGAGAACATAGGCAAAACATTCTCTGACATCAGCCTTACAAATGTTTTCTCAGGTCAGTCTCCCAAAGCAACGGAAATAAAAGCCAAACTAATCCAATGGGACCTAATCAAACAGACAAGTTTTACACAGCAAAGGAAACCAAGAAGACAACTTACAGAAAGGGAGAAAATAGTTTCAAATGATGCAACTGACAAGGGCTTAATCTCTAAAATATACAAACAACTTATACAAATCAACAGCAAAAAAGCCAATAGCCCAATTGAAAAATGCACAAATGACCTGAATAGACATTTCTCCAAGGAAGATATACAGTTGGCCAACAGGCACATGAAAAAATGCTCAACATCCCTGGTTATTAGAGAAATGCAAATCAAAACTACCATGAGATACCACCTCGCACCAGCCAGAATGGCTATCATTCATAAGTCCACAAATAACAAATGCTGGAGGGGGTGTGGAGAAAAGGGAACCCTCCTGCACTGCGGGTGGGAATGTAAGTTGGTGCAACCACCATGGAGAACAGTATGGAGGTGCGTTAGAAAACCACATAGAACTACCATATGACCCAGCAATCCCACTCTTGGGCATATATCTGGACAAAACTTTTCTTGACAAAGACCCATGCACCCACATGTTCATTGCAGCACTATTCACAATAGCCAAGACACGGAAAAATTCTAACTGTCCAGCAACAGATGATTGGATTAGGAAGAGGTGGTAAATATGTACAATGGAATTCTACACAGCCATAAAAAGAACAAAATAATGCCATTTGCAGCAACACAGTTGGAACTAAAGACTCTCCTACTAAGTGAAGTAAGTCAGAAAGAGAACAAGTACCATAAGATATCACTTGTATCTGGAATCGGATATATGGCACCAATGAATCTTTCCACAGAAAAGAAACTCATGGACTTGCAGAATAGACTTGTGGTTGCCAGGGGGGAGGGGGAGGGAGTGGGATGGATGGGGTGCTTGGGGTTAATAGATGCAGACTCTTGCCTTTGGAATGGATAAGCAATGAAATCCTGCTGTGTAGCACTGGGAACTATATCCAGTCACTTATGATGTAGCATGATAACGTGAGGAAAAAGAATGTGTGTGTGTAACTGGGTCACCATGCTGTGCCGCAGAATATTGACAGAACACCGCAAACTAGCTATACTAAAAACAAATAAAAATCATTATATATATATCCAGTGTTGCCACAGCTGTGGCATGGGTTGCAACTGTGCTCAGATCTGATCCCTGGCCCAGGAGCTCCACATGCCACAGGGCAGCTAAAAAAGGGAAAAAAGGAACAAAAGAATACATTTAACCAAGGACATGAAAGACTGAAACACTTTCAGACAGTGATGAAGCCCCTGAAAACTATGACACACATAAATGGAAAGATACCTTGTGCTCTTGGAAAAATTCACATTGTTCAAATGTTCATTCTGCCCAAGGAAATGAACATGTGAATGCCAGCCCCTCCCCAAATTCCAACAGTCTTTTTCCCAGAAATAGAGCAAATCCTCCTACAGTTTGTGTGGAGCCACAAAAGACCTCAAGGAGCCAAAGCAACCCTCAGAAAGGACAAGAGGCCGGAGGCATCTCCCTGCCTGACTTCACTCTATGTTGTGAAGCTACAGTCACCAACAGAGTGTGGAACTGGCTCAAAAACAGGTGCCTGGCCCAGAGCAAGAGGACAGAGCCCAGAATTCAACCCACACTGAGCGGGTCAGTGTGTTCACGACAAAGGGGCCAAGGCCACGTCGTCCCCACAGGAAGTGCTGCTGGGAAAACTCAACACCACATACCATGTAAAGACAGTGGACACCATCCATACCACACACACAATGGACCAAAAAACCCCAGCTTTCAACCCAGAGCCCCTCTTGCATCCTCTGAAGGTGGACCCCCCCTCTGGTGCACATGGGAAGCTAAAAGCTTCTGCTCACCTTTTCCTCCTGTGCCACCCAATTGGCAGGAAACCTGGCTCCCATCAGTGTAGACACTGCCCCTTGATGTCCTAAAGCTGAAAGCCCCTGAAGTCTGAAGAAGACAGAGCTCTGACAGCAGAGATGCCACCAATCATCCCAGCAAAGCAGAAGCCATGGGCCCAAGGAGCCTCAACTCCCTTCATTTGTGCAAAGCAGGGTCCTCCAGGACCGCACCTGCCCCGTGGGTGCCACCACGGGAACTCCTAGAGTATTTGGTTTGGTCTGGTTTTTTTAGGGCTGCAGAAGTTCCTGGGCTAGGGGTCAAATGGATTTTGTAAAATTAAAGATTTCTCCTCTGTGAAAGGCCTTACTCAGAAAATCAAAAAGCAAGTCACAAACCGAGAGAAAACTATTTGCAAACACATACACAACAAAGGATTTGTTTCAAAATATGCAAAGAATTCTAACAAAACAACACCATTAAAAACAGAGAAAGCTCTGGAGTTCCCTTCATAGCTCAGCAGTTAATGAACCTGACTAGGATCCATGAGGATGTGGGTTCGCTCCCTGGCCTTGCTTAGTGGGTTAAGGATCTGGCATTGCTGTGACCTGTGGTGTAGGTTGCAGACACAGCTTGGATCCTGCACTGCTGTGGCTATGATATAGGCTGGCAGCTGTAGCTCTGATTTGACTCCTAGCCTGGGAACATCCATGTGACTTGGGTGCAGCCTAAAAAGAAAAAAGGAAGAAAGAAAACCATCCCCAAGAAATAGAGGTATCAAGAAAGCTGATTTATAATAGAGACAGCACTCTGCAAGTGGGTGGGGAAGGATGTTCACTTGAATAAACAGGGCCAGGATGGATGGTCACCCACATAAGAAAACTAGTATTACTGGAAACCTAACACAGTCCCACCTAAAAGACCCCTCCTACACCACTGCAAGAATAAGTAGGAGATGGCGTTCCTGTCATGGCACAGTGGTTAGCAAATCCAACTAGGAACCATGAGGTTGCAGGTTTGATCCCTGGCCTTGCTCGGTGGGTTGGGGATCTGACATTGCTGTGAGCTGTGGGTGCAGGTTGCAGATGCAGCTTGGATCCCATGTTGTTGTGACTCTGGTGTAGCCAGTGGCTGCAGCTCTGACTGGACCCCTAGCCTGGGAACCTCCATATGCCCTGGGAAGCAGCCCTAGAAAAGGCAAAAAGACAAAAAAAAAAAAAAAAGAAAGAATAAGTAGGAGAATATCATGATGACCTCAGGGCTGGGGGAGGGGACACAATGTGATACTATTTACAGTGTAGCAAAAATAGAGTGCAGAAATGCTTAGAGTAAAAACAGCCTCATGCTGACAGTTGCTGGATTTTGACAAGATGCCAAGTAAATCAAAAGGTAAGAGAGGAGTTTCTGTCATGGCTCAGTGGTTAAGGAACCTGACTAGCATCCATGAGGTTGTGGGTTCGATCCCTGGCCTGGCTCAGCAAGGTAAGGATCCAGTGTTTCGGTGAGCTGTGGTATAGGTTGGAGATACGGCTCAGATCTGGTGTTGCTCTGGCTGTAGTGTAGGCCGGTGGCTACAGCTCCGATTAGACCCCTAGCCTGGGAATCTCCATAAGTGGCAGGTGTGGCCCTAAAAAAAAGACAAACCACCAAAAAAAAAAAAAAAAAAAGTAAGGGAAAGGGGTGCTGAAACAAATATATATCAGTGCAAAGAAGTGAAACTCAACCCCTACCTCATTCCATATGCAAATATGAATTTGAGACAAACACCTAAATTTTAAAAGTAACACGAGCAATTCTCATTGTGGTGCAGCGGAAACTAATCTGACTAGGATCCATGAGGATGTGGGTTCCATCCCTGGCCTCACTCAGTGGGGTAAGGATCTGGCATTGCCGTGAGCTGTGGTGTAGGTCGCAGAGACGGCTTGGATCCTGTATTGCCATGGCTGTGGTGTAGGCCGGCAGCTACAGCTCTGATTCAACCCCAAGCCTGGGAACCTCATATGTCACAAGTGTGGCCCTAAAAAATAAAAAATAAAAAAATATAAAAAAATAAAAGTAGCACTATGTTTAGCACAGCAAAGGAAACCATCAACAAAATGAAGAGACAGCCTACTGAATAGAAGATATTTGCAAACCATTTAAATGACAAGGGGTTAATATCCAAAATATGTATGAAGGTCATATAACTCAATAGCAAAAAACCAAATAACACAGTTAAAAATGAACAAAGGGAGTTCCCATTGTGGCTCAGCAATAATGAAACCCAACTAGTAATCATGAGGTTGCAGGTTCAATATCTGGCCTTGCTCTGTGGGTTAAGGATCCAGCGTTGCTGTGAGCTGTGGTGTAGGTTGCAGACACAGCTCAGATCTTGCAGTGCTGTGGCTGTGGACTGCAGCTGCAGCTCAGATTTGACCCCTAACCTGGGAATTTCCAAACACCATGGGTTTGGCCCTAAAAAGAAAAAAAAAATCAAAGAAGACATTTCTCAAAAGAAGACATACATATGGCCAACAGGTACATGAAAAGATTCTCAACATCACCAGTCATCAGGGAAATTCAAACCAAAACCACAATGAGATATCACCTCATTTCTTGTGGTGAGGATGTGGGGGAAAGTGAAACTCTGTACACTTAGTGGGAATATAAATTGGTGCAGCCGTTACATAAGTTCCTCAAAAAATTAAAACTAGAACTAACAGGAGTGAAATAAAGACCCGGTGGCTCTGCAGGTTAAGAACCTGACTAGCATCCATGAGGACTTGGGTTCAATCCCTGGCCTCACTCAGTGGGTTAAGATCCAGTGTTGCTGAAAGCTGCAGCATAGATTGCAGGTACAGCTTGGATCCTGAGTTCCTTTGGCTGTGGTGTAGGCCGGCAGCTGCCGCTCCAAATAGATCCCTAGCCTTGGAACTTCCATGAACTACAAGTGCAGGCCTTAACAAAAAAGACTAAGTTATGATCTAGCAGTTCCACTTTTCAAGATGTATGTGTCCAAAGGAATTGAAGTCAGAATCTCAAAAGGATATCTGTACCCCTATGTTCACTGCACCAGAGTTCAGAATGCCCAGATGTGGAAACAATCTAAATGTCTATTGGCAGAAGAACAGAGAAAGAAAATGTGATGTATAAACACATACAATAAAGTATTCTGCAGCCTTTAAAAATGTGGAAATCCAGGAGTTCCCATCGTGGCTCAGCAGTTAATGAACCCAACTAGGATCCATGAGGATGTGGGTTTGATCCCTGGCCTTGCTCAGTGGGTTAAGGACCTGGTGTTGCCATCAGGTGTGGTGTAGGTCACAGATGCAGCTCAGATCTGGTGTTGCTGTGGCTGGGATGTAGACCAGCAGCTACAGTTCTGATTCGGCCCCTAGCCTGGGAACCACCATATCAGTGCAAAGAAATGAAACTCAACCCCATACCTAATTTTAGGTGCAGCCCTAAAAAGACCAAAAAAAAAAAAAAAAAAAAAAAAACCTGAAAGGAAAAAACCCTATGTAAAATCTTATCCTAAATTCTATTTTTTGCATCTCAAAAGCTGAAGAGGCAAGATAGGATATCATCTGGTCATCTTCTTTTCTTAGTGAAAGGCTACAACTACAGTTCATGTAATGCTCAGCTAAGCATGGTGAGGGGATGGAAGAGTGAGAAAGAAATGAAATATATTCTTAGTAATGGAAAAAAAAGAGAGAAGAAAAGTCAACTTCAGAGGCCCTTTGAGCCATTCTGGGCCTTGGAAAGAACTGGAGATTCGAGGAGCCATTTGGGGTGAGTACAAGACACAGCCAGCAGCTGGGGTGACTGCAGCCTGGGCAGGGTAGGGCAGGATGGGGGCACTCCCTCCTCATCCATTTGAGTCAGACTGATCATTCATTTCCAATCTTCTGGGTTTGAGAGAAAAGGCTGGAAAGCTGGCTTTCCAACTGTATCCCTGCCTCATCCAGAAGCAGGTGCTTGTTATGAGGCTGGTGTGGTGAGCAGTCCCCATTCAAAGAGAACGGTGATTGACAAGCAGGGTCTCCTGGGAGGGGTGTCTAGGTGCTGCTACCTCTGAAGAGCCCACTGGGCCCCTATCCTGCAGCATTGAGGTCTTTTCTCCTTGATTTCAGAGGAATCCCTGCTCTCTGATAAACCTTTAAGCCACATTTTCTATGAGACACAAAGACCCCAGTGGAGTCTTCCAAACATGGTAAAGACTTTCACAGGATGAGAAGGTTCTAGTCACTTTTAGCTTTCCATCCTCTGCACCACTCCAGGACGGAAGAAAGCTGTGTACAAACTAGTTTCCCTTGGTCCTTCTGATTTGATCCCAAACTTCAGAATCTGCCAATCATGATCCTGGGAAGAATCAGCCACAAATGTAGGGGGGGAGCTAACATATGAGACCCAACTTATTGGCCAATTACACCCAGGTGGGGACTGGCTTGAGCTTGCAGTTTGGGCAAGTGTTGGTTCATCCCTAAGCCTTGCTTTCCTCTTCCTGGCAACACATCCTTCTGGTCAGGTCTCTGCTCCAAGAGTGAAGAAATGACAGAAACTTCTCTAGTTTCACCTGGAAGCCTGGATGAGAGGTGAGGAGGGCAGAAGCTGGACAGAGCCAAACTCCAGGACTTTTGTCTCCCCTCTGGAGGCTGCTGCATGTATGTACAAGGAGATTGAAGTGGGTGGGAAAGGGCAGGGAGTCATCTGGAAGTGGCATTGGTGGAGGCGGGAAGGGGGCAGGAGGACCCAGGACCCACTGCCTGCCATCTCCACAGAGCTTCTTGGGCCCCAGCACCATGCGGCACTGCCCGTAAAAATGTTTCTTGGATGCTGTGTCCTTGATCCTCCTGAGCCGCTTCCTCCAAGAGAAAAATGCAGAGCATCCTAAGTACAGTTTATCCATGGTGAGTTCCAGAGGTGGAGCTTGGACTCCTAACCCTAACCCTTTGGGGGTGGGGGGTGGGTATATTTTCAGTTACACAAACAGTCTAAAGTCACCATGGAAGTTCTAAGAGGAATGCTGTTGAAGAATCAGGAGAGGGTTAGAGAAAAGATAATAGTGAACTAGCCTTGAAATATGTGTCGGGTTTGAATAAAGGTGAGGAAGACAAGGGGGCATTTTCCATGTGCAGAGAGCAGCCAAGGCCATGCTGTTTGGTGGGGTTGGCCCATGGGCAGCCTGCCTAGGTGAGGTCACATCCCTCTCCAGAGCCAGAGCCATCATAATTCCCATCCATCACATGCAGGAAACCCCCCAAAAATGCCCCAATTATAGCCCCTGCACGTGGAGACCACCAATCCAGCACAGGTCACATGCAAGCCCCAGGGTCCAGGTTTTCCTCCAGAGCACAGCCTAAGTGGATGTGGGCAGGTGAGTCAGAGATGTGTGTATGTGTGCACAGAATTGAGCCAAAGAAAGGACTTTAGAATGGAGGTACCATGTGTAACTTCCTTGGGGACAGAACTGGCTTTCAACATCTGCCACAGAACCTAGCACAGTCCACGCCGAGTTAGGTGATGTCTGCCAGCCTGATAATGGAAGGGGTTAGATGTGGGCCATGGCAGGCATGGGCCCCTTCTCACTCTGCACAAGCCCAGGACTTTCCCATAAGCATTCTGCACAACACCCGAGGGGCCCCTCCATTGACTCTGGGTCCCACCACCGCTTCTGAAAAGCCCTGTGTGCCCCCATGATGAGGGGGATAGTGGTTGACTATATCCTGGGGCTTGCCTGGCATGGCCTCAAAAGGGAATCTGACCCGCAACCGACTCCAGAGATCTAAGGAAAAATCTCAGAGCTGATGCTTATCTTACTCTGAGCAGGAGGGAAAGAAGGTGGTACTGGGGCAGCTAGATGAGAAGCAAAGCATTTCTGAAATCAAGAACCTTCTGAAGACCTTCAAGGACTTGCAGAAAACCTCCCCTTTACTCCAACATGCCGAGTACAGATTCCTGGTGGGAGCCCCTCCCCAGGAAAAGAGTGAGTACATGGGAGGCAGGGATCAGACTGGGGGAAGGTGAGACAAGGTACTATTCTGCCAAGAAAGAGGAAGGGCAGAGCTCCAGCTGTGGCACAACAGGATAGGTGGTGTCTGCAGCACTAGGACGCAGGTTTGGGCCCCGGCCCGGCCCAGTGGTTTAAAGGACTCCCACTGCTACAGCTGTGGCGTAGGAAGCTCACACACATGGCTGTGATCTGATCCCTGGCCTGGGAACTCTGTATACCTAGGGGTGGCCAAAAAGAGGGGGTGAAGAGGGGAAATGATCTGGCAAGGAAGATGGGTGCTCAGAGGCAGGGCCACCCTGCAGAACTGGAATGCGGGGCAGGTTATAAGCCCAAGTGCATTTTCTTCCTGCTGCCACCCCCTTAAATGACAAATGTCCAGAGGCTCAGAATGGCTGGTAAGGAGGCGCTCATCCAAGTTCCCATTGTGGCCGAGTGGTTAATGAACCCAACTAGGATCCATGAGGATGCAGGGTCCATTTCTGGCCTTGCTCAGTGGGTTAAGGATCCGGCATTGCAATGAGCTGTGGTGTAGATCACAAACACAGCTTGGATCCTGCATTGCTGTGGCTGTGGCTGTGTTGTAGGCTGACAGTGGTAGCTTTGATTTGACCCCTAGCCTATGTCCATATGCCTCAGGTGTGGCCCCCTCAGCGAAACTCGCTCAGGGCAGGGAGCACAGGAATCATGGGCACAAGAGTGCCACAACCCTTGGGTCCAGCCCTGGATCCTCCAATCCAGGCCTGGTGGCTCCTCAGTCACTGAGATGATGCTGAGATCAAGGCCAGCAAACTTCCCTTTGGTACCTGACAGCCTTTCCCCTCAGAGGGAGCCTTGTCCCCGCAAGGACTCCCCAGCAGCCTTTCCAAGTAGTGATCAAAGAAACCACCTGACTACTGTGCAGAGATGAGCTCTCCCAGAAAAGGGAACTGTGAGTTTGGCCCAGGTCCTGGTCTCGGGGGCAGCCATGGGCAGAGGGGCCTGGGAGCAACTCAACTCTCACTCCCCTCCACACTCCCCAGAGCTGCTGACTGTGGGCATCTCCTCAATGCAGCATCCCCAAGGGACCCGTCTGCTGAACAGCCTGCAACTTCTGTTCCAGGCTTCCTCAGAACCAGAGCTGGAGTGTATCGTGGTGCTGGTCTGCCTGTCCAACTCTGAGCTGGAATGGCTCAGCCAGGTTGCGGCCAACATCTCAGACCTCTTCAGAGGACACATTGAGGCCCAGCAGCTGCTCGTAGTCCACGGCCACCTTGGCGGCCCCCCTCTCCCAGAAGATCTGGGTGAGGCTCATCCGCCCTTGCCCCGCAAAGGCCTTCACAACCAGCAGAAAAGGGATCTGGCCCTCCTCATGAACTTGGCCACCAACTTCTCTGAATACTTTCTGCTGCTGGAAGACCAGGTTTCTCTCATTTCCAAGTTTATCTCAACCAACTATTGGGTGTTATTAGCCTGGAAAAACCTCCCTTGGGTGATCCTGGACTTCTCCAACCTGAGCCTCTCCGGGAAAGTCTTCCACACCAGCGACCTCCCCCGCCTGAACTCTCTCTTCCGCCTTTTCCAAAAGGACACTCCAATGCACCTGCTTCTCTCTGAATTCCGTCTTCTTTTGGCCCAACCCATGCCAATCCATTTTAGTTCCTTGGTCCTCGACCAAACACATTCTGAGCTTGAGGACTTCTGCTTTCCTGGAAAGAAGAAGAGGGTCTTTGGTAAACCAGACAACCCCACTGCCAGCATCATCACAGACATGCTGACCATATCAGACAATGTACCACAGTATGCTTACACGCTGAACAAGGAGTGCAACTCCACCTTCAATCCCATGAAAGGCAACCACCTGACAGTGATTTTGGAGAGGCCACACAAAGTCATCCGATCGAGGTGCTGACAGGTTCCAACAAACAAGGCAGTACCAGCTGGAGCAAGGGCAGGTGGAGCTGGGCTTTTACCCCCTGGAGGATTTCAAAGGCTGTGCCCGCTATACCCTGCTGGGACCACTGGTAGATGGACATTTGGACCAGATAGTATCTTATGAAGAAGCCTCCGCAGAGCAGTTGAGTTGCATCCGGCTGCTGGTGCTAGCACCCCAGGAGTCCTGGCTCCTGATCAGGCAGATTAAAGTCTGGACCAGCAAGTATGAGGAAGAGAAGTTGTAGACAGCTCAGTGGGAATCTGGAAGGACAGGGTTTGGAAATGGAGTCTATGTGGTGAGCAAGAAATAAAGCTAGAAATTTTGATCGAGGGCTGCTCACTCTGACTTGGGTGACCATTAATTTGTTGTTCTCACTGGGACATTTTGAGAAGGGAAGGAAGCTCCAGTAAAAACTACACTGGAGGAGTTCCTATTGTGGCACAGCAGAAACAAATGAGACTGGGAACCATGAGTTCAGGTTCAATCCCTGGCCTTGCTCAGTGGGTGAAGATTCTGGTGTTGCCATGAGCTGTGGTGTAGGTTGCAGATGTGGCATTGCTATGGCTGTGGTGTAGACTGCAGGTTCAATCCCTGGCCTTGCTCAGTGGGTTAAGATTCTGGTGTTGCCATGAGCTGTGGTGTAGGTTGCAGATGTGGCATTGCTATGGCTGTGGTGTAGGCTGGCTGCTGTAGCTCTGATTGGACCTGTAGCCTGGGAACCTCCAGATGCCACCAGTGCAGCCCTAAAAAAACAAATAACAAAGATCATACAAACAAAAAACTACACTAGACCACAGACATAAACCAGGATTGTCCCAGACAAGCTGAGATGTAAGGTCACTCCAATTCTTCTTTTGTAGGATGCTCAAGACAGAGGCCACAGTCTGATAAAGGACACAAATCAGACACTAGCCTTCAGCTTCTTAAAGCCAGAGGGAGGGAAGGGATCTGCCTGAACTGCCTCAATTCTTAGCTACACACAAGGATAACACCCCAAGATCTTCCTGGGAAAGAAGTGCAGCAGTCTTGATAGCTCCATGATCATGGAGCAGAGACTGACTTTGGCTCATGTCTACAGACCTGTCTCAGCCTCTTCCAGATGCTATAGCAGAATGCCATCAATTGAGTGGCTTAGGAACAGCATAGCTTTGTTTCTTACGGTTCTGGAGGCCAGAGTCCTGGATCAAGGTTCTGGTGGATTCCGTGTTTGGCAAGAGCCAGCCTCTCAGTTCACAGACTCCATCTTTCCACGCTGTCCTCACAGGTGCCTGCCCAAGGGGGTGAGTGAGCTGTCTGGCTTCTTGTCTGAGAACACTCATCCCATTCCTGAGGGCTCCTCCCTAAAGGCCTAATCACCTCCCAAAGACTCCACCTCCTAAAACCCCTGGGGGCACAGATTCCAACATGTGGATCCTGGGGGGACATATTTAGACAATAGAAAGACTCAAGCCTCCAATGCATCAAGGTTAAGTCCTTGCTGGAGCAAAGTTGTCTTAGCTGGGATTCAGGAATAGATGTTTCTAGGATTTATGAATCTCCTAGAACTGTGTGCGAAATTTGGTATGAATGCACACGTGCATTATTTTTCTTTCTTTCCTTTTTTTTTCTTTTGCTTTTTAGGGCCACATTCATGGCATATGGAGGTTCCCAAGCTAGGGGCCCAATCGGAGCTATAGCTGCTGGCCTACACCACAGCCACAACAACATGGGATCTGAGCCGCCATCTGTGACCTACACCACAGCTCATGGCAATGCCAGATCCTTAACCCACTGAGCAAGGCCAGGGATTGAACACATGTCCTCATGGATTGTAGTCAGGTTCTTAACACACTGAGCCACAATGGGAACCCCTATTCACCCTATCTTTAACTGCACTGAAACCTTAAGTTTGCAGAGTTCCCTTCATGGCTCAGTGGTTAACAAACCCAGCTAGGATCCATGAGGATGTGGGTTCAATCCCTGGCCTCACTCAGTGGGTGAAGAATCTCTCATTGATGTGAGCTGTGGTGTAGGTCACAGACATGGCTCGGAGCCCATGTTGCTGTGGCTGTGGGATAGGCTGGCATCTGTAGCTCCAATTCGACCCCTAGCCTGGGAACCCTCCATATGCCTTGGGTGCAGTCCTAGAAAGAAAAAAAAGGGGGGGGTGACACAGAATGTTTCTTGTACCCAGGAGCCCCACAGGGCCTCGTCCAGTTTCAGAATCTATGGGGGACTCCGGTTCAATCTCTGGCCTCACTCGGTGGGTCAGGGGTCTGGTGTTACTGTGGCTATGGTGTATGCTGGCAGCTGTAGCTCCGATTTAACCCCTAGCCTTGGAACCTCCATATACCACAGGTGCTGCCCTATAAAGCAAATAAAATAAAATAAAATAAATGGTGTAGTCATATAAGGGAATAATAATCAGTAATAAAAATGAACAAACTATGATCACAACATGGATAAATCTCATAATCACAACACAAAAGAAGTTAGATGCAAAGGAATACATACCATATAATCCCATTTATATAAATTCCTAAAAGAGGCAAAACCAGTTTGTGGCTGGAAGTCTGGACAGTGGTTGCATCTGAGAGTTGGGGAGTGGGTGTGAGTACAGAAGTTTCTGAGGAGCTGGCAACCACCTACTTCCTGATCTGTGTGGGTGTGTTGACTTGGTGAAAACTTGACATCTGCCTAGCGGCTGATAAGGGGTAAAAATCTGATTAGATTGAGTCTAAGAGCACTGCAGGAGGAGAAATTGGAAGCAGAAAAACTGGAAACAGCGATTTGGAGGAGTTTTGCTGCCAAGGAAGACAGAAAAATCCCCACATGATGCATTCTTTATATTTTGCATAGTGAAGAGCAGCAGAGGAAATGGAGAAGACAAAAGATTTCTTTCTTTTTGAAGAATGCAGGGGGTGGAGTTCCTGTCGTGGCTGAGAGGAAACGAACCTGAGTAGTATCCATGAGGACACAGGTTCGATCCCTGCCCTGGCTCAGTGGGTTAAGGATCTGGGGTTGCCATGAGCTGTGGTGTAGGTCATAAATGCGGCTTGGATCCTGCTGTTGCTGTGGTGTAGGCCAGCAGCTATAGCTCCGATTTGATGCCTAGCCTAGGAACCTTCATATGCCATGCGTGCAGCCCTTAAAAAAAAAAAAAAAAAGACAGAATGCAGGGGGTAGTGACCTAGTAAGGCATGAAGAGCTGATGCTAGAGAAGACAGAAAGCAGAGCTACTAGAGCGACATCTTTTTTTTTTCTTTTTTGGTCTTTTGTCCTTTTAGGGCCACATCCATGGCATGTGGAGGTTCCCAGGCTAGGGGTCTAATCAGAGCTGCTGCTGCTGGCCTACACCACAGCCACAGCAATGAGGGATCTGAGCCTCACCTTCAACCTACACCAAAGCTCACAGCAACACTGGATCCTTAACCGACTGAGCAAGGCCAGTGATTGAACCTGAGTCCTCATGGATACTAGTCAGATTCATTGCTGCTGAGCCACGACAAGAACTCCTGCTCTTTCTCTTAACATTAGGCACAAAGCAAGATGCCCACTCTTACCACTCCTTCACAACACTGCACTGGACGTCGTAGTGCAATAAGGCAAGAAAAAAGAAACGGCATAGGGACTGAAAAGGAAGAAACACGGCTGTCCCCTGGAGCTCCCTGGTGGACTAGCACTTAAGAATTCAGTGTTGTCACTGCTGTGGCTCTGGTTGGATCCCTGGCCTGGGAAATTCGGCATGCTGTGGGTGCAGCCAAACAAAAATGAAAACAAAAATCCCACAACTATCCCTATTTCCAGATGACATGATTTTCTATATAGAAAATTCCAAGAAATCTACAAAAAAAATCCCTTGAACTAATGAATGAGTTTAGCAAAGTCACAGAATACAACGTCAACCCACAGAAATAATTGTTTCTATAGACTAATAAAGAACGACTGGAAATCAAAATCTTAATAAAGGAATAACATTTAAATTAGCACCCCCTTAAGTTCCCTGTTGGTTAAGCAGGTTAATAATCCAGCATTGTCAGTGCTGTGGGCTCTGGAGCAACTCTGGCACAGGTTCAATCCCTGGGTGGGGAACTTCAACATGATGAAAGTACAGCAGAAAAAAAAAATAGCACCACCTGGAGTTCCCATCGTGGTGCAGTGGTTAATGAATCCAATTAGGATCCATGAGGTTGGGGATTCTATCCCTGGCCTTGCTCAGTGGGTTAAGGATCTGGTGTTGCTGTGGGCTGCAGTGATGGTCACAGACAAGTCTTGGATCCTGAGTTGCAGTGGCTTTGGCGTAAGCTGGTGGCTGCAGCTCCAATTAGACCCCTAGCCTGGGAACCTCCATATGCAGCAGGAAGCAGCCCTAGAAAAGGCAAAAAAAAAAAAAAAAAAAAAACAAAAAACAAAACCTCGCTGTTATAGACTGAATTGTATTCTCCCACATTCATATGTTGACGTCCAGCCCTAGACCTTAGAATGTGATGGATTGCAGAGTCTTTTTTTTTTTTTTTTTTTTGTCTTTTCTAGGGCTGCACCCATAGCACATGGAGGCTCCCAGGCTACGGGTCTAATCAGAGCTGTAGCTGCCAGCCTACACCACAGCCACAGCAATATGGGATCCAAGCCACATCTGCAACCTACACCACAGCTCATGGCAACAACGGATCCTTGACCCACTGATGGAGGCCAGAGATCAAACCCACAACCTCATAGTTCCTAGTAGGATTTGTTAAACATTGAGCCAGGACAGGACCTCCAGAGATAGTCTTTAAAGAGATAAAATGTACCCCAGATATTTATTTTTTCTCAGCTTATAAATAAGCATTATCATACTGAGTAATACTGGAACACAAGACATAAGGCAAAATTACTAATACTGATCCTGTATTTATTTAAAATTTTGTATTGTGTTCATCGTCATGAATTTTTGCATTAATTGTGATTTTTAAAATATATTGCATTCATTATTTCTCTTGAAAAAAAAGAAATAAAATGAAGTCATAGAGTTGGGCCTAAATCCAATATGACTGGTGTCCTTATAAGAAAAGGAATTTAGGTCAAAACATGCGTGGACAGAAGACCATGCGAAGACATAGAAGATGGGCATCTACAAGCCATGGAGAGACGCCTCAGGAGAAACCACCAGCCAATGTCGATCTGGCTGGGAAACTGTATGGAAAAAAAAATGGCCATCTTCGCAAAGGTGTGGCTCCAGGCTCTAGGGGTCTATTTCTGACTCTTGCCTGTGCTTCTGCTGCCAACAGAGCTCAACACTAAGTTCCTAAATGAGCATCAGTACCATCTCCAGAATCATTGCAGCAGCTGACACTTGGTTAGTGTTTTGCTCACTCCACTCCCCTTTCCCCACCTGGCTTGGGTCCTCCAGGTTGTGTGGTGCCCCCAGGGTATGGCTTCTGTGCCCCCAGACATTTGTAAGACTCAGCAGCCTCCCTCCATCCTGCAGGATTTGCTCACATCTCCTCTGAGCAAATACTAATCTTTTCCCCATCACCCAGGCCCTCAATCACTACGAAGGCTCTGGCAGTCATTGGCACAAGTTCCTGCACTGGGGAGTTTTTGGTGGAAGGGCTCCAGCTGGGGCATCAGTGGGGCAGTCCTCCCCACCCAATAGTTTCTTGGGACGCCAGCAGGAAGCAAGGCACTTTTGCCCTCTCAAAACATCCCATAGTATTTTGAAAGGTAACAGGAATGCAGCCAGTCCACAGCAGCCCTTTTGTATCTGTGCACGTGGTCCCCAGGCAAACATGTCTACCTCTCTGCCTGCATCAACAGCAGTCTTGTCATCAGGCCCTACACTCCCATCACCAGCGATGAGGACCAAGGCTATGTGGATCGTGTCATCAAGGTAAGGAGGGTAGGAAGGAGCTCCAGGAGCCCCTCACCCTCCTCTCTCTGGGATTTGTAGAAACTTCCAAGATGTATTTGATAGCAGGAGATGCATGTCATTTGGGGACATGGGGAGAGTATGTGGACTGGGAAAAGAGCACCTGTGTCATTCCTGCCCAGCTCCAGGCAGGTTCTAGTCAACAGGGGCCTCAGAAACCAGGGACATTCCAAATAAAATTCTTCCCGTTCTATCTTAACAGGTCTACTTGAAGGGCATGCACCCCAAATTTCCTGAGGGTGGAAAGGTGTCTCTGTACCAGAATAGCCTGAAGCTTGGGGATGTGGTGGCGATTTGAGGGTCCAGTGGGTTGCTTACTTACACTGGGAAAGGTAATGGCCCAGCTTCCACTCCAGTGCCCCTGGTCCTCCATACACAGTGTGGCTCTGAGTGTTCATGTGCCTGTGCGCAGGGATAAGGGCGGGTGGCCGCTCCTACAGACACAGCACTGAAACCATTGGAGGTATGTTCTTCAGTCCCATTTGCTGCAGAGATCCATTCCCTCCCTGTCCCCATGAATTCACCAGGCCTGACAGCTGTGGCGATGACTAAAACAAACCAGATCCTTAACTCTCTGAGTGAGGCCAGGGATCAAACCTGCAGCCTCATGCATCCTAGTTGGATTCATTTCCACTGTGCCATGATGGGAACTCCCAGTTTGTCTTATTTATGCTTTATTAATAATTGACTATCAAATTTTATTTTGCCCATATGTTTACTTAATTCTCCTGAGTCTGATGGCTGAGTTTATAAACAGTAGCTCTTACTCAGGCTGATGATCCTCCGTGTGCCCCCTGCAGCACACCAGTATCATGGAAATGGTTTCACTGGTCACTGAACAATCTCAATGGGTTTGCTGGGTACTAGTTTCCTCTGGAATAATAGCTACTTTCCCATTTGGCTGATTTTAGGAGTGGAACCAAAACTGGTCCCTGATGGAGTTAAGAATCATATTTTTGTGAGCTCTGCATTGATTCAACAGCTAGTTCTCCAGCAAGCCATGCTAATAGAGGAAGGGGCTGGAATTAGGTTTTGCGTGCTCTTTTATGTTGTTATTGTGTTACAGAGGTGGAGTCTTCACTCCTGGAGCAGGCTTCTGCAGAACAAAGTGAACAAAGTTGATCAAAAGACTCAACCAATGTGGTATTGAATTTAGTGTCATTAGCAGCTCTGAAGTCTAAATAGGTGAATATTTAACTGAAGTCATAAAGAGCACGAAATAACAGCTTTTTAATTTGGTATTTGAAATTCTATAATCCTTCCTGACTATATGTGGAGAAGATTGTCAATCTAAAATATGTGTACCATAAAAGCAGGAAATTGTACTTGCTTAACATAAATTTCAGATCGTAGCTGATTTGTGATTTGATTGCTTATGAGAGAAAACTAGTATTTGACTGACTTTTTCATTGAAGAATTTATGGTCAGTTTTTATAGGGAAGCTGGTAGATCCAAGGGTAGGATGGGTGGCTGTGTGTTGCTGACACATCTCTTGATGAAACACCCAGGCTTGTGGTCATATCAGGCAGTAACTGTGTTTTTCTTGCCATAATAATGAATGCCATCTCACTTTCCCATGAGTTTGACTGCAAAGTGTAGGCCTTTGCTATTTTAGCCTAGTTTTTCACCCATCTGTGCTGGCTAAGTTAAATAATAAAGGATTATTGATTAAACAGTGGTTTTGTGTTAGGATGTGCCTGTGTATTTGAGTAGTGGTAGAAATGTGTTTCCTAAGTAGTCTATGTACTGCTAATAATGGGCTCGTCATTCATCATTTTCCCTGGTTCTGTAACTGTGTTGAGTTTTAAGGATATAGCTGGTAAATTTTGATTGACTTCCTTTTTTTTTGTCCTTTTCAGGCTGCACCCATGGCATATAGAGGTTCCCAGGCTAGGGGTCAAATCAGAGCTGTAGCAGCTGACCTACACCACAGCCACAGCAACACCAGATCCGAGCTGCATCTGTGACCTACACCACAACTCATGGCAACACCACATCCTCAACCCACTGAGCGAGGCCAGGGATCAAACCTACATCCTCACGCACACTGGTCAGGTCCTTAACCCACTGAGCCACAAAGGGAACTCCCAGGAGTTGTAGTTCTTAACCCTCTCAGCATCATTAGTTTCAAGTCAGCTGATGGAAGCCACAGGACATGACCACTACAGTTGGAGGGTCTTAAATCAAGGCCTTATTTTAAAATAACAGTCATGGAAAGGATTATGTTGGATTTGCTTTTCCTTTGTTTCTGCATTCCCTCCATTTTGTAGTTAGTAACCACCTGAATCTGCCATTTTGAACTTCGGGAATGTCTAGAAGACTAAAACATTTTTCTACAAAAAGCAATGGGGGACACAGCAGGACTTTTGTACCTTGGAGGACCGCACAGGGTCCTGCTTTGTTCAGTGATGTGAGTAGACTCCTATCATGGCAGTAAAAGTATTGTGTGTGGACATGAGTGGGGTGTCCTGGGAGTTCTCCCTTTGGGCTAGAAAGTTGCATTTGAAAGCTGCTACCAGAGGCCTGTCACATAGTCACCTAGGAGCATGTTTGGTTTCAGGAAGTCTGATTGAATGGCCCTTTTCTTACTGCCAACAGGCAAAATTGGTGGGATATCCAAATATTTGAGATTGGTGTGTATTCTTTTAATACTGTAGAAGTTCTGAGGTTTGCAAAGGATTGTCTGGGATGGGAGTTCCCCAATGATGTGGTTTCATATTCATTTCCTTTCCCCTGATCATTAATGAAATGCCTGCTCAGATGCTTTGGTCATTTTTTTTCCAATGCGTTTTCCAATGCATTGTCTTTTATTTTAAAAGTATGTAGTTGTTGGAGTTCCCATCGTGGCACAGCAGAAGCAGATCCAACTAGGAGCCATGAGGTTGCAAGTTTGATCCCTGGCCTCACTCAGTGGGTGGAGGATCTGGCCTTGCCATGAGCTGTGGTGTAGGTCCTAGACATAGCTCAGATATGGTGTTGCTGTGGCTCTGGCATAGGCTGGCAGCTGCAGCTCCTATTGGACCCCTGGCCCAGAACTTAAATATGCCAAAAAAGACCTGAATAAATAAAAAAACCAAATAAATGAATAAGTTGCAGCACTTAGGTATGAATGTGAGTTCAGCACGTGTAATTCTGAAAGGATGGGAGGAGCTGAGCCTCCTAACAAAGACAAAATGGCTAAATAAACTATGGCACACCGACATCCTGGGAGGCATGCTGCCTTATAGATGTTCTTGGGGATATTTACTTGTTGATGGTGATGCTGAATGTAGATAGATAGATGATAGATAGGTAGATGATAGAAAGAAATTAGTGTGTATTATATTTAAGTTAATGTGCAAGACTTCATATTTTACCCTTTAGATTTTTCCTAAATATATATATATATATATATATCTACTCTGAAAACAGAGCCAAATGTACTTGGTAAAAGGATATTTTCCTGTAAATTATTATTTTTATTTTAGTGCTTCCTTTATTCAAATTTATTTCAGGAGCTTTTTCATTTATGTGCACAGTATTCTTGCATTCTTTGCTTTATAAACTCAGGCACTCAACCAGGAGAAGCTTCAAGGGCTGGGCTGACCCAAAGTTCTGTGAACTTTGAAGTTTTCAGCATTACTGGGCCACAGTGAAGGTTAGATTACTTGCCCTCTTCCAGGCTTTAAGGTTAGGTGTAAACTTTCCTGAAAAGCATCAAGAGGGCTAAGCTTCCAAGGGTGAAATCAAATCTGATTCAGTATATTTGCTCCTGTGAAAAACTTCCCCAGCTCAGACCTGTGCTAGCACAAGTTAATCTCAAAGTGGTACCAGAGAAACATTTCATGCATAGAGTTTGGTTGGTTACCTGGGTTGGGGAAACAATAGCAGGTGAAACTATTGTGGGAGAATTGGTGCTTCTGTGCCCATTGGCTTCTGGAAGAAGAGGCAGGGGGTCATGTTTCACAGCAACCACAACCACCGCATCCACAGGCTCTGAGGGGTGGATACAAAGTCTTTTGGGAGAAGAGGGGCCACAGATTTCCCCAGACCCAAACACGGACTCATACAGAGCATGCTTGTGCTCAGCCTTAGATTTCATGTTGGGGCCAACCTGGCTGACTCTGGGGAGGATATAGGTGTTCCCCAGCCAGGGTGGCTGGGGGCAGTGGTGGTGGGAGGAATGAGTGGGGGTATGGTGGGAGTGGTGGCAAGCCACCCCATTCAGAGCCTCAGTATAGCAGCCTTGCCGGGCGGGCGAGCCCAGTTTACTACTGATGCCCATGATGCTGTTGAGCATGGTGATGGAGACTGCCGCGATGCAGTGGTTGGTGTAGGTCTTGGAGAGCTTGGCCACCTTGGAGAGCATCTACATCCTGGTGCCCAGCAAGTTCTTGCTGATGTCTTTGTCCTCGTACCAGGTCATATCGCCCTCGCTGCAGTGGTCACGGGGCAGCTGGAAGAATGCCTTGCAGAGGGGTCTGTGCTTCGACAGGTACTTGACGAAGCTTGTGTAAGGGCAGAACTCGGTTCCTGTCTCATACATGAGGGGCAATTTCTCCTCGTCACTGCTCTTGGCATGCTTCTTGCTCCAAGACAATGAGCACAATTTGTGGTAGGGCCCGAAGTACTTAAGGTAGACGAACTTGCCACCATCCTCATCCATCGCCAGCCCAAAGGAGTCCTTGAGCTCACGCTGGTTCTCACGGCCTCACGTGCAGAAGTACATGCACGTCTCGAACCAGACCTTGTTGAGCAGCCTGAAGGGCATGTTGGTGCTGAAGATGCTGGAGATTTAGAGCTTGCCCAGGTCGGCCCCCGTGATGGATTGCTTCTGCACCTCTGGCGGGGCACCCTGTTCCTCGAGCTTGCACATGACCACAGCCAGTCAAGTTGGCGCTGCACAGCTTGGGGTCCTTGGTGAGGTCGAGCGTGCGGCAGTAAGGGGACTCATTGAGGTAGTGGTTGAGGGAGCTGTGGATGATGATGAGCAACGACATGCTGTAGAGCTGGCCACTCTTGGAGTGGGCCTCTGCATAGAATGCATAGAACAAGCACAGCACGTGGCACAGAGCCCCCTTGTCCATGGTCTCCAAGTCTGGGCTCTGCGCCTTCTTGCTCAGGTACTCCTGGAAGATGCGCAAATCATAGTGGGTTGCCAGCCGGGTGTTCTTGCTCAGCTGGGCCCGCTCGGGGTCCCATCCCCTGGGCGGCCCACCACAGGCCTGGGGCGCCAGCAGTTGCAGTGGCGCCTAGGGCTTCAGCATAGAGCTCTGGTCCATATTGATCATATGGACCAGCTCAGGCTCCAGCTCCTCCCCAGCCAAGTCCTCAGGCTCCAAGGGCTGGTCCCAGTCCAGCCCCATCTCTTCCTCCTCCTCCTCCTCCAGACCCCCACCTCCACCCTCCTCCTCCTCATCCCCTGTTATCTGCACCTCCTGGATCTCCTTCTCCTCTTCCTCTTCCTCCTCCTCCTCACCAGTGCTGCAGTAGTGCAGGTGGCAGTGGCGGCGGCTGTGGCCCCCAGCACCGTGCTCGCCCTCACCCTCCTCCCCATTGTTCTCCTTGGCAGCAGCGGCAGTGGCGGCGGTGCTGGCGCTGCGGCCCGTGCTGGTGTTACAGCCCCGGCTGCCACGCATTCTCGCCATATTGCTGTCTCTCTGCCTCCTGTAAGTTACTCACCTTCCTAGTGTCTGCCTGGAGAGGATACAACATCTAAATCACAAGAGGAGAGACCTCTGTGGGTGTGCCTGCAGCACTGCTGTCTATGGTAAACAGCCTGCTGCTGACACTTTATAAAAGGAAAACTTTATCTCTCTTCTTGATCTGAAAGTGCCAACCAATGAACACTATCTAAACAATACTAACTCATAAAATGTTACTAAATGAAAAAAAAATCCTGTTACAGTTTATAGAGTAAGATCCCCATTTAAAAAAAATAACACCACACAACTGTGTCTGAAGATACACGAATATGAAAAAGTCTGAAAACTCCCAGGATACCCCATGGTGTATGCCTACTTTCACTGTTGGTACTGTCTCTAGCTTTTGGGACTTGTATAGAAAAGCAGAAAAATACAAATGAAAAGCCAAACATGGGTGTTCCCATCAACGCTTGGTGGAAACAAATCTGACTAGCATCCATGCAGACACAGGTTAAACCCCTGGCCTAGCTCAGTGGGTTAAGGATCCAGCATTGCCTCAAACAGTGGTGTATGTCACAGACATGGCTCGATCTGGCATTGCTATGGCTGTGGCTGTGGTGTAGGCTGGTGGCTACAGCTCCAGTTCAAACCCTAGCCTGGAAACCTCCATGTGGCATGAGTGAGGCCCTAAAAAGAAAAAAGAAAGAAAAAAAGAAAAGCCAAACACAGCCTAGAGAGGTGCTGAGCATAGAATAATGGTGCTCACTGGCAGGGGTTCAGGACACTGCTTTTGGTGCCTGGTAGGCCTGGGTTCAAAGTCAGATTCTGTCATTTACCAGATAAGATTCTGGGCAAGGGGCTTTATAGCTCCAAGTCTCAGTTTCTTCTTCTTTAAATTAGGGTTCATTGTGCTCACCTTACAGTGTTATCAGACCATAAAAGTGATACCATAAAGTCTTTCACAAAATGACTGCCAACAGCAAAGTAAATGGGCATTGGTTTTAACAAAAATAATCACCTTTATTGAGATCAATTGCACATAATAAAATGCAATTGAGCTACACAGTGCTGTGGCTGTAGCCTCTCCTCCCATCACCACAGATTAAATTTGCCATTTCTATAGTTTTGTGTAGATGAAATCACAAGGATATGCTTCCTTCCCTTTTTGAGATTCAGTCGGTTTGTTGTTCCAGGTATCATTAGTTTGGTTCCTAAGAGCCCCAAATGTCTACGAGCAGGTAAAGGCTGTACAGTGATGAATTATCCAAAGAAAGTTCTAACCTTCCACTTTCAGTTCCTGGGAGGTGATCTTTAGGATGCTGGAATAGCCTGCTTCATGGGACTGTTTGCCCAACAGTCCCACAACGTGATTTATGATGGATGGGTCTTTGGAACACACTCTATCAATTCCATCCTCTGGGAGAGGCTGGAGATGATCATCCATGTGGCAATAGGTGATCAAGCTCCAGTATAAACTCTGGAAACAGTGCATGAGTGATCCTCCTGAATCAGCAGTATTCTGTACACTCTGCTATGCATTGATGCCGGGAGGGGGGTGGGTAACACATCCTGAGAAAATGGAAACCTCATGTTGGAAACCCTTCCAGATTTGGCCCTATGTGGTGGGAACACTTGGTTGATTCTAATTTGTATCCCTTTGCTGTAGGAAAAACATAATTCTAAATGGAGCACTTTCCTGAGTTCTGTGAATTGTTCTAGGAAATTATGGAACCTGAGAGGGGTGGTGGAGACTCCCAAATTTGTTTCTGAAGTGAGGAGGGTGTGGGGATTCCCAGACTTGTGGCTGGTGCCTGAGCTGAGAACGTCTTGTAGGAATTCTGCCCTCAGACTTTTCAGTTTGGCAAACTCCCTGCCCATGGATAAATGCATTGTGGTATGTACCATGGAAGGGTACTCAGTGATTTGAAAAAGGACATACTATTGATGCATGCATGGGACACAGAAATGAATCTCAAAACTATTGTGTGTGTGGGTTTAATGCTGCAATTCAGCAACTGACCCAGATAACAGGTGACCACGGATGCCCTCCCCCTGGGCTTATTGCACAGAAAAATGCCATACCAGGAAGGCAAATTGCCATGGTTTGTGGGTGAGGAGGGTGAGAGCTTCATTGGGAAGTGAAACATTGGTGGGGCCCAGAGGATAGAGTGATATGGAAGCCATGAGGGCACTTCCTTCTAACACAGATGGACAAGCCTGGCAGGAAAATGGACACTAGGACTCAGGGAAAATAAAGCAAGGCTAGGGGTCAGTGAGAATTTGGACTCACCTGTAAGGTGTGAGGTGACCCTAGCATTTTCAGAGCTGGATGTGGGTTGCCATGTGATGAAAGTAAGGTGGTGGAGTCTCCACTGTGGCTCAGTAGAAATGAATCTGACTAGCATCCATGAAGACTCAGGTTCAATCCCTGGCCTTGTTCAGTGGGCTAAGGATACAGCATTGCCTCAAACTGTGGTGTAGGTTGCAGAATAATCTTGGATCCTGAATTGTTGTGGCTGCAGTGTAGGCAGGTGGCTAGAGCTTTGATTCAACCCCTAGCCTGGGAACCTCCATATGCCACAGGGATGCCCCCCAAAAAAAGATCAAAAAAAAGTAAGGTGGAAAGAAAAATTTGCTCCCTACTGTTGTACCAGGTTGAAGACTAATATTGTTGTACCCACTGGAGAATAATTGGAATGGTTGGGCAAAGGATATTTGCTCTGAATATAGCTGTCAGCAACCCATGCACATTTCAATACCCAGTGAAGTGCTTTTCAGACTTTTCTCAACAGCAACTGAAAAATAAATTTTGCATCAATACTCAGTATGCATACAAATGAAACAAAATTTCACCAAACAATATGTGCTCTTACAGCATGCAGTGCATTCTAAAATTTCCTATTCTATCCTGGTCTATGGTTTCTTTTCCTTGCCATTCTTTCTTTCTTTCTTTTTCTCTTGATCTTGCCCTCTTTCTTTCTTTCCTTCCTTCCTTTTGCTTTTCAGGGCCACAGCCAAGGCGTATGGAGTTTTCCAGCCTAGGGGTCAAATCAGAGCTGTAGCTGCTGGCCTACACCACAGCCACAGCAATGCAGGATCCAATCCAGGTCTGTGACCTATAACACAGCTCACCACAATGCCAGATCCTTAATCCACTGAGGGAGGCCAGGGATCAAACTGCATCTTCATGGAAAATAGTTGGAGTTGTTACCAATGAGCCACAATGGGAACTCCTAGGATTTCTTTTTAAAAAACATACTGGTGATTAAGCACTAATTTTTTTCCTGGCTAAATACATTTGACCCCTTCCACATCCTATAGTGAAACTGCTTTTCTGGGTGGATGGGGGCGGGGGGCATTGGTGTTTCTGCAGAGCTGCAGGGATGGGCTGTGGTGTGGCTCTGACAGTGAGCTGGGATGGGGGGAGAGCAGTTATGGGGACTGGCTCTGCCTCTCAAGTCATGTGGCCATAGGCACATCTTGTCACCTCTGACCCTGACTTGCCAACTCTTCAGAGGGACTGGCCACACCTGCCCTGCCTCTGAGTGGCCCTCAGAGTTGAGACCAGGTACTTGAAAGCTTCTTGGAGCTGCTATGAGCTATTTGAGGGAAAGGAATTATGTCCCTGTTTTTGTAATGCGCCCCACACCCTTCCCACAGACACCTGGTAACCACTGCAGTGGATGCATATCACAAAGCAAGCATGGGAGTGTCACAGCATAGGTGATTTTAAAAGTCTGAGCATCCCCTCCAAGGCAGGTAGGACTACATATTTTAGATACATGGTCTGTAAACATCACTCAGGTATTCTTTGTAGGAAGTTATTATGCTCATCATATGGGTGAGGAAACAGAGGCTCAGAGAGAGGAGAATGTTGCAATGATTGCATGGGTGAGAGATTTCAAAGCCCAGAGCACTCATTAGCCCCTGTCCCCCTGCCCACTCTGCCCCACTGTGAAGTCCTTGACCTTCAACAGCCAGGCCCAGGGCATTTAGGGAAGTGTGTTAGCTGCAGACAGCCATGGATGAACACTGCAGCCCGAGGTGCCCCTCAGTGCTCTGGAGAGCTCTCATGTATATAGATATGTCTCTGTCATTGAATCTGGTTTCCCAAATTATGATCATTGCAACTGCAAACACGCAGGGCACCCAGCTCAGCTTTGTTCAGACCCTTGACTCCTTATGGCAGACATGGTTGTTACACCTGCTCTAACAAAGTTGGGAGGGTTGAGATGGCTTTCCCAAAGTCACACAGCCGATAAGGAGCTGAGCTGAAACTTGAACTCCACTTGATCCCCAGACCTCCAATTATGACAATTTCAACCACTATGTCTTGGAGATTTAAGGAACAAGAAAATGGGAAGGAATAGAGAAGGCTGATGCTCAATTCTGAGGATATCTTGAGTGCTCTCAAGGAAAGCCAAAGTGCAAGAAGAGAAACATAGACTGAGAGAGCTGAGGGCCAATCAGGTCAGAGTGTACAGCATAACCCAGATTCCAGCAACCGCCCCCCAAAGCATTCTATTATTCTCTTTTTTTCTTTTTTCTTTTTTCTTGTTAGGGCTGCACTCATGGCATATGCAAGTTCCCAGGCTAGGCGTCAAATCAGAGCTGAAGCTGCCAGCCTAAGCCACAGCCATAGCATCACCAGATCCAAAGCACATCTGCAACCTACACCACAGCTCACAGCAATGATGGATCCCTGCTAGAACAGCCTTGGCTGTGGACTCTCCTCCAGGCAGGTGGATTTTTCATAAACACTTTGTTGTCAATCTCAAGAAGAGGAGAATTACAGTCTCAGGGTTCTGACAGCATGGTGCCCCAGAACACACTCTCCATGCTCCTGTCCCATGTGCATGGTGGGGTCACTGGGGGCCTGCCAGCCAGAGGAGGAGACTGGAGGGGAGGGTGCGCAGCTTCAGAGAAGGGAAAGTCTTTATAAATAACTCCATCCTCCCTCTGCCTTGAAATCACAGCACTATGACAGGCTATGAAATTAAATGAAGAGCAGCCAGGGCTACGGCATCAGTGGGGAGAGAGGGTGCAGGATGGGGATAAGCTGGAGAGGCAGGTTAATGATAACTCAGGTAAACAGGTGACCCCTGAGAGGAGTCAAGAAGCCCTGGGATGTGCACTTGTCTGAGTGTGTGTGTGTATTTGTGTGTGTGTGTGTGTGTGTGTGTGTGTAAGATATACACACAGAAAGAGAGAGAGGGAGAAGGCCATGAAATCCACTTGTATTTCATCCCTCCCTCTTTTTTTTTTTTTTGATTTTTAGGGCCACACTGGCAACATATGGAGGTTCCAAGGTTAGGGGTTGAATTGGAGCTGTACCTTCCAGTCTACACCACAGCCACAGCAACATGGGATCCAAGCTCCGTCTATGACCTACACCACAGTTCATGGCAATGCTGGATCCTTAACTGGCTGAGCGAGGCCAGGGATTGAACACACTTCCTCATGGATAGTAGTCAGATTCATTACCCACTGAGCCACAATGGGAACTCCTGATCAGAGTATTCTGAACACACTTGGCCCAAGCACTTCCAAGCCAGCTACACAAACTCTCACGCACACAAACACAATTTTCATCCTTAAATCTTGGTAGCTAAGCTGTACAACCACATGAGATGAAGTCAAGAGAAGTGTGCAGCCTGAGTTGGTTTCTCTGGAGCTCTCAATGTGACCCTGATAAGTGGCATCCTGTGGGTTAAGCTGACTAACTAGACCAGGGGCTCCTGCCCCAGTGGCCACACAGCCACCTGGGGAAAACATTCTTGGCCTGGGAGCTTTCCATCAGTTTGATTCAGATTGAGCCCAACCTCTTTCTTAGGAAGATTTTGTCTTCTTGCTCATGGCCTTCCTTCCCTTATTTAAATAATTGCCTTATATTTTTTCTCCTAGTCTAACTGGGGACAGACTCTTGCTCACTTAAGGACAATCCTTTTAATGTTTTTGTCGTTTTGCCTTTTCTAGGGCCACTCCCATGGTATATGGAGGTTCCCAGGCTAGGGGTCTAATCAGAGCTGTAGCCACTGGCCTGCACCAGAGACACAGCAATGTGGGATCCAAGCTGCATCTGCAACCTACACCACAGCTCACAGCAATGCCATATCCTTAACCCACTGAGCAAGGCCAGGGATCAAACCCACAACCTCATGGTTCCTAGTTGGAACCACAAACCTGTTAACCACTGAGCCACAACAGGAACTCCCAAGGGCAATCCTTGAGTGACATTTTCCACTATAGTCCCTTCTAGATATAGGACTGATGTTTTCACCAGCTCTTCTGGGATTCTCTTACAGAGAGAGACTTGATGTTAAATCCAGTTTTTCCTTCATAGGAGGGGCCAGTAGTTACAGATGCACAGAAAGCTATTCCAGAGCACAGGCTACCCATACCAAGAAATCTGCCTGGGCTACTCAGATTCAGCCAGAGTCCATTTACACAACGCTAACTGAGAGTTCTCCACACAGAGAACTTAAACATCCCCAGATAAACAAGGAGAAAGTGCAAATTATGACTTAGGGCCCACATCTATTTTTGCACAGTGCATACCAATGTGGTTTTGCTCTTTAGCTAGGGCAATGCAACTACTAATTCCTTGACACAGAGCTACCCAGATGCAAGAATTTGTTTCCTGAGACTGTTACAAGAAATAAAGACCATTAGGAATTTGGTTTTCCCTTCAGAAATCCAGCAGGCATGATGGGGCTAGATGTGGAGTGTTTAAGCACTGTCTCTTAGAGCATAGTTTGAGCAGGACTGAAGAGGTTAAAGCAGGCCCAGAGAAAGGGGGCAGGCATTCAGGTGGGCTGGAATGTGCTAAGCTTGTGTCAGAGACTTTTATCATCAAGATTGTGCCATCAAGATCTTATCACAAGCACAGACTCAGCTTGGATGAGGAGCAAGTGTAAGAAATAAATCAGAACATCAAAGAATGAACTGTGAAAGGCATAAAGTACCACACACCAGCTGGCAAGAGAAGAAATTAGTCACAGAATTTGATCACTTGGAAGATACACTTGTAGGACAATATGAGCTGAGGATGTCTAGAGGAGCCACGGGATGTCAGTGGGCCCTCAGGGACAGGTGGATTCCTGAAGCTCTCAGCAAGCCTAGCCTGGCTCCATGGCATGTGTCTGGGAGGTGTGGGGGATTGAGGCAGGATAGAAGGATTGATGGATTTTAAATCATTGCCTAGTGGTTCTGCCAAGTTCAGTCAATACTTCCTCTGTCTTAAAATTAAAAAAAAAAAAAAGAAAAGAGATGGGTAGAAAAGAGAGCATAATAAAAAGAAGAGTAGGGGAGCAGAAAAATAAGACAAGGTAAGAAGAATGCAAAGAAGGATAAAACAGTTTAATAAGTGCAAATTATGGTCTCAGAGCCAATATTAAAAAGATTTCAGTTGGGAGCGATGGGAGTTCATGTGTTTGTGTTTACTTCTGTTTCTGGGAAGATGTAATAGATTTTTTTTTCTTTTCCCCTTACTAAGGATGATTAGAAACTTTACACCATTTATATAAAGTCTACTTTTTTATATAAACAAAAGGCTGTGAAATGTGGAGGAAAGAAAGTAGATGAGCTGGGAACTGTGAGAACTGAGGATGATATGGTGGGGAGGCTCCACATATCCCAGACAAGGAGCTGAAGAAGCGACCAACAGGTGCAGACAAAATAAAGAAACAAACAAGAAAAGCCTGCTCTCGAGCCAAAGGCTGGGGAGAGAGGCAGGCTAGAAAGACACAAATCTTTTAGACAGTAACCATTCTACTCCAAATGCTACAGAGAGACAACCTGTCAACCAAGGTCTAGGGAGGAGCATGGCCTTCTGACCTCATGAGATTTGGAAGAGGTACCCCAACACCTATGCCACAGTGGTGACTGGACAGGTCAAATAGGGAGCCTGAGTTATCATCTCAAATAGCTGGTCACAAGGAATCCCTGACCCCGACCGAGGTATGAGTAGACGTCACATGTAAGTCTGCAACTCCAGCCCTCACTTGGCAGTGAGGGACACTTGCTTCAAGTCTCAGTGGGGTCTGACCTGTACCCCAACTGGCAGGAAGAAGGCAGTGACTCAAGGATCTTGCCTGACTTCTTTAAGTGACTGAGCTGACATGTAAACCCAGGTCTGTTGGCTTTCAATGCCCAGGAGTTTAAGCAGAAGCCAGGGTCCCCTCCAGGCATGTGGCACCCACTCTAGGCATGGGGCAAACCTGAAGCTGATATCTGGAAACCATTGTTAGGGGCCCATGTGGGGCTGGGGAGGCCAGAGCCCCCCAAGAGGCCAGGGATGCTCATCGGAGACAGTGTTTGGCCAAAATGGAGAAGCAGGTGCTAGGATGAGGGGACTTGTGAATTAAGGGCTGATGTTAGACAAGCATCTGGTTCAGTGACTACAAGGATGGCTTGTCAGCACTTAGACACAGAAGTGGTGGTGAATAAAAATCACTGATCCTGAGTTAACAAAGAATGAGTTATGCCAGACTGACCTCATTCCTCTCCATGGCTTTGTCCTTCTGATGATCTATGGGAGGTAGAGGGGAACTCATAGATGGCCACACTATAAATATCTGCGGTATGCCTCCTGACATTTGCAAGGACACCTTTGGAATGTGAGCTTGATGCCACCAAGGAAGGCTGCTTTCAGGTGAGTTGAGTACTTGTGCCCCAGGGGGCCCACTTAGCCACCACAAGCTCAGAGGGAGTCTCAGGAGCAAAGTGGAGATGGTTCAATAACCAATAAGGAAAATGTCACTGTGAACTGCTTGCAGAGAAAGCAAAGCACCTTGGAGCAGGCAGATTTAACTTTATATCTGGGGTGTCAGAGGGGTACCAATAGCATTGGGTGGGTGAAACCATAGCAGTAACAGCTGACACTGTGGAGTCTGCTCTAGGCCCCCCTACTCACTGTGCATAGATTCATCAGTTGCTCCTGACAAGCCTATGAAGTAGGTCCTGTTATTTGCCATGTTTTACACTTGGGGAAACTGAAGCAGTGAAAGGGGACAAGGCCAACAGACCCCTGAGACTGAGTCCCTTCCGTTATTTATTTATCTATGCATTTATTTTTTTGGCCACCCCGAGGTACCTGGAGTTCCCAGGCCAGGGATAAAATCCAAGCCCCAGATGTGACCTAAGCTGCAGCTCTGGCAGTTCTGGAACCTCAACCCACCAATCTGGGCCAGGGATTGAACCTGTGTCTTGGTGCTCCTAAGATGCTGCTGATCCCATTGCACCACAGCAGGCACTCCAGGACTGAGTCCCTTTAGACTGAGATTGCCCTCTATGGTGGGGAAAGTGTACCTATTTTATGCACAAAAAGATGGCCCTTTACAGCAAGGGGCTCCCCATACACAGCTCTGGGAAACCCTCCCTGCCCCCCAGGCAGAGTTGGGGATCCCTCCATGTGCTGGCATGGTACCAGGGATGTGGTGCCATTGTCACACCCCACAGCTGCCCTGGTTTATCATTTCCTGTGTGTACAGGCCACGTCATCCATTTAGGGGGGACCGTCTGTGTGTACCTTAGTGATGCTTCAGAGTTTTTCATCAATGTTGGCAGGTGTTGGGGACTGAAGATGGAAGGTGTGGCAAAGCATGGAGGACAGAGAGAAGTCCTGGGGCTGTGGAGCCTGAGTGTTCACATGTGCAACAGAATCACTGGTAGAGGCCAGCTGAAGGGACAACAAATGAAGAAGTTTGTCAAATCCCCAGTGTTGTCTCAAGGGCAGCTGTGGAATGTTCTTTCCTGAGTCCTTGAATGGCCTGGGGAGACGACCCCATAAGAGATGCCCCGGCCTCTCCCATTCTCCAGCCCACAAGCCAAGAAGCCTGCGAAGACTTTGAAGTTTCTACTTGTGAAAATCGGGCTGCTTTCCTTGTCCTTTGCACAGCTCAGAGCTCTGAAAGACACAGAGGATTCCTATGTGCTTATTGCTAAGGGAAAGGAGCCATTCAGATAATGCCACATACTGTCTGATTCCAGCTATGTGACATTCAGGAAAAGGCAACATAATGGAGACCATCAAAAGGTCAGTGGCTGCGCATTCCCATTGTGGCTCAGTGGCAATGAATCCAACTAGTGTCCTTGAAGATGTGGGTTTGATCCCTGACCTCACTCAGTGGGTTAAGGATCTGGCATTGCTGTGGCTGTGGTGTAGGCTGGTAGCTACAGCTCTGATTTGACCCCTAGCCTGGAACTTCATACACCACAAATGTGGCCCTAAAAACAACAACAACAGTAACAACAACAGCAAAAACCAAAAAAAGATTGGTGCTGCCAAGTGTTCAAGGGGAGAGAGGGGTGAGCAGGTGGAGCCCAGGGCATGTTCAGGACAGGGACACAGCACTCTATGACACATGTCATTGTGCAGTTGTCTAAACCCAGAGAATGGATGACACCAACAGTGAACCTTGATGTAGAGGTTAGTTAACACTAAGTACTGGCTCATCAGTTGTAGCCAGGGTACCTCACTAAGGCAGAGGTTACTAATGGGCAAAACTGCACTGAGAGGGGGTCATATGGGAAATCTGTATTTTCTGTACAACTTTTCTATAAACCAATGACAGCTCTACAAAGAAAGCCTCTTTGAAAAACAGAGCTCTGTGTCTGACCTGGAGCATGAGCTGGAAACAGGGCCAGCCCACTGATGTGAAGTCATAGGAATGTGAGAACTCTGGGGAAGGGCAGATCCTCACTGCCCATGGTGGGTTTAAAAACAGGCAGCACCAATGTCATCATGACACTTGTCAGCTTCCTTCCTGTCTCCTGGCCCAAAGACACAATGGGCAAGCAGGCTTCATAGACCTGGAAATACTCCAGTAATACTGTGTGAGCAAAATCAATCTGATAGATTTGTTTGGGCATTTAGTTGCTTGAAGTCATCCTAGCCAAATGGACTCTGTGATGGGCACCTTTAACACCTGTTTATGGCTGAGGAGTCCAGGTAACTGCCCCAGGAGGGCAGAAGTGCTGAGGCTGGTGGTGTCTCTTGTCCCTCACCCCCATCGCAACTGATGCGGTGGCAGAGTGTTTAGAGCATGGAGCTCCCTCCTAAGGGGATGTTGGGCAGGATCTGCTCCTAAGCCCCAGATGCTCATTGGGAGGAGGAGCTGGGAGGAGTGTGGACATGGAGGGGAGGGGCAGGAGTGGGCTGCTAAGAGAGACCTCAGGCATGGGGCTGGGTGATGTTTGACTGGATCTTTTAAAAAAGCCAGGAAAGAGGAGTTCCCCTCATGGCACAGTGGAAACAAATCCAACTAGGAAACATGAGGTTTTGGGTTCGATCCTGGCCTCACTCAGTGGGTTAAGGATCCGGCATTGCCATGAGCTGTGGTCTAGGCTATCAGCTGTAGCTCTGATTTGACCCCTCTTCTGGGAATCTCCATATGCCATGGGTGCAGCCCTAAAAATAAAAAAGCCAGGAAAGAGAATTTCACCATGTAAAAGCTGAGGAATTCTTTGAGGCCATCTGTTCCCCCTTCACAGGACCACTGAGCAACCAGGGCTCAGAGGTTTCTGAGACACACAGTGGTGCCCTCAGCTGGATCAAGGTGTCCCTGACTCCTAGGCTTTGCAGGTGAGCAGACCTTCTCCTGTGCCCCCATCTCAGCCCAGCTCTTTTCTGCTTCCCACTCCCCACAGGGAACCACCATCCTCAACCTGGCACCAGCCTCCAGGTCTAGCCCTGAGTTACCTCTCCATCCCCAGCCCTCAGCTGCCCATGCACCCCACTCAGATTGCTCCAACCACACTGCTATGTCTGCTGCAGCCTCTGAGAGCCCAGGTTGGGAGACCTTGTCCTTAGCATCAGAGCTCTGGGTTTGTCCTGCCTGTTTGCCCCAGTCCTCATTTCCACTGGATCAGAGATGGCAAACTCAGCCTGGCCCATAGCAGGTGCTTTATAAATATTTATTGACTGAACAGGGTTTATAAATATTTCTTATGGGCTCTAAGCAGACATTATCAGCTTCCTTCCTTCAAGCCCCATCCCCCCTCACTCCAAACTATATCTTTTCTCCTTTTTTGCTGCCCTGTTGCATAGGGAGCTCCCAGGCCACGGATCAGAACCAAGCCACAGTTGCAAGCTAAGCTGAAGCTAAGGCAGCACTGGATCCTTAACCCACTGTGCCTGGCTCAGGGATTGAACCTGTATCCCAGCACTCCCAAGATCCTGATCCTGTGGCACCATGGTGGGAACTCCACCCCAAGCTCTTCTTGCATCTGCTGGTGCTGACGTTTCTTTATCCCAGGGTCTTGAAGGACCTGGGACCAGGGTTCTGCATGCTCTGAACACACAGATGAGGCCCTGAACAGGGCCAGTTCGGCTGGTACTCAAGAAACTGGGCATGCCTCTGGCCACTTAACACTGCACACTGCAGGTGCCCAGGGACAGGTTTCCAGCCCGGTGAATGCTACCTGCCACAGCAGCTGAACATGGCCTGGCAATGCCACATGCTCTGTGTCACCTTTTACGGTTTCAGTGCAATGGTGCCCAGCATCAGCCATCCTGCTGAGCAACTGCTGCACCCGGGGGCCTGTTCTGCCTGCTGGAGCAGCATCTTTGCCTCCCACTTCCTTCTCTATCACCTTGAAATGCATGGGCATTAACTTTTATGCTCTAATTTGAAAACAGAAAATAAAATTAGGGAAGCAGGTTAGTGTTAATCTCTGGGACTGCCCATGCAGGTGACCTGAGTCCTTCAGAGTCCTTGGGGGAATTTCTAAGGTTGTCCTGTCTTCTCACCTCCACTCCCCACCCCAGCAGAACTTTCTGTAGCACTCAGAGAGGGGCTGTGCTGGGAAGGAGAGCAAATGCCCAAAGGCTAAGGATGACAACTTCCCTCCACAAAGAGAAGCCAGGCAGGTGCTCCTAGGAGGAGGGGCCAGAGGAAAGGGCACATTTTATCCCATCACTCTAGGGCAGCCCAGACAATCTTTGTCTGCAAGCACATTTGAAGGACCAAGGCAGAGGCACACACCTATGGACACCCACCTGAGTTAATCACCTACATGATACCCTCTCTCAACAAGGGAGAGAAGTGGACATTTATTGAACACCTCTTGTGTGCTGTGACACACCTTAGCTGTCATCCTCACAGCTCAGCATGAAGGTAGAGGTAGACCATCTCCAGAATCTTCATGGACATACTGAAGTTGGTCATGGGGGGGGGGGAAGCTCAAGTCCACAGCTAGTTAGTGGCAGAAGCAGGGCTTTTTTTTTTTTTTGTATGTTTTAGGGCCACACCTATGACATATGGAGGTTGCCAGGCCTGGGGTCAAATCTGAACTGTAGCAATTGGCCTATACCACAGCCACAGCAACTCAGGATCTGAGCTGCATCTGTGACTTACAGCACAGCTCATGGCAATGCTGGATCCTTAACCCACAGAGTGAGGCCAGGGATCGAACTTGAATCCTCATGGATACTAGTCAGATTCATTTCTGCTGAGCCATGTCGGGAACTCCCAGAAGCATGTTTTGAAGCAGGTGATGGCCCATTCCAAAGCCTGTGTTCTCCCAGGATGGCACACTGGCTCTGCAGGGGATGGCTTGGGGGATGGCTTGGGACCTGGGTGTCTAGTAGGAGGGCTGTGTCACACAGCTGTGTGTGGGGGATTGGGCTGCAGGCTGTGGCCTGTGAGCCTTTGTGTGTCACTCCCAGCTGTTCTGGGCTGCTGTGTGGTTGGGGGCAAAACCCTTCTGCTGGAATAGGAGGCAGCTCTGGCTATGAGCTAGCTGCTGAGATGGGTGTAATTAGTGGGATGCAACCTTGCAATGAAATAAAACTTCCATGGGAGCTTCCCTGTGGCACAGCAGGTTAAGGACCCAGTATTGTCACTGCAGTGGCTTGGCTTGCTGCTGTGGGGCGGGTTCGACCCCTAGTCTGGGAATTTCCACAGTCCCAAGGTGTGGCCAAAAATAAATAAATAAATAAATAATGAAAGAATAGTAAAGAAAAAAAGCTACATGGAAGTGAAGTATGAATACGTCTCATGTGTAGAATGGGGAGTCAGTCAGCCGGAAAACCACTGCCCTGCAGTTCCTTCATACACGCACCTGTGCAAACCTGCCAACACCATGGGTTCTTGGCACTGGCTCCTGATCACTGTCCTGGGGGTGCCACCCTCTCCCCAAACAGAAAGAGCTTTAGGGGGAGCAGGTGGCTCTGTCACAGCACACTTCTGCATTCCAATTCACAATCCAGCCAGGTTTGTTCTATTACCTATTAATTCCTGAGGCTGGCTGAGAGGGGTTGGTGCTGTCCATAGCCAGAGGGCCTCCGGGACTTTTACATGAACAGTCAGATTCACCACATGCTTGGGTATCATGAGGACATTTTCTTGCCACATAAACTCACTACAATGACAAAAAATCATGGGAAACAGTATTTGCGAGTGAGACTCAGATGTGGCCACACACTAAAGGACCAAGGGGATGACCCAGGTAATTTGGTTGGACAGCGTCTGATGCCATCCCTGAGCAGGTGCTTCCTTCCCACCAGCATCTGTGCTTAGAACAATGTTGACATGGACGTGGTATGTATGTGTCACTTGTGTTGTTACCTGTCTCGCAGGTGTGCAGGCTGGACGCTTCTGATCTCTACTTTTGGAGAAAGAACATTCTCAGGAAGGAGAGGACAAGACCCAGAGACAGCCCTGTAGGCCTCTTGGGTGGGAAACAAGGCACTTACCTGGTGGTCTCTGAGACAAACCCTCCACTTACGTGGGATCAGGGTAGGACAGGTGTGGCATGGGGAAGAGCTGAGACCCGCCCAACAGGGATCCTTGGAAGGCTGCTGTGGCCAGGGTGGGGGTGGGGGTAGCTACTACAGTGAACTCTGGCTCCCCCCACTCCCACACCCAGCCACCCACGCTCTCTTTGAGCTGGCCAGATGGGGTTTAAGCATGGACATGTATGAAATCCAGCTTTCATGGTGAAACACCATTATTATTACCAACCACCTTTACCCACATGCTCAGCACACTGCTGCTGCTGCTGCTGATGGTGGCACCCCCACCCATGGCACTGGGTGAGGCACAGCCTGTCTAGTCCCCTCCCTCCTTCAGCCTCTGGTTCTGGCCCTGCACTGTCTCCACCCCCCACATCACTGTCACTGCCCGCCCAACTCCACTCTGCTATTAAAGTCATGCTTCAAACTGTCATTTTCTTTTTAATTTTTAATAAGTCTGTGTTGAGAAAAAAAAATGGGGATTTGGTCAAGCTTCCAGCTCTCATGATTGTATCAGCATAGCAATTTGATGAATCAGAGTTTTGTCTGTATTTGTCTAAAACCCAGAGGAGAAAAGGAATCAGCTCCACAGATCAGCATGTATTTGAAGAGACTCCTCAGGACTCAGGGAATTCTTTTTTATCAATCAACTTCTTAGGAACAACACCCAGTGGGCACTGGGAGAGCATGCAGAGGGGAAGCTGGGTTGACAGGGAGGTGAGGCAGCCAGAGGCACCAGGAGCACAAGCAGAAATCATCTTTCTTTAGGCTGGGTGGCCAGCCTGTGGACCTGCCAGGACAAAATTAAAGGAAAAAAAATCCCACCTCACATTTTATTTGGAGCAGGAGGAAAGTGCTTTCAGAAACAATTTCTGTTTTGAAAAATTAAATATGGCTGATTTGGAAGCAAGGGCAACAACCCTAAGAGGTAACTAGACAGGGACTAAACGATTGAGATAAACTTTTGAGTAGGATCTTTTAAGAATGCCCCGACAAACATTACTGTGATAACTTCTCCACCACGAGATGTATTTGGACATATTCTGATCATGTGTAAGGTCGCAAGATTTACCCAATGCCATGGATCCCTGTGGTAGACCATGAATACAAATATGATATCTCAGCAAAGGACAGTCCAGAGGACAAGAACTCTTCTTTTTGAAGGAATTTACAGAGGCAGAGTCTGCCCGAGTCTTTCTTTTTTCACTGGAACTGCCAAATCCCTCTTTAGTCTTGCATTGCACAGAACTGTCCAGTGCAAGAAGACCATCCAAGAGACATGTGAGAATCTTTCCCTCTGGGAGCCCACAGGGGGCACTCTGTTGCTCCTCCTGCCGAGGCTGATCCATAATCTGGAGTCCAGAAGACAGCTTGAAGCAGATTTTAGAAGTGATTTACATAATGTGACATGTTTTCAGAGGACGCAGGTAGTACTCATAACATAAGTCAATGGGGGATGTGGGAGCCAGGCTGAACACCTTCCTCTAGGACCATGCAGGCTTTCCCCTCATCCTTTTGTTCCTCAGTCATCCTGTAGATCCTCAAGTTTCATGGAAAAGCCCTTCCCCCACCGTTTGCCAGCCTCACTGTTGAGTCCGAGGATGTATGATGTGATAAAGCTGTCCCCATGTTGATAAATCAGAAAACATCCCCCATCCCCCATGCTCTGTCCTTCCAATGCCTCAGTCCATGTACAATGTTAACATCCCCCAAGGGGCAGAAGAATCACCCAGACTTTGCCCAGTTATGGATCATCTTCCATTAGGGGGATCTCTGTAAAAGAAGAGGTGGTTATTATGTTAATCCACCAAAAAACACTGCCAAGATCTGGAATTGGGAGTTTTAGTAACATATCTACAATCAATCAATCAATTTTTAAAAAAAATTTAAGTCACACCCAGATGGGCAGTATCTCTGGAGCTCCGGACTGCAGGTTTGATCCCTGTGGAGCACAGTGGGTTACAGGCGGATCAAGCATTGCCACAGCTGCAATGTAGGTCATAGTGTGGCTCCAATCTCATCCCTGGACCCACAATGGCCAAAAAAGGAAAAAAAAAAATTCTTGAAATCAGCGAGAAGAAGAAAGAGTTAAGCACATAAACCAAGCCCTCTGCACAACATTATCCACTGGAACATCTCACACCCAGCTCATCAAAAATAAATTCTAAGGCTTCAACCATGCACCCTAACAGTCATACAAACCAAAAGGATGGTATGAAGTAGAGGAACGCTATGGGTAACCAGGAGAGACCCTGTTTCCACTCATGATTGTTGCTACTTCCTGTCAGTATCAGCTGGAATCAGTGCTTTGCTTGGCAAAGTGGGGCCGGTGCCTGCTCCCCCAGCAACAGAGCCCTAATTCACCTGATGCATTTTTACTATTTTCCCATGAGCTGCCATCTGCCTTTCCTTGCGATAGGCACATATACATCTTTCATTTTATACCTGGTACACATCACCTGTTGTATCCAGAACCTCTCCAGGGCTGGGCCCTCCTGCCTGCATCTGGGGCTTCACTTCTATCAGGTGTGTGTCTTCTGATCCTAAGCACCCCTCTCAGAAGCCCTGCCTAATTAAGTAAGAAAGGAGAAGAGCCTCCTGGCTCCCATGGATGGCCTGAGAGCCGAGTGTCTCCCACTGCAGCCTGTGGCTGGGTGCTTTTTTGTGCCTCCTGAAATTTCAGTTAATGGGCTCAGTGCTTGCAAGAGGAGGCTCATTCCTTCCTGAAGTGGCCTTGCCCATGGCCTCCACAAGCAGAGAGAGCAAGATGCCTTTATGCGAAGGTGGAAGCACTGATCTGGCTCTGAGCTCAGGTCAGGGAGGGGGCTGTTCAGGGGCAGCTCAGGCTCCTGGGCAGATGCTTACCATCGGTGATGGTGATGCCCAGGCTGGTGGATGCCACCTCCCCTGCCATACTGGGAACCATGTCAGGATTGTCAGAAGTGGGGCGGGTGCCCCCTTGACATGTGGGCTTTGACTAGACTCTGGAGAAGCTCCAAAGAGCCTAAGATGCTGTCACAGGTTTCCAACTCCCCTGGGCCAGTGTCTGTGTCCCCTGAGCTGGGGTACACTGGGGGGCTCTGGTGGTCCATGGGTAAGGGGCAGCCTGGCCCAGGGAGGCCAGGTACCCAGGGCCTAAGGCACTCAAGCTGCCACTCACAGCCTCATCATAGGACGGGAACACGACAGGCACACCATCCACCACCACAAAGTCAGGGTTGCTGCTGGAACTCCTGGGAGGCCCCCTGTGGGGAGGAAAGCAGTGTCAACCTGTCAGGGGACACAGGATCATCCCCCACTGCAAGTTGGGTCCCCAGAGGAGCCCTTCTGGGATGTGGTGCAGGAGCTTGAGCTTCCCTGGCAGGTCCCCTATGGCAGCTGGGGTCCCCCAGGCCCATGCTGCTGGCAGGAGGGGTTTTCTTTTCCTCACTCCTGCCCTCTGGCCTCCCTCTGCTCTTCCTCACCTCCTCTGGTCCCCACAGTCTCCTCATGCTTCCTTCTCCCCAATTTGGCCTCATGGCTGTAATGTCCTGGGCAAGGGACCATGTGGCCCATTCCCACACATTATCCAAAAGTGGCCCTGTAGTGTCCCTTGGAGGGCTGCTGGAAATGGAAAAGCTTGGCAAACTATGAAACCCAAGTGTCCCTTTTCAGTTACCCCTGGGCTGCTTCTGCCTCTTGTTTGTTTTCTGCTACAGTATAAAAATCACACATTTTTCATCAAGACAGAAAAACAACAAGAACAGGAACAAAAAGGAACTCGGAGCACCTGGTCAAGGTCTCTGGGCTCACGGTCGCCTCCTGACCCTGAGGGCACCTAAGCTTCACCCATGCTGCCCAGGAGTGTGGGTTACACTCATGGCTCCCAGCCTCGCCCTGGGCCTCCTGTCCCCAGAACCTGCAACACTGAGTGGCTGAGTGTGGGCATGTCTGTTGCCAAAGCCATAGCTCCAAGGACCACTCTGCTCCTGGCCCCAGAAGCACCAGGGGGGATAGTAAGTGGCCAGTGGAACTCAGATCCTTAGTCCTCTGTTTGGAACTGGTTCTGAGTGAGGTGACCAGAGGTAAAAGAGCAGAAAGAAAAGATAACCCAGCCGGGGGACAGCCCCACACCCAGTGTGCCAGTACCAGGGGTTCCAAAACCTGAGGAACGAGACTCCAGACACTGGCATCTGAGGTGGAGGGAAGCCTCAGGCCACCTCCCTCTGATGCTTGAGTTTGAGTCCACTGGCTTTTCCCTTTTTTTCCCTCAATACATTATTTTTTTTCTTTCTACTACAGCATGGTGACCCAGTCACACATACATATATACATTCTTTTTTCTCACATTCTCAATCTCCCAGGACTCAGCAGGATCTCATTGCTAATCCATTCCAAAGGCAAGAGTCTGCATCTGTTAACCCCAAGCTCCCAGACCATCCCACTCCCTCCCCCACCCCACTGGCCTTTTAGAGCATCTCGTTTAGGGATTCTGGTGGAGGGGGCTGGATCCACCCTTCTTAAGGCCACCCAGAGACTGGGGGAGCTTGTGGGGCCCATGCACCCCCCCAAAGGCAGGAACCCAGAGGAAAGGCAGAGTTTCCTCCAATTCTGTCTTCTCTGCTCTTTCACAGTCCTTGTTAGTAGATCCTGGACAAGCCAAGCTGCTCACCTCCCTGCCTCCGTGGCCTTATGCTGGCCTCCTTTCTCACTCTGGCATCCCTCCCTCCTCACCGTCCCTTTCACTTACAGGCCCCCTGGGTGAGCACCCCAATGCCTCTGTGCTCCCTTTTGCCTTAATAATGTCCAGCACCCAGACCCTCTGAAGTGGCAGCCCCTCCTCACCCCCCACTCCTCAGTCTGTCATCAGCATCTCTTCAGCACCTAGCCCTCTGGGACCTGGAGGAAAAAGTCATTCCTGGACCTGCCCCTGAGAATCTTCTTATCAATTTGCATTGCAGAGACCAACTTTCCTACAACCAGAGAGGAACCCAAGATGGAAAGACTCAAGGGGTTTTAAAAAAATGAAATTTTGTGAAAGAGTTTTAGGGAATTTTTTCTTTTAGGGCTGTACCTGCAGCCTATGGAAGTTTCCAGGCTAGGAGTAAAATCAGAGCTGCAGCTGCCAACCTATACAACAGCCACATCAACTCAGGATCTGAGCTGCATCTGCAGCTCACAGCACAGCTCACACCACAGCTCACAGCAATGCCAGACCCTCAACCCACTGAGCGAGGCCAGGGATTGAACCTGTAACCTCATGGATACAGGTTAGTCTGCTTTGTTATGCTGAGCCACAACAGAAACTCAAACTCCCACCCCTGTACTTTCTTTTTTTGTCTTTTTGTCTTTTTAGGGCCACACCCACGGCATATGGAAGTTTCCAGCCTAGGGTTTTAATCAGAGTTACAGCCACAGCAATGCCAGATCTGAGCCACATCTGTGACCTACAACAGAGCTCACGGCACCACCCACTGAGTGAGGCCAGGAATCAAACCCACTACCTCATGGTTCCTAGTCGGATTCATTTCTGCTGCACCACAAAAGGAACTCCCTCCCCTGTACTTATTAAATGACTTCTCCTTCCAGGAACAGTGATCCACCAGCAGTGGTGCTGAGTGGCTCTTGGTTAGAAGGGTGCTGCTGTGGTTTGTTCCAGACAAGCCACCAGAGGGGAAGGGGCACTGAGGGGGCCAGGCCACATCCAAGGGACCTTGACAAACTCCTCTCAAGTGGTGATGACAGGAAGGATGAAGACACTGACCGCATCTCACCTGTGCAGCACAGGAGCATGGGGACCCCCCACCCTCTGCCCATGGGTCCCCCCCCACATGCTCAGGTCCTACTTGCAGGTAGAAGCTCCTGAGTCCTGCCCTAGCTCCCCATCCAGAGCCTCTCCCCCTGCCTGGGACTTGCCACATTTCTGCACACTGGGTTTCTTCTTCTTCTTCTTTTTTTTTTTTTCTTTTTGCTTTAGAGCCACACCTGTGGCATATGGAGGTTCCCAGGCTAGGGGTCAAATTGGAGCTGTAGCCAACAGCCTATACCACAGCCACAGCAACACCAGATCCAAGCTGCGTCTGTGACCTACACCACAGCTCACAGCAACATCAGATCCTTGACACACAGAGTGAGGTCAGGGATTGAACCCATGTCCCCATGGAACCTAGTTGGTTTTGTTAACTGCTGAGCCACAACGGGAACTCCATGCACACTGGTTTGGAACCCCTGTTGAGTCACGCTCCTTGGATTTTGTCCCTAATTCATTCTGTGTATTTCTTATCCTCCTTGTGGCCTGGAAGTTCCAAGGTAGGTAACAGGCCTGCACATCGTGGACAATGGGGGTGCCCTGGGGGTGGGGGGGGTGCAGCCCTGACTGTGCTCCCCCCCAATGATACCTGCTCAGGACCAAAAACCTGGGGCAAGAGGCAGACAGGGGCTCCTGGGGCAGGGGTGAAAAGAGGAAAATGAGTCTGTCTCCAGCTTGATGTTCTGAACTTGGACAACCCAAAAACCCCAGGAATGTGTTTTTTCTTTCTCCCCTTTTTCCCCTTAGGAGCTCAGCTCTTCCCTCTTCAAGGCTGGATGTCCACTCTCTGTGGCTTGGGGTGGCTCAGGGTGCCAAGGGTCACCCAGGGCTGTGGCACTGACCTGGGGGGAAAGTGGGCCTTGAACTTCATCTGGAACTTCCTGGACAGGATGACGAGCAGCAACACCAGCAGCATGCTGGTGGCTGTGAGTGCCATGATCTTCCACATGGTCAGCAGCGTCTCATGGGAGCTGGGCCATGTTTGCTCTGCCAGGAGAGAAAACAAAGCAGCATGTGAGACACCTGGACCCCACTGGCATGGCTTCCCATGTGCTCATTGGCTGGACTTGACTTCTTTCTCTTCCCCAGCTCCTCTGAGCTGGTCCTCATTTGGAGGCCTCCAGATGCCTGTTAACAAGTGCTTCCTGCAGGCTGCCTTCAGGGGAAAGGCATGTGCCCAATGTGGGCAGAGCTGGGGGTGGGGGGTGCAGGGGGCATGCTCTGGCTCCCTGGTCTCCATGTGCTCACTCCCCTGGTGTGAGGAGACCAGTTCTAATGTTGGTTTGCTAGTAATTTGTTTTTGTTTTTCTTTTTTGGCCACCCAGAGGCATGTGGAGTTCCTGGGCCAGGAATCAGATCCAAGCCATAGTTGTTACCTTAGCCACAGCTGGGGCAACAAGCAACACCAGATCCTTATCCCACTGTGCTGGGGCCAGGAACTGAACGTGTGTCCCAGTGCTTCTAAGATGCCTTAAGTCTCATTGCAACACAGTGCGAACTCCAGGAATTAGTTATTAAGTATGAAGCATGGGTGGTTGCAAATAGCTTAATGTTTTTGCAGAGAGATCTGGTCTTATCCACAATAATATCATTTGTGTTCTGATAACACACCCCTGAGTGGAAGAAAAAGGTGGAGATATGCATCACTGGGTCACATCTGGGGCCTATGTCCCTGTCAGTGGAGGGGACAAGTTGGGGTGAAGGCAGAGTGCACAGAGACCAGGTCCTTTCACGGGTGATAGGGGTTTAGGGATCCTGTTCAGAGGGTCAGCATTTTAACCTGGGCCCAGGCAGGTTGAACAGGGCTTGAAATCACCAGCTGCATGCATCCTCAAAGATGAGTTTCCAGGTCTTGTTCCTAACACTGCGTGTGGGGGAAGAGGGACAGGGCTCAGGGTACAGCCACCGGCCACTCAGTGTGGTCTGGATCTGGACAGTCCGGGGGTGGCCTGGACATGCTCACCTGACTTGATGCAGTAGACTTGGTAGGAAGGAAACCACTCCCCATACTGGCAGGAGATGTACATGTAATCACTGGTGAGGCTGTAGCCGGGGTTGCAGTAAAACTCCACCACGGTTCCATGGTTGTAGCTCACACAAGGCCGTGGGTGGCAGATAAAATCACTCGGTTCACCATTGGAGGGAAGGGGCAGACTTGGGATGTGGGGAAAAATAAGAGTTTCAGAACCACATGCTCATCCTTGCCAAGCCCTCAAACCTGAGGTCAAGCCCAGATTACATGTCTCTCAGAGATGGGCTTATACGTTCATCATCAGACCTATTCATCATTGGCTTATTTACCAGCCAGCGAACATCAGCCCCCACTGTCCTTTCTGGGGAGGTCAGACAGAGCCTGTGATGAGATTCTGAGCATGCGCTGTCATCACACAGCAGACTGAAGCACATCATAAAGGCAAGGTTCATTTTACATGCAAAGGGGAAGACTAGTTAAGACAAAGTGTTAAGCTACTCCATTAAGGATGCCCACTATTATGTGCCAGACCACCTAGTAAATAAAATGAAGATGTCTATGGACCAAATCTTCACTGAAAACAACAGCTCTGCTGAGCATGTCTCTGTGGCTACAGGAGTCATTTGGGGCTGTCCAGAGCTCTGAATGTCACTAGACTGATTCTCAGATGCCCTCCAATGACACATATGAGGCTGTTCTGGTGGCTCTGCATGCAGGCCCAGGCCACAGCCTCCTGGGTGCCCTGACCAGCAGGGAGGAGCCCTGGGTCCTGGACTAGGTTCTGTCAGCAACACACTTTGTGACCTAGCAGAGGTTCCTTCACTACTTTAAGCCTTAATTTTCTCCTCTGTGAAGTGGAAGCTTATCCTACCCCCCCTTTTTTTTTGCTTTGCTTTTTAAGGCCACACCACAGCATATGGAAGTTCCCAGCCTAGGGGTCAAGTTGGAGCTTCAGCTGCCAGCCTACACCACAGACACAGCCATGTTTGATTGGAGCCTTGTCTGTGACTTACACCACAGCTCATGGCAACACTGGATCCTTAAACCACTGAGAAGGGCCAGGTATAAAGCCCATGTCTTCATGGATATTAGTTGGTTTCATAACCTTCTGAGTCACAACAGGAACTCCCCCAGATGCATTTCTACATGGAAAAACAAAATGACACCTCAACCACCTCCGTCTGCCTGGCATTATTAGCACTCGGTCGCCCACCTGGCCAAAGATCCAGGAACTGGTTTTCCTGAGACAGGCTGCATTCCAGACCTTCTGAAGGAAAAGGCTCCTCACATTCCTGTCCCAGTATCCTTATTCTATTCTTTCCCTTGTTTCTGCATTTATTTAGCACACATTTTTTGGATGGCCACTGAAACTCGTTATTACATGGATCCCATCCCATGGGGCTTGCTAAAGTCAGATGATAAGTAAACAAGTGAATACTGATGTGGCTGGATATGCCTTCTCTCTCTGCTGAATAAAACATTGACACCAACACACACACACACACGTGGAGGTGACATGGTGACCTGCATTTCCACCCCCTGCCCCTGGCCCTGGGGGCTGGTTGGCTCCTGGGACCCAAAGGAGCCAGATGCTCTTTCATGGCCAAGAAGGTCTGAAATGTAAGCTGGCACTGGCAGTGGACAAGAGAACCAGGGCTGCAAAAGCTTCTAAAAGGCAAGGCTACCTGGCTTCCCCTGCGATGGAGATGGGCTGGGGACAGCTGATGTGTCCACCCCATGAGGGAGACACTGATGAGCCCCAGATACCAGAGCAAGGGCCCCAGGCTAGAAAGGGAGGCCAGGGTGTGCTGGGGGGTACATCCTGGGCAGAGGGGATGACACACAAGAGGGCAAGCTGTGGGCATGAAGACAGGAGGGGACTTGTGTCAGGAGGGAGGAGCAGCTGCCCACAGAGGAGGAGGGGCTGCCAGGGAGGTGAACATGCCGCTCCATGAGCCCCATGCAGGGAGCTGAGATTCTGTCCTAAGTGACAAGTACTTATAGTGGCCTAGACCTACTTTCATAAGCAGCTGCGAGAACAGGGAGCAGAGGTGATGAGGTTGGCATGGGGTGGCTTGGCAGGATAGTGGCAGTGAGTGACAAGTGAGGAGCATGATGGGACCTCTTTCAGAACCCCCTGATTCTACAACAGGCCTTGCCAAGAGACAGAATTAGGGGGACAAGGAAAGAATCAAGGATGACCCCAAGATTTCTGACATTAGTATCTGGGCAAATAGGGGTGCCATTCACCGTATCAGGTTTTTGTTGGTTTGTTTTGTGGGAAGAGAGGGGTGCCGAGCATCTGGCTTTACATTGCTCATGTCCAAGCTTCCAGTGAGACCATCATCCAAGTGTCAACCACCTGCAGAAAGTGCCATAAAGAACTCAGGAGTCATGAGCCTCAAGATAAGACTTAGGACCACTGGGCAAACTCACAGAAGGGGAGAGGGTAGAGAGAAAAGAGGAGTGGTCCCCACCCAAAGGCTGAGAAATTGGATGGATTGAAAGAGGCTGTGGCCAAGCTGAAGGGGATGTGTCACAGAAGCCAATAGATGAGCTGTTTGGAGGAGGAGGCAGTGGTTCCCAACAAGCTGAGAAAGATGGGGACAGGAGAGGGAGCCTGTGATAGGGATAGAGTAGCAGAGGTGGTTGTAGAAGCCCCAGTGGGGGATCACAGATAAGGCAGGAAACCTGGGAGAGGTTGAGGGACAACTGTAAGTTCATGAAAGCCATCAGCACAAGGCAGGCTTGCTTGACTTGTGGAGATGTAAGAACTGCCTCAGGTCATTGGGTTGGGGGTGGGAGGAGGTCTGCATTCAGATTCAGACCCAGGGCAGGAGTTTGAGGACCACCCTTCTGCTGATTTGAATACACACCCAATGGGATACTAAGGAGGAGCTGCTACTCTAAGAAAGGAAGAGGCTGTCTTTTCCAAACCTCCATGTCCCTTGGATGATAAAACTGTAGCCCACTGGAGATCCTTTGTCAGAAACTTCCTTGCCTGCCAGCTTGCATCTCTCTCAAGCATCCTATCTCGATAAATCTGTTTCTTGCCTATCACTTTGTCTCTGGCTGAATTCCTTCCACATAGAGGCATGAAGAACCTGAATGTCAGTGAGTCCAGACGCAGGATGAGTGATTATAATTTTTAAAACCATGGATTCAAGGCCCAATCTGGCTTTGGGTTGGGTTCTTGTCCAAGCACATGGGTTCAAGTCCCAGTCAGTGTTCTGGCTGGGTTCAGGCCATTAGTTCTGTCAGTTCCACCTGGATTTGGCCCTGTGGGAGTGACCTTGAGGACACAATCTGAGCAGAGCCCCAAGTGGCCAGTGGAGAAGGGGTAGCATGTTCTGAGGAGTGGGGCACAGGGAGGAGCAGTAAATGACTCATTAGAGAAGCTTTGCTGAAGGAAAGCAGCCCAAGGGCAGTGGGAGGGCCAGGAAGACCCTGCCCACCCCTGCAGGAGCCTAGACCTCATTTACACATCCTCTAGGGAGCAGCCAACACAGACGACAATGCAGGTGATGTGGAATGGGAGGAGGAATGCAAGGTCATTATGAAGGTGAAAGATGTGATCCTAGGCACATAAGTAGACAGACTGGCCTCCCTTGGTGCACCCCCTGCTGGGATGCAGGTCTGTCAACATCCAGGGGAGCCAGGGTGAGAATTGTGTTGCCAGAGTTTCCAGTGGGAATTTTGACCTTCCATTCAGCACTTGCTCTTCCACAGCAGTCCCTGAACCATCAGCTTTGGGATCAGTTGGGGGCTTGTTAGAAATTCACAATCACAAGCCACAGCCCAGTCCTACTGAATCAGAAACTTCATTTTAGCAAGATCCCCAGGTGCTTCAAGGTACAGTCTGAGAAGCATGGACCCAGACCACGAGGACAATGATGAGGAGGAGAAAAAACTCTCTTAAGGCTTGAATCTGGCCCTCAGCTGGCCTGGCAGCACACAAGGAGGTGGTGGGAAATCCAGCAATGAATCCAAAGGCATCACCTTCAGACCAGCAGCACGAGGCCCACACCCCTCCCAAGAGCACAGGCACTGCACTGCACACATGGGGAACCACCAAGGCTCTGCCTGCAGGAGTTCTGCTGGCTTCTTTTCATCAAAACTGCCACGGCACCTGGGAGTTCCCATCATGGCACAGTGGTTAATGAATCCAACTAGGAACCATGAGGTTGTGTGTCTGATCCCTGGCCTTGCTCAGTGATTTAAGGATCCGGCATTGCTGTGAGCTGTTGTATAGGTTGCAGATGAGGCTCAGATCATGCATTTCTATGGCTCTGGCATAGGCTGGCGGCTACAGCTCTGATTGGACCCCCAAGCTTGGGAACTTCCATATGCTGTGGGAGAAGCCCTAGAAAAGGCAAAATGACAAAAAAAAAAAAAAAAAAAAAAAAAAACAAAAAACTGCCGCAGCACCATGAAGATGGCCCTGGGGTCATCTAAGTTAGGTTAATGGTTCCAGGAAGCTGCATGGCATGTTCCAAATCCGAAACCCAAGCTATTTCCAAGGCTATGTCCAAAGCTTTCTTTTGGCTCAGGGAATATATGGCACATAACACTTTCCACTTTTAGGCTCCTCTAACAACATGGAAGGCCAATGTATGTGTCCACTTAGGGAAGCAAATGATGACAAGGCTGAGGCTTTGCTTATTTCCAGGCTGGATGGAGCCTGGTGTTTACTTGCTTAGAAGTGTGCTGACAGGTGAAATTTAAGATCAATATCATGCAGCAGCCCTGGGGGAGGGGTTCTGATCTGATTCTAGCTCAGAGTCACCACCTTAGGGTGTCCCTGACCAAATAGGTGAGGCATCCAATGACTGTAAAATTTCAGTCCAAAAAAAAAATGGATTTCACGTAATAAATCCAAAGTGTGTCTGGTTTGGTGACATGGTGAAGCCACAGAGGAACTCACAGTTGAGGGAGCAGGTATAAAACTGATTTTCTCTGACAGCTTTTTGCAGCAAAGACTGGCTGGTGCTGGACTCTAAAGCTGACCTGTATTTCTGGGCACTGATGAGGTGTGCTTCCTCCTTTGTAGGGACCAGAGCACCAGACCAGTCCTGCCTCACTCACCACACGGTGAAAAGAAATCACGTGACATCTGCAGCATTACCATGTTTGGAAGTCTGCGACCATCTTCCCAAACAGGATTCCTACAGTTGTGACACCTGACGGTCATTGGGCAGCTTAATTTTTTGGAAGGGAGAGAAATCAGGGGCCCAAGATTAAAGTTAACACAAATTAACACAGAAAGCACACAGGTAGGGAATTCTCATTGTGGCTCAGTGGTAATGAACCCAACTAGTATCCATGAGGACACAGTTTTGATCTCTGGCCTGGCTCAGTTGGTTAAGGATCCGGTGTTGCCTTGAGCTGTGGTGTGGGCCAGATCCCAAGTTGCTGTGGCTGTGGCATAGACTAGTATGTGCAGTTCTGATTCGACCCCTCACCAGGGAACTTCCATATGCTGTGGGTGTGGCCCTAAAAAGGAAAAAGAAAAGAGAAAAAGAAAGTTCACAGTAAAGGAGCACTTAGGGTGAGTCTCTCCTGCCTCTTCCTGCAACCAGTGAACCTTCTCACCATTAGAGATCATGCTGAATATAAAATGTGGCCAGTGTATCCTGGCAATTTTTAAGTTCCTTCCCCACAAACTGGACCAAGGCACCATACTGATGCATGAATGTGTTGATTTTCCAAACTTTTATTTTCCCTCTCATAATTTTTTTTCTTAAATTTCTCATGCCTTCTCCTTCCTATCAGCAAATCCTAGCAGATGATGGGATAAATAATTGAGCAGCAAGTTCATCAAAATGGGAAGCAATTGGTTATGCTCTGTTCCTAACTAAGTGTGACTACACACACATGTGTTGTATAAGTTACATGTATGTTTATGGTCCTATATTGCACATAGAAAATAACCAGCCAGGTTTCCTGCTCACAAAAGTGCTTCTAAGGTTTACATACATATTTCTTAGTGTTCTGCTAAAAGAGAAAATGCTAGTCTGTGAAAAGTACAATGCTTTCCTGACATCTGAATGTTTTTGAAAACTGCTGTCTCCAGTGAAAATAGGATAAGAGGGGAAAATCAGCCACCAGAAGAGAAAAGGAGAGAGTGTGAGAGTGAGAATGTGAGAAAAGACTGGGGAGACATAACTCATCCATGGACTAAAGGAGCTTTGTATAGTACAGAGCTTACACTTCCCTGGGTTCAAATCTTGGCTCACACACTTAGGAGCCCTGTGACCTTAGGTATGTTATTTAACCTCTTTCTGAGATAATATTAGTTTCCATCTTCTATAAAATGGGAATGATAATACCTATACTGCAGAGCTTTTTATAACAGTTAAAAATAATAGCTGTAAGTCAGCAAGCACAGTGCCTGACACAAAAATATATGCCCAATAAATAGATAGCTACTCTTATCAGTAACTATATTATGTATAAACATAGTCGCTATATTACGAGCCAATGAAATAACATGTAAGCAGAAATGAAAATGACAACTTTTAATGAGCTCTTATGATGAGAGCGGCAGGCACTATTCTCCTTGATCCTAACAATTTTGCACAACAGATGTTGTTATTGTCTCATTGTAAGGGAATCGAGGCTCAAGAAAGTGATGTTACTTGTCCAAGTTCAAATAAAGGGAAGAGCTGGGATTTGACCTTGAGCGAGACTTATTCAGAGGTTGTGCTCTCCCATGGAGTCTTGCCATGGGATTTTAAGTGTGCACAGGGGCAGGGGAGAGTAGGCCACACAAAGACCAGATGTGAAAGCAATGGTTTCATGATCTTCTTGGATGTGGGCTGTGGAGTGAGGTCAGCATTTGGAAACGCCTTGGAGCCTCTAGAGGGAAACAAGGTGAGATTTCCCTCCTGTTCATCCTCAGGCATTATCAGGATGCTGTGGGTGAAGCCAGAGGAGAGGCCAGCTCAGGACAGGGCTGTGGGCAAAGTCCAAGGAGGCTGGCCTACTGGGGTTTGGGAAGCCTTGAAGACAGACCATTACACCAGATGCAAGAGGTGGAAGGAAGACAGGAGGGGCAGCTGCTGCTTCTCATGCCAAGCCAATGAGAGCATGTGGTGCCGATTGGGTTGTGTCCCCCCAAAGTTGTGTTGAAGCCCTAACACCAGGTATCCATGCATATGGCTCCCTTTGGCAACTGCAGAGGTCAGTAAGGTGAGACGAGATCATATCACAGTGGGGCAGGCCCTCCATCCAATATCATAGGTAGTCATTTTTATTTACTTATTTGTTTATTAGTATTTATTAATAATATTAATACATAAGTATTTATTTATTTATTTTTGTCTTTTTAGACCTGCACCTGCACCATATGGAAGTTCCCATGCTAGGGGCCAAATCAGAGCTGCAGCTGCCAGCCTACACCACAGCCACAGCAGCTTGCTTCTGAGCCACATCAGTGATCTACACCACAGCTCCCAGCAATGCTGGATCCTTAAACTACTGAGTGAGGCCAGAGATTGAACCTGCATCCTCATGGATACTAGTCGGGTTTGTTACCACTAAGCCATGATGGGAACTCTGCTATTTAAAAAAAAAAATTGTATTGGCATATAGGTGACTTACAATGTTGTGTTAGTCTCAGGTGTACAGAAAAGTGAACCAGTTATACCCATACATATACCCATCCTTTTTCAGAGCCTCTTCCCATAAGGTTATTACAGAGCATGACAGGTGTTCCTCTACTAGGAGGAGAACCACATGGAAAGCAGATGGCCACATGAAGATAAGGTCTCATAGGGACAATGACACAAGACAACAGAGACAGAGAATGGGAGGGTATAGCCATAAGCCAAGGAAGGCCAAGGCCACTCAGAAAGAAAGGAACATTGTGGCTCAGGGGGAATGAGACCAACTAGCATCCATGAGGATGAGGGTTCGATCCCTGGCCTCACTCAGTGGGTTTAGGATCCAGTGCTGCTGTGAGCTGTGGTGTAGGTCACAGACTCAGCTTGGAACCTGCATTGCTGTAGCTGTGGTATAGACTTGCAGCTTCAGCTCCGATTCTACCCCTAGTCTGGGAACTTCCTAAAAACCCATAAAAAGCAAAAAGCAAAAAAAAAAAAAAAAGCAAAAAAAAAAAAAAAAAAAAAAAAGGAAGGGCTCTACCCTGGGTCTCAGGAACATGATCCTGTTGACACATGGACTTCTAGCCTCCAGAACTGTGAGAGGACATTTCTCTTGTTTTAAGTCACCCACTTGTGGTATTTGGTGATGGTAGCCCTGGGAATCGAGGACCACCTGTGTCTATCCCTGGCTGGGGAAAAAATGGCCAAGCCCTTAAGACAGGTGCACAGGGAAACAACTAGGAACCAGGAGGCCTCCTGGCTCATGTCAGAAGGACTCACTGGAGTAACTAGACACAGAGATTTCCTCAAAGGGATGTAAAACACACAGAGAGATTTGTACAAGGGAGTGGTTATGTCCTGAGATACGCTTTAGTGGACAGAGCAGAGTAAAGGTGATGTGAGATGACTGCAGCCCATGCCTTCAACCTTAAGGACCCCTCGGGGAGGTAGGAGGCTCTCCTATTGGGAAGCAGCAGAAGGAACAAGGCTGAGGAGAGAGTCACTCACAGTTAACTCAACGGGCCACCAGATATTTAAAGTTTGACTACTATGAGCAGGATGTTCCTCTTGCATGCTATTTTAGTCATGGCTGTCTATAGAAGTCTTGTCTTCTCAGCTTCCTATATATTTACATTTCTTCCCAATTCAAAAAAAATTTTTGGGATTAAGATTTTTATGGTGTGAAAATACAGATTAATGTTTGCACCATTGTAGGGACTAGTTTTAAAATCTGAATTCCAATATAATTGGCTTCATCTTAGTAGTAGTAGTAGTTTTTTTTTTTTTTTTTTTTTTTTTTTGCTTTTTAGGGCCACCCCTGCCCCTGTGGTGTATGTAAATTCCCAGGCCAGGGACTGAATTGGAGCTACAGCTACTGGCCTACACCACAGCCACAGCAATGTGTCAGATCCAAGCTTTGTCTGCAACCTACACCACAGTTCACAGAAATGCCAGATCCTTCACCCACTGAGTGAGACCAGGGATTGATCCCACATCCTCATGGATACTAGTTGGATTCATTTCCACTGAGCTATGATGGGAACTCCTTCTTTTTTTTTTTTTTTTAATGGCTGCACCTGTGGCATAGGGAAATTCCCCGGCCAGGTATCAAATCCAAGCCATAGTTGTGGCAACACTGGATCTTTTAAACCACTGTGCAAGGCCAGGGATAGAATCCACACCTCTGCAGCATCCAAGCCACTGCAGTCAGATTCTTAACCCACTGCACCACAGTAGGATATCCCAGCTTCTTTTTAAAATTCCAGCTGTTTCCACCTCCTTAAAGCCTGGACCAATTACCTCCCTTCCCAGAAGTGGGAGAGATGGTGTTATAAAATGAATTTGGTTCTCACCCACCGAAGAACAAACAGGCCAGCATGTGAGCAAAGTCCCAGACTTTTCTGCAGGAGTCCCTGGTGCTGGGAGGAGGAGGTGGAACAATCAGATGCAGGGCCATGTCCACCAAGTGCATAAAATTTAAAGACATCTGGGCACATTTAGAGTCAGGCACCAGCTCTTTACAATGATGAAACCCCAAACCACAAAAAACCCTCCTGTACAAAAAAGAAAATTACAGTGAATATGGGTGTTATGTTACAGGTCCTATGAACAAAACGAATGAACGGCACAAGGCACACAGCTGGACATGGAAAGGTGTGACTATTTCACCTGCCCATCATCCCCAATGTCTACTCACTTTGAGGAAAAAGGGGAATCGTCACTGCTTGTGAAGAGAAGGAATGAGCCCCAAATGCCCCTGCCAAATACTTCTGTGGGCCTCTTGGCCTGCAAATGCCAGGACTGACTGGAGCGACTTATTACCTTCTGTGTTGCACCTGTTTGCAAGCAGTTTTATTACCACAAAATACCAGTCATATGAGTTTCCAGAGAGGGAAGAAGGAAATAAATCCTGCCTGGAGCTGCAATGGAGAAGATATTATACAGTTGAAGGCCAAACACCCTCATTTTCCTATTTGCCCTGGCCATCTATTTTCTGAGTGTAATGAAGTCCCCCTCTTGGCACAAGCTAGTTGCTCAAACCACTGGCCACAGCTCTGTGGTGGCTTGGCTGTGCAGTCCTTTCCCTGACCTGACATTTAAACATCCAACATCAAAAAATAAAGACTTCTGCTTGCACTCCTGTGAGATTTTCAAAAACATGACACTACAAGGCAAAGCAGAAATACATTTTTGTAAGAGCCATGAGTGCAGCAGCAGAAAGGGACTGCTCCACCCCCTGCCCCCCAACCATGAATCCGCCTCAGCCTGTGAAAAAAGGGGTAAAAGATCTCTCTGCCATGAAAGTTGTGGAATACAAATGAATTCAGAACAGTTTCCCCAGGAGAAGCGTGTGTGTAGGATTCCTGTTTTGTATGAGTGGCTTTGATGGCAGAAAACATGCAGCATCCACAGTGACACAATCTGAAAGGGGCTTTGACAAAGCCACAGCACCAGGGCTTCCAACCTACTCCGTGACCTATGATTCAACCCAGCCCTGCATGCCTGCACCTGAGGTCTTTCCATAAAGACACGAGGGTTGGTGCCTGGCTCCAGATCCACTGTTCCCAACAGGCTGCCTTCCCTAGCTGATAGCTGATGGGTTGGGGGTGGGGGTGCTTGGGGGAGGCTGGGTCCGAATCTGGTGGGACCTAAGTGTGAGTATGCAGTGGGAGAGGGGGTTAGCCAAGTCCCCCTTTGAAATACTCTTCTTTCCTTGATTTGGTGGGATTTGGTCCAGAGTTCTGCCACCTCTTTTCCCCTTTGGTGGGAAAGAGGAATCACTTCCCTTCTTTGACATCAATTCAAAAATATCTGTAATTGACTGAAGTGAAAAAAAAAAAAAAAGAATTACAGGAGACCAAAGAAGCTAGAGGGTTGATGGTGGTCAGGTGATTCCACAAAGGCTAAAAGGAAGGCAAGGGACCTGTCAAAGGATGAAGGTGAACAGAGGGCCTGGGGACAGAGGAGGAGGGAGAGTTCAGGGCTTTCCATCAGGTCAGGGGTCATAGAGTTCAAGAGAAAAATAGCCTACGATGTCATAGTCCAGAAGCCCGGGAACTTGGTTCCACTTGAAAAATAAGAACAAAATCTCTTGGTTTTCCTGTGACAGAAAGTTCAGTGTCTCTGGATTCAATATAGAAGAGAAAAAAAAAGAATAATGAAGCTTCTTAATGCCATGCACAATCCATTCTTGAACACAAGAGAGTCATGTGCCTGAGAAGAGGAAGATGAGACAGTGGCAATTATTTATTGTATATAAAAGAGAAATTAAGCATGGGGATCCCCGAGAAATGCTGGCATGACATGCAACAGCTGTTTTCTGGTAAGCACTCTGCTGTAATGTACACACGGTTCATGGAAGTGCTATTAGAATAATTTACTATTGCTTGAAAATAATAAATTAACAAGGTTGCTTGCTATCTTGCATTTCCCTATAATAAAAAGCCCCATTAGTGTCACAGGCAAGGTGGCTGTTGGACAAACAGGACCGGATACAGGAATTATCACTGCCTATAGGATGTGATACAGTAATAGAGGTGCCAAGGTTGCAGCACGCATTTTGAGTTTGAAAAGCACCCTCTGCATTGTTGCAGGCAGGACTTCTCCCTGGCTAGTGTCACTGATGTGAGAGGGAAGAGCCTGAGACTTCTGCCTTCCCAGGCCCAGGGAACACACCTGTCTTCACAGGGAAACAGAGAGCCTTTTGTTTTTGAGAATAAGATGGGAAATGCCCTGAGACATTGAGAGATGGCAGCAGGGTCCCTGATGGGCGATCCACTCACACACTTGAAGGCAGGCATTGGAGGACATGGGAGAATTTCCATGTGATCTGGCCAATCATTTCATTTTGCAAGTTTCTAAAGAGGCAGAACTAGAGAAAGAAGTTTCGTACTTGACACCAGCAAGCTCACTGTCCAAATCAATCTTAGGAACACAATCTTGGGAATGCAAGATGTGAATACATAAAACAGAGCCACTGGGGTAGGGGTAGCTGGAACCAAGCTACCTTGGACCACCCCTCCCTGGCTTCTCAGGGAACTCCTGGGCCTCCGGGCCTTGAGGACAGGGCCAAACCACATGATCAATGGTTTCTGCACCTTGTATAATCCTCTTACATTGGGGAAGAAGAGGGGAGGGTATAGGATCAGATAAGCAGATAAAGCAAACCCCCTTTCTCTCCCTTCCTGTGGATAGAGGCCCTGTTGCTACACTAAGCACAGAGAGAGATAAAGGTCTTTCATTGCTCTTTTCTTCATTTTCTGCAGATTCTGTCTCATATGGATTAAGCACTGGAAGGATCACGGGCAAGGGTGCAGGGAGCATGAGAACCCAGGTGAGGTGGGTGGAGACCTGGCCCTGGCTGGCTGGTCTCCTCTGAACCGTGTGAGGCCTGGGTGGCCATGGGTGAACAGATGGTCAGTGCTATTATCATTCCAGTTGGGGTGAGCAGCATGTGAATTCCTGATAGCAATGACCCCATGACACAGAGTACACTTGGTATGAGAGGGAGGGGAAGGGAGGAAAGGAGGAAGGAAAGAAGAGAGGGAAGGAGGGAGGAAGGAAGGAAGAGAGAGAGAGAGAGAGAGTCAGGGAGGAAGGAGGGGAGGGACAGAAGGAGGGAGGAGCAAAATTCCCACATTATCCATCATTATAGGCAGCATGGCTTGGGCCAAATTGTATAGCATATCTTCTTCTTCCTTCCCAAACTTCTCACATGATAAAAGTCCAGGTTACAAGGAACATTAGCAGAGAAAGAAGTGGCTCATGGGCAGCTGAGTAGAGGCAGAATGCATGGATCTGGCCTCTCTCACAGGATCCAGTAGGGAAGGAGAAGGAGCATAGCCCAGGAGTCAGGTCAGGGTTGGATCTCTAGAACCTTTTGATTTCTGGCTCTGCAACTTACACCCTGAGGCCACATTCCCAACTTACCTGCTGAGGTCTGTCAGGGAAGAGGGCATAATAATACCCAGAGTTGTTCTGAGGCTACATAAAGACAAGAGAAGTACTCAGTGCCAAGAGGACCACCCGCCAGCCTCAATTTCCTCTCTGGCCAGTCTATTGGTGATGAGTTGATGGTGTGAATACGAGTCTCAGGAAAAATGTGAGCAGTCATCCAGGGGAGGAACTCTTTATCACCCAGCCCTTTGTTTGCTCCCAGAGCCATCGGAGGATGGGATGGCCTCTCTGGAACCATGGGTTCTGATTCAGAGAAGTCAAGCAATGAGTCAGCTAGGAAAGACCCTCAGAAAGCAGCTCTTCCTGTTCCCTCACTTCCCATCCTGATGAAGTGAACCCCCCAGCCCACCCAGCAAGTAACACAGTGAGGATTTGAGCCCAGGCCCTAATCTTCAACAGGTAGTCTGGGTCCTAGAAGTACCTAGATGAGCAGTGTAGGTAGATGGTGTGGGCTCAAGTGCCCCATGCCTAGGCTGCTGGTGAGCAGGGTGACCTTGGAAGAGCCAGGAGGCTCTCTGAGCTTCTTCCTCTGCTGTTAGCACCACACTTACTTCTCATGATGCTTGTTAGGACAAGAGGTCATGTAATAAATGTTCCTGAGCAATGTCTGGCATGAAGCGGGCATCTCAAACTTTTGAAGGGACCAGAGGACATTTTAGTTATGATGGCTACAGGTTTTTTTGTTTTTTTGGCTGGCCCAAGGCATATGGAGTTCCTGGGCCAGGGATCAGATCCAAGCTGGGGATTGAACCTGCCTCCCAGGTCTCCCAAAATGCTGATGATCCTGTTGCACCACAGCAAGAACTCCAATGATAGCTACAGGTTGATGAGCTCATATATCACATGCCAGGGAAGGAAGGAACAAGGCTCTGCTTGAAGTTGCTCCTAGGAATTTGAACTTCTGATTGTTCTCCTCTCAATTCAAGAATGTAGATGCAGAGGGAAGAGGAGGAGGTGAGTGGCCTGGGTCCCCCATGTAGAGGCAGCAAGGTGGTGCCAGAGCTGGGGTACCAGGGTGGGAAGATTGCTGGTACTTCCAGCCCCGAGGCCTTGCATAACCATGCTACCAATTCATTTCTGAAAAGGGGGTTCCAGGGTGCAGAAGGTGCCTTTTCCAGGGGAAAGGCAAACCAGTGATGCCTAAGGATTTCTTTCTTTCTTTTTTTTTGTTCTTTTTTCTTTTTGTTTTTTGTTTTGTTTTGTTATGTCTTGTTTTGCTTCTTAGAGCAACACCTGTGGCATTTGGAAGTTCCCACAGGCGAGGGGTCAAATCAGAGCTGCAGCTGCCTTCCTACACCACAGCCACTGTGACACCAGATCTGAGCCGTGTCTGCGACCTAAAACATAGCTCACCACAATACATCCTTAACCTGCTGAGCGAGGCCAGGGATGGAACCTGCATCCTCATGGATACTAGAGTTTGTTTCTGCTGTGCCACAGTGGGAAATCCCTCTAAGGCTCTCCAAGCTCTGAATTCCATGATAAGTGATCCCAAACCAACACCAACAAATCCTGCTGTGACTCAGTTCTGTCATTTCCCTTGATCGACTTAACATTCAACACAGAAGTTTCCAGCTAGTTAAGGGATCCCACTTGCCACTTTCTGACTGAGGATGGGTGGGCAGGAAGGTGCAAGAGACCCAACTCTCCCTTGTTTGTCAGGCTGGCAAGGCAGCAGGAGGCACACAGCTCCATGGGAAGGTGTCGGACTCTAGTTTAGGGATGGCACAGTGACACGTGTCCTCACCATGAACGATAATTTACAGCAGTCTTTTTCAGACAAGGCCTGGCCTCCTTTCTGTGCTTTGAACTTTCCTTTTGTAAAATGGGAACCTCCTTGCCACAGGGTGGACTTTGATGATACTGCAGGTTGTTATTCACCAAGGGTAAAATGCAGGGCAGCTCTTAGCAGAGGAAGCCTGGATTTCTCCACTGTCTTTTCTGTTCCTACACAGGATTCACTTTGAGGTCACAAGTCACTTCTGCACAAGGCAGGCTTCCTGGATGGAGAGATGATACGGGCTCCTCTTGTAACAGAATGAGTTTTGTCATGGGAATAAGTCACACTGCAAAGGCAGCTCGGTGGCTGGGATCCCTCCCTGTCCAAACTGGCTTTGAGTTCTCATCCCAAATTGGAAAATTTCAAGTGATTTTACATTTGGCCAAAGTTTCTTATTTTTGCTTCTTTTCTTATATAAGGATGCAGATTTAAGAGGACCCCTGGGGGCTAGAGGGTTCTTAGGCAATCACATGGCTGTATTGCCTATTAGCAAATCAAAACTGATTCAACTTGCATCTGTGTCCATGTGGGCTGGGAATGAGTGGGAAGGGCCAGGGGGTGGGAACACAGTGGGCTTTCTGAGTTTGGGGACTGGCTGGATTTAAAAACAAAAAGTTCTGTGTGTTCCCATCATTGCACAGCAGAAACAAATCCAACTAGGAACCATGAGGTTGTTGGTTTGATCCCTGGCCTCACTCAGTGGGTTAAGGATCTGGTGTTGCCATGAGCTGTGGTGCAGGTCACAGATGTGGCTCAGATCTGGCATTGCAGTGGCTCTGGTGTAGGCCAGCAGCTATAGCTTCCTATTTGACCTCCTAACCTGGGAACCTCCATGTGCTTCAGGTGCGGCCCTAAAAAAGCAAAAGACAAAAAAAAAGTTTTGGATGTTCAGCTTCTAATGAGGTCAGGTTTGCTTGTTCCTGGGAGCAATGCCTGCCACAAGGCTTAAAAAGCCCATGGATAGCTGAGTGCTGAAGGAACCATCACCCATAACATGGGGAAAAAAACTGAAGGCTCCGACAGTTCCTGGGAAGATTTAGTCCTCTGATTGGGGAAAGTAAACACACAAGTGCAGCAAAACCTCCTGGGGCCCTGGGTTCACACTCTCAGTCTTCCTGGGAAGTCCAAGTCCCTGCTGTCTTGGGGGCAGAGCCCAGGCATCAGGTGGCAGAGCCAATCCAGTCAGAGCAAAAGGTGACCCACCATGCCCACCCCCATGCCCCCAGTTCCTTCAAAACCAGAGACCCTTTGAGAACCCCTTCAATGGGGCCTCAGAGTAGGTGACAAGCTTCTCTACCACTAGGGGCCCAGAGAAACTTACAAAGGGAATGTTGCAAATGGAGCCCCACCTGTGCAGAGAGTGAAATTCCACTGACCACAGGCGGGATGAACCAACCTGGGGGCAGAGATCTTGTGTCACATCTGCCTCTGTGTTCTCCATGCCTTGCAAAATGCTCAGCACATGCACACAAAAGAGTTTGCTGAATGCATAAGTGAATCTAAGAGGCATTTATTTAAAAGAGCATATACCACTGATTTGGGTAACTTTCTATTCAAACTCTGATCCCATTAAATGTTTAACTTGTCCTTTTTTTCTAGATTTGAGCCCATATTTTCCCCTAGAGGATACTGAAAGAAGGATGTGTGGTTTAAGGACCTAGCCCTCTAATTTAATGGTTGGGAAACAGATAGGTCTTTATGTGGGGAGTTCCCAAGCAAGGACTCAAAAGTCCAAGCTCTAGGAGTTCCCACTTTGGCACAGCAGAAATGAATTCAACTGGTATCCATGAGGACTGGGGTTTGATCCTTGGCCTTGCTCAGTGGGTTAAGGATCTGGCATTGCCATGAGCTGTGGTGCAGGTCACAGATGTGGCTCAGATATCACGTCAGTGTGAATGTGGTGTAGAGTGGAAGCTACTAGCCAATTCCTCAGCCCCTAGACTTCCATATGCCACAAGTGCAGCCCTAAAACGCAAAAAAAAAAAAAAAAATTCCAAGCTCTGGCATCAACCAGCTGTCTTCCCAGCCCTCAGAATGATGCAGTGGCGTGATCTCAGCCATTGTTAACCTGCCCCCAGGAATTCCTGCCAATAGGCACCCAGCACCTGTGTTACTTCCAGGGCATTCGAAAACCTGAATGTGAACAGTATGTTCTGAATACTTAAGGCTGTTGGATGGTCCTTCCCCGTGCAGACCATGTTTTTCTGCAGCCACGGCTAGCCAGCATCCTCTGCAGCCCCAACATCATAGCATCAATGGGACTCTGAGCATTTAGTACTGCTTCTGAAATGTGTGTATTTGCAGCCCTACCTATAACCATTTGTTGCAGGCTTGGCTCACATGCTTATTTTTATGCCCCTCAATAACCTCCTATAATCCACCTTCACACCACTGGGCTGGCATGCCTCACACAGACTGAGGCTTGTTGCTTTGGCCAATGAGCTCTTCAGAGCCTCAAAATGCACTGTCCTCCTGAATGAGTGAGACGGTTAGACTCTCTTTCCCCAAATTCCTAAGCAGAGACAAAAACTAAACAAACAAATACAAAAACAAAACAAGCAAAAAAACCTCAAGCATGCTTCTGTTTGGTTTCCAGGGAAAAGAAACCAACAACTCATAAATTCCTAGATAGAATTTTTCATTTCCTGATTGTGATACCATTTACCAGAACCTTCGCTCTACATCATCCAGATGCAGAAGCAGGCACGTGGTCCTTGGTAAGGGTGGACACAGGCACCATGCAGGAGGATGCTCATCTCTGGGATCTGTCATCTTGTTCTCCCCATAAGGGTGTAAGCTCTTCAAAGGAGGGAAGGATGTCTATTTCTTCCTTTCTGTCCCAGAGCCCAACATTTGTATTGCTCTGTGCCTAGAAGGGGTCCTGTAACCACAGCTGACAACCTAGACCAAGTTCTTAGTGCTTACAAATTAGAAACTGCCCACATTCACTATCAAAGCCCTTTAAAAAAAATCTTGAATTGTGTGGGGATTGGTGTGAGAAAGAGAGAGAGCTGAGAACCTTAGAGATGAAGATGGCCTGAGAATCAAAAACATTAAGATACATAGAAATATCCCACTCCTGGGCATCTACCCAGAGAAAACCATGACTCAAAAAGACACACATACTCCAACGTTCATTGCAGCAGCACTTGCAATAGCCAAGACATGGAAACAACCTAAATGTCCATTGACAGAGGAGTGGATCAAGAAGATATGGTACATATACAGAATGGAATATTACTCAGCAATTAAAAAGAGAGTAATAACGGCATTAATAGCCACACAGTTGGACCTAGAGATTATCATGCTAAGTGAAGTCAGTCAGACAATGAGACACCAACATCAAATGCTATCACTTACATATGGAATCTAAAAAAAGGACACAATGAACTACTTTGCAGAATGGATCCTGACTCACAGATTTTGAAAAACGTATGTTTTCCAAATGAGATGGGTTTGGGGGTGGGGGGGGAAGGCACTGAGGGTTTGGGGTGGAAATGCTGTAAAATTTGGTTGTGATGATTGTTTTACAACTATGCATGTAATAAAATGCATTAAGTAATAAAAAAAAGATACAGAGAAATAAGGAAAAGCACTCAGGCCTACTGTGAGAACAGACCCACCAAACAGAAACCTACTGGGCCCTTTGCAGGCTCAAATTTATACATTCATGGATTTTAAAATGATGGAGCTGACATTCTGGTTCAAGATTCTGTGATTTGATGTGTTTTATCCCCACAAATCAGCATTGGGAAAACAGACATAAGATAGGTGTCCTGCCACTTGGTTGGATGGGTGCAATAACACGGGCCCCTGAACCCATCACCCACACTCCTGTGCCTTGGAAATCCTGCCACCTATGGTGCAGCTGCCAGAGCTCTCCCTGCCAAATTATAATCTCCTTCGTGAAGCCAGGCCCCAATCACAGGACTGTTGACATTGAGTGTGACAGGTGTCTCTTGACACTGGAGCCAGTGAGGCTGGCACTGTTACATCAGGGAGAAGAAGCACAATGTGGTGGGAAAAGCCATGGCCAAAAGTTGGAGGTGTAGACAAGTCAAATCACCCTGCGAAGTGTCAGTCTCCAGGCTTGTGAAAGGAGATGCAATACCCAAGCAGCCCAGCTGGCTGAGGTGAGGCTCCACTGTGATGGGGGCAGTAATGAGCCCTTGGGGACAGTGGTCAGGGCTCTCTGCCACCCAGTGGGCAGCAGGGCCTCCTCTGGACTCTGGCCCCCTGAAGCTGGGATTTCCACTGGGAGGAAAACTGGACCCAAAGAACACATCCTTTCCTATGAAATAACTCTTTTACATTTTTTGAAAAATGGCCATAAAGGTATCAAATGGTGAAGAAAGCCAAGCAAATTAGATAATCCATCCCTAGCTAATGCATCTGGGTGATGAAGAGAATGGGCTTTGAAATGGCAAAGACCTGTTTGAGTCCCCACTCCCCCATGTACTATCTTGTGACTCTGGGTGAGTTACTGACCCTTTAGAAACTTGGGTTTGCTCATCAGTAACATGCAGTTAAAATTAGTCTCCAGTTCACAAAGGCAGCAAGGGGACTAAATGAAATATTGTGTCAAACATTCTGACACACAGGAAGCTCTCAAGATTAATGGCAATTATTCCTATTGTTCAGTATTTCCTCCCATGTTTGGGGATTTGTCTTATACAAACACACTTAAAAGTATGTGAATAACCAAAACTGCAGCTGGCAAAATAATGTCATGATGTAATGCATAAAAGCCTGACACGAGTTCCCAGTGTGGCTCAGTGGTTATTGAACCTGACTAGAATCCATGAGGATGCGGGTTTGATCCCTGGCCCCTCTCAGTGGGTTGAGGATCTGGCCTTGCCCTGAACTGTGGTATTGGTCACAGACACAGCTCACATCCCGTGTTGCTGTGGCTGTGGTGTAGGCTGGCAGCTATAGCTCTGATTAGACCCCTAGCCTGAGAACCTCCATTTGCCATGGGTGCAGCCCTCAAATACAAAAAAAGACCGAAAAAACAAAAAGCCCAGCACTTTACTCATACAGTCACCTCCAGATTCTCATTTATTATGCCTCTGTTCACAATTCTCAGAGCAGTAAAAATGGTAGATGCTTGATTGACCACCTACTATGTGCTGGGCACATCACTGAATGCATTACATGCATTGCCACACTGGATACTCACAGCCCCATGAGGTAAGTATCCTCATCTTCCCATTTTACAGACGAGGATGTGGAGGCCAAGAGAAGTTAAGTGACTTGCCCCAGGTTGAAAGGATACATTAGGAAAGTGCGGATGTAAACCCACACTTGAATCAGTACACTGCAGCACCCCAACCATCACCTGGGGCTCATAGCAGGTGAGAAAAAGCATTGGGGCATGGTACAATCTGCAGTGACAGGTATACTGACAGCTGATGGACTGATGGATAGGAAGCTCACAGAGACAGGCTTCCAGAGCTTTCCTGCTGTGGCTCAGCAGGTTAAGAACACAACGTGTATCCATGAGGATGTGAATTTGATCCCTGGCCTTGCCCAGTGGGTTAAGGATCCCATGCTGCTGTGGCTTGTGGCATAGGCCAGCAGCTGAAGCTCCAATTGGACCTCTAGCCCTGGAACTTCCAAATGCAGCAGGTGTAGCCATGAGAGAGAGAGAAAGGTTCCCACAGCTCAACCATCTGGCCATTCACCAGCCATCTGACTGCTGGGGTCAGAACACCCTCATATATTTCAAAGCCCTGAATAGCAGCATGATCCAAATTACAGCACACTAACTGTCACCCTGCCAACAAGAAAAGTCAAACTGTATGCTCAGGAAGACAGGAAATTGAGGGGAGGGGAAGTGTGGGTGACACAGGAAAGGGGCAGGTACTTTCCTTGTGGACAGCGTATCTGTGTGGTCTACTCATGGTCTACTTGCATAAGTAAGGCACCACCTTTGAAAAAGACACAATTCAAGAGTTAAAGAAATACAAACACCCAAGCACATCTGGATACATTGTTGAGAATCCTTATGTCTTCTTTTAACTCACTGCTTAGTTGAACCCAGTTTCTATCAAGATTTTTTTTTCTTTTTAGGGCCATACTCATGCCATATGGAGATTCCCAGGCTAGGGGTCAAATCTGAGCTCCTGCTGCCAGCCTACACTGCAGCCACAGCAATGTGGGATCCAAGTGGCATCTGTGACCCACACCATAGCACATAGCAATGCCAGATTGATCCCTGACCCACTGAGTGAGGCCAGGGAGCGAACCTGCATCCTCATGGATACAAGTCCCATTGGTTTCCGCTGTGCCATAATGGGAACCCCCAGTTTCTCTCAAGTTTTGAGACAAAATCCCCTTCAGACTTCTCTGTGCCTCTCAGTTTGGAATCATGCCTTTGGTAGCATTTAAAGCTCTCACAAACTAATTGCAACAGATAATTGCAAGGAACATGTATTTTGAAGGTAAAGACATAAAAATTATTTTTTAAAAACCGAAGAAAGAAGGTATCAGGTGGCCGTCTAAGTACAGGCAGCCATCGCCTGAGTTTCACCATCTCTCTGGGGCCCAGCCCAGGCTGGCAGAGCAAAAGGGACTCATGTCAAAGCTTGAGACCCATTTCCAATTAGAAGCAGCTGCAGCCTCTTGTCCAGAATCTTAGCTTGTTTCTCCTTGAAGTGAGGTTTTGTTTTACCCCTCTTCCCATCATATCCCCTTAGCTCCAAGAAAACCACTTATGAAGTCCCAAAATGAAGCTCATCAGAATATAAGTCCACAAAAGGCATTTAAACCAATTCCAAAAGATTTTAAAGTAGGCCTTTCAAATTGATAGGACCTTTAACTGATCCTCTATTTCTGGTTGTCTAAGTAGGGAGAAACCTCAAGGAACCAGAAAAGCCCCCATTCATCAGCAGCTACACTCATCTCACCTGCCAGTGGCATCGGGACAGCAGAAAAGCTGTTCCTAGGGGAGATGGGGCAGGGTGTGGGGTGCCCTGGGCCCTCCAGACAAGGGTTGCTAGATTTGGTAAATGAAAATACAGGCCATGGAAGTTCCCATCATGGTGCAGTGGAAATGAATCCGACTAGGAACCATGAGGTTGTGGGTTTGATCCCTGGCCTCGCTCAGTAGATTAACAATCCAGCATTGTGGTGAGCTGTAGTGTAGGTTTCAGACATGGCTAGGATCTGGCATTGCTCTCACTCTGGCATAGGCCAGCAGCTGTAGCTCCGATTAGACCCCTCACCTGGGAACCTCCATATGCCACAAGTGTGGCCCCCAAAAGACAAAAAAAGACCAACAAAAAGAAAAGAAAACACAGGACACTCACATATGGCCAAAGTTCAGAGAAACAAAGAATAATTTTTGACCATTAAGTCCCATCCAATAGTTAAGACATGTTCATAATAAAAAGTTACTTGTTTATAGAGTTCCCATTATGGTTCAGTGTGTTATGAATCTGACTAGTATCCATGAGGATGAAGGTTCAATCCTTGACCTCCCTCAGTGGGTTAAGGATCTGGTGCTGCTGTGAGCTGTGGTCTAGGTTGCAGATATGGCTTGGAGCTGGCACTATGCCAGCTGTGGCATAGGCTGATGGCTGCAACTCTGATTCAACCCCAAGCCTGGGAACTTCCATATGCTGTGGGTGCAGCCCTAAAAAGAAGAAAAAAAATATTTGTTGGTTTTTCTGAAATTCAGATTTAACTGGGTGATCTGTATTTTATGTGACATCTCGACTGTAGGCTCTGGTTCTCTAGGGGTTTCTGGATGGGTGGGCTCCACCCTCCAGCCCAGGTGAAGAGCAAGTGCCACTCATGCCCCTGCTGCCATTCTCACTTCTTCGGGCACCAAGCTCCGTTCTCTTCCCCTCCTTCCCCTCCTTCTCTCAAAGGGGGCTCCATGGCTCCAGCCAACCCACTCCAATCCATGGTCTCCCTTAGGAGACCCCTTCCCTGATCCTCTCGCTGTCACCCCTGACAACACACCTGCTACTCTGACCCCACCCCTCACTGAGATGCATGCATGCAGACAGGGCTTGTAGGAATTTGGTGGTTTCTACATTCTAGTGGGTCTTGTTCTGTTTCCCAAGAAAATCTGCAAATGGGCTATGGTTGAAGGTTCCTTTCATTGTTTCTCTCATATACAGTTCCTCCTGTCTGCTGTATTCAGATGCCAAGAAGAAAATCAGGGTTTGTTTCATTTGATCATAACTTCAAGACCTGAACTGAAGCGAGGGCCACTCCAGCATACCCAACTTGCCTAGGAGAACTTTCTATAGACTCTACACACAGACACTGGCCTGATTCTGCAGTGGACACTCTGACCCCCACGAGACTTTAAACTGTTGATTAGTGCTCCTCAGGGTACCATACTCAAAAAGAATCACATACATTTAACAAAAACAGGAAAGAATGATCTAGTTGTTTCAGGCTTCCAAGTGTGTGCTTATAGCAAACTTTTACAGCTAAGCCATAAAATGCATGGAAATAGGAAGAAGCATTGACACAACAATAAAACAAGGGGTGAGATTAATGATGCCATGATACAATCTGTTTTCATTTGGTGCAGAGACAATTAATTTTTGAAGACATTTCATTTAACTTGGCAAGATTTTTCAGTTCAACCTTTGATGCTTGAAACACTTCTCTTTCATTCACTGTAAGCCTAAGAACCAAGGAAGGACAGTTTTATGTCTGGTTGTAAGTACTGCTTCACAGCAGATGGCCAGGCTTGCTGCCTCTGCTCAAGACAGAGGCAAGCAATGTGTACTCAGGGAATGAAAGTCATTGCTGACCATAATTCTCAGCTCTTTATCTCCTAGCAACACATCCAATTTAATAAGCCACAATTCAGTTTCCAAAAGAATGAGATGTGTTAGCTTCCAGAGCAAGGCACCAGGGTAGGCTGGATGACCAGATAAGGCTGTATAAGCACTTGAGATCCTCAGACCCTTCAAGTTTGAATCCAGGGAAGCCTTGATGGGAGGTCACAGTGCCCACTGGGAAGGAGGTCTGGAACTCAGAGATGTTCACATAGCCATTAGAAGAGGTGAGTGGTCTCAGTCAGCCTGTGATGCAGGAGAAAAAAAGGGAAGAGTCTCATGAGGGTATCTTGGCACACCAGAAAGACAAAGCACTATACTTCTTTCAGAGTCCCCCACTGTAAATGGGGTATGGCTTCTGAGGACTGCCCAGCTTGTTCTTAAATGCTCAGACTTCCTAATGTCCAAACCTATTTTATTCATAAAGCAACAATTTGCTTTTATATTTGCAAGTGACATCAAGAGGGTCAGACAAGTAGGGAGGTAGTGATGGAGGGTTGCAGATCAGGACACCACTACCAGGGGGGCCCAGGCCTGACTACATATCAGAATCACCTTAGCAACTTCTTTATTCTTTTTAGGGCTGCACCTGTGGCATATGAAAGTTCCCAGTCTAGGGGTTGAATCAGAGCTACAGCTTCCAGCCTATGCCACAGCCACAGCAATGCAGGATCCAAGCTGCATCTGTGACCTAGACCACAGCTCATGGCAATGGAGCTCCTCAACCCATTAAGCCAGGGATGAAACCTGCATCCTCAGGGTACTATCACATTCCTAACCCACTGAGCCACAATGGGAACTCCTGGAAATTCTTAAAAACACCAATGCCCAGCCCTGTTCCCTGGGTCAGTGTATCTCCTGGAACCCCTATATTTCTCTTTCTTTCTTTCTGTTTTGCTTTTTAGGGCAGCACGTGCAGCATAGGTACATTCCCAGGCTAGGTGTTGGGAACTGGAGCTGTAGCTGCCTATCACAGCCACAGCCACAGCCATAGCTACAGACACATGGGATCTGAGCCACACCTGTGAACTACACCGTGGCTCACAGCAATGCCAGATCCTTAACCCATTGATAGAGGTGAGGGATCAACCCCCAATCCTCCTGGATATTACTTGGGTGTGTAACCTGCTAAGCTGCAAAGGGAACTCCCAACCCCTATCTTTTATTATGATTAATATTATTAATATTATTATGATTATCTTGTCTTTTTAGGACCACACCCATGGCATAAGGAGGTTCCCAGGCTAGGGTTTGAATCAGAGCTGCAGCCACAGCAACACCAGATCTGAGCTGCATCTGTGACCTAAACCACAGCTCATGGCAATGCCAGATCCTTAACCCCCTGAATGAGGCCAGGGATCAAGTCTGCATCCTTATGAAAGTTAGTCACATTTTATTTCCTCTGAGCCACAAAAGGAACTCCCACCCCTATCATATTCTTAAGCTCCCCAAGTAACCTTACAGTGCCACCAGGTCTGAGAACCACTGAGGTGCCAGAGAGGAAAGAGACACTCCAGCTGTTTCAGTGGGGGCGGTGGTGGTGGGGCAGATGAGCAGGCTGGATACAAACTGGCTTCCATGGCAGCAGATAACAGAACAAACACCTGCCTGACATGATGTGATTAAAGGTTTGAAAATCTAGTTGGGCTTTAGGTGCAAGAGGCAAGTAACATGCAGCAAAGTGGTTCTCACACTGAGAGTCACCCAGAGAGAGGGCTTATAGAACTCACCACTGCCCCCCAAGCAGCCCCCTGAGCTTCTGATTCAGTAGGTCTGGGTGAGATCCAAGCATGTGCACCATCAAAGGCTTCCAGGTGCTGCTGCTCTCACTGCAGGCCTGGGTCCCAGTGTTTGAGCAGCCCTGCTGTTGTGAGTCTGCACCAGGCACACCATTCTGAGTGAGCCTGAGACCTGGACCCCAGCTTCTGCAAAACAGCAACCACCTTTTTGTCCTGTTCCCTGTGCAGTCCAGTGGAACATTCCCAGTTGTTTGGCATCCCCCTCTGTGCAGTATCCACTGTGATCATGGCATGGCATACTGGCTTTGGCAGTCTTACTGGAGGGAATAATGACCCAGCAGAGCTGTTGCTCTTCCTGGGGAGAATAAATTGTGTGTGAAGGAAATAATGTATAATGGAAATACCCACTTTCCCTTCTAATCACCAAGTACAAAGTATATGGGAGAAGCTGCAGCAGAATCAGCTCTTCTTCTAAGCTGACTCTGTTACAGATCATGAGCCTGGGAGAGCTCTGGGTTTAGCACATCATTTGGGTCAGTGCCGAGTTAGATGGTGTCCGTATTGGGGCAAGCCCAGGGCAGTAAGTTGTGCAGAACACAAGGGGTATATACATGGGGCTGTGTAAGTGCCAAACTGGTGTCCTGGAGCCCTGCAGATCCCACAGACCCTGAAGATCCCTCAGGATGGGCCAGATAAGAAAGGCATGGTGCCCAGCCATCTTTCTGAGCAGTTCCAATGTCCTACAATGCCTTTTTCTTTTCCCCCAGAGCTGAAAACTGACAATGTTCATGGTAAAAGTGAAGTGTGTGTGGGTGGGGGGAGGTTGGCCATCAGGAATAAACTAGATCAATAATGGAGAAGAAATGGTAACCAAATTAACAGGAAGAAGGAAATGTGCTAGAAGCCTAGGCAGGGCTCCAATGAGTGGACCTCCTTGGAAGGAAGGTAGTCCTAAGCTACCCACAAAGATAAACTGCATCCTCTAGAGAAACACTAATTCTGACCCACAGGGAGAAGGAGGTATTGGAACATGGCTCTCCACAACACAAAGTTCCCTGGGGGAAAATGGCCTTGGAACAGTGCCCCCCACCCTCAAAAGGAGACAGAAAGGGGCTGTAACATGTGCAGCTAATCAAGAGGAAAAGCTAGGCTCACCCTTGGTTGGAGACAGCCTGTCCTAAAATACAGGGGAAAACTGGCTTCCACTCAATAGTTCAATGTGATTTCTATTTGCACTTCTAGATAATAGAGAGAAGGCTCCTCAGAATTTAGCCCCTGGATCTATAGGTGCAAATAATAGTTACAGGATGAACTGTCACTCCAAGGGCCAATTATATTCCCCCCTGGGGACTCAAGAGCTGTGTCAGGCTGTCTAAAGCAACCCCTGCATGTGTTTGATGCCTGAGCAGGCAGATGGCAAGGTGCTAGGGTTGGAGAGGATTAGGGCCCAGACCAGGGGCACCTCCTTGGTGGAGCTTGAGGGGTCTGGGGAGGGATGAAGGTGGGCTTTGGGGTGTATGGCTGTTTGGAGAAGCACACCTCTCAAGAGCAGCTGGCCAGCTCTTCTCTTGTTGCAGAAAACATCCAAGCTGTGTTTTGACCAGGATTTAGTAAGGGGGGAGAGTCAGGAGGGGCCAGAAAGATCCAGCAGAAGCCCAATTCCGAACTCTGGACAATGACACCCCAAGACATCTATTGCCACAAGGCATTTCAAAAACATCATTGGGGGCAAAAATAACTCCTAAAGAAGCATGTTGTGTTTAAGGACATAAAGGGAAACCAAAAGAGTGGGAGAACCAAAAGATAAATGGAAAATATTAATGCAAGAAGTGGCTGGAGTCCAAAATAATTTTCCTGGCTGATACTCAGATAGTGGGGCAGGACCGGAAGGAATCAGTGGTTCAGCAAGTTCATTTGAATAAAGCACCCCACCTAAAAGCTGGCTGCTGATTCTGTGAACAGTCTCCCAGAATGTAAATACAACATGCATCTCCTTTAAAAATATAACACACAATGTGCTAAACAACACAGGAGGTTTATGGGGGGCGGTGGGAGAAAGCAGGCAGATGAGACCCTGGGCTGCCGCTGCCCCCTAATCCTGAAGCTTTTGTTTCTTCAAGGGGCCATGATGCCTCAGCTCTCGCATAAGGAAATGATTTATTTCCAACTCTGGGGCATGAAAAGTAATAACAGAGTCTGCCAGTTGTTTCCCAGCCTCAACATCCCGATTTTAACATGCCAGTGCTTTTGGTGCAAAGAAGATTGCTCGCCCTCTCCCTTGCATTATGAATTATGCATGGACTTTTTGGTCCTTTGGTCCATGTCCCACATCAAAAAAAATAAAATAAAATAAAATTGGAATTAGTGCAATCTCGAGGGCTTATTTTCACAAACAGGGTCCTCTGGTTCCACCAGGCAAATTTAAAAAATGCACGAGGATAAATATTCACTTTATGGTCTGGATGAAATTTGAATTTGATTACTTTTCTGCTCCTCATGCATTATAAAAAAGGATAACATTAGTAAGAGAAAATAGTCTCTGTAAGATTGACTTTACATATATTTGCACCACTATGGAAATTGGTATAAAGGCTCTGTTATTCCAATTAAATATATAATTGTTCATCATACCCTTCCCAGCCCAGTTACAAGGCTCCTAATTCAGCAACTACATTTGGTTTCATAGTGAATGGAGACATCTGACATGCTGGAGAATAAGACATTTCCCATTTAAACTTTAAAGCTGGATCTTCAGAGCTGCAAAGAACCCAAGGGACAATGTGGAGATGCTGAGAACAGAGCTTTGGCGATCAGAGTGCAGTAGGGCTGAACCATGGGTTGTGTGTGGCTTTGCATTTCTCTCTGGCATCTTACTGGAGAAGCGAGTCCACACTCTACAATCACGTCTGCCAAAAGAAGAGCAGAAAAGCACAGCCTCCGCCCAGTACCTTGGCAAATGGGCAGATTGTCCCACGTTCCATCATCATGACACAGTAAAACCACATTGTACATGTCAGGGTAACGGATCTTGAATCCTTTGTGACAAGTGATTATTAACTTGTCTCCATGTCTGTATGTCTTGTTATGAATCTCAGCATCTTCAATTTGTGGGATATGGCAATCTACATTTGGGTAAAGGGATACATTATTTTTGGAGTTTAAACCATTTTGTGCTTCATGGCTTCACAAGAAAGCTCTTATTTTCAGACCTGGTCTCTACCTACATGGCAATCTGAGAAGTGATTGCTTATGTATCACAAGGCTTGGGTCACAGTGCTGAGTAAAAGAACTGGTTTCATGGGAAAACAGAGAGAGGGACCAATGGGGGGGTGGTCCAGACCCAAAAGGAGCTCTCTTTCCTGCCTGGGATAGGTCACACCCTACAGATGAGCTTATAATTTTAGAAATGAGTGAACAAAGATAGAGGATGGGGCTTCACCTGAAATCTCTATCTGTCTGTACGCTTGGCCATGAGAGTGGGCAAGCATGGTGTGATGCAGCCTGCCTGGCTGGTCTCCTATGCCTCTGCCTGTGGGGTAAAGGGCTGGGCATGATAAGAAAATGTGCTTTGTAGAACCACAGGGGGCTGAGCCATCAGTGTATCTGCTGTTGGCCTTTCCCATCCTCCTTATACGTGTCTAAAAAGTTAATAAATGGAGTGGCACATCCTACTGCCAATATGCCAGTATTTCAAAGGCTCAGAGGAAGCAAAGATGGGGTCAGAACAGAACGCAGGGCCTGGGAGGCAAGAGGCAATGCAGGAGTCAGGAAAAGGGTGGTGGGGGAAGGATGAGCCCACACAACAAAATGGTTAAAAGATAAAAGTAACTCTACAATTGATTCATTCTAATTCTACTTCCAGTTTACCCTACAGGCCAAGTCACTCTTCTGCCAAGTTGGATCCAGTTCACCCTGCCCCCATCCCTGCCCAAAACACCCACCTTTAAAATCCCATGTGGTGCAAGCGGCCTTGGTGTCACCAACTCCTATGGGCACATTCTGTTGAAGGTCTCTGATTTTACGTGCATATATGCTATAAGCCTGAGCCATTTATTTCTACCTTTATTTTTTTTTTCTCTTTTTAGGGCCACACCATGGCAAATGGAGGTTCCCAGGCTAGGAGTCTAATCTGAGCTACAGCTGTCAGCCTACACCACAGCCACAGCAACAAGGGATCCAAGCCACGTCTGCAACCTCCACCACAGCTCAAGGCAACACCAGCTCCTTAACCTACTGAGTGATGCTTGGGACCAAACCCACAACCTCATGGTTCCTAGTCTGATTTGTTTCCACTAAGCCATGACAGGAACTGTCTATTCTTACCTGTAGAGTCGGGTAGATGAGATGTGTTCCCAGTTTGTTGCTTCTTACTTTTTTTTTGAAGCAAGGAAACATTTTAAAATAGCACTTTGAGGATCAGACAAACCTACAGAAATTTCTCAGTGGGTTTCTCAGCCATTCCCTAAAGGCTATGGAATCCAGAAGAGGCTGGTACCATCTTAATAGGAAGCCTGGTTCTCAAGTTCCTCTAAGCTTTGAAGAGTCAGCTGTAAGGTACTAAGCCCTTAGATTCAGGGGGCTGACTGGTGGATGATTCAGGGTGGGGGGTCGAATCTGGGTGGCTTTACAAAGAGCATGTCCAAGGAATTTTTTTTTTTTTTGGCTGCCCCACAGCATATGGAATTCCCTGGCCAGGGATCAGATCTGAGACACAGTCATGACCTGAGCCACAGGTGCAGCATCACCAGATCCTTAACCCACTGCACCAGGCCAGGGATCAAACCTGAATCCCAGTGGTCCCAAGATGCTGCCAATCCTGTCATGCCACAGTGGGAGCTCTGTCCCAGGAGCTTTGATGTGGGGCTGGGGCTGGGTTTACTGGGAGCACTCTGACAATGGCCTCTGGAAACTAGGCCATCAGTGACAGGAAAGCCTGGGGCAGAAAAGGGCCCCCAAGGCAGAGGAGAGCCCTGACAGCTGGAGTGAATTGGTGGTGGCCATTCACCATCTCCTATGGGTCCTCCAGGTCCAAGCCCCTGCAAGCCCAGCTCTGCCTTTACCTCAGCCCTCATTAGCACCCTTAGCTTGAGAGCAGGGACTGTGTTGCCACTGCCTCTGACACTCTGCCTGTGTCACCAGACCTTTGTATATACCTGGCAGAGAATAAATCCATGTGGACCTTTGCCCAGGAAACCTGTGAGCCCATAGCCCCCACATGAGACTGATTGACAGGCTTTCAGGGTGGCTCCGGCAGCTAAGCCGTCCCCAGAGGAAACCCATCACCAGCCCTTCCATGTGCCTATGGATGTCAACAGAGTCTTGGATGGTGAACTGGGTTCTGGTTTCAATTTTACCTCTCATTTTTGCATTTCAGGCTATGGAAAGAGGTCTTCTAGCTGTTCCTCTTTAACCAACAGTTTCTCTACCAGAATAGCTGAATCCCTCCCAAAACAATGCCAGAATAATCCTGACTGGAGTCACAGAAAACTGAGAGCTCTTGGCATACCACTGCTGCTTTCTTCTTAGGGGAAAATGGGAATGACATTTTTTTCAATATCACTACGCAGAAATTACTCACAGCAAATAAAAATGCATTTATCAAGTCACCTATCTGTAAAATCTGGGCTGTAAATAGAGCCTGTGGCAGTCATTTATATGACTAAACAACTATTTTCATGACTGATTCAAAACTTGTTCATGAATTAACTAACATACTCAGAGGGTGGCCAGCAAGAGGCAGTGAATTCAATGGACAGAAATGTCCATTTAGATTGTGACATATGGGTTGTGGCTGACCAGGAGCAGAAGCATCCAAGCTTTGTTTCCAAGGGTGGTTTCTCTGCATAGGGCTCTGTAGGAAGAACATGTCAAACTTCTCATTAGAACTTCATAGAGTTCCTGCTTCAGCTCAATGGGTTATGAACCCAACTAGTATCCATGAGGATGTGGGTTTGATCCCTGGCCTCACTCAGTGGATTAGGGATCCAGCATTGCCATGAGTTGCAGTGTAGGTTGTAGATGTGGTTCAGATCTGGTGTTGCTGTGACTGTGGTGTAGGCCCCTAGCCTGGGAACTTCCATATGTCACAGGTGGAGCCCTAAAAAGAACAAAAATCCAAAATACTTCATGTGACCATAAGTAGAAGTTGGGGGCTATGTGTTCAAAGGGAATCCACAGACCCCCCCCCCAATCCCAGTAATTATGTACTCTACTCAAGGAAGACTTAGCGTAGCAGAGTTCCCATCATGGTGAAGCAGAAATGAATCTGACTAGTATCCATGAGGTTGCAGGTTTGATACCTAGCCTTGCTCATCAGGTTAAAGATCTTGCATTGCCATTAGCTGTGGTGTAGATCTCAGATGTGGCTCAGATCTGATGTTGATGTAGCTGTGGTGTAAGATGGGAGTTGTAGCTCCAATTGGACCCCTAGCCTAGGAACCTCAATATGTGGTCATGGCCCTAAAATGCAAAAAAAAAAAAAAAAAGAACCAATTTACTGTGTTCTGTGTGAGAGGATCCCTATGTCACCTGAGGAGTCAGAAGCTGGAGTTCACACTCTACCAAGGCAGAGCTGCCAGGAAGGCCTGTGCCCTTGAATTTAAGAACAAAACTCAGACAGACCAGCTCTAACAAAGCCTAAACTAAACCATGACAGCAGAATATACCACCCAGAGACTTTAGATATATATTTTTAAACCCACCATGTCTGGAACCAAATCCCCCCAGTAAGGAGGGTCATGAAGAAAGAAGAAAGCAGCCGAAACAGGCAGACGTCTCAACCAGGTTATCAGTAGCAGTAAACAACTCTGAATCTTATATCCATGAAAATAAATAAACCAGGATCCTTAGTATCTGAAAATACACCTATAATATTCATTGCTTCTAAAGTTTCAAACAGAAATAACATGATTTTTCTATAGCACAAATGCATCCAGCCACCAGAAATAATTTGTAAAAGGAATTTCAGAAATAGTGTTACCAAGGACTATGAGAAACAGTTTACCATAACTGATTTTGTCAGGTAGACTCAGGTCAACAGTCAAAACAGCTCTTGTTTGCAGGGCATAAATGTGCAGTTTGGAGCTCTAACTAGAGGCATATCAAAAGCCTCCATTCCAGAAATTCCCTTTCACTAGCCTACCACTAGGGTTGTTTCTGTATCCTGTCTCTAGTAACAATGAGGATTTAATATAATAAATAAACAAGTGAGGAGTTCCTGACAGAGCACAGCAGAGGTGAGTCCAACTGGGGACCATGAGGCTGTGGCTTTGATCCCCAGCCTCGCTCAGTGAGTCAGGGATCTGGCATTGCCATGGGTTGTGTTGTGGGTTGAGGATGCAGCTTGGATCTAATGTTGCTGTGGCTGTGGTGTAGGCTGGCAGCTACAGCTTGGATTGGCCCCTTTGCCTGGGAACCTCCATGTGCCATGAGTGCAGCCCTAGAGAGACAAAAGCCAAAAATTGAAAAATAAAAAAAAAATAAAAAAAATAAATGAGTGGAACAGAGGCCCTAAGGCAGTACTACGCATCTGTACCTACATACAAATCAACTGCTCAGATTAGCTGCAGAGAACAGAGTCCTAAAGGATGGAGCAGGAAAGAGCAAAGGACATTTTATTTGGTCTCATTTATTTGTTTGTTTATTTATTTATTTTATTCTTAGGGCCACACCTGTGGTAAATGGAAGTTCCGAGACTGGGGATCAAATCAGAGCCACAGCTGCCAGCCTACACCACAGGCAGGGCAACATGGGATCTGAGCCACATCTGTGACCTATGCTGCAACTTACGGCATTGCTAGATTCTTAACCCACTGAATGAGACCAGGGATTGAAATGACATCCTCAGGGATGTCATGTAAAGTTCTCATCCTGCTGAGCCACAGGAAATCTTAAATACTTTTTAAAGAATATGTGCCATCTGTTAGATATCCTACTCTTTAAAATATTAGCTATGCATGAAAAGAAATCTGATTCCTCAAAAATGCCAAATTTCAAAATCAATACACTCCCCTCCAATTGTTCCTAGGAATGTGAATACATGATACTAAAATTCACAATTCATATTGGTATGCTAAAGGCTCTGAAAGTCTTGCTGTCAAGAATTCTACTGACCAGAGTTCTCACTGTGGCTCAGTGGAAATGAATCTAACTAGTATCCATGAGGATGCAGGTTCAAACCCTGGCCTTGCTCAGTGGGTTAAGGATCCAGTGTTGCTGTGAACTGTGGTATAGGTCACAGATGTGGCTCAGATCTGGCAGTGCTGTGGCTGTGGTGAAGGCAGGCAGCTGTAGCTCCAAGTCAAAACTTAGCTTGGGAACTTCCATATGCCACAAGTGGTGCGGCCTAAAAAATCCAAAAAAAAAAAAAAAAAAAAAAAAGAATTCTACTGATCTTGTTCAAGCCAGCATTTGTGAAGAGCATTATGCATCTGCCCACTGGTTCATTCATTCACTGAGTTACTGAGCACCTCTTCTAGGTCCAGGGCATTGCAGGGGCTGGGGATGGAGAAAAAGTCAAGAATCCCATGCTTATAGCTTTTGCATAGAGGGAGACTGCTAACAGTCAGATTATCAGGTGAGTGAGTTCACAAATAACAGGCATTGATCTCTTTGATGATGAACACACAACAAGGTAATATGATAGGGACTGACCCAGGGACAGGAAAGGAGCCTCTCAGGAAATGACATTTATTAATCTGAGACCTAATGACAAGAAGAATCCAATCATGTGTGGATCAGGGAAAAGAGTATTTCAGGTGGAAGGAACAGAAACTACGAAGGCCAGGAAAGAGCTTGGGGTCTTTAAAATCACAAAAGAAGATCAGTGTGTCTGGAGGAGAGTAAGAAAGGAGGAGATGGAAAAGCCAGATCATCCAGGGCCTTCAAGAGGAGGGCAATGGATCCTCTTTCATTTTAGAGTGACGGGAGCTCCTGGAGATTCTAAAGTATGGGCCATGACATGCTCGGTGTCGCGTGAGTATGTGCAGCAAAGGGCTAGCCTTACACAGAGGGAGTTTTTGTCTTTGCCCTCAGCTCCTGGGAAGTTCCCTCAAAGCCCTTGGTATGTCCTGAGATGAGTATTTTTGTTTATCTGGGGCTTCCAGGCCATGCCAGATGTGTATGCTAACAATGGGATTTGGGCCAGGGAACACTGACTTCAGGAAGTATTGGCTCCACTCTTGGAAGAATAGGAGACACAAAAGTGGCCACAACAATGCCTATGTGCCGATGCCCCAAATAAAACATTGGACACCAAGTCTCAGGTAAGCCTCACTGCATGTCAGTACTCTATGTGTGTTGACACACATAGTGGCTGGGAGAAAAGTCACTGTGTGTATGAATCCATTCAGAGGACAACTGGAAGCTCATGCCTGGTGACTCTTGGACCCATGTCAGTCTCTCTCTTTTGCTGATTTCAATCTGTGTCCTTTCACTGTAATAAACCATAATCATGAGTCTCATCAGTGCTTCTAGGGAACTGCTGAACCTGAGGATGGGCTTGGAGACTTCCAAACTTGTAGCTGGAATCAGAAGTGACAGTCTGGGGGCTCCCATACTTGCAGTTGGTTTCAGAGGTGATGGTGGGTTTTGAGGATCCTCAAACTTTGCACCACAGAATGTTTTTTTTTTCACTTATTATCTACTACCATCCCTCAGAATCACTGTTCTGTGTTGGTGCTGTTCCACACACTACTGTTCCCTGAAGTAGTTCCCAGAGAACATGGTCCTGATCACCACTGTCTACTCAGGATCAGGGTGAAGATGCTGAATGGAATCAACAGTGGCCAATGATGTCAAAATAAACAAGCAACATAAGGCAGAGAAAAGCAGAGGCAAGAGTGATGCTCTTCAGAAAGGATACAACTGGACAGAGTGGGTGCTTTATAGCAAAAGAGCCACCAACACATGGGTAGTTTTGCTTTGGGAACAGGACTAGTTCAGGCTGTTTCTTTCTTTTTTATAGGATATTGACTCTCATGGAACCTGAAGAACAGGATGTTCAAGACGTCATGGCTCTTAGCTCAATGTTTACAAGAAACTATCTCCAGGTCATGCTTAAACCACTGAGAAGTAGCCATGTGGCAGAGAGGGGGACACAGTAAAGTTACTATAAGCAAGCATGTTTCTTATACTTAGCATTTTTCTTTGACTTATAGATTGCTGTATTTTATTTATTTGTGGTTGACAAAGGCATCTAGCATCTGTGTTTTGCTAAAGTATTTCCTTATAGTTAACACTTGAAGAGTAATTCTTCATGCATTCTTGGCTGTCTACTCTCATACATTTCTTTTAAGCATACATAGAACATTTATAAAAATTGGCCATACTGGGGCATAAAGAAAGTCTCCATACATTTCAAAAGACTGAAATTATACTGCATGTTTCCTGGCCATGGTGAAATGAAAATAGAAATACATACAGTCATCCCTAAGTATCCACGGGGTACTCGTTCCAATTAGGAACTCCTCCCACCCCATGGATGCCAAAATCTATGGATGCTGAAGTCCCTTACATAAAATGGCAAAGTATTTGCACATGCCATATTCATATCCTCCTGTACTTTAAATCATCTCTCAATTACTTGTAGTACCTAATACAATGTAGGTGCTATGTAAATAGTTGCAAATAATAATATAAATGCTAGGTAAATCATTGCCAGTGTGCAGCAAATTCAATTTTGCTTTTTGGAACTTTCTAGAATTTTTCTCTGTGTGTGGGTGAATATTTTCAATCTGAGGTTGGTTGAATCTTCAGTGGAATCCTAGCAGAACATGTGGATACAGAAGGGAGACTTTGAAAATTTAGTAAAATCCCCAAATGTTTGGAAATTAAGTAATACCTTTCTAGATAATCCATGGGCCCCAAAAGAAATCATGGTTAAAAAGAAAAATGCTTTGAATCAAATAACAATGAAAATGCTACATATTAAAATGTATGCCCACAGATAAAACTATGGCTCTAAATTTCCCTCTAATCATAAATGCACATATTAGAAAAAGAGAAATATCTGAAAATCAGGAGTATATATCTCACAGTTGGTTAGAGTTTGCTAGTAACATTGTTTTCTATACATAGTAGATTGTTCTATAAATTTCTAAGAGAGAAACATTAAAAACTTTCATTGTGATTGTGGACTTGTCCTTAAAGTTCCATGAACTTTTGCTTTATGTATTTTGAGGTATAGTACTAGGAACACAAAAATTTAGAATCCATTATTAAGTACCCAAATTAAGAATTCCTCTAGAAAAGTTAGAAAAATGGCAGCTGAACCTAAAGAAAGTACAAGGAAGTAAATAATAATGAAAAGAGCAAAAGCATTAATGAAATGGGAAAAGAAACATACATAAGAGAAAATCCACAAATGCAAAAGCTGGTTCTTTGAAATCAAAAAAATAAAAAAAGAGAGGTCACACACAACCATAAAAGAATAAAGCAGGGACACCATTACAAATCCTGATTTGAAAAATTTAAAAAAAAGTTATGGAAAACTTTACACCAAGAAATTAGAAATGTTAGATTCAACTGAATTCCTAAAACAATTGAACAATAACTGTATAATTTACCAAAACTGACACAAGAAAAAACTGAAAGTGGTTATAATCCTAAAAAATGTAGAACAAACTGAATTCAAAACTAAAAAACCTTCCCACAAAGGAAACTCTAGGTGGCTTCCCATGAATTACACTAAATATTTAAGGAAGAAATAGCACCTGTCTTATTCAAACTCTTTTAAGACTTCTATTCAGAAAGACAACAATCCCTCATTTTATGAGTGTAGCATGACCTTGATGGTAAAAACTGACAAGAACACTACAAAGAAATAAAGACTGAGGCAGGCCAATCCATCTTATCAACATAGATGCCAAATTATTTTCCAGATGGCTATTTGACCTCATATGTAAATTTAGAGGTTGTTGGAGAAACTGGGTTTGGTTTAGAAGGTTTCACCCTAGGAGACAAAATGACCTAATTTCTTGCTTTTCTCTTAATAAACAGAATTTTAAATACTTTATTAAAAAAAGAAAACATGGAGGTCTCTTTCCACCTTGTGGAAAGTAACTTTCATTTTCAACAAGGAGGTGATAGAAGCATTTGGTTGCCAGAATTGAGCCCACAAGAAAAATCAGAGAAGGCCATTTCCAAGGTTCTATCCTCTGTCTTCATGTTCCACTTTGGCACACCTATGGCAAGTATCACAAGCCATGCTCTGAGGCCTGCCAGCACGAGAATCTCCTGGAGGTGCCTGCCAAATTCAGATTCCTAGTGCAGAAAAACCTCTCAGAGTAGGCCTGGAAATGTGCATTTTTAACACGCTCCTAGGGCAATTCCCATGAAGTAAAACATGGAGAACCACTGCTGGATGGATATGCAAGGTGACCAACTAGGTGAAAGACAGCCGTTCAAACACAAAGGTTGGCTCAGGGTTAACAAGCCCCCTGGCCCAGCCCTGAGGACTATGACCTGGAGTAAAGAACAAGTTCTTATCTGAGCAGCTGGGAGTCAGCACTGTAGCTGAGCCTCTCATTCTGCCTCCAGGGTGGTCTTCTAAGATCTGCATTATTTTATTTATTTATTATTTCTACTGCCACACCTGTGGCATATGGAAGTTCCCAGGCTAGGGGTCAGATTGGAGCTGTAGCTGCTTGCCTTCACCACAACCACAGCAATGCCAGATCAAAGCCACATCTGCAAACTATGCCACAGCTCACAGAAATGATAGACCCTTAACACACTGAGTGAGGCCAGGGATCAAGCCTGAGTTTTCATGGATACTAGTTGGGTTCTTAACCCTCTGGGCCACAAGAGGAATGCCAAGATCTTCACTCTAACAGGACTCTCAAGATGCAGACTGGGGAGCCACAGTCGGCCCTAAACTGCTCAAGACTGGCTTAAGGGAAAAAGAACTTCATCTGTGATAGGTTTGGAAGGATACCCTGCATTTTCCATAAGTGGCCAACCTAATTCTGGGTCATTTTAGTTCTGAGCTTGTGAAAAACTGCTTTCTGGGGGAATCTCCATGATCAGCTTGGTGCAACACCTTTCTAACACTCATTTTGTGACCTTTGTACATAATCCGACAAGGATATGGAATGTGGGGATGTTCCGCCATTGCCTAATAATTCTGTGACTTAAAGCAACTCAACTCCCTACCTCCATGGTCCCTGTAGAGAAAGGGCAAGTCTCAGCACTCACAGACCATGGGAGATGACAGGAGGCAGCTGGTAAAGGCTGCTAGGATTGGGATTTTCCTCTGCACTACAGGGGGCTCAGTTGTGCAGGCTTGTGAACCCTTGTCTGAGGTGGTCCAGCTGTCATCTTGCAACAATGATAACTGATCATTTCTGTCATTTATCTTTACTGCATCTGCCCCCATCTGACCTGATCTTATTTCCTCCGTTTTTTTTTTTTTTTCCTTTCAAGTCTTACCAGAGTTAAGTGAAAGACATCATTTTAAGAACAAAAACCCAAACTCACACAGAAGCCACAAGGGAAGGAGAGGAGGAAAGCAGTGACTTCTGTTACCAGAAGCACAAATAAATGGCAGTGCTCCTGAAGACAGGGAGAGGCACTCCCTTCCCCTTCCCATCTTAGAGGATGGAAAATGAGAAGAGTATGTTAGGCAAAAACATGTAAATATTTGCCCCTGTGGGCACAGGCTGCTCTTTCTGATAACCCACATCTAAGGTAAGAAGAAAGAAATTTTAAAGGATAGAAAATGCATATGAGAAGAAAACGATCCTGAATAAAACATTTTTAAAGCATCCATCTGTATTGGTGCAGTTTCTGGAGCTGGAAGACAACTCACCTTAATATAGGAGGAACTGTAAAAAAGAAGTACGGCTGCCTTGCTTTTGACAAATATCTGCCCCCACCCCCAGTTTCACTGAATAAAAGAGTTATCTGCCATCTTTTTTTGCTCCTGAGTCAAGTTGAATTTTTCAATTAAAAATTTATAATGTAATAATCACACTGAAACTCACATTGCACCTTCTCTCCAGGAAACTTAAAGAATCTTCTTCCCATCAAATTACTCATATTTTATAGCCATCCTGGTCAGGTCTATGAGAATCAAAATATTTTAGGAAGTACTTAAAAATAATGCTTGCTGAATGATTTCATTTCCTCCCCTGGTGCATTCTGCAAGGAACTAGAGCAGAGAGGGGTTCACCATGGAGACATGGCAGGTTTGGGCAAAGACAGGGACTGCTCTCCTGTGCTCTATGTGACCTTTGGCCACAGGCAGATGATGAGGTGGAGACAAAGTGCAGCTGGCAGCAGTAACTGCAAGGACACTGGAAGCTTTCAGAAATACCATGGTTGAATTCCCACTGCCCAGAACAACTAAAATAGGAGGTCTTGGAGAAAGCTCCTGGCACCGTTATTTCTAAAAGTACCCCAGCCCTGCCACCCCAGGGGGGACAGGTGGTGGCATCAATCTGCAGCCTCAGAGTGAGAAAGTGAGGCACATGCAGTGAGCAAGAGTGGCTGCCCTCAGTGTCCTCAGCTCCTCATGATCTGGCACCAGAAAAGAAGGAGCCCACGTCTAGCCAGGCAGCCTCAGCTGGGTTTCAGCACTTCCCAGGCTGCCTGGCTCCTGCTCTGCTCCTCAAAGGGGATAAGTGCATGGCCTGCGTGGCCCCGCAGCTTGAAAGCCATGTTATCTGGGGGGCTTGGCAACATATGAGGAACATGTGGCCCCTCTTGGAGGCTCAGACCCTCAGCTTGAACTGGAAGGTGGTGGCTGTGGTGGGGGCCTGTGCCTCAGAGGCCCCTCAGGTCTGCTGGCCACTGGGACCCAGACCTGCATCCAGTCTCTGTGGGTGTCAGCAGAGCTTCTTTCAGTCTGCACACTGCCTCGCTTTGCCTGGGCTCAGGACGTGGCCCCCACACTTGCTGCCTTCCGTGAATTATAATCTTTTCCTGGAGGATTGCTGCTGACTGATCAGAATGGTGCTAGCTCTGGCAGTTTCTTAAGAATTTTTTAAATCACATTCAATTTGATAGGATGAACAAATTTAAGAGAAGGCTATCCCTCAGCCTTCGAAGAAGCCAGACTATTGATGAATCATTGTCTGAATTGGCTGAACAAATGACTATTGAAGAAAACAGCAGCAAGGATAATGAGCCTATTGTGGAGAATGGCAGGCCTCCAACCTCTCACAGTATGCATTCCTTCCTCCACCAGTACACGCGGTCCTTCAGGAAGCCCCTCTTCAGAGACCACATAGCGTTATTGGAGGAGGCGTTGGTTCCTTCATGGCAATGACCAGAAATGGAAGCAGATTAGATATGGTTCATGAAAATCTAAAAATGGGATCAGATGTTGAGAGTGACCAAGCTTCAGGGACATCATCTGATGAAGTCCAGTCACCTATGGGTGTTTGTCTTAGAAATCATATACATAGACGCATCTCCATGGAGGATTTAAATAAGCAGTTATCACTGTCTGCAGATATCAGAATACCTGATGGGCATCTTGAAAAGTTGCAGATGAACCGTCCACCATTTGCTCAACCAATGAGCCAAAGGTCTTGGAGAGTTTCCTTATCAGAAAATGGGTTTGGAAAAATGGAAACCTACATCAAGTTAGAAAAGCTTGGAGAGGGTACATATGCAACAGTATATAAAGGAAGAAGTAAACTGACAGAGAATTTTGTGGCATTGAAAGAGATCCAATTGGAACATGAAGAAGGTGCGCCCTACACAGCAATAAGAGAAGTTTCACTATTAAAGGATCTAAAACATGCAAATATTGTAACCTTACATGACATTGTTCACACAGATAAGTCTTTGACCCTCGTCTTTGAGTATCTGGATAAAGATCTAAACAGTACATGGATGACTGTGGCAACATCATGGGTATGCCCAATGTAAAGCTGTTCCTATACCAGATTCTATGTGATTTGGCATATTGCCACAGAAGAAAGTTCTTGTACCAAGACTTAAAACCACAGAACCTCCTCATTAATGAAAGAGAATTAAAGCTAGCAGATTTTGGACAAGCCAGAGCCAAGTCAGTTCCCACAAAGACCTACTCAAATGAAGTTGTCATGCTGTGGTGCCAGCCACCTGATGTGCTTCTCGGTTCCTCAGAGTACTCAACACAGATTGACATGTGGGGTGTTGGTTGCATTTTCTTTGAAATGGTTTCTGGAAGACCTCTGTTTCCAACTGTGGAAGATGAACTACACTTAATCTTCTGACTGCTGGGAACTCCATCTCAGGAAACTTGGCCAGGTGTTTCTTCAAATGATGAGTTCAAGAACTACAACTTTCCAAAATATAAACCACAGCCTCTAATTAACCATCCACCCAGATTAGACTCTGAAGGAATTGAATTGATAACAAAATTTCTTCAGTATGAATCTAAGAAAAGGGTTTCAGCAGAAGAGGACATGAAACATGTGTACTTTTGAAGAATACATGCTTTACCTGAAAGTGTGTCAATATTCAGTTTGAAAGAGATTCAGTTGCAAAAGGACCTGGGTTTTTGAAATTCTTCCTATCCAGAGAAAGGTGTGTTTGTCATAAACCATTTCATGTGTCAATCATAAAATTTTGTGTGGAATCAAGTGTTTGGTTTATAAATTGATGAATAAAATTGTCAATGTAAAAGCCAATGTACAGTGCATTCCAAAACTGTGTACATTTAGCATTGCATGCACTCACTTTTCTGTTGATGTGGGCAGCTCAGTAATCCTTAAGAAAGAAATCTGACTCAGTCAAAGGAGGGATCCTGAAAGCTGCAAATGGCACAAAGACCTTTTACAAGTGACCTGACTTGATCAGTGTACATGCTATCCCTGGCACCTGAGGCAGAAGATGCATCTTGTGCTTCCCTAGTCATCAGGTTCATCACTTCGAAGCACAGATGCTATAGACTGACCCCATCAACAAGAGGGTCATTTAAGACAATGCTGATCACTCTTGCCATGGTGTATTAGCTTTTGCTGGTGGGAACATTAGCTTCATAGAGTCACCAAATACTGTATGTGGGATAAACCTGAACCTTGAACTGCCTCATAAAATGACTTTCTATTTAAGACATGGGAATAACAGAAGACAGAGCATGCTTTTTAAGTCTGATGAAATGGTTTCAAGCCCAGCCCCCAGCCTTTCTTATCAATCAAGGACTCAGATCTGAAGGCAGTTATTTATTTTGGTGGACGTGGAATGTTCATTTGTCTACACTGTCCTCTTCACAGTGGAGTCATTTTATTTCATACCTACAAATTGTTTTTGTATTTGTTGTCACAGTGTGACAATTTTTTGGTACATTTGGTTTTAAGGTCTTCTCTGCCATTAGAGCCAATAGGTTACAGCTATTGATGTAACTGTAGCTGCAATTTTTGTGCAGGACTGAGAAACACAGTGCATTATGTATTGCAGAATCATTGCTGCTAAATAACTCCTGTCTGTTTATTTAACACAACAGTTGAATGCCTGAAGAAGTTGCAGTGGCTTTATTATATGTGAATGCATCTGTTTCTCCTCACAAAGTGTTTTACTGCTGCATTTTTTGTTTGTTTGTTTTTAAAATTAAACTGCAGTGTTTCCTGGAATGTAAATTTAGCTTTGCTTAACAGTAAAATAAGTGAGCCATCTTGAACACTCTTAAGATCATGCTATGTGTTTTTTTCTGAACATTGGCAAATAGAGTAGCTAAAAAATTGATAAGCACCCTTATGTTTAGGAAACCATGTGATTCAGAAGTTGACTCAAGCAAGTGAATACCTGATATTTTGGGAATCTCGCATTAGACACCAGTAAATTAAGTCACCAAAAGTATTTATTTTTAACTTTCCTCATTTTAGAAATATTTACTGCCTATTATTGGATATTTGTATACTAATACACTTGGTGATACATTGTGCTTTAATTTAATTAAAACTAAACTCTTCTAGTTGAACATGAGAAGTCTTGTTTTTGACTGTTTTAAATACAGTTCTTTTATTCAAAAGGATGATACTTCATTGGGGAACAAGTTATTTCATTTGGGAGCTGTGTGTATGTGTGTGTTTTAATAATATTCACTTGGAATCAGCTGAAAGCTGTAATATGCCTTTGAAATGAGCCATGATAAATACAAAAGAGAGCAATGAGGACTTAGAGGATTTTTTGAAAAGCATTATGGGTATTATCTGTTTACCAGAGAGAGTAAATATTACAGTTTTAATTATGAATCTTTGAACATCATAAACACACCTTGGTGTTGTTACAGTGTTTTAATGAAGCATTTGTGTTCACCTTTAAGGACTGTTTGTTTAGTGCATCTTACAAATGATAAATCTTAATTGGTATATTTTGAAATGGTCATGTAAATTTTTGGCTTATATATCATGAAAATAAGTCATAACTTAATCCTTTTCCTGACATTCACTGTAAAACATTCAGGGGCCCTACCGTTTCTGTTCTGGAAATCTTGTAGTTTATTGTTATTTGACAGTATTAAGTGAAATTTTGTATATTTCATTTTAACTTTATTTGTGAATAGTGATTGTGGCATGTTTGGGGTGTTATTTTAATATTTCGTCATAGTGAAATTTTAATTTTTTTAAAATTTTTTTTCTGGAAGAAATGGATTCATGTGTAATGGTGAATATTGAACCATTACTGTTTTTCATATTTGTAAACTGGTTTTATGCTAAACTCTGTAGCCTAACATACTGCTGTTATTTCTAACTAATGGACACGTATTAATATTGTACTTTGAAGGTTATAAATATTATGTGGAAATTCCTCAATTTTGTTTTGAAATTTATAATAACAAAATCTTCATGTTGTTAAAATGTGAAAAAAAAAATTGAAAAAAATAAATAAAAGTCCCCCAGGTGAATCTGACCGCAGCTTGTTTTGCACAACATCAGTATGATGGAAAGAGCACTGAACTAGGAGTCAGGATGCAGGTCTTTTTTTTTTTTTCTTGTCTTTTTTGTCTTTTTAGGGCCACACCCAAGGCATATGGAGGTTCCCAGGCTAGGGGTTGAATCAGAGCCATTTCTTCCAACCTACTCCAGAGCCACAGCAATGCCAGATCCAAGCCAACTCTGCAACCTACACCACAGCTCATGAGAATGCTGGATCCTTAACCCACTAAGTAAGGCCAGAGATCAAACCCACAACCTCATGTTTCCTAGTTGGATTTGTTTCTGCTGCACCACAATGGAAACTCCAGGATGCAGGTCCTAATCCTGGTTTTGTTGTCAAGTGAATTTACACAGAGTTAATCTAATTTTACGTATACCTTTTCTTCCAAAATGCGGGGAAGGGGTTGTATTTTCCCAGAGAAAGTGGCCCCCAGGACACTAGTTGAGTGATCTTGGAAAGGAAGAGCCCAAGATGGTGGCTTTGTTCACTGTACTTACTATGTCAGCAGCCCTGTGCACACAGGGAATATTTCAATCCTTTTCCAACTACATGGTCCCCTCTCCATCATACTGGTCATGTCCCTGCTCCCTGGACCATAAGCATCCTCACCCCTGCTTAGGGATATGTAGATTCTAGTCTTAACAGAAGTTGCTTGGAATAATAGTGGCACCTCTTAAGCTGCAGGCTTTGGGTACCAGGAAATTAATATTTGTAAGTCCAAACTCTTATAAGTGAGATTACTTGGAATAAACTATTTGGAATGGAGTGAAGGGAGAGAGGGCTGGTTCATGTAGCAGTGCAAAGTGAGGAGGAGAAGAAAGGGAATCTGTGTGAATGCACAAAAAATCATCTGCCTTAATACCACCTTGCTTCTGGAGAGCACATTCCTGCTATCAAAGCATTTGAAGGGAGTTCCCACTGTGGCTCAGTGAGTTAAGCATCTGAGGTTGTCTCTGTGAGGATGTGGGTTCAATCCAAGGCCTGGCTCAGTGGGTTAAGGATCTGGTATTACTGCAAGCTGCACATAGGTCGAGATGTGGCTCAGATCCAGTTTGGCTGTGGCTGTGGTGTAGCCAGCAGCCACAGCTCTGGTTTGTCCCCCAGCCTGGGAAATTCCATATGCTGCAGTGATAAAAAGAAAAATGTCAAAGCATTTATTGCAAATGAACTTTTTTCTTTTTTACATTTGTACCTCTCAAAGTTCCCTGAAGTCTCAGTAGGGTAAGGATCCAGCATTGTCTCTGCTGTGGCATGGGTTCAATCCCTAGCCTGAAACCTTCTGTATGCTGCAGGCATAAACAAAAACAAATAAATAAGTAAAAATATAATAAAATCCGTGTGTCGGGCAGAACTGCCTGACAGCAGGGAAATCTGGAAGGAGTCCAGGTCACACTGACAGGACCTGAGCTAGAACAGATTTGTCCCTAAATCACCAGTTAAGTCTGAGAAGGCTCTTACCTTCTCTGAGACTCAGTTTCCCTACTGATCAAACAAAAACTAAATGCAAACAAGGGCCTGAATTATCTGATTACGGAGTCCCTTCAACTCTGAATGTTGATGATCCTTTTTGGCATAACACTGGGTTGTGTAACTGATGACAATTGGGATTTTGTGACACCAAGAAGAAAATCAGACCTAATGCTGGAGAGGAAAAAGTGCTGGCTGAGAACTAGTCACAGATCCACTGCTTACTCCTCAGCTGTGTGACTTGGACAAAGAAGATGAATGTCGCTGAGCCTCAGTTTCCTAATCAGGAAATGAGGACAATAGGACTTGCCTTGTAGGGTTCAATGAGATAGTGAATCTGACTGTACTTTTAAACTCTAGTGACCTATAAAGATGTGAGTATTTATTATTGTTATCAGGCTTATCACCATGCCAAAAAAATCCATTAGCCTTCCAAGAATTACCTGACAAGGGAAATAAATGAATTCAGCAGCCCTTACCATTTGGCCAGTATAAATCTTAATCAAGGAATAAAGACAATTTATAAATCAGGGGACAAAAGAATTTAGCTTTGTCCCTACTATACAACACGTGTGGAGTAGACAAGTACCCTCCCCTCACCCCTGTGAGCCACGTCCAGAGGCTCAGACTGTGATGGTTTTCTCCACTGCAAGGGTAACAGATTAATGTCTTTATACAAACTTTTCAAAGACCAACAAAGTCACCATTTTATTTCTTTTTTATGGCTGCACTTGCAGCATATGGAAGGTCCCCACCAAGGGGTTGAATCTCAGCTGCCATCTAAGCCACAGCCACAGCAATGCCAGATCTGAGCTGCATCTGCGACCTACACTGTAGTTCACAGCAATGCTGGATCCTTAACTCATTGATCAAGGCCAGGGATCAAATCTGCATCCTCATGGATGTGAGTAGTCAGGTTCTTAACCTGCTGAGTCACAGCAGGAACTCCAAAATCACCATTTTGATTCAAAATAATTATACCATCATGCTGAGAAAGGCAATACCTGTTATTCCAAACTTCCTAAAATGATGCTTCCAGCACAACATTGTGACTGGAAATGAGGAGGCCTGTGCCATCGATCAGAAGCACCTTGCTTAATCCAAAAAGCTGACTCTCTACTGCCTTCCCCACACATCTGGAGCCAAGTGTTAAGAATTGTGCTGACAGACCAGTACAAGAGAAGCCTCTACTCCCAGGTGGTTTTGCACTCCCCTTTTTGGAATTGCTATGCAATACATAGTTACCTACAAAGGTGGAAAGATGCTTACCTAAATAGGCCTAAGCCTTTTTTTCCCCCCTAGGATGACAAAGAAACAGAAGACCCTCATCTTGGGCAATAGTGAGGAAGCTCATTGGTTTCCTTTGTTCTCTGATGTTTTTGAGCTTATCTGTCTTTTAGGCACTGGGTGGGTACCTTGGTTCATAGGTTTCAGCAAGTAAGTTTTAAGATGCAAATGAAATAAAATTTTAGTTTCTATAACTTAAGGAAATAATAGCTTGCTTGGACTGCATGTAAGAGGAAAAAGTAAATTTATTTTTAAAAACCTAAATTCTTTGTATAAATTTTGACTGTAAAAAATACCTTGGAAATAAAAGCAAAGATATCAAGTCCTTTAAGGGTTAACACATAAATTACCCATCCTTCATAATTTCCATAAGGAGGAGCAAATTTGATGTTTGATAAATGTATGTCAAATCAAATTATCTTAAAAGTGTCATAAAGAAGACAGACACTAAATCAGAACAAGAGTTCACATAGCATTATTATAAAAGCTCCATCCTCCAAATCAATAATGGTGTTAAGAGAAAGTGAAACCCCTTCTAATGATATTGATGAAATATAAATTCTATGCCTATTGGCAGTTCAGGGCTAGAATTATTTCCTGATTCACAGTTTTTCCTATTTCAGCCTTGTCAATCATGAGAGATATGTCATGAACAATTTGGCATTGCAATTAAACTCAGTGACTTCTTTTAAACTCTAAAAGTATATCCAAAGAGTAAACACAAACAAGCAAAATATATACACACACATATAGATACACACACCTACATATAAAGTTGTTTCAACCAACAGACTTAGAGATAATTAGTAGAAGTAAATGAATATTTTGTCATGACCAATAAATTTAGGAATAATTGCTAGAAATAAACATATACCTTATCAATCAATCATTACTTGCCACAGTTCTTTCTTTCCTTAAATGAATCATGTCTAACACAGAACTTGATAAGGTGTAATTGATTTATTCCTCTAACACATGCATCTTCCATATCATTAGACACAGTTTGGGGCCAATATATTTCCTGCACATTTTATTGAGGAACATAAGTGCTGAGTTGGCAGTGCACTAATAAATAGCCCCAATGTTATCTGAGTTGCTCTCTTGCATTGACAAAAATGGTGATAAATCAGATGATAATTGAGACAGAGAAGGAGGATGATTATTTGTAATGTCCAGATGCATTTCTCCCCTGCCCCAGCCCTGACCTCACACACAGGCTCCTCCATCAGGCTGCAGGATCAGCTTTGAAGCAGAGTGCATCCCAAGGTACCAGCCAGTCTGGCACCCAGCCCTGTACCCCAGTGGCCACATGCCCATCATGTGAGTGGCTTCCATGTGGTAGAGTGGGGGTGGGGGAGCACTTTACCTTCCTGCACACACATGGGCTTATCACTTGGGACTCAGCCGAGGGTTCATTTCAGGTGTTTCATACACAATCTCATTGTAGAACCCTTCAGCATGAATCTGTCTTGGCAGTGCAACTGAGTGACAGAGCTTTCAAAGAAAACCCCTCCGCTGGGCATCCTGAAGCCATTCTTGGGAATGCCTGGGTCAGTGCACACCTGAAGGTCATCGAACCCTACATGGACAGAGAGAAGAAAAAGTGCCTCTGAGTGTTCTCCTCAGATGCCAAGGGTCTTCCAGTATCCACGGCAGACATTGTCCACTTTCTAACTCTGTGGGCCACTCAACTACACCAACAAAAGAGCCAAGGTCATAAACATCCCAGTGCACTCAGTTGCTCTGCTTTTTTTGCCCTTTGCTTAGTCAAGGGCCCATAAGTGATTGAAGTTCCATGGCCCCATCAGTCCTTCAAGGAAATCCTAGGAGTAGGGAGATGGGGAAAGTAAATGACAAAAGGTACAAAACAGGAAACGTCATGGCCAAAATAGAAAGTGCAGAAGGGATCCAAGGAAGGTGAAATACTAGGAAAGGGGGAGATGGGTAAGATGCCAAGGATAGAACCAACTTTGCAGAAGAAGGTACTGGGGGATGGCATGAGTGATGGCTGGGCTGGGAGACAGCAGGAGTGTCTTGGGAGCAACAGGTGGCTGAGAGCACTCTAAGGCATGCGAGGGAGGAGGTATGCTGCCCACTGCCCTCACCCCCAGCTGCCAGGCCTGGTCCATGTTCCTCCTCCTCTGAGGGGCCTTCCTTGAGCCTGCCCTCCCCCACCCAACTCCTTTCTCCACCACTGAAACACAAACGCAGCCCTATATGGATGACCAGTAGGCACATGAAAAAATGCTCAACATCACTAATTATTAGAGAATTGCCAATCAAAACTACAATGAGGTACCACATCACACCAATCAGAATGGCCATCATTAATAAGTTAAGAAATAACAAATGCTGGAGAGGGTGTGGAAAGATGGGAACCCTCTTGCATTGTTGGTGGGAGTGTAAATTGGTACAACCACTATGGAAAACAGTATGGAGGTACCTCAGAAAATTAAATATAGAACTACCATATGACCCAGCAATCCTACTCCTCAGCACATTTCCAGATAAAACTTTCATTCAAAAAGACACATGCACCCCTATGTTCATTGTGGCACTATTCACAATAGCCAAGACGTGGAAACAACCTAAATGTCCATTGACAGGTGAGTGGATAATGATATGGTACATATACACAATGGAATACTACTCAGCCATAAAAAAGAACAGAATATTGCCATTTGCACAACATGGATGCAACTAGAGATTCTCATATTCAGTGAAGTAAGATAGAAAGAGAAAGACAAACACCATATGTTATCACTTACATGCAGAATCTAAAATATAGTGTACACAGACACACGCATACACACACACAGATATAAAATAAAATATAACACAAATGGACCTATCTACAAAACAGAAACAGACTCACAGGCACAGAGAACAGACTTGTGGTTGCCAAGGGGGAGGAGGAGGGAGTGTGAGGGACTGGGAGTTTGGGGTTAGTAGAGGCAAACTATTAAATTTAGGATGGACAATCAATGAGGTCCTGCTGTACAGAACAGGGAACTTATCCAGTGTCTTGGGATAGAACATGATGGGTGATAATATGAGACAAAGAATGTATGGGTCAAAGAATGACTGGGTCACTTTACTGTACAGCAGAAACTGGCACAACATTGTAAACCAACTATACTTAAAAAAAATCATTTGGAGAATGGCCACCTCTCATTCTGGGTTATGAGCCCCTCAGGACTGGTGCTCAGACTTTTTTACTTTTGTACCCACAGAATCTATCACAATCCTGCACAGAATGTGCTCCCTCGGTGTCTGATGAGTGAACAAAGAGAGTTGGCAAAGGGAGTGGGAGACCTACTGGGGTGACCCTCAAGGGCCAGCTAAGTGTGGAGCCCAGCGTGGAGCCATGGAGCAGGATGGTAGGGACCACGAGGTCAATGGAATGCAGCTTGTGGGATTCAGTGGAGGTGGGCCCTGAGCTTGGCTTGGAGATCCATGTCTGGCTGAGATGTGGTGGACTTGAGAGCACAGGGCTGCCAGAGGCAGTAAAGAGGGCACTAGAGTATGAGACATCCTGGTCCAATTTTTTTTTTTTTTTACCACATCTGCAGCATAAGGAAGTTCCTGGGCCAGGATTGAAACCATGCCACAGGTGCAGCCTGAGCCACAGCAGTGACAATGCCAGATCCCTAACCTGCTGTGCCACTAGGGAACTCTAAGGTGATCTTGAAGCAAAGAGGATGTCGAGAGCTGACAGGGGAGGCCAAGGATAAGGAGGGGGTCCACTGTGGGCACAAGGCTCCAATGTACCATGCGAGGCAAAGGATGGAGGCATTCCAGAGAACCTTAAGCCCCTGCACACCATGAAGTCCTCTACTCCACTTTCTTACAAATCAACCAACAAGGAGTTCCCATCATGCCTCAGGGGTTAACTAGCCTGACTAATATCCATGAGGACATGGGTTCGATCCCTTGCCTCACTCAGTGGGTTAAGGATCCCACATTGCTATGACTGTGGTGTAGGCTGGCGGCTACAGCTTGGATTGGACCCTTAGCCTGGGAACCTCCATATGCTGTGGGTGCAGCTCTAAAAAGACCAATGCCAAAAAAATATATAATCAACCAAGTCCTTACTGAATAAATGCCAAGAACAAACATGCGTGACTCCAACTGGACATGGTTGGTGAGCCCACCCACCCCACCCCCAGTGCAGCTGCTGGTAGCAGGTCAGGACATGGCTGCCTTAGAAAATCTCAGTCCAGACCCAGAGGCAGCATTCCTGGGGCTCATGGCAGATTTACTTGGTTTCCAGGTGATGCCAAGATTCCGGGCTCATGAGACACCTGATCCCCTGTACCACACTGGGCTTGCAAGGCAGTTGATTTCCCACCCCAATGTTCATGGGCTCAGTCACCACTCTCCCCGGCTGACCTCATGACCCCACATTCTGCCAGCACTGCTGCACTGCAAGTCACACACTGCACGTGACACCATGGTGGCAGGAGGTCCAGCAGTTGTAATGTGCTCTGTCCACTGAGGACACCAGGCTACAGACTGGGTGGAAAGCAAAGGTGGGAAGCAGGGAAGTAGACAGTGAACACCTCTGACTCTCCTACACCTTTAAATGGGAGCGGGTCTGCTGTTTTATCAAACAGAATATGCTTTGACAAAGGAGACACTGCCCAGGCCCCCCCTTACCTGCAGTCACCTGCCTGCCACACCATGAGCAGCCCAACAGCACAGAATGCATTCAAGCCCCATGGAGGGTGAAGGATGCCCATCTGGGGGAGGGCAATAAAGCACTGGCAATCTGTTAAGTGATGGCTTCATGTTTGTATTCCAAGGGAAGGTACTGGAGAGTGTCAGCTGCTTTCAAGTTATGAAGGTCAAGGATTTCTTTCCAAATCAGGTCATCTCAGGGCGACCCCTACAAATGTATTTGCATTATGGTATTGAGGTGGAATGAGCAGAAAATGCATTCTGATCCACCCCAGCCTAGACAGGGCATGAGCAGAAACACACAGATCTCTTCAGGCAGTCTGTGGGAGAAAGCTGTCACACATACACCCTATGTCCAACAGAGCCTCTCTGTTCCAACAGCACTGGGCAGGGGACACTGATCAGGCAGTGGGTGGCCACAGAAGGGTAACCAAGGGTAAGAGGAGGGGACAGGGTTCTGGAAGGTGAATCCTCACAGCTGGGCAGACACCAGCCAGGCAGGGGGACGGAAGGCACTGTGGGGAGAGGTTGGGGGCATGGGAGTGGGCTGAGCACCTTTCAGGAAAGAGGTAGCTCTGCCAGGCTGGGGGCAGGTGTGAGCTAAGGGTTTGGAGTCAATGAGGAGGCGGGGTGGGGGTTGTGCCAAATACTGAGAGCTTTGAACAAAGACATGACCAGGGTCAGATGTGTATTTTTGAATGATCTTTCTTGAACCCACACAGACAACTGACTGATATAGACTAAGCAGGAGGCAGGAAGCTCATCATAAGTGCTTCTCAGGCCTCCAGCTGCACCTCAGGAGCACAGGGACACCTTTGTACATGGACAACCACTGGTCCAGGCTCTCTAGCTGAGGTGGGGCCCAGAAGCCCCACATTTTAGAAAGCTCTCCCATTGACTCTGAGGCAGCTGGTCCCACACCTGCCCAAGGACAAGTATCTGAGAATGTGGGATCTCAAGGATGGATGGATAGAGAGACAGCTGGGTGGATGGATAGAGGATAGGTGGGTGGAAGGGTAGGTGGATAGAAGATAAGTGGGTGGGTGAGTGGATGGATGGATAGAGGATGGATGGATGGATGTAGATGGATGGATGGATGGATGAATAAATATGGATGGATGCAGAGAGGATAGGAGGGTGGATGGATGGACAGAGGATCAGTAGATAGGTGGATAAGAGGATAAGTGTGTGAGTGGCTGGATAGATGGAGGATAGGAGGGTGGATGGATAGAGGATAGATGGATGGATAGAGGATAAGAGGGTGGATGGATGGATGGATGGATAGATGGATGGAAAAATGATAGATGGATAGATGGATGGATGGAGAATAGATGGATGGACAGAGGATAAGAGGGTGGATGGATGAACAGATGGACAGAAGATGAATGGCTGAAGGGTGGGTGGGTGGATGAGTAGATGGCGCCACATGCTCTGCTGGGCTCATCAGGCTACCATTCCTACCTCATCCCAACAAAGATTCACAACTATGGCTCTGATATTCCCAGAAGCTGATGTGCGCCACAGACAAAGAGGGTGTGAACACTCTCCCCCATCACAAACACACTCTCTCCTAATGACCTCTCAGCCTCAGTAGACTGTGTTTCTTAGATTTTTATAACCTTCCAATCCATATCCTCAAACACCCAGTCCTCCTCCTCCCTCTCCACTCAGGGAAGCACCCAAGGCAGGTTGATGCTAAGGATTTGGCCAGGACATCTGTTCCTTTCCAACCAGCACACAGGCACCTCTTGGACAGCTGCACCCTGCTCACAGAGGAGCCATGCTGACTGCAGGGGCCCAGGCTCCACCCCTCTTCTTGTTACATCTCTCTGTCCCCAGCCAGAGATGTTCTCTGTCAGAGGAGGACAGACATTCAAGAAAGTGCTGAAGATGCAGCCCTGAATCCATCAGAAAATTGCCTCCAGCTCTCATAAATAAATGATGACAGTGTCATCGAAATGACTATGGGAGAGCAGCAGAATTTCCTGACAAGCCCAAATCTGTACTCCTTCTTTGCTTATTCTTTTCTTTTCTTTTTGTAATTTTTATTTTTTTAAAGTATAACTGATTTTCAGTTCTGCCAATTTCTGCTGTACAGCACAGTGACCCAGTCATATAGATAGATAGATAGATAGATAGATAGATAGATAGATAGATAGATAGATAGATACATAGATACATAGATACATAGATAGATAGATAGATAGATGTTCTTATTCTCATAATATCTTCTATCATGTTCATCTCAAGAAACTGGATAAAGATCTCTGTGCTGTACAGTAGGACCTCATTGCTTATCCATTGTAAATGTAATAGTTTGCATCTATCAACCCCCAACTCCTGTCCATCCTACTCTCTCCCTTCCTTTTCAAAAGAGCAACCAACCCTTTCTCTGCTTTCACAACACCATAGCTGGCCGTTGGATCTCTTCCTGTGCCCAGGACAGTACTGATGATCAGGATGCTGCCAGCCATGGAGGCCAGCCCCTGGCTCAGAAGAGAGAAATAATAACAAGCAGTAAAAAGAGAGCAATCAGAAAATGGGATGGTACAAGAAGAAAATATTCTTCCTTTTGGACAACTAATCCCATTGAGCAAGGTAGTAATTTTCTAGGGCCTGCCACGGTCTCAGACTCCACTTTTCAAATCACCCCCTGGTGGATCAGCTCCCAGCACAGGTCCTTTTTCTGTAGGTCTGTTCTCTTAATGTCTTTCTGTAATGTGGATGATCAGCCCCATCAGATAACACATCCATTAAGGAGGTGGGCTGCTTTAGGTGTTAGGGAAGAGGATGGAAAATAATGCGCACTGCCCAAATAAACTTTATTTTCCTTTTTTCTTTTTGGTTATTTCATGTCTTGGTTTATTAACTAGCTATAGGTCACATAGGTGACAGAGGTAGTGACATTCCTTTTAGTATTTTAGTTTTAAAAGTATGATTACCATAACCCAGCTCTGAATACCAACATATCCTTTCCATAGAATTCTGTGTTTTCAGGGTTATTGAAGTAAAACATAACCAGAAGCTATGATTCCGTATTGATTTCCAGATCAGAAAATGCTTTGTCCCTCCAAGTCATTTAACATCAGTATCCGTACATGCATGGTAAAAGCAGCTTGGTTTTGAGTGGTTTTTCTGGCCACACCTGTGGAATCTGGAAGGTCCCTGGCCAAGGATCAAATCCACACCAATGTTATGTGTCACAGCTATGGCAATGCCAGATCATTAACCCACTGTGCCACATGGGAACTTCCAAAGCAGGTTGTTTTGAGGGTTCCTGTTGTGGCTCAATGGGTTAAGAATCTAACTGGTATCCATGATGATGAGAGTTCAATCCCTGGCTTCACTCAGTGGGTTAAAGGATCTGGCATTGCAGCAAGCTGCAGTAGAGATCACAAGATGCTGCTTGGATCCTGCATTGCTGTGGCTGCAGCAATCCCTAGACTGTGAGACTTCCATCTGTCATGGGTGTAGCCCTAAAAAATAGGGGTGGGGGAGGTTGTTTTTGCAAAATGTTTTGTCATAAAATCCAAATAATCATACCAATATTAACTTCCTGGGTTGGGAATGATTACATAAGTTATGATTTGGGGGAGGCTGGGTGAAGATACACAGGATGCCTATTTTTCCAGTCTCCTCTGAAACCATAATTATTTTAAAATTACTTTTTAAAAAACATGCTAGTCATGGAAACAGGGGATAAACATTTCAGTTCAAATTTTAAAATGAAAATCTAAAAGTTCTTAGGAGAGCTTGGGAGTCACCTAACAATTGTGATACTTTAGTAGGGGGGGGAGGGGGAAATAAGCCCAGTGCAAAGGCTTATTTCCATCTAAGGCTCCTCCCTACTTCCGGCAGTGATAAGTGTTACAAGGCATGTTGCTCTGCTCTTCCCAACTCTGAGACCAAGGAGGCTCTGAATTAGCATCAACTCAAAAGGAGCAGGCGAGAGAGAGGCCCTCAATTTTTGAAAACCCACGGAGAGATCACCGTACACAATTTATTTCCATCGCTCTACATTTGAGGCTGATTCTCACCAACCACACAATCCTGGGTTGGCAGGGTTTCATCTAGCGACTTCCAGGGGCGCCAGTGGGTTGGCTTGGCTCAGGGCGAGCTGGTCCTTCTTCTGCTTCTGCAGGACCTGCTCCTCCCACAGTGCCTGCTCCACCTGATCCACGGTGAGTACTACAGGCCTGTACTTCTCATGGAAGAGCCGCTCCTTGGCCTCTGAGTGCAGCTGGTGGGGCCCGACAACACGCAGATGTGCTGGCAGGTGCAGGAACTCGTCATCCTTGATGTCACAGTCGTGCATCCGGATCCCCAGCACCCACCAGTGGCCCAGGAAGCCCACATCCAAGATCAGGTCAGGGAAGTCCGCCCAGTGGGGATGCAGGTAGCAGCAGCGGGTCTGGTAGGGCTGAACTGGGCGTCAAAGGGTGCCTCGTACACCAGTGAGCAGAGGCCCATGTTCACGTGGCACAGGCAGCCGCGACCCCGCAGCCAGAGCAGCCGCCGCACAAATGCTTTGGAGTCCCAGCTGCGTGTGGCAAGCGCCAGCAGCAGGAGAGGCCCTGGCGCAGCCGCAGTGCCTCCTCAAAAGTTGCCCCGCTTGGCGCTAGGTCGCCGCAGGCTGCCGCACCGCCCAGCAGCCCCACGTACAGGGCTTCCTGCCTGGGCCATGCTCCTGCGCTGCCGCTGCCTCGTCCCTTCAGGCCTCTGCATAGTCTTGGAGCAGCACACAGGTCCTGGCTCCCAACAGTGCCCACACGCCAGGCTTTCTGGCCTCAGCGTCACCCGCCTCCCCAGGGCTTTGGGACAAAAACCTCTTCAGTGCAGCCGCCGCCATCCTCTTCCAGCTTGGAGTCCTGCTCAAATACTCTTATCCTAGGAACCAGAGTCCTGAGGTGCTGATTGCTGTCTTTCTTTTTGCTTTTTAGGCCATACCTGGAGCATATGGAAGTTCCCAGGCCAAGGGCTGAATCACAGCTGCAGCTGCCAGCCCACACCACGGCCAGGGCATGGCCATGGTTCTGAGCCACCGACCCTATAGCTTGTGGCAACGCTAGATTGTTAATGCAGTGAGCGAGTCCAGGGATTGAACCCGCATCCTCACAGACACTATGTCAGGTTCTTAACTCTCTAAGCCACAGCAGGAACTCCTCTCAATTGCTTTCACTCCAATTCTTCAAATTCTACATATGCTTTAGAGCTTAGTAGCCATGGCTTGGAGAAAAGAGAATTCTTTTCTTATTTCTGCCAATTTCTGCTGTACAGCACAGTGACCCAGCCATATATATATATACACACACATTCTTATTCTCATATTACCTTCTATCATGTTCTATCTCAAGAGACTGGATATAGATCCCTGTGCTGTACACCAGGACCTCATTGCTCTCATTGCTTATCCATTCTAAATGTATTTATCCAGAATTATTTCCAATATGTTTCTGGGAAAGGGAACATTCCACCTCACACCAGTCAGAATGGCCATCATTAATAAGTTCACAAGTAACAAATGCTAGAGATGGTGTGGAGAAAAGGGAACCCTCTTACACTGCTGTGGGAATATAAATTGATACAACCTCTATGGAAAACAGTATGGCAGTACCTCAGAAAACTAAATATAGAACTACCATAGGACCCAGCAATCCCACTCTTCAGCACATATCCAGAAAAAACGTTCCTTGAAAAACACACATGCAACTGTATGTTCACTGCAGCACCATTCGCAATCGCCAAGACATGGAAACAACCATCAAGAGATGAATAAATGAAGAAGTGGTATATATACCAATGGAATACTACTCAGTCATAAAAAAAGAACAAAATAATGTCATTCGCAGCAACATGGTTGGAACTAGAGACTCTCATACTAAGTGAAGTAAGTCAGACAGAGAAAGACAAATACCATATGATATCACTTATATCTGGAATCTAACATACAGCACAAATAAACGTTTCCACAGAAAAGAAAACCATGGACTTGGAGAATAGACTTCTAGTTCTCAAAGGGGGAGGGGAAGGGAGGGTGGTGGACTGGGAATCTGGGGTTCATAGATGCAAACTATTGCCCTTGGAATGGATAAGCAATGAGGTCCTGCTGTACAGCACTGGGAAGTATATCTAGTCACTTATGATGGAGCATGATAATGTGAGAAAAAGAATGTATATATGTATGTGTGACTGGGTCACTTGGCTGTATAGTAGAAAATTGACAGAACATTGTAAATGAACTATAATGGAAAAAATAAAAATCATTTAAAAAAATGAAAAGGGAACATTCCATTTTAATAAGCCCTTGCAAGCAGGATCCCCTAACAAACAGTTCCCACAAAGTTCACTGCAGAGTGCAACATCTGTATACATGATGGTTCATTTTATGTGTCCCATGGACTAGGACATGGGAAGATATTTGGTCAAAGCTTTAGTCTGGCTGTGTTGGTGGGGGTGTTCCTGGATGAGATGTACTTGGGAGTGGGCAGATGGAGTAAAGTGGATTGCCCTCCCTAATGTGGTGAGCCTCACCCAATCAGTCGATGGACTGCCTGACTCTAAAAGGGAAGTAGAAAGAATTCTTGCTCTCTCCTGTCTTTGAGAGGGCACTTTGATCTTCTCCTGCCTTCAGACTCAGGAGGGACTTACACCATCGGCTTTCCTGGTCCTCAGGCCTTTGGACTTTGACCGGACTGACATCCTTGGCTCTCTTGGGTCTCCAGGCTGGAGATCTCGGACTGCCTGGCCTCTGTAATTGTGTTGGCCCATTCCCTATAGCACATGCAAGTGGCCTATGTCCTGTTGGTTTTGTTTTCTCTGGGGAACCCAGACTAATACAGTCTTCCTAATTCATGCATTTTTTAACATGTTTATATTGTTCATTCCTGAATCTCTTTCCAATCACTTTATATTTTAGGTATATGTACTTGAGCAATTATTGCAAAGGGTTTTTTTTTCTTGTTTTTACCTATTAAATATTTAAAACTTTTTTTCAGGGCCACACCTGCTAGGGTCCCAGGCTAGGAGTCAAATCTAAGCAGTAGCCTCTGGCCTATGACACAGCCACGCCAATGCCAGATCCAAGCCGCATCTTCAACCTACACCACAGCTCATGGCCATGCTGGATCCTTAACCCTCTGAGTGAGGCCAGGGATCAAACCTACAACCTCATGGATGCTAGTTAGATTCGTTTCCACTGAGCCACGTTGGCACTCCATATTTTTTAATTTTTTATTAAAGTTTAGTTGATTGATAATGTTCAACTTCTGTTGCACAGCAAAGTGATCCAGTCATACCTATATGTAAATTCTTTTCTTTTTCATGCTATCTTCCATCATGTTCTATCTGAAGAGATTGGACATAGCTACCTGTGCTGTACATTAGGACCTCATTGCTTATCCAAACACTTTATAAATATGATGTGAGGGAGTTCCCTTTGTGGCTCAGTGGTTAACAAACCCAACTAGGATACATGAGGATGCGGGTTTGATCCTTGGCCAGTGTAGGTGTGGTGTAGCTCACAGATGCAGCTTAGATCTGGTGTTGCTGTGGCTGTGGTGTAGGCTGGTAGCTGTAGCTCTGATTTGACCCCTAGCCTGGGAACCTCCCTATGCTGCAGGTGTGGCCATAAAAAGAAAAAAAATGTGATGTAAACAGTGACTGTCCCCATACTCAAGAGGATGCTATTTCTCTCTGGACCCTTGAGTTCAGGTAAGAAGCGCACTGAGGCAGCAGGCTGAGGCAGAGGGGGTTGTGGGGTGGGTGGGTGGGGCAGTGACTGGGCCCTGTGTTCTGAGCAGCCTGGTGTGGAGTCCCAGCTAAAGTCCCCTCTGGTGCATTCTCAGCATGTGTCACCCTCCTACGTGCTGGCCTCCCCGTCACTGGCATTGATTTTCCTGCCCAGTGTTTATGAGCCCAGGAATGAGTCAAAGGTAGGCTTGGAATATGCACTAGTCCTCAGTGGGGCTGAGAATCCCTGTCTTCACACACAGAGAAATGCACACGCCTCAGTCTCCTTATGAGGTCCTGACACTTCTGCTTTGATGACTTCTGAGGTTGCTGAAACACACCAGCCAGTTTTACTGTGAGCAACATAAGAAGTCTTTTCAAAGAATCATAAAAATGAAAGAGGTGTGAAAAGCGATCTTTTGGCTTATTATAACTGAAAAGTAATATCCTCGAAAGGAAGAGTGTATCAAATGTAGCCAAATCAATTTAGAACTAGAGCTGGCTTTCCGTCTCTCTGTAAACTGCTATATGAATATTTTTGGGGAAGAAACAGAATATAGATACACATAATTGATTTTTTATGCATTAACTTAGTGAGAGGGTCCCGGGGCTAGTGAGGAAAGGGAGCCCCTGCTGAAGTTGAAACAGCCACACTGGCTGATTTTAACTGGAATTTAGAGCAAGCCCTAAGCCTCCCCCCACCTCTCCTGAGAGAACCCCTGTCAGTTCCTCCCACAGCACCCCTGTCTCACACCATTGGAGTCCAGCTTCGAGGTCCCTGGTCTGACCTCTTTGTCTCCCAGTGGAGGAAGTGGAGGCCTGTAGAGGTCAAATGTGAGTCCGGCCAGTCCTATGGCTAATCACAGAGCTGGAACCAAAGCCTGGGACTCCCACTCACAATCTGGTGCTCCTACCCCTGACCACATTGTCCCACTTTCCTTTTTTCTGTCCTAGTTCATGTCTGTGACTCAAATCATCATAACATCACAGTCTCTTTGAGGGAAAGAAGATCTGCAAATACGCTTGAGACCCCATATCCATTAAAACAGGACTGAGCCAATAGCAATGACGAAATAGTTAATGATCCTCATGGTTCCCCCAATGCTCTTTCTCAGCATCAAGGGGCTGGGGAAACTTTCTTGTCCACAGAATGTTCAAGAATCCAGGCAGTCAGACACGAGACATCCACTGACCATAGTGGGGATCTGCAGAGCATTTCTGGTGATGGAAGACACTTTGAGGAGTTCTGGTGTGGCCCAGTGGGTTAAGAACCCAACTAGTATCCATGAGGATGTGAGTTCAATCCCTGGCCTCACTCAGTGGGTTACAGATCCAGCGTTGCCATGAGCTGGGGTGTAGGTCACAGATGTGGTTTGGATCCTGTGTTGCTATGGCTGTGTTGTAGCCCAGTGGCTACAGTTCTGATTCAGTCCCTAGCCTTGGACCTTCCATGTGCCACAGGTGTGGCCCTAAAGATAAAAAATTTAAAAATTTGCTCTTGAGGAGGTCACAACCTAACCCCAGGTATCAGTGCCATGAAATGGAATTAGTCCTGGAGAGCAGAGTGTGTATTGCCCTCAAGGGTAAAAGAACAGAGAGAGAAGCAGGCAGAAAACTTGAGTAAGTCCCTCTTGACCCCACTAAAAGTGAACATCCAATTCCAGCTGCCTTAGGCTGAAATCTATCTTTTTCTCATCACCAGCAATACAGACCAAGTTTCTTTCCAACCACCTAACCACTAAAATATCTCTATTCCTCAACAAGCCTTCATACCAGAAAGGGAACTATTCTCTTGGATGAGAGAATAATCTTCCAAAAAATATTTCCTATTTGTAAAGATTCTAAAAGTTTCATCCTCTGGGCTTGTTAAATTAGCACCAACTAAAAAGCACTGGGAAGGTCCTGAGAGGCTGATGACTCGGGGCCCCTTGACCATCTCCTTTCTGCCAACACACACCACACCTCAACCTCCCCCACCATCTCAAAAACCCCTTGCTCTTACTACTATCTTAACTTATTCTTTATTATTTCTACTTTTTTTTTCTTTTTAGGGCCACACCTGCAGCACATAGACGTTCCCAGGCTAGGGGTAGAATCAGAGCTGCAGCTGCCAACCTACACCACAGCCACAGCAACACTGGATCTGAGCTACAAGTGCCACCGACACCACAGCTTATGGCAATGCCAGATCCTTAACTCACTGAGCAAGGCCAGGGGTAGAACCCGTGTCCTCATGGATACTAGTCAGATTCAATTTCTACTGAGCCACATCGGGAACCCCAATTTATTCCTTTAATGAGTGCACACATTAATATTATCATTCCAGAAATGGTGTGAGCTGGTATTGTATCTGTCACAAGGTATCAGCAACAAGAAGAAGAGACAGAAAGAGGTAATATTAAAGAAATTACATTAGGCAAAACCTATTTGGCAAAGAGTCAATTCTCTAATATTGGTATTTAAAACACAATGGTTCTGGCTGTGGGTGACTTGATAACATAGAACTACTTGACATGCCAGAAGTTTCTGGCTGCCTTGCAGCCAACCACACTTTGGGGCTGGTCCACAGTAACTTGTCAGCCCACCGGAGGCTCCTGACATGACTTCAGGATGATGTCATACTGTAGTGTTGTTTCTGAGCCTGAGACTGTTGAGAAGTTCTATTCTGCAGGTCTGTCCTAAGGTAACATCAGGCTCAAACATTCAGAGGATCCCCTACTCCATGATAGACAGTTTAAGGGCTGCCAAAAAATTTCCAAGAAATTCCAGAAAGACTGAGTGAACTGGGCCCCTAGACTGCCTGGAATGCCTCAACTCTCATGGAGATGGAAGAGTAGGGAAGCTCATTCCAAATGAACCCACCTGGAGAAGAAAACCCAAAGTGGGCCAAAGAAGGCCCTCACTGGAAGAAGAGGTGGTCCCAGAGTCAGAATGCAGTGGAGACATCAATTTAACAATTGCACACTATGAAAATGAACATCAGAATCAATGGGAGGAGTTCCAATTGTGGCCCATCAGGTTCAGAACCTGACTAGTATCCATGAGGACACAGGTTCCATCCCTGGCCTTGCTCAGTGGGTTAGGGATCCGGTGTTGCCATGAGCTCTGGTGTGGGTCATAGACACGGCTTGGGTCATAGACACAGGGGTTGTAGAGACAGTTTGGTTCTGGTATCACTGTGGCTGTGCTGTAGGCCGGCAGCTGTAGCTCTGATTCAACCCCTAGCCTGGGAACTTCCATATGCTGCAGGTGCACCCCAAAAAATAAATAAATAAACAAATAAAATGGGAAAAAGTGATGTGCTTTACAAAGATTCATTTGTAACCTGGGTCTCCACATCAAGATCATTAGTCAGCGTTTCTTGGCCGTCTCTGTTCCACGCTAAATCATCACCAGCTTTGGTAAAATTACAGCTTTTTGTTTTCAAAAAAGGAAAAGGAATAAAGGGAGAGGATATCTGAAAATAGTAGAGTTGGGGAAAGGAAAATTACAATCTGTGTCTATATTCAGTCCATCCACAAACAGTGCTATCACTTCGGGGAGGAGCTAAGGGGCACTGACTCAGAGGATGCTATGACCTCAGGCTTCCTGCTGAGCTGCCTACATCCAGGTCCTGGAAAGTTTGATCTGCAAGCTGTGGCCTTATATTAGGTCAGAAAATCAATTTTCAGGGTCCCCAGCAGCACTTTTTAGAAATGAAATAGAAAGGAAAAGTCAGAGGGCATCCTCTGTGGCAAGAGTGAGTGCTCTTTTGTGTGGTTTTATGAGTTTTATTTGTGCACACATGCTAGTCAGCAATGTACTTCTTTCCATGGTCCATCAAAAAGATTTGAAAACCACTGCTTTAAATATACTTCCCTGTTGGTCTGTGTGAAAATATACATTTACTGCAAATAACCCAGTGGGTGCTTAAGGGCTGAGACTGTGTGCTTTGAGTCCTGACTTTCCCACTGCCTAGCTGTGTAAACTTGGGTAAGTTTCTCAACCTCTCTGTGTTGTGTTAGATCTAAAATGGGTCTTCTAAAGATACTGCCTACATCTAGGGCTATTATGAAAGTCAAGTGAGATGTAAATAAAAGTAAACAAATGGTTAGCTCATGGTAAGTGCATCATAAATATATGTAAGCTGTTATGTTATTATATTCAAACAGCTCCTTAAAGAATGAATACATACAACTTCATAAAGAGGCAATCTCCTAATTTCTTAGAGCCACCTTAATATTCCCAAACATTCCAGCTCATTTTTTATCCTAACTTTCCCTAGAATTAAGTATCTTTGAAAATGACTGCTAAACAAGGAAGCAACATCAAATCTGTCTAGAGTCCTTCTCTTGGCCAAACAGTTAAGACGTAAAACAGTCAATAGTAGCACACAAACACCCAGAGAACCGAACTCTGATTTCTTTAAAGTAAGAGCCAAGCTTGACTGGGAATCTGGGGTGAATAGATGCCAACTATTGCCTTTGGAATGGATAAGCAAGGAGATCCTGCATATGGCACTGGGAACTCTATCTAGTCACTTGTGATGGAGCATGATAATGTGAGAATGAGAATGTATGTATGTATGTGTGACTGGGTCACTTGGCTGTAGAGTAGAAAATTGACAGGACACTGTATACCAGCTATAATGGAAAAAATTAAAATCATTAAAACAAACAAAGACCCAAGCTTGGAGGAGAAATGGGAGGGCTGTCTGCTTTCAGTACCCTGACAGCTCTGGCCTTTGTTTTAAGGCCAGGAGCCCAGCCTGTTCCTGGAGGAAACCTCTCCAGGGCACACTCTGAGTGAGCAATCAGGCACCCCCTGATCCGGGCACAAGGATGTGAACATTCCTGGGCACCAATGCATCAAACCAGAGCCAAGCAGAAAATACTGAGGATTCTAAGATTTATGGAGTCAGGATGCAGAGCCAAATAACAGGTTTCAGATGGATTTTCCAGTAAGAGACAACCCACCAAAAAAATCCAACAAAGGAAATCAAAGGTTTCTCAATTAATTTTGTCTGTGAATTTAGTGCTATGTCATTCCATAATTCAGTGCATTATCACTTGACATATTTAAGAGGTATTGGGGGGGGGAAGGGAAGCTGACTACTGTTACCATTTATTAGGCTAAACAGATTTTTCAATGAAAGCACGGTATCTCCTGGGAAATACAGTAAAGAAACTGTACTTTCTTTACAGTAAGACTAGGCTAGTTACTATAGTAATATTTACTATATTACTAGAGGAATATTTATGTTACTATGTTACTATAGTGATATTCCTGCTATACCAATAGTATGCCATACTATTTGTCACAGCAAATTTATACTAACAAGATACCCCTTAAACCTAGTTTTCTGAAGACACAACAAGTTGGGGCAACACAGGATTTATCTAGCTGGCTTGAAAACTCAGCATTCTGGATTCCATTATCCAGAATCTACAGGAGAACATTGCATACACACTTATAAATACAACAGCAACTTGGCATATTTGGATAGTAATCAGGCTAGGAAACATTTCCCTAGAAACAGGGAGAATGTTTTAATGTTTCAAGAAATAACCAGAGATGAATATAAAGTCTGCTATGTCTGAGCAAGTAAACACAGCAAGAATAAGTCTTAATAGCATAATTTTGACTTGATTAAAATGGATAAAGACCACAGATGTGGCAGTCATAGCACTCCCCATTTGATGCCAGAACTGATATTTTTCCCCTCTTTATTTAATTCACTTTGATTACCCAATTATTCCTAAATCCTTTCACTCAGTTTCAGCTCCAATAAAACTGATAACAATGTGAACTCATAATGCGATTTCACTCCAGTCTCATGCTACTGCTCTATAAAAGCATGCCCAGCCACATAATAAAACTATTCCAGATTGTGATATTATAACAGGGGGAAACAGAATAAACCTTTATCTATTGAAAATAAAGTAAGCCCAGAAAACCATCAGAAAAAATTGAGGATTTCTTCCATCAATGGGGAAGGAGAAGGGAAGATGGTGGCATGGAAATTTCACAGTTGATATAAACTTTAGGATTATCAGTTGAGAAAGATTTGAAGAAGCTGTGGATAAGTGTAAAAACTCATTGATACATTGAAAATGTGGCTCTTTTCAAGCGCAAAGTCTTATCGAGTATAACGACATTCCCTGTCAAGCTAGTTCTGTGACCCTAGATGGGTAACTCCATCTTTCCAGATTTTAACATCTTATCACTGAATGAGACAGCTAGATGATTTATCAGATCTCTTCCAAATCCCATAATTTCTACTCTCTTTTTGGTAAAAATCAGTAGCAACCACTCAAAGCACAAGCACTCAGACTGAAGTGGCCCAGAAGACAACTCATGATTAAATTTTAAAAATTCCAAGAACATATTTTCAAAATACTTGTGATTATTTGTTGTTGTTGTTGTTTTAAAAAAATCAAATGTCTTTCACATCACCAATTATTAGAAAAATGCAATCAAAACTGCAGCGCAGTATTACCTCATTCCAGTAAGAATAGCCATTATTAACAATTCCACACAAAATAAATGACGGCGACGGTGTGGAAAAAATGGGACCCTCCTATACTGTTGGTGGAAATGTAAAATGGTGCAGCCACTATGCAAAACAGTAGGGAGAGTCCTTACCAAACTCAAAATATGATTACATATGATCTAGCAATCCCACTCCTGGGCAAATATCTGGAGAAAACTGTAATTTGAAAAGATACATGCACCCCTATGCTCACAGCAGAACTATTTATAATAGCCAAGACATGGAAGCAACCTAAATGTCCATCGACAGATGAAGAGATAAAGATGTGGTACATAAACACACACACACACACACACACACACACACACACACACACACACTGGAATACTATGTCACTGCCATAAAAAAGAATGAGAAAATGTCATTCTCAGCAAAATGTATGCAACTAGAGATATCACACAATAAGTCAGAAAGAGAAAGACAAATACCATATGATAACATATGTGTGGGATCTAAAAAACTGATATGAACAGAGTTCTGGTCATGGCTAAGAGTAACGAACCCAACTAGTATCCATGAGGACCTGGGTTTGATCCCTGGCCTTGCTCAGTGGGTTAAGGTTCTGGCACTGCCATGAGCTATGGTGTACGTCACAGATGCAGCTCAAATCTGGCATGGCTGTGGCTGTGGTATAGGTTCCCAACCCCTAGCCTTGGAACTTCCATATGCCACAGGTGGGGCCCCAAAAAAGACAAAAAACACATAAAATTTTACAATGATACAAATGAACGTATTGACAAAACAGAATTAGACTTACAGACATAGAAAACCAACTTACAGTTATCAAAAGGGAAAGGTAGGGGCAAGAATAAATAGGAGTTTGGGATTAACAGAAACATACTATTATAAATAAATAGATAAAAAATAAGGACCTAGAGTATAGCACAGGGAACCAGATTCAATATCTTGTAATAACCTACAACATAAAAGAATCTGAAACAGTATGTGTGTGATTCATATATATATGAATCACTTTACTGTCACCAGAAACTAACACATATATAGCAATATTTATCATGTAGGTATAATATACATATATTAATATGTTTGATATCTATATATATAATGTTATATATATATATATATATCTGAATCACTTTACTGTCACCAGAAACTCACACATTATAAATCAGCTATCCTTCAATTTTAAAAAAAAATTTAAAGAGTTAATCAAAAATCAACTTCCCTTGCCTTTCTATCATCAACAGCTTTAGAGCAACATCAAAACTGTTTCCCCATATAGAGAACTGCACCATTTACAGAGTGTTTAACATTCGAGGTCGCTTTGCACCCACACCGTGAGATCAGGATAGCAGTTCGGTGGAATTCATTTTCACGGTCACTTTATGAACATCCAATGTTAGCAGAAGTAACTTGAAAACAATCTTTTCAGAAACACTGCATAGTCCATTCACCTCCACCCCCCTGCTGTGGCTCAATCACAATCTGGAGTCCAGATCATCTGTGTGGACTAATCTTCACTTACATTCTCAAAGGCCCTTGGGACTTTTTCAGCATTTGGGGACAGAGAGGAAGAGCCAGGTACTAAGTGAAGCAGAAGATGGAGAAGAGGCTGCTGGCTGAGTGAGGTCAGGACAGTGCAAGAGGACTATCTTCTTTTACCAGCAATATGATCTTTAGTCCTATGAAGAAGTGAACCTCAGTCCAGGCAAGGAACAAGGAATAAAGAGAGGAGGGCTCTGTTTTGGGGGTTCTGCTTGTTTCTCTGTTTTGAAGATGATTAGCTAAAGGAAAATCTTGCTTTCATCAACTTTATAAAGTCACCATAAAAAATGTGTCTGGATAACCACTATTTCATTTTGATCCCCCTTGTATTCAGCTATCTTTGGTCAAAGCCACATTACTTCTCATCTTAGGGAATTTGTGCCAGCAGGTTCTAGGTCTGACTGTGTCAGGAGCACGTATTTGAATAGCAACATATTTTATTTTACTTTATTACTTTTATTTTTTATTTTTTTATGGCCATGCCCATGGCATATGTAAGTTCCCAGGCCAGGGCTCAAATCAGAGTTGCAGCTGAGGCCTGTGTCACAGCCGCAGCAACACTGGATCAGACCCACATATGTGAGCTACACCATAGCTCATGGAAAAGCTGGATTCTTAGCTCACAGAGGAAGGCCAGGGATCAAACCTGCATCCTCATAGATACTAGTCCAGTTTATAACTCACTGAGCCACAATGGGCACTCCCAGCAATGTATTTTCAATACAAAGTTTAATCACCTATCTCCCTTACAAAAAAAAATTTAAATCAAATGGGATCTTTATAAAATTATGTTGAAAACTACCAAACAATATGCAAAGATGTAGAAGCTGGAACTTTTCAGTGAAACAGAAATTTCAGAATGGCTATTGCTGGAGGGACTCTTTGAAGTTACCTAAATAATTTCCCCCTCATTTTATAGCTGAGAAATTTGAGATCAAAACATTTAAATGACCATGCAGGCTCCCGCAACTCTACATGAGAGATAAGAACACCTGGTCCAGATTCCTGATCCAGGCTCCTTCTGACTTGGAGGTCAGAAAAGCAAACTTCAAAAGGGGCTTCCCTTATTTGCCCTCTGCTTGAATTGCATCCTGATGTGATGGAAACCTATATCTCAGACCCGTACCAAAATTTCCCACTAGGAAAGCAAAAAGGACTTCCTCTAAATTAGGAGGATGATAGGAATTCATTCAACAGGACTGTATAGAGTTTGTGCTTCTCTGACTGTAAAAATTGTGGGTCCATTGCTCTCCTGATGCATAGAGCTGATTTGTTTTGTCTTCTAACAACCATCTCAGAATCTCAGAGCACAGCAGGCTAAGACCTTATGAAAACCTCCCACACTGGCCAAAAGGGCTTCAGAGTGAAACTGCAAAAGGCAGCCTCATATGTGCGTATTCACATCCATCTCACAGATGGCCACAACCACAACATGTGGATTGGCCTCCTGCATGGCTGAAGCCCACTCCCTGTATTATCAGTTATTGTCTGTCTACCTACTCATTATCAGTTATTTTTGTTACAGAAGGCAGCTCAGTAAGGAAAGGGCTAGGGTTTGGGAGACATAGGCTCTGGAGGAGATCAGGAGCTCCACAGGTGCTACTCAAAGACCTGGAGTCCTGCTCAGCATTGAGGGGTACAGTCTGAGCCCTCCTGGAAGTGAAGGACCTGAGACCCTAGCCAGAGCTGCCCAAAACAGCCACATAGCAGTGGCCACATGCTTTCCCTGCCTGACACCACAGCAGCTCAGGATTCTCGTGGGATCTAATGAACATGGACATGGAGGAGCCTCCCACTTCCCCCATCACATGCACACACATACACACACACACACACACACACACACACACACATCTGAACTTCTCATCAGCCAGGCAGGCAGTTAGGGAGTCAAAGCAAATTACATTTGGAGGACACAGGAATGTCTTCTCAGTCTCCACAGGAAACCTTGCTTCTGGTCCATTAAGTTTGGTGCCAACAGGGAGGGTCCACCCCAGGGGCAGCTATTCTAAAATGCATGAGGCCTGGGTAAAGTCACCCCTGAAAATAAGATATATTTTGCCAAAGGACTGGTCTTTGGGGATAATCCTGTGCCATGTCTTTGATTGACAGTTTTGAGATCTTTTTGCCCCATTCACAAAGCACAGGTTTCCCCATGTGACCTCTGTGGCTGATAAAGTGTCCCACCAAGGTCACCAGCATCCTGTGTCTGAGTGGTAACATCTGGTGTACACGTTAACTCTCACATCAAGGCATGTCTGGGATACCTGGGATGATGAGTTGGCCCCGCTTGTGGCTCATTGGTAACTAGTTAGAGGTGGACCTGCAGCTTGAAAAGGCTGCACTTCTTATCTTTTACTGCATCCTGTGGTCCTGCAAGGGCAGCGCTGTCTTTAGGGTGGATAATGCCCTTAGCCTAGCAGAGAGGGCAGTGACTACAGCTGGGACTCTGGAATCAGAGCCACCTCTGCCTTGGTGTCTAACCCACGATGTTTGTAGATGTTTATATGAGCACAATAGCGATGCTGTGGCCTCAGGCTGCTGCAAGGATCCACACTCTTTGCATTCTATTGGGAACCCAGGTATAAAATTTCATAGCGCACTGATCTGCAAACCTGTGGGTCACACAGCACTTTCTCAGGAGCACCTGTAGATTAGGTGCCTGGACCAAAATAACTGCTAGTATCTAGTCGTAGGATCAAACACAATGAACCCATTAAAATGACTTTGAAGACTTCCTGGTCATTAAATGTTCATGACTATGGGACAATTCCCCACATAAATAGTTAACTAAAAAAACACACACAAAAAAGTGTATACTGCATGAAGAATTTTTTGAATATACAAAAAGGATGTAAGTGCATGGAAAAAAAAAGAAATATTCCAATTTATTAACTGCATTATTTAGGCACTGAAAGCTGATGTATGATTTTTCCCTTCTTCTTTACACATTTCTGTACTTTCCAACTTCTATGCAATGAACAATTATAATCTAGAACAAGTATTATTTTTTTTAATGAACACTCACACAGCCATTCAAGGTGGGTGTCAATCTTTCTACAGACACGCCTGGTCTCAAAGATGCAAAGCAGAACAAAAGAGTGAGGTTCTTCTAGAGGACCATGTACTGAGGATGAGTGCTGCTTTGATGGGTATTAAATTCCACAGAGGTGCCTGCAAATAACATAACGTTCCTTTAGTGGTTCCTCTAAGTCATCTCCCTGCCCGAGGAATGGCATTAACTCTGAGCGCCCAAGACTGTGAAAGTCTGTGGTGAACGACTAAGGGCTGTTGACATCTATGCTGCTGGTGTGGTTTATAGCTCTGCTCCTCAAGAGGGGTGACTGCATCCTGAAAATAAATGGTGCTCACTCTGGGCAGGCACCAGAACACCAGGAGAGAAGCACCACAGATGGATGCCGAGGATAAAGTGGCTATCCGGTCAGCATTGATAATGGACCGTCACATCCTATCTGAAACTGCTTAATTTCTGAAATGCTGATTTATATATATAGATGCTGTCAAAGGAGTTAGTGGGTGAGTGAGGAAAGGAGGTGAATCAGAAGTGGTTTGATGAAATTCCCCTGGTTACCCAAATGAATACTCTTCCCCTCTCTGATCTTGGCCTTCACACTACCTGGAGGATAAAGGGAAACCTACCAATGATGTAAGATATTCCCAGCTAGCCTTGGGCTGCTTATGAGCAGCTCTGCTTCCAAAAAAAAAAAAAAAAACCACCAAAAAGTTACTAAAAGGCATTGAAAAGATGGCCCTTTTTTAGCTTCAGATTTCTACCCTAATTTATGGTTTAAAATGTCATGTTATAGGAGCTCCATGTTACAGAAGTGGCACAATGGGTTCAGTGATGTCTCTGGAGCACTGGGACACAGGTTCAATCATGGGGTCCAGAACAATGGGTTAAAGTTCTGGTGGTTCTGCAGCTGCAATGTAGGTCACCAGCTATGGCTCGGATCTGATTCCTGGCCCAAGAATTTCCATAGGCCTTGATGTGGCCAAAAAAGAAATAATATGGTATAAAATAAAATAAAATGTTACAGTCTTACAGTTGCGATGGAAGAGGGTGTTTACTGAATAGAGGACTAAGTTAATTTAACATGAATGCAAAGAAAAAACTATCAACAGATACCTGTTTATTTAGAAGTTGGCTCAGGTTTTGGATATTAGTTATTTTTCTTGCAAAATTTATAAAATCCCAGCCTTCTCTAACATAGAAGCCAGTAAGTCTTCCTTTCTCAAATGTAAAAATGCAGTCTGTATTATCATTATTGGCCAGAAAACAAAACAAAATAGGAAAATATGCACTTGGGACTCAGATAAAACTGAGGCTTACATGCTATCACATGTCTGCTGCTTCTTACAACTGGAAGATCAACCTAGAACTCTGTGCTCCAGGATCCAGAAGTTTGCTAATTTTCTCCAGGTGCCAATTAATTTTCTAATTTCATCTTTTGCTATGATTTCAGCAGGAAGCTGCAGGGAGGGCTCCTACCTTCAGGTGTTATTAGTTAACAGCTAACAAAGGTGAGCCAGAATCCTATGCCTCATTTGCCTGGCTAAATGTTTGGTTCATTTTGATACTCAAAATCTTTGATACCAACCAATCTGCAAAAAACATGATTCTGGTTGCATGTAAGGATTCTTGGATCCTGCTGGCCCAGACAGTCATAACTTGAGTGGCCATGCAGATGAGACTGTTGGATAACTTCAAAGTTGGATAGGAAGAAAATGAACCAGGTGCCATTTAATTCCTTTCATGGAGACTAAAATCTGATCCATTAGCAGGCAGACAGGATAGGCTAGGAACAACACCAGCTCTGGCCTCAACTCTGCGTGAGAGAAAAAAAGTGGCCCATTAGCCAATTGCTCCTCAGGTGCGTCTAGGTCTCAATCACAGCTGGGTCCATCACGGCAGTGACCCAGGACCTTCAGGAAATTACAAGAGATTCCAGAGCTTTGATCCCTTATCTATAAACAGAGGGGGGTTATTAATTAAATTTTATTAATGTATAGTTGATTTGCATTTTTTCACTTTTTTTTTTTTTTTAGGGCCACACCTGTGGCATGTGGAGGTTCACAGGCTAGGGGTTGAATCAGAGCTGCAGCCACCAGCCTATACCACAGCCACAGAAACATGGGATCTGAGCCATGCCTGTGACCTACACCACAACTCATGGCAATGCCAGATCCCTAACCCACTGAACAAGGCCAGGGATCAACCCACATCATGATGGATACTAGTCAGGTTTCTAAAGTGCTGAGCCTTGAAGGGAACTCCTAGTTGATTTAAAATATTGTGTTGGTTTCAGGTGTCCAGCAATATCCATCAGTTATACATACACATATATGTATCCCTTGTCATATTCTTTTCCCATATAGGTCACTACAGGGTATTGAGTGGATTTCCCTGTGCTTTGCAGCAGGTCCTTGGTACTCATCCTTCCATATATAGCAGTGTGTGTGTCAATCCCAAACTCCCATTTTATCCCAAAGAAGAGGGTTTTGAAATAATCCTGTCCATCTCTCAGAGCTGGGGGGCACCCAGGGAGGCAAAAGGATTCCTAAGTGCTTTGAAGAGTCCAGAAGGCTATTTGAATGCAGTTTGTAAATGACCCGATTGGTAAGCTGAGAACCAAGAGCAGCAGATTTGATGGAACTCACAGGGTTTGTTGAGTGAGAGGCTGGGCTCCCTTTCCAGAGACTCAAGGAACACCCCTATATTTCCCCTGTCTCTACTCACAGTGCTACCCCTTGGTCAGGGGGGCAGTGGGAGAAAGAGAGGATGGAAGCCAATAGGTATATAAGTCACTTCCAACTCAGGAACAGGTCATGTTACCTGGTGACAAGTTGTGGTAGCTTGTTGCTAAGAGTCTAAAGACCAAGCAGCTTAAGTGGAATGGGGCAGGCGGGCAGGAAGCAAAGAGGGAACAGAGCCCTGCTGGATAATAAAGACTCCAGCCGGCCTTTGTCCCCAGTTCCTAGCAGGAACCCTCTAAACTCTGAGAATGTCCTTGGTGATAAGTGGGCCCCAGATACTCCATGCTAATGAGATGACTTGGAATATGGACAGGCCACATCAGGAAGACCAACCATGTGATTAGAGGTTTGGGACGTGGGATGGGGTGATGTCAGCTCAACCTCTGACCTCTGTGGATGGGTTGAGCATTGGAGGTGGAGTTCAGCCACATGGCCAGCAGTTCCATCAGCCATACCTATGGTGATGAAACACCAGTAAGACACTGGCCCGTGGATCTCAGGTGAGTGTCCCTGGCTGATGAAATACTCTGATACAGCAGCAGTGTGACTTTTCCTGATGACAAGGGCACTTGGTCATGGGGACCCTCTCATGCCTTACCCTCTTCATCTGTTTGTGTCTATTTTCCTGTTTTTGTTTTTTGCCTTTGAGGGTCAGAGCCATGGCACATGGAGGTTCCCAGGCTAGGGGTTGAATTGGAGCTGCAGCTGCTGGCCTACACCATAGCCACAGCAATGCAGGATCCAAGACAAGTTTGAGACCTACACCAGAGTTCATGGCAACACTAGACCCTTAACCCACAAAGAGAGGCCAGGGATTGAACCTGACTCCTCATGGATGCTAGTCAGAGTCATTCCTGCTGAGCCAAGATGGGAATACCTCTTCGTCTATTTTCCAACTGGTCCTCACTTGATTTCTTTAGAACACAACCATAACCATGAGCATAGCACTTTCCTGAGTTCTGTGAGTCATTCTAGTGAATTATCAGACCTGAGCAGATAGTGAAATCCTCTAGTTTGCAGCCAGTGGGTAAGAAATGTGGGTGGCCTGGATGGTGTAACCACGCAGGACCCTGGGAGGCCTTTCCAGAGTAGACCCCACTCATGTCCTTCACTCCACCTTTTTTATCTAGAGAAAAACTTCAGTCAAAGAATAAATTAATCAGAGAAGTGAGAAAATACAGAAAGGAAAGCTGTCAAGCAAGATAGAATAATGATAGTTTAGCCATTCAACAAAGTCAGGGACATTTAGTTCTTCCTCCAGGACTATAGATAATATTCTAAGCCATGTCCTTGGGGCTATTTTGCAAGTACTGAAGCCCCCACCAGGTGGAGGAAGTCAACTGGATGCTGCCCACAAGCACGCAGACCCCAGACCAGTTGGAACCAGGAGGTTGATGATGCTGACTCCCAATGACCTCACCACCCGCCAATCAAGGAAATGTCCATGAGGTGACTGTGCCTGCTCCTTGACACTAGGACTCCTCCCTACCCCATCCAAGGGGGAGGGGTGCACAGTCCTTCAGGTACTAGTCTGCTGTGGTCCCTCTCTGCCTGGTAATTAAGGCTATTTTTTTCTGTTTCTTCCAACTGTGTCTCTGAGTTTCTACTTAGCATTGGTGTACAAAGGCAGCCAAGATTTCAGCAACAGTGGCTGGTATCTGAAGTGGGGGCAGGCTTGTTTGGGACCATGCCCTTCACTTCCAGAGACTGTGCTGAGTCTGGTAACTGGTATCAGGATTGTACTTCAGGCCTTGTTGGCCCAAGGTGCCAGGAAGATAGTGAGAGACCTGACAAATGATCTTGATCTGGATTTCAATAAGAAAACCTGGGGCTGAATTTCTTACTTTATCATCACTCTGTGATTTTATGCAGGTTTCTAAACCTGTTAATCTCCCCCAAATGTAGTCTCTGGACTGGTAAGATGGGGAAAAATCACACCTGCCACGTGGGGTTCTAAGGACTGAAAGAATTCACACCAAGCCCTGAACACCCAGGGAGTGGAGGTCTGATCTCAACAGAGCAGTGGGGAAGAGCCAGGAACTGCAAATAGCAACAACTTAGTTCAAGTCCTGAGTCTCAGGGTGGGGGGTGGGGCATGATGTTGCCTTGACCTGCAGGCCTGGGGGGGAATGAGTGGGGCAGATAGATTCTGAGAGGAGGAAGATGTCCAGATGTGCTCAGAGAAGGGGGTTTTCAGAAAAACCCCCTTCTCTGAGCAGAGTATCTGACAAGTGATTCCCCCAAGAACAATCTCTCCAAGAACACAGGTGGTTCCAGGTTCAGCCTGGAAGCAAAAGGAGAGGCTGGGGGAGTGGGACTATTGGGCCACCACTTACTTTCTGTTTCCTATACAGGGGCTAAAGATAAACAATCATTTGAAAAAAAAAAGTTTCTGCTGCTTTTTTTTTTTTTTTTTTTTTTTAGGGTCACCCCTGCAGCATATGGAGGTTCCCAGGTTAGGGGTTTAATTAGAGCTGTAGCTGCTGGCCTATATCACAGTCTCAGAAATGTCAGATCCAAGCCACATCTGCAACCTACACCACAGCTCACAGCAATGCTGTATCCTTAACCCACTGAGTGAGGCCAGGGATTGAACCCGCAGCCTTGTGGTTCCTAGTCAGATTCATTTGTCCTGTGCCACAACAGGAACTCCCTCTGCTGCCATTTAAAAAAATTGTTTTAGAGAATAGATATGATGAATAGGGTGGCTGCTTTCCCCAGGACCTTACCCTGAGTTTCGAGAATCAGAGAACAAAATTAATAGGACCAAGCCTGAGCGGGGAGAGAGTGCTGATCAGAAGTTCTGATTGCACAGAAGGAGATGTTAGATTCACACAGTCTTTCTTAAAATCTTGCATTTACCATGGTAGGTTTTAAAAAAAGTCAAAATAAAAATAGGGCTGATGGCATAGTTAGACTCTAGATGAAAAGGTGCCTCAAAAGTATTGAGATATGGGGTTCCCATAGTGGCTCAGCAGTTAACAAACCTGACTAGCAACCATGAAGGTTTAATCTCTGGCCTTGATCAGTGGGTTAAGGATCCATCATTGCCATGAGAGGTGGTAGAGGTCGCAGACACAACTTGCAACTGGCATTGCTGTGGCTGTAGTGTAGGCTGGCAACATCGACTTCAATTCACTTCCTAGCCTGGGAACATCCATATGCCATAAGTGTGGCCCTAAAAAGAAAGAAAAAAGGTTGAGATGCTTTTCTTCTGTTCTTGGCCTCAAGGAAATTGGCTTCAGTGGTTAAGGCCCGTGTACAAATCCTGGAAGGAAGAGCACCATGGATGCACAGAAAGGCATAGGCTTGCAAGAAACATGATAGGAAAGTGTGGTGGATGAAATTTAAGATGACTTGCAAAAAAAAAAACTTAAGGACCCTAAAACACTAGGGGTGGAGATGGAGGGTGACTCTATTCATGTACTTATCCAGTATCCAGTAGCCAGACACAAGGCCAAGTGCTTCTGGGAAGCAGAGAGGAGGAATGCCTCTCCATTTTCCATCAGTTGGCTGTGGATGCCAAAAGAACACTGCTGATACTCAGCAGCTTGCAGAATTCTCACTAACAGCTCCTTCAGTCTTAGTGCTCTCTCTGCCTCCTCTTCCTCATCCTCCTCCATGCCCTGGTGAAGGGGGATGAGGGAGGCCCCATGCTGGGACCCTCTCCTTGCCCTGATAACTGCCACTGGTTATCTAACTTTTTCTTCCCTGAGTGTGAGCCTGTGCTTCATCCATCCCTCATTCAAACAGACCTATGCCAGGTCAGTGCTGTGCAAGGTGGTGTAGGTTGAAGACATGGCTTGGATCTGGCATTGCTGTGGCTGTGGCATAGGCCAGTGGCTCCAGCTCTGATTCAACCCCTAGTCTGGAAACCTCCAGATGTCTCAGGTGCAGCTCCAAAAAGACTAAAAAAAAAAAAGTCAAGAGAGGAGAGGCAGGCAGAGCCCCTGCGGGCCAGGCCTCCTTTCCCCTCCTCACAGCTTCCACCATGTATCTTTGCTCTCTGAGGCAGGTTCATCATGGTGTCTGGCTTCAGGTCGTTCTTGTTCTTCTAGCAGAGCATGGCAGTGATGATAATGATGATGATCCTGACCACAGTGATGGGCACCAGCACCTCGGCATTGATCCACAGGTTGTCGGGTGGGTTCTTAAACAGGGCTGTGGGGAAGAACCAGGGGGAAGCATGTGATGAGGAGCATGGGGAAGGCAAAAGCCACCTGTCCCCTATGGACTTCCCTATGATTAAGAGGAGGATGAGGAAGATGGATTGGCGTCCATGTTCCCCACTGGCGATGTCCATGAGTCAAAAGAGAAGAAATTTGAGGATTAGCGTGGTACTGCAGTCAGGAGGCAAAGGCCACTGAGATGACTCTAAATATTGTAGTGGAGTCACCCTCTGAGTGGGCAATGAATGAAGCATACCTGAGTGGAGGGATCTGCCCTGCTCCCTAGGGGCTGGCTGGGGAGGCTTGGAAATGGCTGGTTCTAATCAAAATGATCAGGCTGTTCTCAGGGCCAGAGGAGAGCAAAGTAACCAAAGAGACTATCAGTAGGAAGAATGTGTTATTAGAACAGTAGGTGCCTCCAGTTGGGGTGGGGCTGTAATTAATTTACTTGCAAAGGGCAGCAGGATGATGGTCATGTTCTATATTGTGATGGGGGTTGGGGTTACATGGGTATAAGAATTTGTCAAAACTCATCACATGGTAGAGTTAAGAAGTGTGCATTTCATGGCATGTTAATTTTATCTAAAACATCATGAATATTGCCCTCTAGGCCATGATATGCATGCTAAAGTGTTTTGGGTTGAATTCTACAGATGTTAGCAACTTACTTTGAAATACATCAAAAAATATTAATGGATTAATGGATGATTGGATAGAGGAGCAGGTATGTGAAAATAAAAAGAATAAAATGCGTGTTGTAGAATTGAGGTAGCAGGAGCATAGTGGTTATTGAACAGTTCTTTCAACTTTTTGGTAAGCTAGCTAGGAAAAGGGTAGAAAAAGAGAAAGCCTTCAATATGAGATGAAGGAGTTCCCCCCTCCCATGATCCTTGGTGGGGAAGCCTTGAAAATACTTCAATCCAATCAAAAGAACTGGAGTAAAGAAAACAGTAACTAAAACAACTGGAGTCTGTAGAATATCCAGATAAAAGAAAACCAAGGACTTATCCACGCCAGAGGAGGTGCTGTGTATGGCAGACATCTGGCCAGAGAGAGGGTCTGTCTGCTAGGCCAGGTGGCTGTGACTGGCTGTTTGAGCTTAGTGATACTGTCTGTCAGTACCATGCAAGATCTCTTTTCTCCCACTCCCAGATGATCTCATAGCCTCATGGTTTTTTAAATACCATCTGTGCTGCTGATGTTCCTTTATGTATCTCCAACCAGGATCACTACCCTGAACTTCAGATTCCTACATCCAACTGCCCACTCAAAACTCCAGTTGGATACTTGAGATATCTGAAACTTAATATACCTAGAACCCAACTATCAATCTCCCGCACAAAACCTGTTCTAGTGATATTCTCCATGCCAATAAATGACAACTCCTTCTTTCCAGTTGCTTAGGTCAGAAACACGGCCTTCAATGTCGACCCTTCTTGTTTACTCTCAGCCAACATCCTATTTATCCACAAACCCTGTCACCTCCATCTTCAAATTATATCACATCTCTCTATCACTGTGGTCCAAGCTGCCAACATCTCTCACCTGAATTACTGCCAGTCTCCTCCCTTATCTCATATAGTCTATTTGCAACACAGCAGCTGGAGTGATTCTTTAAAAATTTAGATCCCAGCATTCCTCTGCTCAAACCCTCCACAGGCTCACATCCCATTCAGAGTAAAAGCCAGGGTCCTTATAATTTCTCTAAGACCTTAAGTGATCTGCCCCTCCAACCTCCCTGTACAGCCCTTACACCTCTTCTCTTAACTCTGCTCCAGTCCACCTCCCTCCTACTGTTCCTCAAATAGGCTGGACGTATTCCTGCCTCAGGGCCTTTGCACAAGTTGAATCCTCCACCTAGAACACTCTGCACTTAGATATCCACATGGCTCCCTCCCTTGCTCCTTCAGGGCTCTGATCAAGTGTCCCCACATCTATGAAGCTTCCCCTGTATTCTATAAAAATAACAAAGAGGTCCCTAGTGGCCTAGTGTTTAAGGAGTCAGCAATGTCACAGATGTGGCTAAGATTTGAACTCTGGCCTGGGAAATTCTACATCCTGCAGGTAAGGCAAAAAAATAAATTCCCTGTCCCTAACACTCCCCATGCTCCTCTTGCTACTTAGTTTTTCTTGAAATCAGTACTTCTCAAACTTTAATGTGCAGGCCAATACCTGGGAATCTTGTTTAAATGTGGATTCTGATTCTTTGGGTTGGGATGGGTCTGCCAGCATTAGGGAAGGAACTTCATATTCTTTTTGCTTTTTAGGGCCACACCTGTGACATATGGAGGTTCCAGGGCTAGGGACTGAATCACAGCTACAGCTGCTGGCCTACACCACAGCCACAGCCACGCCAGACCCAAGCCATGTCTGCAACCTACACCACAACTCATGGCAATGCTGGATCCTTAACCCACTGAGTGAGGCCAGGGATCAAACCCACAACAACCTGGTTCCTAGTCATATTTGTTACCAATGAACCCTGATGGGAACTCTGAAACTTTGTATTCTATTTCAAGCTTATCACTAAAGGGATGTTGCCTATAAGCTTACATTATACATAATGGTCCTTCTCTGGGACTCTTGTGTTCCAGGTAATGAGTATTAAGCTAAAATACACTTGTTTAGCTCCCAGGAAACATCCAACCAGGCCCACCTGTGAATGAACATCCCCCTCCAGAGGCTGACTGGAACTGGGAAAAATGTGACTTTACTCCCTCCCCTTTTTGTATAAAAGGAGCCTGAATTCTAACTCAGTCAAGGTGGTTCTTTGGGACACTAGTCCACCATCTTCTCAGTCTGCTAGTTTTCCACATAAAAATAAAGTCACTATTTCTTGTCCCAATAACTCATCTGTTTGTTGTCCTGTCCTGCAGCCAACAGTACGAGCTTGGACTCAGTAACTTGCCTAAGAAGCTCCCAGGTGGTACCACAAGGCAGGCCCCAGGCCATACACAGAGTGATGAGGCTTTTATGTATGAATCACTCTCTGCCATGATATGTATGGATTTGGTCACTATCTGCCACCCCCCACTCCTCCATTAGAATGTACACTTGAAGAGAGCAAGCAGGCTTTTTGTCTCTTGTTTCCTGCAGCATCCCTAGGACATATAACAGGGCCTTGCACAGAGTAGGAGCTCAGTTAAAAATTGAATGAATGTATAGCTGAACTACCAGTATTCCTGCAGCAATTTGGGTTCCCATACAGATTTCCACGAAGGATAGAATAATAGCCAGTCTAAGGAAAAATTCCCTCTCCTCAGTAGTTCCCGTCTATATTTTATTTTTTTTTAAGTGAGAGTTGCAATGTTTATTTCAGGTTTCTCCTTCTCTCTCTCTCTCTCTCTCTCTCTCTCTCTCTCTCTCTCTCTCTCTCTCTCTCTCTCTCTCTCTCTCTCTCTCTCTCTTTTTCTCTTTTGCCATACCCACAGCCTGTGGAAATTCCTGGCCAGGGATTGAATCTGTGCTACATCAGTGACAGGAACCACAGTAGTGACAACACAGGAGCCTTAACCCACTAGGCCATCAGAGAACTCCCCCAGCCTGTGTTTTAAATTAGAGACTTCCAATCTGGTTTATACATCAATCTCTTGTATGTCCGGTCAGCATAAGTTGGTCCTCCCGATCCTGCTGAATTCTGGGGGCTGCTAGACCCACAAAGCTGAGGGTTGAACTCTGGAATATAAAGACCCCACCAGTAAGTGCCACATAGTGACGACCAGCCTGAGGAGCCAGCTGGCCTTTCTCTGACTTCAACCACCCCCTGACTTCAATCAGCACCTCATTAGCCATGATCTGCCTCTCCTCAGGCACCACTTGTCTCTGGAGTGCTATTAATACAAAAAAAAATTGTATTCCACGTTTTTTGTCAATCGGTGATTAATCACATTATTAACGTCTGAAAACAGCACATTAGATAATGTGCTTCTGTTGATATTAAACATGTAATTGCTACTACTTTTAGTAATTCAGTATTTATATGTGAGTTTTAGGCCATTAACATTTTTTAAAGCTTAGTGCTTCTGTGAAAAACATCAGTATGCCTCTTTATGGCTCTGCTATCCTATCATGAAGGAGAATGATGTACAGTGTATCAGAACCTGATACCCTAAATATATATATATATATATTTTTTCATTAACAAGAATGAAATATTTATGCATGTTCTAATTCTACTCAGCTTTATTATTTTGATGGATGTGTGCCTTTTTGGTGCAGTATGGAAAACCTTTTCATCTCTCTTTAAATGGGGAGAGAATAAATCTATGTTATGTACATTAATAAATTCATTTAACAGTCAAAGTGATAGTAAAGTCAACTGAAGTCATCCAGACCCAAAATATTCATGAGCACGATGACCTAAAACTACAAAGTCATGCATAGAAGTGAAAAGGAACAAATGGTTCTTTACTTTCTGAGAATGTCAGAAGGATAGGAAAATGACACAACACATGATGAGCTTCTACTGTGCAATAGGCATGGGGATATGCTCTTTGTCATGGCGCTAGTCTTATAACCATTTTGCAGATGAAGAAACTGAGCCCCAGGGAGGTTAGAATTTTTTAGCAAAAAAAAAGTTCATTTCTCTGAAATCTACAATTTAAGTCAGTTCTGACTTGATGCACCTGAATGGAAGTGTGTGAGTGTGCATGTACACACACACACACACACACGAAGTATTTGTCAGAGGGAAAGAAGAAGTCAAAGGGCCCACATAACCTAAACACAGAAGGAATTATTTTCCTGTGGAGCAAATGTTGAAAGGAGAAGGAATCCACTAAAAAAGTTCTCAGCTTGTTTTTGTGGATGTCAACATCAGCATTCATAATTGCTGTGAGTGGATGCAGGGGAGAAGCCAGCAGCTGCTGAGAGCTCACACCCATCACACCACCACCCCCACATCCCACTTGGGTGCAGCCCATGGGGCTCCAGTGGTAGTGGCCCCTTTTCTGCACCTCTGTCCTCATCGCTGCTGCTCTCCTCCTTTGGGACCTCCTCACTGGCTCTCAAACCCGCCCCTTCTACCTGGAACGTTGTCTCAAGGCATCCTCAGGTGGGCACCCAAACCCTACTCTCTCAATATCCTCCTCTTCACATCCCAACGACTTACAGTCACAGTCATTACCTCCTTGGCGTCCCCTAGCCCTTTCCCTGCTTAATTTTTCTCCATGGCACTTATTATCATTAGCATCTAATGTATTACTTAGTTATTTTGTCTATTTAATCTGCCCCCCAGAAATGTAAGCTCCATGAGAGCAGAGGTTTTGTAAGAATGAATATAAGCTTCATTCACTGCTGCCTCTCCAGTGCCTAGAACAGCGCCAGGCACATAACAGGTGAACCACAAATATTAGTTGATGGAATGAATGAGTTCCCTTCACCAAAGGGTCAGCCTAGGACTTTTTGTTTTTGTCTTTTTAGAGCTGCACTCACAGCATGTGGAGGTTCCCAGGCTAGGGGTTTAGTTGGAGCTACAGCTGTGGGTCTACACTACAGCCACAGCAACTCAGGATCCAAGTCACATCTGTGACCTATACCCCAGTTCATGGCGATGCCAGATCCTTAACCCACTGAGTGAGACCAGGGATCAAACCCTCATCCTAATGGATACTAGTCAGATTCCTTTCTGCTGCACCACAATGGGAACTCCCCTATGGCTTTCTGTAAGTGATATTTTTAGAGAAATGTCTGATGACCATTTAAGGTAAACCACTTCCTTCCCTGGTCTTCTTCTGCCCAGGGAGAATTTCTCCTCTGCCATCAGCTGGATAACCTCTCTGAGGGGCCTCTCACGCCAGATCCAGCAAATGGAACAGGTGAAACCTCCATCAGGAATGCAGCCACTTCTTTAGAAGTCATTTCAGGCCCATTACCCAGAGAGGGTGTGGGTCAAGTGGGCATTGCATGTTCCCTGACCCAGCCACTGAGAAGGCATTGCAACACACAGCACATGACACTCTATTCAGAGCAACAAGTTGTCTGTTCAACACTGTGACTCTCTATTCAAACTGCTGAGCTCGGATTCACATCACAGGCTGATTTCAAACCTAGTAGGAGAAAAAGAAATTTAAAACACCTCTGGGCCTCCCCTTCTTCACTGGCCTTGACAATAGCTTCACCTGATCCCAGGATTGAGGCATTTCCAGGGGCTGCCCTACAGCTCTACTTCCTCCCTCAGGCACTCGAGTTTTCTCCAGGGTTTTAATTCTAACCTGTATCTACAACATTCTCAAAATATGAAGTGTTAACTTTAACCTCTCTCCTGGGATCCAGGCTTGGAGTCCCAACAACACCCCTTAATAGCTTGTCACCTGAACTCAACATGGCCAAATCTGAACAAATTACCTTCTACCCTCTCCAAACCTGTCTCTCATTTCATTAGCAACACCCTAGTCTCTGAATAAAATGGGCTCTTAACCTTCAAGTCACCTTTCCATCTTCATTCTCTCTCTCCTTGAGTCCCTCTACCTTGTGGATAAAAGAGGCATTTAGTTACCATTTACTATGTGCTTCATAGGTGCCCCAGGAGTATAGTAAACACTTCACATGCAATAACCACCTCATTTGATCCTCCCAGTAGCTCTTCTAGGTCATCATTTTTTATATCACCATTTTACAGATGAGGAAAATGAAGGTCAGAGAGGGTCATGCAATTGTCTCCTGTCTTATGGCAAAGGCTCTGCTCTCAACTGCTCTGTGGTGGCACGTTCCAAACCCATGCCTCAGTCAGGGCCTTGCAGAGGCATCTAGTGAAGGTGTGTACTTTGCCTTCAGAAGGACAGAGCCAGGCAGTAGCTGGAGCTGGATATTCAAAGAGGAATGAGATGTGTACCTGCTTTTAAAGTGCTCATGAGGGGGGGGGGAGAGAGAGAGAAAATAATTCATTTGCCCAATGTGCAAATAAGGGCAATGGAAGCCCCTGGAACTCGGGGAACATAGGGGAGGGGTCATGCTTCAGTGGTCAGGAAAGGCTTAAGAGGAATAGGGAATGTGAAGAATGAATCCTCCTGAAACAGCAGGTCTGAAGGAGAGAAGAGAAGGCCATATACACTGAGGAAGAAGCCTGGAGACCAGGCTGTGAAGGGACCTGAATGTTTGCTGAGCAGCTGATGGGAAAGTCTTGAAATACCCACTTTAAGAAGACTGGGAGTTCCCTGGTGGCTTAATGGTTAAGGATTTGGTGTGGTCACTGCTGTGGCTTGGATTCAATCCCCAACCCTGGAACTTTCACATGCTATGGCTATAGCCAACAACAAAAAAGAAGAAGAAGAAGAAGAAGAAGAAGAAGAAGAAGAAGAAGAAGAAGAAGAAGAAGAAGAAGAAGAAGGAGAAGGAGAAGGAGAAGGAGAAGGAGAAGGAGAAGGAGAAGGAGAAGGAGAAGGAGAAGGAGAAGGAGAAGGAGAAGGAGAAGGAGAAGGAGAAGGAGGAGAAGGAGGAGAAGGAGAAGGAGGAGAAGGAGGAGGAGGAGGAGGAGGAGGAGGAGGAGGAGGAGGAGGAGGAGGAGGAGGAGGAGGAGGAGGAGGAGGAGGAGGAGGAGGAGGAGGAGGAGGAGGAGGAGGAGGAGGAGGAGGAGGAGGAGGAGGAGGAAGGAGAAGAAGAAGAAGAAGAAGAAGAAGAAGAAGCCTGTGGCTGAAGAAGAAGAAGAAGAAGAAGAAGAAGAAGCCTGTGGCTGCTGATTTTGTTTCTCATTTTTGGCTGCCCTGTGGCATATGGAGCTCCCAGGCCAGCGATAAGATCTGGCCCATAGCTGCAAACAAACCACAGCTGCAGCAATGCTGGATCCTTAACCCACTGTGCTGGGCCAGGGATGGAACCTACAACTCCCAAGATGGCAAAGCTGTGTCTGTGAGGATGTGCTGGTTGAGCAGAAGTGAGCTGTACCAACAACACATGGGCTAGACCATCACCAGGGAAGTCACACTTACCCTGGATGAGGGCAGGACAAGAGGAAGAGAGGAAAGCTATGAGTCAGGTGTTAGGCTCCTGAGGAGTGTGGACACCAATGAGACTGATGGGAGATGACCTTCCAGTCCCAGTACTCTCAGTGTGCTGCCAAATCTAACATTTCTACCACATAGGCTCTCACCTCCATCACCCCCTCTCCCCTCCCTTTCTTTGTGCCCTTATCTGGGTCCCCATGCCTGGGCCACCAGAAAAGCCTACTCTTTAGTTAAGCCTCCTCTCATCCTGGACACTGACAATGACAGATTAACCTTTTAGGTAATGGGTACTTTCAACACCACCACTCCCTGGCATAGACATCTCCAGTAGTTCCCACAGCCAATCACATTATGGGCAATCCCCTTCCTCCGCCAGCCAAGGGCCGAATCTCCCAGGCAATAATCATTTCTTTATTTTCTTTTTTTTTTCTTTTTTTTTGCTTTTTATGGATGCACTGGGCCTAAAGCATATAGAGATTCCCAGGCTAGGGGTTGAACTGGAACAAAAGCTGCCAGCCTACACCACAGCCACAGCAACATGGGATCCGAGATATGTGTGCAAACTACACCACAGCTCATGGCAATGCTGGATCCTTAACCCACTGAGTGAAGCCAGGGATCAAACATATATCCTCATGGATACTAGCTGGATTTGTTTCCACTGAGCCATGACAGGAACTTCAGCAATACTGATTTCTAATCCCATCAACTCATCTTCAGGTTTCTGTACTCCAAGCCACTTGAACTCCTTGTTTTTCCAGCCGCCCTGGTACTTTTTGCTCCCTCCATTTGCTCCTGAAGCTTCCTTTTCCTAAACTATACACTAGCCCTCTCTCCCTGCTGAAACTGGAGCATGCAAGACAGTTAAACACACTTCTGATGTCAGCTAGATCTAGGTTCATATCTTGGTGACCTAAGTACTAATTCTGCAATGTTTCACAAGATGGTTAACTCTTCTGAGCTTAGGTTTCCTCACTTGTAATTTGGAGCCCAATAAAATTGCCCCAGTGAGAGAAGAAATTGAGAAAATCTAGGCAAAACAATAAGCGTAGTAGCTGCCATAGGGGAGGGTCTTCAAAAATGCAGCTGCTACATTTCATATCACTTCTCTGTCCATCCTTCTCAGGTGGACATCCCTTCAGAGAGATCAGTCCCTCTGTTGAGCCCTGCATCACAAGGCCTCCTTGATGCAATCCTGCATTCTACTCCTTTATATCTGCATTATACCTTTTCTGCTCCTTGCTTCTTTTATTTATTTTTGTCTTTTTGCCTTTTCTAGGACCACTCCTGCAGCATATGGAGATTCCCAGGCTAGGAGTCTAATTGGAGCTGTAGCCACCAGCCTGCAGCAGAGCCACAGCAACTCAGGTGGGATCTGAGCCACGTCTTTGACCTACACCACAGCTCATGGCAAAGCCAGATCCTTGACCCACTGGGTGAGGCCAGGCATCGAACCCACATCCTCATGGTTCCTAGTCAGATCCATTAACCACTGCCCCACAATGGGAATTCCAACCTTCTCTGCTCCTTAAAGGCAGGCACCAGTGCTTGCCCACGTCTGTGTGTCCTCCAGCACTGAACACAGCTCCTGTAGGACTCTACAAAGCTCGCTGAATCAAGTGGTGCTTTATTCCCTGGCAGACAAATACAATGTCAGCTGTGATGATTTTTCAACCTGTTCCAAAGTTTATACTGGGAGGGAAAGTGGGTAGCACCTGGGGAAAAGCAACATTATCATCATCCTAATATCCAAAACATATGCCTTACCCCAAACTTATCACTTCAAACAATGCAGGAAACAGCTGGTTGGTTTACCTATCACTTCAAACAATGCAGGAAACAACTGGTTGATTTAAGAACCCTTTAGAACAGAGATACGTTTAGCTCTGGGTCCACTAACATGAGTTTGGGGGAATCACTCGGATGTACAAGGAACACTTAATGGCATTAAAAATAATGAACTGAATGACCATCAGAAGGACAACATGATGCAGGGTCAAGGCCACCCTTTGGGAGTCAATGGCACTCAGGATCTTGGCCACTGCAGTCCCAAGCAAAGGCTTCCCATTGTAGAGGATGTCGTATGTCAGCTCCACAGGGTCCTTGGGTCCTGGCACCCGCTGCATCTTTACCATCTTTCAGAAAAAGACTGGCCATGTTTACAGGGCATCTTTCATCAATCATACAATTAGCCTGGCAATTGGCCAGCTCTCTCCTGACTTTGAAGCCTTCTGTGGCTAAGTGGACCCACAGCATGTATTTTAGACACCAACCTTCACATACCTCCCTATCACCAACATCTCAAGAGGCCCTGCTATCACCAGAGGGGGAGGGAGGAAGGAGAAAAAGGTTTTGAAAATATAAACATCGGGAAAGAAGAACGTTTGAGCCTGGAGAAGGAAACGCTGAAATGGTGATGTGATGTCTTCCAGCCAGAAAACTCTGGCCCCAATTGAAAACAGGCCTCCACATTAATTCAGGGCATGTTAGGTTATTCTCAAACAAGAATTCTAATTTCAAGTTCCTGCAATTGCCAGAGAGGGAAAAAAATGAACATATATGTCTGTAATTCAAAAGATAACTGAAAAAGGCTATACTTGGAAACTCAAAGCTCTTTTTCTAAAATAACGTTTTTTGCTTTTTCTCAGTGTGCAAGTCATACATAATAACTACAGAAAATGTGAAAATACAGAAAAGCAGGGAGAAATTCAATAAAAAGGATTCTGTAACCCCTCTACCACAAGCTAATTACTATTACCCTTTTGGAGTATTTGCTTCTATTCTTTTTTTCTACGCAATCCTTTTTAGGTGTTATTTTACAAAATTATTTATCATATGTTATACTATTATCTATTGTCATTTTTACTTGCATCCATAATGGACTTAAAAATAACAAAAGCATAAATATTCATTTCTTTCCTTCTTTCTTTTTTGGACCACAAACGTGACATATAGAGGTTCCCAGGCTAGGGGTTGAGTCAGAGCTGCAGCTGCCAGCCTATGCCACAGCCACAGGAATGCCAGATCTGTGCCACATCTGTGACCTGCACCACAGCTCATGGAAACACAGGATCCATAACCCTCAGAGTGAGGCCAAGGATCAAACCCACGTCCTCATGGATACTAGTCAGGTTCATCAACCACTGAGCCAGGAGGGGAACTCCATAAATGCTAATTTCTACATGACATTCCAAGGCATGCCTCATAAACTTACTTAACCAATCCTTAATGGTTAAACACTTAAATTGTTACTCATTTTTTAGCTTTTAACCAACAATTGATAATCATTATAAGTGCATAAAACATAAATTTTAATACCTACGTAACGTTCTACTCTATGCACGCCTCATAAACTTAGCCAACCCTTCATTTTTGACATTTAGGTTGTTATCAACTTCTCACCAGTATAATGAACCACTGATAAACATGATAGTACACTATGGTATTTTCCTAAGTATATATTACAGATTGAGTTTCACAGGATATTAAAAGATGTTTAATTATTAATGTTTAATATTAATAAATGATATATGGAATCTAAAATATGACACAAATGAAGCTATCTATGAAACAGAAACAGACTCACAGACACAGAGGAGACCTGTGGTTGCCAAGTGGGAGGGGGCGGGGAAAGGGTGGAATGAAGGTTTGGGTTTAGCATATTCAAACTACTATATATAGAATGGTTAAACAAACAAAGTCCTACTGTATAGTACAGGGAATTCTATTTGATATCCTGATAAACCATTATGGCAAAGAATATAAAAAAGAATATATATGTGTAACTGACTCACTTTGCTGTACAACAGAAATTTACAATATTGTAAATCAACTATACTTCAATAAAATAAACAGAAGTAAAAAAGGGGAAAATGCTACAAAAATGTGTGTAGCAATATTGTCCATAATAGAGAAAACTCTGTACATTCAAAAGTTGCCAACAGCAGGATGGATAAGTGAGTTATGGTACACTCACACAATGAAATATTGCAGAGGAGTGAAAATGAACTGTGGCTCTTTCTATCAATATGAGTGAAATCAAAAACCCAATATGGAGCAAAAGAAACAAATCACAGAATACAGAATTCAAAAACAGCCAAAATCAGGAGTTCCTGTTGTGGTTCAGCAGAAACAATCCGAACTGGTATCCATGAGGATGCGGATTTGACCCCTGGCCTCACTCAGTGGGTTAAGGATCCAGTGTTGCTGTGAGCTGTGGTGTCACAGATGCAGCTCAGATCTGGTGTTGCTGTGGCTGTGGCTGTGGTGTAGGCCAGCAGCTGCAGCTCTGATTTGACACCTAGCCTGAGAACTTACATATGCCATATACGTGGCCCTAAAAAAATGAAAGAAAAGAAAAAACAGGTAAAACCAAATGATATACTGCTTAAGGGTACACATGAAGATGGTAAAAATCTATATAGAAAATACAGACATTATTTCATACAAAATTCAGAAGCACATTAAGCTCTGATGGAAAGGAAGGGAGTAGGTATCTTAAGAGGAGACATAAAAAAGGGCCTCTGGGGTAAGGAAACAATAATGTTCTTACCCGTTGAGTTTGTGGATTCCTTTTTATTAGCGTTCTTTAAAATCTACACATTTTTATACTGTGTATATATTTTGAATATAATGATTACAACTTACTACAACCCAATTAAAAAAAAGAAACAGTTAAAAAATATGACCAGGGACTTCTCTGGCGGTCTAGTGGCTGGAATTCAGTGCTATTGCCACTGTGGCCTGGGTTCAGTCCCTGGTGTGGAAACTGATATCCCATATCAAGATGCTTCATGTTGTGGCCAAACAAAACAAATCAAAAAAAGACCAGACTCTCACAACAGAAGATATTTGAATAGCCAATAAGCATATGAGGCAGTGGAATAACGGGCTCCACATCTGGTTGGAGGGATTGTCAACTATAAACTTTGAGAAAAGATCTGGCAGTTTCTCAGAGAATTAGCATACACCAACCCTATGAACCAAGAATTCCACTCCCACATACCCAGGAGAAATTAAAGCATGGCCATAGAAGACTCTTCACAGAAACTTTGTTTATAATAACTAAAAATTGGGGAAAACCCAGGTATCCACCAACAGAAGCATGGATAAACAAATTGTAGTATATTCATCTATGGGAATATTATTCAGCAATAAAATAGAATAATCTACTGAATGACACGACAGTACAGAATAATCTCAAAAACACAACACTGACTCAAAAATGCTGTATACAAAAGGGAATATGCTGTAGGATTCCACTTATATGAGGTTCTATAACACTCTGAACTGATCTATGGTATGAAAATGATATGGGGTATCAAATATAAAACAGTAACATAATACACTGTTAATTATAGAACTGAGGTGGTAAGTGTATGGGTGTTTACATCATAATTTTGTCTACTTTTTTGTGAGTCTGAAAATGCTCATAATAAAATCTTGGAGAAATTCAGATATTACTATAAACAAGGACCTTGTTTGCATTTAAATGTAGAAGCCAGTATATTGAAGAAAGTTAAGGAGATGATGATGATGATGATTATTTTTACTTGCAGGTCTTTTGAGAGTCTCTGGTATGCCAACATGCCTTGGGAATCTTCAAGGAGGTTCTACAGGATGCATCCTTGACCAAACTGACCTGGCCAGAGAGCTCTTTGCCTCTGGGAACCTTTACGACCATTTCCTGGTCACTCTCTGAGAAACACCGCTTTTGCCTTTTCATCTTTACATTCACTTGTGTCTCCTCAGAATGAACTTCTGGCAGTAAGGTTGGGACCATCTAAAAGGTTCTAGTCTAAATTGCCCACATGCCCTCCAGAAAGGTCATGACCACCTCCTGTGTTTGGGAGCGTCCTCTTCACTTTATCCTCATCGGCACTGGACAGTACCATTTTTACTGATCTTCTGTAGGTGAAAACAGTATAGTTAAAACTTGAATTACTTGGGAGTTCCTGTCATGGCACAGTGGTTAACAAATCCGACTAGGAACCATGAGGTTGCAGGTTCAATCCCTGGCCTTGCTCAGTGGGTCGAGGATCAGGTGTTGTCGTGAGCTATGGTGTAAGTTGCAGATGCAGCTCATATCCCATGCTGCTGTGGCTCTGGTGTAGGCTGGTAGCTATGGCTCTGATTAGACCCCTAGCCTGGGAACCTCCAGGTGACACAGGAGCAGCCCTAGAAAAGGCAAAAAGAAAAAAAAGACAAAAAACACAACAAAACAAAACTTGCATTACTATGATGACAAAGAGAGTTAAATGTTTAAAATTGCTTCCTGGCCATATGCATATCTTCCTTGGCCTCAATTTTTAAATACATCCACTAGAGAAGTATCTTTAGAGTCTCAACATCTAAATCTCCATATTCATGAAGGTGGCTAATCTCTTAGAATTATCTGAGCCCAGATGAAAGGCTTCTACTTGTGAAGGATAATGTAAGCTACGTAGACTGAATTTTTCCTGGGAAACATGGGCAGACCTTGGGCATGTGACTTCTGTCCCCACTGGGAGAAGAGGTAAGGGGTAGGAGAGCCTTCATATAACCAGGTACAAAGTGAATGAACAGTCAAGTATCTGATAATGTCACTCAATTGCAATTTAATAGCAACTTCTTCTCCCCAAGATTTCTCCAAGGATGATGTTAGAAGGTGATCTACAGCCTCAGTCAATTAAGGATTTGCAGAAATCAACCCCTACTTACTTCACTCAGGCTTTCCAGGCAATGCAAGGGGCCAAAAACACAGAGTACTCAGAAAAAAAGTGAGGAAAGAACATCTCACAGGGCTCTTGTAGACACTTAGAATGTGTTAGGTTTCTTAGGTTTCCAAATAACACCAGGATTGCAGGGTGATTCTGCCCTTCAGCGGAGACAAATCCCATTCGACTGAATCCCAGCAACTTCCGTTCTGCACTTTGTAGATGTGTGAATTACAGGGCTGGTAGAGAGCCCACAGAGGGGAAATCACAAACCTGGCACTGCAATTAACTATGGCTTTGCCTCATGACAATGCTAGGGGTCCAGTCGGATCTGTAGCCACCTGCCTACACCAGAGCCACAGCAACTCAGGATCTGAGCCAAGCTGTGTATGTGACCTACACCACAGCTTATGGTAACACTGGATCCTTAACCCACTGATCAAGACCAGGGATCAAACCTTCAACCTCATGGTTCCTAGTTGGGTTTGTTAACCATTGTGCCACAATGGGTACTCCCTCTCTAGATTCCTTATCAAGTTCAAGTAAGAGCAGGAGCTTCTTTACCATGTTCTAGCCAATCTGTGTATCTGGACCACCCCTAATTTCACCAAATGAGAACCCAATTCTGGCATTTGTTGGGCTAACTAACAAAGCCCTCCGGAGAAAGGGTGAAATTACAGACATGCTTCTGGAAATTGCCTCTAGAAAGCGGGCATCCTCAATGAACTCCAGCCGACTGCCCCTGGGGTATGAACTCCTGATTGCTAATTGACCACCTCTAGGGTGTAACTTAACCCAAACACACAGGCATGGCATCACACTGTCTAAGACAAAGTTTTATAGGAAATTACAGACGCATCCAATAGGACAAGAGGCCAAACTTGGACACTGTGAATGGGGGACCTGGAGTCTCCTTCATGGGTGTGACATTGATGCCCACAGGGAAGTCCATTCCAGAAGATGAGTTGTTTGTACTTCCAAGATATCCTGGGGACATGATCTGAAGACAGATGCTGGGATATCATGAACAGCTGGTCCAGGCACCACTCCATGATGCGGGCAAAGCTCTGATTGTGCAGGCCCATCAGGGAATTGTCCACAACCTGCAGCACTGTGGATACAGAAGGCAGAGGGGTGGTCAGAGGGGAGACACCCTGCTGACTCAGAAACTACCACAACCACCCAGGTTTGGTCATCTTGACCTTACTCTGGGTTACAGGTTCAATCCCTGGCCCAGCACAGTGGGTTAAGGATCTGGTGCTGCTGCAGCTGCGGATCAAGTCAGGACTGCAGCTTGGATCAGCTCAGATCTGACCCTTGGCCTGGGAGTGCAATATACTGCAGGATGGCCAAAAATGGGGAAAAAATGTTAAAAACAATTCACATTTTCCTAGATCAAAACTTACAAAGGTTTGGAATGGAGTCTCGGAAATTACTCCTTTGAAGCCACACATGCTAAATAATCCCCGTGGAGGGTAGAAAGCAGCTTTCTTTCCAGTGCCCTCATTAGGGACTCCCAGCTCACCTGTCAGCAGGACTATAAACAAAGGGAGTTCCCATTATGGCTCAGTAGAAATGAATATAACTAGTATCCATGAGCATGTGAGTTCAATCTCTGCCCCACTCAGTGGGTTAAGGATCTGGCCATGAGCTATGGTATAGATCACAGACACAGCTTGGATCTGGCATTGCTGTGGCTGTGGTGTAGACTGGCAGCTGCAGCACCAATTCATCCTAGCCCAGGGACTTCCATGTATCATTAGTGTGGTCCTAAAAAGCAAAAGCAAAAACAAAAACAAAAAACCAACCAACCAAAGATGAAACTTCCCTGAACTTCCCACTGTGGCTGGTTCCAGAGAAGCCTCCCTGTGACTCCTCTGACCTGACATTGTGTCAGCTGAGGAAGGGCCCACAGACCTCCTCACCCCAGAAAGAGAGCCCATAAAAATGACATTGCCAGCTGCTAAAGGATTACTTCTATGCTAGCCTCTCCTGACCCATGGAGAGAGGTGGGGAGACATAGCACAGTCCAAGATACAGTGTCATCATGGGTCACTTTCTAAGAATCCCAGTGGCGATTCAAGGGCAGACATGGAAGAGAAGGGTCCAAGTCTCCAGGGGATGAAAACATCCTGGAAATAGACAGTTGTTATGGATTCACACATTGTGAATGTACATCAGGCCACTGAACTGTACCCCTAAAAATGCTTAAAATGGGAGTTCCCATCATGGATCAGTGGTTAATGAACCTGGCTAGTATCCATGAGGATGTGGGTTCTATCTTTGTCCTCACTCAGTAGGTTAAGGATCCAGCATTGCTGTGAGCTGTGGTGTAGGTCACAGATGCAGCTCAGATGCACATTGCTGTGGCTGTGGTGTAGGTCAGCAGCTACAGCTCCAATTTGACCTCTAGCTTGGGAACCTCTACATGTTGTGGGTGTGGCCTTAAAGAGACACAAAAAAAAAAAGAATAAAAAATGCCTAAAATTGTAAATCCCATGTTATGTGTTCTTTACCAAAATTTTAAAAATTAAGAGAAAAAAATAAATCCCTCCAGGGAAGTGCAGGAGGCCATAAGAACCTCCCACAGAGTCATATGGAACCCACAACTGGACCACTCCCATGTGCTTCTATTTGCAAAGAGATTGTGTCCTTCTCCAGAGGCAGCTGGCTAGGTTTGAATCCTGACACCCCCTTATTGTGTGTTCTCTGACAAGTTGCTTAGTTGCTCTGGGCCCCACTTCCTCATCTGAAAACACAGTTATCATCAGCTACTCCTGATTGTATGTTGGGAAGCACAGAATACTTTATGTCTACATAAAAATGCTTCCAGCCTCATGCTATGAAGCACTTGAGAGGAGGCCCATAAACAGTAGCTGTTGTTTCTCAAAGGTGCCTCCTGCTTTGCTGGACACACCTTCAGCAGAGGATGGGATCACATGGAAAACATAGAGCTGTATTCCGGGACTGGAGTGCCTCGCCTTTCCACTGAGAAGCATGGCAGGCCTCAGGCTCCTGGCCCCCTCTGCCCACCTGGCAGGCAGTGGAAAAAGATGGGTGCCCACAATGACACAAAAGCGGCAGGAGGGGGCTTGGATCCTGGTATGAGGGCTCTGGAGGACTGCAGCCCCTCAGCACATCAGCTAGGATGGCCACCCACCCTTAACCACCACTGACTCAGCTCAGTGGAGGTATGAAAGTCCCAGCTGGGTTCAAGGGAGCTTTCTTCATAAGATTCAATAGCTTTCACACCACTGGTATCTTATTCCTTCTTGGTTACTGGGCTCTATGAGTCCAAAGATCAGGTCGGGTTCAGTCCCCTGGACCCAAGCTAAGGTATGTTATTTGGATTGAATCCCACACACTTGGAGTCAAAGCAACCTCAATGCATAGCTCACATCTTCTCCTGGTCTTAAAGGTGAGGTGTGACACCCAGAGGGCCTGAGCTGACCTGCTAAAGTACACACTAGGTTGATAAGTAGCAAAGGTGAGACTGGAAGAAAACCTCTGATTGCTGGGTCTGGGATATTTGACTTTGGTGAGTGAAATTAAGACAGAGGCATAAATCTGAGGGGTTCTCGCCTCTGTCAGGCAGTAATCTTAAATCTATATGTCTCTACTCCACCTCACTTATACACTTTTACCATAGAATCCATGACATCAGGGTGGGTCCTGGGCTGTTCTCTGTAAAGAGGGGCTGCAGGAATCATCCCAAGCCAGTGATTCTCCACCAAAGAGGGCCCCACACTCAGAGAGAAGAGTGGATAGTGTGCAAAAACATATGGAATATAAGTTGAGTTGGAAAACAGATGGAAACACGTCAAGCTTTTATAATACAAATTACAGGAAGAAAAGTTGCTTCTAATCCTCTTGGCTGTTAGCAACCTGCAGAAGAAAGCATGCCCAGGATGCATGTCTGGGCAGAGTGGTTACTTGAGGGACTGAGGGTTTGAACAGGTTGAACAAAGCCATCTTCATCTCTCAATTCCCCATCTCCTTCCTACCCCTCTGGAGATGATGATAAAAATTGGTGGTGACCCCCCAAGGGTCTAGGAGGTGGTCATGAGGCAAAGAGAAGGAAGGAGGTTTATCCTGAGCCCTGGATCTGCCCCCTCTCCCCATCACCAGTGTGAATCAATGCATCCTATCTGGTCCAAACACAGTGATGGGGACCAATGGGTATTCTGATTACCAACAGCAGCAACAGTGAAAACAAGTGAGGGGTGCATGGGGGAGTGGGTAGGAGGGGGTCAAGTCCCAGGAGAATCCTGAAAACAAGACCAGGTATGGAGTTTTTTACACCATACTTTTTTTTTAATGTAACTAAAACAGAGGCAGAGCAAGACCCAGGTACTTGAGAAAGGCTGGAACAGGAGGCTGTCAAGGACAGGATGTCTTACTATTTTAAATGTAAATCTTAAAGTTAAGAGAAGGGGGAAACATCTGCAGGTTGAAAAGCAGCATTCCCTGGGCAGGAAATGTGATATTGTAAATGTTACATTACCTGCTGGCTTCTAAAATGTATCACTGGGTTAGCCCTGTCTCTCATGGGCCTAAACTCTGGTGGATTGTCTTTGTTTGTTTGTTTGTTTGTTTGTTTGTTTGTTTTCCTTTTAAAACACATTTCTTTAGTTGGCTTGCTTAGCAGGTAAAATAATCTCCCAAAATCCATGGCCTTGCAGAGGAGAAAGACAGGCAATTTTCTGCTGTTCAGGAGAGGTTGGTAGCAAGCTTCATCAAGTGCCTTGGTTAGCATTCCAGGCAGCAGCCTGTCCACTGCTTGTTTGGGGCAGCAAGTGAGGGAGGACACAGGGAAGGGAAGAAGGAGGCTTGAGAGGGCCTGCATGTCCAGACACACCTTGCAGGACTTGCAAAATCTCCCTCCCTTCTTGTTAGGGTCTGAAAAGGTGTCCTCCCACCACTCATATGTTGAAGCCTTAACCCCACCCCCCAACTCCAGACCTCGGAATGTGACTGTATTTGGACATAGGCCTTTAAAGAGTTAATTAAGATGGAGTTCCCACTGTGGCACAGCGGAAACAAATCCAACTAGGAACCATGGGGTTGCTGGTTCAATCCCTGGCCTCACTCAGTTGGTTGAGGATCCTGCATTGCTGTGAGCTGTGGTGTAGGTCGAAGACATGGCTCAGATCTGGCATTGCTGTGGCTCTGGCATAGGCCAGCAGCAACAGCTCTGATTAGACCCCTAGCCTAGGAACCTCCATATGCCCCAGGTTCAGCCCTAAACAAAGACAAAAGACCAAAAAAAAAGATAAAGTGAGGTCATTAGGATGAGGCCTAATCCTACAGACAGTGTCCCACAAGATGGGGAAATTAAGGCACAGGGGGGAGATGGCCATCGACAAGCCAAGTAGAGAGACCTTAGAAACAAACAACCCTGCTGACATATTGACATTTAACTTGCAGCCTGGAGAGGCGTGAGAAAATAAATTTCTGTTGTTGAAGCCCCCCAGTCTGGGGTACTTTGTACCAGCAGCTCTAGCACCCTCCTGTCCCTCCCATTTCCAGCTCAGTGGGTCACTTTGCCCCCTACAAGCAGCTGTCCTCTCTTTCTGCTCTTTGCTTCTCCAATTTTCAGAGCTACTGTCTGGCTTTTGAAAAGCACAAACAAGAACTTTTTTTGCTGTTTCATAAATCTCAGCTGGGAAATGTCAAGGGAAGAAAAAAAAAAAAAAGGAAAATGTCACCCAAACACTCTTCTACTTCTATCTGCCCTCAGTGTCAGGACATGCCCAGGTGCCACCAGGATTAGTGTGGGCATGCCCAGGGAGGGAGAAAAGTGCGTGCCTGGCATTCCTCTGATTTTTCCTTTGCGTTTTGTAGGGCAGTACAGAAAGGCCTGTGATCTTTAAACAGATAGACAACCAGGCATATGGACAAGCCCTGACATCCACAGCTTAAGGCTGTACCTTTTGCTGGGTACCCAGTTCTTCAAAGAGGAGGCATCTGGGTGGGACTGTCAAGGTAGCTGTTTTGAGTTGGTTATTTAACCCTCATCTTCAGTGTGAAGTCTTTTCACATCTCAGCTTACTCCCCCTACTTCTGGTCCTAGGGAAGTAACTCCTTGGCTTATAAGACAGGATCCAAGAAAAGACACAATCCTATCATTGAATGAGTTTTAAAAATAAACTAACCTGGGGACTTCCCCCATCATGGCTCAGTGGTTAAGGATCCGGCGGTGCTGTGAGCTGTGGTGTAGGTTGCAGACATGGCTTGGATCCCGCATTTCTGTGGCTATGGTGTAGGCTGGCTGCTACAGCTCCAATTGGACCCCTAGCCTAGAAACCTCCATATGCCATGGGAGCGGCCCTAGAAAAGGAAAAAAGACAAAAAATATATATAAAATGAAAAATAAAATAAATAAACCAACCTGATAGTGTGAAATATGAAGCAAAAGAAGAGATTACCTGTAATTACCCAATAGTCTGTGATTGTTTCTGATATATCAAGGTTGGGATATTCCAGCGCTGAAACAAACAAGAAACACATCAACATACTTTCACAGGTTCTGTATGTAAATATTGTTCAGTAAATGGACACAGCTGACAAAAGACCAAACAGCTAAATCTTGCTTTGTCATTCTTGGGAGCTCTAGGACATACAGGTTGAAACTCTCTGGCTGCTCAGAAAACAATAATACTCAGTAAAGGGCTAACGTTCAAAAGAAGAGTTTTCTAAGGCTTTTGGGTTTCTGCTTTCAGTTCCTCCATCAAAACCTTCTTAAATGAAACACGTTAACTGTCAATACCTACAGCTAGAACATGTCTTAACTAAAGATTTCTTCACTTGAAAAGTTACCCAACCATCACTACCATTTTTTAGGAATGATTATATCTTGAATGAATTTTTCTAATGTCAAAGACTAAGTTTAGTAGCCAACAGTTCCATTTTTTTTTCTTTTTTACCAGTATGGTGACAATCAGAGTTAATACATGTAAGGGCCTTAGTACAGTACCTGGCACATAATAAGTATTTCATAAGTCATAGTCATGTTATTATTACTATTCTCAGAATACCAAGATGATGAAAGAAAACAAATTCTTCACATGTTGCCAGGCAACATAATGCCTTTTTTTATATCATCTTTTCCATAAAGTAGAGTCATCTTTCATTAAAACATGGAAATTCACAAAAGCATGCCATTATACAAACATTTAAAAAAATTCCAAGTGGCTACATGTGCTAGTAAGTACATTCACGTACATCATCTGACTTATTTACAATACAAAAAGCAACCATAGAAGGAAATTGAAAAACATTTGCTAACATATGTTTAAAAAAACTTTGCCCAGTGACCTTGAGAAATGTACCAATGATTAAATTGAAGTGCACAGATTTTCACTTCCTTTGGCTACCAAAGAAGTGTTTGGGTACAAAAATGTAGGCTGCATCATCTTCAAAGTTTATGCCTGCTGCATAGCAATGAGGACTATGTTGCAGGAGCCTTATAGGAAGATGAGACCACAAGCCTACAGGGACTTTATCAAGTGAATGATGCTGACTGCACATGAGTGGCATTATGACATCTATTGCAGGGCAAGGGCTGAAGGCTTGGGAAAATCTGCTGATGGCAGAAGTGGGGGAAACCATAGCAACCCAGATTGCCATGAAGACTGATGCTCATCAGGCAGTATTACAAGCTCAGAGGCAGATGGCTTGGATTCAAACCCCAGGTTCCATGTCTTACTAGCTGCGTCAGAGCGGGCATGTTGTTAAACCTCTTGGAGCTTCAATTTTCTCTTCTGAAAAATGGTGCTAATTTCACACTTACCTTACAAGATGGTTGTGACGATTAAATGAGGTACGAGATAAGTGAAGGTTAGAAGCACCTCAATAGTACTTTTTTCAATGTGCAATAAACTTTTCATCAATTAAATCACCTTTTATCACATATTTCAGTCACAATAAACTCTTTATGACCAAAGAGTTAGCATGTGGCCTGGCACTAAGTTTTGCTAAACAGACAAGGCCCTGGAGAAGATGGCAGAGTCCCTGCAGGATGGGTACATACTCACGTTCAGCGATGGTGAGCAGTGGGTAGGTGAGGTAGAACCCCACCAGCTCAGCTGAGAGCTGGTGGAGGAGGCTGCTAGCCACTGTGCCATTGAGGAAGGAGTATGATTGCCCACCATGTACACCAAGGTGACGGTCTGGGAGGCATTGGACATGCTCACCATCTGAATAGACACAGGAGGAAAGGGGAGGGAGACATCCCAAGTAAGATGAGGATCTGTTTCATGAAGACCGTGAGGAGGAAGTTTAAGCAGAAGTTGAGGGCAGGAATGAAAGGGAGGTGGGAAAAGAGCAAGGAGGAGACAAGAATAATAACAGTTGTCACTTAACAGATGTGCCAGGCATTGTGCTAAGGGCATGTCATCTCATTTAATCCTCACCACAACCCCAGGAGGCACAGCCTGTTATGATTCCCTTTTACAGAGGAGGAATGTGAAGCCCAACATGATCAAGGGACTTTCCCCAAGGTCACACAGCTAAGAAGTGACAGGGCCACGATTCAAATCCAGGTAACCTGGCTTCAGGGTTTTGAGGGTTTTTTTTTTTTTGGTCTTTTGGTCTTTTTGCCTTTTCTGGGGCTGCTCCCATGGCATATGGAGGTTCCCAGGGTAGGCGTCTAATCAGAGCTGTAGCCACCAGCCTATGCCAGAGCCACAGCAATGCCAGATCTGAGCCACATCTGCAACCTACACCACAGCTCACAGCAATGCCAGATCCATAACCCACTGAGCAAGGCCAGGGATCGAACCAGCAACCTCATAGTTCCTAGTTGGATTCATTAACCACTGTGCCATGATGGGAACTCCCAGGTTTTTTGTTTTTTTTGTTTTGTTTTGTTTTTTTTGTTTTTTGTTTTTTGTCTTTCTGTCTTTCTAGGGCCACATGTGAGGCATGTGCAGGTTCCCAGTCTAGAGGTGTAATCGAAGCTGAAGCCACCAGCCTACACCACAGCCACAGCAATGCTGGATCCTTAACCCATTGAGCAAGGACAGGGATTGAACACTCAAACTCATGATTCCCAGTCAGGTTCATTTCTGCTGTGCCATGATGGGAACTCCCCCTGGCTTCAGGTTTTAACCACTAGTTGTGTGTATCTTTTCCAGAGCTAAACAGCCTCAGGCTACATTTATGGTTCTAACAATACACAACAGGACATAGGAAGGTAAATTTAAGGAAGGCTCAACTACTCAGACAAAGAAAGCAAATTTTGGGGAATTCTAAAGGTGAAAGGATGAGGGATGCACACAGTCAATCACCAGCCTAGTAACAGACAAGGTGACTGAACCTGATGACACAGGGAATTCAGAAATAGAAAACAGCTTCTTGAGAGGGCGATTACATTTCCTTGTGGTCTATTAATTCCATGTAGGATATGTTAATATTACTATGAGATGGGTGGTTTTCTTCTTGAATTTTGTCTAAGTCAGTTTTTCAGTTGGGAGAAAATCAGATTTTATGGGTCAATGTATACACAAAAATATCCCACAGATGAGATTTGAAAAACATTCAGGGTAAGCAGGCACTCAGAAGCTTTGTCAGCTTCTGGGCTGGGTGCCTGCCCCTTCTCTCTCCAGATCCACTTGCCAGCCCATGCTCATCCTACTCAGTGCCCCCAGAGACAGACCCTTGTGGACCACCTCAAAGGCTCCTTGGGCCCCTTGCTTCAGGCTCAGGGAGCTCAGGGGGACATGGGAAAGAAGGGAGTGAGGTCTGAGAGCTGGTGTCAGGGACTCCCTCTGGTGGGGTCACAGATCTTTCTGCACAGCTCTGGCCTCCTGCTTCCCATGGCTGCTCTCCCCCCCCCCCCCCATCAACCCCAATCGTCACTGCCTTGGAAGCTGCACTGTCCCTGTGGTTTCCCTAGAGCCCACCTGTACTTTGCAAAGTCCCTTTCACTGGACTTGCCTCAAATTACCTTAATTTGAATGTGTCCTCTCTTCTTGCCAGGAGCTGACTGATACCAGTGTGTCCCAAAGCTTTGTGTATTCAGACATAAATATCGTTGCAACTTTCTTTTCATTTTCTTTTCCTTTTTTTTTTCCAGGGCTACAGGTGCAGCAAATGAAAGTTTCTGGGCTAGGGGTTGAAGCAGAGCTGCAGCTGCAGGCCTATGGCACAGCCACAGCAATGCAGCTTGTGGCAATGCTGTATCCTTCACCTATTGATCGAGGCCAGGGATTGAACCCACATTCTCATGGACACTAGTTGGGTTCTTAACCTGCTGAGCCACAATGGGGATCCTCACTGCAACTCTCCTTTTAAAACTAACTGTGAAGAAGACTGTCAAGAGTAGCTTCTTGACATTATTTCTGACTTTTTCCCATGACTGGAAGTTCCTTTTAAACTCCCTAATGCAGAGTTCTCTCCTCTAGGAAGCTGCAGCCATGATGGAAGTTTGTGAGGCGCGACCAAGCTCAGGCGAAGGAGATGAGAGACAGTGGCGGCTGTGGCCCAGAGCTCCTCTCAAGGCCTGTGAGCAGCTGCGGGGGCAGCACCCTTGGGGAGCCGGATGGCCATTGGCGGCGGCAGCGGCAGCGGCAGTGGAGGTGTTTCTCGCCTCCTCTTCGTCTTTTCTAACCGTGCAGCCTCTTCCTCGGCTTCTCCTGAAAGGGAAGGTGGAAGCCATGGGCTCCGGTGGGAGCCGGCTGAGGAGCTGCGGTGGCACCTCCCCGCTCCTGGAGTGGAGTGTGGGAGAAGCGGCGGCGGCGGCGGCAGCTGCTCCGGGGAGGGGGTCGGAGTCGCCGTCCTTATTTCCAGGGCTGGGAACACTGGAGAGTTGGTCTCTCTCCTCTTCCTGCCTCCAACATGGCGGTGGCGGCTGCACATCCAGGGATCCCGGCCGGTTTAAAGCCTCCGTTCCGCAGCTGCCACCGCACCAGCCCTGGCCCAGGCTCCAGAGACCCAAGGAGGAGGCAGCCTTTCTGAGGATTATTTGTCTTCTCCCTATTCTGCTGCCACCACTGCCAGACCTCTGGCTGCTGAGGAGAAGCAGGCCCAGTCGCTGCAACCATCCAGCAGCCGCTGCAGCAGCCATTGCCCAGCTGCAGTCCAGAGCCAAGCAGCAGCAGAGCGAGGGGCATCAGCTACCACCAAGTCCAGAGCCATTTCCATCCTGCAGAAGAAGGCCCACCACCAGCAGCTTCTGCCATCTCTCTCCACCTTTTTCTTCAGCCACAGACTCCCAGACATGATAGCCATCATCCAAGAGATCGTTAGCAGAAACAAAAGGAGATATCAAGAGAATGGATTTGACTTAGACTTGACCTATATTTATCCAAATATTATTGCTCTGGGGTTTCCTGCAGAAAGACTTTAAGGCATATACAGGAACAATATTGATGATGTAGTAAGGATTTTGGAGTCAAAGCATAAAAACCATTACAAGATATACAATGTATGTGCTGAAAGACATTATGATACCGCCACATTTAACTGCAGAGTTGCACAGTATCCTTTTGAAGATCATAATCCACCACTGCTAGAATTTATCAAACCTTTTTGTGAAGATCTTGACCAATGGCTAAGTGAAGATGACAATCATGTTGCAGCAATTCACTGTAAACCTGGAAAAGGATGAACTGGTGTAATGATTTGTGCATATTTGTTTCATCCGGGCAAATTTTTAAAGGCACAAGATTTCTATGGGGAAGTAAGGACCAGAGACAAAAAGGGAGTAACTATTCCCAGTCAGAGTCACTATGTGTATTATTACAGCTACCTGTTAAAGAATCATCTGGATTATAGACCAGTGCACTGTTGTTTCGCAAGATGTTGTTTGAAGTTATTCCAGTGTTCAGTGGTGGAACATGCAATCCTCAGTTTGTGGCCTGCCAACCTCCAATTCAGGACCCACATGATGGGAAGACAAGTTCATGTCCTTTGAGTTCCCTCAGCCATTGCCTGTGTGTGGTGACATCAAAGTGGAGTTCTTCCACAAACAGAACAAGATGCTAAAAAAAGAAAAAATCTTTCACTTTTGGGTAAATACATTCTTAATACCAGGACCAGAGGAAACCTCAGAAAAAGTAGAAAATGGAAGCCCATGTGATCAAGAAATTGATAGTATTTGCAGTATAGAACGTACAGATAATGACAAGGAATATCTAGTGCTCATTTTAACAAAAAATGATCTTGACAAAGCAAATAAAGACAAGGCCAACTGACACTTTTCTCCAAATTTTAAGGTGAAGCTGTACTTCACAAAAGCAGTAAAGGAGTCATAAAGTCCAGAGGCTAGCAGTTCAACTTCTGTAACACCGGATGTTATGACAATGAACCTGATCATTATAGATATTCTGACACCACTGACTCTGATCCAGAGAATGAACCTTTTGATGAAGTTCAGCACACACAAATTACAAAAGTCTGATTTTTTTAATCAAGAGGGATAAAACACCATAAAAAACAAACTTGAATAATCTGAAAATGGATGTTTTTTTTTTTAATGGCAGTAGGACATTGTGTCAGATTACCAGTTGTAGGAACAATTCTCTTTTCCTGACCAATCTTGTTTCACCCTATACATCCACAGAGTTTTGACACTTGTTGTCCTGTTGAAAAAAGGTTGTGTAGCTGTGTCATGTATATACCTTTTTGTGTCAAACCGACATTTAAAATTAATTTAGGATAAATAAAGATGGCACTTTTCCCATTTTATTCCAGTTTTATAAAAAGTGGAGTCAGACTGCTGTGTATACGTAGGAATATTTCATTTTGTGTCCTGTCACCAACTGAAGGGGCTAAAGAGCTCATGAAATACGGGTTGACATCCTACCCCTTTGCTCTTGTGGCAACAGATAAGTTTGCAGTTGGCTAAGAGGAGTTTCTAAAGGGTTTTGCTACAGTCTAATGCATGTATTCGGGTTAGGGGAATGGAAGGAATGCTCAGAAAGGAATATGCTTTATGCTGGACTCTGGACCATATACCATCTCCAGCTATTTACACACACCTTTCTTTAGCATGATACAGTTATTAATCTGGATATTTGAGGAATTGGCCACAGTCATTGCTTGCTATTTGTGCATTTTATTTTTCTAAAGCATATTGGTGCTAGAAAAGGCAGCTAGAGGGAGGGAATCTGTATTGGGGTCCAGGAATGAACCTTCCACAACATCTTAAGAGTCCACAAATGAAGGGATATAAAAATAATGTGGTCATAGATAAGAAACAGCAACAATGACTTAACTATATAAATGTGGAGGCTATCAACAAAGAATGGGCTTGAAACATTATAAAAATTGACAGTGATTTGTTAAATATGTTTTCTCAATTGTAACGACTGATCCAACTCCTGTGTAATCAAGGCCAGGGCTAAAAGTCAAATGCTATTAATACCTACATCAGTCAACAACTTACTCTTATTGTATTAGTTTTCAATCATATACCTGCTGTGGATGCTTCCTGTGCTGCCTACAAGCTTCTTTTTTCTCATTAAATATAAAATATTTTGTAAAAAAATAAAATAAAAAAATAAACTCCCTAATGCAGAGCCCAGAGTTCCATGATTGACAATATACAGAGTCAAAATTTCGGATCCTCTACTTCCTCTCTGGAAATATTTTCGGAATGTGGTTTAGCCACAGGTATTCATGCCTCTTTCCCCAAGCTACCAAAAAGAAGGGCACTTCATGCTGAATAATTCAAAAGATATCACCATACTGTTACCCCAAAAAGATTAACTAAAATAACTTTGTAACCTTTATTTCTATTGTGAACATTCTATTTTTTGCTTTTCAACAAAACTGAATCTCACTGGATCCCAAAGAGCTTTGTAGTATGGTACCTCTGCTCATGCTACACTTGACCAGCTAAGTTATAAGTTAGACAGTTTCTAGCTGTTTGTTTATTTGTTTGTTGATTTTTAGGGCTGCACCCATGGCATATTGAGGTCCCCAGGCTAGAGGTCTAATTGGAGCTACAGCTGCTGTCCTATGCCACAGCCACAGCAACACAGGATCCAAGCCTACACTTTGGCTCAGGGCAATGCTGGATCCCTGACCCTCTGAGCAAAGCCAGGGATCAAATCAGAGTCCTCATGGATACTAACTGGTTTTGTTACCACTGAGCCACAAAGGGAACTCCTCCCTCCCTCCATTTTTTTAAGGGCCGCACCTGTGGCATATGAACATTCCCAGGCTAGGGGTCAAATCAGAGCTGCAGCTTCCAGCCTACACCACAGCTCACAGCAACGCTGGAACCTTAATCCACTGAGGGAGGCCAGGGATTCAACCTGAGTCTTCATGGGTACTCATGGGGTTTGTTACCATGGAGCCATGAAGAGAACACTCTCCCTCCTTTTTAAGGATGAATAATATTCTATCATATGTGTATTCCACATTGATTTATCCATTCATCCATGGATGGACACCTGAGTTGCTTCCACTTTTGGCTGCTGTGAACAATGCTGCTGTGACCATTAGTGTTCAAATATATGTTCAAGTCCTTGCTTTTAATTCTATTAGGTATATACCCAAAAACAGAATTGCTGGATCATATGGTAATTCTACAGTTTTTGAGGGACTGCCATACTATTTTCCATGGTAGCTGCACCATTTGACATGCCCACCAGCAATGCACAAGAGTTCCAATTTCCTCTTACCAACACTTGTTATTATCTATATTAAAAAAAAAATAGCCATCCTAATAGGTGTGATGTGGTATTTCATGGTTTCTATTTGTAGTGATTAGTCCTGCTGAGCAACATTTATGTGCTTATTGGTTACATAAAGAAGAAATGTCTATTCAAGTCCTTTGCCCATTTCTTAATTGAGTTGTTTGGGGGTTTTTTGTTGCTGAGTTGTAGGAGTTCTTTATGTATTCTAAATATTAACCCTTAGAGATACATGACTTGCAAATATTTCCTCCCAATCTGTGGGTTGCCTTTTGATTATGTCCATTGATTCACAAAAGTTTTCAATTTTGATGAAGTCCAACTTATATATTTTTTCTTTTGTTGCTTATACTTTTGATATCATATCCAACAAATCATGGCTGAATCCAGTATCATGAAGCTTTTCTCCTCTGTTTTCTCCTAAGCATTCTATAATTTTAGCTCCTACGTTTAGGTCTTTGATCCATTTTGAGTTAGTTTTTGCATATGGTGTTATTTTGCCTGTTGATATCCATTTCCTCATACCATTGGTTGAAAAGACTGTCCCTCCCCCTACTAAATGATTTCATCTAAAGTAATTTGACCATAAACATAAGGATTTATTTCTAAGCTCTCTATTCTTTCCATCAGTCTATATGTCTGTCTTCATGCTACTACCACATAGTTTTGATTACTATAGCTTTGTACTAAGTTTGAAATCAGATAGTGTGACTTTATTCTCCTCATACAAAATTGTTTTGGCTATTTGGGGTTCTGTGAGATTTCATGTGAATTTTAAGGTGGATTCTTCTGTTTCTGCAAAAAATAAAGTCACTGCAGTTTTGATAAAGATTGCATTGAATCTTAGAGTTCCCATAATGGCACAGCAGAAAAGAATCTGACCAGGAATCATGAGATTGCAATGAATCTGTGGATCATTCTTGGTAGTACTGGCATCACAATAATAATAAATCTTTTAATTCATGAGCACGGAATGTCTTTCCATTTATTTGTGTTTTTTGTATCTAAGAAAAATGTGACCATTCTTGAGGGTTGCTTAACAATAACTGTAAAAAAGAAAAGTTCACAGGCCTGAAACCAAGATCATGTCACTGCTCCCTGAAAGTCATGCCCTGTCCCCTGGTAGAAGCAGCCCCTGCAGGGGACACTGTCCCATTATCCCATTTACTCTTAGACTACTGTGGGTTCTGACCTCATCTCTTACTGATTCATTTAGCTAAGTGGAACCATAATGCTGATGGAATGTAAAGCTGTTGTTTTCATTCCTAGTATCTGTTCTCCCTTCTTCTATGTCAGCCTCACAATTTTCCTGATAAGAGGGAAAACACCTCTTCCCTCCTACAAGTTCATGAGCTTTGGTGGGGTTGCCCCATCCAGGTTCCAGAAGTGGGCATCTGAGCCAGACTTCATTGACAGGGACATGTCATATCCTTACCACAGTTTCTGGTCCAGAAATAGGTATAAGATCCAAGAGGGCGGCGTTGCCGTGAGCTGTGGTGTAGGTTGCAGACACGGCTCGGATCCTGAGTTGCTGTGGCTCTGGCGTAGGCCGGTGTCTACAGCTCCGCTTCAACCCCTGGCCTGGGAACCTCCATGTGCCGTGGGAGCGGCCCAAGATATAGCAACAACAACAACAACAGCAAAAGACAAAAGACAAAAAGACAAAAAAAATAAAAAAATAAAAAAAGATCCAAGAGGGTTCGATGAAAATGAATCCCAGGACATTGACTGGAATGACACCCAAAAGGCCACTCTGGTTCCATAAGACTGTGTGTGATAGGAATGAGGTAAACCTGGATGTGCCAGAGGCCTGAGGATGATGCCAGCACAGAGCAAGGAAAGCTAAGAGATGAAGAGAGAACATCATCAAGAAATCAAGGGTGTTCCCATTGTGGCTCAGTGGAAACAAATCTGATTAGCATCCATGGGGACACAGGTTCGATCCCTGGCCTCGCTCAGTGGGTTAAGGATCTAATGTTGCCACGAGCTGTGGTGTGGGTCACAGGTTCAGCTCAGACCTGGTGTTGCTATGGCTGTGATGTAGGCCAGGCAGCCACAGCTCTGATTCAATCCCTAGCATGGGAACCTTCATATGCTGCAGGTGCAGCCCTAAAGTAAAAGACCAAAAAAAAAAGAAAGAAATCATGTAAGCACCTGGATCCAACTGTTTCTGAAGTAAATAAGCCATAAACCTCTCAGTTACATGATCCAATCACTTCCTCTTTTTGCATAAGCCTTGTGAGCTTGGATTCAATCACTTACAATCAAAAAGTCCTAATTAAGTCGATCTAACCTAGCCCCTAATATCAATGCTATACAAGTAAAAAACAAGTCACTTTTTCAATGACTCTCTAGACAAATTAAATGTTTACATGATCTTATTATACACAATATCCAAGGTGCCCCACAAATTATATTTAATACAATAAAATCAAAAGCTATAAATTACAAAACCAGGTGCTGGGACCATATATCAAAGACAAACACAGGGGATGGTTAGCATGCAGTTGTCTATGCATGATAGATAGCCTAGAGTTTTACTAAATCTACACAACAAGTTTGGCTCTGGGCTTCCTGTCAGCCAAGGCAAAAAGGGACATGGGGATAATAAAACAATTCATCCAATTATCCAAAGAGCTGTTGATACATTTAAGAGCACTCAAATCTATTTAGATGTAATTTTTGAATCTCCTGTTGTAGTCTTTTCCAAGGAAGCTTTGTTACTTGCTTTATAAGGTTTCATCTCATGGCCCATGACTATCATACAACAACACAAGAGAGGCTTCTTAAGGCCAAGGACAGCTAATTTATCTTGGTGTCCCTTCTAGTGCCTGATAAAGAGCAGGTGCTCATTAAGCCCATACCTCCTTAATACAATTAGAGTATGCTTTGCTGCCAAGCTCCAATAAGACTCATATACCTGTGAGGATCACAAACCCAGTTAGACAGAAAAAGGGCTCCCACAAAGGAGCTGAGTCATACTCCTTACATACATCTTATGGCTGTGACATATTTTTAGATTTTTGCCTAATATGAATCAAATCATAATGAGATACTTCCTTATATACTTTGGATGAATCTGGAAAAGGAAAGCTACTCATTCAAATTAAATTGTATGCTTTCCATTATTCACTTATGCTAAATGACAATTTTAAAATCTTTGCATTTAATTGAAAAGTCTTTTAGTTCAGTAAAGGCAGAGACATCTGTTAGTACAGTTAATTAAAGAACTTTGGGGGCTGGATGAATATCATTAAGAAGTATCTGTATAGAGGGAACATTCCTGAATATAATCAAAGCCATTTATGATAAACCCACAGCAAATATAATACTCAAGGGGGAAAAACTGAAAGCCTTCTCCCTCAAATCTGGAACAAGACAGGGATGCCCACTCTCACCACTGCTCTTCAACATTGTTTTGGAAGTCTTAGCCACAGCAATGAGACAAACAAAAGAAATAAAAGTCATCCATATAGGAAGAGAAGAGATAAAACTGTCGCTGTATGCAGATGACATGATTCTATACCTAGAAAACCCTAAGGACTCAACCCCAAAACTCCTTGAACTGATTAATAAATTCAGCAAAGTGGCAGGATATAATATTAACATTCAGAAGTCAGTTGCATTTCGGTATACCAGCAATGAAATAATAGAAAAGGAATACAAAAGTACGATACCTTTTAAAATTGCACCAAACAAAATCAAATACCTCGGAATACACCTGACCAAGGAGGTAAAGGACCTATATGCCAAGAACTATAAAACTTTCATCAAAGAAATCAAAGAAGATATAAAGAAATGGAAAGATGTTCCAATTTCCTGGATTGGAAAAATCAATATTGTAAAAATGGCCATACTACCCATAGCAATCTACAGATTCATTGCAATCCCGATCAAATTACCCATGACATTTTTCAGAGAACTAGAACAAACAATCCAAAATTTTATATGGAACCACAAAAGACCCAGAATCGCCAAAGCAATCCTGAGAAACAAAATCCAAGCAGGAGGCATAACCCTCCCAGACTTCAAGAAATACTACAAAGCCACAGTCATCAAAACAGTGTGGTACTGGTATCAAAACATACAGACAGACCAATGGAACACAATAGAGAACCCGGAAATAAACCCTGACACCTGTGGTCAATTAATCTTTGACAAGGGAGGCAAGAACATAACATGGGAAGAAGAAAGTCTATTCAGCAAGCATTGCTGGGAAACCTGGACAGCTGCATGCAAAGCAATGAGATTAGAACACACCCTCACACCATGCACAAAAATAAACTCCAAACGGCTGAAAGACTTAAATATATGACAGGACACCATCAAACTCCTAGAAGAAAACATAGGCAAAACACTCTCTGACATCAACATCAAGTCAGTCTCCCAAAGCAATAGAAATAAGAGTAAAAATAAACCCATGGGAACTAATCAAACTGAAAAGCTTTTGCACAGCAAAGGAAACCCAAAAGAAAACAAAAAGACAACTTGCAGAATGGGAGAAAATAGTTTCAAATGATGCAACCAACAAGGGCTTAATCTCTAGAAAATATAAGCAACTTATACAACCCAACAGCAAAAAAGCCAATCACCCAATGGAAAAATGGGCAAAAGACCTGAATAGACATTTCTCCAAAGAAGATATATAGATGGCCAGCAAACACATGAAAACATGCTCAACTTCGTTGATTATAAGAGAAATGCAAATCAAAACTAATACCAGTCAGAATGGCCATCATTAATAAATCCACAAAGAATAAGTGCTGGAGGGGCTGTGGAGAAAAGGGAACCCTCCTGCACTGTTGGTGGGAATGTAAACTGGTACAGCCACTATGGAGAACAGTTTGGACATACCTTGGAAATATATACATAGAACTTCCATATGACCCCACAATCCCACCCTTGGGCATATATCCAGAGAAAACTCTCCTTAAAAGAGACACATGCACCCACGTGTTCATTGCAGCACTCTTCACAATAGCCAGGACATGGAAACAACCCAAATGTCCATCAACAGAGGATTGGATTCAGAAGAGTGGTATATATACACAATGGAATACTACTCAGCCATAAAAAAAGGATGACATAATGCCATTGGCAGAAACATGGATGGAACTAGAGAATCTCATCCTGAGTGAAGTGAGCCAGAAAGACAAAGACAAATACCATATGATATCACTCATAACTGGAATCTAATATCCAGCACAATTGAATATCTCCTCAGAAAAGAAAATCATAGACTTGGAGAAAAGACTTGTGGCTGCCTGATGGGAAAGGGAGGGAGTGGGAGGGATCTGGAGCTTGGGCTTATCAGACACAACTTAGCATAGATTTACAAGGAGATCCTGCTGAGTAGCATTGAGAACTTTGTCTAGATACTCATGTTGCCACAGAAGAAAGGGTGGGGGAAAAATGTAATTGTAATGTATACATGTAAGGATAACTTGATCCCCTTGCTGTACAGTGGGAAAATAAAAAAAAACAATTAACCATTAAATTTTCAAATTAACAAAATAGATTTTAAAAAAGGAGTTTTGAATTAGGTGGCCAGGACATGGTACCATTTCCAGCTCTGCTCTTAACAACCCATGTGACTGAGCAAAGTACTCAACAAATACAGAGCTTCAGCCTTCCCTTTGTAGAAGGCTTCCCTTCACATGGGGCATAGTGCATTGTACATTCCAAATATTTAGTAAATGTGTGCTTGACTCAACAGAAAAAAATATTTAAAGTGGGATATACCAATATTCCTATTAGATGTCATTTTTTGATGTGATATTATGAATGAAATACTAAAATTCCATGACAAAAACACCCAGTGAAATAAGCTTACATGGTCAACTTGAAAAACTAAAAAGGACTACTAAAAAGCTAGTGTGCCTAAGGACAGATTATGGAGAATTAGATTCAGATATCACCAAGCTTCCTTCACACAAAGGAGGAATGGATGATCTAAAGAAGTGTTCAAAGCTTTCAATGCAAAAGCTTTTCATAAACCAAACTGACACTCAGTCATTTTGCCCTGTCTCTGAAGCTCCTCTCAGAGACTGAGTTAGGGATATAAAAATCCCCAATTAAAACTGACTTCTCATGAGTGATGGAGTGGAGCTCCATCCAAAATCGAGCAGAGCAGAATCTCATTAGGAATCAGATCTGAGCAATAGAATCACTGGTGTAACAAGAGGGGAAAATGAAGATTGATTCATGAATATCAGAAAGTTGAGCTCTCCGAAAACAAGATGCAATGTTCTGTATGAGCTTCTCAGACAGAGCTCCCTCTCCTGAGTCTCTAAACTCCATGTCTCTGTGTGTGTTTCAGTCTGTCTGTCTGTCTGTGTGTGTGTGTGCATGTGTGCGTGTGCACCTGCTCAAGGAGGTTGCTTCTCTTACCATTTTTTCTCATGTCATCTTCCTTTCATTCTCATCACTGGTTTCTAGGCATCTCAGATTCTAGGGTAGACTCTGACAGCAGACTATCTGGACTCAAATCTCAGCTCTACTCCTGACTTACTACATGACTTTGGGCAAGTACTTAAACTTCCTGTGCCTCAGCCATCTCACCTATAAAATGAGAATGAAATAATAGTAGCCACATCATAGAGTTGTTGTGATTATTAAATGAGTTAGTGCAGGTAAGATATTCAGACTAGTACCTATCACCTAACAATAAATAAATGCCAGTATGTATTAACATTATCAGTTATATACACTACCCTCAACACATACAACTGCCATGAAAAAAGATAATTTTCTTTCCTTATAACTGCTGATTATTTTCTTCACAGTACTTATTAGAATCTCATATTATTTAATTTATTTGTTTATCTTCAGTCTTCTTGCACAAAAATATTATCTCCATGACAACAGGGACCTCATCCCTCTTTTTCACTACTTGTCTGGTTGCCAAGAACAGTCCCTGGAATACAAAAGCCTCCATAAACATTACTAGAGTAATTGAATTGCAGTTACAACTGTCCTGCATTAGATAAACTATTTAAATTTCTGAGAACAAAGAACAAGTTTGAACAGTGAGAGGTACTGTGTTATACAAATCTGTTTGCTTCCTGATTTGTGATAGCACCAGTAGCAAGAGACTGGAGAGCAGATGGTTTATCTGCAAACATATTTGAAGCTATTTTACTCCTGAGTTTGAATGAAGAATAATGTCTATATTTGAAAAGAAGGGCAAAGACCTCACTTTTTTCCTCCCTAGAAACCTCTGGAAGCAAATAAGCCTCTCCAATAACCTCTCTTTGCTTTGGTTCTGCATTCCTGCTCCTTCTCTTCCTTGTTACCATTTCCTATTCTGATATTTAGAACATTATTCTGAGAGCAGACAGTGACGGTTCAGCACCACGGACAGCAACCTGCGGGCGTGAAGGCATTTTGAAAGCTCCATTTCATGGTTCAGAACATGAGACAGGCAGGTGTTTGGAGTTAAGACCCCCATATAAATTCCTTTATTTCTCAATGGACTGCATTGAATTTTAAAGGAGAACAATTCATGTCTGCTTTTTATTTGTTTGCTTTGTGAATGGGGAATGAATTTGACTTCTTTATCATGAAACTGTTTTCAGTGCCTTTGCATTCCGGTCACTGTGTTTGGGAGGGTGGGTTTATACATACTTTGTCTCATTTAATTCTCATATCAACACCATGAGAGAACCAGATTTAGAGGTAGAAAACTCAAGATTTAAATTCTGACACCAGGGAGTTCCTATTGTGGTTCATTGGTAATGAACCCAGCTAGTATCTGTGAGGATTTGGGTTTGATCCCTGGCCTCACTCAGTGGATTAAGGATCAGGCATTGCTGTGGCTGTGGTGTATGCTGGCAGCTGCAACTATGATTTGACCCCTATCCTGGAAACCTCCACATGGCCCAGGTGTGGCCCTAAAAAAGCAAAAAAAAAAAAAAAAAATTCTGACTCCACATTGGAAAACCACTTAACCCCTGTAACCCTCTTTTCTAATCTATAAAATGGAGATGATATCTCCTATTACCCTGGAAAATCCAGTCTAAAACTCCTCTTTATAGGAAGCCTCAGTATTCCTATCTGTGAAACTGGGGTAATAACTGTGTATGGTTGGTACAGTGGGAGGTAGGAGTAAGACAGCAAAGGTAAAAATAAGTGTGCTGAATGTGGAAGCTAGCGAGAGTAACCTGATACCAGCAAAGGGAGAGGACTATGACACAGGGTTGAATATGTGGTGAAGGGTAAGAGCAAAACTTCAGAGGACTTGAAAGCCAAACCAAAAAAAAAAAAAAAAGTCAGATATATCAAAACCAAAATGGAGATATGTGCAGGTTCACTCTGGTTTCAGGGAACAGTAAGCCTCTGCAAGAGCAATCTCTTCACTCTTTCAATCGACAACTACTTATTGAGTATCTGGAGTATCTGCTATGTGCCAGCACTGTGCTAAATAAGCCATAAGGTAAGGACACAGACCCTGTCTTCAATAAAGCTTACATTCTGGAGAGGGACTATAGATTCCCCACCACAATACACAAATATGTAAGATGCAATTGTCCCTCATTAGTTATACCTATGAGAATTTGAATACAGGTCTGAATAGTGAGGAATGCCATCCAGTACATTAGTTGTTTCTGAGTTTTGTCAAAAGAGTAATAAAAGTTCAGATGTTATGATCTATTTAATAAGAAATTGAATCTCCTCAGCTCCTGAATTTGGATAGAGAAGGCTGGTACATGCTGGATAGAGAAAATAACCAAGAAGCTAACATGGGGGGAAAGAGGGGAGGATTTTTTCCATTCAGCAGAATGTCAAGTGGGAGTCTGTCTTTTAATTGCTCAGTGCAATGATTCAGGAGAAAAATAGTCTCTAAGTGTTCAGATTTATGCTCAAAAAGCTACCTGATTAGGGTCATCCACCTCCCTTCCCTCACAGGGCTTACATCAGGGTGAAGAATCAGCCCTCATACCTCTCTAGCTCATGGGTTAAGGTAAGAAAAAGACAAGGAGCTAGGAGTTGTGGTCTTGCAGGGAGTGCACTGTGTGGTCAGGGTCTATCCCCTCGCATCACCCCTATGCAGGAAGAGAATGGGAACTTTCTCACTGTGGCAGATCATCTCTAAAGACAGCTGCTGACTGTTCCTCCCCTCCCTGTATGCACATACTCCATCAACATGTGGAGTCTCTTCTCCCCCTGAATCTGGGCTGGCTTTATAATTGCTTTCACTAATAGCATGTGATGAAAGAAATGTGCCAGGACCTCAGAGTCCAGGCTTTAACAGTCCTGGAAGCATCTGCTTTCTCTCTGGGAGGAAACCAGCTGCCATGTAAGAAGTTCAGCTGCCCTGAGACCTCCATGCTATGAGGAATCATAAATTGGAAATATGGTGAGACCATGCAGTGGAGAATTGTGGAAGCTCTACATATGACTCCAGTTGAGCTATCCAAGCTGGTTCTCAGATATTTAAGCCAACCCAGACTTGATGAAGTATATATCAGTCATCCCCACCATAAGCTGGGGAATAGGCTACACGAGAAGGATGTAAAGGTCCAGCCAGCTGGATTCCGAGTAAGGCAACTCACACATCATATTCTAATTAGAACACAAGCCGTCAATGACACATCTCCTCTCAATGTAGCCATTGGGTTCAGACTGACAGAAGAAACTGAAAAGAGGAAGGACAGAGGGAATCTGAGGTGGGCCCTGGTGGGGAGGGGTGGAGACAGAGGGTGTGACAAGCTTCCCAGAAAGTCCCTAGACATCATTCCCAGTCCTATTAACAAGAGTAATTTATGTTGTTAAAATGAACCCTCACTGATGATTTTCCAGATGTTATGGATCTATTTAATAAGTAATTGAAGTCCAGAACTGGGCTAAATATCTGCCATACATAACCTCATTTAATTCTTACAAAGGATGCCATAATCTGACCATTATTAGAATCTCTATTTTATAGGTGAGAAGATCAAGGCTCAGAGAACTCAGATGACTTGTCCAAGATCACACAGCAAATGGCAGAACTAGGATTTGAATCCAGGTCAATCTGGCATCATAGCGCAAATAAACATCAAGATCTGGCAAGTGTGGTGCAACAGCTATTATTTTAATTGCTTATTTAATTTTATTGAACTTTTATTTTCAGTGCACATTCTTATTCAACACAAACTTCACTGGCACTTTTTAAGAGAGTTTAAGTAAATATAAAATTTGTCTGTAGTGACAGAATATTGTTTTGTTACATTGTGCTTTTACATTTTAATTATCAAAATTTATTTTTGTATATATAGTGAGAAAAAAGGGAAAGTATTAATAAATAGATTTCAATCTTCCACCCTTAGAAGTACTAGGGAAGAACAAAAAGAAGAAAGATGATATCTGAGAAGTGCTTCAGAGTTTTTGCTTTACTGCAGCTTTCAGACTGCAGTAAAGATTCTAATTCCTTTGTGATTATTTTGGACAGAGTAATGTTTCTCTGAAAGTGACATCATACCTACCTAAATGTGGCTGCAAGATAACTGGGCTTTATATGAGCTGCAAAAATGATTTTTTTAGTTTTCTCAAAAAGCATATCACTTGCGTATTAATAAAGTTACACACTGAAGTGAGGCAATTTAAGGTACCCTTTCTTTTTTATTTTTTTAAGGGTCACACCTGAGGCACTTGGAAGTTCCCATGCTAGGGGTAGAATTGGAAATACAGCTGTCGGCCTCTACCACAGCCACAGCATCACCAGATCTGAGACAAGTCAGTGGCCTACACCACAGCTCAGAGCAACACCAGATCCTTAATGCACTGAGCCGGGCCAGGGATCACACCCATATCCTCATGGATACTAGTTGGGCTCTTTATCAGTGAGCCACAGTGGGAACTCCTTAAGTTAACTCTTTGAATGTTGAGGCCACATAGTAAAGTTTACTTTGGGGTTTACCATTATGCACTTTGGGCTGGGCAAAATTCTAAGTACTAGAGATACAACAATGAATTTTCTTAAGTCCCTCCTCATGTGGCATTTAGGTACTAGTGGGAGAAAGCAGTTGAACAGAACACAAAAGCAGTAAGTACTATGAAGTACAGAAAGTAGGCTAAGGAGCTGAAGAGAGCCAGGCTACCTTAGTTTGGGCAGTCAGGCAAAGCTTCTTGGAAGAGGTATCACTGGAGCTAAGATCTGAGTGATAAGAAAGAGTTGCATGGGAAGATGTGGGGAAAGATCTAGGGCAAAGAGAACACCAACTGCAAGGGTCTGTAGGAGGAACAAGGATGGCATGTTTAAGGAGTGGGAAGAGAGCCACTGTGGCTGGAATGTGATAAGCAAAGGGAAAATTCTACAAGGTAGGACTAGAAAAAAAGGCAGGCATTGGATTGTAGGGCTTTATGGTCACCATAAGGAGTTTGGGTTTTACTTTATTGAGGTGGGAAGCAGAAGTTCCCCTGTGGCACAGCAGGATGAAAATCTGGCATTGTTACTGAAGCATCCTGGGTTGCTGCTGTGGTGTGGTTTTGACCCCTGGCCCAGGAACTTCCACATGCCATGGGTGCAGCCAAAAACAGAGAGAGAAAATGACAGAGGGAGGAACAGATGGAGGGAGGGTGAGGAAGCTATCAAAGGCTTTAAATGAGAGCGTGAGATAATCTTCCTACCATATTTAAAAGATCAGTCTGGCTGTATTGTGAAGAATGGATTACACTGTGGGAGAGGATGAAGGCAAGAGTGGAAGTAAGAGAACTTGTTCAGCAGTTATTACAGTGGCCTGGCAAAGCTGATGGTAACTGAATATAAGAATCACTCCTGGAGTTCCTGTTGTGGTGCAGTGGTTAACAAATCCAACTAGGAACCATGGGGTTGCGGGTTCATTCCCTGGCCTTGCTCGGTGGGTTAAGGATCTGGCATTGCCATGAGCTGTGGAGTAGGTTGCAGACACAGCTCAGATCCTGTGTTGCTGTGGCTCTGACATAGGCCAGTGGCTACAGCTCTGATTTGACCCCTAGCCTGGGAACCTCCATATGGCACAGGAGCAGCTCAAGAAAAGGCAGAAAGACAAAAAAAAAAAAAAAAAAGAATCACTCCTGACAACTTCTACTCATTTACTGGTATGTAAGAAAATGCCTCTTACCTATTTTTCAGCCTATCTAAAGTTATTGTTTTTGAGGTTACAATATCCTCTATTTCCAGTTTCAAACTTCCCAACAGACACATGTATATGTGTACATACATCTAACACACATGGTTATAAACATACATTTGGAGCATGTGAACTGACAGATATCAGTTTGAAATATCTCCAGAGCCTGAGATTCACACACCTTGTCTCTGGTCTGATTTCAAGTGCCTGTTTGTTTGGGGCCTCAAGGCAATGGACTCACAAAGCATCACACTAACAGTCAATAGCTAGTTCCCAAGACTGAGATAGGGAAACAGTCACCCCATACTCCCAGCTCTTACAAGTGGTAACATCAGATGACTTTATGACAGTAGTGCCCCCTTGAGTGACCATGAGGCAATACAACATGGAGATGGAAGCTGACCATCAAGCTGAACTCACCAAGGCAATGGAGATGCTGAAACAGCATCCACACTGAAGATGCCATCTGTACAGAAATGGGAAGAACATGTCTGGGAGTAGAATTCAAAAGTTGTGCTTTGGGCTTGTGCACTGCCTCAACAGCTGCCATTGATGCCCCCTCCAGTGCTGTCCAAACCAGAGATTCTGGGATCCTGAGCCCCTACTTCACAGATATGATTAAAGGAGTCCAATGACTTCAGGGGCTGTTTGTCTACAAGTGAAAGGAGAACTGAGAGTTTTAAAGTGACAATTTCATAGTCCCTGTCATGCTCAGTGGTTAACAAACCTGACTAGGATCCATGAGGATGTGGGTTCCATCCTCGGCCTCAATCAGTGGATTAAGGATCTGGTGTTGCCAGGAGCTGTAGTATAGGCCACAGATGCATCTCAGATCCTGTGGTGCTCTGTCTGTGGCATAGGCTGTCAGATACAGCTCTGATTCTACCCCCAGCCTGGGAACCTCTATATGCCATGGGTACAGCCCCCAAAAGACAAAAGACAAAAAAAAGTGACAATTGCATTCCAACTTGTGATACCTGAAAGTGCCTAGGACTGCTGTTAATATACTTGAAAACAATTCCTAAGGACGGGATGTGTGTGAATCTTTATATAAGGCATAGTGCTACTTTCTTCACACTTAATAAATAATGCATTTATTTCCTATCAAGATCACTTTGCTTCAATATTTGACTATGATTAAAAACCATGTGACTGTAAATGCAAATAAATTATTCACAAATTACAAATTATTTCTTCTCATGGGAAAGCTTCATAGGATGCCTCTGCACACTTGTTCTCAAGCCTGAAATTCAGCCCTGTACCCAGGGGAGAAGCATCAAGCCAAAGTGGCTCTTTTCTGGATTTGGGACACAGTCAAAATGAAATCTGGCTTTTGGAAAAGTTTCCATTTTCCCTGACCACTCATCCTCTCATTCTCAAAGATACAATTTCCACCCTGTGATGCCACCTGGGAAATCTGAAATGCTTAAACCTCTTGGAAGGTCCAGAAAGCCCTCCTGATGCCAACTTCCTTTGAAGAGTATGCCTGCAAAATCCCTCATTTGTACATGGTTGCTGGCAGTAGCTAGCTATTTGGATACATGTTAATTTATCTCTAGCAGGTAGAGAAGGAAAGGGGGACATGTTGGTACTCACAGGGTCTTTTTGCTTAAAGTCTTCCAGGGATTCTTAAAAAAATTGTCCTAATACCACGCAAATCCCCAGTCTGTGTTGGTGGAATAATGGGCTTATCTTTCATGAGTGGATTAGGCTTTTCCATTATGAAAATAAAATTTGTTGGCTTTAAGCTGTCAAATCTATTAGTTTTGGGTTTCTTGGCAAAGTGACTTACTTGCATTGGGTTCAGAGTAAAGCATTTTCATGCAATTGTTTTTTGTTTTATTTACCTATTTATTGTTGGCCACATCCACAGCATGTGAAAGTTCTGAGGTCAGGGATCAAACTATGGCCACAGCAGCGACCTGAGCCACAGCAGTGGCAATGCCAGATCCTTAACCTGCTGAGCCACCAAGGAACTCCATGATTGTTTTTTATTTTAGTATTGGGGTCATTTGCTACAGGGAATGAAATGAACTCTGATGAATTTAATCCAAGGACTTAAAGGAAGGCTTTTAAGAACTCATAGACTCATCAGGAAGGGTATCAAATTAAGTGCAGAAACCAGGCAGATCTGGAGGCTCCAGCACAGCCTCGTTGGCAGAAGTTCTCATCCAGGCTGCATAATAGAATCATCAGGGGAGATTTTAATAGCTTTTAAAGAATATTGACATCTTCACCTCATCCTCTGGGACTCTGATTTAACTGGCCTGGGATGGGGCTGCTTTTGTTAGAGACTTGCTGTTAGAAATGACTGCTCTTTGCATATATGTATGTGTGACTGGGCCACTTTGCTGTGCAGTAGAAAATTAACAGAACAGCGTAAACCAAGTATAATGGAAAAAAATAAAAATCATGTACAAATAAATAAATAAATAAATAAATAAGAAATGACTGCTCTCCAGTCATCATCAGTCCCTTAGCCACACTACTCAAGACTGAAATCCCAGAGAAGGGAGGGTACTACTGACTTCCTTTGATTCACAAACATGCCCCTGGGCTAGGGGAGAACAGGGCACCTGGTTATGAGTCATTGGGGAAAAAGTAATTCCCCAAAACAAGACTGGGTACTTTTCAGAGAGCAAATGGAAGTTGGGCAGCCAAAATATCAAAATGACAATTCTCTATGATTTCACTTTTAGATATAAAGTCATAATTGAATTGCCACACAAGCCAATGGAGTGCAGATTCCATGATTCTGAAATTTTGTGTTTTTTTTCTTTTTTTTTCTTTTTAGGGCTGCACCTGCAGCATTTTGAGGTTCCCAGGCTAAGGGTCTAATTGGAACTACAGCTCTCGGCCTACATCACAGCCACAGCAACACCTCATCCTTAACCCACTGAGCGAGGCTGGGGATTGAACACACAACCTCATGGTTTTTAGTCAGATTTGTTTCAACTGCACCACAATAGTAACTCCTGGAATTTTATGTTTTATCAGGACCACCCTTTTCAAAACAACAGGAACTCAAAGAGATAGATACATGAACAATGCCCCTAGCATCACATTAATGTTCATGGTCAAGTTTACCATCCCAGCTGCAGCTCAAATGAAAAACACACCTTTGCTGCAATGAGCCATGTGCCAAGGAAGGGGCCCAGACTTTCTCTTATCACTTTAAGGACCTGGAGGTGCAAGTCAGACAATGAGGATTCCTGTTTTTTCTATCTTTAAATTAGAAATCATGATGCCTGAATGGACTCCCACTAAAAAAAAAAAACAGAAAACAAAAAAACACTGTGTTTTCCTGACAACAAACATCTCCCTCTCTGCCTTCTGCATCATTACTTCAAATGCTCATAGTAACCAAGATGAAAACTGTTTCTCCAAACAGCACTGAGCACTTGGTATTCATCTCATGACAGTACTGCAGGTGGATCGAATAATGAATAGAGTATATGGGACAGAGAGTTTTTGATAGGAAATATTTTACCTGTGTCTGGGTCAATAAAATCCAATCTTGCTAAAGAAGCAGAACCAACACAGTGACCTACACAGCACAATTATCACCACTCTTGACATCTCTGATGCCTCTGAGATTGTTTCAGCATTTGAAAAGAAGCGAAGCTTTCTCTGAACAGCCTAAATAACAAAAGGTAGAACCATATCCATGACTAGCCCATGTGAAATGCCCTTTGGGGACAGATGAGAGAGAGAGAGAACCTCTTTAAATCCTGCCCCATGTTACCTGTAACTGTCCCTTTGTAAAGACAAAGAGAGTGAGTCATCTCTTCACTCTAAGGAGTAATCTGGGGTCCAAAGACACCCTGAACTCACTGCAGTCACAAGTAAAATTCCACATGTATGTGTTCCCTGGGCAGAGGCATCACAGGTCCCATCAGATTATTTTTTGTATGTATTTTTTTAAATTTTAATTTAATTTTTTTTAGGGCCACACTTGTGGTATATGGAGGGGTCTGAGTGGAGCTGTTGCTGCCGGCCTACTCCAGAGCCACAGCAACATGGGGTCTGAGCCGAGTCTGTGGCCTACACCACAGCTCATGGCAACGCCAGATCCTTGACCCAGTGAGCAAGGCCAGGGAACGAACCTGAAACTTCATGGTTCCTTCTCAGATTTGTTAACCACTGAGCCATGACAGGAACTCCTCCCATTAGTTTTTTGAGAGGGCTAGTGACCCACAAAACAGCATAGCCTGACAATCCTTTGGAAGCTTTACCTTCTTCTTCTCCTTGCCTATTCTGATGCCCTCACCTTCTACAAATAGATCTTATCTCCAAGCCATTTGAACATCTGGCAAAAACCAGCTCTCTCCTCTAGTACTTGATGGTGGTATTCTCTTTTTCTTGTCAGTGGTCTGTCACTGGTCAAAACTGGAGGAACCAGCAGCCTCAGATAATCTCAAGGGCCCACCACTTAGGCAGAAGGAGCGTCTTTACAAAGTGGTTTGTCACTACCCTATTTTCAGAGGGCTATGGCCCTCAGAGATTCTGATTTGTTAGAGAAAACAAGATTCTTATACAGAAAAATAAAATGTGACTGGGGGTCTACTGGGGGAAAGATATATATTTTATGGTGCTTTTTTTTTTTAAGTTTGAGCTACAAAGGCACTTCCAGATTCAAAACCTAGTACCCATAAGCAAACAGCCAAATAGGAACTATAACTACTCAACTGTAGCTGGTTGGAACATTATAGATTGTGTATTTCAGATCCCTCTTCCTACACCCACCCCCTCAAATCAACATTAACCAGATAATTTCTCTATGTATCTCTCTACTCTTCGGTCTTGCATCTTCTTTTATTGTTATATGGACAGTGAAGGAACCAAAAAGGCTCAAAAGCCCCTCAGGACCTGCAGATGCCTGGCTAACAGTTTTCACATGGTACCCTATAGGGTGAGAAGGAATGCACTTGAGAGTACCTCAAGGGCAGGATTCCATGAAGCCTCTCTCCATACTCACAACAGCCATCATTAGTCATCCATTCAAAACAGATGGAGTTAGCAACTATTATGAATCAGGCTACATAAAAAGTTTAAGTATAGGAGTTCCCATCGTGGTGCAGTGGTTAACGAATCCGACTAGGAACTATGAGGTTGCAGGTTCGATCCCTGCTCTTGCTCAGTGGGTTAACGATATGGCATTGCTGTGAGCTGTGGTGTAGGTCACAGACGTGGCTCGGATGCCGCATTGCTGTGGCTCTGGCATAGGCTGGCAGCTACAGCTCCTATTCAACCCCTAGCCTGGGAACCTCTATATGCCGCAGCAGCGGCCCAAGAAATGGCAAAAAGACAAAAAATAAATAAATAAATTAATTAATTAATTAAAAATCCTTCTAAAAAATAGTTTAATTATAAATGGCCTCCATCCTCAATAAACTCAGATTCTAGTTGAGGAGACAGCCATATATCCCATTAGGAACAGTACACTATAACCAGTGAAATGACAGATAGGAACAAAGTGCTAAAACCCAGTGAAGAAGGAACAGGCTGATTCTGTGATCCAAATACCAGATCCTTACTATTCAAAATGTAGTGTGGACAAGCAAGATGGGCATGACCTTGGGCTTGTTAGAAATGAAAAAAAAAAAAATCAGGAGTTCCCATTGTGCTTCAGTGGAAACAATTCTGACTAGCATTCATGAGGATGCCAGTATAATCCCTGGCCATGCTCAATGGGCTAAGGATCTGGCATTGCCATGAGCTGTGGTGTGGGTCACAGACATGGCTCAGATCTGGTGTGGCTATTGCTGTGGCATAGGCGCACAGCCTGGGAACTTCTGTATGCCACCGAGTGCAGCCCTAAAAAGCAAAAAAACAAAAAAACAAAAAAACAAAAACAAAAAAAAAAAACAAAAAACAAATGCAGACCCTCAGGCCCCACCTCAGACCTGTTTAAACAGAATCTGCATTTTAATAAAATCCCAGGTAATTTATGGGCACATAAGAGCTTGAAAAGCACTGTGTTAAATGTCAATGAGAAAACAGGCACCTGAGTCCCTGCTGATGTACCTACCTGTAGCTGCAAGTAGAATGTGCCAGGAATAATCAGGGGAAAAGATGTTTACATATGCTTCAATGTATATGGATGCAGGATTTAGAAAAGCCTGGCTAATTAGACATAAATGAAATAGTTCATCAACTCCTACACCAGACTCAGACCCTCTTGGCCTGGGCATTGGATAATAGAGGGAAACTAATCAATGCTCCCCCCACGGCTTAGCTGCCTAATCACTCAAGACCTGTGCTGTACTATTAATGGTAAAAGTGGGATTGTAACCCAACTCTCCTGACTTGCCCTCAGGAGATTTAATATTTATAGAGGGGTTATAAATACTGATTCCAAAGTTAGGGAGACCTGAGTCTGCATTTAAGCTTGGTCACTGGATAATCATGGACAGGTCATTTGATTTCTCTTCACGTCTCTCAAATCTGCATCTGTAAGAAGGACTAATTTATCTCAAAGGCTGTCATGGGAATTTACTGAGATAACATTTGTAAAATGTCTAGCTCATGAAGTGCCTGGTAGATAGATATTTTCACTATTTTTAGCTGTTGCAGCAGAATCTGGCCAGCTGTTCTCCAAACCCATTTTCCTTCATTCCTGAGTGCACATCTGAGTACTTTTTGCCAGGCTCCATTCCATTTGGAGCAGCCATGAACTTTCAGCCAATGGAAGTTGGAAGAGATAGATAGTACTTCCAGGCCTGGCCCATCAACACTTCCTCTGCTCTTTCCCCAGCATGCTGCTAGATGGAGTCCCTTTGGAAATCATGGAATAAGAACTGGCAGCACCTCTATCAGCCTGGGCCCCTGAATGATGACTGTAGGGAGCAAGTGACCTTTATAAATGACTGGGCTGTATATGAGTGAGTAATAAACTAATATTTTGTTAAGTCAGCAATTTGAGGATGGATCTGTTATAGCATCTAGGGTGTCACCTAATTATGGCTGGGCAGGACAACATTCACATTTTTCACATTTACCTCATGGAGTCATTGTAAGGACTGAACCATGTAAATGTGGAAATGCACAATAAATTCATAAGGGCCCAGCAAATGGTTAGAGAGAATGAAAGGAACATTAGATCTGGAGTCAGGACCAAGTACAACTCCAAGTACTCCTGCACACAAATTGGATGATCTCAATAAATTATTCATACTCTCTGAGCTGATCCAGAAAATGGGGATAAGAGTAACTCTTCACAGGGCTCTCAGGCGGTATGACAGGCTTTTACAAGTGAATGCATCATAGAAATGAAAGCTGTTATTCCACAGGCAAAATGACTTAGTGGTTAGGAACTCGTCTTCCTGAATTCAAACCTCTGATTTATAACTTCCTGGTTAGTAACCTTAGGCAAATTAATTACCATGTATGTGCCTCAATTTCCATATCTGTAAAATTGGGATAATAGTAGAATCTACTTCATGTGGTTGTTGTGAGTATTGAATGAGAAGACAGCATAGAGTTCCTAAAACAGCATCTAGATTATATGGCAAGCAATTAATAAATGTTGATAACAATTAAGATTAAACAGACGTAAGAATTACAAGCTTCAAATACCCAAAAAATATTCTGCTTTGAGCACTTTGGCCTCCTTTCCCATTAAAATATACAGTATTTGATAAATATAAATATTTTTGACAACTTACAATTTTTTAATATTTGTTCTTCATGAAAATTGAGGGGGAACATACCTGTTAACAGACTGTCTCATATTCAGGAATTATCCACAGACTAGAGCAAATGGGAATACCAATAATGGTGACATTGGTGTATCATTTTCCTAACCCACTCTCTGGGTTTCAGCACCAGAAATATCATGGACTTACCACTGCTGGAGTTCCCAACCTAAAATGGACACTTACCAAACTATATTTAGAACTGGAAAGATTCTAAAATTTGAAGTCTTTGTTCCACCAATAAGAAAGCTGAGATTCTGAGATGTTAGGTGTTTGGGCCAAGATCACAGCTAGTTGTAAGAAGATGGACCCGAATCCAAGTCTTTTAAAGCCCTGTTCTTGGATTACTCTATCATTCTTCCCCCTGAAAATCATCTTCCTCTAATAGATGATCCTAAGTTTAATTTCCAAGATTTCAACTACATGTAGGACAGTTCTAATTTATCAGCAGGCTTCCAACCAACCCTGATCAACACTGGATTCTAACACACCTCACCTTGGGTTTTCAACTTCAGACCATTACACTGGTCTTTCCATTAGTCTGGGGGTCCTCAGCCCTGTCTGGACATTAGTGTCACATGAGAAATTTTCTGAAAAATGCTGATGTCTGGGCTCCATCCCAGATCTATTACATCATAATCTCTGAGGGTGGGACCCAAGTGTCACTGTTTTTTTAAGTTTCCAAGTGATGCTAAACTGCATCCATAGTTATAAACCAGTGCTTCAGCTCATGGACTTTTGAGGACAAGAGGGCAAAAGCTGAAATGCTAGAGCTTTGATAGAACATCCCATTCTCCAAAGCTCCATGGCTCTCACTCAGTCATTCAATGAACAGTCAAGATCTTCTTTGGGCTAGCTGCTAAGGATACAAAATCAGGAGACCACAGTCCCCACCTCCAGAGGTCATGGTCTAGCAAACTTCCTCCATTTAGTGGGCTGAACCTTTTGGTCAGTACATATCCCCTTCCCACCATGCAGCCCTGCCCTTCCAAACCAGTTTCTGTGGTCTGCAAGAGCCTTGCAGATGATCAACAGCTGGGGCTGAGAAAAGAGATGGTTAATAACCTTCTTCAATGATTCTGTCCTTACTGGAAACTGATCTCGACCTTCTGACATCTTGAAAACCAACCAGCCTTTTCACTATTAGATGTTATCTCTTTCCCATTAGTGGGCCTCCTACAGGCCAAGGCAGATGGAAGAAATACAATTTATTTATGATTGAGTGAATAATCAATTATTAGGGAGATCCATGTAATACTTCTTGCTATTCACCATGGTCATGTTCTGTTGAAAATGCCGGAAGTCACTTGCTTTCATGTGTTCACAAAGTGTTTGATGACAGTGGAGTGGTTCCAATAAATACAAGTGTTAGGAATGGATGGGCCGAAGTAAGTCTTGGCTTGAACAAGGCTGAGAATACCTCCATCATCAGTAACCAGGTTTCTGTGACATATTTAATCACCAGCAGAAATTGAGTTTTTCAGGCAGCTTCTTGGTTGAGTTATTCACAGATTCTTCTTTTTTTTTTTTAATCTGGAAATACCTTGACATTTGAAAGATGTTAAAAGAATTGCGGATATAAGCAATGATCCATAGGATAATTTGTCTTTCACAAGATAAAATAAAAAGCTGTTATGTTGTCTCTCCTATCAAAGATCATTTATCAGCCTTTAATAAAACATTCTTCTGAGTATACTATCACTTATTATGGACATAATTAAATTCATTATATGGAGTATAATTTCCCCATAAAGAAAATGCATAAGTAGTTAAATCTTTTTCAATGAGTCAAGTAGCAGTATCCACAAGGGATTCCCTCTGAACCAAATTTGCCAAAATAAAAAGTGCCAGATATCTTAATTCAACAGAAACAATAATAATACCAAGCAAGGTGCAATTTGAAAACAATCTTGAAAGACACAGGTCCTCAAAAGCTTTGCTGACTCCAAAGCGCAAATTGGCAAGATGACCAAATGATCTCCCTGTGATCCAAGTTTTCTAATGGACAGGCTATGTTGGGACAGGGTTGGGGGGACCTCCTATCTGAGAATGGGAAGCACCAAGGCTTCAATAGCAAGTTAAGCCCCAAGTTGGGTTGTAAGGTTCAGGAAGCTGTGAGTGCCAAAGAAGGAAATCATGTCTGTGCTAGGCCAAGGGCAGCTGCCAACGTCATGGGATAAGCAAAGCTCCTGACCCAGGGAGATGAAAAATACTGCTTATTTTAAAGATGCAGGAAGAAAGTGGTACAACATTGTAAATCAGCTCTCCTTTAATTTATTTTTTAAATAAAGATGCAGGAATAAATAAATTATCAAAGTGAGATTGGAGAGTGAATAAAGATATTATGATAGACTGATAAACTCTAGAGTGGGACTGAAAAGAGAGGGATAAGATCGTGATACAATAGTGTGATACTGTAATTTATAATAGGAAATATATTCTTGGTCTTCATCTACTCTTCCTGCTCCTAAAACCCTTGGAATTCTCCAAGTGCTGCTCACAATAAATCTGGCTTTTGTTATGTTTATGAAATGATTCTGGCTCTCAATGACTAAGGATGGAGGCTGCCAGGAAAACCAACTGTGCAATTAAAGGATTGGAACCTTCAATCCCATCTCCCTGACCTCCTGGGAGGGCAGAAGGTCTGGAAGTTGAATCAGTCATCAATGACAGGTGACTTAATCAATCATGCAATCATGCCTATTCAATAAAGTCCCCATAAAAACTCAAAAGACAGGGTTCAGAGAGCTTTCAGCTTGGTGAACCGGAATGCTTTCATGTGCCCCCAGGACTATCCCTAAACTTTGCAAGCACAGAAGCCCCTTTGTTCAGGACCTCACTCTATGAATCTCTTCATTTGGCTGTGGATTTGTATCCTTTAATAGTCTGTGTTAAACAAGGAATCTAGTGAGTAGTTTCCTGAGTTCTGCAAGCCACTTTACCAAATTAATCAAGTCCAAGAAGGGGTGGTGGGAATCTGTGATGCACAGGTAACAACCAGGACTGGTCAGAAGTAGGGAGAGTCTTGTGGGACTGAGCCCTTAATCTGTGAAGTCTGACACTATCTCTGGGTAAACAGTGTTGAATTATGTTGAACTGTAGGACATTCAGCTAATGTCAGAGAATTGCTTGGTGGTATGGGGGCAAAACACATACACACTGTAATTGGCATCAAGTTTTGGTTTTTCTTTTTTTTTTTTTGCTTTTTAGGGCCACACCCACAGCATATGGAGGTTCCCAGGCTAGGGGTCAAATCAGGGCTGCACCTGCTGGCCTATACCACAGCCACACCAGTTCCGAGCCATGTCTGCAACCTACACCACAGCTCATGGCAATGCTGGATCCTTAACCCACAGAGTGAGGCCAGGGATGGAACCCACATCCTCATGGATACTAGTCTATTCATTTTAGCTGAGCCACAAAGGGAACTCCCTGGATTCAGAATTTTTAACAGAAAACACACAGAACTACAGAAAACCTAATTTGTATCCTCACCACACCAGTAGATTGTAACAACAAAGCTACAGTCAGTGTTTATAGAAAACTCACTGCTCTCAGGCTCTGTACAAAGCCATATGTATGGACAATCTCAATCTCACAACTCTATGGAGAGCATGGTCATGATTCTCATCACATAGTTGGAAAAGCCATGTTATACCAGAGTGAAACAACTGGCCAGAGTCACTCTGACTTTAAGTGGTGGAGCTGGTCTTAGAACCAGCAGAGCTCTTGCTCATATCAACACACCACACTGCTTTTGACACAGAAGGAATACCCATAACTAGAAACAGAATGAAGATCCACACCCTGTGACAGGGCCACCAGGAGGAAAAAGATAAACAAGTGCAGCAACACCAAGATTGTAAGAGGCCAGTGATAAAGACAAAAATCATCCAGTGAAAGACAATTTCTAAGCAGATAGCAATCAACAAAGCTGCAGAGTTAGGCTCAGGGCTAAAGTCAAAGATTGGTCTGGAAACTTGCACTTAACAGCTTCCTAAACTTGAAATTCAAAGCAAAAATCCACAATCTGCCCCTAAAATTAAGAGTTAAGGCTGAGCATTCCCTTTGAGGCTCAGTGGTTAATGAACCCAACTGGAATCCATGAGGATGCAAGTTCACTCTCTGGCCTTGATCAGTAGGTTAAGGATCCGGTGTTGCCATGAGCTGTGGTGTGGGTCTTAGATGTGGGTCAGATCCTGCATTGCTGTGGCTATGGTGTAGGCTGGCAGCTGTAGCTCCGATTTGACCCCTAGCCTGGGAACATCCATATGCCTCAGGTGCAGCCTTAAAGAGCAAAAAAAAAAAAAAAAAAAAAAAAAGGTTAAGGCTGAAATAATCAGAATAACCTTAGGATTCCACCTTTCACATTTAGGAAAAGGATCTAGGAAGGATTACCCCAAATGAAGCCATATGCAGCCCTCAGAGTATGGGCAGTACCTGACCCAGAACAATATTTGCCAGACCTGAAGACCAAGACCAAGACCAAATGGCCATGTGAATAGTTGTGTGGATAACTACCAGAGAGAAGGTCTGCGGGGAGAAAACAAGTGGCTGTCCTGCTTCCTTGCCTGTTCTTCTAAGCTGTATGCCAGAGGGAATCAGTTCTACCCTCACAATGTCTTTTTTACCATCGGGAAGTGTTATGCCCACCATTCTAGATCAGCATCTCTCTAGGTGAATATCTCCAACCCCTGAATAGTCCACAGTCACATCTCATGCAAGGTCATTGCAGTCAAGTCTAGCATATCAATCTCCAAAAGGGTACCCAGCATGTAGGATTCTCCCGCACAATTTCCAGTCCCCTTGCCCACCCCTCAAATAAGACATTTGTTACTACTATTCAACTCAAAGGAGAATTTCTCCCTCCCACTTATTCTATAAAGGAGCTCATATTCTAGAACTAACCTTCATAAACTAGGTTAGTTTATTAAATAAAGGCCTTGGTTCCCAAACCTGACAAAGGCACCATCAAAAGCAGGGGATGAAGGAAGGACAAATGGAGGGAGGAAAAGAAGAGGAAGGAAGAGCAGGAGAGAAGAGGGGGAGGGAGGAGAGAGAAAGAGAGAAACAGAGAGGATGGGGAGAGGAAGCAAAGGAAGAAGAGGGGGAGAAAGCTGGGTGGTGGTTTCTCTCTCTTCCAAAAGGATCAGGGAAACACTAATTTAAAATCACCAGCAAGCAAGTAGTGTTTGTGCCAGTCATAGAAATCTAGTAAAATTTTAAAACTTATTTTTACAATGTAGCATATTCATAGAAAGTCCTCAGATACATGTAATTATTACATATATGCCAAGAAGGAACTCAGTGACATTCAGCATTATTTTTTTTCTTTTTGTCTTTTCATGGCTGCACCTGCAGCATATGGAGGTTCCCAGGCTAGGGGTCCAATCAGAGCTACAGCTGCTAACCTATGCCACAGCCACAGAAATGCAGGACCTGGGGCTCATATGTGACCTACACCACAGCTCAGGGCAACGCCAGATCCCTAACCAACTGAGCAAGGCCAGGAATCAAACCCATGACCTCATGGTTCCTAGTCAGATTTGTTTCTGGTGCACCATGATGGGAACTCCTAATATTAATGTTTACTTAATTTCTTTTTTTTTAATGGTACAGTATTTCTATCTTAGCCTAGTGGAAAGGATAAGCATATTTTTTGTGAAGCCTTAGTTTTATACCCATTAGAAACAAAATAGCAATGTCCCATTATTCCTAACTTTATTTAGCCTAGCTCTAGAAATGTCCACAGATAACTATTCAAGAAAAAATAACATGCAAAAATGGTGAAGGGGAAAAAAATTTTCAATATTTCCACATGACATGTTTGCATTCCTAGAAAATTCAAGGAAATTAACCAGAAAATGACTTGCTCAAAATTACAGATACGAATCTTCAAAAATCAATAATTTTTGCTTACACTGGCACCAGGCAGCTTAAAAATAAAAAATCGGGGGGGGGGAATGCTACTTGCAATAGTAATATAAAAAGTTAAATTCCTTTATATTCATTTAACTTGAGAGGTAGAATGCTTAAAGAAAACTGAGAAACTGATGAAATTTGAATAAAGCAAATGATCTTCCCTGCTCCAAAGGAAAATTTCCAACTTCCTCTGAGAGAAAGAGGAGGAAGCAGAGGCCTGGGCATGATGGGGGACAGGGGGTTTGGCCACAGGCTTAAAAGAGACAATTAAGGGCATAGAGATGGTTCAGATGGTAAAGATGACTATATGCCCTATGTTGACATAAATGAATCCAATAGCTTCTAAGACCTATTGGAATACTTTCTAGAATGGGGCAAATACAGAGTAAATCTCATCTAGAGAAATAAGGAATAACACTTGTTCTTCAAAGAAATGATAGTGAATCCACCCTATTGGATTGTAAACTATAAAGCTGCCGCCATCAAAACTGGAGGAGTTGTATTAAAAAACAAGTGTCACTGGGCTGCCATACACTTCAGAAACATAATTCAAACTATGGAAGGATTGTAACAAAGTATATATTAGATACAATACAAAAGTGAAAAAGTAACTACTGTTAAATGTCAACTCAAATAAAAATGATTTATTTTCACCCTGGGTCCTGATGATACAAAATAAATTTCAAACAGGCAACAGATTATGTATCAGAACGACCAGAATTATATTAGAAATGAAAAATGAAGATGAGAGCATGGTCTTACTACTAAGAAATAAAAGAGGAAAAATCAACAGGTGGGAAAATAAATTAAAAGTAATGTAGAAATATGACAAACAGAACTGATAAATCTTTCACTACCCAAAATAGTGCATAGAAAGAACTGAGATAAATCTATACAAAAAGTCCAAATTCAATTCCTTAAGTGGGCCAGAGAAGATGGTCCACTTAACCCAAAGGATATCTACATAGGAAAAATAAAGAGAAATGTACCATTCCTGTTCATCACAGCAAAAGCAACCAAAATAACTTTAATATAATTCTAAACACATTAAGCTAAAATAAGTACAAGTGGGAAAATTCAATGCAAACAAGTAGTGATGGTAGATTATTGTTGCATCCTTTCACTAGCAGCAAAGGGGAACTCCTCCCACATGATATCCTGGAGTGCTTATGGCTGTTTCCTGGTGGCCATGTGCCACCTCTATCGGAAGCCGAGGCAAATCCATAGAAACAGAGAGTGGACTGGTAGTTGCCTAGGGCTGTGAAGGTTGGGGGAAGGGGGTGGGGAGTGACAGCTAAAGAGTACAAGGTTTCTTTTGAAAGTAACACAAGTATTCTAAAATTGTGATGCTTGCATAACTCTGTGAATATATAAAGTCACTGAATTATACACTTTCAAGGGTGAATTGCATGGTATGTGAACTATGGATCAATAAAGCTGTTCAAAACCACATACACACCCCATTAATAAGACCCTACCTCTGACCCAGATATGCGGAGGCCTGCGGCCAAATTTAATTTGACTTAGGAAAATCAAAAGCTGACAGGATGGTTCTTGTAGCCCAGTCTTTTGGAACAAGTCCCTGCCTGCTAAACATATTACAACTTCTAAATGGAGACCTTGGGTAGAGTTCTCAGCTCTCTTCTCCCACCCTTGCTTAGTCCTGATAGTCCTATCATTTCTTCTTTTTTCTTATTTAAAATCAGTCTAATTCTCTAGAAAAATGGGACCAGCACTAGCTTGTCTTCCCTCCCAACAATTCTGCTAAAAACACACATCTCAATTCAATGTTCAGACCTCAGGTTATGCTCTTCACAACAGGAATGAGACATCTAAGAAAGAGGAAAGCTGTCCTGTATAACTGAGCATAAATCATTGGAAAAGCAGATGGAGAGATCTGGAATGAAGGGACTGAGGAGATGGAGAGGAAAGGGTGATTGAGATGGGAGAATGCTATCTATCCTCATAATGATTCCAAAGGACCCTCCACTTTTCATGATGTCTACCAAAGCTGCAACATGCCTGGCATGATTGCATGACTTACAGAACCAATGAGGTGGCTAAGTCTGCCATTAAAGGTGCCATGGGGGAAGATTCCAAGGTGGCCTGCCCAGCTTAAGATGGGACCCTGGGACAGGGGAGATCCTGGGATCATGAGTCTGAGATGCTCAAAGAAGTTTTGAAAAGGGCTTTCAGCTTCTTTAAGCCATGCAACATTGGGGGAGTATTAGTGGTGTCCCAAGTCATTTTACTCTGAATGTAAGAAACCTATTGAAGCACCCGTGTGACCATGGACACCTGAACAAAGCACTAAATCACACTGCAGCAGCATTAGGCTCAGGTACTATCCTCTCGGTCAGCCACCAACCCTCTTCTTCCTGCAGCCAGACTCTTGAGTGGAAATGCAACTCTAGCCTTTAAAACTCCACTCGGGGATCCAGAATAGCCAAAACAACATATTTTTCTCTGTCATAGGACTCATAATTCTTAATTTCAAAACTTACCACAAAACTACAATAATCAAGACTGTGATCATGGCATAAGGATAGACTTACACATAAATGGAGTAAGATGTAGAGTATAGAAAAAAACTCCCACATTTATGGTCAATTAATTTTTTACAAGGGTTCCAAGACCACCAAGGGGAAAGACTGCCATTTCAACAAATGGTATTGAGATCGCTGGATATCCACATGTAAAAGAATGAAGTTGGACCTCTACCTAACATCATACACAAAAGTTCATTGAAAATACATCATCAACCTAAATGTAAGAGCATCAACTTTTAAAACTCTTTAAAGAAAGTATAGGACAAGATCTTTTTTTTTCCCCTATTTTATTTTATTTTTTTAAATTATTTTCCCACTGTACAGCAAGGGGGTCAGGTCATCCTTAGATGTATACATTGCAGTTACAGTTTTTTCCCCCACCCTTTCTTCTGTTGCGACATGAGTATCTAGACATAGTTCTCAATGCTATTCAGCAGGATCTCCTTATAAATCTATTCTAGGTTGTGTCTGATAAGCCCAAGCTCCCGATCCCTCCCACTCCCTCGCTTTCCCATCAGGCAGCCACAAATCTTTTCTCTAAGTCCATGAGTTTCTTTTCTGAGGAGATGTTCATTTGTGCTGGATATTAGATTCCAGTTATAAGTGATATCATATGGTATTTGTCTTTGTCTTTCTGGCTCATTTCACTCAGGATGAGATTCTCTAGTTCCATCCATGTTGCTGCAAATGGCATGATGTCATTCTTTTTTATGGCTGAGTAGTATTCCATTGTGTATATATACCACTCTTCTGAATCCAATCCTCTGTTGATGGACATGTGGATTGTTTCCATGTCCTGGCTATTGTGAATAGGGCTGCAATGAACATGCGGGTGCATGTGTTTCTTTTAAGTAGAGTTTTGTCCGGATAGATGCCCAAGAGTGGGATTGCAGGGTCATATGGAAGTTCTATGTATAGATTTCCAAGGTATCTTCAAACTGTTCTCCATAGTGGCTGTACTAGTTTACATTCCCACCAGCAGTGCAGGAGGGTTCCCTTTTCTCCACAGCCCCTCCAGCACTTGTTATTTGTGGATTTATTAATGATGGCCATTCTGACTGGTGTGAGGTGGTATCTCATGGTAGTTTTGATTTGCATTTCTCTTATAATCAGCGATGTTGAGCATTTTTTCATGTGTTTGTTGGCCATCTGTATATCCTCCTTGGAGAAATGTCTATTCAGGTCTTTTGCCCATTTTTCCATTGGGTGATTGGCTTTTTTGCTGTTGAGTTGTATAAGTTGCTTGTATATTCTAGAGATTAAGCCCTTGTCAGTTGCATCATTTGAAACTATTTTCTCCCATTCTGTAAGTTGTCTTTTTGTTTTCTTTTTGGTTTCCTTTGCTGTGCAAAAGCTTTTCAGTTTGATGAGGTCCCTTGGGTTTATTTTTGCTCTAATTTCTATTGCTTTGGGAGACTGACCTGAGAAAATATTCATGATGTTGATGTCAGAGAGTGTTTTGCCTATGTTTTTTCTAGGAGTTTGATGGTGTCCAGGACAAGATCTTCATAAACTTGGGTTAGGAAATGGTTATTTAGATATGACTCCAAAAGCAGAGACCGCAAAAGGAAAAAACAGATAAACATCTTAAAATTAAAAACATTTGTGCTTCACAGAAAAGAAAATCATGGGCTTGGAGAATAGACTTGTGGCTGCCTGATGGGAAAGGGAGGGAGTGGAAGGGATCGGGAGCTGGGGGCTATCAGATACAACTTAGAATAGATTTCCAAGGAGATCCTGCTGAATAGCATTGAGAACTATGTCTGGATACTCATATTGCAACAGAACAAAGGGTCGGGGAAAAAACTTATACATGTAAGAATAACTGGATCCCCATGCTGTACAGTGGGAAAAAATAATATAAAATGAAAAAACATTTGTGCTTCAGAGGATACCATCAGGAAAGAGATAAAACCCACAGAATAGAAGAAAATATTTGCAAAATATATATTCAGTAAGGAACTTATATCCATCATACATAAAGAACTCAAAACTTAACAATAAAAAGACAAATCAATTTTAAAATGAGCGAAGGAAACAATGATATACCAGATATAACTATTAGAATGCCAAAATATTGATATCACCAAATGTCAGCATGGATATGGAACAATAGGAACTCTTGTTTGTTGCTGGTAGGAATGCAAAATGGTACAGCCACTTTGGAAGATCTAGTGACTATATGACTTTCCAGAAAAGGCAAAAACTATGGAGAGTAAAAAGATCAATGATTACCAGGAGTTAGGGAATGCAAGAAGGATGAATGGGTGGAGCATGAAGGGCTTTTAGGACAGTGAAACAATTCTGTATGACAGACACTGTAATAGTGAATACATTATATGTCTGTCAAAACCCATAGAATGTTGGAGTTCCTGTTGTAGCTCAGCAGTTAATGAACCCGACTAACATCCATGAGGACACCAGTTCAATCCCTGGCCTTGCTCCATGGGTTAAGGATCTGGCATTGTCATGAGCTGTGGTGCAGGGCAAAGACTCGGCTCAGATCCTACATTGCTGTGGCTCTGGCATAGGCTGGCAGATGTACCTCCAATTGGACACCTAGCCTGGGAACCTGCATATACCATGGGTGTGGCCCTAATAAGACCAAAATAAAAAAAGAAAAAACAGACAATGTACAACCCCAAGAGTGAATCTTAAATTATGGTCTTTGGGTGATAATGATGTGTTAATGTAGATTCATCAATTGTAAAAAAGGTACCACTGTGATGCAGGATGTTGATAGATGGAGAGGCTATGCCAGAACGGGAGCAGGGGTTATGTGGGAACTCTCCTACTTTCCACTCAATTTTGCTGTGAACTTAAAAGTGCTCTAAAAAAATCTGTTTAAAAATGATAATGGGCAAAGGATTGGAACTAACATTTCTCCAAAGATGACATACAAATGGTCAATAAGCATAAGAAGAGACACTCCATATCATCAACCATTAGGGTAATACAAACCAAACCACAATGAGACACCAATCCACATCCACTAGAATGGCTAAAATAAAAAACACAGACAATAGCAAGTGTTGATGAGGAAGTAGAGACATTGAGACTCCAATACACTGTGGGCAAGAAGATGAAATAATGCTTTTGGAAACTTGGGGAAAACAGTTTGGCAGTTCTTTAAATGAGTTAACCGAAGTTACCACATGACCCAGCAGTTCCACCTCTAGAGAGAATTAAAAACATATGTCCACACAAAAACTTGCACATGAATGTTCATAACAGTATTATTCAAAGTAGTCAAAAAATGGGAACAACCCAAGTGTCTATCAACTGATGAATTGATAGAGAAGGTTATACACACATAGAGAATATTATTCAGCAATTTTAAAAAGGGACAAACTTCTGATACTTACTACAACATGCGTAAATCCTAAAAATGTCATGCTGAGTAAGAGAAGCTACATACAAGAGGCCCCAGAGAGTATGATTCCATTCACATGAAATGTCCAGAATAGGCAAATCGACAGAAATGGAAAAAAGATCAGTGGTTCCCTGGAACAGAGGAAGGGGGAATAGGGAATGACTACTAATGAGTTCAGGGGTTATTTGGAGATGATGAAAATATTGTAAAATGAGTTAGTGTTGATAGCTGGACAATTCTGTAAGCACATAAAAGCCACTGATTCATATACTCTAAGTGTGTGAATTTTATGACATGCAAATTATATCTCAATAAATCGGTTATTTAAGAAACAAAAACAAGCAAATTAAAACTCCAATGGAGGCCCAATTCTGCCCAGACGAATCCCAGCCCAGAGCACATCTTTGCTCCTTCCGTCAACACTTACATCTTCTACATTCCTTGGGATATTTAAAAAACTATTTCTTGATGTTGCTACAATGTTTTAAAAAGAAAATAAGCTCAGTATCTTCATTCCACCCAGCACCAGGGAGCAATAAAGTATATTCACAGAAATGACGATGGCACAGAAACCAGAATTATGATTATGTAATGCCATATTTCAGCCGAGTTTATTACAGCATATATTTATATCTTTTCTTATTTGTTTATTTATTATTTATATATATATATATATATATATATATTTATTTTCCAAGTGTACAGCAAGGGCATCAAATTATCCTTACATGTATACATTACAATTACATTTTTCCCCCACCCTTTGTTCTGTTGCAACATGAGTATCTAGACAAAGTTCTCAATGCTACTCAGCAGGATCTCCTTGTAAATCTATTCTAAGTTGTGTCTGATAAGCCCAAGTTCCTGATCCCTCCCACTCCCTCGCTTTCCCATCAGGCAGCCACAAATCTTTTCTCTAAGTCCATGAGTTTCTTTTCTGAGGAGATGTTCATTTGTGCTGGATATTAGATTCCAGTTATAAGTGATATCATATGGTATTTGTCTTTGTCTTTCTGGCTCATTTCACTCAGGATGAGATTCTCTAGTTCCATCCATGTTGCTGCAAATGGCATTATGTCATTCTTTTTTATGGCTGAGTAGTATTCCATTGTGTATATATACCACTCTTCTGAATCCAATCCTCTGTTGATGGACATGTGGATTGTTTCCATGTCCTGGCTATTGTGAAGAGTGCTGCAATGAACATGCGGGTGCATGTGTTTCTTTTAAGTAGAGTTTTGTCCGGATAGATGCCCAAGAGTTTGATTGTGGGGTCATATGGAAGTTCTATGTATAGATTTCCAAGGTATCTCCAAACTGTTCTCCATAGTGGCTGTACCAGTTTACATTCCCACCAACAGTGCAGGAGGGTTCCCTTTTCTTCACAGCCCCTCCAGCACTTGTTCTTTGTGGATTTATTAATGATGGCCATTCTGACTGGTGTGAGGTGGTACCTCATGGTAGTTTTGATTTGCATTTCTCTTATAATCAACGAAGTTGAGCATGTTTTCATGTGTTTGCTGGCCATCTGTATATCTCCTTGGAGAACAGTCTATTCAGGTCTTTTGCCCATTTTTCCATTGGGTGATTGGCTTTCTTGCTGTTGGGTTGTATAAGTTGCTTATATATTCTAGAGATTAAGCTGTTGTCGGTTGCATCATTTGAAACTATTTTCTCTCATTCTGTAAGTTGTCTTTTTGTTTTCTTTTTGGTTTCCTTTGCTGTGCAAAAGCTTTTCAGTTTGATTAGGACCCATGGGTTTATTTTTGCTCTAATTTCTATTGCTTTGGGAGACTGACCTGAGAAAATATTCATGATGTTGATGTCAGAGAGTGTTTTGCCTATGTTCTCTTCTAGGAGTTTGATGGTGTCCTGTTCTATATTCAAGTCTTTCAGCCATTTTGAGTTTATTTTTGTGCATGGTGTGAGGGTTTGGTCTAGTCTCATTGCTTTGAATGCAGCTGTCCAGGTTTCGCAGCAACGCTTGCTGAATAGACTTTCTTTTTCCCATGTTATGTTCTTGCCTCCCTTGTCAAAGATTAATTGACCACAGGTGTCAGGGTTTATTTCCGGGTTCTCTATTGTGTTCCATTGGTCTGTCTGTCTGTTTTGATACCAGTACCACACTGTTTTGATGACTGTGGCTTTGTAGTATTTCTTGAAGTCTGGGAGAGTTATGCCTCCCGCTTGGTTTTTGTTTCTCAGGATTGCTTTGGCGATTCTGGGTCTTTTGTGGTTCCATATAAATGTTTGGATTGTTTGTTCTAGTTCTGTGAAAAATGTCATGGGTAATTTGATCGGGATTGCAATGAATCTGTAGATTGCTATGGGTAGTATGGCCATTTTTACAATATTGATTTTTCCAATCCAGGAAATTGGAACATCTTTCCATTTCTTTATATCTTCTTTGATTTCTTTGATGAAAGTTTTATAGTTCTTGGCATATAGGTCCTTTACCTCCTTGGTCAGGTGTATTCCGAGGTATTTGATTTTGTTTGGTGCAATTTTAAAAGGTATCATACTTTTGTATTCCTTTTCTAATGTTTCATTGCTGGTATACAGAAATGCAACTGACTTCTGAATGTTACTCTTATATCCTGCCACTTTGCTGAATTTATTAATCAGTTCAAGGGGTTTTGGGGTTGAGTCCTTACGGTTTTCTAGGTATAGAATCATGTCATCTGCATACAGTGACAGTTTGATCTCTGCTCTTCCTATATGGATGCTTTTACTTCTTTTGTTTGTCTCATTGCTGTGGCTAAGACTTCCAAAACAATGTTGAAGAGCAGTGGTGAGAGTGGGCATCCCTGTCTTGTTCCAGATTTGAGGGAGAAGGCTTTCAGTTTTTCCCCCTTGAGTATTATATTTGCTGTGGGTTTATCATAAATGGCTTTGATTATATTCAGGAATGTTCCCTCTATACCCACTTTGGCGAGGGTCTTGATCATGAATGGATGTTGGACTTTGTCAAATGCTTTTTCTGCAACTATTGAGATGATCATATGATTTTTGACTTTTTTTTGTGAATGTGGTGTATGATGCTGATTGTTTTGCGTATGTTGAACCATCCTTGTGAACCTGGGATGAACCCTACCTGGTCATGGTGTATAATTTTTTTGATATGTTGTTGGATTCGGTTGGCTAAGATTTGGTTGAGAATTTTTGCATCTATACTCATCAATGATATTGGCTGATAGTTTTCTTTTGTGGTGGTATCTCTGTCTGGTTTTGGAATGAGGGTGATGGTGGCCTCATAGAATGTCTTTGGGAGTATTCCTTCTTCTTCAACCTTTTGAAAGAGTTTAAGGAGGATGGGCACCAATTCCTCTTTATATGTTTGATAGAATTCACCTGTAAAACCATCTGGTCCTCGGCTTTTAATTGTAGGGAGTGATTTTATGACCTCTTCCATTTCATTTCTAGTGATGGGTCTGTTCAGTTGGTCTGTTTCTTCTTGATTCAGTTTTGGCAGGCTGTAAGATTCTAGAAAATTGTCCATTTCTTCCAGATTGTCAAACTTGTTGCCATATAGTTGTTCATAGTATTCTCTTATGGTTTTTTGTATTTCTGCAGTATCCGTTGTGATTTCTCCTTTTTCATTTATAATTTTGTGTATTTGGGTTCTTTCTCTCCTCTTTTTAGTGAGTCTGGCCAGGGGTTTATCAATTTTGTTCACCGTTTCAAAGAACCAGCTCTTGGTTTTATTAATTTTCTCTATTGTTTTTTGAATCTCTATTTTATTGACTTCTTCTTTGATCTTTATAATTTCCTTCCTTCTGCTGACTTTAGGTCTTTTTGGTTCTTCTATTTCTAATTTGTTTAGGTGGAGGGTTAAGTTGTCCATTTGGGATTTTTCTTCTTTTTTGAGAAAGGCCTGTATTGCTATAAATTTCCCTCTGAGCACTGCTTTCGCAGCTTCCCAAGATTTTGAGAGGTTGTGTCTTCATTATCGTTTGTTTCAAGGTATTTTTAAATTTCCTTCTTGATTTCTTCATTGACCCATTGGTTTTTTAGTAGCATGTTGTTTAGTGTCCATGTAGTAGGTTTTTTCTCTTTGCTTTTCCCATGGTTGATTTCTAAGTTCATGGCATTGTGGTCAGAGAAGATACTTGAGATAATTTCTATGCTCCTAAATTTATTGAGCTTTGTGTCCCAATATGTGGTTGATTCTTGAGACTGTTCCATGAGCATTTGAGAAGAATGTGTATTCTGATTTTTTTGGATGTAGTGTCCTGAAGATATCAATGAAGTCTAATTTTTCTATTGTTTCCTTTAGGACCTCTGTTGCTTTATTGGTTTTCTGTCTAGAGGATCTGTCCATTGATGTGAGGGGGGTATTAAGGTCTCCTACTATGATTGTATTCCCATCAATATCTCCCTTTATGTCTGCTATATTTGGGGCATATATGTTGATGATAGTAACATCCTCTCCTTGGATGGATCCCTAAATCATTAAGTAGTGTCCTTCTTTGTCTTTCTTAATGTCTTTTGTTTTAAAGTCTATTTTGTCTGATATGAGTGTTTTGACTCCTGCTTTTCTGTCACGTTTATTGCCATGAAATATTTTTCCCCACCCTTTCACTTTCAATCTATATGTATCCTTTATCCTAAGGTGAGTTTCTTGTAGGTAGCATATTGAAGGTTTTTGCCTTTTTATCCACTCAGCCACTCTGTGTCTTTTGATTGGGGCATTCAGTCCATTGATATTTAAGGTGATAATTGATAGATGATTATTTATTGCCATTTTGAACCTCGTGTTCCAGTTGATTCTATGATTCTCCATTCTTCCTTTCTTTCTTTTTATTTTTGGTTGGATAGTCTCCTGTTATTATCTGTTTGAGTGTTTTTTTTTTCACTTTTTTGCGAATGCAGTGTTAGGTTTTGGCTTGTGGTTGCCCTGTTTTTTAAGTATGCCAACCCCTTCCCATAATTGTGTGTTTTAGCCTGATGGTCCTATAAGTTCAAACACTTCATTACTATATTAAAATTAAGAAGAGAAACATACAAACAAACAAAAAGGGTCTATTTATTTCCTAACATCCCTTGCCCACATTTTATGATTTTGATGACTCTTTTTTATTTTTTTCTTTTTAATTTTATTTTGTTTGAAGCATGTTCATGATTAAATCTGTATGCTGGCTTATTTGAGTGACTGCTCTCTGATTGTGGTTTCCTCAGTCCTAGTTCTTCCTCTTCTTCTTCTTCGTTTTTCACTTCTGTTTTCTTCCCATTCCTTCCTTTCTTTTTGGTTTAGAGAAGCCCTTTCAGTATTTCTTTTAGCCTGGGTTTTGTGTTGCTGTATTTTTGTTTGTTGGAAAAAATTTTTATTTCCCCTTCTATTTTAAATGATATTCTTGCTGGATAGAGTATTCTAGGTTGCATTTTTTTCCTTTTAGCACTTTAAATATCTCTTGCCATTCCCTCCTGGCCTGTAGCGTTTCTGTAGAGAAATCAGGTGATAATCTTATGGGGGTTCCCTTGTGGGTAACATTCTGCTTTTCTCTTGCTGCCTTTAGGATCCTCCCTTTATCACTAACTTTTGCCATCTTTATTATATTGTGTCTTGGTGTGGGTCTATTTGGGTTCAATTTGTTTGGGGCCCTCTGTGCTTCCTGTTTCGTGAACTCAGTATCCTTTAGATTTGGGACATTTCCAGCAATAATTTCTTCAAATATATTTTCCATTCCCTTATCTTTTTCTACTCCTTCTGGAATTCCTATTATGCATAGATTGGCCTGCTTTATATTATCCCATAGGTCTCTTATATTGCTTTCATGTTTTTTTTGATTTGGTTTTCTGTCTGCTGACCTGATTGGGTGATTTCCATTATTCTATATTCCATATCACTGATTTGTTCTGCATTATTCATGCTGGTTTTTACTGCCATTAGTTCAGTTTGCATCTCTGCAAATGAATGTTCTAGTTTTTCATGGCTCCTCCTTATATTTTCTAGTTCCTTTCTGAGGGTATCTCCTTTACTGTTCATATCTTCTCTTAATTCCTTCAGTATTTTCCCTATTTCTCTTTTGAACTCTAGGTCTGTCAGACTGCAGATATCTGTTTCATTGTTGACTGTGTTAGGTGAGTTCTCCTGTTGGTTTGACTGGGGGTGGTTTCTCAGCTTCTTCATCTTGCTTGTTGTTTTCTTTCTCCTGAGGGAGTTGTACTCTCCTTGACCAGGCAGTGTTTGCCTTGTCACTGCCGTGGAATATTTCCTGAGGGCTGGTGTTGTTGGTCAGTCTTTTTTGAGGCAGTATTGCTTTTCTGGAGTGTTGATGGGGCTAACAAGGTCTCTTTGAAGCAAAGGAGGACTTCCTGAGGGAAGACAGGACTGGGATGTCCACACCACGATGGTAGCAGATTTCACTCGGTCAGTCAGAGCTTGCTCTGGTGTTTTTAGGCTGTGGGGTTCTTGCAGAGGGTTGTTGGTGTTGGAAAGCTGTTCCTCAGGAGTGCAGCACCCCCTGAGGTCTGGAGCAGCTGTCTGGGTCACTGAGAACCCAGGAGGCTCTTCCCTAGGGCAGCCCAACTCAGAAGGACGAACTGAGAATGTAGGCAGATCTTTTCACAGTATGGCCAAGCTTGTTGTAGCTTTTCTGGGCTGCATGGGGCCCTGCAGAGAGCTGGCATTCCTACGCAGCCATTCTGCAAGAGTTTGGCTCCCCCCAAGAGCTGCGGCAGCTATCTGGGCCACTCTGAACCCAAGAGGCTCCTCCCCAGGGCAGCCTGACTCAGAAAGACTCTCCGAGAAGTAGGCAGATCTTTTCATGGCCCGGCCAGACTTGTTGTAGCTTTTCTGGGGTTTGGGGTCTCCTGCCGAGAGCTGGACGTCCTGTGCTGTTGTTCTGCGGAAGTGCATCTCCTAACAAGAGCTGGAGTGGCTAATTGGGCTGCTGTGAAGCCAGGAGGCTCCTCCCCAGGGCAGCCTGACTCAGAAAGACCATCTGAGATCTTTTGACGACCGGCCAGGCTTGTTGCAGCTTTTCTGGACTGCAGGAGTTCCTTCCTGGAGATGGCAGTCCTATGCAGCTGATCCACTAGAGCTTGGCACCCCCTGAGGGCTTGGGCGGCTAGCTGGGCCACTGTCAACCCATGAGGCTCCTCCCCAGGTCAGCCCGACGCAGAAAGACCGTCAGAGAATTAGGCAGATCTTGTTGCGGCCTGGCCAGGCTGGTTGTAGCATATCTTGGCTGCAGGGGGTCCTGACTGGTGCTGGCAGTCCTATGTAGCTGATCCGCAAGAGCTCGGCACCCCCTGAGGGCTTGCGTGGCTTGCTGGGCCACTGCCAACCCAAGAGGCTCCTTCCCAGGGCAGCCCCACTCAGAAAGACTGTCCGAAAATTAGGCAGATATTTTCATGGCCCAGTGAGCCTTGTTGTAGCTTTTCTGGGCTTCAGGTCTTTTCTCAGGGGCTGGTGGTGTTTGGTGCTGCTCTGCAGGGGTGTAGCCCCTCCAAAGGGCAAGTAGGCCTGTGCAGGGATAGCCGCTGCGGTGGTAGGATTCAGGCAATTGTTGAGGCCAGCCCTTCCTGACAGCAGGCAGCCCCAGGTCCAGCGAGTGCATACAGGGTGGTGGGGGTGGGGGGAGGGGATGCACTGGGAAGCACAGTGTTCTGACAGCTAGCGGGCCAGTAAGCTTGCTGTGGTGTGGGGAGTATTCTATGGGGACCCACCCCTTCTTCTCTCCCCTCCCCAGCACGGGCACAGACCAGGCTCTTCTCCCAGGTTCCCTCTGATGTGGCTTTCCACTTCCCCACCCCTAGAGTATTGCTCCCTTCCCCTGTGACAGCTTTGTTTTCTAGTCTCCCAGGCAGTCTCTGCCCCATTAAACATGAAAGACTGGTTTCTAGACCTCCCAAGCAGTCTCTGCTCCACCCCACCCCACCAGCCCTTTCCTGGGAACTAACCTCTGGTGCCAAGGTCTCGGTGCCCAGCCCCCACCCAGGTGTCTCAATTTTTGGTGACTGTGCCCGTAGTTCAGATGTTCCGTTCAGTTCTCGATCTGCTTTTCAGAACTCCAACTTACTGCTACATTCTTCTCTGCATCTGGAGATTCCTCCCCTTCATTTGATCTTTCCCATGAGTAGGTGGCTTTCCAGGGTGCATGATCCCTTTCTCCTCCAGAGTTCCCTTTCAGGAGTGCCCGTCCATCTCAGATTCACCTTCTCTCACTCTCCTCTTTTCTCTTGTTTTACCTAGTAATGTCACAAAATTCTTGCCATTGTTGGAGTCTAGGTTCTTCTGCCAGCGATTGGTTGCTGTTCTGTGCAAGTCATTTATCCTGTAGATGTGTTTTGTGTGTGTGTGTTTGTGGGAGAGGGCGAGCGTGTCCCTCTACTCTTCCGCCATATTGTTATCTCCCTCTTTCCTATTAAAAAGGAATGTATCTGAAGGTTCTTGTAAATAAGTGAGTTACTATGTTGACTATATGAATCTGTTTGCCAAAATTATATCGATAACCTACACCTTCTGTAATATCACTGTTATATAAAGTGACGTGTTTCTGGGTGAGTTTGTAACTTTATTTCTTAGATTTCCTTTCCCTGGGAAATTATTCACTCTATCACTAAAAATTCATTTGACAATTTCAAATATGGCAAAGCTAAAACTGGTTGATTTTCAGTTGTCATTTCAGTGCTTATTCTAAGCTTCTCTCACCTTTCAATCCTGTGAATGTAACCCTTGAATTATTTACTTGTGCTCACTGAGTCTTGGCTTGCACAAGGTCCCCTCAACAGAGTGTACATCGCACTTTCATTATTCACCTCAAACAACATTCACAAACGTTCTTCCTTCAAACAGTCTAAAGAGTTTTTATTGTGCAATCTCCCAAATTATGTAAGTTTTTTCATTTCTGATTTCAGATGTTTTATGCTGCCTTTCGTCCTTACCATCACTGTGTCATTTCTTGCCTGCCTCCTGTGGGCAGAGCACAGAGTGAATCACTCACTTGACATGTGTTATTTCATTTAATTTTCATAGCAAGCCCATCAAATAGGAATCATCAGAGCTTATTGAGCCAAGGCATAGAGAGGTGTTAAGTTGCTCCAAAACAGCTCATCACGAGTGGCAGAATCAAGGTTCCTACCACAGTGCACAAGACTCTGAAGTCAGAGCTCTTCCCTTCTATTAAACATCCTCACATCCCTATATCCCTCCCTTAGAAGTGCTTAAATTACAAAGAACAAAACACCTCCTGCACAGAACTCTGAAGCAAATGTTCTGTTCAGTCAAGTTCATTAGCTGGTTGTCAGGAGAAATCCCCAGAAAATGCCTGTTATCTGTGCTTTCAGTCAGTAAATGTTGAAAACTCTGCATCTGTGAACTCTTTGTCCTTCTTCTCTCCTTGCCAACCAGCTCAGTATTCTGCTGCCAACACAACCTTTCTCTCCTCTCCCTGTAACTTGATACCCCATGCTTCATTCACACTGGATTCCAAATCAATAGTAAATTTTTAGCCAATTGAAAATCCAGGATACTTCCCACTCCTGCTTGGCACTCACTTCCCATCTCCCTCTGGCTGTCTTCTATTCCCATGACCATCAAATTGAGTTTTCACCTATTATCTCTGCTCATGCTCTGTTATTTCAGGTCTGAGCAAAGCAATGGAGACAGTTCCTTTCTTTCAGCGTTGGTGCTCTCTAGGAGGTTAATGTGGCAATATTTGTAATGATTATGAAAAGGAGGCTTTACTTTGATGCTTCCCACCTGTAGCTACAGTTCTGGCTTTATTTTTATGGCCTGATTTTTGGCATCTGGGAATATGATTCTAAGACTACAAAATATTTCAGTGGCAAAGGGAAAGATTCTAATATTCAACCTCTGCAGTAATAATAGCTTCTATTTAAGCTCCTACCATGTGTTAGGCATTATTCAGGGTAAACTGTATTAGATGTATGACACATTAATTTATCCACATGACAACCCTGTGAATTCTGTTAGTCCCATTTACAGATGAGGAAATTGAGACAGAGGGAGTTAAGAAATTGACTCATCATTATCAGCTTAAAAGTGGCAGCCTCAGGATTCCAACCCAGGCAGTCTAACTCTAGTAATGTTTATTCATTCTGCATCTCTGCCCAATGGTGGATGAATCCTGGAAAGAGCTCTGTATCTGAAGCTAGGAAACTGGAATGCGTCCTGGCCCTGCCACTTATTAGAGGGGAGAGGACACTCAATTTTCCTATTTGTAAAATAAGGACAAGCTGGGCTGATGTGATATTCAGTGAGAGTGGTGCACATGAAAGTGCTTTGTGAGCTACAAAGCAAAGGCTAGAGGTGGCATCATGAGCATTGTCTCCTCATATTACTCTCCTTGAGATGCAGCCTCGGTTCATTTAGATTTGATTCAAAGCACATGATGTGTCTGCAAGGTGCTGGCATTAATAACCATCTAATATTTTGTCATGCTAGTGGGTTGCTTTGTCACCATTTCTCCTCTATCCAAATTATGAAAATGCCCAGGTTTTGCCCCTTTGAAAGAACATAAAATATTGGCAGATTTCTGAAATTAGGCTTCAATTGATATTGGAGTTCCATTTTAAAAGACCTACTGACACCAAAGTCCAGTTTGTTGAGGAGCCCCAGGCCCCCCATACATGCAGGGAGTGATGCTTAGGAAGAGCCTCCAAGGGTTGTGGGTTCTTGGAAGGTATAGGGTCTGCCCCTGCTCAATTTTCTGTGCCAAGTTCCTGAGCAGCTTGATTTCTAGGGAAAATACCTAATTGCTGGTGTGGCAATATCTTAGGTAGGAAACAGCAAGGCATAGTGGAAGGAACACAGGGAGATTTGGGTCCTGTTGAATGCTGGCTCCTCACAATATCACCAGATTCCCTGCAGTTAAGACCAGGCTGAGTTTATTGCTTGCCTCAGTCAAGCAAGCACCACCTAGATGGAGTTTTAACTTCTCAGAGCAAGGAGAGTGAAGTTGGGACATTTAGGAGGCTTTGAAGAAGCCTTAACTAGGACTGGATGAGGATCAGCTATAATAGTTTAAGACTAGTGAACACAGTAAGCCAAGAGGGGTCGTGGAGCCATTTGATGCTATATTGGTAAAACCAGGCAGTTTGAAGTAGGTTTTGGGAAGTCTCTGGAGTGAATAACAATGTCATTTGCAACTTTTATCTTCCTGGCCAAGAGTTTCCTGGGAGAGCAGAGCATGTTGATGAAGACAGTGAAATAGTAGTTTTGTCAGTGAAGTCAGCAGAACTGTCCCACTAGTGTAGACAGTGAGCCATGATGGTGTAGACAGTTTTTAGCTCTCAGCCTGACCCCTGGTGGGAGCTTACCAGATGTGTGACCTAGGTCATTATCTGTGAAATGGTGATGCTCATACTGACTTTACAAGATATGTTTGAGGATTGAATCATAGGATACATATAAAATACCTTGAACAGAATAAGTACTCAACTACTAGCAAGTTTCTGAACCTTCAGAAATAACATCTGCAATCACTGTGAAGATCTTGTCTTTGCATAGTAGGAAGCTGCTATCCTAGCTGATGGTTTGAGAATCATGCTGCTGTGGCTATGACCCCTGGCAGCAGAGTGGATGTGCTGCACCGTACCTTTCTCTCCATGTGACTGAGCTCCTGATCAAAATCTTGTGCAGGGAATTCCATGGTGTCTCTTGGGGTTAAGGATCCAGTGTTTTCTCCACTGCAGTGTGGGTTTGATCCCTGGCCCAAGAACTTCTGTATGTCATGGGCATGGCCAAAAAGAAAAGGAAAAAAAAAAAAAACTTGTCCAGTGCATCTCTTGTTAGAAACTAATTCACACACAGAAGTCCAGCTGCAAGGGCATCTAGGGAATATTGTTTTTTTGCCTTTCTGGCCTCTGTATGCTACGGAGAGGTTGGACTGGGTATAGAGCAAAGCAGTTCATGTTACCCACCACAGACAGCATGCTATTGAAGCTTAACTCTCAAGGCACGGGTGGCTTCCTGAGCAAGGAACCCCATGCTCTCTGCTCTTTCCCCATCTTTGTCATTTCACTGCCCATTAGACTCCTAACCACCAAAGGGAGCAAAGGCAAGGAGAGGACGAGAAATAAATTGCTCTGCTTTGCTTCTTGCAGACGAAAGAGGTAAGGTGAAAAATTATTGGCTTCTGGCATAATACACAGTGCATCAGAGTTAAAGAATTACACTTGAGTCTCTTGGCAGGTTTGTTGTCCCCATTCTGCCCATCCCAGATTTGGGGCAAGGAGACGAGCCCCATGACCCAAATAGTGAGCATATCCTTCCCCTCCCACCTCCACCACACTTGCACTTAGCCTGCTTTTCATTTAGTCATTCAAAAAGCAGGCCACATGCCACAGTTAGATGAGAAATTGGTACCTCTCCTGGGCACCCAAACATTTCCCACCACCATCTTGCAAATCCCTTTGAGATCACTGTTCTGAATGAGGGAGGGAAAGAGCTCTGTTTGAAGAACATGGAAGCCCGCATTTTTGCTGTAGGCCAGCCCATTTCTCTGCTGTGTGTTATGTTCAGCTTAGGCAGCCATACCATAGACTGGTGGCTCAAAGAACAGGTATGAATTTTCTCACAATTCTAGAGGCTGGAAGTCCAAAGTCAAGGTGTTAGCAGGTTTAGTTTTTCCTGAGGCTCCTCGCCTTGGCTTGCAGATGGCTACCTACTTGCTGTCCTCACAGCCTCTTCCACGTGTGTGCACATCTTATAGGGACCCTGTGGATAAGGGGCCCATTCTAAGGCTCTCCTTCCACTTAGTTACCTCTTGAAAGGCCTTCTCTCCAAGTATAGTCACACTGAGGGTTAGGGATTCAATATACAATTTGGGAGGCCATACACTGTGTGGTCTTGGACAAGTCCTGTCCTGTCTGGCTCAGTTTTGTGCATAACCTGAGAGGACTGGGGCATAAGGCTTCCTTTCAGCTCTTTGACTCTATCATTTCTTTGGGGACACTCAACTCCTAAGTGACAACTCAAGAAGTGACTTGTTTTCTTGAAGCGAGACCAATGGCTTCTACCACGCTGTGACCCCCTTCCCACTGCAGAGTCCATTCCTGCTAAGTTTACATCAGTCTTCTAGCCCTTTCCACACTCTCTGCTTTGTACTTGTACTGATTTGTTGGCACATCTGTCTTCCCCAGAGTCTTTACACACAGGGACTCTGCTTTTTCTTCTTAGCTTTAAAAAGAAAGGTAGAGTTCCCGTTGTGGTACAGCAGAAACCAATCTGACTAGGAATTGTGAGGTTGTGGGTTTGATCCCTTGCCTTGCTCAGTGGGTTAAGGATCCAGCATTGCCATGAGCCATGATGTAGGTCAAAGATGTGGCTCGGATCCCGCATTGCTGTGACTGTAGCAGAGGCCAGCAGCTGTGGCTCGGATTCGACCCCTGGCCCAGAAAATTCCATATGCTGCAGGTGAGGCCCTAAAAAAGCAAAACAACAACAAAAAACCCTACCATACATGATTTTCAAACAGGAAACACCAATACACTGCTCCAGGCCGCCCTTTAGTTTTTGTCTGTTTGTTTTACCTCTAGTAAGGAGACTGTCACCTGCTCCCTCTGTATTTTCATTCCTCACCCCTTTACCAAAAAAGACCACTTATTTTATCACCAGTGGTGATGGGGCCACATCAGATAACATTTGTGATGTTCAAGAAGTACAGTCAGGGGAGCTTCTGTGTTATTACAGACATAAACTGTTGCCTTTGTTAGGGGGCAGGAAGGGGCCTCTCTGGAAGTGAAGGTTAATGTTCGTTTTCACAGTAAAGTATAAAAGGGTCCTAGGAGTGATTAAAACTTTCCATAGTGTTTACACTCTCTCCTCTTGTTTGGCCTGTGCTTTTGATCCCATCTAAGGCAGGAGGTGTATGATTCAGAGCCTTAGCTGATCTGCATAATCCATTAAAATGTCACTTTTTTAATTGCAGAAGCTATTCTTCTGAGGCTCACACCCGCTGCTGCTGCTAGAATTTACAGCCATGACACGGTGTGATTTGTGTTTGGAATGAAGGTAGCCACCTCTTCCATCCCAGGCTTCTATCAATAAGACTGCTCAGTTCATCCTCAGAAACTGGGGGTGAGTGGGATTGACTCCCCCACCAGGAAGTTCTGTCTTCTTGTAAAACCTTTGAGGACCTGCTTCTCTCTTTCAGAAATTGCTGTGCTGGTACCATGTTCTATACAGGGCAGTTTTATATGCAGCATCAAGTAAGACTGGACTTTGAGGGAGGCTTTGGTAATTGATTCCTCACAGTAAATTGCTGATGGCTGTTGGCCCATGAAATTTCAGAAGGCGCTTTCATTAGTGTACATCAAAGGGACTTGCTGGGACAGCGTAGGAATGCTTGTTTCTGGATTCCCAGAACTGTTTGTCTCGAAAGCAGCCAGATTTTAGGGACACTGACATTGGACTCAGGCTTCTAAAGTGCTGGCCAGAAAGATGAGGGGGGCAGGTAGCCATGAGGACAAAGGTGTGGGGATGCTGGAGAGGACGTGGGAGCAGCCAGAGAGGAGAGGGAGGAAAATCACCTAAAACATGGCAGTGTGAAAGTCTAGACTCCTGCGGAGTAAGAAACAAGATAAAGTGACTGCAAGGGTTCCCAGAGTTGCTGTTCCTCACAGTTAACTAACTGTGGTGCTTCTCCAAGTGTGGATCACTCAGGCCCTGGAGAGTCATCTCAGTAGATGTAGGGTGGTTCTAGCCAGACAAGAAGCTGGGTTTGAGAACCACCAAGACAGGAGAAAAAAAAACAGGAGGGAAAGCAAGAGGGAGCAGCATGGTACTGTGGAAAGAATAAGGGCTAGGGAGTCACACAGAGCAAGTTCAAGTGCCACCTATGTAGGTCACCACTGGAAACTCCATTTCCTCTTCCTCCTTTCCGTCTGTGCTTTCCCAGGCTCCTGAGAAACCAGAAACCTAAAATTTACTTTTCCATGGCTCCAGCACAGACAGGGTTCAGCCAATCAGAGGCACTTCCATGATACCCACCGAGATATCATGGAAGCAGAGGCCACACCTCTGCTATTACTCTTTCTCCAGGCAAGCACAGGCATGGCTGTGCTGGCTTCTTTGGTGCAATATCCCAATTCTTTGGTGTGATTTTGGGTGTTCTCCTAGAAGTTCTGTCTTTAAAGGGTTTTTTTAGACCCCTCAGCAAATTCCTTAGGCTATTTATTATGTCAAGTAGAGCCTTTCCTGCTTGGATTGTCTTTTCTACAATCAAAGTCTGGGTGATACCTGGGGACTCTAAAATCTTAGAGTATTGTTGGGAGGATTGGTGAAATAATATCAGTCAAATAACAGTACATAGATAGCCTTCAATAAAATTAATTTCTTTTCAGGAAGGGACATAATTTCCAACTAGAAGACACTTGAGGGGGCTATTGGAGGATTCCTTCTTAATCAGGAGGTCAGTCATGCATGTTATTGAGCACTGGGTGGATATGTCCATCACAACATTGCAATTCATGGTTGCTGAGGTGAAACTGAGCTCCCTGGTCATCCATCCCACAAAACACAAAGCCGTGGCACACAGGATGAGTGACTGTAAAGTCTAAGTCCAAAATGCACGCTGGGGTTGGAGTGTTCTATAGAGCCTGTGGGTGTAATCTTCTTGCAAAAATGCCATAGGTCAAGGATATAGGCGATGGAATCTGACTGCACAAGTTCAAATGCTTTGTTACCCTCTCTAGCTTGGGTTAATAACCTCAGCTCTCTGAACTTCAGCTTTCCCACATTAAGAAGGGGATATTAAGAGTATCTACCTTAGCATTGCTGTGAGGACTGAATGGATTGATGCATCCAAAAGGCTCAGCCCAGAGTGGCACATGGTGAATATATATATGCAATAAATGTTAGCTAGTATTATTCAGAGAGCTGATTCTAAGGAAGAAATTTGCCTGAGGTCATTTTTTATAAGCTTGTTAGCCATTTCTCTCCAATCATCTTGACAATATATTGCTGTTAAGTGCATGGCTATCTGGAGAATATTTGGATTTTTTTCAAGGGCTGCATCTGCAGCATATGGAAGTTCTCAGGCTAGGGGTTCAGAGGGAGCTGCAGCTTCCAGCCTATGCCACAGCTACACCAGATCCAAACTGCAAGCTGCAACATACACTGCAGCTTTGGGCAATGCAGATTCTTAACCCACTGAGGGAGTCCAGGGATCAAACTCACATCTCCATGGATACTATGTTGAGTTCTTAACCCAGTGAGACACAATGGGAACTGCATGCCTTGTCTCTTTTAGCCTCACCTCAACTATGTGAAGAAGGTAGTTCTTAGGTAAGAATACTGAGGCAGAGGGAGTGGGAAAGTGATTTGCCTGAGGTCACACAGCCAGCGAGTCCAGCACTAGGATTTTTTCATCTGGCTCTTTCAGAGTCTAAGGCTTATGGTCATGTCCACTGAGATCAAAGAGAGAGAACAAAGCTAAGAGAAGAATTTCACAGTGCTGAGAAGTCTGAGCTCTGGTCCCCTTTCTCAGTGTCACTCATTGGCTCTGGCCCCCTCCCCCCAGTGCACACTGGATGGTGTGGTGCAGTTGACCTCATGATACAGAAGCAGAGACCATCAGCAGGGCTTTCTCCCAGGCCTTCCCCACACAGTAGCCAGAAGTGTTAGCTGGGAAGTTACCTCTAAATTTATAGTTGGATGTTGTCAGGTGTCTTCAAAAAAGGGGGAATTTTAGATGTTATAAGGTGTTTGGGACTGTACTTTACACTTCACAAATAGACTACAAAAACAGAGTTACATGGAGTTCCTGTTGTGGCTCAGCAGAAACAAATCTGACTAGCATCCATGAGGGCTCAGTTTTGATACCTGGCCTTGCTCAGTGGGTTAAGGATCTGGCATTACTCTGAGCTGTGGTGTAGGTCACAGCGGTGGCTTGGATCCCACATTGCTGTGGCTGTGGTGTAGGCTGGTAGCTACAGCTCCAATTCTACCCCTAGCCTGGGAACCTCCATATGTTGCATTTGTGGCCCTAAAAAGACAAAAAAAAAAGAAGAAGAAGAAGAAGAAGTAACATGAAAATAAAACAAATCACTTCCAACTCAATAGAAAATCCTCTGGTAGAGATGTGGAGTCATAATGGAGGGGGCATCTTTCCTCATGAGGGGTGGGGGTGGAGGTGACTTGTAAGTGTACATGAGATTTCAAGATCAGAGTCTTTGGTTGCTAGTTAACACACCAGCTGACTCCGAGATGGAACGCCACAGCGGGCACAGGAAGGAACTCCAGAAGAGAGAGTACAGCTGGGCTTGGTGAGAGAAAAACCAGAAGATCCAAGATCTCTCCCTCCCTCCTCTGTCGGTCTCTGCCCACCCTTCTCTCTCTTGTCCTACCTATCCCCTCCAGTTCTCTTATTTCTGCTTCTCTCTGGTCCTCTCCTTTATGTTTATCTTAAAAGTTTCTCTGGGTCCTAAAGTTGATACAAATAGCCAATCTGAAAACACAGAGACAAGTGTCCCCCCCACATGACTGATGCTCTCTGTGGACCAAGGACGAACAACTTGATTTCTGCAAGGCCAAGAGTGATTGTCTCCCCCTGGGGCATGTATCCACTCTTGGCTCAGTCAGCAGTAGAGGAGGATAGTGAATCAAGCTCATGTTTTCAGGAGGGGCCATTTGTTAAAGGAGGGAATGTATGGTGGACAGATGCTCCAAATGGTGTCTTTGAGCTGGAAAACATGAGGACTGTCTATTGGTTATTTACCTTGTACACAACTCTCTACTGTCTGAAAATGAAAGTCAAGACTGCCCTGACCATTCCACATCATTTTACTCATATCCCAACCTAAGGCTTCTGGGCTGGTCCAAACTCCAGGGAGGTAAATTAAAAAAAAAAAAAAAGATGCAGTTACAGCTCTCTTTGCAACAGTTACAAGGGTCAATTGCTTAAAAGGGTTGAGTCATGTTGTGTTGTGGATGCACAAATGCTGCTCACCATTCCAGGTACCTCTTTTGAGATGTCTGGGTAGCTTTAAGATTTACAACCAGAAAAAGCACTAGAGGTTGATTTCTTTAGAGGCTAAACATGCCACAGGGTTTTGGAGTCAACTGGAGCAAGAATAAACTCAGCAAAACTGGAGTAGTATTTTATGCAAAATCACTTAAAAATTCAGATGCAATGAAAATTTTAGTCTGGAGCATTCATTTCTTAGAATGTGTAATGGAAGCTGTGGACTGAGGATTTCTTTGCAAATTGCATAACTTTACAGGAATACCCTGCCCTGTGCTAGCCTTGGGGACATCTCAGCAGAGTTTTCCCTCCACATTCTTATTTTCTGTGCTGTATTTGGAGGACTTCAGTAAAAACCCAATCCTTACAGATGTGTTTTGTCTTTTAAAAAGAGTTTATTGCTCCTGACTTCATAGCACTTTGTTTTCCTACAAGGAGGCTTTGGAATAGTTTTGCAACAGGCTTTGCCTAAGCACTCACTGATGCTTTATTTAATCACAGTTTTATGAACTCTTCACCAGCCAATTTTACAGCCCTATAATCTTGCTTAGGAGACAGATATTGCTTTTTCCCACAGTCCATTTTAAAGGCTTTACCATCTGGGATTTTTTCAGTAAACTCCTAACTAGCAAATGGCTGCCATGTTTTCAGGATTTTGCAGCCCCCAAACTCTAGGGTTGTTGTACATGAAATACCTGGTAATAAATAAGTGATGTAAACTTGTTTTTCATTCTTTTAGGGAGCTAATCATCAAAATAGATGTTAATAGTTCATAACTTGTTTAATTTGATTTATTTCCTTACTTAGTGAATAAAAGACAGTGTATTATTGCAAAGGTTAGCATATTATGTCAGATTTTTTTGAGAACATTTGACCCCCCCAAAAGAATATGATTTCTCATTCCTCCCCTCCACAGCAGTTACTGTATTCATAGAAAATGGAAAGCAACAAGGTTCAGTTGACTTGCCTGGGGTCATATTTGCTAGCAAATAACAGAAGTCACTTGAGATAGTTGAAGTAAAAACATGTTATAGTTTGGAGACCATGGAGGGGTATCTCATAGCCAAGAACACTTGGTCTGGAGTCTAGCTGAGTTTCCCTGAAATCTGGACCTGGAGCAGCTCATCGCTCGGTCTCTTCTTAAAGTCACTTGGTCTCTTGCCCCTGTAGCTTCATCTGTTTCTTTCTCTCTCTCTCTTCAAACCAGCCTTTTTCTGGTTTGGCACCACATGTGTATCAAACATGGCTTTTTATTCTGTATCACTTCCCTTGTCACGCACCCAATATGGAATGACAAGTGTCTCCAGCTCCAAGTTTCAGACTCCTGGGGAAAGTTAGTTCAGCTCTGACCAGGTATCCGTTCCTGGTCCAAGCATCTGTGGCCAGGAAGCCATAATCACATGACTAGCGGTCTGCTCAGATGGGACTGTAAACCTGATGCTCAGGGGGAAGGAGCCGGGGAGGTGATACAAGAAGTTTCTTGCAGTGAGTGATGAGGAGGAAATTGACTCACTAGGTGGAGAAACAGCTCATTTTCATACCCACTGCAGACTGGAAGTCACATCTGTCCTCTCACCCATCCCAGTTAATCCTGCTGATCTTTTCCTCCTTTTCATTTGGTCCCTTAATGGTTCTTTAATAACTTCCTCTCTTTGCTTCTCCTCACTTCTTTTTCTCTCCTCTGTTTCTTCATTGATGCATCAGGAAAGTAACATGATGCATCTATCTGGTGATGGAAAGAACACTAGTGATAGTAAATCCAAGACCAGCCTCTAGTTCAGATTTGCTTAGGGCTAGTCAGAGCAAGGTTGACCTAGACCTCGGTCAAATCACTTAACTTCCCTTGGCTGTGGTTGCTTCTGAAAATGATTAGAGCTGGGCTAGATGCTGGAAAAAACCTTAGTGATCACTTTGTCCAGGATGCTAAATATCTACATTTTGCAAGAGTAGTATCCATGGAAGATGTTACTAATTGATCTCAGCATGCTTCCTGCTTATCCAGGACTATGCTCAGAATCCTTCACAACATTCTGGGTCTCCACTACAAGTCTGTTTGGGGAAACTCATCTTTAAGATATGACCACTTAGCCATCTCAAGGCAAGAAATCAAAGCTCAGATGTCTACCAGTTTTTCTTCTTTTTACCTTCCTTAGAGGGATGGGATATGTGAAGCCATTATTCCTAATTCCCTGAAACTTTGAAGAAAGAATTTAATCCTCTCCTCTGTCCTTCTCTTCCTGGTCAGTCATTCTTTTACAGAAACTCTGTTTACTTCCTGACCTCTATTCTATCAAGCCTTTAATTCTTTAACTTCTCCTGTGGCTGAAGAATTGACAGGGTTTTTTTTTTTGTTTTCTGTTTTGTTAAAGCAAAGATGTGGAATTGACCATGTTTGTCTGAGAGCCTCAGCATTAGACTGGCTCACTTTGCAACTGTGTGGTGGCAGGCAACAGTGAGTATTATTTTACTATTTTCAAATATGTTTTCTGCAGCTATATTTAGACTGAAGAAAGATCCTTGCATTCTCAGCTCAAATTATAGTCAATATTCATAATTACTGTTACCCTCAAATAGCACACTGAGTAAGGTCACATCTTCAATTCACATTTCTCATATGTATTTACAAATGACACAGCTTTGGAACATCTGCTGTGCCTAGAGAACACTCATTTTTGCAGATGATACAGCTGTAATGGCTGGTGGCAGAATTGATTCCTTGACAACAATGCTAGGAAGCATTTCTCCCTTTCTGCCTTTCCTGCTGGATGCTGTTTTTAAAGTCTCCTTCTGGAGCTCATTTCCCCAGGAGGGATGGATTTAAACTTTTAAGGTAGGCCATTTCAACTATTTCTGCTGAAAGGCTGCCTCTTAGAATGGTTGCTAATGGCAGCCTCCATGGAGTGGGGCCACCTTATGTAATAGCCCTGAGGGAGGGGAGCTGTGGGTCTAGAGAGGAGACCAATGCATGTGGAGGGATAAAAGAAAACTTTTCCAAAGACCAGACCAGGGAGAAAATCCCTAGGTCTAATGCACAGGAGGCTTCAACTGACTTTCTAGTAAAAACAGTCCTTGGTGTTGGTAGAGAATCTGGCCATACCACTTTATCCTTGGAAAGGGATAGCACTCTAGGTAAATGATGGGGAGTGGTGTTATAGGCCATGTAGACTGCATTTAAATGTTTTTTTCTGGTTGTTATTTACTTCTCATTTAAAAATATTATAAGGGGGAGTTCCCATTGTGGCTCAGCAGTGATGAACTCAGCTCATAACCATGAGGATGTAGGTTCAATCCCTGGCCTCATAGTGGGTTAAGAATCTGACATTGCCATGAGCTCTGGTGTAGTTTACAGATGCAGCTCAGATCTGGTGTTTCTGTGACTATAGTGTAGGCTGGCAGCTGAAGCTCTGATTAAAAACCTAGCATGGAACTTCCATATGCCTTGGGTGCAGCTCTAAAAAGACCAAAAAAAAAAAATAATTGTAAGATATGGAATCCCCTTGTGGCTTAGCAGATTAAAAAATCTGGCATTGTCACTGCAGTGGCTCTGGTTTCAGTTGTGGGATGGGTTTTGATCCCTGGCCTGGGAATTTCTGTATGCCACTGGGGTAGCGAAAAAAAAAAAGGATACACATTATCGGGTAATCAAAGTGAGGACTTGGAGTTCCTGTCATGGCTCAGTGGAAACAAATCTGACTAGTATCCATGAGGATGTGGGTGTGAACCCTGGCCTTTCTTGGTGGGTTAGGGATCCAGCATTGCCATGATCTGTGGTGTAGGTCACAGATGCGGCTGGGATCTGGCATTGCTGTGGCTGTGGGGTAGGCTGGTGGCTAAAGCTCTGATTCAACTTCTAGCCTTGGAACCTCCATATGCCTCAGGTGTGCCCCCCCCCAAAAAAATATATATATATAGATATACACACACACATACACACACACATACACACACTCTATATATACTGATATATATAAAGTGAAGGCACAAATGTTTTCATTTCTGAAGGCACATATCATTTGCAGGAAATGCAGAGGACAGAGGAACATTTTGAATTGAACCATAAATAGGAATTGGCCCAATTCAGACCAAAGGAATTGGTTCAAGGACCCAGGTGACACACTGTAAGGGCACAAAGGGAATGAAGGGAAGAATCTCGGGGCACAAAGGGAATGAAGGGAAGAATCTCGGGATTAAAAAAAGACCTAAAAGACAGAGTAAAAATTTTTTTGCTGGGCAAGATTAATCTATGATAAAATTATTTAAAAAATAATTTCCAGAGTTCCTGTAATGGGTCAGTGGTGAGCAAATCTGATTTGGAACCATTAGGTTGTGGGTTCGATCCCTGGCCTCGCTCAATGGGTTAAGGATCTGGCATTGCCATGAGCTGTGTTGTAGGTAACAGATGTGGCTTGGATCCCACATTGCTGTGGCTCTGGTATAGGCCAGTGGCTACAGCTCCAGTTAGACCCCTAGCCTGGGAAACTTCATATGCTGAGGGTGTGGCCCTAGAAAAGGCAAAAAGACAAAAAAAATATTTCCTATCTTAAATCATGCCATGATGAATGGGCTCTTTTAGATGATAAGTTTGACCTTTCTGTGTTACGGAGGAGGAACCTGGGGCCCAGTCAGACAAAGTGATTTGCTTAACGTTTAAAAGGTTCGAGTTCCGGTTGTGGCTCAGTGGTTATAAACACAACTAGTATGCATGAGGATAAGGGTTCAATTCCTGGCCTCAGTCATTGGGTTAGGGATTCAGCATTGTCATGCTCTGTGTGAATGCTGCAGACTTGGCTTGGATATAGCATTGCTGTGGCTGTGTTGTACCCCTTTCCACTTCAATCCCTAAACTGGGAACTTCTGTATGCCATGAATGTAGCCCCAAAAAGAATAAAAAAAAGGGAGCGAGTGGGAGAGTTATGGTAAGAATCCAGATGCCCTGGCCTGTGTGTGATGTTTCTGCTACTTTCCCCTGAGTACCATCTTTGTCATACGTTAATTTTATCTTTGAATTCATTGAGCTAGATAAAAATCACAGCAGATGTGAGTACATGTTGGAAACTACTTTGTGTTAATCAATTCTGTTCATTGCTTTTTAAGCAAAACTGTCTCTCTATTTGTCCTTTATATAGCAGCTGTAAGCAAGCCCAGGAGCTGTGACATTCTCTGAATTTTGGAGTCACAGAATAAAGTTATTCTTTTGGTTCTACTTGCTTGGATATCATAAAAGCACTTCCATCATTCAGCACTATTAAATTGCTTGTAAGTTGAAATTAAGGCTATTAAATAATCCTTCTTTTTATTATCAAATTTCTTTTTTTAATATTTCTTCCAGCACTGATTTAAATGATGTATTTTTCATGTGTAGCAGTTTTTCTTAGGGGATTCATTCTTTCGTGGCCACCCCGCAGCACATGGAGTTCCTGGGCCAGGGATCAGCTCAAAGCTGCTGTTTTGACCTAAGCCTTGGCTGCACCAATGCCAGATGCTTACTCCACATTAAGCTGGGCTGGGCTGGGGATTGAACCTGTGTCCCAGTGCTCCCAAGATGACACTGATCTCATTGAGTCAGAGCAGACATTCTGGAATTCATTTTTTTTTTTTACTTTTTTTTTGTTTTTATTTTCCCACTGTACAGCAAGGGGATCAAGTTATCCTTACATGTATACATTACAATTACATTTTTCCCCACCCTTTCTTCTGTTGCAACATGAGTATCTAGACAAAGTTCTCAATGCTACTCAGCAGGATCTCCTTGTAAATCTATTCTAAGTTGTGTCCGATAAGCCCAAGCTCCAGATCCCTCCCATTCCCTCCCGCTCCCATCAGGCAGCCACAAGTCTTTTCTCCAAGTCCATGAGTTTCTTTTCTGAGGAGATGATCATTTGTGCTGGATATTAGATTCCAGTTATAAGTGATATCATATGGTATTTGTCTTTGTTTTTCTGGCTCATTTCACTCAGGATGAGATTCTCTAGTTCCATCCATGTTGCTGCCAATGGCATTATGTCATTCTTTTTATGGCTGAGTAGTATTCCATTGTGTATATATACCACATCTTCCAAATCCAATCCTCTGTCAATGGACATTTGGGTTGTTTCCATGTCCTGGCTATTGTGAATAGTGCCGCAATGAACATGTGGGTGCAGGTGTCTCTTTTAAGGAGAGTTTTGTCTGGATATATGCCCAAGAGTGGGGTTGTAGGATCATATGGAAGTTCTATGTATAGATTTCTAGGGTATCTGCAAACGGTTCTCCATAGTGGCTGTACCAGTTTACATGGAATTCATTCTTAAATAGACTGGAAGTTTTGAAAATGGCAGCTATCTGATGTAGATTGGCATGAAAGGTAACCACTTAAAGTTTTAGAAATCTCAATAGAAATGTGTATTCTGACCACACAGGAAATTTAGCCAATAAGTTCATTGTACCAAAATAGATTTAGGATGAAATTGTTCAATAGTTCAATATAGTTTGAGAGAAAATCAATTTTAATGAAGTCTCTATAATAGAGATGTTCATTTCTTTATGACACATATTTATCATTGATTATTTCTGTTTCCAAAAAGAGGCAGGATTTCAGGCTCATTTTAAGTAATTAACAACCCAATCAGTGTGCCACAAGAAACATTTAATTTCTCTAGCTATTGGTGTAAAAAGTCAACAAAACATGCTACTATTTCACTGGGAATGGTTCTATTTAAAATAATTGCGTTAACAATTCAAGCTAGAACATAGAATTATATGTTGTTTATCTTGTGGATAATAGCATATGTTTTTAACTTTAATGGGCTATGTAATTATACTGGAGCAAGAGATCTGGAAAAATCATAAGCTGGATAAACTCTTGGCTTCAGGAGAGCCGTTCTTTCTTTAGGGGCCATCTGACAAGGAGAGTTTCCCACCCTTTAAAAAGTCTTCACAGTTGTTTTTTCCATGATCATCCCCACTAGCCCCTTCCATCCCTTAGTGTCAAGACTGTTCTGTAGAGGCTCTGTCTCCATTGTCAGGCTCTCACATTTCCTCCCTGCCTCCCCCACACCAGCAGTAACGGGTGTGAATTGCCTTCTCAGTGGTAATTACCTATGGAGAGAAACCTCAGAGCTTCTTCAAAAAAGGTAGATCCTTGGAGTTCCCATCCTGGCTCAGTGGTTAATGAACCCTATTAGTATCCATAAGGACTCAGGTTCTATCCCTGGCCTCACCAAGTGGGTTAATGATCCGGCATTGCTGTGAGCTGTGATGTAGATTCCAGATGAGCTCAGATCTGGCATTGCTGTGGTTGTGGTGTAGGCCAGCAGCTACAGTTCCAATTCGACCCCTAGCCTGGGAACCTCCATGTGCTGTGGGTGCAGTCCTAAAAGGACAAACAAAACAAAGCCAACAAAAAAAGGCAGATCATTGATTTTCAGACTTGGAGAACTCATGGATTAGTAAAATGAAGAATTTAGGAAGCGCACTTTTGATTGCTAACTTTTGCTTTTGTCAGGTAAGGGCATGAACATAATAGTAGCTATACCTTCTATCACTGGCACTTCAAGGAGAAAGAAAATATTGACACTGAAAACAGAGGATGGTCCTTTAGACCCAGAGAGGCAGTTGGTGAACACACACACACAGACACACACACACACACACAGTTAGTTATTTTTCTTATTTTGTCTTGGTAGGGTGAAAGCTTTGCCTTGGATTTGAGTTTGGACTAGCATTTGGATACCTCTTGCAAAATGATTGGATTTTTTCAAGTGACATCTTTAAAAGGAGGGCCCTTTTCAAGTTCCTTGAAGAAAGTTGAATACCTTGGGGTGACCTTATTTTATGAGGCAGGATACAATGGGGATGAAGAACATAGACTCTGGAGTTCCCTTGTGGTGCAGCAGGTTAAGGATCCAGCGTTGTCACACAGTGGCTCAGGTCACTGCTGTGGTAAAAGTTGGACCCCTGCCCTGGGAATGTCCACATGCCACAGGCACAGCCTAAAAAAAATAATAATATTAAGAGAGAGAGAATGTAGATTCTGGGGCCAGGCTGCCCAGGTTTTATACACATGTGTGTGCATGCACACATGGACACACACACACACAAACACACACACGGATTTATTGTGAAGATTTGGTTCACGTGATTATGGAGGTTGTGAGTTCTACCACTTGCAATTGGAAAGCTAGAGACCCAGGAAAGCCCATGATGTAATTTAGTCTGAACCCAAAGACCTGAGAACCAGGATAAATGATGATGTAATCCCCATCCAAGGGCAGGAGACCAATGCCCCAGGCCAAATAGGCAGGAAGGGAACAAATCCTCCCTTGCCCTGTTCTTACATTTTATTTTCTCCAGGCCCCTAGGGGATTGAATGGTGACTGCCCATGATGGGGTAGGCAGCCTCCTTCACTGAGTCCACCAATTCCGGTGCCTGTTTTATCCAGAAATGATGGTAATCTGGGCACCCTGTGTGTGGCCCAGTCAATTTGACACATAAAATGAACTGCCACAAGCACCTTGGTGTGTAGTCAGTCAGCCCCAGCCTTCTCCTGGAGAAGAGTGGGATCTGTGTTGGGTAGGCCAAGGGCACAGAGTTCCTGCATTCTGGTTCCCTCTTGGGGACTCCCTAGTTCTGGTCAGACATCCCAAGACTGTTGCTAGAGACTAGAAGAATAAAGGAAATGCCGTTACCTATACTGAAAAATAATGCCTAAGGGTTTTTGTTATGATTAACTAAACCAAGGCATTGGGAGGTAGAAAAGGAATTTCTGTTAATGGAATGAATTCAGACTTAATATAGATAAATCTGGGAGTTCCCATCTTGGCACAGTGGAAATGAATCTGACTAGGAACCATGAGGTTGTGGGTTCGATCCCTGGCCTTGCACAGGGGGTTAAGGATCCAGTGTTGCCATGAGCTGAGGTGTAGGTCACAGACGTGGCTCAGATCCTGCATTCTTGTGGCTGTGGCATAAGTCACCAGCTATAGCTCTGATTGGACCCCTAGCCTGGGAACTGCCATATGATATAGTGCAGCCCTAAAAAGACAAACAACAACAACAAAAATATATATGTAGAGAGATAGATAAATAACTAGATAGAAAAATCTGACTATTTTATACCAAATGTGAGAACTTGTTGTCTAGAATAGAAATGTCTAAATTGTAGAATTTTTGAAAATAAATGCTATCTTGATTTGACCACATGTGTAAAGCCACATAAACTACATGAAAATTATTTGCTGTGAACATATTGTCTATCTTTTTGAATTTTGATGCTTCTCAGGGGTTTGAAAATTACTTAGAGTAAATATTTCTTTTTTTATCTTTTATCTTAGATCAAAATCAATTTGATCATTATGCAGTCCTAATAGATTCTTTCTATGAGAATCTGAATTTACAAATCCTGAAATAGTGGTATTTATATTAACGAAGATAGACTTTCGTAGTAAAATTTATGCCTAAGTCTGGCATCAGTAAATATGAATTAAGAGTCAGTAGTAATATTTTGTTATTAATATTGGCAACTTATTCTGCTTCTTTGGCCTTCTATATAGATACTTGCAGGTCTTTAGTGTCTAGCTGTAAGAAAAATATCGGTATCCGTGAAGCATCAAAAAGCTTTTTCTGGTCAAGCATTTTTCTTGTATGTCTGCAGTGGGGGTGGGAGGAAGACAATCAAGTTATTGGTATTATTTTACCTCAATTAACTTAATGCCCCAAGAAGGCATAAGAGCCACTCAGCATAACAATGATGGTCCTTTACATTAGTTCTAGCACTTTCCAGGTTTCCTAGTGTTCATCTTTATGTTATCTCAGTGATGTGCATCAACAGAAGAGCTCATGAATAAGCCTGATAACTGTGAAACTAACAAACAGGAGCAGAATTTGTCAGCTGTATAATGACCAAGCGTATATTTTCTGATTCCATAATGGATTCAGTCCATCTATCTGTTCTTTGGTTTTTCTGGGTGTTTGAAATTGGTCAAGGGCAATGACTTTAAGTGCTGAAATGATCTAAGCTAGAATTCCCCCAAAACATTCTTCAGTTGGGATATAACTGGTAGGAGGCAAAAAAGAAGGAAAGTGTCAGTCAACTAGCTTGAGTGTTGTCTAGAACTTTTTTATCACACACTTTTCAGAGTCTTTAGTGCACTTGTCTGCACTGTGAATCTCCCATGAGAAATATCCTGAACTGTTTTGAACACAGAACCCCTTTCCCTCAAAGCATTGCATGTGACCAGTATTTAGTGGAACAGATGTTTGGACAAGGTTATCTTTGCTTTTCCTCAGTCTTGGAGAATATCAGTCTGTGGATGTCTGTAGGATTATTTTCTTATCCATCTAACAAAATATCCTGTGAGATGCAAAGCGAATGAGGGCTCTGGTTCTCATGAACAACATTGTAGATGGTATGGAGTTGGGGCTGCAAACATTAAGAGTCTAGACTTTGGCCTAGAGTCATATTAGTTGGTCTTTAAATGTTTTAAATGCAGTGAATTTTTTTCTTTCTTTTTTTTTTTTTTTTTTGCTTTTTAGGTCTGTACCCATTGCATATGGAGGTTCCCAGGCTGGGGGTCTACTCCGAGCTACATCTGCCAGCCTACACCATGGCCACAGCAATGCCAGATCCGAGCCATATCTGCCACCTATGCCACAGCTCATGGAAATACCAGATCCTTAACCAACTGACTGAGGCCAGGAATTGAACCCACAACCCCATGATTCCTCGTTGGATTTGTTTCTGCTGTTCCACGACAGGAACTCCAAAGTTTTTGTTGTTGTTGTTGTTGTCTTTTTATGGCCACACTTACAGCATATGCATTTCCTGGGCTAGAAATAAAATCAGAACTGCAGCTGCCAGCCTAAGCCACAGCCATAACAACATAGCAACACCAGATCCCAGCTGTATCTGGGACCTACGCTATAGCTTAGGTCCAAACCCACTGAGCAAGTCTAGGCATTGAACCTGCATCTTCACAGGTAATATGTCAGGTTTTTATTCCACTGAGCCAAAACAGGAACTCCTGCAGTGAAAAGTTTTACATTCTCCTTTAATGTGTATGGATGTTTTGTGCATTGCACTCAGGTGTGTGTATTGACTGTCACAAACTTTATAAAATTTTTATTACTTATAATTTATGCATTACATAATTTATTATCATATATATGCATACATAATTTTTATATAATTGCACAAATGTATCTTGGAGTGTACTTAGATTTTGATTTTTCACTGTTATCCCCCATCCTTCCCAGCCTCCCATATATGCACATTTTTATTTGGCTGCCCTGTATTCATTTACGTATTTTGATCATTGCTTCTATAATATATACTTACTGGATTTTGGTGTTAAAGCAGTACTAGTTTCATAAAACAAATTGGGAACATTTCTACATATTTCAAAGGCCTTAGTTTGATATCATTAGAATTACCTTTTTTAAAAAGAGATAGATCTCAGCTGAATATACCTAGTCCTGGTGCCTTTTATATCTAGCAGTGGCTCCTTTTTGGTATGTTAGCTTGTCTGTTTTATCTTTTTCATTTCTGGCTTAATTTTTCCTTGTCAAAATTATTCTCATCTAATACATACACAAATTTTAATACATTAATTAATTATTAATTTTAAAGTTCAACATAGGAGTTCCCAGAATTCCTGTCGTGGTGCAGTGGTTAACGAATCCGACTAGGAACCATGAGGTTGCGGGTTCGATCCCTGCCCTTGCTCAGTGGGTTAATGATCTGGTGTTGCTGTGAGCTGTGGTGTAGGTCACAGACATGGCTCGGATCCTGGGTTGCTGTGGCTCTGGCATAGGCTGGCAGCTACTGCTCCGATTAGACCCCTAGCCTGGGAAACTCCATATGCCATGGGAGTGGCCCAAGAAATGGCAAAAAGACAAAAAAAAAAAAAAAAAGATAGGAGTTCCCATTTTGGTACAGTGGAAAAGAATCCAACAAGGAACTGTGAGGTTGCAGGTTCAATCCCTGGTCTTGCTCAGTGGGTTAAGAATCTGGTGTTGCTGTGAGCTGTGGTGTAGGTCACAGATGTGGCTCAGATCTCGTGTTGCTGTGGCTGTGGCTGTGGCATAGGCCAGCAGCTGTATCTCCGATTAGACCTCTATCCTGGGAACCTCCATATGCCACAGGTACAGCCCTGAAGAGACAAAAGACAGTAAAATAAAATAATAAAATAAAATAAAATAGTTTGAGATCAATAGGTGAGAAGCTAAAATAAGAAAAATAAAATAAAATAGTTTGAGATCAATAGGTGAGAAGCTCTTTCTTGTTCTGTCTCTGCATTCTCCTCTCAGCATCTCAGCTATCGTTGCAGTTAGATATGTGAGGAATCTTGTCAAGAAAGTGTTCACTTTGCAATTGTGCTGAATAAATCATGTTCCAAACCACAGTCTTGATCATGGAAATAAACAGACTTCAGGGGAGAAATCTAATGCAGAAGTTCAGGGAGTCTTCCTAGTGCCAAGAAAGCTGGGTGGATTCCTCAGGTACTCTTAGGAGAATTATAGTTGGAGAAAGCGGGTTCATCATGAGAAGTGAGAATGATTCCTACGAAGATAGAATGGATTTCCTCACAGACGTGGGGAGTATAAGACTTAAAAAAGATATGATTCTGAAACCTCTCAGCTGGATTTTGTGCTCCTTGATATTGGGTAACATTTTGACTGTTAAACATACACCAGGATATGTTCCAAATACTCTGCATGGATTAATGCCTTGAAGCCTGAACACAGCCTGGGAAACAGTGATTATCACCATCTTCCACTTAGAAAGGGGGAAACAGGCACAGAGAGGTCCACGACTTGCCTAAGTTTGCACACCTGGAACAAGGCTGTGAGGCTGTGGACCCAGCTGCTCTGTCTCCAGGCCCCACAGCATAAACTATGATATTTGACCACCTTTCCAGTGAGACTGCAGTTTGTGAACCTCTGTAAGGCAGTGACCATCAGATAAAGCATTCAGTATATATTTGCAGGATAAATGTTAAGCGATTGGGCAAATGAGGGAGGTAATTGGCTGTAATGCTAAGCAGAAAGGGAAAAGGACTTGAATAGAGCTAAAAATAGAGTTGTGGGAACAGTGGCCTCTTAATTATGGGACTATCACTTAGGAAGCAGTTTACATTACATTTAAATGTTTCAACATGGGGGAAGACCAGTAGTAAGTTGTCTTTTCACTCAACTCTCAAAGCTCCTGTTGCTGCTTTTCTTTAGGTACAGAATTTCCTAGATCTTCAATATTTCTTGCTTTATGAATTTAAATGGCCTCAACTCCCCTTACGGTTATTAGAATGAAACAGTAGGAATTGATATGAAATTTGTGGAAGATTTGCCAATGGGATTGTCCTAGTTATGAAGGTCAGTTATTGGTGGTTAATTGTGTTTTCTATCATGGAGTCAGGTCATCAATTTTTAAACTTATCAATGACCCTCTCAGCAAGATCAGAAGGAGGCCAGGGTGTAGGGGAAAGAGACAAACTCTAGGTCTCATTGATTTACTTCTCTTGATGCAGCTGATTTTCTGTGCACGTGGTGTCCTAGTGCATAAGAGGGGCCATCCCATCTGCCATATATGGATTGTGATGACAGAATTGGAAGGAGATGAGACCATAACTTGTCATGCTGAAAAATTATAAGCAACCTGTATCTTTACAGTTAGAGAATGGTCACACGTTATGATACTACATCTTAATGGAAATAATATTCCACCTTATCCAATATGGGCTTCACATCATGTTAAAAGACAAGAATCAGGTGCAAAGATGGATGTGCAGTGTGATCACAGTTCTGAAAAGCAAGAAAACTGAAGCTTTTCCAAGAATGAAGCCTGGGAGTATAAGTTACCACAGGATGAGTCCTGGTTTTCTTTTTTCTTTTGCCTTTTTTTTTTTTGCCTTTTTTTTAGGGCCACACCCATGGCATATGGAAATTCCCAGGCTAGGGTTCAAATGGCAACTATAGTCGCCACCCTATGCCACAGCCACAATAATGCCAGATCCAAGTCTGTAACCTACACCACAGCTTATGGCAACACTGGATCCTTGACCCACTGAGTGAGGCCAGGGATCAACCCACAACCTCATGGTTACTAGTTGGATTCATTTCCACTGAGCCCTATGGGAACTCCAGTCCTGGTTTTCTTGATGTGGTTGGACAGGCACATGGAGAGGGCTGAGGGCAGCATGGATTTGTTTTCATTTTCCCCCTACTTTTCCATCTTTTCTGAATTTTCTGTAATGATCACATATACTCAGGCTTTAAAAAAACTGAAAGTGAAGTCTATTGCTGTTATAAAGGGGTAAGATCAACTTTATTTTTAAACCTCTTTCACAAAGGATTTGAAAGCAATAAACTTTTAATAAAAGAAAACAGCTGTGAAAGAGCTTTGAAAGTTAAAATGCTTCTGTCGAAACAGTAAACAGAACCTTCTCTTTGCTGGCATCACTTCATGAAAAGGCAATTTGATTCTATTAACTGGCACATTTCACTTTAAAAAGACCCAAGAGAAATCGTCTTAGGCCAGAACATCCCAGGCACCAAACTTCAGAACTGCGGGGTGTGGGGTGGGTGCTTTAGCATAGCAGTGATACTGAATTCATCTCTTTTGACCTTCTGGGAATGGAAGCCTGACAGTTCTTGGTGATTTAGAGCTGTGCTCAGTAATGTTTGTTGAAGCTGCACCATGCACCATGGAGAGTGACTCATCACCAAACTCAGGAGAAAGGTCAGCTACTCTGTGGGCTCCAGTCTGTTGGGGGTCCCTCTGGGAGCATGGAGCTTACCCAAGACCTGGAGTTGGAGGAGGACCTATTCCTTCCCACATGGAACAGAGAGCCTGGAATCTGATGTCAAAGGGGTTGAGCCATACTTGGCTTAAGGGTAACTTTCAGTGTGACCTTGGCCAAGCCAGCACTTGACCTCTATGAACCCTGATTTCTTCACCTGTCAAATAGGGATAATAACATATATCTTCTAGCTCACAAGAACTGTGAGGAACAAAGTGGAATGAGAGTATAAAAATATTATACAAACTATAATGGCTTTCACAGGTGTGTGGGCTTGTGACAGTGCATGGTCGGCAGGCATTGCTAAGTTCTAATTGATATCTGGGTCTTCTGAGGAAGCCTCTGCCTACCCTGAGTACATCCCTGCCTACCCTGGGCTGAACAAATAATAATAATAAGAATAATAATAATAATAACAGCAATACTAGCTAGCCGTACAGGAGCACTCTCTGCAAGGACTGTTCTAAGAACTTGACATGTATCTCTTCTTTTTTTTTTTTTTTTTTTTTTTTTTGCTTTTTTTGTTAAGGTCATACTCACAGCATTTGGAGGTTCCCAGGCTAGGTGTCCAATTGGAGCTACAGTTGCCAGCCTACACTGAAACACCAGATCCGAGCTGCCTCTGGGACCTACACCACAGCTCATGGCAATGCCTGATCCTAATCCATTGAGAGAGGCCAGAGATGGAACCCACAACCTCATGGTTCCTAGTCAGATTCGTTTCCACTGTACCAAAATGGGAACTCCTATCACCTCATTTTAATACTTGAAAATATTTCCTGGTACTGTCAGTACCAGGAAGTAGGTAGGTACTGTAATTGTCCCCATTTTACAGATGGGTAAACTGAGGCACAGAGTGGTTAAGTAACTCATCCTAGGTCACACAGTTAGCAAATAGAGGAGTGATTGGTATTTGCATCCAGGCAGTCTGACTCTGGGACCTGGTAGAAAGCTGTAGCTATTTTTCTCGACATACAAGGAAGAAGAGTTTGGGATATTTATCAGCTGGTTGCCTTAGATTCCTACTTTAAGAGCCATTGTGGATCAGGTTTGCTTTCCTTTAGGTGTGGCAATGAAGCAAATCTGATGGTGGGCTGGGAGTGGGCCAGAGTGGCTGGGTGCTTGTCCATGACTGGGAATGCAGCTGTGCCTTACTGTTAGTAGGCCAGCTGTGGAAGGCTTCCTTCTCCTCCATGTCACCAGTAGAAAAGAACAGGACTGATTGGGAAAGGACTGTGACTGGCTGGGTTATAGGAAACCAGGAAGCCACCCAGGCCAGCATGGAGAGGTTCTGTGAACCCCAATGGAGAACACTCCTTAAATAGCAGACTTGGTTTGGAAAGGAGGGGCTCTGAAAGCAGCCACCACACTGCCCTGGGGACTGAAGAAAGAGGATCAGGTGAGAAGCAGCAGTACCTGGGGGCCTGTGGGAGGTTAAAGGGTGCCTGCCCTGCACAGGTAGCAGCACCATAGCCCAGGGCTGCATCTTAGATACAAGAACCTAGGCTGAGAAATGAGCAGTGCCCAGGGCCTCGGGAAGATAGAGGCCTGAACATTCCATCATGGTGCATCTTCACATTCCCACATGGGGGCTCTGAGGTCTGAGGAGGCTAGGCAGGAACTTCTCACCATTTTAATATTAGTCAGTGACAGTCTAAATGTCTAGACCTGGTCAAACACATTCTTAACTTTGGATGTTTCAGTGTGTTAATGATTTGCTTCCTGCCTCTTAGTTCAAGGCTAAGTTTAGCTGTCCTGGGACTCGATGCAAAGTTGCTGAACAACAAAAGCATTGGTACTTGACCTGTGTGTGCAAGCTTGTGCACAGTGCTGTTAATTTTCATATTCCAACAGGATGACTTATCACTTTCCTGAAACTCTGAGAACCATGATTTTATTTAAACCCTGGCTCAAACAAGCTTGGTTTAAAGTGAGTGTGTGTCAATCATCTGCTGAGTATGATTGGTATGACCACCCATTCTTGTGGCCTTGAGAAGGGAAGAGCTGAGTCAAGTCATGGAAGGTGGTGCTGCAGGAGGACATGGGGGTGGGGTCACGGCAGGACTAGTGGAATGCGGGGTTGGGGTGAGAGTTGTGAGCAAGGAACTGTGCCAAGTGGTGGTGCTGCCTGGGACCCACTGTGCCCTTGGGAGATTTTATGGGCTGGAATAACAGGTATAGAACTGAGTAAAACAAATGCTAGGGTACAGTGGAATCCCAAGTAGAGTTGGCTATTTAGCCCCAATCAGTTATGATTCAGTTTTAAGTAAAATCAAGGCAGTTTGTTATGTCCATGAAAAAAAAAAAACTAATCAATCATGATCACAATTTTTGGTAATAAGAGTTTTACTCAGCATTGGGCTCTATCACTTCTTAGATGGTACAATTTTCAGAATTAAAATTCCATTTCATTTCGTGGTTTTTTTTTTTTTTGAAATTTTGCCTATAATTGGCATTGACATAGTAAAATCAAACCAGTCCTTTCAGAAGCTACTGAGGTTAATTAGTTTATTTAAGATACACTTGTGTAATATATGCCACATTTGTAATGGCGTTCTAGCTGAAGGTGATGATGCAAAGAGTATTTCTGTCTTTTGTTCCTAGCACTGTATTGGGGAAATTCAGAAAGTGCAGAAACACTGTGTTGATGCAAATTAACACAGAATTAACTGCTTGAGTGGTATTGAAGAAGCACTGAGTCCCAGGGAAGGAGATGATGGGCTGTGATATCAGAGAAGAAACAATAGAGGTGTTAGAATTCTGTCTGGGTCTTGGGTAGAGTAATATTTGAGTATGTGGAGCTGGAGAAGTGCAGGTGAGGGGAACACAAGAGGACCAGGAAGCTCAAAATGCAGAAATGTGGGGGTGCTGGGCAGTGGGGGAGTGGGCAACAGGAAGTCTAGGCTGGGTGTGGAGGAGAGAAATGTTTTACCACCTTGCAAGAAGGTAAGTCAGCAGAAAGTAGAGCACAGCTTATTGATGTTTAGATTAACTGTAAATATAGTTTCACTTGCCATTATGCGGTAATTATTTAGCATTTCTTTGTTACATATGATAATTATTCAAATTTTCATCTCTTTGGAAATGTGTATGAAATACCTGGAGGAACAAAGTGATTGTGCTTTTTAAGGTGCTGGGAGTTTTCCCCGGAGATAAGAGGGTCAGCTTCAGTGGGTCTGGATCTCTCTGAAATTCAAACTTGAGACATCTTTCTCATCTAGAGGAAGACTCACTGACTTCATTAGAGTCTTGAAGGGTCTGACAACCCAAGAGACATTAATAATGCAGCTCTTGCTCTCCTGACTTAGAATATTTTTAATCAAACATCTGACTTTTGTCTCCCACACCATTAACTTTTTCTTCACTGGTAGATCTTTTCCATCAATGTACAAATAATGCTGTCCTTTTTTCTAACATACTAAATAAAAGTTCTTGCTCCCAGCTTCATTTCCAGTCACCAGCCAGTGTCGTCCCATGTATAGCTCACCTCTCCTTAAGAGGTGACTGAGCTTTGAGTGATCATGGCTTCTGCCACCCAGCAGAATCTCCCATCTTGATGTCCCTGTGGGGGTGGTGTCTCCCTTCTTGTGTCCCAGGCTGGCTGTGGCATGGGTGGCTGTCTCTGTCCGGCTCTCAGGCACTGCCCTTGGCTAGCTTCCCTCTCACCTCTCTGCCTTCTACTCTGTCTTCTTTGCTGAGTCCTTCTCTCATCTCCAACCTCTAAACTGGGAATGCACCAGCATCTGGGATTTGGACCTCTTTTCCCTCTGCACTTACTGCCCTAGTGACCTCATCTAGTCCCATGCCAGTAGGTGACCACCTGCTTGCTGATGAGCAGAAGCTGTTGTCAGTTCTTAGAATGTAATGTAGTCATCCAGCCTCCCCGTCTTCCCCACCAAAGCTCCCTCCTGAGTTTACCCCATGGATGAGCCTTGCTATCAGCCTTGATCCCTAGCTTTCCTTCATCCCACATCTTATAATTCCCCACATCCCTGTCACCATATTCGCCTGTGTGTACCATTAAAAAATATCCAAAATCTAATCACAGAGACCATTTCCACTGCTGCAGCTCCAATCCCAAGTCCCCTTTGCATCTATCCTGTATTATTGCAAAAGCCTCCAGTGAGAGATCTTCCCGTTACTGCCTGTGATTTAATTCCATCATTCTTTTATTTATTTATTTATTTATTTTGTCTTTTTCCCATTTCTTGGGCCGCTCCTGTGGCATATGGAGATTCCCAGGCTAGGGGTCGAATCGGGGCTGTACTCACCGGCCTACACCAGAGCCACAGCAACGCAGGATCCGAGCCGCGTCTGCAACCTACACCACAGCTCACGGCAATGCCGGATCCTTAACCCACTGAGCAAGGCCAGGGATCGAACCCGCAACCTCATGGTTCCTAGTCGGATTCGTTAACCACTGCGCCACGACAGGAACTCCTAATTCCATCATTCTTAATTCTGCAAACAGACTGTTTATATCAAAATAGAGGTCATACTGTATCACATTCTGGATGAACATCCTCCACTGACTTTTCATCTCAATCAGGATAAAAGCTAAATCCCAAGAAATGGCCCACTAGATTCATCCCCTGGACCATGTTCCTGTCCTGGGCTACTCTCCCCTCACTCCCTCTTGATATGTACTGATAGATCCTGGCTCTTTGCTGTTCTTGCATTGTGTAGGCAAGTTCTTGCTTCCCGGGCTTCTGCTGTTCTCTCTGCCTGCACAACTCTTTCCCTGTTACCTGTGAGGTTCATTCCCTCGTCAGTTTGGGACCTCACTCAGGTGTCAGCTTAGGCTTTCTGGAGTCACTGAGTCTAAAACTGCAGCTCTCCCCACTCCATCCCAGTTCTTTCTCCTTCATGATTCTTTCCTTGTGAGCCCTGTTACCATTTCCCATCCCATGCATTTCACTCTTCTGTTTATTTTCTGCTATCTTCCACTAGAATGTAAAGGCAAGGGTTCTGTTTCCCTTGTTCACTGCTCTGTACTCAGCACATAGAAGTGGAGCAGCTGGTTCTTGTTATACACTCAGTCAATATTTACTGAATGAACAAGTCAGCTTAAAAAATAGTCCCCAGATTAAAAGTAGTTCAGAGATTCTGAGCACCCTCAGATCACGTAACAAACACTCAAATATTTCAATAAATAACCTACATGGAACTAAAAGACTAGAAATATGACAATATATAGTGAAATTACAGCACATGTAGAACTTGCTTCTTTGAGGAAATGCTTGGTTTTGACCATATCCTCAATTTTTGTTCTTGTCTCTTTAGTGCCATTACCATGGCATCTGGAAGTTCCTAGGCTGGGGGTCAAATTGGAGGCACAGTTGTGGGCCTACACCACATTGACAGCAACACCAGATCCAAGCTGCATCTGTGACCTACACTGCAGCTCATGGCAATGCCAGGTGCTAAACCCACTGAGTGAGGCTAGGGATCAAACCCACATCCTCATGATACTACTCAGGTTCATTACCACTGAGCCATGATGGGTACTCCTTTTTACTAAATTTTATGAGTGTAGAATACTGAAAAATAATACTTGAAATCATATATGATCATTATTTGAGTATGTAATAACATGAATTTTTAAAGAATATTTTTTGTCATTAAAAATGTTGGTCACCTATATGCCGAGAACTATAAAACTTTAATCAAAGAAATCAAAGAAGATGGAAAGAAATGGAAAGATAGTCCAAGATCCTGGATTGGAAAAATCAATATTGTAAAAATGGCCTTACTACCCAAAGCAATCTACAGATTCTATGCAATCCCTATCAAATTACCCATGACATTTTTCACAGAACTAGAACAAACAATCCAAACATTTATATGGAACCACAAAAGACCCAGAATCACCAAAGCAATCCTGAGAAACAAAAACCAAGTGGGAGGCATAACCCTCCCAGACTTCAAGAAATACTACAAAGCCACAGTCATCAAAACAGTGTGGTACTGGTATCAAAACAGACAGACAGACCAATGGAACAGAATAGAGAACCCGGAAATAAACCCTGACACCTATGGTCAATTAATCTTTGACAAGGGAGGTAAGAATATAAAATGGGAAAAAGAAAGTCTATTCAGCAAGCATTGCTGGGAAACCTGGACGGCTGCATGCAAAGCAATGAGACTAGACCACACCCTCATACCATGCACAAAAGTAAACTCCAAATGGCTGAAAGACTTAAATATATGACAGGACACCATCAAACTCCTAGAAGAAAACATAGGAAAAACACTCCCTGACATCAACATCATGAATATTTTCTCAGGTCATTCTCCCAAAGCAATAGAAACAAGAGCAAAAATAAACCCATGGGACCTCATCAAACTGAAAAGCTTTTGCACAGCAAAGGAAACCCAAAAGAAAACAAAAAGACAACTTGCAGAATGGGAGAAAATAGTTTCAAATGATGCAACCGACAAGGGCTTAATCTCTAGAATATATAAGCAACTTATACAGCCCAACAGCAACAAAGCCAATCAATCAATGGAAAAATGGGCAAAAGACCTGAATAGACTGTTCTCCAAAGAAGATATACAGATAGCCAGCAAACACATGAAAACATGCTCAACATCGTTGATGATAAGAGAAATGCAAATCCAAGCTACCGTGAGATACCACCTCACACCAGTCAGAATGGCCATCATTAATAAATCCACAAAGAACAAGTGCTGGAGGGGCTGTGGAGAAAAGGCAACCCTCTTGCACTGTTGGTGGGAATGGAAACTGGAACAGCCACTATGGAGAACCTTTTGGAGATACCCTAGAAATCTATACATAGAACTTCCATATGACCCCACAATCCCACTCTTGGGCATATATCCAGACAAAACTCTACTTAAAAGAGACACCTTCACCCACATGTTCATTGCAGCACTCTTCACAATAGCCAGGACATGGAAACAACCCAAATGTCCATCGACAAAGGATTGGATTTGGAAGATGTGGTATATATACATAATGCCATTGGCAGCAACATGGATGGAACCAGAGAATCTCATCCTGAGTGAAATGAGCCAGAAAGACAAAGACAAATACCATATGATATCACTTATAACTGGAATCTAATATCCAGCACAAATGATCATCTCCTCAGAAAAGAAACTCATGGACTTGGAGAAAAGACATATTGCTGCCCAATGGGAGAGGGAGGGAGTGGGAGGGATCGGGAACTTGGGCTTATCAGACACAACTTAGAATAGATTTACAAGGAGATCCTGCTGAGTAACATTGAGAACTTTGTCTAGATACTCATGTTGCAACAGAAGAAAGTGTGGGGAAAAAATGTAATTGTAATGTATACATGTAAGGATAACTTGATCCCCTTGCTGTACAGTGGGAAAATAAGAAATAAATAAATAAATAAAAATAATTTAAAAAAATAAAAATGTTGGTCACTTAATACAAAGTAGAAATTTTCTTTTTTGTTGTTTTTAAAACTACTTATTTTGAAATAATTTAGATTTGTAGAAGAGTTACAAAGATTGTACCTACTCTCCCCTTCATGATCCTTGTTTTATAAGTTTATAAGCCTCAAAAAGCACAACATGGATACTAAGTCAGCCTCCTAATAATAGCTTTTTTAAGGTTATTGTTTTTTCTAATAATTTTTTTTCTGTACCTGCAGCATATCGAAGTTCCCAGGCCAGGGATCAAATCCAGGCCACAGCTGTGGCAACACCAGATCCTTAACCCACTATACCACAGTGGGAACTCCTCTCACTATTTTTAGTAACCACCCTAAAACCATGAAATAACTTTTCAAATTTCTGTATTTATTTACTGTCGTGACTACATGCATAACTATTTTAAATAACCGTAGTCATAATGTGCATTTCATTTTGTTTCTAAATTATGTTACCCATGTTTACTTGTTTCATTAGAGTCTCCACCACTGTTTTTTTAAATGACTAATCATAGACCACATTGCTGATGTACAGTGTTAATAAACTCTTCTCCTCCTGTTGCTGGTTGCTGTCCAGTACAATAGCAGTTAAGAATGGAAAAGAAAATACAAGTGTAAGCAGAAGGATTTACCTTCCTGTAAGTGTAGGATAAAAAGGATGGAAAGTAAGTATTTGTCCAAGATTGCTCTGAAGTATTATCCTCAGTGGCTGTAGAGAGTAGGGATCCAAGGAAGAAAACAGAGGATCAGGAAGAGGACTTTCTGTTGGAAGGAGGGGTCCTCTTGAAATGCTGGGTTTAGTTTTAGGGGAAGCCTCCCTGAGCAGACACTGGCCTGTGTCCTGAGATTTGGGTTGATCACAGGGACCTGGCACAGCCACTCCCCCCGACCCCACTCAGCATCCTCATTTTGATGAAAGTTTTGGACCGATAGACAGTTGCAGGGTCACTCCCAACTTTGAGACAATTGCTGTGTCTTTTGTTTCATTTGAACTCCATTACTATTTCTTCTGGCTGTTTTCTAGCAACATTTTATAAAGACTTTGGTTTCCTAAAAATGAAGAGAGGCTAAAATTCCCAGTCCTGAATTAATGGGATATTAAACTTTCTTTAATACTGAGACATTTGACATAGGACATGCAGAGCTGCCCTTTCATTTTCTCTTTCTCGGCCAGAAGCAACTTCTTATAGACCAAAATTTAGAACAAAGAAGATTGGATTTAAGGCCAAACTTTGAAAAAGCACTTCGGAATTTTCTTTAATACACTTTTGGGTCTTAGTGTTACTACTAGCTACCAGAAATCCCAGAAAATCATTTGGAAAAAAAAAAAAACACAATGCAATACAAATACAGTAATGTCATATCAGTATATACGTAAAATAAATGTGATAAATATAATCTGGGGGAGGTGATATCCTATAGAAAAAAGAGCAGGCTTTGGAATTAGTTTGTGTTCACTTATCACTTTCACTGCTCTATTAGCTGTGTAACTTTAGGCAAATTAAAATGAAAAGCTTGAATTTGGAGTATGATTTACTTTCTTTCTATGTAAAATTGGAACAGTAATACTGAGATGGCAGAGTTGTCATAAAGATTAGAGAATGTAAAGTACTAAATACACAGCCTGATAGTGAACACTAACCTTTATCAGTTTTAATTAATACTTATTGTTGTCATAATATATACTTAGTTAATACTTTTTCAAAAGCTTGCCTCTGTTAAATACTTACTTTATATTCCTGTCCTATAATTAGGAGTGTGTGTGTGAGAGAGAGAGAGAGAGAGAAAGATGGAAAGAGAGAAAGAGAGGGAGAGGGACACCATGGAAGTTTTAACTTTTTGGCAGCTTAAATGATTTGGCAAAACTTAAAAAATTATTTTTAAAATTCTTACTGTAGAGCTTAAGCATATTCAAGTCTCAGATGGAATAATGTTTAAAGACATGTTTCTTCCCTATAAATGCCTGTCTTGTGCCGCTCTTGTAAAAACATTTGTTATATTCAGACAGTAGTTCAATAAATTTACTAGAAGTAGGAGTGAAGTTCCCAGGGGCTCAGCAGGTTAAGAACCTGGGATGGTGTCCCTGAGGATGTGGGTTCGATCTCTGGCTTAGCTCAGTGGGTTAAGGATCTGGCATTGCCGAAAGCTACAGCATAGATCAGAGATGTGGCTCAGATGGGTTTGACTGTGGCTGTGGCTGTGGCATAGGCCTGCAGCTGCAGCTCCAATTCAACCCCTGGCCCGGGAACTTCCATATGCTGCAAGTGTGGCCATGAATAAAAGGGAAAAAATTACTAGAAGTACATTTTTTAGGAGAGTTTGTCATATTATGTAAAATGTTTTGTGATGGGAATCAAGAAAGCTAATTTTCTTCTCCTTAAAGATTATTGATTATGTTTTATAATGTTAACATTATATTTTTCATACTGTATACACATTTATCACTTTCTATTGCCCAAGCTAGAAGAGTTTCCCTGGGTATTTAACTGGAGGAAGGTGCTTATCATCTTCAGTGGCCTCTTTGGGGAAATTTTTGGTTCGGAGAGCTAAAGAAAGTAAATATACATTGTTGACCTGACTAGTACTTTTTAAAGAAGGCCTAGAAAGTTCTTTATTCAAATACTTGTAGAGGGAACAGTGACCACATAGACATATCGCCAGTTTCAAAGCTAAGAAGAAAATATGGATGAAAATGACTTTTTTGTTTATCAAGAAAGACGTTCATCAGGAAGGCAAAACAGGAAAAGATGAAAAATCAGAAGCAAATTTTTAAGACCAATACTTTGAATATGTATTTTGTTTTTTATTTATTTTATTTGTTGTAGTTGATTTACAATGTTCTGTCAATTTTTGATGCACAACAATGTGACCCAACCATGTGTGCATATATATATATACATATATATACATATACATATACATATACATGTATATACATATACACATATATATATATATAACAACCCCTCCAGCACTTGTTATTTGTGGACTTCTTAATGATGGCCATTCTGACTGGTGTGAGGTGGTATCTCATGGTAGTTTGGATTTGCATTTCTCTTATAATCAACGATGTTGAGCATTTTGTCATGTGTTTGCTGGCCATCTATATATCTTCTTTGGAGAACAGTCTATTCAGGTCTTTTGCCCATTTTTCCATTGGGTTATTGGCTTTCTTTCTGTTGAGTTGTATAGGTTGCTTATATATTCTAGAGATTAAGCCCTTGTCGGTTGCATCATTTGAAACTATTTTCTCCCATTGTGAAAGTTGTCTTTTTGTTTTCTTTTGGGTTTCCTTTGCTGTGCAAAAGCTTTTCAGTTTGATTAGGTCCCATGGGTTTATTTTTGCTCTTATTTCTATTGCCTTGGGAGACTGACCTGAGAAAATATTCATGATGTTGATGTCAGAGAGTATTTTGCCTATGCTCCCTTCTAGGATATGTATTTTGTAATAGGAGAAGAAGATTTGTTATTGTCAAGAGCAAATACATTTTGAATATTTAAAAAATGGAAATGTTATTGATGCCAAATGATGTGCTATCAGAGGACCCATTGTATGCTGGAATTGATTCAAACCCTAGTAAGATAACTATGTTTTCTGATGAATGCCTTTCATTCTGGGTCCTTGAGAAGCAGGTATACGGCTTTGTCTCCTCTCTTGCATTTTGTACCTGGTAATAGCACAGTAGAAGTCTGCACTTAGAATTTCTCAGTTCATAACATATGTTAGTCACTTGTTACCTAAAGCATTTTCAGTATATTTTTTAAAACGTCCTGTCACTAACCAAGACATTACATTCAATCATAATTGCTCTCCCTTATGGTTTGATTACATTATTGCTAAAAAGAGTAGGTTTTCTGTATTTGTAAAATTGATTTCTTGTTTCTTCTAAGTTGCACTTAAAGTGTTCATTTGGTCCAGGGACACCTCATCCATTAAAAATGATGAAATTTGGACAGTTTTATTTCAAATACTTTATGATACATTTTAAAGACAAACTCAACCACTGGTTCTTAAACTTGAGCTGTATCAGAATCACCCAGAGGGCTTGATTAAACAAGGACTAATGGACCCTTCCCCCATCATTTCTGACTTAGAAGCTCTGAGGTGGGTCCCCAGAATTTCCAAGAAACTTCCAACAGGTCTAGGGTGGTACTTATGCTGGTGTTCTAGGGATTGTACTTTGAGAACCACTACCCTTAGCTAATAACAGAAGGGTTTTACTTCATCCTCCAAACAATCAAAAATTAATGATGTTTGAATTACATGCATTAAGGGTACGTTTATGACTCTTTTGTAACCAGGTTATATACCATATGTTCTGCATAGTTGGAACTAATTTCTTCTGTTATTTAAACAATGAAATAACTCTTTTGTAAATTAGAGAGGAGTTATTTGTGTAAAATAATTCCCTTTATTTTTTTTTTTGTCTTTTTGCCTTTTCTAGGGCTGCTCCCGTGGCATATGGAGGTTCCCAGGCTAGGGGTCGAATCGGAGCTGTAGCCACTGGCCTGTGCCAGAGCCACAGCAACTTAGGATCTGAGCTGCATCTGCAACCTACACCACAGCTCATGGCAACACCAGATCATTAACCCACTGAGCAAGGCCAGGGATCGAACCCACAACCACATGGTTCCTAGTCAGATTCATTAACCACTGTGCCACAACAGGAACTCCATCCCCTTATATTTTTAAGTAGCATTCTTTCTGAGACTAATATAAAAAATCATTTTGAAAAGTAAGAACAGGAGTTCCCGTCGTGGCACAGTGGTTAACGAATCCGACTAGGAGCCATGAGGTTTCGGGTTCGACCCCTGGCCTTGCTCAGTGGATTAAGGATCCGGGGGTGCCGTGAGCTGTGGTGTAGGTCACAGACACAGCTCAGATCCCATGTTTCTGTGGCTCTGGTGTAGGCCGGTGGCTACAGCTCTGATTAGACCCCTAGCATGGGAATCTCCATATGCCACAGGAGTGGCCCTAGAAAAGGCAAAAAGACAAAAACAAAAAAACAAATAAATAAATTTTAAAAAATAATAAATAAAATAAAAGTAAGAACAGACTAGTAATCTCCTAGATCTGACAAAATGAGATAAACAACAGTGCTATAGAATCTTACTTACACTACTTCCTTTAAAAGGTAATATTGTGGGTATTAAAGATTGTTTGCTAGTATATTACTTATATTACATTTTCAACTTTGTTTTTATGAAATTTATTTTAAGATTTTAAAAATACTTTAAAACTAGATACTTCTTAATATATTTTATGCTTGTGCTTTAATTAGAAACAGATTGATAATGCTAATGATATAGTAATGGTAAAACTCATGTTTCTGCAGAAATCATATTTTATTTTCTAAAGCAATAAAAGTAGCTTTTAACATAGATGGAGAGGAGTTCCTGTTGTGGCTCAGATCTGGCAATGCTGTGGCTTTGGTGTAGGCTGGCGGCTATAGCTCCAATTAGACCCCTAGCCTGGGAACCTCCATATGCCGCAGGTGTGGCCCTAGAAAAAGGCAAAAAGACAAAAATAAAAATAAAATAAAATAGATGCAGAAATATGAAAGGCAAAGTACTGCTGAAAATTGACCTAATATTTAAGAGATAAACAATGTGTTGACTGTCAACAGATTGATCCGTATTTAGTGTATTAAATTTCCACCTGAGTTATAAAAGATTCAGTATATTATCCTTTGGGGCATGTACAAAGAGTAAATCACATTCTTTCTAAGAGGAGGAACAGTTTGAGGTAACAAATTCATTTTTATTGCAGTTATAGTTGAAAACTGTATCTTAAATCAGTTGATCATTGCCTCTCTCACTGCTGTGTAAATATACACTTCCGCTTCTCTGACTTTACACATTTTTTCTTTGCCTATGTGGAGCACTTATCTATGCAATTATTAACTTAATAAAAAAGTTACCAACTTTGTGGCCTTGAACATATTTTCTTAGATCTTGTTAACTGAGTAACACTCTGGTTAAAAACAAAATGCATACCTCAACTTGAGAGATTTACCTTTGTAGGAAAAAAAAAGAATGTATTTGCTTGCATTTTAAGTTTTCATCTGCTTGCTTTCCTGTATTACTTTGCACTTTGTGTTTGTAGTTTGTCCAGCAAGGTGATCTTTTAATGCATCTCTTATATCCTGTTCTTATTCTGTAAAGTGTAGGTTACAATTCAGATCACTCAGAGAACTTTGGGATGTGTTTTGTTAAACTGTGGCCTTTCCCTTGTGCCCTTCTCCCCTCCTCATTTCAGTCCAAAGATGGTGGCAGCCGAAGGAGTTGATGTGGATGTGGTGCCTAGACAGGTGAGGGAGGGGGGCTGACTTGAGAGGAGGCAAGTCTAACAGTAGACTGGGGGCGGGGATGGAAGGAGGTCATGACCACACAGGGCCCAGCAGGCAGAAGGGCCCTGCATTTGGCTGACCGCTCTGCTGTCGCCATCTCAAAACTCTTAATAATTTCAAAGTGGGGTCCCTGCATTTTTACTTTGCACCAGATCTCCCCAGTTATGTCACTGCTCCTATAACAGAAAACTGGAGAAAAAGAAGCAGAGATCCCCTATTTCTCCTTGGTGCATTCCTTTACCCAGTGCCAGGATGGGAATTATCTCTAAAAGGATGACTTAATAGATACTGACAAGCTGTGGGAAATTAGCCTGATTGAAAGCTATGGTGTGTGTATGCACACATGTACTCCAGCCACTGAACAACGCATTGGATAGAGGGAGGTAGGTGTTTGTTAAAATGATTTTATGGAATTATCAAAGATAGTCAGACTTCCAATAGAGATTTTACTAAGTAAATATATAATATACGCAGTTTGAAAGTATAATATATTACATAATTTTATTCCTTAATTAACCTACTGCACATTTATGCAAACAACAGTCTTTTCCTTCACCTGTACAGCCTGATACTTCATACTCAGTGTAGTACTTTATTATTTGGTAATTTTTTGTTCTTAATATTGTTATGATCTCTAACATTGTAATGGTTTCTTGCCTTTACAGTGCTTATAAAGTTTATTTTTAAAAGACTTTGGGAATTAGAATTTAGAAATTCAGAATTCTAAACTTTGTGATATTAAGGAGCCATGTCAGTTTCTTTGTGTTATTTGATAGCTACATAGCACTTCTTATTTAAGATGGAGAGATACTGTTTTGTATCACACCTACAGTTTTTTTTCCAGATCTCTCCCTTGTTAAGGTTTGCTAATTTAATTTTATTGGGTAATTAGACTAAAACCAAACTACATTTTTTTCACTTGAGTATTGTGTTCTTCTAATAAACTGTGGAATAACTGGTGTGGGAGGGGATTGTCTAACTTCATAAGGTATGTTGCATACGTAAGTGAATCAATATAAGATTATCTGAAATTTGAATATCATTTCACAGATCTCCATCAGAATTCATTATATATAAAATCACATGGAAAATCCCACTGGAGCTCAGTGGAAATGAATCTGATGAGTATTCTTAAGGATTCAGGTTCAATCCCTAGCCTTGCTCAGTGGATTAAGGATCCAGCATTGCTGTAAACTGTGCTTTAGGTTGTAGAAACGGCTAGGATTGAGTGTGGCTGTGGTGTAGGCCAAGGACTAGAGCTCCAGTTGGACCCGTAGCCTGGGAACCTCCATATGCTGTGAGTAGAGCCCTAAAAGACTAAATAAATGAATAAATAAATAAAAGCACATGATATATGAATAAGATCGTTACATAGGAGGAAAATCATGGAAAAGATAGGCATGGGAAGAATTAACTAACATCACTACTGTCTCTCTACAGATTTACTGAAACTATGTGCCCACTTTTATAAAGTGTCTAATTACATAAATAAGGACTAACTTTTTAAAACTGGACCAGATTTTTGTTATAAGATTTTTGTTATAAGATGACTCTGCTAGTGGAATTTATGTTTTACACTGGATAAAATACATTTCTTAAAGACTTCTTCCTTTAAAATTATAAAGATGCATTGACACAAATTTGTTTCCAGTCAAAATATATTAGCACTTGGGAAATCCTTTCCTGAGCTGTAAATTATCCAGAAACAGCTGTCAGGTAGCATCAGGTTGAAGGTTCAAGCAGGGAGTAGGCACTTGGCTTGGTGATAACGGTAATGAGGGGGGTGCAGGTGGGGGGGCAGATAGGGGCGAGGGAGACAGGGACCCTGTTGTGTAGAGCGCCTGTGTGGGGGTTGGATGCCTGCCCAGGCCTGGGAGGGGGTTGCCTGCGTGCCTGGGAAGGGAGACCAGATCCAATGCTGAGGGACACCGCAGCGAGCTTGAAGGACTGAGGTGAGGATGTGAGCAGGGCTCCAGCGAACAGGTTCAAGGTAGGATTTTTTTTCTTTTTGAGAAGGGAAGACAGTGCCTAGGATGCTTGGGAAAAATGGATGGAAGGTCCCAGGAAGTGTTTGGGGGAAAGGTGCGTGTTTGGGGAGGGACGAGGGGGGCGGGGAGCGGCTTCAGGGAAGCGCAGGCGTGGAGGTTGGGTGCGTGGAGGGGAAGGGAGCTCAGAGGGAATGGGGAGGGCTACCGCGAGCGTGGGGGAGGGAGGTGAGGATGGCAGCGGCGCCCCAGCTGAGAGGTTGAAGTTAGGGTTCGTTTTGAGAGGCAGGAAGAGGGTGGATGGGATCCCTTGGAAAAGTGGAGGCGAGGTCCTAGGAAGGGTTGGGCCTGTGCGAGTGCGGGGAGCGTGGAGGCGGGCGGGCACCCCTTGCCCCCAGAGCGTGCGTGGGGGTTGCGTGGGTGCAGGGGAAGGGAGGCCGGAGGGAATGGAGAGGGACACGGAGAGACTGGGACCCTGTGGTGAGGTTGTGAGGGGCATTCTAGGGGCTAGGTTCAAGGTAGGTTTTGGTGGCTGCTGCTGTGGTGGTGGTGGTGGTGGTGGGTGGTGGTGGTTTTTGTTGCTGGTTTTTGGGTTTTGGTTGGTTGTTGTGAAGGGGGAAGAGTGCGGAGGATGAGGACCCCTTAGCGAATGGGAGCGGAAGGATGTCAGGAAAGGAGCCCAGAGGGGTTCATGTGGGAATGGGCCAGGGCAGCTGGGAGGAGTTTGTGGGTAGTGCCTGAACAGAGGGGAAGGGAGAGCTGAAGGGAGTGCTGAGGGCCAGGGCGAGCAGGGGGGGACTGAGGTAAGGCTGTCAGTGGAGTTCCAGCAGACAGGTTCAAGTGAGGTGTTTTTTGTTCTGGTTTTTGGCTTGCTGTGTGTGTTTGTTCGTTTGATTGTTTGTTTGAGAAGGGGGTAGAGGGGTGGGTAGGTTGGATGCCTTTGAAGTGATGGGGAAAGTTCCCAGGAAGGGGGGGGTGTAGGTGGGTGGGGGCAGGGAGGGGCGAGGGGGGCGGGGACGCGGTTGTGCAGAGCGCCTGCGTGGGGGTTGCGAGCGTTCCTTGGCGTGCGAGGGGGCTGCGTTCGTGCCGTGGCGTGCGTGGGGGTTGCATGCGTGCCGGGGAAGGGAGCCCCCGGAGCGACTGCTGAGGGACACCGCGGCGAGCGAGCATGGGTGAAGGAGCTGAGGGTTTGAGCAGGGCTGCAGCGGGCAGGTCCAAGGTAGGTTTGTGTTTATCTTTGTGAGAAGGGAAGAGGGTGCCTAGGATGCTTGGGAAAAGGGGGATGGAAGGTCCCAGGAAGTGTTTGGGGGAAAGGTGCTTGGTTGGGGAGGGACCGGCTTCAGTGCAGGGCAGGTATGAGGGTTGAGTGCAGGAGGGTTAGCTGCGTGGAGGGGAAGGGAGCTCAGAGGGAATGGGGAGGGCCACCGCGAGCGTGGGGGAGGGAGGTGAGGATGGCAGCGGAGCCCCAGCTGAGAGGTTGAAGTGAGGGTTCGTTTTGAGAGGCAGGAAGAGGGTGGATGGGATCCCTTGGAAAAGTGGAGGCGAGGTCCTAGGAAGGGTTGGGCCTGTGCGAGTGCGGGGAGCGTGGAGGCGGGCGGGCACCCCTTGCCCCCCCGAGCGTGCGTGGGGGTTGCGTGGGTGCAGGGGAAGGGAGGCCGGAGGGAATGGAGAGGGACACGGAGAGCCTGGGGCCCTGCGGTGCGGTTGTGAGGGGCATTCTAGGGGATAGGTTCAAGGTAGGATTTTGTGGCTGCTGCGGTGGTGGTGGTGGTGGTGGTGGGTGTTGGTGGTTTTTGTTGTTGGTTTTTGGCTTTTGTTTGGTTGTTGTGAAGGGGGAAGAGGGCGGAGGATGAGGACCCCTTAGCGAATGGGAGCAGAAGGATGTCAGGAAAGGAGCCCAGAGGGGTTCATGTGGGAATGGGCCAGGGCAGCTGGGAGGGGTTTGTGGGTAGTGCCTGAACAGAGGGGAAGGGAGACCTGAAGGGAGTGCTGAGGGCCAGGGCGAGCAGGGGGGGACTGAGGTAAGGCTGTCAGTGGAGTTCCAGCAGACAGGTTCAAGTGAGGATGTTTTGGTTTTGGTTTTTGGCTTGGTGTGTGTGTGTGTGTGTGTGTGTGTGAGTTCGATTGTTTGTTTGAGAAGGGGGTAGAGGGGTGTTTAGGTTGGATGCCTTTGAAGTGATGGGGAAAGTTCCCAGGAGGGGGGGGTGTAGGTGGGTGGGGGCAGGGAGGGGCGAGGGGGGCGGGGACCCGGTTGTGCAGAGCGCCTGCGTGCGGGTTGCGAGCGTGCCTTGGCGTGCGAGGGGGTTGCGTGCGTGCCGTGGCGTGCGTGGGGGTTGCATGCGTGCCGGGGAAGGGAGCCCCCGGAGCGACTGCTGAGGGACACCACGGCGAGTGAGCATGGGTGAAGGAGCTGAGGGTTTGAGCAGGGCTGCAGCGGGCAGGTCCAAGGTAGGTTTGTGTTTATCTTTTTGACAAGGGAAGAGGGTGCCTAGGATGCTTGGGAAAAGGGGGATGGAAGGTCCCAGGAAGTGTTTGGGGGAATGGTGCGTGTTTGGGGAGGGACCGGCTTCAGTGCAGGGCAGGTATGGGGGTTGAGTGCAGGAGGGTTAGCTGCGTGGAGGGGAAGGGAGCTCAGAGGGAATGGGGAGGGCCACCGCGAGCGTGGGGGAGGGAGGTGAGGATGGCAGCGGAGCCCCAGCTGAGAGGTTGAAGTTAGGGTTAGTTTTGAGAGGCAGGAAGAGGGTGGATGGGATCCCTTGGAAAAGTGGAGGCGAGGTCCTAGGAAGGGTTGGGCCTGTGCGAGTGCAGGGAGCGTGGAGGCGGGCGGGCACCCCTTGCCCCCCCCGAGCGTGCGTGGGGGTTGCGTGGGTGCAGGGGAAGGGAGGCCGGAGGGAATGGAGAGGGACACGGAGAGCCTGGGACCCTGCGGGGAGGTTGTGAGGGGCATTCTAGGGGATAGGTTCAAGGTAGGTTTTGGTGGCTGCTGCGGTGGTGGTGGTTTTTGTTGTTGGTTTTTGGCTTTTGTTTGGTTGTTGTGAAGGGGGAAGAGGGCGGAGGATGAGGACCCCTTAGCGAATGGGAGCGGAAGGATGTCAGGAAAGGAGCCCAGAGGGGTTCCTGTGGGAATGGGCCAGGGCAGCTGGGAGGGGCTTGTGGGTAGTGCCTGAACAGAGGGGAAGGGAGAGCTGAAGGGAGTGCTGAGGGCCAGGGCGAGCAGGGGGGGACTGAGGTAAGGCTGTCAGCGGAGTTCCAGCAGACAGGTTCAAGTGAGGTGTTTTTTGTTGTGGTTTTTGGCTTGCTGTGTGTGTTTGTTCCTTTGATTGTTTGTTTGAGAAGGGGGTAGAGGGGTGGGTAGGTTGGATGCCTTTGAGCTGATGGGGAAAGTTTCCAGGAAGGAGGGGGGTGGGTGGGGGCAGAGAGGGGCGAGGGGGGCGGGGACGCGGTTGTGCAGAGCGCCTGCGTGGGGGTTGCGTGCGTGCCGTGGCGTGCGTGGGGGTTGCGTGCGTGCCGGGGAAGGGAGCCCCCGGAGCGACTGCTGAGGGACACCGCGGCGAGCGAGCATGGGTGAAGGAGCTGAGGGTGTGAGCAGGGCTGCAGCGGGCAGGTCCAATGTAGGTTTGTGTTTATCTTTTTGAGAAGGGAAGAGGGTGCCTAGGATGCTTGGTAAAAGGGGAGGGAAGGTCCCAGGAAGTGTTTGGGGGAAAGGTGCGTGTTTGGGGAGGGACCGGCTTCAGTGCAGGGCAGGTATGGGGGTTGAGTGCAGGAGGGTTAGCTGCGTGGAGGGGAAGGGAGCTCAGAGGGAATGGGGAGGGCCACCGCGAGCGTGGGGGAGGGAGGTGAGGATGGCAGCGGAGCCCCAGCTGAGAGGTTGAAGTTAGGGTTAGTTTTGAGAGGCAGGAAGAGGGTGGATGGGATCCCTTGGAAAAGTGGAGGCGAGGTCCTAGGAAGGGTTGGGCCTGTGCGAGTGCGGGGAGCGTGGAGGCGGGCAGGCACCCCTTGCCCCCCGAGCGTGCGTGGGGGTTGCGTGGGTGCAGGGGAAGGGAGGCCGGAGGGAATGGAGAGGGACACGCAGAGCCTGGGGCCCTGCGGGGAGGTTGTGAGGGGCATTCTAGGGGATAGGTTCAAGGTAGGATTTGGTGGCTGCTGCGGTGGTGGTGGTTTTTGTTGTTGGTTTTTGGTTTTTGGTTGGTTGTTGTGAAGGGGGAAGAGGGTGGAGGATGAGGACCCCTTAGCAAATGGGAGCGGAAGGATGTCAGGAAAGGAGCCCAGAGGGGTTCCTGTGGGAATGGGCCAGGGCAGCTGGGAGGGGCTTGTGGGTAGTGCCTAAACAGAGGGGAAGGGAGAGCTGAAGGGAGTGCTGAGGGCCAGGGGAGCAGGGGGGGACTGAGGTAAGGCTGTCAGTGGAGTTCCAGCAGACAGGTTCAAGTGAGGTGTTTTTTGTTGTGGTTTTTGGCTTGCTGTGTGTGTTTGTTCGTTTGATTGTTTGTTTGAGAAGGGGGTAGAGGGGTGGGTAGGTTGGATGCCTTTGAGCTGATGGGGAAAGTTTCCAGGAAGGGGGGGGTGTGGGTGGGGGCAGAGAGGGGCGAGGGGGGCGGGGACGCGGTTGTGTAGAGCGCCTGCGTGGGGGTTGCGTGCGTGCCGTGGCGTGCGTGGGGGTTGCGTGCGTGCCGGGGAAGGGAGCCCCCGGAGCGACTGCTGAGGGACACCGCGGCGAGCGAGCATGGGTGAAGGAGCTGAGGGTGTGAGCAGGGCTGCAGCGGGCAGGTCCAAGGTAGGTTTGTGTTTATCTTTTTGAGAAGGGAAGAGGGTGCCTAGGATGCTTGGGCAAAGGGGAGGGAAGGTCCCAGGAAGTGTTTGGGGGAAAGGTGCGTGGTTGGGGAGGGACCGGCTTCAGTGCAGGGCAGGTATGGGGGTTGAGTGCAGGAGGGTTAGCTGCGTGGAGGGGAAGGGAGCTCAGAGGGAATGGGGAGGGCCACCGCGAGCTTAGGGGAGGGAGGTGAGGATGGCAGCAGAGCCCCAACTGAGAGGTTGAAGTTAGGGTTAGTTTTGAGAGGCAGGAAGAGGGTGGATGGGATCCCTTGGAAAAGTGGAGGCGAGGTCCTAGGAAGGGTTGGGCCTGTGCGAGTGCGGGGAGCGTGGAGGCGGGCAGGCACCCCTTGCCCCCCGAGCGTGCGTGGGGGTTGCGTGGGTGCAGGGGAAGGGAGGCCGGAGGGAATGGAGAGGGACACGGAGAGCCTGGGGCCCTGCGGGGAGGTTGTGAGGGGCATTCTAGGGGATAGGTTCAAGGTAGGTTTTGGTGGCTGCTGCGGTGGTGGTGGTTTTTGTTGTTGGTTTTTGGTTTTTGGTTGGTTGTTGTGAAGGGGGAAGAGGGTGGAGGATGAGGACCCCTTAGCAAATGGGAGCGGAAGGATGTCAGGAAAGGAGCCCAGAGGGGTTCCTGTGGGAATGGGCCAGGGCAGCTGGGAGGGGCTTGTGGGTAGTGCCTGAACAGAGGGGAAGGGAGAGCTGAAGGGAGTGCTGAGGGCCAGGGCGAGCAGGGGGGGACTGAGGTAAGGCTGTCAGTGGAGTTCCAGCAGACAGGTTCAAGTGAGGTGTTTTTTGTTGTGGTTTTTGGCTTGCTGTGTGTGTTTGTTCGTTTGATTGTTTGTTTGAGAAGGGGGTAGAGGGGTGGGTAGGTTGGATGCCTTTGAGCTGATGGGGAAAGTTTCCAGGAAGGGGGGGGGTGTGGGTGGGGGCAGAGAGGGGCGAAGGGGGCGTGGACGCGGTTGTGCAGAGCGCCTGCGTGGGGGTTGCGTGCGTGCCGGGGAATGGAGCCCCCGGAGCGACTGCTGAGGGACACCGCGGCGAGCGAGCATGGGTGAAGGAGCTGAGGGTGTGAGCAGGGCTGCAGCGGGCAGGTCCAAGGTAGGTTTGTGTTTATCTTTTTGAGAAGGGAAGAGGGTGCCTAGGATGCTTGGGAAAAGGGGAGGGAAGGTCCCAGGAAGTGTTTGGGGGAAAGGTGCGTGTTTGGGGAGGGACTGGCTTCAGTGCAGGGCAGGTATGGGGGTTGAGTGCAGGAGGGTTAGCTGCGTGGAGGGGAAGGGAGCTCAGAGGGAATGGGGAGGGCCACCGCGAGCGTGGGGGAGGGAGGTGAGGATGGCAGCGGAGCCCCAGCTGAGAGGTTGAAGTTAGGGTTAGTTTTGAGAGGCAGGAAGAGGGTGGATGGGATCCCTTGGAAAAGTGGAGGCGAGGTCCTAGGAAGGGTTGGGCCTGTGCGAGTGCGGGGAGCGTGGAGGCGGGCAGGCACCCCTTGCCCCCCGAGCGTGCGTGGGGGTTGCGTGGGTGCAGGGGAAGGGAGGCCGGAGGGAATGGAGAGGGACACGGAGAGCCTGGGGCCCTGCGGGGAGGTTGTGAGGGGCATTCTAGGGGATAGGTTCAAGGTAGGTTTTGGTGGCTGCTGCGGTGGTGGTGGTTTTTGTTGTTGGTTTTTGGTTTTTGGTTGGTTGTTGTGAAGGGGGAAGAGGGTGGAGGATGAGGACCCCTTAGCAAATGGGAGCGGAAGGATGTCAGGAAAGGAGCCCAGAGGGGTTCCTGTGGGAATGGGCCAGGGCAGCTGGGAGGGGCTTGTGGGTAGTGCCTGAACAGAGGGGAAGGGAGAGCTGAAGGGAGTGCTGAGGGCCAGGGCGAGCAGGGGGGGACTGAGGTAAGGCTGTCAGCGGAGTTCCAGCAGACAGGTTCAAGTGAGGTGTTTTTTGTTGTGGTTTTTGGCTTGCTGTGTGTGTTTGTTCCTTTGATTGTTTGTTTGAGAAGGGGGTAGAGGGGTGGGTAGGTTGGATGCCTTTGAGCTGATGGGGAAAGTTTCCAGGAAGGAGGGGGGTGGGTGGGGGCAGAGAGGGGCGAGGGGGGCGGGGACGCGGTTGTGCAGAGCGCCTGCGTGGGGGTTGCGTGCGTGCCGTGGCGTGCGTGGGGGTTGCGTGCGTGCCGGGGAAGGGAGCCCCCGGAGCGACTGCTGAGGGACACCGCGGCGAGAGAGCATGGGTGAAGGAGCTGAGGGTGTGAGCAGGGCTGCAGCGGGCAGGTCCAATGTAGGTTTGTGTTTATCTTTTTGAGAAGGGAAGAGGGTGCCTAGGATGCTTGGTAAAAGGGGAGGGAAGGTCCCAGGAAGTGTTTGGGGGAAAGGTGCGTGTTTGGGGAGGGACCGGCTTCAGTGCAGGGCAGGTATGGGGGTTGAGTGCAGGAGGGTTAGCTGCGTGGAGGGGAAGGGAGCTCAGAGGGAATGGGGAGGGCCACCGCGAGCGTGGGGGAGGGAGGTGAGGATGGCAGCGGAGCCCCAGCTGAGAGGTTGAAGTTAGGGTTAGTTTTGAGAGGCAGGAAGAGGGTGGATGGGATCCCTTGGAAAAGTGGAGGCGAGGTCCTAGGAAGGGTTGGGCCTGTGCGAGTGCGGGGAGCGTGGAGGCGGGCAGGCACCCCTTGCCCCCCGAGCGTGCGTGGGGGTTGCGTGGGTGCAGGGGAAGGGAGGCCGGAGGGAATGGAGAGGGACACGCAGAGCCTGGGGCCCTGCGGGGAGGTTGTGAGGGGCATTCTAGGGGATAGGTTCAAGGTAGGATTTGGTGGCTGCTGCGGTGGTGGTGGTTTTTGTTGTTGGTTTTTGGTTTTTGGTTGGTTGTTGTGAAGGGGGAAGAGGGTGGAGGATGAGGACCCCTTAGCAAATGGGAGCGGAAGGATGTCAGGAAAGGAGCCCAGAGGGGTTCGTGTGGGAATGGGCCAGGGCAGCTGGGAGGGGCTTGTGGGTAGTGCCTGAACAGAGGGGAAGGGAGAGCTGAAGGGAGTGCTGAGGGCCAGGGGAGCAGGGGGGGACTGAGGTAAGGCTGTCAGTGGAGTTCCAGCAGACAGGTTCAAGTGAGGTGTTTTTTGTTGTGGTTTTTGGCTTGCTGTGTGTGTTTGTTCGTTTGATTGTTTGTTTGAGAAGGGGGTAGAGGGGTGGGTAGGTTGGATGCCTTTGAGCTGATGGGGAAAGTTTCCAGGAAGGGGGGGGTGTGGGTGGGGGCAGAGAGGGGCGAGGGGGGCGGGGACGCGGTTGTGCAGAGCGCCTGCGTGGGGGTTGCGTGCGTGCCGTGGCGTGCGTGGGGGTTGCGTGCGTGCCGGGGAAGGGAGCCCCCGGAGCGACTGCTGAGGGACACCGCGGCGAGCGAGCATGGGTGAAGGAGCTGAGGGTGTGAGCAGGGCTGCAGCGGGCAGGTCCAAGGTAGGTTTGTGTTTATCTTTTTGAGAAGGGAAGAGGGTGCCTAGGATGCTTGGGCAAAGGGGAGGGAAGGTCCCAGGAAGTGTTTGGGGGAAAGGTGCGTGGTTGGGGAGGGACCGGCTTCAGTGCAGGGCAGGTATGGGGGTTGAGTGCAGGAGGGTTAGCTGCGTGGAGGGGAAGGGAGCTCAGAGGGAATGGGGAGGGCCACCGCGAGCTTAGGGGAGGGAGGTGAGGATGGCAGCGGAGCCCCAACTGAGAGGTTGAAGTTAGGGTTAGTTTTGAGAGGCAGGAAGAGGGTGGATGGGATCCCTTGGAAAAGTGGAGGCGAGGTCCTAGGAAGGGTTGGGCCTGTGCGAGTGCGGGGAGCGTGGAGGCGGGCAGGCACCCCTTGCCCCCCGAGCGTGCGTGGGGGTTGCGTGGGTGCAGGGGAAGGGAGGCCGGAGGGAATGGAGAGGGACACGGAGAGCCTGGGGCCCTGCGGGGAGGTTGTGAGGGGCATTCTAGGGGATAGGTTCAAGGTAGGTTTTGGAGGCTGCGCGGTGGTGGTGGTTTTTGTTGTTGGTTTTTGGTTTTTGGTTGGTTGTTGTGAAGGGGGAAGAGGGTGGAGGATGAGGACCCCTTAGCAAATGGGAGCGGAAGGATGTCAGGAAAGGAGCCCAGAGGGGTTCCTGTGGGAATGGGCCAGGGCAGCTGGGAGGGGCTTGTGGGTAGTGCCTGAACAGAGGGGAAGGGAGAGCTGAAGGGAGTGCTGAGGGCCAGGGGAGCAGGGGGGGACTGAGGTAAGGCTGTCAGTGGAGTTCCAGCAGACAGGTTCAAGTGAGGTGTTTTTTGTTGTGGTTTTTGGCTTGCTGTGTGTGTTTGTTCCTTTGATTGTTTGTTTGAGAAGGGGGTAGAGGGGTGGGTAGGTTGGATGCCTTTGAAGTGATGGGGAAAGTTCCCAGGAAGGGGGGGGGTGTGGGTGGGGGCAGAGAGGGGCGAGGGGGGCGGGGACGCGGTTGTGCAGAGCGCCTGCGTGGGGGTTGCGTGCGTGCCGTGGCGTGCGTGGGGGTTGCGTGCGTGCCGGGGAAGGGAGTCCCCGGAGCGACTGCTGAGGGCCACCGCGGCGAGCGAGCGTGGGTGAAGGAGCTGAGGGTGTGAGCAGGGCTGTGGCGGGCAGGTCCAAGGTAGGTTTGTGTTTATCTTTGTGAGAAGGGAAGAGGGTGCCTAGGACGCTTGGGAAAAGGGGGATGGAAGGTCCCAGGAAGTGTTTGGGGGAAAGGTGCGTGGTTGGGGAGGGACCGGCTTCAGTGCAGGGCAGGTATGGGGGTTGAGTGCAGGAGGGTTAGCTGCGTGGAGGGGAAGGGAGCTCAGAGGGAATGGGGAGGGCCACCGCGAGCGTAGGGGAGGGAGGTGAGGATGGCAGCGGAGCCCCAACTGAGAGGTTGAAGTTAGGGTTAGTTTTGAGAGGCAGGAAGAGGGTGGATGGGATCCCTTGGAAAAGTGGAGGCGAGGTCCTAGGAAGGGTTGGGCCTGTGCGAGTGCGGGGAGCGTGGAGGCGGGCAGGCACCCCTTGCCCCCCGAGCGTGCGTGGGGGTTGCGTGGGTGCAGGGGAAGGGAGGCCGGAGGGAATGGAGAGGGACACGGAGAGCCTGGGGCCCTGCGGGGAGGTTGTGAGGGGCATTCTAGGGGATAGGTTCAAGGTAGGATTTGGTGGCTGCTGCGGTGGTGGTGGTTTTTGTTGTTGGTTTTTGGTTTTTGGTTGGTTGTTGTGAAGGGGGAAGAGGGCGGAGCATGAGGACCCCTTAGCAAATGGGAGCGGAAGGATGTCAGGAAAGGAGCCCAGAGGGGTTCCTGTGGGAATGGGCCAGGGCAGCTGGGAGGGGCTTGTGGGTAGTGCCTGAACAGAGGGGAAGGGAGAGCTGAAGGGAGTGCTGAGGGCCAGGGCGAGCAGGGGGGGACTGAGGTAAGGCTGTCAGCGGAGTTCCAGCAGACAGGTTCAAGTGAGGTGTTTTTTGTTGTGGTTTTTGGCTTGCCGTGTGTGTTTGTTCGTTTGATTGTTTGTTTGAGAAGGGGGTAGAGGGGTGGGTAGGTTGGATGCCTTTGAGATGATGGGGATAGTTTCCAGGAAGGGGGGGGGTGGGTGGGGGCAGAGAGGGGCGAGGGGGGCGGGGACGCGGTTGTGCAGAGCACCTGCGTGGGGGTTGCGTGCGTGCCGTGGCGTGCGTGGGGGTTGCGTGCGTGCAGGGGAAGGGAGCCCCCGGAGCGACTGCTGAGGGACACCGCGGCGAGCGAGCATGGGTGAAGGAGCTGAGGGTGTGAGCAGGGCTGCAGCGGGCAGGTCCAAGGTAGGTTTGTGTTTATCTTTTTGAGAAGGGAAGAGGGTGCCTAGGATGCTTGGGAAAAGGGGAGGGAAGGTCCCAGGAAGTGTTTGGGGGAAAGGTGCCTGTTTGGGGAGGGACCGGCTTCAGTGCAGGGCAGGTATGGGGGTTGAGTGCAGGAGGGTTAGCTGCGTGGAGGGGAAGGGAGCTCAGAGGGAATGGGGAGGGCCACCGCGAGCGTGGGGGAGGGAGGTGAGGATGGCAGCGGAGCCCCAGCTGAGAGGTTGAAGTTAGGGTTAGTTTTGAGAGGCAGGAAGAGGGTGGATGGGATCCCTTGGAAAAGTGGAGGCGAGGTCCTAGGAAGGGTTGGGCCTGTGCGAGTGCGGGGAGCGTGGAGGCGGGCAGGCACCCCTTGCCCCCCGAGCGTGCGTGGGGGTTGCGTGGGTGCAGGGGAAGGGAGGCCGGAGGGAATGGAGAGGGACACGGAGAGCCTGGGGCCCTGCGGGGAGGTTGTGAGGGGCATTCTAGGGGATAGGTTCAAGGTAGGATTTGGTGGCTGCTGCGGTGGTGGTGGTTTTTGTTGTTGGTTTTTGGTTTTTGGTTGGTTGTTGTGAAGGGGGAAGAGGGCGGAGCATGAGGACCCCTTAGCAAATGGGAGCGGAAGGATGTCAGGAAAGGAGCCCAGAGGGGTTCCTGTGGGAATGGGCCAGGGCAGCTGGGAGGGGCTTGTGGGTAGTGCCTGAACAGAGGGGAAGGGAGAGCTGAAGGGAGTGCTGAGGGCCAGGGCGAGCAGGGGGGGACTGAGGTAAGGCTGTCAGCGGAGTTCCAGCAGACAGGTTCAAGTGAGGTGTTTTTTGTTGTGGTTTTTGGCTTGCCGTGTGTGTTTGTTCGTTTGATTGTTTGTTTGAGAAGGGGGTAGAGGGGTGGGTAGGTTGGATGCCTTTGAGATGATGGGGATAGTTTCCAGGAAGGGGGGGGGTGGGTGGGGGCAGAGAGGGGCGAGGGGGGCGGGGACGCGGTTGTGCAGAGCACCTGCGTGGGGGTTGCGTGCGTGCCGTGGCGTGCGTGGGGGTTGCGTGCGTGCAGGGGAAGGGAGCCCCCGGAGCGACTGCTGAGGGACACCGCGGCGAGCGAGCATGGGTGAAGGAGCTGAGGGTGTGAGCAGGGCTGCAGCGGGCAGGTCCAAGGTAGGTTTGTGTTTATCTTTTTGAGAAGGGAAGAGGGTGCCTAGGATGCTTGGGAAAAGGGGAGGGAAGGTCCCAGGAAGTGTTTGGGGGAAAGGTGCCTGTTTGGGGAGGGACCGGCTTCAGTGCAGGGCAGGTATGGGGGTTGAGTGCAGGAGGGTTAGCTGCGTGGAGGGGAAGGGAGCTCAGAGGGAATGGGGAGGGCCACCGCGAGCGTGGGGGAGGGAGGTGAGGATGGCAGCGGAGCCCCAGCTGAGAGGTTGAAGTTAGGGTTAGTTTTGAGAGGCAGGAAGAGGGTGGATGGGATCCCTTGGAAAAGTGGAGGCGAGGTCCTAGGAAGGGTTGGGCCTGTGCGAGTGCGGGGAGCGTGGAGGCGGGCAGGCACCCCTTGCCCCCCGAGCGTGCGTGGGGGTTGCGTGGGTGCAGGGGAAGGGAGGCCGGAGGGAATGGAGAGGGACACGGAGAGCCTGGGGCCTTGCGGGAGGTTGTGAGGGGCATTCTAGGGGAGAGGTTCAAGGTAGGTTTTGGTGGCTGCTGTGGTGGTGGTTTTTGTTGTTGGTTTTTGGTTTTTGGTTGGTTGTTGTGAAGGGGGAAGAGGGTGGAGGATGAGGACCCCTTAGCAAATGGGAGCAGAAGGATGTCAGGAAAGGAGCCCAGAGGGATTCCTGTGGGAATGGGCCAGGGCAGTTGGGAGGGGCTTGTGGGTAGTGCCTGAACAGAGGGGAAGGGAGAGCTGAAGGGAGTGCTGAGGGCCAGGGGAGCAGGGGGGGACTGAGGTAAGGCTGTCAGTGGAGTTCAAGCAGACAGGTTCAAGTGAGGTGTTTTTTGTTGTGGTTTTTGGCTTGCTGTGTGTGTTTGTTCGTTTGATTGTTTGTTTGAGAAGGGGGTAGAGGGGTGGGTAGGTTGGATGCCTTTGAAGTGATGGGGAAAGTTCCCAGGAAGGGGGGGGGTGTGGGTGGGGGCAGGGAGGGGCGAGGGGGGCGGGGACGCGGTTGTGCAGAGCGCCTGCGTGGGGGTTGCGTGCGTGCCGTGGCGTGCGTGGGGGTTGCGTGCGTGCCGGGGAAGGGAGTCCCCGGAGCGACTGCTGAGGGCCACCGCGGCGAGCGAGCGTGGGTGAAGGAGCTGAGGGTGTGAGCAGGGCTGCGGCGGGCAGGTCCAAGGTAGGTTTGTGTTTATCTTTGTGAGAAGGGAAGAGGGTGCCTAGGACGCTTGGGAAAAGGGGGATGGAAGGTCCCAGGAAGTGTTTGGGGGAAAGGTGCGTGTTTGGGGCGGGACGAGGGGGGCGGGGAGCGTCTTGGGGGCCGCGCAGGCGTGGGGGTTGGGTGCGTGCAGGGGAAGGGAGCGCGCAGGGACTGTGGAGGGCCACCGCGAGCGTGGGGGCGGGAGGTGAGGATGGCAGCGGAGCCCCAGCTGAGAGGTTGAAGTTAGGGTTCGTTTTGAGAGGCAGGAAGAGGGTGGATGGGATCCCTTGGAAAAGTGGAGGCGAGGTCTAGGAGAGGTCCTAGGAAGGGTTGGGCCTGTGCGGGTGCGGGGAGCGTGGAGGCGGGCGGGCACCCCTTGCCCCCAGAGCGTGCGTGGGGGTTGCGTGGGTGCAGGGGAAGGGAGGCCGGAGGGAATGGAGAGGGACACGGAGAGCCTGGGGCCCTGCGGTGCGGTTGTGAGGGGCATTCTAGGGGATAGGTTCAAGGTAGGTTTTTGTGGCTGCTGCGGTGGTGGTGGTGGTGGGTGGCGGTGGTGGTTTTTGTTGTGGGTTTTTGGTTTTTGGTTGGTTGTTGTGAAGGGGGAAGAGGGTGGAGGATGAGGACCCCTTAGCAAATGGGAGCGGAAGGATGTCAGGAAAGGAGCCCAGAGGGGTTCCTGTGGGAATGGGCCAGGGCAGCTGGGAGGGGCTTGTGGGTAGTGCCTGAACAGAGGGGAAGGGAGAGCTGAAGGGAGTGCTGAGGGCCAGGGCGAGCAGGGGGGGACTGAGGTAAGGCTGTCAGTGGAGTTCCAGCAGACAGGTTCAAGTGAGGTGTTTTTTGTTGTGGTTTTTGGCTTGCTGTGTGTGTTTGTTCGTTTGATTGTTTGTTTGAGAAGGGGGTAGAGGGGTGGGTAGGTTGGATGCCTTTGAGCTGATGGGGAAAGTTCCCAGGAAGGGGGGGGGTGTGGGTGGGGGCAGAGAGGGGCGAGGGGGGCGGGGACGCGGTTGTGCAGAGCGCCTGCGTGGGGGTTGCGTGCGTGCCGTGGCGTGCGTGGGGGTTGCGTGCGTGCAGGGGAAGGGAGCCCCCGGAGCGACTGCTGAGGGACACCGCGGCGAGCGAGCATGGGTGAAGGAGCTGAGGGTGTGAGCAGGGCTGCAGCGGGCAGGTCCAAGGTAGGTTTGTGTTTATCTTTTTGAGAAGGGAAGAGGGTGCCTAGGATGCTTGGGAAAAGGGGAGGGAAGGTCCCAGGAAGTGTTTGGGGGAAAGGTGCGTGGTTGGGGAGGGACCGGCTTCAGTGCAGGGCAGGTATGGGGGTTCAGTGCAGGAGGGTTAGCTGCGTGGAGGGGAAGGGAGCTCAGAGGGAATGGGGAGGGCCACCGCGAGCGTGGGGGAGGGAGGTGAGGATGGCAGCGGAGCCCCAGCTGAGAGGTTGAAGTTAGGGTTAGTTTTGAGAGGCAGGAAGAGGGTGGATGGGATCCCTTGGAAAAGTGGAGGCGAGGTCCTAGGAAGGGTCGGGCCTGTGCGAGTGCGGGGAGCGTGGAGGCGGGCAGGCACCCCTTGCCCCCCGAGCGTGCGTGGGGGTTGCGTGGGTGCAGGGGAAGGGAGGCCGGAGGGAATGGAGAGGGACACGGAGAGCCTGGGGCCCTGCGGGGAGGTTGTGAGGGGCATTCTAGGGGATAGGTTCAAGGTAGGTTTTGGTGGCTGCTGCGGTGGTGGTTTTTGTTGTTGGTTTTTGATTTTTGGTTGGTTGTTGTGAAGGGGGAAGAGGGTGGAGGATGAGGATCCCTTAGCGAATGGGAGCGGAAGGATGTCAGGAAAGGAGCCCAGAGGGGTTCCTGTGGGAATGGGCCAGGGCAGCTGGGAGGGGCTTGTGGGTAGTGCCTGAACAGAGGGGAAGGGAGAGCTGAAGGGAGTGCTGAGGGCCAGGGGAGCAGGGGGGACTGAGGTAAGGCTGTCAGTGGAGTTCCAGCAGACAGGTTCAAGTGAGGTGTTTTTTGTTGTGGTTTTTGGCTTGCTGTGTGTGTTTGTTCATTTGATTGTTTGTTTGAGAAAGGGGTAGAGGGGTGGGTAGGTTGGATGCCTTTGAGATGATGGGGAAAGTTTCCAGGAAGGGGGGGGGTGGGTGGGGGCAGAGAGGGGCGAGGGGTCGGGGACGCGGTTGTGCAGAGCGCCTGCGTGGGGGTTGCGTGCGTGCCGTGGCGTGCGAGGGGGTTGCGTGAGTGCCGTGGCGTGCGTTTGGGTTGCGTGCGTGCCGGGGAAGGGAGCCCCCGGAGCGACTGCTGAGGGACACCGCGGAGAGCGAGCATGGGTGAAGGAGCTGAGGGCGTGAGCAGGGCTGCAGCGGGCAGGTCCAAGGTAGGTTTGTGTTTATCTTTTTGAGAAGGGAAGAGGGTGCCTAGGATGCTTGGGAAAAGGGGAGGGAAGGTCCCAGGAAGTGTTTGGGGGAAAGGTGCGTGTTTGGGGAGGGACCGGCTTCAGTGCAGGGCAGGTATGGGGGTTGAGTGCAGGAGGGTTAGCTGCGTGGAGGGGAAGGGAGCTCAGAGGGAATGGGGAGGGCCACCGCGAGCGTGGGGGAGGGAGGTGAGGATGGCAGCGGAGCCCCAGCTGAGAGGTTGAAGTTAGGGTTAGTTTTGAGAGGCAGGAAGAGGGTGGATGGGATCCCTTGGAAAAGTGGAGGCGAGGTCCTAGGAAGGGTTGGGCCTGTGCGAGTGCGGGGAGCGTGGAGGCGGGCAGGCACCCTTTGCCCCCCGAGCGTGCGTGGGGGTTGCGTGGGTGCAGGGGAAGGGAGGCCTGAGGGAATGGAGTGGGACACGGAGAGCCTGGGGCCCTGCGGTGCTGTTGTGAGGGGCATTCTAGGGGATAGGTTCAAGGTAGGTTTTTGTGGCTGCTGCGGTGGTGGTGGTGGTGGGTGGCGGTGGTGGTTTTTGTTGTGGGTTTTTGGCTTTTGTTTGGTTGTTGTGAAGGGGGAAGAGGGCGGAGCATGAGGACCCCTTAGCGAATGGGAGCGGAAGGATGTCAGGAAAGGAGCCCAGAGGGGTTCCTGTGGGAATGGGCCAGGGCAGCTGGGAGGGGCTTGTGGGTAGTGCCTGAACAGAGGGGAAGGGAGAGCTGAAGGGAGTGCTGAGGGCCAGGGCGAGCAGGGGGGGACTGAGGTAAGGCTGTCAGCGGAGTTCCAGCAGACAGGTTCAAGTGAGGATGTTTTGGTTTTGGTTTTTGGCTTGGTGTGTGTGTGTGAGTTTGATTGTTTGTTTGAGAAGGGGGTAGAGGGGTGGGTAGATTGGATGCCTTTGAAGTGATGGGGAAAGTTCCCAGGAAGGGGGGGGGGTGTGGGTGGGGGCAGGGAGGGCGAGGGGGGCGGGGACGCGGTTGTGCAGAGCGCGTGCGTGGGGGTTGCGTGCGTGCCGTGGCGTGCGTGGGGGTTGCGTGCGTGCCGGGGAAGGGAGTCCCCGGAGCGACTGCTGAGGGCCACCGCGGCGAGCGAGCGTGGGTGAAGGAGCTGAGGGTGTGAGCAGGGCTGCGGCGGGCAGGTCCAAGGTAGGTTTGTGTTTATCTTTGTGAGAAGGGAAGAGGGTGCCTAGGACGCTTGGGAAAAGGGGGATGGAAGGTCCCAGGAAGTGTTTGGGGGAAAGGTGCGTGTTTGGGGCGGGACGAGGGGGGCGGGGAGCGTCTTGGGGGCCGCGCAGGCGTGGGGGTTGGGTGCGTGCAGGGGAAGGGAGCGCGCAGGGACTGTGGAGGGCCACCGCGAGCGTGGGGGCGGGAGGTGAGGATGGCAGCGGAGCCCCAGCTGAGAGGTTGAAGTTAGGGTTCGTTTTGAGAGGCAGGAAGAGGGTGGATGGGATCCCTTGGAAAAGTGGAGGCGAGGTCTAGGAGAGGTCCTAGGAAGGGTTGGGCCTGTGCGGGTGCGGGGAGCGTGGAGGCGGGCGGGCACCCCTTGCCCCCAGAGCGTGCGTGGGGGTTGCGTGGGTGCAGGGGAAGGGAGGCCGGAGGGAATGGAGAGGGACACGGAGAGCCTGGGGCCCTGCGGTGCGGTTGTGAGGGGCATTCTAGGGGATAGGTTCAAGGTAGGTTTTTGTGGCTGCTGCGGTGGTGGTGGTGGTGGGTGGCGGTGGTGGTTTTTGTTGTGGGTTTTTGGTTTTTGGTTGGTTGTTGTGAAGGGGGAAGAGGGTGGAGGATGAGGACCCCTTAGCAAATGGGAGCGGAAGGATGTCAGGAAAGGAGCCCAGAGGGGTTCCTGTGGGAATGGGCCAGGGCAGCTGGGAGGGGCTTGTGGGTAGTGCCTGAACAGAGGGGAAGGGAGAGCTGAAGGGAGTGCTGAGGGCCAGGGCGAGCAGGGGGGGACTGAGGTAAGGCTGTCAGTGGAGTTCCAGCAGACAGGTTCAAGTGAGGTGTTTTTTGTTGTGGTTTTTGGCTTGCTGTGTGTGTTTGTTCGTTTGATTGTTTGTTTGAGAAGGGGGTAGAGGGGTGGGTAGGTTGGATGCCTTTGAGCTGATGGGGAAAGTTCCCAGGAAGGGGGGGGGTGTGGGTGGGGGCAGAGAGGGGCGAGGGGGGCGGGGACGCGGTTGTGCAGAGCGCCTGCGTGGGGGTTGCGTGCGTGCCGTGGCGTGCGTGGGGGTTGCGTGCGTGCAGGGGAAGGGAGCCCCCGGAGCGACTGCTGAGGGACACCGCGGCGAGCGAGCATGGGTGAAGGAGCTGAGGGTGTGAGCAGGGCTGCAGCGGGCAGGTCCAAGGTAGGTTTGTGTTTATCTTTTTGAGAAGGGAAGAGGGTGCCTAGGATGCTTGGGAAAAGGGGAGGGAAGGTCCCAGGAAGTGTTTGGGGGAAAGGTGCGTGGTTGGGGAGGGACCGGCTTCAGTGCAGGGCAGGTATGGGGGTTCAGTGCAGGAGGGTTAGCTGCGTGGAGGGGAAGGGAGCTCAGAGGGAATGGGGAGGGCCACCGCGAGCGTGGGGGAGGGAGGTGAGGATGGCAGCGGAGCCCCAGCTGAGAGGTTGAAGTTAGGGTTAGTTTTGAGAGGCAGGAAGAGGGTGGATGGGATCCCTTGGAAAAGTGGAGGCGAGGTCCTAGGAAGGGTCGGGCCTGTGCGAGTGCGGGGAGCGTGGAGGCGGGCAGGCACCCCTTGCCCCCCGAGCGTGCGTGGGGGTTGCGTGGGTGCAGGGGAAGGGAGGCCGGAGGGAATGGAGAGGGACACGGAGAGCCTGGGGCCCTGCGGGGAGGTTGTGAGGGGCATTCTAGGGGATAGGTTCAAGGTAGGTTTTGGTGGCTGCTGCGGTGGTGGTTTTTGTTGTTGGTTTTTGATTTTTGGTTGGTTGTTGTGAAGGGGGAAGAGGGTGGAGGATGAGGATCCCTTAGCGAATGGGAGCGGAAGGATGTCAGGAAAGGAGCCCAGAGGGGTTCCTGTGGGAATGGGCCAGGGCAGCTGGGAGGGGCTTGTGGGTAGTGCCTGAACAGAGGGGAAGGGAGAGCTGAAGGGAGTGCTGAGGGCCAGGGGAGCAGGGGGGACTGAGGTAAGGCTGTCAGTGGAGTTCCAGCAGACAGGTTCAAGTGAGGTGTTTTTTGTTGTGGTTTTTGGCTTGCTGTGTGTGTTTGTTCATTTGATTGTTTGTTTGAGAAAGGGGTAGAGGGGTGGGTAGGTTGGATGCCTTTGAGATGATGGGGAAAGTTTCCAGGAAGGGGGGGGGTGGGTGGGGGCAGAGAGGGGCGAGGGGGGCGGGGACGCGGTTGTGCAGAGCGCCTGCGTGGGGGTTGCGTGCGTGCCGTGGCGTGCGAGGGGGTTGCGTGAGTGCCGTGGCGTGCGTTTGGGTTGCGTGCGTGCCGGGGAAGGGAGCCCCCGGAGCGACTGCTGAGGGACACCGCGGAGAGCGAGCATGGGTGAAGGAGCTGAGGGCGTGAGCAGGGCTGCAGCGGGCAGGTCCAAGGTAGGTTTGTGTTTATCTTTTTGAGAAGGGAAGAGGGTGCCTAGGATGCTTGGGAAAAGGGGAGGGAAGGTCCCAGGAAGTGTTTGGGGGAAAGGTGCGTGTTTGGGGAGGGACCGGCTTCAGTGCAGGGCAGGTATGGGGGTTGAGTGCAGGAGGGTTAGCTGCGTGGAGGGGAAGGGAGCTCAGAGGGAATGGGGAGGGCCACCGCGAGCGTGGGGGAGGGAGGTGAGGATGGCAGCGGAGCCCCAGCTGAGAGGTTGAAGTTAGGGTTAGTTTTGAGAGGCAGGAAGAGGGTGGATGGGATCCCTTGGAAAAGTGGAGGCGAGGTCCTAGGAAGGGTTGGGCCTGTGCGAGTGCGGGGAGCGTGGAGGCGGGCAGGCACCCTTTGCCCCCCGAGCGTGCGTGGGGGTTGCGTGGGTGCAGGGGAAGGGAGGCCTGAGGGAATGGAGTGGGACACGGAGAGCCTGGGGCCCTGCGGTGCTGTTGTGAGGGGCATTCTAGGGGATAGGTTCAAGGTAGGTTTTTGTGGCTGCTGCGGTGGTGGTGGTGGTGGGTGGCGGTGGTGGTTTTTGTTGTGGGTTTTTGGCTTTTGTTTGGTTGTTGTGAAGGGGGAAGAGGGCGGAGCATGAGGACCCCTTAGCGAATGGGAGCGGAAGGATGTCAGGAAAGGAGCCCAGAGGGGTTCCTGTGGGAATGGGCCAGGGCAGCTGGGAGGGGCTTGTGGGTAGTGCCTGAACAGAGGGGAAGGGAGAGCTGAAGGGAGTGCTGAGGGCCAGGGCGAGCAGGGGGGGACTGAGGTAAGGCTGTCAGCGGAGTTCCAGCAGACAGGTTCAAGTGAGGATGTTTTGGTTTTGGTTTTTGGCTTGGTGTGTGTGTGTGAGTTTGATTGTTTGTTTGAGAAGGGGGTAGAGGGGTGGGTAGATTGGATGCCTTTGAAGTGATGGGGAAAGTTCCCAGGAAGGGGGGGGGGGTGTGGGTGGGGGCAGGGAGGGCGAGGGGGGCGGGGACGCGGTTGTGCAGAGCGCGTGCGTGGGGGTTGCGTGCGTGCCGTGGCGTGCGTGGGGGTTGCGTGCGTGCCGGGGAAGGGAGTCCCCGGAGCGACTGCTGAGGGCCACCGCGGCGAGCGAGCGTGGGTGAAGGAGCTGAGGGTGTGAGCAGGGCTGCGGCGGGCAGGTCCAAGGTAGGTTTGTGTTTATCTTTGTGAGAAGGGAAGAGGGTGCCTAGGACGCTTGGGAAAAGGGGGATGGAAGGTCCCAGGAAGTGTTTGGGGGAAAGGTGCGTGTTTGGGGCGGGACGAGGGGGGCGGGGAGCGTCTTGGGGGCCGCGCAGGCGTGGGGGTTGGGTGCGTGCAGGGGAAGGGAGCGCGCAGGGACTGTGGAGGGCCACCGCGAGCGTGGGGGCGGGAGGTGAGGATGGCAGCGGAGCCCCAGCTGAGAGGTTGAAGTTAGGGTTCGTTTTGAGAGGCAGGAAGAGGGTGGATGGGATCCCTTGGAAAAGTGGAGGCGAGGTCTAGGAGAGGTCCTAGGAAGGGTTGGGCCTGTGCGGGTGCGGGGAGCGTGGAGGCGGGCGGGCACCCCTTGCCCCCAGAGCGTGCGTGGGGGTTGCGTGGGTGCAGGGGAAGGGAGGCCGGAGGGAATGGAGAGGGACACGGAGAGCCTGGGGCCCTGCGGTGCGGTTGTGAGGGGCATTCTAGGGGATAGGTTCAAGGTAGGTTTTTGTGGCTGCTGCGGTGGTGGTGGTGGTGGGTGGCGGTGGTGGTTTTTGTTGTGGGTTTTTGGTTTTTGGTTGGTTGTTGTGAAGGGGGAAGAGGGTGGAGGATGAGGACCCCTTAGCAAATGGGAGCGGAAGGATGTCAGGAAAGGAGCCCAGAGGGGTTCCTGTGGGAATGGGCCAGGGCAGCTGGGAGGGGCTTGTGGGTAGTGCCTGAACAGAGGGGAAGGGAGAGCTGAAGGGAGTGCTGAGGGCCAGGGCGAGCAGGGGGGGACTGAGGTAAGGCTGTCAGTGGAGTTCCAGCAGACAGGTTCAAGTGAGGTGTTTTTTGTTGTGGTTTTTGGCTTGCTGTGTGTGTTTGTTCGTTTGATTGTTTGTTTGAGAAGGGGGTAGAGGGGTGGGTAGGTTGGATGCCTTTGAGCTGATGGGGAAAGTTCCCAGGAAGGGGGGGGGTGTGGGTGGGGGCAGAGAGGGGCGAGGGGGGCGGGGACGCGGTTGTGCAGAGCGCCTGCGTGGGGGTTGCGTGCGTGCCGTGGCGTGCGTGGGGGTTGCGTGCGTGCAGGGGAAGGGAGCCCCCGGAGCGACTGCTGAGGGACACCGCGGCGAGCGAGCATGGGTGAAGGAGCTGAGGGTGTGAGCAGGGCTGCAGCGGGCAGGTCCAAGGTAGGTTTGTGTTTATCTTTTTGAGAAGGGAAGAGGGTGCCTAGGATGCTTGGGAAAAGGGGAGGGAAGGTCCCAGGAAGTGTTTGGGGGAAAGGTGCGTGGTTGGGGAGGGACCGGCTTCAGTGCAGGGCAGGTATGGGGGTTCAGTGCAGGAGGGTTAGCTGCGTGGAGGGGAAGGGAGCTCAGAGGGAATGGGGAGGGCCACCGCGAGCGTGGGGGAGGGAGGTGAGGATGGCAGCGGAGCCCCAGCTGAGAGGTTGAAGTTAGGGTTAGTTTTGAGAGGCAGGAAGAGGGTGGATGGGATCCCTTGGAAAAGTGGAGGCGAGGTCCTAGGAAGGGTCGGGCCTGTGCGAGTGCGGGGAGCGTGGAGGCGGGCAGGCACCCCTTGCCCCCCGAGCGTGCGTGGGGGTTGCGTGGGTGCAGGGGAAGGGAGGCCGGAGGGAATGGAGAGGGACACGGAGAGCCTGGGGCCCTGCGGGGAGGTTGTGAGGGGCATTCTAGGGGATAGGTTCAAGGTAGGTTTTGGTGGCTGCTGCGGTGGTGGTTTTTGTTGTTGGTTTTTGATTTTTGGTTGGTTGTTGTGAAGGGGGAAGAGGGTGGAGGATGAGGATCCCTTAGCGAATGGGAGCGGAAGGATGTCAGGAAAGGAGCCCAGAGGGGTTCCTGTGGGAATGGGCCAGGGCAGCTGGGAGGGGCTTGTGGGTAGTGCCTGAACAGAGGGGAAGGGAGAGCTGAAGGGAGTGCTGAGGGCCAGGGGAGCAGGGGGGACTGAGGTAAGGCTGTCAGTGGAGTTCCAGCAGACAGGTTCAAGTGAGGTGTTTTTTGTTGTGGTTTTTGGCTTGCTGTGTGTGTTTGTTCATTTGATTGTTTGTTTGAGAAGGGGGTAGTGGGTGGGTAGGTTGGATGCCTTTGAGCTGATGGGGAAAGTTTCCAGGAAGCGGGGGGGTGTGGGTGGGGGCAGAGAGGGGCGAGGGGGGCGGGGACGCGGTTGTGCAGAGCGCCTGCGTGGGGGTTGCGTGCGTGCCGTGGCGTGCGAGGGGGTTGCGTGAGTGCCGTGGCGTGCGTTTGGGTTGCGTGCGTGCCGGGGAAGGGAGCCCCCTGAGCGACTGCTGAGGGACACCGCGGAGAGCGAGCATGGGTGAAGGAGCTGAGGGCGTGAGCAGGGCTGCAGCGGGCAGGTCCAAGGTAGGTTTGTGTTTATCTTTTTGAGAAGGGAAGAGGGTGCCTAGGATGCTTGGGAAAAGGGGAGGGAAGGTCCCAGGAAGTGTTTGGGGGAAAGGTGCGTGTTTGGGGAGGGACCGGCTTCAGTGCAGGGCAGGTATGGGGGTTGAGTGCAGGAGGGTTAGCTGCGTGGAGGGGAAGGGAGCTCAGAGGGAATGGGGAGGGCCACCGCGAGCGTGGGGGAGGGAGGTGAGGATGGCAGCGGAGCCCCAGCTGAGAGGTTGAAGTTAGGGTTAGTTTTGAGAGGCAGGAAGAGGGTGGATGGGATCCCTTGGAAAAGTGGAGGCGAGGTCCTAGGAAGGGTTGGGCCTGTGCGAGTGCGGGGAGCCTGGAGGCGGGCAGGCACCCTTTGCCCCCCGAGCGTGCGTGGGGGTTGCGTGGGTGCAGGGGAAGGGAGGCCTGAGGGAATGGAGAGGGACACGGAGAGCCTGGGGCCCTGCGGTGCTGTTGTGAGGGGCATTCTAGGGGATAGGTTCAAGGTAGGTTTTTGTGGCTGCTGCGGTGGTGGTGGTGGTGGGTGGCGGTGGTGGTTTTTGTTGTGGGTTTTTGGCTTTTGTTTGGTTGTTGTGAAGGGGGAAGAGGGCGGAGGATGAGGACCCCTTAGCGAATGGGAGCGGAAGGATGTCAGGAAAGGAGCCCAGAGGGGTTCGTGTGGGAATGGGCCAGGGCAGCTGGGAGGGGCTTGTGGGTAGTGCCTGAACAGAGGGGAAGGGAGAGCTGAAGGGAGTGCTGAGGGCCAGGGCAAGCAGGGGGGGACTGAGGTAAGGCTGTCAGTGGAGTTCCAGCAGACAGGTTCAAGTGAGGATGTTTTGGTTTTGGTTTTTGGCTTGGTGTGTGTGTGTGAGTTTGATTGTTTGTTTGAGAAGGGGGTAGAGGGGTGGGTAGATTGGATGCCTTTGAAGTGATGGGGAAAGTTCCCAGGAAGGGGGGGGGGGTGTGGGTGGGGGCAGGGAGGGCGAGGGGGGCGGGGACGCGGTTGTGCAGAGCGCGTGCGTGGGGGTTGCGTGCGTGCCGTGGCGTGCGTGGGGGTTGCGTGCGTGCCGGGGAAGGGAGTCCCCGGAGCGACTGCTGAGGGCCACCGCGGCGAGCGAGCGTGGGTGAAGGAGCTGAGGGTGTGAGCAGGGCTGCGGCGGGCAGGTCCAAGGTAGGTTTGTGTTTATCTTTGTGAGAAGGGAAGAGGGTGCCTAGGACGCTTGGGAAAAGGGGGATGGAAGGTCCCAGGAAGTGTTTGGGGGAAAGGTGCGTGTTTGGGGCGGGACAAGGGGGGCGGGGAGCGTCTTGGGGGCCGCGCAGGCGTGGGGGTTGGGTGCGTGCAGGGGAAGGGAGCGCGCAGGGACTGTGGAGGGCCACCGCGAGCGTGGGGGCGGGAGGTGAGGATGGCAGCGGAGCCCCAGCTGAGAGGTTGAAGTTAGGGTTCCTTTTGAGAGGCAGGAAGAGGGTGGATGGGATCCCTTGGAAAAGTGGAGGCGAGGTCTAGGAGAGGTCCTAGGAAGGGTTGGGCCTGTGCGGGTGCGGGGAGCGTGGAGGCGGGCGGGCACCCCTTGCCCCCAGAGCGTGCGTGGGGGTTGCGTGGGTGCAGGGGAAGGGAGGCCGGAGGGAATGGAGAGGGACACGGAGAGCCTGGGGCCCTGCGGTGCGGTTGTGAGGGGCATTCTAGGGGATAGGTTCAAGGTAGGTTTTTGTGGCTGCTGCGGTGGTGGTGGTGGTGGGTGGCGGTGGTGGTTTTTGTTGTGGGTTTTTGGCTTTTGTTTGGTTGTTGTGAAGGGGGAAGAGGGCGGAGGATGAGGACCCCTTAGCGAATGGGAGCGGAAGGATGTCAGGAAAGGAGCCCAGAGGGGTTCCTGTGGGAATGGGCCAGGGCAGCTGGGAGGGGCTTGTGGGTAGTGCCTGAACAGAGGGGAAGGGAGAGCTGAAGGGAGTGCTGAGGGCCAGGGCGAGCAGGGGGGGACTGAGGTAAGGCTGTCAGCGGAGTTCCAGCAGACAGGTTCAAGTGAGGATGTTTTGGTTTTGGTTTTTGGCTTGGTGTGTGTGTGTGAGTTTGATTGTTTGTTTGAGAAGGGGGTAGAGGGGTGGGTAGGTTGGATGCCTTTGAAGTGATGGGGAAAGTTCCCAGGAAGGGGGGGGGTGTGGGTGGGGGGAAGGGAGGGGCGAGGGGGGCGGGGACGCGGTTGTGCAGAGCGCGTGCGTGGGGGTTGCGTGCGTGCCGTGGCGTGCGTGGGGGTTGCGTGCGTGCCGGGGAAGGGAGTCCCCGGAGCGACTGCTGAGGGCCACCGCGGCGAGCGAGCGTGGGTGAAGGAGCTGAGGGTGTGAGCAGGGCTGCGGCGGGCAGGTCCAAGGTAGGTTTGTGTTTATCTTTGTGAGAAGGGAAGAGGGTGCCTAGGACGCTTGGGAAAAGGGGGATGGAAGGTCCCAGGAAGTGTTTGGGGGAAAGGTGCGTGTTTGGGGCGGGACGAGGGGGGCGGGGAGCGTCTTGGGGGCCGCGCAGGCGTGGGGGTTGGGTGCGTGCAGGGGAAGGGAGCGCGCAGGGACTGTGGAGGGCCACCGCGAGCGTGGGGGCGGGAGGTGAGGATGGCAGCGGAGCCCCAGCTGAGAGGTTGAAGTTAGGGTTCGTTTTGAGAGGCAGGAAGAGGGTGGATGGGATCCCTTGGAAAAGTGGAGGCGAGGTCTAGGAGAGGTCCTAGGAAGGGTTGGGCCTGTGCGGGTGCGGGGAGCGTGGAGGCGGGCGGGCACCCCTTGCCCCCAGAGCGTGCGTGGGGGTTGCGTGGGTGCAGGGGAAGGGAGGCCGGAGGGAATGGAGAGGGACACGGAGAGCCTGGGGCCCTGCGGTGCGGTTGTGAGGGGCATTCTAGGGGATAGGTTCAAGGTAGGTTTTTGTGGCTGCTGCGGTGGTGGTGGTGGTGGGTGGCGGTGGTGGTTTTTGTTGTGGGTTTTTGGCTTTTGTTTGGTTGTTGTGAAGGGGGAAGAGGGCGGAGGATGAGGACCCCTTAGCGAATGGGAGCGGAAGGATGTCAGGAAAGGAGCCCAGAGGGGTTCCTGTGGGAATGGGCCAGGGCAGCTGGGAGGGGCTTGTGGGTAGTGCCTGAACAGAGGGGAAGGGAGAGCTGAAGGGAGTGCTGAGGGCCAGGGCGAGCAGGGGGGGACTGAGGTAAGGCTGTCAGCGGAGTTCCAGCAGACAGGTTCAAGTGAGGATGTTTTGGTTTTGGTTTTTGGCTTGGTGTGTGTGTGTGAGTTTGATTGTTTGTTTGAGAAGGGGGTAGAGGGGTGGGTAGGTTGGATGCCTTTGAAGTGATGGGGAAAGTTCCCAGGAAGGGGGGGGGTGTGGGTGGGGGGAAGGGAGGGGCGAGGGGGGCGGGGACGCGGTTGTGCAGAGCGCGTGCGTGGGGGTTGCCTGCGTGCCGTGGCGTGCGTGCCGGGGAAGGGAGTCCCCGGAGCGACTGCTGAGGGCCACCGCGGCGAGCGAGCGTGGGTGAAGGAGCTGAGGGTGTGAGCAGGGCTGCGGCGGGCAGGTCCAAGGTAGGTTTGTGTTTATCTTTGTGAGAAGGGAAGAGGGTGCCTAGGACGCTTGGGAAAAGGGGGATGGAAGGTCCCAGGAAGTGTTTGGGGGAAAGGTGCGTGTTTGGGGCGGGACAAGGGGGGCGGGGAGCGTCTTGGGGGCCGCGCAGGCGTGGGGGTTGGGTGCGTGCAGGGGAAGGGAGCGCGCAGGGACTGTGGAGGGCCACCGCGAGCGTGGGGGCGGGAGGTGAGGATGGCAGCGGAGCCCCAGCTGAGAGGTTGAAGTTAGGGTTCCTTTTGAGAGGCAGGAAGAGGGTGGATGGGATCCCTTGGAAAAGTGGAGGCGAGGTCTAGGAGAGGTCCTAGGAAGGGTTGGGCCTGTGCGGGTGCGGGGAGCGTGGAGGCGGGCGGGCACCCCTTGCCCCCAGAGCGTGCGTGGGGGTTGCGTGGGTGCAGGGGAAGGGAGGCCGGAGGGAATGGAGAGGGACACGGAGAGCCTGGGGCCCTGCGGTGCGGTTGTGAGGGGCATTCTAGGGGATAGGTTCAAGGTAGGTTTTTGTGGCTGCTGCGGTGGTGGTGGTGGTGGGTGGCGGTGGTGGTTTTTGTTGTGGGTTTTTGGCTTTTGTTTGGTTGTTGTGAAGGGGGAAGAGGGCGGAGGATGAGGACCCCTTAGCGAATGGGAGCGGAAGGATGTCAGGAAAGGAGCCCAGAGGGGTTCCTGTGGGAATGGGCCAGGGCAGCTGGGAGGGGCTTGTGGGTAGTGCCTGAACAGAGGGGAAGGGAGAGCTGAAGGGAGTGCTGAGGGCCAGGGCGAGCAGGGGGGGACTGAGGTAAGGCTGTCAGCGGAGTTCCAGCAGACAGGTTCAAGTGAGGATGTTTTGGTTTTGGTTTTTGGCTTGGTGTGTGTGTGTGAGTTTGATTGTTTGTTTGAGAAGGGGGTAGAGGGGTGGGTAGGTTGGATGCCTTTGAAGTGATGGGGAAAGTTCCCAGGAAGGGGGGGGGTGTGGGTGGGGGGAAGGGAGGGGCGAGGGGGGCGGGGACGCGGTTGTGCAGAGCGCGTGCGTGGGGGTTGCGTGCGTGCCGTGGCGTGCGTGGGGGTTGCGTGCGTGCCGGGGAAGGGAGTCCCCGGAGCGACTGCTGAGGGCCACCGCGGCGAGCGAGCGTGGGTGAAGGAGCTGAGGGTGTGAGCAGGGCTGCGGCGGGCAGGTCCAAGGTAGGTTTGTGTTTATCTTTGTGAGAAGGGAAGAGGGTGCCTAGGACGCTTGGGAAAAGGGGGATGGAAGGTCCCAGGAAGTGTTTGGGGGAAAGGTGCGTGTTTGGGGCGGGACGAGGGGGGCGGGGAGCGGCTTGGGGGCCGCGCAGGCGTGGGGGTTGGGTGCGTGCAGGGGAAGGGAGCGCGCAGGGACTGTGGAGGGCCACCGCGAGCGTGGGGGCGGGAGGTGAGGATGGCAGCGGAGCCCCAGCTGAGAGGTTGAAGTTAGGGTTCGTTTTGAGAGGCAGGAAGAGGGTGGATGGGATCCCTTGGAAAAGTGGAGGCGAGGTCTAGGAGAGGTCCTAGGAAGGGTTGGGCCTGTGCGGGTGCGGGGAGCGTGGAGGCGGGCGGGCACCCCTTGCCCCCAGAGCGTGCGTGGGGGTTGCGTGGGTGCAGGGGAAGGGAGGCCGGAGGGAATGGAGAGGGACACGGAGAGCCTGGGGCCCTGCGGGGAGGTTGTGAGGGGCATTCTAGGGGATAGGTTCAAGGTAGGTTTTGGTGGCTGCTGCGGTGGTGGTGGTGGTGGGTGGCGGTGGTGGTTTTTGTTGTGGGTTTTTGGCTTTTGTTTGGTTGTTGTGAAGGGGGAAGAGGGCGGAGGATGAGGACCCCTTAGCGAATGGGAGCGGAAGGATGTCAGGAAAGGAGCCCAGAGGGGTTCGTGTGGGAATGGGCCAGGGCAGCTGGGAGGGGCTTGTGGGTAGTGCCTGAACAGAGGGGAAGGGAGAGCTGAAGGGAGTGCTGAGGGCCAGGGCGAGCAGGGGGGGACTGAGGTAAGGCTGTCAGCGGAGTTCCAGCAGACAGGTTCAAGTGAGGATGTTTTGGTTTTGGTTTTTGGCTTGGTGTGTGTGTGTGAGTTTGATTGTTTGTTTGAGAACGGGGTAGAGGGGTGGGTAGGTTGGATGCCTTTGAAGTGATGGGGAAAGTTCCCAGGAAGGGGGGGGGGTGTGGGTGGGGGGAAGGGAGGGGCGAGGGGGGCGGGGACGCGGTTGTGCAGAGCGCGTGCGTGGGGGTTGCGTGCGTGCCGTGGCGTGCGTGGGGGTTGCGTGCGTGCCGGGGAAGGGAGTCCCCGGAGCGACTGCTGAGGGCCACCGCGGCGAGCGAGCGTGGGTGAAGGAGCTGAGGGTGTGAGCAGGGCTGCGGCGGGCAGGTCCAAGGTAGGTTTGTGTTTATCTTTGTGAGAAGGGAAGAGTGTGCCTAGGACGCTTGGGAAAAGGGGGATGGAAGGTCCCAGGAAGTGTTTGGGGGAAAGGTGCGTGTTTGGGGCGGGACGAGGGGGGCGGGGAGCGTCTTGGGGGCCGCGCAGGCGTGAGGGTTGGGTGCGTGCAGGGGAAGGGAGCGCGCAGGGACTGTGGAGGGCCACCGCGAGCGTGGGGGCGGGAGGTGAGGATGGCAGCAGAGCCCCAGCTGAGAGGTTGAAGTTAGGGTTCGTTTTGAGAGGCAGGAAGAGGGTGGATGGGATCCCTTGGAAAAGTGGAGGCGAGGTCTAGGAGAGGTCCTAGGAAGGGTTGGGCCTGTGCGGGTGCGGGGAGCGTGGAGGCGGGCGGGCACCCCTTGCCCCCAGAGCGTGCGTGGGGGTTGCGTGGGTGCAGGGGAAGGGAGGCCGGAGGGAATGGAGAGGGACACGGAGAGCCTGGGGCCCTGCGGGGAGGTTGTGAGGGGCATTCTAGGGGATAGGTTCAAGGTAGGTTTTGGTGGCTGCTGCGGTGGTGGTGGTGGTGGGTGGCGGTGGTGGTTTTTGTTGTGGGTTTTTGGCTTTTGTTTGGTTGTTGTGAAGGGGGAAGAGGGCGGAGGATGAGGACCCCTTAGCGAATGGGAGCGGAAGGATGTCAGGAAAGGAGCCCAGAGGGGTTCGTGTGGGAATGGGCCAGGGCAGCTGGGAGGGGCTTGTGGGTAGTGCCTGAACAGAGGGGAAGGGAGAGCTGAAGGGAGTGCTGAGGGCCAGGGCGAGCAGGGGGGGACTGAGGTAAGGCTGTCAGCGGAGTTCCAGCAGACAGGTTCAAGTGAGGATGTTTTGGTTTTGGTTTTTGGCTTGGTGTGTGTGTGTGAGTTTGATTGTTTGTTTGAGAAGGGGGTAGAGGGGTGGGTAGGTTGGATGCCTTTGAAGTGATGGGGAAAGTTCCCAGGAAGGGGGGGCGGTGTGGGTGGGGGGAAGGGAGGGGCGAGGGGGGCGGGGACGCGGTTGTGCAGAGCGCGTGCGTGGGGGTTGCGTGCGTGCCGTGGCGTGCGTGGGGGTTGCGTGCGTGCCGGGGAAGGGAGTCCCCGGAGCGACTGCTGAGGGCCACCGCGGCGAGCGAGCGTGGGTGAAGGAGCTGAGGGTGTGAGCAGGGCTGCGGCGGGCAGGTCCAAGGTAGGTTTGTGTTTATCTTTGTGAGAAGGGAAGAGGGTGCCTAGGACGCTTGGGAAAAGGGGGATGGAAGGTCCCAGGAAGTGTTTGAGGGAAAGGTGCGTTTTTGGGGCGGGACTGGGGGAGCTGGGAGCGGCTTGGGGGCTGCGCAGGCGTGGGGGTTGGGTGCGTGCAGGGGAAGGGAGCGCGCAGGGACTGTGGAGGGCCACCGCGAGCGTGGGGGCGGGAGGTGAGGATGGCAGCGGAGCCCCAGCTGAGAGGTTGAAGTTAGGGTTCGTTTTGAGAGGCAGGAAGAGGGTGGATGGGATCCCTTGGAAAAGTGGAGGCGAGGTCTAGGAGAGGACCTAGGAAGGGTTGGGCCTGTGCGGGTGCGGGGAGCGTGGAGGCGGGCGGGCACCCCTTGCCCCCAGAGCGTGCGTGGGGGTTGCGTGGGTGCAGGGGAAGGGAGGCCGGAGGGAATGGAGAGGGACACGGAGAGCCTGGGGCCCTGCGGTGCGGTTGTGAGGGGCATTCTAGGGGATAGGTTCAAGGTAGGTTTTTGTGGCTGCTGCGGTGGTGGTGGTGGTGGGTGGCGGTGGTGGTTTTTGTTGTGGGTTTTTGGTTTTTGGTTGGTTATTGTGAAGGGGGAAGAGGGTGGAGGATGAGGACCCCTTAGCAAATGGGAGCAGAAGGATGTCAGGAAAGGAGCCCAGAGGGGTTCGTGTGGGAATGGGCCAGGGCAGCTGGGAGGGGCTTGTGGGTAGTGCCTGAACAGAGGGGAAGGGAGAGCTGAAGGGAGTGCTGAGGGCCAGGGCGAGCAGGGGGGGACTGAGGTAAGGCTGTCAGTGGAGTTCCAGCAGACAGGTTCAAGTGAGGTGTTTTTTGTTGTGGTTTTTGGCTTGCTGTGTGTGTTTGTTCCTTTGATTGTTTGTTTGAGAAGGGGGTAGAGGGGTGGGTAGGTTGGATGCCTTTGAGCTGATGGGGAAAGTTTCCAGGAAGGGGGGGGGTGTGGGTGGGGGCAGAGAGGGGCGAGGGGGGCGGGGACGCGGTTGTGCAGAGCGCCTGCGTGGGGGTTGCGTGCGTGCCGTGGCGTGCGTGGGCGTTGCGTGCGTGCCGGGGAAGGGAGCCCCCGGAGCGACTGCTGAGGGACACCTCGGCGAGCGAGCATGGGTGAAGGAGCTGAGGGTGTGAGCAGGGCTGCAGCGGGCAGGTCCAAGGTAGGTTTGTGTTTATCTTTTTGAGAAGGGAAGAGGGTGCCTAGGATGCTTGGGAAAAGGGGAGGGAAGGTCCCAGGAAGTGTTTGGGGGAAAGGTGCGTGGTTGGGGAGGGACCGGCTTCAGTGCAGGGCAGGTATGGGGGTTGAGTGCAGGAGGGTTAGCTGCGTGGAGGGGAAGGGAGCTCAGAGGGAATGGGGAGGGCCACCGCGAGCGTGGGGGAGGGAGGTGAGGATGGCAGCGGAGCCCCAGCTGAGAGGTTGAAGTTAGGGTTAGTTTTGAGAGGCAGGAAGAGGGTGGATGGGATCCCTTGGAAAAGTGGAGGCGAGGTCCTAGGAAGGGTTGGGCCTGTGCGAGTGCGGGGAGCGTGGAGGCGGGCAGGCACCCCTTGCCCCCCGAGCGTGCGTGGGGGTTGCGTGGGTGCAGGGGAAGGGAGGCCGGAGGGAATGGAGAGGGACACGGAGAGCCTGGAGCCCTGCGGGGAGGTTGTGAGGGGCATTCTAGGGGATAGGTTCAAGGTAGGTTTTGGTGGCTGCTGCGGTGGTGGTGTTGGTTTTTGTTGCTGGTTTTTGGTTTTTGGTTGGTTGTTGTGAAGGGGGAAGAGGGTGGAGGATGAGGACCCCTTAGCAAATGGGAGCAGAAGGATGTCAGGAAAGGAGCCCAGAGGGGTTCCTGTGGGAATGGGCCAGGGCAGTTGGGAGGGGCTTGTGGGTAGTGCCTGAACAGAGGGGAAGGGAGAGCTGAAGGGAGTGCTGAGGGCCAGGGGAGCAGGGGGGGACTGAGGTAAGGCTGTCAGTGGAGTTCCAGCAGACAGGTTCAAGTGAGGTGTTTTTTGTTGTGGTTTTTGGCTTGCTGTGTGTGTTTGTTCGTTTGATTGTTTGTTTGAGAAGGGGGTAGAGGGGTGGGTAGGTTGGATGCCTTTGAGCTGATGGGGAAAGTTTCCAGGAAGGGGGGGGTGTGGGTGGGGGCAGAGAGGGGCGAGGGGGGCGGGGACGCGGTTGTGCAGAGCGCCTGCGTGGGGGTTGCGTGCGTGCCCGGGAAGGGAGCCCCCGGAGCGACTGCTGAGGGACACCGTGGTGAGCGAGCATGGGTGAAGGAGCTGAGGGTGTGAGCAGGGCTGCAGCGGGCAGGTCCAAGGTAGGTTTGTGTTTATCTTTTTGAGAAGGGAAGAGGGTGCCTAGGATGCTTGGGAAAAGGGGAGGGAAGGTCCCAGGAAGTGTTTGGGGGGAAGGTGCGTGGTTGGGGAGGGACCGGCTTCAGTGCAGGGCAGGTATGGGGGTTGAGTGCAGGAGGGTTAGCTGCGTGGAGGGGAAGGGAGCTCAGAGGGAATGGGGAGGGCCACCGCGAGCGTGGGGGAGGGAGGTGAGGATGGCAGCGGAGCCCCAGCTGAGAGGTTGAAGTTAGGGTTAGTTTTGAGAGGCAGGAAGAGGGTGGATGGGATCCCTTGGAAAAGTGGAGGCGAGGTCCTAGGAAGGGTTGGGCCTGTGCGAGTGCGGGGAGCGTGGAGGCGGGCAGGCACCCCTTGCCCCCCGAGCGTGCGTGGGGGTTGCGTGGGTGCAGGGGAAGGGAGGCCGGAGGGAATCGAGAGGGACACGGAGAGCCTGGGGCCCTGCGGGGAGGTTGTGAGGGGCATTCTAGGGGATAGGTTCAAGGTAGGTTTTGGTGGCTGCTGCGGTGGTGGTTTTTGTTGTTGGTTTTTGGTTTTTGGTTGGTTGTTGTGAAGGGGGAAGAGGGTGGAGGATGAGGACCCCTTAGCACATGGGAGCAGAAGGATGTCAGGAAAGGAGCCCAGAGGGGTTCGTGTGGGAATGGGCCAGGGCAGCTGGGAGGGGCTTGTGGGTAGTGCCTGAACAGAGGGGAAGGGAGAGCTGAAGGGAGTGCTGAGGGCCAGGGGAGCAGGGGGGGACTGAGGTAAGGCTGTCAGTGGAGTTCCAGCAGCAGACAGGTTCAAGTGAGGTGTTTTTTGTTGTGGTTTTTGGCTTGCTGTGTGTGTTTGTTCGTTTGATTGTTTGTTTGAGAAGGGGGTAGAGGGGTGGGTAGGTTGGATGCCTTTGAGCTGATGGGGAAAGTTTCCAGGAAGCGGGGGGGTGTGGGTGGGGGCAGAGAGGGGCGAGGGGGGCGGGGACGCGGTTGTGCAGAGCACCTGCGTGGGGGTTGCGTGCGTGCCGTGGCGTGCGAGGGGGTTGCGTGCGTGCCGTGGCGTGCGTGGGGGTTGCGTGCGTGCCAGGGAAGGGAGCCCCCGGAGCGACTGCTGAGGGACACCTAGGCGAGCAAGCATGGGTGAAGGAGCTGAGGGCGTGAGCAGGGCTGCAGCGGGCAGGTCCAAGGTAGGTTTGTGTTTATCTTTTTGAGAAGGGAAGAGGGTGCCTAGGATGCTTGGGAAAAGGGGAGGGAAGGTCCCAGGAAGTGTTTGGGGGAAAGGTGCGTGGTTGGGGAGGGACTGGCTTCAGTGCAGGGCAGGTATGGGGGTTGAGTGCAGGAGGGTTAGCTGCGTGGAGGGGAAGGGAGCTCAGAGGGAATGGGGAGGGCCACCGCGAGCGTGGGGGAGGGAGGTGAGGATGGCAGCGGAGCCCCAGCTGAGAGGTTGAAGTTAGGGTTAGTTTTGAGAGGCAGGAAGAGGGTGGATGGGATCCCTTGGAAAAGTGGAGGCGAGGTCCTAGGAAGGGTTGGGCCTGTGCGAGTGCGGGGAGCGTGGAGGCGGGCAGGCACCCCTTGCCCCCCGAGCGTGCGTGGGGGTTGCGTGGGTGCAGGGGAAGGGAGGCCGGAGGGAATGGAGAGGGACACGCAGAGCCTGGGGCCCTGCGGGGAGGTTGTGAGGGGCATTCTAGGGGATAGGTTCAAGGTAGGATTTGGTGGCTGCTGCTGTGGTGGTGGTTTTTGTTGTTGCTTTTTGGTTTTTGGTTGGTTGTTGTGAAGGGGGAAGAGGGTGGAGGATGAGGATCCCTTAGCAAATGGGAGCGGAAGGATGTCAGGAAAGGAGCCCAGAGGGGTTCCTGTGGGAATGGGCCAGGGCAGCTGGGAGGGGCTTGTGGGTAGTGCCTGAACAGAGGGGAAGGGAGAGCTGAAGGGAGTGCTGAGGGCCAGGGCGAGCAGGGGGGGACTGAGGTAAGGCTGTCAGTGGAGTTCCAGCAGACAGGTTCAAGTGAGGTGTTTTTTGTTGTGGTTTTTGGCTTGCTGTGTGTGTTTGTTCGTTTGATTGTTTGTTTGAGAAGGGGGTAGAGGGGTGGGTAGGTTGGATGCCTTTGAGCTGATGGGGAAAGTTTCCAGGAAGGGGGGGGGTGTGGGTGGGGGCAGAGAGGGGCGAGGGGGGCGGGGACGCGGTTGTGCAGAGCGCCTGCGTGGGGGTTGCGTGCGTGCCGTGGCGTGCGTGGGGGTTGCGTGCGTGCCAGGGAAGGGAGCCCCCGGAGCGACTGCTGAGGGACACCGCGGCGAGCGAGCATGGGTGAAGGAGCTGAGGGCGTGAGCAGGGCTGCAGCGGGCAGGTCCAAGGTAGGTTTGTGTTTATCTTTTTGAGAAGGGAAGAGGGTGCCTAGGATGCTTGGGAAAAGGGGAGGGAAGGTCCCAGGAAGTGTTTGGGGGAAAGGTGCGTGGTTGGGGAGGGACCGGCTTCAGTGCAGGGCAGGTATGGGGGTTGAGTGCAGGAGGGTTAGCTGCGTGGAGGGGAAGGGAGCTCAGAGGGAATGGGGAGGGCCACCGCGAGCGTGGGGGAGGGAGGTGAGGATGGTAGAGGAGCCCCAGCTGAGAGGTTGAAGTTAGGGTTAGTTTTGAGAGGCAGGAAGAGGGTGGATGGGATCCCTTGGAAAAGTGGAGGCGAGGTCCTAGGAAGGGTTGGGCCTGTGCGAGTGCGGGGAGCGTGGAGGCGGGCAGGCACCCCTTGCCCCCCGAGCGTGCGTGGGGGTTGCGTGGGTGCAGGGGAAGGGAGGCCGGAGGGAATGGAGAGGGACACGGAGAGCCTGGGGCCCTGCGGGGAGGTTGTGAGGGGCATTCTAGGGGATAGGTTCAAGGTAGGTTTTGGTGGCTGCTGCGGTGGTGGTGGTTTTTGTTGTTGGTTTTTGGTTTTTGGTTGGTTGTTGTGAAGGGGGAAGAGGGTGGAGGATGAGGACCCCTTAGCACATGGGAGCAGAAGGATGTCAGGAAAGGAGCCCAGAGGGGTTCGTGTGGGAATGGGCCAGGGCAGCTGGGAGGGGCTTGTGGGTAGTGCCTGAACAGAGGGGAAGGGAGAGCTGAAGGGAGTGCTGAGGGCCAGGGGAGCAGGGGGGGACTGAGGTAAGGCTGTCAGTGGAGTTCCAGCGGACAGGTTCAAGTGAGGTGTTTTTTGTTGTGGTTTTTGGCTTGCTGTGTGTGTTTGTTCATTTGATTGTTTGTTTGAGAAGGGGGTAGAGGGGTGGGTAGGTTGGATGCCTTTGAGCTGATGGGGAAAGTTTCCAGGAAGGGGGGAGGTGTGGCTGGGGGCAGAGAGGGGCGAGGGGGCGGGGACGCGGTTGTGCAGAGCGCCTGCGTGGGGGTTGCGTGCGTGCCGTGGCGTGCGTGGGGGTTGCGTGCGTGCCAGGGAAGGGAGCCCCCGGAGCGACTGCTGAGGGACACCGCGGCGAGCGAGCATGGGTGAAGGAGCTGAGGGCGTGAGCAGGGCTGCAGCGGGCAGGTCCAAGGTAGGTTTGTGTTTATCTTTTTGAGAAGGGAAGAGGGTGCCTAGGATGCTTGGGAAAAGGGGAGGGAAGGTCCCAGGAAGTGTTTGGGGGAAAGGTGCGTGGTTGGGGAGGGACCGGCTTCAGTGCAGGGCAGGTATGGGGGTTGAGTGCAGGAGGGTTAGCTGCGTGGAGGGGAAGGGAGCTCAGAGGGAATGGGGAGGGCCACCGCGAGCATGGGGGAGGGAGGTGAGGATGGCAGCGGAGCCCCAGCTGAGAGGTTGAAGTTAGGGTTAGTTTTGAGAGGCAGGAAGAGGGTGGATGGGATCCCTTGGAAAAGTGGAGGCGAGGTCCTAGGAAGGGTTGGGCCTGTGCGAGTGCGGGGAGCGTGGAGGCGGGCAGGCACCCCTTGCCCCCCGAGCGTGCGTGGGGGTTGCGTGGGTGCAGGGGAAGGGAGGCCGGAGGGAATGGAGAGGGACACGGAGAGCCTGGGGCCCTGCGGGGAGGTTGTGAGGGGCATTCTAGGGGATAGGTTCAAGGTAGGTTTTGGTGGCTGCTGCGGTGGTGGTGGTTTTTGTTGTTGGTTTTTGGTTTTTGGTTGGTTGTTGTGAAGGGGGAAGAGGGTGGAGGATGAGGACCCCTTAGCACATGGGAGCGGAAGGATGTCAGGAAAGGAGCCCAGAGGGGTTCCTGTGGGAATGGGCCAGGGCAGCTGGGAGGGGCTTGTGGGTAGTGCCTGAACAGAGGGGAAGGGAGAGCTGAAGGGAGTGCTGAGGGCCAGGGGAGCAGGGGGGGTGTTCCAGCAGACAGGTTCAAGTGAGGTGTTTTTTGTTTTGGTTTTTGGCTTGCTGTGTGTGTTTGTTCGTTTGATTGTTTGTTTGAGAAGGGGGTAGAGGGGTGGGTAGGTTGGATGCCTTTGAGCTGATGGGGAAAGTTTCCAGGAAGGGGGGGGTGTGGGTGGGGGCAGAGAGGGGCGAGGGGGGCGGGGACGCGGTTGTGCAGAGCGCCTGCGTGGGGTTGCGTGCGTGCCGTGGCGTGCGTGGGGGTTGCGTGCGTGCCAGGGAAGGGAGCCCCCGGAGCGACTGCTGAGGGACACCGCGGCGAGCGAGCATGGGTGAAGGAGCTGAGGGCGTGAGCAGGGCTGCAGCGGGCAGGTCCAAGGTAGGTTTGTGTTTATCTTTTTGAGAAGGGAAGAGGGTGCCTAGGATGCTTGGGAAAAGGGGAGGGAAGGTCCCAGGAAGTGTTTGGGGGAAAGGTGCGTGGTTGGGGAGGGACCGGCTTCAGTGCAGGGCAGGTATGGGGGTTGAGTGCAGGAGGATTAGCTGCGTGGAGGGGAAGGGAGCTCAGAGGGAATGGGGAGGGCCACCGCGAGCATGGGGGAGGGAGGTGAGGATGGCAGCGGAGCCCCAGCTGAGAGGTTGAAGTTAGGGTTAGTTTTGAGAGGCAGGAAGAGGGTGGATGGGATCCCTTGGAAAAGTGGAGGCGAGGTCCTAGGAAGGGTTGGGCCTGTGCGAGTGCGGGGAGCGTGGAGGCGGGCAGGCACCCCTTGCCCCCCGAGCGTGCGTGGGGGTTGCGTGGGTGCAGGGGAAGGGAGGCCGGAGGGAGTGGAGAGGGACACGGAGAACCTGGGGCCCTGCGGGGAGGTTGTGAGGGGCATTCTAGGGGATAGGTTCAAGGTAGGTTTTGGTGGCTGCTGTGGTGGTGGTGGTTGGTGGTGGTGGTTTTTGTTGCTGGTTTTTGGTTTTTGGTTGGTTGTTGTGAAGAGGGAAGGGGGTGGAGGATGAGGATCCCTTAGCACATGGGAGCGGAAGGATGTCAGGAAAGGAGCCCAGAGGGGTTCGTGTGGGAATGGGCCAGGGCAGCTGGGAGGGGCTTGTGGGTAGTGCCTGAACAGAGGGGAAGGGAGAGCTGAAGGGAGTGCTGAGGGCCAGGGGAGCAGGGGGGGACTGAGGTAAGGCTGTCCGTGGAGTTCCAGCAGACAGGTTCAAGTGAGGTGTTTTTTGTTGTGGTTTTTGGCTTGCTGTGTGTGTTTGTTCGTTTGATTGTTTGTTTGAGAAGGGGGTAGAGGGGTGGGTAGGTTGGATGCCTTTGAGCTGATGGGGAAAGTTTCCAGGAAGCGGGGGGGTGTGGGTGGGGGCAGAGAGGGGCGAGGGGGGCGGGGACGCGGTTGTGCAGAGCGCCTGCGTGGGGGTTGCGTGCGTGCCGTGGCGTGCGTGGGGGTTGCGTGCGTGCCGGGGAAGGGAGCCCCAGGAGCGACTGCTGAGGGACACCGCGGCGAGCGAGCATGGGTGAAGGAGCTGAGGGCGTGAGCAGGGCTGCAGCGGGCAGGTCCAAGGTAGGTTTGTGTTTATCTTTTTGAGAAGGGAAGAGGGTGCCTAGGATGCTTGGGAAAAGGGGAGGGAAGGTCCCAGGAAGTGTTTGGGGGAAAGGTGCGTGGTTGGGGAGGGACCGGCTTCAGTGCAGGGCAGGTATGGGGGTTGAGTGCAGGAGGGTTAGCTGCGTGGAGGGGAAGGGAGCTCAGAGGGAATGGGGAGGGCCACCGCGAGCGTGGGGGCGGGAGGTGAGGATGGCAGCGGATTCCCAGCTATGTATAGATTTCTAAGGTATCTCCAGACTCTTCTCCATAGTGGCTGTACCAGTTTACATTCCCACCAGCAGTGCAGGAGGGTTCCCTTTTCTCCACAGCCCTTCCAGCACTTGTTCTTTGTGGTTTTATTAATGGTCATTCTGACTGGTGTGAGGTGATATATCATGGTTGTTTTGATTTGTATTTCTCTTATAATCAACGATGTTGAGCATTTTTTCATGTGTTTGTTGGCCGTCTGTGTATCTTCTTCGGAGAAATGTGTATTCAGGTCTTTTTCCCATTTTTCCATTGATTGATTGGTTTTTTTGCTGTTGGGTTGTATAAGTTGCTTATATATTCTAGAGATTAAGCCCTTGTCAGTTGCATCATTTGAAACTATCTTCTCCCATTCTGTAAGTTGTCTTTTTGTTTTGGGTTTCCTTTGCTGTTCAAAATCTTTTCAGTTTGATTAGGTCCCATGGGTTTATTTTTGCTCTAATTTCTATTGCTTTGGGAGACTGACCTGAGAAAACATTCATGATGTTGATGTCAGAGAGTGTTTTGCCTATGTTTTCTTCTAGGAGTTTGATGGTGTCCTGTCGTATATTTGTCTTTCAGCCATTTTGATTTTATTTTTGTGCATGGTATGAGGGTGTGTTCTAGTTTCATTGCTTTGAATGCAGCTGTCTAGGTTTCCCATCAATGCATGCTGAATAGACTTTCCTTTTCCCATTTTATGTTCTTGCCTCCCTTGTCAAAGATTAATTGACCATAGGTGTTAGGGTTTATTTCCGGATTCTCTATTCTGTTCCATTGGTCTGTCTGTCTGTTTTGATACCAGTACCACACTGTTTTGATGACTGTGGCTTTGTAGTATTTCTTGAAGTCTGGGAGAGTTATGCCTCCTGCTTGGTTTTTGTTTCTCAGGATTGCTTTGGCGATTCTGGGTCTTTTGTGGTTCCATATAAAATTTTGGATTGTTTGTTCTAGTTCTGTGAAAAATGTCATGGGTAATTTGATCGGGATTGCAATGAATCTGTAGATTGCTATGGGTAGTATGGCCATTTTTACAATATTGATTTTCCCAATCCAGGAAATTGGAACATCTTTCCATTTCTTTATATCTTCTTTGATTTCTTTGATGAAAGTTTTATAGTTCTTGGCATATAGGTCCTTTACCTCCTTGGTCAGGTGTATTCCGAGGTATTTGATTTTGTTTGGTGCAATTTTAAAAGGTATCATACTTTTGTATTCCTTTTCTAATGTTTCATTGCTGGTATACAGAAATGCAACTGACTTCTGAATGTTACTCTTATATCCTGCCACTTTGCTGAATTTATTAATCAGTTCAAGGAGTTTTGGGGTTGAGTCCTTAGGGTTTTCTAGGTATAGTATCATGTCATCTGCATACAGTGACAGTTTGATCTCTGCTCTTCCTATATGGATGCCTTTACTTCTTTTGTTTGTCTCATTGCTGTGGCTAAGACTTCCAAAACAATGTTGAAGAGCAGTGGTGAGAGTGGGCATCCCTGTCTTGTTCCAGATTTGAGGGAGAAGGCTTTCAGTTTTTCCCCCTTGAGTATTATATTCATTGTGGGTTTATCATAAATGGCTTTGATTATATTCAGGAATGTTCCCTCTATACCCACTTTGGCGAGGGTCTTGATCATGAATGGATGTTGAACTTTGTCAAATGCTTTTTCTGCATCTATTGAGATGATCATATGATTTTTGACTTTTTTTTTTGTGAATGTGGTGTATGATGCTGATTGATTTGCGTATGTTGAACCATCCTTGTGAACCTGGGATGAACCCTACCTGGTCATGGTGTATAATTTTTTTGATATGTTGTTGGATTCGGTTGGCTAAGATTTGGTTGAGAATTTTTGCATCTATACTCATCAATGATATTGGCTGATAGTTTTCTTTTTTGGTGGTATCTCTGTCTGGTTTTGGAATGAGGGTGATGGTGGCATCATAGAATGTCTTTGGCAGTATTCGTTCTTCTTCAACCTTTTGAAAGCGTTTAAGGAGGATGGGCACCAATTCCTCTTTATATGTTTGATAAAATTCGCCTGTGAATCCATCTGGTCCTGGACTTTTATTTGTAGGGAGTGATTTTATGACCTCTTCCATTTCATTTCTAGTGATGGGTCTGTTCAGTTGGTCTGTTTCTTCTTGATTCAGTTTTGGCAGGCTGTAAGATTCTAGAAAATTGTCCATTTCTTCCAGATTGTCAAACTTGTTGCCATATAGTTGTTCATAGTATTCTCTTATGGTTTTTTGTATTTCTGCAGTATCCGTTGTGATTTCTCCTTTTTCATTTATAATTTTGGTGATTTGGGTTCTTTCTCTCCTCTTTTTAGTGAGTCTGGCCAGGGGTTTGTCAATTTTGTTCACCGTTTCAAAGAACCAGCTCTTGGTTTTATTAATTTTCTCTATTGTTTTTTGAATCTCTATTTTATTGATTTCTTCATTGATCTTTATAATTTCCTTCCTTCTGCTGACTTTAGGACTTTTTTGTTCTTCTTTTTCTAATTCGTTTAGGTGGAGGGTTAAGTTGTCCATTTGGGATCTTTCTTCTTTTTTGAGAAAGGCCTGTATTGCTATAAATTTCCCTCTGAGCACTGCTTTCGCAGCATCCCATAGATTTTGAGAGGTTGTGTCTTCATTATCATTTGTTTCAAGGTAGTTTTTAATTTCCTTCTTGATTTCTTCATTGACCCATTGGTTTTTAAGTAGCATGTTGTTTAGTGTCCATGGAGTAGGTTTTTTCTCTTTGCTTTTCCCATGGTTGATTTCTAAGTTCATGGCATTGTGGTCAGAGAAGATACTTGAGATAATTTCTATGCTCCTAAATTTATTGAGATTCGCTTTATGTCCCAATATGTGATCGATTCTTGAGAATGTTCCATGAGCATTTGAAAAGAATGTGTATTCTGATTTTTTTGGATGTAGTGTCCTGAAGATATCAATGAAGTCTAACTTTTCTATTGTTTCCTTTAGGATCTCTGTTGCTTTATTGGTTTTCTGTCTAGAGGATCTGTCCATTGATGTGAGGGGGGTGTTTAGGTCTCCTACTATGATTGTATTCTCATCAATATCTCCCTTTATGTCTGTTAATATTTGTTGTATGTATCTGGGTGCTCCTATGTTTGGGGCATATATGTTGATGATAGTAACATCCTCTCCTTGGATGGATCCCTTAATCATTAAGTAGTGTCCTTCTTTGTCTTTCTTTATGTCTTTTGTTTTAAAGTCTATTTTGTCTGATATGAGCGTTGCGACTCCTACTTTTCTGTCATGTCTATTGACGTGAAATACTTTTCCCCACCCTTTCACTTTCAATCTATATGTATCTTTTGTCCTAAGGTGAGTTTCTTGTAGGCAGCATATTGAAGGTTTTTGCCTTTTTATCCACTCAGCCACTCTGTGTCTTTTGATTGGGGCATTCAGTCCATTGACATTTAAGGTGATAATTGATAGATGATTATTTATTGCCATTTGAACCTCGTGTTCCAGTTGATTCTATGGTTCTCCATTCTTCCTTTCTTTTTTTTTTTTTTTTTTTTTTTTTTGTTGGATGGTCTCCTGTTATTATCTGCTTGAGTGTATTTTTTTTTTCATTTTTTGTAAATGCAATATTTGGTTTTGGCTTGTGGTTGCCCTGTTTTTTAAGTATGCTAACCCCTTCCCATAATTGTGTGTTTTAGCCTGATGGTCCTGTAAGTTCAAACACTTCATTACTATATTAAAAATTAAGAAGAGAGACATACATACAAACAAAAAGGGTTATTTACCTCCTAACATCCCTTGCCCACATTTTGTGGTTTTGATGACTCTTTTATTTTTTTCTTTTTAATTTTATTTTGTTTGAAGTATGTTCATGATTAAATCTGTATGCTGGCTTATTTGAGTGACTGCTCTCTGATTGCAATTTCCTCAGTCCTAGTTCTTCCTCTTCTTCTTCTTCTTTTTTTTTTCTTTTCTTTTTTCTTCCCTTTCCTTCCTTTTTGGTTTAGAGAAGCTCTTTCAAAATTTCCTTTAACCTGGGTTTTGTGTTGCTGTATTCTTTAAGTTTTTGTTTGTTGGGAAAAATTTTTATTTCCCCTTCTATTTTAAATGATATTCTTGCTGGATAAAGTATTCTGGGTTGCATATGTTTTCCTTGTAGCACTTTAAATATCTCTTGCCATTCCCTCCTGGCCTGTAGTGTTTCTGTAGAGAAATCAGCTGATATTCTTATGGGGGTTCCCTTGTAGGTAACATTCTGTTTTTCTCTTGCTGCCTTTAGGATCCTCTCTTTATCACTAACTTTTGCCATTTTTATTATGATGTGTGTTGGTGTGGGTCTGTTTGGGTTCAGTTTGTTTGGGGCCCTCTGTGCTTCTTGTATCTTGAACCCAGTATCCTTTAGATTTGGGAAGTTTCCATCGATAATTTCTTCAAATATATTTTCCATTCCCTTATCATTTTCTACTCCTTCTGGAATTCCTATTATGCGTAGATTGGCCCGCTTTATATTATCCCATAGGTCTCTTATATTGCTTTCCAGTTTTTTGATTCGGTTTTCTCTCTGCTGACCAGATTGAGTGATTTCCATTATTCTATCTTCCATATCACTGATGTGTTGTTCTGCATTATTCATTCTGGTTTTTACTGCCGTTAGTTCAGTTTGCGTCTCTGCAAATGAATGTTCTAGTTTCTCTTGGCTCCTCCTTATATTTTCTAGTTCCTTTCTGAGGGTATCTGCGTTACTGTTCATATCTTCTCTTAATTCCTTCAGTATTTTCCCTATTTCTCTTTTGAACTCCAGGTCTGTCAGACTGCAGAGATCTGTTTCATTGTTGACTGTTTGAGGTGAGTTCTCCTGTTGGTTTGACTGGGGGTGGTTTCTCAGCTTCTTCATCTTGCTTGTTGTTTTCTTTCTCCTTTTGGAGTTGTACTCTCCGTGATCGGGTAGTGTTTGCCTTGTCACTACCGTGGAATATTTCCTGAGGGCTGGCGTTGTTGGTCAATCTTTTTTAAGGCAGTGTGGCTTTTCTGGAGTGTTGATGGGGCTAACAGTGTTTCTTTGAAGCAATGGAGGACTTCCTGAGGGCAGACAGGACTGGGAGGTCCACCCCACGATGGTAGCAGATTTCACTTGGTCATGCAGAGCTTGCTCTGGTGTTTTTAGGCTGTGGGGTTCTTGCAGGGAGTTGGCGGTGTTGGGCAGCTGCTCTTCAGGGGTGCATCACCCCCTGGGGGCTGGAGAAGCTATCTGGGTCACTGAGAACCTGAGAGGCTCTTCCCTAGGGCAGCCCAACTCAGAAGGACAGCCTGAGGATGTAGGTGAATCTTTTCACAGTCTGGCTGAGCTTGTTGCAGCTTTTCTGGGCCGCAGGGGCCCTTCCAGGGGGCTGGTGGTGCTGAGCAGTTATTTCACGGGAGTGGGGCATCCCCTGGGAGCTTGGGCGGGTAGCAGGGCCCTTGGAGACCCAAGAGGCTCCTCCCCAGGGCAGCCCGACTCAGAAAAACCGTCTGAGATCTTTTCCCAACTCGGCCAGGCTTGTTGCAGCTTTTCTGTGCTGCACGGGGTGCTGCCTGGAGCTGGCAGTCCTATGCAGCTGGTCCACTAGGTCTCAGCACCCCCTGGGGGCTTGGGCGGGTAGCAGGGCCCTTGGAGACCCAAGAGGCTCCTCCCCAGGGCAGCCCGACTCAGAAAAACCGTCTGAGATCTTTTCCCAACTCAGCCAGGCTTGTTGCAGCTTTTCTGGGCTGCAGGGGGTCCTGCCTGGAGCTGGCAGTCCTATGCAGCTGGTCCACTAGCTCTCAGCACCCCCTGGGGGCCTGGGCGGGTAGCAAGGCCCTTGGAGACCCAAGAGGCTCCTCCGCGAGAGCATAGGGGGTGGTGGGGGCGGGGGGGATGCACTGGGAAGCGCAGCTTTCTGCTAGCTAGCGGACCTGTAAGCTTGCTGTGGTGTGGGGGGTATTCTATGGGGACCCACCCCTTCTTCTCTCCCCTCCCCAGCACGGGTGCAGACCAGGCTCTTCTCCCAGGTTCCCTCTAAGGCGGCTTTCCACTTCCCCGCCCTTAGAGTATTGCTCCCTTCCTCTGCGACAGCTTTGTTTTCTAGTCTCCCAGGCAGTCTCTGCCCCTTCAAATGGTTTAGAGACCTCCCAAGCAGTTTCCGCTCTGCCCCGCCCCCTAGCCCGGGGACTAATCTCTGGAGCCAAGGTCTTGGTACCCAGCCCCCACCCAGGCGTCCCCCGGCCTCCTCTCGGGGACTAACCTTCAGAGGCAAGGTCTCGGTGCCCAGCCCCCAACCAGGCGTCTCAATTTTTGGTGACTTTGCCCGTAGTTCAGATGGTCCGTTGGGTTCTTGATGGGTTTTTCCGTACTCCAACTTACTGACTGCTACACTCTTCTCTGCATCTGGAGATTCCTCCGGTTCGTTTGATCTTTCCCCCGTGTAGGTGACTTTCCAGGGTGCGGGATCCCTTTCTCCTCCGCAGTTCCCTTTCGGGAGCGCCCATCCCACTCGGATTCACCTTCTCTCACTCTCCTCTTTTCTCCCGTTCTGCCCAATAATTTCACGAACTTCTTGCCGTTATTGGAGTTTAGGTTCCTCTGCCAGCGATTGGTTGCTGTTCTGTGTGAGTCATTTCTTCTGTAGATGTGCTTTTTTTGTTGTGTTTGTGTGAGAGGGCGAGCGTGTCCCCCTACTCCTCCGCCATCTTGTCCTCCCGTATCGGATTTTTCTTATTCTTTAGCTCACCTTTAGTCCTTTACCCTAAGGAATAATCATACTTTGCATCTCTGCAGAAAGTTTTGTAGCAACCTAAGACTGTAAAATAAGACTTTGGCTAAAAAATGGTCTGTATCAATAAAACGGAAATTTATGTAGTGATGTATAATGATATTTTAGAAAATAATGTCAGGTTCATGATGCATTGTTATGGAAAAACAAAGGTTACAATAAAACACTATGTAAAGCAAGACCTGTTATTTTAAACATACAAATCAGAAAATAGAGGCTAGCATACAGAGAAGACTAGAAAGAAATTTATCAAAATATTAATAGTGATTATCTATGGGTAGTGGATTTCCTAGTATTTTTTTTGTTTTGTTTTCCCTGTGCAACTAGATATTCCAAATGAACATTATGTTATCATTATAATTAATAAATTATTAAAAAATGCTGCCTTGAACATTGATAATATTTATTTGTGACAGTGTTATTTTACTGTTAGCTTATTTAATATTCTACTGTATCTTTTGGCTCCTAAAGTAACTCTTCCTTGAGAAAGTTAATTGAGCTGTTAGGTATGTAAACTTAGTATCTCAGGCTGTGTATAACTTCAGTTCAGGTCCTTTATATTGCTGGGTAAATTTAACCTTTGATAGACTTATCTATTGTCTTACTCAAAGTAGTTTCTTCAATAAAATTAGAATTTTCTATTTTACTTTAACCGATCATTTGGGAACTAGAGTAAAGTAATCCTTACTGAAGTTATCTTTAATTTTACTTTTCTAAAAGGAGTTGAATAAAGTCACTACTCAACTGGCTCAGGTCACTACACATTTGCAGGATAAGCAAGAATATGGCAGTCAGGTGAAAAGTCATCTTAAAGAATATAAAGAGAAACATCTCTCTTTAGAACAGAAAACTGAAGAATTAGAAGGTCAAATTAGGGTTTGTATAAAAGAAACTGAATTTCGCCATATTTTCTGTTCCTGTAGCAATGTAATTGATGACTCAGATGGAATCTAAGATTTCAAACTTTCAAACAAAGGTTAAGCTGTGATGTAAAAGTTTTAAAAATTAAAAAAAAAGAAAGATTTCTCATCATGGTGCAGGGGTTAACAAATCCGACGAGGAACCAAGAGGTTGCGGGTTCGGTCCCTGCCCTTGCTCAGTGGGTTAAGGATCCGGCGTTGCCATGAGTTGTGGTGTAGGTCGCAGATGCAGCTCGGATTCCATGCTGCTGTGGCTCTGGCGTACGTAGGCCAGCAGCTACAGCTCCGATCAGACCCCTAGCGTGGGAACCTCCATATGCCACGGGAGCTGCCCAAGAAATAGCAAAGAGACAAAAATAAATTAAATAAATAAATAAATAAATAAATAAATAAATAAATATATAAATGGAGTTCCCATCGTGGCGCAGCAGAAATGAGTCCAACTAGGAACTATGAAGTTTCAGGTTCAATCCCTGGCCTTGCTCAGTGGGTTAAGGATCTGGCGTTGCCATGAGCTGTGGCGTAGGTTGCAGATTTGGCTTGGATTTGATGTTGCTGTAGGCTGTGACATTGCTAGGTGTAGGCTATAGCTCTGATTTGACCCCTAGCCTGGGAACCAAAAAAAATTACCTGTGCTTTTTCTTGTTTGATTTTTGAATTCCATCTTTACTTTTAACTTCTTTGTTAAAGGAGGGCTTTTGCAAATAGCAGTTAACATATATACTGGTTCCATGGTATGTGTAAATATTTCAAAGAGACAGCCAACCAGGGATCTACTCTGTAATTATGAGGAACTTATTTTTTGTTTTGCTATATCATTCCTGTCTCTTTCCCTCTTTATTCCAGTATAATATTCAGGGATGGCATATTTCTTCCTATTTTAAACTTTACATTTATACTCTTTGGGTTTTGTTTCTAATTTAATATCATTTAAATTTATTATAATTTACACTATGGTAAACTTCTTTCTTTAATACAACTCCAGATGAAAGTTTGGAGCTAAAGAGATTAAGTGGCTACACATATGAGAGAAGGATTTGACCTGAGTCCCTTGTCCTTTAAATTAAAACTGCTGTAAGTTAAAAATTTCTCAAGTTACTATATATATAAGTTATACCTCCACTGTCAGATAAAGCACTTCTGTACAACTGTAGAATCCTGGGCTTTGAATTTGTATACATCCACATCAGTATAACGTGGAAGAAGAAAATTACATTTTCAGATCTTCTCTGCATTCCTTTTTTTATTTTCTTTATGGTCAATAACATGGCATGACAAATTACTCGACATAATGGTTGAAAAAAACAAAAAAACTAATTTTTTAGATGAAGGCGTCTCATGAGAAGTCTATTTAAGTATCTTTTAAAAATAGTTATTTAGAACCAATAATATTTATTGTAACCTATCACAACATTGGATATTAGATATTTTTTCTAATCATTGTTTTAGGACGTATTCCATCTGTTACATAGAATTAACATAGTTACATTGAGTGTCAAATATAAGCCTTGAGTAAGAACTACAGGTACCTAGATTGGCTTATAAAATATTTAGGGCACAAAATTTTTTACTGCTATACAAGAAAATGTCTTGCTCATAGATTTTTGAACTATGTACTTAACAGTTTGACTTTTTTTTGGCTTCACCTATGGAATGTGGAAGGGCCTCAGCCAGGGATCAAACTTGCACCACCGCAGCAACCTGAGCTGCAGCAGTGACAATGCCGGATCCTTAATCTGCTGAGCCATTAGGGAACTCCTGACTTTTGTGAATTTGTAAAAGTACCCACAGTTATATCTACATGAATGACACAAAAATCACACTGTGAAGAACAATGATCTCTAGATGAAGAGATTGAAGAAGCAAAATCAGAAGTTTAATTGGTTTTATGTTTAGGGTCAATAGGTGTTAATGAGAAGGATGACATGACAACTGCATTTTAGTTGTGAATAGTTCTAATTATCTCAGTATTATTAACTGTGATTATAAAGGAGTACATATTTTAAGTGGGCCCATGTGTGAACCTGTTACTTAGTTTTTTCGGACTTTAGTTAATAAATTTTACGCAGGTAACAAATATAATTATTTTAAGTTTTTCTCTTAGAGTTAATTTTGAAAATTAAAAACTCAGTGACTGCTTCTCCTATAGGAAGCCTGCTGCTAGGTTTTCTTAAATATTCCATGATAAATGGCAGCTTTATTCAGTGAAAGCTTCAGAGTGTATTTTTTATTATAACAGATATTTTTGGCTATTTTTGTGTGTTATGTCAACACCAGTTTGAATGTAAACAAAAGTGGTATAATGTTATAGTAGATAATTGACATTAAAGTTGTTATTATATTTCTTCAATAGAAATTGGAAGCTGATTCACTTGAAGTTAAAGCAAGCAAGGAGCAAGCTTTGCAGGATCTACAACAGCAAAGACAACTGAACACAGATTTAGAGCTTAGAGCTACAGAATTGAGTAAACAAGTTGAAGTGGAGAAAGAAACATAAGCTTAATGACTTAAGGGGGAGCATTGTAAACTAAAAATTAACATATTTTTAAGATTTCAATTTTATCATCACATCTTTAAGGATTTACTTGATTCTATAAACTGCTTATATTAACATGAATAAAAATAAATCCATATAATATGGTTAAATAGGAGGGCTTGTTACCAGTCACATTTCAGCAGACTTTGTCTTTAAATGCCAAATATTCCATTCCGACTGTGTTGACGGACTTGATCTGTGGCAAGAGCATGAAGATTTTTGACTCTCAGTAGTAAAGATGGAAGTTGGGTGCGTGGGAAAGTTACCTTTCAGAGAAATGAAATAAAACCCATCAATAATTAAGTTGTTTTACACCTTCATGGTTGCATCCTTGTTTTGGGAGGGATGACAAAATTTTTTTGTTCTCATATCTAGTACATTGGGTCCTGATACTGTGAATTTGAGGATATACAGGTGCAAATGGCATTTCTTCTCACTGATAACATCATAGTTTCCAGTGCTGACGTTTGGAGAGTACACCTGATCCTTTGTATCACCCACTAACTTGGTTGTCACCTCTGGAAGCCAGTCATGTGTCTTTGAAGGTGACCTCTGAGTTGCTTCTTGTTCTCTTTCCCAAGGACACTTATGGGATCAGTGGTTCTTTCCACTTCTACTAAGGTTTTTTTTGTTTGTTTTTTTGTTTTTTCCCTTTATACGAACATTTCCTATGTTGGGTCCTGCCTTTCTAGAGTACTACCTAAGAAAGGCAAGCTAGGTAAACATATCTAGAGTTTGACTAAACCCTCAACCTTGGTTGAAAGGCTCAGCCCACATAACAGGGCACAGGGCCCACCTTTCTCAAGGGCCACTGATGCTATTCAAGCCCACCAACTTCCATCTTATATTTTCATTCCTCTGCAGTTTAATATATTTTCAAATATCTTTTGTGATTTCTTCTTTGATCATGGTTAGTTAGAAGTATTTTGTTTACTTGTCAAATATTTGGGATTCTTGTAGATATCTTACTGTTACTGGTTTCTCATTTAATTCCACTGAGGTCAGAGAACATACTCAGACTTTTCAAACTGTTTTATTTAGGGCCCAGTATATGGCTTATCTTGGTTAATTTTCCATGGGTACACATATGTGTTGTTGGGTAAAGTATTCCATAAATATCAATTAGGTTGAGGTAGTTGATAATATTGTTCTAATCTTCCATATCCTTGCCATTTTTTCCCTTCTGGTCATTTCTATCAGTTTCTGAGAACGGAGTGTTAAGGTTTCCCAGATCATGTGTGGTTTTTTTTTTTTCATTTTGATTTGTTTTGTTTTTTTATTACTAAGTGACTTTAAAAAAACAGCTAAGTTTTGCAGTCACTATGAAGGCCTTTATTTCTATTGCTGTCTTTGATTCACATAGTCATATGATTTTATAATAATTATTTGTGGGAAAGTTAAATAGCATAGTGAATAAATATATCAAGTCCTAATTTCAAGGTTGCTTGACATGGATTTTAATTATATTAAAATGGTAAAGTAATAATTAGTACAATGACTTTTCTGTTTAGACCTTTAAAAATCAGTGCGGTACAGGATCCTATGAATGTAGTTCACTTTTCTAGCTACTTTTTAGAAAGTAAAAGTAAGTTTCTGGGACTAAAAGTTCGAAATTTTCAAGGTATATGTGCAGCTCTGGTATTGTATTAATACCTAACTTCAATTATGTGGCTGATATAGCTTTTAATAATCTCTCTTTAACATATTGTTCAATTTATAGTAAGTACATTGATGGTAAAATACACTAGAAAGAGGATACATTCTAGAAATACTACTTTGCATCTGGTTTTATTTTCTCTTTAGAAACTTGTTGATCTTTAATATGTGCTTTTCCTTTGATATGCATATAAACATAATTGTATTCATTTTATGAAAAGAGAAGTCTTTAACTCTTACAGCAATATGTGCATTTCCTTATTCTTATAAATTTTTACTGATTTAGCTACAGAAAGCATTTTTTAAGGGGCAAATAATAACAAATCTCTTACATAATCTGCTAGGTTCTAAGATTACAATAAATCTTTTGTCCTTCCTCTATCTGAAATGAGATATTCTTCTATTTTTTTCCTACTTACCTTATGTGTTTTGAAGTTTAAGTCGTTTCAAAGATATAATGTGTTTTATGTTTTCAAGGAAGGAGGCAAATTTCTGTATGTTCAGGGGCTAATAGGTTCTTTAGAGTACAGGGAAAACTTTTCTGGCTGTCGTAGGCTAGGTTTGCTCTATGCACAGTTTTCTTTGGGGATTAAGTCAGGGGCGTTAGATGGTCTTGACTTTACCACTAATTTATTTACTTGAGGTAAATCTTCTTTATCTGTTAAATAGTCAGAACAGATGTTCTACGGCATTTTTTTGGTTGTGTGGTTTTATTATTTTTTGACTAAATTTTTTTTGCTTTTTTTAAAAAAAAATTACAGTTAATTTATAATGTTGTACCAACTTCTGCTGTACAGAAAAGTGACCCAGTCATATACATGTATATATACATACACACACACACATATATACATATTACTTTTCTTATATTATCTTCCAAGATATAGTTCCCTGAGACTTGATATAGTTCCTGTGTTATACAATAGGACCTCATTGCTTATCCATTCTAAATGTAATAGTTTGCTTCTACTAACCTCAAACTCCCAGTCTGTCCCATTTCCCCTTGGCAACCACAAATCTGTAAGTCTGGGAGTCTGTTACTCTTTTGTAGATAGGTTCATTTTGTGCCATTTTTTTGAGGGGGGAGGGGCTGCCCATGGAGCTCCTGGGCCAGAGATCAGATTTAAGCTGCAGCTGAGACCTATGCCTCAGCTGCACCAATGCTGGATCCTTTAACCCACTGTGCTGGGCCAAGGATTGAACCTGCATCCTACCAATTCCATTGCGCCACAGTGGGAACTCCTGTGCCGTATTTCAGATTCTGCGTTTAAATGAAATAGGGTATTTGTCTTCCTCTTTTTTCTTAATTTCACTTGGTATGAGAATCTCTTGTTCCATATGTGTTGCTACAAATGGCATTACTTCATTCATTTTTATGGCTGAGTAGTATTCCATTGTATATATGTACCATATCTTCTTAATCCATTAATCTGTAGATGGACATTTAAGTTGTTTCCATGTCATGGCTATCGTGAATAGTGCTGCAGTGAACATGGGAGTGCATTTATCTTTTTGAATGAAAGTTTTGTCTCGATATATGGCCAGGAATAGGACTGCTGGGTCATATGGTAGTTCTGTATTTAGTTTTCTGAGGAATCTCCATATTATTGAACCTCCATGGTGGTTGTACCAATTTACATTCTCACCAACAGTGTAGGAAGGTGCCCTTTTCTCCACACCCTCTCCAGCCTTTGCTATTTGTAGACTTACTAATGATGGCCATTCTGACTGGTGTGAGGTGGTACTGGCTTGATACATTAAATTATTATTTTTACTTCTTAAGGATACAAAAAAGTTTAAAAAAGTAATAATTTATTTTGAATGGTAAATTAGAGGTGATAAATTATGCATTATTAAATTTTTTCTTAAATAGCATATCCAGTACAAAGTTGGATCTACAGAAGAAATCTGAAGCACTTGAAAATATTAAGCAAGTGCTTACCAAGCAAGAAGAAGGAAAAAAAAATCCTTAAACAAGAAAATAGAAAATTTAAGTCAAAATGCAAAAATGCAGCAGGAAGAATTGAATAACAAAATTCAAGCAGCAGTGACAGAACTACACAAAGTGAAGATGGAGAAAGAAACTCTAGTAACAGAGCTTTCTGGAGCAAAAGAGGAATTATCAAAAGTTTCTGATTCTTTGAAGAACTCCAGAAGTGAATTTGAAAAGGAAAGTCAGAAGGGAAAAGCTGCTATATTAGATATGGTTAGTTGTTTGTATTTACTTTTTTTTTTAAGCAGAAGTGATAATATTTAAAATGTACTGATTCTTCTGCCTAATTCATATTTGACATTTTCTTTTTTGCTTTATAGGGCCACACCCATGGCATGTGAAAATTCCCACAGGAGGGGTTGGATTGGAGCCACAGCTGCAGGCCTACAACACAGCCACAGCAATGTGGGATCTGAGCTGCATCTGTGACCTACACAACAGCTCATGGCAATGCCAGATCCTTAACCCACTGGGTGAGGCAAAGGCCAGGGATCAAACCCGTACCGTCATGGTTACTAGTTGGATTCATTTCTGCCAAGCCACAATGGAAACTCCTAAAAAAAAGATTTTCATGTTACTTTTATGTTCCTTTCTGTTTGGAGAAAACATCTATCTGTACACATTCCCTCTTAAAGTATATGTGATTATTTTTATTTATCATTTCAACACTTTCTTTTTAAGAATTTCCTTGCTTCCTTTTTTTTGAAGCATATTATTCTACGTTTAAAATAGCATAATTTGGAATTACCTGGTGGCTCAGGAAGTTAAGGATCCAGCATTGTCATTGCTGTGGCTTGGGTCATTGCCGTGGTGTGCATGGGTTTGATCCCTGGCCAGAGAACTTTTGCACACCACAGATGTGATCAAAAAAACCAAACCATATCCACAACCACATAAGTTATTTAATTTAATTAATTCTGTGACAAAAAATGTGGCTTCCAAACCAAAGTTTTCTAAAATCTTGCCCAAATACTATCTAAATTATTTATTGTGACTCTTGGTTGATGATTGAAACACTTAGCCTTTTCCTGTTCCTCCTTCCTTACTGCTATAATACTTGCCTGTTTTTATTAATGAAATGGGATTATTTTGTCCCATCTTCAATGATCAGCAATTCTGGTTTATTTCCTTCTAAGGACCTTATAAGCTTGTAAACCAAAAGTCTTATTTTACTACAGATATTTTCGGCATAATATAGTTTCCATTTTTTTAGGAGAAAACCTGCAAAGATTTAAAGCATCACCTTGAAGTACAGATAGAATGCGCACATAAGGAACAGAATGAACTGAAAAACTCACTTGAAAAAGAGGAGCTAAGATTTTCTTTTTCTGTAACAAAATATGTTATAGCATAATAAGGTATTTATATTTTCAAAATATTTTCAGTGATAATTAGGTCAAAAGAAGGTTTATTTCATTTGTGTTCTACCCACTACTAAAAAGATTTAACCTAGTTTTTGATAAGAGGCCTAAAATAAAAGTAGTTAATTAAAGATGGAAAATTGAGTAATCTAACTATAGAGTTATAATTAGATAATTTAGATTAAGGCAGACTACTATGGATAAAAAAAAGTCTTGATAGGCTTTCCGTAGAAATGAAATTTTAAGGGCAATTTCATGGACATTGATATTAATATATTTGATAATGGTTGTTTAACAATGAAGAGATTTGTTGGCGTTCCTGTCATGGCTCAATGGTTAACAAACCCGACTAGTGTCTATGAGGATGCAGGTTTGATCCCTGGCCTCGCTTCGTGGGTTAAGGATCCAGCGTTGCCATGAGCTGTGGTGTAGGTTGCAGATACAGCTTGGATCTGCTGTTGCTGTAGCTGTGGTGGAGACAGGCATTTACAGCTCCGATTTGACCCCTAGCCTGGGAATCTCCATGTGCCACAAGTGCGGCCCTAAAAAGACAAAAAAAAAAAAAAAAAAAAGATTTTCTGTGGTTAATACTTCTGTTGTTCTCCATCAAAAGAAGCAAGAGTATAATATACATTAAGCGAGTATAGTAATATGTTGCTATTTTTTCTGAAGGCATACCTCCAGCAGCCAGAGTCCAGGCATGTAGCTTTCTAGAGATCTGATTTGATAAAGTAGTGAAACCTGGTCCTGACACATCTGTAGTGTTGTGTTCTGGTTGTTGCTTGAAAGAAGACACCTGTGTTTTAGATGCCAACATGTAACTGGCAAAATTATGGTGGTTTAGTGTATAAGTTCTGAATCCAGATTGTCCAGATTTATATCCTGGTTGTGCCACTTAATAGCTGTGCTGTCTTGCCTTGTCTTAGGCTGACAACTTGATCTCTCTGTGTTCCAGTTTTCTCAGTAGAAGATAAGGCTAATAAGAGAATGTTCACTATAGAATTATTTTGAGAAATAAATTGGTTAATATATTTCAAAGTGCTTAGAAAACCAGCTTAACAAAATAAATGGTCAAATGTTAGCTATTACTTTGTCATTGGTTATCATAACCAGTGGTACTTGTTAATCATTATTGTTATACTACCTGATTCCTGCTTTGCACAAAATATTTCCCTTTGTGTTGGAGATAAGCTGAAGCACTGAATTTTTTTCAAAAGTTACTCAGAATACGGTCAAATTGCTCAAATTATGTTCATAGTGAAATATGCATAAAACATGAAACATGACCTTAGCTAGAAATGTCGGAGAATGTGTAGTTCTCCTTGGCCACAGAGGAACCTCTCTTAGCTTCTATATGATGTCTAATTTTGAACAGAACTATATCCTAGTAGATTGTAAAAAGAAGGTATTAACAAAATATTCCTCAGATCTCTAAATGACAAATTGTGTGCGGTATAGTTTAGTTTCATCAAATACTAAACATATTTGCCAAAATTATTTTGGTTTTATTGCAGTTAATATGAAGCTATCCTTTCTGATGGTGGCTAACAGGCTCAGGTAGCATTTGCATATCCTTGAAAGGCAGTAGACATTTCAGCAATCTAGAGATGAATGCTGTTTTTCCCTATGTTATGATGTAAAGGAATAGTCCATTTCCAAGCTCTATCCAAATATATAAGTTAAAAAGGAAAGGAGGATTAAACAAATATTGAAGATTAATTCAGCATGCCATCTAATAGTGTATAGTGTCAGTCATGAAAGCTCTGTGAGGACAGGGATTTTTCTTTTGTGGTTTACTAGTGGATTGTTTATGGCCATCAGACCCAGTAGTTTCTACTTAGAGTAGTGCTTAGCTTGAAGTAGGGTGAATGGATAAAAGAATGCTAAACAGATTTTTATTTTCTTTTAGACTTCTCATCAGTTTAAATTGGAGTGCAATTCAATGCAGGGACAACTAATGCAGGCCCAGAAGAGTTTAAAACAAAAGGAAAAAGAAGAACAACGACTTCAGGGTAACAGAAATGAGTTAAAGCAACTGACTGAACAGAAGAAAAAGCAAATTGAAGCACTCCAAGGAGAGATTAAAAGGTAGTGATATTTGTTTTCTTTTTATGGGAAGATAGTGATATTTGTTTTCTTTTTATGGGAAGCAAAATTGTGCATTGAAAATAGTAACATGATAATTAACACAGATGAGGTGCAACAAAGAAAAATTTATACATGCTCAAATTTTTTGAAGTTAAAATACACAACTGTACTTCTATGATTGACTAAGTCTGGATTTCCATTCACTGTAATCATGTTGTTCGATAATTCTTATAACACTAATCATTTGTTTGATAGACAAAACTTTTTGTAAAATAAGATACAACAACATTGAGAAAAATGTATAAACATCTCTAGTGTATTAGAAAATTTTAAAGGAATTTAGCAATAAATTATCCTTATTAAGGGAAATAATCAAGATAAAAAATCACAATGTGAGATATATTTATATCTACTATAACGTATATAATGTAGGTTTCATATGGTTATAATTGTTTGATACTTTTAAGTTAAATCATAATGGTTTTTATTTCCAAACCTATGATAAGTTATTATTAAGCATCTGTTCTTCATTCTTAAATATGTTTTAATATTTGTCCAGACCAAGAGTTGATAAAAGTGGAATGAACTTAGTGTTTGAACAAAATGAGGTTTTCCTCATGGTTGTTCTATGTTAATTCATGCAGGGAGAAGGGAGATATAAAATCCTTAATATGTAGAACCAAATACTTCATAGCATTAAGAGCTGGCTTGTCATATTACTAGAGGAAAAAAAATAACCCCACAAATACATTCTTTTATGTGGACCTCTGTTTTACAACCATTATTATGGCTGCTTTACAAAAGAGTAATTTTCTAATGACCCTTTATTCTTTTTTTGTGTGTTATCATATGTAATCAGAAGTCAGGATATAATTATCACAATATGTATTTTGGTTTATGATTTGATATCTTGAGTTCATTTGTTTTTTCAAAATCCATTAGCCTCAAGAGTTCCCATTGTGGCTCAGGGGTTAAAGAATCTGACTAGGAACCATGAGGTTTCAAGTTCGATCCCTGGCCTTTCTCAGTGGGTTAAGGATCTGGCAGTTGTGGTGAGCTATGGTGTAGGTTGTAGACGAGGCTCAGATCTGGCATGGCTGTGGCTGTGGCATAGGCTGGCAGTTGCAGCTCCAATTAGACCCCTAGTCTGGGAACCTCAATATGCCTTGGGTGCAGTGCTAGAAAAAGACAAAAACAAACAAACCAAAGAAATCCATTAGTCTCATATTAAAGTATTCCTTAGATCATTTTTATAGCACCTGATTTAATAAGTAAAAAGTCTTAACAACTATTAGCACATTTTCTTTTTTTTAAATTACTAGCTACAACAAGATTTCTTCCAGATTTATGGTTAATGTATATTTCTTCTACTTTGCATGGCTTTACTAGATACCACCTTAAGAATTATGAGATTTAGAGGAAGTGTTGTTATCAGTAGTTGTCTTACATGGGTCTGTTAAAACAAATATACCATAGACTAGGTGGCTTAACACAATAAGCATTGATTTCTCAGAGTTCTGGAGACTGGGAAACTTAGAATAAAGGTACTTGGCATAGCTAGTGTCTGATAAGGGTCCACTCTGGCTTGTAGACAGCTGTATCCTGATATGACTGAGACCAGTTATCTCATTCCTTCTTAGAAGGGCACTAATCCCATTCACAAGGATTCCACCCCCATCATCTAATGATCTCCCAAAGATCCACTTCTACATACCATTACATTGGGGATCTAGGCTTAAACGTGCATTTTGGAGACATTCATTCACAGTAAGTAGTTCACTTATGCTAGTGCATGGATGCCAGAAAAAGGGACACAATTTTTAACCCTGAGGGAGTGCTGGGTGGATATCCAGTCTCTAAATTAGTTTTGGAATTTGGAGTAACTAGAGAATCATTGAGAGGCAAGAGTAGTTTGGCTTTATTGAGGAGCAGCATAATATCCTGGAAAGAAGGTAAATTTTAGAGTCAGGCAGATCTGAATTTAAATTTCATGTTATACGTATTATTAGGTTTATGGTCACAGGGAAGTGATTCATCTTTCTGAATTAATATAATGGGGTCATAGAGTTGTTGTCTACTCTGCCAGTGTCATGTTGCAAACAAAATAGTTGTGGGATAGTATATGGAAGTAGGCAAGCTGTGATCCAAGACTGTCAGTGCGCACGGCAAACCACACAGTGATGGTCTGTGGAAACTTATTAGTGGGCCACAGGGAAATAGGAAAAACAGGGATAAAGTTTAGGGTATAGATGTGTATGTGTACATACACTATATATAAGACACACATGCATATACTTCCTTTTTTTTAATGTGATTGTTTGGGAACCACTGAACAAGGATCCAGCACGGCTGTAAGTTATCGGTTCCTACAGCAACTTTATTTGAAACCTAATGTGGGAATACAGATTGAATAGGATATGGCCCCTATTCTTAAGTAGCTTATAATTTAATGAGGAAGCTGGTATGTAAGGACAAAGAAAATTGTAATAAAAAAGAGAAAAAAATAGAGCTCAGTAGAAGTTTTGGCTGGCTTTTTAGAGGAGCTGGCATTTCAACTGGATCTTTAAAGATGATTATAATTTTGAAAAGTTAAAAAAAAGGAAGAAGGAGTTCCCATTGTGGCTAAGTGGTAACGCACCTGACCAGTACCCATGAGAATTCGGGTTTGATCCCTGGCCCTGCTCAGTGGGTTAAGGATCCAGCATTGCCAGAAGCTGTGGCACAGATGCGGCTTGAATCTGGTGTTGCCATGCCTGTGGTGTAGGCTGGCAGCCTCAGCTCCGAATTGTCCCCTAGCCTGGGAACTTCTATATGCCATGGGTTCTGCCCTAAATAAATGAAGAAAGCAGATATTTCAAGGAGGAAGCAATACTAGCAAAGTTTTTGAAACTTAAAAAGATGTCATTATAGGAGGTTCGCTATTGGAATACATGGTAAGTGGAGAAGTGAGGGGAGATAAGGCTACAGAATTGGGTGAAGTAAGATCAGAGTAGATGGATAACTGTTTCTACATTAAATACTTGATATTGGAAGGTTAAAGGTTTTTAAGAAGGGGGAAATGTGATCAGACCTGTTTTAGTACAAAAACTGATCACTGTGTGAAGGGTAAATTGCAAATGACGGACCCTCCTGTATTCTCCTTTGGAATGTTGGATTTAATTCCATTAAAATAATTATCAAACTGTTACATTGACCTGTTGTTTTTTTTAACCTACCCACTAATAAATTTGAATTTCCAAAATCAGAGAACTGTGTTTTCTAACAAATAAGCTATCAGTGATTTAAAAAGAATGAATGGATGAATCAATGAATGAGCCTGTCATTTGGAGTTGATAAAATGAAGGTCCAAATATAAGCCCCAGAGGGCAATGATGATCATTGTTAAGACTTTGTAGAGTACTTTGGTGAATAAAGAGAAAGAAATCTGGATTTGTGGGGGGGTGATGTTAAAGTAGTAGTCTACCAAAAAAAAAAATGCAGTATAGTCTTCAACATGAAAAATAATGTCATAATGAAGAATCATTGGAGGGGATATGGGGTATTATCTGATAATGTATGGGTGATCAATGCCCTTCCCCCCCTTAGGCATCCCCTTCCCCACCATCTCCCAGCAATCTGCTTCCTAACTCAGTTGCACCTGTCTCTTTTTATTTATTTTTTTTGGCTGCACCCATGGCACTCAGAAGTTCCTGGGCCAGGCACTGAATCTGAGCTGCAGCTGCAGCCTATGCCACAGCTGTAGCCATGCGAGATTGCTTCACCCACAGCACCACAGTGGGACTCCTCTATCTCCTTTTCTTATTTCCCAACTTCCATAATCTTTGTCCAGGTTTTGTCTTATATGGACTATTATAAGATCCTCTTAGTGGAGTTTTGGGCTCTATTTGTCCACTTCCCATCTATTTGTCATTCACTCATTCAAGAAATATTACTAGGTATGTATTTTATGCCATGGGCACATTTCTGGGTGTTGGAGATGTGGCTGTGAGCATACAAGTAACCTGTTCTCATGGATTTACACCTTCTTGAGGGGGGAAGAGGCTTCACAAAAGACAGTGATGGATTTAGCCCTGCTAAAAGGCTGGGTGATCAAAGAAGCTTCTCTGAAGAGGTTTGAGCTGGTACATGAAATACACGAGCCATACATACAGTGCTCAGGAGAACAAGTACAGAGATCTTTGGCTACAGCAAGCATGGTAGTTTCTAAAAACAAGTATAGTAGGAGAGAGGAAGAGTCATATGAGCTGAGCTCAGCGAAGCAGACAAAGCATAAACATGCAAACTTGTAGATTATAACAGAATGATATATTTTATTTGAAGGACAATTAGAATCAATTAGGAAATTTTGAGCAGAAAATGATGGGATATGACTGAAGGGAGATAAAGGAGCAAGCAAGGAGGGCACTGAAAAACTATTGCAGTAGTCCAGAAAGTCCATGATGATGGCATGAACTAACATGTTACAAGTGAATGATTTGGAAGTGTCTTTTGGAAGTTAAATCATCAGGGCTTGCTGATAGATTGGATGGTGAGAGATGCTGGAAAGAAGAGTCAGGAATAACTCTAGGTTTCTGGCTTGTGAAGGTGGATGGATGGCCATATTTATTGGGGGAAATAGTAGCTTTTTGAGGAGGAGGATTGTTGTCAGGAGTCAAGAATTCTGCTTGAGGTAGATATCTATCAGTCAGTCAAGGGAAGATGTCTGGGAAGTCCTTTGATATAATGAGCTCAAAGTTCAGGCAGAGGTTGGAGCTAGAGACTTAAATTCAGAAGTCAACTGTAAATAAAGTACTTAAAGCTATGAGTCTAGTTAGGATATTCTAAAGAGAGACTGTTTATAGAATAAAAGCAGCCTAGGGATGGAACCCTGGGGTCTTGTACTACAGAGCGATCAAAGGCAGTAGTAAGAGATTTTAGGAAGGAAGAATAACCAGTGAGGTAATAGGTTAACCTAAAACACAAGATGTTTTGGAAACCAGGTTCAAGAAATGTTTCTAGCAGGGACCATCATCAGCTATTTTAAGGACTGCTGGAATGTTCAGTAAGATGTGGACAAGAACATGAATATTGGATTGTGGAACAAAAAGGTTGCTGATAAATTCAACAGCAGGTTCATGGAAGTAGTAAGTTTATTTTAAAAGCCAAGTGCTTCTTCTCATACTATACATACATATCTTCTAATTACATCATAATTTGTGCACATCTCTTGAATCTTCTTAAAGACTGAAAACAAGTTTAGAGGAGTTGGACCTTTGCAGGATTTTCATTTCTTTTTCTGCCTTGATGTTAATGAACATGCCCTTAGAAATTTCTTGGGTCATTCTTGAATTTTAGGGAGCAGAAACAATACACTTGAGCTCAGTAATGGCTTTGAAATTCTTTCATGCAGAAAATTCCTCTAGTTCAACCTTAACTTTCAGCATCTTCTAAAGCATGCATAGCACTCTATCTTCCATCAGAAAGTAGTTGTTACTCTCAGTCTCCTGAGACCTTGGTACTTGACACTTACCAGTGAAAATATTTTTTTCTTTACTTAATTCTTTTTTTAATTGGGACTTGTCAGATTTTGTAATTCTTTAATTTTGTATTTCTAAGTAAGATACTCTTTATTACAGTAGAATTTTAAGACATAACTTTAGTTTGTTCTCAGGAATCTTAGTTATTGGATTTCATTCTGTATTTGTAACTGGATTTTTGTATGCATACTGTTTTAAATAACTTGTATGTTTCAGATAGAACTTGAGAATAAACTACAGCAGCAGTCAACACAAGCAGCACAGGAACTTGCAGCAGAGAAAGAGAAAATATCAGTGTTACAAAATGCCTATGAAAAAAATCAGGAAAATCTAAAGCAGCTTCAGTCTGATTTCTATGGGAAGGAATCTGAACTTCTTGCCACAAGCAAGATCTCAAGGTATCATAAAAACTCACTATGTTATTGATAAATATTAAATGATTGATCTGAACCCAGATGGGCAGGGAATGTTAGTATTTGTGGAATATCATACTTGTTTTCTTTTGAATTATTTTTGGAGAAATATGCTTTTTAAAAAATAAGTTGTGGGAATTCGTGTCGTGGCTCAGTGGTAACAAACCCAACTAGTATCCATGAAGGTGAGGTTTTGATCCCTGGCCTTTCTTAGTGGGTTAAGGTTCCAGTGTTGCCATGAGCTGTGGTGTAGGTCGCAGATGCAGCTTGGGTCCCGTGTTGCTGTGGTGTAGGCTGGCAACTGTAGCCCTGATTTGTCCCTTAGCCTGTGAACTTCCATATCCATGGGTGCAGCCCTAAAAAGGCAAGGAAGAAAAGGAAGGAAGAAAGGAAAAGAGAAAAGAAAAAGAATTCTACTGCAGTGCCTTGGGGAGGCATGGGTTTGATCCCTGGCCTGGAGCAGGGGGTTCAAGGACAGCTGCCACTCAGATTCAATCCCTGGCTTGGGACCTTCCATATGCCATGGGTGTGGCCATTTAAAAACAACCACAAAACCCCATACAAATGTATCTTTTAATAGTGAAACAATTTGGAAATATGTTAACTGTCGTATTAGCTTATCAAAGGACTTTGCTGCCTATGTAAAAAAAATAACTTATAAAGGACTGCTGTTAGAAAATCCAAGGAGTTTTCAATGTAAACCACTTGTGAAAATGGAAGCAATTTTATTGTTGCTTCTCAAGAAAGACTGACTTTAATTTTATGGATTTGTTAACTTCCCAAGACTATTGGAATGCATAATGGTTAAAATCGGGAGATTATAACTCAAAGTAAATTTAACCTTAATTATCTAAACATATCTGGATACCTTGTCCTTGGCAATACTATTTGATTAGATAAAGTATCATTAAAATGAATGATATACAAAAAAGGTAAATAATTTTTATGTAGCATTAAGTTATCAGTTCTCTACAGGAGATGGAACATTTCTATTCTCTCAAAGAAGACTTAGCCAGTCCTCTTTTTTGTCGTGGTGAAATATTATGCTTTTTGATCCTTTAATGTGTATGGTTTTTTGTTTGTTTGTTTCTTTGTACAAAGTGCCTTATTGACAAATTTTGTCAAATCACAGAATATTTATAATATACATAAATATACTATGTTTTATTCATAAGCTGTTTTAGGGAAGGCTTTATGAAGGAGGTAGGACTTGACCAGGTCCTGAAGGATCTAAGAATTTGAATACCCAGAGTCCTGAGAGAGATCCGTTCACTCAGGGGCACATTTGAGAAAAGGTGCTGCAGCAGGAACCAGCAAAGCTGGGAGTCAACATAATTGTCTTGCCAGAGTGATGGTTGGTGTCTGGAAGTTTAAAAGGTTGGGTTCAAATTGTGAAGTATCTTAGATGCCTAGCAGGGATGACTGGAGTTTATATTTGGGGGAGAGGAGAAGAGTCATCTAAGCAGAGGAATAAAATGAAAAAAAAAATTTGTAGGCAACTTAACCTGGAAGTTGTTTAAAGACAGCTTAGTTTGGACCTGAGGTAAATTAGTGCCATGGAGATTAAAGAGGCTGTCTCCCTTCCTCCTCCATAAACTCCAGCAGTCTAGGTGTGAATTGATTATGACTGGGGTTAAAAAGGTTGGAACAGAAGAGATTAATGGGAGAGAGACAATGAAACAAAAAGGATGAATAACATATAGGTAGAGAGGAGGTGAAGGAATTGTTGGTGACTAATGATCTGACAAAGAAACAGGAGATTGGGTAAAAGAATTTTCATAGGGCCAACAATAGATATTTTATATATATCAAGTTCAAAATCAACAAGTTGTTTTAAGGAAAAAAATACCACCTCGACATTTAGAAAGCATCTTACTTGCTGTATTCTCTAAGTAGCTTTAAATTACTATTTTTTTTTCCCTTTAGAACACTATTGAAAGTTGGGGAGGGTTGGTGGAAGAGTTTGGACTTTATCCTAAAAGAAGGAGGATTTGCAAGGATTTGTATTTTATTTAGGCCAATAACTGGCAGCAGGATAAGGATGGATTGTAGGGGAACCTGGGTGAATGTGGGGATGAGACAGAGGAGACTGTGCCATAGTCCAAGTGAAGATGATGGTGGCTTGAGCTGGTAGGAGGAAGGATGGGAAATGCAGATGAACTGGAAGGACTATTTGGTGACAGAGAAGATGATATCTAAAGACTGACTGTAAAAGATCTACAGAAATCACACTTTTTCTTCATATGTATGTTATTTACGCATGAGAATAACAACAAGTCTTAGATCTTTTAAATCAGTATTTTTTCATTAAGCCAACTATTTTTGTCTAAAATGTTATGTCTTGTTCTAATTTTATACCTGAAAGAATGCAAATGTAAATATGGGAAGAAGAGAAAGACAGAGGGCTAAGGCTGCCATGGAGTTTTACAACTGCTGAGAGGCCATGAATAGATCTTTCTTCCAAAGCTTCCTTCTGCCTGTGAGACTGAAGCCCTGCTTGGCTGGTGACAGGCCTAATGTTTGCACAATAACAGAACTGTGACTGGATCTCAGCTCTTCTGATTCATGATTCTTTTACCATCATTTCACTAAATTTTTTTTTAATAGAAGTATTGACATTTAATTCCTTCCAAAGTGAGAAGTTATCTGAACTACTTAATAAAAGGAATTCCTAGGAACATTCAAATCAAATTTATAGGTCAGAATAAAGGATGGTTATTGGCCATTCTTTTGCTTCCGTGATTTTTTCAATTTTATGATTCTTATTTTTTCCATTATAGTTGGTTTAGTGTTCTGTCAATTTCTCCCACACAGCATCGTATTTGTTAAATAATCTTGTGTACAAGAGAGAAAAGGAAGAAGTTCAGAACCATGTAACATGACACCCAAGTCAGGGGTGCCATCTGTGGGCATGTGGTGTATCTAGACACCAGTGAAATGCAAGTCCGGCTGGCTTGATCTATGCCTTTAGCCCCATCTGCTGGATTATTAATGAAATACTAAAGTTTGTGACTGGGTATTCCAAATTGGCCATGCTGTAGGTTATTCTTTCTTGTCAAGAAAGTTCATAGAAATGGAATTTAACTATAGATTTTGTACCGTGAATGAAGTGAGAATTCTAGGATAGTAAGTTTAAAATTAAATATAAACCTTGTTAGCCTAATACTATTCCTTATATCATTTCATCAGATATCAAGAATAAGTAACAACTAAAATTTCTAAAATTTTATTTTGAAAAAAGAAAAATTTTTGGACCAAAAAAAGCTACCACAGAATAATGCAGAAATTCCTTTTTGGCTACACTACTATGTGTTTAGGGTATTCCAGGATCAGGTTTGGTATTTGTTCTACTCAGGAATTTGCTTATTCTGGTGGGAGTCAGTGGGTTAAAGTAGCCCCAGTAAAACCACTAAATGAGAGAAGGAGTTCTCCAACGTAAAAAGATCCTGAGCAGATGAAAATATCCTGGCCTGCAGCCAGGAAAAGGAATATATAGCAGTGTATTGCTGAATGACACAAATGAATATTTAGAGGCAAAGTCGAAGAGTATGTCTTGGCATCTTCAGAAAATAGTAGCACAGATTTTGAGCTTGATTTTAAAAGATTTAGTCATTAGGTTTTTGTGAGAGTTTACAATGTTATAGGCAGCTATTTAAACCACAGGCATTTTGGAGTTTGTATATTATCTTGCTCAAGGGCATAACATACTATCTTTTTAGAGTGTACTGCTTTCTACTGTGCATATGTTAACTGTTATGTTTCTATAGAAATTTACTAAACAATGACATATAATAATCTGGGGAAATTTTTTTATAAGTCTGTGAAAGAGACGCTTTCTCTAGCATAGGAGGGCTTGATTTCAAACAGGAATCAAATTGGAAACCAAAATAAACTGATTCGAGAACTGAAGACTGCCAGGACTTCTTTGGAGCAAGATTCAGCCAAGAAAGAAGAGCAGTTGAAGGAGCAGTAGAAACCACTACAAGATGTTCAGAAAGAAAAGGTATTTTATTTTCTAACTAAATCTAGAATCTTCAGAGTTACAATGGCCATAGAGATCATCTAGTCAAACCTCTTAACCAGTAAAGGCATCACCTTATATTCAACAGCTAAGATGGGCATCAAGGTTATAAATAAGAGACTCTTGGTGACTGTAATTCTAATCCTAGGAGGTTATTCTTTACAGCTTCCTTGCCATTTCTTATTGCTCTTTTTAGTTATACAAAGGAGTCTGTTTTTTTATATCATAGACCCTTGGTTATTCAAAAAAAGATACTATAGCTCCTCAATTATTTCTCATATAACATGTTATCCTCTGGATATAGAAATCAGGTATGAAAGGTCTAGGAATAATTGAGTGTGTTAAGAATTCTTAATATTAATAACCAGCTTTTTTCTAAGAGGAAGTGTGGGTTTATTTTATATAAATGATGCTAAGTTATAAAGTTGAAAGTACTGGTTATATGACCAGTACACATAATGATCAGTTATATTTCTATATAAAAGATAAATGCAGATTCTAAGAAACATTTGATTTTTGGTTTCATAACTGAGATCATGTATTTCCATCAGTGGATAGAATATTCTTAAGTGTACAATTTATGAAGGTATTTGTGTGTGTGTGTGTGTGTGTGTGTGTGTGTGTGCGCACTTGTATGTATATCTGTTAATTGTGCAGTTCCTGGAAATTATCTTCAACTAAAAACTAGGGGGATGTTTTTGTGGGGATGGGACCGGTGAAGCTGGAATGAAATTTATGACTTATGCCACAAGTTTAGAAAATTCTGACAGAACTATAGTTTACAGGCCTTTAATTACAAGGGCATGAGATCATGCAGCTCTTGTTTTAGTTTTGGTTCTACTTCTAATAGATTATTGAACTTTTCTAAGCCTTTGTCCCTTTACCTATAAAATGAGGATTAAAAGGAGCTATGTGGTATAGAGATTAGATTAGACATATAGTTCTCCTCTTTAGGTGCCTTATGTAAAGATAGTGAGAGTAATAATATTAATAAGCATAAGAAGGTGTTTTAGCTCAAGTTTGGCCAGACACTATTTACTTTATAGTATTAACTATTTAGTCCTTATAACATTATTATTGTTCATATTGTATAAACAAGGACACAGGAACAAGAGAAGGTAGGTAATTTGCTCAAGTTAACTTAGGTTAAAGGGGCAGAGACAGTCATAAACAGTAGCAGTCATTTTTGTTAATTTTCAGTTAAGTAGTTAAAATTATTTTTTTAATAAGTTATTTTTCTATAGTCACTGAAAAAGAACTAGTAAATGAAAAATCTAAATTGGCAGAGATTGAGGAAATTAAATGTGGACAAGAAAAATAAATTGCTAAATTGAGTGAAGAACCTAAGTCTCACAAGCAAGAAAGCATAAAGATATGTGAAGATAATCATTGTTTTTCCTCTGTATTTTTTAGTGCTTGTTAAAAAAAAGTGTATATATATACACACACACACATTTATTTATTAAGAACATACTTTGTGGGAGTCCCCACCATAGCCCAGTGGGTTAGGAATCAAACTGCAATGGCTCGGGTTGCTGCAGAGGTGTCAGGTTTGATTCCAAGAGCAGTGGGAATTGCCTTGGCTTAGGTCACAACTGCAGCTCAGATTCAATCCCTGGCCTGGGAACTTCCATATGATGTGGGTGCAGCCATAAAAAGAAAAAAAAAAACATACTTTATGCCAGGAACCATTGTTTTGTTATTTTTGACAAATATTCTTGCTCTCAGTGCTTTTGTGTTGCAGAATATCTATACATATATTGAAACTGTTACTTCTGTTTTCAGATGACTAAATAATGAGAAGTAACCCTAAAAATTTAGATTTTATTGAGATGCTAATCAAGAAAGCTATCAATTAAAAGAATTATGTGCGTTCCCATCATTGCCCAGTGGTTAACAAATCCAACTAGGAACCACGAGTTTGTGGGTTCAATCCCTGGCCTCGATCCGTCATTGCCGTGAGCTGTGGTGTAGGTCACAGATGTGGCTCAGATCCTGTGTTGCTGTGGCTGTGGTGCAGGTGGGTGGCTACAGCTCTGATTAGACCCCTGGCCTGGGAACCTCCATATGCTGCAGGAGTGGCCTTAGAAAAGGCAAAAAGACAAAAAATAAAAGAGTTATAGATAGCAAACTTCAAAATATCTAAGTTTAGAATTAAGATTTTAAGAGATTCTGTTTTTATAATTGTTTTTCTTCCTAAAATACTTAAATCTCTTTTTTTTTTGTTTGGGGCAAGGAGTAGCAAATTTGTTAGGACTGAGAAGATTGTGTAGTAGTGCCCCAAAGAACCATTTCACTGAAGGTGGAATTTAGGTGGTATATATACACAATGGAATACTACTCAGCCATAAAAACGAACGACATAATGCCATTGGCAGCAACATGGATGGAACTAGAGAATCTCATCCTGAGTGAAGTGAGCCAGAAAGACAAAGACAAATACCATATGACATCACTTATAACTGGAATCTAATATCCAGCACAAATGAACATCTCCTCAGAAAAGAAAATCATGGACTTGGAGAAGGAACTTGTGGCTGCCTGATGGGAGGGGGATGGAGTGGAAGGGATCGGGAGCTTGGGCTTATCAGACACAACTTAGAACAGATTTACAAGGAGATCCTGCTGAATAGCATTGAGAACTTTGTCTAGATACTCATGTTGCCACAGAAGAAAGGGTGGGGAAAAATGTAATTGTAATGTATACATGTAAGGATAACTTGATCCCCTTGCTGTACAGTGGGAAAAAAAGCAGATGAAAAAGGAAGAAGTTGAACTGAGGAAAGAATTTATGGAGAAGGGAGCTAAACTGGTCAGTAAGTTAATGGTGGGAGGTGTGTTTTTTTATTTTTTTTTTAAGGTACAGTTCATTCATAATCATGTGCCAATTGCTGCTGTACAGCAAAGTGACCCAGTCATCCATATATACACATTCCTCTTCCTGTAGTATCATCCATCATGTTCTATCCCAAGATTAGATATAGTTCCCTTTGCTGTACAGTACAATGGGAGGTTTTGTAATTGATTTTGTAAATTAATTCAGTGAGAGAGGATTTTTCTACTTAAAAGTTATAATTCAAGTGCTCAACTGACACTTTACTGTTCAATTTAAGACTGATGTGATTGACTTAAATAGCTGACATGTGATAGGAAATATAATTTTTGGCTTATGTAAGTGAAAGTTCAGTAGAACATAATTAAAAAAAAAAAAAAAAACCTTTTAGTGCCAGTAAAACAAACTAACCTCTAACTATGTAGTCTGCGGTAGATGGCATGAACGTTAGTTATATTGAACTCATTTTTTTGGTCACAGTGAATGCTGATAAGGGGAAGTGGAGATTTCAGTTGGGAATTGTGATGACCAATTGTGTGACCAAAAGTCTACTTTCCCCTCCCTAACTTGCGTGTGCCAAATGGGAAGCATCTGGCTTTCCTCTAGTGAATGAGGTCCAAATAGCCCCAGATAACTTGACTGTGGAATGTTTTCATTGAATTGCAATTTCAGGTTCACACAGTGATTTGAAGTATTGTGTTTTTGGCATGTTGATGGAGACCAAGGGATGCATGTGTAATTTAAGACATAAGAAAAGTCGAGCTTTATCTCCAGGGCACCTTGCTATCCCTGATTATGGTTATTCTTCTGCTGTAGTGGAAAAAAGGAAAATCTTAAATTGATTTACTTCAGCTTGATTTTATAAGAAACCTGCTGAACATCATTTCAGCATTGTGGCCTTTAAGCCAGTTCAAAATACACAGATATTTGTGGAATCCATTCTACTAGTGTCTTCTTTCCCAAAGAAGTAGTAGTAGTTATGCAGCTGGTATTTTAAATTCGACAAATTTATTTTTTTTACTTTATTTTTGTAATAGATTTTTTTTTACTCACCGTTTTTCCTATTCTCAGCATTCTGAAAGAAAAGAAAAAGAAGTAGCAGTGCAGAAGCATGAGGAAAACTAGGCTAAACATACCATGCAGATAGCTGCATTAAATGAAAACCTGGGCACTGTAAAGAAGGAGTGGCAGTCCAGTCAGCAGTGAGTCAGTGAGCTCAAGAAGCAGATGGGGGAGTTCCCGTCGTGGCTCAGTGGTTAACGAATCTGACTAGGAACCATGAGGTTGTGGGTTCGATCCCTGGCCTTGCTCAGTGGGTTAAGCATCCGGCGTTGCCATGAGCTGTGGTGTAGGCCGCAAATGCAGCTGGGATCCCCCGTTGCTGTGGCTTTGGCCCTCCATATGCTGCGAGGTGTGGCTCTAGAAAAGAAAAAAAAAAAAAAAAAAAAGCAGATGGATGACTTACAGGGAAAAATCATGGTATTGGAAGCAACAGTTCAGAATAATCATGATGAAAGAAGGGCACTACCAGAAAGGTGACTGATGTCTAATAAAAATAATTTATTTCCATTCTAAGTGATAAAGACTTACATATTGCACATTGAAAAAAACTGAAGTCTTGAGAATAGTGCTCCAACAGGTATTTAAGTAGCCATTTAGAAACTACTCATTACAACAGATGGTTGAAATTCATGTATTATGCTTCAGACTGCTAAAGTAGTTCATTATCTGTGTTGGGGGGTCTTTAATTATTTTTTTAATGTTTTTGTGATTTGTTCTAGGTGTCTTAAAGGAGAAGGTAAAATAGAAAAGCTTCAAACCAAAGTACTAGAGTTGCAAAGAAAGCTGGATAATAAAACTGCAGCAGTGCAGGAGCTGGGCAAAGAGAATCAGTCCCTTCAGGTAAGTCGCCTGGTGATGTGCAGCAGTTTTTTAGTCTAGAATTTACCTCTTAGTAAAAAGCATATTTTGAACATTAAAAAATCTCATATATACATACTTTTAAATGGCTGCTGTCTGTGTAATAATATTGTAGGTGTTATGGGTAATTAAATACAAGATTTAAAGACTTCAGGGATTCCAAGGATTATAGAGACATGTCATTCATGAATTGTCAGTATTAGGAGAAGTCAAGAACACAAAGGCATGAATGAGTTGCTGTGTGTTAAAGAAGTGATCTGAATATATATGCTTGGAGTCTCAAGGAAGGATTGCTCCCTAGGGTTAGAATAAATGGGAAATTACCAAAGGTTAGAAATTTCCAGTGCTTTTGAGAGATAAAATTTGCTTTGCTTTATTGTCATTCAGACTTAAGATTGTAGCACTTTTTGATAATGGAAGATGACCAAATTATTTCTGATTTTCAAAATGTTATCCATTTGAAAACTTGGGCACCAATCATTCTTAAAAGTGTGGAATATTATAATGTGCTGAAACTTTTTAAAATAGATCAGACCTACACAAACACTGAATAGAAAGTGGGCTAACGACAATGAAGTACAGAGCTGAAGCACCTGTGGGAAAGGCTTTTCAGTCACAGTGAGATGGGATTTTATTCCACAGTTGACTGTTTTAACCATCAGAATTGTCCTGCATTTGATAGACTTTAAAAGTTTTGCCATTTATTAACTTTAACTTATAACTACGTAGAACAATTAAATTTATGCAGTCTAGTTTCTGATTAGCATATATTTTAACTTTAAATTCATTTGTTGCCTTCCTACTGATTCACTTTCTAGAATAATCATTTTCTGAACCACAGCATCATTATTAAACTCATACATTTTATCATCATTGAGTTATTTTAAAGGAAGAAAAAGCAGAGATTAAAAAAATCATTTTAAATAATACCATCATGTGATGTTTCAAATTTATATTCTGATTGTAGAAATGATGCCTGAAATATTTGGCAAGTAGAAATAGTTTTTCACCTGATAGGACTGTTTTATTAACACTTTAAAAATGCCTCGCATGGTTTTTTGAAAATTCTAAGATCAATCTCATATTGAAATTTTTAGTGTAGTATATAACTAGTAAGCATTCAAATTAATCAAAGGATTAAATCAGCATTGAGATTTGTTATTAAATAAACCTTGAAATAGTATACTTTCAAAGTGCAGTTGGCCTATTCTTGTAGTCTCATAATTTTGATATAGTTGTTATGCTTGAAAATGTTTATTTTTTTGTTGTTGTTTACAGCATCACTGCAGACAATGTGGAAATATCTTCTGTGCTGAGTGTTCAGCCAAAAATGCCTTAACTCCTTCTTCTAAGAAGCCTGTTTGTATCTTTGATGCATGTTTCAGTGACTTCCAAGGATAATGGGTTGTCACAACTTCAGAGTAATAATACACTAACATTCAATTTTTAATAAATGCACTTCATAGAGGTCTTGGACTACTACTATTTGATTTGGACAGTGGTTGCAATACTAAACCAAATTAGAATTTATATCTTTTGGAATGTTATCAAGTAAAACTCTTCTATTTTTGTGAGACTTGGGCTCATCTTTCATCACGTTTTTCTGTTTCACCCTGGAACAGCTTACACGCCAAGTTTAGAATTAGCCAATGAAATATAAATAAACTTTGGATGGAAAATAGGAATGTATTTTTTAATTATAATTTCATTGTTCACAAATGACACAACTACATTTCCATAGCTTACTTCTCCCAAATTTACAGAAAGGTACGTGAGTACTGTTACCATATAATATGTGCCGCACAATGACACATATTTTCTTTGTGAAGTTTGGCATAGAACTATAAAGCTTTCTTTTTTCTTATATAATCTGTATGCTGCCTTATTTGAGTGACTGCTCTCTGATTGCGTTTTCCTCAGTCCTAGTTCTTTCTCTTCTTCTTTTTTTTTTCTCTTCTTTTTTCTTCCCTTTCCTTCCTTTCTTTTTGGTTTAGAGAAGCTCTTTCAAAATTTCCTTTAACCTGGGTTTTGTGTTGCTGTATTCTTTAAGTTTTCGTTTGTTGGGAAAAATTTTTATTTCCCCTTCTATTTTAAATGATATTCTTGCTGGATAGAGTACTCTAGATTGCATATTTTTTCCTTTTAGCACTTTAAATATCTCTTGCCATTCCCTCCTGGCCTGTAGTGTTTCTGTAGAGATATCAGCTGATATTCTTATGGGGGTTCCCTTGTGGGTAACATTCTGTTTTTCTCTTGCTGCCTTTAGGATCCTCTCTTTATCACTAACTTTTGCCATCTTTATTATGATGTGTGTTGGTGTGGGTCTGTTTGGGTTCAGTTTGTTTGGGGCCCTCTGTGCTTCTTGTATCTTGGACCCAGTATCCTTTAGATTTGGGAAGTTTCCATCGATAATTTCTTCAAATATATTTTCCATCCCCTTATCTTTTTCTACTCTTTCTGGAATTCCTATTATGCGTAGATTGGCCAGCTTTCTATTATCCCATAGGTCTCTTATATTGCTTTCCAGTTTTTTGATTCGGTTTTCTGTCTGTTGACCGGATTGAGTGATTTCCATTATTCTATCTTCCATATCACTGATTTGTTCTTCTGCATTATTCATTCTGGTTTTTACTGCCGTTAGTTCAGTTTGCGTCTCTGCAAATGAATGTTCTAGTTTCTCTTGGCTCCTCCTTATATTTTCTAGTTCCTTTCTGAGGGTATCTGCGTTACTGTTCATATCTTCTCTTAATTCCTTCAGTATTTTCCCTATTTCTCTTTTGAACTCCAGGTCTGTCAGTCTGCAGAGATCTGTTTCATTGTTGACTGTTTGAGGTGAGTTCTCCTGTTGGTTTGACTGGGGGTGGTTTCTCAGCTTCTTCATCTTGCTTGTTGTTTTCTTTTTCCTGGTGGAGTTGTACCCTCAGTGGCCGGGCAGTGTTTGCCTTGTCACTGCCGTGGAATATTTTCTGAGGGCTGGTGATGGTATGCAGCTGATCCTCTAGAGCTTGGCACCCCCTGGGGCCTTGGGCGGGTAGCAGGGCCGCTGGAAATCCAAGAGGCTCCTCCCCAGGGCAGCCCGACTCCGAAAAACCATCTGAGAATTAGGCAGACTTATTCACAGCCTGGCTAGGCTTGTTCTAGCTTTTCTGGGCTGCAGGCCTTTTCTCGGGGGCTGGTGGTGATTGGTGCTGCTCTGCGGAAGTGTAGCCCCTCCAAAGGGCAAGCAGGCCTGTGCAGGGACAGCCCCTGTGGTGGTAGGCTTCAGGCAATTGTTGAGGCCAGCCCTCCTGGATGGCAGGTAGCCCCAGGTCCAGCGAGAGCATAGGGGGTGGTGGGGGTGGGGGGGAAGCACTGGGAAGCGCAGCTTTCTGCTAGCTAGTGGGCCTGTAAGCTTGCTGTGGTGTGGGGGGTATTCTATGGGGACCCACCCCTTCTTTTCTCCCCTCCCCAGCACGGGCGCAGACCAGGCTCTTCTCCCAGGTTCCCTCTGATGCAGCTTTCCACTTCCCCGCCCCTAGAGTATTGCTCCCTCCCTCTGCCACAGTTTTGTTTTCTAGTCTCCCAGGCAGTCTCTGCCCGGTCAAAAAGTTTCTAGACTTCCAAGCAGTTTCCGCTCCGCCCTGCCCCCCCAGCCCTGGGACTAACCTCTGGAGCCGAGGTCTTGGTGCCCAGCCCCCACCCAGGCATCTCAATTTTTGGTGACTGTGCCCATAGTTCAGATGGTCCGTTCGGTTCTTGATCGGCTTTTCCGTACTCTGACTTACTGCTATTCTCTTCTCTGCATCTGGAGATTTCTCTGGTTCGTTTGATCTTCCCCCCGTGGAGGTGACTTTCCAGCGTGCGGGATCCCTTTCTCCTCCTCAGTTCCCTTTCGGGAGCGCCCATCCCGCTCGGATTCACCTTCTCTCACTCTCCTCTTTTCTCCCGATCTGCCCAGTAATGTCACGAACTTCTTGCCGTTACTGGAGTTTAGGTTCCTCTGCCAGCGATTGGTTGCTGTTCTGTGCAAGTCATTTATTCTGTAGATGTGCTTTTTTTGTTGTGTTTGTGGGAAAGGGTGAGCGTGTCCCCCTACTCCTCTGCCATCTTGTCCTCTCTCCCCCATAATTTCTACTAATCTGTCCTCCACCTCGTTTATTCATTCTTCTGCCTCCTGTATCCTGCTGTTAGCTGCTCCTCGTGAATTTTTTATTTCAGTTGTTGTATTTTGCATCTCTTCTTGTTTGAGTTTTATATCTTGTATCTCTTTGCTCAGTGTTTCCTGTTAACTACCCATCTTTGCCTCCAGTTTATTTCCAATGTCTTGCATCATCTTCAGCATCAACCGTCTAAAGTTTTTTCCTAGAGGCTGAGACTCTCCTCATCACTTAGCTGATATTCTGGGGGTTTTCCTTTCTCCCTCATCAGAGTTATAGTTCTCTGTCTTTTCATTTTTATAGGTTTTTGGTGCAGTGACCTTTTGACAGGGAATAGAATTGTAGCCTCTGTTCCTTCTGGTGTCTGCCCCCCTTGTGGCTGAGGTTGGTATGGAGCCTTGCTGTAGGCTTCCTGATGGGAAGGGCTGATGCCTGCCCACCGGTTCGTGGGGCTGATTCTGATTCTCCTCCCTCTAGTGGGTGGGGCTTTGTCTCTGGATGGGATTAGAGGTGTCTGTGTGCCTGAGGGTTCTTTAGGCAGCTTGTTTACTGAGGGATGGGGCTGTGATCCTACCTGGATTGCTGTTTGCCCTGGGGCTTCTCAGCACTGACTGGTGGGGCCAGATTTTGCCAAAATGGCCACCCTCCAGAGAAAGGCATGCTGCTGAATATTCCTGAGAGCTTTGTTCCCAATGTCCCTCCCTCGCAACAAGCCACATTCACCCCTGTTTTCCCAGGATGTTCTCCAAGAACTGCATTCAGTTTTGACCAGATTCCTATGGAGACTTTGCTTTGCCCTGGGACTCGGTGCACGTGAAAGTCTGTGTGCGCCTTTTAAGAGTGGGGTCTCCTTTTCCCCCAGTCCCGTGGAGTTCCTGCACACATGCCCCACTGGCCTTCAATGCCAGATGCTCTGGGGCTCTTTCTCCCAGTGCCAGATCCCTGCATGTGAGGATTTGATGTGGGGCTCAGAACTCTCACTCCTGTAGGTCTCTGTGAACCAGTTAGTTTCCAGTCTGGGGGGCTTCCCACCTGGGAGGTATGGGGTTGTTTGTATCACAAAATCATCCCTCCTACCTCTTGATGTGGCCTCCTCTTTCTCTTCCGGAGTAGGATGTCTTTTTGAAGGTTTCTGGTCCATTTGGGTGAAGATTGCTCAGCCTTTAGTCGTGACTTTTGTTGTTTTTAGGAGAGAAGTTGAGCTCCAGTCCTCTTCCGCCATCTTAATCCCATCTCCTACATCCAACTTTCAAAAACCTGAAATGTGCCCATGACATCACTACCATGGACACTTACTGCACCACAGACAATGCATGTCTGTATTACTAATTTGCCTGCAAAAACTCCAGACTGGATTCTTGGCTGCATTGTTGAAAGAAAGAAAATAGCCGTTAACAGTGATTTCCCAAACAGAATGGTTTTACTCTTTGGGAAGATAAAACCCTTTGACTCAGTTCCTGCGGTGATTTACTAACATGCCTTTGGTGTGCCTGTTGGTCCTAGGTGGAGTGGGGAACACACACCTCGTTCCTGTCTTCAAGCAACCTAGGATCTATTCTGCAGACAAAACATGGATCCATCCAAAAGGTAAGTCACAAGTAATGATGGTGTGTTGTGAATTTCTGCAAGGAGTGGAAGAGCCCACAGAGTTCTCAGCTTAAGACTCAGTTGTCTTCCCAGCTCTCTGAAGTCTTTCCTCACAGCAGCCCAGACACCCTGTGATGATCTCTGCCCTGACCATTCTCATTCACGTTCATTGGACTGTCCCCAGGTTTAACAGATAAGAACAAGATAGGCCCAGTTACATTGGCATTTCAGATAAACAACAGATATATTTTAAGTATACGGATGCCTCATGCAATATTTGAGACCTACTCAAAAGTATTCCATGTTTCCCTGAAATGCAGATGGATATATACCACATCTTTCTTGGCTCATCCTTCTGTAGATGCTTGGGTTGTTTTCTTGTCCTGGTGATTGTAACTCTGTTGTGATGAAATAGAGGTGCGTATGATCGTCAAGCGAGTGTTTTCGATAAATTGCCAGAAGTGGAATTGCTGGGTCACACTGTAGTTCTGATTTTAATTTTTTGAGCAGTCTCATGCTGTTTTCCACTGTGGCTGCACCAGTAATGTTCCTTTTTCTCCACATGCTCTCCAACATTTATTGCTTGTGTGTGTGTGTGTTTATAATAACCATTCTCTAAGGGATGAGGTTGAAACATTATTGTGGTTTTGGTTTGTAGTTCCATTAGTGTGGTTTAACCTCTTGTCATAAGCCTGTTGGCCATTTTCTGTTTTCTTTGGAAAATGTCTATTCAGATCCTCTGCCCCAGTTTTTTGTTTGTTTGTTTTTTGTTTGTTTTGTGCCACACCCAAGGCACACAGAAGTTCCCAGGTAAGGGACGGAACCAGCAGCGCCCCATGGCACCGTAGTAACAATAGCAGATTTTTTGTATTTTTGCCACGTTCTTGGGCCGCTCTTGGGGCATATGGAAGTTCCCAGGCTAGGGGTTGAATCGGAGCTCTAGCCGCTGGCCCACACCACAGCCACAGCAATGCCAGATCTGAGCCGTGTCTGCGACCTACACCACAGCTCACAGCAACGCCAGATCCTTAACCCACTGAGCAAGGCCAGGGATCAAACCCACGACCTCATGGTTCCTAGTCAGATCCGTTAACCACTGCGCCACAATGGGAACTCCATTCCGCTGGTTTAATTTTCCCTTTCTATCACTTGCCTTTGAGGTCAGAGCCAAGTGTAAGCAGACAGATGTCCATGTGCTTACCACCTATGTTTTCTCCTAGACATTGTATGGTTTCATTTCTTCCATTTGAGTCTTTAGTCCATTTTAATTTGGGGATGTGTTGTAAGGTAGGGGTCTCGTTCCATTCCTTGCATGTGCCTGTGCAGTTCTTCCAGCACCATTGATTGAAGAAACTGTCCCTTGTCCATTGTATGCTCTGTGGTCCTTTGTTGGAAATGACTTGTCTGTGTCTGTGTTGGTTTTCCTTCTGGGCTGTCAGTGTTGTTTCACTGGTCTGTCTGTTTTGTTTTTGTGCCAGTCCTGATCTGTTTTGCTATCTATAGCTTTGTAGTGTAGTTTGAAATCAGGAAATGTAATCCTTCCAGCTTTGCTGCTCTTTCTCAAGATGGTTGTAGCTGATGGGGATCTATTGTGGTTCCATACAAATTTTAGAAGGGTTTCTCCTAGGTCTGTGCAATGTGCAGTTGGGATTTTGGTGGAGAGTGCATTGAGTCTCTGTTGCTTTTGGTAATCTGGACATTTGAATGATGTGAATTCACTCATAAACATGAAATATCTTTCCATTAATTTGTGCCTTTAATTTCTTTCCTCAACAGCATATAGTTTAGAGTGTACAAGTCTTTACCTTGCCTGGTTAAATTTATCTCTAGGTACTTTAGTTTTTTCTTTTACTTTCATTTTATTTATTTTTATCTATTTATTTATTTATTTTATTTTATTATTATTATTTTTTTTTTTTTTTGCTATCTCTTTGGGCGGCTCCCACGGCATATGGAGGTTCCCAGGCTAGGGGTCGAATCGGAACTATAGCCACCGGCCTATGCCAGAGCCACAGCAATGCGGGATTTGAGCCGCGGCTGCAATCTACACCACAGCTCATGGCAACACCAGATCGTTAACCCACTGAGCAAGGGCAGGGACCAAACCTGCAACCTCATGGTTCCTAGTCAGATTCCTTAACCACTGGGCCTTGACGGGAACTCCTAGGTACTTTATTTTTGATGCAATCATAAATACGATTTTTTGGTTTGTTTCTGTTTTAAATCTTCTATGTCTTTGTTTAGTCTTTCTTGTAATGTGTTGATCTTTGCCTCCAGTTTTTGTCTGAGCTCTTGGATCCTCTTCGCAATCATTATTCTAAAGTCATTTTGCATGGAGGTGGGTGTGGGGGTTGTCTTGTTCCTTCATCTGGTTCATATTTCTCTGCCTTCTCATTTTGTATGCTTTTTGCATGATCTCCTTTTTGTAGGTTAGAGGTGTGTAGCCTGTCTTGCTTCTAGTGTCTGCCTTCTTGTAGGTAAAATAGAGGCGTTTATGGCCAGCTTCCTGATGGGAGGGACAGGTGCCTGCCCACTGGTAGGTGGAGCTGAGCCTTGTCCCTCTAGGGGGTGGACCTTTGTCTGTGGGTGTGATGTGGAGCACTTTAGGTACCTGTTTGTTGATCAGTGGGTCTGTGTTCCCAGCCTGTTTGTTGTTTGGCCTGGGGCTTCTCAGCCCTAACTTGTGGGACCAGATTGTTCCAAAAGGACCACCTCCAGGGGAGCTCATGCCAACAACTATTCCTGGGACCTCTGCCTAGACTGTCCTGCCCTACAGTGTTTCCCAGTCACCCCCTCCTTTCCCAGGAGACCCTCCATGATTGGCCAGGTCATTCTGACCCAGATTCTTCTTGAGTGCCTGCTTAGCCCTGGGACCCAGTGCACATGAAAGCCTGTGTGCACCCTCCAGGAGTGGAGTTTCTGTCTCCCCCAGTCCTGTGGAGCTCTTGCACACAAGCCTCACTGGCCTTCAATGTCATGTGTCCCAGGGGCTCCTCCTTCCCGTGCCAGACTCCCTGGCTTAGGCACCTGCTGTGGGGTTCAGAAGTCTCCTGTGGGAAAGCCTCTGAAATAGAGTTCTTTTCCAGTTTGTGGGCTGCCCATGCAGGGGGTATGGGATTACTTCTACCATGAATGAGCACCTCCTGCTGTCTCAGTGTGGCTCCTTATTGCCTTTGGGTGTAGGATATCTTGTTCTTGGTAGTTTCCAGTCTATTTTGTTGATGGTCATTCAGCACATAGTTGTAATTTTGGTGTTTTCATGAGAGGAGGGGAGCTTGAGTCCTCCTACTCTGCCATCTTGTCTATTTCTTTCTTTCTTTTTTTTTTTTTTGTCTTTTTATCTGTTCTGTGGAGGTTCCCAGGCTAGGGGTCTAATCAGAGCTGTAGCTGTGGGCCTACACCAGAGCCACAGCAATTCAGGATCCTCAACCCACTGAGCGAGGCTAGGGATCGAACCCACAACAGCATGGTCCCTAGTCAGATGCGTTAACCACTGAGCCACAACAGGAACTCCGTGTCTGTTTCTCTTCTTGGGGTTTTGTTTTGTTTTGTTTGTTTTTAGGGCTGCACTTGCAGCATGTACAAGTTTCCAGGTTAGGGGTTGAATCAGAGCTGTAGCTACCAGCCTACACCACAGCCACATGGGGTCTGAGCTGCATCTGCAACTACACCACAGCTCAAGGCAACACAGGATCCTTCACCCACTGAGCAAGGCCAGGGATTGAACCTGTGTCCTCATGGGTACTGTTGTGTTTTTTAACCATTGAACCATGACAGAAACGCCTGTTTCTCTTTTTGATGTTTTGTTATTATTGTATAGAAATGCCACTGATATGTACGTTGATTATGTAAACTGAAACATAACTGAATGTATTCATTCAAACAGTTTTTTGCTAGAGTATGTAGGATTTTCTATTATAGTATCATGTAATCGGCAAAAAGGACACTTTTACTTTTTTCATTTATGATTCAGATTCCTTTTATTTCTTTTTCTTGTCTAATTGTTAGTAGGACTTCAAATCCTATGTGGAATAAAAGGGGCAAGAGTGGGCATCCTTCTCTTGTTCATCATCTTAGAGGAGAAAAAGCGTTCAGCTTGTCACAGTTGAGTGGAATGTTAGCTGTAGGTTTGCAGTTGATGGCCTTTATTAAGTTGAGGTCCATTCCCTTTATACTTGCTTTGTTGAGACTTTAACATAAGTGGATGTAGAAGTTTATCTCATGGGTTTCTTTGCATCTATGGAAATAATCATATGGTTTTTACCCTTTTTGTTTTTCGGTTTTAGTTTTAGGAATGCACCCACATCATACAGAGGTTCCCAGGTTAGGGGTCTAATCAGAGCTAGAGCTGCAGGCCTACACCACAGCCAAGCAAGTTCTGTTTCCCTTCCCAGATGATGGAAGATTTTAGGCATTATTTCTTCCATTAATTTTTCTGTTCTGTTCTCTTTCTCTTCTTCTGGAACCACCCCTGTAATGCAAATGTTATTCTGCTTGATGGTATCCCATAGGTCCTTTAAAGTAGCCTAATTTTTTAAAAATTCTTTTTTCATTTTGCCTCTCTATCTGATTGAGTTCCATTGTTTTGTCAGGCAGGTCTCTGATTAATTCTCCTTCATCCAGTCTGCTGTCAAAGCCCTCGAGTGTGTTTTTCAGTTCATTAATAACTTCTCTTTGGTTCTTTCCTCTGCTTCCTGTCTCTTCATTGAAGATCTCTTTGTGTTCATTCCTTCTTCTGAGTTCAGTAAGCATCTTTATGTCCATGACTTCTGACTCTTTCTCAGGTCGATGGCTTATTTCCACTTCATTTTGTTCTTATTCTGTGATTTTGCCTTGTGTTTGTTTTGTTTTTTTTTTAGAAAGATATCCCTGTGTTTCATTTTGCCTAATTTTCTGTGTGTGTTTCCATGCATTAGGTCCATTTGCCATCTCTCCCAGTCTTGAAGGAGAGGATATACTTGGGAGCTGTCCTGTAGGGCCCAGAGGCGCCATCCCACTTGGCCACAAGAGCCAGGCACTCAAGGAGTGTCTCCTCTGTGGTCTGTGTGAACCCTCCTGTTGTGGTGGGGGCCCAGCTGTGATTCTCTTTGCTGGGAAGTGGGGAAGCACCGGTCTGGGACACAAGGTGCCTAGCTGCGGTGGGTGCGAAGCCCTGATTTTTTCATGTTCTCTCTGCTTGAAAGCCCTTGTGTCCTGATGTTTAATTTCGAACATAGTTCCTCCATTGTTCCAGAGCTGGCTTTTCTCCCATGTGGACTAAGGGGGGCGATCTAGGGCCCTGGTCCTCAGGAAGGCTTTGCAGCCTCTCTGGGTTGCTTTCTTCCCTTTCCCTTGCTTCAGACAGTGTTGCTACAGCCACAGCTGAGCAGCATGTCCACAACTGCCATACTTATACACACACCAGCCCTTGCCAAGCAGAAGTGTGGGAATGGGGTTCCTCTCAGTCAGCAGGAAGGGGAGGCTGTTTCTCAGAGCCCATTTCCCTCCTAGCCATGGAGATGCACCCGCGAATGAGCTCCAGTGCTGAGCAGGTCAGCTTCCTTTTCTCAGAGAGTCAGGGGGCTGTGTGTTCATGTTTTCCTCTGTGGGACTGAGTATGAAGGTGAAAAGTAGGATTTCTTTTTTTGTCTTTATGCTATTTCTTTGGGCCACTCCCACAGCATATGGAGGTTCACAGGCTAGGGGTCTCATCAGAGCTGTAGCCCCTGGCCTACGCCAGAGCCACAGCAGCACGGGATCCGAGGCACATCTGCAACCTACACCACAGCTCATGACAACGCCAGATCATTAACCCACTGAGCAAGGCCAGGGACCATACCCACAACCTCATGGTTCCTAGTCGGATTTGTTAACCACTGAGCCATGACGGGAACTCCTGAAGTTTGCTTTTTAAATAAATTTAAGTTAAATATGTGTCCCTTTGAAGAATTCATTCCTACTTACAGCAAAGTATGCCTAAGGGTCATGTTTAAAAACATGTTCCCTGAGAATTTTTCTACCTGTATAGAATCCAGTAGTAAAGAAAAGAAAAGGAATACCGCCATGAACTACCACATGAGGTAAAATGAGGTAGGATGTATTGTTTGATGAGAACCTCAGTAGTGTATCTTAATTGTGGAATTTCATCCAAAAAAAACAGAACCAAAACTCTCATAAGATTCAGCAAATCCATTGCTAGGGCTTCTGATGAAAACGAACATCCTAATTTGAAAAGATAGGAGCAGCTCTGTCCACTGAAGTGTCCCTTAGACTTTTTCTCTCACATAACTTCTTTTCACAACAGCGAGTGATAATGTGTAGACCAGCCAGGTCATGGCAGCAGCCTGTGTCCACTGAGGGATGAGTCAAGAAGATGTGGTGTCCATATGCAGTGCAGTGGTATTCGGCCAGAAAAGAGAGTGGCCTCTTGCCATTTGCTGCACCTTGGGTGAGCCTAGAAAGTATTATGCTGAAGGCCACAGTCAGACAAATCAGGATACTATGTGATGTCCCTGATTTGTGCAGTCTAATACCCAAAACCAATGATCAAACACACCAAAGAGTAACAGACTCATAGATACAGGGAGGAAAAGAGGACTCCCATCTCCCTTGTTGTCCTATCAGAAGAGCGATGCATTTGGTCTCTCAATTTTAGATACTTGGGGAGAATCAGCCATGGCAGAGTTGTCTCTCACAGCCTCCCATACCTTACACCCTCCCTGCTTGGCTTGAAATATTGCAGTGCTCTCAGTTTTCTCCAGGAATTGTCTCATGTTCCATGTGGGCTGGTGCTCAGTTTGCTCTCGAGCCAGATTTCATGACACTGTCCCAGGCACTGGTGTGATGAGGGGTTGAATTTTGAGAAGAATACATTTCATCCTAGAACTTTGAGTTAGCTAAAGTTTGTTGCTTAGAAAATTATGAGATATGTGTTTTAAGGCAACCCACTGTTGAAAGTAGGGTGAGTCCTTGTTTCCTAACTGTTCAAGGCATAGTAAGTTTTGTACGTATACAATGACAGGGACACTGTTAATGAAGAACCAGTGGAAAGATAATGAAGTGTACAGATTGTTGCATCCAGAGAAAAATTCTACACACGGTCATTGAGTGAAGACTTTTGCAACTTGATGAACATATGCTTAGTGTGTGGCATTTTACAATTTAATTTCTATAACTACTCCTTTTCTTCTGGACAAATGTTACCTATGGAGTGTAAAAATGTCTGGTGCCTCAACTACCAGAAATGAGTGGAAATGGTATTTCCATCAAAAAATGGGAGCCCTTTTAAATCTCACCATGGTAGGATTTTGCAATTCCCCTAAACGTTGAAGACCCATTATATTTGGGGAGGTCTTTTTCTCTCCAGTAATGTCTTTTCAAAACAGAGAGTAATACTGTTTGATTGTAGGATGCAGTTTTTGAAATAAAATGTTGACCCTGTCCAGGGAAACGGCCACTAGGCTATATAGAGCAGGTGGACCCAGAGGGGGCAGAGTTGCCTTCCCTCTGAAAGTTCCAGGCCTCTGACCAGTTTCCACGGCAATGGAATGCTGCCCACGGAGCCTTGTGGTTCAACTGCCAGTCTGTGAGAAGAGACGTGTGTGTTGGCCACAGCTGGGAGGCTCTCCCCTTCACTGCTCAAGTGTCAGACGATGGGCAACCTTAGCTGTTGTTGCGGAGGTATGTTGCTACTGTTCTAAAGGCTGTTTCCTCAGATGGGTGGTTCATTTTGACTAAACATATTATCTCCATCTTTATCTCCATTGCCACCAGTCTCATCAGTCTCTCAAGCCATAGGTCTGTTATACAGGCTTGCTGTATGACTAAGGTATATCTTAATGCTCCGAGTGAGCCAACTGCCTCAAGTATTTTCCTAAATGTGAGAAAAGACTCGTGTCTCGTGGCAGTTTGAAACACGTTCTCCCAGAGCACAGAGACGGCAAACATGCCCCTCTGCCTTTTTCGAAGCACGAGGCCCTCGCTGTCAGCCCTGCAGTAGACATTCAAAAGAGGGACGTTACAGCGCCACTCTTCTCAGTGTACATGTCGATGTCTTAATGCACATGCTAGCAGTCCAAAGGCAGAGGAATTTCGATGGAGCAAGAAACGGGGATTTTTCAGGTTGGATTTCCCCGGGTTGATGAGGACTAGCCCACTGGCTCTTTGGGTGTTAGCTGGTAGTGTGGTGACAAGGGCCAGTGCCAGCAGGTTAGTGGGGTGAACATTGGGTAAGGAAAGGAAGGAAGGTCTCTCTGGTGATCCTCAGAGAGACCCAGGGTGGGGTCTTCAAGCTGAGGTCTGGAGGGGGTCTCTCTAGGAGGAGCACTGTCCCTGCCACTCTCAGGTCTAGAGAAGGATGAGGAGTGTCCAGAGTATAGAGTGGGTTTGGGTGACAGAAGACTTGCACTCTGGCCCATTGTCAGCCAGACCTTCGTCAAGGTTGCTCAGACTGGTGCTCTGATGCAACGTCAGTGAGACCTGGAGAGTCACAGATTTCCTTTCCTAACCCCGCCCCCCAGCAGGCACTCATCCGGATGGCCACCTCCCCAGTGAGTCCACAGGACTTGATCATCCAGGTGTGGTCTGCCGCAGGAAAGCTGATTCTTGCTAGAGCCGTCATGTGAACTTGAAGGTGTTTTGATCCCTGAGTCAAATTGGGGATCCAAGCAGACCGCTGTTCACATGAGGTGGTCAGCTGGTCACTGTGAAGGGCTGCCAAGGGAAGATTGGGGGAGGATGGGCCGAGTTGGGGTTTGTCTAGTCCTCCAGAGGAGCTCTTTTTGGATGAATGTTTGTATTTTGGGTTGTGGGTCAGAAGATAGAGGCAAAATGTTGGGTAAAGAATTGGACTGCTCTCCTGGCTCTGATATGTTCTCCAGGATCACCCCAGGACATCTTGGGGGCAGCAGGATTCAACAGAGAGAGAGAGAGAGAAAGTGGAGTTCTGGATTCAAGCAAGAGTCCAGGGCATGATCTCAGCGCCAAGCAGGCTTCAGTGGTTCAGGGGGATGTGTGACCTGAGGGAACCAACTGCACTCTTGTCCCAGATCTGCTCACACATGATTGGCGCGACTCTTGAGAAGATGCTCTAAGTTTCAGTGCTGTCCACTGGAAGATAGGGGTTCGAGCCCCTGTTTTGAACCCTCTTCCTCTAAAGTGGCATGATGTGCAGATCAGGGAACGTGACAGGAGACATTCTCCCTGAGCCATAAAGCCCCCTTCCCATGGAAAGGCCTTCTCCTGTTTGGTTCTTCCTCACTCTTTAATTATTGTCTGTATCTGGTCTATTTGGAATGTGGGTCTTTTTCTCTCACCTGTCTTGTGTTCTCAAGCAGAGAGTAACACTGTGTGGTTCTGGGATGCATTTTTTGAGACAACATGTTGACCCTGCACTGCCATCCCTGTCCGTAGAAAGACACATTAGTCTAGACAGAGCAGGTGGGCCCAGAGGGGGCAGAGTTGCCTTCCCTCTGAAAGTTCCAGGCCTTGACTGGTTGCCACAGCAATAGGATGATACCCACGGGGTCCTGCGGTCCAACTGCCACTCTGTGAGTGGAGAGGTGTGTGTTGGGCCACAACTGGGAGGCTCTCCCCTTCACCCCTCAAGAGTTGGACGATGGGCAACCTGAGCTGTTGTTGGGGAGGTATGTTGATACTGATCTAAAGGCTGTTCCATCAGATGGCATAGTTTACCCTGATGGAAAATGTTCTCTGATTTTTTTTTTCATTTCCACCACTTCAATTTGTGTACAGAGATGTAAATCTCTTATACAGCCATTTTGTATTACTCTTAAGATTTTTAATTATTTCTTCCTGGTTGGGCGCCTCAATTTTTTTCTTAATTTATACAATACTCCTTCCTATTTCCCATGTACAAACCTTCTCCCATCACACTAACCCTGGTAATACCCTACTCTGCCTTTATTCAGTGCAGAGGGACCCTGATTCCATTCTTCAATACACATGATGGAAATGGGCATTTATAGCTCCACTCTTCTGAATGCACATATCAACGTCTGAAGCCACATAATTGCAATTTTTTTTGTCCCTTTTGCTATTTCTTGGGCTGCTGCCACGGCATATGGAGGTTCCCAGGCTAGGGGTCGAATCGGAGCTGTAGCCGCCAGCCTACACCAGAGCCACAGCAACTCGGGATCCAATCCATATCTGCAACCTACACCACAGCTCAGAGCAATGCCGGATCTTTAACCCACTGAGCAAGGGCAGGGACCGAACCTGCAACCTCATGGTTCCTATTTGGATTCGTTAACCACTGCTCAACAACGGGAACTCCCAATAATTGCATTTTAAATGTAGAAATTGATTGTAAGGAGTGAAACTTGGATTTTCAAGTAGGATTTCCATGGGTTGATGATGATAAGCTCCCTGGGTAGTTGGCTATTCGCTGGTAGTGTGCTGAGAACACACAGTGCTGGTAGGTTCGTGGGGTGACCATTTGGTAACTGAGGGAAGGAGGGTCCGACTGGTCATCCACAGAGGGAGACTTAGGGTCAGGTCTTCAAGCTGAGAGTCTCTAAAGGGTCCCTTTTAGAGGATAGAAGACTATCCCTGCCACTGCAGGGTCTGAAGAAGGATGAGGAGTTTCCAGGGTACAGATTGGGTTTGGGTGAAGAATGACTTGAGCTCCTGCTCATTCTCAGCCAGACCTTGGTCCAGGCTGCAGAGGAGGAGCTCAGACTCCTATTGCTGTACAGCAGCAAGGGGTACAACATTGTCAGTCAACAGTATTTTCATCACAACAATTTTTTAAAGAAAATTGTGTGAGACATTGACAGTCAGAGATTTTAATTTACTAAACAGTCAGAGCACTGGCCCAGATGGTCTCCTCCCGAGTGAATTCCCAGGAACCTCTTATCCAGGCATGATTAGCTGAAGGGAAGCTCATTCTTGGCATTCAGTCGAGACTGTTCTAAGCTCTGAGCCATCTTGGGAGTGAAACAGACCCCTAGTCGCTGGAGGTTGTCAGCTGGTTGTCATGAAAGTGTAATGTGATGCAGTGGATGACATGAAGATTTGGGGGAGAATGCCTGGGTTGGAGTATCCACGGAGCCAGGGCAAAGCCTAGGTCCTTCAGAGGGGCTTTGTTTGGAGGAAAATGTTGGATTCAGATCAGGGATTAAAGCATGGAGACAAAGGGCTGGATAAGGGTTTGGACTGATGTCTTGGTTCAGCATCTCCTGCAGGGAAGGCATCAGAGCTTGCCCACTAAAACCTTGGGATGGGAGGACTTGTGGGAGAGTGAGAAGATCTCTTGATTCAAGGGTCCAGGGCATGGTCTTGGCCCTGAGCAGGTGTCCGGCCTTCAGGGTTCAGGGATTTCTGTCCTCAAGGAACCAACTACATTCTTGGCCCACATCCATCCTTCAACATTGCCGTGATTCTTGGCAAGTTAGTCTAAAGTTCAATGCCCTCTACTGTCAAATCAGGCTTACACTCTCTGGGTTGCACCCCCTTCGCCTGCAACCGGGCCAACTTGGGGATGAGAGGAGATGATGAGAGAGACGCTACATGACCTGGAAAGCTTCCTTCCCATGATGTTCTTCCATACTCTCTTGCTGTGGAGCTATTCAAACCCCCTCTTTTGATCCAACCAGCCCCAAGACTCAAGCTTATGCAGGTAGTCATTCAATGAAACCAATCCCAAATGTTAACAAGAGATCCGTGGATAAACCAAAGGCAGTATGAATCCACATAGGAATAAAATTCTACCGGAGAAAAAATTGTAATTATGTTAAATATGTTGCTACATGGATGATCCAAAATGAAACACACTTTTAACAATAGTGAAGTCAGACAGACACAGGAAAAGAAATATTGAACAATTCAACATATAGGCGGTAAGTAGATTAGGCAGATTGTCAAAGGTGGAAAGTAGAGAGGGCTAAGACTTGGCAGCAGGGCTGAAGGGGGAGTCATTGCTGAATGGGTGCAGAGGTCCTATAAGTTATGATGAGAAAGGTTGTTATGGACAGTGGTGCAAAGTACATGGCTTGTGAAGGCATGCCCGACCCCTGAATTTCCTATTGCCAAAGTATTCCAAAGAGAAGCATTATGTATCTAAGAAAAGAAAAGAGGTGAAACATCCCAGAGGATGGCGTGTGAACACAGGAGCACCCTGTGGGAAGAGTAGGGAAGCTGAAATGATCTCCTGCCATTTCAGAAGATGGAGGAATGTGGCTGGAGAGGAAAATGGGCAGGAGGATTCACGAGACTCTGTCATGGCAGCAGAGCCTGCATGCTCGTGTTGGCCATTTCTCAGATGGAGAATATGCCACGGAGAGGTTCCCTTTAGCAAGAGAGGCAGAGGCTCCCTTTCTCAGGTCTTTCAAGGTGCTCTCTGCCGTCCTTCAAAACGTTTACCCGGGAGGATGGGCCAAGAGAAGCTCCATCCATGCTTCATCCCACCCCCACCCCTTGACTCCCAGCCCATGTCCAGTCAGGTGTGGCACCCAGAGTACCTCCTGATCAGCATCACTGCCTTGCTGACAGTGACTGTGTGTCCCCCTAGAAACACACGACAATGTTGTGGAGGCCAGTGGGAGTGAGAAGACCGAAGAGGAGGCCCCAGCCAGGGAAAATGAGGAGGAGGAAGGCTCGCCCAATAACAAGGTGGAGGAGGAGGCCACAACAAGTGGAAATAACGAGGAGGAGTCCCCAGCCAGCGACAGGGCCGAGCAAGAAGCCCAGACTGCCCCCAAGGTAAGCTCACTTTTCATGATCTGAGATTTAAAAAGGTGCCTCCTTTCTTCTTGGATGTGCCTACTTCAGAAATGGAAATCGGAGGAAGTCCATTATAGAGGATATATGCAGATTCCTCTTTGAAGGGATGTTGAGTCAAAGTTTGGTACCAACCGATAACTCCTTGCAAGGGGCATTGGCAAAAGTGACCCTATCAGTTCTGCAGTGTATGGTAGGGAGCATTTTTCTTTGAAGAAGACCAAAATTTTTTTAAATGAACATGGCCTTGAGAGATCTTCCTTGAAAAGCTGGTGCCTTTTCCAAAGGTGTCTTTGCTGTCTTCTTTTGGGGAAACAGACTCAACTCTGCCTTCTGTCTGTGTGCCTGCGGTCCGCAACCACAGGAAGACCTGTGGCCACAGTGCAGAGGATGCTGTGACACTCACAGTGTTTTCTTTTCTCTCATCACAGGTGGATGGGATGGATGATGAAAGCCGTAAGTATTCTGGAACCCGGCTCTGCTGAGGAGAAGTCCAGGTGTTGAGGAAGGGCGGGGGGTGCTTTCCTGCCCCTTTGGTTGCAGAGACACCCTGATTCTGGGTTCCTCCTGGGAAAGGGGGTGAAGGATGGGGTGAAAGAGACTGACTTCCCACAAAAGGGCCATCCCAAGTCCTCGGGTCCCTGGAGGAAAGGAGGCTCTTTGTATGGTGGGGGTAGGTGTCCGGGAACATTGGGGGGTGTGCGTGTGAGGGCCTGTTGGTGTGATTGTGAACCAGTGTGAGTGGGTGTGTTTTGTGGGGAGTCACTTGTGCCTTAGCACCACATAGCTGTCCAGTTTCTCGTTGAACAGTCTCATGATGACCGCAGGCTAACTGTCCATTCCCTCATTCTCCCTGCACCCGCTGGGAGCAAGGTTTGGGGAAAAGGCTTTCCTTCCTCTGTTGGTCTTTCATTTCCTCTTTTCTTCCCCCTCTGCTTGGTGCAGACTTTCATGCTGTTGTTTCAAATATGTGCCGTGAACTCGAGCCTCTTGAGGTTGTAAGTGTCCCGAGGGAGTGTTGTGAACGCTGTGCTCCCCCCGCACCTCCTGCCCACTCGGGGCAGCCACCCTTCCAGCCTCTGCTCAGGAGTGGTCTTTCAGACACCTCATGTGCATGACATCAGAGAGTCTTTGTCCTTCTGTGTCTGACTGGCTTCACTTGAAGTGATGTCCTCCAGCGAGTTCCTGTTGAGGCTCAGAGCTCATGAACCTGACCAGTACCTATGAGGACACGGGTTCGACCCTTGACCTTGCTCAGTGGGTTAAGGATCTGACTTTTCCCTGAGCCACGGTGTAGGTTGCAGACATGGCTCAGATCCCACGTTGCTGTTGCTGTAGCATAGGCAAGCAGCTGTAGCTCTGATTCAGCTCCTAGCCTAGGAACCTCCAAATGCCTCAAGCGAGGCCCTAAAAAGACCAAAAGAAATGATATTGAGATTTTGATATGTGTTGTAGTGTACCTGCTGTTTTTTCATGTAGTATGAAATGTCAATGATATTCCGTCTTCCAATCTATTTTTTTTATTTTTCTGAATTTTTCAGGCCTTGCTCATGACATAATGAAGTTCCCAGGTGAGGGGTCAAATCTGAGCTATTTATGCCAAACTACACCAGAGCCACATCCACACCTACAACACACGTCTGTGACCTACACCACAGCTCAAATCAACACTGGACCCTTAACCCACTGAGTGAAGCCAGGGATTGAACCTGCTTCATCATGGATATTAGTTGGGTTCATTCCTGATGAGCCACAATGGGCACTCCTCCTTCCCCTCTGTGAACATGGAATGTCATTTGAATTCTTTGTGACTTATTCAATTCTTTCAGCAATGTTTTGTAGTTTTCAGTGTAAAAGTTGTTTCCTTTCTTAGAGCCCTGAGCCTGCTTTCCAGCTACTCCAGCAGCACCATGAGAAGGACGGGCTCGTGAAAACATTGGCGTGTCCCTCACTGCCTCTGCACTGAGCTCTGATTATGGCAGCACAGGTGTTGTGGGCCATACACAGCACCTCTGCTTACCCGTGGGTTCTGCTAGGAATCGGTCTAGAATGTCACCGTTGCCATCTCTCTTTGGGGGTCTGCAGGGCCTCCCAGAATTCCTGGCACAGGTTCATGAGCACAGGAGATACATACAGATGAATGATCAGGTCAGACCAGCCAACTGGTCTGCAGTAAAGCATGTCCGGGGAGGGGAGGTCATATCTTGCTCATCTTTGAATCTCCACCCTGAACACGATGCCTGATGTGGCAGTCACTGGCAGAGCACCTCTTTATACTTCATGGAATTCTGTAATAAATAGTGCAATCCATTCATATAAAACACAGCACCGTTCAATTGCTTACTCAGCTATCCCCTTTTCAGTGTGTGTAGAGGTGGAATTTCAGGTGTGTCAGTTTAGAGGTAGGAGCTATAAAGGGCCATAGAAGGAAGAAGTTGAAAGGTCATTCCTTCAGCACGTTGCTGTCCTTCGAATGTTGGCATCTGTGCTCACCTTGTGTGGAAGGGTCTCAGTCCATGGAGCAGAGGGAAGGTCTGGGAGCCTGGAGGAAAACCCAGGGTGATGCTCTGTAACCTGCAGTCACCTCAGGGAAGCAGGAGGAATGGGAGGGTCACTCTTTCTAACTCAATTCCCCGCGTGGTGTATTTCTACAGAGTCAGTGGTGGAGAGCATGAGCAGCCGCCAGGATGAGGAGGCTGCAGGTAGGGAAGAGCACGCAGCTGGGATCCAGTGGGAGAGGGTTCCTGGGAGCACCTGGGTTCCGCCTGCTGCCGGGAGAGGGAGGAAGTGGGGGATAGGACTTGGCGGGTGGGTGGGTGGGTGGCCTAATGAGTGGCACTCTGCTGTGGTGTTTTCCCCTGTGAAATGGATACCACGAAGAAGACTTGGGTCCCTGGTCTTTGTTGTGCTGTGTTTGTATTCCTCTCTCCTTTTCTTTGAGAGGGAGAATCGATTTTCCCTCCCAAAGCTGCTCCTTCCTGCTTTGGTCTCTGCCCGTTGTGCAAGTTTGCTTTGTGATTGGCACCGTGAGGGCCCAGTGCACAAGAGCTGTTGACTTGGTTTCCTTTATTGGCCTTGAGGGACCTGAAGTGGTGGCACCCAAAGCTCTCCTAGGCCCTTGACCCTGGAGACCAAGTTGGTCGAGTGAGTGTCAGGTGGTGGGTGAGAAGGCAGCTCTCTCACTCTGCATGTTCGGGATTTCTGACCTCCCTGTCCTATTGTGTCCTCACGGTGTGTCCTGAGGGAAGGGGCGTTCCCAGAGTTGGATGCCCAGAACAGGGAACTGAGGCACAGACAGATCTACATCTCCTTTTGTGGCATGTGTTTCTTCTACAGGGGATGTGAGGAGTTCCCTAGTGTCCTAGAGGCTAAAGATCGAGTGTTCGATCCCTTCCGTGGTGCAGAATCAAGTGCCTGGGTTGGGAACCACAGCATCCCCTGGGAGTGGTGACAATCAATCAGTCAACCAATGGGATTGACATCAGACCATTCTGCATGGTCATTATCTAGGTTGTCTCCGCTACCCAGAGGCATTTTCACACGAAACCTGTGTGGGGAGGTAATGTTTTGAAGTGCACCCCAAAGAGCAAGATCTTTCTAAGTAGAACTTGGATTCTGAAGGCTCTTCTGGGCGGCCGGGTGTTATGGGCTTTGAGGGCTTGGCCTGGGAGTCAATTATTAGTCATTTCCCTGTTATCTTCTGCAATCAGGATGTCACTCGTTCTCTCTGTTGTCATGTATTTTCCAGAATCTTGCTTTGGAAACCTAGGATCTTGCTTCAGGAGTCTGAGGGCAATTTTGTTCTTTACCACCTTGGCTGGAATAATCCCATGGTGGCCACACAACAGGGTGCACCCTGCCAATGAGCCAGATGAAGGTACTGTGGAACCTGACTCAATACATCCAGGCCTGAACAATGATTCTAGTTCATTCCGTGTTCCAAATTTCAGAACAAACTCTACAAATGCTACGCCACATCTTTCTTTTATTCCATGATGCAAATTCAAACGAACTAACTCGGAGTTCCCATCGTGGCGCAGTGGTTAATAAATCCGACTAGGAACCATGAGGTTGTGAGTTTGATCTCTGGCCTTGCTCAGTGGGTTAAGGATCCAGGGTTGCCGTGAGCCATGGTGTAGGTTGAAGATGTGGCTCGGATCCTGAGTTGCAGTGGCAGTGGTCACTGTAGGCCACTACAACTCTGATTAGACCCGTATCCTGGGAATCTCCATATGCTGAGGGAAGCAGGCCTAGAAAAGGCAAAATGACAAAAAAAGCAAAAAATAAATTGAATAACTCAGTTGGTAATTTCCCAACTATGGAAATAATGATTCATTTAAAATCGACATTTGGTTCCTGGTTAATAGCAAAGGTGACCTCACTCATTTTATGACATTTGCTGATATTTAACATTTCCAGTTGTAATAGATCCCTGCATGGAACCACATTTCCCAATTTGAAAACAATACTAGAAATGATTTAGAACAAGATTATATTAACAAGAAATGGTGGATATTACAGAAAGCTCCTCTAACCCATTCCTCCAATTTCCACCAATGACAACGTCCAGCACTGAATGGGGAACTCATGGTACACTGAGCAGCAAAAGATTCCTATAATTTTAATTAATGAAAAGTTCCCCATTTACATTCACATTCAGTTTTTGGGCTGTGCCAGTAGTTGAGGTTGGACACATGCAAAATATTAGGAGGCCCCAGTATGTTACCATAGAGAACGTGTACACTCCCATTTGTAGAAGGACGTTATTCCCAACAGCAAAGAGATGAAACCAATCACAAATGACAAGAGATCAGGAGAGAGATCAAATGCGATATGTGAACAGAAGAGAACAGTATTCTACCGGAAACAAAAGTAAAATTTTAAATAGGATACCAAGAGGATGATCCAAAAAAAAAAACTAAGTACTGTTTGACCAAAAGTGAGGAGTTCCCATCATGGCGTGCCAGCAGTGAAACCGATTAGGAAGCATGAGATTGTGAGTTTGACCCCTGGCCACAATCAGGGGGATAAGGATCTGGTGATGCCGTGAGCTGTGGTGTAGGTGGCAGATGCAGCTGGGATCCTGCCTTGCTGTGGCTCTGACATAAAATGGCAGCTACGGCTCCTATTAGACCCCTAGCCTGGGAACCTCCATATGCCATGCGTGTGGTCCTAAGAACCAACAAGTATCAATAGAAAAAAAAATAGAGAAATCAGGCAGCACAGAGAAGGAAATATCGTGCAACTCAACATATAGGCGGTAACCAGACTCGGCAGAGTGTCAGAGATGGAAAGTAGAAATGGCCAAGACCTGGCAGCAGGGCTGAAGGGGGAGTCATTCCTGAATGGGTGCAGAGGTCCTATGAGTTATGATGAGAAAAGTTGTTATGGACAGTGGTGCAAAGTACATAGCATTGGGAAGGCCTGCTCTCCCCGTGAGTTTCCTATTGCCAAAGTATTCCAAAGAGAAGCATTATGTATCTAAGAAAAGAAAAGAGGCGAAACATCCCAGAGGATGGCGTGTGAACACAGGAGCACCCTGTGGGAAGAGTAGGGAAGCTGAAATGATCTCCTGCCATTTCAGAAGATGGAGGAATGTGGCTGGAGAGGAAAATGGGCAGGAGGATTCACGAGACTCTGTCATGGCAGCAGAGCCTGCATGCTCGTGTTGGCCATTTCTCAGATGGAGAATATGCCACGGAGAGGTTCCCTTTAGCAAGAGAGGCAGAGGCTCCCTTTCTCAGGTCTTTCAAGGTGCTCTCTGCCGTCCTTCAAAACGTTTACCCGGGAGGATGGGCCAAGAGAAGCTCCATCCGTGCTTCATCCCACCCCCACCCCTTGACTCTCAGCCCATGTCCAGTCAGGTGAGGTGCCCAGAGTACCTCCCGAGCAGCACCACCGCCTTGCTGACAGTGACTGTGTGTCCCCCTAGCAACCCTCGATGATGTTGTGGAGGCCGGCGGGAGTGAGAAGACGGAGGAAGAGGCCCTGGCTGGGGCAAATGAGGAGGAGGTGGGGCCGGGAACTGAGAAGGTGCAGGAGGAGGCTGCCTGCATTGACGAGGCAGAGGAGGAGGCAGGCCCATCCCTTGAAAATGACGAGGAGTCCCCAGCCAGCGACCTGGTTGAGCAGGAAGACCAGCTTGCCCCCAAGGTAAGCTCACCTTTCTTGATCGGAGATTTAAAAAGGTGCCTCCTTTCTTCTTGGATGTGCCTACTTCAGAAAAGGAAATCTGAGCAAGTCCATTATAGAGGATATATGCACATTCCTCTGTGGAGGAATGTTGAGTCAAAGTTTGGTACCAACCAATAACTCCTTCCAAGGGGCATTGGCAAAAGGGACCACATCAGTTCCCAAGTGTACATAGGGAGCATTTGTCTTTGAAGAAGCCTGAATGTTTTGTTTTGTTGTCTTTTTGCCTTTTCTAGGGCCACTCCTGTGGCATATGGAGGTTCCCAGGCTCAGGGTCAAACCAGAGCTGTAGCCACCGGCCTGCGCCAGAGCCACAGCAACGCGGGATCCGAGCAACGTCTGCAACCTACACCTCAGCTCACGGCAATGCCGGATCCTTAACCCACTGAGCAAGGCCAGGGATCGAACCCGCAACCTCATGGTTCCTGGTCGGATTCGTTAACCACTGTGCCACGACGGGAACTCCAAAGAAGCCTGAATGTTTTTTAAATGAACGTGGACTTGGGAGGTCTTCCATGAAAAGCTGGTGCCTTTTCCACAGGTGTCTTTGCTGTCTTCTTTTGGGGAAACAGACTCAACTCTGCCTTCTGTCTGTGTGCCTGCGGTCCGCAACCACAGGAAGACCTGTGGCCACAGTGCAGAGGATGCTGTGACACTCACAGTGTTTTCTTTTCTCTCATCACAGGTGGACGGGATGGACGATGAAAGCCGTAAGTATTCTGGAACCCGGCTCTGCTGAGGAGAAGTCCAGGTGTTGAGGAAGGGCGGGGGGTGCTTTCCTGCCCCTTTGGTTGCAGAGACACCCTGATTCTGGGTTCCTCCTGGGAAAGGGGGTGAAGGATGGGGTGAAAGAGACTGACTTCCCACAAAAGGGCCATCCCAAGTCCTCGGGTCCCTGGAGGAAAGGAGGCTCTTTGTATGGTGGGGGTAGGTGTCCGGGAACATTGGGGGGTGTGCGTGTGAGGGCCTGTTGGTGTGATTGTGAACCAGTGTGAGTGGGTGTGTTTTGTGGGGAGTCACTTGTGCCTTAGCACCACATAGCTGTCCAGTTTCTCGTTGAACAGTCTCATGATGACCGCAGGCTAACTGTCCATTCCCTCATTCTCCCTGCACCCGCTGGGAGCAAGGTTTGGGGAAAAGGCTTTCCTTCCTCTGTTGGTCTTTCGTTTCCTCTTTTCTTCCCCCTCTGCTTGGTGCAGACTTTCATGCTGTTGTTTCAAACATGTGCCATGAACTCGAGCCTCTTGAGGTTGTAAGTGTCCCGAGGAGTGTTGTGAACGCTGTGCTCCCCCCGCACCTCCTGCCCACTCGGGGCAGCCACCCTTCCAGCCTCTGCTCAGGAGTGTTCTTTCAGACACCTCATGTGCATGACATCAGAGAGTCTTTGTCCTTCTGTGTCTGACTGGCTTCACTTGAAGTGATGTCCTCCAGCGAGTTCCTGTTGAGGCTCAGAGCTCATGAACCTGACCAGTACCTATGAGGACACGGGTTCGACCCTTGGCCTTGCCCAGTGGGTGAAGAATCCCGCATTGCGGTGAGCTGCGGCAGAGGTCCCAGACGCGGCTGGTATCCAGCTTGGCTGTGGCTGTGGTGTCGGCCGGTGGCCACAGCTCTGATTTGCCGCCTCGCCTGGGAATTTCCATCTGCTGCGGGGGCAGCCCTCAAGCCCAAAAGTGAATCAGTCAATAATGTCCTGGAGTTCTCTGTGCATTGCTGCAATGGGTAGGGTTTCCTTCTTCTGTGACAACGGAATACCTTGCTATGGTCTGTATCCACCCCGTTGTCTTTCTCAGTCTGTGTGCCCGTGGACACTGGGGCTCTGTTTCTGTTGGGCTCTTGTGTATGGCGCTGCCGTGATCCTGGGATGGCAGGTCTCTTTACCCGACACTGATGGATCTTCCTTTACATGTCCATGCAGCAGTGGGATTGCAGGGTCCTGCCGTGGTGTTTCCCGTCCTGGCTGGCCCCGTTGACATTCCCTGCTACAGTGTCCAGAAGTCCCAGGCAGTCACATCTTCCCAAACATCTGTTCAGGTTTGAAAACACTCCGTGTCCTACCAGGTGGGAGGTGATACCTCGTGGTGCCTTTGCTTTGCCTTTCCATTGTGATAGGCGACTTTGGGAAACTTGCCCTCTGTGTGCTGCTCTCTGTGGTCTTCTTGGACGGTGGGTCTCTCCCAGGCTTCCACTCATCTACAACTGAGGTATTTGCCTTTTGATTCAATTGATTTGTAGTTGTTTCCCATATATTCCAAATATGAGCCCCTGTTTCAAATACAAGATTTACAAATATCCTCTTCTGTAGGTTGTCTTTCCATTCAGTGGATTGTTAGACACTGTCCTTTCTGTTTGTTTCTATTTTAATGGAGGTACAGTGTTGTTTCACTCTCTGCTGTGGAGCAACGTTCCCCAGTCGTGTGTGTCCATTAACGTATGTTCCTTTTTTGATATTATTGCCGTCTGAGATCAGGTCGATTACAGGAGATTGGATCTCGTTCTCCGTGTGCTGCAACAGGAGGACCTTGTTGTCTCTCCATTCTCAATGCCGTAGTTGGCATCAACTGCCCCCAAACTCCCAGTCCGTGCCCTTCACAACCACAAGTCTGTTCTCTGCATCCGTGGGTTCTGTGGACAGGTTCCTTTGTGCCGTGCTTTAGATTCCACCTCTAAGTGAGATCAGGTGGTATCCGTCTTTCTCTTTGTCACGTACTTCACTTTGCACGAGAATCTCCCGATCCATCCCTATTGTTTTGAGTGGCATTGGTTTCTTCTTCGATTTTCTGGCTGAGTCGTGAATTCCATCATCTATGTGGACCACATCGTCATGAGCCATTCATCTGTCTGTGGACATGAGGTGGCTTCCCTGTCTTGGCTGTTGTGAACAGTGCTGCCATAAACATAGAGGGGCATATGTCTTTTTCCTGGATACATTTGTCCTGATATTTCCCAGGGTGCTTGGCTTGCTAGGTCGCATGCCCTGCTGTGTTCAGTTTTCGCAGGACCCTCCATGGTGTCTTCCATAGTGGTTGTACCAGTGTACGTTCGCATCGGCAATGCTGGGGCGGGGGAGCCTTTTCTCCACCCGTATCTGCGACCGACACCAGAGCTCTCGGCAACGCTGGATCCTTAACCCCCTCAGCGAGGCCAGGGATCAACCCCGCAAGCTCGTGGTTCCTAGTCGGATTCGTTTCCGCTGTGCCCTGACGGGAACTCCTGGGTGGTTTCTTTGCTGTTGTTGTTGTGGAGGTGTATGAGTTTTCTTTATATATGTTTTGGAGGTGAACCTCACGGGCAGTGGTCCCTTTCTCCTCAGTGCTTCTGTAGAGCTGCTGTCCACAGTGTGCCAGCCACTGGCCAGAAGGAGCCATTTCTGCTTAATTGAGTTCAGTCAGTAGTTAGGTCTGCCTCTTGCAGTGAACAGAATAAAGCAGCCTATGGTTCACTCCCAGGGGCCACCACACAAGTGTGTCCATGCAGCTGGAATTTCAGGTGTGTCACCCTGGAGCTGAGGCCTCCAGATGGACTCGTAGAAGGGAGATGTGTAAGGCTCCATCCCTCAGCAGCCCACGATCTCTGAAGGTTTGCCACTGTGGCCAATGTTTTATGGAAGCTTCTGAGGCCGTAGAGCAGAGGGAAGTTCTGAGCACACGGAGGACAAGCCAGGGTGGTGCTGTGTGGCCGCAAACAACCCTAAGTAGGGGATACGTGTGGGGGACAGGCTCTAACACCTTGATTCCTTATGTCTGTGTCTCTGCAGTATGTTTCATGGAGAGTCTGAGTGACAGCAACCATGATGAAAGTGATACAGGTAAGAACAGCTCTCAGGTAGGAGCCAATGGGAGAGGGATCCCGGGACACTTGGGTGACGCCTGCTGCTTGGAGTGTGGGGCAGGTGAGTCTGAAACTTAAAAACAGAAAGAAATTGATGTAAAGATGTTCACCGCCTACTTTAATAAGGAGAGGGAGCAGATATGAGATGCCTGAATGTTGGCATCTGTGCTCACCTTGTGTGGAAGGGTCTCAGTCCATGGAGCAGAGGGAAGGTCTGGGCACCTGGAGGAAAAACCAGGGTGATGCTCTGTACCCGTAGTCACCTCAGGGAAGCCGGAGAAACGGGAGGGCCACTCTTTCTAACTCCTTGATTCCCCTGATGGTGTGTTTCTACAGACTCAGTGGTGGAGAGCCTGAGCAGCCGCCAGGATGAGGAGGCTGCAGGTAGGGAAGAGCACGCAGCTGGGATCCAGTGGGAGAGGGTTCCTGGGAGCACCTGGGTTCCGCCTGCTGCCGGGAGAGGGAGGAAGTGGGGGATAGGACTTGGCGGGTGGGTGGGTGGGTGGCCTAATGAGTGGCACTCTGCTGTGGTGTTTTCCCCTGTGAAATGGATACCACGAAGAAGACTTGGGTCCCTGGTCTTTGTTGTGCTGTGTTTGTATTCCTCTCTCCTTTTCTTTGAGAGGGAGAATCGATTTTCCCTCCCAAAGCTGCTCCTTCCTGCTTTGGTCTCTGCCCGTTGTGCAAGTTTGCTTTGTGATTGGCACCGTGAGGGCCCAGTGCACAAGAGCTGTTGACTTGGTTTCCTTTATTGGCCTTGAGGGACCTGAAGTGGTGGCACCTGAAGTGGTGGCACCTTGACCCTGGAGACCAAGTTGGTCGAGTGAGTGTCAGGTGGTGGGTGAGAAGGCAGCTCTCTGGCTCTGCATGTTTGGGATTTCTGGCCTCCCTGTCCTATTGTGTCCTCACGGTGTGTCCTGAGGGAAGGGATGTTCGCAGAGTTGGATGAGTTAAAGGAGGCATACTTGGAGTTCCAGTGGTTAAGGAATCCAACTAGGAACCATGAGATTGCGGGTTCGATCGCTGGCCTCACTCAGTGAGTTAAGGATCCAGTAATGCCGTGAGCTGTGGTGTAGGTGGCAGATGCAGCTGGGATCCTGCCTTGCTGTGGCTCTGACATAAAATGGCAGCTACGGCTCCTATTAGACCCCTAGCCTGGGAACCTCCATATGGCATGTGTGTGGCCTAAAAAGCAACAAGTATCAATAGAAAAAAAAAATAGAGAAATCAGGCAGCACAGAGAAGGAAATATCGTGCAACTCAACATATAGGCGGTAACCAGACTCGGCAGAGTGTCAGAGATGGAAAGTAGAAATGGCCAAGACCTGGCAGCAGGGCTGAAGGGGGAGTCATTCCTGAATGGGTGCAGAGGTCCTATGAGTTATGATGAGAAAAGTTGTTATGGACAGTGGTGCAAAGTACATAGCATTGGGAAGGCCTGCTCTCCCCGTGAGTTTCCTATTGCCAAAGTATTCCAAAGAGAAGCATTATGTATCTAAGAAAAGAAAAGAGGCGAAACATCCCAGAGGATGGCGTGTGAACACAGGAGCACCCTGTGGGAAGAGTAGGGAAGCTGAAATGATCTCCTGCCATTTCAGAAGATGGAGGAATGTGGCTGGAGAGGAAAATGGGCAGGAGGATTCACGAGACTCTGTCATGGCAGCAGAGCCTGCATGCTCGTGTTGGCCATTTCTCAGATGGAGAATATGCCACGGAGAGGTTCCCTTTAGCAAGAGAGGCAGAGGCTCCCTTTCTCAGGTCTTTCAAGGTGCTCTCTGCCGTCCTTCAAAACGTTTACCCGGGAGGATGGGCCAAGAGAAGCTCCATCCGTGCTTCATCCCACCCCCACCCCTTGACTCCCAGCCCATGTCCAGTCAGGTGAGGTGCCCAGAGTACCTCCCGAGCAGCACCACCGCCTTGCTGACAGTGACTGTGTGTCCCCCTAGCAACCCTCGATGATGTTGTGGAGGCCGGCGGGAGTGAGAAGACGGAGGAAGAGGCCCTGGCTGGGGCAAATGAGGAGGAGGTGGGGCCGGGAACTGAGAAGGTGCAGGAGGAGGCTGCCTGCATTGACGAGGCAGAGGAGGAGGCAGGCCCATCCCTTGAAAATGACGAGGAGTCCCCAGCCAGCGACCTGGTTGAGCAGGAAGACCAGCTTGCCCCCAAGGTAAGCTCACCTTTCTTGATCGGAGATTTAAAAAGGTGCCTCCTTTCTTCTTGGATGTGCCTACTTCAGAAAAGGAAATCTGAGCAAGTCCATTATAGAGGATATATGCACATTCCTCTGTGGAGGAATGTTGAGTCAAAGTTTGGTACCAACCAATAACTCCTTCCAAGGGGCATTGGCAAAAGGGACCACATCAGTTCCCAAGTGTACATAGGGAGCATTTGTCTTTGAAGAAGCCTGAATGTTTTGTTTTGTTGTCTTTTTGCCTTTTCTAGGGCCACTCCTGTGGCATATGGAGGTTCCCAGGCTCAGGGTCAAACCAGAGCTGTAGCCACCGGCCTGCGCCAGAGCCACAGCAACGCGGGATCCGAGCAACGTCTGCAACCTACACCTCAGCTCACGGCAATGCCGGATCCTTAACCCACTGAGCAAGGCCAGGGATCGAACCCGCAACCTCATGGTTCCTGGTCGGATTCGTTAACCACTGTGCCACGACGGGAACTCCAAAGAAGCCTGAATGTTTTTTAAATGAACGTGGACTTGGGAGGTCTTCCATGAAAAGCTGGTGCCTTTTCCACAGGTGTCTTTGCTGTCTTCTTTTGGGGAAACAGACTCAACTCTGCCTTCTGTCTGTGTGCCTGCGGTCCGCAACCACAGGAAGACCTGTGGCCACAGTGCAGAGGATGCTGTGACACTCACAGTGTTTTCTTTTCTCTCATCACAGGTGGACGGGATGGACGATGAAAGCCGTAAGTATTCTGGAACCCGGCTCTGCTGAGGAGAAGTCCAGGTGTTGAGGAAGGGCGGGGGGTGCTTTCCTGCCCCTTTGGTTGCAGAGACACCCTGATTCTGGGTTCCTCCTGGGAAAGGGGGTGAAGGATGGGGTGAAAGAGACTGACTTCCCACAAAAGGGCCATCCCAAGTCCTCGGGTCCCTGGAGGAAAGGAGGCTCTTTGTATGGTGGGGGTAGGTGTCCGGGAACATTGGGGGGTGTGCGTGTGAGGGCCTGTTGGTGTGATTGTGAACCAGTGTGAGTGGGTGTGTTTTGTGGGGAGTCACTTGTGCCTTAGCACCACATAGCTGTCCAGTTTCTCGTTGAACAGTCTCATGATGACCGCAGGCTAACTGTCCATTCCCTCATTCTCCCTGCACCCGCTGGGAGCAAGGTTTGGGGAAAAGGCTTTCCTTCCTCTGTTGGTCTTTCGTTTCCTCTTTTCTTCCCCCTCTGCTTGGTGCAGACTTTCATGCTGTTGTTTCAAACATGTGCCATGAACTCGAGCCTCTTGAGGTTGTAAGTGTCCCGAGGAGTGTTGTGAACGCTGTGCTCCCCCCGCACCTCCTGCCCACTCGGGGCAGCCACCCTTCCAGCCTCTGCTCAGGAGTGGTCTTTCAGACACCTCATGTGCATGACATCAGAGAGTCTTTGTCCTTCTGTGTCTGACTGGCTTCACTTGAAGTGATGTCCTCCAGCGAGTTCCTGTTGAGGCTCAGAGCTCATGAACCTGACCAGTACCTGTGAGGACACGGGTTCGACCCTTGGCCTTGCTCAGTGGGTGAAGAATCCCGCATTGCGGTGAGCTGCGGCAGAGGTCCCAGACGCGGCTGGTATCCAGCTTGGCTGTGGCTGTGGTGTCGGCCGGTGGCCACAGCTCTGATTTGCCGCCTCGCCTGGGAATTTCCATCTGCTGCGGGGGCAGCCCTCAAGCCCAAAAGTGAATCAGTCAATAATGTCCTGGAGTTCTCTGTGCATTGCTGCAATGGGTAGGGTTTCCTTCTTCTGTGACAACGGAATACCTTGCTATGGTCTGTATCCACCCCGTTGTCTTTCTCAGTCTGTGTGCCCGTGGACACTGGGGCTCTGTTTCTGTTGGGCTCTTGTGTATGGCGCTGCCGTGATCCTGGGATGGCAGGTCTCTTTACCCGACACTGATGGATCTTCCTTTACATGTCCATGCAGCAGTGGGATTGCAGGGTCCTGCCGTGGTGTTTCCCGTCCTGGCTGGCCCCGTTGACATTCCCTGCTACAGTGTCCAGAAGTCCCAGGCAGTCACATCTTCCCAAACATCTGTTCAGGTTTGAAAACACTCCGTGTCCTACCAGGTGGGAGGTGATACCTCGTGGTGCCTTTGCTTTGCCTTTCCATTGTGATAGGCGACTTTGGGAAACTTGCCCTCTGTGTGCTGCTCTCTGTGGTCTTCTTGGACGGTGGGTCTCTCCCAGGCTTCCACTCATCTACAACTGAGGTATTTGCCTTTTGATTCAATTGATTTGTAGTTGTTTCCCATATATTCCAAATATGAGCCCCTGTTTCAAATACAAGATTTACAAATATCCTCTTCTGTAGGTTGTCTTTCCATTCAGTGGATTGTTAGACACTGTCCTTTCTGTTTGTTTCTATTTTAATGGAGGTACAGTGTTGTTTCACTCTCTGCTGTGGAGCAACGTTCCCCAGTCGTGTGTGTCCATTAACGTATGTTCCTTTTTTGATATTATTGCCGTCTGAGATCAGGTCGATTACAGGAGATTGGATCTCGTTCTCCGTGTGCTGCAACAGGAGGACCTTGTTGTCTCTCCATTCTCAATGCCGTAGTTGGCATCAACTGCCCCCAAACTCCCAGTCCGTGCCCTTCACAACCACAAGTCTGTTCTCTGCATCCGTGGGTTCTGTGGACAGGTTCCTTTGTGCCGTGCTTTAGATTCCACCTCTAAGTGAGATCAGGTGGTATCCGTCTTTCTCTTTGTCACGTACTTCACTTTGCACGAGAATCTCCCGATCCATCCCTATTGTTTTGAGTGGCATTGGTTTCTTCTTCGATTTTCTGGCCGAGTCGTGAATTCCATCATCTATGTGGACCACATCGTCATGAGCCATTCATCTGTCTGTGGACATGAGGTGGCTTCCCTGTCTTGGCTGTTGTGAACAGTGCTGCCATAAACATAGAGGGGCATATGTCTTTTTCCTGGATACATTTGTCCTGATATTTCCCAGGGTGCTCGGCTTGCTAGGTCGCATGCCCTGCTGTGTTCAGTTTTCGCAGGACCCTCCATGGTGTCTTCCATAGTGGTTGTACCAGTGTACGTTCGCATCGGCAATGCTGGGGCGGGGGAGCCTTTTCTCCACCCGTATCTGCGACCGACACCAGAGCTCTCGGCAACGCTGGATCCTTAACCCCCTCAGCGAGGCCAGGGATCAACCCCGCAAGCTCGTGGTTCCTAGTCGGATTTGTTTCCGCTGTGCCCTGACGGGAACTCCTGGGTGGTTTCTTTGCTGTTGTTGTTGTGGAGGTGTATGAGTTTTCTTTATATATGTTTTGGAGGTGAACCTCACGGGCAGTGGTCCCTTTCTCCTCAGTGCTTCTGTAGAGCTGCTGTCCACAGTGTGCCAGCCACTGGCCAGAAGGAGCCATTTCTGCTTAATTGAGTTCAGTCAGTAGTTAGGTCTGCCTCTTGCAGTGAACAGAATAAAGCAGCCTATGGTTCACTCCCAGGGGCCACCACACAAGTGTGTCCATGCAGCTGGAATTTCAGGTGTGTCACCCTGGAGCTGAGGCCTCCAGATGGACTCGTAGAAGGGAGATGTGTAAGGCTCCATCCCTCAGCAGCCCACGATCTCTGAAGGTTTGCCACTGTGGCCAATGTTTTATGGAAGCTTCTGAGGCCGTAGAGCAGAGGGAAGTTCTGAGCACACGGAGGACAAGCCAGGGTGGTGCTGTGTGGCCGCAAACAACCCTAAGTAGGGGATACGTGTGGGGGACAGGCTCTAACACCTTGATTCCTTATGTCTGTGTCTCTGCAGTATGTTTCATGGAGAGTCTGAGTGACAGCAACCATGATGAAAGTGATACAGGTAAGAACAGCTCTCAGGTAGGAGCCAATGGGAGAGGGATCCCGGGACACTTGGGTGACGCCTGCTGCTTGGAGTGTGGGGCAGGTGAGTCTGAAACTTAAAAACAGAAAGAAATTGATGTAAAGATGTTCACCGCCTACTTTAATAAGGAGAGGGAGCAGATATGAGATGCCTGAATGTTGGCATCTGTGCTCACCTTGTGTGGAAGGGTCTCAGTCCATGGAGCAGAGGGAAGGTCTGGGCACCTGGAGGAAAAACCAGGGTGATGCTCTGTACCCGTAGTCACCTCAGGGAAGCCGGAGAAACGGGAGGGCCACTCTTTCTAACTCCTTGATTCCCCTGATGGTGTGTTTCTACAGACTCAGTGGTGGAGAGCCTGAGCAGCCGCCAGGATGAGGAGGCTGCAGGTAGGGAAGAGCACGCAGCTGGGATCCAGTGGGAGAGGGTTCCTGGGAGCACCTGGGTTCCGCCTGCTGCCGGGAGAGGGAGGAAGTGGGGGATAGGACTTGGCGGGTGGGTGGGTGGGTGGCCTAATGAGTGGCACTCTGCTGTGGTGTTTTCCCCTGTGAAATGGATACCACGAAGAAGACTTGGGTCCCTGGTCTTTGTTGTGCTGTGTTTGTATTCCTCTCTCCTTTTCTTTGAGAGGGAGAATCGATTTTCCCTCCCAAAGCTGCTCCTTCCTGCTTTGGTCTCTGCCCGTTGTGCAAGTTTGCTTTGTGATTGGCACCGTGAGGGCCCAGTGCACAAGAGCTGTTGACTTGGTTTCCTTTATTGGCCTTGAGGGACCTGAAGTGGTGGCACCTGAAGTGGTGGCACCTTGACCCTGGAGACCAAGTTGGTCGAGTGAGTGTCAGGTGGTGGGTGAGAAGGCAGCTCTCTGGCTCTGCATGTTTGGGATTTCTGGCCTCCCTGTCCTATTGTGTCCTCACGGTGTGTCCTGAGGGAAGGGATGTTCGCAGAGTTGGATGAGTTAAAGGAGGCATACTTGGAGTTCCAGTGGTTAAGGAATCCAACTAGGAACCATGAGATTGCGGGTTCGATCGCTGGCCTCACTCAATGAGTTAAGGATCCAGTAATGCCGTGAGCTGTGGTGTAGGTGGCAGATGCAGCTGGGATCCTGCCTTGCTGTGGCTCTGACATAAAATGGCAGCTACGGCTCCTATTAGACCCCTAGCCTGGGAACCTCCGTATGGCATGTGTGTGGCCCTAAAAAGCAACAAGTATCAATAGAAAAAAAAATAGAGAAATCAGGCAGCACAGAGAAGGAAATATCGTGCAACTCAACATATAGGCGGTAACCAGACTCGGCAGAGTGTCAGAGATGGAAAGTAGAAATGGCCAAGACCTGGCAGCAGGGCTGAAGGGGGAGTCATTCCTGAATGGGTGCAGAGGTCCTATGAGTTATGATGAGAAAAGTTGTTATGGACAGTGGTGCAAAGTACATAGCATTGGGAAGGCCTGCTCTCCCCGTGAGTTTCCTATTGCCAAAGTATTCCAAAGAGAAGCATTATGTATCTAAGAAAAGAAAAGAGGCGAAACATCCCAGAGGATGGCGTGTGAACACAGGAGCACCCTGTGGGAAGAGTAGGGAAGCTGAAATGATCTCCTGCCATTTCAGAAGATGGAGGAATGTGGCTGGAGAGGAAAATGGGCAGGAGGATTCACGAGACTCTGTCATGGCAGCAGAGCCTGCATGCTCGTGTTGGCCATTTCTCAGATGGAGAATATGCCACGGAGAGGTTCCCTTTAGCAAGAGAGGCAGAGGCTCCCTTTCTCAGGTCTTTCAAGGTGCTCTCTGCCGTCCTTCAAAACGTTTACCCGGGAGGATGGGCCAAGAGAAGCTCCATCCGTGCTTCATCCCACCCCCACCCCTTGACTCTCAGCCCATGTCCAGTCAGGTGAGGTGCCCAGAGTACCTCCCGAGCAGCACCACCGCCTTGCTGACAGTGACTGTGTGTCCCCCTAGCAACCCTCGATGATGTTGTGGAGGCCGGCGGGAGTGAGAAGACGGAGGAAGAGGCCCTGGCTGGGGCAAATGAGGAGGAGGTGGGGCCGGGAACTGAGAAGGTGCAGGAGGAGGCTGCCTGCATTGACGAGGCAGAGGAGGAGGCAGGCCCATCCCTTGAAAATGACGAGGAGTCCCCAGCCAGCGACCTGGTTGAGCAGGAAGACCAGCTTGCCCCCAAGGTAAGCTCACCTTTCTTGATCGGAGATTTAAAAAGGTGCCTCCTTTCTTCTTGGATGTGCCTACTTCAGAAAAGGAAATCTGAGCAAGTCCATTATAGAGGATATATGCACATTCCTCTGTGGAGGAATGTTGAGTCAAAGTTTGGTACCAACCAATAACTCCTTCCAAGGGGCATTGGCAAAAGGGACCACATCAGTTCCCAAGTGTACATAGGGAGCATTTGTCTTTGAAGAAGCCTGAATGTTTTGTTTTGTTGTCTTTTTGCCTTTTCTAGGGCCACTCCTGTGGCATATGGAGGTTCCCAGGCTCAGGGTCAAACCAGAGCTGTAGCCACCGGCCTGCGCCAGAGCCACAGCAACGCGGGATCCGAGCAACGTCTGCAACCTACACCTCAGCTCACGGCAATGCCGGATCCTTAACCCACTGAGCAAGGCCAGGGATCGAACCCGCAACCTCATGGTTCCTGGTCGGATTCGTTAACCACTGCGCCACGACGGGAACTCCAAAGAAGCCTGAATGTTTTTTAAATGAACGTGGACTTGGGAGGTCTTCCATGAAAAGCTGGTGCCTTTTCCACAGGTGTCTTTGCTGTCTTCTTTTGGGGAAACAGACTCAACTCTGCCTTCTGTCTGTGTGCCTGCGGTCCGCAACCACAGGAAGACCTGTGGCCACAGTGCAGAGGATGCTGTGACACTCACAGTGTTTTCTTTTCTCTCATCACAGGTGGACGGGATGGACGATGAAAGCCGTAAGTATTCTGGAACCCGGCTCTGCTGAGGAGAAGTCCAGGTGTTGAGGAAGGGCGGGGGGTGCTTTCCTGCCCCTTTGGTTGCAGAGACACCCTGATTCTGGGTTCCTCCTGGGAAAGGGGGTGAAGGATGGGGTGAAAGAGACTGACTTCCCACAAAAGGGCCATCCCAAGTCCTCGGGTCCCTGGAGGAAAGGAGGCTCTTTGTATGGTGGGGGTAGGTGTCCGGGAACATTGGGGGGTGTGCGTGTGAGGGCCTGTTGGTGTGATTGTGAACCAGTGTGAGTGGGTGTGTTTTGTGGGGAGTCACTTGTGCCTTAGCACCACATAGCTGTCCAGTTTCTCGTTGAACAGTCTCATGATGACCGCAGGCTAACTGTCCATTCCCTCATTCTCCCTGCACCCGCTGGGAGCAAGGTTTGGGGAAAAGGCTTTCCTTCCTCTGTTGGTCTTTCGTTTCCTCTTTTCTTCCCCCTCTGCTTGGTGCAGACTTTCATGCTGTTGTTTCAAACATGTGCCATGAACTCGAGCCTCTTGAGGTTGTAAGTGTCCCGAGGAGTGTTGTGAACGCTGTGCTCCCCCCGCACCTCCTGCCCACTCGGGGCAGCCACCCTTCCAGCCTCTGCTCAGGAGTGGTCTTTCAGACACCTCATGTGCATGACATCAGAGAGTCTTTGTCCTTCTGTGTCTGACTGGCTTCACTTGAAGTGATGTCCTCCAGCGAGTTCCTGTTGAGGCTCAGAGCTCATGAACCTGACCAGTACCTGTGAGGACACGGGTTCGACCCTTGGCCTTGCCCAGTGGGTGAAGAATCCCGCATTGCGGTGAGCTGCGGCAGAGGTCCCAGACGCGGCTGGTATCCAGCTTGGCTGTGGCTGTGGTGTCGGCCGGTGGCCACAGCTCTGATTTGCCGCCTCGCCTGGGAATTTCCATCTGCTGCGGGGGCAGCCCTCAAGCCCAAAAGTGAATCAGTCAATAATGTCCTGGAGTTCTCTGTGCATTGCTGCAATGGGTAGGGTTTCCTTCTTCTGTGACAACGGAATACCTTGCTATGGTCTGTATCCACCCCGTTGTCTTTCTCAGTCTGTGTGCCCGTGGACACTGGGGCTCTGTTTCTGTTGGGCTCTTGTGTATGGCGCTGCCGTGATCCTGGGATGGCAGGTCTCTTTACCCGACACTGATGGATCTTCCTTTACATGTCCATGCAGCAGTGGGATTGCAGGGTCCTGCCGTGGTGTTTCCCGTCCTGGCTGGCCCCGTTGACATTCCCTGCTACAGTGTCCAGAAGTCCCAGGCAGTCACATCTTCCCAAACATCTGTTCAGGTTTGAAAACACTCCGTGTCCTACCAGGTGGGAGGTGATACCTCGTGGTGCCTTTGCTTTGCCTTTCCATTGTGATAGGCGACTTTGGGAAACATGCCCTCTGTGTGCTGCTCTCTGTGGTCTTCTTGGACGGTGGGTCTCTCCCAGGCTTCCACTCATCTACAACTGAGGTATTTGCCTTTTGATTCAATTGATTTGTAGTTGTTTCCCATATATTCCAAATATGAGCCCCTGTTTCAAATACAAGATTTACAAATATCCTCTTCTGTAGGTTGTCTTTCCATTCAGTGGATTGTTAGACACTGTCCTTTCTGTTTGTTTCTATTTTAATGGAGGTACAGTGTTGTTTCACTCTCTGCTGTGGAGCAACGTTCCCCAGTCGTGTGTGTCCATTAACGTATGTTCCTTTTTTGATATTATTGCCGTCTGAGATCAGGTCGATTACAGGAGATTGGATCTCGTTCTCCGTGTGCTGCAACAGGAGGACCTTGTTGTCTCTCCATTCTCAATGCCGTAGTTGGCGTCAACTGCCCCCAAACTCCCAGTCCGTGCCCTTCACAACCACAAGTCTGTTCTCTGCATCCGTGGGTTCTGTGGACAGGTTCCTTTGTGCCGTGCTTTAGATTCCACCTCTAAGTGAGATCAGGTGGTATCCGTCTTTCTCTTTGTCACGTACTTCACTTTGCACGAGAATCTCCCGATCCATCCCTATTGTTTTGAGTGGCATTGGTTTCTTCTTCGATTTTCTGGCTGAGTCGTGAATTCCATCATCTATGTGGACCACATCGTCATGAGCCATTCATCTGTCTGTGGACATGAGGTGGCTTCCCTGTCTTGGCTGTTGTGAACAGTGCTGCCATAAACATAGAGGGGCATATGTCTTTTTCCTGGATACATTTGTCCTGATATTTCCCAGGGTGCTTGGCTTGCTAGGTCGCATGCCCTGCTGTGTTCAGTTTTCGCAGGACCCTCCATGGTGTCTTCCATAGTGGTTGTACCAGTGTACGTTCGCATCGGCAATGCTGGGGCGGGGGAGCCTTTTCTCCACCCGTATCTGCGACCGACACCAGAGCTCTCGGCAACGCTGGATCCTTAACCCCCTCAGCGAGGCCAGGGATCAACCCCGCAAGCTCGTGGTTCCTAGTCGGATTCGTTTCCGCTGTGCCCTGACGGGAACTCCTGGGTGGTTTCTTTGCTGTTGTTGTTGTGGAGGTGTATGAGTTTTCTTTATATATGTTTTGGAGGTGAACCTCACGGGCAGTGGTCCCTTTCTCCTCAGTGCTTCTGTAGAGCTGCTGTCCACAGTGTGCCAGCCACTGGCCAGAAGGAGCCATTTCTGCTTAATTGAGTTCAGTCAGTAGTTAGGTCTGCCTCTTGCAGTGAACAGAATAAAGCAGCCTATGGTTCACTCCCAGGGGCCACCACACAAGTGTGTCCATGCAGCTGGAATTTCAGGTGTGTCACCCTGGAGCTGAGGCCTCCAGATGGACTCGTAGAAGGGAGATGTGTAAGGCTCCATCCCTCAGCAGCCCACGATCTCTGAAGGTTTGCCACTGTGGCCAATGTTTTATGGAAGCTTCTGAGGCCGTAGAGCAGAGGGAAGTTCTGAGCACACGGAGGACAAGCCAGGGTGGTGCTGTGTGGCCGCAAACAACCCTAAGTAGGGGATACGTGTGGGGGACAGGCTCTAACACCTTGATTCCTTATGTCTGTGTCTCTGCAGTATGTTTCATGGAGAGTCTGAGTGACAGCAACCATGATGAAAGTGATACAGGTAAGAACAGCTCTCAGGTAGGAGCCAATGGGAGAGGGATCCCGGGACACTTGGGTGACGCCTGCTGCTTGGAGTGTGGGGCAGGTGAGTCTGAAACTTAAAAACAGAAAGAAATTGATGTAAAGATGTTCACCGCCTACTTTAATAAGGAGAGGGAGCAGATATGAGATGCCTGAATGTTGGCATCTGTGCTCACCTTGTGTGGAAGGGTCTCAGTCCATGGAGCAGAGGGAAGGTCTGGGCACCTGGAGGAAAAACCAGGGTGATGCTCTGTACCCGTAGTCACCTCAGGGAAGCCGGAGAAACGGGAGGGCCACTCTTTCTAACTCCTTGATTCCCCTGATGGTGTGTTTCTACAGACTCAGTGGTGGAGAGCCTGAGCAGCCGCCAGGATGAGGAGGCTGCAGGTAGGGAAGAGCACGCAGCTGGGATCCAGTGGGAGAGGGTTCCTGGGAGCACCTGGGTTCCGCCTGCTGCCGGGAGAGGGAGGAAGTGGGGGATAGGACTTGGCGGGTGGGTGGGTGGGTGGCCTAATGAGTGGCACTCTGCTGTGGTGTTTTCCCCTGTGAAATGGATACCACGAAGAAGACTTGGGTCCCTGGTCTTTGTTGTGCTGTGTTTGTATTCCTCTCTCCTTTTCTTTGAGAGGGAGAATCGATTTTCCCTCCCAAAGCTGCTCCTTCCTGCTTTGGTCTCTGCCCGTTGTGCAAGTTTGCTTTGTGATTGGCACCGTGAGGGCCCAGTGCACAAGAGCTGTTGACTTGGTTTCCTTTATTGGCCTTGAGGGACCTGAAGTGGTGGCACCTGAAGTGGTGGCACCTTGACCCTGGAGACCAAGTTGGTCGAGTGAGTGTCAGGTGGTGGGTGAGAAGGCAGCTCTCTGGCTCTGCATGTTTGGGATTTCTGGCCTCCCTGTCCTATTGTGTCCTCACGGTGTGTCCTGAGGGAAGGGATGTTCGCAGAGTTGGATGAGTTAAAGGAGGCATACTTGGAGTTCCAGTGGTTAAGGAATCCAACTAGGAACCATGAGATTGCGGGTTCGATCCCTTGCCTCACTCGGTGTCTTAAATATCCAGCATTTTTGTGAGCTATGGTGTTTGTCGCAGATACAGCTTGCATCCTGTATTTCGTGGCTGTGGTTTCGACTGGCAGCTGCAGCTCCCATTTTGTCCCTAGCCTGGGAACCTCCATATCCTGTCAGAGTTGCCCTAGAATAACGAAAAAGACAAAAATAGTATAAAATAAAATAAAGGAGAAGTCATCTGGGGTTGCTGCATAGGATCCAGTACCCTTGAGTCCTGTCCACCTGCACAGCTGACCCCAGGCTGCTGTCATGACTCTCCTCCCCTCTGGGAGAGGTCCATGTCCAGCTGCCCAAAGAGACCACCCCTGGCCAGCAGGAATTTGGGGGACTGTGTGAAGGAGCTGCTGGCCTTGCTTCAGACCCTTTCTCTCCTGGCCCTGTGACCTCATCTCCTGGGATTGACCATGTCCCAGACAGAGCCTCTGGCAGCAGGACCAGGTGGTCACAGCTCCTGTTGGATCCCCCTCTTCCCATCAGACTGCTATCCCCTGATCCCCAAATCCCAGTCATGTTGACCCTGTGTCCCTTCCTAGCCTGGCCCTGGTCTCCTCCCTCCCAGGTCCCCGAGGCTCAGGCCAAATGGAGGCAGGTGGTGAGCATTCACATCGGGTCTGTACTGAACCAATCTCAGCCTGAGAGAAGTGACACAGGGTCCTTTCCCTCTGAGTTTGTGTCAGCCTCTCTAAGGCCTCCCTCATGTCGGGGCTCCAGAAAACAATCAAGATGAAGGCATCTATCCCTCAGTGCTCATGTACGAAGAGTGGCTCACCTGGCCCAGCCCTGCATCCTTGTGGATGCTTAGTGCTCCTGGCATCACACAGAAGACATGGCAGGATCCCAACCTGAGTGGGAATTTCCAGGGTCTGGGTCTTCCCTCAGTCTCTGTAAGGCCCAGGGATGGCCTGGGCCATCCCATGCCACCCATTCTCAAACTGAGGTTGGAACTTCTGTAAATTCTTTGACATAGATGACAAGTTCAAATGCAGCAACCCCTGAGGCAATTCAGTTCTGTCTTCTCTTGGGAAAAGTGAAAGGCTAGGATTCAAATTTGTTGTATTCCTTTCAGTGACTTTTCACTGTGTCATCTAATAACATGAATGTAACTTGTTTTAGTACACTTTCAAAAGCATTGTCTTCTCAGAGTTCCTGCTGTGGCTCAGTGGGTTAAAAACACGACATGGTGTCCATGAAGATGCAGGTTCAATCCCTGGCCTCGCTCAGTCAGTTGAAGAATCTGGCATTGCTGCAAGCTGTGGCATACATTGCAAAGGCGATTCAAATCCCACCTTGTGGCATCTGTTTTAGGCCTGCAGAGGCAGCTTGTCCCTGACCCCTAGCCCATGAACGTCCATATGCTGCAGGTGTGGCTGAAAAAAGAAAAAGAGAATACCTTTCTTCTATATACTTTTCATGCAGCAATAGAATAAAAAGATAAATTTATATTTCTACTACCACATCTTCATGATTTTTTGAAACTCTTAATACTGAAAAATATTTATTGAATTTCTTTTGCTATAGATTATTTACTGTATTGTGTTAGTTTCAGGTGTACAGCTTCAAATTCTTTTTCTTTACAGGTTATGAGAAGATATTGCATAGAGTTCCATGTGCTACACAGTGAATCCTTGTTGCTTCTCTATTAATCTCACACTCCCAATTGATCCCTTCCCTTCCTTTCCCTTTCCCCTTTGCTAATGGAAGTTTGCTTCCCATGTCTGTGCGTTGTTTCAGTTTTGTAAAAAAGCTGGATTGTAGTCATGTTTCAGATTCAGCATAGAAGTGTTAGAACTTTCATCTTTGTCTAACTTACTTCACGTAGTATGATAATCTCTAGGTCTGTCCATGTTGCTGCAAATTGCATGGCTTCATTCTTTCTTATGGCTGAGTGTGACTCCTATATATACATGAAGTATTTTTTGAAGAAGTGAGGTATTTTTGTACCTATTTCTGCTGTACAGCAAAGGGACCCAGTCACACCTATTTATACATTATTTTTCTCTTCTTATGTTCCATTGTGTTCTCTCCAAAGAGACTGAATACAGTTCCCTGTGCTACAGCGTAGGGCCTCATTGCTTATCCATCCTAAATGTAAGCGTTTGCATCGACCAACCCCAAATTCCCAGTCCATCCCACTTCCTCTCCCCTCCCCCTTGGCTCCCCACACGTCTGTCCTCTAGATCTGTGAGTCTGTTTCTGTTCTGGAGATATGTTCCTTTGTGCCCTATCTTGGCTTCTGCATGGAAGTGATGTCATGTGGTATTTGTCATTGTCTTTCTGACTTGTGCCACATACCATGATAACTTTAGTGGCATCGCTGTTGCTGCCAGTGGCATTGTTTCTTTCTTGTACACAGCTGAGTGGTACGACATTGTATATGTGTACCCCATCGTCTTCATCCATCCATCTGTTGGTGGACATTTAGATTGCTTCCATGCCTTGGCTCTTGTGAATTGTGCCATGAACATACAGGGGCATGTGTTTTTTGAGGGGGGTTTGGGTTTTTTTTTGTTTTTCATTTTTTTGTGTTTTTACCATTTCTTGGGCCGCTCCCGTGGAATATGGAGGTTCCCAGGCTAGGGGTCAAATCGGAGCTGGAGCTGCTGGCCTACACCACAGCCACAGCAATGCAGGATCCGAGCTGTGTCTGCAAACTACACCACAGCTCATGGCAACGCCGGATCCTTAACCCACTGAGCAAGGCCAGGGATTGAACCCGCAACCTCATGTTTCCTAGTTGGATTCGTTAACCACTGAGCCACGATGGGAACTCCACAGGAGCATGTGTCTTTTTGAGTGAAAGTTTTGTCTGGGTAGATGCCCAGGTGTGGGATTGCTGGATCATATAGGGTAGTACTGTAGTGAGTTTTCTGAGGAACCCCCATACTCTTTTCCAGAGTGGTCACACTGATTTCCACTGCCACCAACAGTGTAGGAGGGTTCCCCTTTCTCCACACCCCCTCCAGCATTTGTTATCTATCAACTTAATGACGGCCATTCTAACAGGTGTGGGGTGGTCCCTCGCTGCAGTTTTGATGTGTAGTCCCCTCGTACCAGGCAAGGTTGAGCATCTCTTCATGTGCCTATTGGCCATCCCTAAGCCTCATCTGGAGAAATGTCTCTTTAGGTCTTCCGGCTCTTTTTGCATTGAGTTGTTTGGTTTTTGTGGTGGTGGATGAGTTGTATGTGTTGTTTCTCTATTTTGAAGGTAAAGCCATTGGTGGGTGAATCATGTACAAATATTCTCTCCTAGAATAGATTTACAAGGAGATCCTGCTGAATAGCATTGAGAACTATGTCTAGATACTCATGTTGCAACAGAAGAAAGGGTGGGGGAAAAACTGTAATTGCAATGTATATATGTAAGGATAACCTGACCCCCTTGCTGTACAGTGGGAAAATAAAAAAAAAAAACAAATATTCTCTCCCATTCTGTGGAGTTTTTCTTTTTTAAAAAAAGGTCTCCTTTGCTGTGCAAACGCTTTTGAGCTTAATTAGTTCCTACTGATTTAGTTGTGTTTTTATTGTCATTATTCTAGGAGGCATATCAAACAAGATCTTGATGCGATTTATGTCCAAGAGCATTCTGCCTGTTGTTCTCTAGGGGTTTTCTAGTATCTGGCCTTACATGGAGGTCGCCCAGCCATTTGGAGTTTATTTCTGTGTATGGTGTTAGTGAATGTTCTCACTGCACTTTTGACAGGTACCTGTCCGGTTTTCCCAGCACTACTGATGGAAGACAATGTCTTTCCTCCAGTGTATGTTCTTGCCTCCTTTGCCATAGAGCAGTTGACCCTTGGTGCTTGGGTTTATTTCTGGGCTTTCTGACTGATCAGTGTTGCTGCTTTTTCGCCAGGATCATAGAGTTGAATGACTGTAGCTTTGTAGTATAGTCTGAATACAGGAAGACTGATTTCTCCACTTCTTCCCCCCCCCCCCTTGAAAAGCACAAGCGAGAATGGCCAGGAGGTAGAAAGCATTCTCAGGGTAAAAGGAGGTCTTCAGGCCTCTGTCCATTTCTGCCACGCAGGTCTCATGGTTAGTGGTATAAAGCATGGGCTGCAGGGGCTGGTTACCCCTTCCCTTGGGTTATCAGATGTCCTGCTCCTCCCAGAGCCCCACTGGGAGGGACTACATCCTTGTCTCCTGGAGCCTCCCCTTTCCGCTGCATCTGTTTCACTGTGCAGGGATCAGTCCCTTGAAGGCTGCCCAGCCCAATGCACAGGGAACTCGCTCCTGGAGGACAATTGTATTCCCTCTTTGCTAACAGAAAACCTCCTCAGCTAAGCACAGCATAGACGGCAGTGCCACGGGGATCTGAGCCCTGGGGAGTTCCAGGCCCTGAGGAGCCTGACGGACCCACACATCCACCCAGGGGAGCCCTCCTTCCATCTGACTCTGCACCTCCTCGGTGATGGCATCCCTGTGTTTGTGTTGCAGACTCCTCTGGGACACCTTGAAGCCTCAGCCTGGGACTGGAAGAGTCCAAAAGTTTCCATCTTGACCAGGATACAAGATTGACCTCACTCTTCATCTATTACGAGCCAACTTTAGTATAAGCTTAGTTCTTTATTGTCTAGATTTAGTATTAAGTTCTGATACATGTTTACTACTTGGTATATAAGATTTTGGTAGAATGTAAGATTGTGTATTAAATAATTGTTACCTATCCATTTGCTTTTTTTAAAACTAGTTTTCGATAAAATAAACACAGGTATAGGAAAGCCCCCTTAAGCAGAGGTAGAACTTAATGCACTGGAGTCAGGCAGTCACCCTAGTGTCCACCCCCTGTCCTGTCACCCGCATCAGTCCTGACTGAAGAAGGGGACTGTGGATTTAGTCCTGACCAACTGCCCTCAAGCCAGTTTCTTTCCAAGGATTCTGTGGCCTCATGTCGGTTTGTACCTTTGACCATGGGAACTCTGTCACGCTCCCTCTTTCAGGATGACATGGTTGGCCGAGCCTTGCATGCCCAGATCCTGGCTGCTGGAACATCCATATCTCACCTTTTCCCTCCTCATGTCTCTGACATGTTTCTTTATATCCCATGCCTGGAGTTGGTATTTTTAAAACATGTAGAGTGACACCGAATGAGACACAGATAAAAACTGTAAAAGTAATTTTAATAAAGTACACTTTGATTGCAAAGCAAGTGTGTTTTGTGTTAATGGATCCCTTGGGAGGATAAAGAATGGCATACCCAAGTATGGAAGGCAGAGATAGGAAACATGAGAGAAGGCATGAACGTGCAGATTTTTCGGCAAAGGCCAAGAGAAACATTTCTTTGTCCACAGAAGGAAGATGTGGTGCTGCAGAATTGGGTGGCAAGAGTATTTTCTCTATTCCAAAATCTGAGAGTGAATCCCAAGGTTAACACTTTTCCCCTCCCCAGAATGCGTTGTCACACCTTTCCATTGTCCACGCATCGTCGTGCTCTGCTCTCCCTGCCTTGTAGGACTCTGGGTTCTGCATGATCAGGGTTGCACCTGAAACAACAAAGAAAGAGAGGGAAAGACCAGCTGTCTTTGCCTTGGCTTCTCAAACCCCTCGGGCTCTCCTGGGCTTCCTGGCTTTCCGTGTCTAAAGATGCTCCTAGTGGGAAGCTGAGTCCTGGTCATTCAGATAGGACGTGGGATGGCCAAACTGGGTTCACCCCTGGGAACAGACTTTGCACACTTCCCCAGGTTGTAATGCACATCCCGGCCCCAACCCCACCTACCCCCATGCTCCAGTGCTTCTACTGGGCGACCACAAAAAGAGGAGGCTTTTTCCACCGTCCACCAGCAACAAAAACAGAGGAGACAGAGACCAAAAGGAAGACAGACAGGGAGAGAGAGAGAGGGCTGAGCATAAAATGGGGAGAAAGTGGAAACAAGAGTGAGAGAAAGACACCAAAAATTCAGAGAGAAAGAGAGGGAAGAGAGGCAGTTGACATAGTGGCTTTAGCATCGGGCTCAAGTCACCCCTAGTGACCAAAGCTGTCACAAGTCTGAGCTATCTCAAGGTGTTTTTCGTCCTGGTGAAGCATCTCCCCTGGGGAAGCCATTCTGAAGTTGGCAGAGGGGTTGAGGGGCCTGCAGCTCCTGGGGTCCCTGCTGGGCCGATCAGGTCAGGTTCTCCCCCAGATTTCCACAGACACTCACCCAGCATCTGAAGGGGATGCAGTCCATCCAAAAAGATGTGCTCCCAACCATGCTGCTTGAAGAGCCCCAAGAAGGGAACCAAGACACCTGCCTTTCATGTTCTGGGAACCAGACAGCTATCAGCAGGATACTCCTAGCATGGACTGCTCTAATGCAGTCAGGTCAAGCCAGGAAGCATGGCTGAGAGCTAAAAGAAGAGCTGTTGGCCAAAGGGAAAGGAAACTCCAATAAGGTGCGAAGTACAGTGATAGACCCCCAGGCTCCAAGATCAACAGAGACTGGACGTGCAGAGTTCCCTCCGCCTCCCACAGCAGAACCTTGGTCTGCACTGGCCTTGGGCACCTGCCAGCGTGAGTTACCTGCTCCTCTCAGTGCCCCAAAATGAATACCAGTTGCAAAGTTGGCTGGGCCTCTCACCCAACCCGACACCACCCTATGCCCTGAAATCAGCAACCCCTCTTTTTAAATCAAGTGAGCAGGCTTTGAGTCATCAGCACCCTTCAGACCTGAGATCCAGACAAATCAAGGACCACCCAGCTTGTATCCACATGACCTGGATTCAGGTAGCTTCCTTCTAACGAGGGTGCCACAGAGGAGGAAGAGGCTCAGACGGAGAAGGAAGAAGGCGAGTGTGGAGCTCTCTGGAGAGAAAGGGCACAGGGATGAGCACAGCCTGCCCCCAAAATACCACCACGTGGACACACTGTGCTCATGACCAGAAGCCAAATTCCATGCCAGCCTGATTCTAGGAAGCTGCACCTCCAGGATTCAAGCCAGGTACATCTGGACCAAGAATGCTGCCTCCAAGTCATCAAAGGGCCCTCAGAGCCCCCTGATAGCCTGTCCAACTCTCTAGGCACTGGGCTGCCCAACCAGACAGGAATGGAACCACAGGTGTGAAAGGGGAACTATGTCCCCTCTCTGAGTTGAGGCAAAGAGGGCCAGAGTATCAGAGGCTGCATGTACCCAGGTGCAAGGCCCTGGGCACTTCCATGAGGTTCAACCCACCTGTCTCCAACCCCATCTCTGAGCCTGAAGGCACAGCCAGGGAGCTGCAGAGGGACTCTGCTGGTGTCTGGCACCATCTGGTGGCCATGTGCTCTGAGACCAATGCTCCACTTTTCCTACTGTTTCCTAATACAGACCCCCTGTCCCCACTGGCCTTGGGGCATTTGCCAGCATGACTTCCTTAACCCTCTCCCTCTCAGTACACTGAGAAGCACTGCAGGTGGGGATAAGCCTATCTCAAGGTCTGCCAGGGCTCTCTCCCCACTCGAAACCACCCCACTCGCTGAAATCTGTGAGCCTTGCCTTTTTTTGTGTGTGTCTTTTTAGGGCAGTATCCTTGGCATGTGGAGGTTCCCAAGTTAGGGGTCTAATTGGAGCTGTAGCTGCCAGCCTACACCAGAGCCACAGCAATGCAGGATCCGAGCCGAGTCTGTGACTGACACCACAGCTCATGGCAACATGGGGTCCTTAACCCACTGAGTGAAGCCAGGGATCAAACCTTTGTCCTCATGGGTGCTAGTCAGATTCATTTCTGCTGAAACACGATGGGAACTCCTGGCACTGCATTTCTAAACATTCATACTGAACCATCAGGAAAAGAACGAAAACAACCCTATTCACCACTGCATCCAAAAGAACAAGGAGTTCACACTGGGGTGCAAAGGGATCGGTGGCGCCTTGGGACCCCTGGGAGGCACGTTCCATCACAGAGGGTTAAGGATCCAGTGTTGGAGCAAGACAGCAGAAGCATAAGAGGACACGCTCACCCTCTCCCACAAACACATCAGAAAAACACATCTGCACGTACAATGACTCGCACAGAACATCCACTGCCTGCTGGCAGAGGAACCTAAACCTCCAAAAAGGGCAACTCTTGAGAGAACTGGGAAGAACCAAAGACAAAAAGAGAGGGTAAAGGAATCAGGGCGGGACTAGCATTCCTGAGAGGGAGCTCTGAAGGAGAAAAGGATCCCACCTCCTGGGAAGGCAGCTAACTGACAGGGAGATAAGCTGAGATGGAGGAATCTCAAAGTCACCACGAAAAGCACAGCAGCTGGACTGAGGAAGGCAAAGCAGAGTGAGAGCTGCATCTGAACCACTGGCCGGGACACCCCAGCCAGAGATGCGCAGACAGGGGCTGGGTGCTGAGACTCTGGCTCCAGAGGGGAGTCCTGGGGAGAGGACTGAGGCTGGCATGTGGGGACAGCCTGAGGGGCTAAGCAGCTGTGCAGCACAGGCTGAGGAGAGGAATGCCAGGGCAGAGGGAATCCAGGAGAAGGGCCAACCCACACGAGAGGCCAGGCACCATTGCTGGGGAAGGGAGGGGCATGGGTGGACCCAAAGGAAGCTCCAGGCACCAGAGCTGCCCATGCCCCAGGCTCAGAGGACCAGGTGGCTCTGTGCAGGTTCCCAGCAGGCGGTGAGAAGCCTCTTGCTCCTCGAAGGGAGACTGGGCACTTCTTCTGCAGGCTGCCAGTGGTCAGGCACCTCTTGTGTGGCCTAAGAGCATCAGGGGGCTGAGTGCTGTGTGGTGCCTCTTGCACCATCTACAGGCAGCAGGGACAGGCCTCAGTGGTTGCCTCAGAGGCCAGAGAGAAGCATGGCCTGCCACCACTGGGGACATGTGAGTGGGCTCCACCTGCAGTCACCTCAGGGGTTGGCAAAAAGAAGAGGGCACTGCACCCAAGCACCATACACTTTTGCTCTCACTCCCCTGGGAACACACCTGCCCTGCAGCTGCCATTGCCAAATGCTCTGGGCAGCACCCAGAGATGGTCATCTGTCCCTTCCCAAGACCCTACAACTAGGAGCAGCTGGCGCAGCACCTCCTGTGGGGGATAGGCAGAACAGGGTGCTTCTTGTATGGTCTGCATGTGGTGGGGGCAAACCACCACAGTTATCTCTGACTCCAGAGGCAGTCATGGCCCGCTCCCACTAGGGGTCCCTGAACAAGCACCACCTCACCTGTGGTTCCAATCACCTCAGAGGAGGGCATTGCAATTGAACACTGCTGCTGCTACTGCCAAATGCTCTGGACTCCTCGTAGATCTGCCTAGAGCTCATTACCACTTACTCGGACCCTGCAACTATGAGTAGCCTGTACCACATTCCTGCAGGTCCTTGCTGCTGTTTTGAACCCAATGACCAGGCACTGACTGCTGGCCCTACCCACTTCCTCCTTCTCCCTGAAAACACACTGAGTGTCCTGGAAATAACAGTCTGCTCACACCAAAGAAAGAGACAGAAACTATTCAAACTCGCACACCAAAAATAGCCACCCTCCCCCCCACAAAAAAAGAATACATAGAAGTAGCCTTGCAAGACTACAGTTTGGCTTCCCTAAACTCACAGACAAAGAAAAACATAAGCAAGATGAAGACGCTCAGAAACCAATCCCAGTTAAAGGAAAAGAGGAATTCACCTAAAGAAGTCAACAATGAAACAGACCTCTGAAGTCTGACAGACATTGAGTTCAAAAGGGAGATAGTGAAAATACTGAAGGAATTAATGCTGATCAAGGAATTAAGAGAGGATATGAATAGTAATGCAGATTCCTTTAGAAAGGAACTAGAAAATATAAGAAGGAGCCATGAAAAACTAGAAAATTCATGTGCAGAGATGCAAACTGAGCTAAAGGCACTAAAAAGCAGAATGAATGATGCAGAGAAATTAGTGACTTGGAAGACAGAATAATGGAAATCACCCAATCAGGACAGCAGACAGGAAACCAAATGAAAAAACATGAAAGCAATATAAGATATCTGTGGGATAATATAAAGCAGGCCAATCTACAAATAATAGGAATTCTAGAAGGAGAAGAAAAAAAGGGGGGATTGAAAATGTGTTTGAAGAAATGATGTCTGAAAACTTTCCAAATCTAAAGGAAACTGATATGAAGATACAGGAAGTACAGAGGGCCCCAAACAAGGTGAACTCAAACAGGCCCACGCCAAAACATAAGAAAAATGGCAAAAGTTAAAGATCAAGAGAGGATTCTAAAGGCAGCAAGAGAAAAGCAAAGCATTAATGATAAGCAAAGCCATAAGGCTATCAGCTATTTTTCTCTGTAGAAACCCTACAGGCCAGAACAGAGTGGCAAGATAGATTTCAAGGGCTGAGAGGAAAAAAATCTGCAACCTAGAATACTCTATCCAGCAAGAATATCATTTAAAATAGAAGGGAAAATACAGAATTTCTCCAGCAAACAAAAGCTGAAAGACTACAGCAATACTAAACCCATTCAAATAGAAATACGGAGGAGTTCCCGTTTTGGTGCAGTGGTTAACAAATCTGACTAGGAACCATGAGGTTGCAGGTTCGATCCCTGGCCTTGCTCAGTGGGTTAAGGATCCGGCATTGCCGTGAGCTGTGGTGTAGGTTGCAGATGCAGCTCGGATCCCGTGTTGCTGTGGCTCTGGCGTAGGCTGGCAGCTACAGCTCTGATTGGACCCCTAGCCTGGGAATCTCCATATGCCACGGGAGCAGCCCTAGAAAAGGCAAAAAGACAAAAAAAAAAAAAAAAAGAAATACGGAAAGGGCATCTCTAAATAAACAAAAAAAAAAAAAAAAGGAAGAAGAAATAGGATGGAAGGAACCATAATTGGAAAGCAATCCCTTAAGTAAGTCAGCATATAGATCTAAACATGAAGATGTTAAAAAAAGGACTTCAAAATCATACAATGTAGGGAAGGAAATTAAGAAAATATAGATTCTGTTTTTATTTTAATGAGGTGTTCGAGGCTATGTGACCATCAGGCTAAAGCAAGCAGATATAGGAAGGGGTTAAGAACATACTTTAACAACAGGGCAATCCAAATCAAAACTGAACATTACATTCACAAAACCTGAAAAGAAAAGTACTCAAACATAAAATAAATGGAAATCATGCAGCCAAAAAAGGAAGAGAAGAAAAGAGAAACATAGAATCAACAGGAAAACCAGGTAGAAAATGGCAATAAATACCTATCTATCAATAATCACCTTGGATTTCCTGTCATGGTAGAGTGGAAATGAATCTGACTAGGAATCATGAGGTTGCCGGTTCTATCCATGGCCTTGCTCAGTTGGTTAAGGATCCAGCGTTGCTGTGAGCTGTGGTATAGGTCACAAACACTGCTTGGATCCCACTTTGCTGTAGCTGTGGTGTAGGCCAGCAGCTACAGCTCCAATTAGACCCCTAGCCTGGGAACCTCCATATGCTGCAGATGCGGCCCTAAAAGTCTAAATAAGAATAGGAATAATAAGAATCACCTTAAATGTCAATGGACTGAATTCTCTGATCAAAAGACACAGAGTGGTAGATTGGATTAAAAAAAGCAAAAAGCATCCATCTGCTGTCTACAAGAGAGTCACCGCAGGGAAAAGGGCACATATAGTTTGAAAGTGAGGGGACAGGAAAAGATATCTCATGTCAATGGACAAGACAGGAGAGCAGGAGTTGCAATACTCATATCAGACAAAATCAACTTTAGAATGAAGGCCATAAAGAAAGACAAAGAAGGACAGCATTTAATGGTAAAAGGATCCATTCAAGAAGAAGATATTACAATCCTCTATATATATGCCCCTAATATAGGAGCATCTCGATACCTATAACAAATACTAAGAGACATAAAAGGAGAAATTTATGGGAATACAATCATAGCAGGAGACTTTAACACCCCACTCACATCAATGACAATCCTCTCGAGAGAAAATCAATAAGGCAACAGAGATCCTAAAGGACACACTTTAGAAACATTGGACTTAACATTATCAGGGCATTACATCCAAAAAAATCAGAATATGCATTCTTCTCAAGTGCACATGGAACATTCTCAAGGATCGATCACATACTGGGGCACAAAGCTAACCTCGACAAATTTAAGAGTATAGGAATTACTTCAATTATCTTCTCTGACCACAATGGCATGAAACTAGAAGTCACCCACAGGAAAAGAAATGAGAAAAAAACTTACTACATGGAGATGAAACAACATGCTACTAAAAAAACCTATGGGTCAATGAGGACATCAAGGAGGAAATTAAGGAGTTTCCATTGTGGTGCAGTGCAAATGAATCCTACTAGGAAAAATGAGGTCTTGGGTTCAATCCCTGGCCTCACTCACTAGGTTAAGGATCAGGTGTTCCTGAGAGCTGTGATGTAGGTCACAGATGTGGCTTGGATCTGGCATTGCTGTGGCTGTGGTGTAGGCTGGCATATGCCACAACATATGGCTCTAAAAACCAAAAGAGAAAGAAAGAAAGAAAGAAAGAAAGAAAGAAAGAAAGAAAGAAAGAAAGAAAGAAAGAAAGAAAGAAAGAAAGAAAGAGAAGGAGGAAATTAAAAAATACATCAAGACAAATGACAATGAAGACATAGCTACTCAAAATCTATGGGATGCCACAAAAGCAGTGCTCAGAGGGAAGTTCAGAGAAATACAGGACTTCCTCAAAAAAGAAGAAAAATCTCATGTTGACAACTTAACCCACCACCTAAATGAATTAGAAAAAGAACAACAAGCAAAACCTAAAGTCAGCAGAGGAAGGAAATCATAATGATCAGAGAGAAAATCCATAAAACAGACATTCAAAAAACAATAGAAAAAATCAATAAAACTAACACCTGGTTCTTTGAAACAGTCAACAAAATTGACAAACCTCTTGCCAGACTCACCAAGAAAAGGAGAGGAAAAAACCCAAATAAAGTCAGAAATGAAAAAGGAGACGTCACAACGGAAACTACAAAAATACCAAAAAAAATAGAAAAAAGAAAAAAACCATGAGAGAATACTCTCAACAATTATATGTCAACAAGTTTGACAAACTAGAAGAAACAGAAACCTTTCTAGAGACTTATACAGCCTTCCAAAACTGGATCAAGAAGAAATAGATCAACTGAGCACCCTGATCACTAGAAATGAAATTGAGTGTGTCATAAAAACACTCCCTACAAATAAAATTCCCAGGACCAGATGGCTTCACAGGAGAATTCTACCAAACATACAAAGAGGAACTTACACCCACCCTCCTTAAACTTTTTCAAAAGGTTGCAGAAGAAGGAACACTCCCAAAGACATTCTATGATGCCACCATAACCCTAATTCCAAAACCAGACAGAGATACCACCAACAAAGAAAACTATAGGCCAATATCTTTGATGAATATAGACTTGAAAATTCTCAACAAAATTTTGGCCACCTGAATCCAACATATCAAAAAGATCATACACCACGACCAGGATGGATTCACTCCAGGTTCACAAGGATGGTTCGACATGTGCAAATCAATCAACATCAAACACCACATTAACAAAAGAAAAGTCAAAAACCACATGATCATCTCAATAGATGCAGAAAAATCATTTGACAAAGTCCAACATCCACTCACCCTAAAAATTCTTGCCAAAGTGTGTCTAGAGGGAACATACCGTAACATAAAAAAAGCCATTTATGACAAACTCACAGCAAATGTAATACTCGATGGAGAAAAGATGAAAGCCTTCCCACTCAAATCTGGAACAAGATGAGGATGCCCACTCTCGCCACTGTTACTCACCAAAGTATGGGAAGTTCCTAGCCACAGCAACCAGACAAACAAAAGAAATAAAAGGCATCCAACTAGGAAGAGAAGAGGTAAAGCTGTCACCGTATGCCTACAAAGACATGATACTGGATATAGAAAACCCTAAGGACTCAACCCAGAAACTGCTTGAACTGATCAACAAATTCAGCAAAGTAGCAGGATACAAGATGAACATTCAGAAATCAGTTTCATTTTCGGATACTACCAATGAAATATTAGAAAAGGAACACAAAAATACAATACCTTTCAAAAATACAATACAATACCCCAAAAATCAAATGCATGGGAATACCACGGACCAAGGAGGTGAAACACACATATGCTGAGACCTAGAAAACATTAATCAAGGAAATTAAAGAGGATTCAAAGAAATGGGAAGAGAGTCCATGCTCCTGGGTTGGAAGAATTAATACTGTAAAAATGTACTCACTACCCAAAGCAATCTACAGATTCAACGCAATCCCTATCAAATGACCCATGACATTTTTCACAGAACTACAACAGACAATCCAAAGATTTATATGGAATCACAAAAGACCCAAAATTGCTAAAGCAATCCTGAGGACCAAAAACCAAGCAGGAGGCTTAACTCCCCAGACTTCAGGCAATATCACAAAGCCACAGGAAACAAGAAAGTGTGGTGCTGGTTCCAAAACAGACAGACAAACCAATGGAACAGAAGAGAGAACCCAGAAATAAACCCAGACACCTATGGTCAATTAATCTTTGACAAAGGAGGCAAGAATATAAAATGGGAAAAAGACATCTTTTCAGCACGTATTGCTGGGAAACCCAGACAGGTGCACACACATCAATGAAACTAAAACACATCCTCACACCATGCACAAAAATAAACTCAAGATGGCTTCAAGACTTAAATGTATGACAAGACACCATCAAACTTCTGGAAGAGAACATAGGCAAAACATTCTCTGACATCAGCCTTACAAATGTTTTCTCAGGTCAGTCTCCCAAAGCAACGGAAATAAAAGCCAAACTAATCCAATGGGACCTAATCAAACAGACAAGTTTTACACAGCAAAGGAAACCAAGAAGACAACTTACAGAAAGGGAGAAAATAGTTTCAAATGATGCAACTGACAAGGGCTTAATCTCTAAAATATACAAACAACTTATACAAATCAACAGCAAAAAAGCCAATAGCCCAATTGAAAAATGCACAAATGACCTGAATAGACATTTCTCCAAGGAAGATATACAGTTGGCCAACAGGCACATGAAAAAATGCTCAACATCCCTGGTTATTAGAGAAATGCAAATCAAAACTACCATGAGATACCACCTCGCACCAGCCAGAATGGCTATCATTCATCAGTCCACAAATAACAAATGCTGGAGGGGGTGTGGAGAAAAGGGAACCCTCCTGCACTGTGGGTGGGAATGTAAGTTGGTGCAACCACCATGGAGAACAGTATGGAGGTGCGTTAGAAAACCACATAGAACTACCATATGACCCAGCAATCCCACTCTTGGGCATATATCTGGACAAAACTTTTCTTGACAAAGACCCATGCACCCACATGTTCATTGCAGCACTATTCACAATAGCCAAGACACGGAAAAATTCTAACTGTCCAGCAACAGATGATTGGATTAGGAAGAGGTGGTAAATATGTACAATGGAATTCTACGCAGCCATAAAAAGAACAAAATAATGCCATTTGCAGCAACACAGTTGGAACTAAAGACTCTCCTACTAAGTGAAGTAAGTCAGAAAGAGAACAAGTACCATAAGATATCACTTGTATCTGGAATCGGATATATGGCACCAATGAATCTTTCCACAGAAAAGAAACTCATGGACTTGCAGAATAGACTTGTGGTTGCCAGGGGGGAGGGGGAGGGAGTGGGATGGATGGGGTGCTTGGGGTTAATAGATGCAGACTCTTGCCTTTGGAATGGATAAGCAATGAAATCCTGCTGTGTAGCACTGGGAACTATATCCAGTCACTTATGATGTAGCATGATAACGTGAGGAAAAAGAATGTGTGTGTGTAACTGGGTCACCATGCTGTGCCGCAGAATATTGACAGAACACCGCAAACTAGCTATACTAAAAACAAATAAAAATCATTATATATATATCCAGTGTTGCCACAGCTGTGGCATGGGTTGCAACTGTGCTCAGATCTGATCCCTGGCCCAGGAGCTCCACATGCCACAGGGCAGCTAAAAAAGGGAAAAAAGGAACAAAAGAATACATTTAACCAAGGACATGAAAGACTGAAACACTTTCAGACAGTGATGAAGCCCCTGAAAACTATGACACACATAAATGGAAAGATACCTTGTGCTCTTGGAAAAATTCACATTGTTCAAATGTTCATTCTGCCCAAGGAAATGAACATGTGAATGCCAGCCCCTCCCCAAATTCCAACAGTCTTTTTCCCAGAAATAGAGCAAATCCTCCTACAGTTTGTGTGGAGCCACAAAAGACCTCAAGGAGCCAAAGCAACCCTCAGAAAGGACAAGAGGCCGGAGGCATCTCCCTGCCTGACTTCACTCTATGTTGTGAAGCTACAGTCACCAACAGAGTGTGGAACTGGCTCAAAAACAGGTGCCTGGCCCAGAGCAAGAGGACAGAGCCCAGAATTCAACCCACACTGAGCGGGTCAGTGTGTTCACGACAAAGGGGCCAAGGCCACGTCGTCCCCACAGGAAGTGCTGCTGGGAAAACTCAACACCACATACCATGTAAAGACAGTGGACACCATCCATACCACACACACAATGGACCAAAAAACCCCAGCTTTCAACCCAGAGCCCCTCTTGCATCCTCTGAAGGTGGACCCCCCCTCTGGTGCACATGGGAAGCTAAAAGCTTCTGCTCACCTTTTCCTCCTGTGCCACCCAATTGGCAGGAAACCTGGCTCCCATCAGTGTAGACACTGCCCCTTGATGTCCTAAAGCTGAAAGCCCCTGAAGTCTGAAGAAGACAGAGCTCTGACAGCAGAGATGCCACCAATCATCCCAGCAAAGCAGAAGCCATGGGCCCAAGGAGCCTCAACTCCCTTCATTTGTGCAAAGCAGGGTCCTCCAGGACCGCACCTGCCCCGTGGGTGCCACCACGGGAACTCCTAGAGTATTTGGTTTGGTCTGGTTTTTTTAGGGCTGCAGAAGTTCCTGGGCTAGGGGTCAAATGGATTTTGTAAAATTAAAGATTTCTCCTCTGTGAAAGGCCTTACTCAGAAAATCAAAAAGCAAGTCACAAACCGAGAGAAAACTATTTGCAAACACATACACAACAAAGGATTTGTTTCAAAATATGCAAAGAATTCTAACAAAACAACACCATTAAAAACAGAGAAAGCTCTGGAGTTCCCTTCATAGCTCAGCAGTTAATGAACCTGACTAGGATCCATGAGGATGTGGGTTCGCTCCCTGGCCTTGCTTAGTGGGTTAAGGATCTGGCATTGCTGTGACCTGTGGTGTAGGTTGCAGACACAGCTTGGATCCTGCACTGCTGTGGCTATGATATAGGCTGGCAGCTGTAGCTCTGATTTGACTCCTAGCCTGGGAACATCCATGTGACTTGGGTGCAGCCTAAAAAGAAAAAAGGAAGAAAGAAAACCATCCCCAAGAAATAGAGGTATCAAGAAAGCTGATTTATAATAGAGACAGCACTCTGCAAGTGGGTGGGGAAGGATGTTCACTTGAATAAACAGGGCCAGGATGGATGGTCACCCACATAAGAAAACTAGTATTACTGGAAACCTAACACAGTCCCACCTAAAAGACCCCTCCTACACCACTGCAAGAATAAGTAGGAGATGGCGTTCCTGTCATGGCACAGTGGTTAGCAAATCCAACTAGGAACCATGAGGTTGCAGGTTTGATCCCTGGCCTTGCTCGGTGGGTTGGGGATCTGACATTGCTGTGAGCTGTGGGTGCAGGTTGCAGATGCAGCTTGGATCCCATGTTGTTGTGACTCTGGTGTAGCCAGTGGCTGCAGCTCTGACTGGACCCCTAGCCTGGGAACCTCCATATGCCCTGGGAAGCAGCCCTAGAAAAGGCAAAAAGACAAAAAAAAAAAAAAAAAAGAAAGAATAAGTAGGAGAATATCATGATGACCTCAGGGCTGGGGGAGGGGACACAGTGTGATACTATTTACAGTGTAGCAAAAATAGAGTGCAGAAATGCTTAGAGTAAAAACAGCCTCATGCTGACAGTTGCTGGATTTTGACAAGATGCCAAGTAAATCAAAAGGTAAGAGAGGAGTTTCTGTCATGGCTCAGTGGTTAAGGAACCTGACTAGCATCCATGAGGTTGTGGGTTCGATCCCTGGCCTGGCTCAGCAAGGTAAGGATCCAGTGTTTCGGTGAGCTGTGGTATAGGTTGGAGATACGGCTCAGATCTGGTGTTGCTCTGGCTGTAGTGTAGGCCGGTGGCTACAGCTCCGATTAGACCCCTAGCCTGGGAATCTCCATAAGTGGCAGGTGTGGCCCTAAAAAAAAGACAAACCACCAAAAAAAAAAAAAAAGTAAGGGAAAGGGGTGCTGAAACAAATATATATCAGTGCAAAGAAGTGAAACTCAACCCCTACCTCATTCCATATGCAAATATGAATTTGAGACAAACACCTAAATTTTAAAAGTAACACGAGCAATTCTCATTGTGGTGCAGCGGAAACTAATCTGACTAGGATCCATGAGGATGTGGGTTCCATCCCTGGCCTCACTCAGTGGGGTAAGGATCTGGCATTGCCGTGAGCTGTGGTGTAGGTCGCAGAGACGGCTTGGATCCTGTATTGCCATGGCTGTGGTGTAGGCCGGCAGCTACAGCTCTGATTCAACCCCAAGCCTGGGAACCTCATATGTCACAAGTGTGGCCCTAAAAAATAAAAAATAAAAAAATAAAAAAAAAATAAAAATAGCACTATGTTTAGCACAGCAAAGGAAACCATCAACAAAATGAAGAGACAGCCTACTGAATAGAAGATATTTGCAAACCATTTAAATGACAAGGGGTTAATATCCAAAATATGTATGAAGGTCATATAACTCAATAGCAAAAAACCAAATAACACAGTTAAAAATGAACAAAGGGAGTTCCCATTGTGGCTCAGCAATAATGAAACCCAACTAGTAATCATGAGGTTGCAGGTTCAATATCTGGCCTTGCTCTGTGGGTTAAGGATCCAGCGTTGCTGTGAGCTGTGGTGTAGGTTGCAGACACAGCTCAGATCTTGCAGTGCTGTGGCTGTGGACTGCAGCTGCAGCTCAGATTTGACCCCTAACCTGGGAATTTCCAAACACCATGGGTTTGGCCCTAAAAAGAAAAAAAAAAATCAAAGAAGACATTTCTCAAAAGAAGACATACATATGGCCAACAGGTACATGAAAAGATTCTCAACATCACCAGTCATCAGGGAAATTCAAACCAAAACCACAATGAGATATCACCTCATTTCTTGTGGTGAGGATGTGGGGGAAAGTGAAACTCTGTACACTTAGTGGGAATATAAATTGGTGCAGCCGTTACATAAGTTCCTCAAAAAATTAAAACTAGAACTAACAGGAGTGAAATAAAGACCCGGTGGCTCTGCAGGTTAAGAACCTGACTAGCATCCATGAGGACTTGGGTTCAATCCCTGGCCTCACTCAGTGGGTTAAGATCCAGTGTTGCTGAAAGCTGCAGCATAGATTGCAGGTACAGCTTGGATCCTGAGTTCCTTTGGCTGTGGTGTAGGCCGGCAGCTGCCGCTCCAAATAGATCCCTAGCCTTGGAACTTCCATGAACTACAAGTGCAGGCCTTAACAAAAAAGACTAAGTTATGATCTAGCAGTTCCACTTTTCAAGATGTATGTGTCCAAAGGAATTGAAGTCAGAATCTCAAAAGGATATCTGTACCCCTATGTTCACTGCACCAGAGTTCAGAATGCCCAGATGTGGAAACAATCTAAATGTCTATTGGCAGAAGAACAGAGAAAGAAAATGTGATGTATAAACACATACAATAAAGTATTCTGCAGCCTTTAAAAATGTGGAAATCCAGGAGTTCCCATCGTGGCTCAGCAGTTAATGAACCCAACTAGGATCCATGAGGATGTGGGTTTGATCCCTGGCCTTGCTCAGTGGGTTAAGGACCTGGTGTTGCCATCAGTTGTGGTGTAGGTCACAGATGCAGCTCAGATCTGGTGTTGCTGTGGCTGGGATGTAGACCAGCAGCTACAGTTCTGATTCGGCCCCTAGCCTGGGAACCACCATATCAGTGCAAAGAAATGAAACTCAACCCCATACCTAATTTTAGGTGCAGCCCTAAAAAGACCAAAAAAAAAAAAAAAAAACCTGAAAGGAAAAAACCCTATGTAAAATCTTATCCTAAATTCTATTTTTTGCATCTCAAAAGCTGAAGAGACAAGATAGGATATCATCTGGTCATCTTCTTTTCTTAGTGAAAGGCTACAACTACAGTTCATGTAATGCTCAGCTAAGCATGGTGAGGGGATGGAAGAGTGAGAAAGAAATGAAATATATTCTTAGTAATGGAAAAAAAAGAGAGAAGAAAAGTCAACTTCAGAGGCCCTTTGAGCCATTCTGGGCCTTGGAAAGAACTGGAGATTCGAGGAGCCATTTGGGGTGAGTACAAGACACAGCCAGCAGCTGGGGTGACTGCAGCCTGGGCAGGGTAGGGCAGGATGGGGGCACTCCCTCCTCATCCATTTGAGTCAGACTGATCATTCATTTCCAATCTTCTGGGTTTGAGAGAAAAGGCTGGAAAGCTGGCTTTCCAACTGTATCCCTGCCTCATCCAGAAGCAGGTGCTTGTTATGAGGCTGGTGTGGTGAGCAGTCCCCATTCAAAGAGAACGGTGATTGACAAGCAGGGTCTCCTGGGAGGGGTGTCTAGGTGCTGCTACCTCTGAAGAGCCCACTGGGCCCCTATCCTGCAGCATTGAGGTCTTTTCTCCTTGATTTCAGAGGAATCCCTGCTCTCTGATAAACCTTTAAGCCACATTTTCTATGAGACACAAAGACCCCAGTGGAGTCTTCCAAACATGGTAAAGACTTTCACAGGATGAGAAGGTTCTAGTCACTTTTAGCTTTCCATCCTCTGCACCACTCCAGGACGGAAGAAAGCTGTGTACAAACTAGTTTCCCTTGGTCCTTCTGATTTGATCCCAAACTTCAGAATCTGCCAATCATGATCCTGGGAAGAATCAGCCACAAATGTAGGGGGGGAGCTAACATATGAGACCCAACTTATTGGCCAATTACACCCAGGTGGGGACTGGCTTGAGCTTGCAGTTTGGGCGAGGGTTGGTTCATCCCTAAGCCTTGCTTTCCTCTTCCTGGCAACACATCCTTCTGGTCAGGTCTCTGCTCCAAGAGTGAAGAAATGACAGAAACTTCTCTAGTCTCACCTGGAAGCCTGGATGAGAGGTGAGGAGGGCAGAAGCTGGACAGAGCCAAACTCCAGGACTTTTGTCTCCCCTCTGGAGGCTGCTGCATGTATGTACAAGGAGATTGAAGTGGATGGGAAAGGGCAGGGAGTCATCTGGAAGTGGCATTGGTGGAGGCGGGAAGGGGGCAGGAGGACCCAGGACCCACTGCCTGCCATCTCCACAGAGCTTCTTGGGCCCCAGCACCATGCGGCACTGCCCGTAAAAATGTTTCTTGGATGCTGTGTCCTTGATCCTCCTGAGCCGCTTCCTCCAAGAGAAAAATGCAGAGCATCCTAAGTACAGTTTATCCATGGTGAGTTCCAGAGGTGGAGCTTGGACTCCTAACCCTAACCCTTTGGGGGTGGGGGGTGGGTATATTTTCAGTTACACAAACAGTCTAAAGTCACCATGGAAGTTCTAAGAGGAATGCTGTTGAAGAATCAGGAGAGGGTTAGAGAAAAGATAATAGTGAACTAGCCTTGAAATATGTGTCGGGTTTGAATAAAGGTGAGGAAGACAAGGGGGCATTTTCCATGTGCAGAGAGCAGCCAAGGCCATGCTGTTTGGTGGGGTTGGCCCATGGGCAGCCTGCCTAGGTGAGGTCACATCCCTCTCCAGAGCCAGAGCGGTTGTGCAGAGCGCCAGCGTGGGGGTTGCGTGCGTGCCGTGGCGTCCGAGGGGGTTGCGTGCGTGCCGTGGCGTGCGTGGGGGTTGCGTGCGTGCCTGGGAAGGGAGCCCCCGGAGCGACTGCTGAGGGACACCGCGGCGAGCGAGCATGGGTGAAGGAGCTGAGGGCGTGAGCAGGGCTGCAGCGGGCAGGTCCAAGGTAGGTTTGTGTTTATCTTTTTGAGAAGGGAAGAGGGTGCCTAGGATGCTTGGGAAAAGGGGAGGGAAGGTCCCAGGAAGTGTTTGGGGGAAAGGTGCGTGGTTGGGGAGGGACCGGCTTCAGTGCAGGGCAGGTATGGGGGTTGAGTGCAGGAGGGTTAGCTGCGTGGAGGGGAAGGGAGCTCAGAGGGAATGGGGAGGGCCACCGCGAGCGTGGGGGAGGGAGGGTGAGGATGGCAGCGGAGCCCCAGCTGAGAGGTTGAAGTTAGGGTTAGTTTTGAGAGGCAGGAAGAGGGTGGATGGGATCCCTTGGAAAAGTGGAGGCGAGGTCCTAGGAAGGGTTGGGCCTGTGCGAGTGCGGGGAGCGTGGAGGCGGGCAGGCACCCCTTGCCCCCCGAGCGTGCGTGGGGGTTGCGTGGGTGCAGGGGAAGGGAGGCCGGAGGGAATGGAGAGGGACACGGAGAGCCTGGGGCCCTGCGGGGAGGTTGTGAGGGGCATTCTAGGGGATAGGTTCAAGGTAGGTTTTGGTGGCTGCTGCGGTGGTGGTGGTTTTTGTTGTTGGTTTTTGGTTTTTGGTTGGTTGTTGTGAAGGGGGAAGAGGGTGGAGGATGAGGACCCCTTAGCACATGGGAGCGGAAGGATGTCAGGAAAGGAGCCCAGAGGGGTTCTTGTGGGAATGGGCCAGGGCAGCTGGGAGGGGCTTGTGGGTAGTGCCTGAACAGAGGGGAAGGGAGAGCTGAAGGGAGTGCTGAGGGCCAGGGGAGCAGGGGGGGACTGAGGTAAGGCTGTCAGTGGAGTTCCAGCAGACAGGTTCAAGTGAGGTGTTTTTTGTTTTGGTTTTTGGCTTGCTGTGTGTGTTTGTTCGTTTGATTGTTTGTTTGAGAAGGGGGTAGAGGGGTGGGTAGGTTGGATGCCTTTGAGCTGATGGGGAAAGTTTCCAGGAAGGGGGGGGGTGTGGGTGGGGGCAGAGAGGGGCGAGGGGGGCGGGGACGCGGTTGTGCAGAGCGCCTGCGTGGGGGTTGCGTGCGTGCCGTGGCGTGCGAGGGGGTTGCGTGCGTGCCGTGGCGTGCGTGGGGGTTGCGTGCGTGCCTGGGAAGGGAGCCCCCGGAGCGACTGCTGAGGGACACCGCGGCGAGCAAGCATGGGTGAAGGAGCTGAGGGCGTGAGCAGGGCTGCAGCGGGCAGGTCCAAGGTAGGTTTGTGTTTATCTTTTTGAGAAGGGAAGAGGGTGCCTAGGATGCTTGGGAAAAGGGGAGGGAAGGTCCCAGGAAGTGTTTGGGGGAAAGGTGCGTGGTTGGGGAGGGACCGGCTTCAGTGCAGGGCAGGTATGGGGGTTGAGTGCAGGAGGGTTAGCTGCGTGGAGGGGAAGGGAGCTCAGAGGGAATGGGGAGGGCCACCGCGAGCGTGGGGGAGGGAGGGTGAGGATGGCAGCGGAGCCCCAGCTGAGAGGTTGAAGTTAGGGTTAGTTTTGAGAGGCAGGAAGAGGGTGGATGGGATCCCTTGGAAAAGTGGAGGCGAGGTCCTAGGAAGGGTTGGGCCTGTGCGAGTGCGGGGAGCGTGGAGGCGGGCAGGCACCCCTTGCCCCCCGAGCGTGCGTGGGGGTTGCGTGGGTGCAGGGGAAGGGAGGCCGGAGGGAATGGAGAGGGACACGGAGAGCCTGGGGCCCTGCGGGGAGGTTGTGAGGGGCATTCTAGGGGATAGGTTCAAGGTAGGTTTTGGTGGCTGCTGCGGTGGTGGTGGTTTTTGTTGTTGGTTTTTGGTTTTTGGTTGGTTGTTGTGAAGGGGGAAGAGGGTGGAGGATGAGGACCCCTTAGCACATGGGAGCGGAAGGATGTCAGGAAAGGAGCCCAGAGGGGTTCGTGTGGGAATGGGCCAGGGCAGCTGGGAGGGGCTTGTGGGTAGTGCCTGAACAGAGGGGAAGGGAGAGCTGAAGGGAGTGCTGAGGGCCAGGGGAGCAGGGGGGGACTGAGGTAAGGCTGTCAGTGGAGTTCCAGCAGACAGGTTCAAGTGAGGTGTTTTTTGTTTTGGTTTTTGGCTTGCTGTGTGTGTTTGTTCGTTTGATTGTTTGTTTGAGAAGGGGGTAGAGGGGTGGGTAGGTTGGATGCCTTTGAGCTGATGGGGAAAGTTTCCAGGAAGGGGGGGGGTGTGGGTGGGGGCAGAGAGGGGCGAGGGGGGCGGGGACGCGGTTGTGCAGAGCGCGTGCGTGGGGGTTGCGTGCGTGCCGTGGCGTGCGAGGGGGTTGCGTGCGTGCCGTGGCGTGCGTGGGGGTTCGCGTGCGTGCCGGGGAAGGGAGCCCCCAGAGCGACTGCTGAGGGACACCGCGGCGAGCGAGCATGGGTGAAGGAGCTGAGGGCGTGAGCAGGGCTGCAGCGGGCAGGTCCAAGGTAGGTTTGTGTTTATCTTTTTGAGAAGGGAAGAGGGTGCCTAGGATGCTTGGGAAAAGGGGAGGGAAGGTCCCAGGAAGTGTTTGGGGGAAAGGTGCGTGTTTTGGGCGGGAGGAGGGTGGCGGGGAGCGGCTTGGGGGCGGCGCAGGCGTGGGGGTTGGGTGCGTGCAGGGGAAGGGAGAGCGCAGGGACTGTGGAGGGCCACCGCGAGCGTTGGGGCGGGAGGTGAGGATGGCAGCGGAGCCCCAGCTATGTATAGATTTCTAAGGTATCTCCAGACTCTTCTCCATAGTGGCTGTACCAGTTTACATTCCCACCAGCAGTGCAGGTGGGTTCCCTTTTCTCCACAGCCCTTCCAGCACTTGTTCTTTGTGGTTTTATTAATGGTCATTCTGACTGGTGTGAGGTGATATCTCATGGTTGTTTTGATTTGTATTTCTCTTATAATCAACGATGTTGAGCATTTTTTCATGTGTTTGTTGGCCGTCTGTGTATCTTCTTCGGAGAAATGTGTATTCAGGTCTTTTTCCCATTTTTCCATTGATTGATTGGTTTTTTTGCTGTTGGGTTGTATAAGTTGCTTATATATTCTAGAGATTAAGCCCTTGTCAGTTGCATCATTTGAAACTATCTTCTCCCATTCTGTAAGTTGTCTTTTTGTTTTGGGTTTCCTTTGCTGTTCAAAATCTTTTCAGTTTGATTAGGTCCCATGGGTTTATTTTTGCTCTAATTTCTATTGCTTTGGGAGACTGACCTGAGAAAACATTCATGATGTTGATGTCAGAGAGTGTTTTGCCTATGTTTTCTTCTAGGAGTTTGATGGTGTCCTGTCGTATATTTAAGTCTTTCAGCCATTTTGATTTTATTTTTGTGCATGGTATGAGGGTGTGTTCTAGTTTCATTGCTTTGAATGCAGCTGTCTAGGTTTCCCATCAATGCATGCTGAATAGACTTTCCTTTTCCCATTTTATGTTCTTGCCTCCCTTGTCAAAGATTAATTGACCATAGGTGTCAGGGTTTATTTCCGGATTCTCTATTCTGTTCCATTGGTCTGTCTGTCTGTCTGTTTTGATACCAGTACCACACTGTTTTGATGACTGTGGCTTTGTAGTATTTCTTGAAGTCTGGGAGAGTTATGCCTCCTGCTTGGTTTTTGTTTCTCAGGATTGCTTTGGCGATTCTGGGTCTTTTGTGGTTCCATATAAAATTTTGGATTGTTTGTTCTAGTTCTGTGAAAAATGTCATGGGTAATTTGATCGAGATTGCAATGAATCTGTAGATTGCTTCTGGTAGAATGGCCATTTTCACAATATTGATTTTCCCAATCCAGGAGCATGGAATATCTTTCTATTTCTTTACATCTTCTTTGATTTCTTTGATTAAGGTTTTATAGTTCTCGGCATATAGGTCCTTTACCTCCTTGGTCAGGTGTATTCCGAGGTATTTGATTTTGTGAGGTGCAATTTTAAAAGGTATCATACTTTTGTATTCCTTTTCTAATATTTCATTGCTGGTATACAGAAATGCAACTGACTTCTGAATGTTAATCTTATATCCTGCCACTTTGCTGAATTTATTAATCAGTTCAAGGAGTTTTGGGGTTGAGTCCTTAGGGTTTTCTAGGTATAGAATCATGTCATCTGCATACAGTGACAGCTTTAACACTTCTCTTCCTATATGGATGCCTTTTATTTCTTTTGTTTGTCTAATTGCTGTGGCTAAGACTTCCAAAACGATGTTGAAGAGCAGTGGTGAGAGTGGGCATCCCTGTCTTGTTCCAGATTTGAGTGAGAAGGCTTTCAGTTTTTCCCCATTGAGTATTATGTTTGCTGTGGGTTTATCATAAATGGCTTTGATTATATTCAGGAATGTTCCCTCTATACCCACTTTGGCGAGGGTCTTGATCATGAATGGATGTTGAACTTTGTCAAATGCTTTTTCTGCATCTATTGAGATGATCATATGATTTTTGACTTTTTTTTTGTGAATGTGGTGTATGATGCTGATTGATTTGCGTATGTTGAACCATCCTTGTGAACCTGGGATGAACCCTACCTGGTCATGGTGTATAATTTTTTTGATATGTTGTTGGATTCGGTTGGCTAAGATTTGGTTGAGAATTTTTGCATCTATACTCATCAATGATATTGGCTGACAGTTTTCTTTTTTGGTGGTATCTCTGTCTGGTTTTGGAATGAGGGTGATGGTGGCATCATAGAATGTCTTTGGCAGTATTCGTTCTTCTTCAACCTTTTGAAAGCGTTTAAGGAGGATGGGCACCAATTCCTCTTTATATGTTTGATAAAATTCGCCTGTGAATCCATCTGGTCCTGGACTTTTATTTGTAGGGAGTGATTTTATGACCTCTTCCATTTCATTTCTAGTGATGGGTCTGTTCAGTTGGTCTGTTTCTTCTTGATTCAGTTTTGGCAGGCTGTAAGATTCTAGAAAATTGTCCATTTCTTCCAGATTGTCAAACTTGTTGCCATATAGTTGTTCATAGTATTCTCTTATGGTTTTTTGTATTTCTGCAGTATCCGTTGTGATTTCTCCTTTTTCATTTATAATTTTGTTTATTTGGGTTCTTTCTCTCCTCTTTTTAGTGAGTCTGGCCAGGGGTTTGTCAATTTTGTTCACCGTTTCAAAGAACCAGCTCTTGGTTTTATTAATTTTCTCTATTGTTTTTTGAATCTCTATTTTATTGATTTCTTCATTGATCATTATAATTTCCTTCCTTCTGCTGACTTTAGGACTTTTTTGTTCTTCTTTTTCTAATTCGTTTAGGTGGAGGGTTAAGTTGTCCATTTGGGATCTTTCTTCTTTTTTGAGAAAGGCCTGTATTGCTATAAATTTCCCTCTGAGCACTGCTTTCGCAGCATCCCATAGATTTTGAGAGGTTGTGTCTTCATTATCATTTGTTTCAAGGTAGTTTTTAATTTCCTTCTTGATTTCTTCATTGACCCATTGGTTTTTAAGTAGCATGTTGTTTAGTGTCCATGGAGTAGGTTTTTTCTCTTTGCTTTTCCCATGGTTGATTTCTAAGTTCATGGCATTGTGGTCAGAGAAGATACTTGAGATAATTTCTATGCTCCTAAATTTATTGAGATTCGCTTTATGTCCCAATATGTGATCGATTCTTGAGAATGTTCCATGAGCATTTGAAAAGAATGTGTATTCTGATTTTTTTGGATGTAGTGTCCTGAAGATATCAATGAAGTCTAACTTTTCTATTGTTTCCTTTAGGATCTCTGTTGCTTTATTGGTTTTCTGTCTAGAGGATCTGTCCATTGATGTGAGGGGGGTGTTTAGGTCTCCTACTATGATTGTATTCTCATCAATATCTCCCTTTATGTCTGTTAATATTTGTTGTATGTATCTGGGTGCTCCTATGTTTGGGGCATATATGTTGATGATAGTAACATCCTCTCCTTGGATGGATCCCTTAATCATTAAGTAGTGTCCTTCTTTGTCTTTCTTTATGTCTTTTGTTTTAAAGTCTATTTTGTCTGATATGAGCGTTGCGACTCCTACTTTTCTGTCATGTCTATTGACGTGAAATACTTTTCCCCACCCTTTCACTTTCAATCTATATGTATCTTTTGTCCTAAGGTGAGTTTCTTGTAGGCAGCATATTGAAGGTTTTTGCCTTTTTATCCACTCAGCCACTCTGTGTCTTTTGATTGGGGCATTCAGTCCATTGACATTTAAGGTGATAAATTGATAGATGATTATTTATTGCCATTTGAACCTCGTGTTCCAGTTGATTCTATGGTTCTCCATTCTTCCTTTCTTTTTTTTTTTTTTTTTTTTTTTTGTTGGATGGTCTCCTGTTATTATCTGCTTGAGTGTATTTTTTTTTTCATTTTTTGTAAATGCAATATTTGGTTTTGGCTTGTGGTTGCCCTGTTTTTTAAGTATGCTAACCCCTTCCCATAATTGTGTGTTTTAGCCTGATGGTCCTGTAAGTTCAAACACTTCATTACTATATTAAAAATTAAGAAGAGAGACATACATACAAACAAAAAGGGTAATTTACCTCCTAACATCCCTTGCCCACATTTTGTGGTTTTGATGACTCTTTTATTTTTTTCTTTTTAATTTTATTTTGTTTGAAGTATGTTCATGATTAAATCTGTATGCTGGCTTATTTGAGTGACTGCTCTCTGATTGCAATTTCCTCAGTCCTAGTTCTTCCTCTTCTTCTTCTTCTTTTTTTTTTCTTTTCTTTTTTCTTCCCTTTCCTTCCTTTTTGGTTTAGAGAAGCTCTTTCAAAATTTCCTTTAACCTGGGTTTTGTGTTGCTGTATTCTTTAAGTTTTCGTTTGTTGGGAAAAATTTTTATTTCCCCTTCTATTTTAAATGATATTCTTGCTGGATAAAGTATTCTAGGTTGCATATGTTTTCCTTGTAGCACTTTAAATATCTCTTGCCATTCCCTCCTGGCCTGTAGTGTTTCTGTAGAGAAATCAGCTGATATTCTTATGGGGGTTCCCTTGTAGGTAACATTCTGTTTTTCTCTTGCTGCCTTTAGGATCCTCTCTTTATCACTAACTTTTGCCATTTTTATTATGATGTGTGTTGGTGTGGGTCTGTTTGGGTTCAGTTTGTTTGGGGCCCTCTGTGCTTCTTGTATCTTGAACCCAGTATCCTTTAGATTTGGGAAGTTTCCATCGATAATTTCTTCAAATGTATTTTCCATTCCCTTATCATTTTCTACTCCTTCTGGAATTCCTATTATGCGTAGATTGGCCAGCTTTCTATTATCCCATAGGTCTCTTATATTGCTTTCCAGTTTTTTGATTCGGTTTTCTGTCTGTTGACCGGATTGAGTGATTTCCATTATTCTATCTTCCATATCACTGATTTGTTCTTCTGCATTATTCATTCTGGTTTTTACTGCCGTTAGTTCAGTTTGCGTCTCTGCAAATGAATGTTCTAGTTTCTCTTGGCTCCTCCTTACATTTTCTAGTTCCTTTCTGAGGGTATCTGCATTACTGTTCATATCTTCTCTTAATTCCTTCAGTATTTTCCCTATTTCTCTTTTGAACTCCAGGTCTGTCAGACTGCAGAGATCTGTTTCATTGTTGACTGTTTGAGGTGAGTTCTCCTGTTGGTTTGACTGGGGGTGGTTTCTCAGCTTCTTCATCTTGCTTGTTGTTTTCTTTCTCCTTTTGGAGTTGTACTCTCCGTGATCGGGTAGTGTTTGCCTTGTCACTACCGTGGAATATTTCCTGAGGGCTGGCGTTGTTGGTCAATCTTTTTTAAGGCAGTGTGGCTTTTCTGGAGTGTTGATGGGGCTAACAGTGTTTCTTTGAAGCAATGGAGGACTTCCTGAGGGCAGACAGGACTGGGAGGTCCACCCCACGATGGTAGCAGATTTCACTTGGTCATGCAGAGCTTGCTCTGGTGTTTTTAGGCTGTGGGGTTCTTGCAGGGAGTTGGCGGTGTTGGGCAGCTGCTCTTCAGGGGTGCATCACCCCCTGGGGGCTGGAGAAGCTATCTGGGTCACTGAGAACCTGAGAGGCTCTTCCCTAGGGCAGCCCAACTCAGAAGGACAGCCTGAGGATGTAGGTGAATCTTTTCACAGTCTGGCTGAGCTTGTTGCAGCTTTTCTGGGCCGCAGGGGCCCTTCCAGGGGGCTGGTGGTGCTGAGCAGTTATTTCACGGGAGTGGGGCATCCCCTGGGAGCTTGGGCGGGTAGCAGGGCCCTTGGAGACCCAAGAGGCTCCTCCCCAGGGCAGCCCGACTCAGAAAAACCGTCTGAGATCTTTTCCCAACTCGGCCAGGCTTGTTGCAGCTTTTCTGTGCTGCAGGGGGTGCTGCCTGGAGCTGGCAGTCCTATGCAGCTGGTCCACTAGGTCTCAGCACCCCCTGGGGGCTTGGGCGGGTAGCAGGGCCCTTGGAGACCCAAGAGGCTCCTCCCCAGGGCAGCCCGACTCAGAAAAACCGTCTGAGATCTTTTCCCAACTCGGCCAGGCTTGTTGCAGCTTTTCTGGGCGGCAGGGGGTCCTGCCTGGAGCTGGCAGTCCTATGCAGCGGGTCCACTAGCTCTCAGCACCCCCTGGGGGCCTGGGCGGGTAGCAAGGCCCTTGGAGACCCAAGAGGCTCCTCCCCGGGGCAGCCCGTCTCAGAAAAACCGTCAGAGAATTAGGCCGATCTATTCACAGTCTGGCTAGGCTTGTTCTAGCTTTTCTGGGCTGCAGGCCTTTTCTAGGGTGCTGGTGGTGTTTGGTGCTGCTCTGCAGAAGTGTAGCCCCTCCAAAGGGCAAGCAGGCCTGTGCAGGGACAGCCCCTGTGGTGGTAGGCTTCAGGCAATTGTTGAGACCAGCCCTCCTGGATGGCAGGTTGCCCCAGGTCCAGCGAGAGCATAGGGGGTGGTGGGGGCGGGGGGGATGCACTGGGAAGCGCAGCTTTCTGCTAGCTAGCGGACCTGTAAGCTTGCTGTGGTGTGGGGGGTATTCTATGGGGACCCACCCCTTCTTCTCTCCCCTCCCCAGCACGGGTGCAGACCAGGCTCTTCTCCCAGGTTCCCTCTGAGGTGGCTTTCCACTTCCCCGCCCTTAGAGTATTGCTCCCTTCCTCTGCGACAGCTTTGTTTTCTAGTCTCCCAGGCAGTCTCTGCCCCTTCAAATGGTTTAGAGACCTCCCAAGCAGTTTCCGCTCTGCCCTGCCCCCTAGCCCGGGGACTAATCTCTGGAGCCAAGGTCTTGGTACCCAGCCCCCACCCAGGCGTCCCCCGGCCTCCTCTCGGGGACTAACCTTCAGAGGCAAGGTCTCGGTGCCCAGCCCCCAACCAGGCGTCTCAATTTTTGGTGACTTTGCCCGTAGTTCAGATGGTCCGTTGGGTTCTTGATGGGTTTTTCCGTACTCCAACTTACTGACTGCTACACTCTTCTCTGCATCTGGAGATTCCTCCGGTTCGTTTGATCTTTCCCCCGTGTAGGTGACTTTCCAGGGTGCGGGATCCCTTTCTCCTCCGCAGTTCCCTTTCGGGAGCGCCCATCCCACTCGGATTCACCTTCTCTCACTCTCCTCTTTTCTCCCGTTCTGCCCAATAATTTCACGAACTTCTTGCCGTTATTGGAGTTTAGGTTCCTCTGCCAGCGATTGGTTGCTGTTCTGTGTGAGTCATTTCTTCTGTAGATGTGCTTTTTTTGTTGTGTTTGTGTGAGAGGGCGAGCGTGTCCCCCTACTCCTCCGCCATCTTGTCCTCCCGTATCGGATTTTTCTTATTCTTTAGCTCACCTTTAGTCCTTTACCCTAAGGAATAATCATACTTTGCATCTCTGCAGAAAGTTTTGTAGCAACCTAAGACTGTAAAATAAGACTTTGGCTAAAAAATGGTCTGTATCAATAAAACGGAAATTTATGTAGTGATGTATAATGATATTTTAGAAAATAATGTCAGGTTCATGATGCATTGTTATGGAAAAACAAAGGTTACAATAAAACACTATGTAAAGCAAGACCTGTTATTTTAAACATACAAATCAGAAAATAGAGGCTAGCATACAGAGAAGACTAGAAAGAAATTTATCAAAATATTAATAGTGATTATCTATGGGTAGTGGATTTCCTAGTATTTTTTTTGTTTTGTTTTCCCTGTGCAACTAGATATTCCAAATGAACATTATGTTATCATTATAATTAATAAATTATTAAAAAATGCTGCCTTGAACATTGATAATATTTATTTGTGACAGTGTTATTTTACTGTTAGCTTATTTAATATTCTACTGTATCTTTTGGCTCCTAAAGTAACTCTTCCTTGAGAAAGTTAATTGAGCTGTTAGGTATGTAAACTTAGTATCTCAGGCTGTGTATAACTTCAGTTCAGGTCCTTTATATTGCTGGGTAAATTTAACCTTTGATAGACTTATCTATTGTCTTACTCAAAGTAGTTTCTTCAATAAAATTAGAATTTTCTATTTTACTTTAACCGATCATTTGGGAACTAGAGTAAAGTAATCCTTACTGAAGTTATCTTTAATTTTACTTTTCTAAAAGGAGTTGAATAAAGTCACTACTCAACTGGCTCAGGTCACTACACATTTGCAGGATAAGCAAGAATATGGCAGTCAGGTGAAAAGTCATCTTAAAGAATATAAAGAGAAACATCTCTCTTTAGAACAGAAAACTGAAGAATTAGAAGGTCAAATTAGGGTTTGTATAAAAGAAACTGAATTTCGCCATATTTTCTGTTCCTGTAGCAATGTAATTGATGACTCAGATGGAATCTAAGATTTCAAACTTTCAAACAAAGGTTAAGCTGTGATGTAAAAGTTTTAAAAATTAAAAAAAAAGAAAGATTTCTCATCATGGTGCAGGGGTTAACAAATCCGACGAGGAACCAAGAGGTTGCGGGTTCGGTCCCTGCCCTTGCTCAGTGGGTTAAGGATCCGGCGTTGCCATGAGTTGTGGTGTAGGTCGCAGATGCAGCTCGGATTCCAAGCTGCTGTGGCTCTGGCGTACGTAGGCCAGCAGCTACAGCTCCGATCAGACCCCTAGCGTGGGAACCTCCATATGCCACGGGAGCTGCCCAAGAAATAGCAAAGAGACAAAAATAAATTAAATAAATAAATAAATAAATAAATAAATATATAAATGGAGTTCCCATCGTGGCACAGCAGAAATGAGTCCAACTAGGAACTATGAAGTTTCAGGTTCAATCCCTGGCCTTGCTCAGTGGGTTAAGGATCTGGCGTTGCCATGAGCTGTGGCGTAGGTTGCAGATTTGGCTTGGATTTGATGTTGCTGTAGGCTGTGACATTGCTAGGTGTAGGCTATAGCTCTGATTTGACCCCTAGCCTGGGAACCAAAAAAAATTACCTGTGCTTTTTCTTGTTTGATTTTTGAATTCCATCTTTACTTTTAACTTCTTTGTTAAAGGAGGGCTTTTGCAAATAGCAGTTAACATATATACTGGTTCCATGGTATGTGTAAATATTTCAAAGAGACAGCCAACCAGGGATCTACTCTGTAATTATGAGGAACTTATTTTTTGTTTTGCTATATCATTCCTGTCTCTTTCCCTCTTTATTCCAGTATAATATTCAGGGATGGCATATTTCTTCCTATTTTAAACTTTACATTTATACTCTTTGGGTTTTGTTTCTAATTTAATATCATTTAAATTTATTATAATTTACACTATGGTAAACTTCTTTCTTTAATACAACTCCAGATGAAAGTTTGGAGCTAAAGAGATTAAGTGGCTACACATATGAGAGAAGGATTTGACCTGAGTCCCTTGTCCTTTAAATTAAAACTGCTGTAAGTTAAAAATTTCTCAAGTTACTATATATATAAGTTATACCTCCACTGTCAGATAAAGCACTTCTGTACAACTGTAGAATCCTGGGCTTTGAATTTGTATACATCCACATCCACATCAGTATAACGTGGAAGAAGAAAATTACATTTTCAGATCTTCTCTGCATTCCTTTTTTTATTTTCTTTATGGTCAATAACATGGCATGACAAATTACTCGACATAATGGTTGAAAAAAACAAAAAACTAATTTTTTAGATGAAGGCGTCTCATGAGAAGTCTATTTAAGTATCTTTTAAAAATAGTTATTTAGAACCAATAATATTTATTGTAACCTATCACAACATTGGATATTAGATATTTTTTCTAATCATTGTTTTAGGACGTATTCCATCTGTTACATAGAATTAACATAGTTACATTGAGTGTCAAATATAAGCCTTGAGTAAGAACTACAGGTACCTAGATTGGCTTATAAAATATTTAGGGCACAAAATTTTTTACTGCTATACAAGAAAATGTCTTGCTCATAGATTTTTGAACTATGTACTTAACAGTTTGACTTTTTTTTGGCTTCACCTATGGAATGTGGAAGGGCCTCAGCCAGGGATCAAACTTGCACCACCGCAGCAACCTGAGCTGCAGCAGTGACAATGCCGGATCCTTAATCTGCTGAGCCATTAGGGAACTCCTGACTTTTGTGAATTTGTAAAAGTGCCCACAGTTATATCTACATGAATGACACAAAAATCACACTGTGAAGAACAATGATCTCTAGATGAAGAGATTGAAGAAGCAAAATCAGAAGTTTAATTGGTTTTATGTTTAGGGTCAATAGGTGTTAATGAGAAGGATGACATGACAACTGCATTTTAGTTGTGAATAGTTCTAATTATCTCAGTATTATTAACTGTGATTATAAAGGAGTACATATTTTAAGTGGGCCCATGTGTGAACCTGTTACTTAGTTTTTTCGGACTTTAGTTCATAAATTTTACGCAGGTAACAAATATAATTATTTTAAGTTTTTCTCTTAGAGTTAATTTTGAAAATTAAAAACTCAGTGACTGCTTCTCCTATAGGAAGCCTGCTGCTAGGTTTTCTTAAATATTCCATGATAAATGGCAGCTTTATTCAGTGAAAGCTTCAGAGTGTATTTTTTATTATAACAGATATTTTTGGCTATTTTTGTGTGTTATGTCAACACCAGTTTGAATGTAAACAAAAGTGGTATAATGTTATAGTAGATAATTGACATTAAAGTTGTTATTATATTTCTTCAATAGAAATTGGAAGCTGATTCACTTGAAGTTAAAGCAAGCAAGGAGCAAGCTTTGCAGGATCTACAACAGCAAAGACAACTGAACACAGATTTAGAGCTTAGAGCTACAGAATTGAGTAAACAAGTTGAAGTGGAGAAAGAAACATAAGCTTAATGACTTAAGGGGGAGCATTGTAAACTAAGAATTAACATATTTTTAAGATTTCAATTTTATCATCACATCTTTAAGGATTTACTTGATTCTATAAACTGCTTATATTAACATGAATAAAAATAAATCCATATAATATGGTTAAATAGGAGGGCTTGTTACCAGTCACATTTCAGCAGACTTTGTCTTTAAATGCCAAATATTCCATTCCGACTGTGTTGACGGACTTGATCTGTGGCAAGAGCATGAAGATTTTTGACTCTCAGTAGTAAAGATGGAAGTTGGGTGCGTGGGAAAGTTACCTTTCAGAGAAATGAAATAAAACCCATCAATAATTAAGTTGTTTTACACCTTCATGGTTGCATCCTTGTTTTGGGAGGGATGACAAAATTTTTTTGTTCTCATATCTAGTACATTGGGTCCTGATACTGTGAATTTGAGGATATACAGGTGCAAATGGCATTTCTTCTCACTGATAACATCATAGTTTCCAGTGCTGACGTTTGGAGAGTACACCTGATCCTTTGTATCACCCACTAACTTGGTTGTCACCTCTGGAAGCCAGTCATGTGTCTTTGAAGGTGACCTCTGAGTTGCTTCTTGTTCTCTTTCCCAAGGACACTTATGGGATCAGTGGTTCTTTCCACTTCTACTAAGGTTTTTTTTGTTTGTTTTTTTGTTTTTTCCCTTTATACGAACATTTCCTATGTTGGGTCCTGCCTTTCTAGAGTACTACCTAAGAAAGGCAAGCTAGGTAAACATATCTAGAGTTTGACTAAACCCTCAACCTTGGTTGAAAGGCTCAGCCCACATAACAGGGCACAGGGCCCACCTTTCTCAAGGGCCACTGATGCTATTCAAGCCCACCAACTTCCATCTTATATTTTCATTCCTCTGCAGTTTAATATATTTTCAAATATCTTTTGTGATTTCTTCTTTGATCATGGTTAGTTAGAAGTATTTTGTTTACTTGTCAAATATTTGGGATTCTTGTAGATATCTTACTGTTACTGGTTTCTCATTTAATTCCACTGAGGTCAGAGAACATACTCAGACTTTTCAAACTGTTTTATTTAGGGCCCAGTATATGGCTTATCTTGGTTAATTTTCCATGGGTACACATATGTGTTGTTGGGTAAAGTATTCCATAAATATCAATTAGGTTGAGGTAGTTGATAATATTGTTCTAATCTTCCATATCCTTGCCATTTTTTCCCTTCTGGTCATTTCTATCAGTTTCTGAGAACGGAGTGTTAAGGTTTCCCAGATCATGTGTGGTTTTTTTTTTTTTCATTTTGATTTGTTTTGTTTTTTTATTACTAAGTGACTTTAAAAAAACAGCTAAGTTTTGCAGTCACTATGAAGGCCTTTATTTCTATTGCTGTCTTTGATTCACATAGTCATATGATTTTATAATAATTATTTGTGGGAAAGTTAAATAGCATAGTGAATAAATATATCAAGTCCTAATTTCAAGGTTGCTTGACATGGATTTTAATTATATTAAAATGGTAAAGTAATAATTAGTACAATGACTTTTCTGTTTAGACCTTTAAAAATCAGTGCGGTACAGGATCCTATGAATGTAGTTCACTTTTCTAGCTACTTTTTAGAAAGTAAAAGTAAGTTTCTGGGACTAAAAGTTTGAAATTTTCAAGGTATATGTGCAGCTCTGGTATTGTATTAATACCTAACTTCAGTTATGTGGCTGATATAGCTTTTAATAATCTCTCTTTAACATATTGTTCAATTTATAGTAAGTACATTGATGGTAAAATACACTAGAAAGAGGATACATTCTAGAAATACTACTTTGCATCTGGTTTTATTTTCTCTTTAGAAACTTGTTGATCTTTAATATGTGCTTTTCCTTTGATATGCATATAAACATAATTGTATTCATTTTATGAAAAGAGAAGTCTTTAACTCTTACAGCAATATGTGCATTTCCTTATTCTTATAAATTTTTACTGATTTAGCTACAGAAAGCATTTTTTAAGGGGCAAATAATAACAAATCTCTTACATAATCTGCTAGGTTCTAAGATTACAATAAATCTTTTGTCCTTCCTCTATCTGAAATGAGATATTCTTCTATTTTTTTCCTACTTACCTTATGTGTTTTGAAGTTTAAGTCGTTTCAAAGATATAATGTGTTTTATGTTTTCAAGGAAGGAGGCAAATTTCTGTATGTTCAGGGGTTAATAGGTTCTTTAGAGTACAGGGAAAACTTTTCTGGCTGTCGTAGGCTAGGTTTGCTCTATGCACAGTTTTCTTTGGGGATTAAGTCAGGGGCGTTAGATGGTCTTGACTTTACCACTAATTTATTTACTTGAGGTAAATCTTCTTTATCTGTTAAATAGTCAGAACAGATGTTCTACGGCATTTTTTTGTGTGGTTTTATTATTTTTTGACTAAATTTTTTTTGCTTTTTTTAAAAAAAAAATTACAGTTAATTTATAATGTTGTACCAACTTCTGCTGTACAGAAAAGTGACCCAGTCATATACATGTATATATACATACACACACACATATATACATATTACTTTTCTTATATTATCTTCCAAGATATAGTTCCCTGAGACTTGATATAGTTCCTGTGTTATACAATAGGACCTCATTGCTTATCCATTCTAAATGTAATAGTTTGCTTCTACTAACCTCAAACTCCCAGTCTGTCCCATTTCCCCTTGGCAACCACAAATCTGTAAGTCTGGGAGTCTGTTACTCTTTTGTAGATAGGTTCATTTTGTGCCATTTTTTTGAGGGGGGAGGGGCTGCCCATGGAGCTGCTGGGCCAGAGATCAGATTTAAGCTGCAGCTGAGACCTATGCCTCAGCTGCACCAATGCTGGATCCTTTAACCCACTGTGCTGGGCCAAGGATTGAACCTGCATCCTACCAATTCCATTGCGCCACAGTGGGAACTCCTGTGCTGTATTTCAGATTCTGCGTTTAAATGAAATAGGGTATTTGTCTTCCTCTTTTTTCTTAATTTCACTTGGTATGAGAATCTCTTGTTCCATATGTGTTGCTACAAATGGCATTACTTCATTCATTTTTATGGCTGAGTAGTATTCCATTGTATATATGTACCATATCTTCTTAATCCATTAATCTGTAGATGGACATTTAAGTTGTTTCCATGTCATGGCTATCGTGAATAGTGCTGCAGTGAACATGGGAGTGCATTTATCTTTTTGAATGAAAGTTTTGTCTCGATATATGGCCAGGAATAGGACTGCTGGGTCATATGGTAGTTCTGTATTTAGTTTTCTGAGGAATCTCCATATTATTGAACCTCCATGGTGGTTGTACCAATTTACATTCTCACCAACAGTGTAGGAAGGTGCCCTTTTCTCCACACCCTCTCCAGCCTTTGCTATTTGTAGACTTACTAATGATGGCCATTCTGACTGGTGTGAGGTGGTACTGGCTTGATACATTAAATTATTATTTTTACTTCTTAAGGATACAAAAAAGTTTAAAAAAGTAATAATTTATTTTGAATGGTAAATTAGAGGTGATAAATTATGCATTATTAAATTTTTTCTTAAATAGCATATCCAGTACAAAGTTGGATCTACAGAAGAAATCTGAAGCACTTGAAAATATTAAGCAAGTGCTTACCAAGCAAGAAGAAGGAAAAAAAATCCTTAAACAAGAAAATAGAAAATTTAAGTCAAAATGCAAAAATGCAGCAGGAAGAATTGAATAACAAAATTCAAGCAGCAGTGACAGAACTACACAAAGTGAAGATGGAGAAAGAAACTCTAGTAACAGAGCTTTCTGGAGCAAAAGAGGAATTATCAAAAGTTTCTGATTCTTTGAAGAACTCCAGAAGTGAATTTGAAAAGGAAAGTCAGAAGGGAAAAGCTGCTATATTAGATATGGTTAGTTGTTTGTATTTACTTTTTTTTTTAAGCAGAAGTGATAATATTTAAAATGTACTGATTCTTCTGCCTAATTCATATTTGACATTTTCTTTTTTGCTTTATAGGGCCACACCCATGGCATGTGAAAATTCCCACAGGAGGGGTTGGATTGGAGCCACAGCTGCAGGCCTACAACACAGCCACAGCAATGTGGGATCTGAGCTGCATCTGTGACCTACACAACAGCTCATGGCAATGCCAGATCCTTAACCCACTGGGTGAGGCAAAGGCCAGGGATCAAACCCGTACCGTCATGGTTACTAGTTGGATTCATTTCTGCCAAGCCACAATGGAAACTCCTAAAAAAAAGATTTTCATGTTACTTTTATGTTCCTTTCTGTTTGGAGAAAACATCTATCTGTACACATTCCCTCTTAAAGTATATGTGATTATTTTTATTTATCATTTCAACACTTTCTTTTTAAGAATTTCCTTGCTTCCTTTTTTTTGAAGCATATTATTCTACGTTTAAAATAGCATAATTTGGAATTACCTGGTGGCTCAGGGAGTTAAGGATCCAGCATTGTCATTGCTGTGGCTTGGGTCATTGCCGTGGTGTGCATGGGTTTGATCCCTAGCCAGAGAACTTTTGCACACCACAGATGTGATCAAAAAAACCAAACCATATCCACAACCACATAAGTTATTTAATTTAATTAATTCTGTGACAAAAAATGTGGCTTCCAAACCAAAGTTTTCTAAAATCTTGCCCAAATACTATCTAAATTATTTATTGTGACTCTTGGTTGATGATTGAAACACTTAGCCTTTTCCTGTTCCTCCTTCCTTACTGCTATAATACTTGCCTGTTTTTATTAATGAAATGGGATTATTTTGTCCCATCTTCAATGATCAGCAATTCTGGTTTATTTCCTTCTAACGACCTTATAAGCTTGTAAACCAAAAGTCTTATTTTACTACAGATATTTTCGGCATAATATAGTTTCCATTTTTTTAGGAGAAAACCTGCAAAGATTTAAAGCATCACCTTGAAGTACAGATAGAATGCGCACATAAGGAACAGAATGAACTGAAAAACTCACTTGAAAAAGAGGAGCTAAGATTTTCTTTTTCTGTAACAAAATATGTTATAGCATAATAAGGTATTTATATTTTCAAAATATTTTCAGTGATAATTAGGTCAAAAGAAGGTTTATTTCATTTGTGTTCTACCCACTACTAAAAAGAGTTAACCTAGTTTTTGATAAGAGGCCTAAAATAAAAGTAGTTAATTAAAGATGGAAAATTGAGTAATCTAACTATAGAGTTATAATTAGATAATTTAGATTAAGGCAGACTACTATGGATAAAAAAAAGTCTTGATAGGCTTTCCATAGAAATGAAATTTTAAGGGCAATTTCATGGACATTGATATTAATATATTTGATAATGGTTGTTTAACAATGAAGAGATTTGTTGGCGTTCCTGTCATGGCTCAATGGTTAACAAACCCGACTAGTGTCTATGAGGATGCAGGTTTGATCCCTGGCCTCGCTTCGTGGGTTAAGGATCCAGCGTTGCCATGAGCTGTGGTGTAGGTTGCAGATACAGCTTGGATCTGCTGTTGCTGTAGCTGTGGTGGAGACAGGCATTTACAGCTCCGATTTGACCCCTAGCCTGGGAATCTCCATGTGCCACAAGTGCGGCCCTAAAAAGACAAAAAAAAAAAAAAAAAAAAAAAAGATTTTCTGTGGTTAATACTTCTGTTGTTCTCCATCAAAAGAAGCAAGAGTATAATATACATTAAGCGAGTATAGTAATATGTTGCTATTTTTTCTGAAGGCATACCTCCAGCAGCCAGAGTCCAGGCATGTAGCTTTCTAGAGATCTGATTTGATAAAGTAGTGAAACCTGGTCCTGACACATCTGTAGTGTTGTGTTCTGGTTGTTGCTTGAAAGAAGACACCTGTGTTTTAGATGCCAACATGTAACTGGCAAAATTATGGTGGTTTAGTGTATAAGTTCTGAATCCAGATTGTCCAGATTTATATCCTGGTTGTGCCACTTAATAGCTGTGCTGTCTTGCCTTGTCTTAGGCTGACAACTTGATCTCTCTGTGTTCCAGTTTTCTCAGTAGAAGATAAGGCTAATAAGAGAATGTTCACTATAGAATTATTTTGAGAAATAAATTGGTTAATATATTTCAAAGTGCTTAGAAAACCAGCTTAACAAAATAAATGGTCAAATGTTAGCTATTACTTTGTCATTGGTTATCATAACCAGTGGTACTTGTTAATCATTATTGTTATACTACCTGATTCCTGCTTTGCACAAAATATTTCCCTTTGTGTTGGAGATAAGCTGAAGCACTGAATTTTTTTCAAAAGTTACTCAGAATATGGTCAAATTGCTCAAATTATGTTCATAGTGAAATATGCATAAAACATGAAACATGACCTTAGCTAGAAATGTCGGAGAATGTGTAGTTCTCCTTGGCCACAGAGGAACCTCTCTTAGCTTCTATATGATGTCTAATTTTGAACAGAACTATATCCTAGTAGATTGTAAAAAGAAGGTATTAACAAAATATTCCTCAGATCTCTAAATGACAAATTGTGTGCGGTATAGTTTAGTTTCATCAAATACTAAACATATTTGCCAAAATTATTTTGGTTTTATTGCAGTTAATATGAAGCTATCCTTTCTGATGGTGGCTAACAGGCTCAGGTAGCATTTGCATATCCTTGAAAGGCAGTAGACATTTCAGCAATCTAGAGATGAATGCTGTTTTTCCCTATGTTATGATGTAAAGGAATAGTCCATTTCCAAGCTCTATCCAAATATATAAGTTAAAAAGGAAAGGAGGATTAAACAAATATTGAAGATTAATTCAGCATGCCATCTAATAGTGCATAGTGTCAGTCATGAAAGCTCTGTGAGGACAGGGATTTTTCTTTTTTTGTGGTTTACTAGTGGATTGTTTATGGCCATCAGACCCAGTAGTTTCTACTTAGAGTAGTGCTTAGCTTGAAGTAGGGTGAATGGATAAAAGAATGCTAAACAGATTTTTATTTTCTTTTAGACTTCTCATCAGTTGAAATTGGAGTGCAATTCAATGCAGGGACAACTAATGCAGGCCCAGAAGAGTTTAAAACAAAAGGAAAAAGAAGAACAACGACTTCAGGGTAACAGAAATGAGTTAAAGCAACTGACTGAACAGAAGAAAAAGCAAATTGAAGCACTCCAAGGAGAGATTAAAAGGTAGTGATATTTGTTTTCTTTTTATGGGAAGATAGTGATATTTGTTTTCTTTTTATGGGAAGATAGTGATATTTGTTTTCTTTTTATGGGAAGCAAAATTGTGCATTGAAAATAGTAACATGATAATTAACACAGATGAGGTGCAACAAAGAAAAATTTATACATGCTCAAATTTTTTGAAGTTAAAATACACAACTGTACTTCTATGATTGACTAAGTCTGGATTTCCATTCACTGTAATCATGTTGTTCGATAATTCTTATAACACTAATCATTTGTTTGATAGACAAAACTTTTTGTAAAATAAGATACAACAACATTGAGAAAAATGTATAAACATCTCTAGTGTATTAGAAAATTTTAAAGGAATTTAGCAATAAATTATCCTTATTAAGGGAAATAATCAAGATAAAAAATCACAATGTGAGATATATTTATATCTACTATAACGTATATAATGTAGGTTTCATATGGTTATAATTGTTTGATACTTTTAAGTTAAATCATAATGGTTTTTATTTCCAAACCTATGATAAGTTATTATTAAGCATCTGTTCTTCATTCTTAAATATGTTTTAATATTTGTCCAGACCAAGAGTTGATAAAAGTGGAATGAACTTAGTGTTTGAACAAAATGAGGTTTTCCTCATGGTTGTTCTATGTTAATTCATGCAGGGAGAAGGGAGATATAAAATCCTTAATATGTAGAACCAAATACTTCATAGCATTAAGAGCTGGCTTGTCATATTACTAGAGGAAAAAAAATAACCCCACAAATACATTCTTTTATGTGGACCTCTGTTTTACAACCATTATTATGGCTGCTTTACAAAAGAGTAATTTTCTAATGACCCTTTATTCTTTTTTTGTGTGTTATCATATGTAATCAGAAGTCAGGATATAATTATCACAATATGTATTTTGGTTTATGATTTGATATCTTGAGTTCATTTGTTTTTTCAAAATCCATTAGCCTCAAGAGTTCCCATTGTGGCTCAGGGGTTAAAGAATCTGACTAGGAACCATGAGGTTTCAAGTTCGATCCCTGGCCTTTCTCAGTGGGTTAAGGATCTGGCAGTTGTGGTGAGCTATGGTGTAGGTTGTAGACGAGGCTCAGATCTGGCATGGCTGTGGCTGTGGCATAGGCTGGCAGTTGCAGCTCCAATTAGACCCCTAGTCTGGGAACCTCAATATGCCTTGGGTGCAGTGCTAGAAAAAGACAAAAACAAACAAACCAAAGAAATCCATTAGTCTCATATTAAAGTATTCCTTAGATCATTTTTATAGCACCTGATTTAATAAGTAAAAAGTCTTAACAACTATTAGCACATTTTCTTTTTTTTTAAATTACTAGCTACAACAAGATTTCTTCCAGATTTATGGTTAATGTATATTTCTTCTACTTTGCATGGCTTTACTAGATACCACCTTAAGAATTATGAGATTTAGAGGAAGTGTTGTTATCAGTAGTTGTCTTACATGGGTCTGTTAAAACAAATATACCATAGACTAGGTGGCTTAAAACAATAAGCATTGATTTCTCAGAGTTCTGGAGACTGGGAAACTTAGAATAAAGGTACTTGGCATAGCTAGTGTCTGATGAGGGTCCACTCTGGCTTGTAGACAGCTGTATCCTGATATGACTGAGAACAGTTATCTCATTCCTTCTTAGAAGGGCACTAATCCCATTCACAAGGATTCCACCCCCATCATCTAATGATCTCCCAAAGATCCACTTCTACATACCATTACATTGGGGATCTAGGCTTAAACGTGCATTTTGGAGACATTCATTCACAGTAAGTAGTTCACTTATGCTAGTGCATGGATGCCAGAAAAAGGGACACAATTTTTAACCCTGAGGGAGTGCTGGGTGGATATCCAGTCTCTAAATTAGTTTTGGAATTTGGAGTAACTAGAGAATCATTGAGAGGCAAGAGTAGTTTGGCTTTATTGAGGAGCAGCATAATATCCTGGAAAGAAGGTAAATTTTAGAGTCAGGCAGATCTGAATTTAAATTTCATGTTATACGTATTATTAGGTTTATGGTCACAGGGAAGTGATTCATCTTTCTGAATTAATATAATGGGGTCATAGAGTTGTTGTCTACTCTGCCAGTGTCATGTTGCAAACAAAATAGTTGTGGGATAGTATATGGAAGTAGGCAAGCTGTGATCCAAGACTGTCAGTGCGCACGGCAAACCACACAGTGATGGTCTGTGGAAACTTATTAGTGGGCCACAGGGAAATAGGAAAAACAGGGATAAAGTTTAGGGTATAGATGTGTATGTGTACATACACTATATATAAGACACACATGCATATACTTCCTTTTTTTTAATGTGATTGTTTGGGAACCACTGAACAAGGATCCAGCACGGCTGTAAGTTATCGGTTCCTACAGCAACTTTATTTGAAACCTAATGTGGGAATACAGATTGAATAGGATATGGCCCCTATTCTTAAGTAGCTTATAATTTAATGAGGAAGCTGGTATGTAAGGACAAAGAAAATTGTAATAAAAAAGAGAAAAAAATAGAGCTCAGTAGAAGTTTTGGCTGGCTTTTTAGAGGAGCTGGCATTTCAACTGGATCTTTAAAGATGATTATAATTTTGAAAAGTTAAAAAAAAGGAAGAAGGAGTTCCCATTGTGGCTAAGTGGTAACGCACCTGACCAGTACCCATGAGAATTCGGGTTTGATCCCTGGCCCTGCTCAGTGGGTTAAGGATCCAGCATTGCCAGAAGCTGTGGCACAGATGCGGCTTGAATCTGGTGTTGCCATGCCTGTGGTGTAGGCTGGCAGCCTCAGCTCCGAATTGTCCCCTAGCCTGGGAACTTCTATATGCCATGGGTTCTGCCCTAAATAAATGAAGAAAGCAGATATTTCAAGGAGGAAGCAATACTAGCAAAGTTTTTGAAACTTAAAAAGATGTCATTATAGGAGGTTCGCTATTGGAATACATGGTAAGTGGAGAAGTGAGGGGAGATAAGGCTACAGAATTGGGTGAAGTAAGATCAGAGTAGATGGATAACTGTTTCTACATTAAATACTTGATATTGGAAGGTTAAAGGTTTTTAAGAAGGGGGAAATGTGATCATACCTGTTTTAGTACAAAAACTGATCACTGTGTGAAGGGTAAATTGCAAATGACGGACCCTCCTGTATTCTCCTTTGGAATGTTGGATTTAATTCCATTAAAATAATTATCAAACTGTTACATTGACCTGTTGTTTTTTTTAACCTACCCACTAATAAATTTGAATTTCCAAAATCAGAGAACTGTGTTTTCTAACAAATAAGCTATCAGTGATTTAAAAAGAATGAATGGATGAATCAATGAATGAGCCTGTCATTTGGAGTTGATAAAATGAAGGTCCAAATATAAGCCCCAGAGGGCAATGATGATCATTGTTAAGACTTTGTAGAGTACTTTGGTGAATAAAGAGAAAGAAATCTGGATTTGTGGGGGGGTGATGTTAAAGTAGTAGTCTACCAAAAAAAAAAATGCAGTATAGTCTTCAACATGAAAAATAATGTCATAATGAAGAATCATTGGAGGGGATATGGGGTATTATCTGATAATGTATGGGTGATCAATGCCCTTCCCCCCCTTAGGCATCCCCTTCCCCACCATCTCCCAGCAATCTGCTTCCTAACTCAGTTGCACCTATCTCTTTTTATTTATTTTTTTTTTGGCTGCACCCATGGCACTCAGAAGTTCCTGGGCCAGGCACTGAATCTGAGCTGCAGCTGCAGCCTATGCCACAGCTGTAGCCATGCGAGATTGCTTCACCCACAGCACCACAGTGGGACTCCTCTATCTCCTTTTCTTATTTCCCAACTTCCATAATCTTTGTCCAGGTTTTGTCTTATATGGACTATTATAAGATCCTCTTAGTGGAGTTTTGGGCTCTATTTGTCCACTTCCCATCTATTTGTCATTCATTCATTCAAGAAATATTACTAGGTATGTATTTTATGCCATGGGCACATTTCTGGGTGTTGGAGATGTGGCTGTGAGCATACAAGTAACCTGTTCTCATGGATTTACACCTTCTTGAGGGGGGAAGAGGCTTCACAAAAGACAGTGATGGATTTAGCCCTGCTAAAAGGCTGGGTGATCAAAGAAGCTTCTCTGAAGAGGTTTGAGCTGGTACATGAAATACACGAGCCATACATACAGTGCTCAGGAGAACAAGTACAGAGATCTTTGGCTACAGCAAGCATGGTAGTTTCTAAAAACAAGTATAGTAGGAGAGAGGAAGAGTCATATGAGCTGAGCTCAGCGAAGCAGACAAAGCATAAACATGCAAACTTGTAGATTATAACAGAATGATATATTTTATTTGAAGGACAATTAGAATCAATTAGGAAATTTTGAGCAGAAAATGATGGGATATGACTGAAGGGAGATAAAGGAGCAAGCAAGGAGGGCACTGAAAAACTATTGCAGTAGTCCAGAAAGTCCATGATGATGGCATGAACTAAAGTGTTACAAGTGAATGATTTGGAAGTGTCTTTTGGAAGTTAAATCATCAGGGCTTGCTGATAGATTGGATGGTGAGAGATGCTGGAAAGAAGAGTCAGGAATAACTCTAGGTTTCTGGCTTGTGAAGGTGGATGGATGGCCATATTTATTGGGGGAAATAGTAGCTTTTTGAGGAGGAGGATTGTTGTCAGGAGTCAAGAATTCTGCTTGAGGTAGATATCTATCAGTCAGTCAAGGGAAGATGTCTGGGAAGTCCTTTGATATAATGAGCTCAAAGTTCAGGCAGAGGTTGGAGCTAGAGACTTAAATTCAGAAGTCAACTGTAAATAAAGTACTTAAAGCTATGAGTCTAGTTAGGATATTCTAAAGAGAGACTGTTTATAGAATAAAAGCAGCCTAGGGATGGAACCCTGGGGTCTTGTACTACAGAGCGATCAAAGGCAGTAAGTAGTAAGAGATTTTAGGAAGGAAGAATAACCAGTGAGGTAATAGGTTAACCTAAAACACAAGATGTTTTGGAAACCAGGTTCAAGAAATGTTTCTAGCAGGGACCATCATCAGCTATTTTAAGGACTGCTGGAATGTTCAGTAAGATGTGGACAAGAACATGAATATTGGATTGTGGAACAAAAAGGTTGCTGATAAATTCAACAGCAGGTTCATGGAAGTAGTAAGTTTATTTTAAAAGCCAAGTGCTTCTTCTCATACTATACATACATATCTTCTAATTACATCATAATTTGTGCACATCTCTTGAATCTTCTTAAAGACTGAAAACAAGTTTAGAGGAGTTGGACCTTTGCAGGATTTTCATTTCTTTTTCTGCCTTGATGTTAATGAACATGCCCTTAGAAATTTCTTGGGTCATTCTTGAATTTTAGGGAGCAGAAACAATACACTTGAGCTCAGTAATGGCTTTGAAATTCTTTCATGCAGAAAATTCCTCTAGTTCAACCTTAACTTTCAGCATCTTCTAAAGCATGCATAGCACTCTATCTTCCATCAGAAAGTAGTTGTTACTCTCAGTCTCCTGAGACCTTGGTACTTGACACTTACCAGTGAAAATATTTTTTTCTTTACTTAATTCTTTTTTTAATTGGGACTTGTCAGATTTTGTAATTCTTTAATTTTGTATTTCTAAGTAAGATACTCTTTATTACAGTAGAATTTTAAGACGTAACTTTAGTTTGTTCTCAGGAATCTTAGTTATTGGATTTCATTCTGTATTTGTAACTGGATTTTTGTATGCATACTGTTTTAAATAACTTGTATGTTTCAGATAGAACTTGAGAATAAACTACAGCAGCAGTCAACACAAGCAGCACAGGAACTTGCAGCAGAGAAAGAGAAAATATCAGTGTTACAAAATGCCTATGAAAAAAATCAGGAAAATCTAAAGCAGCTTCAGTCTGATTTCTATGGGAAGGAATCTGAACTTCTTGCCACAAGCAAGATCTCAAGGTATCATAAAAACTCACTATGTTATTGATAAATATTAAATGATTGATCTGAACCCAGATGGGCAGGGAATGTTAGTATTTGTGGAATATCATACTTGTTTTCTTTTGAATTATTTTTGGAGAAATATGCTTTTTAAAAAATAAGTTGTGGGAATTCGTGTCGTGGCTCAGTGGTAACAAACCCAACTAGTATCCATGAAGGTGAGGTTTTGATCCCTGGCCTTTCTTAGTGGGTTAAGGTTCCAGTGTTGCCATGAGCTGTGGTGTAGGTCGCAGATGCAGCTTGGGTCCCGTGTTGCTGTGGTGTAGGCTGGCAACTGTAGCCCTGATTTGTCCCTTAGCCTGTGAACTTCCATATCCATGGGTGCAGCCCTAAAAAGGCAAGGAAGAAAAGGAAGGAAGAAAGGAAAAGAGAAAAGAAAAAGAATTCTACTGCAGTGCCTTGGGGAGGCATGGGTTTGATCCCTGGCCTGGAGCAGGGGGTTCAAGGACAGCTGCCACTCAGATTCAATCCCTGGCTTGGGACCTTCCATATGCCATGGGTGTGGCCATTTAAAAACAACCACAAAACCCCATACAAATGTATCTTTTAATAGTGAAACAATTTGGAAATATGTTAACTGTCGTATTAGCTTATCAAAGGACTTTGCTGCCTATGTAAAAAAAATAACTTATAAAGGACTGCTGTTAGAAAATCCAAGGAGTTTTCAATGTAAACCACTTGTGAAAATGGAAGCAATTTTATTGTTGCTTCTCAAGAAAGACTGACTTTAATTTTATGGATTTGTTAACTTCCCAAGACTATTGGAATGCATAATGGTTAAAATCGGGAGATTATAACTCAAAGTAAATTTAACCTTAATTATCTAAACATATCTGGATACCTTGTCCTTGGCAATACTATTTGATTAGATAAAGTATCATTAAAATGAATGATATACAAAAAAGGTAAATAATTTTTATGTAGCATTAAGTTATCAGTTCTCTACAGGAGATGGAACATTTCTATTCTCTCAAAGAAGACTTAGCCAGTCCTCTTTTTTGTCGTGGTGAAATATTATGCTTTTTGATCCTTTAATGTGTATGGTTTTTTGTTTGTTTGTTTCTTTGTACAAAGTGCCTTATTGACAAATTTTGTCAAATCACAGAATATTTATAATATACATAAATATACTATGTTTTATTCATAAGCTGTTTTAGGGAAGGCTTTATGAAGGAGGTAGGACTTGACCAGGTCCTGAAGGATCTAAGAATTTGAATACCCAGAGTCCTGAGAGAGATCCGTTCACTCAGGGGCACATTTGAGAAAAGGTGCTGCAGCAGGAACCAGCAAAGCTGGGAGTCAACATAATTGTCTTGCCAGAGTGATGGTTGGTGTCTGGAAGTTTAAAAGGTTGGGTTCAAATTGTGAAGTATCTTAGATGCCTAGCAGGGATGACTGGAGTTTATATTTGGGGGAGAGGAGAAGAGTCATCTAAGCAGAGGAATAAAATGAAAAAAAAAATTTGTAGGCAACTTAACCTGGAAGTTGTTTAAAGACAGCTTAGTTTGGACCTGAGGTAAATTAGTGCCATGGAGATTAAAGAGGCTGTCTCCCTTCCTCCTCCATAAACTCCAGCAGTCTAGGTGTGAATTGATTATGACTGGGGTTAAAAAGGTTGGAACAGAAGAGATTAATGGGAGAGAGACAATGAAACAAAAAGGATGAATAACATATAGGTAGAGAGGAGGTGAAGGAATTGTTGGTGACTAATGATCTGACAAAGAAACAGGAGATTGGGTAAAAGAATTTTCATAGGGCCAACAATAGATATTTTATATATATCAAGTTCAAAATCAACAAGTTGTTTTAAGGAAAAAAATACCACCTCGACATTTAGAGAGCATCTTACTTGCTGTATTCTCTAAGTAGCTTTAAATTACTATTTTTTTTCCCTTTAGAACACTATTGAAAGTTGGGGAGGGTTGGTGGAAGAGTTTGGACTTTATCCTAAAAGAAGGAGGATTTGCAAGGATTTGTATTTTATTTAGGCCAATAACTGGCAGCAGGATAAGGATGGATTGTAGGGGAACCTGGGTGAATGTGGGGATGAGACAGAGGAGACTGTGCCATAGTCCAAGTGAAGATGATGGTGGCTTGAGCTGGTAGGAGGAAGGATGGGAAATGCAGATGAACTGGAAGGACTATTTGGTGACAGAGAAGATGATATCTAAAGACTGACTGTAAAAGATCTACAGAAATCACACTTTTTCTTCATATGTATGTTATTTACGCATGAGAATAACAACAAGTCTTAGATCTTTTAAATCAGTATTTTTTCATTAAGCCAACTATTTTTGTCTAAAATGTTATGTCTTGTTCTAATTTTATACCTGAAAGAATGCAAATGTAAATATGGGAAGAAGAGAAAGACAGAGGGCTAAGGCTGCCATGGAGTTTTACAACTGCTGAGAGGCCATGAATAGATCTTTCTTCCAAAGCTTCCTTCTGCCTGTGAGACTGAAGCCCTGCTTGGCTGGTGACAGGCCTAATGTTTGCACAATAACAGAACTGTGACTGGATCTCAGCTCTTCTGATTCATGATTCTTTTACCATCATTTCACTAAATTTTTTTTTAATAGAAGTATTGACATTTAATTCCTTCCAAAGTGAGAAGTTATCTGAACTACTTAATAAAAGGAATTCCTAGGAACATTCAAATCAAATTTATAGGTCAGAATAAAGGATGGTTATTGGCCATTCTTTTGCTTCCGTGATTTTTTCAATTTTATGATTCTTATTTTTTCCATTATAGTTGGTTTAGTGTTCTGTCAATTTCTCCCACACAGCATCGTATTTGTTAAATAATCTTGTGTACAAGAGAGAAAAGGAAGAAGTTCAGAACCATGTAACATGACACCCAAGTCAGGGGTGCCATCTGTGGGCATGTGGTGTATCTAGACACCAGTGAAATGCAAGTCCGGCTGGCTTGATCTATGCCTTTAGCCCCATCTGCTGGATTATTAATGAAATACTAAAGTTTGTGACTGGGTATTCCAAATTGGCCATGCTGTAGGTTATTCTTTCTTGTCAAGAAAGTTCATAGAAATGGAATTTAACTATAGGTTTTGTACCGTGAATGAAGTGAGAATTCTAGGATAGTAAGTTTAAAATTAAATATAAACCTTGTTAGCCTAATACTATTCCTTATATCATTTCATCAGATATCAAGAATAAGTAACAACTAAAATTTCTAAAATTTTATTTTGAAAAAAGAAAAATTTTTGGACCAAAAAAAGCTACCACAGAATAATGCAGAAATTCCTTTTTGGCTACACTACTATGTGTTTAGGGTATTCCAGGATCAGGTTTGGTATTTGTTCTACTCAGGAATTTGCTTATTCTGGTGGGAGTCAGTGGGTTAAAGTAGCCCCAGTAAAACCACTAAATGAGAGAAGGAGTTCTCCAACGTAAAAAGATCCTGAGCAGATGAAAATATCCTGGCCTGCAGCCAGGAAAAGGAATATATAGCAGTGTATTGCTGAATGACACAAATGAATATTTAGAGGCAAAGTCGAAGAGTATGTCTTGGCATCTTCAGAAAATAGTAGCACAGATTTTGAGCTTGATTTTAAAAGATTTAGTCATTAGGTTTTTGTGAGAGTTTACAATGTTATAGGCAGCTATTTAAACCACAGGCATTTTGGAGTTTGTATATTATCTTGCTCAAGGGCATAACATACTATCTTTTTAGAGTGTACTGCTTTCTACTGTGCATATGTTAACTGTTATGTTTCTATAGAAATTTACTAAACAATGACATATAATAATCTGGGGAAATTTTTTTATAAGTCTGTGAAAGAGACGCTTTCTCTAGCATAGGAGGGCTTGATTTCAAACAGGAATCAAATTGGAAACCAAAATAAACTGATTCGAGAACTGAAGACTGCCAGGACTTCTTTGGAGCAAGATTCAGCCAAGAAAGAAGAGCAGTTGAAGGAGCAGTAGAAACCACTACAAGATGTTCAGAAAGAAAAGGTATTTTATTTTCTAACTAAATCTAGAATCTTCAGAGTTACAATGGCCATAGAGATCATCTAGTCAAACCTCTTAACCAGTAAAGGCATCACCTTATATTCAACAGCTAAGATGGGCATCAAGGTTATAAATAAGAGACTCTTGGTGACTGTAATTCTAATCCTAGGAGGTTATTCTTTACAGCTTCCTTGCCATTTCTTATTGCTCTTTTTAGTTATACAAAGGAGTCTGTTTTTTTATATCATAGACCCTTGGTTATTCAAAAAAAGATACTATAGCTCCTCAATTATTTCTCATATAACATGTTATCCTCTGGATATAGAAATCAGGTATGAAAGGTCTAGGAATAATTGAGTGTGTTAAGAATTCTTAATATTAATAACCAGCTTTTTTCTAAGAGGAAGTGTGGGTTTATTTTATATAAATGATGCTAAGTTATAAAGTTGAAAGTACTGGTTATATGACCAGTACACATAATGATCAGTTATATTTCTATATAAAAGATAAATGCAGATTCTAAGAAACATTTGATTTTTGGTTTCATAACTGAGATCATGTATTTCCATCAGTGGATAGAATATTCTTAAGTGTACAATTTATGAAGGTATTTGTGTGTGTGTGTGTGTGTGTGTGTGTGTGTGTGCGCACTTGTATGTATATCTGTTAATTGTGCAGTTCCTGGAAATTATCTTCAACTAAAAACTAGGGGGATGTTTTTGTGGGGATGGGACCGGTGAAGCTGGAATGAAATTTATGACTTATGCCACAAGTTTAGAAAATTCTGACAGAACTATAGTTTACAGGCCTTTAATTACAAGGGCATGAGATCATGCAGCTCTTGTTTTAGTTTTGGTTCTACTTCTAATAGATTATTGAACTTTTCTAAGCCTTTGTCCCTTTACCTATAAAATGAGGATTAAAAGGAGCTATGTGGTATAGAGATTAGATTAGACATATAGTTCTCCTCTTTAGGTGCCTTATGTAAAGATAGTGAGAGTAATAATATTAATAAGCATAAGAAGGTGTTTTAGCTCAAGTTTGGCCAGACACTATTTACTTTATAGTATTAACTATTTAGTCCTTATAACATTATTATTGTTCATATTGTATAAACAAGGACACAGGAACAAGAGAAGGTAGGTAATTTGCTCAAGTTAACTTAGGTTAAAGGGGAAGAGACAGTCATAAACAGTAGCAGTCATTTTTGTTAATTTTCAGTTAAGTAGTTAAAATTATTTTTTTAATAAGTTATTTTTCTATAGTCACTGAAAAAGAACTAGTAAATGAAAAATCTAAATTGGCAGAGATTGAGGAAATTAAATGTGGACAAGAAAAATAAATTGCTAAATTGAGTGAAGAACCTAAGTCTCACAAGCAAGAAAGCATAAAGATATGTGAAGATAATCATTGTTTTTCCTCTGTATTTTTTAGTGCTTGTTAAAAAAAAGTGTATATATATACACACACACACATTTATTTATTAAGAACATACTTTGTGGGAGTCCCCACCATAGCCCAGTGGGTTAGGAATCAAACTGCAATGGCTCGGGTTGCTGCAGAGGTGTCAGGTTTGATTCCAAGAGCAGTGGGAATTGCCTTGGCTTAGGTCACAACTGCAGCTCAGATTCAATCCCTGGCCTGGGAACTTCCATATGATGTGGGTGCAGCCATAAAAAGAAAAAAAAAAAACATACTTTATGCCAGGAACCATTGTTTTGTTATTTTTGACAAATATTCTTGCTCTCAGTGCTTTTGTGTTGCAGAATATCTATACATATATTGAAACTGTTACTTCTGTTTTCAGATGACTAAATAATGAGAAGTAACCCTAAAAATTTAGATTTTATTGAGATGCTAATCAAGAAAGCTATCAATTAAAAGAATTATGTGCGTTCCCATCATTGCCCAGTGGTTAACAAATCCAACTAGGAACCACGAGTTTGTGGGTTCAATCCCTGGCCTCGATCCGTCATTGCCGTGAGCTGTGGTGTAGGTCACAGATGTGGCTCAGATCCTGTGTTGCTGTGGCTGTGGTGCAGGTGGGTGGCTACAGCTCTGATTAGACCCCTGGCCTGGGAACCTCCATATGCTGCAGGAGTGGCCTTAGAAAAGGCAAAAAGACAAAAAATAAAAGAGTTATAGATAGCAAACTTCAAAATATCTAAGTTTAGAATTAAGATTTTAAGAGATTCTGTTTTTATAATTGTTTTTCTTCCTAAAATACTTAAATCTCTTTTTTTTTTGTTTGGGGCAAGGAGTAGCAAATTTGTTAGGACTGAGAAGATTGTGTAGTAGTGCCCCAAAGAACCATTTCACTGAAGGTGGAATTTAGGTGGTATATATACACAATGGAATACTACTCAGCCATAAAAACGAACGACATAATGCCATTGGCAGCAACATGGATGGAACTAGAGAATCTCATCCTGAGTGAAGTGAGCCAGAAAGACAAAGACAAATACCATATGACATCACTTATAACTGGAATCTAATATCCAGCACAAATGAACATCTCCTCAGAAAAGAAAATCATGGACTTGGAGAAGGGACTTGTGGCTGCCTGATGGGAGGGGGACGGAGTGGAAGGGATCGGGAGCTTGGGCTTATCAGACACAACTTAGAACAGATTTACAAGGAGATCCTGCTGAATAGCATTGAGAACTTTGTCTAGATACTCATGTTGCCACAGAAGAAAGGGTGGGGAAAAATGTAATTGTAATGTATACATGTAAGGATAACTTGATCCCCTTGCTGTACAGTGGGAAAAAAAGCAGATGAAAAAGGAAGAAGTTGAACTGAGGAAAGAATTTATGGAGAAGGGAGCTAAACTGGTCAGTAAGTTAATGGTGGGAGGTGTGTTTTTTTATTTTTTTTTTAAGGTACAGTTCATTCATAATCATGTGCCAATTGCTGCTGTACAGCAAAGTGACCCAGTCATCCATATATACACATTCCTCTTCCTGTAGTATCATCCATCATGTTCTATCCCAAGATTAGATATAGTTCCCTTTGCTGTACAGTACAATGGGAGGTTTTGTAATTGATTTTGTAAATTAATTCAGTGAGAGAGGATTTTTCTACTTAAAAGTTATAATTCAAGTGCTCAACTGACACTTTACTGTTCAATTTAAGACTGATGTGATTGACTTAAATAGCTGACATGTGATAGGAAATATAATTTTTGGCTTATGTAAGTGAAAGTTCAGTAGAACATAATTAAAAAAAAAAAAAAACCTTTTAGTGCCAGTAAAACAAACTAACCTCTAACTATGTAGTCTGCGGTAGATGGCATGAACGTTAGTTATATTGAACTCATTTTTTTGGTCACAGTGAATGCTGATAAGGGGAAGTGGAGATTTCAGTTGGGAATTGTGATGACCAATTGTGTGACCAAAAGTCTACTTTCCCCTCCCTAACTTGCGTGTGCCAAATGGGAAGCATCTGGCTTTCCTCTAGTGAATGAGGTCCAAATAGCCCCAGATAACTTGACTGTGGAATGTTTTCATTGAATTGCAATTTCAGGTTCACACAGTGATTTGAAGTATTGTGTTTTTGGCATGTTGATGGAGACCAAGGGATGCATGTGTAATTTAAGACATAAGAAAAGTCGAGCTTTATCTCCAGGGCACCTTGCTATCCCTGATTATGGTTATTCTTCTGCTGTAGTGGAAAAAAGGAAAATCTTAAATTGATTTACTTCAGCTTGATTTTATAAGAAACCTGCTGAACATCATTTCAGCATTGTGGCCTTTAAGCCAGTTCAAAATACACAGATATTTGTGGAATCCATTCTACTAGTGTCTTCTTTCCCAAAGAAGTAGTAGTAGTTATGCAGCTGGTATTTTAAATTCGACAAATTTATTTTTTTTACTTTATTTTTGTAATAGATTTTTTTTACTCACCGTTTTTCCTATTCTCAGCATTCTGAAAGAAAAGAAAAAGAAGTAGCAGTGCAGAAGCATGAGGAAAACTAGGCTAAACATACCATGCAGATAGCTGCATTAAATGAAAACCTGGGCACTGTAAAGAAGGAGTGGCAGTCCAGTCAGCAGTGAGTCAGTGAGCTCAAGAAGCAGATGGGGGAGTTCCCGTCGTGGCTCAGTGGTTAACGAATCTGACTAGGAACCATGAGGTTGTGGGTTCGATCCCTGGCCTTGCTCAGTGGGTTAAGCATCCGGCGTTGCCATGAGCTGTGGTGTAGGCCGCAAATGCAGCTGGGATCCCCCGTTGCTGTGGCTTTGGCCCTCCATATGCTGCGAGGTGTGGCTCTAGAAAAGAAAAAAAAAAAAAAAAAAAAAAGCAGATGGATGACTTACAGGGAAAAATCATGGTATTGGAAGCAACAGTTCAGAATAATCATGATGAAAGAAGGGCACTACCAGAAAGGTGACTGATGTCTAATAAAAATAATTTATTTCCATTCTAAGTGATAAAGACTTACATATTGCACATTGAAAAAAACTGAAGTCTTGAGAATAGTGCTCCAACAGGTATTTAAGTAGCCATTTAGAAACTACTCATTACAACAGATGGTTGAAATTCATGTATTATGCTTCAGACTGCTAAAGTAGTTCATTATCTGTGTTGGGGGGTCTTTAATTATTTTTTTAATGTTTTTGTGATTTGTTCTAGGTGTCTTAAAGGAGAAGGTAAAATAGAAAAGCTTCAAACCAAAGTACTAGAGTTGCAAAGAAAGCTGGATAATAAAACTGCAGCAGTGCAGGAGCTGGGCAAAGAGAATCAGTCCCTTCAGGTAAGTCGCCTGGTGATGTGCAGCAGTTTTTTAGTCTAGAATTTACCTCTTAGTAAAAAGCATATTTTGAACATTAAAAAATCTCATATATACATACTTTTAAATGGCTGCTGTCTGTGTAATAATATTGTAGGTGTTATGGGTAATTAAATACAAGATTTAAAGACTTCAGGGATTCCAAGGATTATAGAGACATGTCATTCATGAATTGTCAGTATTAGGAGAAGTCAAGAACACAAAGGCATGAATGAGTTGCTGTGTGTTAAAGAAGTGATCTGAATATATATGCTTGGAGTCTCAAGGAAGGATTGCTCCCTAGGGTTAGAATAAATGGGAAATTACCAAAGGTTAGAAATTTCCAGTGCTTTTGAGAGATAAAATTTGCTTTGCTTTATTGTCATTCAGACTTAAGATTGTAGCACTTTTTGATAATGGAAGATGACCAAATTATTTCTGATTTTCAAAATGTTATCCATTTGAAAACTTGGGCACCAATCATTCTTAAAAGTGTGGAATATTATAATGTGCTGAAACTTTTTAAAATAGATCAGACCTACACAAACACTGAATAGAAAGTGGGCTAACGACAATGAAGTACAGAGCTGAAGCACCTGTGGGAAAGGCTTTTCAGTCACAGTGAGATGGGATTTTATTCCACAGTTGACTGTTTTAACCATCAGAATTGTCCTGCATTTGATAGACTTTAAAAGTTTTGCCATTTATTAACTTTAACTTATAACTATGTAGAACAATTAAATTTATGCAGTCTAGTTTCTGATTAGCATATATTTTAACTTTAAATTCATTTGTTGCCTTCCTACTGATTCACTTTCTAGAATAATCATTTTCTGAACCACAGCATCATTATTAAACTCATACATTTTATCATCATTGAGTTATTTTAAAGGAAGAAAAAGCAGAGATTAAAAAAATCATTTTAAATAATACCATCATGTGATGTTTCAAATTTATATTCTGATTGTAGAAATGATGCCTGAAATATTTGGCAAGTAGAAATAGTTTTTCACCTGATAGGACTGTTTTATTAACACTTTAAAAATGCCTCGCATGGTTTTTTGAAAATTCTAAGATCAATCTCATATTGAAATTTTTAGTGTAGTATATAACTAGTAAGCATTCAAATTAATCAAAGGATTAAATCAGCATTGAGATTTGTTATTAAATAAACCTTGAAATAGTATACTTTCAAAGTGCAGTTGGCCTATTCTTGTAGTCTCATAATTTTGATGTAGTTGTTATGCTTGAAAATGTTTATTTTTTTGTTGTTGTTTACAGCATCACTGCAGACAATGTGGAAATATCTTCTGTGCTGAGTGTTCAGCCAAAAATGCCTTAACTCCTTCTTCTAAGAAGCCTGTTTGTATCTTTGATGCATGTTTCAGTGACTTCCAAGGATAATGGGTTGTCACAACTTCAGAGTAATAATACACTAACATTCAATTTTTAATAAATGCACTTCATAGAGGTCTTGGACTACTACTATTTGATTTGGACAGTGGTTGCAATACTAAACCAAATTAGAATTTATATCTTTTGGAATGTTATCAAGTAAAACTCTTCTATTTTTGTGAGACTTGGGCTCATCTTTCATCACGTTTTTCTGTTTCACCCTGGAACAGCTTACACGCCAAGTTTAGAATTAGCCAATGAAATATAAATAAACTTTGGATGGAAAATAGGAATGTATTTTTTAATTATAATTTCATTGTTCACAAATGACACAACTACATTTCCATAGCTTACTTCTCCCAAATTTACAGAAAGGTACGTGAGTACTGTTACCATATAATATGTGCCGCACAATGACACATATTTTCTTTGTGAAGTTTGGCATAGAACTATAAAGCTTTCTTTTTTCTTATATAATCTGTATGCTGCCTTATTTGAGTGACTGCTCTCTGATTGCGTTTTCCTCAGTCCTAGTTCTTTCTCTTCTTTTTTTTTTCTCTTCTTTTTTCTTCCCTTTCCTTCCTTTCTTTTTGGTTTAGAGAAGCTCGTTCAAAATTTCCTTTAACCTGGGTTTTGTGTTGCTGTATTCTTTAAGTTTTCGTTTGTTGGGAAAAATTTTTATTTCCCCTTCTATTTTAAATGATATTCTTGCTGGATAGAGTATTCTAGATTGCATATTTTTTCCTTTTAGCACTTTAAATATCTCTTGCCATTCCCTCCTGGCCTGTAGTGTTTCTGTAGAGATATCAGCTGATATTCTTATGGGGGTTCCCTTGTGGGTAACATTCTGTTTTTCTCTTGCTGCCTTTAGGATCCTCTCTTTATCACTAACTTTTGCCATCTTTATTATGATGTGTGTTGGTGTGGGTCTGTTTGGGTTCAGTTTGTTTGGGGCCCTCTGTGCTTCTTGTATCTTGGACCCAGTATCCTTTAGATTTGGGAAGTTTCCATCGATAATTTCTTCAAATATATTTTCCATCCCCTTATCTTTTTCTACTCCTTCTGGAATTCCTATTATGCGTAGATTGGCCAGCTTTCTATTATCCCATAGGTCTCTTATATTGCTTTCCAGTTTTTTGATTCGGTTTTCTGTCTGTTGACCGGATTGAGTGATTTCCATTATTCTATCTTCCATATCACTGATTTGTTCTTCTGCATTATTCATTCTGGTTTTTACTGCCGTTAGTTCAGTTTGCGTCTCTGCAAATGAATGTTCTAGTTTCTCTTGGCTCCTCCTTATATTTTCTAGTTCCTTTCTGAGGGTATCTGCGTTACTGTTCATATCTTCTCTTAATTCCTTCAGTATTTTCCCTATTTCTCTTTTGAACTCCAGGTCTGTCAGACTGCAGAGATCTGTTTCATTGTTGACTGTTTGAGGTGAGTTCTCCTGTTGGTTTGACTGGGGGTGGTTTCTCAGCTTCTTCATCTTGCTTGTTGTTTTCTTTTTCCTGGTGGAGTTGTACCCTCAGTGGCCGGGCAGTGTTTGCCTTGTCACTGCCGTGGAATATTTTCTGAGGGCTGGTGATGGTATGCAGCTGATCCTCTAGAGCTTGGCACCCCCTGGGGCCTTGGGCGGGTAGCAGGGCCGCTGGAAATCCAAGAGGCTCCTCCCCAGGGCAGCCCGACTCCGAAAAACCATCTGAGAATTAGGCAGACTTATTCACAGCCTGGCTAGGCTTGTTCTAGCTTTTCTGGGCTGCAGGCCTTTTCTCGGGGGCTGGTGGTGATTGGTGCTGCTCTGCGGAAGTGTAGCCCCTCCAAAGGGCAAGCAGGCCTGTGCAGGGACAGCCCCTGTGGTGGTAGGCTTCAGGCAATTGTTGAGGCCAGCCCTCCTGGATGGCAGGTAGCCCCAGGTCCAGCGAGAGCATAGGGGGTGGTGGGGGTGGGGGGGAAGCACTGGGAAGCACAGCTTTCTGCTAGCTAGTGGGCCTGTAAGCTTGCTGTGGTGTGGGGGGTATTCTATGGGGACCCACCCCTTCTTTTCTCCCCTCCCCAGCACGGGCGCAGACCAGGCTCTTCTCCCAGGTTCCCTCTGATGCAGCTTTCCACTTCCCCGCCCCTAGAGTATTGCTCCCTCCCTCTGCCACAGTTTTGTTTTCTAGTCTCCCAGGCAGTCTCTGCCCGGTCAAAAAGTTTCTAGACTTCCAAGCAGTTTCCGCTCCGCCCTGCCCCCCCAGCCCTGGGACTAACCTCTGGAGCCGAGGTCTTGGTGCCCAGCCCCCACCCAGGCGTCTCAATTTTTGGTGACTGTGCCCATAGTTCAGATGGTCCGTTCGGTTCTTGATCGGCTTTTCCGTACTCTGACTTACTGCTATTCTCTTCTCTGCATCTGGAGATTTCTCTGGTTCGTTTGATCTTCCCCCCGTGGAGGTGACTTTCCAGCGTGCGGGATCCCTTTCTCCTCCTCAGTTCCCTTTCGGGAGCGCCCATCCCGCTCGGATTCACCTTCTCTCACTCTCCTCTTTTCTCCCGATCTGCCCAGTAATGTCACGAACTTCTTGCCGTTACTGGAGTTTAGGTTCCTCTGCCAGCGATTGGTTGCTGTTCTGTGCAAGTCATTTATTCTGTAGATGTGCTTTTTTTGTTGTGTTTGTGGGAAAGGGTGAGCGTGTCCCCCTACTCCTCTGCCATCTTGTCCTCTCTCCCCCATAATTTCTACTAATCTGTCCTCCACCTCGTTTATTCATTCTTCTGCCTCCTGTATCCTGCTGTTAGCTGCTCCTCGTGAATTTTTTATTTCAGTTGTTGTATTTTGCATCTCTTCTTGTTTGAGTTTTATATCTTGTATCTCTTTGCTCAGTGTTTCCTGTTAACTACCCATCTTTGCCTCCAGTTTATTTCCAATGTCTTGCATCATCTTCAGCATCAACCGTCTAAAGTTTTTTCCTAGAGGCTGAGACTCTCCTCATCACTTAGCTGATATTCTGGGGGTTTTCCTTTCTCCCTCATCAGAGTTATAGTTCTCTGTCTTTTCATTTTTATAGGTTTTTGGTGCAGTGACCTTTTGACAGGGAATAGAATTGTAGCCTCTGTTCCTTCTGGTGTCTGCCCCCCTTGTGGCTGAGGTTGGTATGGAGCCTTGCTGTAGGCTTCCTGATGGGAAGGGCTGATGCCTGCCCACCGGTTCGTGGGGCTGATTCTGATTCTCCTCCCTCTAGTGGGTGGGGCTTTGTCTCTGGATGGGATTAGAGGTGTCTGTGTGCCTGAGGGTTCTTTAGGCAGCTTGTTTACTGAGGGATGGGGCTGTGATCCTACCTGGATTGCTGTTTGCCCTGGGGCTTCTCAGCACTGACTGGTGGGGCCAGATTTTGCCAAAATGGCCACCCTCCAGAGAAAGGCATGCTGCTGAATATTCCTGAGAGCTTTGTTCCCAATGTCCCTCCCTCGCAACAAGCCACATTCACCCCTGTTTTCCCAGGATGTTCTCCAAGAACTGCATTCAGTTTTGACCAGATTCCTATGGAGACTTTGCTTTGCCCTGGGACTCGGTGCACGTGAAAGTCTGTGTGCGCCTTTTAAGAGTGGGGTCTCCTTTTCCCCCAGTCCCGTGGAGTTCCTGCACACATGCCCCACTGGCCTTCAATGCCAGATGCTCTGGGGCTCTTTCTCCCAGTGCCAGATCCCTGCATGTGAGGATTTGATGTGGGGCTCAGAACTCTCACTCCTGTAGGTCTCTGTGAACCAGTTAGTTTCCAGTCTGGGGGGCTTCCCACCTGGGAGGTATGGGGTTGTTTGTATCACAAAATCATCCCTCCTACCTCTTGATGTGGCCTCCTCTTTCTCTTCCGGAGTAGGATGTCTTTTTGAAGGTTTCTGGTCCATTTGGGTGAAGATTGATCAGCCTTTAGTCGTGACTTTTGTTGTTTTTAGGAGAGAAGTTGAGCTCCAGTCCTCTTCCGCCATCTTAATCCCATCTCCTACATCCAACTTTCAAAAACCTGAAATGTGCCCATGACATCACTACCATGGACACTTACTGCACCACAGACAATGCATGTCTGTATTACTAATTTGCCTGCAAAAACTCCAGACTGGATTCTTGGCTGCATTGTTGAAAGAAAGAAAATAGCCGTTAACAGTGATTTCCCAAACAGAATGGTTTTACTCTTTGGGAAGATAAAACCCTTTGACTCAGTTCCTGCGGTGATTTACTAACATGCCTTTGGTGTGCCTGTTGGTCCTAGGTGGAGTGGGGAACACACACCTCGTTCCTGTCTTCAAGCAACCTAGGATCTATTCTGCAGACAAAACATGGATCCATCCAAAAGGTAAGTCACAAGTAATGATGGTGTGTTGTGAATTTCTGCAAGGAGTGGAAGAGCCCACAGAGTTCTCAGCTTAAGACTCAGTTGTCTTCCCAGCTCTCTGAAGTCTTTCCTCACAGCAGCCCAGACACCCTGTGATGATCTCTGCCCTGACCATTCTCATTCACGTTCATTGGACTGTCCCCAGGTTTAACAGATAAGAACAAGATAGGCCCAGTTACATTGGCATTTCAGATAAACAACAGATATATTTTAAGTATACGGATGCCTCATGCAATATTTGAGACCTACTCAAAAGTATTCCATGTTTCCCTGAAATGCAGATGGATATATACCACATCTTTCTTGGCTCATCCTTCTGTAGATGCTTGGGTTGTTTTCTTGTCCTGGTGATTGTAACTCTGTTGTGATGAAATAGAGGTGCGTATGATCGTCAAGCGAGTGTTTTCGATAAATTGCCAGAAGTGGAATTGCTGGGTCACACTGTAGTTCTGATTTTAATTTTTTGAGCAGTCTCATGCTGTTTTCCACTGTGGCTGCACCAGTAATGTTCCTTTTTCTCCACATGCTCTCCAACATTTATTGCTTGTGTGTGTGTGTGTTTATAATAACCATTCTCTAAGGGATGAGGTTGAAACATTATTGTGGTTTTGGTTTGTAGTTCCATTAGTGTGGTTTAACCTCTTGTCATAAGCCTGTTGGCCATTTTCTGTTTTCTTTGGAAAATGTCTATTCAGATCCTCTGCCCCAGTTTTTTGTTTGTTTGTTTTTTGTTTGTTTTGTGCCACACCCAAGGCACACAGAAGTTCCCAGGTAAGGGACGGAACCAGCAGCGCCCCATGGCACCGTAGTAACAATAGCAGATTTTTTGTATTTTTGCCACGTTCTTGGGCCGCTCTTGGGGCATATGGAAGTTCCCAGGCTAGGGGTTGAATCGGAGCTCTAGCCGCTGGCCCACACCACAGCCACAGCAATGCCAGATCTGAGCCGTGTCTGCGACCTACACCACAGCTCACAGCAACGCCAGATCCTTAACCCACTGAGCAAGGCCAGGGATCAAACCCACGACCTCATGGTTCCTAGTCAGATCCGTTAACCACTGCGCCACAATGGGAACTCCATTCCGCTGGTTTAATTTTCCCTTTCTATCACTTGCCTTTGAGGTCAGAGCCAAGTGTAAGCAGACAGATGTCCATGTGCTTACCACCTATGTTTTCTCCTAGACATTGTATGGTTTCATTTCTTCCATTTGAGTCTTTAGTCCATTTTAATTTGGGGATGTGTTGTAAGGTAGGGGTCTCGTTCCATTCCTTGCATGTGCCTGTGCAGTTCTTCCAGCACCATTGATTGAAGAAACTGTCCCTTGTCCATTGTATGCTCTGTGGTCCTTTGTTGGAAATGACTTGTCTGTGTCTGTGTTGGTTTTCCTTCTGGGCTGTCAGTGTTGTTTCACTGGTCTGTCTGTTTTGTTTTTGTGCCAGTCCTGATCTGTTTTGCTATCTATAGCTTTGTAGTGTAGTTTGAAATCAGGAAATGTAATCCTTCCAGCTTTGCTGCTCTTTCTCAAGATGGTTGTAGCTGATGGGGATCTATTGTGGTTCCATACAAATTTTAGAAGGGTTTCTCCTAGGTCTGTGCAATGTGCAGTTGGGATTTTGGTGGAGAGTGCATTGAGTCTCTGTTGCTTTTGGTAATCTGGACATTTGAATGATGTGAATTCACTCATAAACATGAAATATCTTTCCATTAATTTGTGCCTTTAATTTCTTTCCTCAACAGCATATAGTTTAGAGTGTACAAGTCTTTACCTTGCCTGGTTAAATTTATCTCTAGGTACTTTAGTTTTTTCTTTTACTTTCATTTTATTTATTTTTATCTATTTATTTATTTATTTTATTTTATTATTATTATTATTATTTTTTTTTGCTATCTCTTTGGGCGGCTCCCACGGCATATGGAGGTTCCCAGGCTAGGGGTCGAATCGGAACTGTAGCCACCGGCCTATGCCAGAGCCACAGCAATGCGGGATTTGAGCCGCGGCTGCAATCTACACCACAGCTCATGGCAACGCCAGATCGTTAACCCACTGAGCAAGGGCAGGGACCAAACCTGCAACCTCATGGTTCCTAGTCAGATTCCTTAACCACTGGGCCTTGACGGGAACTCCTAGGTACTTTATTTTTGATGCAATCATAAATACGATTTTTTGGTTTGTTTCTGTTTTAAATCTTCTATGTCTTTGTTTAGTCTTTCTTGTAATGTGTTGATCTTTGCCTCCAGTTTTTGTCTGAGCTCTTGGATCCTCTTCACAATCATTATTCTAAAGTCATTTTGCATGGAGGTGGGTGTGGGGGTTGTCTTGTTCCTTCATCTGGTTCATATTTCTCTGCCTTCTCATTTTGTATGCTTTTTGCATGATCTCCTTTTTGTAGGTTAGAGGTGTGTAGCCTGTCTTGCTTCTAGTGTCTGCCTTCTTGTAGGTAAAATAGAGGCGTTTATGGCCAGCTTCCTGATGGGAGGGACAGGTGCCTGCCCACTGGTAGGTGGAGCTGAGCCTTGTCCCTCTAGGGGGTGGACCTTTGTCTGTGGGTGTGATGTGGAGCACTTTAGGTACCTGTTTGTTGATCAGTGGGTCTGTGTTCCCAGCCTGTTTGTTGTTTGGCCTGGGGCTTCTCAGCCCTAACTTGTGGGACCAGATTGTTCCAAAAGGGCCACCTCCAGGGGAGCTCATGCCAACAACTATTCCTGGGACCTCTGCCTAGACTGTCCTGCCCTACAGTGTTTCCCAGTCACCCCCTCCTTTCCCAGGAGACCCTCCATGATTGGCCAGGTCATTCTGACCCAGATTCTTCTTGAGTGCCTGCTTAGCCCTGGGACCCAGTGCACATGAAAGCCTGTGTGCACCCTCCAGGAGTGGAGTTTCTGTCTCCCCCAGTCCTGTGGAGCTCTTGCACACAAGCCTCACTGGCCTTCAATGTCATGTGTCCCAGGGGCTCCTCCTTCCCGTGCCAGACTCCCTGGCTTAGGCACCTGCTGTGGGGTTCAGAAGTCTCCTGTGGGAAAGCCTCTGAAATAGAGTTCTTTTCCAGTTTGTGGGCTGCCCATGCAGGGGGTATGGGATTACTTCTACCATGAATGAGCACCTCCTGCTGTCTCAGTGTGGCTCCTTATTGCCTTTGGGTGTAGGATATCTTGTTCTTGGTAGTTTCCAGTCTATTTTGTTGATGGTCATTCAGCACATAGTTGTAATTTTGGTGTTTTCATGAGAGGAGGGGAGCTTGAGTCCTCCTACTCTGCCATCTTGTCTATTTCTTTCTTTCTTTTTTTTTTTTTTTGTCTTTTTATCTGTTCTGTGGAGGTTCCCAGGCTAGGGGTCTAATCAGAGCTGTAGCTGTGGGCCTACACCAGAGCCACAGCAATTCAGGATCCTCAACCCACTGAGCGAGGCTAGGGATCGAACCCACAACAGCATGGTCCCTAGTCAGATGCGTTAACCACTGAGCCACAACAGGAACTCCGTGTCTGTTTCTCTTCTTGGGTTTTGTTTTGTTTTGTTTGTTTTTAGGGCTGCACTTGCAGCATGTACAAGTTTCCAGGTTAGGGGTTGAATCAGAGCTGTAGCTACCAGCCTACACCACAGCCACATGGGGTCTGAGCTGCATCTGCAACTACACCACAGCTCAAGGCAACACAGGATCCTTCACCCACTGAGCAAGGCCAGGGATTGAACCTGTGTCCTCATGGGTACTGTTGTGTTTTTTAACCATTGAACCATGACAGAAACGCCTGTTTCTCTTTTTGATGTTTTGTTATTATTGTATAGAAATGCCACTGATATGTACGTTGATTATGTAAACTGAAACATAACTGAATGTATTCATTCAAACAGTTTTTTGCTAGAGTATGTAGGATTTTCTATTATAGTATCATGTAATCGGCAAAAAGGACACTTTTACTTTTTTCATTTATGATTCAGATTCCTTTTATTTCTTTTTCTTGTCTAATTGTTAGTAGGACTTCAAATCCTATGTGGAATAAAAGGGGCAAGAGTGGGCATCCTTCTCTTGTTCATCATCTTAGAGGAGAAAAAGCGTTCAGCTTGTCACAGTTGAGTGGAATGTTAGCTGTAGGTTTGCAGTTGATGGCCTTTATTAAGTTGAGGTCCATTCCCTTTATACTTGCTTTGTTGAGACTTTAACATAAGTGGATGTAGAAGTTTATCTCATGGGTTTCTTTGCATCTATGGAAATAATCATATGGTTTTTACCCTTTTTGTTTTTCGGTTTTAGTTTTAGGAATGCACCCACATCATACAGAGGTTCCCAGGTTAGGGGTCTAATCAGAGCTAGAGCTGCAGGCCTACACCACAGCCAAGCAAGTTCTGTTTCCCTTCCCAGATGATGGAAGATTTTAGGCATTATTTCTTCCATTAATTTTTCTGTTCTGTTCTCTTTCTCTTCTTCTGGAACCACCCCTGTAATGCAAATGTTATTCTGCTTGATGGTATCCCATAGGTCCTTTAAAGTAGCCTAATTTTTTAAAAATTCTTTTTTCATTTTGCCTCTCTATCTGATTGAGTTCCATTGTTTTGTCAGGCAGGTCTCTGATTAATTCTCCTTCATCCAGTCTGCTGTCAAAGCCCTCGAGTGTGTTTTTCAGTTCATTAATAACTTCTCTTTGGTTCTTTCCTCTGCTTCCTGTCTCTTCATTGAAGATCTCTTTGTGTTCATTCCTTCTTCTGAGTTCAGTAAGCATCTTTATGTCCATGACTTCTGACTCTTTCTCAGGTCGATGGCTTATTTCCACTTCATTTTGTTCTTATTCTGTGATTTTGCCTTGTGTTTGTTTTGTTTTTTTTTTAGAAAGATATCCCTGTGTTTCATTTTGCCTAATTTTCTGTGTGTGTTTCCATGCATTAGGTCCATTTGCCATCTCTCCCAGTCTTGAAGGAGAGGATATACTTGGGAGCTGTCCTGTAGGGCCCAGAGGCGCCATCCCACTTGGCCACAAGAGCCAGGCACTCAAGGAGTGTCTCCTCTGTGGTCTGTGTGAACCCTCCTGTTGTGGTGGGGGCCCAGCTGTGATTCTCTTTGCTGGGAAGTGGGGAAGCACCGGTCTGGGACACAAGGTGCCTAGCTGCGGTGGGTGCGAAGCCCTGATTTTTTCATGTTCTCTCTGCTTGAAAGCCCTTGTGTCCTGATGTTTAATTTCGAACATAGTTCCTCCATTGTTCCAGAGCTGGCTTTTCTCCCATGTGGACTAAGGGGGGCGATCTAGGGCCCTGGTCCTCAGGAAGGCTTTGCAGCCTCTCTGGGTTGCTTTCTTCCCTTTCCCTTGCTTCAGACAGTGTTGCTACAGCCACAGCTGAGCAGCATGTCCACAACTGCCATACTTATACACACACCAGCCCTTGCCAAGCAGAAGTGTGGGAATGGGGTTCCTCTCAGTCAGCAGGAAGGGGAGGCTGTTTCTCAGAGCCCATTTCCCTCCTAGCCATGGAGATGCACCCGCGAATGAGCTCCAGTGCTGAGCAGGTCAGCTTCCTTTTCTCAGAGAGTCAGGGGGCTGTGTGTTCATGTTTTCCTCTGTGGGACTGAGTATGAAGGTGAAAAGTAGGATTTCTTTTTTTGTCTTTATGCTATTTCTTTGGGCCACTCCCACAGCATATGGAGGTTCACAGGCTAGGGGTCTCATCAGAGCTGTAGCCCCTGGCCTACGCCAGAGCCACAGCAGCACGGGATCCGAGGCACATCTGCAACCTACACCACAGCTCATGACAATGCCAGATCATTAACCCACTGAGCAAGGCCAGGGACCATACCCACAACCTCATGGTTCCTAGTCGGATTTGTTAACCACTGAGCCATGACGGGAACTCCTGAAGTTTGCTTTTTAAATAAATTTAAGTTAAATATGTGTCCCTTTGAAGAATTCATTCCTACTTACAGCAAAGTATGCCTAAGGGTCATGTTTAAAAACATGTTCCCTGAGAATTTTTCTACCTGTATAGAATCCAGTAGTAAAGAAAAGAAAAGGAATACCGCCATGAACTACCACATGAGGTAAAATGAGGTAGGATGTATTGTTTGATGAGAACCTCAGTAGTGTATCTTAATTGTGGAATTTCATCCAAAAAAAACAGAACCAAAACTCTCATAAGATTCAGCAAATCCATTGCTAGGGCTTCTGATGAAAACGAACATCCTAATTTGAAAAGATAGGAGCAGCTCTGTCCACTGAAGTGTCCCTTAGACTTTTTCTCTCACATAACTTCTTTTCACAACAGCGAGTGATAATGTGTAGACCAGCCAGGTCATGGCAGCAGCCTGTGTCCACTGAGGGATGAGTCAAGAAGATGTGGTGTCCATATGCAGTGCAGTGGTATTTGGCCAGAAAAGAGAGTGGCCTCTTGCCATTTGCTGCACCTTGGGTGAGCCTAGAAAGTATTATGCTGAAGGCCACAGTCAGACAAATCAGGATACTATGTGATGTCCCTGATTTGTGCAGTCTAATACCCAAAACCAATGATCAAACACACCAAAGAGTAACAGACTCATAGATACAGGGAGGAAAAGAGGACTCCCATCTCCCTTGTTGTCCTATCAGAAGAGCGATGCATTTGGTCTCTCAATTTTAGATACTTGGGGAGAATCAGCCATGGCAGAGTTGTCTCTCACAGCCTCCCATACCTTACACCCTCCCTGCTTGGCTTGAAATATTGCAGTGCTCTCAGTTTTCTCCAGGAATTGTCTCATGTTCCATGTGGGCTGGTGCTCAGTTTGCTCTCGAGCCAGATTTCATGACACTGTCCCAGGCACTGGTGTGATGAGGGGTTGAATTTTGAGAAGAATACATTTCATCCTAGAACTTTGAGTTAGCTAAAGTTTGTTGCTTAGAAAATTATGAGATATGTGTTTTAAGGCAACCCACTGTTGAAAGTAGGGTGAGTCCTTGTTTCCTAACTGTTCAAGGCATAGTAAGTTTTGTACGTATACAATGACAGGGACACTGTTAATGAAGAACCAGTGGAAAGATAGTGAAGTGTACAGATTGTTGCATCCAGAGAAAAATTCTACACACGGTCATTGAGTGAAGACTTTTGCAACTTGATGAACATATGCTTAGTGTGTGGCATTTTACAATTTAATTTCTATAACTACTCCTTTTCTTCTGGACAAATGTTACCTATGGAGTGTAAAAATGTCTGGTGCCTCAACTACCAGAAATGAGTGGAAATGGTATTTCCATCAAAAAATGGGAGCCCTTTTAAATCTCACCATGGTAGGATTTTGCAATTCCCCTAAACGTTGAAGACCCATTATATTTGGGGAGGTCTTTTTCTCTCCAGTAATGTCTTTTCAAAACAGAGAGTAATACTGTTTGATTGTAGGATGCAGTTTTTGAAATAAAATGTTGACCCTGTCCAGGGAAACGGCCACTAGGCTATATAGAGCAGGTGGACCCAGAGGGGGCAGAGTTGCCTTCCCTCTGAAAGTTCCAGGCCTCTGACCAGTTTCCACGGCAATGGAATGCTGCCCACGGAGCCTTGTGGTTCAACTGCCAGTCTGTGAGAAGAGACGTGTGTGTTGGCCACAGCTGGGAGGCTCTCCCCTTCACTGCTCAAGTGTCAGACGATGGGCAACCTTAGCTGTTGTTGCGGAGGTATGTTGCTACTGTTCTAAAGGCTGTTTCCTCAGATGGGTGGTTCATTTTGACTAAACATATTATCTCCATCTTTATCTCCATTGCCACCAGTCTCATCAGTCTCTCAAGCCATAGGTCTGTTATACAGGCTTGCTGTATGACTAAGGTATATCTTAATGCTCCGAGTGAGCCAACTGCCTCAAGTATTTTCCTAAATGTGAGAAAAGACTCGTGTCTCGTGGCAGTTTGAAACACGTTCTCCCAGAGCACAGAGACGGCAAACATGCCCCTCTGCCTTTTTCGAAGCACGAGGCCCTCGCTGTCAGCCCTGCAGTAGACATTCAAAAGAGGGACGTTACAGCGCCACTCTTCTCAGTGTACATGTCGATGTCTTAATGCACATGCTAGCAGTCCAAAGGCAGAGGAATTTCGATGGAGCAAGAAACGGGGATTTTTCAGGTTGGATTTCCCCGGGTTGATGAGGACTAGCCCACTGGCTCTTTGGGTGTTAGCTGGTAGTGTGGTGACAAGGGCCAGTGCCAGCAGGTTAGTGGGGTGAACATTGGGTAAGGAAAGGAAGGAAGGTCTCTCTGGTGATCCTCAGAGAGACCCAGGGTGGGGTCTTCAAGCTGAGGTCTGGAGGGGGTCTCTCTAGGAGGAGCACTGTCCCTGCCACTCTCAGGTCTAGAGAAGGATGAGGAGTGTCCAGAGTATAGAGTGGGTTTGGGTGACAGAAGACTTGCACTCTGGCCCATTGTCAGCCAGACCTTCGTCAAGGTTGCTCAGACTGGTGCTCTGATGCAACGTCAGTGAGACCTGGAGAGTCACAGATTTCCTTTCCTAACCCCGCCCCCCAGCAGGCACTCATCCGGATGGCCACCTCCCCAGTGAGTCCACAGGACTTGATCATCCAGGTGTGGTCTGCCGCAGGAAAGCTGATTCTTGCTAGAGCCGTCATGTGAACTTGAAGGTGTTTTGATCCCTGAGTCAAATTGGGGATCCAAGCAGACCGCTGTTCACATGAGGTGGTCAGCTGGTCACTGTGAAGGGCTGCCAAGGGAAGATTGGGGGAGGATGGGCCGAGTTGGGGTTTGTCTAGTCCTCCAGAGGAGCTCTTTTTGGATGAATGTTTGTATTTTGGGTTGTGGGTCAGAAGATAGAGGCAAAATGTTGGGTAAAGAATTGGACTGCTCTCCTGGCTCTGATATGTTCTCCAGGATCACCCCAGGACATCTTGGGGGCAGCAGGATTCAACAGAGAGAGAGAGAGAGAAAGTGGAGTTCTGGATTCAAGCAAGAGTCCAGGGCATGATCTCAGCGCCAAGCAGGCTTCAGTGGTTCAGGGGGATGTGTGACCTGAGGGAACCAACTGCACTCTTGTCCCAGATCTGCTCACACATGATTGGCGCGACTCTTGAGAAGATGCTCTAAGTTTCAGTGCTGTCCACTGGAAGATAGGGGTTCGAGCCCCTGTTTTGAACCCTCTTCCTCTAAAGTGGCATGATGTGCAGATCAGGGAACGTGACAGGAGACATTCTCCCTGAGCCATAAAGCCCCCTTCCCATGGAAAGGCCTTCTCCTGTTTGGTTCTTCCTCACTCTTTAATTATTGTCTGTATCTGGTCTATTTGGAATGTGGGTCTTTTTCTCTCACCTGTCTTGTGTTCTCAAGCAGAGAGTAACACTGTGTGGTTCTGGGATGCATTTTTTGAGACAACATGTTGACCCTGCACTGCCATCCCTGTCCGTAGAAAGACACATTAGTCTAGACAGAGCAGGTGGGCCCAGAGGGGGCAGAGTTGCCTTCCCTCTGAAAGTTCCAGGCCTTGACTGGTTGCCACAGCAATAGGATGATACCCACGGGGTCCTGCGGTCCAACTGCCACTCTGTGAGTGGAGAGGTGTGTGTTGGGCCACAACTGGGAGGCTCTCCCCTTCACCCCTCAAGAGTTGGACGATGGGCAACCTGAGCTGTTGTTGGGGAGGTATGTTGATACTGATCTAAAGGCTGTTCCATCAGATGGCATAGTTTACCCTGATGGAAAATGTTCTCTGATTTTTTTTTTTCATTTCCACCACTTCAATTTGTGTACAGAGATGTAAATCTCTTATACAGCCATTTTGTATTACTCTTAAGATTTTTAATTATTTCTTCCTGGTTGGGCGCCTCAATTTTTTTCTTAATTTATACAATACTCCTTCCTATTTCCCATGTACAAACCTTCTCCCATCACACTAACCCTGGTAATACCCTACTCTGCCTTTATTCAGTGCAGAGGGACCCTGATTCCATTCTTCAATACACATGATGGAAATGGGCATTTATAGCTCCACTCTTCTGAATGCACATATCAACGTCTGAAGCCACATAATTGCAATTTTTTTTTGTCCCTTTTGCTATTTCTTGGGCTGCTGCCACGGCATATGGAGGTTCCCAGGCTAGGGGTCGAATCGGAGCTGTAGCCGCCAGCCTACACCAGAGCCACAGCAACTCGGGATCCAATCCATATCTGCAACCTACACCACAGCTCAGAGCAATGCCGGATCTTTAACCCACTGAGCAAGGGCAGGGACCGAACCTGCAACCTCATGGTTCCTATTTGGATTCGTTAACCACTGCTCAACAACGGGAACTCCCAATAATTGCATTTTAAATGTAGAAATTGATTGTAAGGAGTGAAACTTGGATTTTCAAGTAGGATTTCCATGGGTTGATGATGATAAGCTCCCTGGGTAGTTGGCTATTCGCTGGTAGTGTGCTGAGAACACACAGTGCTGGTAGGTTCGTGGGGTGACCATTTGGTAACTGAGGGAAGGAGGGTCCGACTGGTGATCCACAGAGGGAGACTTAGGGTCAGGTCTTCAAGCTGAGAGTCTCTAAAGGGTCCCTTTTAGAGGATAGAAGACTATCCCTGCCACTGCAGGGTCTGAAGAAGGATGAGGAGTTTCCAGGGTACAGATTGGGTTTGGGTGAAGAATGACTTGAGCTCCTGCTCATTCTCAGCCAGACCTTGGTCCAGGCTGCAGAGGAGGAGCTCAGACTCCTATTGCTGTACAGCAGCAAGGGGTACAACATTGTCAGTCAACAGTATTTTCATCACAACAATTTTTTAAAGAAAATTGTGTGAGACATTGACAGTCAGAGATTTTAATTTACTAAACAGTCAGAGCACTGGCCCAGATGGTCTCCTCCCGAGTGAATTCCCAGGAACCTCTTATCCAGGCATGATTAGCTGAAGGGAAGCTCATTCTTGGCATTCAGTCGAGACTGTTCTAAGCTCTGAGCCATCTTGGGAGTGAAACAGACCCCTAGTCGCTGGAGGTTGTCAGCTGGTTGTCATGAAAGTGTAATGTGATGCAGTGGATGACATGAAGATTTGGGGGAGAATGCCTGGGTTGGAGTATCCACGGAGCCAGGGCAAAGCCTAGGTCCTTCAGAGGGGCTTTGTTTGGAGGAAAATGTTGGATTCAGATCAGGGATTAAAGCATGGAGACAAAGGGCTGGATAAGGGTTTGGACTGATGTCTTGGTTCAGCATCTCCTGCAGGGAAGGCATCAGAGCTTGCCCACTAAAACCTTGGGATGGGAGGACTTGTGGGAGAGTGAGAAGATCTCTTGATTCAAGGGTCCAGGGCATGGTCTTGGCCCTGAGCAGGTGTCCGGCCTTCAGGGTTCAGGGATTTCTGTCCTCAAGGAACCAACTACATTCTTGGCCCACATCCATCCTTCAACATTGCCGTGATTCTTGGCAAGTTAGTCTAAAGTTCAATGCCCTCTACTGTCAAATCAGGCTTACACTCTCTGGGTTGCACCCCCTTCGCCTGCAACCGGGCCAACTTGGGGATGAGAGGAGATGATGAGAGAGACGCTACATGACCTGGAAAGCTTCCTTCCCATGATGTTCTTCCATACTCTCTTGCTGTGGAGCTATTCAAACCCCCTCTTTTGATCCAACCAGCCCCAAGACTCAAGCTTATGCAGGTAGTCATTCAATGAAACCAATCCCAAATGTTAACAAGAGATCCGTGGATAAACCAAAGGCAGTATGAATCCACATAGGAATAAAATTCTACCGGAGAAAAAATTGTAATTATGTTAAATATGTTGCTACATGGATGATCCAAAATGAAACACACTTTTAACAATAGTGAAGTCAGACAGACACAGGAAAAGAAATATTGAACAATTCAACATATAGGCGGTAAGTAGATTAGGCAGATTGTCAAAGGTGGAAAGTAGAGAGGGCTAAGACTTGGCAGCAGGGCTGAAGGGGGAGTCATTGCTGAATGGGTGCAGAGGTCCTATAAGTTATGATGAGAAAGGTTGTTATGGACAGTGGTGCAAAGTACATGGCTTGTGAAGGCATGCCCGACCCCTGAATTTCCTATTGCCAAAGTATTCCAAAGAGAAGCATTATGTATCTAAGAAAAGAAAAGAGGTGAAACATCCCAGAGGATGGCGTGTGAACACAGGAGCACCCTGTGGGAAGAGTAGGGAAGCTGAAATGATCTCCTGCCATTTCAGAAGATGGAGGAATGTGGCTGGAGAGGAAAATGGGCAGGAGGATTCACGAGACTCTGTCATGGCAGCAGAGCCTGCATGCTCGTGTTGGCCATTTCTCAGATGGAGAATATGCCACGGAGAGGTTCCCTTTAGCAAGAGAGGCAGAGGCTCCCTTTCTCAGGTCTTTCAAGGTGCTCTCTGCCGTCCTTCAAAACGTTTACCCGGGAGGATGGGCCAAGAGAAGCTCCATCCATGCTTCATCCCACCCCCACCCCTTGACTCCCAGCCCATGTCCAGTCAGGTGTGGCACCCAGAGTACCTCCTGATCAGCATCACTGCCTTGCTGACAGTGACTGTGTGTCCCCCTAGAAACACACGACAATGTTGTGGAGGCCAGTGGGAGTGAGAAGACCGAAGAGGAGGCCCCAGCCAGGGAAAATGAGGAGGAGGAAGGCTCGCCCAATAACAAGGTGGAGGAGGAGGCCACAACAAGTGGAAATAACGAGGAGGAGTCCCCAGCCAGCGACAGGGCCGAGCAAGAAGCCCAGACTGCCCCCAAGGTAAGCTCACTTTTCATGATCTGAGATTTAAAAAGGTGCCTCCTTTCTTCTTGGATGTGCCTACTTCAGAAATGGAAATCGGAGGAAGTCCATTATAGAGGATATATGCAGATTCCTCTTTGAAGGGATGTTGAGTCAAAGTTTGGTACCAACCGATAACTCCTTGCAAGGGGCATTGGCAAAAGTGACCCTATCAGTTCTGCAGTGTATGGTAGGGAGCATTTTTCTTTGAAGAAGACCAAAATTTTTTTAAATGAACATGGCCTTGAGAGATCTTCCTTGAAAAGCTGGTGCCTTTTCCAAAGGTGTCTTTGCTGTCTTCTTTTGGGGAAACAGACTCAACTCTGCCTTCTGTCTGTGTGCCTGCGGTCCGCAACCACAGGAAGACCTGTGGCCACAGTGCAGAGGATGCTGTGACACTCACAGTGTTTTCTTTTCTCTCATCACAGGTGGATGGGATGGATGATGAAAGCCGTAAGTATTCTGGAACCCGGCTCTGCTGAGGAGAAGTCCAGGTGTTGAGGAAGGGCGGGGGGTGCTTTCCTGCCCCTTTGGTTGCAGAGACACCCTGATTCTGGGTTCCTCCTGGGAAAGGGGGTGAAGGATGGGGTGAAAGAGACTGACTTCCCACAAAAGGGCCATCCCAAGTCCTCGGGTCCCTGGAGGAAAGGAGGCTCTTTGTATGGTGGGGGTAGGTGTCCGGGAACATTGGGGGGTGTGCGTGTGAGGGCCTGTTGGTGTGATTGTGAACCAGTGTGAGTGGGTGTGTTTTGTGGGGAGTCACTTGTGCCTTAGCACCACATAGCTGTCCAGTTTCTCGTTGAACAGTCTCATGATGACCGCAGGCTAACTGTCCATTCCCTCATTCTCCCTGCACCCGCTGGGAGCAAGGTTTGGGGAAAAGGCTTTCCTTCCTCTGTTGGTCTTTCGTTTCCTCTTTTCTTCCCCCTCTGCTTGGTGCAGACTTTCATGCTGTTGTTTCAAATATGTGCCGTGAACTCGAGCCTCTTGAGGTTGTAAGTGTCCCGAGGGAGTGTTGTGAACGCTGTGCTCCCCCCGCACCTCCTGCCCACTCGGGGCAGCCACCCTTCCAGCCTCTGCTCAGGAGTGGTCTTTCAGACACCTCATGTGCATGACATCAGAGAGTCTTTGTCCTTCTGTGTCTGACTGGCTTCACTTGAAGTGATGTCCTCCAGCGAGTTCCTGTTGAGGCTCAGAGCTCATGAACCTGACCAGTACCTATGAGGACACGGGTTCGACCCTTGACCTTGCTCAGTGGGTTAAGGATCTGACTTTTCCCTGAGCCACGGTGTAGGTTGCAGACATGGCTCAGATCCCAAGTTGCTGTTGCTGTAGCATAGGCAAGCAGCTGTAGCTCTGATTCAGCTCCTAGCCTAGGAACCTCCAAATGCCTCAAGCGAGGCCCTAAAAAGACCAAAAGAAATGATATTGAGATTTTGATATGTGTTGTAGTGTACCTGCTATTTTTTCATGTAGTATGAAATGTCAATGATATTCCGTCTTCCAATCTATTTTTTTTATTTTTCTGTATTTTTCAGGCCTTGCTCATGACATAATGAAGTTCCCAGGTGAGGGGTCAAATCTGAGCTATTTATGCCATACTACACCAGAGCCACATCCACACCTACAACACACGTCTGTGACCTACACCACAGCTCAAATCAACACTGGACCCTTAACCCACTGAGTGAAGCCAGGGATTGAACCTGCTTCATCATGGATATTAGTTGGGTTCATTCCTGATGAGCCACAATGGGCACTCCTCCTTCCCCTCTGTGAACATGGAATGTCATTTGAATTCTTTGTGACTTATTCAATTCTTTCAGCAATGTTTTGTAGTTTTCAGTGTAAAAGTTGTTTCCTTTCTTAGAGCCCTGAGCCTGCTTTCCAGCTACTCCAGCAGCACCATGAGAAGGACGGGCTCGTGAAAACATTGGCGTGTCCCTCACTGCCTCTGCACTGAGCTCTGATTATGGCAGCACAGGTGTTGTGGGCCATACACAGCACCTCTGCTTACCCGTGGGTTCTGCTAGGAATCGGTCTAGAATGTCACCGTTGCCATCTCTCTTTGGGGGTCTGCAGGGCCTCCCAGAATTCCTGGCACAGGTTCATGAGCACAGGAGATACATACAGATGAATGATCAGGTCAGACCAGCCAACTGGTCTGCAGTAAAGCATGTCCGGGGAGGGGAGGTCATATCTTGCTCATCTTTGAATCTCCACCCTGAACACGATGCCTGATGTGGCAGTCACTGGCAGAGCACCTCTTTATACTTCATGGAATTCTGTAATAAATAGTGCAATCCATTCATATAAAACACAGCACCGTTCAATTGCTTACTCAGCTATCCCCTTTTCAGTGTGTGTAGAGGTGGAATTTCAGGTGTGTCAGTTTAGAGGTAGGAGCTATAAAGGGCCATAGAAGGAAGAAGTTGAAAGGTCATTCCTTCAGCACGTTGCTGTCCTTCGAATGTTGGCATCTGTGCTCACCTTGTGTGGAAGGGTCTCAGTCCATGGAGCAGAGGGAAGGTCTGGGAGCCTGGAGGAAAACCCAGGGTGATGCTCTGTAACCTGCAGTCACCTCAGGGAAGCAGGAGGAATGGGAGGGTCACTCTTTCTAACTCAATTCCCCGCGTGGTGTATTTCTACAGAGTCAGTGGTGGAGAGCATGAGCAGCCGCCAGGATGAGGAGGCTGCAGGTAGGGAAGAGCACGCAGCTGGGATCCAGTGGGAGAGGGTTCCTGGGAGCACCTGGGTTCCGCCTGCTGCCGGGAGAGGGAGGAAGTGGGGGATAGGACTTGGCGGGTGGGTGGGTGGGTGGCCTAATGAGTGGCACTCTGCTGTGGTGTTTTCCCCTGTGAAATGGATACCACGAAGAAGACTTGGGTCCCTGGTCTTTGTTGTGCTGTGTTTGTATTCCTCTCTCCTTTTCTTTGAGAGGGAGAATCGATTTTCCCTCCCAAAGCTGCTCCTTCCTGCTTTGGTCTCTGCCCGTTGTGCAAGTTTGCTTTGTGATTGGCACCGTGAGGGCCCAGTGCACAAGAGCTGTTGACTTGGTTTCCTTTATTGGCCTTGAGGGACCTGAAGTGGTGGCACCCAAAGCTCTCCTAGGCCCTTGACCCTGGAGACCAAGTTGGTCGAGTGAGTGTCAGGTGGTGGGTGAGAAGGCAGCTCTCTCACTCTGCATGTTCGGGATTTCTGACCTCCCTGTCCTATTGTGTCCTCACGGTGTGTCCTGAGGGAAGGGGCGTTCCCAGAGTTGGATGCCCAGAACAGGGAACTGAGGCACAGACAGATCTACATCTCCTTTTGTGGCATGTGTTTCTTCTACAGGGGATGTGAGGAGTTCCCTAGTGTCCTAGAGGCTAAAGATCGAGTGTTCGATCCCTTCCGTGGTGCAGAATCAAGTGCCTGGGTTGGGAACCACTGCATCCCCTGGGAGTGGTGACAATCAATCAGTCAACCAATGGGATTGACATCAGACCATTCTGCATGGTCATTATCTAGGTTGTCTCCGCTACCCAGAGGCATTTTCACACGAAACCTGTGTGGGGAGGTAATGTTTTGAAGTGCACCCCAAAGAGCAAGATCTTTCTAAGTAGAACTTGGATTCTGAAGGCTCTTCTGGGCGGCCGGGTGTTATGGGCTTTGAGGGCTTGGCCTGGGAGTCAATTATTAGTCATTTCCCTGTTATCTTCTGCAATCAGGATGTCACTCGTTCTCTCTGTTGTCATGTATTTTCCAGAATCTTGCTTTGGAAACCTAGGATCTTGCTTCAGGAGTCTGAGGGCAATTTTGTTCTTTACCACCTTGGCTGGAATAATCCCATGGTGGCCACACAACAGGGTGCACCCTGCCAATGAGCCAGATGAAGGTACTGTGGAACCTGACTCAATACATCCAGGCCTGAACAATGATTCTAGTTCATTCCGTGTTCCAAATTTCAGAACAAACTCTACAAATGCTACGCCACATCTTTCTTTTATTCCATGATGCAAATTCAAACGAACTAACTCGGAGTTCCCATCGTGGCGCAGTGGTTAATAAATCCGACTAGGAACCATGAGGTTGTGAGTTTGATCTCTGGCCTGGCTCAGTGGGTTAAGGATCCAGGGTTGCCGTGAGCCATGGTGTAGGTTGAAGATGTGGCTCGGATCCTGAGTTGCAGTGGCAGTGGTCACTGTAGGCCACTACAACTCTGATTAGACCCGTATCCTGGGAATCTCCATATGCTGAGGGAAGCAGGCCTAGAAAAGGCAAAATGACAAAAAAAGCAAAAAATAAATTGAATAACTCAGTTGGTAATTTCCCAACTATGGAAATAATGATTCATTTAAAATCGACATTTGGTTCCTGGTTAATAGCAAAGGTGACCTCACTCATTTTATGACATTTGCTGATATTTAACATTTCCAGTTGTAATAGATCCCTGCATGGAACCACATTTCCCAATTTGAAAACAATACTAGAAATGATTTAGAACAAGATTATATTAACAAGAAATGGTGGATATTACAGAAAGCTCCTCTAACCCATTCCTCCAATTTCCACCAATGACAACGTCCAGCACTGAATGGGGAACTCATGGTACACTGAGCAGCAAAAGATTCCTATAATTTTAATTAATGAAAAGTTCCCCATTTACATTCACATTCAGTTTTTGGGCTGTGCCAGTAGTTGAGGTTGGACACATGCAAAATATTAGGAGGCCCCAGTATGTTACCATAGAGAACGTGTACACTCCCATTTGTAGAAGGACGTTATTCCCAACAGCAAAGAGATGAAACCAATCACAAATGACAAGAGATCAGGAGAGAGATCAAATGCGATATGTGAACAGAAGAGAACAGTATTCTACCGGAAACAAAAGTAAAATTTTAAATAGGATACCAAGAGGATGATCCAAAAAAAAAAACTAAGTACTGTTTGACCAAAAGTGAGGCGTTCCCATCATGGCGTGCCAGCAGTGAAACCGATTAGGAAGCATGAGATTGTGAGTTTGACCCCTGGCCACAATCAGGGGGATAAGGATCTGGTGATGCCGTGAGCTGTGGTGTAGGTGGCAGATGCAGCTGGGATCCTGCCTTGCTGTGGCTCTGACATAAAATGGCAGCTACGGCTCCTATTAGACCCCTAGCCTGGGAACCTCCATATGCCATGCGTGTGGTCCTAAGAAGCAACAAGTATCAATAGAAAAAAAAAATAGAGAAATCAGGCAGCACAGAGAAGGAAATATCGTGCAACTCAACATATAGGCGGTAACCAGACTCGGCAGAGTGTCAGAGATGGAAAGTAGAAATGGCCAAGACCTGGCAGCAGGGCTGAAGGGGGAGTCATTCCTGAATGGGTGCAGAGGTCCTATGAGTTATGATGAGAAAAGTTGTTATGGACAGTGGTGCAAAGTACATAGCATTGGGAAGGCCTGCTCTCCCCGTGAGTTTCCTATTGCCAAAGTATTCCAAAGAGAAGCATTATGTATCTAAGAAAAGAAAAGAGGCGAAACATCCCAGAGGATGGCGTGTGAACACAGGAGCACCCTGTGGGAAGAGTAGGGAAGCTGAAATGATCTCCTGCCATTTCAGAAGATGGAGGAATGTGGCTGGAGAGGAAAATGGGCAGGAGGATTCACGAGACTCTGTCATGGCAGCAGAGCCTGCATGCTCGTGTTGGCCATTTCTCAGATGGAGAATATGCCACGGAGAGGTTCCCTTTAGCAAGAGAGGCAGAGGCTCCCTTTCTCAGGTCTTTCAAGGTGCTCTCTGCCGTCCTTCAAAACGTTTACCCGGGAGGATGGGCCAAGAGAAGCTCCATCCGTGCTTCATCCCACCCCCACCCCTTGACTCCCAGCCCATGTCCAGTCAGGTGAGGTGCCCAGAGTACCTCCCGAGCAGCACCACCGCCTTGCTGACAGTGACTGTGTGTCCCCCTAGCAACCCTCGATGATGTTGTGGAGGCCGGCGGGAGTGAGAAGACGGAGGAAGAGGCCCTGGCTGGGGCAAATGAGGAGGAGGTGGGGCCGGGAACTGAGAAGGTGCAGGAGGAGGCTGCCTGCATTGACGAGGCAGAGGAGGAGGCAGGCCCATCCCTTGAAAATGACGAGGAGTCCCCAGCCAGCGACCTGGTTGAGCAGGAAGACCAGCTTGCCCCCAAGGTAAGCTCACCTTTCTTGATCGGAGATTTAAAAAGGTGCCTCCTTTCTTCTTGGATGTGCCTACTTCAGAAAAGGAAATCTGAGCAAGTCCATTATAGAGGATATATGCACATTCCTCTGTGGAGGAATGTTGAGTCAAAGTTTGGTACCAACCAATAACTCCTTCCAAGGGGCATTGGCAAAAGGGACCACATCAGTTCCCAAGTGTACATAGGGAGCATTTGTCTTTGAAGAAGCCTGAATGTTTTGTTTTGTTGTCTTTTTGCCTTTTCTAGGGCCACTCCTGTGTCATATGGAGGTTCCCAGGCTCAGGGTCAAACCAGAGCTGTAGCCACCGGCCTGCGCCAGAGCCACAGCAACGCGGGATCCGAGCAACGTCTGCAACCTACACCTCAGCTCACGGCAATGCCGGATCCTTAACCCACTGAGCAAGGCCAGGGATCGAACCCGCAACCTCATGGTTCCTGGTCGGATTCGTTAACCACTGCGCCACGACGGGAACTCCAAAGAAGCCTGAATGTTTTTTAAATGAACGTGGACTTGGGAGGTCTTCCATGAAAAGCTGGTGCCTTTTCCACAGGTGTCTTTGCTGTCTTCTTTTGGGGAAACAGACTCAACTCTGCCTTCTGTCTGTGTGCCTGCGGTCCGCAACCACAGGAAGACCTGTGGCCACAGTGCAGAGGATGCTGTGACACTCACAGTGTTTTCTTTTCTCTCATCACAGGTGGACGGGATGGACGATGAAAGCCGTAAGTATTCTGGAACCCGGCTCTGCTGAGGAGAAGTCCAGGTGTTGAGGAAGGGCGGGGGGTGCTTTCCTGCCCCTTTGGTTGCAGAGACACCCTGATTCTGGGTTCCTCCTGGGAAAGGGGGTGAAGGATGGGGTGAAAGAGACTGACTTCCCACAAAAGGGCCATCCCAAGTCCTCGGGTCCCTGGAGGAAAGGAGGCTCTTTGTATGGTGGGGGTAGGTGTCCGGGAACATTGGGGGGTGTGCGTGTGAGGGCCTGTTGGTGTGATTGTGAACCAGTGTGAGTGGGTGTGTTTTGTGGGGAGTCACTTGTGCCTTAGCACCACATAGCTGTCCAGTTTCTCGTTGAACAGTCTCATGATGACCGCAGGCTAACTGTCCATTCCCTCATTCTCCCTGCACCCGCTGGGAGCAAGGTTTGGGGAAAAGGCTTTCCTTCCTCTGTTGGTCTTTCATTTCCTCTTTTCTTCCCCCTCTGCTTGGTGCAGACTTTCATGCTGTTGTTTCAAACATGTGCCATGAACTCGAGCCTCTTGAGGTTGTAAGTGTCCCGAGGAGTGTTGTGAACGCTGTGCTCCCCCCGCACCTCCTGCCCACTCGGGGCAGCCACCCTTCCAGCCTCTGCTCAGGAGTGGTCTTTCAGACACCTCATGTGCATGACATCAGAGAGTCTTTGTCCTTCTGTGTCTGACTGGCTTCACTTGAAGTGATGTCCTCCAGCGAGTTCCTGTTGAGGCTCAGAGCTCATGAACCTGACCAGTACCTATGAGGACACGGGTTCGACCCTTGGCCTTGCCCAGTGGGTGAAGAATCCCGCATTGCGGTGAGCTGCGGCAGAGGTCCCAGACGCGGCTGGTATCCAGCTTGGCTGTGGCTGTGGTGTCGGCCGGTGGCCACAGCTCTGATTTGCCGCCTCGCCTGGGAATTTCCATCTGCTGCGGGGGCAGCCCTCAAGCCCAAAAGTGAATCAGTCAATAATGTCCTGGAGTTCTCTGTGCATTGCTGCAATGGGTAGGGTTTCCTTCTTCTGTGACAACGGAATACCTTGCTATGGTCTGTATCCACCCCGTTGTCTTTCTCAGTCTGTGTGCCCGTGGACACTGGGGCTCTGTTTCTGTTGGGCTCTTGTGTATGGCGCTGCCGTGATCCTGGGATGGCAGGTCTCTTTACCCGACACTGATGGATCTTCCTTTACATGTCCATGCAGCAGTGGGATTGCAGGGTCCTGCCGTGGTGTTTCCCGTCCTGGCTGGCCCCGTTGACATTCCCTGCTACAGTGTCCAGAAGTCCCAGGCAGTCACATCTTCCCAAACATCTGTTCAGGTTTGAAAACACTCCGTGTCCTACCAGGTGGGAGGTGATACCTCGTGGTGCCTTTGCTTTGCCTTTCCATTGTGATAGGCGACTTTGGGAAACATGCCCTCTGTGTGCTGCTCTCTGTGGTCTTCTTGGACGGTGGGTCTCTCCCAGGCTTCCACTCATCTACAACTGAGGTATTTGCCTTTTGATTCAATTGATTTGTAGTTGTTTCCCATATATTCCAAATATGAGCCCCTGTTTCAAATACAAGATTTACAAATATCCTCTTCTGTAGGTTGTCTTTCCATTCAGTGGATTGTTAGACACTGTCCTTTCTGTTTGTTTCTATTTTAATGGAGGTACAGTGTTGTTTCACTCTCTGCTGTGGAGCAACGTTCCCCAGTCGTGTGTGTCCATTAACGTATGTTCCTTTTTTGATATTATTGCCGTCTGAGATCAGGTCGATTACAGGAGATTGGATCTCGTTCTCCGTGTGCTGCAACAGGAGGACCTTGTTGTCTCTCCATTCTCAATGCCGTAGTTGGCGTCAACTGCCCCCAAACTCCCAGTCCGTGCCCTTCACAACCACAAGTCTGTTCTCTGCATCCGTGGGTTCTGTGGACAGGTTCCTTTGTGCCGTGCTTTAGATTCCACCTCTAAGTGAGATCAGGTGGTATCCGTCTTTCTCTTTGTCACGTACTTCACTTTGCACGAGAATCTCCCGATCCATCCCTATTGTTTTGAGTGGCATTGGTTTCTTCTTCGATTTTCTGGCCGAGTCGTGAATTCCATCATCTATGTGGACCACATCGTCATGAGCCATTCATCTGTCTGTGGACATGAGGTGGCTTCCCTGTCTTGGCTGTTGTGAACAGTGCTGCCATAAACATAGAGGGGCATATGTCTTTTTCCTGGATACATTTGTCCTGATATTTCCCAGGGTGCTTGGCTTGCTAGGTCGCATGCCCTGCTGTGTTCAGTTTTCGCAGGACCCTCCATGGTGTCTTCCATAGTGGTTGTACCAGTGTACGTTCGCATCGGCAATGCTGGGGCGGGGGAGCCTTTTCTCCACCCGTATCTGCGACCAGAGCTCTCGGCAACGCTGGATCCTTAACCCCCTCAGCGAGGCCAGGGATCAACCCCGCAAGCTCGTGGTTCCTAGTCGGATTCGTTTCCGCTGTGCCCTGACGGGAACTCCTGGGTGGTTTCTTTGCTGTTGTTGTTGTGGAGGTGTATGAGTTTTCTTTATATATGTTTTGGAGGTGAACCTCACGGGCAGTGGTCCCTTTCTCCTCAGTGCTTCTGTAGAGCTGCTGTCCACAGTGTGCCAGCCACTGGCCAGAAGGAGCCATTTCTGCTTAATTGAGTTCAGTCAGTAGTTAGGTCTGCCTCTTGCAGTGAACAGAATAAAGCAGCCTATGGTTCACTCCCAGGGGCCACCACACAAGTGTGTCCATGCAGCTGGAATTTCAGGTGTGTCACCCTGGAGCTGAGGCCTCCAGATGGACTCGTAGAAGGGAGATGTGTAAGGCTCCATCCCTCAGCAGCCCACGATCTCTGAAGGTTTGCCACTGTGGCCAATGTTTTATGGAAGCTTCTGAGGCCGTAGAGCAGAGGGAAGTTCTGAGCACACGGAGGACAAGCCAGGGTGGTGCTGTGTGGCCGCAAACAACCCTAAGTAGGGGATACGTGTGGGGGACAGGCTCTAACACCTTGATTCCTTATGTCTGTGTCTCTGCAGTATGTTTCATGGAGAGTCTGAGTGACAGCAACCATGATGAAAGTGATACAGGTAAGAACAGCTCTCAGGTAGGAGCCAATGGGAGAGGGATCCCGGGACACTTGGGTGACGCCTGCTGCTTGGAGTGTGGGGCAGGTGAGTCTGAAACTTAAAAACAGAAAGAAATTGATGTAAAGATGTTCACCGCCTACTTTAATAAGGAGAGGGAGCAGATATGAGATGCCTGAATGTTGGCATCTGTGCTCACCTTGTGTGGAAGGGTCTCAGTCCATGGAGCAGAGGGAGGGTCTGGGCACCTGGAGGAAAAACCAGGGTGATGCTCTGTACCCGTAGTCACCTCAGGGAAGCCGGAGAAACGGGAGGGCCACTCTTTCTAACTCCTTGATTCCCCTGATGGTGTGTTTCTACAGACTCAGTGGTGGAGAGCCTGAGCAGCCGCCAGGATGAGGAGGCTGCAGGTAGGGAAGAGCACGCAGCTGGGATCCAGTGGGAGAGGGTTCCTGGGAGCACCTGGGTTCCGCCTGCTGCCGGGAGAGGGAGGAAGTGGGGGATAGGACTTGGCGGGTGGGTGGGTGGGTGGCCTAATGAGTGGCACTCTGCTGTGGTGTTTTCCCCTGTGAAATGGATACCACGAAGAAGACTTGGGTCCCTGGTCTTTGTTGTGCTGTGTTTGTATTCCTCTCTCCTTTTCTTTGAGAGGGAGAATCGATTTTCCCTCCCAAAGCTGCTCCTTCCTGCTTTGGTCTCTGCCCGTTGTGCAAGTTTGCTTTGTGATTGGCACCGTGAGGGCCCAGTGCACAAGAGCTGTTGACTTGGTTTCCTTTATTGGCCTTGAGGGACCTGAAGTGGTGGCACCTGAAGTGGTGGCACCTTGACCCTGGAGACCAAGTTGGTCGAGTGAGTGTCAGGTGGTGGGTGAGAAGGCAGCTCTCTGGCTCTGCATGTTTGGGATTTCTGGCCTCCCTGTCCTATTGTGTCCTCACGGTGTGTCCTGAGGGAAGGGATGTTCGCAGAGTTGGATGAGTTAAAGGAGGCATACTTGGAGTTCCAGTGGTTAAGGAATCCAACTAGGAACCATGAGATTGCGGGTTCGATCGCTGGCCTCACTCAGTGAGTTAAGGATCCAGTAATGCCGTGAGCTGTGGTGTAGGTGGCAGATGCAGCTGGGATCCTGCCTTGCTGTGGCTCTGACATAAAATGGCAGCTACGGCTCCTATTAGACCCCTAGCCTGGGAACCTCCGTATGGCATGTGTGTGGCCCTAAAAAGCAACAAGTATCAATAGAAAAAAAAATAGAGAAATCAGGCAGCACAGAGAAGGAAATATCGTGCAACTCAACATATAGGCGGTAACCAGACTCGGCAGAGTGTCAGAGATGGAAAGTAGAAATGGCCAAGACCTGGCAGCAGGGCTGAAGGGGGAGTCATTCCTGAATGGGTGCAGAGGTCCTATGAGTTATGATGAGAAAAGTTGTTATGGACAGTGGTGCAAAGTACATAGCATTGGGAAGGCCTGCTCTCCCCGTGAGTTTCCTATTGCCAAAGTATTCCAAAGAGAAGCATTATGTATCTAAGAAAAGAAAAGAGGCGAAACATCCCAGAGGATGGCGTGTGAACACAGGAGCACCCTGTGGGAAGAGTAGGGAAGCTGAAATGATCTCCTGCCATTTCAGAAGATGGAGGAATGTGGCTGGAGAGGAAAATGGGCAGGAGGATTCACGAGACTCTGTCATGGCAGCAGAGCCTGCATGCTCGTGTTGGCCATTTCTCAGATGGAGAATATGCCACGGAGAGGTTCCCTTTAGCAAGAGAGGCAGAGGCTCCCTTTCTCAGGTCTTTCAAGGTGCTCTCTGCCGTCCTTCAAAACGTTTACCCGGGAGGATGGGCCAAGAGAAGCTCCATCCGTGCTTCATCCCACCCCCACCCCTTGACTCCCAGCCCATGTCCAGTCAGGTGAGGTGCCCAGAGTACCTCCCGAGCAGCACCACCGCCTTGCTGACAGTGACTGTGTGTCCCCCTAGCAACCCTCGATGATGTTGTGGAGGCCGGCGGGAGTGAGAAGACGGAGGAAGAGGCCCTGGCTGGGGCAAATGAGGAGGAGGTGGGGCCGGGAACTGAGAAGGTGCAGGAGGAGGCTGCCTGCATTGACGAGGCAGAGGAGGAGGCAGGCCCATCCCTTGAAAATGACGAGGAGTCCCCAGCCAGCGACCTGGTTGAGCAGGAAGACCAGCTTGCCCCCAAGGTAAGCTCACCTTTCTTGATCGGAGATTTAAAAAGGTGCCTCCTTTCTTCTTGGATGTGCCTACTTCAGAAAAGGAAATCTGAGCAAGTCCATTATAGAGGATATATGCACATTCCTCTGTGGAGGAATGTTGAGTCAAAGTTTGGTACCAACCAATAACTCCTTCCAAGGGGCATTGGCAAAAGGGACCACATCAGTTCCCAAGTGTACATAGGGAGCATTTGTCTTTGAAGAAGCCTGAATGTTTTGTTTTGTTGTCTTTTTGCCTTTTCTAGGGCCATTCCTGTGGCATATGGAGATTCCCAGGCTCAGGGTCAAACCAGAGCTGTAGCCACCGGCCTGCGCCAGAGCCACAGCAACGCGGGATCCGAGCAACGTCTGCAACCTACACCTCAGCTCACGGCAATGCCGGATCCTTAACCCACTGAGCAAGGCCAGGGATCGAACCCGCAACCTCATGGTTCCTGGTCGGATTCGTTAACCACTGCGCCACGACGGGAACTCCAAAGAAGCCTGAATGTTTTTTAAATGAACGTGGACTTGGGAGGTCTTCCATGAAAAGCTGGTGCCTTTTCCACAGGTGTCTTTGCTGTCTTCTTTTGGGGAAACGGACTCAACTCTGCCTTCTGTCTGTGTGCCTGCGGTCCGCAACCACAGGAAGACCTGTGGCCACAGTGCAGAGGATGCTGTGACACTCACAGTGTTTTCTTTTCTCTCATCACAGGTGGACGGGATGGACGATGAAAGCCGTAAGTATTCTGGAACCCGGCTCTGCTGAGGAGAAGTCCAGGTGTTGAGGAAGGGCGGGGGGTGCTTTCCTGCCCCTTTGGTTGCAGAGACACCCTGATTCTGGGTTCCTCCTGGGAAAGGGGGTGAAGGATGGGGTGAAAGAGACTGACTTCCCACAAAAGGGCCATCCCAAGTCCTCGGGTCCCTGGAGGAAAGGAGGCTCTTTGTATGGTGGGGGTAGGTGTCCGGGAACATTGGGGGGTGTGCGTGTGAGGGCCTGTTGGTGTGATTGTGAACCAGTGTGAGTGGGTGTGTTTTGTGGGGAGTCACTTGTGCCTTAGCACCACATAGCTGTCCAGTTTCTCGTTGAACAGTCTCATGATGACCGCAGGCTAACTGTCCATTCCCTCATTCTCCCTGCACCCGCTGGGAGCAAGGTTTGGGGAAAAGGCTTTCCTTCCTCTGTTGGTCTTTCGTTTCCTCTTTTCTTCCCCCTCTGCTTGGTGCAGACTTTCATGCTGTTGTTTCAAACATGTGCCATGAACTCGAGCCTCTTGAGGTTGTAAGTGTCCCGAGGAGTGTTGTGAACGCTGTGCTCCCCCCGCACCTCCTGCCCACTCGGGGCAGCCACCCTTCCAGCCTCTGCTCAGGAGTGGTCTTTCAGACACCTCATGTGCATGACATCAGAGAGTCTTTGTCCTTCTGTGTCTGACTGGCTTCACTTGAAGTGATGTCCTCCAGCGAGTTCCTGTTGAGGCTCAGAGCTCATGAACCTGACCAGTACCTATGAGGACACGGGTTCGACCCTTGGCCTTGCCCAGTGGGTGAAGAATCCCGCATTGCGGTGAGCTGCGGCAGAGGTCCCAGACGCGGCTGGTATCCAGCTTGGCTGTGGCTGTGGTGTCGGCCGGTGGCCACAGCTCTGATTTGCCGCCTCGCCTGGGAATTTCCATCTGCTGCGGGGGCAGCCCTCAAGCCCAAAAGTGAATCAGTCAATAATGTCCTGGAGTTCTCTGTGCATTGCTGCAATGGGTAGGGTTTCCTTCTTCTGTGACAACGGAATACCTTGCTATGGTCTGTATCCACCCCGTTGTCTTTCTCAGTCTGTGTGCCCGTGGACACTGGGGCTCTGTTTCTGTTGGGCTCTTGTGTATGGCGCTGCCGTGATCCTGGGATGGCAGGTCTCTTTACCCGACACTGATGGATCTTCCTTTACATGTCCATGCAGCAGTGGGATTGCAGGGTCCTGCCGTGGTGTTTCCCGTCCTGGCTGGCCCCGTTGACATTCCCTGCTACAGTGTCCAGAAGTCCCAGGCAGTCACATCTTCCCAAACATCTGTTCAGGTTTGAAAACACTCCGTGTCCTACCAGGTGGGAGGTGATACCTCGTGGTGCCTTTGCTTTGCCTTTCCATTGTGATAGGCGACTTTGGGAAACTTGCCCTCTGTGTGCTGCTCTCTGTGGTCTTCTTGGACGGTGGGTCTCTCCCAGGCTTCCACTCATCTACAACTGAGGTATTTGCCTTTTGATTCAATTGATTTGTAGTTGTTTCCCATATATTCCAAATATGAGCCCCTGTTTCAAATACAAGATTTACAAATATCCTCTTCTGTAGGTTGTCTTTCCATTCAGTGGATTGTTAGACACTGTCCTTTCTGTTTGTTTCTATTTTAATGGAGGTACAGTGTTGTTTCACTCTCTGCTGTGGAGCAACGTTCCCCAGTCGTGTGTGTCCATTAACGTATGTTCCTTTTTTGATATTATTGCCGTCTGAGATCAGGTCGATTACAGGAGATTGGATCTCGTTCTCCGTGTGCTGCAACAGGAGGACCTTGTTGTCTCTCCATTCTCAATGCCGTAGTTGGCGTCAACTGCCCCCAAACTCCCAGTCCGTGCCCTTCACAACCACAAGTCTGTTCTCTGCATCCGTGGGTTCTGTGGACAGGTTCCTTTGTGCCGTGCTTTAGACTCCACCTCTAAGTGAGATCAGGTGGTATCCGTCTTTCTCTTTGTCACGTACTTCACTTTGCACGAGAATCTCCCGATCCATCCCTATTGTTTTGAGTGGCATTGGTTTCTTCTTCGATTTTCTGGCCGAGTCGTGAATTCCATCATCTATGTGGACCACATCGTCATGAGCCATTCATCTGTCTGTGGACATGAGGTGGCTTCCCTGTCTTGGCTGTTGTGAACAGTGCTGCCATAAACATAGAGGGGCATATGTCTTTTTCCTGGATACATTTCTCCTGATATTTCCCAGGGTGCTCGGCTTGCTAGGTCGCATGCCCTGCTGTGTTCAGTTTTCGCAGGACCCTCCATGGTGTCTTCCATAGTGGTTGTACCAGTGTACGTTCGCATCGGCAATGCTGGGGCGGGGGAGCCTTTTCTCCACCCGTATCTGCGACCGACACCAGAGCTCTCGGCAACGCTGGATCCTTAACCCCCTCAGCGAGGCCAGGGATCAACCCCGCAAGCTCGTGGTTCCTAGTCGGATTCGTTTCCGCTGTGCCCTGACGGGAACTCCTGGGTGGTTTCTTTGCTGTTGTTGTTGTGGAGGTGTATGAGTTTTCTTTATTTATGTTTTGGAGGTGAACCTCACGGGCAGTGGTCCCTTTCTCCTCAGTGCTTCTGTAGAGCTGCTGTCCACAGTGTGCCAGCCACTGGCCAGAAGGAGCCATTTCTGCTTAATTGAGTTCAGTCAGTAGTTAGGTCTGCCTCTTGCAGTGAACAGAATAAAGCAGCCTATGGTTCACTCCCAGGGGCCACCACACAAGTGTGTCCATGCAGCTGGAATTTCAGGTGTGTCACCCTGGAGCTGAGGCCTCCAGATGGACTCGTAGAAGGGAGATGTGTAAGGCTCCATCCCTCAGCAGCCCACGATCTCTGAAGGTTTGCCACTGTGGCCAATGTTTTATGGAAGCTTCTGAGGCCGTAGAGCAGAGGGAAGTTCTGAGCACACGGAGGACAAGCCAGGGTGGTGCTGTGTGGCCGCAAACAACCCTAAGTAGGGGATACGTGTGGGGGACAGGCTCT